>NW_027362763.1:291093598-295893598 GCF_046119375.1 Phyllobates terribilis | reverse complement strand
CCAGTGCTGTGCAAGTTTTTTTCACAGCATTTGGCTGAATCTAGCAAAGCTAATCCTTTTTGGCCTATTGCAGAGTGTGTTAGTCAGTGGAGTAGCCTATCTGTGTTGCAAGATATACCACCTGTGTATAGAATACCAATTTTTTTACTGCACCTAGTGAAGTAAAATCTTTTGGGCATAGCATCATTCTATTAGTCCATCTATACTGACCTCCATCAGGTTGCAAACTGAATATAATTTTTTTCTGCATCTAGCTCTGAAAAAATATTTGGGCTTCTAGCAGTGTGTGGGACTTGGTCTATTAGTCCATCTATACTGACCTCCATCAGGTTGCAAATTAAAAATAATTTTTTTCTTCATTTAGCTCTGAAAAAATATTTGGGCTTCTAGCAGTGTGTGGGACTTGTTCTATTAGTCCTTCTATACTGACCTCCAGCAGGTTGCAAATTGAATATAATTTTTTTCTGCATCTAGCTCTGAAAAAATATTTGGGCTTCTAGCGGTGTGTGGGACTTGGTCTATTAGTCCATCTATACTGACCTCCATCAGGTTGCAAATTAAAAATATTTTTTTTCTGCATCTAGCTCTGAAAAAATATTTGGGCTTCTAGCAGTGTGTGGGACTTGGTCTATTAGTCCATCTATACTGACCTCCATCAGGTTGCAAATTAAAAATAATTTTTTTCTTCATTTATCTCTGAAAAAATATTTGGGCTTCTAGCAGCGTGTGGGACTTGTTCTATTAGTCCATCTATACTGACCTCCATCAGGTTGCAAATTAAAAATAATTTTTTTCTGCATCTAGCTCTGAAAAAATATTTGGGCTTCTAGCAGTGTGTGGGACTTGGTCTATTAGTCCATCTATACTGACCTCCATCAGGTTGCAAATTGAATAAAAAAATTTTCTGCATCTAGCTCTGAAAAAATATTTGGGCTTCTAGAGGTGTGTGGGACTTGGTCTATTAGTCCATCTATACTGACCTCCATCAGGTTGCAAATTAAAAATATTTTTTTTCTGCATCTAACCCAGCCAATAGTTTTGGCCTAATACCACAGTTTGGCCACTCAGCTCTGCTCGGTTACCATCCATTGTTTTTTTGTGCAAACAACTCCAGAGTTGTGAATTAGTTAACCACCAAAATGAGTGGAAAAAGGCCTGCTGCTGGTGGAAAGGGGAATAGGCGTGTTGGGAAGGGGAAAAAAGGTTGTGTCCGTGGGGTAGGTGCAGAAGAAAGACCATCTTCCAGCCAAACTAAAATGTCTACTTCTTTTAGCGGACAATGTGATAAGATCCCTTTCTTACGGCCACGCCAATCGCTACAAATTCCAGATGAGGCACAAAAACAGCAGGTGCTTCAACGGATATCAAGTGCTCCTTTAAGTGGGCTCTCCTCCACATCAACTTCAACATCACAAATACTCCAGTCCTCAAAGGTGTCACCCAAATCGCACTTGCTTCCTCACAGCTCCCAAATCTCCAGCTGCCCGTCTGAGTATGAGGTAGAACAGATGGTTGAGTCTGCAGAGCTGTTTACTCATACTATAGCCTGGGAATCAGAGGTTGACTCCAGCGCTTCTGTGAATCCAGACGAGGAAATGATCAGCACTGATGCCCAGAATCTTTATGAGTCGGATCCAGGACCAGACGCAGAAGGTTCTGACCATAATGTAGACCCTCATTCCCAAACTGTAACTCCTGTTGGTGGAGACAATGAGGAAGACGATGATAAGACTCAAATACCTGATTGGAGCGACAACTTTAGTTTTTTGTCAGGGCAGGAACAGGTTGGCTCTGAGGACGACGGGTGTGATAACGCACAGGGTGATGATGATGAGGTCGGAGATCCCACTTACTGTCAACCCACAGTCAGCCAAGAGATGAGGTCAGCAGAGGAGGTGGAGGAAGATGCTAGTGACGACGAGGTCAGGTTGCGCCTTCCTGGACAGAGACGTAGTACTGGAAGCACGTCAACAACTGCATCCTCAAACACAACTCTGCCTCTCACCACAAGTCGTGGTGGCTCTTCAGGTCGCATGGGTGCTAAGCCTTGCATAGCCTGGGCATTTTTTCAGATCGATAAAGATGACCCAACTCGTGTTATCTGTAACATTTGTCAGCAAAAGCTAAGTAGAGGCCAAAAAATACATAGTTTGAGTACTTCATGCATGAACCGGCACATGGACATGAAGCATAAGTTGCAGTGGGAAGCTCAGTGTGCTACAATGCGGTCTAGCCGGCCGGGCCAACCACCGTCTGCCATATCTTGTGCATCCGCGGCCTCTTCATCCTCTGTGACTGGGGGGACAGCAGTCACACCTGTTTTGGGGCGCAGACCTGCCACCTCTTTACCCGCAACAGCCAGCGTGATTGGCAGGTCATCATTTTCTTTGGAGGTGGTAACACCAGCTGGTCTTGAGCGCTGTCCGACATCGATAGCACCACCTTTGGATCAAGGCAACCTAACATGTCCGCCTGCATCTTCCTCACAGACCGGCAGTTTGCCGGGGACACCCTTATCAACCCCGTCTAAGCACAATAGCCAGCCCTCGGTCCCTCAGATGTGGACAAGTAAAAGACCATTTCCTCCTAGCCATGAGAAAGCTAAGAGGTTGAATTTCACCATCTGCAAGCTCTTGGCTACAGAAATGCTGCCTTTCCGCCTGGTGGACACAGAGGATTTTCGAGACCTTATGTCCGTCGCATTGCCCCAGTACCAGATGCCCAGTCGGCACTACTTCTCAAAGAAAGGTGTGCCTGCGCTCCACCAGCATGTCGCACACAACATCACCGCTTCTTTGAGAAACTCTGTGTGTGACAGGGTGCATTTCACCACAGACACTTGGACGAGTAGGCATGGACAGGGGCGTTACATGTCGCTGACTGGGCACTGGGTAACTATGGTGACAGCAGACAAGGGGCTGCTGTCCAAGTCTTGCCGTCCCCACGAGTTGTGCGTCAATCCTCTTTATGTCATTTTTCCTCCACTACTTCTGCCTCCTCAACCTCCTCTCGGTCTTCCACCTGCACCCAAAGCCTGTCTGGTCATGCCACAAGCTTTCTAACTGCGCAGAAGGGATCCTGCACACCTCCTTACTATGCTGGCAGTAGGGCTCAACGTCATCAGGCGGTTTTTACATTGAAATGTCTGGGAAATGTGAGTCACACAGCTGAGGAGTTGTGGTCAGCTCTGGAGAACCAATTTCATGAATGGTTGTCTCCACTGGACCTGAAACCAGGGAAGGCCGTGTGCGACAATGCTGCAAACCTGGGTGCGGCCCTTCGCCGGGGCAATGTCACACACGTGCCTTGTATGGCTCACGTGTTGAACCTGGTTGTCCAGCAATTTTTAGCCCACTATCCCAGACTAGATGGCCTTCTGCAGAGGGCACGGTCGCTGTGTGCTCACTTCCGCCGTTCGCATCCCGCAGCTCAGCGACTTACATCTCTACAGAAGTCGTTGGGCCTGCCACTTCACCGGCTAAAATGCGATGTGCCTACCCGGTGGAATTCAACTCTGCACATGTTGCAGCGACTGTGGCAGCACCGACAAGCCCTGGTGCAATACGTTCTGACGTATAGCCTGGGCCAACGAGATTCAGAGGTGGGGCAAATCACGCTGGAGGAGTGGTCTCAGATCAGGGACCTATGCACCCTTCTGCACAGTTTTGAAATGGCGACGAAGATGTTTAGTGCTGACGATGCCATTATCAGCATGACTATTCCGGTGATTTACATGCTGGAGCACATGTTAAACAGAATTCGGAGTCAGGTGGTGGCACAAGAGGAGGTGGAGGAAGTAGAGGAGGAGGAGTTGTATGCGGAAGGGCTAACATCTGCAAGGTCCAGACGGTCGGCAGCACCAGGGCGGCAGGCATGTGAGGGTGGGGGAGATGATTTTACCAGGGCGCATGGTAGCAGCCAAACTAGTGAGGAAGGTGCAGGAGCCCAGGAAGAAGTGGAGGACGAACTGATGGAAGACTCATCAGATGAGGGAGACCTTGATCACATTTCTGTTGTGCGAGGTTGGGGGGAGAGGACAGAGGAAGGAAGCATGATTGTTACCTCGCCACCAACACAACAGGGACTTGGTGCTCCTGGATGCGCAACACACATGAGTGCCTTCTTGCTGCACTACCTGCAACATGACCCTCGAATTGTGAGAATTAGAAATAATCCTGACTACTGGGTTGCCACACTGTTAGATCCCCGGTACAAAAGTAAATTTGCAGAAATTATTCCTGCCAAAGAAAGGGATGCACGCATGCAGGAGTATCAGCAGAGACTGTTGCAGAATCTTACATGTGCTTTTCCACAAAATACCAGTGGTGCACGTAGTGAATCTCACAGTTCCAACTTGCCAACCGTGGGACCGTCAAGTGTTCAGCACTCAAACCGTAACAGAACCACAGTATCTGCTGGTAACATCAATTTTGCGGAATCATTTCACCACATTTTTAGCCCATCCTTTGCAAGGCCACAGGAGACAAGAAGTCTGACACATAGTCAACGCCTAGAGACGATGGTACAGGAGTATCTCCAAGTAAACATTGAAGCCACGACTGTGTCACTGGACCCTTGCTCTTTTTGGGCTTCCAATCTGGATAAATGGCCGGAGCTAGCCACTTACGCCTTGGAGATCTTGTCATGCCCCGCAGCCAGCGTTCTGTCTGAACGTGTGTTCAGCGCTGCTGGTGGTGTGCTGACAGATAAGCGCACGCGGCTCTCCACTGATAATGTAGACAGACTCACGTTCATAAAGATGAACAAATCATGGATCCGAAACGACTTTTCTACCCCTGTGTCATCCTGGGGAGAGTAAAAGCTTGATGATTGGTTAAAATCACCCTACCAACCGTTTTAAGCTTTCAAATTACTAATCATGTTTATCTGTATCTTGACTGGAAAATAATTTGGGCTTTGTAGCAGTGTGCAGCACTGATCCTATTAGGCCATCTATAATAAGCTTCACCAGATTTAAAATTAAAAATAATTTTTAGCTGCATCTAGCCCGGAAAATAATTTTGGGGCTCCGAGATGCGCAAGACACATAAGTGCCTTCTTGCTGCACTACCTGCAGCATGACCCTCATATTGTCAGAATTCGAAGTAATCATGACTACTGGGTTGCCACACTCTTAGATCCCCCAAACTTTTCGATCAACCTTTTCATTTTAATAAAGACCAAAAAAATGGTCATTTTTGAAATTATAAGCATTAGCAGGTTGTTAGAAACTGAAATCAAACAGTTTTCAACTCAAAACTTTATTCTAGGTGATGTTACATTTTCACATAGGACCCCTTGTTCGAAAGGAGCTTCTGAACTCTCTCGTCCATTGAATTTGTCAGGTTTTGGATGGTTTCTGCTTCAATTGTTTTGCATGAGGACAGAATACCCTCCCAGAGCTGTTGCTTAGATGTGAACTGCCTCCCGCCATCATAGACACTCCTTTTAATGATGCTCCAAAGGTTCTGAATGGGGTAGAGGTCAGGGGAGCATGGGGGTCACACCATAAGTTTGTCCCCTTTTATGCCCATATCAGTCAGAGATGCAGATGTTTTATGTGCAGCATGAGATGGTGCATTATCATGCAGAAAAATGATCTTGCTGTGAAATACACGGTTCTTCTTCTTGAACCATGGCAGGAAGTGCTGTTTGAGAAAATCCACATACATTATGGAGTTCATCTTTAGCGCCTTCAGGGATCCTAAAGGGGCCGACAATCTCTCTCCCCATGATTCCAGCCCAAAACATTACTCCACCTCCTCCTTGTTGGCGCTGTAGCCGTGTTTGCGTGGGGTGTCCATCAACCAGCCATCCTCCACTCCATTCATCTGGACCATCGAGTGCTGCACGGCACTCATCCGTGAACAAAACAGTTTTGAAATCAGTCTTCATGTAATGTTTGGCCCACTGGAGCCGTTTCTGCTTGTGTGAAGTGGATAGAGGAGGTCGACAGGATGGCGTATGCACAGCTGCAAACCTCTGAAGGACCCTGCATCTTGTTATTCGGGGGACGTTGGAGGCACAAGCAGCTTCAAAAACTTGTCTGCTGCTATGACAAGGCTTTTTTGCCGCTGCTCTTTCAACCTGACGTAATTGCCTGTAGGAAAGAGTCCTCAATTTGCCCTTATCAGCACGCACACGTGTGTACTGTGAATCAGCTACATACTTCTTGATTGCCAAGACACTTCATCCTGATCATCGCACAATGTTGATTGTAGTCATGCCTTGACCTAAACACTCCACAATTTGTTGCTTCTCAGCAGCCGACACATCCTTTTTCTTTCCCATTTTGGCAGAAAATGTAGGCTGCTTAATAATGTGAGAGAGCCTTCTTAAGTAGTCTTGCCTTTCATTGGACACACCTGCCAAACTAATTAGCACAGGTGTCTGCAATTGCTTACAGTGATATAAAGAGCCCTGACACACATCACCATCAATGAGTTTAACTGACAAACAAATAAATTCTTCCCTTATCACTCCTAAACACTTTTTGCATAATAATTTGGAACGCGGTGTACATGTGCTTTTCCACAAAACACCAGTGGTTCACGTAGTGAATCTTACAGTTCTAACTTGCCAACCGTGGTCTGTATGGAATTGTTCAATAATGGGCCCAAAATTAAGATAACATAGATGGGAGAGGTCTCTATGAATAGGAATTCCTAAGTATTTGATACCCTGTGAGGGCCAGGCAAAGGGAAAGTTGGACTGGATGGAATCCTATATGGATTTAGGGAGGGAGACATCGAGGGCCTCAGACTTCGCTGCATTGATTTTAAAATTTTACCATGTAACAAAGTGATCTATTTCAGCCATAACAGCAGGGATGGATATATGTGATTGAGTGATATATACTAGGACATCATCAGCAAATAGAGAGCACTTGTACTCGGTGCCTCCCACCTCAATCCACCTAATATTGGGGTTATGGCGAATTGATGAGAGCAGGTGCTCCGTCACTAGGATGTATAAGAGAGGGGACAGAGGACATCCCTGCCTTGTCCCATTGGTGATTGTGAAAGGTGATGAAAATGTTCTGACGCACCCCCTGGGCCTTGGGACACCCGGAGCCGGACCCTTTTTGGTGGATGCTGGTGGTTGTAGTCTTCGTGGCGGCGATCCGGTTCCGTGGCTCAGGGCGGTCAAACCAGTGGCGGAACTATTTATGTGGTTTTGATGTTTAAATGTCCGACTATGCCACCCGTGGATTGCGGTCAGAGTGAACCGCCGCTACAGGGCAGACCGCTAAGGCTGGTGTTGTGGGTGCAGCAGAGCGTAGCATAACTCCCCACGGGAGGAGTATAGCCTCAGGGCAGTGTATGCGGAGGATGGGGGTGATGGTGCAGGGCAGCAGCAGTAACGACACGGAGTCAGTGATGCAGTTCAGGGCCTTTACTCACAGTTCTTATTATCCAGACCACGTCTGCAGGTAACGGCTGCCCACGTCGTACTGTGCTCACCAGGTGAGGGGCTCAGACAACTCCCAGATAACTTTGGAGCGCTTCACAGGACCCCCTTTGTGTGTCCTTTGTCTGGCCTTTCTTACCAACACTTCTGTCCGGCTGCCTCGGGCCTCCTCTTGGTAAACTTGGCGCCAGTTTCCCTGACCCTATGTGGTGCCTTCCTAGCGGGTGGAGCAAGGGGCTGCGCCACATAAAATGTCAGAGCCTCCGGTTTCTAGCTGAGGGTCGTTTCCTGCCTCCACTAGTTCGGGGACCGGTCTCCCCCTTTGGCCTGACCCCTCCACGCAGGTGGATTCGGGCGTGCGGTGGCGACTCGCCCGTCCGCACCCCTGGGATCCCTTCATTCCTCGTTCCTGGAGCCTTCTCCGCTCCTCTTCCTTCCTTCTCTCTTGCAGGCCTGGGCCTCTGTTACTAGGCCCGCCTCCGGAGCAGAGCTCATGCAGAGCCCCTGCTCCCTGCCACTTCTGCTCAGACTTCTCTGCACTGAACTAAGATGGTGCCCACCTTTTATACTCCCTTCTCAATGCACCCAGGAACTGCTTCCTCCCTGCTCCTGCACTGCAGGGTTCCCCTTCCTCAGTGTTCCCTCCCCCCACTCCAGCCAGGGACAGGGACTGTCGTGCCCATCTCAGGGGCATATTGGTCGCCCTGCCCCACGGCAATGTGGTGTAATGCATGCAGGTGTCGGGTCCTGATTAGTGTTGAGCCACCCCCGTAGTGTTCGAGTTCGGTTCGGTTCGTCGAACACCCGTGTGTTCGCCGAACTGTTCGTCGAACTGTTCGTCGAACACCTTCGAACACCGTTAAAACCAATGGCAGGCAAACAAAAACACATAGAAACACATAGAAAACACCTTCAAAGGTGTCCAAAAGCTGACAAACTGCTCAGAAGACACAACTAACACATGGAAAAGTGACAAGTACATATAGTCATGCGAAAAGAAAAGAGGTGGAGGAGTAAAAGGAGGGGGAGACACAGATATAGGCATGTCATGCCCTTCTAAAATCCAAAAAGTGAGAAGCCGAGACGGCCAGTCCGCTCCTGCCCGTGCCACCTACGTGTCGCCGGGTTTGTGCCAGAGCCGCGGTGAACCCTGACGGCCAGCCCCCCTCTCCCAATACTGGTGCCTGTCCGCTGGTGGGTCGAGAGAGCCCCCCTGTGGTGGAGGCAGCTCTAAGCTTTTTAATTTAAATTGTCCCTCTAATTTGAATGAATACACTTTAAATCCATTTATAAGGATCTATTGGAGGGCAAGTCTCATGCCAGCAGCCGCGTAATTCCAGCTCCAGTAGCGTCCACTAAAGCTGCTGCAGTTAAAAAGCTTTTATAAGGATCGAGCTCGGCTGTCCACCGCAAGGCATCCTAGTGCCAGTCCCAGCCCCTATGCCTTGGGGTGCCTCCTGATGCTCTTCACTAAGTATCCCGTGGTCCCGAAGCATTTCCTTTGAAAAAATTAAGTGTCCAAACTACAGGTGGTGTAGCTTGCTTAACAGCCGGGATAATCCGCTGACTAGCAGACACTGCTACTAGGCACAAAGTATTTCCTGGGCTAGATGCAGTTAAAAATTTGTAAGTAGATACTCTCGTTGGATTCTGAGAAAGCATTCCATAGAGTCTCCTGGCACGCCATATATGATTCTCTTAAAAAGCTTGGGGTAGGGGTCTAGGGGACCCTTTTATAGCCAAAATCACGGCCCTGTATCACAATACGTCACCTAGGCTGAAGATAAATGGAACTGTAGCACCGAGGGCTCGGTTGCTACAGACGTATTGCACCTCACCCAGAGGTGTGATATCTCACTCTCAGATAAGGATGGAGTGTGGATCAGGACCCGACACCTGCATGCATTACACCACATTGCCGTGGGGCAGGGCGACCAATATGCCCCTGAGATGGGCACGACAGTCCCTGTCCCTGGCTGGAGTGGGGGGAGGGAACACTGAGGAAGGGGAACCCTGCAGTGCAGGAGCAGGGAGGAAGCAGTTCCTGGGTGCATTGAGAAGGGAGTATAAAAGGTGGGCACCATCTTAGTTCAGTGCAGAGAAATCTGAGCAGAAGTGGCAGGGAGCAGGGGCTCTGCATGAGCTCTGCTCCGGAGGCGGGCCTAGTAACAGAGGCCCAGGCGTGCAAGAGGGAGAAGGAAGGAAGAGGAGCGGAGAAGGCTCCAGGAACGAGGAATGAAGGGATCCCAGGGGTGCGGACGGGCGAGTCGCCACCGCACGCCCGAATCCACCTGCGTGGAGGGGTCAGGCCAAAGGGGGAGACCGGTCCCCGAACTAGTGGAGGCAGGAAACGACCCTCAGCTAGAAACCGGAGGCTCTGACATTTTATGTGGCGCAGCCCCTTGCTCCACCCGCTAGGAAGGCACCACATAGGGTCAGGGAAACTGGCGCCAAGTTTACCAAGAGGAGGCCCGAGGCAGCCGGACAGAAGTGTTGGTAAGAAAGGCCAGACAAAGGACACACAAAGGGGGTCCTGTGAAGTGCTCCAAAGTTATCTGGGAGTTGTCTGAGCCCCTCACCTGGTGAGCACAGTACGACGTGGGCAGCCGTTACCTGCAGACGTGGTCTGGATAATAAGAACTGTGAGTAAAGGCCCTGAACTGCATCACTGACTCCGTGTCGTTACTGCTGCTGCCCTGCACCATCACCCCCATCCTCCGCATACACTGCCCTGAGGCTATACTCCTCCCGTGGGGAGTTATGCTACGCTCTGCTGCACCCACAACACCAGCCTTAGCGGTCTGCCCTGTAGCGGCGGTTCACTCTGACCGCAATCCACGGGTGGCGTAGTCGGACATTTAAACATCAAAACCACATAAATAGTTCCGCCACTGGTTTGACCGCCCTGAGCCACGGAACCGGATCGCCGCCACGAAGACTACAACCACCAGCATCCACCAAAAAGGGTCCGGCTCCGGGTGTCCCAAGGCCCACGGGGTGCGTCAGAACATTTTCATCACCTTTCACAATCACCAATGGGACAAGGCAGGGATGTCCTCTGTCCCCTCTCTTATACATCCTAGTGACGGAGCACCTGCTCTCATCAATTCGCCATAACCCCAATATTAGGTGGATTGAGGTGGGAGGCACCGAGTACAAGTGCTCTCTATTTGCTGATGATGTCCTAGTATATATCACTCAATCACATATATCCATCCCTGCTGTTATGGCTGAAATAGATCACTTTGTTACATGGTAAAATTTTAAAATCAATGCAGCGAAGTCTGAGGCCCTCGATGTCTCCCTCCCTAAATCCATATAGGATTCCATCCAGTCCAACTTTCCCTTTGCCTGGCCCTCACAGGGTATCAAATACTTAGGAATTCCTATTCATAGAGACCTCTCCCATCTATGTTATCTTAATTTTGGGCCCTTTATTGAACAATTCCATACAGACCACGGTTGGCAAGTTAGAACTGTAAGATTCACTACGTGAACCACTGGTGTTTTGTGGAAAAGCACATGTACACCGCGTTCCAAATTATTATACAAAAAGTGTTTAGGAGTGATAAGGGAAGAATTTGTTTGTTTGTCAGTTAAACTCATTGATGGTGATGTGTGTCAGGGCTCTTTATATCACTGTAAGCAATTGCAGACACCTGTGCTAATTAGTTTGGCAGGTGTGTCCAATGAAAGGCAAGACTACTTAAGAAGGCTCCCTCACATTATTAAGCAGCCTACATTTTCTGCCAAAATGGGAAAGAAAAAGGATGTGTCGGCTGCTGAGAAGCAACAAATTGTGGAGTGTTTAGGTCAAGGCATGACTACAATCAACATTGTGCGATGATCAGGATGAAGTGTCTTGGCAATCAAGAAGTATGTAGCTGATTCACAGTACACACGTGTGCGTGCTGATAAGAGCAAATTGAGGACTCTTTCCTACAGGCAATTACGTCAGGTTGAAAGAGCAGCGGCAAAAAAGCCTTGTCATAGCAGCAGACAAGTTTTTGAAGCTGCTTGTGCCTCCAACGTCCCCCGAACAACAAGATGCAGGGTCCTTCAGAGGTTTGCAGCTGTGCATACGCCATCCTGTCGACCTCCTCTATCCACTTCACACAAGCAGAAACGGCTCCAGTGGGCCAAACATTACATGAAGACTGATTTCAAAACTGTTTTGTTCACGGATGAGTGCCGTGCAGCGCTCGATGGTCCAGATGAATGGAGTGGAGGATGGCTGGTTGATGGACACCCCACGCAAACACGGCTACAGCGCCAACAAGGAGGAGGTGGAGTAATGTTTTGGGCTGGAATCATGGGGAGAGAGATTGTCGGCCCCTTTAGGATCCCTGAAGGCGCTAAAGATGAACTCCATAATGTATGTGGATTTTCTCAAACAGCACTTCCTGCCATGGTTCAAGAAGAAGAACCGTGTATTTCACAGCAAGATCATTTTTCTGCATGATAATGCACCATCTCATGCTGCACATAAAACATCTGCATCTCTGGCTGATATGGGCATAAAAGGGGACAAACTTATGGTGTGACCCCCATGCTCCCCTGACCTCTACCCCATTCAGAACCTTTGGAGCATCATTAAAAGGAGTGTCTATGATGGCGGGAGGCAGTTCACATCTAAGCAACAGCTCTGGGAGGGTATTCTGTCCTCATGCAAAACAATTGAAGCAGAAACCATCCAAAACCTGACAAATTCAATGGACGAGAGAGTTCAGAAGCTCCTTTCGAACAAGGGGTCCTATGTGAAAATGTAACATCACCTAGAATAAAGTTTTGAGTTGAAAACTGTTTGATTTCAGTTTCTAACAACCTGCTAATGCTTATAATTTCAAAAATGACCATTTTTTTGGTCTTTATTAAAATGAAAAGGTTGATCGAAAAGTTTGGGGGATCTAAGAGTGTGGCAACCCAGTAGTCATGATTACTTCGAATTCTGACAATATGAGGGTCATGCTGCAGGTAGTGCAGCAAGAAGGCACTTATGTGTCTTGCGCATCTCGGAGCCCCAAAATTATTTTCCGGGCTAGATGCAGCTAAAAATTATTTTTAATTTTAAATCTGGTGAAGCTTATTATAGATGGCCTAATAGGATCAGTGCTGCACACTGCTACAAAGCCCAAATTATTTTCCAGTCAAGATACAGATAAACATGATTAGTAATTTGAAAGCTTAAAACGGTTGGTAGGGTGATTTTAACCAATCATCAAGCTTTTACTCTCCCCAGGATGACACAGGGGTAGAAAAGTCGTTTCGGATCCATGATTTGTTCATCTTTATGAACGTGAGTCTGTCTACATTATCAGTGGAGAGCCGCGTGCGCTTATCTGTCAGCACACCACCAGCAGCGCTGAACACACGTTCAGACAGAACGCTGGCTGCGGGGCATGACAAGATCTCCAAGGCGTAAGTGGCTAGCTCCGGCCATTTATCCAGATTGGAAGCCCAAAAAGAGCAAGGGTCCAGTGACACAGTCGTGGCTTCAATGTTTACTTGGAGATACTCCTGTACCATCGTCTCTAGGCGTTGACTATGTGTCAGACTTCTTGTCTCCTGTGGCCTTGCAAAGGATGGGCTAAAAAAGTGGTGAAATGATTCCGCAAAATTGATGTTACCAGCAGATACTGTGGTTCTGTTACGGTTTGAGTGCTGAACACTTGACAGTCCCACGGTTGGCAAGTTGGAACTGTGAGATTCACTACGTGCACCACTGGTATTTTGTGGAAAAGCACATGTAAGATTCTGCAACAGTCTCTGCTGATACTCCTGCATGCGTGCATCCCTTTCTATGGCAGGAATAATTTCTGCAAATTTACTTTTGTACCGGGGATCTAACAGTGTGGCAACCCAGTAGTCAGGATTATTTCTAATTCTCACAATTCGAGGGTCATGTTGCAGGTAGTGCAGCAAGAAGGCACTCATGTGTGTTGCGCATCCAGGAGCACCAAGTCCCTGTTGTGTTGGTGGCGAGGTAACAATCATGCTTCCTTCCTCTGTCCTCTCCCCCCAACCTCGCACAACAGAAATGTGATCAAGGTCTCCCTCATCTGATGAGTCTTCCATCAGTTCGTCCTCCACTTCTTCCTGGGCTCCTGCACCTTCCTCACTAGTTTGGCTGCTACCATGCGCCCTGGTAAAATCATCTCCCCCACCCTCACATGCCTGCCGCCCTGGTGCTGCCGACCGTCTGGACCTTGCAGATGTTAGCCCTTCCGCATACAACTCCTCCTCCTCTACTTCTTCCACCTCCTCTTGTGCCACCACCTGACTCCGAATTCTGTTTAACATGTGCTCCAGCATGTAAATCACCGGAATAGTCATGCTGATAATGGCATCGTCAGCACTAAACATCTTCGTCGCCATTTCAAAACTGTGCAGAAGGGTGCATAGGTCCCTGATCTGAGACCACTCCTCCAGCGTGATTTGCCCCACCTCTGAATCTCGTTGGCCCAGGCTATACGTCAGAACGTATTGCACCAGGGCTTGTCGGTGCTGCCACAGTCGCTGCAACATGTGCAGAGTTGAATTCCACCGGGTAGGCACATCGCATTTTAGCCGGTGAAGTGGCAGGCCCAACGACTTCTGTAGAGATGTAAGTCGCTGAGCTGCGGGATGCGAACGGCGGAAGTGAGCACACAGCGACCGTGCCCTCTGCAGAAGGCCATCTAGTCTGGGATAGTGGGCTAAAAATTGCTGGACAACCAGGTTCAACACGTGAGCCATACAAGGCACGTGTGTGACATTGCCCCGGCGAAGGGCCGCACCCAGGTTTGCAGCATTGTCGCACACGGCCTTCCCTGGTTTCAGGTCCAGTGGAGACAACCATTCATGAAATTGGTTCTCCAGAGCTGACCACAACTCCTCAGCTGTGTGACTCACATTTCCCAGACATTTCAATGTAAAAACCGCCTGATGACGTTGAGCCCTACTGCCAGCATAGTAAGGAGGTGTGCAGGATCCCTTCTGCGCAGTTAGAAAGCTTGTGGCATGACCAGACAGGCTTTGGGTGCAGGTGGAAGACCGAGAGGAGGTTGAGGAGGCAGAAGCAGTGGAGGAAAAATGACATAAAGAGGATTGACGCACAACTCGTGGGGACGGCAAGACTTGGACAGCAGCCCCTTGTCCTGCTGTCACCATAGTTACCCAGTGCCCAGTCAGCGACATGTAACGCCCCTGTCCATGCCTACTCGTCCAAGTGTCTGTGGTGAAATGCACCCTGTCACACACAGAGTTTCTCAAAGAAGCGGTGATGTTGTGTGCGACATGCTGGTGGAGCGCAGGCACACCTTTCTTTGAGAAGTAGTGCCGACTGGGCATCTGGTACTGGGGCACTGCGACGGACATAAGGTCTCGAAAATCCTCTGTGTCCACCAGGCGGAAAGGCAGCATTTCTGTAGCCAAGAGCTTGCAGATGGTGAAATTCAACCTCTTAGCTTTCTCATGGCTAGGAGGAAATGGTCTTTTACTTGTCCACATCTGAGGGACCGAGGGCTGGCTATTGTGCTTAGACGGGGTTGATAAGGGTGTCCCCGGCAAACTGCCGGTCTGTGAGGAAGATGCAGGCGGACATGTTAGGTTGCCTTGATCCAAAGGTGGTGCTATCGATGTCGGACAGCGCTCAAGACCAGCTGGTGTTACCACCTCCAAAGAAAATGATGACCTGCCAATCACGCTGGCTGTTGCGGGTAAAGAGGTGGCAGGTCTGCGCCCCAAAACAGGTGTGACTGCCAGTCACAGAGGATGAAGAGGCCGCGGATGCACAAGATATGGCAGACGGTGGTTGGCCCGGCCGGCTAGACCGCATTGTAGCACACTGAGCTTCCCACTGCAACTTATGCTTCATGTCCATGTGCCGGTTCATGCATGAAGTACTCAAACTATGTATTTTTTGGCCTCTACTTAGCTTTTGCTGACAAATGTTACAGATAACACGAGTTGGGTCATCTTTATCGATCTGAAAAAATGCCCAGGCTATGCAAGGCTTAGCACCCATGCGACCTGAAGAGCCACCACGACTTGTGGTGAGAGGCAGAGTTGTGTTTGAGGATGCAGTTGTTGACGTGCTTCCAGTACTACGTCTCTGTCCAGGAAGGCACAACCTGACCTCGTTGTCACTAGCATCTTCCTCCACCTCCTCTGCTGACCTCATCTCTTGGCTGACTGTGGGTTGACAGTAAGTGGGATCTCCGACCTCATCATCATCACCCTGTGCGTTATCACACCCGTCGTCCTCAGAGCCAACCTGTTCCTGCCCTGACAAAAAACTAAAGTTGTCGCTCCAATCAGGTATTTGAGTCTTATCATCGTCTTCCTCATTGTCTCCACCAACAGGAGTTACAGTTTGGGAATGAGGGTCTACATTATGGTCAGAACCTTCTGCGTCTGGTCCTGGATCCGACTCATAAAGATTCTGGGCATCAGTGCAGATCATTTCCTCGTCTGGATTCACAGAAGCGCTGGAGTCAACCTCTGATTCCCAGGCTATAGTATGAGTAAACAGCTCTGCAGACTCAACCATCTGTTCTACCTCATACTCAGACGGGCAGCTGAAGATTTGGGAGCTGTGAGGAAGCAAGTGTGATTTGGGTGACACCTTTGAGGACTGGAGTATTTGTGATGTTGAAGTTGATGTGGAGGAGAGCCCACTTAAAGGAGCACTTGATATCCGTTGAAGCACCTGCTGTTTTTGTGCCTCATCTGGAATTTGTAGCGATTGGCGTGGCCGTAAGAAAGGGATCTTATCACATTGTCCGCTAAAAGAAGTAGACATTTTAGTTTGGCTGGAAGATGGTCTTTCTTCTGCACCTACCCCACGGACACAACCTTTTTTCCCCTTCCCAACACGCCTATTCCCCTTTCCACCAGCAGCAGGCCTTTTTCCACTCATTTTGGTGGTTAACTAATTCACAACTCTGGAGTTGTTTGCACAAAAAAACAATGGATGGTAACCGAGCAGAGCTGAGTGGCCAAACTGTGGTATTAGGCCAAAACTATTGGCTGGGTTAGATGCAGAAAAAAATTATTTTTAATTTGCAACCTGATGGAGGTCAGTATAGATGGACTAATAGACCAAGTCCCACACACCGCTAGAAGCCCAAATATTTTTTCAGAGCTAGATGCAGAAAATTTTTTTATTCAATTTGCAACCTGATGGAGGTCAGTATAGATGGACTAATAGACCAAGTCCCACACACTGCTAGAAGCCCAAATATTTTTTCAGAGCTAGATGCAGAAAAAAATTATTTTTAATTTGCAACCTGATGGAGGTCAGTATAGATGGACTAATAGACCAAGTCCCACACACCGCTAGAAGCCCAAATATTTTTTCAGAGCTAGATGCAGAAAAAAATTATTTTTAATTTGCAACCTGATGGAGGTCAGTATAGATGGACTAATAGACCAAGTCCCACACACCGCTAGAAGCCCAAATATTTTTTCAGAGCTAGATGCAGAAAAAAATTATATTCAATTTGCAACCTGCTGGAGGTCAGTATAGAAGGACTAATAGAACAAGTCCCACACACTGCTAGAAGCCCAAATATTTTTTCAGAGCTAAATGAAGAAAAAAATTATTTTTAATTTGCAACCTGATGGAGGTCAGTATAGATGGACTAATAGACCAAGTCCCACACACTGCTAGAAGCCCAAATATTTTTTCAGAGCTAGATGCAGAAAAAAATTATTTTTAATTTGCAACCTTATGGAGGTCAGTATAGATGGACTAATAGACCAAGTCCCACACACCGCTAGAAGCCCAAATATTTTTTCAGAGCTAGATGCAGAAAAAAATTATTTTTAATTTGCAACCTGATGGAGGTCAGTATAGATGGACTAATAGACCAAGTCCCACACACCGCTAGAAGCCCAAATATTTTTTCAGAGCTAGATGCAGAAAAAAATTATATTCAATTTGCAACCTGCTGGAGGTCAGTATAGAAGGACTAATAGAACAAGTCCCACACACTGCTAGAAGCCCAAATATTTTTTCAGAGCTAAATGAAGAAAAAAATTATTTTTAATTTGCAACCTGATGGAGGTCAGTATAGATGGACTAATAGACCAAGTCCCACACACTGCTAGAAGCCCAAATATTTTTTCAGAGCTAGATGCAGAAAAAAAATATTTTTAATTTGCAACCTGATGGAGGTCAGTATAGATGGACTAATAGACCAAGTCCCACACACCGCTAGAAGCCCAAATATTTTTTCAGAGCTAGATGCAGAAAAAAATTATATTCAATTTGCAACCTGCTGGAGGTCAGTATAGAAGGACTAATAGAACAAGTCCCACACACTGCTAGAAGCCCAAATATTTTTTCAGAGCTAAATGAAGAAAAAAATTATTTTTAATTTGCAACCTGATGGAGGTCAGTATAGATGGACTAATAGACCAAGTCCCACGCACTGCTAGAAGCCCAAATATTTTTTCAGAGCTAGATGCAGAAAAAAATTATATTCAGTTTGCAACCTGATGGAGGTCAGTATAGATGGACTAATAGAATGATGCTATGCCCAAAAGATTTTACTTCACTAGGTGCAGTAAAAAAATTGGTATTCTATACACAGGTGGTATATCTTGCAACACAGATAGGCTACTCCACTGACTAACACACTCTGCAATAGGCCAAAAAGGATTAGCTTTGCTAGATTCAGCCAAATGCTGTGAAAAAAACTTGCACAGCACTGGCACAGACCTGCCTGGCAAAAACTGATAGGAACTGATGTAACCTAGTCCTGAAAAGGACTCCAATTACAATTAGTCTTTACTCCCACAATCTATCTATTTAAGAGCACAGACCTGACTGATAAAAGTCGTAGGAAATGCTGTAACCTAGTCCTTAAAAGGACTGCAATCACAACTATTCCCTACTCCCAAGCTATCTGTATATTTGTGCGAAAATTGGCTTGAAATTAACAAGGTATAGCGCACACAGCAACAGCGGTGCCGTCTAACACGCAGCTGCAGCAGTGAGAAAATGGTGGTGACGGGGAAAATGGCTTGGTCTTATAGGGCAAGGACATGTGACATACACTGCCAATCACACATGCCCTTGCTTGTGTGAAAAAAAGCACTTCGCTCCGTGTGTGCGCTGCTGATAGGCTGACAGATTGCACCTCCCCACTGCAAATGCGGGAAAGAGAATAAAAAATGGAGATCTTCATTGTTCCTGCAGAGATCCATCCCCTGCCCCTCCCCCCGCCCCGCTGTACACTCAAACTGCGTATTAACATTAATTTTCATCATTACTGAGAAAAAATCCAGTTATGATTTTGGTGCACGAACAGTTATCGAACATAACCTCGAACAGCCGAATTTTTCTCAAATTGTTCGTGTTCGCCGACCGGCTCGAACACCGCCCAAAACAGCTCGAATTTGAGATTGGCGAACAGTTCGAGTACAAAAACGCTCATCTCTACTCAATACAAGTAAATTGAGAGAGGCTGGAAACATCTAGTTGGAATATGGCTGGAAGTATTCATATCGAATACTTGTGGTCACATGACTGCTCACTAGTGATGAGCGAGCACAAAAATGCTCGGGTGCTCGATGCTCGGGTCGAGCACATTGGAATATTCGGGTGCTTGACCCGAGCAACGAGTCCAATGTAAGTCTATGGGAAACTCAAGTATTTTTCAGGTGGCTTCCCCCGGCGGTCTGCAGAGGGCCTAAAAATTGATGGGAACAGTGCTCAAATGACATGGGGACAGCATGGGGAAGACCCCTGGAAGCATTTCTGACTCCCAAGTCACTTCTGTCTACAACGTTGTCCGAGGTATTACGCCACTTTTACGGACTCACAATAAAACATACCAAAACGAAACCAAAATGGATTTTTCCTGGGAAATTTGTTAAGGAAGATCCTTTCCAGGTTAATGACTTGTATATAAAGCAAAATAAATAACCAAAAGCAAAAATGCTCTCCACCTTGGGCTATGTTCACACGTAGCATTTTTGATGTGTTTTTGCACTTCTGCATTGCTTTCAACCATGACAAATGCATTCACCAGGAAATGTCATTTTAACATTTTACAACCTTATTTGGCCATGTGGTGTAAGAGATATCATCAGACACATCGTGTTTCATTTATGAAGGAGGGACTCTGAAAGCCTATTTTTAAAGGGCCATCAGGCGGCCTTTACTATTCTTAAAGGGCCAGCAGTTAATCCTCACTATTCTTTGAGAGCCATCAACCGGCTATGTTTTATTTTTCCCATTACTAAAGAGTGGGTCTCCTATACTGTTATTGCGTATGCAGTGAGTGGCAGGGCTGCCCAAAATTTGGACGCACCCCAATACCACTTTCAAAATTTGGATGCATCCCAATACCCCTTTGAAGAGACTTAGAGGAGGTCCTCCTGAAAACAATGTTCCCATTATTAGGAAGTAGGTCTCCCATTGTGTTTGCGTATGCAGAGAATGCAAGGATTGCCAAAAATTTGGAGGCACTCCAATGCCACTTGGAAGAGATGTGGAGGTCAGAGGGCCTCCTGAAAACAATGTTGCCATTATTAGGAAGTGGGTCTCCCATTGTGTTTGCCTATGCAGTGAATGCAAGGGTTGCCAAAAATTTGGAGGCACTCCAATGCCACTTGGAAGAGATGTGGAGGAGGGCCTCATAAAAAAATGTTCCCATTAGAAAGGAGCGGGCCTCCTATACTTGTAATGCCCATGCACTAAGTGTAAGGGCTGATAAACATTTACCCCTGGAGGGTATACATGAACATACTGTATAAAAAATTTTTTTTTACAGGCATCATAAACACCCTTTAAAAAAATGATGTGGGTGTTGCATCACGGACCACGGTAACCCTGGTGATATGGTGGTGGAGGATGAGGAGAAGGAGGAGGACAAGAGCAAATAGCCAAAATCAGGAAGTGTATACCCATGTGTGGGTGTGAAAAGGTGCATGGGTATACACCTTCCAAGAAAAGACACTGGATTTGAGTTTATGTTACGCTGCTATCATTCGGTGGTGTTGAGTAGTCTGGCACAATCCAGCCCTTGTTCATTTTTATAAGAGTCAGCCTGTCAGCACTTTCAGTTGACAGGCGGATGCGCTTATCAGTTCAGACCAAGACTTCCAAGTCATAGAGAGCCAGTTCATTCCACGTATCCAGCTTGGCTACCCAATAATTATAAGGCACAGAGGAATCACGGAGGACGTTGGTTGCGGTCAGCAAGGTATTCCTTCAGCATCTTCCCAAACTTTGCACTCCTTGTGAGAGTACCCCGCGCATGAGAGCTTGAGCGATGGGAGGGGCTGAGAAAATTCTCCCAGAACTTTGACAGTGTTCCCCTTCCTCTGCTGTATTGAAGTTGTGTCTCTCTCGCCTGTACTCCTTGGTTGTCCAACGAAGTGTGACCTCTGCCGCTAGCTTTTTCAGATGGGAATTTTTTTAATATTTCCGCAACAAGGGCCTTCTGGTACAGCCCCATTTTTGTAGACCTGTCCGCCTCAGGAATAAGAGATATGAAGTTCCTTTTGTAGCGTGGGTCTAGAAGTGTCACTAACCAGTAATGACTGTCACCCAAAATTTTGAGAACGCGATGGTCATGGGAAAGGCAGCGTAACATAAACTCAGCCATGCGTGCCAGACTGCTAACAGGCAAGACTTCTGTGTCCTCACCAAAAGGATGACTGACCATGCTCTCCTCATCCTCCTCTCTGTCCTCTGGCCATCCACGCTGAACAGATGGTATGACAGCTGTGTAGGTAGTACCATTTATAGCGTATGAAACTAGCACTTATCCTTCCTCCTCCTCCTCTTCCTCATTGTCCCGAAATCCACATTGGGATGACATGAGGCTGGGCTGTATGTAATCACCCTGTATGGTTCCTTGCTCCATCTCATCATGCTCTGCCTGCAATGCATCATCTTTGATTGTGAGCAGAGAGCATTTCAAAAGACAGAGAAGCGGGATGGTGACACTAATTATGGCGTCATCGCCGCTCACCATCTTGGTGGAGTGCTCAAAGTTTTGGAAGATGGTACATATGTTTGACATCCATGTCCACTCCTGAGGACTTATGTGTGGAGTCTGAACTGAATACCGATGGCCTTGTTGATGCTGGTACTCGAAAACTGCCCTCTTCTGCTCACAAATCCTTCCCAACATCTGCAGTGTAGAGTTCCAATGCATGGGGACATCACAAACAAGTCTGTGAGCCGGAAGCTGCAAATGCTGCTGAAACACTGCAAGGGCGGCGGAAGCTGTAGATGACGTTCTAAAATGGGCACACAGGCAGCGTACCTTAACAAGCAGATCCGGCAGCTCCGGGTAGGATTTGAGAAACCACTGAACCACGGGGTTAAGCACATGGGCCAGGCATGGTATGTGTGTGAGCTCGCCTTGCCTCAGAGCCGCCATCAGGTTCTGGCCATTGTCACACATGACCATGCCTCACTGTAGGTTCAGCGGTGTGAGCCACAGATCTGCCTGCTCTTTCAGAACTGTCCACAACTCTTCAGCATTGTGTGGTTTGTCACCTAAGCATATTAGATTCAGCACAGCATGTTGCCGCTTGGACGAGGCCATGCTGTAGTGCTTCCAGCTTGTGACTGATGTGATCATTTCGGAGATGGAGGTTGAAGAGGAGGAGGAGGCTGAGGAGGATGAGGTGCAGGAGCTGTAGACCGTGGGGGCAGCCCTGATTGACCTAGGGCCTGCAATCCTTGGTGTCGGGAGGACGTGTTCCGTCCCAAGGTCCAACTGGATCCCGGCTTCCACTATGTTAACCCAGTGTGCCATCAGCGAGATGTACTGTCCCTGCCCAGAAGCACTTGTCCACGTGTCCGTGGTTAGGAGGACTTTACCGGTAACTGCATTGTTGAGGGCGCGGCTAATGTTTTGGGACACCTTCTTGTGTAATGCGGGGACGGCACACCAGGAGAAATAGTGGCGGCTGGGGACCAAGTACCGAGGGACGGCTGCTGCCATCAGGTTGCGGAATGCTTCCGTCTCCACGAGCCTAAAAGGCAACATTTCGAGCACAAGCAGTCGTGAAATGTGAGAATTTAGTAGTGTGGCCTGTGGAGCATTAGCTGAGAATTTTCGCTTGCGTTCCTACGATTGGGGTAAGGACAACTGAGCGCTGCGCTGGGACAACGACGTGGACATGCTTCCTGATGATGCTACTTGAGAGTGTGCAACGACAGGTGCAGGGCAGGAGGCATCTTTGCAAGCACCATGGACAGTGGATTTGTTTGCATGCACAACAGTGGAAGAAGCTATGGTACCACCCGCAGATACTGTTCCTGGACCCTGGGGTTCGGCCCACAAAGTCGGGTGCTTTGCTGCCATGTGCCTGATTATGCTGGTGGTGGTCAGGCTGCTAGTTTTGCCTCCCCTGCTGATGCTGGCCTGGCAGATGGTGCAAATGGCCTTTTTGGGGTTATCGGCAGAGTCTTTAAGGAACAACCAGAACCAGACTCCGGAAGACCTAACAGTTGTACTGTCAACTTCCTTCGTGTTGTTGTTACGGGAAACGGTTGCCTGCCTTCTGTCTGCGGCCACCACACTGCTTCTTCCTGCCTGCTGGGGTGCTCTGCCTCCCTCTCCCTGTGTGCTGCTCTCCTCGCTCTGCATGTCCTCCTGCCAGGTTGGGTCAGTTACTATATCATCCAACACCTCGTCTTCCACTTCCACACCCTTGTCCTCCTCCTGACTTTCTGGCAATTGTGTCTCATCATCGTCCACCTCTAGTAACAATTTCTCATTGTCGCCTTCATGTGACCGTGGCTGCTCAAATATTTGGGCATTGCTACATGCAATCTCCTCTTGCCTCGATTCAAGTGGACCGGGAGAGAGGCCCGAATCTATAAATGGAAAAGTGAACAGCTCTTCAGAGTGTCCAAGTGTGGGATCATTTGTCTCAGGGCACTTGGCATGGTGGGAGGAAGGAGGATCAGGGTGACTTGACCGTGTGGAAGACAGAGTGGTGGTGGTGGCGGCTAAGTGACGGGAAGCATTATCCGCTATTCAACCAACAACCTTTTGACACTGCTCTGGGTTCAAGAGTGGTGTGCTGCGGTCCCCTAGAAATTGGGACAGGAAGGTCAGTTTAGAAGATGTGGGTTTTTGTTGTGGCACAATTTCAGCTTGCCCACGGCCTTGGCTTCAGCCTCTGTATGCACCATCACCATCATGTCCAGTTCCCTGTCCCTTGCCACGTGCCTTCCCCATTTTAAATGGAGGACAATATCTTCTACACAAATGACTGAGTGAAGTTGGATCGAACTTATATGCAATCCGTGTGACGAAGAAAACTCAGATTTAAATACCTGGCCTGTAAGTAACTATTTTGAACAGCAAACCGGTGTCATAAACTTCGCTGACACAGTGAAAAAAATTTGAATGGAGGCCAAAAATGGCAGTATTTTCTGAAAACATATATGTGATCCGTGTGACAGAGAAAACACAGTTTTAAATACTTGACCTGTAGGTAACTATTTTGAACAACAATCTGGTATCAATTGCTTCACTGACACACTGAAACAAATTTTTAATGGAGGTCAGAAATGGCAGTATTTTCTGAAAATGTATATGTGAACCGTGTGATGGAGAAAACACAGTTCTAAATACCTGGCCTGTAGGTAACTATTTTGAACAGCAATCTGGTGTCAAAAACTTCGCTGACACAGTGAAAAAAAATTTGAATGGAGGCCAAAAATGGCAATATTTTCTGAAAACGTATATGTGATCTGTGTGACGGAGAAAACACAGTTTTAAATAGCTGGATTTTTAGCGCTGTAATATGGAAAGGCACAGAAAAACTGTGTTCTCTGGATTGCTTTTTAAGCAAATAATGAGGATTAAGATCCAAAAAAAAATTATTCCTGGCCCCTGAGACCTGGGACTTTGTATAGAAATATCTAACAGCAGCAGAAGGCAGAATTGGAATGGAGCATCTTGTGCTATATACACTGCAGTCGACTATATACACTGCCTGCCTGCCTATAAACACTGCCTGCCTGATATCTCTGCAGATGGATTAGTCCTCAGAAGGACTGTTTGTTGAGATGGATATGTGTCTCTAATATAGTTTGGTACACCTACACTAACTAGAAACAAGCAAATCTCTCCCTAGATCAGCAGCAGCTCTCCCTACACTGTCTGATTTCGGAGTGACTGTGACAAGCATGGCGGCGCCAGGTCTGATATAGACCTGATGACGCTGTGTTGCCAGCCAATCACTGTAATGCCACAACCAAAATGGCTGCAGCATTACTGTAAGTGGTAGGCAATCCCTGCATGTTGATTGGAGCTCTAAAGAGCGCCAGACATAAAGGGAGGAGACCCGAGCATCCGCCTGAGCATCTCGCAAGTACTCGTCGAGCTCCGAGCATCTCGAGAACTGATATGCTCGGGTGAGTACCGAGTACTTGCAAGTATGCTCGCTCATCACTACTGCCCACTCCTAGCACCAGAGAATACAGCTCTTTTTACAGCTCTTCTGTAAAAGTTAAAGAAAATACAAAAGGAGAACCCATATGTAATTTGCCAATATCTCAGGTATTAAACTATGACTAGCAATGTTTTCCAGGTGTTTATTTTAAATGCTAAATTACCTTGGTTATTTATCCATTGTTTACCTATGCAACTATTTAAATTTCCTAATCTACCATGCTAAATTATTAGTCACAAGTAAGTCATGTATTGAGCATGACAATTGCTCCAACACTGCCATCACTTCAGGTAATATAGTATTGATCAACATCTTGATCTCGAATGTGTATTTTAAAAATCATTTTATTTATACAGCTCCGGCATACTCTGCAGCTTTTTACTAAATAAGAGTGTACGTATGTAAACAATATGACATTACAGAGTAACACAAAGTTCACCAATTCAAACAAGAGAAGTGAGGGCCCTGATCGCAAGAGCTTACAATCTATAAGGAAGAAGGGATGACACAAAAAGTAAAGCATGCTCATGTTGTATGGTCCAGCCATCTTTATAATAAATAAGGGTAACTATTCATTTAAAGCTGCATGATCTGGTCAACTAGCCAGTATTTGTATATACAAAGTGCTATAGAGTGGATGGTTTGCGGGGGAAGAGATGACAGCAAAGAATAGATTCTATGAAAAATGTAGAAAGGGAAAACTAAGAACAGTTATAAAGTGAGGTGATATGAGAAGCCAGAAAAAATAGGTGTGTTTTTAGTTTAAAATTATGGACACTCAAAATCAATCAGATTGTCTAGGGTAGTGCATTCCAGAGAACTGGCGCAGCATCAGAAAAGTCTTGAAAAAGGAGTGAGAGGTACGGATTATGAACGATGATAGTCTTAGATAAATTAGGTTTTTAACTAAAAAAGGTAAAGTATATGGTCAAATATATAAAAATACTATAGTATTACTTAAAATTTCTGTAAAACGTTTTCACTACGCTGAAAAAAAACTTGCACAACAAACACTTCCATTGTCGATTTTGCTTCCAACAGCACAAATTGGCCGTGGTCCGTGCGGTCTTATACATATATAGTAAGCACTAATTTTAATTAGATTAATTTAACTTTACTCTGTTTAAATTTTGTACCAAATTGCTCTATATTATTTGTTTAAAGCTACTGCTTGCATGCAAATAGCTACATTTACTACATGGATGGCAAAGAATACAATGGCTACAGGGGTGCACATATCATTGATGCAACCTGTGCGACCGCACAGGGACCCAAGAGCTAAGCTGACCATTTCTACCTCCAAAGCAGGTGGGATTGTGCATTATGATGAGCTTAGGCTGCAAAGGGCCCATATATTGCTCTTGCACAGGGGTCTTCTTTTGTCTGTGTCCGCCAGCGTATAGCTATTCTTTTGTACACTTTGATAGCTGTAGGATTTTGTCTACAATTCAGCAGCTGCTATTGTAGAATGTAATGTGATTTTTACAAGCTGGAAATAGAATCCTAGGAGCCAGCATAGACCAAGACTGATCTTTTGTGCTATTTAGCACAAAATCAGTAATTAAAATGATTTAGAAAAATGATTATTCTGCACTATATTTGTTATTCTATATAATTGGAGGAACACTTTAAGTTTGAAATGAAGCTAGATTCATAAAGTTCCTCTAGTACCTGTGCTTGTTATCCCTCAAAACAACCTAAACTCAACCCTGCACAATAATAAAAAAAATAATTATGCAGAGCAATAAACATGTAAAAAATGAAACATGGTTATTATAGTCTCCTAAAATGTGCCAATATTCTTCAATCTGTTTTTCTCAAACCAGCAATTCCAAAGAGACTAAATGTTCTTTTTAATTTTCAAAAAGATAAGACATTTTTTTTCATTTTCTATTGATACATACAGTAGCTTCATTTAAAAAAATGGTCCTGTAGAAATGCCAACTTTAAGCTTATGTGACAGCACCAATGAAATTGTTCTAGTTTGAAGATGAAACTGATTAAAATTATTTCCCATAATGCTTAAAAGGAAAACATATGGATGATTATAACTTTAGATGTTGGGCTTTAAAAAACCTTGAAATACTTACAGACATCACAAAACAGGATGGGAATGATATTTGACATTTTCTGTATATACTTTTATTAGGCGGGCATATTTGGAGAACAATATAATATAAAATACAATTTAATAATTTTAGTTTTACAATTAGATAAGGTGCCTTGATGCTGACAGTTTTGTGGAGTGTTGACCTCCAAGTTATTTCAGATATGATAATGACATTCTTTTCTGCTCAGTTTTTTCCTGTTGGTATAAACAATGGGTTAATGTTACACCTTCATAACACCATGACTCCATTTGGATATCACTTTCATTGATATGATTTCCCCCACTCTCCTCCCCCATTTTAGCAAGTGCCTGCCAAAATATCATATAAACATAATTCATTATTCTCAGTGATGTACTGCAAGGCCTCTCCTACCATTGGATATTTCCTCCCCTTCAATTTCAACCTAGCATTCACAATATAGCCCTGCACAGCTATACCCACTAGTGACACCTAGCTTCCCACCCAAGCCCTTAGCCTTTCCCACTGTTGGCTTTATGAGCCACCCCCCTCCAAGGGCTGCGTCACCAGGCTACAGCACGTATCCATCATTCAGGCCTGTGCAGCCACGCCTCCTCATGACACTCACCCGAACATCAGACAATTCGGACCTAAGCCATACCCACCGCTGACACCAGGGATCACCCCTCCCCTGTAGGTAATGTCACCATGCTCAACCCCTTAGCCTCATCCCTACCCTCCACTGATGTCACGGGCCACACATCCTCTAGAGGCGGCATCATCAGGTAATTGTGCCGCTCTGACATGTCTCCGATGATGACCCATCACATGACGGGCATTAGAACGTGACTTCCGGCAACTCCGCCCATAAAATGGCCCCCTCCACACATTTTTTCAGCGCGATCCAGCACCGTATGGAACGATAATGCCACACAGGGCTGCAATTTGGCAGTTTAACTCGCTCGGCATATGGCAATAAGGTACAGTGGGGAAAAAAAGTATTTAGTCAGCCACCATTGTGCAAGTTCTCCCACTTAAAAAGATGAGAGAGGCTTGTAATTGACATCATAGGTAGACCTCAATTATGAGAGACAAAATGACAAAACAAATCCTGAAAATCACATTGTCTGATTTGGAAAGAATTTTTTTTCAAATTTTGGTGGAAAATAAGCATTTGGACAATTACAAACAAGCAGGATTTCTGGCTTTCACAGACCTGTAACTTCTTTAAGAGGCTCCTCAGTCCTCCACTCATTACTTGTAGTACTGGCACCTGATTGAACTTGTTATCAGTATAAAAGACACGTGTCTGCAACCTCAAATAGTCACACTCGATCTGGGGCTCCACACTAGATCTCATCCCGTGGGGTCAAAATGATCTCAAGAATGGTGAGCAAAAATCCCAGAACCACACTGGGGGACCTAGTGAATGACCAGCAGAGAGGGACCAACATTACACAGGCTACCATCAGTAACACACTACACCGCCAGGGACTCAGATCCTGCAGTGCCAGACGTGTCCCCCTGCTTAAGCCATTACATGACAGGGTCCATCTGAAGTTTTCTAGATAGCATTTGGATGATTCAAAAGAGTATTGGGAGAATGTCATATGGTCAGATGAAACCAAAGTAAAACTGTTTGGTAGAAACACAACTCTTCGTGTTTGGAGGAGAAAGAATGCTGAGTTGCATCCAAAGATCACCATACCTACTGTGAAGCATGGGGGGGTGGCAACATCATGCTTTGGGGCTGTTTCTCTGCTAAGAGACCAGGATGACTGATCTGTGTACATGAAAGAATGAATGGGACCATGTATCATGAGATTTTGAGTGCAAACCTCCTTCCATCAGCAAGGGAATTGAAGATGAAACGTGGCTGGGTCTTTCAGCATGACAATGATCCAAAGCACACCGCCAGGGCTACAAAGGAGTGACTTTGTAAGAAGCATTTCAAGGTCCTGGAGTGGCCTAGCCAGTCTCCAGATCTAAACCCTATAGAAAACCTTTGGAGGGAGTTGAAAGTCCGTGTTGCCCAGCGACAGCCCCAAAACATCACTACTCTAGAGGAGATCTGCATGGAGGAATGGGCTATTATACCAGCTACAGTGTATGCCAACCTTGTGAAAACTTACAGAAAACGTTTGACCTCTGTCATTGCCATCAAAAGATATATAACAAAATATTGAGATGAACTTTTGTAATTGACTTATTTTCCACCAAAATTTGAAAAAAAATTCTTTCCAAATCAGACAATGTGATTTTCAGGATTTGTTTTGTCATTTTGTCTCTCATAGTTGAGGTCTACCTATGATGTCAATTACAGGCTTCTCTCATCTTTTTAAGTGGGAGAACTTGCACTATTGGTGGCTGACTAAATACTTTTTTTCCCCACTGTATTTGAACTCTTCCACAGGACACCCTACTATTATATTACTACATCCTATTATATTCCACTGGCATATATCTGATCTATGCCACCTCTTACACCTACCTTCCTCACAACAGGGTTGGGGCTGCTATATACTATAGATACAGACAATCTGCTGATACCTAGCTGCATTTTATTTTCAAAATATATGCATATACATTCTTTTCCTTACTCCCTTTGCTTCCTTTTACTAATTAAAAAAGCTTCATGTCCTTTGTTAAAACTCCTATGCTCTTTGTACAATAACTCTTGGTCTTTTTTCCATTTCGGAAAGGCAACCATTAAAGAGTGGTCACTTGGAACTCGTACTTGATCCTACTATATCTTTCTTTTGATTACCCTTCTCAATAGAAATGATCTTGTCTATTTCCTAAGAAAACCACTGCTTTGAATAAGAAAAAAGAATCACTATCTCACTGATTGATTATGTTTGTATCCTACGCTGTACGATAAAATAATTGAATTGTTTATGACATTTTTTTTGTACCCAGTTGATTTCACCATTTTGATTATTGTTTTTAGTTTTCCGCACCGTTCTGATGAAGGGAATAAGACCGAAACGTTACATTGTATGGATAGCCAATAAATCTTCAGCACTTTTTATTCTACTTCAGTGCCAAGCTATTCTTCTACTTATTACTATTATTCTAAGGGTTATTCCGATAGAACTTTTGTCTAATTGACAACAGAATGGAACTCAGAATGTCAGCCTAACACCTTAGATGCCACAGTTATTATTGATTGTAACATTTAAAGCATTTATTAAGGGTTATCAATGTCTTAATTAATAAGACACATCTTAAAGGGAATCTGTCACCAGGTTTTTGCTACCTCATCTCAGAGCAGCATAATGTAGGAAAAGAGACCCTGATTCCAAAGATGTATCACTTAGTTTACTGGGCACAGCAGTCGTGACATAATCAGAGTTCTTAAATGTAAGTTCTTAGGCTCTGTATATGCATAGTCTATTGACAGTGAGCTGCTTATCTGCAATGATAATGTCCTGGTGATAAAACCTTCTTTATAAGTAAACAACAGCACACAGCCTGATAAGTGACACATTGTTTAATTCTGTGTTTTAATCCCTACATCATGTTGCTCTCATATTACATAGTAAATACATATTGACAGATTCCCAGTACACCAGTCTCAAATCTCTCCCAGTGTCTCCTGTTCTCAGCACTGGTTCTTCTTGCATCTTGGATGCAACCTTCCCAATGTCAGGCATCTGAACAGAACAAGAGCAGTTCAACATACAGAGATTACAGCTGAGTGCATAAGTATAAATTGAGCTTGTTCTTATGTTCACTCTGCTGTTCCCCATATCTTAAATATTCAATAAACAGATGAAATCAAGGAACAAGCATAGTGGCGCACAGGAGAACATGGGTATGCTGTGACAATAGAGAATCATGTTGGTGCCCAGCTCACACTGTCCACATATGGGAGCAGGAGAATGGAAGTGGGCAGAATAACAAAGAAAACGTAGCAGTAGTTAGTATTATTTCACAAACTTCATGTGATTTGGGAACTTGTTCCATTAGTGGGCAAACCTCCTAAGAAACAACGAGAGCAGTTTATTGCATGTATGATAAAAACGTATTTATTACACATGGTTTCCTGAAGGAACTAAATAGTTTGTCAGATTGAGCATCGTCATGCAGCCAACAGTGCAGTTTTGTGCAGGATTAGTGGATATGTCTCAATGTCTCTTAGTCTCTAAGATATGTCCTCATAGTACTTGAATGTAAGCTTTCATAAACATCTTCATATCATTTAGCATTTTCTTAAGCCTAAGTCTAATCCTTTACTTTTTGTAATCATCCGTCCCACATGTCTTTATTTTGGAGCTGGTACTTGACGCATTAAGATTTTCTTTTCGAAACTTAAAAAGATAAACAGAGGAAAAAGCCATTTTACAAGCCAATATACTGGTACGTCTGTACTTACAGTATATGAACTGTGAAGCATGAACCACACAGTCAAACAAGAAAGGCCATTAATATTTTATCCCAAAAACCCATTTGATCAAGTAACAATTTCTTTTAAAATGGAAATTTGCACTAAAAATAGTCATATAAGCATGTAGATGATTGGCATGAGGCTCACATAGTAATACGATGGTAGAATCACATGAATAAAGTAAAGATAGGACAAAAACTTGCTTTACTGTGAAAAGTAGGCAAACATTTTGTAAAGCCTGAGAAAAAAATGCATACTTCCAATTGAAAGCAACATAACTACAATAAACACAGAATAATGTGAACTTTAAGTTCATTATAGGGAATGTGTCTTCAGAAAATGACCTACTGTTGAAATCGGGTCGTTATGTTTTATATATATATATATATATATATATATATATATATATATATATATATATATATAAATTATATATATATGAAAGATAGCACCATTTCATATTACTCACTAGTCGGTGCCAAGCCTCCATACAGTCTGTCCAAACTGCAGCATGTCAATAGAAAAAATATAAAGAGGCAGCACTCCAAGAAATTTTTGAAAAAAAATGGACTTTAATGAGCCCAAAGGCGACGTTTCGGTTCACAGAACCTTTCTCAAGCAGAGTTCAAGTGCATATAATGCAATATATATAGTTACAAACAGTGATGCCATAATTAGAATCAATTCATACAAAAACATGATTATATAAAAAAGTGCAATAGTGCATTTCTCAAAATATCATCCAGTTACATACATAGTAAAAAAATCTTTTACAAAAATATTATTATCATCAGTTACAGTATCCATAACTCTCATAAAGTGATAAGTGCTTTAATTGATATCTATCAGTGCCAGGTGGACATTATAAATCATAATATATTTGAGGCAGCGACTCACCCTGCAGCAATCATGCAAAACCACATTTCCTATTTACTCCACGCTATCCTCACGTCTGAAAAACTCAACTGAGCATGTCTCCCAGGAAATCTCCATTATCTCATCACATGATCGGGACAAGCCTGGTCCGCCCACTTCATGATGTCATCGGACATGCTCAGTGCATCTCTAATGTTACAGTCGCCATCTTTAAATTTGGCAAGCCCCATCAAACTTTTCTCCTCAAATTTGAACACCATATATTACTCCACGTGAGGATAGCGTGGAGTAAATAGGAAATGTGGTTTTGCATGATTGCTGCAGGGTGAGTCGCTGCCTCAAATATATTATGATTTATAATGTACACCTGGCACTGATAGATATCAATTAAAGCACTTATCACTTTATGAGAGTTATGGATACTGTAACTGATGATAATAATATTTTTGTAAAAGATTTTTTTACTATGTATGTAACTGGATGATATTTTGAGAAATTCACTATTGCACTTTTTTATATAATCATGTTTTTGTATGAATTGATTCTAATTATGGCATCACTGTTTGTAACTATATATATTGCACTATATGCACTTGAACTCTGCTTGAGAAAGGTTCTGTGAACCGAAACGTCGCCTTTGGGCTCATTAAAGTCCATTTTTTTTCAAAAATTTCTTGGAGTGCTGCCTCTTTATATTTTTTCTATATATATATATATATATATATATATATATATATATATATATATACAGTACAGACCAAAAGTTTGGACACACCTTCTCATTTAAAATTTTTTCTGTATTTTCATGACTACGAAAATTGTACATTCACACTGTATGCATCAAAACTATGAATTAACACATGTGGAATTATATACTTAGCAAAAAAGTGTGAAACAACTGAAAATATGTCTTATATTCTAGGTTCTTCCAAGTAGCCACCTTTTGCTTTGATGACTGTTTTGCACACTCTTGGCATTCTCTTGTTGAGCTTAAAGAGGTAGTCACCGGAAATGGTCTTCCAACAATCTTGAAGGAGTTCCCAGAGATGCTTAGCACTTGTTGGCCCTTTTGCCTTCACTTTGGGGTCCAGCTCACCACAAACCATCTCGATTGGGTTCAGGTCTGGTGACTGTGGAGGCCAGGTTATCTGGTGTAGCACCCCATCACTCTCCTCCTTGGTCAAATAGCCCTTACACAGCCTGGAGGTGTGTTTGGGGTCATTGTCCTGTTGAAAAATAAATGATGGTCCAACTAAATGCAAACCGGATAGAATAGTATGCCGCTGCAAGATGCTGTGGTAGCCATGCTGGTTCAGTATGCCTTCAATTTTGAACAAATCCCCAACAGTGTCACCAGCAAAGCACCCCCACACCATCACACCTTCTCCTCCATGCTTCACGGTGGGAACCAGGCATGTAGGGTCCATCTGTTCACCTTTTCTGGGTCGCACAAAGACACGGTGATTGGAACCAAAGATCTCAAATTTGGACTCATCAGACAAAAGCACAGATTTCCACTGTTCTAATGTCCATTCCTTGTGTTCTTTAGCCCAAACAAGTCTCTTCTGCTTATTGCCTGTCCTTAGCAGTGGTTTCCTAGCAGCTATTTTACCATGAAGGCCTGCTGCACAAAGTCTCCTCTTAACACTTATTGAAGAGATGTGTCTGCTGCTAGAACTCTGTGTGGCATTGACCTGGTCTCTAATCTGAGCTGCTGTTAACCTGCGATTTCTGAGGCTGGTGACTCTGATAAACTTATCCTCAGAAGCAGAGGTGACTCTTGGTCTTCCTTTCCTGGGGCGGTCCTCATGTGAGCCAGTTTCTTTGTAGCACTTGATGGTTTTTGCAAGTGCACTTGGGGACACTTTCAAAGTTTTCCCAATTTTTCGCACTGACTGACCTTCATTTCTTAAAGTAATGATGGCCACTCGTTTTTCTTTACTTAGCTGCTTTTTTCTTGCCATAATACAAATTCTAACAGTCTATTCAGTAGGACTATGTATCCAGCTGTGTATCCACCAGACTTTTGCACAACACAACTGATGGTCCCAACCCCATTTATAAGGCAAGAAATCCCACTTAATAAACCTGACAGGGCACACCTGTGAAGTGAAACCCATTTCCGGTGACTACCTCTTGAAGCTCATCAAGAGAATGCAAAGAGTGTGCAAAGCAGTCATCAAAGCAAAAGGTGGCTACTTTGAAGAACCTAGAATATAAGAAATATTTTCAGTTGTATCACACTTTTTTGTTAAGTATATAATTCCACATGTGTTAATTCATAGTTCTGATGCCTTCAGTGTGAATGTACAATTTTCATAGTCATGAAAATACAGAAAAATCTTTAAATGAGAAGGTGTGTCCAAACTTTTTGTCTGTACTGTATATATACATACATATATATATGTATATTTATATACACACACATTTTTTAAAAATATAGCAGTCCTGCATTTTTCATACTGACCACTGCGGTTATTTGATGCATTTTCTTCCTGTACTTTCAGGAAGAGTTTTCTTCAGGCTTCAGAGACAGGATTACAAAGACAGGTAACACCCATGAACAAATTAATAACACAGGATGCCTCAATCACTCCCCCTTCCCTCTTAGTGACTTTTGCCCACACTAATTAGATTCTTGAGCATAAAAGATGGCATCTGAGTCAGTCTGCTGCTGCTAGTGTACATGTGGCTATCCTAATACTGCAGAAAGTGTGACTCTAAAATAGCTCCAGAGGCCAGTTTGAAAATTTGCAAGATTTCTATTTTTTGATAAAGGTTAATATAAAAAAATGGCAAAAATTAAATAAATATTAAACACAGAAACCTGATTTAAACCACAGGTCATTTACTTGATAACATATTCCCTTTCAGCAATATATTGGAAATATGTTTAACATATGTTATTTTCATGTGGAACATTTACATTGCTTACTATTGTTTACTATTATGGCCTTGTATTTGGAATCCTTATCCTACTAACACACATGACATCACTTTTATCATCATATTTGCTCAGTTGGATATTTGATCATGTGTGAACCTGAATAGATAGGCACATGGTTTCTCTGAAATTAAATATTTGATTTAAGCAGAAATATAAATATAATGTTGCAGTAGTCAGACATGCACATATACCATAATTCTGCAATTCTATGTGTCAATTTCAATAATTCAGCTATTTACAAATGTGAGACCAATTGTGCTGTATACCTGCAGGTGATGACACAGCTTATAATCTTAATCAGCCAGATGGTTAGATTTGTTAAACCAAGAAAATTGTGTTTCTGTTGACTTATGAATGTATATATATTTCTGTGGCTGGTCAAGAAGGACAGACCTGTATTTGTATAACCCTGAATGTTGTCTTCTATTGGTCTGTGAACAATGATGTTTGTTACTATGCTAATTGCATATTATACTAAGCTAGCTAGATGTTTATTTACAAGAGCCCCCTGCTATACCAACTATGTAAATTGATTAGCTCAAACAATGAGACCTGAGTGAGCCCTGCACCTTTACCCCTGACCTGTGACTGATGACCTTAGCCACATATGTATATATAAAAAATGTTTTTTCTATCCTGCTGCAAAGAGATTTGAAACAGAGATTGGAAAGAGACTTTGCAAGGATAATCAAAGATCAGGCTCTCTCAGACAATCAGTTTGGAAGCATGGCCTAAGGGTATATGGCCCTGAATGGCAAGATACATATCTGCTCCATTGACCATCAGAGAGCCCATGGATACATTTGGGGACACAAGGTTGGGATGATGAAGTCATCTGGCCCCATGAATATGTTGTTTGGGGTTGCCAGGTGGGACTCTCCGGTCACCTGGAACCCATGGAGACATTCGGAGAAGCTATATTGGGACTGGCCACATGGAAATTCTGGGAGAGGCCAGGGTGGGACCCTCGGGTCTCCTGGCCTTGTACCTTGATGGACTGGTAGCTTCCTAAGCTTGCTACTGCCTTCTCTCTGTGGGGGCCCACCAGAAGCGGGGGGGCCACTGGTTGAGGTAGTTGGCCCTGGAAGTCCCAAAGTCGCAGCTGTTCTATCCCAGGCAGGCCAGCGGAAGGGTGAGGACTGTGTAATGTTGCACCATCTTGAGTATTAGCTGCGACTGTTCTGCCCACAGAAGACCCCGTGTCTTCACACTGCACGTTACAGATACTCTGTATTAAAGTATCCAAACTAAATGTACAATTATACCATATATTGTCAAAATGCTTAACTCACTCATGTTACAAATGGGAATTATTGCTCATACTCATATACTTCACACAATGAAGAATGTAGCTTAGTATTTACCATTTGCTATGTTTTCTCCGTGTATTTTTTCAGCAGAGAAAATGCAACATTTTACATTACCAGGAAAGTGAATGCGATTTCTGAAATCTCATGCAAATGCTGCTTCTTTTTCCTTGCAGATTTGAACCATCTAAGCATTTTTATTCAAACCTGCAGCTTCAATTCTCTCACCATTTTATACCCATTCAAATGAATGAGAAAAAAAGCGCAAGTAAAAACATGTTAAAAAGCACACAAAAATGCATAAAAAATGAATGTATTTTCCACTGCACTTTTCCTGCCAACACAGAAAAAAACTGCTGTAAATACTTAATGTGTGCACATACCCTTAGTAAGCTGAGCAAATTCAATGCAGTTGTAGGATATATGGAAGTCTACCTGGATAGAAGATTAAACCAGACTTAGAAATTCAAAAACTGCTGGTTTAATGAAAGGCATGCACTTCCAGAGTGTTCCCTAATTCCCAATGCATCAGAATGAGGTCAGTAAGTAATAGAAAATACATTGATCTTAAAATATTCCAGCACAGAACAAACCTAAATTATCTTGTATTCCAGAGAAAAGAATAACCCTTAAATTCACCAATCGCTGAGAAAGATGTTTATCATTATTCCTTTCTATCTCCCATAGGATGAAAATAATAGATAGGTTGTGAACCATTTACACATAGGCAGAGTTTTCCTGTGACAGTCTGATTATAAAGCACTTTCCCTATTTCCATATTAATTGTTCACATGGCCTTGTTCATGCTGTTATATAGACTTTTGTTTGACTTAATATGCCTGTGCTTCCTGTACTGACTATATAACGCTGTATTATTAGGGACTTTGGGTATTCTTACAGACTAACAAATGAATGAAAATGTATATTATTATTAAATATATAAAATATTATTATTATTAATATTAAAGGGGCTGTCCGCTACGTTAAAACACTTAATCAATGAGCCCAGGGTGGTACTAAAGTAGTAAGGATGCTTCTTGGTTCTGCTGCAAGTGTTTTCTGTCACTCAGGTAGAATATCAAAGTTGCAGAAATTGCAGCAGAAATTGCAGCAGATCACGGGCTAATGATTGGCTTCAGCAGTCATGTGATGCCCCTGCCAAAGAGGAAGCCAAGAGCCCATCATAGAATGCTGACAGAAAGGAGGAGTGGAGCCAATCTGGTAGAGGAATATGTTTGTCTATTACTTTTGCCCCCCCCCCCCCTGTGTCTATTGATAATGTTTTTAGAAGCAGTGGATAACCACTTAAATAACAATAAATATATATAATTATTTACTTTCTTACAAATGTATTCAAATCAATTAACATAAAATGTAGAAAAATTCTTAAAGACTGACAAAAGAGAAAAAAAAAAGGGGATATCAGTTCACTCACTTAGAAGATTTCAGCACGGAACCAGTAGTGCGACTGGGAGGATAAGTAGAAAACCAGGAAAGTCCAGCTGAGCAAATCTTATAAAATCAATTTCTTTATTAGGTCATGAGAAAAATATTAAAACACCTTAGGAGGACATCAGCAAACGCGTTTCGAACTATGAGTTGCAATGATTAAGAACTCGTAGTTCAAAACGCGTTTGCTGATGTCCTCCTAAAGTGTTTTAATATTTTTCTCATGACCTAATAAAGAAATTGATTTTAGAAGATTTGCTCAGCTGGACTTTCCTGGTTTTCTACTCATTCTTAAAGACTGCTTAAAATAATATCTGCTCACTATTACCGTTTTATTGACATGCAGTTTGAGGAGAAACATTGGAAAAATATATACAGTGGCTTGCGAAAGTATTCACCTCCCTTGGCTTTTTACCTATTTTGTTACGATACATGTGTTTAAATATTTTTTATTCTGATTTGTGTATAATGCATCAGCACTAAATAGTCTAAGTTTGGGAAGTGAAGTGAGAAAAACACAGGCATAAATTAAATTTATGGAATCAAATAATTTTAAATTGGCATGAGCATATGTAATTACCTTTTTGTTATGAAGCTTCTAAAAATTTCTGGTGCAAGCAATTACCTTCATAAGTCACATGCTTAGTGAAAAGAAACCCAACTGTGTGCAATCTAAGTGTCACATGGTCTGTCAGTATATACACATCCTTTCTGAAAAACCACAGAGTCTGCAACACCTTTAAGAAAGAGGCATCACTAACCAAACAACACCATGAACACCAATGAGATCTCCAAACAAGTCAGGGACCAAAGTGTTGAGAAGTACAAGTCAGGGTTGAGTTATAAAAAAAAAAACAATCTCTGATGATCCAACCGGAGCACCATTAAATTCATTAGCATCAAATGGAAATAATATGTTGCTACATCAAACCTGCCAGGAGAGGGCCTCCAACCAAAACTCTCAGCCTGGGCAAGGAAGGCATTAATCAGAGAGGAACACAGAGACCAAAGGTAACCTTGAAGAAGCTGCAGAGTTCCCAAGCAGACACTGGAGTATCTCTCCATACAACCACAATAAACCGTACACTCCATAGAGGTGGCCATTATGGAAGAGTGCGTAGAAAAAGGCCTTTACTTACACGCAAAAATTGTAAGGCTCATTTTGAGTTTACCAAAAGACATGTGGAAGACTCTCCAAATGTATGGAGGAAGGCGCTGTAGTCAGATGAAACCAAAATTTAACTTTTTGATCACCAAGGTAAACATTTTGTCTGGCGCCAAACCAACACCGCTCATCACCTCAAGAACACCATCCCCACAGTGAAACATTGTGGTGACAGCATAATGTTTTTCAGCAGCAGGGAAAAGGAAAATGGTCTGAGTCGAGGGGAAGATGGATGTTGCAAAATACAAAGATATTCTTGAGCAAAACCTGTTTCAGTCTGTCAGTGATTTGAAACTAGGATGTAGGTTCACCTTAAAACAATACAATGACCCAAAGCACACTGTTAAAGCAACACTCAAGTGGTTTAAGGGTAAATGTGTAAATGTTTTAGAGTAGTCTAGTCAAAGCCCAGACCTTAATCCAATTGAGAAGCTGTGGTTAGACTTGAAGATTGCTTGTTCATAAGGGGAAGTCATCTAACTTGAAGGAGCTGGAGCAGTTTTGCCTTGAGGAATGGGCAAAAATCTCAGTGGTAAGATACGGAAAACTCAGAAACTTATCTAAAGCGACTTGCAGCTGTAACTGCTGCAAAAGGAGGCTCTACAAAGTACTGACGTTAGGGGGATGAATACTAGGCACACTATAGATTTTATTTATTTTGTCCTATTTGTTGTTTGCTTCACAATAAAAAGAAAACCAAATGTTCACAGTTGTAGGCATGTTCTTTACATGAACTGATACAAACCTTCAAAAAAAAACCTGTGAAATTCCAGGTTGTGAGGTAGCAAAACACGAAAAATGCCAAGGGCAGTTAATTATTTCGCAAGCCACTTTATAGAGATATCTAGTTGACACTTACAGGGAATCTGTCAGCAGGTTTTTTCTACCTCATCTGAGAGTAGCATAATATAGGAAAAGAGACCCTGATTCCAATTATGTATCACTTAGTTTAGTGGGTGCAGCAGTTCTGACATAATCAGAGTTCTTAGGTGCAGCATGCAGAACAGCTCAAAAAGCTAACCCACCCTCACTAGGCTCTGTATGTAGATAGTCTATTGACAGTGAGCTGCTAATCAAATATCACAATAGGAGTCAGCCTAGCAGGCACATGCCATATAGTCCGGACAATGATAATAACCAGGTGATAAAATCTTCATTGCAAGTAAACAACAGCACCCAGCCTAATATGTGTCATGTTGTTGAAATCTGTATTTTCTCATGCTGTTCTCAGATTACATAGTAAAAACCTGCTGACAAATCCCCTTTAAGTTTTGAAGCTCCTCCCACCTAAGGCAATATAGAAAAATCCTGTGTTTAGTCTCAATGAGCTACTTGATAAATACATATGAATATATACAGGACATTGAAATATGTATAATGATAAAACTCACTGTTGGTATAGGGCTGCAGAGGAAACTGTAAAGAATTGGTCCTATAGGATCAGTAGATGTTCCACAGATGGCATGGGGGATTCTTCTGTTGCGCTGAACACTAGGTTCAAAATATAGTATACAGATAAATGACAGACTATACTCTAAACTAGTGTTTCCCAAACTCGAATCCTCAAGGCCCCCAACAAGTCATGTTCTCAGGATTTCCTTACTATTGCACAGGTGGTGGAAGTATCTTCACAGCATCAGGAATTCTCTCAACTGTGCAATACTATAGAAATCCTGAAAATATGACCATGAGGACCGGAGTTTGGGAAACACTGCGCTACAGAAAAAAGCCCAAATAAGTCTAAAATCAGGGAAATTAAATTAGTCCTGTAAAAGTATCCGGTTAGTGATAAGCAAAGTCTTTATAAAGAATTTTTTTCTAGGCTTAATCTTGTCATGAGCTTGATGATTATGGTTAAGCGTTATTCCAATATTGTCATCTCTTAGCATAGGTAAGAAAACTATTATAAGAGACTCTTTTTATTATATCTCAAATATTTGGCATATCTGAAATATTTTTGTTGGGCCCATCCATCTTTGACCTGAACAATTGGGTTATTTCAGGTAGTGTCATAATTACAACTAATCTGAGTTTTTCAAATCTAGTATCAGAAAGTAATTTCTGTGGTTAGTACAGATGATATGCCTGACAACCACAGTTTAAAGTATGTTGTTAGCCACTACTTTTCTTCGAATGGGTTGTCAGGCAGTATTTTCTGGCAGTGTCGTTTCTTTGACTAATCTAATGACCACAATTGTTTCCAATTGCTTGTTAGGTAGTCATTTCTTCTAATAAGTAGGCAGATAATAAATTCCTAGCAAAGACACCATCTCAAATTATTTGGACCACTTTGCTCTGAACTGCAATAAACTATATAACTGAGGGAAGAAAAAGAGAAAATGCTGTTTAGGACAGGACGGGTAGAAGGTGATTCGAGCCTGTGGTCAATAGTCATCGGCATCGGTATATGCACAGAAGCAAAGAAACAGGCAGTCATAAAACAGCCCATACTGTCACTCGTGACGGAATTTAAAATCTCTGAGACAAACTATTACAGGAATGATTCTGCTTGAAAAAGGGCAGATTCAATTAACTGGCCTTTAATTAAGAAAAACAGAAGCTGTTTTTCCAATTCTCAGAAATACATGGTTTAAATAGGTATTTGAGCTTAGATTACCAACGTTCCCCTTGGTGTTCTCTTTTTAATACATACCATGTGTCTAGCTGTGGAAATTGTATATTCATTTCATTATAATAAACTGCACATTATTCAGCTATTAATGTATTTTTATTATCAGAGTGCTTAAATTGCATCCCTTCGCACATATTATATTACAGTATATTTCTGTACAAACGTTCTAATTTTTAATAATTACCGTATGACTTATCAGTTTGTTTACATGCAGGATGCTTTCGAGATGTTTCCCAGGTTTATTATATTATGCTTCTTCTATATAAAATAAGATATAACACTTTATTATTGGAGACTAGCAACAAAGAAATGGACAAGTAGCTCCCTCTAGTGTCTCTAGCCTGGCTAATTTACAGGCTCTGCAGTATAAATTTGTATTATTTATTGACTATACATTGCTCTACTGTTTTAAGTAAGAATGTATAGGGATATTGATGATATATGATGCATACGGGGTGATTAGCGTTATATTTTATTTTGTGTAATACATTTTTTTTTATAAAACAACAAATGAAAAAGAACAAGGTGCATCACTTAATTAAGACCATTTTTAGAATCTCTGAACCCCTTAATGATGTGACCTAGTTTTGAGCTCACGGATGTTTTATTATCTTTGCATTTTGAAAACCCTAAGACTATGTTCACACACGTTGGGTATTTTGTTGCAGGTTTTTATGCAAATTTTCAGCTGTGTTTTGCAGTACCAGCAAAGTCTATGAGAAACCAGAATTCTCTGTTCACACATCTTGTTTTTTTTTTTTTGTTCTGTGTGTTTTGTTCCCTGGCTTGGTTTTTGGAAAATAGAGCATGTCACTTCTTTCAGCATTTTTTTCTGCATTTTTCACCCATAGAAAGCAATGAGTGGTAAAAAAAATGCACCAAAAATGCAGGTAAGTTTTTTCAGGGTTTTTTTCAGAGTTTTTGATGGCAAAATAGAATGGGGTTCTTTTTTTCACAGAACTTTATGTACATGCATAAATAGAGACAGAAGGACAGTGAAAAATCGCTGAAAAAATGCAGCAAAAAAACGCAGCAAAACCTGCATTTTTTACGCAGCTGATTTCTTGTCAGAGATCATTTTTGCTGCAGATTTCTGGCGTAAAAAAACCCCACAACATGTGGGAACATAGCCTAACTGTTCTATTTTTCCATTCATGCAATCATATAAAGGCTTGTTTTTTCCTAGTTTGTGTTTTTTTACTGTATTACTTTAGGTTACATATCATATACTGTATACATGTTATTTATACATTTTATTAAGGGCATAAAAAAAACAAACATAATTTCTTCCACTGTTTATTTTTAAACCATTCACCAATATGTACTGTTGTTGCAGGACCTGGTCCATCACCTACGTCTATAGCCTGCAGCCATTGGATGGGAACCCTAAAGACCCGCTTCTTACTTGATGCCATGCACGGATTTCTCTTTTGAATAGCTGCCCCAATAAGAATCATCTTTAAAGCATGACCCACGTGCAATGTCATCCCAGGACTGCTATTCAAAGCAAGAGCCGCGGATGCCGTGCAGTAGGAGCTGGTTCTCAGAAGTCCCGTCCACAGATTACTGATACGGACGATGGACAAGGTCATGAAAATCAATTCGCACCAGCTTTACAATTGTGATATTTTTAAAGGTCAAGATGTTATTGATGTGTCATTATCAATTGTTTTGTTTGTTTGTTTTTAAATAATTTTGAAGGGTACAAAAGTGTTCTTTTTAAGTAGTTGGAATTTTTTTCAATATTTTTATTATAAAATGTTTTAGTTTCCATGTGGGACTTGACTATGTGATAATTGTATCACTTCTATAATAAATATAGTTTTAGTATTATACTGATAGCATATTAAAACCTACATTTGACAGACATTGTATGCTTTGGTTGCATTGGCAACCGATTGGCACTGCATAATCGCGTCCCATGGGGTACCAGTGGGCTTAAAGAGGAAGCAGCCCCCAAGCCTCTGTTAAAGGGAATCAGTTAGCAGGTTTTTGCTACCTAGTCTGAGAGCAGCATGATATAGGAAGAAACCCGGATTCCAACGATGTATTACTTAATTTACTGTGTGCAGCAATTCTAGCATAATCAGAGTTTTTTCGAAGTAGAATGCAACAGAGCTGAGAAACCTAACCCCGCCCACACCAGGCTCTGTATGTACATTGTCTTTTGACAGTGAGCTGCTTATCACAGGAGGAGGTGGAGTTGGACTAGTAAGCGCATGCCAGCTAGTCACAGCAATGATAATGTCCTAGTGATAAAACCTTTAGTATCAATAAATAACAGCACACAGCTTCATAAGTGACTGTTACAATATGGGTGCAGCACTTCTGCAATCCAGTGGCCAGAGGAGAATGAGCAAGAAACAGCAAGAGGCAGTAGAAGTATTTGGAGAATAGCAAAGGAGTTGTATGAAACAATCAGGAGATGAGTGAGAACAGTCTGGGTAAGACAGTTCAGGAGCTGGAGACTGGAATTAGGCTAACAGCTAGACACAATACTCAAGCAATGAGTGAGAGATGCATGTGGCTTTAACTAGTCCTAAACAGGAAACAAGATGGATTCCACAGGTTCAAAATCTGCCATCTTAGTAAAGGGTAATTGCAGAACACAACAGCAGCCTCCAGTGGTAGGAGTGGAATTGCAGCACAATTATTAAGGTGAACAATAGCAGCCACTAGTGGTCAAACTGCAGAAAGACAACAAGAATCTTGACAGTGACACATCATTGAATTCAATGTTTTAACCCATATATCCTGCTGTCCCCAGATTACATAGCAAAAACTTGCTGACAGATTCCCTTTAAACCACTAAGGTGCATTGACCTGTATTGATTAACCATAAAGGTCATTGTTAACCTCAGATCATGGAGTCAGCTTTATGGTACAGCTGACATATGCTGCCAATGAAATGGACTAAGCTTCGGAACTCATGGGAAACCCTTGCATATGTTTATGGCCCTATGGGGAAATGTCCACCTTGTATATATACAGGCAATATGTGAGGTGAGGTAAATGTTTTTTTTCTTATATTTTTGTTTGGTGAGGAAATGATTGTTTAGACTGCTTTTCTCATTAGATACATTATATATTGGTGGTATTCCAGCAATGTTCTCTGAGTGAGGGACCAACCAATATGACGCCCATGGGTCACTGAATCTCTTTTTAGGAATGCAACTGACTTCTGTAGTTATTTTAATGTTATACTAGTTGTGGAAGAGAAATATTTAGATAGTTTAGATTATTTTATAAATTTTAACTGGATTATGACCACTGGTGAAGCATAGACATCATTCTTTTCTGCCTTTAAAAAATTGATTGAGAAGCTGTGGTCTAAGCAATACAATCTTCAAGAATTTTTTTGTGTTTTCAGAAGCAGATGTTATGGCCTATAGAAGCTCATAAAGGGTGTTTGGCATGTTACATTAGTTTATTGATGGCATACTAAATGATCTTCTTAAATGTATGACCATTTATATATTTCAGATTTAAGACTAGTCTATTAATTTGAAGCAATGATCATTAAATTCTAAATGACTATAAGGAGTAGATAACTGTCCCATGTAAATGAGCAATGCAATCAAATCTGAAGAATAAAAAAAATGTTCACCTAATGCCAATTAGGCATTCAAAAAGGGTTTCAATCCAAGAAAATTAAATGAGTTTTCTAGTTTCAGAAAACCATTGTCCATAAGTGCAGTATGTCTTAAAAAAAAAAAAAACTGTGCGTTATTCTCCCTCCCCTGGTCCATTGCTGAGTCTCTGCCACTGCTCTCTCCCTCTATGGTATTGCAGTCATCATATATACAAATTGCATCGTGGTGATGTCCTAAGGACTCCTTGACCAACAAGTTGTAAATGTAGATCCAAAAAGTGAAGTCAAATCCAGTATTAGGACCAAGTTAAAAGTTAACTTATTTATAAAAAGGAAATATGTTGCTTTGTATAGTTGGTTCTAGAACATGTTCCAACACTTTCCACAACTTGTCCATGGGAAGGGCATATTCTATGCCTACAGATCAGTCACCATTCTCAATGTCTGTCAGTCTCTTTGTATTAACCAACCAGCTTGTATTACAGTGAATGCAAACATGTCTTCTTTTGTGCAATATATGTAGCAGGTTCCTCTGGTAACAAAAGCACATCCACTTCTTGTGAGCCCCCCTGCCCACCCCATTAGCAAACTGACAGCTGGGAAACAGTTTTCATCGAGTCACTGACCCTGGAAGGGTTTAATTCTATTGCCATGCACAACATCTTATCAAAAATAGGAACACAGACAGGCAGCAAAAAGGGAAAAAAACACACTGTGGAGACTGTGGGGTCACACCAGCAAGGATAACAACAAATAACACGGGGAGAACACAAAAAGACATTATATTTGCAAAAGTATTGGGACACATCTCTTAATCATTGAATTCAGGTTTTTCATTCATTCTCATTGCCACAGGTTTATAAACTCCAGTCTCGAGACAGGCAAATATCAGTGAACAAATGGCTTGATTTAAAGAGCTCACTGAATTCGAACATGGTACTATAGTAGAATGCTACAGTTGCAACCCTTTCCTCCTAAATATTCCATAATTAGCTGTGTATTATTAACAATAAATTATTATCAATAACTGCAAATTTCCAAACAATTTTGGCATTAGTACTAGTGCAAGAACTGTGCACAAGGAGCTTCTTGGCATAACCATGGCTGTAGCAGAGAAACTGCATGCAAACCTTAAATCACCATGCTTAATGTCAAGGGTTGGATAGAATGGGGTAAATTATGCCACCACTGGACTCTGGAGGAGTCAAAACATGTCCTCTAAAGTGATGAACCATGCATCTCTATATGGCAGCCTGATGGAGTCTGGGTTACCTAAAAGACTGCATTGCAAATGCTGTAAAGTTTGATGGAGGAGAGATAATGATGTGGGGGTGTTTTTCAGAGTTGTTTTCGGCTTCTTAGCTCCAGTGAAGGGTAATTTTAATGCTTTAGGCTGTGTTCACACGATGCATATTTCATGCGTTTCCGCGGCGTTTTTGCAGTTGCGTAAACGCCGCGGAAACGCATGAAAAACGCATGGTAGAAGGGCAGCAATGTTCCCCAATGGAAATCCGCATGTGCTGTGCCCATGATGCGGATTTTTCCGCAGCGTTAACGCTGCGGTCAAAAATCCGCAGCATGTCAATTAATTTTGCGGAAACGCGGCGATTTCGCCGCCATTGACTTGCATTAGAACGCGCCAATTCCGCAAGACAGCATTTGTACTTGCGTAATTGGTGCGTTCTAAAGTGCGGATGGTACCCGGGTGTGGAGGAGAGGAGAGTCTCATCCACACCCAGGTACCATTGAAAAAGCTGTAAAAAGAAGAATAAAATAAAAAATAAATGTATTCTTACCATCTGTCGGCCCGCGCAGTGCTCCCGCTTGGTTCCCGGCACTTGCAGTGAGTTGTAGGACCTGCGGTGACGTCAGAGTCATGTGACGGGTCACGTGACGCTGACGTCGGCAGGTCTTTCAATTCAAAGTTGCCGGCAGCCGGGAGAACGGAGTGAGCAGGACAGCGCGGGCCATCGGAGGTAAGTATATACACTCTCTCGGTTCACACTGTATAAATCCATGCTGTTTGCATGGATTTATACAGTGTGACCTAGTTGTCAAGCACTTTCCAGGTGATGCTAACATCGCCTGGAAAGCGCTTGTCAATCTGCATGCGGAAACGCATGTGAATCTGCATGTGGATCCGCATGTATTCTGCAGGAAAAACGCATGCACAATCTGCATGCGTTTTTTCTGCCAGGGAGATGCAGAAATGATGCAGAAATTTTCTGCTTCATTTCTGCATCGTGTGCACATACCCTTAGTATGCTAAGACATTTAAAACATTTGCAAGCTTCCAACTTTGTGGGGACGGTTTGGAGAAGACCCTTCTCTGTTCTAGCATGACTTTGCCCACCTTTATTCACACCCATAATCTGTAAAAAATCATTCATAAACAAACTAAAATCATTTTGAAAATAAAAATGAAGCCAAAATAATATGGTTGTTCACACAAAATTGTGGTTGCTTATGCGTGAACAACCTCTTATAAATGAGGATGAGGTTGTGTTCAGAATTAGGCAATCAAATTTAAACTCTTTTTAAAGGGAACCAATCACCAGAAAAATGCTATTAATCTGCAGATATGGGATTAATCTTCAGAATAATTGCATTACTAACCTCTCCGAGCCTGCACTTAGCTGAACACTGCGAGGAGAAAATATACTTTATTTCCCCCGGCAGCATTCAGGTCTCAATCATGGAGGCCGCGCCAGTGCTGATTCAGAGTGGCGGATGCGCCCCCGGCCCTGACTGACACTGGCTCTGCATTGGGGTTGGATGTCAGTCAGTGTTGGGGTTGTAGTTACAGCTGTCTCTTTGTATTCTCAAAGTGGTGACTGAACCAGCGCGCGGGTCCACCCCCGTGACTGGAACCTGAACGCTACTGGGAGGAATAAAGTTAATTTTCTCTCTACAGCGTTTGGCTAAGTATGGGCAGTGGGCAGGTTAGTAATGCTATTAACCTGCAGATTAACCCGACTTCTGCAGGTTAATAGTGTTTTTTCTGGTGACAGGTTCCCTTTAAATAATAGTCAGTACACAACTGACATCATATAAAGTTTAGCTGTTCTTGTACGATTTTTCTGGCATTTTGTTGGTGCATATTCCAAAGAAAGGCATAGTCCATATAAAGCCTACAATACAGCAGGGGAAACTCATTGTTGAAATCTATAAGTTAGGAGAATGGTACAAAAAAATTCCAAGGCATTTTATATACCGTGGAACACTGTAAAGATATTTAGCATAACAGTGACGTTACCTAGAACTAGACATCCCTCAAAAATGCATAAAAAAGATAAGAAGAAAATTGGTCCAGAAAGCTGCCAAGAGGCATACAGCAACATTAAAGGATCTGCGGGAATTTCTGACAAGTACTGGTTGTGTACTCATTGCAGAAAATGGATACTCCAGTTTCATGAACAAACAAAGCTTCTTTATTGTTGATAAATACAAAGCCATGACTAAGGGTGCAATGCACTTGAAACCGGTAGATGTCCTAGCTCTGCTATGCACTATGTTTTATCCACCCTATTTATCTGACTTATAAACCTCTATCTTGGAATTTGTAGCTATCCACAAATAAAGAAGCTTGGTTTGTTAGTGAAGCCAGAGTATCCATTTTTTGCATTGATGTTACTTCGATCAGACAAGGTGTCTCCTGTTCTCCGAACTACAACGACACCAGATAAGGTTAAGCTGGATTACTTTAATACTGGTTGTGTACTGCATGTGACAACAATCTCCTGTATTCTTCATATCTCTGGCCTATGGAGTAGGGTGGCAAGATGAAAGCTTGTGGCCAGAAGCGTGTCAGAAAACATGTTATAGTCTAATAAGACAAAGGTTGTACTTTTTCGGCATAGTTCCAAAAGGTATGTTTGGCACAAAGTCAAAACTGCACATCACTAAAAGAACACCATACCCATTGTGAAGCATGTTGGAGGCAGCATTATGTTTTGGAGACATTGTTTGGCACATGGAACTGGTGCTTTAGTCAAGGGTTAGGGAATTAGGATTAGTTTGAAATCAGTCATTTTTTTAACAATACCTTCAGGCCTCTGCTAAAAACCTGAAGATGAAGAAGAATTTCATCTTTCAGCATGACAACAACCCTAAACATACCTCCAAAGCAACAAAAGAATGGATTATCTAGAAGAAGATCATGGTTTTGAAATGGTCCAGCCAGAGTCTAACAGAAAAAGTTCACATTGGCCGGGTCCTGGTATTGAGAAACGCCTTACCGTGGCTACCAGGTACATATGAATTGGCCAATTTATGCCCTAATATTTCTCAGTTATTTCTATTTTCTAGAGAAGTAACGCTATTCAAATTTCATATATTTCATGTTTGCATACTTAGCGTTGCAGAGTGCTACTTTATTTGTCAGACAAAGTCTAAATCTGAATCTAGTTGAAAATCTGTGGGTGACCTGAAGAGGGCTGTAAACAGGAGATGCCCTCATAATTTCATAGATTTAGAGCACTACTACAAGGAAGAGTGTGCAAAGATTGTCAATTCTAGATGTGCCACTCTCATACAGTAGACTCTTACCCAAAAAGACTGAATGCTGTCATAAATTCAAAGACTCCTTCTACAAAGTATTATTTTCTTTATCCATCCAAAAATATTTCAGTTTATTTCTGAATTTAATAGTACAGATAATAGGTGACATTAAAGATGGAAAAAGTTCTGAATGACAAAACCTGGCATTTTAACAGGGGTTTGTATATTTTTTTATATCTGCTGTACATTATATGCAGTAATTTTGCTTTTAATTGTGAAGATAGTGAAGTTAACCTTTAGGAATTAAGACTTCATGTGTAATATTTGGAGATGGCAGGTGCAGTTTTTAACCTCTAAAGGGAATATGTCACCAGGTTTTTGCTACCTTATCTGAGAGCAGCATAATGTAGAGAAAGAAACCCTGATTCCAGGGATGTATCAGTTAGTTTATGGGGTGCAGCAGTTGTGATATAACCAGAGTTTACTCAGCTGTAGATGAAGCAGAGCTCGGAAATCTAACTCCGCCCATACCACAAATTTCTATGTACATTGTATATTGACAGTAAGCTGCTAATCTGTGCTGGGGGCGTGGTTGGACCAGGTGTCACAACTGCTGCTAGCTCGGCAGTAAAAATCTCCTGTCGATAAAACATTGATTATATTTAAACTACATCACAGAGCCTAATAAGTGACACATCCCTGAAATCAGTGTCTCAGCCCCTACCTCATGCTTCCCACAGATTACATAGCAAAAACCTGCTGACAGATTCTCTTTCAGAACTGTAGATGTAACTTTTGTTTAGTAGGTGAGGCAACTTATTTGCATTGCACAAAACACGATACAGAGGCTTTATATTTGGTGCATTTCTATAGATAATTATACAATCAGAAGCTTTATTTTACTGTCTTCTTCTTGTCACTAACAATACCCAGAAAAGGTATTCTCAAAGCCTTTCTGAAAAGTCATATTGTGTCCAGAGGTTACTGGTAATGGTGAGAAGATAATGATGCTAGCTTGTGAAATGGAAATGAGACAGCTTCATATTCCATGGTGTATATTTGCATTACAGAGTCTCCTGAAGCTCTGTATGAGCAGAATTCACACAGGCAGGTAAGAAACTATCCACATATTAAATATCTTTGAAACAAAGGAAAATGTTATTATGTATGGCAATTCTTAGAGGCGATTTGAGACATTCTTGCATAAACAAGGTGTTTATCTCTAGGGATTATCAAGTTCATCTGTCATCTAAGTACTTCTTCTGACTTCCAATACCTATTTAACATGTTTAAGCTAATAAAAAGCACATTAAAATACAGTGACCTTCTGTTTGCACTGCTAGATAGATTTATCATTTTTATCCAAGATCTTCTGCATATTCTACTACATGTGGCATTTCAATGTAGGACAAAAATAGATTTTTGGGGGGAAGATTTATGACAACCAAAAGTACATTTATAATCCAAGTCTTACAGTTTGAATTATTGCAAAATTTATATATATATATATATATATATATATATATATATATATATATATATATATATATATATATATAAATATATATATATATACATATATATATATATCTATATCTATATCTATATCTATATATATATATAATGCTTTCAGTGCCACAAATTGATTGCTACAGGAGAGAAGAGTGCAAAATGTTATTTTTTTGAATGGTCATTCACTTTAAGCTAATCACAAAAGAAAATGGGCTTCCCGTTCCATTCTTTCTGTCATATTATGTTCTCCTTGGCTCTGTGCACTCTCATGGTAAAAATACAGTGCACTATTTTTATCACAATGGAATTGCTTCATTGATATACAGTTTTGCATATGTTATAATATTCATACTCTGTTGAGCATAATGTTAAAAACAGTACCATATTCTTCTCTGATAAGTAACGATTTGTAGCGTATGTAATTTGTAATTACTAAACTATAAAAAAGTGTATAATGCATACAAAACATGTAATGGTGATGAAATATCATTCTTACATCTTGTATAAGATGTGTATTCCACCATTGATGCAACTCATTCAGATATACACTAACAGAGTCGGTTAAAAGCAAAGGTTTAACCTCATGTTGCCAAAAAAAATGTCATAATTGAAGACTAAGCCTTAATCTGAATTCATACATCAGTTTATTTTCTCATAAGCAAAAAAAAAAGAAGAACTGATTTTCTTCAGCATGCTGGATCTGATTTTCACCTGAATTTCTATTGTGTCTCTATTTTTACCATCTATGTGTCATCTGTTTTTCTCGCGCAAAAAAAAAAAAAGAAATGATGGAGGTGTCCCAAGCTTTTCATAGTATTAGCCAGTTAAAACCAAACAGCTCCTGGAGGCAAGTTGGACAGCATCTATGATTTTTCCATTTTTAATTTTTTTATATACTAAAATCGGCAAGTGTGATAGGCAAATTGGACGACAGTGAGACACGGTATTGTTTTCATCAGTCGGCAAAAATGAAAAAAAAACTGATGCGTGGATAGAATATAATTTGTGAGCCTGGAAATGAGTGGGTTAATATCTGCGCTGCCAATAGTCCAGAGATGAGCAGGAGATGGGTATATTTGAAATGCGGTTTATTGTCAATGCATTTCGAAGTGACAAAGTGTCAATTGCTTATCTATTCCACTGTATTCAAATGTTTCTTTTACCCATAAATATCTAGATAGATAAATACATACATACACTAGCGGACCTAGAAGGTCCCTGTGTAGGAACAGTACATGGGCCCTTTGCAGCTCATTAGCTCATTATAATGTACAATTCTATCTACTTTGGAGGTGTAAATGGGCATCCTTACCTTTTGGGTTCCTGTGTGCCCACACAGGTTGCTTTAATGATATTTTTGCCCTTGAGATAATCTATCTTTATACTTATTTCTTATCGGTCTATTACTGTAATTGAGAGATTGAGGAAATATGAGAAAGTAGACTATTATAACTATGTATATTGTGAACTTTAGAAGAGAAAATTCAACAAAATTGTTCTGTTCAGAGTCCTCACAACCATCAACCTACTATTATAGGGCAACTTGAGCTACTGTAGTATGAGTTCACTTATTCGCCATTTTCAGATTCTCCAACAGTCCCATACAGTAGATAAGTTAGGGTCCATCCGTGCATTTTTTTATAATCTTTACATATTTATTTATTTTGCTTATATGGTACCTTACCAACATCTAACAAATTCTTGTTTTCCTTGTGCATCACTTATCTCTCCATTTTAAAATCGGACAATTCAACAATAGTCTAATGATTAATAAAAATCCTAGCATCAAACATTTATGACATATCCTATAGATTTGGTGATTATAGCACAACCTTCCTTATCTAACAGAGGTGATTTTGTCATTTGGCACAACTTATTGTAATTTTAGTTCTGCTTCTACTATAGTAAATCTGAAGTAGTTCAGTAAATTCTAATATGGAATACTAAAAAAAGTTTGTCTGAATCAGTCATTTAAGTTAGAGAAAAAAACATATGTTTTAAAGAAAATCTGTAACTATGTATATATCAGTATTTTTTATATACATTTTAAGGCTAAGTGCTCACTGTCTCTGTGCACTTATCCTGAAGTATAAACAGAAAGCTTTTCCCAATGTACTGTATACCTTAATGTTCTCATAAAGCCGTATTGACCAGTCAGAGGTCAAAAGAGGCTCTATCTGTTCAGTTTGTGTCTGCTTACCATTTATTTAACTGTATAAGAAAATTAAACCTTTTTTTTTCAAATTGTCCCTCTAGTGGATGGATGCCGAGGCATCCATCTTTACTGTAGTCACTATCAGGCAGTGGTCATAAGTGCAATGTATCACTAGCCTAACTTGTGGTTGGTGTTTAGTCTTTAGAATAATATACAATAAATTAGTTATGGTGCAAATATAAAGATGACCTTTATTTGTTATGACAATGCCATAATTATAACATAAATGAGGCTTGAGACAGTAATTGTAACTAAGTCTATTTTTTTTTTAAACTGCTTCCTTTACAAAAGTGTTACTTATATACAATATTAACACCTTTCGCATATGGCCATAACTGTATTATTTAATGGAGGACATGTGGTTGATGCAGATTTTATGGACAGGGTAATTTAAATTACATCACATTTGGTGAGCGTGCGCGATGGTTCCCATCAGCACTCCGTGATGTAATCCGCCATGGCTGTTAACAATTTAGATGCAGCTTTCAATCTCTGACAGGGTCATTTAATTTATGTCACATTTGGTGAGCATGCGCGATGTTCCCATCAGCATCCCATTATGTGATTGTGGGGCGCCATTGAGTTGTTTTAACAGCCGGGGGGCCTACAGGACGCCCCCATTGCTGCCACTTTGGTCCTCCTCTGAAGCTTAGCTATATGCTACTGTAGCATTGCAGTATGTAGTATAAGTAATTAGATGATCGTAGGTTCAAGTACCCTAAGGGTACTAAAAAATAAAGTAGAAAGAAAAAAAAAGTTTTTAAAAACATACAGTGGGTACGGAAAGTATTCAGACACATTTAAATTTTTCACTCTTTGTTTCATTGCAGCCATTTAGTAAATTCTAAAAAGTTCATTTTTTTCTCATTAAAGTACACTGTGAACCCTATCTTGACTGAAAAAAAAACAGAAATGTAGAATTTTTTGCAAATTTATTAAAAAAGAAAAACTGAAATATCACATGGACATAAGTATTCAAACCCTTTGCTCAGACACTCATATTTAAGTTACATGCTGCCCATTTCCTTATGATCCTCCTTTAGATGGTTCTTCTCCTTCATTGGAGTCCAGCTGTGTTTAATTAAACTGATAGGACTTGATTTGGAAAGGCACACACCTGTCTATATAAGACCTCACAGCTCACAGTGCATGTCAGACCAAATGAGAATCATGAGCTCAAAGGAACTGCCAAAGGAGCTCAGAGACAGAATTGTGGGAAGGCACAGATCTGGCAAAGGTTACAATAGAATTTCTGTAGTACTCAAGGTTGCTAAGAGCACAGTGGCCTCCATAATCCTTAAATGGAAGAAGTTTGGGACCACCAGAAGTCTTCCTAGACCTGACCATCCAGCGAAACTGAACAATCGGTGGAGAAGAGCCTTGGTGAGAGAGGTAAAGAAGAACCCCAAGATCACTGTGGCTGAGCTCCAGAGATGCAGCCATCCACCAATCGGGCCTTTATGGCAGAGTGGCCCGACGGAAGCCTCTCCTCAGTGCAAGACATATGAAAGCCCACATAGAGTTTGCTCAAAAGCACATGAAGGACTCCCAGACTATGAGAAATAAGATTCTCTGGTCTGATGAGACAAAGATAGAACTTTTTGGTGATAGTTCTAAGCGGTATGTTTGGAGAAAACAGGCACTGCTCATCACCTACCCAATACAATCCCAAAAGTGAAACATGGTGGTGGCAGCATCATGCTATGGGGGTGTTTTTCAGCTGCAGGGACAGGATGACTTGTTGCAATTAAAGGAAACATGAATACAGTCAAGTACACAGATATCCTGGATGAAAACCTCTTCCAGAGTGTTCTGGACCTTAGACTTGGCCGAAGGTTCACCTTCCAACAAGACAATGACCCTAAGCACACAGTTAAAATAACAAAAGAGTGGCTTCAAAACAATTCTGTGATCATTATTGACTGGCCCAGCCAGAGCCCTGACCTAAAAACCCAACTGAGCATCTCTGGAGAGACCTGAAAATGGCTGTCCACCAACGTTCAACATCCAATCTGACGGAACTGGAGAGGATCTGCAAGGAAGAATGGCAGAGGATCCCCAAATCCAGGTGTAGAAAACTTGTTGCATCATTCCCAAGAAGACTCATGGCTGTACTAGATCAAAAGGGTGCTTCTACTCAATACTGAGCAAAGAGTCTTAATACTTATGACCATGTGATATTTCAGTTTTTCTTTTTTAATAAATTTGCAAAAATTTCTACATTTCTGTTTTTTTTCAGTCAAGATGGGGTGCTGAGTGTACTTTAATGAGAAAAAAAATGAACTTTTTAGAATTTACCAAATGGCTGCAATGAAACAAAGAGTGAAAAATTTAAAGGGGTCTGAATACTTTCCGAACCCACTGTATTTATTTAAAAATTTGAATTACTTTCCTTTCCCCCATTAAAAATTAACAAAAAAAACTACAAAAATACAATAACAAGTGATCAATATATCATAATTGCTCCAAAATGGTATGAAAGCAAACAGCAATTATGGAAAAGTAAAAACATTACGGATGTAGAAAAATGGTGACACAAACAAAATGTTTCCTTTATACAAACTTGTGGATTTTTTTCACCACTTAAATAAAAAAAAAAGAAAGTTAAGTATCACTGTAATTACACTTACCTGGAGAATCACATTTCTAGGTAATTTTACCATTGTATGAACGCCGTAAAAACAAAATGCCACAAAAAATGACAATTATATATTGCTCAACATTTCACCCCACTTGAATTATTTTTTTCCATTATTCAGTACATTGTATGGTAAAACGAATAGTACCATTCAAAACTACAACTTGTTCCATAAAAAAAAAAGTTATGTTTACAGGAAAAATAAAAAGTTATGGCTTTTGGAAAACGAGTAAGAAAAAATAAAAGTGCAAAAATTAAAAATTGTCCAGGAGTAAAAATGTTAAAGTTGCAAAGGCATTTTGTTTTTCGAATATAGATGTGTAACGTGAGATATTTAGTTGCTGAATTACTATGAGTTTCTAAAAGTTAAGTAATTACAAAATATTAAACAATATACTTGCAATATATGCAAATTGTCCTTCCATTACTCTGATCATTATTCACATAAAAAATGATGGGTAAGGGAAAATTGATCTTTAATGTACAATTTAATAAAACTGTCTGTTTACCTGTGTTCACTAAAGTCAAGAATCAGCAAATCTCGCATGATTTCAATGCCACAGAACTCAAAGCTCCAGAGCAACAAAATTGCAATTTACATACATTTAGAAGCAATGTATCTATAACCTCACTGAGCTAATGTGCTTTTAAGACTGTTGAAAATATAATCTTGCCGCAGCCATTCTTATGAATTTGGAATCAGACCACAGCAGTAAATCTAATCTAAATACTGTTGATGACATGCAATATTTAAGGATAAAAGACATTGTGCAAAAATACAGCAATGTAAAGCTTTTGTGAAGACGTTAAGCTTTTAAAATAAATACAGTATATCACTAGAAACACTTGTACGTAAATCATTTGTTTTAAGTGGTTTCGGTGATGTTTTGTTAACTTGCTATTTTCTGAAATGACGCAGTTTGGCCATGGAACCATGTAATAGGCTGCTACTTCCTATCCTGTAGAGATTCCTTCTCAGCAGTCATCTCATTTTCATCACAGGTAAGATTACAATGAAAAATATCTATATTTTAAAGCTGGAGGTAAATAAATTGAGATGAAACTATTCAAGGTTGATGATGGACATAGTTCACCCATTCTGCACAATGACAATACATAAGTCATAGAGTATGCCTAGAACACTCTCCCATAGAAGTCTAAGAGTAAACTCCAAACATAAAGAATATGTCTGAACTACTGTTAACAGATCGAAGCAGCTGTTGTACAAAATTCTACAAGAAAAAAAGCATATTAGAAAAAAAATATATATATATTTTTTCAGCATTTGGTTCTAATTAGTAAAATAAAAAAAAGTAGGTAATACATTCACTTTGAAACTCTACTTTCATGGATATAAGTAACTGCCCTTCATACTAACTTGCCATTCTCTCTACAATATGACTAGAGCACTACAGCTTATAACGATATGGGTTTAAAAAAAATTGCTATTATCATTCAACTATGAATATAAATGCTTCTGAAGGTCCCCATAACTGATATAGTAAACTTCTTCAGTCTGATATTGATGAAACAAACATCATAAAATGCAGCCTCCAATAGTATATGACTCTCTTTCCAAATTGCTCTGTAATAGTACTATCTAAGGCCAGTTTTTCCATGATTGTGAAACACGATCCCATGTTCGGATCAAAATACTCATTCCGAATGTCAGGTCTACTGACTTGAGCTAACTGAATCAAATATTTTTCTGGAATAGGGAAACTGGCTGGCACCAATTACCAATGTGAATTGAACCATTTCAATCCTGGAATTCAACCTTATGGTATCGGGTGCTCATCAAAATAGATAAATGAATTGAATGAAATCGAGAAAATAGTGGCACTCACCAGAACTTTTAACCCCTTAAGGACCTTGGGATTTTCCGTTTTGGCATTTTTGTTTTTTGCTGCCCTTGTTCCCAGAGCCATAGCATTTTATTTTTTGGTCAATATGGCCATGTGAGGGCTTATTTTTTGCGGGACGAGTTGTACTTTTGAACGACATTACTAGTTTTACCATATTGTGTATGGGAAGGCGCCATTTTCCAAGACCCGTAGCATCTGAATTTTTCAGGATCTGGGGCCAGGTGAGGGCTTATTTTTTGCGCTCCAAGCTGAAGTTTTTATTGATACTATTTTGGGGCAGATGTGATCTTTTGATCGCCCATTATTGCATTTTATTGCAATGTTGCGGCAACCAAAAAACATAATTCCGGCACTTAGAATTTTTTTCTCGTTATGCCGTTTACCGATTGGATTAATTATTTTTTTATATTGATAGATCGGGCAATTCTGATTGCGGCGATACCAAATATATGTAGGTGGGTTTTTTTTTATTATTTTATTTTGAATGGGGCAAAAGGGGGGTGATTTAAACTTTTATATTTTTTTAATTTTTTAAATATTTTTAAAAACATTTTTTTACACTTTTTGCTTGCTTCTATAGTCTCCATATGATACTAGAAGCAGCAACTGTCCGATCGCCTCTGCTACATAGAGAGGCGATGAGCAGATCACCTCTATGTAGCAGAAATGCTCCTGTGCTATGAGCGCCGACCACTAGGTGACGCTCATAGCGATCAGTACATGACAACCACTGGAGTCTGCTCCAGACCCAGGGTTGTCATGCCCACCCATCAGTGACCCGCGATCATGTGACGGGGTCACCGATGGGCAGGGTAAGTGATGCACTTCTGGCGCGGCGCTGTTAAATGCCGCTGTCAGAGATTGACAGCGGCATTTAACATGTTAACAGCCACGGGGGGATCGCGATTCCACCCGCGACTGTTGCGGGCACATGTCAGCAGAATCAGCTGACCTGTGCCCGGTTCAGTGTGGGCTCAGCACCGGAGCCCGCACTGAACAGGGGGTGACAGCCTGGTGCGTACTATTACGCCCCAGGCTGTAAAGGGGTTAAAATCCAAAGTCTTTATTTAACGACACATTAAAATGCAGGGAGGGAGAGATCATGTCTGGAGGACGACAGTCATTTCGCACTAGTCTGTGCTTCGATTTCGGTCCGGTGAGTGCCACTATTTTCTCTATTTCTTTGAATCAAATATTCCTATGAGGCAGTAAGTTTAGGTCTCGAGACCTGGCGTCCTTAGGGGTATTTTGATCTGTCTCTCAGATGTGTAAACCCTCAGGCATGTAAACTCTGTCTTGAGAAACTATAGTTTCTGCAGTATGTTCCCTTAATCCTTTTGAATGTCAAGTTGGCCCTGATTCATTAGAGTGTTTACAGCAGAAAGCTATTGTAAAACACTTTAAAAAGTTACAAAATTTTTGCTTAACGGGAGCTTGCGCAAAAGTGGAGCGACTTTGGCAATTTTCACACCAGTTTTGGACAGCTGTGTCAAAATAGGTGCAGCTGAGGAGGAGCTGTGGGGGAATGGAGTAACATTTCTGTCTAGATCATTGCAAATGCATGCCACTGATAAGATGCACCAAATTCATTAAGAGGCGTGTGTCTGTTAATGAATTTGGCGCATCTTATTCCTGCACACCTCTCATTAAGACTGCAGTAAAAAAAAACACCAGTCATAATGAATTGGGGAAATTGTGCCTTAGGCAATTTTTCTATAAATGAAATGGTAACTGTAAACTGTGTAATCTACATTTACATAATTAAGCAATCTAATATTCTTTTTTTCCTGTAGCCATTGCTGTGAAAATTGAGTGGCTGAAAATTCCTATTAAAAAATGCTCACTTGTGTACATTATTATGTAGATGTTTATCTCTGCTCTCAGGTTATGAGGTGTTTCTCTGATTTGTGCTTAGCATTGCTATTTGGCTGTCATTCAACCTTGGCTGTCTCTCCTAAATAACACCCTATCGAATTCAGTGATTGGCAGCAGAGGACACAGACAAGTTTAATCCCTTGATATTAACACCGCTTGATGCTTAATGATTAAAGATTAATCTCTTTGTACAATCCAGTATCTTTCACAAGTACTTACAGGAAAAAATAAAAATCTTGAAATTCTACAAATATATTACATTTTGTAAATCTATCTATCTATCTATCTATCTATCTGTCTATCATCTACTGATCTATCAGGGTGGGTGATCGAATTTACACTGTCTTATGAAGATCAGCAATTGCTGCTTACTTTTCCTGCTTTATTTATTCAATTCAATTCTACTTGTTGCAATACTTATGCATTTGTCATGATATTATATTATGCATGCATTTAGGTTCTCTCCTGTTGGTTCACATTACTATGAATTTGTACCGTTTTAATATTTACCTACCTATCATATAATTTCTTATTAGCTATTGGTTCTATATCATATACCCCAATTATGTTACTATCCGGTTGATAAATGTGCATTACTAAAGAGTCTACTATGGTAGTGCACTATTTATCCGGTTAGAAATGTTTCTGCTGGTATACAAAACTATGCATTACTATTCTATTAATAAGTCTTGATTTTATGATTACTTACAGGCCAGAGACTGTCTATTCTAACTATGACTTTTCTCAATGTAATTGTGGTCTTATACCACAGCACATGTTGATATTGTTTGTACTTTGTTTTACTAGAGATAGGAAAATAAATTTGAGTGGAAATGAATTCTACTTGAATTTTACAAAAATCCATATTCGCCAAAATGCAGATTTTTTGGAATTTGCTTCTGCACAGATTCTGTAAAATAGCCACCATATTTCTGAACTGTAAAAGGCCACCAAGATGTAAAAAGAAATCCTTATCTTCACCCCTCTGGCTGTCTGTATCACTTATTCAGTTCTTGTAGCATCTTTAAATCGCATCTGCTTGTGCTGAAATCTCCCGGCCTCTAATGTTGGGCTGGGACTTTTGGCGTTGATGAGAGGGGAGAGTTCTGCGCAAGCGTATAAAAGGTCACGACACCATTATATGATGGTGTGCACCGTAACCTTGCGCGCTCATGCACAGTACCCTCCCTGGCTCAATCAAAGCCAGGAGTCCCAGCCCAGCGCGAGAGTCCTGGGGATTTCAGAGTGAGTGGTGATCTGAAGATACAGCCAAGACAAGACGGGTGATGGTGAGGTGAGCGGGAAGGTGAGTATAATGGTTATAAAAGATTTTTTACATGTTACATTTATTATGCTCTATGGTCTGGAGAGACCCCAGAGCATAATAATGGGCATTAAATTTGTGGATATTAACTTCTCTACAAGCAAATTTCCTGAATAAAAAGGTGGGAACAGGCAAATTTGAGTCTTGCCTTAACCTCTCATCTCCTCATCTCTACAGTATACATTTTGGCTCAGTTTCTGTATTTCATAAATTCTGGGGTTCCCTTTGATAACACATTTCTTCTTGTTTTAACTACGGTCAATTATACCTATTGATACCTTCATATATGCATTAATCCCTTCATAGGTACACATTTTTATACCATTGTTTTATTTATACATCCTTCTCAATTTTTTATTTTTACTCTCTTTGCAACATTATTTATTTTTTATCTAAACTTTTATTTATTTATTATTAATGAAGACTGAGATTTTGTTAGCAAATTTTGTGCTACAATTGTTACCTACCCATAATTCTCTATACCAGTATGTATTGATATCGGGTTAACGGCAGCTTGTGGTGATATACTAATTAGGCATATAGTTATACATTTATATCCCTATTTATCGATCACTAAATTATTTTGAAATTAAAATGATGTGCACAAAGATTAAGACTGGAAGAAAGTGACTTGTAGCTGTCCATGAGTTGTGCAACTTGCAGGTGTCACTCATTTTCTATTCTATGTTATTGTAGTTATTTCGTGATACTACATATCCAGCTAATTCATAATACAATTATATTATCAGAAATGTTTAGTTTTAGGCCACATATTGTTTTTCTGTATGTTCATTTCTGTAGCAATTTACTGAAGCAGCCAGATGTAACACCCGAACAATAAGGGATTGGGCGGTATGGAGGCTCAGAGGTTAGCACTGCAACCTTGCAGTGCTGGGATCCTGGGTTTCAAAGCCCACCAAGGACAACATCTGCAAGGAGTATGTATGTTCTCTTCATGATTGCATATCTTCCTGGTACTCTGGTTCCCTGCCCATATTTCAAAGACATAGTGATAGGGAATTTAGATTGTGAGCCCCAATGGGGAGAGTGCCAATAATACAGGTGCTTCTCACTAAATTAGAATATCATCAAAAAGTTAATTTATTTCTGTTCTTCAATACAAACAGTGAAGCTCATATATTATACAGAGGCATTACAAACAGAGTGATCTATTTCAAGCGTTTATTTCTGTTAATGTTGATATTGTTAATGTTGTCACAGGAAGCAAAAGCTGAAGCCGATATACATATTATATACATGTACAGTATATATCTATATCTCTATATATAATGGATAATATTATTTCCTGACATTGTATACAGTCCAGCTGAGATCTTACTGACATAATTGGTTGGATTTGTAAAGTGCCTGGTATTTAAGCATCCAAACATTTCTAAATAACGTTGCTTGCTACCAGCTGTCGTGTTTGGAACTGCTGCATAAGATACTCATTGGAGACATAATATCAATTTACCTTGTGCCAACTGGTAAAAGTGCAATCATTTACTCGTGGATTCTCCAATTTATGCTAAAGAGAAGTTGTTGAACTGTGGTATCATGGGCAACTTCTAAGCAACTAATTATAGTCTCCGTAGTCGTTTCACTAGAAAATGTTTAGTGTTTTGACAATTTGGCAAACAGTGTAATTATTTACACATCCCATATTACTAATACATCTTTTGAAGGATAATTTCACAGCCCATTTAGGCCTCAATAAGTACTTTGCCTGTAAACGATATTTAACACCTTCCTGACTGGCCTTCTTTAGGTATTAAAGACATTTGGAGCATGCATGTTAAATTTTTAGATTAGTGTTAAGTCAGACAAGACAATTTTATCACACCAGCTCATGCCAAATTATTAATTTGGTGCATCTTCAACTGTCTGATCCACACAGTCATTTTGTTGTCTGTTTAGATTGTTTAATGTGCATAGGCTGCCATTGTTCTCGAGACCTGTTTCGACAGGGCAATGTGCTGCAGAGAACAATAATCTTTCATACAGCACAAAAGATCACCTAACCTAATGAAAACAGCATTTTGCTCATCCATCAAGCGGGCAGCAGCCTGTTTACACTGAAAGTTAATTGTGAAACGGAGGTGCGATCTGGACATGGCACCGAGAGGACGCACACAGTGCGAGCGCTCTCTTCATACCGTGTTCCTTGCGGAATTCTAAGCAATTTACAGCCTCCCACATACTATCCATTATGGGAAAGAAAGATGAGCGATCAGAGGTTAATCTGAGATCCTCCACCTCTGTCAGCATGTCTGATATGCAGAGTTTCTTATCTGAACGCACTTTTGTCACCAGATAGCTGACACCATTACTACCTCACCTCAGCGTGGAACAAACCTGTAAGTCCTGCACCAACTTCTCTCTTAATGTCATCTTCACAAGAAAACATCTCCACAAGTCTCCCTGTACTCTCACCAAAGCCCACATACTCAGCAGCACTTGATTTGTGTCACCCTGGCTTGGATGCCACAAAATGTATTAAAGCTGTGTCTGAGAGCAAGGGGGAGGTTCTCTAGTCAGGGGAACATTAGCATGCAGTACCTCCTGTCTCAGGCCAGTAGGGGGAGCAGGCTGCCCCTATAAAAGCTGGTGCTGGGGGCAGGGTAAGGGAGAACTTGAAGGCCTGTCTCAGGACTGAGACGTGTCCCAGAGCAGAGCAGGGACAGACAGTTTTGTATTGCACCTAAGAGGAAGTGTGGCAGGAGGAGAGCCACAAGCCAGAGACAAGAGGCGAAGAGAGCCTGTCTTGGCAGAAAGAGGACTTAATTTACCAGACTTTGGTGTCTGAGGCTGGGAGGATTCCACATCCTCCAGCAGAGAACCAGTCCGCAAGGGACTGTATATTCCTTGGCCTAAGAAGCCTGGAGGCCCTGCCACAACCGAAGGGACCAGTAAAGCCGTACAAGGCTGGGAGCAGAAAGGAACCCACGTCGCTGGCCATACAGGCGAGAATACACGGAGAGCTCGGAAACGTGGGCTGTTACCCTATAACGAGGAGATAGCCAGAAGGAGCGCAGAAAGCACGGTAGGCCTACACCCTCACCCTGACCAGGGCCAATTTCCCCGTTGCTCTCTGACATCCAGGTCCCCTCCTAGCTGGGACTGTTTATGGGTCAGTTTACCTGTTTCAGTAAAGACCCTGGACTGCAACCTATTGTCTTTGTGCTCCTTCACGCCTCCAGCACTACCGGTACTGGGACTCTCACCACCATCACTCCCACCATCCACTACACTGCCCTGGGGCCGCACTCTTCCCGTGGGGAGTCACACCACCCCAGCTGCACACATCATCAGCCCCAGCGGTCTGCCTTGCAGCGGCGGTTCCTAATGACCGCAAATCCACGGGTGGCGTAGTCGGACATAATCATCAGCACATAACGGACTACCACTGGCCTGACCACCCTGAGCCACGGAACCGGGTTGCCACTACTACTCCCATCGTTCCCCTACTGCCCGGATCCGAGTGCCCCACGGCCCAGGGGGCGAGTCAGATTCACAGGGGAATTTACTCCCCCCCAGGGAATTCTGATATGAGGAACGTCATAATAGATTTGAAATAACGTATTCCCTTTAACAGAGCATTCTTGGGTGCTTACCGAGTATCTTCGGCTTGCTCGTATTATATTCAAGCTAGGGAATCCTGACATATGTTGAGGTTCTCTATCAAACAGGCAATCCCTGTATGTGTTGAGGCTGTCTAACAGCCGTGAATCATGGAGAAGCAGGGACTTGAACATAATATACGAGCACACAAAGGTACTCAGTAAGCACCCAAGCATGCTTGGTGAAAGGGTTAAACAAGCACACTCGCTCATCATGATGAGGCTGGGAACCCCATACAAAACTAAAGCACATTCCCTCACTTCTAGCCTGTCACAGCTTACTGGCAAAGTACAGAGATTAGAGAATGACATCATAGAAGTTGTGGTCATCATAATGCTCATAAACAAACTCTGGAACTTCACAGCCAGAAAATATACGATCTGTTTAATATGGTTGATGACCAATAAAATCGCAATTGCCTCAATAATATACGAATAAGGGGTATATCTGAAATCATCAATGTAAAAATGATTATGCCAACACTGCGGACATTATTCAATAATATCCATGGTGATTCTATTGATAAGGAGCTGGAGATCGTCAGAGCGTATTGTACACTAGTCCCTCATGGCCCAGATCATGAGCGTCCAAGGGGACATTTTCTGTTGCATACATTTTTTCAATGTAAAAGAGGCGATTAGGAGGAAGCAAGGGAGGTGGGCTCTGTTGATTTCAATGGAAAACACAATTGCTCACAGATCTACCCTGAATTACACTTGCTAAAAAAAGGGTATTGAAACCACTACTTTATGAAGGGAAAATGGCCTGATGTACCATTTGGGTACCCATTCCAGCTTCAGCTCCAGAAAAATGGAACATTGTATACTTTGAAAGAACCAACTGACATGAGACCATTCTGTGATGCCCTGGACATTCCCAGGATCCATATATCTGACTGACCACCTGGTCTACCATTGCCACAGAGAGTTGCAGCATGTCACAGACGACGTTCAATGGATCAGGAACTTGATGGTTATGCACCTAGATGGGAAAGGAGCCTGACAATCATATGAGCTTCTGAAATTAATCTGGTCTTCCCTGATGAGAGAGATAGATTGCAGATGTTTACATCTTTGACCAGCATTTAAGTTGAGTTCACATTATATTACTGTAATATCAGTCTGTATTACTTTACTTATTATATATTCCATAGTTCCCTCTAATAGGGTTTTGCAGTTTCTTAGTGTTCGATTTATTCATAATCTACACCTCTTAGATTAGACGCTGAAAGGTAGACGTTAGTATCTAATGTCTATACTTCTTCCTTGCTCTTGATCTTTCTATCCTTTTTTCCTTTCTCCCTCCCCCTTTTTTTGTCATATAATATAGCATACCTCAAAACTTGCTCATTGAATGTCAGAGGACTTAATGTTCTGGAGAAAAGAGCTCAAGTGTTTTATCATATGGATAAACAACATATACATTTTCTCTTTCTTCAGGAAGCCTACTTTAGAAGCGATCATACACCTCAGTTTACTAACAGATATTATTCATCTTGGTGCCACAGTACTAATGCTGCTTCTATTTCTAAGGTGGTGAGTATAGGCCGCATACTATTTTAGAAACACTGCCTGACATGGAGGTGAGGTATGTGTTTGTTAAGATCTCTATCTACTCCAAAATTTTGACTTTGGCAAACTTCTATCTTTCCAATTGTGACCAAATTAAGACATGCCGTCAATATTTAAACTAAAAAAATTTGCTGAGGGCCTTATCATCATTGGAGGTAACTTTAATTTTGCCTTGAATTCTTCTTTAGATGCGTTCCTGCACAGGAGTCACCAATCTAAAACACAAATAAAAGCTTTACTAAACTTGCTCCTGTCTCTCCAATTGGTTGATGCATGGAGGATACTACATCCAGATGTAAAAAATTCTACGTATTATTTTCTTTTACACAATAAGCATAGTCTTATAGAAGATTTCTTAATTAGCCATCACTTGCTTTCATGGCAACCTACATCTCAGATAGGAAGTGCTGTATGGTCAGATCATGCTCTTGTATTTTGTAATATACATGACTATACGCGACTCCCAACAATGCTTGAGATGTTGGAACTTAAATGATAAATGGGGCAGCAAGGTGGCTCAGTGGTTAGCACTGCAACCTTGCAGCACTGGGGTCCTGGATTCAAATCCCACCAAGGACAACAACTGCAAGGAGTTTGTATGTTCTTCCCGTATTTGAGTGGGTTTCCTCTGGTTTCTCCGGTTTTCTCCCACACTCTAAAGACATACTGATAGGGAATCTAGATTGTGAGCCCCAATGGTGACAGTGCCGATAATGTCTATAAAGCACTGTGGAATTAATGCCACTGTATAGGTGAGTAAAATAAAGAAATAATCTGCTTAAAGAATCATTCTCTGTCTCAAACCTTCAAAAATATTCATGAGCATGATGAAACTGCCTTACCATATCAATGGGAAGCACTCAAGAGAGAGCAGCTAAAGTCTCTCATTTGCTTGACCAAATTGATATTTATGACAAACAGCCTGCTTCCATCCAGGTTTATGTAGACCTGCTTAACGCTAGAAAGGAGCTAAGGTCTTTAATAGATCAGACAGATACAAAATACCCAGATCACCCAAAATACCCAGATCACATGTGAAGGTACTCGTACCTTCAACTGTGTATGAATTTGCAGATAAATGTGGTCTCTCATTGGTAAGGAGGTTACATCCACGCATATCAAGGACATATGTATCCAAATTATCTTACCCCGGGCCAATAAATCCATAATCCCACTGACATAGCTGAAACTTTTCGCTGCTATTATAGCTTGCTATATAATATTCATGGACAGTACCATGACATTCCATCGACATTCTTGAAACAAAAATTGAGAAATGTATTATGGACACTGCGTTTCCTTCCTTACAGATGCCTGAGCAGGAGGTACTAGACAAAGCTTTCACTGAACAATAAATAGGAGAGGCCATTAAATTGTTCCCTATTAGAAAGAGCCCTGGGCCAGATGGATTCAATAATAGATCTTATAAGATGTTTACACCCCAGTTATTACCATTTTTAGCAAAAGTGTTCAATAATATCTCCAAAGACTCCCCCTTCGCCCCCCCCTCCCCCAATCACTTGAGACTCACATAATGGTTTTATCAAAGCCTGGAGAAGAACCAAATGCCTGCCCTATTTTTTTGTCCAATATCATTAATTAAAGTAGATTTCAAAATATTCTCTAAAATAATTGTAATGCGGCTCTCCCACTACCTACCCTCAATTGTTAGCAAAGATCGGGATGGCTTCATTAAGTGTAGAGAAGCTCGTGATAATACAAAAAAAAGTTGTTAATTTCACATGCAGAAAAGTAGGGATCCCAATGTGCTTTGTTTCTGTTGACGCTGAAAAAGCATTCTACTGAGTGCAATGGACTTTCTTGAAGAGCACCCTATGACAAAAAGGGTTGACCATTCTTGTTATCTAAAATTCTATCCTTATATACTGATCCTAAAGTGAGAGTTCGGGTAAACAGTCTGTTATCCGACACATTTTCTATTAAAAATGGGATGAGGCAAGAGTGTCCCTTATCTCTCCAATACACATTGGTGTTGGAACATTTAGAGGTAGCATTAAGTAAAAATCCAGATATTAGTGGAGTTGCTATAGGCTAACCTCACTATAAACCAGCTCTGTACGCAGATTACTTGTCGCTCTCTGTTTGAAACCCAATGATTTAATTTCCCTCTATAATAAAGGAATTCAAAGAATTTGGCCATTCAAGCAATTTTGAAGTCATCTACTCTAAAACAAAAGCCATGAACATAACTTAACGCTGAAGTGACACAACAAATAATGTATAACTTTCCTTTTAAGTGGCAGACAGACGCAATTAAGTATCTGAGTACACAAATTCTGAGGAACTTAGATGGTCTGTATCATTTAAATTGCATCCCCATCTTTGAACAAACTTTTCAAAATCTAATGAATTATAACTGAAACCCTTTTTCTGGTTTGGTAGTATTAATGTGATCAAAATGGACATTTTGCCAAAACTTCTTTATATACTCCAGACCGTTCCAGTCTGCTTCCCTGAGACGTTATTCTCTCTTCTCAACAAGGCTATTAGCAAGTTTGTATGAGGAACTTTGAGGCCTAGGATACGTTTTAAAATATTTTGTCATCCCAAGAATAAATGGGGTACTAGTCTGCCCTTTATGAAAAAATACCATCAGCCTGTGATTTAGTGGACTGGTTCAGATCTGTGGAACATAAGCAATGGGTGAAACTGGAAGGGAACCTCTCTCCCTGGACACTCACTTCTTTACCTTGGATCAACAAAATACATGTACAAACTCACTCAACACTTTTTGCAAACATGGTAGCAAGTCTTAATTTCATCATCTATATCACATAGGTTGGGTCCATTAACACCCATGTTTGACAACCCATATTCCCCCCCCTGCTTCTGTTGCAGACTCATTTCTAATCTGAGAGAGATGCGCTGGGGTTAGAATGAGGCACGTTCTCATGGGATCAGCCTCTTTTCCTTCCTTTATAGAACTTATTGCCTCTTGTCCAGGTCGGCATCTATCATGGCTGGCATATTTCCACCTTAGGTTATTGATAAATTCTCACATATCTCTGACTAGTATAAAGGCTGAACTCGCTCTGTTTGAAGCCAGAGATCACCCATGTAGGTCCTTGTACTAACCTTCTATCTTGTATATACAAAGGAACACCGGCAATGACACTATATCCTTTACTGGGGCTTTGGAAAAGGAATTGGGTACTCAAATTTCATAGGTGGATTGGCAAACATCATTTATATTCTCCCACAAATTACCTTTTACTTGCCGCTCTCAGAAGAAAAACTATAAGACGCTATCAAGATGGTACCATTATCCCACTATGCTATAAAGGATCTTCCCCTCTGTCGGCCTTGTGCTGGTGGTGTGGGGGTGCAGCCAGGTTTATGTTACATATTTGGTGGAATTTCCCATTGATTTCTGGGTTATGGAATTCAATTTTCTCAATGTACAATAATCTCACTGGTAGCAGAGTCACGCTCTCCCCCAAATAGGCCTATTTTCCTTTACTGCAGATTCAATCTTAAAGGCACAGAAAGATATCCTTAGGCACTTTTTAACAGCTGTTAAGTCTATTATTCCACATCAGTAGAAATCCACAAAAACTCCCACTTTGGGTGAATGGGCAGAAGAGGTTAACAATATTATGAAAATGTAAAACATGATTGCACATGATAACAATCGCCTCAAAGCTTTTTATCGCCAATGAACATGCTGGATATTATTCAGTGAGGAGAATGACCTGGCAATCTGGTGGTCAGAAAATAATACTTAAAATAGAATGTTGTTATGTGGTCTCCTCTGAAGTGCTGGTTTCATTTAGTAGTGGTGATTTTTTTTTTGTTACCCCCCCAACTCCTTTTCCTTCCTATTCTTTCTCTTTCCACCCTCCTTTCATGTAGTAGCTTATATGAATACCTCATCAAACTGATTATACGTATATTCTAATGTTTAATGATAACTTAAAAGGGTTGTCCACTACTATTCAAAATAACCCAATGTATTTTTATGATGAAAAGAAGCTTCTTTCTAATTACTTCCCGCTGCTGTTGTTGCCTGTGAGCGGCACTATCACGGGCCGCTCACAGGCAGCACCTAACCCCCCGCTGACGTCACGTCAAGTGAGGCGTGACCCAGTGCTGGTGTCCAGGCGGTGGCTGTTGGGTTGTGGGCGGGGTTACCCCGCGTGTCACACCCAGCATCCACCGAGCGCTTTCCCAATGAATGGGGAGAGAGAGAGTGAGCGGTGGATGCTGGGTGTGACGTGGGGGGTAACCCCGTCTACAACCCAGCAGCCACCGTGGAACACTGAAGAGGGACCCTCAGCTGCATCTGGAATCATGACGTGACATCAGCGGATGTCAGAGCCGGCTGCAGCCGGGGGTCACGTGATGCATGTGAGCTGCTTGCGATAGCGCCGCTCACAGGCAGAAACAGCAGAGGGAAATATTTACAAAGAAGATTCTATTAAGCATAAAAACACATTGGGCTATTTTGAATAGTAGTGGACAACCCCTTTAATATTAACAACCCTCAACTTTTTTATTAACATTGAACATAATTGGAACATTCTGTTTTCATATAAATGTTGGTGAAACCCAATAAAAATATTTAAAGTAAAAAAAAAAATTGTGAAGCGAATGTTCATGATAATCTTTCAGTGAAAATGGATCTTAAAGCTTCATTTAGATACCCATTTTTTGCAAAAAGTCCAAACTTCTCTTACCCATTAAACAGTAGAAAATTGGACAACACTCAGTTTGCACACTTGTGGCACCTGTTTGCTGTCCCTTTTTTCACAGACCTATTGATTTGAATGTGCAAGTTTTATCTGCGACTTGGACAATCTGCTAGCAAAAAACACAATCATGTAAACAGCTCCATAGATTATAATGGGCAAGTGTTCTATCCATGAAAACCAAAGATAAACACATGTGATAAAGGAATGAGGCCCATAAAGCAGATTTATCAAAACTATCTAAATAAAAAATGGTCTTTGCTGCTTGTATCAACAATCAGAGTGCAGCTTTAATTCGCCCTATTCACATTTCAACTATTCATGTCTCCTACCCCTTTCTGGACCATTGGCGTTGCGGATTTAATCCTGTACAATCACAGCAATTACTATTGCTTTTTCAGGTGGTATAAAGATTTAAAGAATTGTATTTATTGTGTTATATATTTGTGTATATATATATATATATATATATATATATATATATATATATATATATATATACACATACATACACACAAACACACACACAATAATCCTTGTAATTAATTCAACCCTGGCTCAGATAAATCTTAGAAGTAAAATAATACTGGGTTATACCTAATTTTCAGCAGCAATGTGGCCATTAAGTAACTTGTGCTTTATCAGTCAACAGATGATGCCATTTCAGATTATATATATATATATATATATATATGTATATATTAATATTTTTATATACTTTAAATGCCATCATCTATTGACAGATAAAGCTCAAATGACTTCTGGCCACATTGCTGCTGAAAATTAGGTATAACCCAGTATTATTTTACTTCTATGATTTATCTGAGCCAGGGTTGAATTAAAGAATTTTAAAAAAATGCTAGTGTGTTTTAATGATAAATACAACCTTCTTTCTAATTACCTTGTGCTGCTGATATTGCCTGTGAGGGCGCTATCAGTGGCCGCTCACAGGCAGCACATGACCCCACGCTGACGTCACGACTAGTGAGGCGTGACTCAGAGCCGGGGTCCCCACGGTGGCTGCTGGGTTGTGGACGGGGTTATTCCCCTGCATCACACCCAGCATCCACCCCACGCTTTCCCAGTGAATGAAGACAGGGAGAGCACGCAGTGGATGCTGGGTGTGATGCAGGGGAATAACCCCGCCCATAATCCAGCAGCCACCGTTGGAACGCGGTAGAGGGACCCCCAGCTGCAGCCGCAACTTGTCATGATGTCATCGGATGTCAGCGCCGGCTGCAGCCGGGGATCATATGCTGCCTGTGAGCGGCCAGTGATAGTGCCACTCACAGGCAGTATCAGCAGTGCAAGGTAATTAGAAAGAAGATTGTATTTATCGTTTAAACACACTGGCATTTTTTTAAAAGTACCGGACAACCCCTTTAATCACAGGGCTTATCTGACTGAAGCCTTAGGGCTCAGCAGGGCCAGGAGTCTGTAACTTTTTTTTTGCTGGGACACTCTTACCTGCACCCAGGTCTCTAATGGTTAAAGGCGTTGGCCACTTTATCTTTATCTTAGCAAATGTGCTGAGGATATGATTTTGTGGCACCTACTAATATATAAGAATTACAGGTTCTCCTCCACCTGATTGTTAATGCAGACTTCTTCACAAACTACACTATTCTCCTGTCCACTAAATGTCTGCTAATGGAGTAGCATGTGAAATAATAAGATTCCTCCAAGTCTAAAACAGCTTTTCCCATGTGAAGTGTTTTTAGTTGAAGGAGACTGATGGACTGGCCTGGTCACATGCTCCTCCATCAGCAGTCATTTTTTAGTCAGGTGCTTAATGCAGACTGTGTGGAAGGAGAATAACTTGCAATATATGTTGTAAGGGTGTACTCACTCATCCGCTTTCAAGGTAGTCACAGGAATCAGTTTCTTTAAAAATGTCCAAGGTGCGTTTATTTGGACTTCTTAAACGGCACTCTCCAGGTAAACGATACAAAGCCTTGTCTGGCACAAATTAACAAAACAAGAAAAACAGTCCATACAGGGCTGCGGGTTCGCCCGCTACCAGTCAGTGTCCTGTAAGAACAGACACGCTGGACGTCTCCACACCTCCAGCCACAGACATTGAATGAGACACCTGGTCTCCATTTTATACACACGCCCTGGGGTGGGGATATGTGAGCAGCCAATCCCGCCCAACTCTTATGACTGCTCCTAAAAACTGGTCCTGACACGCCCTATTAACCCTCTCAGCACTAAACATTCTGGAGCATACTTTCCCGGTTTTACATCACTGAAGCTACCAATCTCGGTGATAGAAATCTCCTGTCAAGGACCTGCCAGGCGGCCATCTTACAATGTATATTAAGTAGTTTCACAATATGATTTTCACTAACACTTGTGTTAATATAAAGATGAAATGGCTAACCCCTCTAGATTCACTTTACACTCTGCAACATAGTAATATGTTGTATATTGATCACTTCTGACCTATAGTGTACTAATGTCAGGTTTGTGCCACCATGTCACCTCCTCCCTTATTACACTTCCATGAACAATACAATCTAGTGGTGACCATAATTGCATTTGCTTAAATGTTCCTTTTGGCCAATGAAAGCAGCAAAACAATTATTTATACATTTATAAAAGGACTAATGGCAGCCAACATGTACAAGCACAAGTGAGTATTTCAAGTAAGAAAAGGAAGAAGAATTGTGCTGTGAAAAAAGAGTTTTACTCATGCAATAAAAGTATATATAAATATTGTGAATAAAATTCTTCTGGAGACCCTCGAAATGGATATAGGGCTTTATGGTACAATCTAGAATCTACTATGCCAGGGTCAGGCTTTCAACTGTAGTAGGGTGAAGATTAAAATGCCTAAGGAGGCCTGAAATACCCGAAAGCCAAGGAGTCTTGAGATAATATGGTTCTGATAGACATCACTGAAATACTAAAGTGAAAAGCTTCCTTAAACTAAAGCTTCTGATTACACTTTCACGGCATGTCAAATAGGAAAAATTCTTAATATAATATATTGAAATAATTGTATACAACACATAGTCTTGGTTGGATTGATGAACAGAGGTAGCTACACAGATAGATAGATAGATAGATAGATAGATAGATAGATAGATAGATACATAGATACATAGATACATAGATAGACAGAATGAAAGATGGAGTCTAATAGGAATAGTAGCATTTAAAAATATAATGCATTGAACCACAATGAATGCTGGAACAATGATTACCAGATAACACTGGCGTCTCTGGAATACTCTTTCCTCAAGTTAATTTTATAAACTGAGAAACCCTGACATGTATTCCAATAAGTGCCTCTTCTTATTATTGAACAACCCATGGATTTTGGATGTCCTTTAACCTCCTGTATAATTTAAAAGTAGCAGAGAGAATAGTTAAGAATCTCAATAAAATCTTATTATTTTAGCAAGTGTGCACAAAGTATCAATAAGGTTTCCGCTGATGCAGCATACATACAAAAAGCAATTTTGATTCCCTTGACTCAAACAGTATAATTGTGATACATTTGCAGTTAATCAGCAATCACGGTGTAAGATTTGTTAGCACCTTCTACATAAATCAAGTCAATTATGTCAGCACAGCCATACACCGTCAGTTAAGTATTATCAGCAGTTTAGTCAAAACCTTCATTTTTTTCTAATCCATTGGGGGCTATTTGTTTACCCAGGAAAATAAGTACTAAGTGAAATAAGATTATTTATCATAAATTATTACTTATTTTACTCACCACTCAATGTATTGCAGTAGAATAATCCATGAGGGAATTACAAGAAAATATTCTCCCACAAGATGATATGCTATAAAGTGTCAGTATGACGACATAAATTACACATAAATAGATAAATAGATCATTCAATTTTAATAAGCCCGTTCACTATGCAAATACATAAGCTGTCCATTATGATGGTGCCTTTGCTACTATGGGCCATAGTGGTCATGTTGGTGGCTGCTACATGTGTAGATATATACAGAGATCGATATGATCGTTAGATGTCCATTACATAAAACAACAATACTATCTGCAAACATTAGCATGATGGCATATAAAGCACCGGTGTGTCCAGCTGATATCCATGTCCCCCAGATGTTGACACACAAGAAAAATACTTTCATAATGCTCAACTGTATTCCACAATTTTTTTATGGATCCTTATAAAACCCTTGAGAAAAATATCTGTGTCCCTTTATGAGAATTTGGTGGGAAAAAGAGGTACAGTTTGAACCCTTAAAAATCTATGCGTCAATATTCAGGTTCCGTCTGACATAAATCCCAACAGCAACCATGTGTATGATGCCTCGCCTAATTTACCTATTCCCAACCTAGATAAAAACAATCCAGTATATTTAGGAATGGAAGTAAAATAGCTAATTTTAAAGTTAATATTCAAAACCTACCGGCTTCAGGCAAGTAATACAAGCAATGGGGTATGAAAATAAGTGGCTACAAAACTCGTAACAGCACAATGTTCTTTTGTTCCTTATTGCCATCTCTTGGTTTCACTCAGCAGAATTGTTATTGAGCCATTGTCTGCACTTTAGAAATCAAGAATTAATGCCGAGGACAGGAATCAATGCACAAAGATGCAGAGTTGCTTTATTTTATCTTATTTTAGCATGAAACACAACGGCACAGGAGTACATGTTACCTGGGATGTCCCCAATTATGATTATTATTTAGTAATAAATGTTCAGTTTTGAGTGATTAATTATATGCCAGACAATCAGTATCTCTATGGTGAAGTGTTGTACTCAGTTTATATATAGGATGCATGTAAGCTAGTTATTCACTGCATGTAAATCATGTGTGTCTGAATTTACGCTGTCTGGTAACCTTGCTAGCAGACTGCATATAATTTGTACTGACACATTTATTGCAAAGTACAGAAGGCAATGTGGCTCAGTAGTGTAGAGCTCAGTAATGTCAGAATAGAAATGTTTAAAACATTATTTTAGAGAAAAAAAGTAGAGATGAACAAATTGATCTGGTGTAAACCAAATTTGTGTCGAATTTTATAAAATTTGCAGGTCCAATTCAAAAAATTTGCGATTTTATTTTTGCGATTCGCCTAAAAAATCCCACCACCATTTTACGCATTGCAAAAAAATCATCAGCTACAGAAGGCTCACATCACCGTAGCTGTTACCTCATGGTTTTCCCTCATAATTCCTTGCAGCTATCACATCACATAACATAGTGCAGACAAGTAGGAGGGACTATAAAAGTCTAGGCAAGGAATGCAGAAGTCATTTTATGTTGAATTTGGGATAGTGAGAGGACATCAGAGCTCACAAGCTCAGCAAGAGAGATAAGAAAAGACAATCCTAAAATATTAGACAAATACTTTAGACAGTAATTTGTTGTGCAAATGCAGCACTGAAGAAAATGAGTGTCGTAGTCTGTGAATAATACAAAGGTTCATTTGATAGAGAGATAGAAGGAGTGAGAGCTAGGGGAGTTATCAGGAGCAATGCTAGAATCAGAGTAAATCAATAAAATGGTGTTGCTTGCATCTGTACGGCTGTATTTAAATTGCAAATAAACATTGTTTCTTCATTTTTAATACACTAGAAAGCAGAAAACTAGAACAATATTTTTAATAGAAAAAAAATCTGAACTCATTGTCAGTAAGAGACAGCATTCTTGCTAGTCACAAGCAACTATACTGAGTTTTTGCTTTTCTTGTGCGATCCTTTTGGTGAAGAAATAATATATATTTTTTTAAGTATAGAATCAAAAATCCAAACATTTAACTGTGACTGCTACCTCACAAAATGTGTATGCATTTTTTTTTAACATGTAACTACTTAAGATTTCTTATTTTCTCATTTTTAGGACAGAGGTTGAAGTTTGTAAAAAAATATGGAAAATGTACACCTGTTTTACTATTCCAATTTGACAAATACACATGCCACACCTGTACTGCGCCCTGCTAACACTTTTTGATAATTGTATGTGTACCTACCTAGCAATTCTTGTTATGTTATTTTTAGCAAGGGTTGAATCATTGTCATTTAAATGATTGAGAAATGTTAATTATAGTGTTGTACAATATATATGGTAAAAGAAAAAGTGGCAATGGTGTAAAAGAAAAAAAAAACATACTAAGGCTAAAAAGTTGGAAGCTGCTAGGAGCAACAAAACACCTCCACCACCATTGACACTACTGGGCAGTAGTACTAAGAAATACAGGTGATAATCGTTCTTCTTTGCCTTTGTCAAAGCCTATCAGTGAGGAAGAAGTAGAGCGTGTAAAGGAATATATGGCATACCACTCATCTCAGTCATAGTAGGATGATGTTACCCATAACTATGTTACCATCAGTTTGAGTCAGTGTCCTGCATAAAGTAACACTGTACTTTATTGTAACAATAAACTAATTGCCACTTAGCTTATTGTTACAATAAAGTACAGTTATCCACACTGCTGTACTTGCTGTTCCTGTCTTCGTATTCACCGGTGGAGTGCGGATTCATCAGCACCACTCTGCATCCATCATCTGACATCTTCGTATCCTTTGGATATCTTGTGCTGCCTGCAGCCCCCGGTCTACTTCATTGTTGTGCAGATCTTCATTAATCCAGGTGAGCAATTTTCACTACATATGTGGCGCCCCTGAGGGTTGGAGTGTAGTGTTCCTCCTCTGAGATAAGAACAGTGTGATGGCCGGGACCCAACCTTTGCATCCAACACCACATTTCTCCACCAGAGGGGGCTAGAATGCACTTGGTGCTGCCCTCCTGGTTACAGGAAGACTGGGGAACCAAGAGTGAGGGGAACCAGTTAGTGGGTGAGGGTGGAGGACTCACAAACTAGTGACACTTTAAATTTCATATTTAATAAAAAGCCATCTTTGGTTTTGGGTCTTTGATCGTCCTTTGACTGTACAGAGGTCGTGATCTCCCACCCTGATAGTGGACCCTGTGTGGGCCTGCAGAGGTCGGAGACACAGCCCTCTTACCCTGGCCTTGGGACGAGAGGCTGGTTGCAGATGAGGAATGTCTCAACCCGGTCCAGGACCATGACCAAGAAGGCCCGGAGCTTAAGAGTGTGGCTCCACAGCAAATGGATCCCAGGCAGGATGCAGATGGAGCGGAGTACACCACCTGTCCTCGCCATGCTGATATATTCAGAGGGAGTCTGGCTGCAAGAGGGGTACCGGCCCCCGACACCCGACCTTGCTACTCCACGTCCTGGTCGGGGAAGCTCGGTAGGCCCTGAGGATCCCACCGGGTATTGGATGGAGCAGAGCTGCCACCCGTGCCCTTGTTCTGAGAGGAGCTCAGAGGGAGACCCGGCCTATTTACACACATGGACAGGAAAGGATTCGGTCTGTAGTTCAGGAACACTCTGGTACAGGGTCCCGATTGTACGCTGGACTTACTCGGAGGTTGTTGGATCCCCGTCCCTGGTGACTGCAGGACTCCGCGGGGAGCAGGGAGTCGCCTTCCTTCTGCCATCTCTAATGTGAGTAAAGCCTTGGAAGTTCACCTCTATGGCCTCCGGACTGTTTATTCTGCGCCACACCGCATGACGCGGCGCCCGTCTTCCTCTACTACTACCCCCTCCATCCTGTCCCTCTGCCCTGAGGCCTTGCTCCGCCTGTGGGGAGTAGTAATAACTTTGGCCGCCATAACACCATGCCTCAGCGGACTGCAGCGGCGCTGGTGGCCTTCACCAGGTGCCACAGGTGGCGTAGTCGTAAATCAGCCACTCAACCCGGATAAGCCCACACCATCCTTTTAACTGTGACGGCCCTGAGCACGGATCAGGTCCGGGCCATGGCTGCACCCCATCTCTCCATCAGGACCCGACTCCGAGTCCCCCATCTCCCAGGGTAAAGAAAAGGGCTTCCAAGAAGAGGCGTCACACATACCTATATTGTTTTTGGGTAACGGCGCTATTGCGCTTCCTCTCTTTTAAATAAATGGCAAAGCTTATCCTATTCATAGCAGTATTAAAAATGGACAGTACACAGATTGCACACAAAAGTGTGTGCTGTCAGTGATTCTTCACAGAACCAATGACTTGTATGAGTAATTTTGATCTGATACTTGGATCAAAAATGGACATGCCTACTTTTGTTTTTTTCAGACCACTTGATTTGCAAAGAAAAATGGACATGTAAACAGCCACATAGACTATATCATGTATGTGTTCTCTCTTTGAAAAACACATATAGCACATGTACATAACTCATAAATGCCTGAGTGAGGCCTTGTAATTAGAATAAAGTAATAAATATACTGTAAATTGTATAGGATTCTTAGATATGCCACCAATAAACAGCTCATATTGAAAAACTGCCCAGCAATATTGTCACAGATGGTCACATGTATACAGCTGATTTTTATAAAATTACCCATGAAAGTTCCATATTATGCTTTATAAATACTTAAATCTACCCTACTTTCTAAAAGTCAGTGCTGACCCTTGAATCACACTTTTTATTTATTCAAGTAAGAATAGGTAAAAAAATATATTAGAGAGGGAAGGGTATGGACTTTTTAATTAAACCATATTAGAAAAACTGTTATATTATTAAAATAAATAAAGACATTTAGAATAAAAATCAATATAAGTTTTGGACAACCCCTTTAACCTTCTGCCAATCAGCTCCATATCAGATAATGGTAGAGAGATGCCGCCTTCAAGGGGGAAGTGGCCTAGCAATATATTTTTTTTTTATCAACTGAATTTTTACTGAAGTTTTTATAATACAATACATAATTTAAAACAATATCATTAATACTAATAGAAGGGAGGAAGGAAGGTGATGTGAGGAAGAAGGAAAAGATTAGGAAGGAAAAGAACTGGGAACAGCCCCCAAGAAAAAAAGTGGAGTAGCTATAGTAATTAGAGAAACTGTTTCCTTTCAAATTATTAACGAGGTTACTGATGATAATGATAGATACCATATACTAGCATGTAAACTTAATGACTGTATTTACACAATCATAAATGTTTATGCCAGGCAATATTTTGATCTTCTGCAGACAAGGCACAGCAATAAGAAGAAACTGTTACACTACTGAGAAATGGTGCTCAAGTAGGATCTAAAGCATCCGTATAAATAACAAAACACTTGGTACTCAGAAGAATTTTTAAAAAATCTTAATGGCAGTCCAACATTTTGTACAAAAAGTCAGACATTTCGATCCTGAAGACTTTCATCAGTGTACAGATTGCTCAGGGAGAAAGAGAAGTTTGGAAGAACACAGTGTCCTGAGAGATAAGTGACCAGGGCGATACCAGGAGCCAGCGGTGGACGCCTCATATAGTGCTGGCTCCTTCACCTGATCACCTATTTCTCAGGACACTGTGGTCTTCCAAACTTCCCTATATTTCTCCCTGAGCCGTCTGTACACTGATGTAGGTCTTGAGGACCGAAACGTCTGACTTGTTGTACTAAATATTGGACTGCCATTAAAATTTTAAAAAAAATCTAATTCTTCTGAGTGCCAAGTGTTTTGTTATAAGGCACAGCAATGTGACTTTTGCTGCAGCCAGCAATCTTAAGGTGCAATTACAGTGAAAGATTAGCGTGAATGAGAATTCCTAGGAATGCTCATCCACAAGTCTTTTGTGCTGCATAAAAGATCACTAATTTTAGCAGCGATTTGTCCTGTGTAAACAGGACTCTTGCTGCTGAGAAAAATGGCAGCTTATGCTCACTGAACAATAGATCAAAGATCATTCAGCCTGTCTAAGAAAAAAAGGCCATTAAACGACCGTCGATCAGTTAATATATACTGATTGGCGGTCATTTAGTGTCTCTGGTCTTTTCATGCAAATGGACATTTAGGCTCTGTTCGCATGTTCTGCTGTCATGCATTGATAATGGTTCCAGAATAGAATTATTTTTAAAAAATAGGCGAATCAGGAGAATAATGGGACTAAAGTTTCATTTTTAATCAGACTTACCTAAAAACAAACAAAAGACAGATTAGTATGAAAATGAAAACTTTGGCTTCCTTTTGCATCACTGTTAATTCCATTTTTCACAGATCAATTTTTATTACAGCTGTCTCTGAACACCTCCAGTGTTCTAGGCATGTGCAGTGCTAAAACAGATTTATTAACAAATGTTATAAAGAATGACAATATGTTATGATCTAATTTACCGACACTTCAAAGTTAAAAATATGGATAAAGCCGTTCCCTACACATTTTTGGGACCGGAAAGTAAGGTTGCACAGACTATGTTTTTTGATCCAGCTACAAAAAAAAAACAATAGCAGATGGAAAGGAGGCATATGGAAGACAATTCCATGACACTTCTATACTCATTCAAATGAATATTACTTATAATGGAAATAAAACATTCCAGTACGACTCCAAAATGAATCCAAAAATAAAAATAGCTAATGGACAGTTAAACAGAGCCTTATAGCCACACATGGGACAGTGAGAAGGAGGGGACATGGCTCAGCACTTAAGACACATGATTCCTTTACAGTTGTTTATTTCTTTATATTTTCTTAGTTGTAATTTGAGACAAATTCGGATAAAAAAAAGTATAGAAATAACTAGGATATTTTTCATGCATTTTTCATGTTTAGTGCTCCTCTAGATCTCTCCACTAAAATATACATTTGTGCTACATTGGATTTTTATAACTCTGATACTTCCACAGATATGTATTAATAGCAGGCAAAAGTCAAATCCACCTGTTCATATTCAGGTTCGGAAATGCAATTAGAGGAGAAGTTATTCTCCACAAATTTAATGTTCCTTATTTTGCCTTTATGGGTAGCGGTGAGGAGTTGAGGGACCGGAGAAGTGAGCGGTAAGACGAGTGAAAGTTTTTTTTTTTTCATTTTTAACATTTTGATGGCCTTTTATAGATCAGAAGAATGGCAGCCAATGGCTACCATTTTACTGAATCCATGCTAAACCGAATTACAAAAAAATTGTATATTGTCTAATCCGAATTTTTGGAAAATTCCAGTAGAATTCAATTCTACTCAAATGTATTCATTCATCTGCAGTCAATGCTAATTATATGTAGAAAAAGGTTTACACAGAATGGCGTGATTGAAGTAAAATATCCTACCTTGTTTGGTTTCCATTAGTACCAGAATAATGATGTCCTGTAAATCAGTCACCTGACTGACAATCATTGGCATCAGCAATGCTGTTTGTGCAGAATGTGACCTCTGAGGCCAGTGATTTGTGGAAGTGGTTAGGTGATTTGTAGATGTGATGTCATCACTATCAGCATCAGTGGGGACCACCAAAGGGACAGTGTCGCAGCAGTGGGAGATCAAAGGGGTAAGTACTTTTTTATAACTTTCTCTACCATAAGGCCAATTTTCTATAATCATGAAAAAAACCTTTATGATTCGTGTTTTCATATTTTGCTATGTTTAGAAAAAGAATTATTTCCATTTGACAATCTTACCAACCAAATTCAACTATATTATGATTGACAGTAGTGAGGCCTTTCAGAGCACACTATGTATTTAACTATATACAATAGCTTTCCCTTAGTTTATCTGAAAAATTTGACTATTTTTGGTTCCCCAATATCTCCAAAATATGTACGTCGGAGTATTTAAGAATATCAAAAGTACATAATACCATCAACTAAACAAATGTATTTATACAGTAAGAACATTAAAACAAAAATTAAGGGCTAATGGTAATGGGCCATAATTCAAATATATTTGAAAAAGTAAAATTAGTCAAGGTAGATAAATCAGATCAAAGTGTCTTTAATCATAAATTTACGATCTAAGAATATGTCACTCAAGTCCACGTGCAATGTAGATCAACACCTTTTAAAGAGTCATTCACAGGATCAATATTCAGGAGCGCGCCGCTCCCTTGCCACCCAGCTTCCTGCTGGCCTAGGGTGGAGGTATGCTCCTGAAGATTTATAATTCAGATCAGTGGCATGATTGAGATGCACTCTCCAATGCTGCAAACAGAAACATCTTTGCCTCTGCAGAATTAGAGGGGCATACGAGGCACTTACTTGTCTAGTAGACCAACCACCTCTGATACACTGCAGAGGTGGCCAGTAACCTAGGTAATGAGCAGTAAACTATAAAATGAAATATACTTTGTTCTTCAAAATAAAGAGGAATTTTAGCAACAAGTACACAACAAAGCTGCTGTCTTTTACAGGCAACTTTACCCATTTATTATGTTAAGACAACCTGTTAATACCTGATGATGTTACATATATCATTAGTATAGTACAGTAGAGTAAAATCATGACAAACTAATCAGTGAAAAGTAATATGATTCACTCTGTCCATTGTTTTATAGGATTCTTCTATGCCTGCCAATCGTAATGTTTATATTTGGTAAAAATGAATCCACAAAGAACAAATAGATTTGCTCCTGATGGTCTCTTGGATGTGTTCCCTGATTTGGCTTGATTTGTGTGTAAGTTCGACATTTATAAAAGCCGAGAGAAGTTTGTTTTGGGCAGTTCATCCAATCCTGAGGCCATGGCAAACATGAAATGTAATGATTACATTGCCAGCGCTTCTTATTTTTAAGTTTTGGGTAGACAACAGTTACAAACAACTTTTGCATGTGACAAGGGATGAAACAGTAATAAACAATGTCCATCCCACGCAAATATAATAATGAGAAATCTGTGCATATTGATCAACAGATGATTTGGCTCCGCATTCTGTGATTATACCTACAGCCATCTGACTCGCTGGTACAGTCTGATTACAGATCCACAAGCTTTAATCCTTCCTCTACACAAGTCAATGAGCTCAAAAAGGTATTAGATAGAAATACATTGATAAGCATTGTAGATGGCAGATGGAATCACGTAAACTGCATAATCCTTATCCAGCACTTTGGTTTCCACAGATAACACTGAATTGCATGGATATTGTTATATCAACCTAAAAGTTGAAAAAAAAGTCGATTTAATTAGCAGAGTTATATTTCCAAAATGATCCAAGACCTGTAAAACATTATTGATTAAGATTTTGATGATGTCTCGAACCCCTCTATATTTGGCAATACTCCTTGGTCTTCTTGCCCACCCCATATAAAATCATAATTCTGTGGCAGATTAGCGCTGACCAGTTCCTTGACATAAATCATAACAGAATTTAACCCTTCATAATGAGATGCAAATTACAATCTCTGTTTGGATTCAATCTCATCAATATAAGCTTTATATCATTTAGCTAAATGAGGCAAGAAGCGCACCAAACACAATACAATAACTTAATTAAAATTAATTGAAATATAAATGGGATGACATCAGACTGGCTTTGCTGTCGACAGCTCAGTGGAAAGTCACCGCTTGAATACAATGTGTGTGCTGACTCTGACTCCAATTCAATAGCTTTGTGTCATTTTGCTTTCTTTCATCCCCCTCCTAACAGAAACATTTCCTCTAGTCCTAATTATGCTCCTTCTTTTTATAACTGCTGCATCTGGCAATCCTTTTCTCAGTCTATTTCACTTTGCCTCACGCTTGCTTCTCTCTCCATTCCTCCAAAATGCAGAAAATCTGAGACCAGCAAATCATCTCGCTGCTCTCTCAGCTCATCTGTGCTACAATATTCCCAGTTCTATTTAACATCTCCTAGGACAGACGAAAAATACAGAATTCTTCATTTATCGACGAGCAACCAGAATTAGTATCTAACATTCTATGGGGCAACTTACAATAGGGAAAGATACATTTTCATTTATGGCCACGCATTAGAATCAAGTGAGATTTTCTCAACACTTTCAGCACATCATTTGGTAAAATACCATCTTCAATAATATCCTACAGCCCAGTGGTTAGAGCCAAAGGCAACAGGCCTATAAACAGTAAGGGGTAAACGATGGATTGATGTTCTGTTCTACACAAGGAGATGCCCAGTGAGGAGACATAGTTGACTCCATCAACTTCTTCAAACATGACTGATGTTCACAAATTGGACGTCAAATAAAATAAGGAGAGATGACAAATGAGAAAGCATCAGATTTGGCCTTTCTGAGAGAAGAACGAGGCAACGCTTTCATAAACTGATGTGTGGTGAAGGGAGGAAAGGTCAAACCACAAGCAATCCTAAGGAGTTTTATGACTATGTATCCATTAAAGCATCATCACATTTTATTATCATGTTCATAGTCACTTGATAAATAGTACTGATTAAAAATTATTAGTGATGGGCCATTGCTCTACTTTTGCAACAGTTTGGGGACCAAAATACTTTGATAAATGAGTCTGCAAGCTGCAGGATCAGCTTCCCAAACAGCTGCATCCTGTTGGATGTAAGCAAGAGAATGTGAAAAGATGATCTGTACTGAGAAGGGGAATTCTCCAGGCCCAGTCATAGCGACTCTGCTGTTTTAATTAGTAAAATGAACATTATAAGTAAGTAATACCTTACATCTAATTCTAAAAAACACAAGGATTTTACAGAATTTCAGATAAGGTAAGAGCTTGAAAAGCAGCAGGAGGTTCATAGATTCTTCTACATTCCCCACCTTGATTGGCAAAGCTCCCAACTCACATCTTTTTGGGCAATATTTTTTTTATTTATAACATGTTTGCAATACAGTATCACTGATTCTTCAACAGAACAAGGGAGAGATTATTTTTATGCAATGAGACTTTTTTTATCATTCTCAGAACATGATAGGATACGCTAATAATGGCTTAATGCATGTATGATAACCTTCACACACTGACTAAGGGTATTGTCCAGCCATCTCCCACCTGTCTGTGTCCATTTACACTTTTCTGTAATATTGAATAAGTAATAACATATATGACATTGTAATATTTTATGACAACTATGTTATCAATTTGTACATTTGTATGATAGATAGATAGATAGATAGATAGATAGATAGATAGATAGGTAGATAGAGAAGCTTTGTGTGAACATTTCTGAGCAGTAATGATATAATAATGCAGTAATCTGCAGATTTCTCCTGCGTAAAATTAATATTAAGAAAGGCATTTACATGGTTTAATAGCCACACATAACGGACACCTCTTCCTGGCAGATGGCAGTAATAGGAGTCTTGCAATAATTACAGTTTCATATACTACCCATGGTTGCAGATGCAAAGTCATCATTCAAGCAGACAACATGCCACTTCTAATGGGTAACAGGTTGGAAAATCAAGTGACTAGTCCAATCTAAAAGCAAATCATGTTTGTCCAGTGAGATCTATATTATTGCCCATATGGTAATCCCCACTATTTTGCAATGGCAAAGCAAATGATTGCAACTGTTCCCTGGAAGTTGAAGAATTGGAAATGGAATTGTTTAAAACATGGAATGAAATAAAAAAATAAAAAATCCACACTTCATGGATAATCCCAACCCTCCTTTTTAACCCCTCCATTGCCAGAGTTAAGGATCTCAAGGAAGATTCTGTAGCTGTAGTGTCTTATTTCATATTCCCATGTGCTTGACTGCATTTCTTCATTTGACCTAAAGTATTTGAGTCGCCACGTAACCGAAACACATGACAGTAAGTGTATACAGTCATATCCGCCAGCTTATTAAAGACAATAGCGGACAGTATATACCATGCCATTTGGCTTATGACCATAAACTACATTAGGCTTCTACTCATGCTGGTCACTAGAGAAAAGCTATAGATAAGCTCATCTTTTCACAAGACTTAGCCTTTAATTTAACAAAATATCACATCTGCATGAATGATGGGTATACTGCATCCTCCCTTAGTATAGAGCTCGTGGTTTTTAACCAGACTACTTTATTGTTCAATGTAAAGTGCTGAATGAAAAAAAAGCAAATGGATCTGAATATTAGCAGTTAATATGAGCAAGACAGATACGCATGGACGACTTCTATTTAAGTTCCTTTCATGTATCTCTTTTCTATGCTTTTTAGTGCAAATGGAAGATATAAGTGAATCAGCTCTTGCTTTTAGTTCAGCAAAAAAGGCTTGTCTACCTGTATGTTCAATCATCTACGTAGACTGCTTCATATTAGGTATTGTTAAAATATTCAATATTGTTCTTCCAATGATTCATTAAAGGCAAGTCTCTTGACAGTTGTTAAAATTAATGAAACAAATAGGCAGGGAATAGAGCGAAAAGTTATTTATAGCTTTGTCAATTAGGCTGCATAGGAATTCTGCACAGCACCTTCCATCTCTTACCTTGTACATGTGTCCAGGATCAGCAATCATATATACAGGCGTTAGCCTAATAAAAGGATGGAGGGATGCTGAACTGAAGCATTTTGCAGTACCTTCACTTAATGAATAAATGCTTTGTTGTTAAGGAAGCCTGGGTGGGCAGCAGCTCCGGCAAGACTCCGAATTTACAATCACAGCCAAAAAATAAAGAAGATACATCCAGAAAGCAATCTAAAAAAATCAGAAAACAACTTAACGTGTCAAAAGCCAAAATCCACACATTCCAAGACAGCTTAATAAGACAGAAATCCCAGTGAAAGGAAAGTGGGGAGGGGGCTGATGGGGGAGAAGCTTTGAATAGATGCCTAGAAGGAGCAATCAGAATGAACAGGTCTTCCACTGGCTCTTGTCTGTACATCCAGGAGAAGCCGCTAACACCTCCTGTGCCCATATATGGTTTCTGCAGCAGTTTACTTGGCTTTGTGCGGTACGTGGACCATGTACCAGACAACACTTGCTTTGGTCCAGCAACACAGCATCCTCTGTGATGGATGCTGCTGCTACAAGCAATGACTGAAGCTCCTGCTCTGTGCACTCAGAACAGGACCAATACTGTGTAACATTCCTGTTCTGTATCTAGGAAATGGATAGACGCTCCAAAGCTACTGTGTCGTGCCTTTGTTTCACCCTGAAATATGTCACTTACTCTGCCAAGTGAAAGGGGCGATAACAGTTCCTGCACCCAAACCTTGCAAATTCCTTCTAAATTGCTTATTTTAGCTTCAGGAAGAGGTTAAATACTCCCTCACAGACATAATTTGTCTATGTCACTACTTTAAAAGGATTAACCACATTTTTTTTGGCATGCAGCATTGTAAATCATGGTGTAAGCACCAGTCCCATCACTTATAAGGACTGGAACAGTGCCTCTCATATTTATTCAGGCTGTAAAAACTGTTAAATGTTATTCTTCAAGTCATCTAAAGTAAGTGATTTAAAGAGACTCTCACTTTAGCTAGACCCATCAGCCTAAAATCTGTCTATTGCAGAATCAAGGTACCCACTTTTATCATGACATTGCTAAGTTCCCCTTTTAAGACTCATGTAAATTTACTCAGGTGGGGCACCTTGACAAAATAGATCTATTTGCACAAAACTTCTAAAGTCAGTTGTTAACAAAGTAATTTGCCGGAACATCATGTGCATCTACTTATCTTGGATTTACTCTGCGCAGCAGTAATTTTTAATATGTGAAGAAAGTTTTACTTTCACTAAAAGTTTTGCTTACTGCCCTTATGGATTATAACTGTGTGACAGTTATCGGATCCACTGAGACAAGCTACTGAAATCTATGGGTGCGTCAGTTAAATAAAATCAAGTATTCAAACAAAAGTGCTGATTAGTGTTGAGCGAGCACTAAAATGCTCGGGTGCTCGAAGCTCAGGCCGAGCTCACCGTGATACTCGGGTGCTCGACCCGAGCAACGAGCCCAATGTTAATCTATGGGAGACACAAGCATTTTTGCAGCGGCACCCCCGGCAGTCTGTAGAAAGCCTAAAAAGTGCCCAAAACGATAGTGATATTGCTCAAATGACATGGGGACAGCATTGGGATCGCCCCAGGAAGCATTTCTGACCCCCAAGTCACTGCTGTCAACAACGTTGTCGGAGGTATTAAGCCACTTTTACGAGCTCACAATAAAACATTCAAAAAAGAAACTGAAACAGTTTTCCTGTGAAATATGATAAGGGACTTCCTTTCCAGAGTAAAGACTTGTGTATAAGGTAAAATAAATTACCAAAACAAAAATACTCCTCCACACCTTGGGCTATGTTCACAAGTAGCATTTTTTATGCGCTTTTGCACTTTTGTATTGCTTTCAACCGTGACAAATGCATTCACCAGGAAATGTCATTTTAACATTTTACAAACTTATCTGGCCATGTGCTGTGTGACACATGCATACAGTGCTGAAAAGACAAGGGAACAGCATGGGGAAGACCCCTGGAAGCATCTCTGACACCCAGGTCACTGCCTAAAAGTGTGCCCATCAGAAGTGATCCTTGCCGCATCAGAAGATGCAGACTTGCAACTATCCCCGTGCAAGTCCTTGTCCCAGGGGAGTGTTCAATTGTACCTCCCCCATTCCTTCCTATGCAAGCGCAAGTATGCAGCCTGCCACCCACCCACCCCCAGGAAGCAATACCATAATGCTTGCTTGCTTGCACTTGAAATTGGGCCTTTTAGGCATGTGGAGACGGAATCTGGCCACCAAGTCATGGCTGCGTCGGCATCCTGGTATCCATACTCAGTCCCCAGACGCCCGGCGGCCGGGTGTCCACACTTGGTCCCCAGCCACCAGGGGGCGGCCGGGTGTCCATACTCGGTCCCCAGCCGCCCCGCGGCCGGGTGCCTACCCACGGTCCACAGCCGCCTAGGGGCGTCCGGATGTCCATAAATGGTCCCCAGCCACCCCTATTTGTCCCGGTGCGCCTTATACACAAGCACTCATACCAAAACATTACCTTTGCCCTCCCCAGTGTATTTAGTGGGAAGGACAGCTTAACCACAAACACGTGGACAAGTGAATGTGGCCAGGGATGGTCCATCTCACTGACGCCTTCACACTGGGTTAATATTGTGGAAGCCGGGACACAGTTGGACACTGGGATGCAACACATCCTCTAGACATAGAGGATTGCGGGTCCTGGGTCAATCAGGCCTCAACACAAAGTTCAGAAGTTAGAAAGCAGCAGTGGTTGGCCTCCTACACAATAAGTAAATTATTCATGATCATGAGGCCATCCATCTCCTTAGCTTTCTGTTCCTTGGAATGCAAGCGCATGTATGTAGTAGCGGTTAGGCCTGAGGTGGTCAGCGTTTTGGCGCATATCCTACCTCCTCTGAGGATTGCTGGATGTTTTCCTGCTACTATCCCAGTTCTATGACTCCCATTAAAACAAAGCTTCAGGTGATGAATGGTGGATGAGGTGGTGGCAAAGTAGAAAGAGCAGGGGGAACAGGGACCATTCACATCAATATCAGGCCAGTCAACCACACATGTCTTGTGGGGTATGTTTCTGTACATAAAGGAGCGGTTCGGCTACACAGTTATAGGGCATACAGAGAATGTGATGTCTACCAAAAATTTTGAGCCACTCCAATGCCCCTTGGAAGTGACATGGAGGTCAGAGGGCCTTAAATAAACCATTTTTTCCATTTATAGCAACTAGGTCTCCTGTACACTGTAGGCCTAAGCAATGAATGGAAGGCTATCCAAAAATTATGAGGAACTGCAATGCCGCATGAAATAGACGTGGATAACAGCGTACTAAAAACCTTTTACCCATTATGGGGGAGTGGGTCTGACTTAGTGTTTGCCTATGCATTGAAAAGCAAAAGCTGACTAAAATTAGGAGGAAATGCAATGCCCATTGGAAGAGTCGTGGAGGTTAGAGTAAATTAAAAACAACATTTCAATGCCCCTTGGAAGAGCTGTGGAGTTCAGAGTGGTTTAACAAGATGGTTTAAATGCCCCTTGGAAGAGACGTGGAGGTCAGAGTGGTTTAACAAGATGGTTTTAATGCCTCTTGGAAGAGACATGGAGTTCAGAGTGGTTTAACAAGATGGTTTTAATGTCCCTTGGAACAGACGTGGAGGTCACAGTAGCTTATCAAGATGGTTTTAATGCCCCTTGGAAGAGATGTGGAGGTCACAGTAGCTTAAAAAGACAGTTTTAATGCCCCTTGGAAGAGACATGGAGTTCAGAGTGGTTTAACAAGATGGTTTTAATGCCCCTTGGAAGAGATGTGGAGTGCACAGTAGCTTAACAAGACGGTTTAAATTCCCCTTAGAAGAGACGTGGAGTTCAGAGTGGTTTAACAAGACAGTTTTAGTGCCCTGTGGAAGAGACGTGGAGGTCACAGTAGCTTAACAAGATGGTTTTAATGCCCCTTGGAAGAGACGTGGAGTTCAGAGTGGTGTAACAAGACTGTTTTTATGCCCCTTGGAAGAGACATGGAGTTCAGAGAGGTTTAACAAGACGGTTTTAATGCCCCTTGGAAGAGACGTGGAGGTCACAGTAGCTTAACAAGATGGTTTTAATGCCCCTTGGAAGAGATGTGGAGGTCACAGTAGCTTAATAAGATGGTTTTAATGCCCCTAGGAAAAGACATGGAGTTCAGAGTGGTTTAACAAGATGGTTTTAATGCCCCTTGGAAGAGACGTGGAGGTCACAGTAGCTTAACAAGACGATTTTAATGCCCCTTAGAAGAGACGTGGAGTTCAGAGTGGTTTAACAAGACGGTTTTAGTGCCCAATGGAAGAGACGTGGAGGTCACAGTAGCTTAACAAGACGGTTTTAATGCCCCTTGGAAGAGACGTGGAGTTCAGAGTGGTTTAACAAAATGGTTTTAATGCCCCTTGGAAGAGACATGGAGTTCAGACTGGTTTAAAAAGAGGGTTTTAATGCCCCTTGGAAGAGACTTGGAGGTCACAGTGGTTTAACAAGATGGTTTTTATGCCCCTTGGAGGAGACGTGGAGTTCAGAGTTGTTTAACAAGACGGTTTTAATGCCCCTTGGATGAGACGTGGAGGTCACTGTAGCTTAACGAGACGGTTTTAATGCCCCTTGAAAGAGACATGTAGTTCAGAGTGGTTTACCAAGAAGGTTTTAATGCCCATTGGAAGAGACGTGGAGGTCACAGTAGCTTAACAAGATAGTTTTAATGCCCCTTGGAAGAGAAGTGGAGGGCACAGTAGCTTAACAAGACGGTTTTAATGCTCCTTTGAAGAGACGTGGAGTTCAGAGTGATTTAACAAGACAGTTTTAATGCCCCTTGGAAGAGACATGGAGGTCACAGTAGCTTAACAAGACTGTTTTAATGCCCCTTGGTAGAGACGTGGAGATCAGAGTGGTTTAACAAGCCAGTTTTATTGCCCCGTGGAAGGGACGTGGAGGTCAAAGTAGTTTAATAAGACGGTTTTAATGCCCCTTGAAAGAGATGTGGAGCGCACAGTAGCTTAACAAGATGGTTTTAATGCCCCTTGGAAGAGACGTGGAGTTCAGAGTGGTTTAACAAAACGGTTTTAATGCCCCTAGGAAGAAACGTGGAGTTCAGAGAGGTTTAACAAGACGGTTTTACTGCACCTTGGAAGAAACGTGGAGGTAACAGTAGCTAAACAAGACGGTTTTAATGCCCCTTGGAAGAGACGTGGAAATCAGAGAGGTTTAACAAGACGGTTTTAATGCCCCTTGGAAAAGACGTGGAGTTCAAAGTGGTTTAACAAGACGCTTTTAATGCCCCTTCGAAGAGACGTGGAGGTCACAGTAGCTTGACAAGACGGTTTTAATGCCCTTTGGAAGAGACGTGGATGTCAGAGTGGTTTAACAAGACGGTTTTAATGCCCCTTGGAAGAGACATGGAGTTCAGAGTGGTTTAACAAGATGGTTTTAATGCCCCTTAGAAGAAATGTGGAAGACACAGTAGCTTAACAAGACGATTTTAAAGCCCTTTGGAAGAGACGTGGAGTTCAGAGTGGTTTAACAACATAGTTTTAATGCCCCTTGCAAGAGACGTGGAGGTCACAGTAGCTTAAAAAGACGGTTTTCGTGCCTCTTGGAAAAGACGTGGAGTTCAGAGTGGTTTAACAAAACGGTTTTAATGTCCCTTGGAAGAGACATGGAGGTCCCAGTAGCTTAACAAGACGGTTTTTATGCCCCTTGGAGGAGACGTGGAGTTCAGAGTTGTTTAACAAGACGGTTTTAATGCCCCTTGGATGAGACGTGGAGGTCACTGTAGCTTAACGAGACGGTTTTAATGCCCCTTGAAAGAGACATGTAGTTCAGAGTGGTTTACCAAGAAGGTTTTAATGCCCATTGGAAGAGACGTGGAGGTCACAGTAGCTTAACAAGATAGTTTTAATGCCCCTTGGAAGAGAAGTGGAGGGCACAGTAGCTTAACAAGACGGTTTTAATGCTCCTTTGAAGAGACGTGGAGTTCAGAGTGATTTAACAAGACAGTTTTAATGCCCCTTGGAAGAGACATGGAGGTCACAGTAGCTTAACAAGACTGTTTTAATGCCACTTGGTAGAGACGTGGAGATCAGAGTGGTTTAACAAGCCAGTTTTATTGCCCCGTGGAAGGGACGTGGAGGTCAAAGTAGTTTAATAAGACGGTTTTAATGCCCCTTGAAAGAGATGTGGAGCGCACAGTAGCTTAACAAGATGGTTTTAATGCCCCTTGGAAGAGACGTGGAGTTCAGAGTGGTTTAACAAAACGGTTTTAATGCCCCTAGGAAGAAACGTGGAGTTCAGAGAGGCTTAACAAGACGGTTTTACTGCACCTTGGAAGAAACGTGGAGGTAACAGTAGCTAAACAAGACGGTTTTAATGCCCCTTGGAAGAGACGTGGAAATCAGAGAGGTTTAACAAGACGGTTTTAATGCCCCTTGGAAAAGACGTGGAGTTCAAAGTGGTTTAACAAGACGCTTTTAATGCCCCTTCGAAGAGACGTGGAGGTCACAGTATCTTGACAAGACGGTTTTAATGCCCTTTGGAAGAGACGTGGATGTCAGAGTGGTTTAACAAGATGCTTTTAATGCCCCTTGGAAGAGACATGGAGTTCAGAGTGGTTTAACAAGATGGTTTTAATGCCCCTTAGAAGAAATGTGGAAGACACAGTAGCTTAACAAGACGGTTTTAAAGCCCTTTGGAAGAGACGTGGAGTTCAGAGTGGTTTAACAACATAGTTTTAATGCCCCTTGCAAGAGACGTGGAGGTCACAGTAGCTTAAAAAGACGGTTTTCGTGCCTCTTGGAAAAGACGTGGAGTTCAGAGTGGTTTAACAAAACGGTTTTAATGTCCCTTGGAAGAGACATGGAGGTCCCAGTAGCTTAACAAGACGGTTTTAATGCCCCTTGGAAGAGACGTGGAGTTCAGAGTGGTTTAACAAGACGCTTTTAATGCCCCTTACGGAGCGACGTGGATGTCACAGTAGCTTGACAAGACGGTTTTAATGCCCTTTGGAAGAGACGTGGAGGTCAGAGTGGTTTAACAAGACGGTTTTAATGCCCCTTGGAAGAGACATGGAGTTCAGAGTGGTTTAATAAGATGGTTTTAATGCCCCTTAGAAGAAATGTGGAAGTCACAGTAGCTTAACAGGACGGTTTTAAAGCCCCTTGGAAGAGACGTGGAGTTCAGAGTTGTTTAACAAGATAGTTTTAATGCCCCTTGGAAGAGACGTGGAGGTCACAGTAGCATAACAAGACGATTTTAATGCCCCTTGGAAGAGACGTGGAGTTCAGGGTGTTTTAACAAGATGGTTTTAATGCCCCTTGGAAGAGACGTGGAGGTCAAAGTAGCTTAACAAGACAGTTTTAATGCCCATTGGAAGAGACGTGGAGTTCAGAATGGTTTAACAAAACGGTTTTAATTCCCCTTGGAAGAGACGTGGAGTTCAGAGTGGTATAAAAAGAGGGGTTTTATGCGCCTTGGAAGAGACGTGGTGGTCGCAGTGGTATAACAAGATGGTTTTTAGGCCCCTTGGAAGAGAAGTGGAGGTTAGAGTGGTTTAACAAAATGGTTTTAATGCACCTTGCAAGAGACGTGGAGTTCAGGGTGTTTTAACAAGACGATTTTCATGCCTCTTGGAAAAGACATGGAGTTCAGAGTGGTTTAACAAAACGGTTTTAATGTCCCTTGGAAGAGACATGGATGTCAGAGTGGTTTAACAAGACGGTTTTAATGCCCCTTAGAAGAGACATGGAGTTCAGAGTGGTTTAGCAAGATGGTTTTAATGCCCCTTAGAAGAAATGTGGAAGACACAGTAGCTTTACAAGACGGTTTTAAAGCCCTTTGGAAGAGACGTGGAGTTCAGAGTGGTTTAACAACATAGTTTTAATGAACCTTGCAAGAGACGTGGAGGTCACAGTAGCTTAAAAAGACGGTTTTCGTGCCTCTTGGAAAAGACGTGGAGTTCAGAGTGGTTTAACAAAACGGTTTTAATGTCCCTTGGAAGAGACATGGAGGTCCCAGTAGCTTAACAAGACGGTTTTAATGCCCCTTGGAAGAGACGTGGAGTTCAGAGTGGTTTAACAAGACGCTTTTAATGCCCCTTACGAAGCGACGTGGATGTCACAGTAGCTTGACAAGAATGTTTTAATGCCCTTTGGAAGAGACGTGGAGGTCAGAGTGGTTTAACAAGACGGTTTTAATGCCCCTTGGAAGAGACATGGAGTTCAGAGTGGTTTAATAAGATGGTTTTAATGCCCCTTAGAAGAAATGTGGAAGTCACAGTAGCTTAACAGCACGGTTTTAAAGCCCCTTGGAAGAGACGTGGAGTTCAGAGTTGTTTAACAAGATAGTTTTAATGCCCCTTGGAAGAGACGTGGAGGTCACAGTAGCATAACAAGACGATTTTAATGCCCCTTGGAAGAGTCGTGGAGTTCAGGGTGTTTTTACAAGATGGTTTTAATGCCCCTTGGAAAAGACGTGGAGGTCAAAGTAGCTTAACAAGACAGTTTTAATGCCCATTGGAAGAGACGTGGAGTTCAGAATGGTTTAACAAAACGGTTTTAATTCCCCTTGGAAGAGACGTGGAGTTCAGAGTGGTATAAAAATAGGGGTTTTATGCGCCTTGGAAGAGACGTGGTGGTCGCAGTGGTATAACAAGATGGTTTTTATGCCCCTTGGAAGAGAATTGGAGGTTAGAGTGGTTTAACAAGATGGTTTTAATGCACCTTGCAAGAGACGTGGAGTTCAGGGTGTTTTAACAAGACGATTTTCGTGCCTCTTGGAAAAGACATGGAGTTCAAAGTGGTTTAACAAAACGGTTTTAATGTCCCTTGGAAGAGACATGGAGGTCACAGTAGCTTAACAAGACGGTTTTAATGCCCCTTGGAAGAGACGTGGAGTTCAGAGTGGTTAAACAAAATGGTTTTAATGCCCCTTAGAAGAGATGTGGAGTTCAGAGTGGTTTAAAAAGAGGGTTTTAATGCCCCTTGGAATAGACATGGAGTTCAGAGTGGATTACCAAGACAGTTTTAATGCCCCTTTGAAGAGTCGTGGAGGTCACAGTAGCTTAACAAGACGGTTTTAATGAACCTTGGAAGAAACGTGGACTTCAGAGTGGTTTAACAAGACAGTTTTAATGCCCCTTGGAGGAGACGAGGAGGTCAGAGTGGTTTAATATGACGGTTTTAATGCCTCTTGGAAGAGACGTGGAGGTCAGAATGGTTTAACAAGATGGTTTTAATGCCCATTGGAAGAGACGTGGAGGTCAGAGTGGTTTAACAAGACAATTTTAATGCCACTTGGAAGAGACGTGGAGTTCTGAGTGGTTTAACAACACGGTTTTAATGCCCCTTGGAAGAGTCGTGGAGGTCACAGTAGCTTGACAAGATGGTTTTAATGCCCCTTGGAAGAGACGTGGAGTCCAAAGTGGTTTAGCAAGATGCTTTTAATGCCCCTTGGAAGAGACGTGGAGGTCACAGTAGCTTAACAAGACGGTTTTAATGCCCCTTGGAAGAGAGGTGAAGTTCAGAGTGGTTTAACAAGACGATTTTAATGTTCCTTGGAAGAGACGTGGAGTTCAGGGTGTTTTAACAAGACGGTTTTAATGCCACTTGGAAGAGACATGGAGGTCACAGTAACTTAACAAGACTGTTTTAATGCCCCTTGGAAGAGACTTGGAGTTCAGAGTGGTTTAATAAGACAGTTTTAATGCTTCTTGGAGGAGACGTGGAGGTCAGAGTGGTTTAATACGACGGTTTTAATACCCCTTTGAAGAGACGTGGAGGGCACAGTAGCTTAACAAGACGGTTTTATTGCCCCTTTGAAGAGACTTGGAGGTCAGAGTGGTTTAACAAGATGGTTTTAATGCCCATTGGAAGAGACGTGGAGGTCAGAGTGGTTTAACAAGACGGTTTTAATGCCACTTGGAAGAGACGTGGAGGTCACAGTAGCTTAACAAGACGGTTTTAATGCCCCTTGGAAGAGACGTGGCGTTCAGAGGGGTTTAACAAGATGGTTTTAATGCCCCTTGGAAGAGTCTTGGAGGTCACAGTAGCTTGACAAAATGGATTTAATGCCCCTTAGAAGAGACGTGGAGTTCAGAGTGGTTTAACAAGACGGTTTTAATGCTCCTTGGAAGAGACGTGGAGTTCAGGGTGTTTTAACAAGATGGTTTTAATGCCACTTGGAAGAGACGTGGAGGTCAGAGTGGTTTAATATGACGGTTTTAATGCCCCTTGGAAGACACGTGAAGGGCACAGTAGCTTCACAAGACTGTTTTAGTGTCCCTTGGAAGAGACGTGGAGGTCAGAGTGGTTTAGCAAGTTGGTTTCAATGCCCATTGGAAGAGACGTGGAGGTCAGAGTGGTTTAACAAGACGGTTTTAATGCCCCTTGGAAGAGACGTGGCGGTCACATTAGCTCAACAAGACGGTTTTAATGCCCCTTGGAAGAGACGTGGAGGTCAGAGTGGTTTAATATGACGGTTTTAATGCCCCTTGGAAGAGACGTGGAGGGCACAGTAGCTTAAAAGGATTGTTTTAGTGTCCCTTGGAAGAGACGTGGAGGTCAGAGTGTTTTAGCAAGTTGGTTTCAATGCCCATTGGAAGAGACGTGGAGGTCAGAGTGGTTTAACAAGTCGGTTTTAATGCCCCTTGGAAGAGACATGCAGGTCACAGTAGCTTAACAAGATGGTTTTAATGCTCCTTGGAAGAAACGTGGAGTTCAGAGTGGTTTAACAAGTCGGTTTTAATGCCCCTTGGAAGAGACGTGGAGGTCACAGTAGCTTAACAAGACGGTTTTAATGCCCCTTAGAAGAGACGTGGAGTTCAGCGTAGATTAACAAGACAGTTTTAGTGCCCCTTGGAAGAGATGTGGAAGTCAGAGTAGTTTAACAAGACTTTTTTAATGCCCCTTGGAAGAGACGTGGAGTTCACAGTGGTTTAACAAGATGTTTTTAATGCCCCTCGGAAGGGACGTGGAGGTCCCAGTGGAATAAAAAGACAATATCAATGCCCCTTGGAAGAGACGTGGAGGTCACAGTAGCTTAACAAGATGGTTTTAATGCCCCTGGATTAGACGTGGAGGTCAGAGTGGTCTAACAAGATGGTTTTTATGCCCCTTGGAAGAGACGTGGAGGTCACAGTAGCTTAACAAGACAGTTTTAATGCCCCTTCCAAGAGACGTGGAGGTCACAGTAGCTTAAAAGAATGGTTTAATGCCCTTTGGAATAGACGTGGAGGTCACAGTAGCTTAACAAGACGCTTTTAATGCCCCTAGGAAGAGACTTGGAGTACAGAGTGGTTTAACAAGATGGTTTTAGTGCCCCTTGGAAGAGATGTGGCATTCAGAGTGGTTTAACAAGACGGTTTTAATTCCCCTTTGACGTGACGTAAAGGTCACAGTAGCTTAACAAGACGGTTTTAATGCCCCTTGAAAGAGACATGGAGGTCACAGTAGCTTAACAAGATGGTTTTAATGCCCCTTGGACGAGACGTGGAGTTCAGAGTGGTTTAACAAGATGGTTTTAATGCCCGTTGGAAGAGACGTAGAGGTCACAGTAGCTTAACAAGACGGTTTTAATGCCCCTTGGAAGAGACGTGGAGTACAGAATGATTTAACAAGATGGTTTTAATGCCCCTTGGAAGAGACGTGGAGGTCACAGTAGCTTAACAAGACGGTTTTAATGCCCCTTGGAAGAGAAGTGTAGTTCAGAGTGGTTTAACAATACGGTTTTAATACCCCTTGGAAGAGACGTGGAGGTCAGAATGGTTGTACGAGACGGTTTTAATGTCCCTTGGAAGAGTGGTGGAGGTCTCAGTAGCTTAACAAGACGGTTTTAAAGCCCCTTGGAAAAGACGTGGAGGTCACAGTAGCTTAACATGATGGTTTTAATGCCCCTTGTAAGAGACGTGGTGTTCAGAGTGGTTTAACAATATGGTTTTAATGCCCCTTGGAAGAGACGTGGAGGTCACAGTACCTTAACAAGATGGTTTTAATGCCCATTGGAAGAGACGTGGAGGTCCCAGTGGAATAAAAAGACAATATCAATGACCCTTGGAAGAGATGTGGAGGTCACAGTAGCTTAACAAGACGGTTTTAATGCCCCTTACAAGAGCCATGCATTACAGCATATTAAAAACATTATTCCCTTCATTGGGGAGTCGGTCTCCCATAGTCTTTGCCTATGCCTTCCAAGCAAAAGCTGCCAAAAATGAGGACGGAGGAATTTGAAATGCCCTTTACAAGAGCAATGCAGTACAGCATATTAAAAACATTATTCCCATTATTGGGGAGTGGCTCTCCCATAGTCTATGCTTATGCCTTCCAAGCAAAAGCTGCCTAAAATCAGGATGGAGGAACTTGAAATGCTGACAACACGGACCACATTCACCCTGGTGGTATAGTGGTGGTGGAGGCTGAGGATAAGGAGAAGAGCAAAATACAGCCGAAATGAGGAAGGTATACCCATGTGTGGGTGTGAAGCGGTGCATGGGAATACACCTCCCGAAATAAGACAGTGGATTTGACTCTATGTTACTCTGCTGTCATTTGGTGGTGATGAGTAGTGTTGAGCGATAGCTTCCGAAATCGGGAAATATCGGATTGGATTGGATCGGACCGATACCCAAAATATATCGGATATCGCCGACCAATACAAGTCAATGGAACACAAATATCGGAATGAAAATAAACCCTTTTTTTCCTTGTAGGTTAATTTTACATGAAGGAAAACTACTAAGAATAATGTAGAATGTATTGGGGGAGGTGGGGTAGACAATCAAGGCATAGAGGTTTAGCCCAATCAAATGGAATAGCAGGAATTAATATTTTTTAAGACGTTCTGAGTTACAAAAATATTGACTATGTTAAGTTTTTTTATATTTTGTCAGATATTTCACTACTTCCATGCTCTTCACCTTCTTTTTTACTTCTCCCACACTTTCTCCTTCATCATCCTCAGCATCTTTTTCATCAACTACTTCTTCACCTTCTTCATCTTCTTCTTCTTCACCTTCTTCGTATTAATCTTTTTTTTTACATTCTTCATGTTCTTCTTATTCAACTATTATTCTTCTTCATATTCTACTTCTTCATCTTCTTCATATTCTTCTTCTTCATCATATTCTAATTTGTGTCAGGCATTCCTGTAGTTGTTATCTATAAAAGTTTGAAGATTACACCTTTCGTTCTGCCTGTAACAAAAGATTTACAACAGGATTTGTCCGCGTTCGGTTTGGCCTACAGCAGCAGGTCTTTTCCAGGGGCACCACGAGGAGGAACGGACTCACCCCCATACACTGCTTAGTCTTCTTCTGCTTATAATTTAGATAATATCTTTTGCTCTGATTTTTAGTCTTATGCTTAATGTTCTTCTGCTTTTAGTTCTGCAGCTTCTTGTTCTGTTGCTTCTTGGTTTTCTGTCTCTTGTTCTTCTGTATCTTGGTGGTTGTCTTCTTGTTCTTTGTCCTCTTGGTCATCTTCTTCAGGGTCATCTTCTTGGTCTTTTTCGGGGTGGTCTTCAGGTTCGTCGTCTTCAGGGTCGTCGTCTTCCGGGTCTTCATCTTCTTCGGGGTGGACTTCAGGGTCCTCGTCTTCAGGGTCGTTGTCTTCTTCGGGGTGGTCTTCAGGGTCGTCGTCTTCAGGGTCGTCGTCTTCGGGGTCCTTTCCTTCTTCGGGGTGGTCTTCAGGGTCCTCGTCTTCAGGGTCGTCTTCTTCTGGGTGGTCTTCAGGGTCCTCGTCTTCAGGGTTTTCCTCTTCGGGGTCCTCATCTTCTTCGGGGTGGTCTTCAGGGTCCTCATCTTCAGGGTCGTCGTCTTCGGGGTCCTCGTCTTCTTCGGGGTGGTCTTCAGGGTCCTCATCTTCATGGTCGTCGTCAGGGAGATCCAGAGTGATTACCAAAAACTTTTTCAAAAAGCTTTAACTTGGAAATGTAGCAGAAGGTACAAGAAGGCTGAGGAACTGCCGAGAACCAGCTGATGGTACTGGAACCCGGATGGGTAGCAGAAGGTACAAGAGCCAATGGAACTACCGAGGATCAGCTGACGGTACTGGAAACTGGTTACTAAGCAGGAGATACCTGTGCCAGAAAGCACTACCAAGGACCAGCAGACGTTGGTGGAACTTGGATACCGTGAATGAGGCACCTAAGCTAAAGGCACTGCCGAGAACCAGTTGACGGTACTGGAACCCGGATGGGTAGCAGAAGGTACAAATGAAAAAAAAAGTTGCAAGGCCGTGAGCCGGCCTGAGTTACCAAAACCCACAGTCCTACAGGGGGTGCTTGTCCTATTGGCATTATGGAACCAGCCTTCATTGCCAGATCCCGCAGCCCACATAGGAATCACCTAAACTGCAGGCACCATAGAGTCGGCTAACCCGACGCAACACGACAGGACAACGTATTGGAGGCAAAGTGACGTTAACACTACCCGGAGACAGCTGGCGTGCTGGAACCAAGCTGGGCAGAAGGGAGTACCCATGCCAAAGACACTGCCGAGAACCAGCTGAAGGTACTGGAACCCGGATGGGTAGCAGAAGGTACTAGAGCCAATGGAACTACCGAGGACCAGCTGACTGTACTGGAACCCGGTTACTAAGCAGGAGGTACCAGGGCCAGAAAGCACTACCAAGGACGAGCAGACGTTGGTGGAACTTGGATACCGAGAAGGAGGCACCTAAGCCAAAGGCACTGCTGAGAACCAGCTGACTGTGCTGGAACCCGGATGGGTGGCAGAAGGTACAAGAGCCAATGGAACTACCGAGGATCAGCTGACGGTACTGGAAACCGGTTACTAAGCAGGAGGTACCTGTGCCAGAAAGCACTACCAAGGACCAGCACACGTTGGTGGAACTTGGATATCGAGAAGGAGGCAACTAAGCCAAAGGCACTGCCAAGAACCAGCTGACGGTACTGGAACCCGGATGGGTAGAAGAAGGTACACATGAAAAAAAAAGTTGTAAGGCCGCAAGCTGGCCTGAGTTACCGAAACCCACAGTCCTACAGGGGGTGCTTGTCCTATTGGCACTATGGAATCAGCCTTCATTGCCAGATCCCACAGCTCACATAGGAGTCACCTAAACTGCAAGCACCATAGAGTCGGCTAACCCGACCACAACACGACAGGACAACATATTGGAGGCAAAGTGACGTTGACACTACCCGGAAACAGCTGGCATGCTGGAACCAGGCAGGCAGGAGGGAGTACCCGTGCCAAAGACACTGCCGGGAAACAGCTGGCGGGGCTGTAACCCAGGGTAAATACTGAAAACAGAGAAGAGCCAGAGGTGTAAATGGAGCAAGTTTTAAATTACTAGTAGAGTGGATGTAGACAGAGAAGGAGAATTTGCTGGACACACAGCAGGGGATCAGCTGACGTTACTGAACCCCAATAACACTGAACCAAGTGTTGACTGCAGACAGCACTTCTGAGCAGCAAATGGCGGTGTTGGAGCACAGGGATAATACTGAAAACATAGAGGAGCAAGAGGTGTAATTGGAGCAAGTTTTAAATCTGTAGTAGAGTGGATGTGGACAGAGCAGGAGATATTGCCGGACACACAGCAGGTGATCAGCTGACGTTACTGAACCCCAATAACACTGGACCAAGTGTTCACTGTGCAGACAGCACTTCTGAGCAGCAACTGGCGTTGTTGGAGCTCAGGGATAATAGTGAAAACAGAGCGGAGCCAGAGGTGTAATTGGAGCAAGTTTTAAATTAGTAGTAGAGTGGATGCGGACAGAGCAGGAGATATTGCCGGACACACAGCTGGGGATCAGCTGACGTTACTGAACCCCAATAACACTGGAGCAAGCGTTGACTGTGCAGATGGCACTTCTGAGCGGCAAATGGTGGTGTTGTAGCTCAGGGATAAAACTGAAAACAGAGAGGAGCCAGAGGTGTAATTGGAGCAAGTTTTAAATCTGTAGTAGAGTGGATGTGGACAGAGCAAGAGAATTTGCCGGACACACAGCTGGGGATCATCTGACGTTACTGAACCCCAATAACACTGGAGCAAGCGTTGACAGTGCAGACAGCAGTTCTGAGCAGCAACTGGCGGTGTTGGAGCTCAGGGATAATACTGAAAACAGAGAAGAACCAGAGGTGTAATTGGAGCAAGTTTTAAATTAGTAGTAGAGTGGATGTGGACAGAGCTGGAGAATTTGCCGGACACACAGCTGGGGATAAGCTGACGTTACTGAACCCCAATAACACTGGACCAAGTGTTGACTGTGCAGACAGCACTTCTGAGCAGCAACTGGCGGTGTTGGAGCTCAGGGATAATACTGAAAACAGAGAAGAGCCAGAGGGGTAATTGTAGCAAGTTTTAAATTAGTAGTAGAGTGGATGTGGACAGAGCAGTTAGATTTGCCGGATACACAGCAGAGGATCAGCTGATGTTACTGAACCCCAATAACACTGAACCAAGTGTTGACTGTGCAGATGGCATTTCTGAGCAGCAACTGGTGGTGTTGGAGCTCAGGGATAATTCTGAAAACAGAGAGGAGCCAGAGGTGTAATTGGAGCAAGTTTTAAATCTGTAGTAGAGTGGATGCGGACAGAGCAGGAGCTATTGCCGGACACACAGCTGGGGATCAGCTGACGTTACTGAACCCCAATAACACTGGAGCAAGCATTGACTGTGCAGACGGCACTTCTGAGCGGCAACTGGCGATGTTGTAGCTCAGGGATAATACTGAAAACAGAGAGGAGCCAGAGGTGTAATTGGACAAGTTTTAAATTAGTAGTAGAGTGGATGTGGACAGAGCAGGAGAATTTGCCGGACACAAAGCTGGGGATCAGCTGACGTTACTGAACCCCAATAACACGGAAGCAAGTGTTGCCCGAGCAGACAGCACTTCTGAGCAGCAACTGGCGGTGTTGGAGCTCAGGGATAATACTGAAAACAGAGAGGAGCCAGAGGTGTAATTGGAGCAAGTTTTAAATCTGTAGTAGAGTGGATGTGGACAGAGCAGGAGATAATGCCGAACACACAGCTGGGGATCAGCTGACGTTACTGAACCCCAATAACACTGGACCAAGCATTGACTGTGCAGACGGCACTTCTGAGCAGCAACTGGCAGTGTTGGAGCCCAGGGATTACAGTTCAGGTGGTAGAAACATGAACACAACAGGAGACCTGGATACTCTTGCCAACCAATTATTTATTCTGGAAGAGGACTGGCAAATTCATGCGAGATCCAGGCCTTGCTCATTTTCAGAAAAGTAAGCTGGTCAATGTTATAGGAGGATAGTCGCATGCGACGGTCTGTTAGTACACCACCTACGGCACTAAAGAAGCGTTCCGATAATACACTAGCAGCAGGGCAAGCCAGCATCTCCAATGCATACTGGCTAAGCTCTGGCCATGTATCCAGCTTAGAGACCCAAAACTTGAAAGGGGAAGAGCCGTCTGGGAGTACACTGAGAGGACAAGACATGTAGTCTGTCACCATCTGACGGAAACATTGCCTCCTGCTGACTGGAGCCATCTGTGATGGTGTAGACATTTGTGGTGGGGACACAAAACTTTGCCACATTTGGGCCATACTGGTCTTGCCTTGTGCTGAGGCCATGCTTCTGCTCCCTCTTTGTGCAGAGCTTCCTCCACGGCCTCAATGCACTGAGATGCTTTTTAAAGCACTAGCAGCACTGCTCTCGGGTGGAATGGAGAACATGATGGAATGCTCCAGTGCGTCTTGGTACTCCCACATTTTACGCTCCCGGTTCAACGGTGTTATGAGGCTTTGAAAGTTGTCCCGGTAGCAAGGATCTAGGAGGGTGGACACCCAATAATCAGCCATGTTGAGAATGTGGGCGATGCGGCGGTCATTTCTCAGGCACTGCAACATGAAATCAACCATGTGCTGCAGACTGCCAACTGGCAAAGGAACGCTGTCCCCTGCTTGAGGCTTGATCTCTGCCTGCTCTGCATCACCCCACCCTCACTCTAGATACTGACTACTAGAGCATTGTGTACCTCCCTCCTCTGGACAGATGTCTTCCTCCTCCATTGACTCCTCCTCATACTCCTCACAAAGTGTCCCCTGCCTAGGCCTTTATGAGGAACCATGTTGCGCAGACTGTACAGAAGCAGATGGCATTTGTGACTCCTCATCCTCCACCTCTTCCAAAACCTCCTCCCTTAGTGCTTGCAGTGTTTTTTCAAGCAGGCAGATAAGGGGGATAGTCATGCTGACTGGTGCATCATCTGCACTCGCCATCCACGTGGAATAATCGAAGGCAAGCAAAACATGGCAAATGTCCTTTAGAGAGGCCCACTCAGTGGTGGTGAAGTGTGAACGGCGCGCACTGCGACTTGTTTGCGCCTGCTGCAGCTGGTACTCCATTACTGCTGCCTACTGCTCACACAACCTCTCCAACATATGTAACTTTGAATTCCACCTGGTGGGTAGGACACATATGATGCGATATTCCGGAAGATGTAATCAGCGCTGCAGAGCTGCAATGCGCAATCTTGCGTTGCTGGAACACCGCAAGTGAGTGCACTCTATGCGGACCTTGTGCAGCAGTGCATCAAGATCCGGATAGTCCCTCAAAAAACTCTGCACAACCAAGTTGAGCACATGTGCCAGACATGGGATGTGAGTGAGGTTGCCTAGGCCCAGAGCTGCCACCAGATTTCGGCTATTGTCACACACTACCATGCCTGGCTGGAGATTCGCTGGCACAAACCACACGTCGCTCTACTGCTTGATGGCATTCCTGATCTCCTGCGCTGTGTGGCTTCGATTCCCCAAAGAAATTAATTTTAATACGGCCTGTTGACGTTTGGCCACGGCTGTGCTCATATCGGTCGTAACAGGTAACCGTTCATGGGTCGATGTGAAGGTAGACCGTGACTGCTCCTGCAGCGCTGATTCAGAGGAACTGGAGTATGAGGAGGAGTCAATGTGTACAGAGTGGATTCCTGCAATCCTTTGAGTTGGCAAAACACGTACAGCGCCACTCTCAAGATCTGTACCCGGCTCCACAACATTTACCCAATGGGCAGTGAGGGAAAGGTATCGTCCCTGTCCATGCTTACTGGTCCATGCATCGGTGGTCAGGTGGACCTTGCTACTGACGGCGTTTTGTAGCGCATGTTTAATTTTTCCCTCCACATACTGTTGCAGGGCAGGGACGGCTTGCCTGCTGAAATAAAAGCGGCTGGGCACGTTGTATTGTGGGACTGCCAATGCCATCAAGTTACGGAAGGTGTCAGTCTCCACCAGCCTGAATGATAGCATTTCAAGGGCCAGTAGTTTTGCAAAGCCAGCATTCAGAGCCTGTGCTCGGGGGTGGTTTGCCGAGTATGGGCACCTTTTCTCCCATGCCTGTGCTAACGATGGCTGTAGACTGGCCTGGGAGTATGAGGATGACAGGGAACGTGGTGCTGTGGGTGGAATGACACTGTGTCTCTGTACAACAGTGCCAGAGGTTCTTCCATGGCGATCCTGTGAGGAAGCCGAACCAGCTGTGTGTGAGCTGGAGGAAGAGGCTACAACACGACCTGAAGAGGTGGTAGGTGGTGCTCTTGGTTGGCCTAGGTCTTCATTGTGTTTTTGTAACTCCACCACGTGCTTGGTCCACACATGTTTCCACATATTTGTGGTATTGAGGTTGCTGACACTTTTCCCTCTTTTCACTTTCTGATTACACAGCTTGCATTTGACAAAGCAAATGTCATCTGCAACTGTGTCAAAAAGGACCAGGCACTGCAAGTCTTGGAAGCGCCCGCTTTGGGTTTTGGAAGAGCCATGCTCCTAATGGGTGCCGAAGTGGAGGCTACAGGCAACCAAGTCTGCCCTCTCCCTCCTTTTTGGGCCATTCGGGGAATCTCTTCCTCAGAGCTGCACCCACCACCTTCCTGTCCCTCACGCCATGATGGGTCAAGGACCTCATCATTTACACCACCCTCTTCAAACAACTGGGTAGTCTCGACAGCACAGTACGCACCAGAAAGTGGCACCTGAGTCTCATCATCAAATGCGTACTGAGGTGTGCTGCTGACCATAGGCACTGTCCTCCCGCCTCTTCAGATTCAGAGAGACAAAACGGTTGCGCATCACTGCATACTACCTCTTCTTCAAATTCTAGAATTCTGCTTGGCTGGCCCCCTCTTTCCAAGCCAAGAGATTCAGAGAACAGAAGTAGAGATGGCTCCTGTCCAGGGCTCTCTGACTGCCTGGGCAATTTGGCAGGTTTTGAAGAGACAGATGGGTGCTCTTCAGTGCTCAGGACCTGAGAGGATCTGGAACTAATTGAAGTCGATGAGTTAGCTGCCATCCATCCGACAACAGCTTCAATTTGGTCCTCCCGCAGCAGTGGGGTACGGCTAGCTCCTACAAAGCTGCGCATAAAGGACTGTTCCCTGGTAAAACTGGGGGATGCTGAGTCACTGGTACCCGCAGCAGGCACAGAATCCCCATGTCCTCTCCCTGCAGAAACTCGATGCCCACGACCACGACCACATGCCTTACTCCCTGCCTTCTTCATCTTGGTAGACTGATAAAGATAGGCAGAAAAGTACTAAGGGCTTAGAGTGCTTATTCCTGAACAGCTGCTAACAGGTATAAGAAACACTAATTTTATAAAGTGTGGACTAGACTTTAATATGAGCTAATGTGGCCTACACAACTGTAAAGTGGAGTGTTAGGTGAACTTTAGTAAGGTTTTTTTTGTCACAAAAAGACACTGGATGTGCCCAAAGATGTAATACCGATAGTATCACAAACTTTTTGTAGCTATTACAATGCAGGAAGGTAACCTTCAATGCAATAGATGAGGCTACAAAAAATAGGCTAATACTAATCTGGCTGGGGCTGCAGGGCACAAGGCTGCAGAAAGGCTCCTCTGTCTACTCCTATATAGTGTGTTTGGAACCAATGTAGCTGAGTACGGATGGAACCACCACACTAATAGGAGAAATGAGGAAAAATGATCAATTAGCAAAAAAGGACAATGTATGAGGCAGTGACGCACGCTGAGCGCACTACAACCAGACATGGCTGAAGCACACACTACAGCGTGAGCTGCACTCACACACAGAGACCTTGCAGACAGGCGTGAACAGTGCAGATGCAGAGCACTGTGCACTAGCGCTGCAAGGCAAAATAAAGCTTCTCTATCTACTCCTATATAGTGTGTTTGGAACCAATCTAGCTGGATACGGATGGAACCACCACACTAATAGGAGAAATCAGGAAAAATGATCAATTAGCAAAAAAGGACAATGCATGAGGCAGTGACGCACGCTGAGCGCACTACAACCAGACGTGGCTGAAGCACACACTACAGCATGAGCTGCACTCACACACAGAGACCTTGCAGACAGCCGTGAACAGCACAGAGAAGTGTGCACTAGCGCTGCAAGGCACAGCGGTTTATAAAGTAGCTTGGGTAAAGCAGAATAGAGCAAATAGGTAGCTAAAACTGTCCCTCAGAACACAAGCGTCCTATCCCTAACTGAATTCACAGCAGAGTGAGCTCAAAATGGCGGCGGCGGCTTTTATAGTGCATCATGACATCATTTCAGCCGCCAATCACATCCATGCCATTAGTTAACATGCCTACATGCCTAACAGGATGTGCCAATACTTCTTAGGATCCTCATTGGCTGAATAAAATGAAACTGGCTCATTGCATTATGGGAACTTCCGATTCCGGTATCCGATATTCTAAAAGTATCGGAACTAAGAATCGGAATTCCGATACCGCGAAAATCGGCCGATACCCTATATTTCAGTATCGGAATGCTCAACACTAGTGATGAGAAGTCTGGCCCAATCCAGCCCTTGTTCATTTTATAAGGGTCAGCTTGTCAGCATTGTCAGCTGACAGGTGAGTGCACTTATCAATTATAATTCCCCCACCGGCACTAAAAACACGATCCGATAACATGCTAGCGGCAGGGCAGGCCAGGACCTCCAAGGCAAACAGAGCAAGTTCATTGCAAGTGTCCTGCTTGGATACCCAATAATTAAAAGGCACAGAGTAATCACGGAGGATGCTGGTACGGTCGGCAAGATACTCCCTCACCATCTTTTGAAACTTTCCACTCCTTGTGAGAGTACCCTGCGCATCAGGGCCTGTAAGCTGGGTGAGTACAAGAAAACTGTCCCAGAATGTTGACAGTGTTCCCCTGCCTCTGCTGGATTGGAGTTGCGTCTCTCTCGCCTGTACGCCTTGGTTGTACAACGAACTGTGACCTCTTCTGCTAGCGTGTTCAGATGGGAATTTTTTTAACAGTTCTGCAGCAAGGGCCTTCTGGTACTGCCCCATTTTTGTAGACCTCTCCACCTCAGGAATAAGAGAGTGAAAGTTCTCCTTGTAGCGGGAGTCTAAAAGTGTCATCAACCAGTAATGACTGTCACCGAACATTTTGACAAGGCGAGGGTCACGGTTAAGGCAGCGTAACATAAAGTCAGCCATGCGTGCCAAACTGGTAACGGGCAAGACGTCCGTGTCCTCACCACCAGTCGGTGTGTCGGAAGCTGCAAACGCTGCTGTAACACAGCAAGGGCGGCGGAAGCTGTAGCCAACTTCCGAAAATGAGCTGATAGGCGGCGTACTTTGACGAGCAGATCTGGCAACTCGGGGTACGATTTAAGAAACTACTGAACCACGAGGTTAAGCACATGAGCCAGGCATGGTACGTGTGTGATCTCGCCTCGCCTCAGAGCCACCACCAGGTTACGGCCATTGTCACACATGACAATGCCTGGATGTAGGTTCAGCGGTCTCAGCCACAGATTTGCCTGCTCTTACACAGCTGTCCACAACTCACAAGCAGTGTGAGGTTTATCACTAGGGTTGAGCGAGTATGTTCTGTTCGAGTATGCTCGGGCCGAGCTTCGAGTATTTACAGCTGCTCCGTGATATGTTTGAATCGCTCCCGTGTGCATGATTTACAACTGTTTGACAGCTTTATTACATGTGAGGAATGTGCAAGAAAAAGACATTCCTCACATGTAATAAAACTGTCAAACAGTCGCAAATCATGCACACGGGAGCGATTCAAACACATTACCGAGCAGCTATAAATACTCGGAGCTCGGGCCATGCATACTCGTCGAAAGGGTTAATAGAACATACTCGCTCAACACTATTTATCACCTAACCTTATGAGTTTCAGCACAGCCTGTTGACGCTTGGCTAACGCAGTACTTCAGTGCTTCCAGCTTGTAACTGATGTTGTGATATCTGAGATGGAGGCTGAATATGAGGAGGAGGAGGAGGATGATGCGCAGGAGCTGTGTTCCGTCCCAAGGTCCGACTGGATACCGGCTTCCACTATGTTTACCCAGTGTGCCGTCAGGGAGATGTACCGTCCCTGGCCACAAGCACTTGTCTACGTGTCCGTTGTCAGGTGGACTCTCCCAGTAACTGCGTTGTTGAGGGCACGGCAGATGCTTTGGGACACGTGCTTGTGTAGTGCGGGGATGGCCCACTGGGCAAAATAGTGTCGGCTGGGGACCGAGTACCAAGGGATGGCCACCGCCATAAGGTTGCGGAAGGATTCCGCCTCCACGAGCCTAAAAGGCAGCATTTCCAACGCAAGCAGTCGTGAAATGTGCGAATTTAGGATTGTGGCCTGTGGGGCATTGGCTGCGAATTTGTGCTTTCGTTCAAAGGTCTGGGATATGGACAATTGAACGCTGCAGTGGGACGTGGATGTGGACGTTGATGCTGTTTCTTGAGAAACTGCCATAACAAGTGAAGACTGAAAGGAGGGGCCATCTTTGCATGCAATATGGACAGGGGATTGTCTTGCACGCACAACAGGGGGTTCTCCTACATGCACAACACGGGAAGAAGCAGTGGTGACACCCGTTGACACTGGTCGTGGACCCTGGTGTTCGCCCCACAAAGTCGGATGCTTTGCTGACATGTGCCTGATCATGCAGGTGGTGGTCAGGCTGGTAATTTTGTCACCCCTTCTGATGCTGGCCTGGCAGGTGGTACAAATGGCCTTTTTGGGGTTATCAGCAGAGTCTTTAATAAAATTCCAGACTCTGGAAGACCTACCGGTGGTACTGGCAACGTCCCTCGTGTTGGTGTCACGGGGAACCGTTGCCCTCTTTCTGTCTGCGGCCACCACACTGCTTCTTACTGCCTGTTGTGGTACTCTGCCTCCCTCCCCCTGTGTGCTGCTGGCCTCGCTCTGCGTGTCCTCCTGCCACGTTGGGTCAGTTACTAGATCATCCACCACCTCTTCCTCTTCCACTTCTGCACCACGGTCCTCCTCCTCACTTTGTGGCAATTGTGTCTCGTCATTGTCCACCTCTTGTGACAAATTGCCAGTGTCGCTTTCCTGTGACCGTGGCTGTTAGAATATTTGGCCATCGCTAGATGGGATCTCCTCTTCCACCACTTCAAGCGGAGCAGGCGAGGGGCCCAAATATGGAAATGGACCAGTGAACAGCTCTTCAGAGTGTCCAACTGTGGGATCAGTTGCTGTCTGACGACACTCAGAATGGTGGGAGGAAGGAGCATCAGGGTGAGGAGGAGTATGAAGTCGAGACTCACGGCTACTAACACTTGACCGTGTGGAAGACAGACCGGAGGTGGTGGTGCCCAGGTGAGTGGAAGTATTATCTGCTATACAATTAATAACCTGCTCACACTGATCAGTTCGCAATAGTGGTGCTGTTGTGTGCTTCCAAAGTAATTCGGTCAAGAACTGGGAGCGAGAAGATGTGTCTGTTGGTTGTGCCACATTTTCACCTTGGCCACGGCCCCATCCTCTGCACGCACCATAACGTCCAGTTCCACGTCCTTGCCACGCGCCTTGCCCATTGTAAATGAAGTAAAATAGCTTACACTCGCACAATCAATGGCAAAAGGGTAATAAAAAGGAGATTTGAACCGTGGAAGAGGAAAACCACAGTTCTAGTTATCTCGCCTACACCAGAATCTTTTAAAAAGATATATTTGTGTCTGAAAATTCAGCGAGACACTCAAACTGTTTTTTTTTATGTAAAAAAGGCAAAAAAGAGGATAATACAGAGATCTGAACCATGGAACTGCAAAACCACAGTCCTAGTAATCTGGCCTACACCAGAATCTTTTAAACAGATATATTTGTGTCTGAACAGTCAACGAGACAGTGAAACTGTTTTTTTAATGCAAAAAGGTGGATTACAACCTGATTTGAACCGTGGAAGAGGAAAACCACAGTTCTTATTTCTCTGGCCAACACTAGAATCTTTTAAACAGATATATTTGTGTCTGAACAGTCAGCGAGACACTCAAACTTTTTTTTTTATGCAAAATGGTGGTTACGCCCAGACTTAGACCGTGGAAGAGGAAAACCACAGGTCTATTTCTCTGGCCTACACCAGAATCTTTTAAACAGATATATTTGTGTCTGAACAGTCAGCGAGACACTCAAACTGTTTATTTTTATGTAAAAAAGGCAAAAAGGTGGATTACACCCAGATTTGAACCATGGAAGAGGAAAACCACAGTTCTAGTTCTCCGGCCTACACCAGAATCTTTTAACAGATATATTTGTGTCTGAACAGTCAGCGAGATACTCAAACTGTTTTTTTTTTATGCAAAAACGTGGATTACACCCAGATTTGAACTGTGGAAGGGGAAAACCACAGTTCTATTTTCCTGTCGTATACCATACTTTTTTAAATAGATATATTTGTGTCTGAACAGTCAGTGAGACACTCAAACTGTTTTTTTTTTATGGAAAAAAGGCAGAAAAGTGGATAATACAGAGATTTGAACCGTGGAACTGCAAAACCACAGTTCTAGTTATCTGGCCGAAACCAGACTCTTTTAAACAGATATATTTGTGTCTGAACACTCACAGACACACTCAATTTTTTTTTGGGGGGGAGGAAATACCAAAAGGTTAATAAGACGGGTATTTGTACAGTCTGACTGAGGAAAAAAAAAAAAAAAGGATTTAGATTTAGCCCCTGAGACGTGGGGCTAAGTCTAGCAATTTGAGCAGTGGCAGCACACAGGATTGTAACGCAGTGTTTGTTGGTATAACCACTGCGTCTCCTATGCAGCCTGCCTGCCTGATATCTGGGATGGAAATTAGTCCTGAGAAGGACTGTTTGTTTGATTTTGCAGGCTTACACTACCTATTTTGCAGTATAAATCTCTCCCTAGCTCAGCAGCACTCTCCCTACATTGTTTGATCCGTAGCGACTGTGTCCAAGATGGCAGCGCCCGGTTTTAAATACTCAAGGTGACGCTGTGCGGCCAGCCAATCACTGTAATGCCCACAACCAACATGGCTGCGGCATTACAGTGACTGGCTGGCAATCCTTGCATGTTCATTGACTCTGTAAAACGTGCCAAACTTGCAGGGCGGAGACCTGAGCTCCCGCCCAAGTAACCCGGAAATGCTCGGAGCTCGCCGAACATCTCAAGTAGTGAGATGCTCGGGTGAGTACCGAGCAGTTTCGAGCATGCTCGCTCTACACTAGTGATTAATCTTTCACGTATTGTGGAAGTATGATGCCCTAGAGCTGGTGGTGCACGGCTGAGAGTAAGATAGCGGTTGGATTTCTTTTGTGTTATAATAGCCAGACCTATTAGCTCCAAGAACCCTCCCCTCTTAATTTATCTGGTATTATTATTATTGTTAATATGTTAATGTGTGTTTGTTAATAAAATGGCCGCTGTGACCAAATTTATCCAAAGAATCCTGTATTGAAGTGTTTTTATTCGTGGGGTGGTAAGGTTTAGCGTTGGAGAAGGTGGAAACAGGTAAATACGGTAAGAAAGCCATTCTGGCCTTACCCGGTCACATGTTTTCAGTCAAAATGTGTTTTAAAGTAAGCATAAAAGAGCAATAAGTGGTTTCATTTAGTTACACATGATTAATTCTCTAGCATTTCTCCAAAGGTCCCCTTAGGACTCAACCGCTCAAATAAAATACTCTGAGCAATTTTACCAAAAATCTGAACCCAATAAAAGGATATCTTTTAACATCAAAACAATAAAACTGTAAGTGCTTTGCAAGTGTCTCATTGCATTTCTTCTTACCTTATATAATTTGTGATCTTTACTACTATTTAAAGAGAAGTTGCTGCAAGAAAAGTTCTTTGCAATATTAAAAAGGTGTAACATGCATTCAAAGAGTTCCCAAACCTAGAACTAATGCTTTATAGTCTAGCATAGGTTTTAGAAAACTGTATAGAAAATAATGCTAGTCTGGAAGGTAATAAAATTGATCAGCATTCTGGGTATCATTTTTGTATTGTGCTTCTGCACAGATTCAGCTCGCCACCAGTTTGCTGAACCTTATGGGGCCATCAAAAGATTTAAAAATAATACTTATACTCACGTTACTGTTAACCTTTCCAGCACCTCAACTCCTCACTCAAAGCCATCGTTGTGGCATATTCCGAGCACTGACTCCCTGAACCCTTCACACATCCCTGGTTCTGTACATGCACTTAAAAAGTTTATTCCAGATGTCATGATGTCACCTTATGCACACTTACACATAACCTTCCTGGGTCTCATCAAAGCTGAAAGTCATTGCCTAGTATGAGAGGCCTGAGGATTCAGCTGATACAATGAGGACCGGAGAGGTGTCGGTAAGGAAACAAGGGCGCAGAGTGATGAGTGGTAAGGTGACTATGAATATATATTTATTTTTTTAATCTTATGTTTATTATTCACTGGGGGCTGTAGAGACTTCAAAACATAATAAGGAACTTTCAATTCGAGGAGAATATCTTTTCTTTTCTACTAATCGAATTTCCAAGGAAAATCTGTATGAACAGACTAATTCGAATTTTGCCTGATCCGCTCATCTCTATGCTTAAGATTTTGTTGTGTTTTAGAATTTGTACACAATAATACATTTTATGGAAAAAAAGGTAATTTTTTTGGTAGCCGTATCCCAAGAGCATTAACCTTGTATTGATTTTTTGAGTTTTATCTTTTGTTGTTTACCATCCTGTAAAAATGAAAAGAATTATATGACATTTCAAAGTGTTTTCATCTGTCAGTCAGGCAAACTATTAGGCCATGTGTCAGGTGCTTTCAAGAGGTCTCAGCCGTCATAGTAAAGCATCCTCAGTTTCACCGATGCTTGAAGAGGGGAGGTAAATCGATGAGTTGAAAGAGGAAGACCATTACTACACTTTAAATATTGTGGTTGCTGTGGACAGTGCCATCTAAAAAGGTTGAAAATGATTGATATCTGATCAGAGCTATGTCCAAAGGTATTCATAATAGGAATTGTTCAGTACATTATGCTGTAATTTTTTGTGGTAAGCCACACCATAAAATTCAGTACATCAGCACTGCCTGAGTACTATACACTATACACTATACAGCAATCATTAAGGAGATAATAAAGTAAAATATTAAAATGTATACTTTTTATGGACATAATATATATGGAACTTAACACATTTTTTCAATTTTAGCTTTGGTATGGATATGTTTGTATATTTTTAACTTACTACTTGCTTTATATATTTCACACTTTTTTGCAAACAATTTATAATATTTATTATACTACATCATATGCCATAACACTCTGTTTACTATATTCAGTGCAGAGGATTGTTTAATTTGGCTTCTACAACCCCCATTCCAAAAAAGTTGTATAAAATGTAAAGAAAGCAAGAATTCAATGAATCGGAAATACAAGAGTTTTTTGTAACTGAAGGTCATTTTGCACGAGGTCCATATACTATGTATTCTGCTAAACAGCGAGGGCATCTCATCTGAAGATCTTATCAGACTGAGATTATGGAGCTTTTATCAACTAGTGAAAATTGGCATTTTCTCCTGGAAATGAAGGGATAATTGGACTTCCATACCCTCTAAGTTGCTCTGAATATTGGAAAGTTTGTTTTCATTAAAAAAAAAGAATTAACAAACAATAAAAGACTTTTTCCAGTTGTCTCAACAATGAACATATTTACATTACAACATGTTCATATGACTCATACGACCTTATTTACCTGATTTTTATCTTACCAGTATGTTTTTTTTTCTGAAAGCTTAAGTTCTGTAGAACATATAATTTAACAAGTCATAGACTTTAACCATATTTTTCTATAAAATCCCTATTCAAATTATTCTGCATAAAAAAGAAAGAAGTGGAAAATATTACCGTCAATAAGAATTGAATGGAACTTGTCAGTGAGAATCTAAGAAAGGCATTCATTCTGTTTTTTGAAATCTTTAGTACTTCATATTATTCACAGGCTATGAGTCCTCTGGAGACATCCAGTCAGCTAACAATATAAAGCCTCTGAATCAGTTTGTCCAAACAAAAATATTTAGGATGGACAGATTCAAAGGAACCTAAAGGTCACTTTACACAAGGGATACTATCACGTACAGATTTGAAAAGCCACCGCTTAGCAAACTACATGGTATTTTTAACTTTTCTCTGTGAGCCATCCATGAGTTTTTGGTTATTTTATTGGAGAAATATATAGAGATAAGCAAAATGGATAAATGTATAGCTATATGCATTTCCACAATATTATGATACCACAATCAAAAAATTAAATTTTCATCTGACTGGTATAGATACATCTTTTTTAAAAAATATATTTGAATTTGTTTTTTCCCCAACATATTAGTACATAAAAGCAGGGGTGGGATTCAGACAGTTCTCGTCCATTTGGTGCCACCGATTGTTCAAATTGCAGCCCGTTCTCCGAAGAGGCGCCCCGATCCGGTTCCGTGTGCCTGTTGTTGTAAACTAAATGTGCATCTTCATACGGACATTCAGTTGAACTGTATTGCAAGAAGGAGGTAACACAGGTGCAGAATGCTGATGAACAATCACTCTCATCCCCTCTCACTGGAGGAGCGACTGCCTAGCACTAAAACTGCACACAGATGAAACTTGCAATAGGGTGCAATTCACACACTCGCGGCACCGTGCCTAGCCAGCATCCTATTAAACACCCCTACTATTCGATTAGGCGGGATGCCCTGCACCCTATCCGTGCATCGTAGAGGTGCAAAGCTCCTAATTCACAAGGTCTCCATTAATGGGCCTGGCTGCACCTTGGAAGATAAACAAGTGCAAAAAAATCATATGAGGTATTAGTTAATATTTTGGCCAAAATACGTAAGCTCGCAGCCCAAACGTCAAGGGTCCTCACGATTTTGCGAGTCCCTACTCTATCATTAAAAACAAACAGCATAGCCAGAACAATAAATAGAATTTTTAAAAAAAAATCCAAAGTCAAATTAGAAAACAGCAAACAGGCTATGGTACTCACCAGCCAAGATGTCAAGAAAAATGCACACCAGGACGCAGCCGGCCCCCTTTTGTAAGAAGGAGGTAACACAGGTGCAGAATGCTGATGAACAATCACTCTCATCCCCTCTCACTGGAGGAGCGACTGCCTAGCACTAAAACTGCACACAGATGAAACATGCAATAGGGTGCAATTCACACACTCGCGGCACTGTGCCTAGCCAGCATCTTACTAAACGCCCCTACTATTCGATTAGGCGGGATGCCCGGCACCTAATCTGTGCATCATAGAGGTGCAAAGCCCCTAATTCACAAGGTCACCATTAATGGGCCTGGCTGCGCCCTGGCAGATAAACAAGTACAAAAAAATCATATGAGATATTAGTTAATATTTTGGCCAAAATACGTAAGCTCGCAACCCAAGCGTCAAGGGTCCTCACGATTTTGCGAGTCCCTTCTCTATCATTAAAAACAAACAGCATAGCCAGAACAATAAACAGAATTTTTTTTAAAAAATACCAAAGTCAAATTAGAAAACAGCAAATGTTTTTGAGGTTCGCCTGCACAAGTTATAGCACACCCTTCAGCTCCCCCTGAGCATAAGCTTTCCAGTCTGGAGACTTGCCTCTCCAGACACACAACCACATAAAAAAAATAGTGACTGAGCATTTAACCTTGCTCAGCCACACCCTGAGGTGGAGGTAGGGTGAATGACTTCCCATCCATCTCTATGTCATTCTCACAAAACTACTCCCTTTAGGTGATTTATCCCCCCAACATATAACATGCTGGAGGAAAGTTGTAGGTTCAGTTAGGTAAGGCAAGCAGCCATGGCGAAACATACCTCCCCTCACCTATAACACCAGTGACTCTGTCACACTATATACAGAGCTCCTGCGTATAGTGCACAGTGGAAATACATAAACAATTTTTCCAGGAAGCTGCACTTTTTTGCAGCGATATGCATAGGGTTCCCCCATTTGTCCCTCTCTAGCACCATGGATCCTGGAATCTGTATACTTTTTATTGATTATCCGCTATGGGACTTAGGCACAAATTCTTATTTGTGTCATCCCTTGTTTATGTATTTCCATGGTTGCACACATGTATACTTACTGATTGATACTATTACTAGCACTTTTCTGGTGCTCTTTTTATCTGTCTAAAGCTGCATGCTGGATCAGTGCTGTTTAAATTGCATGTGGTATTATTTGGTCACTATGTGGTGGCAATATGTGGTCTAGTCATGGTGTGGCAGTATTTATCCCCTGTATGTGATATTATTTGTTCAGTAGGGGGTGATAATACTGTATGTGGTCCGGTCGTGGTGTGGTGATATTTTTCCTTTGTATAGGGTATTATTCTGTCACTATGTGGTGGTAACATGTGATGTGATCACGGTACGGTGGTATTTTTCACTTGTATGTGATATTGTTCAGTCAGTGTATAGTGGCAATATGTCATCTGGTCATGTTGTGATCGTATTTGTCCCTTGTATGTGGTATTATTTGGTCACTATGTGGTGGTAATATGTGGTTTGATCATGGTGTGACAGTATTTTATGCATATTTGGCCTGTGGCTGCTGAGGCCAGAGATTAGGTGCAGCAGACAATTTTGGTAACAGATGGACAAGAGATCGTACTTTCCAATTTGAGCAGGGTTCCTTTAGTACTAATTTTCAAAACTTGTAGAAAACCCCTTTAATACCTTATATTATACTAAAAATTGACGGACAGTGTGACTGGAACAATGTGGATTGGACATCGAACAGCAAATATTCTAGAATGTTAGGCTCACTCAAATTATCATTAATATAGCAAGTACATGAGAATTTATAAAAATCTAATTTTATTAGTAATCTATGAAAATATCACAGACAGACAAAAAGACAAGGGGTAGGTACTAAAAACAACCTGCACCATCCGTTATAGGTCAACATTATATGGTACCATTAACCTATATGTACAGTAAAAAGACACCAATGGGGTATATACTCTGTATATCAGAATGAAATTATAATTTCTAAATACCCTCAATTTTTTGTCAAACACGTATATTCAAATTTTGTGGAGTTCTATCAGTAACAAACCAAAGGTAAGTATCAAAAAAGTGTGCATATGTCAACAGCTGTTTACCTGTGTTAGCTCATTGTCTTTAAATGACGTTACCAGTCAGAATGAGGTTGGCCCTGGGTTCCTCCTAATGCAGGACAACGCCAGACCTCATGTGGCTGGAGTGTGTCAGCAGTTCCTGCAAGATGAAGGCATTGAAGCTATGGACTGGCCCGCCCATTCCCCAGACCTGAATCCGATTGAGCACATCTTGGACATCATGTCTCGCTTCATCCACCAACGTCACATTGCACCACAGACTGTCCAGGAGTTGGCGGATGCTTTAGTCCAGGTCTGGGAGGAGATCCCACAGGAGACCATCCGCAACCTCATCAGGAGCATGCCCAGGCATTGTAGGGAGGTCAAACAGGCATGTGGAGGCCACGCACAATACTGAGCCTCATTTTGACTTGTTTTAAGGACATTACATCAAAGATGGATCAGCCTGTAGTGTGTTTTTCCACTTTAATTTTGGGGGTGACTCCAAATCCAGGCCTCCATTGGTTAATAAATTTGATTTCCATTGATGATTTTTGTTTGATTTTGTTGTCAGCACATTCAACTCCGTACTGAACAAAGTATTCAATAAGAATATTTAATTCATTCAGATCTAGGATGTGTTATTTGAGTGTTCCCTTTATTTTTTTGAGCAGTATATATATATATATATATATATATATATATATATATATATATATATATATATATACACATATACATATGTATTTCTCATAACATACATATTATACCGTGAGATCAAAAATAATGTTTTAGCTTCAACCAATTTTTCATTATAAACATAAATCAAAAGGAACTTGGAACGATCTCACCTTATTTTTGTGGTACTCTTATAGCTGTAGTGGCTGGGAGTTGCTTGCATCTGGCATCAGACAGGAAATACTTGCATACTTCTGACCGTAGATACCCCAAACTCCAGCCCTTATAAGCATGGGCATACCCAGGATCAAAACTAGAGGGGGGCAAGCCATGGTCGTTCAGGTTGTAAAATTTTAAAACGAAAAAGGTGAATGAAATGAAAATTTTAAGAAATTTATATGTAATTATAGAAGTGCTTTAGTAGTTATTACAATTATTTGCTTGCAAAAAAATTAGATTTTTATTCTAATTACATGTCTTATACTAATATCATTTTTCTTGGGTTTGAAGAAAACTTGTTCAAAACTTTAGTTTCAATCCAGTCCTGATTTTCCTTGAAGAATTTCCGATGGACGCCCATCAAACACAATCCAGTCAGTCTGTCCTCTCCCATTGTACTTCTGAGCCAGGTCTTTACCCTTCGAAGTGTACTGAAAGATCATTCAACAGTAGCTGTGGTGGACGGGAAAGCACTTAAAATGAAGAGTGCGTGCCTTGCTGCAGGGAAAAAAATATTAGCCCCCTCAAAAAGTGCAGCCACTTCAACGTCTTTAACCACCTGTCCTTTCTCCAGGTCCAGACCGGTTCCTACTCCCAAGGCCCAGGCCCTTCCAAATTTCAATAATTACACAGTGAGTGAGTGTATTGTGTAATTTACACTGCCTGGCTGCCACAGTCACTGGCAGCTGGCCCACAGTAACAGGACAAGCGCTCCGCTCCGGCGGGATTCTCAGAGACAGGAAACAGGAGAGGCAGGCAGCATGCTACGTCTGCACGCCTCAGGAGTCCGGACCCTGATCAGGTGACATGTGGTGTGCTGTGTCACTCAGCATGCGTTAAAGGTAATCCCAGCCGGACCCCTTGCAGTGACACTGCGCAGTTCCGGCTGCTGGGTGCAGAGCAGAGCAGTCACCTGCAGCCGGCCGCAGAGGGATCTAAGTGTGTGTGCGGCAGGGCCGGCTCCAGGTTTTTGTGGGCCCCGGGCGAAAGAGTCTCAGTGGGCCCCTTTAACACATACCACGATTCATGATGCACAGATACCGAAGAGAAATATATATATAGTACAATGCAAAGATTTCACTTCTTACATTACATGAGTGATATCTATTGGAAATTCCACAATAGCTCAGAAACCAGCGAATCGCTCCACACAGTATACTGGCCCCCATAAAATGCTCCATACAGGAGACTGGCCCCCATAAAATGCTCCATACAGAATACTGGCCCCCATATAACGCTCCATGCAGGCTGTTCCCCACACATAATGCCCCATGCAGGCTGTTCCCCCCACATAATGCCCCACGCAGGCTGTTCCCCCCACATAATGCCCCATATAGGCTGTTTCCCCCCATATAGGATGTCACCCCTCTTATAATGACCCATGCAGGATGACACCCCCCCTTCTTTATAATGCCCCATGCAGGATGTCACCCCCCTCCCTTTTAATGCCCCATGCAGGATGTCACACACACCGCCCTCCCTTATAATGCCCCATGCAGGATGTCACACACACCCCCTCTCTTATAATGCCCCATGCAGGATGTCACACACTCACCCCTCCTTTATAATGCCCCATGCAGGATGTCACACACTCACACCTCCTTTATAATGCCCCATGCAGGATGTCAAACACACCCCCCTCCCTTATAATGCCCCATGCAGGATGTCACACACACCCCCCTCCCTTATAATGCCCCATACAGAATGTCACACATCCCCCTCCCTTATACTGCCCCATGCAGGATGTCACCCCCCCTTATAATGCCCCATGCAGGATGTCACACACCCCGACCTCAGACCCCTCCCTTATACTGCCACAGGGCTCCATACAATAAAAAAAATCAAATACTCACCTCACGTCTCACCTGCTGCTGCTGCTCCGGACTCCAGCGTCACCGGCCTCATCCCGCTCTGCGCTGTGACTGCTCAGGAGAGAGCACGGTGTAAAGACTTCATCGCACCCTCTGACCTGAGACGTCACAGTGCAGCAGCCGCGGAGGATGCAGGAGCTGCTGCGGAGGCATGGGGAGGGGTAAGTATTGTGCCGGGTGCCGGGGTCCTGAGCAAGCGGGGGGGAGCGGGTGCTGACACCGCTCTCCTCCGCTCACGGGTCCCATAGCGCATGGGGTGCCCGACGGTGAGGGCCCACCCGCCTGCTGAGGGCCCCGGCATTGGCCCGGGTGCACCGGGTGCTGGTGTGCGGCGTGCATCCCTGCTTCTAGGGGGGGGCAGCTGCCCCCTACTGCCCCACGGTGGGTACGCTCATGCTTACAAGGGCAGTCCACAGCTGTCCCTATAGTACTGCTTCAATTCTTTAGATTCCCTATGTGCCTCCTAAGGTGTTTCATCCATCATAGATACCATAAGGGGAATAGCTTGTATGACTAGATTAGTCCATAGGGGATAACGAGACGAAGTCTCTCTTTCAGCAGTCCAAACTCTGTATCAATAGCTCTGTAAAAAAAACTCTGAATGAAGCTCTTAAATGCCTATTAATCACCTTACCCCCAGGTGCATTCAATGTTTATTGATCAAGGTTCTGACAGGAGAGAGAGAGATGTGCCACGATTACAGAGGATGCACAGCATTAGGCCACGGCCCCACTATCAGTATTTAGTCAATATTCGATCAGTATTTTATCTCAGGAGTGGGATCCAAAACCATGTGAGGAACAATCAGAGAAAACGTATAATAGAAACAAGTCACCAATTCTGCATTTATCACCCACTCCTGGTTTTGGCTCCTAATCCTGAGAAAAATTACAGTTTTTTTGCCATGGCCTTACACACTGTAAGTAATGCTGTACACCTCTGTGCACTTCATGGGTGGGGGGGTTGTAGAAGCAGGGGACACCTTTTGTGAATGGGGGAACTGGGCAATTGCCCAAAAGTTTTCCCGCTAACTTCACCTTGCCCTGCCTAAATATGCTGCAACATAACACATTATAGCTAGGTTGTGTACTGTTGCCAAAATGGAATATGGAAATAGTAGGGCACAGAGTATCCATGTTTTTTTATTATTATTTTTTGATCATTTTTATTTTTTTTAATGACTCTTTCAACCAAACTGAAATGTAATTTAAAGAAACCAAAAATGCTAGGTTATGAAGTTTCAACACATAGGTTTGTGGTTGAAAGAAAACATGTGGCAACAGGGAGCATTATGGTATTATGGTTGGAATCACATTTTCAGTGAAGCACAAGCTTTGAATTCAAAATTTGGTTTTAGTTCCACAATTAGCAATGAAAAGTTTAATAGTGACCATCCTTGCACTGTGTGAAAAAAAATAATGCTATTATGGTGCTGTGACTGCAGTATATCACAGATCAATCAATTCACAGTAACACTGAGTGACTATACTGCTACAGCAGTTCCCTGCACATCATTTGAATCTTTAGATTATTATTTACAGATTGAGACTTTCACTCCTAGTTCCAATCTGATGCATCAGCACTGAAGTAGTACACCACAATCAAATTAGACCTTTATCTACCCATATCCTGGGTGCTCTGAGCTCCTATCTGTTACGGATCCAGGTGGTGGATACTCTGAGCTGTGATACAAGGAGGGACCAGAAGGGCATAACTAAGTGCCTACTCGGACCGACCATGGCCACACGGCGGCTTAGTCGACTCTGTGAACCAAGGAGGGACCGGAAGGTGAACCAGGTGCCACTCTTGGACCGACCTTGTGTGAGAGCAGGCGACTCCCATGGGACTGATGGCCGAGGCCGACAGGCACAGCCGATGAGCACGGCTGGTAGACTGGCAGGTGATGCGGGTAGGCAAGCAGGCGGGCACTGCAGATAACCAGGCTGGCGGACACGACTGCTAGACAGGCAGGTCGACACAACTGCTAGACAGGCAGGTGGACACGGCTGCTAGACAGGCAGGTGGGCACGGCTGATAGACAAGCTGGCGGGCACGGCTGATAGACAAGCTGGTGGGCACTGGAACATGAGGGCTGAGGAGAGTGTTAGCACACAAACAACAACCTTGCACAGGTACCTCCATTTTGGAGGAGGTGCCTTATATAAGGGTAGTCCTGCTGCCATTGGCCGGGGACTCTTTAGGACGGTGCACACGGCCCCTTTAAGAGAGAGGGAGCGCACATGCGTGCGCACCCTAAGTACAGTGCCCGGGGAACTGCGCGCGGTGCGCGCACCCCGGGCAGGCGCAGCAGGGGAGCCAGAGGTCGCCGGACCGGGACCGCGGTGGTGAGGGGATCGGAGTCTCTGTCTGGCAGGAGGCAGAGACGCCGACGCTACAGTACCACCCCTTTACGCCCCCTCTTCTTTAGGCCCACAAGAAATTTTTCTAAAAGACGAGGAGCATGAATGTTCTCCCTGGGCTCTCAAGACCTCTCCTCAGGACCAAACCCCTTCCAATCCACAAGAAAGAAAGTCTTTCCTCTTACCCTCTTGATGGCGAAAATATTCTCTACCTCAAAGATGTCCTCAGCGGAGACTGGAGCTGGAGTGGTACATGGATGGTCAGAGAAAGAATTAAGGACAACAGGCTTGAGGAGAGACACATGAAAGGAATTGGGAATCCATAAGGAGGCAGGGAGTTTCAGCTTATACGCCGCTGGATTTATTTGGTTCCGAATCTTGAAAGGACCAATGAACCGTGTGCCCAACTTGTATGATGGAATCTTGAGACAAACATATTTGGAGGAAAGCCAGACCTTGTCACCTGGATAAAAGATAGGCGGATCCAGATTTGTCTTACCAGCATGCTTCTTCATCCGCCCGGAGGACTGAAGAAGCGCAGATCTAGTGTCTTCCCAAATCACCGAAAAGTCACTGACGAGAGACTCCGCGGCAGGATTGTCCACTGAAGAAGAGTCAGGAAACGGAATTCGGGGGTATCGACCGTAAACCACAAAAAATGGAGACTTAGCAGAGGACTCACTGACATGACTGTTGTAAGAAAACTTGGCCCAAGGCAGAAGTTCTACCCAATCGCTATGGTGAGCATTGACAAAGTGCTGAAGAAAACTGGTAAGGATCTGATTAATACTTTCCACCTGACCATTGGACTGAGGATGATAGGCTGAAAAAAAGTCCAAAGTGACATCCAGCAGCTTTCATGTGGCTCTCCAGAAGCCAGAAGTGAACTGAACTCCTCTATCAGTGACAATGTGGAGGGGTAAGCCGTGGAGAAGAAAGATGTGACGGATGAAGTCCTTAGCCAGCACAGGTGCGGACGGAAGACGAGGCAAAGGAATGAAATGAGCCATCTTGGAGAAGCGGTCAGCGACCACCCATATGACGGTAGAACTGGCAGATACCGGAAGATCAGTGACGAAGTCCATAGCAATGTATTGCCAAGGAGCAGAAGGCACGGGGAGAGGAAGAAGACGACCAGCTGGGAGGTGCCTAGGTATCTTGTTACGGGCACAGGAGGAACAAGCCGCAACAAAATCCGCAACATCCTTGCGCAGGGTGGGTCACCAATAATGTCGAGCAATGAGCAGAAGCGTCTTCCTCTTGCAGGCATGACCAGCCAGTTTGGACGAATGACCACAGAGTAAGACCCTCTTCCGATCCTGAGGCACTACAAAGGTCTTACCCGGAGGTAGATGAAACAGGTCAAGTGGAGCAACAGTCATTATTCTGGAAGGGTCAATGATGTGTAGAGACTCCTCCTCTTGGTCGGTAGACAGGAAAGAGTGAGATAGAGCATCAGATTTAATATTCTTGTCTGCTGGGTGGTAATGGAGAGTGAAACTGAAACGAGCAAAGAACAAAGACCATATGGCCTGACGCGGATTTAGTCTTTAGGCGGTCTGCAGGTAAGTGAGGTTTTTATTGTCAGTGTAGATGACCACCGAGTGCAGAGCTCCCTCAAGCAAGTAGCACCACTCCTCCAGCGCTAATTTGATGGCCTTCAGTTCTCAATCTCCTATGGAGTAATTGTGCTCGGACGGAGAAAAGTGTTTGGAGAAGAAGCCGCAGGTCACCATTCGCCCGGACGAGGATTTCTGGGTGAGCATTGCTCCGGCCCCGGAGGAAGAGGCATCAACCTCCAGGAAGAACTGTTTATTGCAATCAGGACGATGTAGCACTGGAGCGGAGGAGAAGGCTTGTTTAAGAGAGACAAAGGCACTTTCTGCCTCGGAAGTCCATTCCCTGGGATTTGCTCCTTTACGGGTGAGAGCAGAGATGGGAGCAGTCCAGGAGGAGAAATGAGGAATGAAGAGGCGGTAATAGTTAGCGAATCCCAGAAACCGCTGTATAGCCTTCAACCCCTCAGGTCGGGGCCACTTTAAGAAGGCAGACATCTTCTCGGGATTCATCCGCAGTCCGGTCTCAGAGATGATATACCCCAAAAATGGTAGGGAGGTCTGCTCAAGGAGGCATTTCTCATACTTTGCATACAGGCAATTCTTCCGGAGCCTCAGCAGAACCGGACGAACATCCCTCCGGTGAGAGGGCAGATCAGGGGAGAACATCAAGGTATCGTCCAGGTACACCACCACACAGGAATACAGGAAATCTCGGAAGATGTCGATCACTAACTCCTGGAAGACTGCTGGAGCATTACAGAGACCGAAGGGCATCATGCGGTACTCATAGTGACCATCCCGAGTTTTGAATGCCGTCTTCCACTCGTCTCCCTGGCGAATCCAGACCAGATTGCATGCCCCACGAAGATCGAGCTTAGTGAAGATCTTCGAGCCTTTTAGGCGCTCAAACTGTTCCGAGATGAGAGGCAGGGGGTACTTATTTTTGATGGCAATCTGGTTTAGGCCCCTATAGTCGATACATGGACGAAGAGAGCCATCTTTCTTTTTGACAAAGAAGAATCCAGCTCCAGCAGGAGAGGTGGATTTCTGGATAAATCCCCTAGCAAGATTCTCTTCAATGCACTCTGACATAGCACGGGTCTCAGCCAGCGACAAGGGGTAGATTCACCCACGAGGAGGTGAAGCACCAGGTATTAGGTCGATGGGGCAATCATACGGCCTATGAGGTGGTAGTGTCTCTGCCTCATTTTTATCAAAGACGTCTGCAAATGACCAATAGGGTGCTGACAGGCCAGGTAGGTTAGCTGGAGTAGACGGAGGTCAAGCAGGATGAACCGGAACCAGACAGGACTTATGACATTCCTGACCCCAACGGAGCACCTCACCCGAGCTCCAATTCAGGACTGGCTCATGTCTCTGTAACCAAGGCAGGCCAAGCAAAAGGGGATGAGAGAGACCAGACAGCACGAAAAACGAGATCCTCTCCGAATGCAGCATTCCCACCTGAAGAGTTACAGGCTCAGTGACAAACAAGATGGTCTCAGAGAGAAGCTTTACATGCACAGAGGAAACCGCTAAAGGATCAGCCAGACGTATGGTAGGAATCTGATATCGCTCCACAACGGCCTGTTGAATGAGGTTCCGGAATCCAGATAGGCAGTCTCGAAGAAGCAGGTCTCAATACTGGTAACCAAAACGGACAGAGTCAAGGGCGGAGAGGAAGAACTTTTGCCTAGGACGACCTCTCCGAGCGGTCCTAGACACTGGAGTTTCCTGGTCTCACCGGACAGGAGTGGATAAGATGCTCTATACTGCCACAGTAGAAGCAACTCCCCTCGGCGGACCTACTGGCGAGACTTGACCACCTTAACTTTGTCTATTTGCATAGACTCTGGAGAAGACACCGGAGGGGATGCTGGTTGTGAGACTGGCCTTTGGAAGGTTGGTGTGAGATGCAGGTATCTCCTCTCACGGGTCGCTTCCTTAGAACGCTCCTGAAAATTGATGTCGATCCTTGTAGCTAATGACACCAGGTCGTCCAGAGAGGGAGATATGTCATGACCGGCTAGCTCATCATTGATCCGTCCGGAAAGGCCCTCCCAAAAGGTGGACACCAGAGACTCATTGTTCCAGGCAAGTTCAGATGCGAGGGTGCGGAAACGCATGGCATACTGTCCCACAGAGAGACTCCCTTGGTGGAGTCGGAGAAGAGAGGAGGCAGTCGAAGATTTTCATCCGGGCTCATCGAACAGCCACAAGGAAGGCCTGGAGGTCGGACACCAGAGGATCCCCTCCCTCCCACAGAGGGTTAAGCTACGCCAACGCCTCTCTGGTGAGGTGAGACATGATGAATGCCACCTTGGCCCAGTCGGAGGCGAACTGGTGTGCCAGGAAGCTCAAAGTGCTGCGTGCACTGATTTATGAAGCTCCAACATAGGGCAGGGTCACCACCAAAATGTGGAGGCGCAGATAGCCGGGGTCCTAAGCCGGATTCCACAGTGCCACTGGGTTGAGGTGCCGCCAGCGCAGGTACCCCTTGGTTAGAGGCAGACACAGTCGGGGTGGACAGCGCGTCCAAGCGGGAGTTGACTGTCCGCAGATAGGACAGAATAGTATCCTGTTGGGATCTCTGGCGAGAGACCTCTTGGTACAAGTCTGAGAGCAAAGGAGCCTGGGAGCCACCAGATTCCATGGCCTGTGCAAACTGTTACGGATCCGGGTGGTGGAACCTCTGTGCTGTGATACACGGAGGGACCAGAGGGGCGTACCTAAGTGCCTACCCGGTCCGACTCTGGCAACACGGTGGCTTAGTCAACTCCGTGAAGCAAGGAGGGACTGGAAGGTGTACCATATGCCACTCTGGGACCGACCTTGTGTGAGAGCAGGCGGCTCCCACGGGACTGATGGCCAAGGCCAACAGGCACAACAGATGAGCATGGCTGGTAGACTGGCAGGAAATGCGGGTAAACAAGCAGGCGGGCACGGCAGAAAGACAGGCAGGTGGGAATGGCAGATAGGCAGGCGGGCACGGCTGATAGACAGGCAGGTGGACACGGTTGATAGACAGGCAGGCGGACACGGCTGATAGACATGCAAGCGGGCACGGCTGATAGACAGGTTGGTAGGCATGGCTGATAGACAAGCTGGCAGGCACTGGAACCTGAGGGCTGAGGAGAGTGTTAGCACACAAACAACAACCTTGCACAGGCACCTACATGCCAATGCTACAGTATCCATACACAGCACAAGAACAAAATGGTTTGTTGTTTCTTGACTAACACTTAGATTTTATACTGGCTATGGTAGCCCCCCTGATTGCCTATGTTAGATCATTTGAACTGATTGCTGCAGGGTATTATGGCTAAGCCTGCAAGGCCATGCCTGGAGGCATTAGTATACTCACTGAGTCTTCAGCCATGTGTGAAATGGCACCAGACATACTGTATATAATTTTTTTTTTACGATCTTCGCAAATCAAATCACAAAGTGAATTGCGTGGGAGAATTTGAGAATTTACATGGAACTGCAAATTTCAGGTAATTTGACTTGAACTCCACAGATCAATCCGCTCATCTCTAGTGTTTACGATAATTAACTTTATTTTGATAGATCTGACTTTTACAGACGCGGTAATGCCAAATATGTTTATATTTTTTTCCTTTTTTATAATTAACAGGTGACTTGTATTTTTTTTAAACATTTATACATTATTTTTTAGCCACTTAGGGGATTTGAACCTGCTTTTGTTTGATCACTTGAACTATAAAGTGCAATCATGGTCTCATGTGAGGCGCTGTGTTTGGAGGACCTTCAGCTGCCATGATAATCCACCGCTCCATTTAAAGTAAATTGAGAAAATATACTGTATTTTGTTATTAGTGTTTTACTCAGTGTGCTCCAATATTTGTATGTACGTACGTTTATATGCTGTTGCTATTGTTTCTGTATTCATTAGCTAGAATGGCTGCCACGATGGTGAGAAGCTAATCCTTGTTGTTGGACTTTTTCATTTCTTCTAAGCTTGTCCCTGGGCCATTATATCAGCCATATTTTGGACACATAAATACCATTATACTTAGGTGTGGGTTTCTCTAAATTTATTTTCTACTTGACGCAGTTACAATTAATATTGTGGAATCACAGGTAGATGAATCAATCCTTGCAAAAAGCAAGTCAGGCATGGTGTGGTTATTAGTATTAGAATTTATAGCAGCTTCTTTGTTGTCAATATTTCTGCCACAATTTATTATTATTATTTATTTATATAGCGCCATTAATTCCATGGTGCTGTACAAAAGGAGGGGTTACATACCAGATACAGACGTCACTTACAGTAAACAAAAATAACAATGACAGACTAATACAGGGGGAAGAGGACCCTGCCCTTGAAGGAGACAGTAGGTTGGGGGGTTGCAGTAGCTCCGGTGTTGAGGTGGCAGCAAGCAAGGTTATGGCAGGCTGTAGGCTTGTTTGAAGAGATGGGTTTTCAGGTTCCGTCTGAAGGATCCAAATGTGGCGGATAATCGGATGTGTTGAGGCACAGAATTCCATAGGATGGGGGATATTCGGGAGAAGTCTTGGAGGCGATTGGGTGAGGAGCGAATAAGTGTAGAGGAGGGAAGGAGGTCTTGGGAGGACCGGAGATTACCTGAGGGAATATATCAGGAGATTAGTTCAGAAATGTACGGAGGAGAAAGGTTATGGATGGCTTTGTAGGTCAGAGTTAGTAGTTTGAACTGGATATGCTGGGCAATTGGGAGCCAGTGAAGGGATTTGCAAAGGGGGGTAGCGGAGGAGTAGCGAGGCGAGAGATGAACCAGTCATGCAGCAGAGTTAAGGATCGACTGGAGGGGTGTGAGAGTGTTAGCAGGTAGGCCACAAAGGAGGATGTTGCAGTAGTCGAGGTGGGAGATGATGAGGGCATGCACAAGCAGTTAAGTAGATTGAGGGTTGAGGAAAGGACGGATTCTGGAAATATTTTTGAATTGGAGGTGACAGGAGGTAGCGAAAGCTTGGATGTGGGGTTTAAACGACAGGGCAGAGTCAAGGGTTACTCCAACGCAGCGGATTTCCACTACTGGGGAAAGTGTGGTGTCATTTATTGTGATAGATGTAATGCACACGCCCGGACTGACTGGCGTGTGCGTGTTTATGTAGTGATTCCACTGTGCAATGAACCGGAGAGTGCCTGGAGGGGCGTAACTAAGTATCTGCCCGATCCGACCAAGGTCGCACGACGGCATACGACGCCAGTGCACCAGGGAGGAACCGAGCAGAGGAACCAGGGTCTACTCCAGGTCAGACTCCGGACACGGCTGTTGACCCACACCGGGGAATACAGGAACAGGCAGACTTGAGCGCAGGCTGGGTAGGGTCCAGTACAGACTGGGAGACAAATTCGAAACCGCAGACGCGGTGGACAGGGCAGAGCAAAGCAAAAACCGCAGACGCGGTGGACAGAGCTGAGCAAAGCGAAAACCGCAGACGCGGTGGACAGAGCTGAGCTAAGCGAAAACCGCAGACGCGGTGGACAGAGCTGAGCAAAGCGAAAACCGCAGACGCGGTGGACAGAGCTGAGCAAAGCGAAAACCGCAGACTCGGTGGGGACAGGGCTCTGTACACACGGAACAGACTAGAAGGGAAAGGCAGAACCAGATACCCACAGGGTACTTGCAGAGAAGTAGCGAGTGGACCACAAACTCAGAAACGGAAGTACAGTGACAACGAGCAGGAGTTAGGTACGAGTTCAGACTCTGCAGAAAAAGGGAAAGTACGAACATAGAGAAAAACAAAACAGGCTAGGAGAGTATTCAGACAAGAACAGACACAGCAGCAAGATACAGAAGCGGGTTCACACAGGCCTGGAAATACAGCCTCCTGGATAGGCAGAAGACAACAGGCTAGAAGATAATACAGACAGGACACAGTTCAGACAGGGGAACTGATACCGAAGGCAGGAAACATAAACGGGACCTGGCATATCAGTGACCAAAGGCCAACTGACAGAACACAATGCTCAGGCAGGGATTCATTGGAGCAGCTTCGTTAAAGACCAGATGCCAGACAGCAATAGGCTGAGGACGAACAAGGGGTGTGTCTGCAGCAGGTACAAAAAGCAGGAAGTGATCGGGCGCCGCCCTTAAGCAGCAGACACAGAGGCAAACAGACAGCATGGAGGGAAGCCAGGCTAGCAAACTGGACTGGAGATCAAGTACGCGCTCTTGCACAGTGGGAGATGGACCACTATGCAAGGACGCCGCCATGTATGTTACAGTACCCCCCCCTTACGCCCCCTCTTCTTCAGGCCTGCCAGAATGTTCCGCAGGGAATTCGAGGGCCAATCCTTTACTTCAAGGAGATCACTTCCACTGTCCACCGGAAAAACTGGTCTCCTCTGGGTAGCTAGGATGCTACCTCCTATCCAGCCATCCTCAGCAACAGACGAAACGGGTGGAGTACCAGGAATAGCACACATCGAAGTCTCTCTCCACTTATTATCAGGTAGCACCCCAGAGGGTTCAGGAGACAACTGGAAGCCCTCCGACGGGTTGGAGGGCTGCAGAGACTCGGGGGTAACCTCTGCTTCGGGGTACATCTTGTCAAGCTCACAGGATGAAATGGGCGAGGTATCTGGTACAAGGTGTAGAAAAGTCACTGTCTCTTTGTTATCAGGTGGTACCCCGGAGGATACAGGAAACAATTGGGGGTCCTCCGCCGGGTCGGAAGAGTGCAGAGACTCGGGGGTAACCTCTGCTTCGGAGTACACTAGGTCGGACTCACTGGAAGAAGCAGGCGAGGTATCAGGTACCGAGTATAGGAGAGTCTCTGTCCATTCGCTATCAGGCAGCATCCCGAAGGGTTCAGGAGACAACTGGAGGTCCTCCGCCTGGTCGGAGGGGTGTAGAGACTCGGGGATAATCTCTGCTTCAGAGTACACTTGTTCAGACTCACTGGATGAAGCAGCCGAGGTATTAGGTACCGAGTATAGGAGAGTCTCTGTCCATTCGCTATCAGGTAGCACCCCGAAGGGTTCAGGAGACAACTGGAGGTCCTCTGCCTGGTCGGAAGGGTGTAGAGACTCGGGGGTAACCTCTGCTTTGGAGTACACTAGGTCGGACTCACTGGACGAAGCAGGCGAGGTATCAGGTACCGAGTATAGGAGAGTCTCTGTCCATTCGCTATCAGTTAGCACCCCGAAGGGTTCAGGAGACAACTGGAGGTCCTCCGCCTGGTCGGAGGGGTGTAGAGACTCGGGGATAACCTCTGCTTCGGAGTACACTAGGTCGGACTCACTGGAAGAAGCGGGCGAGGTATCAGGTACCGAGTATAGGAGAGTCTCTGTCCATTCGCTCTCAGGTAGCACCCCGAAGGGTTCAGGAGACAACTGGAGGTCCTCCGCCTGGTCGGAGGGGTGTAGAGACTCGGGGATGACCTCTGCTTCGGAGTACACTTGTTCAGACTCACTGGATGAAGCAGCCGAGGTATTAGGTACCGAGTATAGGAGAGTCTCTGTCCATTCGCTATCAGGTAGCACCCCGAAGGGTTCAGGAGACAACTGGAGGTCCTCCGCCTGGTCGGAGGGGTGTAGAGACTCGGGGATAATCTCTGCTTCAGAGTACACTTGTTCAGACTCACTGGATGAAGCAGCCGAGGTATTAGGTACCGAGTATAGGAGAGTCTCTGTCCATTCGCTATCAGGTAGCACCCCGAAGGGTTCAGGAGACAACTGGAGGTCCTCTGCCTGGTCGGAAGGGTGTAGAGACTCGGGGGTAACCTCTGCTTTGGAGTACACTAGGTCGGACTCACTGGACGAAGCAGGCGAGGTATCAGGTACCGAGTATAGGAGAGTCTCTGTCCATTCGCTATCAGTTAGCACCCCGAAGGGTTCAGGAGACAACTGGAGGTCCTCCGCCTGGTCGGAGGGGTGTAGAGACTCGGGGATAACCTCTGCTTCGGAGTACACTAGGTCGGACTCACTGGAAGAAGCGGGCGAGGTATCAGGTACCGAGTATAGGAGAGTCTCTGTCCATTCGCTATCAGGTAGCACCCCGAAGGGTTCAGGAGACAACTGGAGGTCCTCTGCCTGGTCGGAGGGGTGTAGAGACTCGGGGATGACCTCTGCTTCGGAGTACACTTGTTCAGACTCACTGGATGAAGCAGCCGAGGTATTAGGTACCGAGTATAGGAGAGTCTCTGTCCATTCGCTATCAGGTAGCACCCCGAAGGGTTCAGGAGACAACTGGAGGTCCTCCGCCTGGTCGGAGGGGTGTAGAGACTCGGGGGTAACCTCTGCTTCGGAGTACACTAGGTCGGACTCACTGAATGAAGCGGGCGAGGTATCAGATCCAGGAAAGTCTCTGTCCAATAGTCATCAAGTGATATCCCGGGGGATTCAGGAGGCAACAGGGGGTCCTCCGGTGTGGATACTGGGTGGGCAGCAGTCTCTTCGGGCAGGAGAACTGGTGCACTACCCACGCACATTACCCGTTGGGGTTTCTCCGCGATACAGGGAGATGAAGCTTCAGTAGGGACTTCAAGGTTAGGATCAGGAGGTCTCAGGGAGGACAGACCCTGGCGTGACGGCTTGCCTCTACGTCTAGCACGTCTGGACTGCCTCTTGAGGTTGGGAGAAGTATTCCGGAGAGTGTAGTCACCCTGTGAGGATTCTGGGTGGGCAGTAGTCTCATTGGGCTGGAGGACTATGGCGCTACCCATACACATTACCCATCGGGGCTGCTCCGGGATATTGGGAAGTGAAGCTTCAACAGGAGACTCCGGGTTAGGATCATCGAAGACCATTAGAAAGGCCACCAGGAAGGCCATTATGTTCAGGACGATAGGATCCTGTGCGTCCCATAGGGGGGTGATCCAATTCAAGGCATCACCCGCTAGGTAAGACATCATGAATCCCACCTTAGCCGATCTGTGGGAAAACATAGAGGGTAGAACTTGAAGTGTAGCATGCATTGCTCCACAAATGCACGACTCTGTCTTGGATCCCCATAGTAACATGGTGGATCCACAGGAACGAGTGCAGAAAGATCCATCTGGACGGGTGTGTAATTCGCCTGGAACTCAGCTAAGGAAAAAAAAAAATATATATTTATTTATTTTTAATGCACGTATTCGCTGGAAAACGTCTCAGAGAATGAAGGCCGTGGGGCTCAACGGGAACCATGGCCTGAGCATGCTGTAATGCACACGCCCGGACTGACTGGCGTGTGCGTGTTTATGTAGTGATTCCACTGTGCAATGAACCGGAGAGAGCCTGGAGGGGCGTAACTAAGTATCTGCCCGATCCGACCAAGGTCGCACGACGGCATACGATGCCAGTGCACCAGGGAGGAACCGAGCAGAGGAACCAGGGTCTACTCCAGGTCAGACTCCGGACACGGCTGTTGACCCACACCGGGGAATACAGGAACAGGCAGACTAGAGCGCAGGCTGGGTAGGGTCCAGTACAGACTGGGAGACAAATTCGAAACCGCAGACGCGGTGGACAGAGCTGAGCAAAGCGAAAACCGCAGACACGGTGGACAGAGCTGAGGAAAGAGAAAACTGCAGACGCGGTGGACAGAGCAGAGCAAAGCGAAAACCGCAGATGCGGTGGACAGAGCTGAGCAAAGCAAAAACTGCAGACGCGGTGGACAGAGCTGAGCAAAGCGAAAACCGCAGACGCGGTGGACAGAGCTGAGCAAAGCGAAAACCGCAGACGCAGTGGACAGAGCTGAGCAAAGCGAAAACCGCAGACGCGGTGGACAGAGCTGAGCAAAGCGAAAACCGCAGACGCGGTGGGGACAGGGCTCTGTACACACGGAACAGACTAGAAGGGAAAGGCAGAACCAGATACCCTCAGGGTACTTGCAGAGAAGTAGCGAGTGGACCACAAACTCAGAAACGGAAGTACAGTGACAACGAGCAGGAGTTAGGTACGAGTTCAGACTCTGCAGAAAAAGGGAAAGTACAAACATAGAGAAAAACAAAACAGGCTAGGAGAGTATTCAGACAAGAACAGACACAGCAGCAAGATACAGAATCGGGTTCACACAGGCCTGGAAATACAGCCTCCAGGATAGGCAGAAGACAACAGGCTAGAAGATAATACAGACAGGACACAGTTCAGTCACGGGAACTGATACCGAAGGCAGGAAACATAAACGGGACCTGGCATATCAGTGACCAAAGGCCAACTGACAGAACACAATGCTCAGGCAGGGATTCATTGGAGCAGCTGGGTTAAATACCAGATGGCAGACAGCAATAGGCTGAGGACGAACAAGGGGTGTGTCTGCAGCAGGTACAAAAAGCAGGAAGTGATCGGGCGCCGCCCTTAAGCAGCAGACACAGAGGCAAACAGACAGCATGGAGGGAAGCCAGGCTAGCAAACTGGACTGGAGATCAAGTGCGCGCTCTTGCACAGTGGGAGATGGACCACTATGCAAGGACGCCGCCAGGTATGTTACAATAGAAATATTAGGTGGGGAAGATACGAGAGATGGGAGAAAGATGATGAGTTCAGTTTTGTCCACATCGAGCTTGAGGAAGCGAGAGGAGAAGAAGGAGGATATGGCTGATAGACATGCTGGAATTTTGGACAGCAGAGAGGTGACATCTAGGCCAGAGAGGTAGATCTGGGTGTCATCATCGCACAGATGGTATTGGAAGCCATGGGATTTTATGAGCTGTCTCAGGCCAAGGGTATAGATTGAGAAGAGTAGGGGTCCTAGGACAGAACCTTGAATGACTCCAACAGAGAATGAGGAGGTAGCATGGGAGTAGGAGATGCTAAATGTGCTGTTGGAAAGGTATGAGGAGATCCAAGATAAGGCAAGGTCTTTGATGCCAAAGGAAGAGAGGATCTGTAGTAGGAGGCAGTGGTCAACTGTGTCAAAGGCAGAGGACAGATCATGAAGAAGGAGTACAGAGAATTGTCTGTTAGCTTTCGCTATAAGTGAGTCATTAGTAATTTTGGTAAGGGCAGTCTCGGTGGAATGGTGGGGGCGGAAGCCAGATTGTCAGTTGTCAAAGAGAGAGTTAGATGAGAAGTGAGAGGAAATTTCAGCATGAACATGTTGCTCAAGGAGTTTGGAGGCAAATGGGAGCAGCGATATGGGGCGGTAGCTGGACATGGCAGTTGGGTCGAGGGATGGCTTTTTGAGGATGGGAGTGATTGTAGCATGTTTGAAGGCAGCGGGGAAGGTACCAGAAGTTAGTGATAAGTTGAATGGATGGGTTAGGGATGGGATGAGTGTGGGGGTGAGGTTGGGGAGCAGGTGGGATGGGATGGGATCGAGTACACAAGTGGTGAGGTGTGGTTTGGAGAGGAGATGAGTGAGGTCTCCTTCCGTGGTGTTGGAAAGGGAGGTTATGGGGGAAGGGCAATGGTCTGGGAAACAAAGGGGTTGTGGTGGACGGACAGTAAAGACTTGCCGTGTTTGGTCTGTCTTGTTTTTGAAGTGTGTGGCAAACTCCTCAGCAGAGATGACGGAGGTTGGAGGGTGCAGTGGAGGGTGGAGGAGAGAGTTGAAAGTGTTGAATAACGGTTTGGGGTTGTAGGATAAGGAAGATATGAGGGTTGTGAAGTAGGCCTTTTTAACAGAGGTGAGGGTTGATTTGAATGCGACTGTTGCTTGTTTGAATGCAGTAAAGTCATCTTGGGAATGTGTTTTCTTCCAACACTGCTCCGCAACTTTGGTCGCTTTCCAAAGCTTATTGAACATTAAAAACACTTTATGTGCTGCTGTCATCTGGTGGTGTGAAAAAGTCGGGTCTAATCCAAGCTTTGTTCATTCCTGTCAGAGTGAGCCTGACAGCATTTTCTATTGACAGATGAAAGTGCCTGTCTGTTATGATCCCCACCGGTGGCACTAAAAACCCACTAATGCTAATGGCAGGGCAGCACAATACCTCCAAGGCATAGAGGGACAGCTCATGCCAGGTGTCCAGCTTTGAGACCCAATAGCTGAAGGTCGCAGACTAATTAGGGAGAATGCTGGTTTTATCGGCCAGGTATTGCTTGACCAACTTAAAAAACTTTTCCCTTTTTGTCAAAAATACCCGGTCATCATGGCATGGATGCTGGGAGAGTGTCATGAAATTGGCCCAGGCCTTTGACAGTGTACCCCTGCCTCTGATGTGTGTCTCCAATGCCTCTCCTCTTTAATTGGGCAAGGAAGCTTTGTCTGATGGAAATTTTTTCCACATATTTTCCACAATAACCTTCTAGTATTGCACCATTTTAGAAAACCTCTTCCTCAGGAAGAAAAGATGTAAAATTCTGCTTGTAGCATGGGTCTAGCAGGGTGAACAACCAGTACTCTTTTTTTTATTTGAGATGAATGTAACATGAGGGTCACGGGAAAGGCAGCGATACATAAAGTCTGCCATATGTGCCAAGTTCCCTACAGCCAACACTTCCCAGTCTCCATCATGATGACTACTCTCCATCTCCTCCTCCTCCATCTCTTCCTCCTCATTCCCCTTCTCAGCCCATACACGTAGGAAAGACAGGATGAAGGTTGTGTGGGTACTAGCGCAAAAGAGGCTGTCAGCCAGCTCCTGTTCCTCTTCCTCAGCATCCATCTCTTCATTGTTATCCAATCTGCGCTGAACACACGAGATGAGGCTGGGCTGGGTAGTATCTCCCAGTCTTATGTCTTCCTCTGTCTATACCTGATCCACATGCAAAGCTTCATGTTTCATTTTCAGCAGTGACTGTTTTAGTAGGGACAGAAGTGGGATCGTTGCCCTGATGATGGCGTCATTGCCACTCACCATCTTTGTGGAGTCCTCAAAGTCTGGGAGAACCACACAAATGTCAGACATACATGACCACTTTTCAGTTGTTATGTGCGGAGGCTGACCAGAATACTGATGGGCATTTTGGAACTGGTACTCATTCACTGGCCTCTGCTGCTCACAAAGCACTGCCACCATGTGCAGTGTGGAGTTACAGCACGTGGTCACGTTGCACACCAACAGGAGAGCTGCCTTTTGCATGCGCTGCTGCAGTACTGCCAGAGCGGTGGCAGCTGTAGCCGACATGCGGAAATGGGTGCTGACACGGCGTACCTTGACCAGAAGCTCAAAAAATCTGGATATATTTTCAGAAACCGCTCAACTACCAAGTTGGTTGCCAAGCATGGTACGTGTGTGAGCGTGCCAAGCTTCACAGACACCACCAGGTTATGCCCACTATCACACGCCACCATGCCTGGTTGTAGGTTCAGCAGCAAAAACCACAGATCTTACAGCAAGGAAAATGAAAAACCTGCACCAACAGCAAGCAGCTGCAAAAGTCAGTGCAAAGCTGAACATGTACAATGCAGACACTTAAATAGGACTTGGTAACATTTCAGGTGCAAAAGCTCATAGAAAAGTTTAAACAGTCCAAAATAACCATAAGAAAGAAAAATGAGCTGCACTCACCAGTCCTTAAAAACAGTATCTTTATTCCATGAGGATAAAAAGTCCAGCAAGCAGGGAGAGCGAGGAAGAAAAAAGCAGACAACAGCTGTTTCGCGTGAAGACGCTTCTACAGGTCTGTGTTACACACAAAACACGACATCACATCCTTTATATGCAAATTAAACAAGAACACATGATCACAAAAATAAAAAAACACAAATCAGAACAGAATCAAAATACATAGAAAAATCCAGACGATCATTTAAGCCCAATGGACCATTAGCATTCAGGCGAATGATCCATTTAGTTTCGATTTGAAGCAGCAGCTTATTCAGATTGCCGCCTCTACTGGGAAAATGAAGCTGTTCTAAGCCAGCAAATCGCAATGATTTAGGATTAGCATTATGAAATTCAGTAACATGCTTAATAACATTTTTGGAGCCCTTTTGGGTTTCTAGGGAATGTAAATGCTCCCTGATCCTAATAAATAAAGAACTTATAATCTTCCCTATGTAAAAAAAATTACAAGGACAAAAAATTACATAAACAATATTCTTGGACCTACAGGTAATGAAATCCTTAACAAAATGTGTAATCGGGCCCATACGCAAGGGATTAGTCGTGAGGTGCAGATTACAAAAAGAACAAGAACCGCATCTAAAATTCCCAGAGGGAATGTTTTTCTGCAACCAATTTTTAGATTCCATTGGAAGTCTGTGTTTACTGACTAAGTCTCCTATATTCTGACTACGCATGTAGGATACTAAAGGTTTGTATTTGGCCACTGATAATAAATCAGGATCAGTCTCCAAAAGATGCCAATTGTTCAAAATGGCTTTTTTAATCGTGTCATTAATGGGACTATGTTTGAAATGAAAAACAAACCTTTTAGTAGCCGTTTGTGCATGATGGGAGGGTGACTTATAGCGTTTTAATAAAAGACTATCTCGTGTAAATTTTTGTGCTTTCTCAAGTGCGGTATTTAGTTCATGTCTAGGATAACCACGAGCAAGAAAGTTGTTTTTCAACTCTGAAGCCTGATCAAGAAAGGTTTGATCAGAAGTATTCAATTTGCACAGACGGAGAAATTGGCTATATGGAACCCCAGATTTAGTATGCACTGGATGAGCCCTATTATAATGTAACAAAGTGTTACCAGCTGAAGGTTTTTTAAATAATTTTGTGTGAATGGTATTATTTTCAATAGAAATGGAAACGTCCAGAAAATCAAGAAAAAGTCCTCCAAAATTTTCAGTAAAATTCATTTTAGCTGTATTTGTGGTGTTCAAAAACTGAACAAAAGCCGTAAAATCTTCTGCGTTACCCGACCAAACGATGAAAATATCATCAATATATCTTAAAAAAGATCTAATATACATAAACAGATTTTTGCTGGAAATGATAAAATTGCGTTTCAAAAAAAGATAAAAAATTATTTGCATAGACACACACTGCGGGTGTGCCCATCGCAGTCCCAATATTCAGGCGGTACCATTGGTTCTGGTACTGAAAACAGTTATTTGAGAGCACAAAATCAAGGCTTTCTAAAATAAAGGAGGAAAATTCCTCACTTTTATTAAACTGCATCAGGAATTTTTTTACTGCCTCCAACCCTAGTGCTTTGGGGATGCGAGTGTATAAACTGGTAACATCTATAGAACATAGAGAAAAATCAGGTTGTCAGTTTACCTCCTTTAGAGCAACCAGAAAACTATCAGTGTCCATTATGAACGAAGGTATTTTTTGTAGAAACGGTTTTAAAAGCCAATCTATATATCTTGAGAGAGGCTCCAAAAGGGAGCCCACCCCGACTCAATAGGGCGGCCTGGGGGCATTTTGGTACACTTATGAATTTTTGGTATAGTATACCAATAAGTTCTCAATGGGAATTCTGGCAGAAGCTTTTCAGCAGTAGATTTAGATAGAACACCTTTCTCTACGTATTTTCTTAATAAATGTAACGGGTCTGGGAGGCGGAACCTCTGAGCTACTATACAAGGGGGCGGTCCTTGTAAGGGAGCGGGTGGCGACCAGGGAAGACGGGCAGGCAGTCACAGCAGGTGACCGGGACAGTCTCTGAGTGAACAGGCTGGAGGTCACGGCAAGTGACCGGGGCAGTCTCTGGATGAACGGGCAGGAGATCACGGCAAGTGACCGGGGCAGTCTCTGGATGAACGGGCAGGAGGTCACGGCAAGTGACCGGGGCAGTCTCTGGATGAACGGGCAGGAGGTCACGGCAAGTGACCGGGGCAGTCTCTGGGTAAAGGGTAGGTACGACCTGTGATGGCAGAGCCTCCAGGTAGGCTAGCAGGCAGATGGTTGATGTGTGCTCCCAGGTGAGCAAGCGAGAGTCTCGGGAATGGCAGGTGGTCACAGCACGTGACGGCGGAGCCTCCAGGTAGGCTAGCAGGCAGGTAACAGGTGTGCGCTCCCAGGTGAGCGGGCAGGCTGGTCCATAGACAGACTGACAGGAGTTGGAGGGCAGACCGTCAGACCTCAGGCTAGCAGGCAGGTAGCAGAGGAGCGCTCCCAGGTGAGCGGGCAAGCTGGTCCTTAGACAGACTGACAGGAGTCGGTAGGCAGACCATCGGACCTCAGGCTATCAGGCAGGTAAGCAGAATATCAGGCAGGAATCAGACAGCAAACTGGCAGGAATCTGGCAGGTAACTGGCAACGGGACCTGAGGGCTGAAGCAGAGTAGTGAACAGTGCAACAACATTGCTCATGCACCACCATTTTGGAGGAGGTGCCTTATATATGGTGAAGTCCTCCGGCCATTGGCCGGGGACTCCTTAGGACGGCGCGCGCGGCCCCTTTAAGAGGGAGGGAGCGCGCGCGCGCCCTAAGCACAGTGGCCGGGAAGGACCGCGCGCTGCCAGCAGAGCGGGAGGAGGACGCCGGGCTCGGAGCAGAGGGGTGAGGGGAACAGCGTCCCTGCCTAGCAGAGGGCAGGGACGCCGGCGCTACAGTACCCCCCCCTTTAGGCCCCCCCTTTTTTAGGCCAGAGAGAAATTTAGCTAGGATGAGAGGGGCATGGATGTTCTCCCGGGGCTCCCACGTTCTCTCTTCAGGACCAAACCCCTTCCAATCTACTAGAAAAAAGGTCTTTCCTCTTACCCTTTTGGTGGCCAGAATGTTCTCTACCTCAAATTTGTTTTCAGCGGAAACCGGAGCAGGAGGCGTACCTGTAGACTTGGAAAAAGAGTTAAGTGCTACAGGTTTGAGGAGAGATACATGGAAGGAGTTAGGGATCCGCAAGTTGGCCGGGAGTTTCAATTTATAGGCCACCGGGTTGATCTGACTGATGACCTCCAGAGGACCGATGAACCGAGGCCCTAACTTATAGGAAGGAACCTTGAGCCGGACATACTTGGACGAGAGCCAGACCTTATCCCCTGGACGGAATTGAGGAGGATCCAGACATTTTTTGTCAGCATGTCTTTTCATACGCTCGGATGACAGAAGGAGTGCGGACCGGGTGCTCTCCCATATGGAGGAAAATTTGTTAACAAGAGATTCCGCAGCCGGATTGTCCACCGAGGTGGAGACGGGAAATGGGATCCGAGGATGCTGACCGAAGACAACAAAAAACGGAGATTTGGAGGAAGATTCGCTCTCGTGACTGTTGTAAGAAAATTCGGCCCATGGCAGGAGATCCACCCAGTCTGAATGGTGGGCATTAACGAAGTGCCGGAGGTAACTGGTCAGGTTCTGATTGATCCGCTCCACTTGACCATTAGACTGTGGGTGGTAAGCGGAGGAGAAGTCCAGGGTGACGTCTAGCAATTTACAAGTGGCTCTCCAGAAGCGTGAGGTGAACTGTACCCCACGATCAGACACTATGTGGAGGGGCAGTCCATGAAGACGGAACATGTGGCGGATAAAGTCTTTAGCCAGCTCGGGTGCAGACGGGAGGCCTGGCAGGGGAACGAAATGAGCCATCTTGGAAAAGCGGTCAGCGACCACCCAAATGACCGTACAACCAGCAGAGACGTGGAGATCAGTTATAAAGTCCATTGCTATATGCTGCCAGGGGGCAGCAGGTACTGGGAGCGGAAGGAGGCGACCGGCTGGCAGATGTCTCGGAACCTTGTTGCGGGCGCAGGACACACAGGCAGAAACAAAGTCTATTACGTCCTTGTGCAGGGTAGGCCACCAGTAGTGCCGGGTAATAAGCTGGAGGGTCTTTTTCTGACCGGCGTGGCCAGCTAGTTTAGACGAGTGACCCCAGTGTAGGATCTTCTCCCGATCAGGTACTGATATGAACGTCTTACCGGGAGGGAGACGATTTAGACTCACGGGAGCCACCTGCATTACTCTGGCGGGATCGATGATGTGTTTCGGTTCCTCCTCGAGATCAGACACCAGAAAGGATCGGGACAAGGCGTCCGCCTTGATGTTTTTGTCAGCCGGGCGAAAATGAAGAATAAATTCAAAGCGAGCAGAAAACAAGGACCACCGAGCTTGGCGCGGGTTAAGTCTCTGGGCATGCTGGAGGTAAGCCAAGTTCTTGTGGTCAATGTAAATTATTACCGGGTGAAGAGCCCCTTCGAGCAGGTAACGCCACTCCTCCAATGCCAGCTTGATGGCCAATAACTCTCGATCTCCTATGGAATAGTTGCGCTCAGAAGAGGAGAAGAGTTTAGAGAAGAACCCACAAGTTACCATTCTCCCGGAAGATGATTTTTGGTTAAGTACCGCTCCGGCTCCAGAGGAGGAGGCGTCAACCTCCAGAAAGAACTGCTTGTTGCCATCTGGGCGATGCAGCACCGGGGCGGAAGAGAAGGCCTGTTTTAAGGAAAGAAAGGCCTCCTCTGCTTCGGGCGGCCACTCTCTGGGATTAGTGCCCTTACGGGTGAGCGCGGAAATTGGGGCAGTCCGGGAAGAGAAGTGCGGTATGAAGAGGCGGTAGTAGTTGGCGAAGCCCACGAACCGCTGAATGGCCTTTAACCCCTCCGGTCGGGGCCATTTCTAGATGGCAGACAGTTTCTCTGGGTCCATTCGTAGGCCGGTCTGAGAAATAATGTAGCCCAAAAATGGAAGCGAGGTCTGCTTAAAGAGGCACTTCTCATATTTAGCGAAGAGGTGATTCTGCCTGAGCCTGAGCAGGACCTGACGAACATCCCTCAGGTGAGTCTGGAGATCCGGAGAGAAGACCAAGATGTCGTCCAGGTACACCACTACGCAGGAGTAGAGAAGGTCCCGGAAGATGTCATTGACCAACTCTTGAAATACGGCAGGAGCGTTACAGAGACCAAAGGGCATTACCAGATATTCATAGTGGCCGTCCCGGGTGTTGAATGCAGTCTTCCATTCATCCCCTTGACGGATACGGACCATTTTGTACGCCCCACGGAGGTCCAGTTTGGTGAAGATTCTAGCCCCCCTCAGACGATCAAATAATTCTGTAATGAGCGGAAGGGGGTACTTATTCTTCACCGTGATCTGGTTAAGGCCTCTATAGTCTATACAGGGACGGAGAGAGCCGTCCTTCTTTTTTACGAAAAAGAAGCCTGCTCCCGCCGGGGAGGTAGATTTCCGGATGAATCCCCTGGCCAAATTCTCCTCAATATATTCGGACATCGAACGGGTCTCAGCAGCGGACAATGGGTAAATACGCCCACGGGGAGGCGTAGTACCAGGTAACAGGTCGATAGGACAGTCGTATGGTCTATGAGGGGTTAATGTCTCTGCCTCCTTTTTATTAAAGACATCAGCAAATGACCAATAGGGAATCGGAAGTCCAGGTAGATTAGTTGGGATAGGAGAAGGACGGGCGGGATGAACAGAAATCAAACAAGTCTTATGACAGTCCTGTCCCCAACGAAGGACTTCTCCGGTCTGCCAGTAAAGCACGGGTGCATGTCTCTGGAGCCAAGGTAGACCTAGTAAACGGGCGTGAGAGAGTCCAGGCAGAACATGAAAAGAGATCCTCTCAGAATGCAGCATTCCCACCTGCAGAGTTACGGATTCGGTGATGAGTTGGATGGGACGTGGTAAGAGGCCCCCATCCACAGCAGTGACAGATAATGGTATAGCCAGAGGTTTGGTGGGAATGGGGTATTTTTCTACCAGGGCCTGTGAAATAAGATTCCCAGCCGCTACAGAGTCAAGTTGGGCTAGTTCGAAATAACGATTCTCCCCGCAGATAATTGAGACTGACAGCAGCAGAGATGGAGAGGATTTATTCTTGTCTAGGTCGACCTCTCTGAGCGAACCTAGACACAGGCGTTTCCCGACCTCTCCGGGCAGGTACGGATCCGGTGCTCCTTACTGCCACAGTAGAAGCAGCTCCCCTCGGCACGGCGTAAGTCCTGCCGGGTTTTGACCATCTTGGTCTGGTCGACCTGCATAGGCTCAGGAGAGTGTACCTGGGGAGAAACGGAGGGAGTGACGGGTTTCTGAAAAGTAGGAGCTAGACGTGGAAACCTCCTCTCACGGGTGACTTCTTTGGCACGCTCCTGGAACCGTAGGTCAATCCGGGTGGCAAGAGTTATTAGGTCATCGAGAATGGTAGGAATGTCTCGACCGGCGAGTTCATCTTTAATACGGCCGGACAGACCCTCCCAGAAGACAGACACCAGAGCGTCGTTATCCCAGGCCAGCTCCGAGGCAAGGGTACGGAACCGTATGGCATATTGGCCCACGGTGAGACTTCCCTGACGGAGGCGTAGCAGAGATGATGCGGATGAGGTCTTCCGTCCGGGTTCGTCGAAGACTTTCCGGAAAGCCGTGAGAAAGGCAGGCAAGTCGGACACCAGGGGGTCTCCTCTCTCCCATAGAGGATTTAGCCAGGCCAGGGCCTCCCCGGTGAGATGGGACATGATGAAGGCAATTTTGGCCCGGTCGGAGTTAAACTGGTGGGACAGGAGTTCAAAGTGCAGGGTGCACTGATTTATAAAGCCCCGAGCCGAGCGGAGTCGCCTCCGAAGCGAGGAGGTGCAGAAAGCCGGGGTCCGGGGTAGGATACCATAGTATTGGTGGGCAGCGGAGCTGCCGGATTGCGAGTCATGGCACGGGCGGTGGTTGCTGGTGGAGCAGTCAGAGTGTCCAGGCGAGAATTGACATTCCGCAGGTGACCCAGGATGGACTCCTGTTGGGACCTCTGACGGGACAGTTCATGACACAGGTCCGAGAGTGAGGGAGCTTGGGTGCCACCGGAAACCATGGCCCGAGCAAACTGTAACGGGTTTGGGAGGCGGAACCTCTGAGCTACTATACAAGGGGGCGGTCCTTGTAAGGGAGCGGGTGGTGACCAGGGAAGACGGGCAGGCAGTCACAGCAGGTGACCGGGACAGTCTCTGAGTGAACGGGCTGGAGGTCACGGCAAGTGACCGGGGCAGTCTCTGGATGAACGGGCAGGAGATCATGGCAAGTGACCGGGGCAGTCTCTGGATGAACGGGCAGGAGGTCACGGCAAGTGACCGGGGCAGTCTCTGGATGAACGGGCAGGAGGTCACGGCAAGTGACCGGGGCAGTCTCTGGGTAAAGAGTAGGTACGACCTGTGATGGCAGAGCCTCCAGGTAGGCTAGCAGGCAGATGGTTGATGTGTGCTCCCAGGTGAGCAAGCGAGAGTCTCGGGAATGGCAGGTGGTCACAGCACGTGACGGCGGAGCCTCCAGGTAGGCTAGCAGGCAGGTAACAGGTGTGCGCTCCCAGGTGAGCGGGCAGGAGTCTCTGGAATGGCAGGTGGTCACAGCACGTGATGGCGGAGCCTCTAGGTAGGCTAGCAGGCAGGTAACAGGTGTGCGCTCCCAGGTGAGCGGGCAGGAGTCTCTGGAATGGCAGGTGGTCACAGCACGTGACGGCGGAGCCTCCAGGTAGGCTAGCAGGCAGGTAGCAGATGTGCGCTCCCAGGTGAGCGGGCAGGCTGGTCCATAGACAGACTGACAGGAGTTGGAGGGCAGACCGTCGGACCACAGGCTAGCAGGCAGGTAGCAGAGGAGCGCTCCCAGGTGAGCGGGCAAGCTGGTCCTTAGACAGACTGACAGGAGTCGGTAGGCAGACCGTCGGACCTCAGGCTAGCAGGCAGGTAAGCAGAATATCAGGCAGGAATCAGACAGCAAACTGGCAGGAATCTGGCAGGTAACTGGCAACGGGACCTGAGGGCTGAAGCAGAGTAGTGAACAGTGCAACAACATTGCTCAGGCACCTCCATTTTGGAGGAGGTGCCTTATATATGGTGAAGTCCTCCGGCCATTGGCCGGGGACTCCTTAGGACGGCGCGCGCGGCCCCTTTAAGAGGGAGGGAGCGCGCGCGCGCCCTAAGCACAGTGGCCGGGAAGGAGCGCGCGCTGCCAGCAGAGCGGGAGGAGGACGCCGGGCTCGGAGCAGAGGGGTGAGGGGAACAGCGTCCCTGCCTAGCAGAGGGCAGGGACGCCGGCGCTACAATAAAGATCTCAATAAATTTTTATTTTTAAATGTGGGGTCACTAGTAGTGTTGAGCATTCCGATACTGAAATATCGGGTATCGGCCGATATTCACTGTATCGGAATTCCGATACTTAATTCCGATACTTTTATAATATCGAATACCGGAATCGGAAGTTCCCATAATGCCTGCGCTCTGCAGTGTCTCTGAAGGATGACAAGCTGGATGGCAGCGCTCAGCTGCGATCCAGCTTGTCATCAGAATGCCATCCCAGCGTGGGAGAATTCTCCTGATTGTTTAAAAGCCGGCGCGCGGTAAAAAGCCGCCGGCTTTTAAACAATCACACAGCCCCATACTGCTTCCCCGCAGCCTCCCACCCCGATCCTCCGCTCCCCTCGCCACCTCCAATCCCAATCGTAAATTAGGACCGGGCGGGGAGCGCAGCACCAAGGAGCGAAGGACCCGGGCGGGGAAGCCGGCAGTGAAAAGACTTCACCGCCGGCTTTCCCGTTCTGTGCTGCGCTTTCCCGCCGGTTATTTCAAATGAACAGCTGAGGTATCAGGTGATGCCGATCAGCTGTTCATTTGAAGTAGCCGCGGTGCCCTCAGAGGGTTCATGTGAGTTCATGCTTGACTGCATGAACTCACATGAACTTTCCCACGGCCGCACAGGTCAGCCTCACCTCCCAGACCCGTCATGATTAGTGTGTGCGGGGTGTGTGTGTGTGCGGGGTGTGTGTGCGGGTGTGTGTGTGCGGGTGTGTGTGTGCGGGTGTGTGTGTGCGGGTGTGTGTGTGCGGGTGTGTGTGCGGGTGTGTGTGCGGGCAGACATAGGCCGATGTGACACTACTACTCCCATCGGCCTATGTCTGTCCCCCGTCCACTCCTGCCAGCAGGATCAGCTCGATGGGAGCAGTAGTTCCCATCAGCCTGATCCTGCTATTTAAATTGCCCTACTGTGTCCCCAATAAATTTTAAATACATGTCATTGGTGGCCAGTGGTTACCTAAAAGAAATTAGTTCATACATTACCTGTCCCCGCCGATCGCCACCTAAAATAAAGTAAAAAATAAAAAACTACACCTATACTCACCAAGACACCTAATTCCCCGAAGCCATCGATCTCCTGTAATAAAATATAAAATAATAAACCACAACCTTATCCTTACCCCTCCGTAGTAGTCCACGAGTGTCCCACGAAGATCTCCAGTTCAGAGCAGCCACATAGAATGTGACCGCTCTGAACCGCTGCCGCCGCTAGAATGACGGGGCCGTAAGGGTTCACCGGAGTTCAGGCAGCGCTGCTCCGGTTAGCTCCTTTACGGCACTGCTGTATCGTGAGAAATTCCCACGGTACAGCACTGCCGTAAAGGAGGTCTCCGGAGCTGCGCTGCCTGAATGCACTCCGGTGACCTCAGTCAGTGGCTCCCGCTGCCGGGAGCGGACGTGTTCCCGGCAGCGTGAGCTTACAGCAGCCATGCACAGCTGTCACCATCTCCAGATGTGACAGCTGTGCATGGGAGATCAGCGCAGGAACGTGGACAGGTAACTATTTTTTTTTTAGTAAACTAAGAATTAAATAAAATGGTGTTTTATTTCAAATAAATTATTTTTTTCTGGGTGTAGTGTGTTTTTTCTTTTTAACACTTTGTAGGTTAGTAATGGGGGTGTCATATAGACGGCCATCATTACTAACCTGGGCTTCATGGCAGCTGGCGCTGACATGAACCCCACCACTATTACCCCCTGCCACCGCACCAGGGCAGCGTGGAAGAGCGAGGCTAAGTGCCAGAATTGGCGCATCCTATGGATGCGCCATTTCTGGGGCGGCTGACGGCTGGTGTTTCTAGCCTGGGAGGGGGCCAATATTCATGGCACCCTTCCTGAGCTATTAATATCAGCCCCCAGCTGTCTGCCTAGCCTTTGCTAGCTATTAAAATAGAGGGGACCCCACGTCATTTTTTTTTGGGGGGTCCCCCATTTTAATAGCTAGTAAAGGCTAGGTATTCAGCTGGGGGCTGATATTAGTAGCCTGGGAAGCTCCGTGGGTTTTACCCCCTTCCCAGGCTTCAAACATCTGCCCCAGCCGTCTGCTTAACCTCCGCTAGAGACTAAAATTATGGGGGATCCCACGCCATTTTTTTTTTAAATAAATCCTTTATTTTAACACTAAATGACATTTGAGGACTTAATAAAGATGCAGTCCCTAAATTATTATTTATTTTTTAATAAATTTTTCCCAAAACTTTTGACGTGGGCTTCGCCATATTTTTGTATGCCAGCCAGGTACAGCATCCAGCTTCTATGAACGCGCCATTTTCCGGGGCGGCCGCGGACTGCAATTTTCAGCGGGGGGGGGGAGGGCAAAAAGCTTGGGCCTCCCTGCGCTGCAGATTCCATCCCCCAGCTGCCTAGTTGTACCTGGCTGGACACAAAAATAGGGAGAAGCTCCACGTTTTTTTTTTTTTAATTATTTCATGAAATTCATGGAATAATTAAGAAAAAAAGGGCTTCCCTATATTGTTGTGTCCGGCTAGGTACAAATAGGCAGCTGGTGGTTGGGGGCAGCCCGTTCCTGCCTGCTGTACCTGGCTGGACACAAATATAGTGTGAAGCCCCACGTCAATTTTTTTTTAATTATTTCAGGAAATTCATGAAATAATTAAAAAAAAATTATGTGGGGCTTCGCCCTATAATTGTGTCCAGCCAGGTACAGCAGGCAGGAACGGGCTGCCCCCAACCACCAGCTGCCTATTTGTACCTAGCCGGACACAACAATATAGGGAAGCCCTTTTTTTCTTAATTATTCCATGAATTTCATGAAATAATTAAAAAAAAAAATGTGTGGCGCTTCGCCCTATTTTTGTGTCCAGCCAGGTACAACTAGGCAGCTGGGGGCTGGAATCTGCAGCGCAGGGAGACCCAAGCTTTCTGGGTCCCACCCGCTGCAAATTGCAGTCCGCAGCCGCCCCGGAAAATGGCGCGTTCATAGAAGCGCCATCTTCTGGCGCTGTACCCAACTCATCCAGGGCCCTGGTGCGGTGGCTCACTGGGTAATAAAGGGGTTAAGGCCAGCTTGGCATTATCCGCTGGCCCTAAGTCCGAAATTCATGGGGTCACGCCAATATTAGACATGACCGCCATGAATTTCTAGTAAAGTATTTAAAAAAAACACAAACACCCAGAAAAAAGTCCTTTAATTGAAATAAAGACACAATTCTTTATTGTTCTAAATTAAACCATACTTACCGCCACACCCATTCCAGCTGAAGCCAACGATCTCCTGCAATAAAAGTAAAATAATAAAGCAACCTCATCCTTACCTTTCCATGGTTCCCAGGACAGCTTCAGCTCTGCTACATCGAGATGACAGGCTGGACCGCAGCAGAACGCTGCCATCCAGCCTGTCATCCCGCGGACACTGAGAAGCGCAGGCATGCTTGCGCTCCTCAGTGTCTTTCTGTGACGTCATCCAGATGAGCCGAGGTCATGTCCAATGAACTCAGCTCACCTCATGCACGTCACTGACAGCGTGGGAAAATTCTCCTGCACTCAGCGCTTCAGCGTGAGAATTCTCCCACGCTGTCAGTGACGTGCATGAGGTGCGCCGAGTTCATGGGACATGACCTCACCTCATGCACGTCACTGACAGCGTGGGAAAATTCTCACGCTGAAGCGCTGAGTGCAGGAGAATTCTCCCACGCTGTCAGTGACGTACATGAGGTGAGCCGAGTTCATTGTCGGCTCATCTGGATGCCGTCACAGCCAGACACTGAGGAGTGGAAGTATGCCTGCGCTTCTCAGTGTCTGCGGGATGACAGGCTGGATGGCAGCGTTCTGCTGCGGTCCAGCCTGTCATCTCGATGTAGCAGAGCTGGAGCCGTCGTGGGAGCCATGGAAAGGTAAGGATGAGGTTGCTTTATTATTTTTCTTTTATTGCAGGAGATCGTTGGCTTCAGCTGGAATGGGCGTGATGGTAAGTATGGTTTAATTTAGAACAATAAAGAATTGTGTGTTTATTTCAATTAAAGGACTTTTTTCTGGGTGTTTGTGTTTTTTTTAAATACTTTACTAGAAATTCATGGTGGTCATGTCTAATATTGGCGTGACCCCATGAATTTCGGGCTTAGGGCCAGCTGATAATGCCAAGCTGGCCTTAACCCCTTTATTACCCAGTGAGCCACCGCATCAGGGCCCTGGATGAGTTGGGTACAGCGCCAGAAGATGGCGCTTCTATGAACGCGCCATTTTCCGGGGCGGCTGCGGACTGCAATTTGCAGCGGGTGGGGCCCAGAAAGCTTGGGCCTCCCTGCGCTGCAGATTCCAGCCCCCAGCTGCCTAGTTGTACCTGGCTGGACACAAAAATAGGGCGAAGCTCCACGTTTTTTTTTTTTTAAATTCATGAAATTCATGGAATAATTCAGAAAAAAAGGGCTTCCCTATATTGTTGTGTCCGGCTAGGTACAAATAGGCTGCTGGTGGTTGGGGGCAGCCCGTTCCTGCCTGCTGTACCTGACTGGACACAAATATAGGGCGAAGCCCCACATCAATTTTTTTAAATTATTTCATGAATTTCCTGAAATGATTTAAAAAAAATTGACGTGGGGCTTCGCACTATATTTGTGTCCAGCCAGGTACAGCAGGCAGGAACGGGCTGCCCCCAACCACCAGCTGCCTATTTGTACCTGGTTGGACACAACAATATAGGGAAGCCCTTTTTTTCTTAATTATTTCATGAATTTCATGAAATAATTAAAAAAAAAAAATACGTGAAGCTTCTCCCTATTTTTGTGTCCAGCCAGGTACAACTAGGCAGCTGGGGGATGGAATCTGCAGCGCAGGGAGGCCCAAGCTTTCTGCCCCCCCCCCTCCCCCCGCTGAAAATTGCAGTGCGCAGCCACCCCGGAAAATGGCGCGTTCATAGAAGCTGGATGCTGTACCTGGCTGGCATACAAAAATATGGCGAAGCCCACGTCAAAAGTTTTGGGAAAAATTAATTAAAAAATAAATAATAATTTAGGGACTGCATCTTTATTAACTCCTCAAATGTCATTTAGTGTTAAAATAAAGGACTTATTTTAAAAAAAATTGACGTGGGGCTTCGCCCTATATTTGTGTCCAGCCAGGTACAGCAGGCAGGAACAGGCTGCCCCCAACCACCAGCTGCCTATTTGTACCTGGCCGGACACAACAATATAGGGAAGCCCTTTTTTAAAAAAATTATTTCATGAAATAATTAAAAAAAAATTGACGTGGGGCTTCGCACTATATTTGTGTCCAGCCAGGTACAGCAGGCAGGAATGGGCTGCCCCCAACCACCAGCTGCCTATTTGTACCTGGTTGGACACAACAATATAGGGAAGCCCTTTTTTTCTTAATTATTCCATGAATTTCATGAAATAATTTTAAAAAAAAATGCGTGGGGCTTCGCCCTATTTTTGTGCCCAGCCAGATACAACTAGGCAGCTGGGGGCTGGAATCCGCAGCGCAGGGAGACCCAAGCTTTCTGGGCCACCCCCGCTGCAAATTGCAGTCCGCAGCCGCCCCAGAAAATGGCGCGTTCATAGAAGCGCCATCTTCTGGCGCTGTACCCAACTCATCCAGGGCCCTGGTGCGGTGGCTCACTGGGTAATAAAGGGGTTAAGGCCAGCTTGGCATTATCAGCTGGCCCTAAGCCCAAAATTCATGGGGTCACGCCAATATTAGACATGACCACCATGAATTTCTAGTAAAGTATTTAAAAAAACACAACACCCAGAAAAAAGTCCTTTAATTGAAATAAACACACAATTCTTTATTGTTCTAAATTAAACCATACTTACCACCACGCCCATTCCAGCTGAAGCCAACGATCTCCTGCAATAAAAGTAAAATAATAAAGCAACCTCATCCTTACCTTTCCATGGCTCCCACGACAGCTTCAGCTCTGCTACATCGAGATGACAGGCTGGACCGCAGCAGAACGCTGCCATCCATCCTGTCATCCCGCAGACACTGAGAAGCGCAGGCATACTTCCACTCCTCAGTGTCTGGCTGTGACGGCATCCAGATGAGCCGAGGTCATGTCCAATGAACTCCGCTCACTTCATGTACGTCACTGACAGCGTGGGAAAATTCTCCTGCACTCAGCACTTCAGCGTGAGAATTTTCCCACGCTGTCAGTGACGTGCATGAGGTGAGCTGAGTTCATTGGACATGACCTCACCTCATGTATGTCACTGACAGCGTGGGAGAATTCTCACGCTGAAGCGCTGAGTGCAGGAGAATTTTCCCACGCTGTCAGTGACGTGCATGAGGTGAGCTGAGTTCATTGGACATGAACTCGGCTCATCTGGATGACGTCACAGAGAGACACTGAGGAGCGCAAGCATGCCTGCGCTTCTCAGTGTCTGCGGGATGACAGGCTGGATGGCAGCTTTCTGCTGCGGTCCAGCCTGTCATCTCGATGTAGCAGAGCTGGAGCTGTCCTGGGAACCATCGAAAGGTAAGGATGAGGTTGCTTTATTATTTTTCTTTTATTGCAGGAGATCGTTGGCTTCAGCTGGAATGGGCGTGATGGTAAGTATGGTTTAATTTAGAACAATAAAGAATTGTGTCTTTATTTCAATTAAAGGACTTTACTCTGGGTGTTTGTGTTTTCTTTTAACTTTGACTATGGGGTTAGTAATGGGGGTGTCTTATAGACGCCTCTCCATTACTAACCTGGGCTTGATGTCAGCTGGCATTATAAGCTGACATCAACCCCAACCCTATTACCCCCTGCCACCGCACCAGGGCAGCGTGGAAGAGCGAGGCTAAGTGCCAGAATTGGCGCATCCTATGGATGCGCCATTTCTGGGGCGGCTGACGGCTGGTGTTTCTAGCCTGGGAGGGGGCCAATATTCATGGCTCCCTTCCTGGGCTATTAATATCAGCCCCCAGCTGTCTGCCTAGCCTGTGCTAGCTATTAAATTAGGGGGGACCCCACGTCATTTTTTTGGGGGGGTCCCCCATTTTAATAGCTAGTAAAGGCTAGGTATTCAGCTGGGGGCTGATATTAGTAGCCTGGGAAGCTCCGTGGGTATTACCCCCTTCCCAGGCTTCAAACATTTGCCCCAGCTGTCTGCTTAACCTCCGCTAGAGCCTAAAATTAAGGGGAACCCCACGCCAATTTTTTTTTAAATAAATCCTTTATTTTAACACTAAATGACAAGTACAGTAATCAACACTGTCACTGTACTTCATATATATGTGACTGACATGTTTCTATCTATCTAATCTATGTGTGATTCTCTATTCCTTCTATTCTAAATTGTCGGGTACAGATGCTGAATTGCCGGCCGGCTTTCTTAAAGAGACGGTGCATGAAAACACTATTATTTTTTTAAATAAATCCTTTACACTAAATGACAAGTTCTGTAAGCAACACGGTCACTGTACTTCATATATATGTGGCTGACATGTTTCTATCTATCTAATCTATGTGTGAAGCTCTATTCTGTCTGTTATAAATTGTCGGGTACAGATGCTGAATTGCCGGCCGGCTTTTTTAAAGAGACGGTGCACGAAAACACTAATATTTTTTTTAATAAATCCTTTACACTAAATGACAAGTACAGTAAGCAACACTGTCACTGTACTTCATATATATGTGACTGACATGTTTCTATCTATCTAATCTATGTGTGAAGCTCTATTCTTTCTGTTGTAAATTGTCGGGTACCGGTGAATGCCGCTGATGAATTGCCGGCTTTTCATGTCATTCTACATTATTCTTAGTTGTTTTACTTCATGTAGAATTAACCTACAAGGAAAGAAAGGGTTTATTTTCATTCCGATATTTGTGTCCCATTGACTTGCATTGGTTTCCGGTATCGGAATCGGCGATATCCGATACTTTTTGGGTATCGGCCCGATCCAATCCGATACGATATTTCCTGATATCGGAAGGTATCGCTCAACACTAGTCACTAGGTAAAGGTGTATAAGTATTGGAATCTGCCAATTGGCGACAATGACTCTGCCACATAGAAATCTCTATTAAGTAATACTATTTTACCACCTTTATCTGCTTTACGTACAACAACATCCTTCCAATATTTAATTTCATTCAAAGTGATTTCTCATTTTGTGACAAATTAGAAAGCGGGGGTACATAAATCAATAATTCAACCTCCCGGATAACATGACCCTGAAAGGTGTCAATAATATTACCAGGACTAATGGGAGGTAGAAAAGAAAACAAGATGCCACCAGTGAAGGCTGCATTCTCATTACCGGCAGGTAAGTCAGACAAAACATCATAATCAGCATCAAAATCAGCATCGAAATCAGCAGGTGGAATGGTATTCAAATTAGCCAAAACAAGCGCATCATCCATAATATGCTGGTCTGCAGGATCATTGACATAAAAGCCAAGGATGTCAGAACTGCAAGGAGTCTGTAATGCACACGCCCGGACTGACTGGCGTGTGCGTGTTTAGTGGTTCCACTGTGCCATGAACCGGAGAGTGCCTGGAGGGGCGTAACTATGTATCTGCCCGATCCGACCAAGGTCGCATGATGGCATACGATGCCAGTGCACCAGGGAGGAACCGAGCAGAGGGACCAGGGTCTACTCCAGGTCAGACTCCGGACACGGCTGTTGACCCACACCGGGGAATACAGGAACAGGCAGACTAGAGCGCAGGCTGGGTAGGGTCCAGTACAGACTGGGAGACAAATTCAGAGCCGCAGATGCGGTAAACAGAGTAAAGCGAAACCGCAGGTGCGGTAGACAAGGTTGAGCAGAGCAGAACCGCAGACGCGGTGGACAGGGCTGAGCAAAGCGAAACCGCAGACGCGGGGGACAGGGCTGAGCAAAGCGAAACCGCCGACGCGGTGGACAGGGCTGAGCAAAGCGAAACCGCAGACGCGGTGGACAGGGCTGAGCAAAGCGAAACCGCAGACGCGGTGGACAGGGCTGAGCAAAGCGAAACCGCAGACGCGGTGGACAGGGCTGAGCAAAGCGAAACCGCAGACGTGGTGGACAGGGCTGAGCAAAGCGAAACCGCAGACGCGGTGGACAGGGCTGAGCAAAGCGAAACCGCGGACGCGGTGGACAGAGCTGAGCAAAGCGAAACCGCAGATGCGGTGGACAGGGCTGAGCAAAGCGAAACCGCAGACGAGGTGGACAGGGCTGAGCAAAGCGAAACCACAAACGCGGTGGACAGGACTGAGCAAAGCGAAACCGCAGACGCGGTGGACAGGGCAGAGCGGGCAAGAACCGCCGGAGCGGTAAGCAAGGCAGAGCAGAGGGGACAGGGCTCTGTTCACATGGAACAGACTGGAAGGGAAAGGCAGAACCAGGTACACACAGGATACTTGCAATGAAGTAGCGAGTGGACTCTAAACTCACAAACGGGAGTACAGAGACAATGAGCAGGAGATAGGTACGGGATCAGATTCTGCAGGAATAGGGAAGGTACGGACATAGAGAAAAACAGGAAAAAGGCTAAGAGAGTATTCAGACAAGAACAGACACAGCAGCAAGATACAGGAGCGGGTCTAGGTATGCGGCCCCTGGAAGGCGGAATGAACAGGCTAGGAGCGTGTATACACAGGCCTAGAAATACAGCCTCCAGGATAGGCAGAAGACAACAGGCTAGAAGATAATACAGACAGGACACAGTTCAGACACGGGAACTGATACCGAAGGCAGGAAACATAAACGGACCTGGCATATCAGTGACCAGAAGCCAACTGACAGAACACAATGCTCAGGCAGGGTTTCTTAGGAGGAGCTGGGTTAAATACCAGGTGACAGACAGCAATAGGCTGAGGACACGCAAGGGGTGTGTCTGCAGCAGGTACAAGAAACAGGAAGTGATCGGGCGCCGCTCTTAAGCAGCAAAAACAGAGGCAAGCAGACAGCATGGAGGGAAGCCAGGCTAGCAGACTGGACTGGAGATCAAGTGCGCGCTCTTGCACAGTGGGAGATGGACCACTATGCAAGGACGCCGCCATGTATGTTACAGAGTCTCACACTCAAGAGGTGCATAAACACGGGTATCACTTTTTCTGTTATAAAAAAATGTGTGCAGATGTATCTTTCTGATGGCTTTAAACAAATTGACTCTGAAATCCACTGGATCAAAAGCTTCAGGTAAACAAAAATTTAGTCCCTTGGACAGCACAGACAGATGAATCTGAGGTAGCGCATGATCCGTAAGATTAAGGACACAGTCAGTGGGAACTAGTTCTTCCAGGAAACTTGCTTTCTCTTGCGGTTTGGATATCTTTTTCTTTTTCTTTCCACCCCTCCTGATCTTTCTTCTAAAGGGAGGGAGCACAAAGCAGTTTGAGAAGCCACAATTTCAGACTCAGAAAGATCATTAGATTCATTGTTGATACTAGAGTCTGAATCCGTGGTCCAGAACTCTTGTGGTGTTCTTTTGCTGTTATAAAACTGATTCCTCTTATTGGCAGCGTGTCTGTTATTGAAACGGGACTGTTTATGACCCAAATTTTTATTTTTATTCCATGAAAACACATTGATTGTTTCAAAGTCGACTTTGTCTCGGATAAATTTGTCCTTCTTTCTGGACTTAATATCCACTTGGATCGGCAACAATTTCTTATTCAATCGACTAAAAAAAGAAGACACCTGTATTGTTGAGAGCCTGGAATGAATTTGTGTTTCGGCAGCTTCCAACTCATTTTTAATAGCCGCATGTGCTCCGTTTAAGAACTAGATGCATCAAGTCCATGGAGCATTTCAAATGAATGGCTTCCCATTCCTTCTGGAAATTAGGGTCCTCTCGAAATTAAGATATTTCTTTAAACACTCATAGACCTCTTGGTAGCCGACCACAGTCACTGTACGATTTCAGAGAGTGAGTGGTCCAAAACAGCCTTATTTCTCTTTCACACAGGGAAGACACCTTCCATTCAAGTGTTTTAAGACCCAGGGCCTGAATTTCGTTTTGAGAATTACAAGCAGAAAAAAATTCCTTCGCATTTTCTCGACCTGCACTAAGACCGGTTTGTAGAGTCAAAATATTACATAAACAATATTATTGGACCTACAGGTAATGAAATCCTTAACAAAATGTGTAATCGTGCCAATACGCAACGGATTAGTCGTGAGGTGCATATTACAAAAAGAACAAGAACCGCATCTAAAATTCCCAGAGGGAATGTTTTTCTGCAACACTTTGTTACATTATAATAGTGCTCATCCAATGCATACTAAATCTGGGGTTCCATACAGCCAATTTCTCCATCTGCGCAAATTGAATGCTTCTGATCAAACCTTTCTTGATCAGGCTTCAGAGTTGAAAAACATCTTTCTTGCTCGTGGTTATCCTAGACATGAACTAAATACCGCACTTGAGAAAGCACAAAAATTTACGCGAGATAGTCTTTTATTAAAACGCTATAAGTCACCCTCCCATCATGCACAAACGGCTACTAAAAGGTTTTTTTTCATTTTAAACATAGTCCCATTAATGACACGATTAAAAAAGCCATTTTGAACAATTGGCATCTTTTGGAGTCTGATCCAGATTTATTATCAGTGGCCAAAAACAAACCTATAGTATCCTACATGCGTAGTCAGAATATAGGAGACTTAGTCAGTAAACACAGACTCCCAGTGGAATCTAAAAATTGGTTGCAGAAAAGCATTCCCTCTGGGAATTTTAGATGTGGTTCTTGTTCTTTTTGTAATCTGCACCTCACGACTAATCCCTTGCGTATTTGCCCGATTACGCATTTTGTTAAGGATTTCATTACCTGTAGGTCCAATATTGTTTATGTAATTTTTTGTCCTTGTAATTTTTTTTAGATAGGGAAGACTATACGTTCTTTATTTATTAGAATCAGGGAGCATTTACATTCCCTAGAAACCCAAAAGGGCTCCAAAAGATTTATTAAGCATGTTACTGAATTTCATAATGCTAACCCTAAATCATTGAGATTTGCTGGCTTAGAACAGCTTCATTTTCCCAGTAGAGGCTGCAATCTGAATATGCTGCTGCTTCAAATCGAAACTAAATGGATCATTCGCCTGAATGCTAATGGTCCATTGGGCTTAAATGATCGTCTGGATTTTTCTATGATTTTATGATTCTGTTCTGATTTGTGTTTTTTTATTTTTGTGATCATGTGTTTTTGTTTAATTTGCATATAAAGGATGTGATGTCATGTTTTGTGTGTAACACAGACCTGTAGAAGCGTCTTCACCCGAAACAGCTGTTGTCTGCTTTTTTCTTCCCCGCTCTCTCTGCTTGCCGGACTTTTTATCCTCATGGAATAAGGGTATGTGCCCACGTAGCGTTTTTCAAGCGGATATGCTGCGGAATTTCCGCAGCGTAAACGCTTGTGAAACGCTATGTTATCCGCCCCCCATGGTCCCCAATGTGATTACGCAAGTTCAATGCCGATGCTGTGGATTTTTCCGCAGCGTTTTTGCTGCGGGGAAAAATCCGCAGCATGTTCATTAATTCTGCGTTTCCACAAGCGGAATTGCCTATGCCGTGCAATAAAAAACGCAAGGCAATTCCGCATGTGGAAATCGCGCGATAAACGCACGACAAACGCGTGCGGAATTCCGCATGCGTTATCCGGGAGAGGACATGCAGAAAATTTCTGCCTCATTTCCGCAGCGTGGGCACATAGCCTAAAGATACTGCTTTTAAGGACTGGTGAGTGCAGGATGATGTAGTCTGAGAAAGCACATCGGAGATGGAGGATGACGAGGAGCAGGAGGATGTACAGGAATTGATGTAGGAGGTGGAGGAAACCCTGATAGATCTAGGGCCAGCAATCCTTGGCGTCGGGAGCATATGTTCCATGTCAGGATTAGACTCGGTCCCAGCCTCCACAATGTTCACCCAGTGTGCCATCAGGGAAGTGTATCATCACTGCCCACAAGCGCTTCTCCACGTGTCAGTCGTTATGTGGACAATCTCAGCAAGTGCATTGGTAAAGGCACTGGTGATGTTCCTGGAAACGTGCTGGTACTAGGCGGGGATGCCACATCGGGAGAAAAAGTGCCAGCTTGGGACCCAGTACCCAGCTTCCATGTCAACAATCCTAAACATCAACATTCCGTGGGAAGCAGCCTGGAAATGTGCCCATTTAACATTTGAGCCTGTGGGTGTGTGGTTGGAATCTTTCTCTTTCGGTCCAAGGCCTGGGGTGAGGACAGCTGAATGATGTGCTGGGAAAATGATTTGAACGTGCCTGATAATGGTGCGTCAGAATGTGCAAGGACAGGTCAGGGTGGGAGGCATCTGCTCCAGTGTCATGGTCAGGGGATTTGGAGGCACCTAGCACAGTGGAAGAGGCAGTGCTGTCACCCACTGGCACCAATCTTGGACCCAGGCATTTGGCCCACCAAGTCAGGTTCTTAGATGATATGTGCCTGATCATGCTGGTGGTGTTTACGCTCTTAGTGGTCAAGCCCCTGCTGATCTTGACATGGCATAGTTTGCAAATCACCATTTTGTTTGTCTCAGAACTCTCTTTAAAAAAGTCCCAGACTGGGGAACAGCTAACTCTTTGACAGAGAAATTCACGAGTGTCGGTACTGTGTGGAACAGTTGCCTGCTTTCTCCCTCTGGTCACCCCACTGCCTCTTCCTGCTTGTTTCAGTGCTTCTGATCCCTCCCCCTCAGTGCTGCTGGCCTTCCTCTGCATGTCAGATTCCCAGGTTGGGAAGGTGACTATGTCATCCATCACCTTGTTTTCCACCTTCACACCCTGGTCCACCTGACTTTATGACTTAACAACAATAAGACGTAATGGCAACTGTGTCTCATCATCATCTTCCTCCTTAGACAAAATTTGCCGTTCCCCATCATCATCTTCTTTTATTTGTGGCTGCTCTAAGTTTTGTGCATCACTAAACAGCATGTCTTCCTGTACCTCTTGGAGCATGCAGGCTGAGAGGCCACCATCAAGAAATGGTGTTGTATAAAGCTTCTTGGAGTGTCCTAGTGTGGGATTACTAGTCTCCTGTGAGTCAACATGGTGGGAGAAAGGAGGATCAGGGTGAGGATTAAGTGATCCAGACTGTAGGTGTCACAATACTGTTGTCTGATAACCCAGGACCAGGGGTTCCTACCCTATCCCTAACGCTAGGGGTTCCCCAGCTATCCCTGAGACCCACTTAATTTCTGATGGTGAAGATGCTGTGGCCACCTACCCTGCTGTTCTCATAAATCAACCCTTATCTGTCCCCTCTCCCACCCATGGAAGTGGGGAGGAATAGTGTATGTAAATACACAAACCAGACAAAGAAGGAAAGGAAGTACAGGGATGAATGAAAATACCAAACATTCAAATTATACACTCACAGACAACAGAAGAAAAATAACAAAGGGATTAGGAAGATAAACAAAAATAGAAGAGGAAAGGACTATGCACACAGCCAAAACACCAAGCAACAGTCACAGAACAACTCTTCTTCAACGCCTCTACCAAACATCAAATTCTCCACTCCTCACCAGGCAGTGCAAGACTTATCACTGGCAATCCAAATTGCCAAAGCAGAGACTATATAGAGAGGGGAGTTGTTGATACTGCACAGCTGAGAACTTCCAAGAAGGAAGCTACAGAGACTCAAGGCTGAGCATTTTAACTCCTGCACTGCTAAAAGAAACAAGTACCATTTAATAAGAGGGAGAAGTGCTTCTATTCAATGCAAGAGAATGTGAAATCTGATGCTGTGACCCTTAACCTGTGACAGTAGGCTGGTGAGACTGGACCATGTGGAAGAATGGGTGGTGCTGCCAAGCATGATGGAAACATTATCTGCTACCGACCACCACACTGCTCTGGCTTCATAAGTAGTGTACCGTACCTCCCTGCAAAGTGGGACAGGAACTTATGTGTCATGGATGGGCGTGCTTCTTGTGCTCCAGCAGGAGGCGTAGTCATACCTGCTCCACGTCAGCATGCACCAATATCAGCCCTTCCACTTACCCATCCCTAACTGCACGCCTTACTTATTTTTTAATTGTTAGGTCTCTTGAAACCAAGTATATTCTTAATAAGATAAAAAAATTGGTCAAAGAGTTTTTTTGAGATTAATACCACTGTAATGTAACAGAAAGCATGCAAAAGTGTATGGATAACAAATTTAATCCAGTAAAATGTTTCAATGCATTTTTGGAGTGTTTTATATCACAGAAATGTACACAGATCACAGAATACTGTATGGCTGAGTAATTTAATCCAGAAAAATTTTTAGCACTTTTTTGGAGTGTGATATAACACCAAAATGTACCACCAAGCATGTAATGCTTGATGGATCACAATATATTAAACTTTTTCACAAAAAAAAAGCAACTGCCGCAGCTGTATATTTAGCAAAAGACTGTATTCAGCCATTCTCCCTGCTCCTGCACCTCTCTCTGCCTCCCTAGACTAAATGTAGAATGTATGTGATACAAACAGCAAAGCAAAACGATGGTTTAGCGTCAACACCAGTATCAACACTACAGGACTTTGATTCGTTATACTGTACATACACATACTTGGACAAACATATTCTCTCTCCAATAACAACTGTCACAGAGCTGTGCAATGGCGTCAGTGTGCGGAGCCTGGCGGTGCCAGTCCTTTAATAATCCCTGATGATGTAATTAGGCCAGCCAATCATAGTAATGCCACTACCAATATGGCTATGGCATTACTGTGACTCGCAGGCAATCCCCACATGCTTATTGGCTGTGTAACAGGCGCTAAACATGCGGGTGGGGATTCGAGTTTGAAATCAAGCATCACCCAAAGCTCACCGAAGAATGAGAATTTCTCAGCACCAAGATATTGGAGTCATATCCGAGTATCACTGAGCACATTCACTTATCCCTAGTTATGAGTAAATATGTGAACTTCAAAATCAGGGTATATGATCTAACCAAGAAAGATTATAGTCAAGATTATTTTTCTGGAGTGCAGTAGTTTACAATTTGCATCAAGAAATTGAAACGTTACATCTGAAGCAGATAAATAAAAAAATCTGTTAAAACTAAGTTTACGTTTAGTGCATTTTATGCCAATACAATAATCTTCTTAAAACAAATCTGTCCTATCATCTCATGTAAAATAGAATTATGTTTGGATTTCTTTGCCTAAAAATCCCCAAAGTGTAGTAAAGACTAAGATTGCCTCTTGTCTATTGATCTATTATTGCTGGTTAATAGGATTTGTTTTGGGCTGCTTCCCAGATGAATATTCTTACACTGATAATTGGAGGCTGTTTTGTTGATACAAAGTTTCAATTTAGCCTTTATGAACTGTGTTACAATATTCTACCTTAAGTTACATTAAGTGTGATGTCAGTTTTTTTCTTGGACAGCAAACTGACAAAAAGAGACTCACTGATCCAAACACAAATCCATTTTACAAATCCATATGTGTATCCCGTCTGTGAAATTCAGAACATGTCCTATTCTCATCCATTTTGTGATTCGGCAAAAAAAGACTATGGGAATTTGTTAAATACAGATGAAGAATGAAAGATACTCTTTGTACATCAGAGTTCTATCTGTGTTACATCCATATTTCATTGATTTATTGCTAAGAATCAATAAATAAGTTCAGACTATATATTTTTCAATTTTTAAAAACAGATAAAGGATGGAACATGGATGTAAAATGGAGCTAACACAGAAGACACTGAGAAAAAAAGTAAGATTTACATGAAAGTAAAAATAGACATGGATGTGTGATTATAACCTTAAAGAGAAGCTATGACATATTGCTTAAAGGGGTTGTCCGGTCAAAAGTCTATGTGACTTCAGACTTATAAATCCCCCCAGAGCATGCACTGCGATCTGCAGGGATTCACCAATTTCATATTCGGGACCGGAGGGTATGTACAAGTTATACATACCCCCAGCCAGTGGGCGAGGCCTCTCCATACTCTTGTATTGAGTGAGGCAGCGCCTTCTAGCTGGCCAGGCTCACTGGCCATCCATGACACTAGATGGGGCGTGTCCTCTCTCAATACAAGTGTTTGGAGCGAGGCGGTGCCGACTGGCTGGAGGTATGTATGACTTATACATACCCTCCGTTACAGTCTGAAACCGTCAAACCCCTGCAGCTCAGTGCGTGCGCTGGGGTGATTCATAAGTCTGAAGAGTGACTGCAGATTTATCACTTTTGACTGGACAACCCCTTTAAATCAGGTTTTGTGTTACATGTATTTAAAATTAATGGCAATGCTTTTTTCATCTCATGATCTTTATTAAAAAAATTTAAAAATAACAATAATAGTAATCTTGCTGTTTTTACACTGGCCACTTGGGCATTTTTAGACTCATACTTTCTGTCGTTTCAAGAAGATTTTACATAAGTTTTTTTTATCAGAAGGTAACTTTTCTAAACACAGTTTATAGTACAGGTTGCACCATTCAGAAAAAAATATTTTAATAGGACATTTTCTGATGACAGATTCCATTCAATGTATCCACACACATAGGACGAACATCAGTCAAATTCGCTAATATCGACAGGTTCGGCTGGCAGTCTAACTTACACGGGGGCCACCGATCAATGATTGCTCTGGGAGATAAGGATCCCACATGTCCAAGTTTTGACTGCCAATCCATTTTTTTCTCGAAGGCATGAGCTGCCGGCATCATTCTTGCACAGCTATCTAAAGAGTAATGGGGGTGTTAGTCATACTCTTTATGCATATCTATTAGATGCAAAGTGTAAAACAATAATAAAATGAGTTGGCAAAAATGTTTAGTGATGTTGTGCATTTGAAAACATTAATTATTTTATAGATTGCATCTGCAAAAAAAATAGAATCCCTAACGGGGAAAATGCATATCTCTCTCTGGGCAGATACAGTAGGCTAACATGCCTTTACTTTGTGCACTAACGCATATAAACACAAGGAACACAGGGACTCAGGACTGACTATCAATGAGACACTGTTAGAAATGTATGGAAAAATGGAAACCTTTTTTCCATTTAATGATCCACTTATTGTGCTATTTCTGTACTAACATCTGTGAGGACTATAGTAATGTTTTTCCACTACTAAAACAGGGCAATATGTGCTAATTGATAGACTGAGCGTTGGTAATTCACATTAAAGAAGGGAAAGATCGCAAGCATCTAGTAAAGAGGGTAGGATGTAATAATAGTTAAGATCCAGGAGCTTAAAGGGAATCTGTCACCAGATTTTATGCTATTCTCAGATGTGGTAGCAAATGTAGGGGAAGAGACCATGATTCCAGTAATGTGTCATTTACTGAGATGCTTACTGTAAGTTTGATTAAATCAGTTTTCTCTGCCGCAGTTCTAGCATTTCTCTGAATGTTGAGCTTTTTATAACTCCACCCACACCACTGATTGGCAGCTTTCTGAACATGAACAGTTTACACAGAAAACTGTCAATCAGTGGAGCGAAGCTATGCAGAGCTCATAACGCTTGACTACCTGGCAATAGGCTTACTAGTCCTCTAGTGATAATCTCCTGCTGATAAAACTACACTAAGCTGCCCAGTAAGTGATGCACAACTGAAATCAGGGTCTCTTTACCCTAAATTATGCTGTTCTCAGATTAGGTAGCAAAAACCTGGTAACAGATTTCCCATTAAAGTGAAACTCTTTTAAGCCCTGTCACCTATTTACCATTAAACAAAAAAAAACACTTTAGAAATGTCACCTATCAGACAAATTTTGTACATTGAATCCTTTTGGTGCAATAATTCCACAATCTCACTCTCTGCCACTATGGATCCTTGAAGTGTTTGGCCTCATCATAACTATTTAGACTTTTTTAAAGACAAGCATTCAATCTAGTTACTAATATAATGTTATTACCAGATCTGTGCTAATATCCTCTTTTGTAAAGTGCATTACCATTGTTTACTACAGTCCATTTTACTGTACAGTGCTCAAGACTAAAATATGGCTAGAACTGTCCATTTGAACCTTCCAATAACACAGAAAAACAGTAGTACCACAATTATAAATAAATATACTACTTAAATCTTTAAAGGGAATCTGACAGGAGGATATTACTACTGAAACTAGTAGTACGACTGTATAGGTCCAAGTACAGCAATATAAATAATTCCCATTTGTAGAAGTCAAATATGCCACTGCTGATAAATCAAGCTTGAAGGCAATTGCAAATTAGTCTGGAAGTACATTCTGGTCATGTCATTGCTTGCATGTGGACAATTTGCATGTGGCTTCAAAGTTTGATTTTTCAGGACTGCCACTAGATTACTATAAAACACGTAGTATTTTTATTGGTGGACCATGATATATACAGCTATATCACTAGTTTCAGAGAAAAATTATCCCAACAGGTTTCCTCTAAAGCTTTCAAGTGTATAAGGTATAACAAATGCAGATTTTTGAAATGAAGACACTTTAAACCGTAGTTTGGTCCCTAAGGGCTGACTGAGAACTGCGGTTACAGTGACTACTATTTTGTGTAAATGAGTTTGGCATTGTGTATGCATTTGTCTATTAAATATGCTCTTTAATTAGAGAAGCACTCCCTTCAAAGTTTTTATATATTGCAATCATCATATTATATAGCACTGTGCACTTACAGTTGCTTATTTTGCCCTTCTACCCAGTTAATGCTTCCCTTTTCTCTTCTCTCTGTAGAAGCAGAGAATCTATTTTCCCTACATAAGTCATCCCCTTCTTCAACCCCTGACTCGGCTATTCCACTCCTCTCCCCTTACAATGACTTTTGCAGTGATGACTCATGCAGGGAAAATGGACCTCCTGTTTCTACATACACTCTGTGCAGAATTATTAGGCAAAAGAGTATTTTGATCACATGATACTTTTTATACATGTTGTCCTACTCCAAGCTGCATAGACTTGAGAGCCAACTACCAATTAAGTAAATCTGGTCATGTGCATCTCTGTAATGAGGAGGGGTGTTGACTAATGACATCAACACCCTTTATAAGGTGTGCATAATTATTAGGCAACTTCCTTTCCTTTGGCAAAATGGGTCAGAAGAGAGATTTGACGGGCTCTGAAAAGTCCAAAATTGTGAGATGTCTTGCAGAGGGATGCAGCAGTCTTGAAATTTCCAAACTTTTGAAGCATGATCACCAAACACTCGAGCGTTTCATTGCAAATAGCCAACAGGGTCGCAAGAAGCATGTTGGCCAAAAAAGGCGCAAAATAGCTGCCCATGAATTGAGGAAAATCAAGCGTGAAGCTGCCAAGATGCCATTCGCCACCAGTTTTGCCATATTTCAGAGCTGCAACATTACTGGAGTATCAAAAAGCACGAGGTGTGCGATACTCAGGGACATGGCTAAGGTAAGGAAGGCTGAAAAATGACCACCTTTGAACAAGAAGAATAAGATATGGTCAAGAATGGGCCCAGAAATATCTTAAGACTGATTTTTCAAAGGTTTTATTGACTGATGAAATGAGAGTGACTCTTGATGGGCCAGACGGATGGGCCAGAGGCTGGATCAGTAAAGGGCAGAGAGCTCCACTCCGACTCAGACGCCAGCAAGGTGGAGGTGGGGTACTGATATGGGCTGGTATCATCAAAGATGAACTTGTGGGACCTTTTCGGATTGAGGATGGAGTGAAGCTCAACTCCCAGACCTACTGCCAGTTTCTGGAAGACAACTTCTTCAAGTAGTGGTAAAGGAAGAAGTTGGTATCGTTCAAGAAAAACATGATTTTCATGCAGGACAATGCTCCATCACATGCATCCAACTACTCCACAGCGTGGCTGGCCAGTAAAGGTCTAAAGAAGAAAAAATAATGACATGGCCCCCTTGTTCACCTGATCTGAACCCCATAGAGAACCTGTGGTCCATCATAAAATGTGAGATCTACAGGGAGGAAAAACAGTACACCTCTCGGAACAGTGTCTGGGAGGCTGTGGTGGCTGCTGCACGCAATGTTGATCGAAAACAGATCAAGCAACTGATAGAATCTATAGATGGAAGGCTGTTGATTGTCATCATAAAGAAACGTGGCTATATTCATCACTAATTTTTTGGGATTTTGTTTTTGCATGTCAGAAATGTTTATTTCTAAATTTTGTGCACTGATATTGGTTTACCTGGGATTATATTTGGTTTTTATTAAGTTGCCTAATAATTCTGCACAGTAATAGTTACCTGCACAAACAGATAGCCTACTAAGATAGCCAAATCTAAAAAAAAACACTCCAACTTCCAAAAATATTATGCTTAGATATTTATGAGTCTTTTGGGTTCATTGAGAACATAGTTGTTGATTAATAATAAAAATAATCCTTTAAAATACAACTTGCCTAATAATTCTGCACACAGTGTAGAGCTTAAAATGATTCAGCTAGTCTGTTTTTACTTACATGATGTCACAGACCTAATGGAAAAGAGAAGAATTAACTGGGTAGAAGGGCAAAATGAGCAATTGTAAGTGCACAGTGTCATATTATATGATCACTGCAATATATTAAGAGGTTAAAAATTTTGATTAAGGTGCTTCTGTAACTCATTAACTCAGTGGATCCTTTTCAGTTTTGTGCTTTTAATTTTTTCTCCCCTTCTTCTAAGAGTCATGAATTTTTTTTTATTTTTCTGTCAATGTAGTTTTAATAAATATGCGTTGCAAAGTATATATAGCACAGATTCATAACTGTTTCAGACAGGATGAGGTCATGCAAATTTGTTGATTTGACGTAGCCACATGTCATTGATGTGAGTTGTGCCGTATGCGGTAAAATAGAGAGTAGGACTCATCATTGATGCGAGTCATGCTCCAAATGACAGGCAGGGTTGTACTGAAAATAAAATGTCCCAAAGAAGAAAAAAGAAAGATCGGATGACCAGTGGCAGCACAACAGGTACGATGAGGGTTGAGAAGTGAAGAGTATAAAATTGTACATTTTAATCCCCTTCCTCTATAATTCAACCATATGGTGGCAAAGAAAGAAAATAAGATTCTGATTAATCAAAATTTTTTTAAAAAAAAAATTCAAGGTGAATTCAATTTGCTTTAAATTGATTTGTTAAGTACTATTCTATGGGCGTATTATGATTAATTTAGTTTTTTATGAAATTTGTTTTACAGTTATTACATTTTAATGCAAATTGTAAACATTTGCCAACCAGGGGTTAATCTCTTATGAAACGGTAAGTTTTTTGTAACTTAATTGCACAAAGCCCAAACAATAGTTGAATGAATTAGAACATAATTAATGAGTGGCTATGTGACATAATCCATCTAGATACATTTTAGAGGCACTTAAAAAATAAAATGCCTTAGGAATGTAAACAACCCATATGTCTGTCAAGCTTGTCATTTTGTTAAAGCGTGTAATAGAAAGGAAACTTAATTTACCAAGAAGCCTCTCCAGCCTCAGAGCAGAATTCTCCCAATGTTCTTTATCACGCAGATATCTAAATTACACAATTTGATGCCTAAAGGTTTGCTCACAATTTCCCCTAAAACATGCTCAATATTCAATCTACATAATAGAAACATTTGTCACTACAAATTATGATGTCATACTTCCAAACTTAATTGTCTAATGTCTTACTATTGTATTATAAATACAAACCTACTTTGTCTTAAATGGTTTCATTTCATCCCCTATTTAGCCCACAATTTAGCTCTCATTGTTTTAAGAAAAACATTGCCTTTATACTGAACCTGTGTAAACAGCTTTAATTAGATATGTGCTTTAGCTTCAGATAAAACAAAGGAAAAGTGAGTTTGCTACTTCAAAACAAAGTAAATTGAATTCAAATTGCTTAGTGTGGTGGCACATACAATTAGATTGTGTATGTTAATTGTTACATGCAGATGCAAATTAAGCATCTTATTCCATGCAATGCATTCTAAACAAATTAGCCAAATGTATCATACTTTAATTGAAGTCTATGTATTAGTTGATTTTAGGTGAGATCACATATGCATCGTTTCTGGAGCTTTTATTTCTTGCATTAACATGAAAAAAATACACAGGAAAATTGCTTACAATAAGAACAACACAGCAAAAGCAGCTCATTCAATTGTTATTATTAAAGTGGTTTTCCAGTACATTTTTAAAATGGGTCAATAGCGGTACTAGAATAAAAAAAAACATCTACTCATATAGGGGATCACTTTTTCTCCTCAGTAGTGATGAGCGAGTATGTTCTGTTAAGCCTTTCAGCGAGCATGCTCGGGTGCTCATTGAGTATCTTCAGAGTGCTCGAGTGTTTTGTTTTAGTCGAGCTGTGTGAATGATTTGCGACTGTTTGACAGCTTTAATACATGTGAGGAATGCCTAAGAAACAGCCATTCCTCACACGTATTAAAGCTGTCTAACCGTTGCAAATCATGCAAACAGTCCAACTCAAACAAAACACTCGAGCACGCTGAAGATACTCGGGAAACACCCGAGCATGCTCGTAAATCTCGATTAACGAGCATGCTCGCTCATCACTACTCCTCAGTACTGCTGTAGGTTTCCCACACCATTCTCTAGGTTTCCACTTCTAGCAAGGGGCAACAGGTGACGGCTTCAGCAAATCAGCATCCACTTACTGGCCACTGTGGTTACCTAATGCACCGAGTTGCAGTGAGAGTCTGAGATCAGAGGACTCACTCAGTTTGAAGAGAATTACCAAATTGGAAGCAAGTACATGTGGGTTAGAAACTAAAGCATGGTATCTGAGTGATTATGTTACAATGTAAGCTGCACGTAAGTTGTCAGATGAGCTAATGCAGAGTATTGATGCAAGAGAGGTGACTGGCTTGAGGCTGTGGTCACAACAAAATAGATGTATGCTACACTGCATTTCGAAGAAGACAAAAATATTACATCCCTTTGAAGGAAGTGCTGCTGAGATGATTGCCAGCGGACCGTTGTAATTCCAATAGGCATCAGTTTTAGCTTATTGTTTCACACAGAATCTATTGTATCTCTGTTCAAGTCTATTACCTCTTAACAAGATTTTGAAACCAGCAATCCAGTGTGAGAAATGCACTTGAGCTGTTTTGCCTTCATTAATTTTACCATCCACTCTCCATTAAGGTTCAGTGTGCACATACTAATTCAAGGGGCATACCCCACCACCCAGTGCAATCCTTACATGCTAGACACTCTCATTCACATTTTTTGTTCAGAAATAACCACTAGTTCTCATTTTGGCAGCCAGGTTCACTATTTGTTACTGTTGATAAATGATATGTATGTTTTTAGCAGGGATCTACCCATTTGTTTTTAGAAATGTGCACTAGATGACTTTGTATATAGTAATTATAAGACGGTTCTGCAAATGGTGATAGTGAAAAAAAAACAAAGTTAAGAACTCTTTAAGTACAGTGGTTTAAAAAGTTCGTAAACCCTTCAGAATTTTCCATATTTCTGCATAAATGGGTCCTAAAACTCCAACAGATTTTCAAATAAGACCTACAAGTAGATAAAGAGAACCAATAAAGCAAATGGATTAAAAATATTTCCCTTTGTAATTTTTTTTCTGAGGGAAATGAACTTTAGAATTAGAAGGTAATTTGAAGGTGAAAGTAGAATCTGCAGCTTTCTATCAATGGGATGGCACAACAAATTGATTTCTTGTGTTCTGGCACAAGCAAATTTAATTCTGAGGACCTTATGATAAAAGTTGTTGATGTTCATCATGAAGGAAAAGGTTACAAAATCAGCTATAAAGAGGTTGGACTCCACCTATCCACAGTCAAACTAATTGTATACAAATGGATGAATTCAAGACTATTATTACCAGAGCCCAAGGTGACCATTATTACCCAAACCCAACTAAAGGCCTCTGTCACATTAGATAATGTAAAATGTTCATAATCATAAGTTAACCAACAGGACAATAAAAATCAATAGTGCAGAATTTAAAGGAGAATACCAATGCTATAAAAATGAACATTGCGGCACATCTGAAGTTTTCTAAAGATAATAGGGACATGCCACAAAGCTATTGGAACAATGTTTTGTGGAGATTTTTGGTTTAAATATAAAGTATTACTTTAGGATAAAAAAAACTGCTTTCCAGCATAAAAAAGTTATAACATCTGCGAAATACTGTGGCGGTAGTATAATGGTTTTGGCCTCATGTGCTACATCTGATCTAGGACTGCTTACAATCATTGATGGCACAATGAATTCTGAATTTTATCAGCTGTGCAATGCTCCTCTGGGAAATTTAATATGCAAATTGCCTCTTCAGAGAAAAAGAGGACTTGGACTCTATAGCGCCACCTATTGGAAGCAGCAATCTTACTAAAGAGTGGGTTTCCTATACTGTTATTGCGTATGCAGTGAGTGGCAGGGCTGCCCAAAATTTGGACGCACCCCAATACCCTTTTTGAAAATTTGGACACACTCCAATACCCCTTTGAAGAGACTCAGAGGAGGGACTCCTGAAAACAATTTTCCCATTATTAGGAAGTGGGTCTCCCATGCTGTTTGCCTATGCAAGAGACGTAGAAGTCAGAGGGCCTCCTGAAAGCAATGCTCCCATTATTAGGAAGTGGGTCTCCCATACTGTTAGCCTAAGCAGCTGCCAAAAATTTGGAGGAACTCCAATGTGCCGTGCAAGAGACGTAGATATGTTGACATGGTAGATATGATGGTGATATGGTGATGGAGGATGAGAAGGAGGAGGACAAGATCAAATAGACAAAATCAGAAAGTGTATATCCATGTCTGAGTGTGAAGACAGAGGTGCATGGGAGCAGAGTTAGACCTCCCAAAAAAGAGACACTGCATATGAGTTTATGTTACACTGCTAACATTCGGTGGTGTTGAGAAGTCTGGCACAATCCAGTCCTTGTTCATTTTTTTAAGAGTCAGCCTGTCAGAATTTCTAGTTGACATGGGGTTATAATGCCTATCGGTTATAATTCCACCAGAGGCACTAAAAACCTGCTCTGACAAAATGCTAGCGGCAGGACAGGCCAGGACCTCCAAGGCGTTGGGAGCCAGTTCATGCCACGCACCCAGCTTGGATACCCAATAATTATAAGGCACAGAGGAATCATGGAGGATGTTGGTAGGCAAGGTACTCCATCACCATCTACCGAAACTTTTCCCTCCTTGGGAGAATACCCCGCGCATCAGGGCTTGTGCGATGGGAGAGGCTGAGAGAGCTCTCCCAGAACTTTGACAGTGTTCCCCTGCCTCTCCTGGATTGCATTTGTGTCTCTCTTGCCTGTACTCCTTGGCTATCCAACGAGCTGTGACCTCTGCCGCCAGCGTTTTCAGATGGGAGTTTTTTTAAATAATTCTGCAACAAGGGCCTTCTCGTACTGCCCCATTTTATTAGGCCTGTCCTGCACAGGAATAAGAGACAAAAGTTCTAGAATGGGTCTAAAAATGTCACCAACTAGTAATGACTGTCTCTCAAAATTGGAACAACGCGAGGATCACGGGAAAGGCAGCGTAACATAAACTCAGCCGTGTGTGCCAGACTGCAAAGTGGCAAGACTTCTGGGTCCTCACCAAGAGGACAACTGGCCATGCTCTCCTCCCTGTCCTCAGCCCATCCACGCTGAACAGACGGTATGACAGTTGTGCAGGAAGTACCTTCTATAGTGCTGGAAACTAGCTCCGTTCTTTTCTCCTCTTCCTCATTGTCACCCAATCCACGTTGGAATGAGATGAGGCTGGGCCGTGTGTAATCACCCTGTATGGTTCCTTGATCCATCTCATCGTGCTCCGCCTGCAATGCATCCTCTTAAATTGTAAGCAGAGAGCATTTCAGAAGACAGAGAAGCGGGATGGTGATGCTAATTATGGCGACATCGCCGCTCACCATCTTGGTGGCGTCCTCAAAGTTTTGGAGGATGGTACATATGTCTGAAATCCATGTCCACTCCTGAGGTCTTATGTGTGGAGTCTGAACTGAATATGGATGGCCTTTATGATGCTGGTACTCAAAAACTGCCCTCTTCTGCTCACAAATCCTTCCCAACATGTGCAATGTAGAGTTCCAATGCCTGGGGACATCACACACCATTCGGTGAGCTGTAAGCTGCAAACGCTGCTGAAGCATGGCAAGGGAGACGGAAGATGTAGCTGACTTTCTAAAATGGGCACACATGCAAAGTACTTTGACAAGCAGATCCGGAAAATCCGGGTAGGTTTTGAGAAACTGCTGAACCACGAGGTTAAGCACATGGTCCAGACATGGTACGTGTGTGAGCTCACCTCACTTCTGAGCCGCCACCAGGTTCCTGCCATTGTCACACACGACCATGCTTGGCTGTAGGGTTAGCGGTGTCAGCCACAGATCTGTCTCTGTTTCAGAGCTGTCCACAACTCTTCAGCATTGTGCAGTTTGTCACCTATGCATATTAGCTTCAGCACAGCCTGTTGCCGCTTGTTCGAGGCAGTGCTGCAGTGCTTTCAACTTGTGACTGATGTGGTTATTTCGGAGATGAATTCTGAAGACGAAGAGGAGGAGGAAGAGGTGCAGGAGCTGTAGAATGTGGGGGCAACCCTGATTGACCCAGGGCCCGCAATCCTCGGTGTCAGGAGGATGTATTCTGTACCAAAGTCTGACTGAGTCCCGGCTTCCACTATATTAACCCCGTGTGCCATCAGCGAGATGTACCATCCCTGCCCACAAGCACTTGTCCACGTGTCCGTGGTTAGGTGGACATTCCCAGTAACTGTGTTGTTGAGGGCACGACTAATGTTGTGGGACACGTGCTCATGTAATGTGGGGATGGCACACAGGGAGAAATAGTGGCAGCGGGAGACCGAGTACTGAGGGACGGCCTCCGCCATCAGGTTGCGGAAAGCTTCCGTCTCCACGAGCCTAAAAAGCAACACTTCGAGCACAAGCATTCGAGAAAAGTGTGAATTTAGTACTGTGGCTTGTGGGGCGTTGGCTGCGTATTTGTGCTTGCATTCCAAGGACTGGGGTAAGGACAATTGAATGCTGCCCTGGGACAAGGACGTAGACGTGCTTGCTGATGGGGCTAGTTGAGAGCGTGCAACGACACGTGCAGGGTGAGAGGCATCTTCGCATGCAACATGGACAGGGGCTTGGCATGCAAGCACAACAGCGGAAGAAGCAGTGGTGTCACCCACAGACACTGTTTCTGGACTCTGGGGTTCAGCCCACTTAGTCAGGTGCTTTGCTGCCATGTGCCTGACCATGGTGGTGGTGATTAGGCTGCTAGTTTTGCTACCCCTGCTGATGCTGGCCTGGCAGGTGGTGCAAATGGCCTTTTTGGGTTATCTGCAGAGTCTTTAGAAAACAATCAGACTCGGGAAGACCTAACAGTTGTACTAGCAACTTCCGTCATGTTGGCGTTACGGGGAACGCTTTCCCGCCTTGTCTGTGCGGCCACCACACTGCTTCTTCCTGCCTGTTGTGGTGCTGTGCCTCCCTGCCTCTGCATGTCCCCCTGCCAGGTTTGGTCAGTTACTATATCATCCACCACCTCGTCTTCCACTTCCGCACTCTGGTTCTCCTCCTGACTTTCAGGCAATTGTGTCTCATCATCATCATCCACCTCTTGCGGCAGTAATTTCACTTTCCCTCTGTTGCCTTTGTGTGACCGTGGCTGCTCAAATATTTGGGCATCGCTACATGTGTTCTTGCCTCGCTTGAAGCTGGCCGGGCGAGAGGCCCGGATCTACAAATGGAAAAGTGAGGACTTCTGAGTGTCCAAGTGTAGGATCAGTTGTCTCGGGGCACTCAGCTTGGTTGGAGGAAGGAGGATCAGGGTGTGAAATATGCAGTCAAGACTCATGGCTACTGAGACTTGACTGTGTGGAAGACAGGGTGGTAGCAAAGTGACTGGAAGCATTATCTGCTATCCAAATAACAACCTTTTGACACTGCTCTGGGTTCAATAGTGGTGTGCTGCGGTACCCTATTAATTAGGACAGGATGGTCGAGCGACAAGATGTGGGTGTTTGTTGTGGCACAATTTCAGCTTGCCCACGGCCACGTCCTCCGTTTCTGTATGCACCATCACAATCAGGTCCCTTGCCACGCACCTTTTCTATTTTAAATGAAGGACAATATTTTCCACGTTCATGAGAAATGGCTGATTTTTGAACGCTGTTAAATATGATACGTCTGATAGAGAACCACGGTTTTAAATAGCAGGCCTGTAGTTTACTAATACTATTCTTCACAGAGACCCAATGTGAATAGCTTGACTGACACACTGCAACAAAATGGAAGGCAGAAATGGCTGATTTTGGAACACTGTTATATTTGATAAGTCCGATAGAGAACCACAATATTAAATAGCAGGCCTGTAGTTTACTAATACTATTCTTCACGGAAATCTAGTGTGAATAGCTTGACCGACACACTGCAATGAAATGGAAGACAGAAATGGCTGATTTTGGAACGCTGTTATATGTGATACGTCTGACACAGAACCACGGTTTTAAATAGCAGGCCTGTAGTTTATTAATACTATTCTTCACAGACACCTAGTGTGAAGGCTTGTTAAAGGATTCACTATTGACTTTTAGGATTGCTACTTCCTGTAGGTGGCACTAGAGTTCTAGTCCTCTTCCTTTCTGAAAAGACAATTTGCATATTTCCAGAGGAGCATTGCGGCTTTAAAAGTCTCCTCACCTGACATGCTTAACATGTCACTCTCCACAAGGAGAATTATTATCCCTAGATACCGATCTGACTCCTCTCACCCAGCCAAACCAGAACTCACACTTTGCACTGATGAGGGGCAGTACCCCAAAACACAGTGTCTGCAAATTGAGTTTCTGGTTCTGGCTTATATCCTTAGTCATGTGAAAAGGCTTGCTTAAGGGTCACTATTGTCTTTTAGGATTGCTATTTCCTGTAGGTGGAACTCGAGTTCTAGTCCTCTTCCTTTCTGAAGAGACAATTTGCATAGCTTGACCGACACACTGCAATGAAATGGAAGGCAGAAATGGCTGATTTTGGTACATTGTTATGTGATACATCTGACAGAGAATCACGGTTTTAAATAGCAGGCCAGTAGTTTACTAATACTATTCTTCAGACACCTAGTGTGAATAACTTGACCGACACACTTCGATGAAATAGAAGGCAGAAATGGCAGATTTTTCAACACTGTTATATGTGATACGTCTGAAAGAGAACCATGGTTTTAAATATCAGGCCTGGAGTTTACTAATACTATTCTTCACAGAGACCAAGTGTGAAAAGCTTGACCAACACATGGCAATGAAATGGAAGGCAGAAATGGCTGATTTTTCAACGCTGGTATATGTGATACATCTGAAAGAGAACCACGGTTTTAAATAACAGGCCTGCAGTTTACTAATCCTATTCTTCAAAGAAACCTAGTGTGAATAGCTTGACTGACACACTGCAAGAAAATGAAAAAGGAGGCCAATATTTTCCACATTCAGTTAAAATTTCTGGATTTTGATCGCTGTAATATGGAAAAGATCTGGCTGTATTCTGCAGTGCTAGCAAGGAAATGGAACAGAAAATGGTGTACTCTGGATTGTTTTTTTAACAAATAACCAGGATTAAAAAAAAAAAAAATTGCCCTGTCCCCTGATACCTGGGGCTATTTCTACAAATATCTGTAAGAACAGCAGCAGCAGACAGAGCGTTCAATGGACCCTCTTTTGCTGTATCATGCACTGCAGTCTGCCACATATATTGCCTGCCTGCCTAACTTCTGCTATCACCACTGAATATATGCAGCTGGATTAGTCCTCAGAAGGACTGTTAACTCAGATGAATATGTATGTTGTGGATACCTATACTAACTATAAGCAAGTAAATCTCTCCCTGACTCAAAAGCGACTCTCCCTACTCTGCCTGTTTCCGGTGTAGACTGTGATGAGCATATCGGCATCAAGTTTTATATATACCAGATGACGCTGTGTGGCCAGCCAATCACTGTATTGCCCACAACAAACATGGCTATGGCATTACAGTGCATGGCAAGCAATCACTGCATGCTCATTGGCTTTCTAAAGAGCGTCAATCATGGAGGATGGGGACCTGATTTCCCACCCGAGCAACTCGGAAATAGTCACCGAGCGCCGAGCTTGTCAAGCACCGTGATGCTCGGGTGAGTACCGAGCAGTGGCGAGCTTGTTCGCTCATCACTAATCGTTATCCATTTTTAGAAGTCATCCTCCCTTCAACTTCAGCTTTTATACAGATATTGTTATGTTTGCATCAAGAATTTGCTGAAACTTCATTGATTCCATTCTTTCCTCTACCCAAGAAATGTTCCCCGTACCATTGACTGCAACAAAACCATAAAGCATGATTGATCCAACCCCATGCTTAATGCTTGGCGAGATGTTATTTTCCTAAAATTCTGTGCCCTTTTTTCTTCACACATACCTTTGATCATTGTGGCCAAAGAGTTCTATTTTAACCTCATCAGTCCACAGGACTTGTTTCCAAAATGCATCAGGCTTGTTTAGATTTTTTTTGCACATCTCGGACGCTGAATTTTATGGTGAGGATGCAGGAGAGGTTTAGAGGTTTTCTTCTGATGACTCTTTCATGAAGGCCATATTTGTGCAGGTGTCTGTGAACAGTAGAACAATATACCACAACTCCAGAGTCTGAAGAACTTTCTGAAGGTCTTTTGCAGCCAAGCTGGGGTAATTATTTGCCTCTCTAGCAACCCTACAAGCAGCTCTCACTGAAATTTTGCTTGGTCTTCGAGACCTTATCTTGACCTCTACTGTTCCTGTTCACTGCCATTTCTTAATTACATTTCGAACTGAGGAAAGGGCAACTTGAAAACGCTTTGCTATCTTCTTTAGCCTGCTCATGATTTGTGGGTTCTCTACCATTATCATTTTCAAAGTGCCAGGCAGCTGCTCAGAAGATCCCATGGCTGCTGTTTTTTGGCACAAGGTTAGAGGAGACTGGGCTTTTATAAAGCTGGGAAATTTGCATCTCCTGGACTTTCCTAATGCTGATAGTGAAGAAGCCATAACCCTAACAGGATAATAAAGGTCTGAAACCTTGGTCAAAGTTATATGAGAGCACAAATCTTCAAGAGTGCCCAATCTTTTACATTGGCCCATTTTCAATTTTTTCCATTTTTGAAATGTAAAAAATGACAATAATATATATATATACATTCACACTGAAGGCATCAAAACTATGAATTAACACATGTGGAATTATATACTTAACAAAAAAGTGTGAAGCAACTGAAAATATGTCTTATATTCTAGGTTCTTCAAAGTAGCCACCTTTTTTGCTTTGATGACTGCTTTGCACACTCTTGGCATTCTTTTGATGAGCTTCAAGAGGTAGTCACCGGAAATGGTTTTCTCTTCACAGGTGTGCCCTGTCAGGTTTAATAAGTGGGGTTTCTTTCCTTATAAATGGGGTTGGGACCATCAGTTGTGGTGTGCAGATGTCAGGTGGATACACAGCTGATAGTCCTACTGAATAGACTGTTAAAATTTGTATTATGGCTAGAAAAAAGCAGCTAAGTAAAGAAAAACAAGTGGCCATCATTACTTTAAGAAATTAAGGTCAGTCAGTGCGAAAAATTGGGTAAACTTTGAATGTGTCCCCAAGTGCAGTTGCAAAAACCATCAAGCTATACAAAGAAACTGGCTCACATGAGGACCGCCCCAGGAAAGGAAGACCAAGAGTCACCTCTGCTTCTGAGGATAAGTTTATCTGAGTCACCAGCCTCAGAAATCGCAGGTTAACAGCAGCTCAGATTAAAGACCAGGTCAATGCCACACAGAGTTCTAGCAGCAGTCACCAGTGTTAATCTGTGCTTTGGTCTGATGAGTCCAAATTTGAGATCTTTGGTTCCAACCACCGTGTCTTTGTGCGACGCAGAAAAGGTGAACGGATGGACTCTACATGCCTGGTTCCCACCGTGAAGCATGGAAGAGGAGGTGTGATGGTGTGGGGGTGCTTTGCTGGTTTCACTGTTGGAGATTTCTTCAAAATTGAAGGCATACTGAGCCAGCATGGCTACCACAGCATCTTGCAGCGGCATGCTATTCCATCCGGTTTGCGTTTAGTTGGACCATCATTTATTTGCTAAAATACAAAGGAAATGTGTCATCTTTAACTTGAGGCGTTTTATAGATCATTTCATCTTCAACTTGCTTAACTGTTCAAAATAACAATAAGTTTGATCAAGGGTGTCCAAACTTTTACATGCCACTTTAAAGCAAAGAATACTTTTTCACTCACAGATTTGTCATGTTGGAACATTTTGCCTCAATAAAAATGATACAGTTTCATGTTTTTGACTCATTTGTTTGCTTTGTTTTTCATTACCCACATTTAGGTCTTGTGAGAAAAGTTGATGTAGTTTTAGGTCAAATCTAATATATAAAGCTGAATGTGTGTATGTGTATGTATGTATGTATGTATGTGTGCATGTCCGGGATTGGCATCTGCAACGTCGCAGCTACAGCCACAAAATTTTGATCAGTCACACGTCTGGACCCCAAGAGCGTCATAGGCTGTGTTGTGAGGCAAAATTTTAACCCTGCGTGTTTCAATTCACCAAACAATTTTGCCCCTATCTACATAATGGGGAAAAAGTGAAAGGAAAAGTGTTGGAGGCAAATTGACAGCTGCCACATGTGAACAAGGGAAAATTAAAGAATGAGAGCGATGGTGCCAAAGATTATATACCGTACAGTTGCTACGGTGTGGCCCCGACATGGGATACTCATATTCACCACACACAGGGATATGAACACACACACAAAATGCGCCACACACTACCATTTGCTTGAACACATATACCATCCTCAGCACACACAAAACTCATCTCACAAAGATTTATCAGGCTGCCAATAGCAACCAATCACAGCTCAGCTTCTATTTTGCTACAGTTAATTAATCTGAGCTGTGATTGGTTAATATAGGCAACAAAGGAAATTCTCAGTATAACAAAGCTTGTGTAAGGTAATAAGATGTCAGTTAGGGTGTTTTTGTGGAAAGGTTGATGTCAGTCACATTACTTCTATGTGAGAGGATAGAGAAACTGCCAGTTACAGGCTATTTTTACCACAATAATGCCTCATAAGAAAAGGAATTTCATTGCCCGAATGTCAGCTGATGCGAAAAGAAAAGCTGCATTATGGGCCAATGAAAAATGTGAAGACCGAGAAACAAGGCTGACACACATGAGAACAGCAGCTGCTTCCTCAAGAACCAATGAACTTTCTGAGGAGAGGGAAGCAAGGCTTGCAGACATGAAAACAAGAGCTGCTTCCTCAAGAGCAAATGAACTTTCTGAGGAGAGGGAAGCGAGGCTTGCAGACATGAAAACAAGAGCTGCTTCCTCAAGAGCCAATGAACTTTCTGAGGAGGGGGAAGCGAGGCTTGCAGACATGAAAACAAGAGCTGCTTCCTCAAGAGCCAATGAACTTTCTGAGGAGAGGGAAGCGAGGCTTGCAGACATGAAAACAAGAGCTGCTTCCTCAAGAGCCAATGAACTTTCTGAGGAGAGGGAAGCGAGGCTTGCAGACATGAAAACAAGAGCTGCTTCCTCAAGAGCCAATGAACTTTCTGAGGAGAGGGAAGCGAGGCTTGCAGACATGAAAACAAGAGCTGCTTCCTCAAGAGCCAATGAACTTTCTGAGGAGAGGGAAGCGAGGCTTGCAGACATTAAAAGAAGAGCTGCTTCCTCAAGAGCAAATTAACTTTCTGAGGAGAGGGAAGCGAGGCTTGCAGACATGAAAACAAGAGCTGCTTCCTCAAGAGCCAATGAACTTTCTGAGGAGAGGGAAGCGAGGCTTGCAGACATGAAAACAAGAGCTGCTTCCTCAAGAGCCAATGAACTTTCTGAGGAGAGGGAAGCGAGGCTTGCAGACATGAAAACAAGAGCTGCTTCCTCAAGAGCCAATGAACTTTCTGAGGAGAGGGAAGCGAGGCTTGCAGACATTAAAACAAGAGCTGCTTCCTCAAGAGCAAATGAACTTTCTGAGGAGAGGGAAGCGAGGCTTGCAGACATGAAAACAAGAGCTGCTTCCTCAAGAGCCAATGAACTTTCTGAGGAGAGGGAAGCGAGGCTTGCAGACATGAAAACAAGAGCTGCTTCCTCAAGAGCCAATGAACTTTCTGAGAAGAGGGAAGCGAGGCTTGCAGACATGAAAACAAGAGCTGCTTCCTCAAGGGCCAGTGAACTTTCTGAGGAGAGGGAAGCGAGGCTTGCAGACATTAAAACAAGAGCTGCTTCCTCAAGAGCCAATGAACTTTCTGAGGAGAGGGAAGCGAGGCTTGCAGACAAGAGAAGAAGAGCTGCTTCCTCAAGGGCCAATGAGTCATCTCAGCAGAGAGAAGGCCGACTTGCCACTAAGAGAATTGATATTTCTTCCACCAGGGCACAGGAAATGGTTGGAGATTTGAAACATGCTGCCTTTTGTTATCAGTCAGACATAAACTATCAGGATAATCCTAAAGTTCAGATAGGAAAAATGGATGTGGTCTGTATGTACTGCCGTGCCCTAAAATGGAAAGATGAACCACCAGGTTTATGCTGTGCAAATGGCAAGATAAAACTTCCACCTCTCCTGTCACCACTAAATCCCCTAAAGTCTCTGATGACAGGTACCAGTACAATATCAAAGCATTTCTTGGACAACATTAGGAAGTACAACTCCTGTTTCCAAATGACATCATTTGGTGCAACAAAAGAAATGTTTACAACAGGATTTATGCCGACATTTAAAGTTCAAGGACTTGTTTACCACTCAATTGGCTCACTGCTTCCATTACAAGGAGAAGAACCACAATTTCTTCAACTCTTCTTTATGGGAAATGCAGAAGCAGAGGCTCAGCGGAGATGCTCTTTAATTCCTAACACTCGCCTTGATATTGTCACTATTTTGCAGCAGTTCCTTCACTCCAACAATCTATATGTTCAACTTTTCAAGACTGCACTTGAATGCATGCCAAATGACGATTACAAGGTTGTCATTCGAGCTGACAAAGCACCACAAGGTGAACATCAGCGATGTTTCAATGGTCCCGCATTTGATGAGGTAGCCATCTTGATTGTAGGTAATGATTTTCAAAGCCGTGACATTGTGCTTCAGAAAAGGAACAGTAGTTTGCAATGAGTAGCAGAAACTCACAGGTCTTATGATGCTCTGCAATATCCAATCAGATTTTGGCAGGGACACTTTGGCTATCACTTTGGAATACCTCAGACAGATTCTACAACAGGCAACCCTTCAGGAAAAAAAGTGTCTGCCATGGACTTCTATGCATATAGGATCATGACAAGATTTGCAGAGGAAAATCGCATTTTGAAATGCAAACACCTCTTCCACCAATTTATTGTTTACATGTACTGTATGCAAAAATTGAGAGTGAACGTCTTTTATATATCCGACTAAATCAAAAGAAGCTCAGGGAAGAGGAATATATTTACCTTAGAGATGCTGTTGCAAATGATGCTGATCCAAAAGAGTTGGGGAAAATGGTTATTCTTCCATCAACTGTCACTGGAAGCCCACGACACATGCATGAATACACACAGGATGTAATGACTTATGTGAGAAAGTATGGCCGTCCAGATCTTTTCATCACCTTCACTTGCAATCTTGCCTGGGAGGAAATTGGAGGGCACCTGTTGTCGGGCCAAAAAACAGTGAATCGCCATGACCTTATTGATCGGGTTTTCATACAGAAACTTTCAAAAATGACTAATCTCATCACAAAATCACATATTTATTGTGAGACACAGTGCTGGATGTATTCAGTTGAATGGCAAAAAGAGGCCCTCCTCACGCCCACATCTTGATTTGGCTAAAGAAAAAAATACCGAAAATGACAATATCATCAGTGCCGAATTGCCAGACATGATCCATGGTCCGTCTGGGAGTCTGAGCAAAAATTCTCCCTGTATGATTGATGGCAGGTGTTCAAAGCATTACCCACGATCCCTGGTCAAAGAAACCCAAACGGGACAAGATGGATATCCAGTCTACCGAAGAAGAAAGCCAGGGGATGGTGGTTTTATAGCAAAGCTCAAAATGCGTGTTGGATCATCACTCCAAGAGATAGAAATTGACAACAGGTGGGTAATGCCTTACAACCCTTTGCTCTCAAAAATCTTCCAGGCCTACATAAATGTCGAATCTTGCCACTCTGTGAAATCAATCAAGTATATCTGCAAATATGTCCACAAAGGAAGTGATCAAGCAGTTTTTGAACTCCAGAAAAATGGACCTATTATTGATGAAGTGGAGGCATTCCATATGGGCAGGTACATAAGTAGCAATGAAGCTGTTTGGAGAATACTAGGATTCTCCATTCATGAGCGCTACCCACCAGTTGTGCATCTGAGTGTGCACTTGGAAAATGGACAGAGAATTTACTTTAACCCAGCAAACTTGCAGCAGCAGCTCCTAACACCACCTAAGACCACCCTCTTGGCATTTCTTGAGCTGTGTCAAAAGACCCTTTTGCAAAAACAATTCTCTACTGTGATTTACCAAAGTACTACACTTGGAATGCCTCCAGAAAAACACTAGAACGGAGGAAATAGGGGCTTGATATTGAAGGCTATCCAGGGGTGAAAGCAACTGATACTCTTGGTCGCGTCTACACTGTTCATCTGTCAAATGCAGAGTGCTTCTACCTGCGCATGTTACTTCATGTTCTCAAAGGCCCTACATCATTTTCTGACCTGAAGACCGTTGGAGGCCATGTGTGTGAAACATTCTGGGAAGCTTTCCAAAGAAAAGGACTTTTGGAAAATGATGGACACTGAGACATGACCCTCAGTGAAGCAGCAGCCACACAAACCCCAAAGCGACTAAGACACCTCTTTGCTATTATTCTAACAACCTGTAGCATTTCAAATTCTCTTGAGATTTAGACAAAGTACAAAACTGATCTCAGTGAGGACATCCTCATGCAAATTAGAAGCGAAAATCCTCAGCAACTCATCAACTTCACTGAGGAAATGTTCAATGAAACTTTAATACTCCTTGAAGATCAGTGCATAGCAATGTCAGGAAAAGCCTTACAGTTGCTTGGTTTGCCTGCTCCAATAAGAAATCCTGAAGGCATCCAAATGTGTAGGGAGATTTTCCTAGAAACAAACTACAATATTAATGAACTGACAGCATTTGTGTCTCAGAACGAGCCAATATTGGTACCAGATCAAAGGGACACCTACAACTACATTTTAAGTTTCAGTGAAACCAACAAAGGTGGTATTGTCTTCCTTAATTGTCCAGTTGGAACAGGAAAGACATTTGTAATCAACTTGCTCCTGGCAAAATTTCGACAGCAAAAAAAAATTGCACTTGCAGTGGCATCTTCTGGAATTGCAGCTATGCTTTTAAAAGGTGGCAGGACAGCACATTCGATATTCAAACTACCACTTAACCTGTCTCATAGTGACAGCCCCATGTGAAATATTGTCGAGGGATCAGGACTGGCCAAATTGCTTCAAAAATGCAGTGCCATCATTTGGGATGAATGCACCATGTCACACAAAAGGGCTCTGGAAGCAGTGGACAGACTGCTGCAAGACCTGCGTAGCAACAAATATAACATGGAAGGAGTAGTTGTTGTTTTGGCAGGTGACTTCCGTCAAACACTACCTGTTATTCCAAGATCAACCCCTGCAGACGAACTGAATGCCTGTCTCAAAGCATCGTACCTTTGGAGAAAAGTAAAGAAAATGTCACTGAACACAAACATGAGGGTCTACATGACAGGCGATGTTTTTGCTGGACTGTTTTTGAGCCAGCTGTTGACTATTGGAGATGGCAAGGAACCAGTAAACTCAACCACTGGACAGATCACCTTCCGAAGCAACTTTTGTTGCATTGTGACTTCCATTGAGGAGTTGAAAGCAAAGGTTTTTCCAAACATTCAACTCCACTTCAAAAATTATGGCTGGCTGTGTGAAAGGGCTATTCTAGCTCCCAAAAATTACAGTGTCAACAAGATCAATCTTCAAATTCTAAATCTCCTTCCAGGTGTGTGCACCACCTAAAAGTCAGTGGATACAGTAATAGACCCTGCTCAAGCATTATTTTATCCAACTGAGTTCCTCAATTCCTTGGAGACACAAGGACTTCCTCCTCACAACCTCTTTCTAAAACCTGGAGCACCTATTCTGCTATTGAGAAATTTGAATCCACCAAAGATGTGTAATGGAACAAGACTCTTGATTAAGAACCTGTTTCCACATGTAATTGAGGCAACCATTTTGACAGGATGTGCCACAGGAGAAGATGTTTTCATTCCAACAATTTCTCTCATTCCATCTGATTTGCCTTTTTGATTTTAAACGCCTCCAGTTTCCTGTTCGACTGGCATTTGCTATGTCCATCAACAAGGCTCAGGGACAGTCCTTGAAAGTAGTTGGAATCGATTTACAATCTCCATGCTTTTCTCATGGTCAAATTTACGTGGCTTGTTCAAGAGTTGGAACAGCCAAAAATCTGTTCGTGTTTGCACCTGAAGGAAGAACTAAGAATGTCGTTTATCAAAAGGCCCTCGAATAAGGAGTAGAAGATTACTTCATGTTACTTGGCCAATTTAGTTAAATCTGTGTGGAATATCTCTGTTGTTGAAATATATGTTGTGAAATGCTTCTATTAGCTTAGTTTTTGCCTTTTAATAATTACATTTCTATCTATTTGTTTTGTGCTTTTGTGTGGAGAATACATTTTTGTTAACACATTCTATTTTGCTAACAGCATTTATTAACCCGGGCGAAGCCGGGTAGTACAGCTAGTTTATATATAAATGCGAAAACTTTCAATCACCAATGTACATTCATTTTTTCCAATTACAGCATTATTTTTACTCAAACTGGGAATTACTTCATAAAAAAGAGAAGAAAGCTTTCTTTTATACTTTCTCACTTTGAGATATCCGCCAAACTTTAGTTATCAAATATGCACAAAATAAGTTTACCAAGTTTTCTTTGTTTGACCCAAGGCTAAACAGAAATAACAAAAGCCTTGTAAATGTATTGTATTTAAATTATGTTATACTCATTACAATTAATGTAGAAATATTTTATAACATCTTCTTTATTGTTCCCTTTATACATTATAAAGTAGGCCAATGTTCTAAACCAACCTTTAAATACTTTATATATCTTTCATGAAGAGTGATATATTCACGGCATTCATTCTTCCATACTGATACGCTCTATTTTCATTTAGTGAGCTCAGACCCAAAATAGAAGCTAGAACAAAAATCTTGGATGAAGATTTATGTAGTGAGTGCCATGAATATACCTCTCTTTATGTAGGATTTTGTTGTATCTTTCTGATTTACACAGAGTACCACCCATTTTTAATGCGGAGACCTGTGGATTTTGCCATTTATATCCGACATAGTAGTGCCACTCTCTTGTGGTGGACAATCTTTAAATTTAATTTCCCAGTATGGACTCGTGCATTTTGATGCTAAAGCTAGTACTACACTCGTGTATTTAAAATAGTAGAAGCATCAGTTACTAAGCTTTGCATTGATACAAGTCTAGTGCTGAAATCAATTAGTTTGGTTGTGAAACTAAATATATGATTTGAAACCAAACAGCCATAGCAACTATAAGAACATTGAATTCTTTATTCCAAGAAAAATACAATAAAGTAACAAAACAAACAGTAGATGGTAAAAAAGCATCTCACACTGTGAGGGGCATCAAGTCAAAATATTTAACCATCTAGATAGTGTATAATCTGTATCCTCTGACAAAAAAGTCTGACAACTTATATCAATATGTAGTCTGTTTAGTAATATGTATTAGCTTGCATATGCAAACAGATAGCAGTTGAATAGGGGGCACATAGTAAAACAAAAAATAATAAACACAAAGCATATACCTCTTACTATATAAAGGGCAATGTGCATAAGGTCTGTGTCAATAAGATAGTCTTGTATACAAGTGTGTCCTAATTCACTGTAGCTTAGAAAAAACTGCCAACTTGCACATGCGGCCAGAGTCAGATGTCCCTCCACCCCAACGAATATTTTGTGTGTAACTTGCTCACGGGGCGGGAAGGAAGTTGCTGTGGCTGTTTGGTTTCGAATAATATATTTAGTTTCACAACAAAACTAATTGATTTTCGCATGTTCATATACACAGCAATAACTAGTATGTTATATAAGGACAATTGATTATAAGGCTAGTGCTGGAAAGAAAATTTGAATATTTGCCTGGTTATACCATCAATGATACAATATCATACCTTACTGGGGGCATCTAATGTAACTAGGTAGAGGTGAATTTATTCAAGTGTAATCAAATTTTACAAAAATCTGTATGCTTCAGTACATGGCTTTTTGTAATTCAATCGGCATGAATTAAGTAAAATGTCAGTAAGAGGTCTGCCATTTTGCAGTACCGTAAAGGGACAGAAAAGGGGTTAAAAATCAAAAAAAAAATATTCACCTCAGCGCTCACCTTTACGGTTGCCCCCGGTGCTCACTGTCCCCCGTCTTGTCCTCAGTGGCTCTACTTACCACCGCTGCACACAGAATCTCTAAGCCTCATCATGTTAGACCTTGTTGACACCTGAGATATTCATGTGCAGGATTGTTCTGGATCTGGTCCCGACTGTAAGTCCTGGGCTACCATAAAAAGGCCTAGGATTTCAGTGCCTGTTAAGAAGAGATGCCAAGAATTAGATGGGGGATTGTGAGAAAAGAGGGTGGGCAGAAAGCAGGGTTGTCAAATTTACTTCTTATTTTTTCTGGACAGCTTATCAAAAAATCACAAACAATATTTTTTATGGACACATTTGTAAAACCATAAAAAATCATTATGATTATAAGTGCTACATGTCTACAGCTCATAACTCTGATAAGAAGACATCAGCTGCATTCACCGTAAATTGTAAAATGATGATAATTACAGTCAAAATAATTTGTAGAAGTTTCTTCAGCTACAGAAAAATCACAGATCATAATATGGGACATTCAATTCGTGGAGAATAAATTTGAATTGTATTTCTAGGTAAAATCCTCACAATTTAGCAAATTCGAATCTTGACAGAGGTGGCAGGCATTATTTTACCCTAATGTTCTATCATGTACAAATTCTTTGCAATTGCATATTTTAATGACATGTGTAGACTGATGTTGTGTAGGGCACTCTTTAAACATCTGTATAAGCACAGTATAATATACAGTATAAGCACAGTATAATATATGTAGAAATAATTCACTTAATGAGTTCCAGAAGGAGATTTTCTATCTGTCTCTCATAACGAGTAAAGGCTTTCAAGAGGAACCAAAAATTAGCTGTCAGTAAGCATCACATTTCTCTAAGTTAAAGACAACAGTCTAATTACAGAGGCTGCAAGCTGCAAATGACCCTCAACATCCTTATAAAAACAACAGTATTCCTGCCAAATTCTACCCAAGGCCCTAATACTATTCTAAGTCTAGACTAAAATGTCTTATTATGTGTAAACTAAATGTATCAAGGGGGCAAATAAGCCCCAAAATATATGAGCTAATTTCAAAATCAGTGACCCCTAATTTCAAGCTCAAGTAATAAAAACTTTTTTCTTCTTAGAAATACTTTCACAAAAACATTGGGGAATTGCTTGAATAGCAAACTATTTAATATGCGATTATTAATATGCTATTATTTCCTATTTGGTGGTATTGTAAACTAACACTAATATTACATTTAACTTAAAAAATCTAATTGACTCCTTAGGGAGCTGTAGATATCTACTAGACTACAGTCACACATATGCATGAGTATTAACATCGGAAAGAAACTGAACAATTTTTTCTCAGATATCATCCTTGTGGCATTATAGGTGCTTCAGTTTTTTACTCATCCCTTTTTTTTCACTGATGCAGCTAAACTAAACTAAAAAATAAAGTTGCACTCTGTAACGCTATAGCATGCAAACATGAAATATATGAAATTGTTATTGCATTACTGCTTTAGAAAATAGGAAAAAACGAAGATACTTGGTTCATAAATTGGCCAATTAATGTATGCCTAGGTGATCTTCTTTGCTCGGAACCTAATCTAATGTGACTCCTCTCATGCGCTGATAGCCTACATTTTACATGGGTATATAGGATCCTGCTGTGATTAAAACTGCCATAGGCTGAAGGTTGGAGTGCTCGGTCAGTGGGTCTATGTATAGGTATCAAAGACGGACTGTCACTTTGAAACAGAATTCTGTTCTGAACAGGCGCTGTTACTGGTATACATAGGCCATCTAACTGAGCACTCTTTATAGAAACCATGGAAGCTGTGTCCTGCAGACTAGAGATGAGCGTTGTTCTACTCGAACTGTTCGCCAATCTCAAATTCGAGCTGTTTTGGGCGGTGTTCGAGCCGTTCGGCGAACACGAACAATTTGAGAAAAATTCGGCTGTTCGAGGTTATGTTCGATAACTGTTCGTGCACCAAAATCATAACTGGATTTTTTCTCAGTAATGATGAAAAATAATGTTAATACGCAGTTTGAGTGTACAGCGGGGTGGGGGGAGGGGCAGGGGATGGATCTCTGCAGGAACAATGAAGATCTCCATTTTTTTTTCTCTTTCCCGCATTTGCAGTGGGGAGGTGCAATCTGTCAGCCTATCAGCAGCGCACACACGGAGCGAAGTGCTTTTTTTCACACAAGCAAGGGCATGTGTCATTGGCAGTGTATGTCACATGTCCTTGCCCTATAAGACCAAGCCATTTTCCCCGTCGCCACCATTTTCTCACTGCTGCAGCTGCGTGTTAGACGGCACCACTGTTGCTGTGTGCGCTATACCTTGTTAATTTCAAGCCAATTTTCGCACAAATCTACAGATAGCTTGGGAGTAGGGAATAGTTGTGATTGCAGTCCTTTTAAGGACTAGGTTAGAGCATTTCCTACGACTTTTATCAGGCAGGTCTGTGCTCTTAAATAGATAGATTGTGGGAGTAAAGACTAATTGTAATTGGAGTCCTTTTCAGGACTAGGTTACATCAGTTCCTATCAGTTTTTGCCAGGCAGGTCTGTGCCAGTGCTGTGCAAGTTTTTTTCACAGCATTTGGCTGAATCTAGCAAAGCTAATCCTTTTTGGCCTATTGCAGAGTGTGTTAGTCAGTGGAGTAGCCTATCTGTGTTGCAAGATATACCACCTGTGTATAGAATACCAATTTTTTTACTGCACCTAGTGAAGTAAAATCTTTTGGGCATAGCATCATTCTATTAGTCCATCTATACTGACCTCCATCAGGTTGCAAATTGAATATATTTTTTTCTGCATCTACCTCTGAAAAATATTGGGCTTCTAGCTGTGTGTGGGACTTGTTCTATTAATCCATCTATACAGACCTCCATCAGGTTGCAAACTGAATATATTTTTTTCTGCATCTACCTCTGAAAAAATATTGGGCTTCTAGCTGTGTGTGGGACTTGTTCTATTAATCCATCTATACAGACCTCCATCAGGTTGCAAACTGAATATATTTTTTTCTGCATCTACCTCTGAAAAAATATTGGGCTTCTAGCTGTGTGTGGGACTTGTTCTATTAATCCATCTATACAGACCTCCATCAGGTTGCAAACTGAATATATTTTTTTCTGCATCTACCTCTGAAAAAATATTGGGCTTCTAGCTGTGTGTGGGACTTGTTCTATTAATCCATCTATACAGACCTCCATCAGGTTGCAAACTGAATATATTTTTTTCTGCATCTACCTCTGAAAAAATATTGGGCTTCTAGCTGTGTGTGGGACTTGTTCTATTAATCCATCTATACAGACCTCCATCAGGTTGCAAACTGAATATATTTTTTTCTGCATCTACCTCTGAAAAAATATTGGGCTTCTAGCTGTGTGTGGGACTTGTTCTATTAATCCATCTATACAGACCTCCATCAGGTTGCAAACTGAATATAATTTTTTTCTGCATCTACCTCTGAAAAAATATTTGGGCTTCTAGCTGTGTGTGGGACTTGTTCTATTAGTCCATCTATACTGACCTCCATAAGGTTGCAAACTGATTATAATTTTTTTCTGCATCTACCTCTGAAAAAATATTTGGGCTTCTAGCTGTGTGTGGGACTTGTTCTATTAATCCATCTATACAGACCTCCATCAGGTTGCAAACTGAATATAATTTTTTTCTGCATCTACCTCTGAAAAAATATTGGGCTTCTAGCTGTGTGTGGGACTTGTTCCATTAATCCATCTATACAGACCTCCATCAGGTTGCAAACTGAATATAATTTTTTTCTGCATCTACCTCTGAAAAAATATTTGGCCTTCTAGCAGTGTGTGGGACTTGTTCTATTGGTCATCTATACTGACCTCCATCAGGTTGCAAATTCAAAATAATTTTTTGTCTGCATCTACCTCTGAAAAAATATTTGGCCTTCTAGCAGTGTGTGGGACTTGTTCTATTAGGCCATCTATACTGACCTCCATCAGGTTGCAAACTGAATATAATTTTTTTCTGCATCTAACTCTGAAAAAATATTTGGCCTTCTAGCAGTGTGTGGGTCTCATTGTATTAGGCCATCTATACCAAGCTCCACCAGCTTTTCAATTAATAATAATTTTTCGCTGCATCTAGCCCTGAAAATAATTTTTCTTCCCAATAGTGGTAGCAATAGAAATATGGGGCGCGCTCCTGGCTTACAAAAATATACGCTTCATAACAAAAAACACCAGCTTAGCGCACTGCATTAATAAGATGGCATCATCGTCTCTCCCAGTGCTAGGCCTACTACCCAGGCTAGCATTCCTGTGCCTAAAACACAATGTATGGGTCCGCGCTAGCCACTATGCTGAGGGGTCTAAAGCTGCTGCTAACGCTTTATAACAATTCAATTGGCAGATTTTCACAGAGCTCTTCCACAATGCCCACCCATCGGGACAACAGTTGCCCACCTTCCCTATGGGATCTAGTGGCGAATAGTTGATGCCATTAATCAGAGCGTCAGTTGCCCCATCGACGTGGCAAGCATACGGTAAGGCATGGGAAGAGTGGACACGACTAGTAGCAGGCAGACGGGTTGACCAATGTGAACAAGCCAGATCACAAGTCACCATAGAATTTCTCCACCAGCTAATGATGAGGGGCATATCAGGGGCGTCAGCGCAGCGGTGTCTGACCGGAGTAGCATTTCACTTCCAACTACTGAATTGGGGAGATGTGACAAAGATTCATCATCAGACAATCCATAAAAGGGTGGAAAAGGGGTCAGCCAAGTCAAGAGTGTAGACGTCCCGTCCCGTGTCACTAAAACTGATTTCTCACATCATATCCCTAACACCATTAACATGACACTCACAATTTGAAGCCACGCTACTGTCTACTGCATTTGTGATCGCCTTCTTCGGGGCGCTATGCATAAGCGAATTAGTCCCTCAATCCAAAATTAGCACCAGTGGAGGCTTATTACACCAGGACGTAGTCATAGGCAATAATGCAATACGTCTACGCATACACAAATCGAAAATGGTTCCAGCGGGCAGGGGCACTTGGGTACTTCTACAACCCACAAACGGTACACTGAGTCGGGTAACAATAGTAAAACCATATCTAACCATCAGATCACAAAGTAATTTGTTCCTATCACACATTGATGGGACGCCATTATCAAGATACCAGTTCCAAGCTATATTTAATAAATGCATAACATCGGCAGGGAACCACCCCAAAGATTACGGGACACACTCATTCCGCATAGGCGCAGCCACAGAAGCAGCAAGAGCAGGACTGTCAGAAACGGAAGTTCAGAGGATAGAGAGATGGTGATCCACGTGTTTGGCAAGATACATAAGACCGGACTTGTTATCCTAACGTGGTTTGTTTCTTTTACAGGTGACGCTAAGCCAACAGTGTGGGTGATAGGCCACTCGTATATATATTGGGCAGATTAAAGGGCGAAAGTCCGCCCAGGCGGGAGGAAATTAGAGTTTCATAACACATATTTCAACTGGAGAGGTATTAGAGGCCTGCTATGGCCACAGGTACTAATGGAGGTAATCAAGGTAGGGAGAGAGGCAAGATGTCTGGTCATCTTAGTTATACAGGCCGGGGGAAACAACCTAGGTCATCATAAGAGCGCATAACTAATGGCAATAATGAAACTAGACACTGAGCGCTTCAGAGAATTTTTCACAAAACTAGCTATAGTATGGTCAGAGATTGTGCCGATAGCGGTATGGCAAGGTGCGCGAGACATCACGGCCATCGAACGGACAAGGCGGGTAATAAATATTCGGATGGCAAAATTTAGAAGAGACAGAGGCGGTGTAGTGGTACGACACCGACAACTGGAAGGAGATAAAGCAGGCCTCATACGGCCCGACGGTGTTCACTTAATGGATATTGGACTGGACATATTCCTGTCAGGACTCCAGGACGGAGTGGAACAAGCGTTAAGAGTGATTGGTGGGGGTCAGAGTCCTGCATACGAGTACGCAGGATCCTCCGTGGCCTGGAAATAGAAAGGACATGTTGGAGAGTTACACTTGTTGGCCTAGTTGCCGGAGTGGAGACCCAGGGCATGCTGCAACAAGCTGAATTATTTTAGAAATAAAATGTCTTTCTAATGGAATGAGTATAAAGAGTTAATAAAGCTGTGACCGATCCTCACCCATCCAGTTGTAAGAGTTACCTTATTGTATTGTCAAGGAAAGGGGGGCGGTAGGGGGGCTGAGCGTCTGGGTTTGGTTGGGGGTCCCCACAGTCTGCCTAGGCTAGATGCATTTAAAAATTCTTATTAGATACACAGGCGGTGCAGCTTGCTTCGCAGCTGGGCTACTACGCCCAAAGTATTGCCTAGGCTAGATGCAGTTAAAAATTCTACGCTGACTAGCAGACACTGAAGATTTGGAGCAGACCTCTGAGTAAACAGCTCTTCAGACTCAATCATCTGTGTTACCCCAAGCCATAGTGTATGTAGTTTCTTACAGTTAACACTAGGACTACTGGACTCGTGACCCCGCCTAGAACTACTGAAAGGAGTCATTTTGACTCCTTGCTTGTTTTCGTTTATTTTTAGAGTTTCATTTGTGGTTATTTATTAATAATTATATTTTTTGTAATGTATTATTATTGTGAGATCCAACAGTAATGCTTTTGATTGTTTTTTTTCTGCTTTTCTTATTTTTCTACAGAAAATAACAATAATTATAATAGACGTTTTTCAAACATTTTTTTTTATTCAAGTGCACACATATAAACAACAACTGAAGAACAAAAAGCAGAGAAAATGTAGGTGGAGGAGCATAAAAATGAAAATATGGCGCAGAATTCACCTTCTAAACATTTGGTGTTTCGCATTTTAGGCATTGCCTTTGATTTATGGCAGTACATTGCCCACACAAAGACTTACCACAAGTCTTACAATTTCCGACAGATCTATTTTTCTTGCACTTTTCTTTGATCTGGCAAAATTTTGTTTGAACCATCACTTCTGAGCATGTAGAAACTTGGGACGTGGAACCCTTTTCCCTTTCTGTGACATAAGGACCACTCAACTCTCTCACAAGCGTTTGCAAAAATGCCTTGCGTGACATTTTTTGGTGGGTCATCTCCTTGAATATTATCCATGCATTTATACCCGCAAAGTCTAAGGCATTTTCAAATGCATGAACAGGCCATCTCCTTGTGCATGTTCGTGTGGTATATTTTCGTGCCATCTGATCCACTACATCTACTCCATATTTTGTTTCATTGTAAAACTTTACCGTTTCTGGAGTTTTTTTAGCGGAATCAGACGCAACAACAACATCTGGATGGACGGAACTCAAAATGACAACATTTTTGTTGGGCTTTCCTTGATATACTGTAAGTGTAAAATTGTCTTCATTTCTAAACACTTTAGTGTTGTACAATTCCTCTTTCATGGATTTTATTTCTTTAGGCACTTCTCGCCTTATCTTGTTCAGTGTTCCCACGATGGTTGTTCCTTTGCTTTTTAGCTGTTTAGCTAATTTTACTGAAGTAAAATAATTATCGGTTGTAACATTGCGACCTTTTTTCAAAAACGGGTCCAATAACTTCATTACCACATGGTCAGCTAAACGGTCCTCAGCACGGCGTGTGTCATCTTTGCCTAGATAAGGGAAGCCATTTGCCAGATATTTGCTCCTCTTATCAACAGCTAGCCAATATTTGTGGCCATATTTATCTGGTTTGGAAGGCATGTACTGCGTGAATGGACACCTAGTTTTGCTTGGGAAAAGTTGCTCAACCACCGTTATGTATGGGCCAGGTTTGTAACACGCAATACAATTTTCAATAAACCTGTCCCACACAGTAGAAAATAGAGCAAACTTGTCCGTTTGCAGTCTCTCCGATCGAGTAGATTTCTCATCAAATCTGAGAAACCTCATAATTTCAACAAAGCGGTCCCTAGATATTGTCGCTTTGCAAAACGGTATTCCCCAGTCATTGCACCAAATACTGCTAATCGAGTGACGGTTTGTGCCAGATATTCCACGAGCATAGAATATCGCAATGAATGCATCTAGCTCCTCATCAGATAGAGTAAACTGTAAATTATTGTTCCTGCATGCTTCTGCAAGCGTACAGTTCTTTATATGTGTCAATATATATGAATCAAAAAATAAACGCCATGCGCTCAAAGGACTATCGATAGTGATATTTCTTCTGGCGTATCCTGTAGGGCCAGGTGCTTCTCGAAGAATATTTTTCCTGTCACGCCTACCAGGCAAGTGTTCTCCAATTTCAACAGGTTTCCATTGAATACCATCCGCTGAAACTAGTATTCCTTCCGATTCGCCTTCTCTGGTGTTTGTTGTTGCATTACCTTCGCCGCCATCGTTATCTGTTGTTCTTTCATTTCTGGAACGTTTTGCTGATTTTTTCTGTCCACGACCAGGAGGATGGTCACGAGGCAACATAACTGCATGAGCCCGATCCCGAGTTGATGTGCTTGGAATATCTGTAAAAAAGTTGATGAATATTTAGAATTTTTGTTTTGTAAGGGTCCGTGCACACTGGCTGGATTAGCGGCGGAATAACCGACCGGATATTCTCACCACAATCCGGCCCGTACCTGCCCGCTCAGGTACAGAGCGGAGTTTCATACCTGAAGCTCCGCTCCGAACCCCGGGCTGGAGCCGCTGTCTGGGACGGAGCCGTGCTCGTGCGTAAGCAAGCGCTGCTCTGTCCCTGACAGCGGCTCCAGCCCGGGGTTCGGAGCGGAGCTTCAGGCATGAGCGGGCAGGTACGGCCTGTATTGCAGCAAGAATATCCAGATGGCTATTCAGCCAGAATTCTGCTAGTGTGCACAGGCCCTAACTCAGTGTGTGGCAGAACAAATAAATACACATAACTACTTACCTTCTGGATTTGTTCCTTCTGAGTCTTCAGATTCACTTGATATGTTCTGAGGAATGAAATCTTCATCACTGTCAGAATCAAATACATGTTCCTGCAATTCGGATTCCGATTCATCCTCCGGTATGGATTGCAAAGTCGCCAGAATATCCTGAGGCTTTATCAAACGTCTTCTCTCCATATTCCTCACAAATTCCATAATTCTATATAGTTCCCTGCTGAAAAATAGAAATGAAATGAAAACTAAAAGAAATAATAACTGTTCTGCCACCTTCAAAAGTAGGTGGGCTGAATCAGTTGACAGACAGCTAAACTATTTCATAACAATTCATACCTGTATGAGTCTTCAGAGCTCGTATGTCTGCGTCTGTTCTCTTTGTCTCTTCAGCTGAACTGAAAGTAAAGTTACTATCCAGAATACTGTCTCCTGCTAGGACCTTAGAAAAACACCACCCTTCATTAGCATAAGATAAGAGCCTAGAGTAAACAAGCTATTTTGTTCAGCATTACACAGTAATACAAGCAGGTAAAACACAAGGAAAATGTGAAAAGTTGACATGTAAATTGAACTACATCTATATGAACATCAGGGTAAATAAGACAGAGTGAAAAAATTATGCACAAAACTTTATAGCAACATTTAGTGACAAAAGGACCTCCAAATATAGTAGGGAGTCAAAATGACTCCCTTCAGTAGTTCTTGGTAAATTTTGAAAAAAACGCGCAAATTTTTCACCAAAATTATTTATTCTCACAAAATCTTTTTTCACATCATATTTGAGGAAAAGTCACCGAGTTTCAAGCCGGAATTCTGAAAAATGTAGTCACAGAAGAGAAATAAAAACGAAAGGAGTCAAAATGACTCCATCAGTAGTTCTAGTGTTAAAAGGGGGGGGGGAGCGACCCAACCCACCTGGAATTGACGATGCCAACGTCACGTAAGACACAGCAAGGGGACTCCAAAAAGAGTTTCCATTTTTTCCCAAAATTGTGGCACAGACACCACTTAACCCTAGAACGCATACCTGGGGCCTCGCAGTCCCGCCCTGTTAATTGTTTTCTATTTTCTGCAAGATTACTTTAGTTAGAATTTTGAAACTCTAGGTATTCTTCATGTATATAGTTGTTTGTCATTTGAGTTTGAGTTATTCAATGTTATTTGCACACGGGCCTAAAAGGCCAAAGGTATATGAAAGTGTAGATTTTTATGGTCATGCGTTCTAGGGTTAAGTGGCATCAATTGCCCCACAGTTGCTTAAAACGGTTGGTGAGGTGATATTACCAAATCCTCAAGCTTTTAGCCTCCCAAGGATAACACAGGATTAGAAAAGTCCTTGCGAATCCATGATTTGTTCATCTTTATGAACGTGAGTCTGTCTACATTCTCAGTGGACAGCCGCGTGCGCTTATCTGTCAGCACACCATCAGCAGCGCTGAACACACGTTCAGAGAGAACACTGGCTGCAGGGCATGACAAGATCTCCAAGGCGTGAGTGGCGAGCTCCGGCCATTTTTCCAGATTGGAATACCAAAATGAGCAAGGGTCCAGTGACACAGTCATGGCTTCGATGTTCACTTGGAGATACTCCTGCACCATCCTCTCTAGGCATTGACTATGTGTCAGACTTCTTGTCTCCTGTGGCCTTGCAAAGGATGGTCTAAAAAAGTGGTGAAACGATTTCACAAAATTGCTGTTACCAGCAGATACTGTGTTACTGTTACGGTTTGAGTGATGAAGACTCGACAGTCCCGCGGTTGGCAAGTTAGAACTGTGAGATTCACTTCGTGCACCACTGGTGTTTTGTGGAAAAGCACATGTAAGATTCTGCAACAGCGTCTGCAGATACTCCTGCATGCGTCAATCCCTTTCTATGGCAGGAATTATTTCGGCAAATTTACTTTTGTACCGGGGATCTAAGAGTGTGGCAACCCAGTAGTCGAGATTACTTCGAATTCTGCAATCTGAGGGTCATGTTGCAGGTAGTACAGCAAGAAGGCACTCATGTGTCTTGCGCATCCAGGAGGACCAAGTCCTTGTTGTGTTGGTAGCGAGGTAAGAATCATGCTTCTTTCCTCTGCCCTCTCCCCCCAACCTCGCACAACAGAAATGTGATCAAGGTCTCCCTCATCTGATGAGTCTTCCATGCCCATCGCCAGTTCATCCTCCACTTCTTCCTCGGCTCCTGCACCTTCCTCAACAGTTTGGCTGCTACCATGCGCCCTGTTTAATCCCTCTCCCCCACCCTCCCATGCCTGCCTCCTTGGTGCTGCCAACCGTCTGGACCTTGGAGATGTTATCCCTTCCGCATATGACTCCTCCTCTACTTCCTCCACCTCCTCTTGTCCGACCACCTGACTCTGAATTCTGTTTAATGTGTGCTCTAGCATGTAAATCACCGGAATAGTTATGCTGATAATGGCATCGTCGTCAGCACTAAACATCTTCGTCGCAATTTCAAAACTGTGCAGAAAGGTGTGTGGCGCCCCTGAGGGTGCAGTCACCACAGAGTTACTGCATCTCACCCAGAGTTGTGGTATCTCACCCTCAGGTAAGGAAGGCATATGGCTCGGGACCCTAACACCTGCATCCAACACATACCCGCAGTGGGGTTAGGGCGAGATTGCTCCTAAGGGAGAGCACAGTCCCAGGTCCATAGCTGGTGGGAGGATCCTATGTAGTGGGTGCTTAGGGGAGCAGCTTAGGGGAGCACATGACAGGGAGAGTATAAATAGGAAGCCATCTTAGAAAGAGCAAGCCAGTCAGAGGAGGAAAAGTGACAGGAGCAGAGGCTCGGCATGAGCTCTGCTCCGGAGGCGGGCCTAGCCTGGGAGGCCCAGGACTGAAGGAGAGAAGAGAGGAGTGGGAGCAGGAAGGCTCCAGGAACCGAAGGGACCCTAGGGCTACGGGCCGTGCAGAAGGCCACCTGTACTCCCGCTGCTACCAGGAGGTAGAGGGGTCAGGCCAGATAAGGGGAACCGGTCCCTAAACTAGAGGAGAAACAGCAAGGCTCAACTAGAAACCGGAGGCTGCAGCATTTCATGTACTGCAGGCAAAAGTCCACACCAGTCTCACTAAGAAGGTAGCCACATAGGACCCAGGGGACGGAACACAAGTCGCCCGCCAAGGCCCGAGGATACCTGATAGAAGTGTCACTGGGTGTGAGGTGCAGGGAGAAGACCAGAGAAAGGACACACAGAAGGGGGTCCTGCTAAGTACTCCGGAGCTATCTGGGGGTGGACTGAGCCCCTCACTGAGTACGCACAGCACGACGGGTGAGATAGCTCTGGTACCTGTAATCTGGACTGCAACAACTGTGAGTAAAGATCTTGGGACTGCATCACACGGACTCTGTGTTCATTAATGACTCCCTGCACTACAACCACCATCATCCACCCACACTGCCCTGAAGCTACACTCTTCCTGTGGTGAGTAATAATACCATTGCAGCAAAACAACCAGCTTCAGAGGACTGTTCCGCAGCGGCGGCCCCTTTGGCCGCACTCCACAGGTGGCGTAGTCGGACATTATAAATCCATATATACAAATTACCGTTGGATTGACCGCCCTGGGTCACGGACCGGGTCACCGCCACAGTGACTACAACCCCCAGCGTCTACCGGCCCGGCTCCGGGTACCCCACGGCCCAGGGGGCGCGTCAACTTCATAGGTCCCTGATCTGAGACCAATCCTGCTGTGTGATTTGCCCCACCTCTGGATCTCGTTGGCCCAGGCTATACGTCAGAAACTATTGCACCAGGGCTTGTCGGTGCTGCCACAGTCGCTGCAACATGTGCAGAGTTGAATTCCACCGTGTCGGCACATCGCATTTCAGCCGGTGAACTGGCAGGCCCAACAACTTCTGTAGAGATGTAAGTCGTTGAGCTGCGGGATGCGAACGGCGGAAGTGAGCACACAGCGACCGTGCCCTCTGCAGAAGGCCATCTAGTCCGGGATAGTGGGCTAAAAATTTATGGACAACCAGGTTCAACACGTGAGCCATACAAGGCACGTGTGTAACATTGCCCCGGCGAAGGGCCGCACCCAGGTTTGCAGCATTGTCGCACACGGCCTTCCCTGGTTGCAGGTCCAGTGGAGACAACCATTCATGAAACTGGGTCTCCAGAGCTGACCACAAGTCCTCAGCTGTGTGACTCACATTTCCCAGACATTTCAAAGTAAATACTGATGCCGTTGAGCCCTGCTGCCAGCATAGTAAGGAGGTGCGCAGTTAGAAAGCAGGTGGCATTACCAGACAGGCTTTGGGTGCAGGTGGAGGACCGAGAGGAGGTTGAGGAGGCAGAAGCAGTGGAGGAACCTCTAGATAAAGAGGATTGACGTACAACTCGCGGGGACGGCAAGACTTGGACAGCAGCCCCTTGTCCTGCTGTCACCATAGTTACCCAGTGCCCTGTCAGCGACATGTAACGCCCCTGTCCATGCCTACTCGTCCAAGTGTCTGTGGTGAAATGCACCCTGTCACACACAGAGTTTCTCAAAGAAGCGGTGATGTTGTGTGCGACATGCTGGTGGAGCGCAGGCACACCTTTCTTTGAGAAGTAGTGCCGACTGGGCATCTGGTACTGGGGCACTGCGACGGACATAAGGTCTCAAAAATCCACTGTGTCCTCCAGGCGGAAAGTCAGCATTTCTGTAGCCAACAGCTTGCAGATGGTGTGACGCGCCCCCTGGGCCATATTCTTTAGGGGAATACCCGGAGCCGGATCAGATGGGGGTTGTAGTCTTCCGAGTGGCTGTGACCCGGTCCGTGCCCAGGGTGTCAAGCTCAGTTGTATGTGGCAGTCCTACAGATGTTATTAAGTTCTTAATGTCGACTACGCCACCCGTTGTATTGCGGTCACTACGGCCGCCGCTGCAGCAGGGTCCGCTGAGGCTGATGGTGTTGGTGCAGCTTTTGGTAGTATAACCCCCAACGGGTGGGGTATAGCCTCAGGGGGTCAGGTGCAGAGGATGGGGGTTGTGGTGGTGCAGCGTAGATGTTAAATGATGACAGAGTCGGGTTGTGCAGTTTAGGGTATTTACTCACTGCTGATGTTCCGGTCACTCCAGCTTCAAGTGACCACCCGAGCCGTGCTGCGTCCACCAGGTCCTGGATCCAGCCAACCCCCAAGCAAGTCCGGAGCGTGGCCCTGAGCTCTCCTTCTGTCCTTTCCTCTGGCCGTCCCCACTAGTGATCCACCTAGGTCCAGCTCCCTCGGGCCTTCTGTTGGGAAACCCTTGGCCTTGGGTTCCCTGACCCTCCACGTGGTCTGCCTTCGGGGTGGATGTGGTGGGTGGCCGTGGCAGACGCTGCCCACGGCCTCCGGTCTCTGGCTAGGGTGTGCTTTTGCCCCCACCAGTTTGGGCTCCGGTACCCTATTGCCGACTCTTCACCCGGGGATTGAATTTGGGTTCTTAGAGTCCTTTCTTTTTACCCCCTCTGGGTCTCTCTTTCTTCTCCTCTCTCACTCTGGCTCAGGCCGCTCTGCTCCTCTGCTCTCTTTCACTCCTCTGCAAAGGCTGACTGACTCCACTCAGACAGACTGACTGACTGACCCTGATCTTTGATGGTGCCCACCTTAAATACTCCCTCTATGTGTGAGCTCAGGTGACCAGCACCCAATGAGCTCCTAACTTTACCCAGGCTGCTCCCCCTATCTGCCCCTACACTACTTGGGATGTACCACCCCCCTCCCACTCCAGCCAGGAACAGACTCGGTCGTACCTGCACATTTCTAAGTGGGAGTACCGTTGGTCTGTTCCCCGGAAATGGGATGTGTGTAGTGCATGCAGCCTACCGAGCTCAGTTCCACTCTCCATCCTTATCCGGGAGTGGAATATCACACCTCTGGGTTGAGGTGCAATACCCCTGCAGCAGCCGAATCCTCAGGGTGCTACAGGTGCAATTCAACCTCTTAGCTTTCTCATGGCTAGGAGGAAATGGTCTTTTACTTGTCCACATCTGAGGGACCGAGGGCTGGCTGTTGTGCTTTGACGGGGTTGAGTAGGGTGTCCCTGGCAAACTGCCGGTCTGTGAGGAAGATGCAGGCGGACATGTTAGGTTGCCTTGATCCAAAGGTGGTGCTCTCGATGTCAGAGAGCTCTCAACACCAGCAGGTGTTTCCACTTCCCAATGAACTGACGACTTGCCAATCACACTGGCTGTTGCAGGTAAAGAGGTGGCAGGTCTGCATCCAAAAACATGTGTGACTGCTGTCCCCCCAGTCACAGAGGATGAAGAGGCCGCGGATGCACAAGATGGGGCAGACGGTGGTTGGCCCAGCCTGCTAGGCCGCATTGTAGCACAGTGAGCTTCCCACTGCAACTTATGCTTCATATCCATGTGACGGTACATGCATGTTCCTATCTTCAAAAAGGGGAAGAAGGTGGACCCAGGGAACTATAGGCCGGTGAGTCTGACTTCTATACCAGGAAAGATCTTTGAACAAATTATTAAACAACATGTATGTAAGTACATGGATAAGAATGAAGTGATTAACCAGAGTCAGCATGGGTTTGTAACTAACAAGTCATGTCAGACTAACTTAATTTCCTTCTATGACAGAATCACTGACTGGGTGGATCAGGGAAATGCTGTAGATATAGTATATCTTGACTTCAGCAAAGCATTTGACAGAGTATCTCACACCATCCTTATTGAAAAAATGACCAAGTATGCAATGGACCAGGCAACTGTTAGGTGGATTCATAACTAGCTTAGTGATCGGACTCAAAGGGTGGTTGTAAATGGCTTCACATCCAGCTGGATGAATGTCTCAAGTGGGGTACCACAGGGCTCCGTCCTGGGACCTGTATTGTTCAACATCTTTATCAATGATTTAGATGAAGGAATTGAGGGTAAACTGATTAAATTTGCTGATGACACAAAGCTAGGAGGGATAGCTAATACTAGAGAAGAGAGAGAGAGGATTCAAAAAGACCTAAATAAACTGGAGCAGTGGGCAGCAACCAACAGAATGGTTTTTAACAGGGAAAAATGCAAAGTACTACATCTGGGCAATAAAAATGAAAAAAGCATATACAGAATGGGAGGAATAGAGCTAAGCAACAGTACATGTGAAAAAGACTTAGGTATACTAATAGATCATAGACTGAAGATGAGTCAACAGTGTGATGCAGCAGCAAAAAAGGCAAATACAATTCTGGGATGTATTAACAGAAGCATACAGTCTAGATCACGTGAAGTCATTATCGGTCTTTACTCCTCTTTGGTCAGACCTCATCTGGAATACTGTGTACAGTTTTGGGCACCACATTTTAAAAAAGACATAGACAAACTGGAGCAAGTTCAGAGAAGAGCGACCAGAATGGTGACTGGTCTGCAAACCATGTCCTATGAGGAACGGTTGCACGATTTGGGAATGTTTAGCTTGCAAAAAAGAAGACTGAGAGGAGACTTAATAGCTGTCTACAAATATGTCAAGGGCTGTCACATTGTAGAAGGATCATCTTTATTCTCATTTGCACAAGGAAAGACTAGAAGCAATGGGATGAAACTAAATGGGAGGAGACACAGATTAGATATTAGAAAAAGCTTTTTGACAGTTAGGGTGATTAATGAGTGGAACAGACTGCCACGAGAGGTGGTGAGTTCCCCTTCAATGGACGTCTTCAAACAGAGGCTGGACAGACATCTGTCTGAGATGATCTAGTGAATCCTGCTTTGAGCAGGGGGTTGGACCAGATGACCCAGGAGGTCCCTTCCAACTCTACCATTCTATGATTCTATGATTCTATGATTCTATGAAGTACTCAAACTATGGATTTTTTGGCCTCTACTTAGCTTTAGGTGACAAATATTACAGATAACACGAGTTGGGTCATCCTTATGGATCTGTATAAATGCCCAGGCTATGCAAGGCTTAGAGCCCATGCGACCTGAAGAGCCACTACGACTTGTGGTCAGAGGCGGAGTTGTGGTTGAGGATGCAGTTGTTGACGTGCTTCCAGTACTCCGTCTCTGTCCAGGAAGGCGCAACCTAACCTCGTCGTCAATAGCATCTGTGACGCCCCGCTGCGCTTGGTATCACAGATCCTAGAAGAGTGTATTGATGGAATCCTCCACAAGAGGCCCCCATAAACATTCACACATCTCCACCTTCCACCTCAGACCAGCAGAGGGAGCCCGTTAGGGATATAAATAGGGAAGGTGGAGCTAGGCAGTTCAGTTCCTCTGAAGAGTTCCTGCAGTAGAGAAGCCTAAGAGAGGTCAGTCTGCAGTGTAGCTCAATCTAGTCTAGAGAACTCAGTTAATAGTTCAGCAGTGGAGCACGAGGCTCCTGCTAGCTAGATTCAGGGAGCCCAGATAGAGCTTAAGGTGTGCCGGCGTCATAAGATCGGTGAAGCGCGGCAAGCTGCCGTTAGTGTGTATAGCCTATTGAGGGCCCGAGTAGGCCGAAGGCGAGTGGCGAGTTAGTACATAAGGGGCAGAGGAGCTTAACCAGCTCACCCCGAAGCATTTACCGGACACCGGATCCGAGCTTACCGGGATCTCTATGACCCAGTAAGGCATAACCGGAATCCCTGGAGAACTACAAGTCCCAGGATCGCTAAGGTGCTGATACGTAACAGAGCCAGGAGACGCTTAGGCCCCGCATACTGGGAGCGTGAACTTCAAGAGAAGGCCCTACCACAAGGTCAGCCAGCGCAGGACAGAGACAAAGTTAGGCCTAGCTCCAGGCAGGTCAGAAACTTACTGCGCAGAGGCAAGAAACAGGAGGCCCTACACCCGCTCATTGGGGAGGATCCTGATATGCACCCTTCACCCTACAGTGCTCCAGGATGTGCCTGAATTTCCTCCAGTAAAAGGTACTGAAGTGACTACCGTGTCCGTTTCCGTTCTTGCTCTGACCCAGCTGGGTCTCTCCTGTCCTGCATTCCCCCTGCATACGCTGCCCTGAGACCTAGCTCCACCTGTGGGGAGCTATACCATCGAGCTGCCTTATCACGGGCCTCAGTGGACTGCTGCAGCGCTGGTGCTTCTCACCAGATACCACAGGTGGTGTCACAAACTCTTATAAAATTAACAATTATCCACCCTTTTAAAGAGTGACCCCAGGGTACGGGCCAGGGAGCCGACCACCGCGACATCCCAAAGGCCAGGCAAAGGCCCGGGTGACCTCATCGACTGGCTGACTGTGGGTTGACAGTAAGTGGGATCTCCAACCTTGTCATCATCACCCTGTGTGTTATCACACCCGTCGTCCTCAAAGCCAACCTCTTCCTGCCCTGACCGAAAAGTCAAGTTGTCGCTCCAATCAGGTATTTGAGTCTCATCATCGTCTTCATCATTGTCTCCACCAACAGGAGTTACAGTTTGGGAACGAGGGTCTACATTATGCTCAGAACCTTCTTCATCTGGTCCTGGATCCGACTTATAAAGATTCTGGGCATCAGTGCAGATCATTTCCTCGTCTGGATTAACAGAAGCTCTGGAGCAGACCTCCGTTTCCCAGGCTATAGTATGAGTAAACAGCTGTGCAGACTCAACCATCTGTGTTACCCCATACTCAGACGAGCAGCTGGAGACTTGGGAGCTGTGAGGAAGCAAGTGCGATTGGGGTGACACCTCTGAGGACTGGAGTATTTGTGATGTTGAAGTTGAGGTGGAGGAGAGCCCACTTGAAGGAGCACTTGATATCCGCTGAAGCACCTGCTGTTTTTGTGCCTCATCTGGAATTTGTAACGATGGGCGTGTCCGTAACAAAGGGATCGTATCACATTGTCCACGAAAAGAAGTCGACATGTTAGTTTGGCTGGAAGATGGTCTTTCTTCTGAAGATGTTACCCCCCCCACCGCGGGGGGCTCGACCCACCAGCGGACAGGCACCAGTATTAGGAGAGGGGGGCTGGCCGTCAGGGTCCACCGCGGCTCTGGCACAAACCCGGCGACACGGAGGTGGCACGGGCAGGAACGGACTGGCCGTGTCGGCTTCTCACTTTTTGGATTTTAGAAGGGCATGACATGCCTATATCTGTGTCTCCCCCTCCTTTTACTCCTCCACCTCTTTTATTTTCGCATGACTATATGTACTTGTCACTTTTCCATGTGTTAGTTATGTCTTCTGAGCAGTTTGTCAGCTTTTGGACACATTTGAAGGTGTTTTCTATGTGTTTCTATGTGTTTTTGTTTGCCTGCCATTGGTTTTAACGGTGTTCGAAGGTGTTCGACGAACAGTTCGACGAACAGTTCGGCGAACACACGGGTGTTCGACGAACCGAACCGAACTCGAACACTACGGGGGTGGCTCAACACTACTGCAGACTCAAGAGGAGAGGGACCATCTAGTTTATCATCCGCGCACAGTTCATAAGCCTGCATTTCTGATGGTATGGAGCTGTATTAGTGCCTATGGCATGGGTAGCTTACATATCCTGAAATGCACTATCAATGCTGGGCATTATATAGAGGTTTAGAGCAACATCCAGACAATTTGTATTTCTGGGAAGGACTTGCAATTTTTTAGCAAGACCATGCTAAACCACATAATGCATCCATCACTACAGCATGGTTTACAGAAGAAGAAATCGGTTGGTGAACCAGCTGCCTGCAGTCCAAACCTTTCACCAACAGAAAACATTTGGCTCATTATGAAACACAAAATCTGCCAAAGAAGACCGATTACTATTAAACAGCTAGAATCCCACATCAGACAAGAATGGCACAACATTCCTCTCCCAAAACCCCAGCAATTGGTCTCCTCTCTTCGCAGACATTTCAAGACTGTTGTAAAAGGAAGAGGGGATGTTAAAATGTTAATTAATGTCTAACTTTCACCTTATGATATGTGTGATATGTTCTGTTATAAATAAAATATGACTTTTTTTTAAATCAATGCTGTGTGTATGTATATATATATATATATATATATATATATATATATATATATATAATATAATATATATATATTATATAGTACAGACCAAAAGTTTGGACACACCTTCTCATTTAAAGATTTTTTGTGTTGCGCAGAAGTCTGGTGTATACACAGCTGATAGTCCTACTGAATAGACTGTTAGAATTTGTATTATGGCAAGAAAAAAGCAGCTAAGTAAAGAAAAACGAATGGCCGTCATTACTTTAAGAAATGAAGGTCAGTCAGTGCGAAAAATTGGGAAAACTTTGAAAGTGTCCCCAAGTGCAGTTGCAAAAACCATCAAGCGCTACAAAGAAACTGGCTCACATGAGGACCGCCCCAGGAAAGGAAGACCAAGAGTCACCTCTGCTTCTGAGGATAAGTTTATCCGAGTCACCAGCCTCAGAAATTGCAGGTTAACAGCAGCTCAGATTAGAGACCAGGTCAATGCCACACAGAGTTCTAGCAGCAGACACATCTCTTCAACAACTGTTAAGAGGAGACTTTGTGCAGCAGGCCTTCATGATAAAATAGCTGCTAGGAAACCACTGCTAAGGACAGGCAACAAGCAGAAGAGACTTGTTTGGGCTAAAAAACACAAGGAATGGACATTAGACCAGTGTTAATCTGTGTTTTGGTCTGATGAGTCCAAATTTGAGATCTTTGGTTCCAACCACCGCGTCTTTGTGCGACGCAGAAAAGGTGAACGGATGTACTCTACATGCCTGGTTCCCACCGTGAAGCATGGAGGAGGAGGTGTGATGGTGTGGGAGTGCTTTGCTGGTGACACTGTTGGAGATTTATTTAAAATTGAAGGCATACTGAACCAGCATGGCTACCACAGCATCTTGCAGCGGCATGCTATTTCATTCAGTTTGCGTTTAGTTGGACCATCATTTATTTTTCAATAGAACTATGACCCCAAACACACCTCCAGGCTGTGTAAGGGCTGTTTGACCAAGAAGGAGAGTGATGTGGTGCTGCGCCAGATGACTTGGCCTCCACAGTCACCAGACCTGATCCCAATCGAGATGGTTTGAAGTGATCTGGACCGCAGAGTGAAGGCAAAAGGGCCAACAAGTGCTAAGCATCTCTGGGAACTCCTTCAAGATTGTTGGAAGACCATTTCCGGTGACTACCTCTTGAAGCTCATCAAGAGAATGCCAAGAGTGTGCAAAGCAGTCATCGAAGCAAAAGGTGGCTACTTTGAAGAACCTAAAATATAAGATATATTTTCAGTTGTTTCACACTTTTTTGTTAAGTATATAATTCCACATGTGTTAATTCATAGTTTTGATGCCTTCAGTGTGAATGTACAATTTTCATAGTCATGAAAATACAGAAAAATCTTTAAATGAGAAGGTGTGTCCAAACTTTTGGTTTGTACTGTATATATATATATGGATTTACATGTTTGTGTGTATACAGTCACACATTTCCCACCTATCATCTTATGCACAATACAAAGAACATGTGCAGCATTTTTTTTTCTTTTTCCTTTTTGAACATACCAACAATGATAAATAATGATTAAGGCAATACATCATTTAAACTGACCAGATGAACCTTCTGAGAATATGTTATTACCTTTTTGTTCTTGATTTAATATGCAGAAATGATCTTGCATGAAAAGATATCTTTGTACTCAAATGACCATATCTCTTTTAGGAGACTTTGCATTTGTCCTATTTGTCTGCACTAGAGAGCATTGAGTAATTACCCTTCATTGTGAGTATGTGAGAAATCTGACTTATATCAGTGGAACAGCTGCAAAATTATGTGATTATTTATTCAATATAAGCAGTTACAAAGTTTCCTTCCAGTTATATATGTCGAGGGTTATGCTATTCTTATTTTCTCATTTTCCAGATCCCAAATATATGCCCAATCAAAGTATGTAATCAGCAGCATTTAATATTGTAAAATATGCAGAGGATGCCCTATATATGAATGAATCACTCAATAAAATATGCCCATTTAAATGTAACTAGTAGTATTGATTAAATGAACTATGACAGGTACTAGAGGTGTTTATTTGTATGTGTAATATACAATGTTATTTAATATTTTCGTAGGGTATAGCTGTCATTTTTTTATTTTTTTTCATAACTAACTTGTTTTACATTTATGTTTCTGTTAGAGTTTCACTCCCCAAAAAGCTAGATACTCCAAATGGAGCACAGGGGAATCTATAACAATATAGGAATCATATACACTAGAGATGAGCAGATCTTTCAAGATTCTAATTAATTGGCTTCTCCAAATTTTCACCAAAAATGTGTTTTGTGCCAGATAAATTTGCATGGACCTCAATATTGGAGAGCAGGGGAGGAGTGGGGGAAAGCAAAGAGAGAAAGCAATAGAAAGAGAGAGAGAAAGAGATTCCAACAATAATACATTTAATTTCAGTATGAACTGTCTAATTCACTTACCCAGTAAATCTGGAGATGGTATCCAATCCACTAGTCTTGTGCCTGACCATGCTCCACTGGGAACTACTGATCTCTGATGACCCAGTGATGTACCGGCACCACTATACAAGGTATATGCAAAACAAGATTAGCCCACTCTCTGATGCTGCACCAGTGTGGGAAATGGAGCCAGGTAAGTTTATTTTTTGAAAATTATAAATAAATCTCACATTGTTCATTATAAAGCAGTACTTATCAATATTGCTGTAAATCCAACTCTGGAGTCAAAGTAAAACACTTACTAGAAAGCAGTGGCACCGTGTAGCATCGGCGTCTCTGCCTCCTGCCGGGCAAAGACGCCGTTCCCTTCACCGACGCGGTCCAGGTCCGGCGTCTTCCTGCTCCCCTGCTGCTGTGGCGCACACTGGGCGCTGCTTCCTGTGCACTGTGCTTAGGGCGCAGGTGGGCACGCTCCCTCCCTCTTAAAGGGGCGGCATGCGCTGTCCTAAAAAGTCCCCGGCCAATGGCCGGAGGACTTCTCCTATATAAGGCACCTCCTCCAAAGTGGAGGTGCCTGTGCAATGTTGTTGTTCCGTGTGTTAACATTTGCTTCAGCGCTCAGGTCCCGCTGCCTGCTAGTTCTGCCTGCCAGTCTGCCAGTTACCTGCCGTGCATGCCAGCCTGCCTACCTGGAGTACCTGCCAGTTACCTGCAGTGCCCGCCTGCCTGTCTACCTGGAGTACCTGCCAGTTACCTGCCGTGCCCGCCAGCCTGCCAACCCAGAGCACCTGCCAGTTACCTGCCGTGCCCACAGGCCTGCCAACCCAGAGCACCTGCCAAGTAACCTGTCCTGCCTGCCTGCTTGCCTACCCAGAGCGCCTGTCGGGCTATTTGCCATACCTGCTTGCTTATCTACCTGGACCACCCACCAGCCTGCCTGCCGTGCTCATCCGCGCTCATCCGCTGTACCGGTCAGCTTCTGTCATCTAACCCGTATGAGTCGCCTGCTCTCACACAAGGTCGGTCCCAGAGTGGCACCTGGTTCACCTGCCCAGTCCCTCCCTGGTTCACGGAGTCGGCTAAGCCGCCGTGTGACCTGGGTCGGGCCGAGTAGGCACTTAGTCACGCCCCTCTGGTCCCTCCTTGCACCGAAGCACAGATTTTCCACCACTCGGACCCGTAATAGTTTGCTCAGGCCATAAAACCCAGTGGCCCCCAGGCTCCTTTGCTCTCTGACCTGTACCAGGAGGTCTCACGTCAGAGATCCCAACAGAAAACTATCCTGTCCTATCTGCGGACTGTCAACTCCCGCCTGGACACGCTGTCTACCCCGTCTGTGTCTGTCTCTAGCCGAGCGGCACCTTCTCTGGCGGCACCTCCATCCACTAACGCTGTGGCACCCGGCTTTGGACCCCGGCCCTCTGCGCCTCCACGTTTTGGTGGTGACCCCGCCTTATGACAGGACTTCATAAATCGGTGCACGCTGAACTTTGAACTCCTGGCACACCAGTTCACCTCCGACCAGGCCAAAGTGGCGATCATCATGTCTCACCTCACCGGGGAAGCATTGGCATGGCTAAACCCTCTGTGGGAAAGAGGGGATCCCCTGGTGTCCGATCTTCTGGCTTTCCACGCTGCCTTCCGGAAGGTCTTCGATGAAAATATTCTACATCCTCCTCACTTCTCCGTCTCCATCAAGGGAGTCTCAATGTGGGCCAGTATGCCATACTTTTCCGAACCCTCGCATCTGAACTTGCCTGGAACAATGAGGTCCTGGTGTCCGCCTTTTGGGAGGGTCTTTCCAGATGGATCAAGGATGAGCTAGCCGGTCGTGACATCCCTTCCATTTTGAACAACCTGGTGTCATTAGCTACCCGGATTGACATCCGTTTTCTGGAACGTGCTAAGGAGACTACCCGGGAGAGAAGATTTTCGCGTCTCGCTCCACCATTCCAAAGGCCAGCCTCGCGACCAGCAATTCCCCGGGCATGTTCGCCTGATCTAATGCAAATTGACCAAACCAAGATGGTCAAGTCTCGCCTGGAGACGCACCGAGCCGAGGGGAGTTGCTTCTACTGTGGCAGTATATAGCATCTGATCCTTTCCTGCCCAGTGAGGTCGGGCAACTCCAGTGTCTAGGACCGCTTGGAGAGGTCGTCCTAGGCAAGAGTAAATCCTCTCCATCCTTGACTCTGTCTGTTTCTATTTCCAGTGGTGAGATCCGCTTCTTCGAGACTGCCATCTGGATTCCGGAGCCACTGGGAATCTCATTCAACAGGCTGTTGTGGAGCGGTATCAGATTCCTACCATACGTCTGGCTGAACCATTGGCAGTTACCTCCGTGGATGGGAGGCTTCTTCCGGAGACCATCTTGCTTGTCACTGAGCCTGTAAGCCTTCAGGTTAGAATGCTGCACTCGGAGAAGATCTCCTTTCATGTGCTGTCCAGTCTCTCTCACCCCCTCTTGCTTGGTCTACCCTGGTTACAAAGACATGAGCCCATACTAAATTTGAGATCTGGTGAAGTGCTCCATTGGAGTCAGGAAAGCCATGAGTACTGCCTGGTTCCGGTTAGTCCTGCTCGACCTCCGTCTACTCCGGCTAATCTACCTGGTTTGCCGGCACCCTACTGGTCCTATGCGGACGTCTTTGACAAAAAGGAAGCGAAGACACTACCACTTCATAGGCCTTTTGATTGCCCTATCGACCTGGTACCTGGTGCCTCCCTGCTGGTGAATCTACCCCTTGTCGCTGACTGAGACCCGGGCCATGAGTACATAGAAGAAAATCTCGCTAGGGGATTTATCCAGAAATCCACCTCTCCGGCTGGAGCAGGATTCTTCTTCGTCAAGAAGAAAGACGGCTCTCTTAATTAGATTACCATCAAAATAAGTACCCCCTGCCTCTCAACTCGGAGCTGTTTGACCACCTTAAAGGTGCGAAGATCTTCACCAAGCTTGATCTTCATGGGGCATACAATGTGGTCCAGATCCGCCAGGGAAACGAGTGGAAGACGGCATTCAACACCCGGGAAGGTCACTACTAGTGTTGAGCGAGCACTAAAATGCTCGGGTGCTCGAAGCTCTGGCTGAGCTCACCGTGATACTCAGATGTTCGACCCGAGCAACGAGCCCAATGTTAGTCTATGGGAGACGCGAGCATTTTTGCGGCGGCACCCCCAGCAGTCTGTAGAAAGCCTAAAAAGTGCCCAAAACGATAGTGACAGTGTTCAAATGATATGGGGACAGCATGGGGATCGCCACAGGAAGCATTTCTGACCCCCAGGTCACTGCTGTCAACAACGTGGTCAGAGGTATTAAGCCACTTTTACGGGTTCACAATAAAACGTTCAAAAACGAAACTGAAACTGTTTTCCTGTGAACTATGTTAAGGAACATCCTTTCCAGGTTAAATACTTTTAAATAAGGTAAAATAAATAACCAAAAACAAAATTACTCATCCACACCTGGGGCTATGTTCACAAGTAGCATTTTTTATGCATTTTTGGCACTTTTGTATTGCTTTCAACCGTAACAAATGCATTCACCGGGAAATGTCATTTTAACATTTTACAACCTTATCTGGCCATGTGCTGTGTGACACATGCATACAGTGCTGAAAAGACATGGGAACAGCATGAGGAAGACCCCTGAGAGCATCTCTGACTCCCAGGTCACTGCCTAAAAGTGTACCCATCAGAAGTGATCCTTGCCGCATCAGAATATGCAGACTTGCAACTATCCCCGTGCAAGTCCTTGTCCCAGGGCAGTGTTCAATTGTACCTCCCCAATTCCTTGCAATGCAAGCGCAAGTATACAGCCTGCCACTCACCCACCCCGAGGCTGCAATACCATACTGCTTGCTTGCTTGCATTTGAAATTGGGCCTTTTAGGCATGTGGAGGCGGAATCTGGCCACCACTTCATGGCTGCGTCGGCGGCCTGGTATCCATACTCATTCCCCAGGCGCCCGGCGGCCGGGTGTCCACGCTTGGTCCCCAACCGCCAGGGGGCGGTCGGGTGACCATAAACGGTCCCCAGCCGCCACTATTTCTCCTGGGAACTTCCTACACACTTTTCTTAGCCTGGCCTGCTTTAGGACAGCATTGGAAGAGCCCACTAGAGAACCAGATGATGATAGAAGTTAGCATCTGCTTTGTTTCCTTGGAATGCAAGCGTAAGTGTGCAACCTGCCACCCACCCACCCCCAGGCTGCAATACTTTACTGTTAGCTTGCTTGCACTTGAAATTGGGCCTTTTAGGCATGTGGAGGCAGACGCCGGCACCATGTCATGGCTGCGTCTGCGGCCTGGCATCCATAATCAGTCCCCAGCCGCCCGGCGGCCGGGTGTCCACGCTCGGTCCCCAGCCGCCAGGGGGCAGCTGGGTGTCCATACTCGGTCCCCAGCCGCCCTGTGGCCGGGTGCCCACACATGGTCCCCAGCCTCCTGGGGGCGGCCAGGTGTCCATAAACGGTCCCTAGCCGCCCCTATATGAAGGAATGCCTAACCAAAAACATGTGGACAAGTGAATGTGGCCAGGGATAGTCCATCTGACTGACGCCTTCACACTGGGTTAATATTGTGGAAGCCGGGACACAGTTGGACACTGAGATGCAACACGTCCTCAAGACATACAGGATTGCGGGTCTTGGGTCAATCAGGCTTCAACATAAAGTTCAGAAGGTAGACAGGAGCAGTGGTCGGCCTCCTACACAACGAGTAAATTATTCATGATCATGAGGCCATCCATCTCCTTAGCTTTCTCTTCATTGGAATGCAAGCGCATATATGTAGTAGCGGCTAGGCCTGAGGTGGTCAGCTTTTTGGTGCATATCCTACCTCCTCCGAGGATTGCTGGATGATTTCCTGCTACTATCCCAGTTCTATGACTCCCGTTAAAACAAAGCTTCAGGTGATGAATGATGGATGAGGTGGTGGCAAAGGAGAAAGAGCAGGAGGAACAAGGACCATTCACATCAATATCAGGCCAGTCAACCACACATGTCTTGTAGGATATGTTTCTGTACCAAAAGGAGTGGTTCGGCTACACAGTTATAGGGCATACAGTGAGTGCAATGCCTACCAAACATTTCGAGGCACTCCAATGCCCCTTGGCAGTGACATGGAGGTCAGAGGGCCTTAACTAAACTGTTTTTTCCCTTTATAGCAACTGGGTCTCCTGTATACTGTTGGCCTAAGCAGTGAATGGAAGGCTTTCCAAAAGTTAAGAGGAACTGCATTTCCCCTTGAAACAGACGTGGATTACAGCGTACGAAAAACCTTCTACCCATTATTGGAGAGTTGTTCTACCTTAGTGTTCACCAATGCATTGAAAAGCAAAAGCTGACTAAAATTACGAGAAATGCAATGCCCGTTGGAAGAGTCATGGAGGTTAGAGGTAATTAAAAACAACATTTCAATACCCCTTGGAAGAGCTGTGGAGTTCAGCGTGGCTTAACAAGACGGTTTTAATGCCCCTTGGAAGAGAAGTGGAGGTCACAGTGGAATAAAAAGACAATATCAATGCCCCTTGGAAGAGCTGTGGAGTTCAGAGTGGTTTAACAAAATGGTTTTAATGCCCCTTGGAAAAGCGGTGGAGGTTGCAGTAGCTTAACAAGATGGTTTTAATGCCCCTTGGAAAAGTGGTGGAGGTCGCAGTAGCTTAACAAGATGGTTTTAATGTCCCTTGGAAGAGGGGTGGAGGTCGCAGTAGCTTAACAAGATGGTTTTAATGCCCCTTGGAAAAGCGGTGGAGGTCGCAGTAGCTTAACAAGATGGTTTTAATGCCCCTTGGAAGAATGGTGGAGGTCGCAGTGGAATAAAAAGACAATATCAAATCCCCTTGGAAAAGTGGTGGAGGTCGCAGTAGCTTAACAAGACTGTTTAAATGCCCCTAGGAAGAGACGTGGAGGTTGCAGTAGCTTAACAAGATGGTTTTAATGCCCCTAGGAAGAGACGTGGAGGTTGCAGTAGCTTAACAAGATGGTTTTAATGCCTCTTGGAAAAGTGGTGAAGGTCGCAGTAGCTTAACAAGACAGTTTTAATGCCCCTTGTAAGAATGGTGGAGGTTGCAGTGGAATAAAAAGACAATATCAATGGCCCTTGGAAGAGTGGTTGAGGTCACAATAGCTTAACAAGATAGTTTTAATGCCCCTTGGAAGAGTGGTGGAGGTCGCAGTAGCTCAATAAGACGGTTTTAATGCCCCTAGGTAGAGACGTGGAGGTCGCAGTAGCTTAACAAGACGGTTTCAATGCCCCTTGGAAGAATGGTGGAGGTTGCAGTGGAATAAAAAGACAATATCAATGGCCCTTGGAAGAGTGGTTGAGGTCACAATAGCTTAACAAGTTTGTTTTAATGCTCCTTGGAAGAGTGGTGGAGGTCGCAGTAGCTTAACAACACGGTGTTAATGCCCCTTGCAAGAGACGTGGAGGTCGCAGTAGCTTAACAAGACGGTTTTAATGCCCCTTGGAAGAGACTTGGAGGTCGCAGTAGCTAAAAAGGACTCTTTGAATGCCCCTTGGAAAAGTGGTGGAGGTCGCAGTAGCTTAACAAGACTGTTTGAATGCCCCTTGGAAAAGTATTGGAGGTCGCATTAGCTTAACAAGACGGTTTTAATCCCCCTTGGAAGAGACGTTGAGGTCACAGCAGCTTAACAAGACTGTTTTAATGCCCCTTGGAAAAGTGGTGGAGGTCGCAGTAGCTTAACAAGACAGCTTTCATGCCCCTTGGAAGAGACGTGGAGGTCGCAGTAGCTTAACAAGACGATTTTAATGCCCCTTGGAAGAGCCATGCAATACAGCATATTAAAAACATTATTCCCATTATTAGGGAGTGGGTCTCCCATAGTCTTTGCCTATGCCTTCCAAGCAAAAAGTGCCAAATATTAGGACGGAGGAACTTGCAATGCTGGCAACACGGACCATGGTCACCCTGGTGGTATAGTGGTGGTGGAGGCTCAGGATAAGGAGAAGAGAAAAAAACAGCCGAAATGAGGAAGCGTATACACATGTGTTGGTGTGAAGCGGTGCATGGGAACACACCTCCCGAAATAACACAGTGGATTTGAATTAATGTTACTCTGCTGTCATTTGGTGGTGATGAGAAGTCTGGCCAAATCCAGCCCTGGTTCATTTTGATAAGGGTCAGCTTGTCAGCATTGTCAGTTGACAGGCGAGTGCGCTTATCCATTATAATTCCCCCAGCGGCACTAAAAACACGCTCCAATAACATGCTAGCGGCACGGCAGGCCAGGACCTCCATGGTGTACAGAGTGAGTTCATTCCAAGTGTCCAGCTTGGATACCCAATAATTAAAAGGCACAGAGGAATCTGCAGCAAGGGCCTTCTGGTACTGCCACATTTTTGTAGACCTCTCCACCTCAGGAATAAGAGAGTGAAAGTTCTCCTTGTAGCAGGGGTCTAAAAGTGTCACCAAACAGTAATGACTGTCACCCAACATTTTGACAACGCGAGAGTCACGGTTAAGGCAGCGTAACATAAAGTCAGCCATGCGTGCAAGACTGGTAATGGGCAAGACTTCCGTGTCCTCACCAAGATGACAACTGACCATGCTCTCCTCCTCCTCCTCCTCCTCCCCCCCTGTCTTCAGGCCACCCACACTGAACCGACTGTATAAGAGTTGTACAGGTACTACCGTCTACAGCGCATGATACCAGCTCCTGTTCTTCCTCCTCCTTCTCCTCATCTCCCTCATTTTCCCCCAATGCATGTTGGGATGAGATGAGTCTGGGCTCTGTGTAATCGCCCATTAGTACGGCTTCTTGATCCATCTCATCATACTCTGGCTGCAATGCCTCCTCTTTAATTCTCTGCAGAGAGCGTTGCAAAAGACAGACAAGTGGGATGCTGACGCTAATGATGGCGTCATCACCACTCACCATCTTGGTGGACTCCTCAAAGTTTGTCAGGATGGTACATATGTCAGATATCCAGGACCACTCCTGACGTCTTTTGTGTGGAGTCTGACCTGAATATCGACGGCCTTGTTGCAGCTGGTACTCCACAACTGCTCTCTTCTGCTCACAAATCCTTTGCAACATGTGGAGCGTAGAGTTCCAACGTGTGGGGACATCACACACCAGTCGGTGTGCCGGAAGCTGCAAACGCTGCTGCAACACAGCAAGGGCGGCGGAAGCTGTAGCCGACTTGCGAAATTGAGCTGACAGACGGCGAACTTTGATGAGCAGATCTGGCAACTCGGGGTATGATTTAAGAAACTGCTGAATCACGAGGTTTAGCACATGAGCCAGGCATGGTACGTGTGTGATCTCGCCTCGCCTTAGAGCCGCCACCAGGTTACGGCCATTATCACACAATACCATGCCTGGATGTAGGTTCAGCGGTCTCAGCCACAGATCTGCCTGCTATTTCACAGCTGTCCACAACTCACAAGCAGTGTGAGGTTTATCACCTAAGCTTATGAGTTTCAGCACAGCCTGATGCCTGTTGGCTGAGGCAGTACTGCAGTGCTTCCAGCTTGTAACCGATGTGGTGATATCCGAGAAGGAGGCTGAACATGAGGAGGAGGAGGAGGAGGAGGATGCGCAGCAGCTGTACACTGTGGGGGTAACTCTGGCTGACATAGGGCCCGCAATCCTCGGTGTGGGGAGGATATGTTCTGTCCCAATGTCCGACTGGGTCCCGGCTTCCACTATGTTTACCCAGTGTGCCGTCAGGGAGATGTACCGTCCCTTGCCACAAGCACTTGTCCACGTGTCCATTGTCAGGTGGACTCTCCCAGTAACTGCGTTGTTGAGGGCACGGCAGATGTTTTGGGACATGTGCTTGTGTAGTGCAGGGATGGCACACCAGGCAAAATAGTGTCGGATGGGGACCTAGAACCGAGGGATGGTCACCGCCATAAGGTTGCGGAAGAATTCCGTCTCCACCAGTCTAAAAGGCAGCATTTCCAATGCAAGCAGTCGTGAAATGTGCGAATTTTGGACTGTGGCCTGTGGGGCGTTGGCTGCGAATTTGCGTTTTCGTTCAAAGCTCTAGGATATGGACAATTGAACGCTGCCATGGGACGTGGATGTGGACATTGATGCTGTTTCTTGAGAAACTGCCATAACAAGTGAAGAATGAGAGGAGGGGCCATCTTTGCATGCAGTATGGACAGGGGATTGCCTTGCACGCACAACAGGGGGTTCTCTTACACGCATAACAGTGGAAGAAGCAGTGGTGACACCCGCTGACACTGGTCGTGGACCCTAAGGTTCGCCCCACAAAGTCAGGTGCTTTGCTGCCTTGTGCCTGTTCATGCTGGTGGTGGTCAGGCTGTTAGTTTTGGCAGCCCTGCTGATGCTGGCTTGGCAGGTGGTACAAATGGCCTTTTTGGGGTTATCAGCAGAGTCTTTAAAAAAATTCCAGACTCTGGAAGACCTACCGGTTGTACTGGCAACGTCCCTCGTGTTGGTGTTACTGGGAACGGTTGCCCTCCTTCTGTCTGCGGCCACCACACTGCTTCTTCCTGCCTGTTGGGGTACTCTGCCTCCCTCCCCCTGTGTGCTGCTGGCCTTGCTCTGCGTGTCCTATTTCCACGTTGGGTCAGTTACTAGATCATCCACCACCTCCTCCTCTTCCACTTCCGCACCATGGTCCTCCTCCTCACTTCGTGGCAATTGTGTCTCGTCATTATTGTGGCCGTGGCTTTTCAAATATTTGGCCATCTCTACATGGGATCTCCTCTTCCACAACTTCAAGTGGAGCAGGTGAGGGGCCCAAATATTGAAATGGACCAGTAAACAGGTCTTCACAGTGTCCAACTGTGGGATCAGTTGCTGTCTGACGACACTCGGCATGGTGGGAGGAAGGAGCATCAGGGTGAGGAGGAGTATACGGTCAAGACTCACGGCTACAAACACTTGACCGTGTGGAAGCCCAGGTGACTGGAAGTATTTTCTGCTATCCAATTAATAACCTGTTCACACTGATCAGTTCGCAATACTGGTGTTGTTGTGTGCTTCCATAGTAATTCGGTCAAGTACTGGGAGCGAGAAGATGTGGCTGTTGGTTGTGGCATATTTTCACCTAAATCGTACCCTGAGTTGCCAGATCTGCTCGTCAAAGTACGCCTCCTGTCAGCTCACTTTTGGAAGTCTGCTACAGCTTCCACTGCCCTTGCTGTGTTGCAGCAGCGTTTGCAGCTTCCGGCACTCCAACTGGTGTGTGATGTCCCCACACATTGGAACTCTACTTTCCACATGTTGCAAAGGATTTGTGAGCAGAAGAGAGCAGTTGTGGAGTACCAGCTGCAACAAGGCCATCGCTATTCAGGTCAGACTCCACACAAAAGACCTCAGGAGTGGACCTGGATGTCTGACATATGTACCATCCTGACAAACTTTGAGGAGTCCACCAAGATGGTGAGTGGCGATGACGCCATTATTAGCATCAGCATCCCACTTGTCTGTCTTTTGCAATGCTCTCTGCAGAGAATTAAAGAGGAGGCATTGCAGCCAGAGTATGATGAGATGGATCAAGAAGCCATAGCGGGCCATTACACACAGCCCAGCCTCATCTCATCCCAACATGCATTGGGGGACAATGAGGGAGAGGAGGAGGAGGAGGAGGAAGAACAGGAGCTGGTATCATGCGCTGTAGATGGTAGTACCTGTACAACTGTCATACCGTCTGATCAGTGTGGGTGGCCTGAGGACAGGGGGGAGGAGGAGGAGAGCATGGTCAGTCGTCATCTTGGTGAGGACACGGAAGTCTTGCCCGTTACCAATCTGGCACGCATGGCTGGCTGACTTTATGTTACGCTGCATTAACCGTGACCCTTGCGTTGTCAAAATGTTGGGTGACAGTCATTACTGGTTGGTGACACTTTTAGACCCCCGCTACAAGGAGAACTTTCACTCTCTTATTCCTGAGGTGGAGAGGTGTATAAAAATTGGGCTGTAACAGAAGGCCCTTGCTGCAGAACTGTTAAAAAAATTGCTATCTGAACATGCTAGCGGCAGAGGTCACAGTTCGTTGCCCAACCAAGGCGTACAGGCGAGAGAGACGCAACTCCAATCCAGCAGAGGCAGGGGATCACTGTCAACGTTCTGGGACAGTTTTCTGAGACCCGCCCAGCTTACAGGCCCTGAGGCGCGGGGTACTCTCACTAGCAGTGGAAAGTTTCAAAATAAGGTGAGGGAGTACCTTGCTGACCGTACCAGCGTCCTCCGTGATTCCTCTATGCCTTTTAATTATTGGGTATCCAAGCTGGACACTTGGAATGAACTCGCTCTGAATGCGTTGGAGGTCCTGGCCTGCCCTGCCGCTAGCGTGTTATCGGAGCGTGTTTTTAGTGCCCCTGAGGGAATTATAACTGATAAGCGCACTCGCCTGTCAATTATTTCGGGAGGTGTATTCTCATGCACCGCTTCACACCCACACGTACGCTTCCTCATTTCGGCTGTTTTTTGCTCTTCTCCTTCTCCTCAGCCTCCACCACCACTATGCCACCAGGGTGACCGTGGTCCGTTTTGCCAGCATTGCAAGTTCCTCCATCCTAATTTTTGGCAGCTTTTGCTTGGAAGGCACAGGTAAAGACTATGGGAGACCCACTCCCCAATAATGGGAATATTGTTTTCAACCCTAGAACGCATACCTGGAGCCTCACAGGCCTGCTAGGTTACTTGTTTTCTATTTTCTGCCAGATTACTTTTGTTAGAATTTTTAAACTCTAGGTATTCCTCAGGTATATAGTTGTTAGTAATTTCCAGTTGTTCATATATTTTTATGTTCTAGGCATTTCGGTAAAACAACTCTTTTTTGGGACTACCCCATATTCACATACCTGGGGCCTTTTAGGCCTGTACTTGGTTTACATGTGATCCTCCGTCTTTTTGTCTGTACTATAACTTAGAAGGAAAACATATCTCTTCAGGAAGAAAAAAAACATGGAAAAATATAACAAAAGAGGAACTATATGGTTATATTGCCCTTACTCTTCAGGCAGGGTGTACAAAATCGTATGATGTTCCAATCAGAGAATTATTTCTGAACCCTTTTTCAGATCCACACTACAAAGCTACAATGTCAGTCAATAGATAAGGGAATATTCGGAGAAGCCTTTGTTTTGATGATAAGAGAACTCATCCTGTGAGGTTGGAAACAGATAAATTAGCCCCTATTAGCTACATCTGGAATCTTTTCATCAAAAACTGTACAAAGCTTTACCATTCTAATGACAATGTGACAGTGGATGAGCAACTTCTTGCCTTTAGGGGACATTGCAAATTCATTCAGTATATGCCCAGTAAACCTGCCAAGTATGGCATAAAAAAATTTTGGATGTGTGATTCTACAAGCTATTATAACTTGAATGGTCTGATTTATTGTGGCAAAGAAGCTGATGCTCCAGTCCAGAAAGACTTATGTTCTGACATAATAAAAAAACTTGCAGTGCCAATTTTCAATTCTGGAAAAAATATAACAATGGACAACTACTTTACCAATCTGGAACTGGGCAATTTTTTGCTTCAGAAAAAACTCACATTTGTTGGTGCTATGAGGCCAAACCGCCGCGAAATTCCTTCAATCATGAAGCACAATCCCAAGCGACCACTTTATGAGAGTGTCTTTGGTTTCTGCAATCAAGCGACAATGGTATCTTATAAAGCAAAGAAAGAAAAATCCTTGATATTACTGAGTACAATGCATCATGATGGAAGTATTGACACCGATGACAGGAAACAGAAACCTGAAATCATACTGCATTATAATAAAACAAAAGGAGGTGTGGACAAGATGGATGAAATGATTGTAGAGTATTCATGCAAGAGGCAGGCAAAACGTTGGCCTGTAGTCATTTTTTATAATATCCTAGATGTATCAGCCCTCAATAGCTATATTGTTTATAGTGAAACTCATCCAGAATTCCATACCAACAGGAAAGACAAGAGACGTCTATTCTTGACGGAACTTTGCTATGAACTTTTGATGCCTACCATGATGGAGCGAAGCAACACAAAATGCTTGCCAAGGCAAATTACGCAAGCTATGATCCGATGTGGTATACATTTTCAGGAACATCCAGAGCCAAGAGGAAAAAAAAGAAAGCGCTGTTATATTTGTCCAGCAAAGAAGGAAAGGAAATCTAAGCGTTTCTGTACTACTTGTGGACAAAATGTCTGCAAGGAACATTCTTCCGAAAAAATAATATGTGAAAATTGTTGGGGTAATCAGTAAAGTTGAAAAGGAAAGTTTTTGAAAATAAATATTCCTGCACCATGTTTACTACAACTTTTATAAAAAAAACTTTTAGACAAAAAAATCGTTATATATATATATATGCATAAAGAATTATATAGAATGCATATATTGGGCGTTTTAAACCGGTGTAATTACTGTTTTTTGTTTTATGCACATAATTATAATGTTTTAAAATATTCACATCTCAAATAAACTTTGAAAAGTATTTCTATTTGAGTTACTCCATGTTATTTGCACACAGGCCTAAAAGGCCCCAGGTTTGTGAAAGTGTAGATTTCTATGGTTGCGCGTTCTAGGGTTAATATGCTGTACTGCATGGCTCTTGTAAGGGGCATTGCAAGTTCCTCCATCCTAATTTTTGGCAGCTTTTGCTTGGAAGGCATAGGCAAAGACTATGGGAGACCCACTCCCCAATAATGGGAATAAAGTTTTTAATATGCTGTACTGCATTGCTCTAGTAAGGGGCATTGCAAGTTCCTCCGTCCTAATTTTTGGCAGCTTTTGCTTGGAAGGCATAGGCAAAGACTATGGGAGACCCAATCCCCAATAGTGGGAATAATTTTTTTAATGTTTTTAGGCATTAAAACCATCTTGTTAAACCACTCTGAACTCCACGACTCTTCCAACGGGCATTGCATTTCCTCCTAACTTTAGTCAGCTTTTGCTTTTCAATGCATAGGCGAACACTAAGCGAGACCCACTCCCCAATAATGGGTAGAAAGTTTTTAGTACGCTGTAATCCACGTCTGTTTCAAGGGGCATTGCAGTTCCTCATAATTTTTGGAAAGTTTTCCATTCACTGCTTAGTCCAACAGTGTACAGGTGACCTAGTTGCTATAAATGGAAAATACAGTTTAGTTAAGGCCCTCTGATCTCCTTGTCACTTCCAAGGGGCATTGGAGTGCCACAAAATTTTTGGTAGGCATTTCACTCACTGTATGCCCTATAACTGTGTAGCCGAACCACTCCTTTTGGTTCAGAAACATATCCTACAAGACATGTGTGGTTGACTGGCCTGATATTGATGTGAATGGTCCCTGTTCCTCCTGCTCTTACTCCTTTGCCACCACTTCATACATCATTCATCACCTGAAGCTTTGTTTTAACGGGAGTCATAGAACTGGGATAGTAGCAGGAAAACATCCAGCAATCCTCGGAGGAGGTAGGATATGCGCCAAAACGCTGACCACTTCAGGCCTAGTCGCTACTACATACAAGCACTTGCAGTCCAAGGAACAGAAAGCTAAGGAGATGGATGGCCTCATGATCATGGATAATTTACTCGTTGTGTAGGAGGCCAACCGCTGCTGCTGTCTACCTTCTGAACTTTGTGTTGAAGCCTGATTGACCCAAGACCCGCAATCCTCTAGGTCTGGAGGACGTGTTGCATCCCAGTGTCCAACTGTGTCCCGGCTTCCACAATATTAACCCAGTGTGAAGGCATCAGTGAGATGGACCATCCCTGGCCACATTCACTTGTCCACGTGTTTGTGGTTAGGCTGTCCTTCCCACTACATGCACTGGGGAGGGCAGAGGTAATGTTTTGGTATGTGCCCTTGTGTATAAGGCACACCAGGACAAATAGGAGCGGCTGGGGACTGTTTATGGACATCCGGCCGTCCCCAGCCGGCTGGGGACCGTGAGTGGGCACCCGACCGGGGGGCGGCTGGGGACCGAGTATGGACACCCCTCCGCCCCCTGGTGGCTGGGGACCAAGCGTGGGCACCCGGCCGCCAGGCGACTGGGGACTGAGTATGGATACCAGGCCGCCGACGCAGCCATGACGTGGTGGCTAGATTCCGCCTCCACATGCCTAAAAGGCCCAATTTAAAGTGCAAGCAAGCAGTATAGTATTGCAGCCTCGGGGTGGGTTGGTGGTAGGCTGCATACTTGCGCTTGCATTGCAAGGAATGGGGGAGGTACAATTGAACACTTCCCTGGTACAAGGACTTGAACGGGGATAAGTCTGCAACGACAGATGCAGAGCGGGAGGAATCATCGCATGTGCCATGAACAGGGGGTTGGCGTGCACACACTACAACGGAATATGCTGTCCTTCCCACTAAATGCACTTGGGAGGGCACAGGTAATGTTTTGGTATACGCGTTTGTGTATAAGGCGCATGGGACAAATAGGGGCGGCTGGGGACCGAGTTTGGACACCCGGCCGCCCCCTGGCGGCTGGGGACCGAGTGTGGACATACGGCCGCCGGGCGGCTGTGGACTGAGATTGGATACCAGGCCGCCGACTCAGCCATGACATGGTGGCCGGCGTCTGCCTCCATAAGCCTAAAAGGCCTCAATTCAAGTGCAAGCAAGCTAGCAGTATGTTATTGCAGCCTGGGGGTGGGTGGGTTGCAGGCTGCACACTTACGCTTGCATTCCAAGAAAACAAAGCAGATGCTAACTTCTATCATCATCATCATGCTCCTCACATTGGCACTCTCAACTCCCCTGATGGAGAAGCCAGGGCCCACCAGAGGAGTCTGGTTGACTGGTGGGCTTGTCCAATGCTGCCCTAAAGCAGGCCAGGCTAAGAAAAGTATGGGGAAAGTTACCGGGACAAATAGTGGCAGCTGGGGACTGAGTATGGAGACCTCGCTGCCGAAGCAGCCATGAGTTAGTGGCCAGCTTCGGCCTCTTCCAAACTAAAAGGCCCCATTTCAAGTGCAAGCTAGCAGTATAGTATTGCAGCCTGCGGGTGGGTGGGTGGTTGGCTGCATATTTACGCTTGCATTGCAAGAAATGGGGAAGGTACAATTGAACACTGCCCTGGGACAAGGACTTGCATGGGGATAGTTGCAAGTCTGCATCTAGGGGTCTTCCCCATGCTGTCCCCATGTCTTTTCAGCACTGTATGCATGTGCCACACAGCTCATTGCCAGATAAGGTTGTAAAATGTTAAAGTGACATTTCCCGGTAAATGCATTTGTCACGGTTGAAAGCAATGCAAAAGTGCAAAAATGCATAAAAAATGTTACTTGTGAACATAGCCCAAGGTGTGGAGGTGTATTTTTGTTTTTGGTTATTTATTTTACCTTATACACAAGTCTTTACCCTGGAAAGGATGCTCTTTAACATATTTCACAGTTTCAGTTTCATTTTTGAACTTTTTATTGTGAGCCCGTAAAAGTGGCTTAATATCTCTGACCATGTTGTTGACAGCAGTGACCTGGGGGTCAGAAATGCTTCCTGGGGCGATCCCCATGCTGTCTCCATGTCATTTAAGCACTGTCACTATCGTTTTGAGCACTTGTTAGGCTTTCTACAGACTGCCGGGGGTTCCACCTCAAAAATGCTTGGGTCTCCCATAGACTATCATTGGGCTCGTTGCTCAGGTCGAGCACCCGAGTATCACGGCGAGCTCGGCCCGAGCTTCAAGCACCCGAACATTTTAGTGCTCGCTCAACACTAGAAGACACTAGATCTGCACTTCTTCAGTCCTCCAAGCGGATGAAGAGACATGCTGATAAGAGACGTCTGGATCCGCCGTCCGGGAGACAAGGTCTGGCTTTTCTCCAAATATGTTAATGTCAAGATACCTTCTTATAAGTTGGGTCCATGGTTCATTGGTCCGTTCGAGGTGCTGAACCAAATTAATCCGGTGGCTTACAAGCTGAAACTCCCGGTCACCTTACGGATTCAAAACTCCTTTCATGTATCTCTCCTCAAACCAGTTGTACTTAATTCTTTCTCTGATGATCCAGGTACCACCCCAGCTCCAGTCTCCGCTGAGGATGTCTTTGAGGTAGAGAACATTTTGGCCACCAAGAGGGTAAGACGAAAGACTTTCTTGTGGATTGGAAGGGGTTTGGCCTGGAGGAGAGGTCTTGGGAACCCAGGAAGAACATTCATGCCCCTCATCTTCTTAAAAAATTTCATACGGCCTAAAGAAGAGGAGGGCGTAAAGGGGGGGTACTGTAGCATTCCCCTCACCTCACCACCGCGATCCAGATCCAGCGTCTTCCTGCTCCCATGCTGCTGTGGCGCGCACCGGGCGCAGCTTCTCGGGTACTGTGCTTAGCGCGGGCGCGCTCTCCCTCCCTCTTAAATGGGCCGCGCGCGCCATCCTAAAACGTCCCAGGCCAATGGCCGGAGAACTTCTGCTATATAAGGCACCTCCTCCAAAATGGAGGTGCCTGTGCAACGTTGTTGTTCCGTGTGTTAACACTTGCTTCAGCCCTCAGGTCCCGCTGCCTGTTAGTTCTGCCTGCCAGTCTGCCAGTTACCTGCAGTGCCTGTCTACCTGGAGCACCTGCTAGTTACCTGCCGTGCCCGCCTGCCTGCCAACCCGGAGCACCTGCCAGTTACCCGCCGTGCTCGCCAGCCCGCCAACCCAGAGCACCTGCCAAGTAACCTGTCGTACCTGCCTGCTTGCATACCCGGAGCGCCTGTCTGGCTATTTTCCGTACCTGCCTGCTTATCTATCTGGAAAACCAGCCTGCCTGCCGTGCTCATCTGCTGTACTGGTCAGCTCCTGTCATCTGACCCGTGGGAGTCGCATGCTCTCACACAAGGTCGGTCCCAGAGTGGCACCTGATTCACCTGCCCGGTCCCTCCCTGGTTCACCGAGTTAACTAAGCTGCCGTGTGACCTGGGTCGGGCCGAGTTGGCACTTAGTCACGCCCCTCTGGTCCCTCCTTGCTCCGAAGCACAGAGGTTCCACCACCCGGACCCGTAACACACCGCATTGTTTGTTTTTGTCTCCATTTTCTTTTTCTCTTCTCTCCATAGGCTTCAAAAGGTAGCTGTATTCTGATACCTCAGTGGCTGTTCATCTTATTATGACCAGATAGATTTTTGCTGTTTTTCAGAGTGAATGATGAGTTCAAAAGGTGGAAAGGGGAGAAGAAATGACTCATTACTTGAGAAAGCATCATACTTAACTGTTAAGATTTATTATTATTTTTATTATTATTATCATTTATTATTATAGCACCATTTATTCCATGGTGCTTTACATGTGAAAAGGGGTATACATAATAAAAAACAAGTACAATTATCTTGAACAAAACAAGTCACTGACTGGTACAGAAGGAGAAAGGACCGTGCCCATGAGGGCTCACAGTTTACAAGGGATGAGTGATGAAACAGTAGGTCAGTGTACAGCTGGTCATGCAGAGGTATGGTAGAACAAGGGTTGCTGCAAGTTGTAGGCTTATCGGAAGAGGTGAGTCTTCAGGTTCCTTTTGAAGGTTTCCACGGTGAAAGTCTGATATGTTGAGGTAAAGAGTTCCAGAGTAGGGGGATGCATGGGAGAAATGTATGCAACTGTGGGAACAGGAGATAAGAGGCGAGTATAGAAGGAGATCTTGTGAGGATCAGAGGTTGCATGCAGGTAAGTAACAGGAGACTAGGTCACAGATGTATGGAGGAGACAGGTTGCTGATGCCTTTGTATGCCATGGTTAGAGTTTTGAACTGGAGTCTCTGTGCAATGGGGTGCCAATGAAGGGATTTACAGAGGGGGGGGACAGGTGAATTAGTCGGGAAGGATAGATTTCAGGGGTGCAAGAGTGTTAGAAGGGAGACCACAGAGAAGAAGGTTGCAGTAGTCAAGACAGGAGATGATGAGCGCATGCACTATTGTTTTTGCAGGTTCTTGATTAAGAAATGCTCGAATCCAGGAAATATTTTTAAGTTTGAGGCTGCAGGAAGTGGAAAGGGCTTGGATATGTGGTTTGAAGGAGAGATCAGAGTCCAGGGTTACCACGAGGCAGTGCGCTTGCAGGACCGGGGAGAGTGAGCAGCCATTAAATTTGATTGATAGGTCTGTTGAGAGGGTTGAGTGAGATGGGGGAAAGATGATGAATTCTGTTTTATCCATGTTAAGTTTTAGAGATCTAGCAGAGAAGAAAAATGAAATAGCATCCAGACATTGTGGGATTCTGGTTAGTAAAGAGGTGATATCTGGTTCAGAGAGGTTGATCTGTGTATCATCAGAATAGAGATGACACTGAAAGCCGTGGGACTCTATGAGCTGTCCCAGGGTGAAGGTGTCGATGAAGAAGAGCAGGGGTCCTAGAACTGAACTTTGGGGAACATCGACTTGTAGGGGGCGAGATGTGGCGCTGGAGTATGAGTGGGAGACGCTGACTGTTCGGTCTTTTAGGTATGAAGCAATTCAAGATAGAGCCAAAACAACAACGCAGTTACTGGGAGAGTCCACCTGACAGCGGACACGTGGACAAGTGCTTGTGGCCAGGGATGGTACATCTCCCTGACGGCACACTGGGTAAACATAGTGAAAGCCTGGACCCAGTTGGACCTTGGGACAGAACACATCCTCCCTACACCGAGGACTGCGGGCCCTATGTCAGTCTGAGTTGCCCTCACAGTGTACAGTTCCTGCGAATCATCCTCCTCCTCCTCATGTTCAGCCTCCATCTCAGATATCACCACATCAGTTACAAGCTGGAAGCATTGCAGTACTGCCTCAGCCAAGAGGCAACAGGCTGTGCTGAAACTCATAAGCTTAGGTGATAAACCTCACACTGCTTGTGAGTTGTGGACAGCTGTGAAAGAGCAGGCAGATCTGTGGCTGAGACCGCTGAACCTACATCCAGGCATGGTCATGTGTGACAATGGCCATAACCTGGTGGCGGCTCTGAGGCAAGGCAAGATCACACACGTACCATGCCTGGCTCATGTGCTTAACCTCGTGGTTCAGCGGTTTCTTAAATCGTACCCCGAGTTGCCAGATCTGCTCGTCAAAGTACGCCACCTGTCAGCTCATTTTTGGAAGTCTGCTACAGCTTCCACTGCCCTTTCTGTGTTGCAGCAGCGTTTGCAGCTTCCGGCACTCCGACTGGTGTGTGATGTCCCCACACATTGGAACTCTACTTTCCACATGTTGCAAAGGATTTGTGAGCAGAAGAGAGCAGTTGTGGAGTACCAGCTGCAACAAGGCCATCGCTATTCAGGTCAGACTCCACACAAAAGACCTCAGGAGTGGACCTGGATGTCTGACATATGTACCATCCTGACAAACTTTGAGGAGTCCACCAAGATGGTGAGTGGCGATGACGCCATTATTAGCGTCAGCATCCCACTTGTCTGTCTTTTGCAATGCTCTCTGCAGAGAATTAAAGAGGAGGTATTGCAGCCAGAGTATGATGAGATGGATCAAGAAGCCGTAGGGGGCCATTACACACAGCCCAGCCTCATCTCATCCCAACATGCATTGGGGGACAATGAGGGAGAGGAGGAGGAGGAGGAGGAAGAACAGGAGCTGGTATCATGCGCTGTAGACGGTAGTACCTGTACAACTGTCATACCGTCTGATCAGCGTGGGTGGCCTGAGGACAGGGGGGAGGAGGAGGAGGAGAGCATGGTCAGTCGTCATCTTGGTGAGGACACGGAAGTCTTGCCCATTACCAATCTGGCACGCATGGCTGACTTTATGTTACGCTGCATTAACCGTGACCCTTGCGTTGTCAAAATGTTGGGTGACAGTCATTACTGGTTGGTGACACTTTTAGACCCCCGCTACAAGGAGAACTTTCACTCTCTTATTCCTGAGGTGGAGAGGTCTATAAAAATTGGGCTGTAACAGAAGGCCCTTGCTGCAGAACTGTTAAAAAAATTGCTATCTGAACATGCTAGCGGCAGAGGTCACAGTTCGTTGCCCAGCCAAGGCGTACAGGTGAGAGAGATGCAACTCCAATCCAGCAGAGGCAGGGGATCACTGTCAACGTTCTGGGACAGTTTTCTGAGACCCGCCCAGCTTACAGGCCCTGAGGCGCGGGGTACTCTCACTAGCAGTGGAAAGTTTCAAAAGAAGGTGAGGGAGTACCTTGCCGACCGTACCAGCGTCCTCCATGATTCCTCTATGCCTTTTAATTATTGGGTATCCAAGCTGGACACTTGGAATGAACTCGCTCTGAATGCGTTGGAGGTCCTGGCCTGCCCTGCCGCTAGCGTGTTATCGGAGCGTGTTTTTAGTGCCGCTGAGGGAATTATAACTGATAATCGCACTCGCCTGTCAATTATTTCGGGAGGTGTGTTCTCATGCACCGCTTCACACCCACACATACGCTTCCTCATTTCGGCTGTTTTTTACTCTTCTCCTTCTCCTCAGCCTCCACCACCACTATACCACCAGGGTGACCGTGGTCCGTTTTGCCAGCATTGCAAGTTCCTCCGTTCTAATTTTTGGCAGGTTTTGCTTGGAAGGCACAGGTAAAGACTATGGGAGACCCACTCCCCAATAATGGGAATATTGTTTTCAACCCTAGAACGCATACCTGGGGCCTCGCAGGCCTGCTAGGTTACTTGTTTTCTATTTTCTGCCAGATTACTTTAGTTAGAATTTTTAAACTCTAGGTATTCCTCAGGTATATAGTTGTTAGTAATTTCCAGTTGTTCATATATTTTTATGTTCTAGGCATTTCGGTAAAACAACTCTTTTTTGGGACTACCCCATATTCACATACCTGGGGCCTTTTAGGCCTGTACTTGGTTTACATGTGATCCTCAGTCTTTTTGTCTGTACTATAACTTAGAAGGAAAACATATCTCTTCAGGAAGAAAAAAAACATGGAAAAATATAACAAAAGAGGAACTATATGGTTATATTGCCCTTACTCTTCAGGCAGGGTGTACAAAATCGTACGATGTTCCAATCAGAGAATTATTTCTGAACCCTTTTTCACATCCAAACTACTAAGCTACAATGTCAGTCAATAGATAAGGGAATATTCGGAGAAGCCTTTGTTTTGATGATAAGAGAACTCATCCTGGTTGGAAACAGATAAATTAGCCCCTATTAGCTACATCTGGAATCTTTTCATCAAAAACTGTACAAAGCTTTACCATTCTAATGACAATGTGACAGTGGATGAGCAACTTCTTGCCTTTAGGGGACATTGCAAATTCATTCAGTATATGCCCAGTAAACCTGCCAAGTATGGCATAAAAAAATTCTGGATGTGTGATTCTAAAAGCTATTATAACTTGAATGGTCTGATTTATTGTGGCAAAGAAGCTGATGCTCCAGTCCAGAAAGACGTATGTTCTGACATAATAAACAAACTTGCAGTGCCAATTTTCAATTCTGGAAAAAATATAACAATGGACAACTACTTTACCAATCTGGAACTGGGCAATTTTTTGCTTCAGAAAAAACTCACACTTGTTGGTGCTATGAGGCCAAACCGCCGCGAAATTCCTCCAATCATGAAGCACAATCCCAAGCGACCACTTTATGAGAGTGTCTTTGGTTTCTGCAATCAAGCGACAATGGTATCTTATAAAGCAAAGAAAGAAAAATCCATGATATTACTGAGTACAATGCATCATGATGGAAGTATTGACACCGATGACAGGAAACAGAAACCTGAAATCATACTGCATTATAATAAAACAAAAGGAGGTGTGGACAAGATGGATGAAATGATTGTAGAGTGTTCGTGCAAGAGGCAGACAAAATGTTGGCCTGTAGTCATTTTTTATAATATCCTAGATGTATCAGCCCTCAATAGCTATATTGTTTATAGTGAAACTCATCCAGAATTCCATACCAACAGGAAAGACAAGAGACGTCTATTCTTGACGGAACTTTGCTATGAACTTTTGATGCCTACCATGATGGAGCGAAGCAACACGAAATGCTTGCCAAGGCAAATTACGCAAGCTATGATCCGATGTGGTATACATTTTCAGGAACATCCAGAGCCAAGAGGAAAAAAAAGAAAGCGCTGTTATATTTGTCCAGCAAAGAAGGAAAGGAAATCTGAGCGTTTCTGTACTACTTGTGGACAAAATGTCTGCAAGGAACATTCTTCCGAAAAAATAATATGTGAAAATTGTTGGGGTAATCAGTAAAGTTGAAAAGGAAAGTTTTTGAAAATAAATATTCCTGCACCATGTTTACTACAACTTTTATATAAAAAACTTTTAGACAAAAAAATCGTTATATATATGCATAAAGAATTATATAGAATGCATATATTGGTCGTTTTAAACCGGTGTAATTACTTTTTTTTGTTTTATGCACATAATTATAATGTTTTAAATTATTCACATCTCAAATAAACTTTGAAAAGTATTTCTATTTGAGTTACTCCATGTTATTTGCACACAGGCCTAAAAGGCCCCAGGTTTGTGAAAGTGTAGATTTCTATGGTTGAGCGTTCTTGGGTTAATATGCTGTACTGCATGGCTCTTGTAAGGGGCATTGCAAGTTCCTCCATCCTAATTTTTGGCAGCTTTTGCTTGGAAGGCATAGGCAAAGACTATGGGAGACCCACTCCCCAATAATGGGAATAAAGTTTTTAATATGCTGTACTGCATTGCTCTAGTAAGGGGCATTGCAAGTTCCTCCGTCCTAATTTTTGGCAGCTTTTGCTTGGAAGGCATAGGCAAAGACTATGGGAGACCCAATCCCCAATAGTGGGAATAATGTTTTTAATGTTTTTAGGCATTAAAACCATCTTGTTAAACCACTCTGAACTCCACGACTCTTCCAACGGGCGTTGCATTTCCTCCTAATTTTAGTCAGCTTTTGCTTTTCAATGCATAGGTGAACACTAAGCGAGACCCACTCCCTAATAATGGGTAGAAGGTTTTTAGTACGCTGTAATCCACGTCTGTTTCAAGGGGCATTGCAGTTCCTCATAATTTTTGGAAAGTTTTCCATTCACTGCTTAGTCCAACAGTGTACAGGCGACCCAGTTGCTATAAATGGAAAAAACGGTTTATTTAAGGCCCTCTGATCTCCTTGTCACTTCCAAGGGGCATTGGAGTGCCACAAAATTTTTGGTAGGCATTTCACTCACTCTATGCCCTATAACTGTGTAGCCGAACCACTCCTTTTGGTTCAGAAACATATCCTACAAGACATGTGTGGTTGACTGGCCTGATATTGATGTGAATGGTCCCTGTTCCTCCTGCTCTTACTCCTTTGCCACCACTTCATCCATCATTCATCACCTGAAGCTTTGTTTTAATGGGAGTCATAGAACTGGGATAGTAGCAGGAAAACATCCAGCAATCCTCGGAGGAGGTAGGATATGCGCCAAAACGCTGACCACTTCAGGCCTAGTCGCTACTACATACAAGCACTTGCATTCCAAGGAACAGAAAGCTAAGGAGATGGATGGCCTCATGATCATGGATAATTTGCTCGTTGTGTAGGAGGCCAACCGCTGCTGCTGTCTACCTTCTGAACTTTGTGTTGAAGCCTGATTGACCCAGGACCCGCAATCCTCTAGGTCTGGAGGACGTGTTGCATCCCAGTGTCCAACTGTGTCCCGGCTTCCACAATATTAACCCAGTGTGAAGGCATCAGTGAGATGGACCATCCCTGGCCACATTCACTTGTCCACGTGTTTGTGGTTAGGCTGTCCTTCTCACTAAATGCACTGGGGAGGGCAGAGGTAATGTTTTGGTATGTGCCTTTGTGTATAAGGCGCACCAGGACAAATAGAAGCGGCTGGGGACTGTTTATGGACACCCGGCCGCCCCCAGGTGGCTGGGGACTGTGAGTGGGCACCTGACCGGGGGGCAGCTGGGGACCGAGTATGGACACCCGGCCGCCCCCTGGTGGCTGGGGACCAAGCGTGGGCACCCGGCCGCCAGGCGACTGGGGACTAAGTATGGATACCAGGCCGCCGACGCAGCCATGAAGTGGTGGCTAGATTCCGCCTCCACATGCCTAAAAGGCCCAATTTAAAGTGCAAGCAAGCAGTATAGTATTGCAGCCTCGGGGTGGGTGGGTGGTAGGCTGCATACTTGCGCTTGCATTGCAAGGAATGGGGGAGGTACAATTGAACACTTCCCTGGTACAAGGACTTGAACGGGGATAAGTCTGCAACGACAGGTGTAGGGCAGGAGGCATCTTCGTATGTGCCATGAACAGGGGGTTGGCGTGCACACACTATAGCGGAGTATGCTGTCCTTCCCACTAAATGCACTTGGGAGGGCACAGGTAATGTTTTGGTATACGCGCTTGTGTATAAGGCGCATCGGGACAAACAGGGGCGGCTGGGGACCGAGTTTGGACACCCGGCCGCCCCCTGGTGGCTGGGACCGAGTGTGGACACACGGCCGCCGGGTGGCTGTGGACTGAGATTGGATAACAGGCCGCCGACTCAGCCATGACATGGTGGCCAGCGTCTGCCTCCATAAGCCTAAAAGGACTCAATTCAAGTGCAAGCAAGCTAGCAGTATGTTATTGCAGCCTGGGGGTGGGTGGGTGGCAGGCTGCACACTTACGCTTGCATTCCAAGAAAACAAAGCAGATGCTAACTTCTATCATCATCATCATGCTCCTCACCTTGGCACTCTCAACTCCCCTGATGGAGAAGCCGGGGCCCACCAGAGGAGTCTGGTTGTCTGGTGGGCTCGTCCAAAGCTGCCCTAAAGCAGGCCAGACTAAGAAAAGTGTGGGGAAAGTTACCGGGACAAATAGTGGCGGCTGGGGACTGAGTATGGAGACCTCGCTGCAGAAGCAGCCATGAGCTAGTGGCCAGCTTCGGCCTCCTCCAAACTAAAAGGCCCCATTTCAAGTGCAAGCTAGCAGTATAGTATTGCAGCCTGCGGGTGGGTGGGTGGTTGGCTGCATATTTACGCTTGCATTGCAAGGAATGGGGAAGGTACAATTGAACACTGCCCTGGAACAAGGACTTGCATGGGGATAGTTGCAAGTCTGCATCTAGGGGTCTTCCCCATGCTGTCCCCATGTCTTTTCAGCACTGTATGCATGTGTCACACAGCCCATTGCCAGATAAGGTTGTAAAATGTTAAAATGACATTTCCCGGTGAATGCATTTGTCACGGTTGAAAGCAATGCAAAAGTGCAAAAACGCATAAAAAATGTTACTTGTGAACATAGCCCAAGGTGTGTTTTGGTTATTTATTTTACCTTATACACAAGTCTTTACCCTGGAAAGGATGTTCCTTAACATATTTCACAGTTTCAGTTTCATTTTTGAACGTTTTATTGTGAGCCCGTAAAAGTGGCTTAATACCTCTGACCATGTTGTTGACAGCAGTGACCTGGGGGTCAGAAATGCTTCCTGGGGCGATCCCCATGCTGTCCCCATGTCATTTAAGCACTGTCACTATCGCTTTGGGCACTTGTTAGGCTTTCTACAGACTGCCGGGGGTGCCACCTCAAAAATGCTTGGGTCTCCCATAGACTATCATTGGGCTCGTTGCTCGGGTCGAGCACCCGAGTATCACGGCGAGCTCGGCCCGAGCTTCAAGCACCCGAACATTTTAGTGCTCGCTCAACACTAGAAGACACTAGATCTGCACTTCTTCAGTCCTCCGAGCGGATGAAGAGACATGCTGATAAGAGACGTCTGGATCCGCCGTCCGGGAGACAAGGTCTGGCTTTTCTCCAAATATGTCCGTCTCAAGATACCTTCTTATAAGTTGGGTTCGCGGTTCATTGGTCCGTTCAAGGTGCTGAACCAAATTAATCCGGTGGCTTACAAGCTGAAACTCCGGGTCACCTTACGGATTCCCAACTCCTTTCATGTATCTCTCCTCAAACCATTTGTACTTAATTCTTTCTCTGATGATCCAGGTACCACCCCAGCTCCAGTCTCTGCTGAGGACGTCTTTGAGGTAGAGAACATTTTGGCCACCAAGAGGGTAAGAGGAAAGACTTTCTTGTGGATTGGAAGGGGTTTGGCCTGGAGGAGAGGTCTTGGGAACCCAGGAAGAACATTCATGCCCCTCATCTTCTTAAAAAATTTCATACGGCCTAAAGAAGAGGAGGGCGTAAAGGGGGGGGTACTGTAGCATTCCCCTCACCTCACCACCGCGGTCCAGATCCGGCGTCTTCCTGCTCCCATGCTGCTGTGGCGCGCACCGGGCGCAGCTTCTCGGGTACTGTGCTTAGCGCGGGCGCGCTCTCCCTCCCTCTTAAATGGGCCGAGCGCGCCATCCTAAAACGTCCCAGGCCAATGGCCGGAGAACTTCTGCTATATAAGGCACCGCCTCCAAAATGGAGGTGCCTGTGCAACGTTGTTGTTCCGTGTGTTAACACTTGCTTCAGCCCTCAGGTCCCGCTGCCTGTTAGTTCTGCCTGCCAGTCTGCCAGTTACCTGCAGTGCCTGTCTACCTGGAGCACCTGCTAGTTACCTGCCGTGCCCGCCTGCCAGCCAACCCGGAGCACCTGCCAGTTACCCGCCGTGCTCGCCAGCCCGCCAACCCGGAGCACCTGCCAAGTAACCTGTCGTGCCTGCCTGTTTGCCTACCCGGAGCGCCTGTCTGGCTATTTTCCGTACCTGCCTCCTTATCTATCTGGAAAACCAGCCTTCCTGCTGTGCTCATCTGCTGTACTGGTCAGCTCCTGTCATCTGACCCGTGGGAGTCGCCTGCTCTCACACAAGGTCGGTCCCAGAGTGGCACCTGATTCACCTGCCCGGTACCTCCCTGGTTCACGGAGTCAACTAAGCTGCTGTGTGACCTGGGTCGGGCCGAGTAGGCACTTAGTCACGCCCCTCTGGTCCCTCCTTGCTCCGAAGCACAGAGGTTCCACCACCCGGACCCGTAACACACCGCATTGTTTGTTTTTGTCTCCATTTTCTTTTTCTCTTCTCTCCATAGGCTTCAAAAGGTAGCTGTATTCTGATACCTCAGTGGCTGTTCATCTTATTATGACCAGATAGATTTTTGCTGTTTTTCAGAGTGAATGATGAGTTCAAAAGGTGGAAAGGGGAGAAGAAATGACTCATTACTTGAGAAAGCATCATACTTAACTGTTAAGATTTATTATTATTTTTATTATTATTATCATTTATTATTATAGCACCATTTATTCCATGGTGCTTTACATGTGAAAAGGGGTATACATAATAAAAAACAAGTACAATTATCTTGAACAAAACAAGTCACTGACTGGTACGGAAGGAGAAAGGACCGTGCCCATGAGGGCTCACAGTTTACAAGGGATGAGTGATGAAACAGTAGGTCAGTGTACAGCTGGTCATGCAGAGGTATGGTGGAACAAGGGTTGCTGCAAGTTGTAGGCTTATCGGAAGAGGTGAGTCTTCAGGTTCCTTTTGAAGGTTTCCACGGTGAAAGTCTGATATGTTGAGGTAAAGAGTTCCAGAGTAGGGGGATGCATGGGAGAAATGTATGCAACTGTGGGAACAGGAGATAAGAGGCGAGTATAGAAGGAGATCTTGTGAGGATCAGAGGTTGCATGCAGGTAAGTACCAGGATACTAGGTCACAGATGTATGGAGGAGACAGGTTGCTGATGCCTTTGTATGCCATGGTTAGAGTTTTGAACTGGAGTCTCTGTGCAATGGGGTGCCAATGAAGGGATTTACAGAGTGGGGGGACAGGTGAATTAGTCGGGAAGGATAAATTTCAGGGGTGCAAGAGTGTTAGAAGGGAGACCACAGAGTAGAAGGTTGCAGTAGTCAAGACAGGAGATGATGAGCGCATGCACTAGTGTTTTTGCAGGTTCTTGATTAAGAAATGCTCGAATCCAGGAAATATTTTTAAGTTTGAGGCTGCAGGAAGTGGAAAGGGCTTGGATATGTGGTTTGAAGGAGAGATCAGAGTCCAGGGTTACCACGAGGCAGTGCGCTTGCAGGACCGGGGAGAGTGAGCAGCCATTAAATTTGATTGATAGGTCTGTAGAGAGGGTTGAGTGAGATGGGGGAAAGATGATGAATTCTGTTTTATCCATGTTAAGTTTTAGAGATCTAGCAGAGAAGAAAGATGAAATAGCATCCAGACATTGTGGGATTCTGGTTAGTAAAGAGGTGATATCTGGTTCAGAGAGGTTGATCTGTGTATCATCAGAATAGAGATGACACTGAAAGCCGTGGGACTCTATGAGCTGTCCCAGGGTGAAGGTGTCGATGGAGAAGAGCAGGGGTCCTAGAACTGAACTTTGGGGAACACCGACATGTAGGAGGCAAGATGTGGCGCTGGAGTATGAGTGGGAGACGCTGACTGTTCGGTCTTTTAGGTATGAAGCAATTCAAGATAGGGCCAAGGTTGTGATGCCAAGAGATGAGAGAATCTGTAGTAAGAGGGAATGGTCTACTGTGTTTAAGGCAAAGGAGAGTTCCTGGAGGAGGAGAACAGAGTAATATCGCTTGGATTTGGCTCTTAGTAGGTTATTGGTTTCTTAACTACTTACGGACCGCCCATAGACAATGAACATTCGGTCAGTCTGCATTGACATTACAAAACATCTGTTAATAGTAGAGAAGCTGCATGTAGTCAGTCAGCTGTAGGCATGGGGAGGCAGTCAGACATAGCTGGATTCCCCATAGAGAAATTATGGCTTATTTCCATTTCTGCCTTCCTTATGAAACTAGACAAGTGCTGTGTAAACACCACATAGGAAGCCCCGACAGTGCTTCCACCTCCAAGCATTCTTGTGATCATTGGAAGTAAAGCAGGAGCTGATGAGTCCTAGGAGACACAGTCAACTGTGCTATGCAGTCTGGAGGCTGAATATCTCCTGAAACTAGGGCTAACATACTAGACCACGTTACACGGAAAATGATGTAAAAATAAAATGATTTAAATGTTACAGCGCCCCCAAAGATCTTTAATGGGGGGTACACTATGTGAAATAAATGAAAAATAAATAAATAAATAGGCAGGAAAAATACTGCTGCCAATCCAAATCACTGTTGCTAGCCGTACCCCCATGAAAATGTCATGATATAAAAAAAGAATTGCTATGTACAGGTTAACAGTGGTCCTTTTAATTGATACATTATTTTTTAAATGTGAAAAACATTTCCTGTACGTTCTCCTTTTTTTTAAATGGCCTTTGGCTTGATCTTGAGCTGTTACAACTTGATGGGTGAACAATCTGCAGGAAGATCGATCTTGTGCAAGCCTAGATAGGTCCACCTGTGTCTTCTCCGCCATTACCTTGATAGTATATCAATCCATCGGGTTGCTAGTCTTCTTCTTCTCCTTGTTCCTTCTATTCTTCCAACCTTGATGTCCTTCTTCAGTGATTGCTGTCTTCATGTGATGTGTCCAAAGTAGGCTCTTATATCACAATATTTTCTCACGGTGACTTAAGGAAATGGCCAGATTTGACATTTTTCAGGCGCTGTGATGAGGGCATTACATGACCAAGAACCACAGTGACCCAGTACCACAAGTGTTTTCAAATTGCTTATTAGACATTTCTTTGATTTTTGAGTGGAAAATAGTTGTTTCTCCAACAAAACTATATCAATTGTTGTTGCCTTGTTTTTTTCAATTTTAAATGTCTTTAGAATAAAAATAAAAAATCCTGTTGCTGTTTTGTTTGTACATATATTTGCACAAATACTAATTTATGTCATCACTTTAGTATATTCATGCAGATAAGTCTAACCATCCCTAACTCTGACCAAATGCTTAATGTCTCCTTGCTGCCTAATATTATGCTAATATGCCATGGATTTATGTATTTTGTAATGATATCATTTTATTGATTACAACCATTCTGAAACAGGAGCAGAACAGAACTGGATGACTTACATTTTGTTTTTCTTGATTACCACAATTTAAATGTATTACCACAGACACACATCTTTATCATTGTCCAGTTACACATAATAACGCTGCTGAAATTCAATCTTCTCTTGGTTGTTCATAATCTTGTTGCTTACCTTAACATTGTTGGGTTTTTCAGTAAAATATCATTATGATGACATCTGGAGGTTACTGGAAATGATGTGCTAAGGATTAATTATTCTTTGACACGTATCTATATGGAAAGATGTTGCTCACTACAAGAGATGAGATTCTTTTCTCCTGAATGTCCTTTGTTAAACTTATAGTTTTATCTCATGGAAAGAGCAAGATTGTTTCTATGATTTTCTTAATAAATGTTCCCTGTTTTTCTACTAAATCTATTAACATAACACAATTTTTATAATTTTATTTTTTGAAATATTAATTTTGAATAAACTAAAGGGCACAGTTTTAGGCCCCCGTCACACGTCCGTTTTTTGTGTCCATTTTCTAAGGACCGCAAATACGGACACACACACACCCAACATGTCAGTTTTTTACAAGCACAACAGAAAAAATGCTTGTTGCACAAGTGTACACTGATGACACACGGATGACATCCGTGTGTCTTCAGTGTGACATACAGTGGGGAAAAAAAGTATTTAGTCAGTCACCAATTGTGCAAGTTCTCCCACTTAAAACGATGAGAGAGGCCTGTAATTGACATCATAGGTAGACCTCAACTATGAGATACAAAAGGAGAAAACAAACCTTGAAAATCACATTTGGAAAAAAAAAATTTTTAAATTTTGGTGTAAAATAAGTATTTGGTCAAACATTTTCTGTAACTCTTCACAAGGTTGGCACACACTGTTGCTGATATGTTGGCCCATTTCTCCATGCAGATCTCTTCTAGAGAAGTGATGCTTTGGGGCTGTCGCTGGGCAACACAGACTTGATCTGGAGACTGGCTAGGTCACTCCAGGACCTTGAAATGCACTCCTTTGTTGCCCTGGCTGTGTGCTTGGGATCATTGTCATGCTGAAAGACCCAGCCATGTTTCATCTTTAATGCCCTTGCTGATGGAAGGAGGTTTGCACTCAAAATCTCACGATACATGGCCCCATTCATTCTTTCATGTATAACAGATCAATCGTCCTGGTCCCTTGGTAGAGAAACAGACCTAAACCATGATGTTGCCACCCCCATGCTTCACAGTAGGTATGGTGTTCTTTGGATGCAACTCAGCATTCTTTCTCCTCCAAACATGCCGAGTTGTGTTTCTACAAACAGTTCTACTTTGGTTTCATCTGACCATATGACATTCTCCCAATACTCTTCTGGATAATCCAAATGCTCTTTAGCAAACTTCAGATGGGCCTGAACATGTAATGGCTTAAGCAGGGGGACACGTCTGGCACTGCAGGATCTGAGTCCCTGGCGGCGTGGTGCATTACTGATGTTAGCCTGTTTAACGTTGGTCTCAGCTCTCTGCAGGTCATTCACTAGGCCCCCCCGTGTGGTTCTGGTATTTTTTCTCACCTTTCTTGAGATCATTTTGACCCCACAGGGTGAGATCTTGTGTGGAGCCCCAGATCCAGGGAGATTATCAGTGGTCTTGTATGTCTTCCATTTTCTAATTATTGCTCCCACGGTTGATTTCTTCACACCAAGCTGCTTGCCTATTGTAGATTCAGTCTTCCCAGCCTGGTGCAGGGCTTCAATTTTGTTTATGGTTTCCTTCGACAGCTCTTTGGTCTTTATCATAGTGGAGTTTGGAGTGTGACTTTTTGAGGTTGCGGGCAGGTGTCTTTTATGCTGATAACAAGTTCTAAAAGCTGCCAGTAATACAGGTGGAGGACAAAGGAGACTCTTAAAGAAGAAGTTACAGGTCTGTGAGAGCCATAAATCTTGTTTGTTTGTTTTTGATCAAATACTTATTTTCCACCAAAATTTGAAAAAAAATTCTTTCCAAATCAGACAATGTGATTTTCAGGATTTGTTTTCTCATTTTGTATCTCTTAGTTGAGGTCTACCTATGATGCCAATTAGAAGCCTCTCTCATCTTTTTAAGTGGGAGAACTTGCACAATTGGTGACTGACTAAATACTTTTTTTCCCCACTCTATACCGGTGCCTGAGTAAAGCCATAGAGTTCCCAGGCGTTGGGTGCTGAAGGCAGCTCTCATCATTGTTGCCTGGTCTCCCAGAAATCAACGTGACCAGGCGACAATAATGGGAAGTTTGATTATGTCCTGAAGACGAAGTTAGTTAATTTCGAAACATGTCGACTGTACAACCATTTAATAAAAATCCTTTTCTGGATTTCTTCATCTCGTGAGTTAATCCTTGGATGTGGGTTTGCCAGCAGCGCAGAGAAAACCACTTTGAATCCACACAGCTATATACAATGGCAATGATAGCACAGAGGAATTATTTATTGCTTTGCTGATTGTTTTTAACTGTGTATGATTCTCATATGTTGACAAGAAATCTTTCCATTAATGAAAATATGTGTATTAAGTAATACAAAGTAAGGAAGGATGCATTATAAAACAAGTCTGGGAAAATAGTGACGATCTTGAACTAAAGTACTATTAGAAAGGTAGCAAGGTATATGCTAATCCACCTATATAATAAAGTGAAATTTTTTTTTTATACATAATTGTGTGACCTATTTTATGTATGTGCCTTTTCTCTTTCAATTATCGCTGTGTTATTATTCATAAACATTGACATGCACTCCAAATGGTATAATGTGGTGCTCTCTCATTTGAAGCTATAGTTAGCTTATTGTTCTCATAACTTGTCAGAAGATATCCATGAACATATACTGTATGCTAGATCCTTCACATGGATGCAATCATTTTATTGAATTCAATTAAAATGAATAAATTGGAAAAATTAATGAAATGGCTAGCATAATAAAAATCTGGTTGATTAAGGAATATTATTGGATAATAATGTATCATGCACTGGCTGTATAATTTCAGCCAGGTATGTTAATTGCTGCAGCATGTCAGAGTCAAAGAGAAACACATAGGTTAAAAGCCACCGGAAACCAAGCAGCACGGGAGAATAGGGGAAAATTTGAGTCCCGGTGGCTTCCCACTGCCCTGGAGTAAAGGGAATCTCCCTATACGCACATGTAAGGAAAGATCTGTCAATCTAGGGCAGCGGGTGGGGAGAAGACAACTAGTCTCCAGTGGAACTTGGTCCCCGGCTGCATGTAAAGTATGTTTTTCTCTGAAACGCTGCTTTGTTTCATAGTTAAACATTAGTGATGAGCGAGAACTAAAATGCTCGGGTACTCGATGTTCGAGTCGAGCAAATTGGAATGCTTGAGTGCTCGAACTGAGTAAAGAGTAGTGATGAGCGAGCATGCTCGCCACTGCTCGGTACTTGCCCGAGCATCTCAGCACCCGAGATGCTCGGAGCTCGCCGAGTATTTGCGCGATGCTCGGGCGGGAGCTCGGGTCCCCTTCTGCATGTTTGGCGCTATTTAGAGCACCAATTATGCAGGGATTGTCTGCACTCACTGTAATGCCACAGCCATGGTGGTTGTGGCATTACAGTGATTGCCCAAATGGATGGGAACAGTGCTCACAGTGAAACATGAAAAGCCGGCAATTCATTAGCGGCATACATAGGTACCCGACAATTTAGAACAGAAAGAATAGAGCATCAAACATTAATTAGATAGATAGAAACATGTCAGTCACATATATAATAAGAACAGTGACAGTGTTGCTACTGTACTTGTCATTTAGTAAAATAAAGGATTTATTAAAATAAAATAATAGTGTTTTCATGCCCCTGTCTCTTTAAAAAAGCCAGCCGGCAATTCATCAGCGGCATACATCGGTACCTGACAATTTAGAACAGAAAGAATAGAGCATCACACATAGATTAGATAGATAGAAACATGTCATTCACATATATAATAAGTACAGTGACAGTGTTGGTTACTGTACTTGTCATTTAGTGTTAAAATAAAGGATTTATTTAAAAAAAATTGGCGTGCGGTTCCCCGTAATTTTAGTCTCTAGCGGAGGTTAAGCAGATGGCTGGGGCAGATGTTTGAAGCCTGGGAAGGGGGTAATACCCACGAAGGTTCCCAGGCTACTAATATCAGCCCCCAGCTGAATACCTAGCATTTACTAGCTATTAAAATTGGGAACCCCCCAAAAAAATGACGTGGGGCCCCCCTATTTTAATAGCTAGCTAAGGCTAGGCAGACAGCTGGGGGCTGATATTAATAGCCAAGGAAGGGTGCATGAATATTGGCCCCCTCCCAGGCTAGAAACACCAGCTGTCAGCCACCCCAGAAATGGCGCATCCATAGGATGCGCCAATTCTGGCACTTAATCTCGCTCTTCCCACTGCTCTGTAGCGGTGGCAGTGGGGTAATAGGGTTGGGGTTGATGTCAGCTTATAATGCCAGCTGACATCAAGCCCAGGTTAGTAATGGAGAGGCGTCTATAAGACGCCCCCATTACTAAACCCATAGTGAAAGTTAAAAAAAACACCAACACCTAGAATAAAATCCTTTAATTGAAATAAAGACACAACACTTTAATGTTCTAAATTAAACTCTACTTACCGTATTACCCATTCCAGCTGAAGCGAATGATGTCCTGCAGTAAAAGTAAAATAATTAACCAACCTCATCCTTACCTTTCCATGGTTCCCAATATGGCTCCAGCACTGCTACATTGACATGACAGGCTGGATCGCAGCAGAACGCTGCCATCCAGCTTGTCATGCCGCAGACACTGAGAAGTTCCTCAGTGAAGCTCCTCAGTGTCTGGCTGTGACGGCATCCAGATGAGCCGAGTTCATGTCCCACTGATTCTTTGTAATGTTCATATTCTTCAAATTAGCCACCTTTTGCTTTGATGACTGCTTTGCACACTCTTGGCATTCTCTTGATGAGCTTCAAGAGGTAGTTACCCGAAATGGTCTTCCAACAATCTTGAAGGAGTTCCCAGAGATGCTTAGCACTTGTTGGCCCTTTTGCCTTCACTCTGCGTTCCAGCTCACCCCAAACCATATCGATTGGGTTCTGGCTGGTGATTGTGGAGGTCAGGTCATCTGGCGTAGCACCCCATCACTCTCCTTCTTGGTCATATAGCCCTTACACATCAAGGAGGTGTGTTTGGGGTCATTGTCCTGTTGAAAAATAAATGATGGTCCAACTAAGCGCAAAAAGGATGGAATAGCATGCCGCTGCAAGATGCTGTGGTAGCCATGCTGGTTCAGTATGCCTTCAATTTTGAATAAATTCCCAACAGTGTCAACAGCAAAGCACCCCCACACCATCACACCTCCTCCTTTATGCTTCACGGTGGGAACCAGGCATGTAGAGTCCATCCGTTCATCTTTTCTGCGTCACACAAAGACACGGTGGTTGGAACCAAAGATCTCAAATTTGGACTCATCAGACCAAAGCACAGATTTACACTGGTCTAATGTCCATTCCTTGTGTTCTTTAGCCCAAACAAGTCTCTTATGCTTGTTGCCTGTCCTTAGCAGTGGTTTCCCAGCAGCTATTTTACCATGAAGACCTGCTGCACAAAGTCTCCTCTTAACAGTTGTTGTAGAGATGTGTCTGCTGCTAGAACTCTGTCTGGCATTGACCTGGTCTCTAATCTTAGCAGCTGTTAACCTGCGATTTCTGAGGCTGGTGACTTGGATAAACTTATCCTCAGAAACAGAGGTGACTCTTGGTCTTCCTTTCCTTGGGCAGTCCTCATGTGAGCCAGTTTCTTTGTAGTGCTTAATGGTTTTTGCAACTGCACTTGGGGACACTTTCAATGTTTTCCCAATTTTTCACACTGACTGACCTTCATTTCTTAAAGTAATGATGGCCACTCGTTTTTCTTTACTTAGCTGCTTTTTTCTTGCCTTAATACAAATTCTAACAGTCTATTCAGTAGGACTATCAGCTGTGTATCCACCAGACTTCTGCACAACACAACTGATGGTCCCAAACCCATTTATAAGGCAAGAAATCCCACTTATTAAACCTGACAGGGCACACCTATGAAGTGAAAACCATTTCCAGTGACTACCTTTTGAAGCTCATCAAGAGAATGCCAAGAGTGTGCAAAGCAGTCATCAAAGCAAAAGGTGGCTACTTTGAATAACCTAGAATATAAGACATATTTTCAGTTGCTTCACACTTTTTTGTTAAGTATATAATTCCACATGTGTTAATTCATAGTTTTGATGCCTTCAGTGTGAATGTACAAATTTCATAGTCATGAAAATACAGAAAATCTTTAAATGAGAAGGTGTGTCCAAACTTTTGTTCTGTACTGTATGTGAGGTCAAATTTAGAGGACAAAGTGAGAGCTGATATTAAGTTGATATTAAATATATCTCACCCAATGACATGCTATAACCTCCTAAAATAAATTTACATAATACTTATAATTGTGATGGAGCCACTACAGGAGCTTTTCCAGTGCCATCACTTGTGTTGCAAAATACCGCTGACTCACAACTCCAGTGGTCACAATTAGAGATGAGCGTTGTTCTACTCGAACTGTTCGCCAATCTCAAATTCGAGCTGTTTTGGGCGGTGTTCGAGCCGGTCGGCGAACACGAACAATTTGAGAAAAATTCGGCTGTTCGAGGTTATGTTCGATAACTGTTCGTGCACCAAAATCATAACTGGATTTTTTCTCAGTAATGATGAAAATTAATGTTAATACGCAGTTTGAGTGTACAGCGGGGCGGGGGGAGGGGCAGGGGATGGATCTCTGCAGGAACAATGAAGATCTCCATTTTTTTTTCTCTTTCCCGCATTTGCAGTGGGGAGGTGCAATCTGTCAGCCTATCAGCAGCGCACACACGGAGCGAAGTGCTTTTTTTCACACAAGCAAGGGCATGTGTGATTGGCAGTGTATGTCACATGTCCTTGCCCTATAAGACCAAGCCATTTTCCCCGTCGCCACCATTTTCTCACTACTGCAGCTGCGTGTTAGACGGCACCGCTGTTGCTGTGTGCGCTATACCTTGTTAATTTCAAGCCAATTTTCGCAAAAATCTACAGATAGCTTGGGAGTAGGGAATAGTTGTGATTGCAGTCCTTTTAAGGACTAGGTTACAGCATTTCCTACGACTTTTAGAAAGCAGGTCTGTGTTCTTAAATAGATAGATTGTGGGAGTAAAGACTAATTGTAATTGGAGTCCTTTTCAGGACTAGGTTACATCAGTTCCTATCAGTTTTTGCCAGGCAGGTCTGTGCCAGTGCTGTGCAAGTTTTTTTCACAGCATTTGGCTGAATCTAGCAAAGCTAATCCTTTTTGGCCTATTGCAGAGTGTGTTAGTCAGTGGAGTAGCCTATCTGTGTTGCAAGATATACCACCTGTGTATAGAATACCAATTTTTTTACTGCACCTAGTGAAGTAAATTTTTTTGGGCATAGCATCATTCTATTAGTCCATCTATACTGACCTCCATCAGGTTGCAAACTGAATATAATTTTTTTCTGCATCTAGCTCTGAAAAAATATTTGGGCTTCTAGCAGTGTGTGGGACTTGGTCTATTAGTCCATCTATACTGACCTCCATCAGGTTGCAAATTAAAAATAATTTTTTTCTTCATTTAGCTCTGAAAAAATATTTGGGCTTCTAGCAGTGTGTGGGACTTGTTCTATTAGTCCTTCTATACTGACCTCCAGCAGGTTGCAAATTGAATATAATTTTTTTCTGCATCTAGCTCTGAAAAAATATTTGGGCTTCTAGCGGTGTGTGGGACATGGTCTAGTAGTCCATCTATACTGACCTCCATCAGGTTGCAAATTAAAAATAATTTTTTTCTGCATCTAGCTCTGAAAAAATATTTGGGCTTCTAGCAGTGTGTGGGACTTGGTCTATTAGTCCATCTATACTGACCTCCATCAGGTTGCAAATTAAAAATAATTTTTTTCTTCATTTATCTCTGAAAAAATATTTGGGCTTCTAGCAGCGTGTGGGACTTGTTCTATTAGTCCATCTATACTGACCTCCATCAGGTTGCAAATAAAAATAATTTTTTCCTGCATCTAGCTCTGAAAAAATATTTGGGCTTCTAGCAGTGTGTGGGACTTGGTCTATTAGTCCATCTATACTGACCTCCATCAGGTTGCAAATTAAAAATAATTTTTTTCTGCATCTAGCTCTGAAAAAATATTTGGGCTTCTAGCAGTGTGTGGGACTTGGTCTATTAGTCCATCTATACTGACCTCCATCAGGTTGCAAATTGAATAAAAATTTTTTTTTCATTTAGCTCTGAAAAAATATTTGGGCTTCTAGCAGTGTGTGGGACTTGTTCTATTAGTCCTTCTATACTGACCTCCAGCAGGTTGCAAATTGAATATAATTTTTTTCTGCATCTAGCTCTGAAAAAATATTTGGGCTTCTAGCGGTGTGTGGGACTTGGTCTATTAGTCCATCTATACTGACCTCCATCAGGTTGCAAATTAAAAATAATTTTTTTCTGCATCTAGCTCTGAAAAAATATTTGGGCTTCTAGCAGTGTGTGGGACTTGGTCTATTAGTCCATCTATACTGACCTCCATCAGGTTGCAAATTAAAAATAATTTTTTTCTGCATCTAGCTCTGAAAAAATATTTGGGCTTCTAGCAGTGTGTGGGACTTGGTCTATTAGTCCATCTATACTGACCTCCATCAGGTTGCAAATTGAATAAAAAAATTTTCTGCATCTAGCTCTGAAAAAATATTTGGGCTTCTAGCGGTGTGTGGGACTTGGTCTATTAGTCCATCTATACTGACCTCCATCAGGTTGCAAATTAAAAATAATTTTTTTCTGCATCTAGCTCTGAAAAAATATTTGGGCTTCTAGCAGTGTGTGGGACTTGGTCTATTAGTCCATCTATACTGACCTCCATCAGGTTGCAAATTAAAAATAATTTTTTTCTTCATTTAGCTCTGAAAAAATATTTGGGCTTCTAGCAGTGTGTGGGACTTGTTCTATTAGTCCTTCTATACTGACCTCCAGCAGGTTGCAAATTGAATATAATTTTTTTCTGCATCTAGCTCTGAAAAAATATTTGGGCTTCTAGCGGTGTGTGGGACTTGGTCTATTAGTCCATCTATACTGACCTCCATCAGGTTGCAAATTAAAAATAATTTTTTTCTGCATCTAGCTCTGAAAAAATATTTGGGCTTCTAGCAGTGTGTGGGACTTGGTCTATTAGTCCATCTATACTGACCTCCATCAGGTTGCAAATTAAAAATAATTTTTTTCTGCATCTAGCTCTGAAAAAATATTTGGGCTTCTAGCAGTGTGTGGGACTTGGTCTATTAGTCCATCTATACTGACCTCCATCAGGTTGCAAATTGAATAAAAAAAATTTCTGCATCTAGCTCTGAAAAAATATTTGGGCTTCTAGCGGTGTGTGGGACTTGGTCTATTAGTCCATCTATACTAACCTCCATCAGGTTGCAAATTAAAAATAATTTTTTTCTGCATCTAGCTCTGATAAAATATTTGGGCATCTAGCAGTGTGTGGGACTTGGTCTATTAGTCCATCTATACTGACCTCCATCAGGTTGCAAATTAAAAATAATTTTTTTCTTCATTTAGCTCTGAAAAAATATTTGGGCTTCTAGCAGTGTGTGGGACTTGTTCTATTAGTCCTTCTATACTGACCTCCAGCAGGTTGCAAATTGAATATAATTTTTTTCTGCATCTAGCTCTGAAAAAATATTTGGGCTTCTAGCGGTGTGTGGGACTTGGTCTATTAGTCCATCTATACTGACCTTCATCAGGTTGCAAATTAAAAATAATTTTTTTCTGCATCTAGCTCTGAAAAAATATTTGGGCTTCTAGCAGTGTGTGGGACTTGGTCTATTAGTCCATCTATACTGACCTCCATCAGGTTGCAAATTAAAAATAATTTTTTTCTTCATTTATCTCTGAAAAAATATTTGGGCTTCTAGCAGCGTGTGGGACTTGTTCTATTAGTCCATCTATACTGACCTCCATCAGGTTGCAAATTAAAAATAATTTTTTTCTGCATCTAGCTCTGAAAAAATATTTGGGCTTCTAGCAGTGTGTGGGACTTGGTCTATTAGTCCATCTATACTGACCTCCATCAGGTTGCAAATTAAAAATAATTTTTTTCTTCATTTAGCTCTGAAAAAATATTTGGGCTTCTAGCAGTGTGTGGGACTTGTTCTATTAGTCCTTCTATACTGACCTCCAGCAGGTTGCAAATTGAATATAATTTTTTTCTGCATCTAGCTCTGAAAAAATATTTGGGCTTCTAGCGGTGTGTGGGACTTGGTCTATTAGTCCATCTATACTGACCTCCATCAGGTTGCAAATTAAAAATAATTTTTTTCTGCATCTAGCTCTGAAAAAATATTTGGGCTTCTAGCAGTGTGTGGGACTTGGTCTATTAGTCCATCTATACTGACCTCCATCAGGTTGCAAATTGAATAAAAAAAATTTCTGCATCTAGCTCTGAAAAAATATTTGGGCTTCTAGCGGTGTGTGGGACTTGGTCTATTAGTCCATCTATACTGACCTCCATCAGGTTGCAAATTAAAAATAATTTTTTTCTGCATCTAACCCAGCCAATAGTTTTGGCCTAATACCACAGTTTGGCCACTCAGCTCTGCTCGGTTACCATCCATTGTTTTTTTGTGCAAACAACTCCAGAGTTGTGAATTAGTTAACCACCAAAATGAGTGGAAAAAGGCCTGCTGCTGGTGGAAAGGGGAATAGGCGTGTTGGGAAGGGGAAAAAAGGTTGTGTCCGTGGGGTAGGTGCAGAAGAAAGACCATCTTCCAGCCAAACTAAAATGTCTACTTCTTTTAGCGGACAATGTGATAAGATCCCTTTCTTACGGCCACGCCAATCGCTACAAATTCCAGATGAGGCACAAAAACAGCAGGTGCTTCAACGGATATCAAGTGCTCCTTTAAGTGGGCTCTCCTCCACATCAACTTCAACATCACAAATACTCCAGTCCTCAAAGGTGTCACCCAAATCGCACTTGCTTCCTCACAGCTCCCAAATCTCCAGCTGCCCGTCTGAGTATGAGGTAGAACAGATGGTTGAGTCTGCAGAGCTGTTTACTCATACTATAGCCTGGGAATCAGAGGTCGACTCCAGCGCTTCTGTGAATCCAGACGAGGAAATGATCTGCACTGATGCCCAGAATCTTTATGAGTCGGATCCAGGACCAGACGCAGAAGGTTCTGACCATAATGTAGACCCTCATTCCCAAACTGTAACTCCTGTTGGTGGAGACAATGAGGAAGACGATGATAAGACTCAAATACCTGATTGGAGCGACAACTTTAGTTTTTTGTCAGGGCAGGAACAGGTTGGCTCTGAGGACGACGGGTGTGATAACGCACAGGGTGATGATGATGAGGTCGGAGATCCCACTTACTGTCAACCCACAGTCAGCCAAGAGATGAGGTCAGCAGAGGAGGTGGAGGAAGATGCTAGTGACGATGAGGTCAGGTTGCGCCTTCCTGGACAGAGACGTAGTACTGGAAGCACGTCAACAACTGCATCCTCAAACACAACTCTGCCTCTCACCACAAGTCGTGGTGGCTCTTCAGGTCGCATGGGTGCTAAGCCTTGCATAGCCTGGGCATTTTTTCAGATCGATAAAGATGACCCAACTCGTGTTATCTGTAACATTTGTCAGCAAAAGCTAAGTAGAGGCCAAAAAATACATAGTTTGAGTACTTCATGCATGAACCGGCACATGGACATGAAGCATAAGTTGCAGTGGGAAGCTCAGTGTGCTACAATGCGGCCTAGCCGGCCAGGCCAACCACCGTCTGCCATATCTTGTGCATCCGCGGCCTCTTCATCCTCTGTGACTGGGGGGACAGCAGTCACACCTGTTTTGGGGCGCAGACCTGCCACCTCTTTACCCGCAACAGCCAGCGTGATTGGCAGGTCATCATTTTCTTTGGAGGTGGTAACACCAGCTGGTCTTGAGCGCTGTCCGACATCGATAGCACCACCTTTGGATCAAGGCAACCTAACATGTCCGCCTGCATCTTCCTCACAGACCGGCAGTTTGCCGGGGACACCTTTATCAACCCCGTCTAAGCACAATAGCCAGCCCTCGGTCCCTCAGATGTGGACAAGTAAAAGACCATTTCCTCCTAGCCATGAGAAAGCTAAGAGGTTGAATTTCACCATCTGCAAGCTCTTGGCTACAGAAATGCTGCCTTTCCGCCTGGTGGACACAGAGGATTTTCGAGACCTTATGTCCGTCGCAGTGCCCCAGTACCAGATGCCCAGTCGGCACTACTTCTCAAAGAAAGGTGTGCCTGCGCTCCACCAGCATGTCGCACACAACATCACCGCTTCTTTGAGAAACTCTGTGTGTGACAGGGTGCATTTCACCACAGACACTTGGACGAGTAGGCATGGACAGGGGCGTTACATGTCGCTGATTAGGCACTGGGTAACTATGGTAACAGCAGGACAAGGGGCTGCTGTCCAAGTCTTGCCGTCCCCACGAGTTGTGCGTCAATCCTCTTTATGTCAAAGTTCCTCCACTGCTTCTGCCTCCTCAACCTCCTCTCGGTCTTCCACCTGCACCCAAAGCCTGTCTGGTCATGCCACAAGCTTTCTAACTGCGCAGAAGGGATCCTGCACACCTCCTTACTATGCTGGCAGTAGGGCTCAACGTCATCAGGCGGTTTTTACATTGAAATGTCTGGGAAATGTGAGTCACACAGCTGAGGAGTTGTGGTCAGCTCTGGAGAACCAATTTCATGAATGGTTGTCTCCACTGGACCTGAAACCAGGGAAGGCCATGTGCGACAATGCTGCAAACCTGGGTGCGGCCCTTCGCCGGGGCAATGTCACACACGTGCCTTGTATGGCTCACGTGTTGAACCTGGTTGTCCAGCAATTTTTAGCCCACTATCCCAGACTAGATGGCCTTCTGCAGAGGGCACGGTCGCTGTGTGCTCACTTCCGCCGTTCGCATCCCGCAGCTCAGCGACTTACATCTCTACAGAAGTCGTTGGGCCTGCCACTTCACCGGCTAAAATGCGATGTGCCTACCCGGTGGAATTCAACTCTGCACATGTTGCAGCGATTGTGGCAGCACCGACAAGCCCTGGTGCAATACGTTCTGACGTATAGCTTGGGCCAACGAGATTCAGAGGTGGGGCAAATCACGCTGGAGGAGTGGTCTCAGATCAGGGACCTATGCACCCTTCTGCACAGTTTTGAAATGGCGACGAAGATGTTTAGTGCTGACGATGCCATTATCAGCATGACTATTCCGGTGATTTACATGCTGGAGCACATGTTAAACAGAATTCGGAGTCAGGTGGTGGCACAAGAGGAGGTGGAGGAAGTAGAGGAGGAGGAGTTGTATGCGGAAGGGCTAACATCTGCAAGGTCCAGACGGTCGGCAGCACCAAGGCGGCAGGCATGTGAGGGTGGGGGAGATGATTTTGCCAGGGCGCATGGTAGCAGCCAAACTAGTGAGGAAGCTGCAGGAGCCCAGGAAGAAGTGGAGGACGAACTGATGGAAGACTCATCAGATGAGGGAGACCTTGATCACATTTCTGTTGTGCGAGGTTGGGGGGAGAGGACAGAGGAAGGAAGCATGATTGTTACCTCGCCACCAACACAACAGGGACTTGGTGCTCCTGGATGCGCAACACACATGAGTGCCTTCTTGCTGCACTACCTGCAACATGACCCTCGAATTGTGAGAATTAGAAATAATCCTGACTACTGGGTTGCCACACTGTTAGATCCCCGGTACAAAAGTAAATTTGCAGAAATTATTCCTGCCATAGAAATGGATGCACGCATGCAGGAGTATCAGCAGAGACTGTTGCAGAATCTTACATGTGCTTTTCCACAAAATACCAGTGGTGCACGTAGTGAATCTCACAGTTCCAACTTGCCAACCGTGGGACCGTCAAGTGTTCAGCACTCAAACCGTAACAGAACCACAGTATCTGCTGGTAACATCAATTTTGCGGAATCATTTCACCACTTTTTTAGCCCATCCTTTGCAAGGCCACAGGAGACAAGAAGTCTGACACATAGTCAACGCCTAGAGACGATGGTACAGGAGTATCTCCAAGTAAACATTGAAGCCACGACTGTGTCACTGGACCCTTGCTCTTTTTGGGCTTCCAATCTGGATAAATGGCCGGAGCTAGCCACTTACGCCTTGGAGATCTTGTCATGCCCCGCAGCCAGCGTTCTGTCTGAACGTGTGTTCAGCGCTGCTGGTGGTGTGCTGACAGATAAGCGCACGCGGCTCTCCACTGATAATGTAGACAGACTCACGTTCATAAAGATGAACAAATCATGGATCCGAAACGACTTTTCTACCCCTGTGTCATCCTGGGGAGAGTAAAAGCTTGATGATTGGTTAAAATCACCCTACCAACCGTTTTAAGCTTTCAAATTACTAATCATGTTTATCTGTATCTTGACTGGAAAATAATTTGGGCTTTGTAGCAGTGTGCAGCACTGATCCTATTAGGCCATCTATAATAAGCTTCACCAGATTTAAAATTAAAAATAATTTTTAGCTGCATCTAGCCCGGAAAATAATTTTGGGGCTCCGAGATGCGCAAGACACATAAGTGCCTTCTTGCTGCACTACCTGCAGCATGACCCTCATATTGTCAGAATTCGAAGTAATCATGACTACTGGGTTGCCACACTCTTAGATCCCCCAAACTTTTCGATCAACCTTTTCATTTTAATAAAGACCAAAAAAATGGTCATTTTTGAAATTATAAGCATTAGCAGGTTGTTAGAAACTGAAATCAAACAGTTTTCAACTCAAAACTTTATTCTAGGTGATGTTACATTTTCACATAGGACCCCTTGTTCGAAAGGAGCTTCTGAACTCTCTCGTCCATTGAATTTGTCAGGTTTTGGATGGTTTCTGCTTCAATTGTTTTGCATGAGGACAGAATACCCTCCCAGAGCTGTTGCTTAGATGTGAACTGCCTCCCGCCATCATAGACACTCCTTTTAATGATGCTCCAAAGGTTCTGAATGGGGTAGAGGTCAGGGGAGCATGGGGGTCACACCATAAGTTTGTCCCCTTTTATGCCCATATCAGCCAGAGATGCAGATGTTTTATGTGCAGCATGAGATGGTGCATTATCATGCAGAAAAATGATCTTGCTGTGAAATACACGGTTCTTCTTCTTGAACCATGGCAGGAAGTGCTGTTTGAGAAAATCCACATACATTATGGAGTTCATCTTTAGCGCCTTCAGGGATCCTAAAGGGGCCGACAATCTCTCTCCCCATGATTCCAGCCCAAAACATTACTCCACCTCCTCCTTGTTGGCGCTGTAGCCGTGTTTGCGTGGGGTGTCCATCAACCAGCCATCCTCCACTCCATTCATCTGGACCATCGAGCGCTGCACGGCACTCATCCGTGAACAAAACAGTTTTGAAATCAGTCTTCATGTAATGTTTGGCCCACTGGAGCCGTTTCTGCTTGTGTGAAGTGGATAGAGGAGGTCGACAGGATGGCGTATGCACAGCTGCAAACCTCTGAAGGACCCTGCATCTTTATGTTCGGGGGACGTTGGAGGCACAAGCAGCTTCAAAAACTTGTCTGCTGCTATGACAAGGCTTTTTTGCCGCTGCTCTTTCAACCTGACGTAATTGCCTGTAGGAAAGAGTCCTCAATTTGCCCTTATCAGCACGCACACGTGTGTACTGTGAATCAGCTACATACTTCTTGATTGCCAAGACACTTCATCCTGATCATCGCACAATGTTGATTGTAGTCATGCCTTGACCTAAACACTCCACAATTTGTTGCTACTCAGCAGCCGACACATCCTTTTTCTTTCCCATTTTGGCAGAAAATGTAGGCTGCTTAATAATGTGAGAGAGCCTTCTTAAGTAGTCTTGCCTTTCATTGGACACACCTGCCAAACTAATTAGCACAGGTGTCTGCAATTGCTTACAGTGATATAAAGAGCCCTGACACACATCACCATCAATGAGTTTAACTGACAAACAAACAAATTCTTCCCTTATCACTCCTAAACACTTTTTGCATAATAATTTGGAACGCGGTGTACATGTGCTTTTCCACAAAACACCAGTGGTTCACGTAGTGAATCTTACAGTTCTAACTTGCCAACCGTGGTCTGTATGGAATTGTTCAATAAAGGGCCCAAAATTAAGATAACATAGATGGGAGAGGTCTCTATGAATAGGAATTCCTAAGTATTTGATACCCTGTGAGGGCCAGGCAAAGGGAAAGTTGGACTGGATGGAATCCTATATGGATTTAGGGAGGGAGACATCGAGGGCCTCAGACTTCGCTGCATTGATTTTAAAATTTTACCATGTAACAAAGTGATCTATTTCAGCCATAACAGCAGGGATGGATATATGTGATTGAGTGATATATACTAGGACATCATCAGCAAATAGAGAGCACTTGTACTCGGTGCCTCCCACCTCAATCCACCTAATATTGGGGTTATGGCGAATTGATGAGAGCAGGTGCTCCGTCACTAGGATGTATAAGAGAGGGGACAGAGGACATCCCTGCCTTGTCCCATTGGTGATTGTGAAAGGTGATGAAAATGTTCTGACGCACCCCCTGGGCCTTGGGACACCCGGAGCCGGACCCTTTTTGGTGGATGCTGGTGGTTGTAGTCTTCGTGGCGGCGATCCGGTTCCGTGGCTCAGGGCGGTCAAACCAGTGGCGGAACTATTTATGTGGTTTTGATGTTTAAATGTCCGACTACGCCACCCGTGGATTGCGGTCAGAGTGAACCGCCGCTACAGGGCAGACCGCTAAGGCTGGTGTTGTGGGTGCAGCAGAGCGTAGCATAACTCCCCACGGGAGGAGTATAGCCTCAGGGCAGTGTATGCGGAGGATGGGGGTGATGGTGCAGGGCAGCAGCAGTAACGACACGGAGTCAGTGATGCAGTTCAGGGCCTTTACTCACAGTTCTTATTATGCAGACCACGTCTGCAGGTAACGGCTGCCCACGTCGTACTGTGCTCACCAGGTGAGGGGCTCAGACAACTCCCAGATAACTTTGGAGCGCTTCACAGGACCCCCTTTGTGTGTCCTTTGTCTGGCCTTTCTTACCAACACTTCTGTCCGGCTGCCTCGGGCCTCCTCTTGGTAAACTTGGCGCCAGTTTCCCTGACCCTATGTGGTGCCTTCCTAGCGGGTGGAGCAAGGGGCTGCGCCACATAAAATGTCAGAGCCTCCGGTTTCTAGCTGAGGGTCGTTTCCTGCCTCCACTAGTTCGGGGACCGGTCTCCCCCTTTGGCCTGACCCCTCCACGCAGGTGGATTCGGGCGTGCGGTGGCGACTCGCCCGTCCGCACCCCTGGGATCCCTTCATTCCTCGTTCCTGGAGCCTTCTCCGCTCCTCTTCCTTCCTTCTCCCTCTTGCAGGCCTGGGCCTCTGTTACTAGGCCCGCCTCCGGAGCAGAGCTCATGCAGAGCCCCTGCTCCCTGCCACTTCTGCTCAGACTTCTCTGCACTGAACTAAGATGGTGCCCACCTTTTATACTCCCTTCTCAATGCACCCAGGAACTGCTTCCTCCCTGCTCCTGCACTGCAGGGTTCCCCTTCCTCAGTGTTCCCTCCCCCCACTCCAGCCAGGGACAGGGACTGTCGTGCCCATCTCAGGGGCATATTGGTCGCCCTGCCCCACGGCAATGTGGTGTAATGCATGCAGGTGTCGGGTCCTGATCCACACTCCATCCTTATCTGAGAGTGAGATATCACACCTCTGGGTGAGGTGCAATACGTCTGTAGCAACCGAGCCCTCGGTGCTACAGTTCCATTTATCTTCAGCCTAGGTGACGTATTGTGATACAGGGCCGTGATTTTGGCTATAAAAGGGTCCCCTAGACCCCTACCCCAAGCTTTTTAAGAGAATCATATATGGCGTGCCAGGAGACTCTATGGAATGCTTTCTCAGCATCCAACGAGAGTATCTACTTACAAATTTTTAACTGCATCTAGCCCAGGAAATACTTTGTGCCTAGTAGCAGTGTCTGCTAGTCAGCGGATTATCCCGGCTGTTAAGCAAGCTACACCACCTGTAGTTTGGACACTTAATTTTTTCAAAGGAAATGCTTCGGGACCACGGGATACTCAGTGAAGAGCATCAGGAGGCACCCCAAGGCATAGGGGCTGGGACTGGCACTAGGATGCCTTGCGGTGGACAGCCGAGCTCGATCCTTATAAAAGCTTTTTAACTGCAGCAGCTTTAGTGGACGCTACTGGAGCTGGAATTACGCGGCTGCTGGCATGAGACTTGCCCTCCAATAGATCCTTGTAAATGGATTTAAAGTGTATTCATTCAAATTAGAGGGACAATTTAAATTAAAAAGCTTAGAGCTGCCTCCACCACAGGGGGGCTCTCTCGACCCACCAGCGGACAGGCACCAGTATTGGGAGAGGGGGGCTGGCCGTCAGGGTTCACCGCGGCTCTGGCACAAACCCGGCGACACGGAGGTGGCACGGGCAGGAGCGGACTGGCCGTCTCGGCTTCTCACTTTTTGGATTTTAGAAGGGCATGACATGCCTATATCTGTGTCTCCCCCTCCTTTTACTCCTCCACCTCTTTTCTTTTCGCATCACTATATGTACTTGTCACTTTTCCATGTGTTAGTTGTGTCTTCTGAGCAGTTTGTCAGCTTTTGGACACCTTTGAGGGTGTTTTCTATGTGTTTCTATGTGTTTTTGTTTGCCTGCCATTGGTTTTAACGGTGTTCGAAGGTGTTCGACGAACAGTTCGACGAACAGTTCGGCGAACACACGGGTGTTCGACGAACCGAACCGAACTCGAACACTACGGGGGTGGCTCAACACTAGTCACAATCAGAAATTACTCTGATTGACATTTAAATCCTTAGATGTTGCATTGAATACTATCCATGGCATCTAAGTGATTTCGCAGAGGGAGAGGCTCCATCAATCACCTTAGTGGCTTCTTCACTCAATCATTTTTATCTATCTGTCGTTCTTTTCTTTTTTTTTCAATAGAGTCAGATATATGCTGAGTAGTGATGGGCGAACCCGTAGACGTTCGGGTCCGGTGGGTCCGGCCGAACATTTAAAAATGTTTGATTTGGGTACCAAAATGATACCCAAACTCAAACCTGAACCCGGACCCCATTTAGATGAGTCGGAGACCTGAAAATCCTGTACTGTAATCTGCGTGACAGAGCGGGAAACACGGGCTCTGATAGGCAGTTAGATCCCCACACTGGCAGATGGCAGCAAAGGCATTTGCTGATGGGAGTACTACTCTCATTATCCTATATCTGCTCTTTCTGATAGCAGCGAGAGCAGGTGTGGCTGATGGGAGTATTCATCAGCCTGCGCCTGTGCAATAAATAAATGAAAAAAAAAAAATGTTCCCCTCTATTTTTGATAACCAGCGCAGGTAAAGCTGACAGCTGCGGGCTCCAACCCCCTGCTGGCAGCTTTATATTGTCTGATTATCAAAAATAGAGGGGTCCCATGCCGTATTTTTTAATTATTTAAATAAATAATTTTAAAAACAACATGGGGTCTCTCTTATTTTTGACAACCAGTCATGCTAAGTGTTAGAACCTTGCTGTTAGGTTTTTTTTCCTTTGCTGGTCACATGACCTTGTTGGCCTATTTAATCCTGCTCCGCCCTTCTGGCTTTGCTGGACTTCATTGTATATCTACTTTCTAGCTAGCCTGTGCTCTGTATCTAGCTCTGTTAGTTTGCTTGGTCTACGGACCTCTATGTTCTATCTATTTTGTTTGTTCGTCTGTCTGCTACTATTTCTGTTAGGAGGTGTCCCATATTCCTCCCAGTCCTTAGTACTTGTAGGGATTCCCTCCCCACATCTATAGGTCTCCGTACAGACCAGATTAGGACTTTAGCAGGTCTGATCGCAGGATCAGGTTCCCTGTTACATCGTAGGGATTCAGCTGAGTCCTATAGTAGGGACAGATCTCCTCTCTTTCCTTAGCTCTGGTAGCAGAACATAACAGTAAGTCCAGCCCGCAAATTCTCTAAGGAAAGATTTTTTTTTTTTTTTTGTTCCATCATGGTGTCGGTTCAGGATTTGGCTAAACACCTGCAGGGACTCTCTCTGGAAGTGGCCGAGCTCCGTCAGCACGTGAGTAACTGTCCTGAAGCATATTTCTTGGAGCCTAAGGTATGTTTGCCGGATTTATTTTTTGGTGAACATCGAGAATTTTTTTCATTTAAAAATGCTTGCTTATTGTATTTTTGTTTGAGACCCAAGTCCTCTGGGGATGAATCCCAGCGCGTAGGGTTCATAATGTCACTTTTGCGCAAAGAGCCTCAGGAGTGGGCCTTTTCTTTGCAACCTAGTGATACATGCTTCAGATCAGTGGATAGTTTTTTTTCTGCTTTAGGACTATTATATGATGATCCTGACCGTGTGGCATCAGCTGAGACTGAGTTGAGACGTTTAAAACAAGGATCAGGTAATGTAGAAAAATATTGTACTCATTTTCGTCGTTGGTCCACTCAAACAGGGTGGAACGATTCTGCTCTGAAAAGTCTATTTCTTGCTGGGCTCAGTGAAAGGGTTAAAGACCTGCTAATTGCTTATCCTACACCTGAGGATTTGCAACAGGCTATGCAATTAGCTATACGGGTGGATAGAAGACTGCGTGCTAGGGTTAATGAGAGCAAATCCTCTGCTATGTCAGTTTCTGGTTATGATAATGTGTGTACTAACAGTGGTGAACCGATGGAGATTGGATCGGTGGCACCTCGCTCTCAAGAAAAAGACTGTCGTTTTTCGGAAGGCTTGTGTTTCTATTGCGGAAAATCTGATCATTTGATTAAAGGCTGTGAGCTTCGTATGAAGAAAGAAAAAAAAATGGTCAGTCACGCCCGTATTGCCTGTTTAAATTCCAAGGGTATATTTTTAGCTGCTTCCACGATTGCTCAGGAAAAATTAATGGAATTTCGGGTGTTTGTTGATTGCGGGTCTACACTGAATGTAATTGATGGGGGATTCGTGGAAAAACTCAATTTAAAACCTGAACCTTTATCATCCCCCATTGCTGTGGTTTCTGTGGATGGCTCCCCTTTGAAGAATATTACTCTCAAGGTCAGTGAATTTCCTCTCACTATTAATGGTGTTCACCATGAGAAATTGGATTTGGTAGTGTTGAATAACTTGCCTTCTCCAGTAATATTGGGTTTGCCCTGGTTAAAATTTCACAATCCTGTACTGGATTGGTCTACCAGTGAAATTAAATCCTGGAGCCATAAATGTTATGACAAGTGTTGTAACGGGCGTATTGCAGCTTTGGATAGGGGAGAATTGCCTGTTCCTATTCAGGATTTTTGGAGAGTTTGTTCTGAGAAGGAATCGCAGGTTTTGCCTCCCCATAGAGACTATGATTGTTCTATTGAATTTTTCCCTGGAGCGACTCTTCCTAAAAGTCGTTTATTTAACCTTACTATTCCTGAGAGGAAGGCTTTGGAGGAATACATACAGACAAGTTTGGCCGCCGGTCACATTAGGCCCTCTAAGTCTCCTGTGGCGGTTGGATTTTTTTTTGTAAAAAAAAAGGACGGCGGTTTACGTCCTTGTCTGGATTTTCGTGAGATTAACAAAATTACGGTACGCAATCCTTACCCACTGCCATTGATTCCTGATCTATGGCAGTTAAGGAAGTTAAGGTCTTTTAATGTGTGTGGCAAAATGCTTGAGGTGTTCTACCAATCCATTGTGGCTAGTGCCACCTTTGCGGCAATAATTTGCTGGGGTAACAGTGTGCGTGTTGCTGACGCCAACAAGCTCAACAAACTTATAAAGAAGGCTAGCGCGACGGTGGGCCTACAGCTTGGGACTTTTGAAGAGGTGGTAGAGGATAGGATTAAGAAGAAGTGCAGAGCTATAATGGGCAACAACACACACCCGCTTTATGAACTGTTTGTGAAACAGAAGAGCACATTCAGCAATCGCCTAATACAACTAAGGTGTAAAAAGGAAAAATACAGGAGATCGTTTGTTCCAACAGCTATGGGGGTGTTTAACAAATGTCTGAAAAGCAATGTCTAAAGCATTCCAAATGTTTTGTTATCATATGTGTCATGTTCGAGATCTGTGTTCTGCTGCTGTGATACCGCAATTTCCTCCGGGATAAATAAAGTATATCTTATCTTATCTTATCTTATCTTATCTGTTTAACCAGTTATTGGGGGCCAAGTGGTTCTCTAAAATTGACCTTAAGGGGGCATACAATCTGTTGCGCATGAAGGAGGGTGATGAATGGAAGACTGCTTTTAACACTCCTGTGGGTCATTTTGAGAATCTGGTTATGCCTTTTGGTCTTACTAATGCTCCTGCATTTTTTCAGAATCTGATTAATGACATCCTTAGACCTTTGATTGGTAAAAATGTGGTTGTGTATTTGGATGACATTTTGATTTATTCGCCAGATCTGGAGTCTCATTGGCGGAGCGTGCGTGAGGTATTACAGTTATTAATGGACAATTCGCTTTTTGCTAAGCTGGAGAAATGTGAGTTCGCTGTACAGAGAATTAGTTTTTTGGGCTACATTATCTCCAGCAAAGGTTTTGAGATGGATCCGGCTAAGGTTCAGGCTGTGCAGGAATGGCCTAGGCCTATTGGTTTGAAATCGATACAGAGGTTTTTGGGTTTCGCCAATTACTATAGAAAATTCATAAAAAATTTTTCTAGTATTGTCAAACCTCTGACTGATCTCACCAGGAAAGGTGCTGATGCGGTTCAGTGGTCTTCTGAGGCCATTGAAGCTTTTGTGTATCTCAAGGAGAGGTTCACCTCTGCTCCCATCCTTATGCAGCCTGATGTTACTAGGCCGTTTTTGGTTGAGGTTGATGCTTCCTCTGTGGGGGTTGGCGCAGTATTGTCTCAGGATAACGGGGATGGATTACATCCCTGTGCCTTTTTTTCAAAAAATTTTTCGGAGACTGAATTGAATTACGATATTGGTAATCGGGAATTATTGGCTATTAAACTCGCATTTGAACACTGGCGCCACTTCTTGGAAGGTGCGGAATTTCCCGTTCAGGTTCTTACGGATCATAAAAATCTGATATATCTTGATGCTGCCAAGCGCCTGAATTCCCATCAGGCTAGGTGGGCACTGTTTTTCTCGCGGTTTAATTTCTCCGTTACTTACATCCCTGGTACTAAGAATGTTAAGGCGGATGCCTTGTCTCGCAGTTTTTCTCCCATAGTCGGTGCTGAGAAAGAGGAAAACATTTTACAAGAAGGTGTTGTGATAGCTGCTTTAGACTCCGTTTTGGAAGATGAGATTCTTAAAGCTCAGGAGAATGCCCCATCTAACACTCCTCATGGGAGGTTGTTTGTGCCTGGGACCTTTAGGAGAGATTTGTTTGTTGAGTGTCACGAATCTCGGTTGGCAGGTCATCCCGGAATCTCTGAGACCAAGAGACTGGTGGGTCGCAGTTTTTGGTGGCCTGGATGGCAGAAGGAAGTCATTAAGTGGGTGCGCCAATGTACTATATGTGCTAGATCTAAGTCCTCACATACTCCTGCTGCGGGGTTGCTTTGTCCTTTGGAGGTCCCCAGTGCTCCTTGGACACATTTGGCTATGGACTTTATAACTGACCTTCCCCCCTCTGAGGGTTTTACTGTCATCTGGGTGGTCGTGGACCGTTTTAGCAAGATGTGTCACTTGGTTCCCTTCGTCAAACTGCCCTGCGCTAAAACTCTCGCTAAGGCCTTTGTCAAGGAAATTGTCAGACTTCATGGCGTTCCTACTGACATTGTTTCTGATAGGGGTCCTCAGTTCGTGGCTCGTTTTTGGCGTGCCTTTTGTGACAGGTTGGGAATTCATTTGTTGTTTTCGTCCGGATATCATCCTGAATCTAATGGCCAGACAGAAAGGAAAAACCAGGATGTTGAGCAGTTCTTGCGTTGTTTTGTGGCAGACAATCAAGAGGGGTGGTCTGAGTTTCTGCCACTTGCCGAATTTGCTCTGAACAATCATACATCTTCTTCTGCTGGTTGTTCGCCTTTTTTTTGTTGTTCTGGGAGACATCCGTCGTTTGGGTCGTTCTCCATGTTGGGATCTGCCGTGCCTGAGGAGGAGAATTTTTCCGGTGATTTGGAAAGAGTTTGGACGGATGTGCGTGGTAATCTTCAGGAGGCCAACAGAAAATCTAAAGACTACTTTGATAGGAAACGACAGGAGGTTTTGTTCGCTGTTGGTGACATGGTTTGGTTGTCCTCTAGGAATCTGCAGTTGAGGATTCCTTCTAAGAAATTGGGTCCCAAGTTTGTAGGGCCCTTTAAGGTGCTTCAGGTTGTCAACCAATCTGCTGTTAGGTTGGAGGTTCCTACCTCCTGGAGAATTAATCCGGTCTTTCATGTCTCTCTGTTAAAAAAAGCTGTTGTGTCGGATGGTGACGCCTCTGCCTCTGTTCCTCCGGTGGTGGAGGACGGGGAATATGAAATTTCTCGCATCCTTGACTCTAGACGGTATAGAGGTAGTTTGCAGTATCTTGTGGCCTGGAAAGGTTTCGGACCCGAGGATAACTCTTGGGTGAGGTCAGATGATGTTTCCGCGTCCAGACTTATCAGAGCGTTTCACAGGAGATTTCCTGATAAGCCTGGTCCTAGGGGATCCGGAGGATCCTCTTAGAAGGGGGGGTACTGTTAGAACCTTGCTGTTAGGTTTTTTTTCCTTTGCTGGTCACATGACCTTGTTGGCCTATTTAATCCTGCTCCGCCCTTCTGGCTTTGCTGGACTTCATTGTATATCTACTTTCTAGCTAGCCTGTGCTCTGTATCTAGCTCTGTTAGTTTGCTTGGTCTACGGACCTCTATGTTCTATCTATTTTGTTTGTTCGTCTGTCTGCTACTATTTCTGTTAGGAGGTGTCCCATATTCCTCCCAGTCCTTAGTACTTGTAGGGATTCCCTCCCCACATCTATAGGTCTCCGTACAGACTAGATTAGGACTTTAGCAGGTCTGATCGCAGGATCAGGTTCCCTGTTACATCGTAGGGATTCAGCTGAGTCCTATAGTAGGGACAGATTTCCTCTCTTTACTTAGCTCTGGTAGCAGAACATAACACTAAGGCAGACAGCTTAAGCCTGGTATTCTAAGACTGGGAAGAAGCGATGGATATTGACCTTCCCTATCCTAAAAAGAGTAGCCTGCAGCCGCACGAGAAAATGCGTATTTATTAGATATTTATTGATATTCACCACTTATCACTTTTATTATATTACAACCATATAGTTGTGTGCACTACCAATACAGTGCTTGAGCAGTGACTGTCCTATATATGCTGCATACTATTTTTTTTTACTATTTTTAAAGTATACTATTTGTTTACATAGTACTTTCTTTTCCAGTACACATTTGACAGGTTTCTGCATACCCACATTTTACTTTTATTTCTTGAGGCTTTTTACAATCGTTTCCTGTTGTTTTTTGCTATAGGTGTGGGTGTTAACCATTATATACCTCTACCCATAAGTTAACCTGTCTGTTGCAACTAACAGAACCTCAGGGAATCGTTTATAAATTAATCAGTATTGAGTATCATTTGGAACTTTTTGAAAATAACTGTCATAGATGTTGTGGCAGTGTTATGAATCATAGCCTCCCAGGGTATCTACTTTAAATGGCAAAGTGATTGAGCATGCACACTTTGATGGCGCAGTGGTCAAGCATGCTGAGCATAGTACTCAGTTATTCACAATAGTCCATGTAATAGTCCATGTGACGTGAACAGGGTGACAAGGTCCAACAACTGCTCTATGCAAAAGAGTAACTTGGGACCAGAATTCTTCTGTGAAATTATTACAATATTACTCAACTTAAATAATTCTTAGTTACAATTTCTAATGGATAAGTGTGAAGACCCGGGGTCTTCTGTGGGTGTAATACTACTCAGACAACAAAGGCTGATGGTAAAACAGTGTGGCAATACTTTTTTCAACCACAAAATGGACAATAAACACATATAACAGTCCCTACAAATACTCAAGATGGTACAACATTACACAGTCCTCACTCTTCTGCTGGGCCGCCTGGGGTAAAACAGCTGCGACTTTGGGACTTCCAGGGCCAACTACCTCAACCAGTGGCCCCCTTCTTCTGGCGGGCCCTCACAGAGAGGAGGTAGTGGCAAGCTTAGGAAGCTAGCATTCCATCGAGGTACAAGGCAAGGAGACCCGATGGTCCCACCCTGGCCTCTCCGAGAGTTTCCATGGGGCCAGATGACTGGCTGGTCCAAATCTGGCTACTCCGAAAGTATCCACAGGCTCTCTCATGGCCTATGGAGCAGATCCGTATCTTTCCAGTCAGGGCCATATACCCTTAGGCTAGAATCATGTAGAATCCAAATCTGTGTCTCTTTGGATGGAGCCACCATGCTATCCATTTACTGTCCTGAAGGATGTCTCATTCTTCTTGTAAAGTCTTTCTGATTCTCTTTGATTCTGCTTTTCAGCAGGATAGAAAAATCCTTTTTATATTTACATATGTGGCTAAGGTCATCAGTCACAGGTTGGGGGAAAGTGCAGCGCTCAGGTCTCATTGTTTGAGCATTTAATGATTTTGCATAGTTTGTCCTCCTGCCTTGTGATTCAACAAGCCACAGGGTCCACACAAAGGTAAATCAACATAATTAGCAAACATTCATTGTTCCACAGACCAATAAAAGTCAACATTCAGGGTTATACAAATACTGGTCTGTCCTTCCTGACCAGCCACAGAAATACACATACATTTACAAGTCAACATGAACACAATAGTGTATTTGTATAGGCTTAACTAATGTAATTGTCTGGCTGATTGAGATTATAACCTGTATCGTCACAATAAGCTTGACTAAAATACCATTATAAATCTATTATGAAGTTCATATGGAATACTGAATTATCTAATTATTCATATGTGCACGAGAACCATAACTAATCCCAACTTCCTATCATATGCTTTTAACACCAATGTTCTCTCATTTTGCTAAAGGCTACAAGAATGGATGTTGTCATGACCACTGCAGCTCTTATTACTACATGTTGGCTTGGAACAAATAATGGTTCACAAAAAAACAAAACTAAAATGATGGCATATTTATTTTTAAATAAACAAATAGGTAAAACTGGCAAAGTTGCTAAAAAATATTATAATTTTAATGCACTTTACAAAGGTAGTAATTTAAAAAATCACAACCTTTTCTAACTACTGCACTCAAGATTAAGAAAATTGCTGAAATGCAAAAAGTTTTTGAAACATTTATTTGCCACACATATTAAACTAATGTGTGGAGAAGCTTGGGTGTAATTTACTAGAAAAGCCATAGTTATTATAATAACAACTTTATTTGTATGTACTTTTTCACCAAAATAATTTAAAGTGTTTTCTCAATGGTTTTATTTGATAAGGCTAAAGACCAGAAAACAAAACATTATTATACATTCTTTTATTCATTTCTAACCAGCTTATTTTAGAATATTTTAAGTTTAGTTGTTTGGAATATGGAGAACACAATGTATCGGAAATTTAACGTGCTTATTCACAAATCCAGGATGTGCAGTTAATTTATTTTGTGATTCGCTTAAAGTGAAATTCTCATGTTATAAAATTGGTATAGTTAATTAGCATGAAAATAGGAAAGTTTGCAATTGACTAACTATTTCTGTTTGCTGTCATTCTCCTGCTATAAGAGCTTTTATCTTACAAACTTACTTTCCAGGCTGAGGAGTTAACTCCTGAGATACTAGCCAACTCTCTTCAGTCCATTGATTTCTATACAGCAGTTAACTACTCACCTTCTACCCTATATCCACCCCCGCCCCTCTCTTTCAGTTCCTGAATTGTTATCAGCCCTGCTAAATCACAATCTCTCAGCTCCCACCATTGGCAGGTTGTTCAAAGGCACTTATATCTCTAAGTGTAAATACAGTGATAACAGTTTATATTTCAGAATAAGCATTGACAAACTGTGTTACAGTAGCATACGCTCAGGAGTAGGGTGAAGCTACTGAACCAAAACTGTCACTCAATGAGAGTGCTGGCTCACCCAGCAACAAGGAAGTAAGGAGATTGAAACATGGGCAGCAAAAGCCATGCAGCAGATGAGTAGCTGCTATCCATCAAACAGCAAATCTCATGCTGGCTCCCTGTCAAATGCAGCTGGGAAGTGTCTGAAAATTCCCAGAACTCTCTGGCTGCTTCCCAGTTAGGCAAAACAACTCACATGTCCTGGCATTTAATTGATTAACATTTCTTTCAGAAATATAGCCACAAACTTCCTCAATTGGCTGAGGCCAGGAAAGTGTTTGCTCATTTCAACCCTTTTTACGTGGCTAAGTTTGCCTGTATTGGCTTATAATTGCCATCTCTGGGCATACATCCTTTTAAAGTGATCCCACCAACAGTTCACAAAAGAAAGTAGAATATAGTTGTGCTCAAAAGTTTACATATCCCGGCAGAATTTTTGCTTTCTTGCCCTTGTTTCAGAGAATATGAATGATAACAAAAACACTTTTTCTCCACTTATGGCTATTGGTTGGGTGAAGCCATTTATTGTCAAACCACTGTGTTTTTTCTTTTTAAATCTTAATGACAACCAAAACATCCAAATGACTCTGATCAAAAGTTCACATACCCTGATGATTTTGGCCTGATAACATGCACAGAATTTTACACAAATGGGTTTAAATTGCTACTAAAGGTAACATCCTCACCTGTGACCTGTTTGCTTGTAATCAGTGTGTGTGCATAAAAGCTGAGTGAGATTCTGGGATGCAGACAGACTCTTGCATCTTTCATCCAGCCACTGGTGTTTCTGGATTGTGATTAATGGGGAAAGCAAAAGAATTGTCAACTGATCTATGGGAAAAGGTAGTTGAACTGTCTAACACAGGAAAGGGATACTAAAAGATATCCAAGGAATTGATAATGCCAGTAAGCAGCATTCAAACTGTGATTAACAAATGGAAAATCTGGAGCTCTGTAAAATCCAAATCACGGTCAGGTAGACCAACAAAAATTTCGGCAACAACTGCCAGGAAAATTGTTTGGAATGCAAAGAAAAACACACAAATAACATCAGCTGAAATTCAGGACTCTCTGAAAGCTAGCAATGTGTCTGTTTCAAGATGCACAATAAGGAGGCACTTGAATAAAAATGGACTGCATGGTCGAGTCGCCAGAAGAAAGTCATTACTGCACAAATGCCACAAAGTATCTCGCCTACAATATGCCAAACAGCACAGAGACAAGCCTCAAAACTTTTGGAACAAGGTAATTTGGAGTTTTGGAGTGATGAGACCAAATTTGAACTTTTTGGCCACAACCATAAATGTTACACTTGGAGAGAGGTCAACAAGGCCTATGATGAAAGGAACACCATTCCTATTGTAACGCACAGAGGTGGATCGTTGATGTTTTGGGTATGTGTGAGCTACAAAGGCACAGGAAACTGGGTAAAAGTTGAAGGAAAGATGAATGCAGCACGTTATCAGCAAATACTGGAGGCAAATTTGCACTCATCATCCCGGAAGTTGCGCATGGGACATACTTGGATGTTCCAACATGACAATGATCCAAAACACAAGGCCAAGTCGACCTGTCATTGACTACAGCAGAACAAAGTGAAGGTTCTGGAGAGGCCATCTCAGTCTCCTGACCTCAATTTATACCACTCAGGGGAATTCTCAAGAGCGCAATTCATTCTAGACAGCCCAGGAATCTACAGGAACTGGAGGCTTTTTGCGAAGAAGAATGGGCAGCTTTACCATCTGAAAAAATAAAAAACTTCATCCACAACTACCACAAAAGACTTCAAGCTGTCATTGATGTTAAAGGGGGCAATACAGGGTATTAAGAACTAAGGTATGTGAACTTTTGATCAGGGTCATTTGGATGCCATGGGTTGTCATTAAGATTTAAAAAGAGAAAACACAGTAGTTTGACAATAAATGGCTTTACCCAACCAATAATCATAAGTGGAGAAAAAGTTTTTGTTATCTTTCATATTCCCTGAAACAAGGCCAAGTAAACAAAAATTCTGCTAGGGTATGTAAACTTTTGAGCACAACTGTAGATCAAATTGCATGGTAAGACTATATCCCTACAGAATAACTTGGTCTAGAAAAATATTTTTATCTGAACAACTTACCAAACATCAATTGTCTTGACCTCTAGAATAATCACATGGCATTTATATCAGCAGATTACAAAATACTGCAAAAAAACATATTTAGATCTCTCTACAGAATTAAAGAAGTTAGAAATATACCAAAAGCAATCAACAGAAACTACACACCAAAAACTGAATGAAGTTAAATTTACCTTTGCAAACAACTCAAACAAACATAAACAATACCTGCAGAAATTGAAAAGGAAGTCGTACCACCTTAGTAAGAAAGTCTCCAAATTAATGGTAAACATGTAAAACTCAAAATAATCAAATAACTTATCAATAAGCAAAAAGTCGCTGATCTTTGAGCTATTATTACTCTCACATAAAATAGACACGCTGCAGTCTTTCCAAGAAGAAATAAATACATTTCTACTTGGGTAAACTCTTCCAACTTTAAACCTTAATCAGCTTATTTAAAAAAAATAAAAGTCTTACAGATAAAAGAAGCCATTAATATAATGACTATACATTAAACACTGGCTTTCTGGTGAATATTGCCAGTGAAAGATATATGCATCCACAATGATTGTAATAACTTCAATGTAGCAATGTTAGCCTCCTGTACTTACTATAGATGAGTGGATTAAACAAAATTCTAATTTGATTGTTTCTGTGGATTTTCACTGGAAATTTGATTTGTGGAGGAGATATTTTCCGCAAATGTATTGTCCCTTTTTATGCTTTGGGGTTTCTCCAGACCCCAGAACATGGTAAATGTAACATGTAAAAAATAAAGGAATCCACATACTTACCTAACACTCACCTTTTTGCCCCCTCCGCTACTCACCACCACCCATATGGTCCCATTCACCAGCCATCTGATCCTCCACAGCTTACATTGGAAGCTGACACTGTGCTGGACTTCTCACTGTCATGGTGCCTGGAAGGGTTCTACTAAAGAACACTGGAGTTCAAAGGTGACATGATCTCACGGCATGCACGATCACCTTCCGTAAGCACATGCAAAACTCTGCTGGGAACCATGACTGCCAGAAGTCTGGCACAATGCGGGAGGCCCAAAAATTTAAACATTAACTGTGGTGGATCAGAAAATGTGGCAAAGACCGGAAGGGTGGCGATAAGTAGTGGGATGGGCTGTAAGTATAAGGATTTTTTTATTTTTTAAACTTTTTAATAACCAGTTATGGTTCAGAAAAATATCGACCAGTGGCTGACATTTTGATGAATCTGCATGGAAGACAATTACAAAAAAAATCTGTATTCTGATTAATGCACATTTTTGTAAAAAATTAAATAAGATTCAATTCCACATTAATTTATTCGCTTATCTCTAGCACTTACCCTCTTAGATGATCAGATGGGTTTATTAGGGCAACAGGATGGCACCAGATTGTTACTTAACCTTATTAAAATTATAGAGATATGACCTTTTTTGCTTCTATTTGAGATATAGAGAAGACTTTTGATAGCGTCCATTGGCAATATGCATTTGTAATTAGAAAAAATAGTGTTTTGAAGTGTCCTAAACACAACAAAGGTCCTGTGTGCCTCCGTTTAAGCCTTGGTATTTACCAATAGCTTTTTATCTGTCCATTTTCCTTAACTAACTAGAACAGGCAGGGATTTTCACTTATATAGTAACATAGGTTTAATAAATACCTAGGTCCATCAAGTTCAACCTTCCTCCCCCAATTGTACTCCCTATACTAACACTCCACTAACTTATAAATTAACTCAGACTAGGCCTCACCAATGTATTATTATTACCATTTTTATTATTGCTTCTATTTTACAATTAAAAATGAACCCGTTTATAATTTTTTAATTAGTTTATATTTTGTATTACTCTAGTGATTCTAACAAAGGTATTACTAAAATCCCTATGCCTAAATCTATTGATCCAGAAGAAGCCAAAAACCCCAGGACACTTTCAGCCAATTTGCGTTACAGGGAAAAATTCCTTCTTGACCCTGAGAAAAGGCAATCAGTCCTAGAACCCTGGATCAAACCTAATTATGATACCAGTTATGTAATTACTATTACCATACAAAATGTAATACTATAGGTATAATATTTTGTCTAACTTAACTGTAACCCACTCCAAAGACATACTGATAGGGAATTTAGATTGTGAGCCTCAATGGGGACAGTGCCCAGAATGTCTGTAAAGCGCTGTGGAATTAATGGCGCTATATAAGTGAGTAAAATAAATAAATAAATTAACCCACTATGTTATGTTTATCGAGCAAATTGTCTAGCCCTTTTTTGAAAGCTGTTATAGTGTCTGCCATCACTACCTCTTGTGGTAGGGCATTGCACAGTCTGACTGCTTTGACTGTAAAGAACCTTTTCCTATTTCGGTGACGGAATCGTCTTTATTCTACCCATAATGAGTGTCCACTGGTCTTTAGTATGGTCTTTGGAAGGAATAAGTCATGTGCCAGTCCTTTGTACTGACTGTACATATATTTATATATGTAAATAAGATCCCCTCTGAGGCGTCGTTTTTCTAAGCTAAAAAAAATCAACTTTTTCAACCTCTCATAATGTGAGTGGCCTCCCATCCCTTTTAATAATCTAGTTGCCCACCTTTGAACTGACTCTAACTTCTGAATATCCCTTTTAAAATGTGGAGCCCAAAACTGGATCCCATATTCCTGATGTGGCCTCACCAGTGTTTAATAAAGGAGCAACAGTACGTCGGGATCGCAGGATTTTATTTCTCTTCTTATACATCCTAAAATTTTGTTTGCTCTTGTGGCTGCTGCTTGACATTGAGTACTGATGCTCAGCTTACTTGAAACCAGAATACCCAAGTCCTTCTCCTGTTCTGTTGTCTCAAGTATACTCCCATTTAATGTACAAGTTCATCTCACTAAATGAGAATATCATCAAAAAGTTAATTTATTTCAGTTCTTCAATACAAAAAGTGAAAGTCATATATTATATAGAGTCATTACAATCAGAGTGATCTATTTCAAGTGTTTATTTCTGTTAATGTTGATGATTATGGCTTACAGCCAATGAAAACACAAAAGTCATTATCTCAGTAAATTGAAATAATTAACAAAAAACACCTGCAAAGGCTTCCAAAGCATTTAAAAAAAGTTCCCTTAGTCTGTTTCAGTAGGCTCCACAATCATGGGGAAGACTGCTGACTTGACAGATGTCCAGAAGGCAGTCATAGACACATTTCACAAGTCTCTCATTTTCATTTGGAAATCAAGGTCCCAGAGTCTGGAGGAAGAGTGGAGAGGCACACAATCCAAGCTGCTTGAGGTCTAGTGTGAAGTTTCCACAATCAGTGATGGTTTGGGGAGCCATGTCATCTGCTGGTGTAGGTCCACTGTGTTTTATCAAGACCAAAGTCAGCGCAACCATCTACCAGGAAATTTTAGACCACTTCATGCTTCCCTCTGCCACCAAGGTTTTTGGAGATGGAAATTTCATTCTCCAGCAGGTCTTGGCACCTGTCCACACTGCCAAAAGTACCAATAACTGGTTTAAAAACAACAGTATCACTGTGCTTGATTGGCCAGCAAACTCGTCTGACCTTAACCCCATAGAGAATCTATTATAGAGAATCTATGGGGTATTGTCAAGAGGAAGATGAGAGACCCCAGACCCAACAATGCAGACGAGCTGAAGGCGGCTATCAAAGCAAACTGGGCTTCCATAACACCTCAGCAGTGCCACAGGTTGATCACATTCATGCCACGCCATATTGTTGCAATAATTGATGCAAAAGGAGCCCCGACCAAGTATTGAGTGCATTTACTGAACATACAAATCAGTAGGCCAACATTTCATATTTTAAAAACATTTTTCAAGCTGTTGTTATAAAGTATTCTAATTTACTGAGATAATGACTTTTGAGTTTTCATTGGCTGCAAGCCATAATCATCAAGATTAATAGAAATAAACACTTGAAATAGATCACTCTGTTTGTAATGACTCTATATAACATGAGTTTCACATTTTGTATTGAAGAAAATAAATTAACTTTTTGATGATATTCTAATTTAGTGAAATGCACCTTTATATGCAGAAATAGGATTACTTCGTCCTAGGTTCATTACTCTACATTTATATACATTAAACCTCATCTGCCAAGTGTTTGCCCATTCAGTCATCTTATCCAGATCATTCTGCAATATCGTAATGTCAAGATCAGATTTCAACCCCTTTAGCCCGAGGGTGGTTAATGACCAATTTTTACAATTCTGACCACTGTCACTTTATGAGGTAATTATTCTGGAACGCATCAGCAGATCCCTCTGATTCTGAGATTGTTTTTTCGCGACATATTGTACTTCATGATAGTGGTAAAATTTCTTCAATATCACTTGTGTTTATTTGTAAAAAAAAAATGAAATTTGGTGAAAATTTTTAAGCTTTCGCAATTTTCAAACTTTGAATTTCCATTCCCTTAAATCAGAGAGATATGTCACACAAAATAGTTAATAAATAACATTTCCCACATGTCCACTTCACATCAGCACAATTTTGGAACAAAATTTTTTTTTGTTAAGAAGTTATAAGGGTTAAAAGTTGACCAGCGATTTCTCATTTTTCCAACAAAATTTACAAAACCATTTTTTAGGGACCACATCATATTTGAAGCGACTTTGAGGGGCCTTTATGGCAGAAAATACCCAAAAGTGACACCATTCTGAAAACTGCACCCCTCAAGGTGCTCAAAACTATATTCAAGAAGTTTACACTGTGTTCCAAATTATTATGCAAATAATATTTTCTCAGATTTTCCCAAATTACCTATATGAATTGCAGTCATTGTAATTTTCCAGTCAAATAAATATTAGAGTACAATTGAAAGGTTTTTGTACAAACTGCCTATGATAACAGTATATTTTTAAAAAAATAAAACACTCAAACTGCACTCAAAATGCATGTTCCAAATTATTATGCACAGCAGAGTTTTCAACCTTTTAATTTTAATAAAGAACAAAAAAATGGTTATTTTTGAAATTATAAGCATTAGCAGGTTATTACAATCTGAAATCAAACAGTTTTCAACACAAAACTTTATTTGAGGTGATGTAACATTTGCACATAGGACCCCTTGTTCAAAAGGAGCTTCTGAACTCTCTCATTCATTGAATTTGTCAGGTTTTGGATGGTTTCTGCTTCAATTGTTTTGCATGAGGACAGAATACCCTCCCAGAGCTGTTGCTTAGATTTGAACTGCCTCCCGCCATCATAGACACTCCTTTTGATGATGCTCCAGAGGTTCTCAATGGGGTTGAGGTCAGGGGAGCATGGGGGCCACACCATAAGTTTGTCCCCTTTTATGCTCACAGCAGCCAGAGATGCAGATGTGTTATGTGCAGCATGATATGAGGCATTATCATGCATGAAAGGATCTCGATGGTCCAGATGGATGGAGTGGAGGATGGCTGGTTGATGGACACCCCATGCAAACACGGCTACGGTGCCAACAAGGAGGAGGTGGAGTAATGTTTTGGGCTGGAATCATGGGAGAGAGATTGTCGGCCCTTTTAGGATCCCTGAAGGGGTAAAGATGAACTCCATAATTTATGTTGAGTTTCTCAAACAGCACTTCCTTCCATGATTCAAGAAGAAGAACCATGCATTCCGCAGCAAGATCATTTTCATGCATGATAATGCCCCGTATCATGTTGCACATAACACATCTGAATCTCTGGCTGCTGTGGGCATAAAAGGGGACAAACTTATGGTGTGGCCCCCATGCTCCCCTGACCTCAACCCCATTGAGAACCTCTGGAACATCATCAAAAGGAGTGTCTATGATGGCGGGAGGCAGTTCACATCTAAGCAACAGCTCTGGGAGGGTATTCTGTCCTCATGCAAAACAATTGAAGCAGAAACCATCCAAAACCTGACAAATTCAATGAATGAGAGAGTTCGGAAGCTCCTTTCAAACAAGGGGTCCTATGTGCAAATGTTACATCACCTAGAATAAAGTTTTGAGTTGAAAACTGTTTGATTTCAGTTTGTAATAACCTGCTAATGCTTATAATTTCAAAAATGACCATTTTTTTGTTCTTTATTAAAATGAAAAGGTTGAAAACTCTGCTGTGCATAATAATTTGGAACATGCATTTTGAGTGCAGTTTGAGTGTTTTATTTTTTAAAAAATATACAGTTATCATAGGCAGTTTGTACAAAAACCTTTCAATTGTACTCTAATTGTTATTTGACTGGAAAATTACAATTACTGCAATTCATATAGGTAATTTGGGAAAATCTGAGAAAATATTATTTGCATAATAATTTGGAACACAGTGTGTTAACCCTTTAGGTGCTTCACAGGAATTTTTGGAATGTGTTAGAAAAAATGTACATTTAAATTTTTTCACAAAAATTTTACTTTAGTCCCCAATTTTTTTTTTTTTCAAGGATAGCAAGAAAAAATGAACCACAAAATTTGTTGTGCAATTCCTCATGAGCACACTGATACCCTATATGTTGGGAAAAAACCCTCTTTGGGTGCACAGCAGGGTTCGGAAGGGAAGGTGCGCCATTTGACTTTTTGAATGTAAAATTTGCTTGAATTATTAGAGGACGCCATGTTGCATTTGAAGAGCACCTGATGTGCCTAAGCAGTGGAAACCCCCCACAATTTACACCATTTTGGAAACTAGACCCCTAGGGAACTTATCTAGATGTGTGATGAACACCTTGAACCCCCAGGTACTTCACAGAAGTTTATAACATTGAGCCGTAAAAATAGAATTTTCAAATTTTTCCCACAAAAATGTTTTTCAGCCCCCAATTTTGCATTTTCATAAGGGTAACAGGAGAAATTGCCCCATGCCATTTATTGTACAAGTATTCCTGAGTAAGCTGATATCCCATATGTGGGGGAAAACCACTGTTTGGGAGCACAGCAGGGTTCAGAAGGAAAGGTGCGCCATTTGAATGTAAAATTTGCTTGAATAATTAGCGAACGCCATGTTGCATTTGGAGAGCCCCTGATATGCCTAACCAGTGGAAACCCACACAAGTGAAACTATTTTGAAAACTAAACCCCTCAGGGAACTTATCTAGATGTGTGTTGAGCACCCTGAACCCCTAGGTGCTTCACAGAAGTTTATAACATGGAGCTGTGAAAATAAAAAATCCAACTTTCTCCATAAAAATTATATTTTAGCCCCAATTTTTTTATTTTCACAACAGTAAGGTGAGAAAATGGACCCCAAAAACTTTTGTGCAATTTCTTCTGAGTACGCCGATATCCCATATGTTGGGAAAATACACTGTTTGGGCGAACGGCAGGGTTCAGAAAGGAAGGAGCACTGTGTAACTTTTTGAACGCAAAATCGTCTGAAATTGAGAGCAAACGCCATGTCGCATTTGGAGAGCCCCCTGATGTGCTTAAATATTGGAAACCCCCCACAAGTGACCCCATTTTGGAAACTAGACTCTTCAAGGATTTTATCAAGGGGAATAGTGAACATTTTGAACCCTGAGGTACGACACAGAAATTTATAACATTAAGTCATCATATTGAATAAGTTGTCATTAGTCTTGAGCGCAAGTGCTAACTACTTGAGTTTGCATCGGGTACTCGGATATGCACCATGTATCGCGGGTGCTCGAGTGACATGCTCGAGTCCCCACCCTGCATGTTTCACGTTAGTTAGACACCCAAAATAAAACATGCTGGGATCACTCGTGCATAGCAGGCAATCACCGCAAGTTTTTTTTGGCCATGTAGCTTATGGGGCGGAGACTTGAGCATGTCACTCCAGCACTCGCGATACTCGGTGCATACCTGAGCACCCAATGCAAACTCGAGTAGTGAGCACTTCTGATCAACACTAGTCCCCATATTGTCATCATTTTTTTTTTTTAAGTTTTGAAAAAATCCCAACCCCAACACAACCCTAACCCTAACACAACCTTAGTACAACCCTAACACATCCCTAATCCTAGCACAACTTTAACCCTAGTACAACCCTAACCCTAACCCTAGCACAACTCTAGCCCTAACCCTAGCACAACCTTAACCGTAGCACAACCCTAACTCTAACACCACTCTAGCACAACCCTAATCCTAGCACAACCCTAACCCTAGCATAAACCTAACCCTAGAGGGTTTTTTTTACGCTTTTCCTCATGCGGTATAAGTGATTAGATGACTTTATTCTTCGGGTCAGTGCAATTACAGAGATACCAGATTCATATTGGGTTTTTGGTTGACAACTGTCACACACTAAAAGTCGCTTTTATTGCAAAGACTAGTTGTTGCATCACCATATTTTGGAAGCTATACTTTTTCCATATTTCGGCTGACAGAGCAATGTGACAGCTTGTTTTTTGCGGGACGAGTTGATGTTTTTATTGGTACCATTTTCAGGCATGTGACATTTTTTGATTGCTTTCTTTTCCGATTTTTGGGAGGCAGAATAAACAAAAACCAACAATTCAGGAATTGTTTTTTGGGGTTTTTTTTATGCCATTTTGCGTGAGGTGAAATTGATAAGGCAGCTTTATTCTTTGGGTAAGTTTACAGCGGTGCCACATTTATATATATTTTTTATGTTTTGGCGCTTTTACACAATAAAAACTATTTTATGGAAAAACTTATTTTTTTGCATCGCTTTATTCTGAGAGCTATAGCTTTTTTATTTTTTGGCTGATGGAGCTGTATGGCAGCTTGTTTATTGCAGGACAAGATGACGTTTTCAGAGGTATCATTTTAATTTACTTTTGTCTTCTTTGTCGCGTTTTATTCCATTTTCTGTTGGGTGGTATGATGATAAAGCATAGTTTTTTGCTTCGTTTTTTTTTTTTTTTTTTACCGTGTTCACTAAAGGGGTTAACTAGTGGGATAATTTTATAGGTCAGGTCGGTCCAGACGTGACGATACCAAATATGGTACTTTTTTTTATGGCTACATTATATTTTTAATTTTTGGGATTATTTTTTTTATTTATTTTTTTATATTTTTTCAATTTTTTTTCCACTTTTTGACAGTTTTCCTACTTTTAAACTTTGTCCCACTATGTGACTTTCATTTTTTACAGTCTGATCGGCTGTATACCATAGGAATGCAGCAGCATCCCTATGCTGTATGCAGCCTGTCTGCGCTGCAAGCAGAAGATACTTTGATCGTGCACTGAGCATGATCAAAGTATCTTCCTGCTGTCTGGTGACCTGGATGTTGTCATGATGACTTCCGGGTCACCATGACAATCACGAGACCTGGCCTCAGACAACACAGGACTAGTGTTGAGCGAGCATGCTCGACACTGCTCGGTACTCGCCCGAGCATCTCACTACTCGGGATGTTTGGCAAGCACCGATCATTTCGCGATTACTTGGGCGGGAGCTCGGGTCTCTGCCCTGCATGTTTGGCGCTTTTTACAGAGCCAATGAACATGCAGGGATTGCCAGCCAGTCACTGTAATGCCGCAGCCATGTTGGTTGTGGGCATTACAGTGATTGGCTGGCCGCACAGCGTCACCTCGAGTATTTAAAATTGGGCACCCCCATCTTGGACACAGTCGCTCCAGATCAGAAAGTGTAGGGAGAGTGCTGCTGAGCTTAGGAGAGATTTATACTTCAAAATAGGTAGTGTAGGGTCTCTAAAGCCTGCAAAATCAAACAAACAGTCCTTCTTAGGACTAATATCCATTCCAGATATCAGGCAGGCAGGCAGGCTGTATAGGAGATGCAGTGGTTATACCAACAAACACTGCATTACAGTCCTGTGTGCTACCGCTGCTCAAATTGCTAGACTTAGCCCCAGGTCTCAGGGGCCAGGAAAAATCCTTTTTTTCCATCTAAATCCACCTTTTTGCATAAAAAAACAGTTTCAGTGTCTTGCTGACTGTTCAGACACAAATATATCTGTTTAAAATATTCTGGTGTAGGCTAGAAAACAAGAACTGTTGTTTTCCTCTTCCACGGTTCAAATCTGGGTGTAATCCACCTTCTTGACTTTTTTACATAAAAAAAATAAACGTTTCTGTGTCTTGCTGACTGTTCAGACACAAATATATCTGTTTACAAGATTCTAATGTAGGTCAGAGATCTAAAACTGTGGTTTTCCTCTTCCACGGTTCAAATCTGGGTGTAATCCACCTTTTTGCCTTTTTACATAAAAAAAACAGTTTGAGTGTCTCGCTGACTGTTAAGACACAAATATATCTGTTTAAAAGATTCTGGTGTAGGCCAGAGAAATAGAACTGTGGTTTTCCTCTTCCACGGTTCAAATCTGGGTGTAATCCACCTTTTTGCCTTTTTTACATAAAAAAAACAGTTTGAGTGTCTTGCTGACTGTTCAGACACAAATATATCCAGGGGAGGAGTCCTGAGGAGACAATTTGCATATTCTCACAGCATTTTGGGATAAGTGAAGAGTCTCCGCAAGCTCAAAGAACACTGGATTTTGGCCGTTGAAGCTGAAAGGAGGACATCGGTGAACCAGGGGAGTTGTCCTGAGAAGACAATTTGCCTGTTCTCACTGCATTTTAGGATAAGTGAAGAGTCTCCGCAAGCTCAAAGAACACTGGATTTTGGCCGTTGGAGCTGAAAGGAGGACATCGGTGAACCAGGAGAGGAGTCCTGAGGAGACAATTTGCATATTCTCACTGCATTTTAGGATAAGTGAAGAGTCTCCGCAAGCTCAAAGAACACTGGATTTTGGCCGTTGGAGCTGAAAGGAGGACATCTGTGAACCAGGGGAGGAGTCCTGAGGAGACAATTTGCATATTCTCACTGCATTTTAGGATAAGTGAAGAGTCTCCGCAAGCTCAAAGAACACTGGATTTTGGCCGTTGGAGCTGAAAGGAGGACATCTGTGAACCAGGGGAGGAGTCCTGAGGTGACAATTTGCATGTTCTCACTGCATTTTAGGATAACTGAAGAGTCTCCGCAAGCTCAAAGAACACTGGATTTTGGCCGTTGGAGCTGAAAGGAGGACATCGGTGAAGCAGGGGAGGAGTCCTGAGGAGACAATTTGCATATTCTCACTGCATTTTGGGATAAGTGAAGAGTCTCCGCAAGCTCAAAGAACACTCCAAATAATATGACATAGTGGTAATGGGAGATTTCAACTATCCAGATATTTGTTGGGAATTTCTCTCAAGTAAAGCTAACAGGTCAAGCAAATTCTTATCCTCTCTTGCTGGCAACTTTATCTTCCAAAAGGTAGGGGAGAAAACAAGGGGATCTGCTACTTTGTATCTAATCCTTATAATAGCAATCATGCTATTATAGAATTTTGGATAACTAGAGGAGGAAGACATGTGAAGACTCAAACTTCAAGGTTAGATTTCAGAAAGGCAGATTTTAAGCGACTCAAAAAGAGAATAGGAGGGATCCAATGGCTTGATGTCCTTAAGGACAAAAATGTCCAGGATTGATGGGAAATTATTAAAAATGAGATTCTCAAAGCACAATTGTTAACAATCCCGAAAAGTAGGAAGAATGGGAAGCATTTAAGGAAACCAGGATGGATGAACACAGAACTTAAAGACATGCTAAAAAGAAAGAAAGAAATGTTTATCAAATGGAAAGAGGGAGGCATATCTAAAGAAGATTATAATGCAATCTGCAGAACCTGTAGGGCACGTATCAGGTTAGCTACAGCTGACAATGAATTAAGGCTTGCAAGAGATGTCAAAAGCAATAAAAAAAGATTTTGCAGGTATGTGAAAAGTGAAAGAAAAGCCAAAGATGCTATAGGATTTTTACAGGATGAAAATGGTGAAATGGTAAGAAAGGATGTTGAGAAGGCCGAACTTTTTAATTCCTATTTTGCATTTGTTTTCTCTCAGAAAGAAAATGTAACATCAACTGATCTTCACTGTCCCATTAAAGCAATAGAAGAATCCAAGTTATCTGTAAACAGAGAGATTCTGAGGGAATATTTAGCTAACATAAATGAGTTCAAGTCTTCAGGTCCAGATGAATTACACCCCAGAGTACTGAAGGAGATCGTAGAAGAAATTTTAGAACCACTCTCCATAATCTTTGAAAATTCTTGGAGAACAGGAGAAGTCCCAGAAGACTGGAGAAGAGCAAATGTTGTTCCTATCTTCAAAAAGGGGAAGAAGGTAACCCAGGGAACTATAGGCCGGTGAGTCTGACTTCTATACCAGGAAAGATCTTTGAACAAATTATTAAACAACATGTATGTAAGTACCTGGATAAGAATGAAGTGATTAACCAGAGTCAGCATGGGTTTGTAACTAACAAGTCATGTCAGACTAACTTAATTTCCTTCTATGACAGAATCACTGACTGGGTGGATCAGGGAAATGCCGTAGATACAGTATACCTTGACTTCAGCAAAGAATTTGACAAAGTATCTCACACCATCCTTATTGAAAAAATTACCAAGTTAGGAATGGACAAGGCAACTGTAAGGTGGATTCATAACTGGCTTAGTGATCGGACTCAAAGAGTTGTAAATGGCTTCACATCCAGTTGGATGAATGTTTCAAGTGGGGTACCACAGGGCTCTGTCCTGGGACCTGTATTGTTCAACAACTTTATCAATGATTTAGATGAATGAATTGAGGGTAAACTGATTAAACTTGCTGATGACACAAAGCTAGGAGGGATAGCTAATACTAGAGAAGAGAGAGAGAGGATTCAAAAAGACATAAATAAACTGGAGCAGTGAGCAGTAACTAACAGAATAGTTTTTAACAGGGAAAAATGCAAAGTACTACATTTGGGCAATAAAAATGAAAAAAGCATATACAAAATGGGAGGAATAGAGCTAAGCAACAGTACATGTGAAAAAGACTTAGGTATACTAATAGATCATAGACTAAACATGAGTCAACAGTGTGATGCAGCAGCAAAAAAGGCAAATAAAATTCTGGGATGTATTAATAGTGTTGAGCCACCCCCGTAGTGTTCGAGTTCAGTTCGGTTCGTCGAACACCCGTGTGTTCGCCGAACTGTTCGTCGAACTGTTCGTCGAACACCTTCGAACACCGTTAAAACCAATGGCAGGCAAACAAAAACACATAGAAACACATAGAAAACACCTTCAAAGGTGTCCAAAAGCTGACAAACTGCTCAGAAGACACAACTAACACATGGAAAAGTGACAAGTACATATAGTCATGCGAAAAGAAAAGAGGTGGAGGAGTAAAAGGAGGGGGAGACACAGATATAGGCATGTCATGCCCTTCTAAAATCCAAAAAGTGAGAAGCCGACACGTTCAGTCCGCTCCTGCCCGTGCCACCTCCGTGTCGCCGGGTTTGTGCCAGAGCCGCGGTGAACCCTGACGGCCAGCCCCCCTCTCCCAATACTGGTGCCTGTCCGCTGGTGGGTCGAGCGAGCCCCCCTGTGGTGGAGGCAGCTCTAAGCTTTTTAATTTAAATTGTCTCTCTAATAGTGTTGAGCCACCCCCGTAGTGTTCGGGTTCGGTTCGGTTCGTCGAACACCGGGATGTTCGAGGAACTGTTGTTATGTTCTGCTACCAGAGCTAAGGAAAGAGAGGAGATCTGTCCCTACTATAGGACTCAGCTGAAGCCCTACGATGTAACAGGGAACCTGATCCTGCGATCAGACCTGCTAAAGTCCTAATCTAGTCTGTACGGAGACCTATAGATGTGGGGAGGGAATCCCTACAAGTACTAAGGACTGGGAGGAATATGGGACACCTCCTAACAGAAATAGTAGCAGACAGACGAACAAACAAAATAGATAGAACATAGAGGTCCGTAGACCAAGCAAACTAACAGAGCTAGATACAGAGCACAGGCTAGCTAGAAAGTAGATATACAATGAAGTCCAGCAAAGCCAGAAGGGTGGAGCAGGATTAAATAGGCCAACAAGGTCATGTGACCAGCAAAGGAAAAAAAAGCCTAACAGCAAGGTTCTAACAGTACCCCCCCTTCTAAGAGGATCCTCCGGATCCCCTAGGACCAGGCTTATCAGGAAATCTCCTGTGAAACGCTCTGATAAGTCTGGACGCGGAAACATCATCTGACCTCACCCAAGAGTTATCCTCGGGTCCGAAACCTTTCCAGGCCACAAGATACTGCAAACTACCTCTATACCGTCTAGAGTCAAGGATGCGAGAAATTTCATATTCCCCGTCCTCCACCACCGGAGGAACAGAGGCAGAGGCGTCACCATCCGACACAACAGCTTTTTTTAACAGAGAGACATGAAAGACCGGATTAATTCTCCAGGAGGTAGGAACCTCCAACCTAACAGCAGATTGGTTGACAACCTGAAGCACCTTAAAGGGCCCTACAAACTTGGGACCCAATTTCTTAGAAGGAATCCTCAACCGCAGATTCCTAGAGGACAACCAAACCATGTCACCAACAGCGAACAAAACCTCCTGTCGTTTCCTATCAAAGTAGTCTTTAGATTTTCTGTTGGCCTCCTGAAGATTACCACGCACATCCGTCCAAACTCTTTCCAAATCACCGGAAAAATTCTCCTCCTCAGGCACGGCAGATCCCAACTTGGAGAACGACCCAAACGACGGATGTCTCCCAGAACAACAAAAAAAAGGCGAACAACCAGCAGAAGAAGATGTATGATTGTTCAGAGCAAATTCGGCAAGTGGCAGAAACTCAGACCACCCCTCTTGATTGTCTGCCACAAAACAACGCAAGAACTGCTCAACATCCTGGTTTTTCCTTTCTGTCTGGCCATTAGATTCAGGATGATATCCGGACGAAAACGACAAATGAATTCCCAACCTGTCACAAAAGGCACGCCAAAAACGAGCCACGAACTGAGGACCCCTATCAGAAACAATGTCAGTAGGAACGCCATGAAGTCTGACAATTTCCTTGACAAAGGCCTTAGCGAGAGTTTTAGCGCAGGGCAGTTTGACGAAGGGAACCAAGTGACACATCTTGCTAAAACGGTCCACGACCACCCAGATGACAGTAAAACCCTCAGAGGGGGGAAGGTCAGTTATAAAGTCCATAGACAAATGTGTCCAAGGAGCACTGGGGACCTCCAAAGGACAAAGCAACCCCGCAGCAGGAGTATGTGAGGACTTAGATCTAGCACATATAGTACATTGGCGCACCCACTTAATGACTTCCTTCTGCCATCCAGGCCACCAAAAACTGCGACCCACCAGTCTCTTGGTCTCAGAGATTCCGGGATGACCTGCCAACCGAGATTCGTGACACTCAACAAACAAATCTCTCCTAAAGGTCCCAGGCACAAACAACCTCCCATGAGGAGTGTTAGATGGGGCATTCTCCTGAGCTTTAAGAATCTCATCTTCCAAAATGGAGTCTAAAGCAGCTATCACAACACCTTCTTGTAAAATGTTTTCCTCTTTCTCAGCACCGACTATGGGAGAAAAACTGCGAGACAAGGCATCCGCCTTAACATTCTTAGTACCAGGGATGTAAGTAACGGAGAAATTAAACCGCGAGAAAAACAGTGCCCACCTAGCCTGACGGGAATTCAGGCGCTTGGCAGCATCAAGATATATCAGATTTTTATGATCCGTAAGAACCTGAACGGGAAATTCCGCACCTTCCAAGAAGTGGCGCCAGTGTTCAAATGCGAGTTTAATAGCCAATAATTCCCGATTACCAATATCGTAATTCAATTCAGTCTCCGAAAATTTTTTTGAAAAAAAGGCACAGGGATGTAATTCATCCCCGTTATCCTGAGACAATACTGCGCCAACCCCCACAGAGGAAGCATCAACCTCAACCAAAAACTGCCTAGTAACATCAGGCTGCATAAGGATGGGAGCAGAGGTGAACCTCTCCTTGAGATACACAAAAGCTTCAATGGCCTCAGAAGACCACTGAACCGCATCAGCACCTTTCCTGGTGAGATCAGTCAGAGGTTTGACAATACTAGAAAAATTTTTTATGAATTTTCTATAGTAATTGGCGAAACCCAAAAACCTCTGTATCGATTTCAAACCAATAGGCCTAGGCCATTCCTGCACAGCCTGAACCTTAACCGGATCCATCTCAAAACCTTTGCTGGAGATAATGTAGCCCAAAAAACTAATTCTCTGTACAGCGAACTCACATTTCTCCAGCTTAGCAAAAAGCGAATTGTCCATTAATAACTGTAATACCTCACGCACGCTCCGCCAATGAGACTCCAGATCTGGCGAATAAATCAAAATGTCATCCAAATACACAACCACATTTTTACCAATCAAAGGTCTAAGGATGTCATTAATCAGATTCTGAAAAAATGCAGGAGCATTATTAAGACCAAAAGGCATAACCAGATTCTCAAAATGACCCACAGGAGTGTTAAAAGCAGTCTTCCATTCATCACCCTCCTTCATGCGCAACAGATTGTATGCCCCCTTAAGGTCAATTTTAGAGAACCACTTGGCCCCCAATAACTGGTTAAACAGATCAGGAATCAATGGCAGTGGGTAAGGATTGCGTACCGTAATTTTGTTAATCTCACGAAAATCCAGACAAGGACGTAAACCGCCGTCCTTTTTTTTTACAAAAAAAAATCCAACCGCCACAGGAGACTTAGAGGGCCTAATGTGACCGGCGGCCAAACTTGTCTGTATGTATTCCTCCAAAGCCTTCCTCTCAGGAATAGTAAGGTTAAATAAACGACTTTTAGGAAGAGTCGCTCCAGGGACAAATTCAATAGAACAATCATAGTCTCTATGGGGAGGCAAAACCTGCGATTCCTTCTCAGAAAAAACTCTCCAAAAATCCTGAATAGGAACAGGCAATTCTCCCCTATCCAAAGCTGCAATACGCCCGTTACAACACTTGTCATAACATTTATGGCTCCAGGATTTAATTTCACTGGTAGACCAATCCAGTACAGGATTGTGAAATTTTAACCAGGGCAAACCCAATATTACTGGAGAAGGCAAGTTATTCAACACTACCAAATCCAATTTCTCATGGTGAACACCATTAATAGTGAGAGGAAATTCACTGACCTTGAGAGTAATATTCTTCAAAGGGGAGCCATCCACAGAAACCACAGCAATGGGGGATGATAAAGGTTCAGTTTTTAAATTGAGTTTTTCCACGAATCCCCCATCAATTACATTCAGTGTAGACCCGCAATCAACAAACACCCGAAATTCCATTAATTTTTCCTGAGCAATCGTGGAAGCAGCTAAAAATATACCCTTGGAATTTAAACAGGCAATACGGGCGTGACTGACCATTTTTTTTTCTTTCTTCATACGAAGCTCACAGCCTTTAATCAAATGACCAGATTTTCCGCAATAGAAACACAAGCCTTCCGAAAAACGACGGTCTTTTTCTTGAGAGCGAGGTGCCACCGATCCAATTTCCATCGGTTCACCACTGTTAGTACACACATTATCATAACCAGAAACTGACATAGCAGAGGATTTGCTCTCATTAACCCTAGCACGCAGTCTTCTATCCACCCGTATAGCTAATTGCATAGCCTGTTGCAAATCCTCAGGTGTAGGATAAGCAATTAGCAGGTCTTTAACCCTTTCACTGAGCCCAGCAAGAAATAGACTTTTCAGAGCAGAATCGTTCCACCCTGTTTGAGTGGACCAACGACGAAAATGAGTACAATATTTTTCTACATTACCTGATCGTTGTTTTAAACGTCTCAACTCAGTCTCAGCTGATGCCACACGGTCAGGATCATCATATAATAGTCCTAAAGCAGAAAAAAAACTATCCACTGATCTGAAGCATGTATCACTAGGTTGCAAAGAAAAGGCCCACTCCTGAGGCTCTTTGCGCAAAAGTGACATTATGAACCCTACGCGCTGGGATTCATCCCCAGAGGACTTGGGTCTCAAACGAAAATACAATAAGCAAGCATTTTTAAATGAAAAAAATTCTCGATGTTCACCAAAAAATAAATCCGGCAAACATACCTTAGGCTCCAAGAAATATGCTCCAGGACAGTTACTCACGTGCTGACGGAGCTCGGCCACTTCCAGAGAGAGTCCCTGCAGGTGTTTAGCCAAATCCTGAACCGACACCATGATGGAACAAAAAAAAAAAAAATCTTTCCTTAGAGAATTTGCAGGCTGGACTTACTGTTATGTTCTGCTACCAGAGCTAAGGAAAGAGAGGAGATCTGTCCCTACTATAGGACTCAGCTGAATCCCTACGATGTAACAGGGAACCTGATCCTGCGATCAGACCTGCTAAAGTCCTAATCTAGTCTGTACGGAGACCTATAGATGTGGGGAGGGAATCCCTACAAGTACTAAGGACTGGGAGGAATATGGGACACCTCCTAACAGAAATAGTAGCAGACAGACGAACAAACAAAATAGATAGAACATAGAGGTCCGTAGACCAAGCAAACTAACAGAGCTAGATACAGAGCACAGGCTAGCTAGAAAGTAGATATACAATGAAGTCCAGCAAAGCCAGAAGGGCGGAGCAGGATTAAATAGGCCAACAAGGTCATGTGACCAACAAAGGAAAAAAAAAACCTAACAGCAAGGTTCTAACAACTGTTCGTCGAACACCTTAGAACACCGTTGAACACCGTTAAAACCAATGGCAGGCAAACAAAAACACATAGAAACACATAGAAAACACCTGCAAAGGTGTCCAAAAGCTGACAAACTGCTCAGAAGACACTCTCTTTAAAAAAGCCGGCCGGCAAATTCAGCAGCGGCATACACCGGTACCCGACAATTTAGACAAGAAGGAATAGAGCATCACACATAGATTAGATAGATAGAAACATGTCAGTCACACATATAAGAAGCACAGTGACAGTGTTGGTTACTGCACTTGTCATTTAGTGTAAAGGATTTATTAAAAAAAATATTAGTGTTTTCATGCACCGTCTCTTTAAAAAAGCCGGCCGGCAATTCAGCATCTGTACCCGACAATTTATAACAGAAAGAATAGAGCTTCACACATAGATTAGATAGATAGAAACATGTCAGTCACATATATAATAAGTACAGTGATAGTGTTGCTTACTGTACTTGTCATTTAGTGTAAAGGATTTATTTAAAAAAATAATAGTGTTTTCATGCACTGTCTCTTTAAAAAAGCCGGCCGGCAATTCAGCAGCGGTACCCGACAATTTAGAACAGAAAGATAGAGCATCACACACAGATTAGATAGATAGAAACATGTCAGTCACATATATATGAAGTACAGTGATAGTGTTGGTTACTGTACTTGTCATTTAGTATTAAAATAAAGGATTTATTATTAAAAAAAATTGGCGTAGGGCTCCCCTTAATTTTAGGCTCTAGCAGAGGTTAAGCAGACGGCTGGGGCAGATGTTTGAAGCCTGGGAAGGGGGTAATACCCACGGAGCTTCCCAGGCTACGAATATCAACCCCCAGCTGAATACATAGCCTTTACTAGCTATTAAAATGGGGGACCCCCCAAAAAAAATGACGTGGGGTCCCCCCTAATTTAATAGCTAGCAAAGGCTAGGCAGACAGCTGGGGGCTGATATTAATAGCCCAGGAAGGGAGCCATGAATATTGGCCCCCTCCCAGGCTAGAAACACCAGCCGTCAGCCGCCCCAGAAATGGCGCATTCATAGGATGCGCCAATTCTGGCACTTAGCCTCGCTCTTCCACGCTGCCCTGGTGCGGTGGCAGGGGGTAATAGGGTTGGGGTTGATGTCAGCTTATAATGCCAGCTGACATCAAGCACAGGTTAGTAATGGAGAGGCGTCTATAAGACACCCCCATTACTAACCCCATAGTCAAAGTTAAAAAAAACACAAACACCCAGAATAAAGTCCTTTAATTGAAATAAAGACACAATCCTTTATTGTTCTAAATTAAACCATACTTACCATCACGCCCATTCCAGCTGAAGCCAACGATCTCCTGCAATAAAAGAAAAATAATAAAGCAACCTCATCCTTACCTTTCCATGGTTCCCACGACAGCTTCAGCTCTGCTACATCGAGATGACAGGCTGGACCGCAGCAGAACGCTGCCATCCAGCCTGTCATCCCGCAGACACTGAGAAGCGCAGGCTTGCTTGCGCTGCTCAGCGACTCTCTGTGACGACATCCAGATGAGCCGAGTTCATGTCCAATGAACTCGGCTCACCTCATGCACGTCACTGACAGCGTGGGAAAATTCTCACGCTGAAGCGCTGATTGCAGGAGAATTTTCCCACGCTGTCAGTGACGTGCAGGAGGTGAGCTGAGTTCATTGGACATGAGCTCACCTCATGCACATCACTGACAGCGTGGGAGAATTCTCCTGCACTCAGCACTTCAGCGTGAGAATTTTCCCGCGCTGTCAGTGACGTGCATGAGGTGAGCCGAGTTCATTGGACATGACCTCGGCTCATCTGGATGCCGTCACAGCGAGACAGTGAGGAGCGCAAGCATGCCTGCGCTTCTCAGTGTCTGCGGGATGACAGACTGGATGGCAGCGTTCTGCTGCGGTCCAGCCAGTCATCTCGATGTAGCAGAGCTGAAGCTGTCGTGGGAACCATGGAAAGGTAAGTATGAGGTTGGTTTATTATTTTTCTTTTATTGCAGGAGATCGTTGGCTTCAGCTGGAATGGGTGTGATGGTAAGTATGGTTTAATTTAGAACAATAAAGAATTGTGTCTTTATTTCAATTAAAGGACTTTATTCTGGGTGTTGTGTTTTTTTTAAATACTTTACTAGAAATTCATGGCGGTCATGTCTAATACTGGCGTGACCCCATGAATTTTGGGCTTGGGGCCAGCTGATAATACCAAGCTGGCCCTAACCCCTTTATTACCCAGTAAGCCAACGCACCAGGGCCCTGGATGAGTTGGGTACAGCGCCAGAAGATGGCGCTTCTATGAACGCGCCATTTTCCGGGGTGGCTGCGGACTGCAATTTGTAGCGGGGGGGGGGCCCAGAAAGCTTGGGCCTCCCTGCGCTGCAGATTCCAGCCCCAGCTGCCTAGTTGTACCTGGCTGGACACAAAAATAGGGCGAAGCCCCACGTACTTTTTTTTTAATTATTTCATGAAATTCATGAAATAATTAAGAAAAAAAGGCCTTCCCTATATTGTTGTGTCCGGCCAGGTACAAATAGGCAGCTGGTGGATGGGGGCAGCCCGTTCCTGCCTGCTGTACCTGGCTGGACACAAATATAGTGCGAAGCCCCACTTCAATTTTTTTAAATTATTTCAGGAAATTCATGAAATAATTTAAAAAAAATTGACGTGGGGCTTCGCACTATATTTGTGTCCAGCCAGGTACAGCAGGCAGGAACGGGCTGCCGCCAACCACCAGCTGCCTATTTGTACCTGGCCGGACACAACAATATAGGGAAGCCCTTTTTTCCTTAATTATTTCATGAAATAATTTAAAGAAAATTGACGTGGGGCTTCGCCCTGTTTTTGTGTCCAGCCAGGTACAACTAGGCAGCTGGGGGCTGGAATCCGCAGCGCAGGGAGGCCCAAGCTTTCTGGGCCACCCCCGCTGCAAATTGCAGTCCGCAGCCACCCCGGAAAATGGCGCGTTCATAGAAGCGCCATCTTCTGGCGCTGTACCCAACTCATCCAGGGCCCTGATGCGGTGGCTCACTGGGTAATAAAGGGGTTAGGGCCAGCTTGGCATTATCAGCTGGCCCTAAGCCCGAAATTCATGGGGTCACGCCAATATTAGACATGACCACCATGAATTTCTAGTAAAGTATTTAAAAAAAACACAACACCCAGAAAAAAGTCCTTTAATTGAAATAAACACACAATTCTTTATTGTTCTAAATTAAACCATACTTACCATCACGCCCATTCCAGCTGAAGCCAACGATCTCCTGAAATAAAAGAAAAATAATAAAGCAACATCATCCTTACCTTTCCATGGTTCCCATGACAGCTTCAGCTCTGCTACATCGAGATGACAGGCTGGACCGCAGCAGAACGCTGCCATCCAGCCTGTCATCCCGCAGACACTGAGAAGCGCAGGCTTGCTTGCGCTCCACAGTGTCTCTCTGTGAGGGCATCCAGATGAGCCGAGTTAATGTCCAATGAACTCGGCTCACCTCATGCACGTCACTGACAGCGTGGGAAAATTCTCCTGCACTCAGCGCTTCAGCGTGGGAGAATTCTCACACTGAAGCGCTGAGTGCAGGAGAATTCTCCCACGCTGTCAGTGACGTGCAGGAGGTGAGCTGAGTTCATTGGACATGAGCTCACCTTATGCACGTCACTGACAGCGTGGGAGAATTCTCCTGCACTCACCGCTTCAGCGTGAGAATTTTCCCACGCTGTCAGTGACGTGCATGAGGTGAGCCGAGTTCATTGGACATGAACTCGGCTCATCTGGATGTCGTCACAGAGAGACGCTGAGCAGCGCAAGCAAGCCTGCGCTTCTCAGTGTCTGCGGGATGAGAGGCTGGATGGCAGCGTTCTGCTGCGGTCCAGCCTGTCATCTCGATGTAGCAGAGCTGAAGCTGTCGTGGGAACCATGGAAAGGTAAGGATGAGGTTGCTTTATTATTTTTCTTTTATTGCAGGAGATCGTTGGCTTCAGCTGGAATGGGCGTGACGGTAAGTATGGTTTAATTTAGAACAATAAAGGATTGTGTCTTTATTTCAATTAAAGGACTTTATTCTGGGTGTTTGTGTTTTTTTTAACTTTGACTATGGGGTTAGTAATGGGGGTGTCTTATAGACGCCTCTCCATTACTAACCTGGGCTTGATGTCAGCTGGCATTATAAGCTGACATCAACCCCAACCCTATTACCCCCTGCCACCGCACCAGGGCAGCGTGGAAGAGCGAGGCTAAGTGCCAGAATTGGCGCATCCTATGAATGCGCCATTTCTGGGGCGGCTGACGGCTGGTGTTTCTAGCCTGGGAGGGGGCCAATATTCATGGCTCCCTTCCTGGGCTATTAATATCAGCCCCCAGCTGTCTGCCTAGCCTTTGCTAGCTATTAAATTTGGGGGGACCCCACGTCATTTTTTTGGGGGGGTCCCCCATTTTAATAGCTAGTAAAGGCTATGTATTCAGCTGGGGGCTGATATTAGTAGCCTGGGAAGCTCCGTGGGTATTACCCCCTTCCCAGGCTTCAAACATCTGCCCCAGCTGTCTGCTTAACCTCCGCTAGAGCCTAAAATTAAGGGGAACCCCACGCCAATTTTTTTAATAATAAATCCTTTATTTTAATACTAAATGACAAGTACAGTAACCAACACTATCACTGTACTTCATATATATGTGACTGACATGTTTCTATCTATCTAATCTATGTGTGAAGCTCTATTCTGTCTGTTATAAATTGTCGGGTACCGCTGCTGAATTGCCGGCCGGCTTTTTTAAAGAGACGGTGCATGAAAACACTATTATTTTTTTTGATAAATCCTTTACGCTAAATGACAAGTACAGTAAGCAGCACTTTCACTGTACTTCGTATATATGTGGCTGACATGTTTATATCTATCTAATCTATGTGTGAAGCTCTATTCTTCGGTTCTAAATTGTCGGGTACAGGTGTATGCCGCTGCTGAATTGCCGGCTTTTCATGTTTCACTGTTGGCACTGTTCCCATCGATTTGGGCAATCACTGTAATGCCACAACCACCATGGCTGTGGCATTACAGTGAGTGGCAGACAATCCCTGCATGATTGGTGCTCTAAATAGCGCCAGACATGCAGGACACGCTTTTGGTGCACGAACAGTTATCGAACATAACCTCGAACAGCCGAATTTTTTGCAAATCGTTCGGGTTCATCGAACAACTCGAACACCGCCCAAAACAGCTCGAATTTGAGATTGGCGAACAGTTCTAGTCGAACACCGCTCATCTCTACTCTCTAATTTGAATGAATACACTTTAAATCTATTTACAAGGATCTATTGGAGGGCAAGTCTCATGCCAGCAGCCACGTAATTCCAGCTCCAGTAGCGTCCACTAAAGCTGCTGCAGTTAAAAAGCTTTTATAAGGATCGAGCTCGGCTGTCCACTGCAAGGCATCCTACTGCCAGTCCCAGCCCCTATGCCTTGGGGTGCCTCCTTATGCTCTTCACTGAGTATCCCGTGGTCCCGAAGCATTTCCTTTGAAAAAATTAAGTGTCCAAACTACAGGTGGTGTAGCTTGCTTAACAGCCGGGATAATCCGCTGACTAGCAGACACTGCTACTAGGCACAAAGTATTTCCTGGGCTAGATGCAGTTAAAAATTTGTAATTAGATACTCTTGTTGGATGCTGAGAAAGCATTCCATAGAGTCTCCTGGCACGCCATATATGATTCTCTTAAAAAGCTTGGGGTAGGGGTCTAGGGGACCCTTTTATAGCCAAAATCACAGCCCTGTATCACAATACGTCACCTAGGCTGAAGATAAATGGAACTGTAGCACCCTGAGGGCTCGGTTGCTACAGAGGTATTGCACCTCACCCAGAGGTGTGATATCTCACTCTCAGGTAAGGATGGAGTGTGGATCAGGACCCGACACCTGCATGCATTACACCACATTGCCGTGGGGCAGGGCGACCAATACGCCTCTGAGATGGGCACGACAGTCCCTGTCCCTGGCTGGAGTGGGGGGAGGGAACACTGAGGAAGGGGAACCCTGTAGTGCAGGAGCAGGGAGGAAGCAGTTCCTGGGTGCATTGAGAAGGGAGTATAAAAGGTGGGCACCATCTTAGTTCAGTGCAGAGAAGTCTGAGCAGAAGTGGCAGGGAGCAGGGGCTCTGCATGAGCTCTGCTCCGGAGGCGGGCCTAGTAACAGATGCCCAGGCCTGGAAGAGGGAGAAGGAAGGAAGAGGAGCGGAAAAGGCTCCAGGAACGAGGAATGAAGGGATCCCAGGGGTGCGGACGGGCGAGTCGCCACCGCACGACCGAATCCACCTGCGTGGAGGGGTCAGGCCAAAGGGGGAGACCGGTCCCCGAAACTAGTGGAGGCAGGAAACGACCCTCAGCTAGAAACTGGAGGCTGTGACATTTTATGTGGCGCAGCCCCTCGCTACACCTGCTAGGAAGGCACCACATAGGGTCAGGGAAACTGGCGCCAAGTTTACCAAGAGGAGGCCCGAGGCAGCCGGACAGAACGGTTGGTAAGAAAGGCCAGACAAAGGACACACAAAGGGGGTCCTGTGAAGCGCTCCAAAGTTATCTGGGAGTTGTCTGAGCCCCTCACCTGGTGAGCACAGTACGACGTGGGCAGCCGTTGCCTGCAGACGTGGTCTGGATAATAAGAGCTGTGAGTAAAGGCCCTGGACTGCATCACTGACTCCGTGTCGTTACTGCTGCTGCCCTGCACCATCACCCCCATCCTCCGCATACACTGCCCTGAGGCTATACTCCTCCCGTGGGGAGTTATGCTACGCTCTGCTGCACCCACAACACCAGCCTCAGCGGTCTGCCCTGCAGCGGCGGTTCACTCTGACCGCAATCCACGGGTGGCGTAGTCGGACATTTAAACATCAAAACCACATAAATAGTTCCGCCACTGGTTTGACCGCCCTGAGCCACGGAACCGGGTCGCCGCCACGAAGACTACAACCACCAGCATCCACCAAAAAGGGTCCGGCTCCGGGTGTCCCAAGGCCCAGGGGGTGCATCAGAACATTTTCATCACCTTTCACAATAACCAATGGGACAAGGCAGGGATGTCCTCTGTCCCCTCTCTTATACATCCTAGTGACGGAGCACCTGCTCTCATCAATTCGCCATAACCCCAATATTAGGTGGATTGAGGTGGGAGGTACCGAGTACAAGTGCTCTCTATTTGCTGATGATGTCCTAGTATATATCACTCAATCACATATATCCATCCATGCTGTTATGGCTGAAATAGATCACTTTGTTACATGGTCAAATTTTAAAATCAATGCAGCGAAGTCTGAGGCCCTCGATGTCTCCCTCCCTAAATCCATATAGGATTCCATCCAGTCCAACTTTCCCTTTGCCTGGCCCTCACAGGGTATCAAATACTTAGGAATTCCTATTCATAGAGACCTCTCCCATCTATGTTATCTTAATTTTGGGCCCTTTATTGAACAACTCCATACAGACAACGGTTGGCAAGTTAGAACTGTAAGATTCACTACGTGAACCACTGGTGTTTTGTGGAAAAGCACATGTACACTGTGTTCCAAATTATTATGCAAAAAGTGTTTAGGAGTGATAAGGGAAGAATTTGTTTGTTTGTCAGTTAAACTCATTGATGGTGATGTGTGTCAGGGCTCTTTATATCACTGTAAGCAATTGCAGACACCTGTGCTAATTAGTTTGGCAGGTGTGTCCAATGAAAGGCAAGACTACTTAAGAAGGCTGTCTCACATTATTAAGCAGCCTACATTTTCTGCCAAAATGGGAAAGAAAAAGGATGTGTCGGCTGCTGAGAAGCAACAAATTGTGGAGTGTTTAGGTCAAGGCATGACTACAATCAACATTGTTCGATGATCAGGATGAAGTGTCTTGGCAATCAAGAAGTATGTAGCTGATTCACAGTACACACGTGTGCGTGCTGATAAGGGCAAATTGAGGACTCTTTCCTACAGGCAATTACGTCAGGTTAAAAGAGCAGCGGCAAAAAAGCCTTGTCATAGCAGCAGACAAGTTTTTGAAGCTGCTGGTGCCTCCAATGTCCCCCGAACAACAAGATACAGGGTCCTTCAGAGGTTTGCAGCTGTGCATACGCCATCCTGTCGACCTCCTCTATCCACTTCACACAAGCAGAAACGGCTCCAGTGGGCCAAACATTACATGAAGACTGATTTCAAATCTGTTTTGTTCACGGATCAGTGCCGTGCAGCGCTCGATGGTCCAGATGGATGGAGTGGAGGATGGCTGGTTGATGGACACCCCAAGCAAACACGGCTACAGCGCCAACAAGGAGGAGGTGGGGTAATGTTTTGGGCTGGAATCATGGGGAGAGAGATTGTCGGCCCCTTTAGAATCCCTGAAGGCGCTAAAGATGAACTCCATAATGTATGTGGATTTTCTCAAACAGCACTTCCTGCCATGGTTCAAGAAGAAGAACCGTGTATTTCACAGCAAGATCATTTTTTTGCATGATAATGCACCATCTCATGCTGCACATAAAACATCTGCATCTCTGGCTGATATGGGCATAAAAGGGGACAAACTTATGGTGTGACCCTCATGCTCCCCTGACCTCTACCCTATTCAGAACCTCTGGAGCATCATCAAAAGGAGTGTCTATGATGGCGGGAGGCAGTTCACATCTAAGCAACAGCTCTGGGAGGGTATTCTGTCCTCATGCAAAACAATTGAAGCAGAAACCATCCAAAACCTGACAAATTCAATGGACGAGAGAGTTCAGAAGCTCCTTTTGAACAAGGGGTCCTATGTGAAAATGTAACATCACCTAGAATAAAGTTTTGAGTTGAAAACTGTTTGATTTCAGTTTCTAATAACCTGCTAATGCTTATAATTTCAAAAATGACCATTTTTTTGGTCTTTATTAAAATGAAAAGGTTGATCGAAAAGTTTGGGGGATCTAAGAGTGTGGCAACCCAGTAGTCATGATTACTTCGAATTCTGACAATATGAGGGTCATGTTGCAGGTAGTGCAGCAAGAAGGCACTTATGTGTCTTGCGCATCTCGGAGCCCCAAAATTATTTTCCGGGCTAGATGCAGCTAAAAATTATTATTAATTTTAAATCTGGTGGAGCTTAGTATAGATGGCCTAATAGGATCAGTGCTGCACACTGCTACAAAGCCCAAATTATTTTCCAGTCAAGATACAGATAAACATGATTAGTAATTTTAAATCTGGTGGAGCTTATTATAGATGGCCTAATAGAATCAGAGCTGCACACTGCTACAAAGCCCAAATTATTTTCCAGCCAAGATACAGATAAACATGATTAGTAATTTGAAAGCTTAAAACGGTTGGTAGGGTGATTATAACCAATCAACAAGCTTTTACTCTCCCCAGGATGACACAGGGGTAGAAAAGTCGTTTTGGATCCATGATTTGTTCATCTTTATGAACGTGAGTCTGTCTACATTATCAGAGGAGAGCCGCGTGCGCTTATCTGTCAGCACACCACCAGCAGCGCTGAACACACGTTCAGACAGAACGCTGGCTGCGGGGCATGACAAGATCTCCAAGGCGTAAGTGGCTAGCTCCGGCCATTTATCCAGATTGGAAGCCCAAAAAGAGCAAGGGTCCAGTGACACAGTCATGGCTTCAATGTTTACTTGGAGATACTCCTGTACCATCGTCTCTAGGCGTTGACTATGTGTCAGACTTCTTGTCTCCTGTGGCCTTGTAAAGGATGGGCTAAAAAAGTGGTGAAATGATTCCACAAAATTGATGTTACCAGCAGATACTGTGGTTCTGTTACGGTTTGAGTGCTGAACACATGACGGTCCCACGGTTGGCAAGTTGGAACTGTGAGATTCACTACGTGCACCACTGGTGTTTTGTGGAAAAGCACATGTAAGATTCTGCAACAGTCTCTGCTGATACTCCTGCATGCGTGCATCTCTTTCTATGGCAGGAATAATTTCGGCAAATTTACTTTTGTACCTGGGATCTAACAGTGTGGCAACCCAGTAGTCAGGATTATTTCTAATTCTCACAATTCGAGGGTCATGTTGCAGGTAGTGCAGCAAGAAGGCACTCATGTGTGTTGCGCATCCAGGAGCACCAAGTCCCTGTTGTGTTGGTGGCGAGGTAACAATCATGCTTCCTTCCTCTGTCCTCTCCCCCCAACCTCCCCCCAACCTTGCACAACAGAAATGTGATCAAGGTCTCCCTCATCTGATGAGTCTTCCATCAGTTCGTCCTCCACTTCTTCCTGGGCTCCTGCACCTTCCTCACTAGTTTGGCTGCTACCATGCGCCCTGGTAAAACCATCTTCCCCACCCTCACATGCCTGCCGCCTTGGTGCTGCCGACCGTCTGGACCTTGCAGATGTTAGCCCTTCCGCATACAACTCCTCCTCCTCTACTTCCTCCACCTCCTCTTGTGCCACCACCTGACTCCGAATTCTGTTTAACATGTGCTCCAGCATGTAATCACCGGAATAGTCATGCTGATAATGGCATCGTCAGCACTAAACATCTTCGTCGCCATTTCAAAACTGTGCAGAAGGGTGCATAGGTCCCTGATCTGAGACCACTCCTCCAGCGTGATTTGCCCCACCTCTGGATCTCGTTGGCCCAGGCTATACGTCAGAACGTATTGCACCAGGGCTTGTCGGTGCTGCCACAGTCGCTGCAACATGTGCAGAGTTGAATTCCACCGGGTAGGCACATCGCATTTTAGCCGTTGAAGTGGCAGGCCCAACGACTTCTGTAGAGATGTAAGTCGCTGAGCTGTGCGAACGGTGGAAGTGAGCACACAGCGACCGTGCCCTCTGCAGAAGGCCATCTAGTCTGGGATAGTGGGCTAAAAATTGCAGGACAACCAGGTTCAACACATGAGCCATACAAGGCACGTGTGTGACATTGCCCCGGCGAAGGGCCGCACCCAGGTTTGCAGCATTGTCGCACACGGCCTTCCCTGGTTTCAGGTCCAGTGGAGACAACCATTCATGAAATTGGTTCTCCAGAGCTGACCACAACTCCTCAGCTGTGTGACTCACATTTCCCAGACATTTCAAAGTAAAAACTGCCTGATGACGTTGAGCCCTACTGCCAGCATAGTAAGGAGGTGTGCAGGATCCCTTCTGCGCAGTTAGAAAGCTTGTGGCATGACCAGACAGGCTTTGGGTGCAGGTGGAAGACCGAGAGGAGGTTGAGGAGGCAGAAGCAGTGGAGGAACTTTGACATAAAGAGGATTGACGCACAACTCGTGGGGACGGCAAGACTTGGACAGCAGCCCCTTGTCCTGCTGTCACCATAGTTACCCAGTGCCCAGTCAGCGACATGTAACGCCCCTGTCCATGCCTACTCGTCCAAGTGTCTGTGGTGAAATGCACCCTGTCACACACAGAGTTTCTCAAAGAAGCGGTGATGTTGTGTGCGACATGCTGGTGGAGCGCAGGCACACCTTTCTTTGAGAAGTAGTGCCGACTGGGCATCTGGTACTGGGGCACTGCGACGGACATAAGGTCTCGAAAATCCTCTGTGTCCACCAGGCGGAAAGGCAGCATTTCTGTGGCCAAGAGCTTGCAGATGGTGAAATTCAACCTCTTAGCTTTCTCATGGCTAGGAGGAAATGGTCTTTTACTTGTCCACATCTGAGGGACCGAGGGCTGGCTATTGTGCTTAGACGGGGTTGATAAGGGTGTCCCCGGCAAACTGCCGGTCTGTGAGGAAGATGCAGGCGGACATGTTAGGTTGCCTTGATCCAAAGGTGGTGCTATCGATGTCAGACAGCGCTCAACACCAGCTTGTGTTACCACCTCCAAAGAAAATGATGACCTGCGCCCCAAAACAGGTGTGACTGCTGTCCCTCCAGTCACAGAGGATGAAGAGGCCGCGGATGCACAAGATATGGCAGACGGTGGTTGGCCCGGCCGGCTAGGCCGCATTGTAGCACACTGAGCTTCCCACTGCAACTTATGCTTCATGTCCATGTGCCGGTTCATGCATGAAGTACTCAAACTATGTATTTTTTGGCCTCTACTTAGCTTTTGCTGACAAATGTTACAGATAACACGAGTTGGGTCATCTTTATCGATCTGAAAAAATGCCCAGGCTATGCAAGGCTTAGCACCCATGCGACCTGAAGAGCCACCACGACTTGTGGTGAGAGGCAGAGTTGGGTTTGAGGATGCAGTTGTTGACGTGCTTCCAGTACTACGTCTCTGTCCAGGAAGGCGCAACCTGACCTCGTCGTCACTAGCATCTTCCTCCACCTCCTCTGCTGACCTCATCTCTTGGCTGACTGTGGGTTGACAGTAAGTGGGATCTCCAACCTCATCATCATCACCCTGTGCGTTATCACACCCGTCGTCCTCAGAGCCAACCTGTTCCTGCCCTGACAAAAAACTAAAGTTGTCGCTCCAATCAGGTATTTGAGTCTCATCATCGTCTTCCTCATTGTCTCCACCAACAGGAGTTACAGTTTGGGAATGAGGGTCTACATTATGGTCAGAACCTTCTGCGTCTGGTCCTGGATCCGACTCATAAAGATTCTGGGCATCAGTGCAGATCATTTCCTCGTCTGGATTCACAGAAGCGCAGGAGTCAACCTCTGATTCCCAGGCTATAGTATGAGTAAACAGCTCTGCAGACTCAACCATCTGTTCTACCTCATACTCAGACGGGCAGCTGGAGATTTGGGAGCTGTGAGGAAGCAAGTGCCATTGGGGTGACACCTTTGAGGACTGGAGTATTTGTGATGTTGAAGTTGATGTGGAGGAGAGCCCACTTAAAGGAGCACTTGATATCCGTTGAAGCACCTGCTGTTTTTGTGCCTCATCTGGAATTTGTAGCGATTGGCGTGGCCATAAGAAAGGGATCTTATCACATTGTCCGCTAAAAGAAGTAGACATTTTAGTTTGGCTGGAAGATGGTCTTTCTTCTGCAGATGCTACTGTTGCTTTAACACCTACCACACGGACACAACCTTTTTTCCCCTTCCCAACATGCCTATTCCCCTTTCCACCAGCAGCAGGCCTTTTTCCACTCATTTTGGTGGTTAACTAATTCACAACTCTGGAGTTGTTTGCACAAAAAAACAATGGATGGGAACCGAGCAGAGCTGAGTGGCCAAACTGTGGTATTAGGCCAAAACTATTGGCTGGGTTAGATGCAGAAAAAAATTATATTCAATTTGCAACCTGATGGAGGTCAGTATAGATGGACTAATAGAACAAGTCCCACACACAGCTAGAAGCCCAAATATTTTTTCAGAGGTAGATGCAGAAAAAAATTGTATTCAGTTTGCAACCTGATGGAGGTCAGTATAGATGGACTAATAGAACAAGTCCTACACACAGCTAGAAGCCCAAATATTTTTTCAGAGGTAGATGCAGAAAAAAAATATATTCAGTTTGCAACCTGATGGAGGTCAGTATAGATGGACTAATAGAGAAAGTCCCACACACTGCTAGAATTCCAAATATTTTTTCAGATCTAGATGCAGACAAAAAATTATTTTTAATTTGCAACCTGATGGAGGTCAGTATAGATGGACTAATAGAGAAAGTCCCTCACACTGCTAGTAGGCCAAATATTTTTTCAGAGCTAGATGCAGAAAAAAATTATATTCAGTTTGCAACCTGATGGAGGTCAGTATAGATGGACTAATAGAACAAGTCCCACACACAGCTAGAAGGCCAAATATTTTTTCAGAGCTAGATGCAGATAAAAATTATTTTTAATTTGCAACCTGATGGAGGTCAGTATAGATGGACTAATAGAGACAGTCTCACACACTGCTAGAAGGCCAAATATTTTTTCAGAGCTAGATGCAGAAAAAAATTATGTTCAGTTTGCAACCCGATGGAGGTCAGTATACATGGACTAATAGAACAAGTCCCACACACAGCTAGAAGCCCAAATATTTTTTCAGAGGTAGATGCAGAAAAAAATTATATTCAGTTTGCAACCTGATGGAGGTCTGTATAGATGGATTAATAGAACAAGTCCCACACACAGCTAGTAGCCCAAATATTTTTTCAGAGGTAGATGCAGAAAAAAATTATATTCAATTTGCAACCTGATGGAGGTCTGTATAGATGGATTAATAGAACAAGTCCCACACACATCTAGAAGCCCAATAGTTTTTCAGAGGTAGATGCAGAAAAAAAATATATTCAGTTTGCAACCTGATGGAGGTCAGTATAGATGGACTAATAGAGAAAGTCCCACACACTGCTAGAAGGCCAAATATTTTTTCAGAGCTAGATGCAGACAAAAAATCATTTTTAATGTGCAACCTGATGGAGGTCAGTATAGATGGACTAATAGAGAAAGTCCCACACACTGCTAGAAGGCCAAATATTTTTTCAGAGCTATATGCAGATATAAATTATTTTTAATTTGCAACCTGATGGAGGTCAGTATAGATGGACTAATAGAGAAAGTCCCACACACTGCTAGAAGGCCAAATATTTTTTCAGAGCTAGATGCAGAAAAAAATTATATTCAGTTTGCAACCTGATGGAGGTCAGTATAGATGGACTAATAGAACAAGTCCCACACACAGCTAGAAGCCCAAATATTTTTTCAGAGGTAGATGTAGATAAAAATTATTTTTAATTTGCAACCTGATGGAGGTCAGTATAGATGGACTAATAGAGAAAGTCCCACACACTGCTAGAAGGCCAAATATTTTTTCAGAGCTAGATGCAGACAAAAAATTATTTTGAATTTGCAGCGTGATGGAGGTCAGTATAGATGGACTAATAGAACAAGTCCCACACACTGCTAGAAGGCCAAATATTTTTTCAGAGCTAGATGCAGAAAAAATTTATATTCAGTTTGCAACCTGATGGAGGTCAGTATAGATGGACTAATAGAACAAGTCCCACACACTGCTAGAAGCCCAAATATTTTTTCAGAGCTAGATGCAGAAAAAAATTATATTCAATTTGCAACCTGATGGAGGTCAGTATAGATGGACTAATAGAATGATGCTATGCCCAAAAGATTTTACTTCACTAGGTGCAGTAAAAAAATTCGTATTCTATACACAGGTGGTATATCTTGCAACACAGATAGGCTACTCCACTGACTAACACACTCTGCAATAGGCCAAAAAGGATTAGCTTTGCTAGATTCAGCCAAATGCTGTGAAAAAAACTTGCACAGCACTGGCACAGACCTGCCTGGCAAAAACTGATAGGAACTGATGTAACCTAGTCCTGAAAAGGACTGCAATTACAATTAGTCTTTACTCCCACAATCTATCTATTTAAGAGCACAGACCTGCCTGATAAAAGTCGTAGGAAATGCTGTAACCTAGTCCTTAAAAGGACTGCAATCACAACTATTCCCTACTCCCAAGCTATCTGTAGATTTGTGCGAAAATTGGCTTGAAATTAACAAGGTATAGCGCACACAGCAACAGTGGTGCCGTCTAACACGCAGCTGCAGCAGTGAGAAAATGGTGGCGACGGGGAAAATGGCTTGGTCTTATAGGGTAAGGACATGTGACATACACTGCCAATGACACATGCCCTTGCTTGTGTGAAAAAAAGCACTTCGCTCCGTGTGTGCGCTGCTGATAGGCTGACAGATTGCACCTCCCCACTGTAAATGCGGAAAAGAGAAAAAAAAATGGAGATCTTCATTATTCCTGCAGAGATCCATCCCCTGCCCCTCCCCCCACCCCGCTGTACACTCAAACTGCGTATTAACATTAATTTTCATCATTACTGAGAAAAAATCCAGTTATGATTTTGGTGCACGAACAGTTATCGAACATAACCTCGAACAGCCGAATTTTTCTCAAATCGTTCGTGTTCGCCGAACGGCTCGAACACCGCCCAAAACAGCTCGAATTTGAGATTGGCGAACAGTTCGAGTCGAACAACGCTCATCTCTATGTATTAACAGAAGCATACAGTCTAGATCACGTGAAGTCATTATCGGACTTTACTACTCTTTGGTCAGACCTCATCTGGAATACTGCGTCCAGTTTTCGGCACCACTTTTTAAAAAAGACATTGACAAACTGGAGCAAGTTCAGAGAAGAGCGACCAGAATGGTGACCGGTCTGCAAACCATGTCCTATGGGGAACGGTTACAGGATTTGGGAACGTTTAGCTTGCAAAAAAGAAGACTGAGAGGAGACTTAATAGCTGTCTACAAATATCTTAAGGGCTGTCACATTGTAAAAGGATTATCTTTATTCTCATTTGCACGAGGAAAGACTAGAAGTAATGGGATGAAACTGAATGGGAAGAGACACAGATTAGATAATAGGAAAAAATTTTTGACAGTTAGGGTGATCAATGAGTGGAACAGGCTGCCACGAGAGATGAGTTCCCCTTCAATGGACGTCTTCAAACAGAGGCTGGACAGATATCTGTCTGAGATGATTTAGTGAATCCTGCTTTGAGCAGGGGGTTGGACCAGATGGTGCAGGAGGTCCCCTCCAACTCTACCATTCTATGATTCTATGATCTGTTTAAAAGATTCTGGTGTAGCCCAGAGAAAAAGAACTGTGGTTTTCCTCTTCCACGGTTCAAATCTGGGTGTAATCCACCTTTTTGCATAAAAAAAAAACAGTTTCAGTGTCTCGCTGACTGTTCAGACACAAATATATCTGTTTAAAAGATTCTGGTGTAGGCTAGAGAAATAGAACTGTGGTTTTCCTCTTCCACAGTTCTAATCTATTTATTACCCTTTTGCCATTGATAGTGCGAGTGTAAGCAATTTTACTTCATTTACAATGGGCAAGGCGCATGGCAAGGGACGTGGAACAGGACGTTCTGGTGATGGTGCGTGCAGAGGATGGGGCCGTGGCCAAGGTGAAAATGTGCCACAACCAACAGCCACATCTTCTCACTCCCAATTCTTGATCGAATTACTATGGAAGCACACAACAACACCACTATTGCGAACTGATCAGTGTGAACAGGATATTAATTGGATAGCAGATAATACTTCCAGTCACCTGGGCACCACCACCTCCGGTCTGTCTTCTACATTGTCAAGTGTTAGTAGCCGTGAGTCTCGACCGCATACTCCTCCTCACCCTTCCTTCCACCATGCCGAGTGTCGTCAGACAGCAACTGATCCCACAGTTGGACACTCTGAAGAGCTGTTCACTGGTCCATTTCCATATTTGGGCCCCTCGCCTGCTCCGCTTGAAGTGGTGGAAGAGGAGATCCCATGTAGCGATGACCAAATATTTGAACAGCCACGGCCAGAGGAAGGCGACACTGGCAATTTGTCACAAGAGATGGACGATGATGAGACACAATTGCCACGAAGTGAGGAGGAGGACCGTGGTGCGGAAATGGAAGAGGAGGAGGTGGTGGATGATCTAGTAACTAACCCAATGTGGCAGGAGGACATGCAGAGAGAGGCCAGCAGCACACAGGGGGAGGGAAGCAGAGTACCCCAACAGGCAGGAAGAAGCAGTGTGGTGGCCGCAGACAGAAGGCGGGCAACTGTTCCCCGTGACACCAACACGAGGGACGTTGCCAGTACAACCGGTAGATATTCTAGAGTCTGGAATTATTTTAAAGACTCTGCTGATAACCCCAAAAAGGCCATTTGTACCACCTGCCAGGCCAGCATCAGCAGGGGTGACAAAACTACCAGCCTGACCATCACCAGCATGATCAGACACATGTCAGCAAAGCACCCGACTTTGTGGGGTGAACCCCAGGGTCCACGACCAGTGTCAGCGGGTGTCACCACTGCTTCTTCCCCTGTTGTGTATGTAAGAGAACCCCCTGTTGTGCATGCAAGGCAATCCCCTGTCCATACTGCATGCAAAGATGCCCCCTCCTCTCAGTCTTCACTTGTTATGGCAGTTTCCCAAGAAACATCATGAATGTCCACGTCCCACCGCAGCGTTCAATTGTCCATATCCCAGACCTTTGAACGAAAGCGCAAATTCGCAGCCAACGCCCCACAGGCCACTGTCCTAAATTCGCACATTTCACGACTGTTTGCGTTGGAAATGCTGCCTTTTAGGCTGGTGGAGACGGAATCCTTCCACAACATTATGGCGGTGGCCATCCCTCGGTACTCAGTACCCAGCCGACACTATTTTGGCCGGTGTGCCATCCCCGCACTACACAAGCACGTGTCCCAAAACATCTGCTGTGCCCTCAACAATGCAGTTACTGGGAGAGTCCACCTGACAACGGACACGTGGACAAGTGCTTGTGGCCAGGGACGGTACATCTCCCTGACGGCACACAAGGTAAGCATAGTGGAAGCCGGGACCCAGTCGGACCTTGGGACGGAACACATCCTCCCCACACCGAGGATTGAGGGTCCTATGTCAGTCAAAGTTGCCCCCACAGTGTACAGCTCCTGTGCATCATCCTCCTCCTCCTCCTCATGTTCAGCCTCCATCTCAGATATCACCACATCAGTTACAAGCTGGAAGCACTGCAGTACTTAAATCGTACCCTGAGTTGCCAGATCTGCTCGTCAAAGTATGCCGCCTGTCAGCTCATTTTCGGAAGTCGGCTACAGTTTCCGCTGCCCTTGCTGTGTTGCAGCAGCGTTTGCAGCTTCCGGCACACCGACTGGTGTGTGATGTCCCCACATGTTGGAACTCAACCCTCCACATGTTGCAAAGGATTTGTGAGCAGAAGAGAGCAGTTGTGGAGTACCAGTTGCAACAAGGCCATCGATATTCAGGTCAGACTCCACACATAAGACCTCAGGAGTGGACCTGGTTGTCTGACCTATGTACCATCCTGACAAACTTTGAGGAGTCCACCAAGATGGTGAGTGGCGATGACATCATCATTATCGTCAGCATCCCACTTGTCTGTCTTTTGCAACGCTCTCTGCAGAGAATTAAAGAGGAGGCATTGCAGCCAGAGTATGATGAGATGGATAAAGAGGCAGTAGCGGGCGATTACACACAGCCCAGCCTCATCTCATCCCTACGTGCATTGGGGGACAATGAGGGAGAGGAGGAGGAGGAGGAGCAAGAACAGGAGCTTGTATCATGCGCTGTAGACGGTAGTACCTGTACAACTGTCATATTGTTGGTTCAGCATGGGTGGCCTGAGGACAGGGGGGAGGAGGAGGATGAGGAGGAGGAGGAGTGCATGGTCAGTCGTTATCTTAGCAAGGACACGGAAGTCTGGCCCGTTACCAGTCTTGCACGCATGGCTGACTTTATGTTACGCTGCCTTAACTGTGACCCTCGAGTTGTCAAAATGTTGGGTGACAGTCATTACTGGTTGGTGACACTTTTAGACCCCAGCTACATGGAGAACTTTCACTCTCTTATTCCTGAGGTGGAGAGGTCTACAAAAATGGGGCAGTACAAGAAGGCCCTTGCTGTAGAACTGTTAAAAAAATTCCCATCTGAACACGCTAGCGGCAGGGGTCACAGTTCGTTGCCCAACCAAGGCGTACAGGCGAGATAGATGCAACTCCAATCCAGCAGAAACAGGGGAGCACTGTCAAAGTTCTGGGACAGTTTTCTGAGACCCGTCCAGGTTACAGGCCCTGAGCCGCAGGGTACGCTCACAAGGAGTGGAAAGTTTCAAAAGATGGTGCGGGCGTACCTTGCCAGCCGTACCAGCGTCCTCTGTGATTCCTCTGTACCTTTTAATTATTGGGTATCCAAGTTGGACACTTGGAATGAACTCGATCTGTATGCCTTGGAGGTCCTGGCCTGCCCTGCCGCTAGCGTGTTATCGGAGCAAGTTTTTAGTGCAACTGGGGGAACTATAACTGATAAGCGCTCTAGCCTGTCAACTGACAATGCTGACAAGCTGACCCTTACCAAAATTAAGAAGGGCTGGATTGGGCAAGACTTCTCATCACCATCAAATGACAGCAGAGTAACATAAAGTCAAATCCACTGTGTTACTTCGGGAGGTGTATTCCCATGCACCGCTACATACCGACACATGGGTATACGCTTCCTAATTTCGGCTGTTTTTTGCTCTTATCCTTATCCTCAGCCTCCACCACCACTATACCACCAGGGGGACCGTGGTCCGTGTTGCCAGCATTTCAAGTTCCTCCGTCTTAATTTTTGGCAGCTTTTGCTTGGAAGGCATAGGCAAAAACTATGGCAGACCCACTACCCAATAATGGGAATAATGTTTTTAATATGCTGTACTGCATGGCTCTAGTAAGGGGCATTGCAAGTTCCTCTATCCTAATTTTTGGCAGCTTTTTCTTGGAAGGCATAGGCAAAGACTATGGGAGACCCACACCCAAATAATGGGAATGTTTTTAATATGCTGTACTGCATGGCTCTTGTAAGGGGCATTGCAAGTTCTGCCGTCCTAATTTTTGACTGCTTTTGCTTGGAAGGCATAAGCAAAGACTATGGGAGACCCACTCCTCAATAATGGGAAGAATATTTTTTATATGCTGTACTCCATGGTTCTTGTAAGGGGCATTGCAAGTTCCTCCGTCCTAATTTTTTGCAGCTTTTGCTTGGAAGGCTAGGCAAATACTATGGGAGACAAACTCCACAATAATGGGAATAATGTTTTTAATATGCTGTACTGCATGGCTCTTGTAAGGGGCATTGCAAGTTCCTCCGTCCTAATTTTTGGCAGTCTTTGCTTGGAAGGCATAGGCAAAGACTATGGGAGACCCACTCCCCAATAATGGGAATAATGTTTTTAATATGCTGTACTGCATGGCTCTTGTAAGGGGCATTGCAAGTTCCTCCGTCCTAATTTTTGGCAGTCTTTGCTTGGAAGGCATAGGCAAAGACTATGGGAGACCCACTCCCCAATAATTGGAATAATGTTTTTAATATGCTGTGCTGCATGGCTCTTATAAGGGGCATTGAAAGTTCCTCCATCCTAATTTTTGGCAGCTTTTGCTTGGAAGGCATAGGCAAAGACTATGGGAGACCCACTCCTCAAAAATGGGAATAATTTTTTTACTATACTGTACTGCATGGCCATAGTAAGGGGCATTGCAAGTTCCTCCATCCTAATTTTCGGCAGCTTTTGCTTAGAAGGCATAGGCAAAGACTATGGGAGACCCACTCCCCAATAAAGGGATTAATGTTTTTAATGTGCTGCACTGCATGGCTCTTGTAAGGGGCATTAAAATCATCTTGTTAAGCTACTGTGACCTCCATGTCTCTTCCAAGGGTCATTGATATAGTCTTTTTATTCCACTGGGACCTCCACCACTCTTCCAAGGGGCATTGATATTGTCTTCTTATTCCACTGCGACCTCCACCACTATTCCAAGGGGCATTGATATTGTCTTTTTATTCCACTGGGACCTCCACCACTCTTCCAAGGGGCATTAAAACCGTCTTGTTCAACCACTCTGAACTCCACGTCTCTTCCAAGGGGCATTAAAGTTGTCTTGTTAAGCTACTGTGACCTCCACGTCTCTTCCAAGGGTCATTGATATTGTCTTTTTATCCACTGGGACCTCCACCACTCTTCTAAGGGGCATTGATATTGTCTTTTTATTTCACTGGGACCTACACGTTTCTTCCAAGGGGCATTAAAACCGTCTTGTTAAACCACTCTGAACTCCACGTCTCTTACAAGGGGCATTAAAACCGTCTTGTTAAGCTACTGTGACCTCTACGTCTTTTCCAAGGGGCATTAAAACCGTCTTGATAAACCACTCTGAAATCCACGTCTCTTCAAAGGGGCATTAAAATCGTCTTGTTAAGCTACTTTGACCTCCACGTCTCTTACAAGGGTGATTGATATATTTTTTTATTCCACTGGGACCTCCACCACTCTTCCAAGGGGCATTGATATTGTTTTTTTATTCCACTGGCACCTCCACCACTCTTCCAAGGGGCATTGATATTGTCTTATTATTGCACTGGGACCTCCATGTCTCTTCCAAGGAGCATTAAACCGTCTTATTAAACCACTTTGAACTCCACGTCTCTTTCAAGGGGCATTAAAACCGTCTTGTTAATCTACTGTGACCTCCATGTCTCTTCCAAGGGGCATTAAAACCCTCTTGTTAAACCACTGTGAACTCCACGTCTCTTCCAATGAGCATTAAAAGCATCTTGTAAAGCTACTGTGACCTCCACGTCTCTTCCAAGGGTGTTTGATATTGTCTTTTCATTCCACTGGGACCTCCACCACTCTTCCAAGGGGCATTGATATTGTCTTTTTATTCCACTGGGACCTCCACCACTCTTCCAAGGGGCATTGATATTGTCTTTTTATTGCACTGTGACCTCCATGTCTCTTCCAAGGGGCAATAAAACCTTCTTGTTAAACCACTCTGAACTCCCCGTCTCTTCCAAGGGGCATTAAAACCGTCTTGTTAATCTTTTGTGACCTCCACTACTCTTCCAAGGGGCATTAAAACCGTATTATTAAACCACTCTGAACTCCACGTCTCTTCCAAGGGGCATTAAAATTGTCTTGTTAAGCTACTGTGACCTCCATGTCTCTTTCAAGGGGCATAAAAACTGTCTTGTTAAGCTGCTGAGACCTCCACGTCTCTTCCAAGGGGCATTAAAACCGTCTTTTTAAACCACTCTAAACTGCAGGTCTCTTCCAAGGGGCATTAAAATCGTCTTGTTAAGCTACTGTGACTTCCACGTCTCTTCAAAAGGTCATTGATATTGTCATTTTATTCCTATGGGACCTCTACCACTCTACCAAGGGGCATTGATATTGTCTTTTTATTCTACTGGGACCTTCACCACTCTTCCAAGGGGCAATGATATTGTCTTTTTATTCCACTGGGACCCCCTCGTCTCTTACAAGGGGCATTAAAACCGTCTTGTTAAACACTATGAACTCCACGTCTCTTCCAAGGGGCATTAAAACCGTCTTGTTAAACCACTCTGAACTCATCGTCTCTTCCAAGGGGCATGAAAACCGTCTTGTGAAGCTTCTGTGACCTCCACATCTCTTTAAAGGGTCATTGATATTGTCTTTTTATTCCACTGGGACCTCCACCACTCTTCGAAGGGCCATTGATATTGTCTTTTTATTTCACAGCGAACTCCACCACTCTTCAAAGGGGCATTGATATTGTCTTTTTATTCCACTGCGACCTCCATCACTCTTCAATGGGGCATTGAAATTGTCTTTTTATTCCACTGGGACCTCCAAGTCTCTTCCAAGGGCATTAAAACCATTCTGCTAAACCACTGTGAACTCCACGTCTCTTCCAAGGGGCATTAAAACCGTGTTGTTAAGCTGCTGTGACCTCCACGTCTCTTCCAAGGAGCATTAAAACCGTCTTTTGAAACCACTCTGAACTCCACGTCTCGTCCAAGGGGCATTAAAATCGTCTTGTTAAGCTACTGTGACCTCCCCTTCTCTTCCAAGGGGATTTAAAACCTTCTTGTTAAACAGCTCTGAACTCCACGTCTCTTCTAAGGGGCATTAAACTCGTCTTGTTAAGCTACTGTGACATCCACGTTTGTTCCAAAGGTCATTGATATTGTCTTTTTATTCCACTGTGACCTCCACGTCTCTTGCAAGTGGCATTAAAACCATCTTGTTAAACCACTATGAGCTCCACGTCTCTTTCAAGGGGTATAAAAATCGTCTTTTTAAGCTACTGTGACCTCCACGTCTCTACCAAGTGTCATTGATATGTTCTTTTTATTCCACTGGGACTTCCACCACTCTTCCAAGGGTCATTGATATTGTCTTTTTATTGCACTGGGACCTCCACTTCTCTTCCAAGGGGCATTAAAACCGTCTCGTTTAACCACTGTGAACTCCACGTCTCTTCCAAGGGGCATTAAAACTGTCCTGTTAAGTTACTGTGACCTTCACGTCTCTTCCAAGGGGCATTAAAATCGTATTTTTAAGCTACTGTGACCTCCACGTATCTTCCAAGGGTCATTGATATTGTCTTTTTATTCTACTGCGACCTCCACCACTCTTCCAAGTGGCATTGATATTGTCTTTTTATTCCACTGGGACCTCCACCACTCTTTCCAGGGGCATTGATATTGTCTTTTTATTCCATTGGGACCTCTACGTCTCTTCCATGGGGCATTAAAAACATCTTGTTAAACCACTGTGTACTCCACGTCTCTTCCAATGTGCATTAAGACCGTCTTGTTAAGCTACGGTGTCCTCCATGTCTCTTCCAATGGGCATTAAAACCATCTTGTTAAACCACTCTGAACTCCACGTCTCTACAAAGGGACATTAAAACCGTCTTATTAAACCACACTGAACTCCACGTCTCTTCCAAGGGGCATTAAAATCGTCCAGTTAAGCTACTGTAACCTCCATGTCTCTTCCAAGGGTAATTAATAATGTCTTTTTATTCCTCTGGGAACTCCACCACTCTTCCAAGAGTCATTGATATTGTCTTTTTATTCCACTAGGACCTCCACGTATATACCAAGGGGCATTAAAACCGTCTTGTTAAACCACTCTTAACTCCATGTCTCTACCAAGGGGCATTAAAACCATCTTGTAAAGCTACTGTGACCCCAACTTCTCTTCCAAGGGGCATTAAAACCATCTTGTTAAACCACTCTGTACTCCACGTCTCTTCCAAGGGGCATTAAAACCGTCTAGTTAAACTACTCTGAACTCCACGTCTCTTCCAAGGGGAATTAAAACCGTCTTGTTAAACGACTCTAAACTCCATGTCTCTACCAAGGGACATTAAAACCGTCTTGTTATGCTGCTGTAACCACCACTTCTCTTCCAAGGGGCATTAAAACTGTCTTGTTAAGCTACTGTAACCTCCACGTTTCTTCCAAGGGGCATTAAAACCGACTTGTTAAACCACTCTGTACTCCACGTCTCTTCCAAGGGGCATTAAAACCGTCTTGTTAAACTACTCTGAACTCCACGTCTCTTTCAAGGGGCATTAAAATCGTCTTTTTAAGCTACTGTGACCTCCACGTCTCACCAAGGGTCATTGATATTGTCTTTTTATTCCACTGCGACCTCCACCACTCTTCCAAGGGTCATTGATATTGTCTTTTTATTCCACTGGGACATCCAACAGTCTTCCAAGGTGCATTGATATTGTCTTTTTATAGCACTGGTACCTCCACGTATCTTCCAAGGGGCATGAAAATCGTCTTGTTAAGCTACTGTGACCTCCACGTCTCTTCCAAGGGTCATTCATATTGTATTTTTGCTCCACTGCGACCTCCACCACTCTTCCAAGGGGCATTGATATTGTCTTTTCAATCCACTGCGACCTCCACCACTCTTCCAACCGGCATTGATATTGTGTTTTTATTCCACTGCGACCTCCACCACTCTAACAAGGGGCATTGATATTGTCTTTTTATTCCGCTGGGAACTCCACCATTCTTCCAAGGGTTATTCATAATGTCTTTTTATTCCACTGGGACCTCCAGGTCTCTTCCAAGGGGCATCAAAACCATCTTGTTAAACCACTCTGAACTCCACGTCTCTTTCAAGGGGCATTAAAATCGTCTTGTTAAGCTACTGTGACCTCCATGTCTCTTCCAAGGGTCATTGATATTGTCTTTTTATCCAACTGGGACCTCAACCACTCTTCCAAGGGGCACCGATATTGTCTTTTTATTTCGCTGCGAACTCCACCACTCTTCCAAGGGTATTGATATTGTCTTTTCATTCCACTGCGACCTCCACCACTCTTCCAAGTGGCATTGATATTGTGTTTTTAATCAACTGCGACCTCCACCACTCTTACAAGGGGCATTGATATTGTCTTTTTAATCCACTGGGACCTCCACCACTCTTCCAAGGGGCATTGATATCGTCTTTTTATTCCACTGGGACCTCCACATCTCTTCCAAGGGGCATTAAAACGGTCTTGTTAAGTTACAGTGACCTCCACGTCTCTTCCAAGGGGCATTAAAACCTTCTTTTTAAACCACTCTGAACGGAAGGTCTCTTCAAAAGGGCATTAAGATCATCTTGTTAAGCTACTGTGACCTCCACGTCTCAACCAAGGGTCATTTATATTGTCTTTATATTAAAATGGGATCTCCACCACTCTTCCAAGTGACATTGATTTTGTCTTTTTATTCCACGGGGATCTCCACCACTCTTTCAAGGGGCATTGATATTGTCTTTTTATTTTACTGGGACCTCCACCTCTCTTCAAAGGTGCATTGATATTGTCTTTTTATTGCACTGAGACCTCCACATCTCTTCCAAGGGGAATTAAAACCATCTTGGTAAACCACTGTGAACTCCCCATCTCTTCCAAGGGGCATTAAAACCGTCTTGTTAAGCTACTGTGACCTCCATGTCTCTTCCAAGGGGCATTAATTCCGTCTTGTTAAACCACTCTGAGCTCCACGTCTCTTCCAAGGGGCATTTAATTCGTCTTGTTAAGCTACTGTGACCTCCACGTCTTTTCCAAGGGGCTTTAAAACCTTCTTGTTAAACGACTCTGAACTCCACGTCTCTTCCAAGGGGAATTAAAATCGTCTTGTCAAGCTGCTGTGACCTCCACGTCTCTCCAAGGGTCATTAATATTGTCTTTTTATTCCACTGCGACCTCCACCACTTTTCCAAGGATCATTGATATTGTCTTTTTATTCCACTGGGACGTCCACCACTCTTCCAAGGGGCATTGATATTGTCTTATTATTGCACTGTGACCTCCACGTCTCTTCCAAGGGGCAATAAAACCGTCTTGTTAAACCACTCTGAACTCCACGTCTCTTCCAAGGGGCAATAAAACCGTCTAGTTAAGCTACTGTGACCTTCACGTCTCTACCAAGGGTCATTGATGTTGTCTTTTTTTCCACTGGGCCATCCTCCACTCTTCCTAGGGGCATTGATATTGTCTTTTTATTGCACTGGGTTCTCCACGTCTCTACCAAGGGGCATTAAAACCGTCGTGTTAAACCACTCTGAACTCCACGTCTGTACCAAGGTGCATTAGAACCGTCTGGTTAAGTTACTGTGACCTCAACGTCGCTTCCAAGGGGCATTAAAACCGTCTTTTTAAACCACTCTGAACTCCACGTCTCTAACAAGGGGCATGAAAATCGTCTTGTTAAGCTACTGTGACCTCCACGTCTCTTCTAAGGGTCATTTATATTGTCTTTTTATTAAAATGGGACCTCCACCACTCTTCCAAGGGGCATTAATATTGTATTTTTATTCCACTGGGACCTCCACCACTCTTTCAAGGGGCATTGATATTGTATTTTTATTCCACTGCGACCTCTACCACTTTTCCAAGGGGCATTGATATTGTCTTTTAATTCAACAGGGACCTCCACCACTCTTCCAAGGGGCATTGATATTGTATTTTTATTCCACTGGGACCTCCACGACTCTTCCAAGGGGCATTAAAACCATCTTGTTAAACCACTCTGAACTTCACATATCTTACAAGGGGCATTGAAACCGTCTTTTTAAGCTACTGTGACCTTCACGTCTCTACCAAGGGGCATTAAAACCGTCTTGTTAAACCACTCTGAACTCTACGTCTCTTCCATGGGGCATTAAAATCCTCTTGTTAAGCTACTATGACCTCCACGTCTCTTCCAAGGCTGATTGATATTGTCTTTTTATTCCACTGGGACCTCCACCACTCTTTCAAGGGGCATGGATATTGTCTATTTATTCCGCTGGAAAATCCACCACTCTTCCAAAAGGCATTGATATTGTCTTTTTATTCCACTGGGACCTCCACGTCTCTACGAAGGGGCATAAAAAACGTCTTGTTAAACCACTCTGAACTCCACATCTCTTCCAAGGGGCATTAAAACCGTCTTGTTAAGTTACTGTGACCTCCACGTCTCTTCCAAGGGGCATTAAAACCGTCTTTTTAAACCCCTCTGAACGGAAGGTCTTTTCCAAGGGGCATTAAGATCGTCTTGTTAAGCTACTGTGACCTCCACTTTTCTTCCAAGAGTAATTTATATTGTCTTTTTATTAAAATGGGAACTCCACCACTCTTCAAAGGGGCATTGATATTGCCTTTTTATTCCACGGGGACCTCCACCACTCTTTCAAGGGGCATTGATATTGTCTTTTTATTCCACTGCGACCTCTACCACTCTTCCAAGGGGCATTGATATTGTCTTTTTATTCCACTGGGACCTCCACGTCTCTTCCAAGGGGAATTAAAATCGTTTTGTTAAACCACTGTGAACTCCGCGTCTCTTCCAAGGGGCATTAACACCGTCTTCTTAAGCTACTTTTACCTCCACGTCTCTTCCAAGGGGCATTAAAATCGTCTTGTTAAGCTACTGTGACCTCCACGTCTCTTCCAAGGGTCATTGATATTGTCTTTTTATTCCACTGGGACCTCCACCACTCTTCTAAGGGGCATTGATATAGTCTTTTTATTTCACTGCGACCTCCACGACTCTTCCAAGGGGCATTGATATTGTCTTTTTATTCCACTGGGACCTTCACCACTCTGCCAAGGGACATTGATATTGTCTTTTTATTTTACTGGTACCTCCACCTCTCTTCAAAGGTGCATTGATATTGTCTTTTTATTGCACTGAGACCTCCACATCTCTTCCAAGGGGAATTAAAACCATCTTGGTAAACCACTGTGAACTCCCCGTCTCTTCCAAGGGGCATTAAAACCGTCTTGTTAAACCACTCTGAACTCCACGTCTCTTCCAAGGGGCATTTAATTTGTCTTGTTAAGCTACTGTGACCTCCACGTCTTTTCCAAGGGGCTTTAAAACCTTCTTCTTAAACGACTCTGAACTCCACGTCTCTTCCAAGGGGAATTAAAATCGTCTTGTCAAGCTGCTGTGACCTCCACGTCTCTCCAAGGGTCATTAATATTGTCTTTTTATTGCACTGCAACCTCCACCACTTTTCCAAGGATCATTGAGATTGTCTTTTTATTCCACTGGGACGTCCACCACTCTTCCAAGGGGCATTGATATTGTCTTTTCATTCCACTGCGACCTCCACCATGCTTCCAAGGGGCATTGATATTGTCTATTTATTCCACTGGGACCTCCACCACTCTTCCAAGGGGCATTGATATTGTCTATTTATTCCACTGGGATCTCCACGTCTCTTCCAAGGGGCATTAAAACCGTCTTGTTAAACCACTCTGAACTCCACGTCTCTTCCAAGGGGTATTAACACAGTCTTGTTAAGCTACTGTGACCTCCACGTCTCTTCCAAGGGGCAATAAAATCGTCTTGTTAAACCACTCTGAACTCCACGTCTCTTCCAAGGGGCAATAAAACCGTCTAGTTAAGCTACTGTGACCTTCACGTCTCTACCAAGGGTCATTGATATTGTCTTTTTTTCCACTGGGCCCTCCTCCACTCTTTCAAGGGGCATTGATATTGTCTTTTTATTCCACTGCGACCTCTACCACTTTTCCAAGGGGCATTGATATTGTCTTTTAATTCCACAGGGACCTCCACCACTCTTCCAAGGGGCATTGATATTGTATTTTTATTCCACTGGGACCTCCACGACTCTTCCAAGGGGCATTAAAACCATCTCGTTAAACCACTCTGAACTTCACATCTCTTACAAGGGGCATTAAAACCGTCTTTTTAAGCTACTGTGACCTCCATGTCTGTTCAAAGGGGCATTAAAACCATCTTTTTAAACAACCCTGAGCTCCACGTCTCTTCCACGGGGCATTAAAATCGTCTTGTTAAGCTACTATGACCTCCACGTCTCTTCCAAGGCTGATTGATATTGTCTTTTTATTCCTCTGGGACATCCACCACTCTTTCAAGGGGCATGGATATTGTCTATTTATTCCGCTGGAAAATCCACCACTCTTCCAAGAGGCATTGATATTGTCTTTTTATTCCACTGGGACCTCCACGTCTATACCAAGGGGCATAAAAAACGTCTTGTTAAACCACTCTGAACTCCACATCTCTTCCAAGGGGCATTAAAATCGTCTTGTTAAGCTACTGTGACCTCCATGTCTCTTCTTAGGGTCATTGATATTGTCTTTTTATTCCACTGGCACCTCAACACTCTTCAAGGGGCACCAGTATTGTCTTTTTATTTCGCTGCGAACTCCACCACTCTTTCAAGGGTATTGATATTGTCTTTTCATTCCACTTCGACCTCTACCACTCTTCCAAGGGGCATTGATATTGTGTTTTTATTCCACTGCGACCTCCACCACTCTTACAAGGGGCATTGATATTGTCTTTTTAATCCGCTGTGACCTCCACCACTCTTCCAAGGGGCATTGATATCATCTTTTTATTCCACTGGGACCTCCACATCTCTTCCAAGGGGCATTAAAACGGTCTTGTTAAGTTACAGTGACCTCCACGTCTCTTCCAAGGGGCATTAAAACCGTCTTTTTAAACCACTCTGAACGGAAGGTCTCTTCCAAAGGGCATTAAGATCGTCTTGTTAAGCTACTGTGACCTCCACGTCTCAACCAAGGGTCATTTAAATTGTCTTTTTATTAAAATGGGACCTCCACCACTCTTCCAAGTGACATTGATTTTGTCTTTTTATTCCACGGGGATCTCCACCACTCTTTCAAGGTGCATTGATATTGTCTTTTTATTTTACTGGGACCTCCACCTCTCTTCAAAGGTGCATTGATATTGTCTTTTTATTGCACTGAGACCTCCACATCTCTTCCAAGGGGAATTAAAACCATCTTGGTAAACCACTGTGAACTCCCCGTCTCTTCCAAGGGGCATTAAAACCGTCTTGTTAAGCTACTGTGACCTCCATGTCTCTTCCAAGGGGCATTAATTCCGTCTTGTTAAACCACTCTGAACTCCACGTCTCTTCCAAGGGGCATTTAATTCGTCTTGTTAAGCTACTGTGACCTCCACGTCTTTTCCAAGGGGCTTTAAAACCTTCTTGTTAAACGACTCTGAACTCCACGTCTCTTCCAAGGGGAATTAAAATCGTCTTGTCAAGCTGCTGTGACCTCCACGTCTCTCCAAGGGTCATTAATATTGTCTTTTTATTCCACTGCGACCTCCACCACTTTTCCAAGGATCATTGATATTGTCTTTTTATTTCACTGGGACGTCCACCACTCTTCCAAGGGACATTGATATTGTCTTTTCATTCCACTGCGACCTCCACCATGCTTCCAAGGGGCATTGATATTGTCTATTTATTCCACTGGGACCTCCACCACTCTTCCAAGGGGCATTGATATTGTCTTTTTATTCCACTGGGATCTCCACGTCTCTTCCAAGGGGCATTAAAACCGTCTTGTTAAACCACTCTGAACTCCACGTCTCTTCCAAGGGGCATTAACACCGTCTTGTTAAGCCACTGTGACCTCCACGTCTCTTCCAAGGGGCAATAAAACCGTCTTGTTAAACCACTCTGAACTCCACGTCTCTTCCAAGGGGCAATAAAACCATCTAGTTAAGCTACTGTGACCTTCACGTCTCTACCAAGGGTCATTGATATTGTCTTTTTTTCCACTGGGCCCTCCTCCACTCTTCCTAGGGGCATTGATATTGTCTTTTTATTGCACTGGGTTCTCCACGTCTCTACCAAGGGGCATTAAAACCGTCGTGTTAAACCACTCTGAACTCCACGTCTGTACCAAGGTGCATTAGAACGTCTGGTTAAGTTACTGTGACCTCAACGTCGCTTCCAAGGGGCATTAAAACCGTCTTTTTAAACCACTCTGAACTCCACGTCTCTAACAAGGGGCTTGAAAATCGTCTTGTTAAGCTACTGTGACCTCCACGTCACTTCTAAGGGTCATTTATATTGTCTTTTTATTAAAATGGGACCTCCTCCACTCTTCCAAGGGGCATTAATATTGTCTTTTTATTCCACTGGGACCTCCACCACTTTTCCAAGGGGCATTGATATTGTCTTTTAATTCCACAGGGACCTCCACCACTCTTCCAAGGGGCATTGATATTGTATTTTTATTCCACTGGGACCTCCACGACTCTTCCAAGGGGCATAAAAACCATCTCGTTAAACCACTCTGAACTTCACATCTCTTACAAGGGGCATTGAAACCGTCTTTTTAAGCTACTGTGACATCCATGTCTCTTCCAAGGGGCATTAAAACCATCTTTTTAAACAACCCTGAGCTCCACGTCTCTTCCACGGGGCATTAAAATCATCTTGTTAAGCTACTGTGACCTTCACTTCTCTACCAAGGGGCATTAAAACCGTCTTGTTAAACCACTCTGAACTCTACGTCTCTTCCATGGGGCATTAAAATCGTCTTGTTAAGCTACTATGACCTCCACGTCTCTTCCAAGGCTGATTGATATTGTCTTTTTATTCCACTGGGACCTCCACCACTCTTTCAAGGGGCATGGATATTGTCTATTTATTCCGCTGGAAAATCCACCACTCTTCCAAAAGGCATTGATATTGTCTTTTTATTCCACTGGGACCTCCACTTCTCTACCAAGGGGCATTAAAAACGTCCTGTTAAACCACTCTGAACTCCACATCTCTTCCAAGGGGCATTAAAACCGTCTTGTTAAGTTACTGTGACCTCCACGTCTCTTCCAAGGGGCATTAAAACCGTCTTTTTAAACCACTCTGAACGGAAGGTCTTTTCCAAGGGGCATTAAGATCGTCTTGTTAAGCTACTGTGACCTCCACTTTTCTTCCAAGAGTAATTTATATTGTCTTTTTATTAAAATGGGAACTCCACCACTCTTCCAAGGGGCATTGATATTGCCTTTTTATTCCACGGGGACCTCCACCACTCTTTCAAGGGGCATTGATATTGACTTTTTATTCCACTGGGACCTCCACGTCTCTTCCAAGGGGAATTAAAATCGTCTTGTTAAACCACTGTGAACTCCGCGTCTCTTCCAAGGGGCATTAACACCGTCTTCTTAAGCTACTTTGACCTCCACGTCTCTTCCAAGGGGCATTAAAATCGTCTTGTTAAGCTACTGTGACCTCCACGTCTCTTCCAAGGGTCATTCATATTGTCTTTTTATTCCACTGGGACCTCCACCACTCTTCCAAGGGGCATTGATATAGTCTTTTTATTTCACTGCGACCTCCACGACTCTTCCAAGAGGCATTGATATTGTCTTTTTAGTCCACTGGGACCTTCACCACTCTGCCAAGGGACATTGATATTGCCTTTTTATTCCACTGCGACCTCCACCACTCTTCCAAGGGGAATTGATATTGTTTTTTTATTCCACTGGGACCTCAACGTCTCTTCTAAGGGGCATTAAAAAACGTCTTGTTAAACCACTGTGAACTCCACGTCTCTTCCAAGGGGCATTAAAACCGTCTTGTTAAGCTACTGTGACCTCCACATCTCTTCCAAGGGGCATTAAAACCGTCTTGTTAAACCACTCTGAACTCCACGTGTCTTCCAAGGGGCATTAAACCCGTCTTTTTAAACCACTCTGAACGGATGTTCTCTTCCAAGGGGCATTAAGATCGTCTTTTTATTAAAATAGGTACTACACCACTCTTCCAAGGGGCATTGATATTGTCTTTTTATTCCATAGGGACCTCCACCACTCTTTCAAGGGGCATTGATATTGTCTTTTTATTCCACTGCGACCTCTACCACTCTTCCAAGGGGCATTGATATTGTCTTTTTATTCCTCTGGGACCTCCACCACTCTTCCAAGGGGCATTGATATTGTCTTTTTATTCCACTGGGTCCTCCATGTCTCTTCCAAGGGGCATAAAACCATCTTGTTAAACCACTCTGAACTCCACATCTCTTACAAGGGGCATTAAAACCATCTTGTTAAACTATCCTGAACTCCATGTCTCTTCCAAGGGGAATTAAAATCATCTTGTTAAGGTACTGTGACCTTCACGTCTCTTCCAAGGGGCATTAAAACCATCTTGTAAAGCTACTGTGACCTCCACGACTCTTCCAAGGCTGTTTGATATTGTCTTTTTATTCCACTGGGACCTCCACCACTCTTTGAAGGGGCATTGATATTGTCTTTTTATTCCACTGGGACCTCCACCACTCTTTCAAGGGGCATTGATATTGTCTTTTTATTCCACTGGGACCTCCACAACTCTTCCAAAGGGCATTGATATTGTCATTGTATTCCACTGAGTCCTCCATGTCTCTACCAAGGGGCATTAAAACCGTCTTGTTAAACCACTCTGAACTCCATGTCTCTTCCAAGGGGTATTAAAACCATCCTGTTAAGCTACTGTGACCTCCACGTCTCTTCCAAGGGGCATTAAAACCGTCTTGTTAAACCACTCTGAACTCTACGTCTCTTCCAAGAGGCATTAAAAAGGTCTTGTTAAGCTACTGTGACCTCCACGTCTCTTCCAAGGGTCATTGATATTGTCTTTTTATTTAACTGGGACCTGCACCACTCTTTCAACGGGCATTCATATTGTCTTTTTCTTCCACTGGGACCTCCACAACTCTTACAAGGGGCATTGATATTGTATTTTTATTCCACTGGGACCTCCACCTCTCTTCCTAGGGGCATTGATATTGTCTTTTTATTGCACTGGGACCTCCACGTCTCTTCCAAGGGGCATTAAAACTGTCTTGTTAAACCACTGTGACCTCCACGTCTCTTCCAAGGGTGATTGATATTGTCTTTTCATTCCACTGGAACCTACACCACTCTTCCAAGGGGTATTAATATTGTCTTTTTATTCCACTGGGACCTCCACCAATCTTTCAAGGGTCATTGATATTGTTTTTTTATTCCACTGGGACCTCCACATCTCTTCCAAGGGGCATTAAAACCATCTTGTTAAGCAACTCTTAACTCCACGTATCTTCCAATGGGCATTAAAATTGTCTTGTTAAGCTACTGTGACCTCCACGTCTCTACCAAGGGGCATTAAATCCGTCTTGTTAAACCACTCTGAACTTCACGTCTCTTCCAAGGGGCATTAAAATCGTCTTGTCAAGCTGCTGTGACCTCCACGTCTCTCCAAGGGTCATTGATATTGTCTTTTTAATCCACTGGGACCTCCACCACTCTTCCAAGGGGCATTGATATTGACTTTTTATTACACTGGGATGTCTAACACACTTCCAAGGGGCATTGATATTGTCTTTTTATTCCACTGCGACCTCCACCACTCTTCCAAGGGGCTTTGATATTGTCTTTCTATTCCACTGGGACCTCCACCACTCTTCCAAGGGGCAATGATATTGTCTTTTTATTCCACTGGGACCTCCACGTCTCTTCCAAGTGGCATTAAAACCATCTTGATAAACCACTCTGTACTCCACATCTCTTCCAAGGGGCATTAAAACCGTCTTGTTAAGCTACTGTGACCTCCAAGTCTCTACCAAGGGGTATTTAAACAATCTTGCTAAAACACTCTGAACTCCACGTCTTTTCAAAGGGGCAATAAAATTGTCTTTTTAAGCTACTGTGACCTCCACGTCATTACCAAGGGTCATTAAAACCGTCTTGTTAAACCTCTCTGAACTCCACGTCTCTTCCAAGGGGCATTAAAATAGTCTTGTTAAGCTACTGTGACTTCCACATCTCTTTCAAGGGTGACTGATATTGTCTTTTTAAACCACAGGGACCTCCACCACTCTTTCAAGGTGCATTGATATTGTTTTTTATTGCACTGGGACCTCCACAACTCTTCCAAGGGGCATTGATATTGTCTTTTTATTCCACTGGCAACTGCACGTCTCTACCAGGGGGCATTAAAACTGTCTGGTTAAACAACTCTGAACTCCACATCTCTTCCAAGGGGCATTAACACCATCTTGTTAAGCTACTGTGAACTCCACGTCTCTTCCAAGGGGCATTAAAACCGTCTTGATAAACCACTGTGAACTCCACGTCTCTTCCAAGGGGCATTAAAACCATCTAGTTAAGCTATTGTGACCAACACGTCTCTTCCAAGGGTCATTGATATTGTACTTATATTCCACAGGGACCTCCACCTCTCTTCCTAGGGGCATTGATATTGTCTTTTTATTGCACTGGGACCTCCACGTCTCTTCCAAGGGGCATTAAAACTGTCTTGTTAAACCACTGTAAACTCCATGTCTCTTCCAAGGGTGATTGATATTGTCTTGTTAAGCTACTTTGAACTCCACGTCTCTTCCGAGGTTCATTGATTTTGCATTTTTATTCCCCTGGGACCTTCACCACTCTTCCAAGGAGCATTGATATTGTCTTTTTATTCCACTGCGACCTCCAACACTCTTCCAAGGGGCATTGATATTGTCTTTTTATTCCACTGGGACCTCCACCACTCTTCCAAGGCTGTTTGAGATTGTCTTTTTATTCCACTGGGACCTCCACCACTCTTCCAAGTGGCATTGATATTGTCTTTTTATTCCACTGGAACTCCACCACTCTTCCAAGAGGCATTGATATTGTCATTTTATTCCACTGGGACCTCCACGTCTCTTCCAAGGGGCATTAAAACCGTCTTGTTAAACCACTCTGAACTTCACGTCAATTCCAAGGGGCATTAACATCGTCTTGTTAAGCTAATGTGACCTCCACGTCTCTTCCAAGGGTGATTGATATTGTCTTTTTATTCCACTGGAACCTACACCACTCTTCCAAGGGGTATTAATATTGTCTTTTTATTCCACTGGGACCTCCACCAATCTTTCAAGGGTCATTGATATTGTTTTTTTATTCCACTGGGACCTCCACATCTCTTCCAAGGGGCATTAAAACCATCTTGTTAAGCAACTCTTAACTCCACGTATCTTCCAATGGGCATTAAAATTGTCTTGTTAAGCTACTGTGACCTCCACATCTCTACCAAGGGGCATTAAATCCGTCTTGTTAAACCACTCTGAACTCCACGTCTCTTCCAAGGGGCATTAAAATCGTCTTGTCAAGCTGCTGTGACCTCCACGTCTCTCCAAGGGTCATTGATATTGTCTTTTTAATCCACTGGGACCTCCACCACTCTTCCAAGGGGCATTGATATTGACTTTTTATTACACTGGGATGTCTAACACACTTCCAAGGGGCATTGATATTGTCTTTTTATTCCACTGCGACCTCCACCATTCTTCCAAGGGGCTTTGATATTGTCTTTCTATTCCACTGGGACCTCCACCACTCTTCCAAGGGGCAATGATATTGTCTTTTTATTCCACTGGGACCTCCACGTCTCTTCCAAGTGGCATTAAAACCATCTTGATAAACCACTCTGTACTCCACATCTCTTCCAAGGGGCATTAAAACCGTCTTGTTAAGCTACTGTGACCTCCAAGTCTCTACCAAGGGGTATTTAAACAATCTTGCTAAAACACTCTGAACTCCACGTCTTTTCAAATTGGCATTAAAATTGTCTTTTTAAGCTACTGTGACCTCCACGTCATTACCAAGGGTCATTAAAACCGTCTTGTTAAACCTCTCTGAACTCCACGTCTCTTCCAAGGGGCATTAAAATTGTCTTGTTAAGCTACTGTGACTTCCACATCTCTTTCAAGGGTGATTGATATTGTCTTTTTAAACCACAGGGACCTCCACCACTCTTTCAAGGTGCATTGATATTGTTTTTTATTGCACTGGGACCTCCACAACTCTTCCAAGGGGCATTGATATTGTCTTTTTATTCCACTGGCAACTGCACGTCTCTACCAGGGGGCATTAAAACTGTCTGGTTAAACCACTCTGAACTCCACATCTCTTCCAAGGGGCATTAAGACCATCTTGTTAAGCTACTGTGACCTCCACGTCTCTTCCAAGGGGCATTAAAACCGTCTTGATAAACCACTGTGAACTCCACGTCTCTTCCAAGGGGCATTAAAACCATCTAGTTAAGCTACTGTGACCAACACGTCTCTTCCAAGGGTCATTGATATTGTACTTATATTCCACAGGGACCTCCACCTCTCTTCCTAGGGGCATTGATTTTGTCTTTTTATTGCACTGGGACCTCCACGTCTCTTCCAAGGGGCATTAAAACTGTCTTGTTAAACCACTTTGAACTCCACGTCTCTACCAAGGTGCATTAAAACCATCTTGTTAAGTTACTGTGACCTCCACGTCTCTTCCAAGGAGCATTAAAATTGTCTCGTTAAGCTTCTGTAACCTCTACTTCTCTTCCATGGGTCATTGATATTGTCTTTTTATTCCACAGGGAACTCAACCACTCTTCCAAGGAACATTGATATTGTCTTTTTATTCCACTGCGACCTCCACCACTCTTCAAAGGGGCATTGATATTGTCTTTTTACTCCACTGGGACCACCACCACTCTTCCAAGGGGCATTGATTTTGTCTTCTTATTCCACAGGCATCTCCACCACTGTTCCTAGGGGCATTGATACTGTTTTTTTATTCCGCTGGGACCTCCGCGTCTCTTCCAAGGGGCATTAAAATCGTCTTTTTAAACCACTATGAACTCCACGTCTCTTCCAAGGGGCATTAAAACTGTCTTCTTAAGCTACTGTGACCCCCACGTCTCTTCCAAGGAGCATTAAAATCATCTTGTTAAGCTACTGTGACCTCCACTTCTCTTCCAAGGGTCATTGATATTGTTTTTTTATTCCACTATGACCTCCACCACTCTTCCAAGGGGAATTGATATTGTCTTTTTATTCCAATGCGACCTCCACCACTCTTCCAATGGGCATTGATATTGTCTTTTTATTCCACTGCGACCTCCATCTCTCTTCAAAGCGGCATTGATATTGTCTTTTTATTCCACTGGGACCTAAAAGTCTCTTCCAAGGGGCATTAAAACCATCTTGTTAGAACACTCTGAACTCCACGTCTCTTCCAAGGGGCATTAAAACCATCTTTTTAAACCACTCTGAACTCCACATCTCTTACAAGCGGCATTAAAACCGTCTTGTTAAGCTACTGTCACCTCCACGTCTCTTCCAAGGGGCATTAAAACTGTCTTGTTAAACCTCTCTGAACTCCACGTCTCTTCCAAGGGGCATTAAAATAGTCTTGTTAAGCTACTGTGACTTCCACGTCTTTTTCAAGGCGGATTGATATTGTCTTTTTAAACCACTGGGACCTCCACCACTCTTCCAAGGTGCATTGATATTGTTTTTTATTGCACTGGGACCTCCACCACTCTTCCAATGGGCATTGATATTGTCTGTTTATTCCACTGGGAAATGCATGTCTCTACCAAGGGGCATTAAAATCGTCTTGTTAAACCACTCTGAACTCCCCGTCTCTTCCAAGGGGCATTGAAACCATCTTATTAAGCTACTGTGACCTCCACGTCTCTTCAAAGGGGCATTAAAACTGTCTTGTTAAACCACTGTGAAATCCGCGTCTCTTCCAAGGGGCATTAAAACCATCTAGTTAAGCTACTGTGACCACCACGTTTCTTCCAAGGGTCATTGATATTGTCCTTTTATTCCACAGGAACCTCCACCACTCTTCCTAGGGGTTTTGATATTGTCTTTTTATTGCACTGGGACCTCCACGTCTCTTCCAAGGGGCATTAAAACTGTCTTGTTAAACCACTCTGAACTCCACGTCTCCACCAAGGTGCATTAAAACCATCTTGTTAAGTTACTGTGACCTCCACGTCTCTTCCAAAGGGCATTAAATCCGTCTTTTAAAACCACTCTGAACTCCACGTCTTTTCCAAGGGGCATTAAAATCGCCTTGTTAAGCTACTGTAACCTCCACGTCTCTTCTAAGGGTCATTTATATTGTCTTTTTATTAAAATGGGACCTCCACCACTCTCCCAAGGGGCATTGATATTGTCTTTTTATTCCTCTGGGACCTCCACAACTCTCCCAAGGTGCATTGATATTGTTTTTTATTGCACTGGGACCTCCACCCCTCTTCCAAGGGGCATTGATATTGTCTTTTTATTCCACTGGTAACTGCACGTCTCTACCAAGGGGCATTAAATCAATCTTGTTAAACCATTCTGAACTCCACGTCTCTTCCAAGGGGCATTGAAACCATCTTATTAAGCTACTGTGACCTCCACGTCTCTTCCAAGGGGCATTAAAACCGTCTTGTTAAACCACTGTGAACTCCACGTCTCTTCCAAGGGACATTAAAACCGTCTAGTTAAGCTACTGTGACCACCACGTCTCTTCCAAAGGTCATTGATATTGTCCTTTTATTCCTCAGGGACCTCCACCACTCTTCCTAGGGGCATTGATATTGTCTTTGTTTTGCACTGGGACCTCCATGTCTCTTCCAAGGGGCATTAAAACCGTCTTGTTAAATCACTCTCAACTCCACGTCTCTTCCAAGGTGCATTAAAACCATCTTGTTAAGTTACTGTGACCTCCACGTTTCTTCCAAGGGGCATTAAAACCGTCTTTCTAAACCACTCTGAACTCCACGTCTTTTCCAATGGGCATTAAAATCGTCTTGTTAAGCTACTGTAACCTCCACGTCTCTTCTAAGGGTCATTAATATTGTCTTTTTATTAAAATGGGACCTCCAACACTCTTCCAAGGGGCATAGATATTGTCTTTTTATTCCACTCGGACCTCCACCACTCTTTCAAGGGGCATTGATATTGTCTTTTTATTCCACTGCGACCTATACCACTCTTCCAAGGGGCATTGATATTGTCTTTTTATTCCACTGCGACCTCCATCACTCTTCAAAGGGGCATTTATATTGTCTTTTTATTCCACTGGGACCTCCACGTCTCATCCAAGGGGCATTAAAACCATCTTGTTAGACCACTCTGAACTCCACGTCTCTTCCAAGGGGCATTAAAACCAGCTTTTTAAACCACTCTGAACTCCACATCTCTTACAAGGGGCATTAAAACCGTCTTGTTAAGCTACTGTGACTTCCACATCTCTTCCAAGGGGCATTAAAACCGTCTTGTTAAGCTACTGTGACCTCCACGTCTCTACCAAAGGGCATTAAAACCGTCTTGTTAAACCACTCTGAACTTCACGTCTCTTCCAAGGGGCATTAAAATCGTCTCGTTAAGCTAATGTGACCTCCACGTCTCTTTCAAGGGTGATTAATATTGTCTTTTTATTCCACTGGACATCCACCACTCTTCCAAGGGGCATTGATATTACATTTTTATTCCACTGGGAAATCCACCACTCATCCAAGGGGCATTGATATTGTCTTTTTATTCCACTGGGACCTCCATGTCTCTTCCAAGGGGCATTAAAACCATCTCTTAAACCACTGTGACCTCCACGTCTCTTCCAAGGGTCATTGATATTGTCTTTTTATTCCACTGAGACCTCCACCTCTCTTCCAAGGGGAATTGATATTGTCTTTTTATTCCAGTGCAACCTCCACTACTCCTCCAAGGGGCATTGATATTGTCTTTTTATTCCACTGGGACCTCTACCACTCTTCCATAGGGAGTTAATATTGTCTTTTTATTCCACTGGGACCTACACTTCTCTTCCAAGGGGCATTAAAACCATCTTGTTAAACCACTCTGAACTCCACGTCTCTTCCAAGGGGCAATAAAACCATCTTGTTAAACCACTCTGAACTCCACGTCTCTTCAAAGGGGCATTAAAACCATCTTGTTAAGCTACTGTGACTTCCACGTCTCTTCCAAGGGTGATTGATATTGTCTTATAAAACCACTGGGACCTCCACCACTCTTCCAAGAAGCATTGATATTGTTTTTTATTGCACTGGGACCTCCACCACTCTTCCAAGGGGCATTGATATTGTCTTTTTATTCCACTGGGAACTGCACGTCTCTACCAAGGGGCATTAAAACCTTCTTGTTAAACCACTATGAAATCCACGTCTCTTCCAAGGGGCATTAAAACCATCTTGCTAAACCACTGTGATATCCATGTCTCTTCCAAAGGGCATTAAAACCATCTAGTTAAGCTACTGTGACCTCCACGTCTCTTCCAAGGGTCATTGATGTTGTCTTTTTATTCCACAGGGACCTCCACCACTCTTCGTAGGGGCATTGATATTGTCTTTTTATTGAACTGGGACCTCCACGTCTCTTCCAAGGGGCATTAAAATCGTCGTGTTAAACCATTCTGAAGTCCACATCTCTACCAAGGTGCATTAAAACCGTCTTTTTAAGATACTGTGACCTCCACGTCTTTTCCAAGGGATATTAAAACCATCTTCTTCAACCACTCTGAACTCCACGTCTTTTCCAAGGGGCATTAAAATCGTCTTGTTAAGCTACTGTGACCTCCACTTCTCTTCTAAGGGTCATTTATATTGTCTTTTTATTAAAATGGGATCTCCACCACTCTTCCAAGGGGCATAGATATTGTCTTTTTATTCCACTCGGACCTCAACCACTCTTTCAAGGGGCATTGGTATTGTCTTTTCATTCCACTGCGACCTCTACCACTCTTCCAAGGGGCATTGATAATGTCTTTTAATTCCACTGGGACCTCCACCACTCTTCCAAGGGGCATTGATATTGTCTTTTTATTCCACTGCGACCTCCATCACTCTTCAAAGGGGCATTTATATTGTCTTTTTATTCCACTGGGACCTCCACGTCTCTTCCAAGGGGCATTAAAACCATCTTGTTAGACCACTCTGAACTCCACGTCTCTTCCAAGGGGCATTAAAACCAGCTTTTTAAACCACTCTGAACTCCACATCTCTTACAAGGGGCATTAAAACCGTCTTGTTAAGCTACTGTGACTTCCACATCTCTTCCAAGGGGCATTAAAACCGTCTTGTTAAGCTACTGTGACCTCCACGTCTCTACCAAGGGGCATTAAAACCGTCTTGTTAAACCACTCTGAACTTCACGTCTCTTCCAAGGGGCATTAAAATCGTCTCGTTAAGCTAATGTGACCTCCACGTCTCTTTCAAGGGTGATTAATATTGTCTTTTTATTCCACTGGACATCCACCACTCTTCCAAGGGGCATTGATATTACATTTTTATTCCACTAGGACCTCCACCACTCATCCAAGGGGCATTGATATTGTCTTTTTATTCCACTGGGACCTCCATGTCTCTTTCAAGGGGCATTAAAACCATCTCTTAAACCACTGTGACCTCCACGTCTCTTCCAAGGGTCATTGATATTGTCTTTTTATTCCACTGAGACCTCCACCACTCTTCCAAGGGGAATTGATATTGTCTTTTTATTCCAGTGCAACCTCCACTACTCCTCCAAGGGGCATTGATATTGTCTTTTTATTCCACTGGGACCTCTACCACTCTTCCATAGGGAGTTAATATTGTCTTTTTATTCCACTGGGACCTACACTTCTCTTCCAAGGGGCATTAAAACCATCTTGTTAAACCACTCTGAACTCCACGTCTCTTCCAAGGGGCAATAAAACCATCTTGTTAAACCACTCTGAACTCCACGTCTCTTCAAAGGGGCATTAAAACCATCTTGTTAAGCTACTGTGACTTCCACGTCTCTTCCAAGGGTGATTGATATTGTCTTATAAAACCACTGGGACCTCCACCACTCTTCCAAGAAGCATTGATATTGTTTTTTATTGCACTGGGACCTCCACCACTCTTCCAAGGGGCATTGATATTGTCTTTTTATTCCACTGGGAACTGCACGTCTCTACCAAGGGGCATTAAAACCTTCTTGTTAAACCACTATGAAATCCACGTCTCTTCCAAGGGGCATTAAAACCATCTTGCTAAACCACTGTGATCTCCACGTCTCTTCCAAAGGGCATTAAAACCATCTAGTTAAGCTACTGTGACCTCCACGTCTCTTCCAAGGGTCATTGATGTTGTCTTTTTATTCCACAGGGACCTCCACCACTCTTCGTAGGGGCATTGATATTGTCTTTTTATTGAACTGGGACCTCCACGTCTCTTCCAAGGGGCATTAAAATCGTCGTGTTAAACCATTCTGAAGTCCACATCTCTACCAAGGTGCATTAAAACCGTCTTTTTAAGATACTGTGACCTCCACGTCTTTTCCAAGGGATATTAAAACCATCTTCTTAAACCACTCTGAACTCCACGTCTTTTCCAAGGGGCATTAAAATCGTCTTGTTAAGCTACTGTGACCTCCACTTCTCTTCTAAGGGTCATTTATATTGTCTTTTTATTAAAATGGGATCTCCACCACTCTTCCAAGGGGCATAGATATTGTCTTTTTATTCCACTCGGACCTCAACCACTCTTTCAAGGGGCATTGGTATTGTCTTTTCATTCCACTGCGACCTCTACCACTCTTCCAAGGGGCATTGATAATGTCTTTTAATTCCACTGGGACCTCCACCACTCTTCCAAGGGGAAATTGATATTGTCTTTTCATTCCACTGCGACCTCCACGTCTCTTCCAAGGGGCATTAAAACCATATTGTTAAACCACTCTGAATTGCACATCTCTTACAAGGGGCATTAAAACCGTCTTGTTAAGCTACTGTGACATCCACGTCTCTTCTAAGGGGCATTAAAAGCGTCTTGTTAAAACACCCTGAACTCCACGTCTCTTCCAAGGGGCATTAAAATAATCTTCTTAAGCTACTGTGACCTTCACATCTCTTCCAAGGGGCATTAAAACCATCTTGTTAAACCACTCTGAACTCTACGTCTCTTCCAAGGGGCATTAAAATCGTCTTGTTAAGCTACTGTGACCTCCACGACTCTTCCAAGGCTGATTGGTATTGTCTTTTTATTCCACTTTGACCTCCACCATACTTCCAAGGGGCATTGATACCGTCTTTTTATTCCACTGGGACCTCCACGTCTCTTCCAAGGGGCATGAAAACCATCTTGTTAAACCACTGTGAACTCCACGTCTTTTCCAAGGGGCATTAAAACCATCTTGTTAAGCTACTGTGACCTCCACGTCTCTTCCAAGGGGCATTAAAATCGTCTTGTTAAGCTACTGTGACCTCCACGTCTCTTCCAAGGGTCATTGATAATGTCTTTTTATTCCACCGGGACCTCCACCACTCTTCCAAGGGGCATTGATAATGTCTTTTAATTCCACTGGGACCTCCACCACTCTTCCAAGGGGAAATTGATTTTGTCTTTTCATTCCACTGCGACCTCCACATCTCTTCCAAGGGGCATTAAAACCATATTGTTAAACCACTCTGAACTTCACATCTCTTACAAGGGGCATTAAAACCATCTTTTTAAGCTACTGTGACATCAATGTCTCTTCTAAGGGGCATTAAAAGCGTCTTGTTAAAACACCCTGAACTCCACGTCTCTTCCAAGGGGCATTAAAATCATTTTCTTAAGCTACTGTGACCTTCACATCTCTTACAAGGGGCATTAATACCATCTTGATAAACCACCCTGAACTCTGCGTCTCTTCCAAGGGGCATTAAAATCGTGTTGTTAAGCTACTATGACCTCCACGACTCTTCCAAGGCTGATTGGTATTGTCTTTTTATTCCACTGGGACCTCCACCACTCTTCCAAGGGGCATTGATACCATCTTTTTATTCCACTGGGACCTCCACGTCTCTTCCAAGAGGCATTTAAACCATTTGTTAAACCACTGTGAACTCCACGTCTCTTCCAAGGGGCATGAAAACGGTCTTGTTAAGCTACTGTGACCACCACGTCTCTTCCAAGGGGCATTAAAATTGTCTTGTTAAGCTACTGTGACCTCCACATCTCTTCCAAGGGGCATTAAAACTGTCTTGTTAAGCTACTGTGACCTCCACGTCTCTACCAAGGGGCATTAAAACAGTCTCGTTAAACCACTCTGAACTTCACATCTCTTCCAAGGGGCATTAAAATCGTCTCGTTAAGCTAATGTGACCTCCACGTCTCTTTCAAGGGTGACTGATATTGTCTTTTTATTCCACTGGAACATCCACCACTCTTCCAAGGGGAATTGATATTACATTTTTATTCCACTGGGACCTCCACCACTCTTCCAAGGGGCATTGATATTGTCTTTTTATTCCACTGGGACCTCCACCACTCTTCCAAGGGGCATTGATATTGTCTTTTTATTCCAGTGCAACCTCCACTACTCCTCCAAGGGACATTGATATTGTCTTTTTATTCCACTGCGACCTCCACCACTCTTCCAAGGGGCATTGATATTGTCTTTTTATTCCACTGCGACCTCCAACACTCTTCCAAGGGACATTGATATTGTCTTTTTATTCCACTGGGACCTCTACCACTCTTCCATAGGGAGTTAATATTGTCTTTTTATTCCTCTGAGACCTACACTTCTCTTCCAAGGGGCATTAAAACCATCTTGTTAAACAACTCTGAACTCCACGTCTCTTCCAAGGGGCAATAAAACCATCTTGTTAAACCACTCTGAACTCCACGTCTCTTCAAAGGGGCATTAAAACCATCTTGTAAAGCTACTGTGACTTCCACATCTCTTCCAAGGGTGATTGATATTGTCTTATTAAACCACTGGGACCTCCACCACTCTTCCAAGAGGCATTGATATTGTTTTTTATTGCACTGGGACCTCCACCACTCTTCCATGGGGCATTGATATTGTCTTTTTATTCCACTGGGAACTGCACGTCTCTACCAAGGGGAATTAAAACCGTCTTGTTAAACCACTGTGAAATCCACGTCTCTTCCAAGGGGCATTAAAACCATTTTGTTAAGCTACTGTGACTTCCACGTCTCTTCCAAGTGGCATTAAAACCGTCTTGCTAAACCACTGTGATCTCCACGTCTCTTCCAAAGGGCATTAAAACAGTCTAGTTAAGCTACTGTGACCTCCACGTCTCTTCCAAGGGTAATTGATATTGTCTTTTTATTCCACAGGGAGCTCCACCACTCTTCCTAGGGGCATTGATATTGTCTTTTTATTGCAATGGGACCTCCACGTCTCTTCCAAGGGGCATTAAAATCGTCGTGCTAAACCACTGTGAACTCCACGTCTCTTCCAAGGGGCATTAAAACCATCTTGTTAAACCACTCTGAACTCTACGTTTCTTCCAAGGGGCATTAAAATAGTCTTGTTAATCTACTGTGACCTCCACGACTCTTCCAAGGCTGATTGGTATTGTCTTTTTATTCAACTGGGACCTCCACCACTCTTACAAGGGGCATTGATACCGTCTTTGTATTCCACTGGGACCTCCACGTCTCTTCCAAGGGGCATTAGAACCATTTTGTTAAACCACTGTGAACTCCACGTCTCTTCCAAGGGGCATTAAAACCGTCTTGTTAAGCTACTGTGACCTCCACGTCTCTTCCAAGGGTCATTGATATTGTCTTTTTATTCCACCGGGACCTCCACCACTTTTCCAAGGGGCATTGATAATATCTTTTAATTCCACTGGGACCTCCACCACTCTTCCAAGGGGAAATTGAAATTGTCTTTTCATTCCACTGCGACCTCCACATCTCTTACAAGGGGCATTAAAACCGTCTTTTAAGCTACTGTGACATCCATGTCTCTTCTAAGGGGCATTAAAAGCGTCTTGTTAAAACACCCTGAACTCCACGTCTCTTCCAAGGGGCATTAAAATCATCTTCTTAAGCTACTGTGACATTCACATCTCTTCCAAGGGGCATTAAAACCATCTTGATAAACCACTCTGAACTCTACGTCTCTTCTAAGGGGCATTAAAATCGTCTTGTTAAGCTACTGTGACCTCCACGACTCTTCCAAGGCTGATTGGTATTGTCTTTTTATTCCACTGGGACCTCCACCACTCTTCCAAGGGGCATTGATACCGTCATTTTATTCCACTGGGACCTCCACGTCTCTTCCAAGGGGCATTTAAACCATTTGTTAAACCACTGTGAACTCCACGTCTCTTCCAAGGGGCATTAAAACCGTCTTGTTAAGCTACTGTGACCACAACATCTCTTCCAAGGGGCATTAAAATCGTCTTGTTAAGCTACTGTGACCTCCACGTCTCTTCCAAGGCTGATTGATATTGTCTTTTTATTTCACTAGGACCTCTACCACTCTTCCAAGGGGCACTGATATTGTCTTTTTATTCCACTGAGACCTCCACGTCACTTCCAAGGGGCATTAAAACCGTCTTGTTAAACCACTCTGAAATCCATGTCTCTTCCAAGGGTCATTAAAATCGTCTTGTTAAGCTACTGTGACCTCCACTTCTCTTCCAAGGGGAATTACAACTGTCTTGTTAAACCTCTACGACCTCCTCGTCTCTTCCAAGGTTCATTATTCCACTGGGACATCCACCACTCTACCAAGGGGCATTGATATTGTCTTTTTATTCCGCTGGGACCTCCACCACTCTTCCAAGGTGCTTTAATATTGCATTTTTATTCCACTGGGACCTCCATCACTGTTCTAAGGGGCATTGATATTGTCTTTTTATTGCAATGGGACCTCCATGTCTCTTCCAAGGGGCATTAAAACGCCTTGTTAAACCACTCTTAACTACCTGTCTCTTCCAAGGGGCATTAAAACCATCTTTTTAATTCACTCTGAACTGCACGTCTCTTTCAAGGGGCATTAAAATCGTCTTGTTAAGCTACTGTGACCTCCACGTCTCTTCCAAGGGTCATTGATATTGTATTTTTATTCCAATGGGACCTCCACCACTCTTCCAAAGGGCATTGATATTGTCTTTTTACTCCACTGGGACCTCCACCACTCTTCCAAGGGGTCATTGATATTGTCTTTTTATTCCACTGTGACGTCCACGTCCCTTCCAAGAGGGAATTAAAAGCATCTTGTTATACCACTGTGAACACCACGTCTCTTCCAAGGGGCATTAAAACCGTCTTGTTAAGCTTCTGTAACCTCTACGTGTCTTCCAAGGGGCATCAAAACCATCTTTTTAAACCACTCTGAACTCCATGTCTCTTCTAAGGGGCATTAAAATCGTCTTGTTAAGCTACTGTGATCTCCACGTCTCTTCCAAGGGTCATTGATTTTGTATTTTTATTCCACGGGGACCTCCACCACTTTTCCAAGGGGCATTGATTTTGTCTTTTTATTCCACTGTGACCTCAACCACTCTTCCAACGGGCATTGATATTGTCTTTTTATTCCACTGCGACCTCCACCACTCTTCCAAGGGGCATTGATTTTGTCTTTTTATTCCACTGCGACCTCCACCACTCTTCCAAGGGGCATTGATATTGTATTTTTATTCCCTGGGACCTCCACGTCTCTATCAAGGGGAATTAAAACCATCTTGTTAAACCATCTGAACTCCACGTCTCTTCCAAGGGGCATTGAAATCTGTAACGGGTCTGGGAGGCGGAACCTCTGGGCTACTATACAAGGGAGCGGTCCTTGTAAGGGAGCGGGTGGCGACAAGGCAGGCAGTCAGAGCAGGTGACCGGGACAGTCTCTGGGTGTACGGGCAGGAGGACACGGCAAGTGACCGGGGCAGTCTCTGGAAGAACGGGCTGGAGGTCAAGGCAAGTGACCGGGGCAGTCTCTAGGTAAAGGGTAGGTACGACCTGTGATGGCTGAACCTCCAGGTAGGCTAGCAAGGCAGATGGAGGATGTGTGCTCCCAGGTGAGCAAGCGAGAGTCTCTGGAATAGCAGGTGGTCACAGCACGTGACGGCGGAGCCTCCAGGTAGGCAAGCAGGCAGGTAGCGGAGAAGCGCTCCCAGGTGAGCGGGCAAGAGTCTCTGGAATAGCTGGTGGTCCCAGCACGTGACAGCGGAACCCCCGGGCAGGCAAGCAGGCAGGTAGTGGAGAAGCGCTCCCAGGTGAGCGGGCAAGAGTCTGGAATAGCTGGTGGTCACAGCACGTGACAGCGGAGCCTCCGGGCAGGCAAGCAGGCAGGTAGCGGAGAAGCGCTCCCAGGTGAGCGGGCAAGCTGGTCCATAGACAGACTGACCGGAGTTGTAAGGCAGACCGTCGGACCTCAGGCAAGCAGGCAGGTAGCTGATGTGCGCTCCCAGGTGAGCGGGCAAGTTGGTCCTTAGACAGACTGACCGGAGTTGTAAGGCAGACCGTCGGACCTCAGGCAGGCAGGCAGGTAACAGGAAATCAGGCAGGATTAGGACAGCAAGCTGGCAGGAATCTGGCAGGTAACTGGCAGGTAACTGGCAACGGGACCTGAGGGCTGAAGCAGAGTAGAACGGTGCAACAACATTGCTCGGGCACCTCCATTTTGGAGGAGGTGCCTTATATATGGTAAAGTCCTCCGGCCATTGGCCGGGGACTCCTTAGGACGGCGCGCGCGGCCCCTTTAAGAGGGAGGGAGGGCGCACGTGCGCGCCCTAAGCACAGTGGCCGGGAAGGGGCGCGCGCTGCAGCAGAGCGGGAGAGGGACGCCGGGCACGGAGCAGAGCGGTGAGGGGAACAGCGTCCCTGCCTAGCAGAGGGCAGGGACGCCGGCACTACAGTACTCCCCCCTTTAGGCCCCCCCTTTTTTAGGCCAGATAGAAAATTAACTAGGATGAGAGGGGCATGGATGTTCTCCCGGGGCTCCCACGTTCTCTCCCATATGGAGGAAAATTTGCTAACGAGAGATTCCGCAGCCGGGTTGTCCACAGAGGTGGAGACAGGAAAAGGAATCCGAGGATGCTGACCAAAGACTACAAAAAACGGGGATTTGGAGGAGGATTCGCTCTCGTGATTATTATAAGAGAACTCGGCCCATGGTAGGAGATCCACCCAGTCAGAATGGTGGGCATTAACGAAGTGCCGGAGGTAACTGGTCAGGTTCTGATTGATCCGCTCCACTTGACCATTGGACTGTGGGTAGTAAGCGGAAGAGAAGTCCAGGGTGACGTCTAGTAGTTTACAAGTGGCTCTCCAGAAACGTGAGGTGAACTGTACCCCACGATCCGACACGATGTGGAGGGGCAGGCCATGAAGACGGAAGATGTGGCGGATAAAGTCTTTAGCCAGCTCGGGTGCAGACGGAAGGCCTGGCAGGGGAATAAAGTGAGCCATCTTGGAAAAGCGGTCAGCGACCACCCAAATGACCGTACAACCGGCAGAGACGGGGAGATCAGTTATAAAGTCCATTGCTATATGCTGCCAGGGGGCAGCAGGTACAGGAAGCGGAAGGAGGCGTCCGGCTGGCAGATGTCTCGCGACTTTGTTGCGGGCGCAGGACACACAGGCAGAAACAAAGTCTATTATGTCCTTGTGCAGGGTAGGCCACCAATAGTGCCGGGCAATAAGCTGGAGGGTCTTTTTCTGACCGGCGTGGCCAGCTAGTTTAGACGAATGGCCCCAGTGTAGGATCTTCTCCCGATCAGGTACTGAAACAAACGTCTTACCGGGAGGGAGACGATTTAGACTCACGGGAGCCACCTGCATTACTCTGGCGGAATCGATGATATGTTTAGGTTCTTCCTCGAGATCGGACACCAGAAAGGATCGGGACAAGGCGTCTGCTTTGACGTTTTTGTCAGCCGGGCGAAAATGAAGAACAAAATCAAAGCGAGCAAAAAACAAGGACCACCGGGCTTGGCGCGGGTTAAGTCTCTGGGCATGCTGGAGGTAAGCCAAGTTCTTGTGGTCAGTGTAAATTATTACCGGATGAAGAGCCCCCTCGAGTAGGTAACGCCACTCCTCCAACGCCAGCTCGATGGCCAATAACTCTCGGTCTCCTATGGAATAGTTGCGCTCAGAAGAGGAGAAGAGTTTGGAGAAGAAGCCACAAGTTACCATTCTCCCGGAAGATGATTTTTGAGTAAGTACTGCTCCGGCTCCAGAGGAGGAGGCGTCAACTTCCAGGAAGAACTGCTTGTTGCCGTCCGGGCGATGCAGCACCGGGGCGGAAGAGAAGGCCTGTTTTAGGGAAAGAAAGGCCTCCTCTGCTTCGGGCGGCCACTCTTTGGGATTAATACCCTTACGGGTGAGCGCGGAAATTGGGGCAGTCCGGGAAGAGAAGTGCGGGATGAAGAGGCGGTAATAGTTGGTGAAGCCCAGGAACCGTTGAATAGCCTTCAACCCCTCTGGTCGGGGCCATTTCTCGATGGCAGACAGTTTCTCAGGATCCATTTGTAGGCCGGTCTGAGAGATAATGTAGCCCAGAAACGGAAGCGAGGTCTGCTCAAAGAGGCACTTCTCATATTTAGCGTAGAGATGGTTCTGCCTAAGCCTGAGCAGGACCTGACAAACATCCCTCCGGTGAGTCTGGAGATCCGGAGAGAAGACCAAGATGTCGTCCAGGTACACCACTACGCAGGAGTAGAGAAGGTCCCGGAAGATGTCATTGACCAACTCTTGAAAGACGGCAGGAGCGTTACAGAGGCCAAAGGGCATTACCAGATATTCATAGTGGCCGTCCCGGGTGTTGAATGCCGTCTTCCATTCATCCCCCTGACGGATACGAACCAGGTTGTACGCCCCACGGAGGTCCAGTTTGGTGAAGATTCTAGCCCCCCTCAGACGATCAAATAACTCCGGAATGAGCGGAAGGGGGTACTTATTCTTCACCGTGATCTGGTTAAGGCCTCTATAGTCTATACAGGGACGGAGAGAGCCGTCCTTCTTTTTGACGAAAAAGAAGCCTGCTCCCGCCGGGGAGGTAGATTTCCGGATGAATCCCCTGGCCAGATTCTCCTCAATATATTCGGACATCGACTGGGTCTCAGCAGCGGATAATGGATAAATACGCCCACGGGGAGGAGAAGTACCAGGTAACAGGTCGATAGGGCAGTCGTATGGTCTATGAGGGGGTAGTGTCTCTGCCTCCTTTTTATTAAAGACATCAGCATAAGACCAATAAGGAATCGGAAGTCCAGGTAGATTAGCTGGGGTAGGAGAAGGACGGACGGGATGAACGGGAACCAGACAGGTCTTATGGCAGCCCTGTCCCCAGCGAAGGACTTCTCCGGTCTGCCAGTCAAGAACGGGTGCATGTTTCTGGAGCCAAGGTAGGCCTAGCAAGAGGGCGTGAGAGAGTCCAGGCAGAACATGGAAGGAGATACTTTCAGAATGCAGCATTCCCACCTGCAGAGTAATGGATTCGGTGATGAGTTGGATGGGGCGTGGTAAGAGCCCCCCATCCACGGCAGCAACAGACAAGGGTACAGCCAGAGGTTTGGTGGGGATACGGTATTTCTCTACCAGGGACTGTGAAATAAGATTCCCGGCTGCTCCAGAGTCCAGTTGGGCTAGTTCGAAATAACGGTTCTCCCCGTAGACGATTGAAACTGACAACAGCAGGGATGGAGAGGATTTATTCTTGTCTAGGTGGACCTCTCTGAGCGAACCTAGACACAGGCGTTTCCCGACCTCTCCGGGCAGGCACGGATCCGGTGCTCCTTACTGCCACAGTAGAAGCAGGTCCCCTCGGCACGGCGTAAGTCCTGACGGGTCTTGACCATCTTGGTCTGGTCGACCTGCATAGGCTCAGGAGGGTGTACCTGGTTAGAGACAGAAGGAGTGACGGGTTTCTGAAAAGTAGGAGCTAGACGTGGTAACCTCCTCTCACGGGTGACCTCTCTGGCACGCTCCTGGAACCGTAGGTCAATCCGGGTGGCAAGAGTTATTAAGTCATCGAGAGTGGTAGGAATGTCCCGACCGGCAAGTTCATCTTTAATACGGCCGGACAGACCCTCCCAGAAGACGGAAACCAGAGCGTCGTTATCCCAGGCCAGCTCCGAGGCAAGGGTACGAAACCGTATGGCATATTGGCCCACGGTGAGACTTTCCTGACGGAGGCGTAGCAACGATGATGCGGATGAGGTCTTCCCTCCGGGTTCGTCGAAGACTTTCCGGAAGGCCGTGAGAAAAGCAGGCAAGTTGGACACCAGGGGGTCTCCTCTCTCCCATAGAGGATTTAGCCAGGCCAGGGCCTCCCCGGTGAGATGGGACATGATGAATGCAATTTTGGCTCGGTCGGAGTTAAACTGGTGGGACAATAGTTCAAAGTGCAGGGTGCACTGATTTATGAAGCCCCGAGCCTGGGCTGAGTCGCCTCCGAAGCGAGGAGGTGCAGAAAGCCGAGGTCCGGGGTAGGATATCATGGTGTTAGTGGACAGCGGAGCTGCCGGATTGCGAGACATGGCACTGGCGGAGGTTTTTGGTGGAACAGTCAGAGTGTCCAGGCGAGTATTGACATTCCGCAGGTGACCCAGGATGGACTCCTGTTGGGACCTTTGACGGGACAGTTCATGACACAGGTCCGAGAGCGAGGGTGCTTGGGTGCCACCGGGTTCCATGGCCCGAGCAAACTGTAACGGGTCTGGGAGGCGGAACCTCTGGGCTACTATACAAGGGAGCGGTCCTTGTAAGGGAGCGGGTGGCGACCAGGCAGGCAGTCACAGCAGGTGACCGGGACAGTCTCTGGGTGTACGGGCAGGAGGACACGGCAAGTGACCGGGGCAGTCTCTGGAAGAACGGGCTGGAGGTCACGGCAAGTGACCGGGGCAGTCTCTAGGTAAAGGGTAGGTACGACCTGTGATGGCTGAACCTCCAGGTAGGCTAGCAAGGCAGATGGAGGATGTGTGCTCCCAGGTGAGCAAGCGAGAGTCTCTGGAATAGCAGGTGGTCACAGCACGTGACGGCGGAGCCTCCAGGTAGGCAAGCAGGCAGGTAGCGGAGAAGCGCTCCCAGGTGAGCGGGCAAGAGTCTCTGGAATAGCTGGTTGTCCCAGCACGTGACAGCGGAACCCCCGGGCAGGCAAGCAGGCAGGTAGTGGAGAAGCGCTCCCAGGTGAGCGGGCAAGAGTCTGGAATAGCTGGTGGTCACAGCACGTGACAGCGGAGCCTCCGGGCAGGCAAGCAGGCAGGTAGCGGAGAAGCGCTCCCAGGTGAGCGGGCAAGCTGGTCCATAGACAGACTGACCGGAGTTGTAAGGCAGACCGTCGGACCTCAGGCAAGCAGGCAGGTAGCTGATGTGCGCTCCCAGGTGAACAGGCAAGTTGGTCCTTAGACAGACTGACCGGAGTTGTAAGGCAGACCGTCGGACCTCAGGCAGGCAGGCAGGTAACAGGAAATCAGGCAGGATTAGGACAGCAAGCTGGCAGGAATCTGGCAGGTAACTGGCAGGTAACTGGCAACGGGACCTGAGGGCTGAAGCAGAGTAGAACGGTGCAACAACATTGCTCGGGCACCTCCATTTTGGAGGAGGTGCCTTATATATGGTAAAGTCCTCCGGCCATTGGCCGGGGACTCCTTAGGACGGCGCGCGCGGCCCCTTTAAGAGGGAGGGAGGGCGCGCGCGCGCCCTAAGCACAGTGGCCGGGAAGGGGCGCGCGCTGCCAGCAGAGCGGGAGAGGGACGCCGGGCACGGAGCAGAGCGGTGAGGGGAACAGCGTCCCTGCCTAGCAGAGGGCAGGGACGCCGGCACTACAAAATCATCTTGTTAAGCTACTGTGACCTCCACGTCTCTTCCAAGGGGAATTAAAACTGTCTTGTTAAACCACTCTGAACTCCACGTCTCTTCCAAGTTGCTTTAAAATCATTTTGTTAAGCTACTGTGACCTCCACGTTGCTTCCAAGGGGCATTAAAACCGTTTTGTTAAACCACTCTGACCTCCACGTCTCTTCCAAGGGTCATTGATATTGTCTTTTTATTCCACTGGGACATCAACCACTCTTCTCAGAGGCATTGATATTGTCTTTTTATTCCACTGGGACCTCCACCACTCTTCCAAGGGGCATTGATATTGTCTTTTTATTCCACTGGGACCTCCACGTCTCTTCCAAGGGGTATTAAAACTGTCTTGTTAAACCAATGCCAAGGGGCATTGAAATGTTGTTTTTAATTAATGATAACCTCCACGACTCTTCCAATGGGCATTGCATTTCCTCCTAATTTTAATCAGGTTTTGCTTTTTAATGCATAGGCATACACTAAGGGAGACCACTCCCCAATAATGGGTTGAAGGTTTTCAGTACACTGTAATCCACGTCTGTTTCAAGGGGCATTGCAGTTCCACATAATTTTTGGAGAGCCTTCCATTCACTGCTTAGGCCAACAGTGTACAGGAGACCCAGTTGATATAAATGGAAAAAACGGTTTAGTTAAGGCCCTCTGACCTCCATGTCACTTCCAAGGGGCATTGGAGTGCCTCGAAATTTTTGGTAGGCATTGCACTCACTGTATGCCCTATAACTGTGTAGCCGAAACGCTCCTTTTGGTACAGAAACATATCCTACAAGACATGTGTGGTTGACTGGCCTGATATTGATGTGAATGGTCCCTGTTCCTCCTGCTGTTTTTCCTTTACCACCACCTCATCCATCATTCATCACCTGAAGCTTTGTTTTAACGGAAGTCATAGAACTGGGATAGTAGCAGGAAAAAATCCAGCAATCCTCGGAGGAGGTAGGATATGCCCCAAAACGCTGACCACCTCAGGCCTAGCTGCTACTACATACATGTGCTTGCATTCCAAGGAACAGAAAGCAAAGGAGATGGATGGCCTCATGATCATAAATAATTTACTCATTGTGTAGGAGGCCGACCACTGCTGCTGTCTACCTTCTGAACTTTGTGTTGAAGCCTGATTGACCCAGGACCTGCAATTCTCTATGTCTGGAGGACATTGCAATGCACACGCCCGGACTGACTGGCTTGTGCGTGATTAGTGATTCCACTGTGCCATGAACCGGAGAGTGCCTGGAGGGGCGTAACTAAGTATCTGGCCGATCCGACCAAGGTCGCACGACGGCATACGACGCCAGTGCACCAGGGAGGAACCGAGCAGAGGGACATGGTGCCACTCCAGGTCAGACCCTGGACACGGCTGTTGACACACACCGGGGAATACTGGAACAGGCTGGCTAGAGTGCAGGCAGGGTAGGGTCCAAGGCTGTAGACAAGGCTGAGCAGAGCGAAACCGCAGACGCGGTAGACAAGGCTGAGCAGAGCGAAACCACAGACGCGGTGGACAAAGCTGAGCAGAGCAAAACCGCAGACGTGGTAGACAAGGTTGAGCAGAGCGAAACCGCAGACGCGGTAGACAAGGCTGAGCCGAGCGAAACCACAGATGCGGTAGACAAGGCTGAGCAGAGCGAAACCGCAGACGCGGTAGACAAGGCTGAGCAGAGTGAAACCGCAGACGCGGTAGACAAGGCTGAGCAGAGCAAAACCACAGATGCGGTGGACAAAGCTGAGCAGAGCAAAACCACAGACGCGGTGGACAAGGCCGAGCAGAGCAAAACCGCAGATGCGGTGGACAGGGCTGAGCAGAGCAAAACCGCAAGTGCAGTGGACAAGACTGAGCGGACAGGAACCACCGAAGCGGTAAGTAAGACAGGACAGAGATAAATCGCCGATGCGGTAAACAAAGATAAAGCAAAGGGGACAGGGCTCTGTTCACATGGAACAGACTGGAACAGAAAGGCAGAACCAGAAACACACAAGGTACTTGCAAAGAAGTAGCGAAAGGACTCCAACTCACAAACGGAAGTACAATGACAACGAGTAGAAGTTAGGTGCAGGTTCAGACTGTACAGAAAAAGGGAGCAAATGGACATAAAGACAAAACAGGTAAGAAGCTAGGAGACAGTTCAGACAAGAACAGTAACTGCAACAAAATGCAGGAACGAGCCTAGGTAAAGCCAAGTGCTGGTTCAGGCACTGCAGAAAAAGGGAACAAACGGACATAAAGACAAAACAGGTAGGAAGCTAGGAGACAGTTCAGACAGGAACTGTACTGCAACAAATACAGGAGCGAGTCTGGGTATGCGGCCCCCAGAGGGCGAGACGAACAGGCTAGGAGCGTGTTCTGACATGCCTGGAAATATGGCCTCCAGGGAGGCAGACAGACAGCTGGCTAGAGCACACAGACAGGACACAGTTCAGACATGGGATCTGATACCGCAAGGCAGAAAACATAGACAGGACCTGACACATCAGGGACAAAAAGCCAACAGACAGAACAAGATGCTCAGGCATGGATTCCAAGGAGGAGCTGGTTTAAATACCAGGTGACAGACAGCAATAGGCTGAGGACGCATTAGGGGTGTGTCTGCAGCAGCTACAAGAAACAGGAAGTTCAGCGGGCGTCGCCCTAAGCAGCCAGAGCAGAGCAAAGCAGACAGTATGGAAAGAAGCCAAAGTGGCAGTCTGGACTGGAAATCAAGTGCGCGCTCTTGCACAGTGGGAGATGGACCACTATGCAAGGACGCCGCCAGGTATGTTACAGACGTGTTGCATCCCAGTGTCCAACTGTGTCCCGGCTTCCACAATATTAACCCAGTGTGAAGGCGTCAGTGAGATGGAACATCCCTGGCCACATTCACTTTTCCATGTGTTTGTGGTTAGGCTGTCCTTTCCACTAAATGCACCGGGGAGGGAACAGGTAATGTTTTGGTATGCGCGCTTGTGTATAAGGTGCACCGGGACACCCGGCCACCCCCAGGCGGCTGTGGACCGTGTGTAGGCACCCGGCCGCGGCGTGTCTGGGGACCGAGCGTGGACACCCGACCGCCCCCTGGCGGCTGGGGACCAAGGGTGGACACCCGGCAAACGGGCGGCTGGGGACTGAGTATGGATACCAGGCCGCCGACTCAGCCATGACGTGGTGGCCAGATTCTGCCTCCACATGCCTAAAAGGCCCCATTTCAAGTGCAAGCAAGCAGTATGGTATTGCAGCCTGGGGGTGGGTGGGTGGCAGGCTGCATACTAGCGCTTGCATTGCAAGGAATGGGGGAGGTACAATTGAACACTGCCCTGGGACAAGGACTTGCATGGGGATAGTTGCAAGTCAGCATCTTCTGATGCGGCAAGGATCACTTCTGATGGGCACACTTTTAAGCAGTGACCTGGGTGTCAGATATGCTTCCAGGGGTCTTCCTCATGCTGTTCCCGTGTCTTTTCAGCACTGTATGCATGTGCCACACAGCACATGGCCAAATAAGGTTGTAAAATGTTAAAATGACATTTCCCGGTGAATGCATTGATCACGGTTGAAAGCAATACAAAAGTGCAAATACGCATAAAAAATGCTACTTGTGAACATAGTCCAAGGTGTGGAGGAGTATTTTTGTGTGTGGTTATTTATTTTACCTTATACACAAGTCTTTACCCTGGAAAGGATGTTCCTTAACATATATCACAGGAAAATAGTTTCAGTTTCGTTTTTGAATGTTTTATTGTGAGCCCGTAAAAAGTGGCTTAACACCTCTGACCACGTTGTTGACAGCAGGGACCTGGGGGTCAGAAATGCTTCCTGGGGCGATCCCCATGCTGTCCCCATGTCATTTGAGCACTGTCACAATCTTTTTGGGCACTTTTTAGGCTTTCTACACACTGCCGGGGTGCCGCCGCAAAAATGCTCGGGTCTCCCCTAGACTAACATTGGGCTCGTTGCTCGGGTCAAGCACCTGAGTATCACAGTGAGCTCGGCCCGAGCTTCAAGCATCCGAGCATTTTAGTGCTCGCTCAACACTACACAGGACACCGACTTTGATCGCAGCATTTCGGGGGTTAATGTGCAGGGAGCAGTGCGGGACCGCTCCTTGCACATAGTACTGGGTGTCAGCTGTGACGATCAGCTGATACCCAGTGGCGATCATGCACGCATAGCCTGTGTGTGGGCGATATCGCCAGGACGTACTATTCCGTATCTGGCTCTTAAGTCTCAGGGCGCAGGTACAGAATAGTATGTCATGGGCTAGAAAGGGGTTAATATCCTACATAGGTTGGTGTCGTCAGCAAAGACTGACACTTTACAATCAATCCCATTCCCAAGGTCATTAATAAAAAGGTTAAAAAGAATCGGTCCTAGCACAGATCCTTGTGGCAGGCCACTGCTGACTATATCCCATTTAGAGAATGTACCATTATGACGATTATTTGCTTCCTATCATTTAGCCAGTTCCTTACCCATCTACATATAGAGTTGAAACCCGAAGTTTATATACACTATAAAAAGACACATATGCATGTTTTTCTCAATATCTGACATGAAATCAGAATAAACCTTTCCTGTTTCAGGTCAATTAGGATTACCATAATTTTTAATATTTGTCAAATGCCAGAATAATGAGAGAGAGAGAGAGAATGTTTTAAGGCATTTTTATGACTTACTGCAAAGTCAAAAGTTTACATACATTAAGATTTCGATGCCTTTAAACAATTCTGGACTGCCCATATGATGATGTCATGTGTTTGGAAGATTCTTGGCAACATGTGAGTTCATTAGCGACACACCTGTAGATATATTTAATGCACACCTGAAACACACTGCTTCTTTGTGTAGCATAATGGGAAAGTCTAAAGAAATCAGCCAAGATGTCAGGAAGAGAATTGTGGACTTGCACAAGTCTGGCTTATCCTTGGGTACAATTTCAAGATACCTGAAGGTGCCTCGTTCATCTGTACAAACAATTATATGCAAGTACAAATAAGATGGGAATGTCCAGCCATCATACTGCTCAGGAAGGAGACGGGTTCTGTGTCCCAGAAATAAACGAGGTTTGTTCTGACATGTGCATATCAACCCAAAGACAAAAGCAAAAGACCTTGTGAAGATGATGGCGGAAGCTGGAAAGATTTTGTCAATAACCACAGTGAAATGAGTACTGTATCAACATGGACTCAAAGGCCACTCTGCCAGGAAGAAGCCATTACTCCAAAAGAAACATAACAGTGTTTCCCAATCTGAGTTATTATTTTTAGATTTTTTATTTTTTAAATTTCTTTATTATCTCTCTTTTTAATGAGGGGAAATAGGGGGTGATTGAAACTTTAAAGATTTATATTTTTCGCATTTTTTTTAAACGTTTACTTTTACTGTATTTATTAGTCCCCTTAGGGGACTAGAACCTGCGATCGTTTGATCGCTTGTGCTATGTGCAGAAATAACACAGTATTGTGTTGCATGTAGTAAAAATCAGTCTCCTCAACAGACAAGAACAGTTGTCATACCAACCCATCGGCGCCCCATGTTTGTATCACGGGGCACCGATGAGCACAAAGAATGACGTGCTCTCATGCTGTTGTGCTGTTATTGCTACTGTCAGAATTTGACAGTGGCATTTAACAGGTTAATAGTCATGGGCGGAGCTCAACCTGTGGTAGTAATATGTCACAGCCATTATTTACCAAGAATGGATTGAGCTCACCTAGTGTGCCTGCTCCATACACTCAGAACTAACTTATGCCATACATGTACAGCAGAAGGCAGTAAGGAGTTAAATCCCTTAGCCAAGATCCTAGTTATTTTGAAAACATTTGGCTTCATACTATACTGTAAAGTAAATTACACAGTCCTTAGTGTAAGTAGTCCACATTGATGTATTCTCTAATCCTAAACTTAAATCTGATTTTCCCTTTGTATGGAACAAAAATCTATCCCTTTTTTTAGATATGTCCTTTACATACATCTTCTTGGTCTTAATTGAGAGAAACCATGGCCCAACCATATTTTTGAAAACTAAGAAAGTGCTAGATTGACTGGCTCACTTTGAACTTTAATGGATAGGAAGAACAGCAATTAATAAAATGCTTATCCACCCAAAAATGTTAAATAATTTAGTAGATCCTTTTTGGTTTTCATCTCAGACCATATTCTCTCCTACTCTACAAATAGCTCATACTTTTTGACAGGAAAAAAAACATGCACATTAACCTTTTTCTTACTCTCCTGATCCAAGGAGATTATTATTATTACTATTTATTTTTAAAGCAACATTGATTCCATGCAGCTGTACATGTAAAAAGGGGTTTGCATGCAAAACACAAATATAAGATACAATGAACAAATTAACAATAACTGGAATAGTTATCAGCTGCCAAAAGTGAATTTCAAAGTAGAGTAAGTTTCAGTTTGCCTGCTACATGGTATAAGTCAATGCTTTATGCTTTTTTATTGCATTCTATCATCTTGCAGCATCACCAGTCAGACAGCATTCAAGTAAACTGTTTGGCTTTTGCCTGTAGGGTGGGCTTTACCATATGAAGACTGCTGAAATGCCCAGACACTGTTCTGGCCATGGCCACCACCTTTTTCAAACTGGTATATTTATTTAATACATGTTTGTGCCATTTTATTGAGGACATGCGTGAAGCAAGGAGTATAAGTTACTTTGCTCAAATGTAATGCAGCTAGAATGTTCCAGACATTGTGGCTCATGAAAATGCCCAGTTTCAGTTAACGAGGAGCCATCATGGGTTTTACTGCTTCCACTCCTTTCCACTGATTGTCTTTTGTAGGTAGATGTTCAAAAAACCTACTGGAACAAAAGGTCACAGTGTTTGTGCGACGTGTACATGTTTAAAATTGGACTAATAAACAGGTATATAAAAACTGACATGCACAATTAAGGCTAAGTTCCCACGATAAGTATTTGGTGCCTTTTTATACGCTGTGTCTTTTTGATGCGCTGCAAACGCAGCATATACTGTTCCTGCAAAGTGTATGGGATTTCTTTAAATTTCATGCCCTCTGTGGAGTTTTTATGCAACCTAAACGGACCTGCATTGCATTTTTGAAATCTGCAACATTTAATTTCTTCTAGTAGTAAATAGACATATTATTTGTGTATTATCCCAGAGGACTTGAATGAAATGAAGAAAACTGTCAGGTAAATAATTCAAATGCATTTTTTATGTATTTCCACAACAGAAGTTCAGTAAAATCGCATATATGTAATTCGCACTTTGAATTTGTTGATAAAGTTTTATCAAAGCTAAGTAAGATATAAAGAAAGTAGTTTCATTTAAATTTTGAAACACCAACATGAGACAAATACCTAAGTTTCAAAAAAGCAATAAAGATTCATAAAAAAGGAATGCACTAAAAATGCAATAAAAAAACACAAATATTCTAATTTAGCAAATCGGTCTAGAAATGCTGCAAAAAATCTGCAACATCAAAAACGCACCAAATACTGATTGTGAGAACTTAGGAGAAGTTAGTCTGTGTTTCTTTTTTCTGTTTTTTTGTTAACAAAATTGCCTCTTTCTTACTAAAAAGAAGTAATAATAAATTCTATGCAAGTACAGTACAGCCCAAAAGTTTGGACACACCTTCTCATTTAAAGATTTTTCTGTATTTTCATGACTATGAAAATTGTACATTCACACTGAAGGCATCAAAACTATGAATTAACACATGTGGAATTATACACATAACAAAAAAGTGTGAAACAACTGAAAATATGTCTTATATTCTAGGTTCTTCAAAGTAGCCACCTTTTGCTTTGATGACTGCTTTGCACACTCTTGGCATTCTCTTGATGAGCTTCAAGAGGTAGTTAATTCATAGTTTTGATGCCTTCAGTGTGAATGTACAATTTTCATAGTCATGAAAATACAGAAAAATCTTTAAATGAGAAGGTGTGTCCAAACTTTTGGTCTGTACTGTAGGTAAGCCCTTGTCCAAAAAGACTGCAATTGAATAAACCACTGTATTGGTGTGGCATGTATGGATGTCAATTTGACTAATAAAACAGGTGTGACACATAATTTATGAGGGAGATTATAGGATATTTTCTTTAGTCTTTAAAAACATACACACATATATATATATATATATATAAATATATATATATATATATATATACACACAGTATACATATGTATCTATTATTCCCACTGTCACAAAAAGGAGTGCACAAGAAATGCAAAGACAGTACAGTTGCTTGTTTTTGACAAGCACACTTTCTGTCTGATACTGAGTTCAGATATATATTTTTTTAAATAATTGTTGCTGCTTCTAGTGTATGAAGAATTAAGAAAACATATGTGTAATTCTAAAGCAGCAGGACAAGCTGCCAGACCACATAAATTATACTATATATCAATCATACTGGGTATGGCGTTCCTGCTGGCACCTATCCCATCTCTTTCTTATGCTATCAAATGAATCTCAGAGACTGATACAGTTATATTCTTCAGTTCTGCAGTTGTGCAATGTCTATGCAATTTCTATGCCTCGTAAGAAGTAAGTCAAGACAAATTATAAACATTTGTTCAGAAGTATAAATTAAAGACTTTGAGTCTTGGGAGGATTTCTTTAATAAAAATACATTTTTATTAAATAAAACCTCCCAAGACTCGCAAAGTATTTAATATACGCTTCTAAACAAATGTTTAAAATTGGTGCAAAGACTCTTGGGCAGAGTGTGACCAAATGTCAGGAATTGATAGTTATTCATAGAATAAGAGAAGAAATAGAATGCATATACTCAGTGCAATCTGTTATTCCTCCACATACTAAAGATCATCTTAAGATTTAACATTAAAATGCTGGGCTCTGCTTAGATTTTTACTTTGTTGCTTTAAAAACTTGACTTTTTATTTGTTATTTATGAGCACGGAAAACAATTCTTCTGAAAAAACACAGTAAATAAACACATTCTAACTAAATGAAAGAGCATCACTGACCTAGAAACTTTTCCAGTTTTCCTTTGCTGTTTACTGATAAACAAAAAGAAACATTTCTACAAAATGAGATTAAAATGAATAATACTCCTATAACTCAGGACTATGTGAGGATTTTTGTCTTCTTACTTTCATATTGCTTTAGAAGACAAAGAGCAAGGCAGATCTTATGTGTAGAAACAAAGAATATTGCTTTAAATATTCTATTTTTAAATTCTTTAATATGCTCGAACATTCCCTGCAGGTTTAAAGTATAATGATGTATGAAATGTTCCCAGAAAACTACTCCTCTTACCTATTTCTCATTAGAAAAAGGCTTAGCTGAGACATTAATGTCAAGGACAGTCTACTGAGACTCGTGACATGACATAAAGGTTCTATCAAGAGATTATCTTCCTGGACATAAAATGTATAATCAAAATGCACATTAATCAGGTATATACAACCATGATAATCTTCTTATTTACTATTTTTCTATTACTTGCTATACTTCTGAGATCATTCTTACAAAGCAACTACCATTGTGGGATGTTTAGACAAAGTTGCACACGATGAATACATCTATTATTTGGTTAGCAGGACATTAGAAGAGCAAATAGATTTGCTTGTAACAAATCACTTATCAATATGATTGATCGTTACATCATAATCTAGGCAATTTATGAGAATTTTCAGGAAATCATTGCTATATTTCAAAAGGCAGCAAATCGTGACATGCAATCTTTGTAACAGGCAGAATTGATATAAAACTCTTCCCATCTTATGCTAAGTACATTAATCCATACATAATATCCTTCTGTGAGATGCAGATGTTTCATATTATTATAGAATCATTCTCAGATGTAATTGTGTGATTTGTTTTCTGTAATATTTCCTTGGCTATTCTAGATATTTGACATGTTTCTTGCATGGGGGATATTTGTTATAGCTATGTATGCTTGATTTAATTTAAAATCAATGAGAAATGTACTTTAAAATCTGTACATTTCCTGGTCCCTTAGATGGTTGATGAACACTGTAAAGTTCATTTTCACACAATCTATACTTACAATATTCTACTTCTGAACAGTGGTTTAGTTGAGGCTGATTTTACCAATACGAGGAACCACTGTACCAGAGAGGAAAGGATGCAAATGTATATCTTTACACCAGGCCAAAGCAGCACAAAAACGTACTCAATAAATCATGTTAAAAACAATAAGCAGACTATGTCCTTGTGCACTATTATACAAATGTATTAAGAGACAAGCTAACTGCCACAAGGAGCTACAGCTCTAGTTTACCTTGGTTTTATGGTTGTATTATACAACTGCCTATGCATTATGCAATAAAACATAGTGCCACCTGTAGCATACAGAGATGGTCATCCTGTTGATTATGTATCATTGTAATATGTAACACCAATGCTGTTTACTCTGGATATGTAAAAAATCAAAAATATAAAGCGACAGGTAGAGGTGAGTGGACAGACAAAATTCAAATTTGTCTGTTCCCAGAGATTTTTGCAAGAAATTCTTTTTGTTGAGACATTTTCCTACACAAATATAAAGGGGATATCTAGGACTTTCTGAAAAATAAAAAATGTGCCTAAGCACTAACAGGCAAGTAGTTACTACTTACCTGCCTGTTGTGCACACCGCCATTCTTCTTGGGTTCAGAGCGGTCATAGACCGCTCCAGCCTGCAATTCAGCTTCCTCTGCTGTCATCACATTTACAGAGCAGCGGCTTCTTTCCACCCTACCTGAGGTGGGGCATGAATTCAGACTCAATTCAGATTGACAGCTTGCTCCCCCAGTTAGGCAGCGGGAATCCAGCTGTCAATCAGAATGACGTTGTAAGTCCCACCCTGTCAACAGAGAAGTACGGAAAAGAATCCGCCTCTCTGTCAATATGACGACAGCAGAGGCAGCTGTGTCACTGGCAGGAGTGGTCTGTGACTGCAGTGTGCCAAGGAAGAACGACGCATGCACAACAGGCAAGTAAAAAGCAACTACCTGCCTATTTGTGCTTAGGCACATTTTTTGTTTTCAGAAAGTCTCGGATATCCAATGTCCTTGATTATGCTGTGGGGTCTCTCCAGATCTGGGAGTATAAAAAATGTAACATGTAAAATAAAAAAAAAAACTTATTCTCACCACTCAACTCACCTCTCCAACCAATCCGACTAATCCCTGCTTGCTTTTCTATCCTTCGTTCCTGTATTGTGTTATATTCCAGTTGCGGTGATCACTTTTGGCAGGGGTTTCTGCTCGAAGAAAGGTCCTGAAGCCTCCAGCTCTGCAGCTTGCAAACACAAAACTGACACACCCAAACCTTTTCTGCAGGGTTTTAAATGAAAAGTACGGACATGAGCCACATGCAAGACCTGGGCTGGAGGGAGTGGACCGCCCCACTGCCATCCTGTAGTCCACTCCAAGAATAAAAGACCATTCCGGGTTTTACTAAATGTGCCTTGGTTAAATAGCTTGACCAAGTCCATCTTACTTCTATGCACATTCTGGGGGGATACATACCGTCTCTCGCTTATAATTCCCCTCACTGACTCACAGTACCCAAAAAACTGCTGGTCAGGAAATTACAATGAGTATATGATAAAAGGATGTGTACATTTACAATCAAAAAAATGGGTAGGGAGGCTACCAGACTTCTTGTTGCTGAGGGCTAGTTGAAAATAGATTTCTCTTATGCTATATTATGGAGCCTAAAGTATTGATTTTTAAGTCAAAAGGTGACCAATGAGATTTTAATAAAAATGTTTTACTTTGAAGGAGACAAGAAATATTCTCTTCCAGGTATCTACTAATGGCTAGAAATTATGAATAGATTAATTGAGAACTTTCCATAAATCTTCAGCTTTAGAATTTTTCCAAATTATACAAATTAGAACTGTATCCATAATCTGTACATTTTTTTACAATGTCACAATGAGTTAAGCCAATCTATATACCATCATTATTCCTGTACTGATGGTGGCTCTGTTCATGTATTCCTGTTCTGATAACAGTTCTGGTGATGTATTCATGTAGTCATGATGGTTCTTGTGATGGTTCTTGTATTAATCACTAGAACCATCATCAATACATGAATATGAAACCAGAACCATCAATATTATGTGATTATGACACCAGAGCCATCTTTCTGTAAATTAATATGTCCCTAGAACTACCACCAGTACATGAATATGTCACATCTATCAGTACATGAATACAGCACCAGAACATCATCAGTAAATAAATATGACAACAAACCCATCATTGCCAGAACTACAATAAATTCTTGGATACAAGAACCAAGCTTAGTACAGCAATCAATTGTAATGTCAAGTCAGCCCCATATGAATTTGGATCATATGAATCTACAACTGTATAGTATGTCCTTAACAATGATAATGAGATACTGGGAGTTGCTGTTAACAGCCACTATCAAACTATCGATCATACAGGAACCATAGTAATGATGGCACTCAGGCAATATCACAAATAAACATTTACATCCAGGTACCTTATAGGTGACCTCTTCTCTGATTGAGTGGCTTTCTTTCTTTTCAATTCCATCTTGTCTTCGGTCTTCTGCAACACATCCTGACGCATTGCCCTTAAAAATAAGAATGTTATTAAAATGCCATGTGCATAAAAATATTTGTCCATACTATGCCCTAAATTAGCCTCCTATGTTTTTTGCCTCCACCCTGTCTACCTTAATGAGCTATAACCAGCACTCTGTCTGCCATTATCAACTATAATTTCCACATTGTCTGTCCTTGTAAACCACGACCTATACCATGGCCGTTCTCTCGTCACTGTTTTCTGTTACTCTCTATAGCTCCACTGTCCCCCCCGCAATCAAAACCTACTTCCATACTGTGCCCTCATTTCATGCTATCCCCTCTCCATATCCATTCTGTGCCCCTCTTCACACTATTCCTTTACACAATATGATGGTCACCACAGTGGCCAATACAGTATGGTAATCACAGTCCTTTACAAAGTATAGTGTCACCCTCAGCTACCTATATGTCTGATGTCCCCCACAGCCCCTTATACTACATAGTGTTCTTCATAGCCAACTATACAGTATTATGTTCCCACAACCAAGATATAATGTTACCCACAGTACCCATATAATACGTAGCGATGGGCGAGCACTAAAATGCTCGGGTGATCGATGCTCGGGTCGAGCAAATTGGAATGCTCGGGTGCTCGGGTGCTCAACCCGAGCAATGACCCCAATGTAAGTCTATGGGAAATTCAAGCATTTTTCAGGCAGCTCACCCCGGCGGTCTGCAGAGGGCCTAAAAATTGCTCAAATCGATGGGAACAGAGCTCAAATGACATGGGAACAGCATAGGGAAGACCCATGGAAACATTTCGGACTCCCAGGTCACTGCTGTCATCAACATTGTCAGAGGTATTACGCCACTTTTACGGACTCTCAATAAAACATACAAAAACGAAACCAAAATGAATTCACTGGGAAATGTCATTTTAACATTTTTTCAACCTTATCTGGCCATGTGGTGTGTAACACATCATCAAACAAATCCTGTTTAATTTATCATGGAGGGACTCTGAAAGTCACAAAGCCTATTTTTATAGGGCCATCAGGTGGCCCTTACTATTCTTAAAGGGCCAGCAGTCGGCCCTCGCTATTGTTAGAGAGCCATCAGCCGGCTATGCTTTGTTGCTCCCATTATTAACGAGTGGGACTCCTATACTGTTATTGCATATGCAGTGACTGAAACGGCTGTCAAAAATTTGGATGCACTCCAATGCCCCTTGGAAGAGACGTAGAGGTCGGAGAACCTCCTAAAAACAATGTTGCCATTATTAGGAAGTGGTTTCTCCATAATATTTGCCTATGCAGTGAATGCAGTGAATGCAAAAGCTGCCAAAAATTTGGAGGCACTCCAATGCTCCTTGGAAAAGACGTAGCAGTTGGAGAGCCTCCTAAAAACAATGTTCCCATTATTAGAAAGTGGGTCTCCCATAGTGTTTGCCTATGCAGTGAATGCAAAGCTGCCAAAAATTTGGAGGAACTCTAATGACCCTTGCAAGACACGTAGAGGAGGTGATATGGTAGATATGGTGGTGAATGATATGGTGATGGAGGATGAGGAGAAGGAGGAGGACAAGAGCAAATAGACAAAATCAGGAAGCATATACCCATGTCTGGATGTGAACACAGAGGTGCATGGGAATAGAATTAGACCTCCCAAAAAAAGACACTGCTAGGATAGGTTACGCTGCTATCAATCGGTGATGTTGAGAAGTCTGGCCCAATCCAGCCGTTGTTCATTTTTAGAAGAGTCAGCCTGCTGGCATTTTCAGTTGACATGCGGATGCACCTATCGAATATAATTAGACCAGAGGCACTATAAACCTGCTCTGATAAAACGCTAGGAGCAGGGCAGGCCAGGACCTCCAAGGCGTAGAGAGCCAGTTCATTACACGTGTCCAACTTGGATACCCAGTACTTATAAGGCACAGAGGAATCATGAAGGACGTTGGTACGGTCGGCAAGCTACTCCCTCACCATCTTCCCAAACTTTGCACTGTGAGAGTATCCCGCAGCTCAGGGCCTTTAAGATGGGAGAGTCTGAGAAAACAGTCCCAGAACTTTGACAGTGTTCCCCTGCCTCTGCAGGATTGCAGTTGTGTCTCTTTCGCCTGCATTTATTTTTTTAATAATTCCGCAACAAGGGCCTTCTGGTACTGCCCATTTTAATAGACCTGTCCTCATTGGGAATAAGAGATAGAAAGTTCTCCTTGTAGCGTGGGTCTAGAAGTGTAACCAACCAGTAATGACTGTCACCCAAAATTTGGACAACACGAGGGTCATGGGAAAGGCAGCGTAACATAAACTCAGCCATGCGCGCCAGACTGCTAACAGGCAAGACTTCCCTGTCCTCATCAAGAGGATGACTGACCATGCTCTCCTCCTCCTCCTCCTCCCTGTCCTCAGGCCATCCACGCTGAACAGACGGTATGACAGTTCTACACATAGCACCATCTACAACGCATGAAACTAGCTTCTCCGCCTCTTCCTCATTGTCACCCAATCCACATTGGGATGAGATGAGGCTGGACTGTGTGTAATCACCCTGTATGGTTCCTTGCTCCATCTCATCGTGCTTCGCCTGCAATGCATCATCTTTGATTGTGAGCAAACGGCGTTTCAGAAGACAGAAAAGCAGGACGGTGACACTAATTATGGCATCTTTGTTGCATACCATCTTGGTGGAGTCCTCAAAGTTTTAGAGGATGGTACATATGTCTGACATCCATGTCCACTCCTGAGGTCTTATGTGTGGAGTCTGTACTGAATACCGACGGCCTTGTTGATTCTGGTACTCAACAACTGCCCTCTTCTGCTCACAAATCCTTCCGAACATCTGCAATGTAGAGTTCCAACGCTTGGGGACATCAAACACCAGTCAGTGAGTCGGAAACTGCAAATGCTGCTAAAACACGGCAAGGGCAGTGAAATCTGTAGCTGACTTTCTAAAATGGGCACACAGGCGGCGTACTTTGACAAGCAGATCCAGCAGCTCCAGGAAGGTTTTCAGAAACCACTGAACTACGAGGTTAAGCACATGGGCCAGGCATGGTACGTGTGTGAGCTCGCCTCACCTCAGAGCCGCCACCAGGTTGGGGCCATTGTCACACACGACAATGCCTGGCTGTAGGTTCAGCGGTGTGAGCCACAGATCTGCCTGCTATTTCAGAGCTGTCTACAACTCTTCAGCATTGTGTGATTTGTTGCCCCTTGGCCGAGGCAGTGCTGCAGTGCTTCCAGCTTGCGACTGATGTGGTCATTTCAGAGATGGAGGCTGAAGAGGAGGAGGAGTTGCAGGAGCTGTAGAATGTGGGGGCACCCCAATTGACCCACAGCCCGGAATCCTCGATGTCGGGAGGACGTGTTCCATTCCAAGGTCCAACTGGGTCCCTGCTTCCACTATGTTAACCCAGTGTGCCGTCAGTGAGATGTACCATCCCTGCCCACAAGCACTTGTCAACATGTCCGTGGTTAGGTGGACTTTCCCAACAACTGCGTTGTTGAGGGCACGGCTAATGTTGTGGGACACGCTCTCGTGTAATGCTGGGACGGCACACCGGGAGAAATAGTGGCGGCTGGGGACCGAGTACCGAGGGACGGCAGCCACCATCAGGTTGGGGAAAGCTTCCGTCTCCAAGAGCCTGAAAAGCAACATTTCGAGCGCAAGCAGTCCCGAAATATGTGAATTTAGTAGTGTGGCCTGTGGGGCGTTGGCTGTGTATTTCGTAAGGACTGGGGTAGGGACAACTGAACGCTGCACTGGGACAAGGACGTGGACATGCTTGCTGATGGTGCTAGTTGATAGTGTGCAACGACAGGTTCAGGGTAGGTGGCATCTTCGCATGCGCCATGGACAGAGGATTGGCTTGCATGCACAACAGCGGAAGAAGCAGTGGTGCCACTCGCAGACACTATTCCTGGACCCTGGGGTTCGGCTCACTTAGTTAGGTGCTTTGCTGCCATGTGCCTGATCATGATGGTGGTGGTGATCAGGCTTGTAGTTTTTCCACCCCTGCTGATGCTGGCCTGGCAGGTAGTGCAAATGGCCTTTTTGGGGTTATCAGCAGAGTCTATAAAAAACAACCAGACTCGGGAAGACCTAACAGTTGTACTGACAACTTCCGTCGTGTTTATGTTATGGGAATGGTTGCCCGCCTTCTGTCTGCGGCTACCACACTGCTTCTTCCTGCCTGTTGTGGTGCTACGCCTCCCTCCCCCTGTGTGCTGCTGTCCTCGCTCTGTATGTCCCCCTGGTTGGGTCAGTTACTATACCATCCACTACCTCGTCTTCCACTTCTGCACCCTGGTCCTCCTTTTGACTTTCTGGCAATTGTCTCTCATCATCGTCCACCTCTTGTGACAGTCTCCCACTGTCACCTTCGTGTGACCATGGCTTCTCCAATATTTAGTCATCGCTACTTGCGATCTCCTCTTGCCCCGCTTCAAGTGGAATGGGCGAGAGGCCCAAATCTATAAATGGAAAAGTGAACAGCTCTTCGGAGTGTCCAAGTGTGGGATCAGTTGTCTCCGGGCACTCAGCATGGTGGGAGGAAGGAGGATCAGAGTGAGGAATATGCAGTCCAGACTCATGGCTACTGAGACTTGACCGTGTGGAAGACAATGTGGTGGTGATAGTGACTAAGGGACTGGAAGCATTATCTGCTATCCAACCAATAACCTTTTCACACTGCTTTGTGTTCAATAGTGGTGTTCTGCGGTCCCCTATTAATTGGGACAGGAAGGTCAAGAGAGAAGATGTGGGTGTTTGTTGTGGCACAATTTCAGATAGCCCACTACTTCGCCCTCGTCCTATGCATGCACCATCAACACTATCACGTCCACTTTCCCGTCCCTTGCCATGCGCCTTGCCCATTTTAAATGGAGGACAATATTTTCCAGATTCACTACAAATGGCTGGATTTTAACCGCAGTGAAATGTGATGTGTGATGAAAAACCACAGTTTTAAATAGCTGGCCTGTAGGTAACTATTTTTAACAGCGACTTCTTGTCAATAACTTCACTGACACAATGCAACAAAATTTCCATGGAGGCCAGATATGGCAGAATTTTCAGCGCACTTATATGTGATCCGTGTGATGGACAAACCACAGCTTTAAATAGCTGGCCTGTAGGTAACTATTTTTAACACCCACCTCGTGTCAATAACTTCATAGACACACTGCAACAAAATTTCAATGGAGGCCTGAAATGGCAGAATTTTCAGCGCACTTATATGTGATCCGTGTGATGGACAAACCACAGTTTTAAATAGCTGGCCTGTAGGTAATTATTTTTAACAGCGAACTGCTGTCAATAACTTCTATAACACACTGCAACAAATTTTCAATGGATGCCAGAAATGACAGAATTTTCAGCGCACTTATATGTGATCTGTGTGACGGGCAAACCACAGTTTTAAATAGATGGATTTTTAGCGCTGTAATATGGAAAGGATCTGGCTGTATTCTGCAGTGCAAACAAGGAAATGGAGCAGAAAAACTGTATTCTCTGGATTGCTTTTTAAGCAAATAATCAGGATTAAGATCCAGAAAAAAATTGTTCCTGGCCCCTGATACCTGGGGCTATTTCTAGAAATATCTGTAAAAGCACCAGCAGCAGACAGAACTGGAATGGACCTCTTGCTATGTGCACTGCAGTCTGCCACAAACACTGCCTGCCTGCCTAGCACTAATATCTATGCAGCTGGATTAGTTCTCAGAAGGACTGTTAGTTGAGTTGGATATGTGAATAATATATGCTGGTATACCTACACTAAGTAAGAAACAAACAAATCTCTCCTTAGCTCAGCAGCATCTCTCCCTACACTGCCTGATTCCGGAGTAGACTGTGACGAGCATGGCGGCGCCAGGCCTGATATAGACCTGATGACGATGTGCGGCCAGCCAATCACTGTAAGGCCACAACCAACATGGCTGCGGCATTACAGTGTGTAGCAGACAATCCCTACATGTTCACTGGCACTTTAGAGATCTCTTATGAACGCCGGCCACAAGCTGACATTCACAGGATTATCGCAATGACAGACACAGTTGTCTTCAGCAGACTCCCGGCTATCATAAAAACCAATCGGTGCCCTGTGATCAAGTATTGGGAGCCGATGGTTGGGATGCACTTCTTGTCGGCACGTATTAAATCCATCTATCAATAAATGACAGATCGACTTGACTAGTTAACAGCTGCAGGCAGAGCACCGCTCCAGCCGTGGATGTTAAAGGCATATGATGTCTGATTAAATCAGTCATCATCTGCGGGAAAAAAAGTAGGTTCAGCATGCATGCCCACATCAAAGATACGGACACGAACTTTGAAGTAAATAAACGTCAAAGGTTGTGATGGGGTTATATTGCATGCATTTTTATCTATAGATGTGTATACATGGTTGCTCAGTCCCATTCCTCTTTCCCTTGAACTGCATTTCAAATTTGAGCACAATAAAATTTAACTCAAATGAAACTTTAAAAATACATCACAGACCCTTGTGAGAATGTAAAGAGTCTTAACAAAAGGCTTGAAGGCACGGAGCATGAAAAAATGATGAAAAATGATACAAAAAAATGCACTTAAGGTTGTGTTTACATTTTTACAGTGTTTTCACATTTTGATCAGCCCAGAGGATTCTCTAAGAATTTAATGATACATTTTATGATGCAAGATGCAGTTCATTCGACAATATCACCAACACTCCTTGTACCATAACTAACTTCATATCTGTGTATACACAGATACCGGCAGTATATTTAGGGTGTTGCTAGTGTAAGGGGGATTTCAACCAAACACCTTACAAAGGGGTCCCTGGGTGAGTGCATGCAGTTACAGTTCGATTATGGACACCTTCAGGTTGCGTTCTGGCATGATTTGTGTGACACCAGACCCCTTTAACTTTGCGATGAAGAAACCAGATGGCTTTTCAAAAATAAAGTCCATTTTACTGACAGCAAAACTTATGTACAGGGGGTATCAGGAAAAATGTTAAGCTTTTTCTTCAGCATAATAAAGAGGAATATTCTTAGTGGATGGCAGCACAATGCTTGTGATAAATGTTGCTGAGAAACAACAGGACAAACTGGGTAATGGAATATCATCTTCTTGGTACTGGGCCACATGGGTCATTGTGTTTCATGGTTACCACTGCACCCTAACTGCACTTTTGTAAACGGTGTAGAGGAGCTCTCACTAGCTACCACTTTAATTACATATTAATGTAAATTCAAGCTCACCATTGATGTTTTCTTCTCTTATCCCTTTAATTACATGTCTCTGTCTTGCTGGCCCTGTACTCCTTCATGGCTGATCTCCAGGTATAGCTAACACCCCTGCTTTCTTTAACTTTTCTGTCCCAAGTGCCCCAACTGGCAGCTATGAATAACTGCCGCCACTGTAGAATTCTTGCTGAGTCTTGCTCCTTTTCCCTGTCTTTTTCTCCCACATACACACTCGGTGATGTTAATCTTCATCTGAGGATGTCCTTTTTTGTCTCTTGCACTAACAATTAACTATAAGGCTATGGTCACACATCATGTTTTTTTGGCATTAATTTTCCGCAGCAAAACATGATCTTCAAGGGAATTTTGTTCAGGATTTTTCTTGCAGTTTTGGTGCTTTTTTTATGGTTTTTTTCAGCGTTTTTTTCAATGTCTCTCTGTATCTTTTTATGCATGAACATAAAGTTCTGAGAAAGAAAAGAACCCAATTCTATTTTGGCATCAAAAACACTGAAAAAACGCTGAAACACATTTTGGTGCGTTTTTTCAGCGTTTTTTTACCACCCATTATTTCCTTTGGGTCAAAAAACGCTGAAAGAAGTGACATGCTCTATTTTCCAAAAGAACATGCAAGGCACAAAATCCTGAACAGAAAAAAACATGATGTGTGAACAGAGAATTCTGTTTTCTCATCGACTTTGCTGGTACTGCAAAAAGCAGCTGGTAATTTGCAAAAAAAACTGCATCAAAAAATGCTGAAAAAAACATGATGTGTGAACATAGTCTAAAACTAGAAACTGGCACACTGTTCCCTATTACTTATCCTCAACTATAGGCCGGCCCTACAGTTAACCATGTCACCTCTGACTAACAGGAGCTGAAGCCTCCAGGAAGATATTACATGTCATACAATACATTTTGCACACATTAAAACAACAGTGATCTTCAGAGGGGTGTTACATCATTTTCTCTACCTCTACACTAGGAAGGCTCTTATGTCAATTAGTTTGTTAATCGACTTATTTATCTTAAAGAGGTTCTCCGAAATTTTAATAAAATAAATAATTTAAATAAATTATACACATTTAAATATTAAACATTTTTCTAAATACCTTTATTTAGCAAAAAAGTATGCGTTATCTAGTGCATGCTGTCAGGATTTGAAAGATGGCAACTATCATCTATATCAGTGTTTCCCAAACCCCATCCTCACTGCCCCCCACAGGTCATGTTTTCAGGATCTCCTTAGTATTACACAGGTGATTGAAGTATCACCAAGGCATCAGGAATTCTCTCAGCTGTGCAATACTAAGGAGATCCTGAAAACATGACCTGTGGGGGGGCATGGGGATGGGGTTTGGGAAACACTGATCTATATCATTGTGCAGCATGTGCTAGATTTTAGAGGACATGCATTAGGACAGGCTTCGTAAAGAACTTCAGCTCGAGACAGCGGTCATGCCAAAGCAGCGTCTGATCAGGCATTGTGAATGCACATTCCTCTGCTCAATCCATCTGATAGGACACATAGTAGAGCCGGACTAAAGGATAAGATGAATATCTCTTTTAAGCTGACTGAAAAAGAACATTCAACTCAGTCAGCCTTACAGTCTTTGTGCATCTGTCTTGTGCTTCATGCAGTCCGTCCTACTGCAAGTGTTAATAATAAAAATAATAATAATTTTTATTTATATAGCACCAACAAATTCCTCAGCACTTTTACAATTAAGCGGGGACAAGTACAGACAATAAATTCAATACAAGGTAAGACAGTTTAAACAGTTACATTAGGAGTGAGGGTCCTGCTCGCAAGCTTACATTCTACAAGGAAATGGGGGGACACAATAGGTGAATAGTGCTTGTTATTTCAGGTCTGGCAATTATAATAAATAGGGATTTTCATATAAAGCTGTATGATCCTGTCATCAGCCTGTATGTTTAAATGCAATACTCAAGTACCGAGTGCAGTTATCTTGTGCATGGAGGGTGTGGAGACAGATGAAGAGTAGGGAACAGATTCTGAATAATATTTAGAAGGAGGGAACAGAGGAAAGTTAATTTACTGAGTAGTTAAGGTGGTAGGCTTGTTTAAAGAGATGGGTTTTTAAAGCGCACTTGAAGACATGGGGGCTAGGCATCAGTCAGATCACCTGGAGTAGTGCATTCCAGAGAACTGGCACAGCACGAGAGAAGTCTCGGAGACAGAGGTGCGAGGTTTGGATTATGGGAGATGTTAGTCTTAGGTCATTTGTAGAATGGAGGGCACGTGTAGGGCGACAGACAGAGATGAGAGAGGAGATATAAGGCGGTGCAGAACTGTGGAGAACTTGTGGCTGAGAGCGATGAGTTTATATTGGACCCTGTAGCGGGTGGACAACCAGTGTAATGACAATAATGGCACAAGATGGAGGCATCGGCACCTTTCTCAAAGGTGAGAAAAGGTCGGATTCTGCCGATGTTTTTAAGATGCACGTGACAGGAGCGAGTGAGTGATCGGATATAGGGGGTAAAGGAAAGGTTAGTGTCGAATATGACCCGAAGGCAGCTGGTGTGCTGCTTGGGAGTTATGGTTGAACCCTCCAAGGTAATTTCGATCTTAGGTAGAGTTGGGTTAGTAGAGGGGAGAAACACAGTTCAGTTTTAGTGAGATTCAGTTTAAGAAAAAGGGAGGACATGATATTAGAGACAGCAGACAAACAATCCTTGGTATTTTGTATTAGGGTAGGGGTGATGTCAGGTAAAGAGGTGTATAGTTGGGTGCTGTCAGCATAGAGATGATACTGGAACCCAAATCTTCTGATTGTTTGTCCAATAGGGGCTGTGTATAGAGAGAAGAGGAGGGGGCCTAGGACTGAGCCCTGCGGGACCCCGATAGTAAGGGGATGAGGAGAGGAAGAGAAGCCGGCAAAAGAAACAGTGAAGGAGCGATCAGAGAGGTAGGAAGAGAACCAGAAGAGAAAAGTTTCCTTGAGGCCTATAGAGCGGAGCAGAGTGAGGAGGAGCTGGTCATCCACAGTGTCAAATGGAGCGGAGAGATCAAGTAGAATCAGCAGGGAGCAGTGACCTTTGGATTTGGCTGTTAGTAGATCATTAGAGACTTTAGTGAGGGCAGTTTCAGTGGAGTGTAAGGAGCGGAAACCAGATTGTAGAGGGTCGAGGAGAGAGTTGTCTGAGAGATAGCGGATCAGACTGGAGTAGACCCGCTGTCTCTGGGGGGGTGCAGTGCGGACTCCCGCTGTCTCTGGGGGAGCGCTGTGCGGCCTCCTGCTGTCTCTGGGGGGGCGCCGTGCGGCCTTCCGCTGTATCTGTGGGGCACCGTGCGGTCTCCTGCTGTGTATAGTTGGCGCCGTGCGGCCTCCCGCTGTGTATAGATGACACTGTGTGGCCTCCTGCTGTGTATAGATGGCGCCGTGCGGCCCCCTGCTGTGTATAGATGGCGCCGTGCGGCCTCCCGCTGTGTATGGATGGCTATGTGCAGCCACCCGCTGTGTATAGATGGCTACGTGCGGCCTCCCCCTGTGTATAGATGGCTATGTGTGGCCTCCCGCTGTGTATAGATGGCACCGTGCGGCCTCCCGCTGTGTATAGATGGCTACGTGCGGCCTCCCGCTGTGTATAGATGGCTACGTGCGGCCTCCCGGTGTGTATAGATGGCTACGTGCGGCCTCTCGCTGTGTATAGATGGCTACGTGCGGCCTCCCGCTGTATATAGATGGCGCCGTGCGGCCTTCCGTTGTGTATAGATGGCTACGTGCAGCCTCCCGCAGTGTATAGATGGCTACGTGCGGCATCTTGCTGTGTATAGATGGCACCGTGCGGCTTCCCACTGTTTATAGATGGCGCTGTGCGGCCTCCCGCTCTGTATAGATGGCTACGTGCAGCCTCCCGCAGTGTATAGATGGCTACGTGCGGCCTCCCCCTCTGTATGGATGGCTACGTGCGGCCTCTCGCTGTGTATAGATGGCTACGTGCGGCCTTCCGCTGTTTATAGATTGCGCCGTGTGGCATCCCGCTGTGTATAGATGGCTACGTGGAGCCTCCCGCAGTGTATAGATGGCTACGTGCGGCCTCTCGCTGTGTATAGATGGCTACGTGCGGCCTCCCGCTGTTTATAGATGGCGCCGTGCGGCCTCCCGCTGTGTATAGATGGCAACGTGCAGCCTCCCGCAGTGTATATATGGCTATGTGCGGCCTCTCGCTGTGTATAGATGGCACCATGCGGCCTCTCGCAGTGTATAGATGGCACCGTAAGGCCTCCCGCTGTGTATGGATGGCACCGTGCGACCTCCCGCTGTGTATAGATGGCTACGTGCGGCCTCCTGCTGTGTATAGATGGCTACGTGCGGCCTCCTGCTGTGTATAGGTGGCTACGTGCGGCCTCCTGCTGTGTATAGATGGTTACGTGCGGCCTCCTGCTGCGTATAGATGGCTCCGTGCGGCTTCCCACTGTTTATAGATGGCGCTGTGCGGCCTCCCGCTGTGTATAGATGGCTACGTGCAGCCTCCCGCAGTGTATAGATGGCTACGTGCGGACTCTCGCTGTGTATAGATGGCTGCGTGCAGCCTCCCGCAGTGTATAGATGGCTACGTGCGGCCTCTCTCTGTGTATAGATGGCACCGTGCGGCCTCCCGCTGTTTATAGATGGCGCCGTGCGGCCTCCCCCTCTGTATGGATGGCTTCGTGCGGCCTCCCGCTGTTTATAGATTGCACCATGCGGCCTCCCGCTGTGTATAGATGGCTACGTGCAGCCTCCCACAGTGTATACATGGCTACGTGCGGACTCTCGCTGTGTATAGATGGCTACGTGCGGCCTCCCGCTGTTTATAGATGGCGCCGTGCGGCTTCCCGCTGTGCATAGATGGCTACGTGCAGCCTCCCGCAGTGTATAGATGGCTACGTGCGGCCTCTCGCTGTGTATAGATGGCACCATGCGGCCTCTCGCAGTGTATAGATGGCACCGTACGGCCTCCCGCTGTGTATGGATGGCATCGTGGGACCTCCCGCTGTGTATAGATGGCTGCGTGCGGCCTCCTGCTGTGTATAGATGGCTACGTGCGGACTCCTGCTGTGTATAGATGGCTACGTGCGGCCTCCTGCTGTGTATAGATGGCTACGTGCGGCCTCCCGCTGTGTATATAAATGGCTACGTGCGGCCTCCTGCTGTGTACAGATGGCTACGTGCGGCCTCCTGCTGTGTATGGATGGATTGTGGCAGCTCATATTGTGTGTAGGGTCTCATACTGTATATAGCGGATGTCAGCATACTTAATTGAGCTCAATATTAAGTCATACATTTATTGTAAAAAAAAATATTATAACTAATATATTAATATTGTGCAAATTAATTTCACGTGAACTATCACATGATCTATCAAAGGGCATCATGTGACATGTCACGTGATACATCAGGTGTGTGTGGGGGGGGGACCCGCGCATTCTAAACCGCCCGGGGCCCTTGCTACTCTTAATCCACCCCTGGTTATGATGGCATGTTTAAATGAGGAGGGAAAGATGCCTGAAGACAGAGAGAGGTTAAATATTTTAGTCAGGTGAGTGGTGACCACAGGTGAGAGAGACTGCAAGTGTTCTTAAATCTAGGACGAGCTGCACAATGATATATATGGCAGTTGCCATCTTTGAAATCTTGACAGAGTGCACTAGATAAAGAATACCTTTTTGCTAAATAAAGATACTTAGAAAAATGTTTCATATTTAAATATCTACTATTCATTTTATTTATTTTTTACATTTCTTGGAGAACTCCTTAAATTAGACTGTACACATTAGATTGCTGTCAGTCAGCTGAATGATGCTTTGGCTGATCATTCACAGGAGTGCTCACTTGGCCCAATGCTAATGTGTTCTCTATCAGAAAGCTACAGACAAACATCTCTGTTGGTGGTTTATTTCATAGAACAAAGCAATCGGCAATCTGATGATCCCCCAATGATCATTTGGCTGGTACATCCATACACATTAGAGGGCTACTAAACCTATTGATATTGGTGAGTTCAGTCTACATTAGTGTAATTTGTATGTTGGATTTATACTTTTATACTATAAAGTGTAAAGTGCTGCTAAATATTTTGGCACTATGTACAGGGCCGTATTTATAACTAGGCACAGGAGGGGCCCTGCCTAGGGTGGCAGGGAGGAGTTGGCGGCACTTCATAGGTAATATATTATTTATTTTCCTTTTGACACATAAGCTCTGCCAACAGATAACTGCTTTAGGATCTGGCAGCAGAGGGGGAGGTAGGGGGCAGGACCTTAGCAGAGCCTGTCACCCAGAAGAAAGTATGAGTGTAGGTCAGCGCAAAGGAATGTCAGCACCCAGTCTGGCTGTGAGCAGTAGAGGGAACGACCTGTAAATCAGCAGGGAGCAGACAACTAGTGTCCTACATAATCTGTGGTCACAGAGGAGGAGATAATGTCTACAGAGATCTGCACCACACAATGTGTGCCCATCCTAAAAGAGCTACAGCAACCCCCACCCCCTCATCCTCCTCCAGTGAAGTCTTTCTACTACAGTCTACAGATATCCAGACCTCAGAAAACATCAGATATATTGTGTAAATGTAAAGTAGGTAAATGTATGGGTGCATTATATACATGTTAGGAGTAGTGGGATTTCAGTGGAGGAGGAGTGGGTCCTGCAAGACGGACATTCATTGAGTGGAGCAGACCTGTACATAGGGTATCACCTCTTCTGTGAAGCAGAAGCAAAGACACTGCTGAAGTAAGGTGCACTATTAGACAGCATAGTGTCAAGAGAGCCTCCAGCCTCTGGACACTACACTGACAGACATGGCAAACCTTCTTGCCACAGCTCGCATTTATGTGCCATCCTGGATGAGCTGCACTACCTGAGCAAATTCTGTGGGTTGTAGAGTCCGTCTCATGCTACCACGAGTGTGAAAGCGCAACCAACATTCAAAAGTGACTAAAACATCAGCCAGAAAGCATTGGTACTGAGATGTGGTCTGTGGTCCCCACCTGCAGAATGACTCCTTTATTGAGTGTGTCTTGATTAGAGATGAGCGTTGTTCTACTCGAACTGTTCGCCAATCTCAAATTCAAGCTGTTTTGGGCGGTGTTCGAGCCGTTCGGCGAACACGAACAATTTGAGAAAAATTCGGCTGTTCGAGGTTATGTTCGATAACTGTTTGTGCACCAAAATCATAACTGGATTTTTTCTCAGTAATGATGAAAATTAATGTTAATACGCAGTTTGAGTGTACAGCGGGGTGGGGGGAGGGGCAGGGGATGGATCTCTGCAGGAACAATGAAGATCTCCATTTTTTTTTTTCTCTTTCCCGCATTTACAGTGGGGAGGTGCAATCTGTCAGCCTATCAGCAGCGCACACACGGAGCGAAGTGCTTTTTTTCACACAAGCAAGGGCATGTGTCATTGGCAGTGTATGTCACATGTCCTTGCCCTATAAGACCAAGCCATTTTCCCCGTCGCCACCATTTTCTCACTGCTGCAGCTGCGTGTTAGACGGCACCGCTGTTGCTGTGTGCGCTATACCTTGTTAATTTCAAGCCAATTTTCGCACAAATCTACAGATAGCTTGGGAGTAGGGAATAGTTGTGATTGCAGTCCTTTTAAGGACTAGGTTACAGCATTTCCTACGACTTTTATCAGGCAGGTCTGTGCTCTTAAATAGATAGATTGTGGGAGTAAAGACTAATTGTAATTGGAGTCCTTTTCAGGACTAGGTTACATCAGTCCCTATCAGTTTTTGCCAGGCAGGTCTGTGCCAGTGCTGTGCAAGTTTTTTTCACAGCAGTTGGCTGAATCTAGCAAAGCTAATCCTTTTTGGCCTATTGCAGAGTGTGTTAGTCAGTGGAGTAGCCTATCTGTGTTGCAAGATATACCACCTGTGTATAGAATACAATTTTTTTTACTGCACCTAGTGAAGTAAAATCTTTTGGGCATAGCATCATTCTATTAGTCCATCTATACTGACCTCCATCAGGTTGCAAATTGAATATAATTTTTTTCTGCATCTAGCTCTGAAAAAATATTGGGCTTCAAGCTGTGTGTGGGACTTGTTGTATTAGTCCATCTATACTGACCTCCATCAGGTTGCAAACTGCATATATTTTTTTCTTCATCTACCTCTGAAAAAATATTGGGCTTCTAGCTGTGTGTGGGATTTGTTCTATTAATCCATCTATACAGACCTCCATCAGGTTGAAAACTGAATATATTTTTTTCTGCATCTACCTCTGAAAAAATATTGGGCTTCTAGCTGTGTGTGGGACTTGTTGTATTAGTCCATCTATACTGACCTCCATCAGGTTGCAAACTGAATATATTTTTTTCTGCATCTAACTCTGAAAAAATATTGGGCTTCTAGCTGTGTGTGGGACTTGTTCTATTAATCCATCTATACAGACCTCCATCAGGTTGCAAACTGAATATATTTTTTTCTGCATCTACCTCTGAAAAAATATTGGGCTTCTAGCTGTGTGTGGGACTTGGTGTATTAGTCCATCTATACTGACCTCCATCAGGTTGCAAACTGAATATATTTATTTCTGCATCTACCTCTGAAAAAATATTGGGCTTCTAGCTGTGTGTGGGACTTGTTCTATTAATCCATCTATACAGACCTCCATCAGGTTGCAAACTGAATATATTTTTTTCTGCATCTACCTCTGAAAAAATATTGGGCTTCTAGCTGTGTGTGGGACTTGTTGCATTAGTCCATCTATACTGACCTCCATCAGGTTGCAAACTGAATATATTTTTTTCTGCATCTACCTCTGAAAAAATATTGGGCTTCTAGCTGTGTGTGGGACTTGTTCTATTAATCCATCTATACAGACCTCCATCAGGTTGCAAACTGAATATATTTTTTTCTGCATCTACCTCTGAAAAAATATTGGGCTTCTAGCTGTGTGTGGGACTTGTTGTATTAGTCCATCTATACTGACCTCCATCAGGTTGCAAACTGAATATATTTTTTTCTGCATCTACCTCTGAAAAAATATTGGGCTTCTAGCTGTGTGTGGGACTTGTTGTATTAGTTCATCTATACTGACCTCCATCAGGTTGCAAACTGAATATATTTTTTTCTGCATCTACCTCTGAAAAAATATTGGGCTTCTAGCTGTGTGTGGGACTTGTTCTATTAATCCATCTATACAGACCTCCATCAGGTTGCAAACTGAATATATTTTTTTCTGCATCTACCTCTGAAAAAATATTTGGCCTTCTAGCAGTGTGTGGGACTTTCTCTATTAGTCCATCTATACTGACCTCCATCAGGTTGCAAATTAAAAATAATTTTTATCTGCATCTAGCTCTGAAAAAATATTTGGCCTTCTAGCAGTGTGTGGGACTTTCTCTATTAGTCCATCTATACTGACCTCCATCAGGTTGCAAATTAAAAATAATTTTTATCTGCATCTAGCTCTGAAAAAATATTTGGCCTTCTAGCAGTGTGTGGGACTTTCTCTATTAGTCCATCTATACTGATCTCCATCAGGTTGCAAATTGAATATAATTTTTTTCTGCATCTAACCCAGCCAATAGTTTTGGCCAATACCACAGTTTGGCCACTCAGCTCTGCTCGGTTCCCATCCATTGTTTTCTTGTGCAAACAACTCCAGAGTTGTTAATTAGTTAACCACCAAAATGAGTGGAAAAAGGCCTGCTGCTGGTGGAAAGGGGAATAGGCATGTTGGAAAGGGGAAAAAAGGTTGTGTCCGTGGGGTAGGTGTTAAAGCAACAGTAACATCTGCAGAAGAAAGACCATCTTCCAGCCAAACTAAAATGTCTACTTCTTTTAGCGGACAATGTGATAAGATCCCTTTCTTACGGCCACGCCAATCGCTACAAATTCCAGATGAGGCACAAAAACAGCAGGTGCTTCAACGGATATCAAGTGCTCCTTTAAGTCCACATCAACTTCAACATCACAAATACTCCAGTCCTCAAAGGTGTCACCCCAATCGCACTTGCTTCCTCACAGCTCCCAAATCTCCAGCTGCCCGTCTGAGTATGAGGTAGAACAGATGGTTGAGTCTGCCGAGCTGTTTACTCATACTATAGCCTGGGAATCAGAGGTCGACTCCAGCGCTTCTGTGAATCCAGACGAGGAAATGATCTGCACTGATGCCCAAAATCTTTATGAGTCAGATTCAGGACCAGATGCAGAAGGTTCTGACCATAATGTAGACCCTCATTCCCAAACTGTAACTCCTGTTGGTGGAGACAATAAGGAAGACGATGATAAGACTCAAATACCTGATTGGAGCGACAACTTTAGTTTTTTGTCAGGGCAGGAACAGGTTGGCTCTGAGGACGACGGGTGTGATAACGCACAGGGTGATGATGATGAGGTTGGAGATCCCACTTACTGTCAACCCACAGTCAGCCAAGAGATGAGGTCAGCAGAGGAGGTGGAGGAAGATGCTAGTGACGACGAGGTCAGGTTGTGCCTTCCTGGACAGAGACGTAGTACTGGAAGCACGTCAACAACTGCATCCTCAAACACAACTCTGCCTCTCACCACAAGTCGTGGTGGCTCTTCAGGTCGCATGGGTGCTAAGCCTTGCATAGCCTGGGCATTTTTTCAGATCGATAAAGATGACCCAACTCGTGTTATCTGTAACATTTGTCAGCAAAAGATAAGTAGAGGCCAAAAAATACATAGTTTGAGTACTTCATGCATGAACCGGCACATGGACATGAAGCATAAGTTGCAGTGGGAAGCTCAGTGTGCTACAATGCGGCCTAGCCGGCCGGGCCAACCACTGTCTGCCATATCTTGTGCATCCGCGGCCTCTTCATCCTCTGTGACTCGGGGGACAGCAGTCACACCTGTTTTGGGGCGCAGACCTGCCACCTCTTTACCCGCAACAGCCAGCGTGATTGGCAGGTCATCATTTTCTTTGGAGGTGGTAACACCAGCTGGTGTTGAGCGCTGTCCGACATCGATAGCACCACCTTTGGATCAAGGCAACCTAACATGTCCGCCTGCATCTTCCTTACAGACTGGCAGTTTGCCGGGGACACCCTTATCAACCCCGTCTAAGCACAATAGCCAGCCCTCGGTCCCTCAGATGTGGACAAGTAAAAGACCATTTCCTCCTAGCCATGAGAAAGCTAAGAGGTTGAATTTCACCATCTGCAAGTTCTTGGCTACAGAAATGCTGCCTTTCCGCCTGGTGGACACAGAGGATTTTCGAGACCTTATGTCCGTCGCAGTGCCCCAGTACCAGATGCCCAGTCGGCACTACTTCTCAAAGAAAGGTGTGCCTGCGCTCCACCAGCATGTCGCACACAACATCACCGCTTCTTTGAGAAACTCTGTGTGTGACAGGGTGCATTTCACCACAGACACTTGGACGAGTAGGCATGGACAGGGGCGTTACATGTCGCTGACTGGGCACTGGGTAACTATGGTGACAGCAGGACAAGGGGCTGCTGTCCAAGTCTTGCCGTCCCCACGAGTTGTGCGTCAATCCTCTTTATGTCAAAGTTCCTCCACTGCTTCTGCCTCCTCAACCTCCTCTCGGTCTTCCACCTGCACACAAAGCCTGTCTGGTCATGCCACAAGCTTTCTAACTGCGCAGAAGGGATCCTGCACACCTCCTTACTATGCTGGCAGTAGGGCTCAACGTCATCAGGCGGTTTTTACATTGAAATGTCTGGGAAATGTGAGTCACACAGCTGAGGAGTTGTGGTCAGCTCTGGAGAACCAATTTCATGAATGGTTGTCTCCACTGGACCTGAAACCAGGGAAGGCCGTGTGCGACAATGCTGCAAACCTGGGTGCGGCCCTTCGCCGGGGCAATGTCACACACGTGCCTTGTATGGCTCACGTGTTGAACCTGGTTGTCCAGCAATTTTTAGCCCACTATCCCAGACTAGATGGCCTTCTGCAGAGGGCACGGTCGCTGTCTGCTCACTTTCGCCGTTCGCATCCCGCAGCTCAGCGACTTACATCTCTACAGAAGTCGTTGGGCCTGCCACTTCACCGGCTAAAATGCGATGTGCCTACCCGGTGGAATTCAACTCTGCACATGTTGCAGCGACTGTGGCAGCACCGACAAGCCCTGGTGCAATACGTTCTGACGTATAGCCTGGGCCAACGAGATCCAGAGGTGGGGCAAATCACGCTGGAGGAGTGGTCTCAGATCAGGGACCTATGCACCCTTCTGCACAGTTTTGAAATGGCGACGAAGATGTTTAGTGCTGACGATGCCATTATCAGCATGACTATTCCGGTGATTTACATGCTGGAGCACATGTTAAACAGAATTCGGAGTCAGGTGGTGGCACAAGAGGAGGTGGAGGAAGTAGAGGAGGAGGAGTTGTATGCGGAAGGGCTAACATCTGCAAGGTCCAGACGGTCGGCAGCACCAAGGCGGCAGGCATGTGAGGGTGGGGGAGATGGTTTTACCAGGGCGCATGGTAGCAGCCAAACTAGTGAGGAAGGTGCAGGAGCCCAGGAAGAAGTGGAGGACGAACTGATGGAAGACTCATCAGATGAGGGAGACCTTGATCACATTTCTGTTGTGCGAGGTTGGGGGGAGAGGACAGAGGAAGGAAGCATGATTGTTACCTCGCCCCCAAAACAACAGGGACTTGGTGCTCCTGAATGCGCAACACACATGAGTGCCTTCTTGCTGCACTACCTGCAACATGACCCTCGAATTGTGAGAATTAGAAATAATCCTGACTACTGGGTTGCCACACTGTTAGATCCCCGATACAAAAGTAAATTTGCAGAAATTATTCCTGCCATAGAAAGGGATGCACGCATGCAGGAGTATCAGCAGAGACTGTTGCAGAATCTTAAATGTGCTTTTCCACAAAATACCAGTGGTGCACGTAGTGAATCTCACAGTTCCAACTTGCCAACCGTGGGACCGTCAAGTGTTCAGCACTCAAACCGTAACAGAACCACAGTATCTGCTGGTAACATCAATTTTGCGGAATCATTTCACCACTTTTTTAGCCCATCCTTTGCAAGAACACAGGAGACAAGAAGTCTGACACATAGTCAACGCCTAGAGACGATGGTACAGGAGTATCTCCAAGTAAACATTGAAGCCACGACTGTGTCACTGGACCCTTGCTCTTTTTGGGCTTCCAATCTGGATAAATGGCCGGAGCTAGCCACTTACGACTTGGAGATCTTGTCATGCCCCGCAGCCAGCGTTCTGTCTGAACGTGTGTTCAGCGCTGCTGGTGGTGTGCTCACAGATAAGCGCACGCGCCTCTCCACTGATAATGTAGACTAGTGTTGAGCCACCCCCGTAGTGTTTGAGGTCGGTTCGGTTCGTCGAACACCCGTGTGTTCGCCGAACTGTTCGTCGAACTGTTCGTCGAACACCTTCGAACACCGTTAAAACCAATGGCAGGCAAACAAAAACACATAGAAACACATAGAAAACACCTTCAAAGGTGTCCAAAAGCTGACAAACTGCTCAGAAGACACAACTAACACATGGAAAAGTGACAAGTACATATAGTCATGCGAAAAGAAAAGAGGTGGAGGAGTAAAAGGAGGGGGAGACACAGATATAGGCATGTCATGCCCTTCTAAAATCCAAAAAGTGAGAAGCCGAGACGGCCAGTCCGCTCCTGCCCGTGCCACCTCCGTGTCGCCGGGTTTGTGCCAGAGCCGCGGTGAACCCTGACGGCCAGCCCCCCTCTCTCAATACTGGTGCCTGTCCGCTGGTGGGTCGAGAGAGCCCCCCTGTGGTGGAGGCAGCTCTAAGCTTTTTAATTTAAATTGTCCCTCTAATTTGAATGAATACACTTTAAATCCATTTACAAGGATCTATTGGAGGGCAAGTCTCATGCCAGCAGCCGCGTAATTCCAGCTCCAGTAGCGTCCACTAAAGCTGCTGCAGTTAAAAAGCTTTTATAAGGATCGAGCTCGGCTGTCCACCGCAAGGCATCCTAGTGCCAGTCCCAGCCCCTATGCCTTGGGGTGCCTCCTGATGCTCTTCACTAAGTATCCCGTGGTCCCGAAGCATTTCCTTTGAAAAAATTAAGTGTCCAAACTACAGGTGGTGTAGCTTGCTTAACAGCCGGGATAATCCGCTGACTAGCAGACACTGCTACTAGGCACAAAGTATTTCCTGGGCTAGATGCAGTTAAAAATTTGTAAGTAGATACTCTCGTTGGATGCTGAGAAAGCATTCCATAGAGTCTCCTGGCACGCCATATATGATTCTCTTAAAAAGCTTGGGGTAGGGGTCTAGGGGACCCTTTTATAGCCAAAATCACGGCCCTGTATCACAATACGTCACCTAGGCTGAAGATAAATGGAACTGTAGCACCGAGGGCTCGGTTGCTACAGACGTATTGCACCTCACCCAGAGGTGTGATATCTCACTCTCAGATAAGGATGGAGTGTGGATCAGGACCCGACACCTGCATGCATTACACCACATTGCCGTGGGGCAGGGCGACCAATATGCCCCTGAGATGGGCACGACAGTCCCTGTCCCTGGCTGGAGTGGGGGGAGGGAACACTGAGGAAGGGGAACCCTGCAGTGCAGGAGCAGGGAGGAAGCAGTTCCTGGGTGCATTGAGAAGGGAGTATAAAAGGTGGGCACCATCTTAGTTCAGTGCAGAAAAGTCTGAGCAGAAGTGGCAGGGAGCAGGGGCTCTGCATGAGCTCTGCTCCGGAGGCGGGCCTAGTAACAGAGGCCCAGGCCTGCAAGAGGGAGAAGGAAGGAAGAGGAGCGGAGAAGGCTCCAGGAACGAGGAATGAAGGGATCCCAGGTGTGCGGACGGGCGAGTCGCCACCGCACGCCCGAATCCACCTGCGTGGAGGGGTCAGGCCAAAGGGGGAGACCGGTCCCCGAACTAGTGGAGGCAGGAAACGACCCTCAGCTAGAAACCGGAGGCTCTGACATTTTATGTGGTGCAGCCCCTTGCTCCACCCGCTAGGAAGGCACCACATAGGGTCAGGGAAACTGGCGCCAAGTTTACCAAGAGGAGGCCCGAGGCAGCCGGACAGAAGTGTTGGTAAGAAAGGCCAGACAAAGGACACACAAAGGGGGTCCTGTGAAGCGCTCCAAAGTTATCTGGGAGTTGTCTGAGCCCCTCACCTGGTGAGCACAGTACGACGTGGGCAGCAGTTACCTGCAGACGTGGTCTGGATAATAAGAACTGTGAGTAAAGGCCCTGAACTGCATCACTGACTCCGTGTCGTTACTGCTGCTGCCCTGCACCATCACCCCCATCCTCCGCATACACTGCCCTGAGGCTATACTCCTCCCGTGGGGAGTTATGCTACGCTCTGCTGCACCCACAACACCAGCCTTAGCGGTCTGCCCTGTAGCGGCGGTTCACTCTGACCGCAATCCACGGGTGGCGTAGTCGGACATTTAAACATCAAAACCACATAAATAGTTCCGCCACTGGTTTGACCGCCCTGAGCCACGGAACCGGATCGCCGCCACGAAGACTACAACCACCAGCATCCACCAAAAAGGGTCCGGCTCCGGGTGTCCCAAGGCCCAGGGGGTGCGTCAGAACATTTTCATCACCTTTCACAATCACCAATGGGACAAGGCAGGGATGTCCTCTGTCCCCTCTCTTATACATCCTAGTGACGGAGCACCTGCTCTCATCAATTCGCCATAACCCCAATATTAGGTGGATTGAGGTGGGAGGCACCGAGTACAAGTGCTCTCTATTTGCTGATGATGTCCTAGTATATATCACTCAATCACATATATCCATCCCTGCTGTTATGGCTGAAATAGATCACTTTGTTACATGGTAAAACTTTAAAATCAATGCAGCGAAGTCTGAGGCCCTCGATGTCTCCCTCCCTAAATCCATATAGGATTCAATCCAGTCCAACTTTCCCTTTGCCTGGCCCTCACAGGGTATCAAATACTTAGGAATTCCTATTCATAGAGACCTCTCCCATCTATGTTATCTTAATTTTGGGCCCTTTATTGAACAATTCCATACAGACCACGGTTGGCAAGTTGGAACTGTGAGATTCACTACGTGCACCACTGGTATTTTGTGGAAAAGCACATGTAAGATTCTGCAACAGTCTCTGCTGATACTCCTGCATGCGTGCATCCCTTTCTATGGCAGGAATAATTTCTGCAAATTTACTTTTGTACCGGGGATCTAACAGTGTGGCAACCCAGTAGTCAGGATTATTTCTAATTCTCACAATTCGAGGGTCATGTTGCAGGTAGTGCAGCAAGAAGGCACTCATGTGTGTTGCGCATCCAGGAGCACCAAGTCCCTGTTGTGTTGGTGGCGAGGTAACAATCATGCTTCCTTCCTCTGTCCTCTCCCCCCAACCTCGCACAACAGAAATGTGATCAAGGTCTCCCTCATCTGATGAGTCTTCCATCAGTTCGTCCTCCACTTCTTCCTGGGCTCCTGCACCTTCCTCCCTAGTTTGGCTGCTACCATGCGCCCTGGTAAAATCATCTCCCCCACCCTCACATGCCTGCCGCCCTGGTGCTGCCGACCGTCTGGACCTTGCAGATGTTAGCCCTTCCACATACAACTCCTCCTCCTCTACTTCCTCCACCTCCTCTTGTGCCACCACCTGACTCCGAATTCTGTTTAACATGTGCTCCAGCATGTAAATCACCGGAATAGTCATGCTGATAATGGCATCGTCAGCACTAAACATCTTCGTCGCCATTTCAAAACTGTGCAGAAGGGTGCATAGGTCCCTGATCTGAGACCACTCCTCCAGCGTGATTTGCCCCACCTCTGAATCTCGTTGGCCCAGGCTATACGTCAGAACGTATTGCACCAGGGCTTGTCGGTGCTGCCACAGTCGCTGCAACATGTGCAGAGTTGAATTCCACCGGGTAGGCACATCGCATTTTAGCCGGTGAAGTGGCAGGCCCAACGACTTCTGTAGAGATGTAAGTCGCTGAGCTGCGGGATGCGAACGGCGGAAGTGAGCACACAGCGACCATGCCCTCTGCAGAAGGCCATCTAGTCTGGGATAGTGGGCTAAAAATTGCTGGACAACCAGGTTCAACACGTGAGCCATACAAGGCACGTGTGTGACATTGCCCCGGCGAAGGGCCGCACCCAGGTTTGCAGCATTGTCGCACACGGCCTTCCCTGGTTTCAGGTCCAGTGGAGACAACCATTCATGAAATTGGTTCTCCAGAGCTGACCACAACTCCTCAGCTGTGTGACTCACATTTCCCAGACATTTCAATGTAAAAACCGCCTGATGACGTTGAGCCCTACTGCCAGCATAGTAAGGAGGTGTGCAGGATCCCTTCTGCGCAGTTAGAAAGCTTGTGGCATGACCAGACAGGCTTTGGGTGCAGGTGGAAGACCGAGAGGAGGTTGAGGAGGCAGAAGCAGTGGAGGAAAAATGACATAAAGAGGATTGACGCACAACTCGTGGGGACGGCAAGACTTGGACAGCAGCCCCTTGTCCTGCTGTCACCATAGTTACCCAGTGCCCAGTCAGCGACATGTAACGCCCCTGTCCATGCCTACTCGTCCAAGTGTCTGTGGTGAAATGCACCCTGTCACACACAGAGTTTCTCAAAGAAGCGGTGATGTTGTGTGCGACATGCTGGTGGAGCGCAGGCACACCTTTCTTTGAGAAGTAGTGCCGACTGGGCATCTGGTACTGGGGCACTGCGACGGACATAAGGTCTCGAAAATCCTCTGTGTCCACCAGGCGGAAAGGCAGCATTTCTGTAGCCAAGAGCTTGCAGATGGTGAAATTCAACCTCTTAGCTTTCTCATGGCTAGGAGGAAATGGTCTTTTACTTGTCCACATCTGAGGGACCGAGGGCTGGCTATTGTGCTTAGACGGGGTTGATAAGGGTGTCCCCGGCAAACTGCCGGTCTGTGAGGAAGATGCAGGCGGACATGTTAGGTTGCCTTGATCCAAAGGTGGTGCTATCGATGTCGGACAGCGCTCAAGACCAGCTGGTGTTACCACCTCCAAACAAAATGATGACCTGCCAATCACGCTGGCTGTTGCGGGTAAAGAGGTGGCAGGTCTGCGCCCCAAAACAGGTGTGACTGCTGTCCCCCCAGTCACAGAGGATGAAGAGGCCGCGGATGCACAAGATATGGCAGACGGTGGTTGGCCCGGCCGGCTAGACCGCATTGTAGCACACTGAGCTTCCCACTGCAACTTATGCTTCATGTCCATGTGCCGGTTCATGCATGAAGTACTCAAACTATGTATTTATTGGCCTCTACTTAGCTTTTGCTGACAAATGTTACAGATAACACGAGTTGGGTCATCTTTATCGATCTGAAAAAATGCCCAGGCTATGCAAGGCTTAGCACCCATGCGACCTGAAGAGCCACCACGACTTGTGGTGAGAGGCAGAGTTGTGTTTGAGGATGCAGTTGTTGACGTGCTTCCAGTACTACGTCTCTGTCCAGGAAGGCGCAACCTGACCTCGTCGTCACTAGCATCTTCCTCCACCTCCTCTGCTGACCTCATCTCTTGGCTGACTGTGGGTTGACAGTAAGTGGGATCTCCGACCTCATCATCATCACCCTGTGCGTTATCACACCCGTCGTCCTCAGAGCCAACCTGTTCCTGCCCTGACAAAAAACTAAAGTTGTCGCTCCAATCAGGTATTTGAGTCTTATCATCGTCTTCCTCATTGTCTCCACCAACAGGAGTTACAGTTTGGGAATGAGGGTCTACATTATGGTCAGAACCTTCTGCGTCTGGTCCTGGATCCGACTCATAAAGATTCTGGGCATCAGTGCAGATCATTTCCTCGTCTGGATTCACAGAAGCGCTGGAGTCGACCTCTGATTCCCAGGCTATAGTATGAGTAAACAGCTCTGCAGACTCAACCATCTGTTCTACCTCATACTCAGACGGGCAGCTGGAGATTTGGGAGCTGTGAGGAAGCAAGTGCGATTTGGGTGACACCTTTGAGGACTGGAGTATTTGTGATGTTGAAGTTGATGTGGAGGAGAGCCCACTTAAAGGAGCACTTGATAACCGTTGAAGCACCTGCTGTTTTTGTGCCTCATCTGGAATTTGTAGCGATTGGCGTGGCCGTAAGAAAGGGATCTTATCACATTGTCCGCTAAAAGAAGTAGACATTTTAGTTTGGCTGGAAGATGGTCTTTCTTCTGCACCTACCCCACGGACACAATCTTTTTTCCCCTTCCCAACACGCCTATTCCCCTTTCCACCAGCAGCAGGCCTTTTTCCACTCATTTTGGTAGTTAACTAATTCACAACTCTGGAGTTGTTTGCACAAAAAAACAATGGATGGTAACCGAGCAGAGCTGAGTGGCCAAACTGTGGTATTAGGCCAAAACTATTGGCTGGGTTAGATGCAGAAAAAAATTATTTTTAATTTGCAACCTGATGGAGGTCAGTATAGATGGACTAATAGACCAAGTCCCACACACCGCTAGAAGCCCAAATATTTTTTCAGAGCTAGATGCAGAAAAAAATTATATTCAATTTGCAACCTGCTGGAGGTCAGTATAGAAGGACTAATAGAACAAGTCCCACACACTGCTAGAAGCCCAAATATTTTTTCAGAGCTAAATGAAGAAAAAAATTATTTTTAATTTGCAACCTGATGGAGGTCAGTATAGATGGACTAATAGACCAAGTCCCACACACTGCTAGAAGCCCAAATATTTTTTCAGAGCTAGATGCAGAAAAAAATTATATTCAGTTTGCAACCTGATGGAGGTCAGTATAGATGGACTAATAGAATGATGCTATGCCCAAAAGATTTTACTTCACTAGGTGCAGTAAAAAAATTGGTATTCTATACACAGGTGGTATATCTTGCAACACAGATAGGCTACTCCACTGACTAACACACTCTGCAATAGGCCAAAACGGATTAGCTTTGCTAGATTCAGCCAAATGCTGTGAAAAAAACTTGCACAGCACTGGCACAGACCTGCCTGGCAAAAACTGATAGGAACTGATGTAACCTAGTCCTGAAAAGGACTCCAATTACAATTAGTCTTTACTCCCACAATCTATCTATTTAAGAGCACAGACCTGCCTGATAAAAGTCGTAGGAAATGCTGTAACCTAGTCCTTAAAAGGACTGCAATCACAACTATTCCCTACTCCCAAGCTATCTGTATATTTGTGCGAAAATTGGCTTGAAATTAACAAGGTATAGCGCACACAGCAACAGCGGTGCCGTCTAACACGCAGCTGCAGCAGTGAGAAAATGGTGGCGACGGGGAAAATGGCTTGGTCTTATAGGGCAAGGACATGTGACATACACTGCCAATCACACATGCCCTTGCTTGTGTGAAAAAAAGCACTTCGCTCCGTGTGTGCGCTGCTGATAGGCTGACAGATTGCACCTCCCCACTGCAAATGCGGGAAAGAGAAAAAAAAATGGAGATCTTCATTGTTCCTGCAGAGATCCATCCCTTGCCCCTCCCCCCGCCCCGCTGTACACTCAAACTGCGTATTAACATTAATTTTCATCATTACTGAGAAAAAATCCAGTTATGATTTTGGTGCACGAACAGTTATCGAACATAACCTCGAACAGCCGAATTTTTCTCAAATTGTTCGTGTTCGCCGACCGGCTCGAACACCGCCCAAAACAGCTCGAATTTGAGATTGGCGAACAGTTCGAGTAGAACAACGCTCATCTCTAATGTAGACAGACTCACGTTCATAAAGATGAACAAATCATGGATCCGAAACGACTTTTCTACCCCTGTGTCATCCTGGGGAGAGTAAAAGCTTGATGATTGGTTAAAATCACCCTACCAACCGTTTTAAGCTTTCAAATTACTAATCATGTTTATCTGTATCTTGGCTGGAAAATAATTTGGGCTTTGTAGCAGTGTGCAGCACTGATTCTATTAGGCCATCTATAATAAGCTCCACCAGATTTAAAATTACTAATCATGTTTATCTGTATCTTGACTGGAAAATAATTTGGGCTTTGTAGCAGTGTGCAGCACTGATCCTATTAGGCCATCTATACTAAAGCTTCACCAGATTTAAAATTAATAATAATTTTTAGCAGCATCTAGCCCGGAAAATAATTTTGGGGCTCCGAGATGCGCAAGACACATAAGTGCCTTCTTGCTGCACTACCTGCAGCATGACCCTCATATTGTCAGAATTCGAAGTAATCATGACTACTGGGTTGCCACACTCTTAGATCCCCCAAACTTTTCGATCAACCTTTTCATTTTAATAAAGACCAAAAAAATGGTCATTTTTGAAATTATAAGCATTAGCAGGTTGTTAGAAACTGAAATCAAACAGTTTTCAACTCAAAACTTTATTCTAGGTGATGTTACATTTTCACATAGGACCCCTTGTTCGAAAGGAGCTTCTGAACTCTCTCGTCCATTGAATTTGTCAGGTTTTGGATGGTTTCTGCTTCAATTGTTTTGCATGAGGACAGAATACCCTCCCAGAGCTGTTGCTTAGATGTGAACTACCTCCCGCCATCATAGACACTCCTTTTAATGATGCTCCAAAGGTTCTGAATGGGGTAGAGGTCAGGGGAGCATGGGGGTCACACCATAAGTTTGTCCCCTTTTATGCCCATATCAGCCAGAGATGCAGATGTTTTATGTGCAGCATGAGTTGGTGCATTATCATGCAGAAAAATGATCTTGCTGTGAAATACACGGTTCTTCTTCTTGAACCATGGCAGGAAGTGCTGTTTGAGAAAATCCACATACATTATGGAGTTCATCTTTAGCGCCTTCAGGGATCCTAAAGGGGCCGACAATCTCTCTCCCCATGATTCCAGCCCAAAACATTACTCCACCTCCTCCTTGTTGGCGCTGTAGCCGTGTTTGCGTGGGGTGTCCATCAACCAGCCATCCTCCACTCCATCCATCTGGACCATCGAGCGCTGCACGGCACTCATCCGTGAACAAAACAGTTTTGAAATCAGTCTTCATGTAATGTTTGGCCCACTGGAGCCGTTTCTGCTTGTGTGAAGTGGATAGAGGAGGTCGACAGGATGGCGTATGCACAGCTGCAAACCTCTGAAGGACCCTGCATCTTGTTGTTCGGGGGACGTTGGAGGCACAAGCAGCTTCAAAAACTTGTCTGCTGCTATGACAAGGCTTTTTTGCCGCTGCTCTTTCAACCTGACGTAATTGCCTGTAGGAAAGAGTCCTCAATTTGCCCTTATCAGCACGCACACGTGTGTACTGTGAATCAGCTACATACTTCTTGATTGCCAAGACACTTCATCCTGATCATCGCACAATGTTGATTGTAGTCATGCCTTGACCTAAACACTCCACAATTTGTTGCTTCTCAGCAGCCAACACATCCTTTTTCTTTCCCATTTTGGCAGAAAATGTAGGCTGCTTAATAATGTGAGACAGCCTTCTTAAGTAGTCTTGCCTTTCATTGGACACACCTGCCAAACTAATTAGCACAGGTGTCTGCAATTGCTTACAGTGATATAAAGAGCCCTGACACACATCACCATCAATGAGTTTAACTGACAAACAAACAAATTCTTCCCTTATCACTCCTAAACACTTTTTGCATAATAATTTGGAACACAGTGTACATGTGCTTTTCCACAAAACACCAGTGGTTCACGTAGTGAATCTTACAGTTCTAACTTGCCAACCGTGGTCTGTATGGAGTTGTTCAATAAAGGGCCCAAAATTAAGATAACATAGATGGGAGAGGTCTCTATGAATAGGAATTCCTAAGTATTTGATACCCTGTGAGGGCCAGGCAAAGGGAAAGTTGGACTGGATGGAATCCTATATGGATTTGGGGAGGGAGACATCGAGGGCCTCAGACTTCGCTGCATTGATTTTAAAATTTGACCATGTAACAAAGTGATCTATTTCAGCCATAACAGCATGGATGGATATATGTGATTGAGTGATATATACTAGGACATCATCAGCAAATAGAGAGCACTTGTACTCGGTGCCTCCCACCTCAATCCACCTAATATTGGGGTTATGGCGAATTGATGAGAGCAGATGCTCCGTCACTAGGATGTATAAGAGAGGGGACAGAGAACATCCCTGCCTTGTCCCATTGGTGATTGTGAAAGGTGATAAAAATGTTCTGACGCGCCCCCTGGGCCTTGGGACATCCGGAGCCGGACCCTTTTTGGTGGATGCTGGTGGTTGTAGTCTCCGTGGCGGCAACCCGGTTCCGTGGCTCAGGGCGGTCAAACCAGTGGCGGAACTATTTATGTGGTTTTGATGTTTAAATGTCCGACTACGCCACCCGTGGATTGCGGTCAGAGTGAACCGCTGCTACAGGGCAGACCGCTGAGGCTGGTGTTGTGGGTGCAGCAGAGCGTAGCATAACTCCCCACGGGAGGAGTATAGCCTCAGGGCAGTGTATGCGGAGGATGGGGGTGATGGTGCAGGGCAGCAGCAGTAATGACACGGAGTCAGTGATGCAGTCCAGGGCCTTTACTCACAGTTCTTATTATCCATACCACGTCTGCAGGTAACGGCTGCCCACGTCGTACTGTGCTCACCAGGTGAGGGGCTCAGACAACTCCCAGATAACTTTGGAGTGCTTCACAGGACCCCCTTTGTGTGTCCTTTGTCTGGCCTTTCTTACCAACCCTTCTGTCTCTGACCCTATGTGGTGCCTACCTAGAGGGTGTAGCGAGGGGCTGCGCCACATAAAATGTCACAGCCTCCTGTTTCTAGCTGAGGGTCGTTTCCTGCCTCCACTAGTTTCGGGGACCGGTCTCCCCCTTTGGCCTGACCCCTCCACCCAGGTGGATTTGGGCGTGCGGTGGCGACTCGCCCGTCCGCACCCCTGAGATCCCTTCGTTCCTCGTTCCTGGAGCCTTCTCCGCTCCTCTTCCTTCCTTCTCCCTCTTCCAGGCCTGGGCCTCTGTTACTAGGCCCGCCTCCGGAGCAGAGCTCATGCAGAGCCCCTGCTCCCTGCCACTTCTGCTCAGACTTCTCTGCACTGAACTAAGATGGTGCCCACCTTTTATACTCCCTTCTCAATGCACCCAGGAACTGCTTCCTCCCTGCTCCTGCACTACAGGGTTCCCCTTCCTCAGTGTTCCCTCCCCCCACTCCAGCCAGGGACAGGGACTGTCGTGCCCATCTCAGGGGCATATTGGTCGCCCTGCCCCACGGCAATGTGGTGTAATGCATGCAGGTGTCGGGTCCTGATCCACACTCCATCCTTACCTGAGAGTGAGATATCACACCTCTGGGTGAGGTGCAATACCTCTGTAGCAACCGAGCCCTCAGGGTGCTACAGTTCCATTTATCTTCAGCCTAGGTGACGTATTGCGATACAGGGCTGTGATTTTGGCTATAAAAGGGTCCCCTAGACCCCTACCCCAAGCTTTTTAAGAGAATCATATATGGCGTGCCAGGAGACTCTATGGAATGCTTTCTCAGCATCCAACGAGAGTATCTAATTACAAATTTTTAACTGCATCTAGCCCAGGAAATACTTTGTGCCTAGTAGCAGGGTCTGCTAGTCAGCGGATTATCCCGGCTGTTAAGCAAGCTACACCACCTGTAGTTTGGACACTTCATTTTTTCAAAGGAAATGCTTCGGGACCACGGGATACTCAGTGAAGAGCATCAGGAGGCACCCCAAGGCATAGGGGCTCGGACTGGCAGTAGGATGCCTTGCGGTGGACAGCTGAGCTCGATCCTTATAAAAGCTTTTTAACTGCAGCAGCTTTAGTGGACGCTACTGGAGCTGGAATTACGCGGCTGCTGGCATGAGACTTGCCCTCCAATAGATCCTTGTAAATGGATTTAAAGTGTATTTATTCAAATTAGAGAGACAATTTAAATTAAAAAGCTTAGAGCTGCCTCCACCACAGGGGGGCTCGCTCAACCCACCAGCGGACAGGCACCAGTATTGGGAGAGGGGGGCTGGCCGTCAGGGTTCACCGCGGCTCTGGCACAAACCCGGCGACACGGAGGTGGCACGGGCAGGAGCGGACTGAACGTGTCGGCTTCTCACTTTTTGGATTTTAGAAGGGCATGACATGCCTATATCTGTGTCTCCCCCTCCTTTTACTCCTCCACCTCTTTTCTTTTCGCATGACTATATGTACTTGTCACTTTTCCATGTGTTAGTTGTGTCTTCTGAGCAGTTTGTCAGCTTTTGGACACCTTTGAAGGTGTTTTCTATGTGTTTCTATGTGTTTTTGTTTGCCTGCCATTGGTTTTAACGGTGTTCGAAGGTGTTCGACGAACCGAACCGAACTCGAACACTACGGGGGTGGCTCAACACTAGTCTTGATAATTGCCAATAATTTTCATCTATTGTCTATTCCATTTGCACAACAGCATATGAAATAGATTGTCAATCAGTGTTATTTCCTAAGTGGGCAGTTTGATTTCACAGAAGTTTCATTTAGTTTGAGTTATATTCTGCTGTGTAAGTGTTCCCTTTATTTTTTTGAGCAGTATATATATATATATATATATATATATATATATATATATATAAATATATATATATGTAAATATATATACATATATATATATATATATATATATATATATATATATATATATATATATACAGTACAGACCAAAAGTTTGGACATACCTTCTCATTTAAAGATTTTTCTGTATTTTCTTGACTATGAAAATTGTACATTCACACTGAAGGCATCAACACTATGAATTAACACATGTGGAATTATATACTTAACAAAAAAGTGTGAAACAACTGAAAATATGTCTTATATTCTAGGTTCTTCAAAGTAGCCACCTTTTGCTTTGATAACTGCTTTGCACACTCTTGGCATTCTCTTGATGAGCTTCAAGAGGAAGTCACCGGAAATGGTCTTCCAACAATCTTGAAGAGTTCCCAGAGATGCTTAGCACTTGTTGGCCCTTTTGCCTTCACTCTGCGGTCCAGCTCACCCCAAACCATCTTGATTGGGTTCAGGTCTGGTGACTGTGGAGGCCAGGTCATCTGGCGTAGCACCCCATCACTCTCATTCTTGGTAAAATAGCCCTTACTCAGCCTGGAGGTGTGTTTGGGGTCATTATCCTGTTGAAAAATAAATGATGGTCCAACTAAACGCAAAATGGATGGAATAGCATGCCGCTGCAAGATGCTGTGGTAGCGACCCGGTTCAGTATGCCTTCAATTTTGAATAAATCCTCAACAGTGTCACCAGCAAAGCACCCCCATACCATCACACCTCCTCCTCCATGCTTCACGGTGGGAACCAGGCATGTAGAGTCAATCCGTTCACCTTTTCTGCGTTGCACAAAGACACGGTGGTTGGAACCAAAGATCTCAAATTTGGACTCATTAGACCAAAGCACAGATTTCCACTGGTCTAATGTCAATTCCTTGTGTTCTTTAGCCTAAACAAGTCTCTTCTGCGTGTTGCCTGTCCATAGCAGTGGTTTCCAAGCAGCTATTTTACCATGAAGGCCTGCTGCACAAAGTCTCCACTTAACAGTTGTTGAAGAGATGTGTCTGCTGCTAGAACTCTGTGTGGCATTGACCTGGTCTCTAATCTGAGCTGCTGCTAACCTGCGATTTCTGAGGCTGGTGACTCAGATAAATTTATCCTCATAAGCAGAGGTGACTCTTGGTCTTCCTTTCCTGGGGCGGTCCTCATGTGAGCCAGTTTCTTTGTAGCGCTCGATGGTTTTTGCAACTGCACTTGGGGACACTTTCAAAGTTTTCCCAATTTTTCGGACTGACTGACCTTCATTTCTTAAAGTAATGATGGTCACTTGTTTTTCTTTACTTAGCTGCTTTTTTCTTGCCATAATACAAATTCTAACAGTCTATTCAGCAGGACTATCAGCTGTGTATCCACCAGACTTCTGCACAACACAACTGATGGTCCCAACTCCATTTATAAGGCAAGAAATCCCACTTATTAAACCTGACAGGGCACACCTGTGAAGTGAAAACCATTTCTGGTGACTACCTCTTGAAGCTCATCAAAAGAATGCCAAGAGTGTGCAAAGCAGTCATGAAAGCAAAAGGTGGCTACTTGGAAGAACCTAGAATATAAGACATATTTTCAGTTGTTTCACACTTTTTTTGTTAAGTATATAATTCCACATGTGTTAATTCATAGTTTTGATGCCTTCAGTGTGAATGTACAATTTTCATAGTCATGAAAATATATGGAAAAATCTTTAAATGAGAAGCTGTGTCCAAACTTTTGGTCTGTACTGTATATACACACAAATATTGGCGGATACAAACAGAAAAGGGTCCCTGTGCATATATGTGTATATATGTGCATATATATTTAGTATATTTGTTTCTATGTGTGTACTGTAGATGGCATTTACTAAAGAGGTAGCCCATTGTTAAAAAAATATACACACAAAATTAGCAGCAGGAAAAGGTTTAAAACATAACCCAATACGTATCTGCCTTATTCTTGCCGTTTTAGCACTGATGTTCTAGCAAAGAGACCACACATCCACTGCAGCCCGTCATATGTAGAAGCATCACTCCTGAGGCCAGTGATTGACTTCAGTGGGCAAGTGATTGTATGAAATGTTAGAGCGAAGTAAGATGATTCACAAAATCATGGCCCAGCTGCCACATCTGTAGTCCATACCCGTTGGACCAGAGACCTGTAATCCCCTTTCTACCTGAAAAGAATGGTGGACACCTTTTCTGATTAATAGGCTCTATGATGTCATTGTTCCAGCGCAATGTACATGTGACGTTGTGCCAGGCCTACTAATCAGAAAAGCTGCTCGGGATGACAGCAGGTAGGAGAAGGATCACAGTGCTCTAGTTTGACGATAACAGACTACCAACATGGCCACTGGATCAGGGTCCTGCAGATCTTTTTGTTCATCTCTAATGCACATGTTCACTGCAAAAAAGTTAGCAATGACCAGCTAAGACCACTGTATTGGTGGTGTTGGGTAAGGAAGATAATTCACAGGTAATTCAAATATATTTATATCATCCCTTTTGTCTGAAAAAATGAAATCTGAGACAACCCCACTAAAGTGGGTTTTCCACTACTCAGTCAATATGTTTTCCCCATATAAAATAATAACACCTATACTCATCTCTGGTGGCAGGCCAATCAGTTGCCTCATACTTCTTCCGTGTGTCTTTTTAGTCCAAAGAAAGTGAAAAGGAAAAGCTCCGGGTGTCAGTTATGTCCAATGTAAGTGAGAAAGAATAGGCCACTGATTGGCAGCAGGGCTCATGTGACAAAGAAATATCATGTGACCTCTGGGAGACCAGGTGCCAACTTCACAGGAATGGCACTGCCACCAGAGGTGAGTATGTGTATTATTCTTTTATATGATGAAAACATATTGATTGAGAAGAGGTCATCTGTGTAGAGGAAAACCTCTTTAAAATAATAGTATGCTTGCCAATTCTCCCAAAATGCACAGGGGAGTCCCAGTAAAAGAGCGGATCTTGGTGCCAGCACTAACTATAAATACAGACCTGACTATGTAAAGCATTTTATTAAACTAAGAATAATATTACCGTATATTAGGAGCCTGTGCAACAATTTTGTAGATTTAACTTAATCCATAAAGATACATTACATGGTTGTTAATTACCTTTTTAAAATGTTTTTGTATAAATTACAAGGTTTAGTAGCAGGGAGAAAATGAAGGTAAATCACTGTAACGTTCTGCTAGTTTTAGTCATCTAAATAGAGATGCAGTACTGAACAGTTATAACTGTAGTCCAGTGGAACCAGTTGGTATACAGTATATTCTCTGCAATTACAGTGCAGAGACAGTTGAAATATTGCATTCTCAAGCACATGACTGCAACCAAGCAGCAAAAATGATGATTTAGCTTTATTTTCTCCCTGCTAGTCAAATTTTTATTTAAGCAATGACATATTTTTATGAAGTTATTTTTACATCGTATATGGCTTAAGTTACATGGGAAAATTTCTCTAGACAGGTTCCCTTTAATCACAAAAAAGTGCAATAAATTGCAAAAAGTGCAACATTCCCTCACAAACCTTAGCACTAAGACTAAATCATTGTTCAATTATGTAACTTTATAAATATAAGAAAATCTATAATGTACAGCTTTCAGGAAATCCTTTTTAAAGCAATACATAATTTCTACTAGAATTAGTTTGTGCAATGGACTTTTTAATTGCTCAACAGCTTTTAGAATACAAATGGAGATTAAATTATTTTTTCCTCTCCAACCATGAGTATAATATTGTAGAAATTAAAAAACAACTAGACTTGAGATTGACAACTCTAATTGACTAGAATTGAATCTGTAAATCCATATTTTCCAGTATTCACATTTTCTGTATTTCGCTCCATGCAAATTCATCAAAATGCTGTTCAGCTGACTGACATTTTGATGAACAATAGAGGGCTGGCAAAAGGTTAAAAAAATACTAATAATACTCATCTCTCCAGCCACCTCTGCTGCTCACTCTTCCCCATGCGTTCCCGAGCACATCTTTTCACTGCCACTTCATGATATACAGCACAGACCAAAAGTTTGGACACACCTTCTCATTTAAAGATTTTTCTGTATTTTCATGACTATGAAAATTGTACATTCACACTGAAGGCATCAAAACTATGAATTAACACATGTGGAATTATATACTTAACAAAAAAGTGTGAAACAACTGAAAATATGTCTTATATTCTAGGTTCTTCAAAGTAGCCACTTTTTGCTTTGATGACTGCTTTGCACACTCTTGGCATTCTCTTGATGAGCTTCAAGAGGTAGTCACCGGAAATGGTCTTCCAACAATCTTGAAGGAGTTCCCAGAGATGATTAGTAGAGATGAGCGTTGTTCTACTCGAACTGTTCGCCAATCTCAAATTCGAGCTGTTTTGGGCGGTGTTCGAGCCGTTCGGCGAACACGAACAATTTGAGAAAAATTCAGCTGTTCGAGGTTATGTTCGATAACTGTTCGTGCACCAAAATCATAACTGGATTTTTTCTCAGTAATGATGAAAATTAATGTTAATACGCAGTTTGAGTGTACAGCGGGGTGGGGGGAGGGGCAGGGGATGGATCTCTGCAGGAACAATGAAGATCTCCATTTTTTTTTCTCTTTCCCGCATTTGCAGTGGGGAGGTGCAATCTGTCAGCCTATCAGCAGCGCACACACGGAGCGAAGTGCTTTTTTTCACAGAAGCAAGGGCATGTGTCATTGGCAGTGTATGTCACATGTCCTTGCCCTATAAGACCAAGCCATTTTCCCCGTCGCCACCATTTTCTCACTGCTGCAGCTGCATGTTAGATGGCACCGCTGTTGCTGTGTGCGCTATACCTTGTTAATTTCAAGCCAATTTTCGCACAAATCTACAGATAGCTTGGGAGTAGGGAATAGTTGTGATTGCAGTCCTTTTAAGGACTAGGTTACAGCATTTCCTACGACTTTTATCAGGCAGGTTTGTGCTCTTAAATAGATAGATTGTGGGAGTAAAGACTAATTGTAATTGGAGTCCTTTTCAGGACTAGGTTACATCAGTTCCTATCAGTTTTTGCCAGGCAGGTCTGTGCCAGTGCTGTGCAAGTTTTTTTCACAGCATTTGGCTAAATCTAGAAAAACTAATCCTTTTTGGCCTATTGCAGAGTGTGTTAGTCAGTGGAGTAGCCTATCTGTGTTGCAAGATATACCAATTTTTTTACTGCACCCAGTGAAGTAAAATCTTTTGGGCATAGCATCATTCTATTAGTCCATCTATACTGACCTCCATCAGGTTGCAAATTGAATATAATTTTTTTCTGCATCTAGCTCTGAAAAAATATTGGGCTTCTAGCTATGTGTGGGACTTGTTGTACTAGTCCATCTATACTGACCTCCATCAGGTTGCAAACTGCATATATTTTTTTCTTCATCTACTTCTGAAAAAATATTGGGCTTCTAGCTGTGTGTGGGACTTGTTCTATTAATCCATCTATACAGACCTCCATCAGGTTGCAAACTGAATATATTTTTTTCTGCATCTACCTCTGAAAAAATATTTGGCCTTCTAGCTGTGTGTGAGACTTGTTCTATTAGTCCATCTATACTGACCTCCATAAGGTTGCAAACTGAATATAATTTTTTTATGCATCTACCTCTGAAAAAATATTTGGCCTTCTAGCAGTGTGTGGGACTTGTTCTATTAGTCCATCTATACTGACCTCCATAAGGTTGCAAACTGAATATAATTTTTTTCTACATCTACCTCTGAAAAAATATTTGGCCTTCTAGCTGTGTGTGGGACTTGTTCTATTAGTCCATCTATACTGACCTCCATCAGGTTGCAAATTGAATATAATTTTTTTCTGCATCTAGCTCTGAAAAAATATTGGGCTTCTAGCTGTGTGTGGGACTTGTTGTACTAGTCCATCTATACTGACCTCCATCAGGTTGCAAACTGCATATATTTTTTTCTTCATCTACCTCTGAAAAAATATTGGGCTTCTAGCTGTGTGTGGGACTTGTTCTATTAATCCATCTATACAGACCTCCATCAGGTTGCAAACTGCATATATTTTTTTCTGCATCTACCTCTGAAAAAATATTGGGCTTCTAGCTGTGTGTGGGACTTGTTCTATTAATCCATCTATACAGACCTCCATCAGGTTGCAAACTGAATATATTTTTTTCTGCATCTACCTCTGAAAAAATATTGGGCTTCTAGCTGTGTGTGGGACTTGTTCTATTAGTCCATCTATACTGACCTCCATCAGGTTGCAAATTGAATATAATTTTTTTCTGCATCTAGCTCTGAAAAAATATTGGGCTTCTAGCTGTGTGTGGGACTTGTTGTACTAGTCCATCTATACTGACCTCCATCAGGTTGCAAACTGCATATATTTTTTTCTTCATCTACCTCTGAAAAAATATTGGGCTTCTAGCTGTGTGTGGGACTTGTTCTATTAATCCATCTATACAGAACTCCATCAGGTTGCAAACTGAATATATTTTTTTCTGCATCTACCTCTGAAAAAATATTGGGCTTCTAGCTGTGTGTGGGACTTGTTGTACTAGTCCATCTATATTGACCTCCATAAGGTTGCAAACTGAATATAATTTTTTTCTGCATCTACCTCTGAAAAAATATTTGGCCTTCTAGCTGTGTGTGGGACTTGTTCTATTAGTCCATCTATACTGACCTCCATAAGGTTGCAAACTGAATATAATTTTTTTCTGCATCTACCTCTGAAAAAATATTGGGCTTCTAGCTGTGTGTGGGACTTGTTCTATTAATCCATCTATACAGACCTCCATCAGGTTGCAAACTGAATATATTTTTTTCTGCATCTACCTCTGAAAAAATATTGGGCTTCTAGCTGTGTGTGGGACTTGTTGTATTAGTCCATCTATACAGACCTCCATCAGGTTGCAAATTGAAAATAATTTTTTTCTGCATCTAACCCAGCCAATAGTTTTGGCCTAATACCACAGTTTGGCCACTCAGCTCTGCTCGGTTCCCATCCATTGTTTTCTTGTGCAAACAACTCCAGAGTTGTGAATTAGTTAACCACCAAAATGAGTGGAAAAAGGCCTGCTGCTGGTGGAAAGGGGAAGAGGCATGTTGGGAAGGGGAAAAAAGGTTGTGTCCGTGGGGTAGGTGTTAAAGCAACAGTAACATCTGCAGAAGAAAGACCATCTTCCAGCCAAACTAAAATGTCTACTTCTTTTAGCGGACAATGTGATAAGATCCCTTTCTTACGGCCACGCCAATCGCTGCAAATTCCAGATGAGGCACAAAAACAGCAGGTGCTTCAACGGATATCAAGTGCTCCTTTAAGTGGGCTCTCCTCCACATCAACTTCAACATCACAAATACTCCAGTCCTCAAAGGTGTCACCCCAATCGCACTTGCTTCCTCACAGCTCCCAAATCTCCAGCTGCCCGTCTGAGTATGAGGTAGAACAGATGGTTGAGTCTGCAGAACTGTTTACTCATACTATAGCCTGGGAATCAGAGGTCGACTCCAGCGCTTCTGTGAATCCAGACGAGGAAATGATCTGCACTGATGCCCAGAATCTTTATGAGTCGGATCCAGGATCAGACGCAGAAGGTTCTGACCATAATGTAGACCCTCATTCCCAAACTGTAACTCCTGTTGGTGGAGACAATGAGGAAGACGATGATAAGACTCAAATACCTGATTGGAGCGACAACTTTAGTTTTTTGTCAGGGCAGGAACAGGTTGGCTCTGAGGACGACGGGTGTGATAACGCACAGGGTGATGATGATGAGGTTGGAGATCCCACTTACTGTCAACCCACAGTCACCCAAGAGATGAGGTCAGCAGAGGAGGTGGAGGAAGATGCTAGTGACGACGAGGTCAGGTTGCGCCTTCCTGGACAGAGACGTAGTACTGGAAGCACGTCAACAACTGCATCCTCAAACACAACTCTGCCTCTCACCACAAGTCGTGGTGGCTCTTCAGGTCGCATGGGTGCTAAGCCTTGCATAGCCTGGGCATTTTTTCAGATCGATAAAGATGACCCAACTCGTGTTATCTGTAACATTTGTCAGCAAAAGCTAAGTAGAGGCCAAAAAATACATAGTTTGAGTACTTCATGCATGAACCGGCACATGGACATGAAGCATAAGTTGCAGTGGGAAGCTCAGTGTGCTACAATGCGGCCTAGCCGGCCGGGCCAACCACCGTCTGCCATAGCTTGTGCATCCGCGGCCTCTTCATCCTCTGTGACTGGGGGGACAGCAGTCACACCTGTTTTGGGGCGCAGACCTGCCACCTCTTTACCCGCAACAGCCAGCGTGATTGGCAGGTCATCATTTTGTTTGGAGGTGGTAACACCAGCTGGTGTTGAGCGCTGTCCGACATCGATAGCACCACCTTTGGATCAAGGCAACCTAACATGTCCGCCTGCATCTTCCTCACAGACCGGCAGTTTGCCGGGGACACCCTTATCAACCCCGTCTAAGCACAATAGCCAGCCCTCGGTCCCTCAGATGTGGACAAGTAAAAGACCATTTCCTCCTAGCCATGAGAAAGCTAAGAGGTTGAATTTCACCATCTGCAAGCTCTTGGCTACAGAAATGCTGCCTTTCCGCCTGGTGGACACAGAGGATTTTCGAGACCTTATGTCCGTCGCAGTGCCCCAGTACCAGATGCCCAGTCGGCACTACTTCTCAAAGAAAGGTGTGCCTGCGCTCCACCAGCATGTCGCACATAACATGACCGCTTCTTTGAGAAACTCTGTATGTGACAGGGTGCATTTCACCACAGACACTTGGACGAGTAGGCATGGACAGGGGCATTACATGTCGCTGACTGGGCACTGGGTAACTATGGTGACAGCAGGACAAGGGGCTGCTGTCCAAGTCTTGCCGTCCCCACGAGTTGTGCGTCAATCCTCTTTATGTCAAAGTTCCTCCACTGCTTCTGCCTCCTCAACCTCCTCTCGGTCTTCCACCTGCACCCAAAGCCTGTCTGGTCATGCCACAAGCTTTCTAACTGCGCAGAAGGGATCCTGCACACCTCCTTACTATGCTGGCAGTAGGGCTCAACGTCATCAGGCGGTTTTTACATTGAAATGTCTGGGAAATGTGAGTCACACAGCTGAGGAGTTGTGGTCAGCTCTGGAGAACCAATTTCATGAATGGCTGTTCCCACTGGACCTGAAACCAGGGAAGGCCGTGTGCGACAATGCTGCAAACCTGGGTGCGGCCCTTCGCCGGGGCAATGTCACACACGTGCCTTGTATGGCTCACGTGTTGAACCTGGTTGTCCAGCAATTTTTAGCCCACTATCCCAGACTAGATGGCCTTCTGCAGAGGGCATGGTCGCTGTGTGCTCACTTCCGCCGTTCGCATCCCGCAGCTCAGCGACTTACATCTCTACAGAAGTCGTTGGGCCTGCCACTTCACCGGCTAAAATGCGATGTGCCTACCCGGTGGAATTCAACTCTGCACATGTTGCAGCGACTGTGGCAGCACCGACAAGCCCTGGTGCAATACGTTCTGACGTATAGCCTGGGCCAACGAGATTCAGAGGTAGGGCAAATCACGCTGGAGGAGTGGTCTCAGATCAGGGACCTATGCACCCTTCTGCACAGTTTTGAAATGGCGACGAAGATGTTTAGTGCTGACGATGCCATTATCAGCATGACTATTCCAGTGATTTACATGCTGGAGCACATGTTAAACAGAATTCGGAGTCAGGTGGTGGCACAAGAGGAGGTGGAGGAAGTAGAGGAGGAGGAGTTGTATGCGGAAGGGCTAACATCTGCAAGGTCCAGACGGTCGGCAGCACCAAGGCGGCAGGCATGTGAGGGTGGGGGAGATGGTTTTACCAGGGCGCATGGTAGCAGCCAAACTAGTGAGGAAGGTGCAGGAGCCCAGGAAGAAGTGGAGGACGAACTGATGGAAGACTCATCAGATGAGGGAGACCTTGATCACATTTCTGTTGTGCGAGGTTGGGGGGAGAGGACAGAGGATGGAAGCATGATTGTTACCTGGCCACCAACACAACAGGGACTTGGTGCTCCTGGATGCGCAACACACATGAGTGCCTTCTTGCTGCACTACCTGCAACATGACCCTCGAATTGTGAGAATTAGAAATAATCCTGACTACTGGGTTGCCACACTGTTAGATCCCCGGTACAAAAGTAAATTTGCAGAAATTATTCCTGCCATAGAAAGGGATGCACGCATGCAGGAGTATCAGCAGAGACTGTTGCAGAATCTTACATGTGCTTTTCCACAAAATACCAGTGGTGCACGTAGTGAATCTCACAGTTCCAACTTGCCAACCGTGGGACCGTCAAGTGTTCAGCACTCAAACCGTAACAGAACCACAGTATCTGCTGGTAACATCAATTTTGCGGAATCATTTCACCACTTTTTTAGCCCATCCTTTGCAAGGCCACAGGAGACAAGAAGTCTGACACATAGTCAACGCCTAGAGACGATGGTACAGGAGTATCTCCAAGTAAACATTGAAGCCACGACTGTGTCACTGGACCCTTGCTCTTTTTGGGCTTCCAATCTGGATAAATGGCCGGAGCTAGCCACTTACGCCTTGGAGATCTTGTCATGCCCCGCAGCCAGCGTTCTGTCTGAACGTGTGTTCAGCGCTGCTGGTGGTGTGCTGACAGATAAGCGCACGCGGCTCTCCACTAATAATGTAGACAGACTCACGTTCATAAAGATGAACAAATCATGGATCCGAAACGACTTTTCTACCCCTGTGTCATCCTGGGGAGAGTAAAAGCTTGATGATTGGTTAAAATCACCCTACCAACCGTTTTAAGCTTTCAAATTACTAATCATGTTTATCTGTATCTTGGCTGGAAAATAATTTGGGCTTTGTAGCAGTGTGCAGCACTGATTCTATTAGGCCATCTATAATAAGCTCCACCAGATTTAAAATTACTAATCATGTTTATCTGTATCTTGACTGGAAAATAATTTGGGCTTTGTAGCAGTGTGCAGCACTGATCCTATTAGGCCATCTATACTAAAGCTTCACCAGATTTAAAATTAATAATAATTTTTAGCTGGATCTAGCCCGGAAAATAATTTTGGGGCTCCGAGATGCGCAAGACACATAAGTGCCTTCTTGTTGCACTACCTGCAGCATGACCCTCATATTGTCAGAATTCGAAGTAATCATGACTACTGGGTTGCCACACTCTTAGATCCCCCAAACTTATCGATCAACCTTTTCATTTTAATAAAGACCAAAAAAATGGTCATTTTTGAAATTATAAGCATTAGCAGGTTGTTAGAAACTGAAATCAAACAGTTTTCAACTCAAAACTTTATTCTAGGTGATGTTACATTTTCACATAGGACCCCTTGTTCGAAAGGAGCTTCTGAACTCTCTCGTCCATTGAATTTGTCAGGTTTTGGATGGTTTCTGCTTCAATTGTTTTGCATGAGGACAGAATACCCTCCCAGAGCTGTTGCTTAGATGTGAACTGCCTCCCGCCATCATAGACACTCCTTTTAATGATGCTCCAAAGGTTCTGAATGGGGTAGAGGTCAGGGGAGCATGGGGGTCACACCATAAGTATGTCCCCTTTTATGCCCATATCAGCCAGAGATGCAGATGTTTTATGTGCAGCATGAGATGGTGCATTATCATGCAGAAAAATGATCTTGCTGTGAAATACACGGTTCTTCTTCTTGAACCATGGCAGGAAGTGCTGTTTGAGAAAATCCACATACATTATGGAGTTCATCTTTAGCGCCTTCAGGGATCCTAAAGGGGCCGACAATCTCTCTCCCCATGATTCCAGCCCAAAACATTACTCCACCTCCTCCTTGTTGGCGCTGTAGCCGTGTTTGCGTGGGGTGTCCATCAACCAGCCATCCTCCACTCCATCCATCTGGACCATCGAGCGCTGCACGGCACTCATCCGTGAACAAAACAGTTTTGAAATCAGTCTTCATGTAATGTTTGGCCCACTGGAGCCGTTTCTGCTTGTGTGAAGTGGATAGAGGAGGTCGACAGGATGGCGTATGCACAGCTGCAAACCTCTGAAGGACCCTGCATCTTGTTGTTCGGGGGACGTTGGAGGCACAAGCAGCTTCAAAAACTTGTCTGCTGCTATGACAAGGCTTTTTTGCCGCTGCTCTTTCAACCTGACGTAATTGCCTGTGGGAAAGAGTCCTCAATTTGCCCTTATCAGCACGCACACGTGTGTACTGTGAATCAGCTACATACTTCTTGATTGCCAAGACACTTCATCCTGATCATCGCACAATGTTGATTGTAGTCATGCCTTGACCTAAACACTCCACAATTTGTTGCTTCTCAGCAGCCGACACATACTTTTTCTTTCCCATTTTGGCAGAAAATGTAGGCTGCTTAATAATGTGAGACAGCCTTCTTAAGTAGTCTTGCCTTTCATTTGACACAGCTGCCAAACTAATTAGCACAGGTGTCTGCAATTGCTTACAGTGATATAAAGAGCCCTGACACACATCACCATCAATGAGTTTAACTGACAAACAAACAAATTCTTCCCTTATCACTCCTAAACACTTTTTGCATAATAATTTGGAATGCAGTGTACATGTGCTTTTCCACAAAACACCAGTGGTTCACGTAGTGAATCTTACAGTTCTAACTTGCCAACCGTGGTCTGTATGGAGTTGTTCAATAAAGGGCCCAAAATTAAGATAACATAGATGGGAGAGGTCTCTATGAATAGGAATTCCTAAGTATTTGATACCCTGTGAGGGCCAGGTAAAGGGAAAGTTGGACTGGATGGAATCCTATATGGATTTGGGGAGGGAGACATCGAGGGCCTCAGACTTCGCTGCATTGATTTTAAAATTTGACCATGTAACAAAGTGATCTATTTCAGCCATAACAGCATGGATGGATATATGTGATTGAGTGATATATACTAGGACATCATCAGCAAATAGAGAGCACTGGAACTCGGTGCCTCCCACCTCAATCCACCTAATATTGGGGTTATGGCGAATTGATGAGAGCAGGTGCTCCGTCACTAGGATGTATAAGAGAGGGGACAGAGGACATCCCTGCCTTGTCCAATTGGTGATTGTGAAAGGTGATGAAAATGTTCTGACGCACCCCCTGGGCCTTGGGACACCCGGAGCTGGACCCTTTTTGGTGGATGCTGGTGGTTGTAGTCTTCGTGGCGGCGACCCGGTTCCATGGCTCAGGGTGGTCAAACCAGTGGCGGAACTATTTATGTGGTTTTGATGTTTAAATGTCCGACTACGCCACCCGTGGATTGCGGTCAGAGTGAACCGCCGCTACAGGGCAGACCGCTGAGGCTGGTGTTGTGGGTGCAGCAGAGCGTAGCATAACTCCCCACGGGAGGAGTATAGCCTCAGGGCAGTGTATGCGGAGGATGGGGGTGATGGTGCAGGGCAGCAGCAGTAACGACACGGAGTCAGTGATGCAGTTCAGGGCCTTTACTCACAGTTCTTATTATCCAGACCACGTCTGCAGGTAACGGCTGCCCATGTCGTACTGTGCTCACCAGGTGAGGGGCTCAGACAACTCCCAGATAACTTTGGAGCGCTTCACAGGACCCCCTTTGTGTGTCCTTTGTCTGGCCTTTCTTACCAACACTTCTGTCCGGCTGCCTCGGGCCTCCTCTTGGTAAACTTGGCGCCAGTTTCCCTGACCCTATGTGGTGCCTTCCTAGCGGGTGTAGCGAGGGGCTGCGCCACATAAAATGTCAGAGCCTCCGGTTTCTAGCTGAGGGTCATTTCCTGCCTCCACTAGTTCTGGGACCGGTCTCCCCCTTTGGCCTGACCCCTCCACGCAGGTGGATTCGGGCGTGCGGTGGCGACTCGCCCATCCGCACCCCTGGGATCCCTTCATTCCTCGTTCCTGGAGCCTTCTCCGCTCCTCTTCCTTCCTTCTCCCTCTTGCAGGCCTGGGCCTCTGTTACTAGGCCCGCCTCCGGAGCAGAGCTCATGCAGAGCCCCTGCTCCCTGCCACTTCTGCTCAGACTTTTCTGCACTGAACTAAGATGGTGCCCACCTTTTATACTCCCTTCTCAATGCACCCAGGAACTGCTTCCTCCCTGCTCCTGCACTACAGGGTTCCCCTTCCTCAGTGTTCCCTCCCCCCACTCCAGCCAGGGACAGGGACTGTCGTGCCCATCTCAGGGGCATATTGGTCGCCCTGCCCCATGGCAATGTGGTGTAATGCATGCAGGAGTCGGGTCCTGATCCACACTCCATCCTTACCTGAGAGTGAGATATCACACCTCTGGGTGAGGTGCAATACGTCTGTAGCAACCGAGCCCTCAGGGTGCTACAGTTCCATTTATCTTCAGCCTAGGTGACGTATTGTGATACAGGGCCGTGATTTTGGCTATAAAAGGGTCCCCTAGACCCCTACCCCAAGCTTTTTAAGAGAATCATATATGGCGTGCCAGGAGACTCTATGGAATGCTTTCTCAGCATCCAACGAGAGTATCTACTTACAAATTTTTAACTGCATCTAGCCCAGGAAATACTTTGTGCCTAGTAGCAGTGTCTGCTAGTCAGCGGATTATCCTGGCTGTTAAGCAAGCTACACCACCTGTAGTTTGAACACTTCATTTTTTCAAAAGAAATGCTTCGGGACCACGGGACACTCAGTGAAGAGCATCAGGAGGCACCCCAAGGTATAGGGGCTGGGACTGGCAGTAGGATGCCTTGCGGTGGACAGCCGAGCTCGATCCTTATAAAAGCTTTTTAATTGCAGCAGCTTTAGTGGACGCTACTGGAGCTGGAATTACGCGGCTGCTGGCATGAGACTTGCCCTCCAATAGATCCTTGTAAATGGATTTAAAGTGTATTCATTCAAATTAGAGAGACAATTTAAATTAAAAAACTTAGAGCTGCCTCCACCACAGGGGGGCTCGCTCGACCCACCAGCGGACAGGCACCAGTATTGGGAGAGGGGGGCTGGACCTCAGGGTTCACCGCGGCTCTGGCACAAACCCGGCGACACGGAGGTGGCACGGGCAGGAGCGGACTGAACGTGTCGGCTTCTCACTTTTTGGATTTTAGAAGGGCATGACATGCCTATATCTGTGTCTCCCCCTCCTTTTACTCCTCCACCTCTTTTCTTTTCTCATGGCTATATGTACTTGTCACTTTTCCATGTGTTAGTTGTGTCTTCTGAGCAGTTTGTCAGCTTTTGGACACCTTTGAAGGTGTTTTCTATGTGTTTCTATGTGTTTTTGTTTGCCTGCCATTGGTTTTAACGGTGTTCGAAGGTGTTCGACGAACAGTTCGACGAACAGTTCGGCGAACACACGGGTGTTCGACGAACCGAACCGAACTCGAACACTACGGGGGTGGCTCAACACTAATGATTAGCACTTGTTGGCCCTTTTGCCTTCACTCTGCGGTCCAGCTCACCCCAAACCATCTCGATTGGGTTCAGTTCTGGTGACTGTGGAGGCCAGGACATCTGGCGTAGCACCCCATCACTCTCCTTATTGGTTAAATAGCCCTAACACAGCCTGGAGATGTGTTTGGGGTCATTGTCCTGTTGAAAAATAAATGATGGTCCAACTAAATGCAAACCGGATGGAATAGCATGCCGCTGCAAGATGCTGTGGTAGCCATGCTGGTTCAGTATGCCTTCAATTTTTAATAAATCCCCAACAGTGTCACCAGCAAAGCAACCCCCACACCATCACACCTCCTCCTCCATGCTTCACGGTGGGAACCAGGCATGTAGAGTCCATCCGTTCACCTTTTCTGCATCGCACAAAGACACGGTGGTTGGAACCAAAGATCTCAAATTTGGACTCATCATACCAAAGCACAGATTTCCACTGGTCTAATGTTCATTCCTTGTTTTCTTTAGCCCAAACAAGTCTCTTCTGCTTGTTGTCTGTCCTTAGCAGTGGTTTCCTAGCAGCTATTTTACCATGAAGGCCTGCTGCATAAAGTCTCCTCTTAACAGTTGTTGTAGAGATGTGTCTGCTGCTAGAACTCTGTGTGGCATTGGCCTGGTCTCTAATCTGAGCTGCTGTTAACCTGCGATTTCTGAGGCTGGTGACTCGGATAAACTTATCCTCAGAAGCAGAGGTGACTCTTGGTCTTCCTTTCCTGGGATGGTCCTCTTGTGAGCCAGTTTCTTTATAGTGCTTGATGGTTTTTGCAACTGCACTTGGGGAAACTTTCAAAGTTTTCCCAATTTTTCGGACTGACTGACCTTCATTTCTTAAAGTAATGATGGCCACTCATTTTTCTTTACTTAGGCCACAAGATACTGCAAACTACCTCTATACTGTCTAGAGTTAAGGATGCGAGAAATTTCATATTCCCCGTCCTCCACCACCGGAGGAACAGAGGCAGAGGCGTCACAATCCGATACAACAGCTTTTTTCAACAGAGAGACATGAAATACCGGATTAATTCTCCAGGAGGTAGGAACCTCCAACCTAACAGCAGATTGGTTGACAACCTGAAGCACCTTAAAGGGCCCTACAAACTTGGGACCCAATTTCTTAGAAGGAATCCTCAACCGCAGATTCCTAGAGGACAACCAAACCATGTCACCAACAGCGAACAAAACCTCCTGTCGTTTCCTATCAAAGTAGTCTTTAGATTTTCTGTTGTCCTCCTGAAGATTACCACGCACATCCGTCCAAACTCTCTCCAAATCACCGGAAAAATTCTCCTCCTCAGGCACGGCAGATCCCAACTTGGAGAACGACCCAAACGACGGATGTCTCCCAGAACAACAAAAAAAAGGCGAACAACCAGCAGAAGAAGATGTATGATTGTTCAGAGGAAATTCAGCAAGTGGCAGAAACTCAGACCACCCCTCTTGTCTGCCACAAAACAACGCAAGAACTGCTCAACATCCTGGTTTTTCCTTTCTGTCTGGCCATTAGATTCAGGATAATATCCGGACGAGAACGACAAATGAACTCCCAACCTGTCACAAAAGGCACGCCAAAAACGAGCCACGAACTGAGGACCCCTATCAGAAACAATGTCAGTAGGAACGCCATGAAGTCTGACAATTTCCTTGACAAAGGCCTTAGCGAGAGTTTTAGCGCAGGGCAGTTTGACGAAGGGAACCAAGTGACACATCTTGCTAAAATGATCCACGACCACCCAGATGACAGTAAAACCCTCAGAGGGGGGAAGGTCAGTTATAAAGTCCATAGCCAAATGTGTCCAAGGAGCACTGGGAACCTCCAAAGGACAAAGCAACCTCGCAGCAGGAGTATGTGAGGACTTAGATCTAGCACAAATAGTACATTGGCGCACCCACTTAATGACTTCCTTCTGCCATCCAGGCCACCAAAAACTGCGACCCACCAGTCTCTTGGTCTCAGAGATTCCGGGATGACCTGCCAACCGAGATTCGTGACACTCAACAAACAAATCTCTCCTAAAGGTCCCAGGCACAAACAACCTCCCATGAGGAGTGTTAGATGGGGCATTCTCCTGTGCTTTAAGAATCTCATGTTCCAAAACGGAGTCCAAAGCAGTTATCACAACACCTTCTTGTAAAATGTTCTCCTCTTTCTCAGCACCGACTATGGGAGAAAAACTGCGAGACAAGGCATCCGCCTTAACATTCTTAGTACCAGGGATGTAAGTAACGGAGAAATTAAACCGCGAGAAAAACAGTGCCCACCTAGCCTGACGGGCATTCAGGCGCTTGGCAGCATCAAGATATATCAGATTTTTATGATCCGTAAGAACCTGAACGGGAAATTCCGCACCTTCCAAGAAGTGGCGCCAGTGTTCAAATGCGAGTTTAATAGCCAATAATTCCCGATTACCAATATCGTAATTCAGTTCAGTCTCCGAAAATTTTTTTGAAAAAAAGGCACAGGGATGTAATCCATCCCCGTTATCCTGAGACAATACTGCGCCAACCCCCACAGAGGAAGCATCAACCTCAACCAAAAACGGCTTAGTCACATCAGGCTGCATAAGGATGGGAGCAGAGGTGAACCTTTCCTTGAGATACACAAAAGCTTCAATGGCCTCAGAAGACCACTGAACCGCATCAGCACCTTTCCTGGTGAGATCGGTCAGAGGTTTGACAATACTAGAAAAAATTTTTATGAATTTTCTGTAATAATTGGCGAAACCCAAAAACCTCTGTATCGATTTCAAACCAATAGGCCTAGGCCATTCATGTACAGCTTGAACTTTAACCGGGTCCATCTCAAAACCTTCGCTGGAGATAATGTAGCCCAAAAAACTAATTCTCTGTACAGCGAACTCACATTTCTCCAGCTTAGCAAAAAGCGAATTGTCCATTAATAACTGTAATACCTCACGCACGCTGCGCCAATGAGACTCCAGATCCGGCAAATAAATCAAAATGTCATCCAAATACACAACCACATTTTTGCCGATCAAAGGTCTAAGGATGTCATTAATAAGATTCTGAAAAAATGCAGGAGCATTAGTGAGACCAAAAGGCATAACCAGATTCTCAAAATGACCCACAGGAGTGTTAAAAGCAGTCTTCCATTCGTCACCCTCCTTCATGCACAACAGATTGTATGCCCCCTTAAGGTCAATTTTAGAGAACCACTTGGCCCCCATTAACTGGTTAAACAGATCAGGAATCAATGGCAGTGGGTAAGGATTGCGTACAGTAATTTTGTTAATCTCACGAAAATCCAGACAAGGACGTAAACCGCCGTCCTTTTTTTTTTACAAAATAAAATCCAACCACCACAGGAGACTTAGAGGGCCTAATGTGACCGGCGGCCAAACTTGTCTGTATGTATTCCTCCAAAGCCTTTCTCTCAGGAATAGTAAGGTTAAATAAACGACTTTTAGGAAGAGTCGCTCCAGGGACAAATTCAATAGAACAATCATAGTCTCTATGGGGAGGCAAAACCTGCGATTCCTTCTCAGAAAAAACTCTCCAAAAATCCTGAATAGGAACAGGCAATTCTCCCCTATCCAAAGCTGCAATACGCCCGTTACAACACTTGTCATAACATTTATGGCTCCAGGATTTAATTTCACTGGTAGACCAATCCAGTACAGGATTGTGAAATTTTAACCAGGGCAATCCCAATATTACTGGAGAAGGCAAGTTATTCAACACTACCAAATCCAATTTCTCATGGTGAACACCATTAATAGTGAGAGGAAATTCACAGACCTTGAGAGTAATATTCTTCAAAGGGGAACCATCCACAGAAACCACAGCAATGGGGGATGATAAAGGTTCGGGTTTTAAATTGAGTCTTTCCAAGAATCCCCCATCAATAACATTCAGAGTAGACCCACAATCAACAAACACCCGAAATTCCATTAATTTTTCCTGAGCAATCGTGGAAGCAGCTAAAAATACACCCTTGGAATTTAAACAGGCAATACGGGCATGACTGACCATTTTTTTTTCTTTCTTGATACGAAGCTCACAGTCTTTAATTAAATGACCAGATTTTCCGCAATAGAAACACAAGCCTTCAGAAAATCTGCGATCTTTTTCTTGAGAGCGAGGTGCCGTCGCTCCAATCTCCATCGATTCACCACTGTTAGTACACACATTCTCATAACCAGAAACTGACATAGCAGAGGATTTGCTCTCATTAACCCTTGCACGCAGTCTCCTATCCACCCGTATAGCCAATTGCATAGCCTGTTGCAAATCTTCAGGTGTAGGATAAGCAATTAGCAGGTCTTTAACCCTTTCACTGAGCCCAGCAAGAAATAGACTTTTCAGAGCAGAATCGTTCCACCCTGTTTGAGTAGACCATCGACGGAAATGAGTACAATATTTTTCCACATTACCTGATCCCTGTCTCAAACGTCTTAACTCAGTCTCAGCTGATGAGACACGGTCAGGATCATCATAGTCCCAAAGCAGAAAAAAAACTATCCACTGAACTGAAGCATGTATCACTAGGTTGCAAAGAAAAGGCCCACTCCTGAGGCTCTTTGCGCAAAAGTGACATTATAAACCCTATGCGCTGGGAATCATCCCCAGAGGACTTGGGTATCAAACGAAAATACAATAAGCAAGCATTTTTAAATGAAAAAAATTCTCGGTGTTCACCAAAAAATAAATCCGGCAAACGTACCTTAGGCTCCAAGAAACGTGCTCCAGGACAGTTACTCACGTGCTGACGGAGCTCAGTCACCTCCAAAGAGAGTCCCTGCAGGTGTTTAGCCAAATCCAGAACCGACACCATGATGGAACAGAAAAAAAATCTTTCCTTAGAGCATTTGCTGGGCTGGACTTACTGTTATGTTCTGCTACCAGAGCTAAGGAAAGAGAGGAGATCTGTCCCTACGATAGAACTCAGCTTAATCCCTACGATGCAACAGGGGACCTGATCCTGCGATCAGACCTGCTAAAGTCCTAAGCTAGTCTGTACGGAGACCTATAGATGTGGGGAAGGAATCCCTACAAGTACTAAGGACTGGGAGGAAAATGGGACACCTCCTAACAGAAATAGTAGCAGACAGACGAACAAACAAAATATATAGAACATAGAGGTCCGTAGACCAAGCAAATTAACAGAGTTAGATACAGAGCACAGGCTAGCTAGAAAGTAGTTAAACAATGAAGTCCAGCAAAGCCAGAAGGGCGGAGCAGGATTAAATAGGCCAACAAGGTCATGTGACCAGCAATAGAAAAAACCTAAGAGCAAGGTTCTAACAAGGACTTCAAGTTGCGAATATGTCCATGACTACCATGCACCTAGTCAAGACGAAGAGTGCGCATCGTAAGGTTACTGTTCACGTTGTTACACCAATGCATGCACAGGGATGTGCCAGACACAGGTGGGAAATCCTGCCCTACAGTGAGCAACTAAACCTAGGACTTCTCCGCACATCCATGGTAAAAGTGTGGAATGAGATTGTCATGTAACTATATGCGCCATGACGTTATGGCACACACTTTAGGCTAGTCATGGTATTATAAAGATGCAGAGTATGGTGTCAGAAAGAAGATGTCCAATGGACATTTCAGGGACAATGAACAATGGAGCTGAGTGACGAAGGAGTATTATTTGTTTTAATATTTTTCTACATCTTATGTTTGTTATGCTCAGGGGTCTGAAGAGACCCCAGAGCATAATAAGGCACATTCAGTTCTTGAAGAATGAATTCACTGTGATTTGAATGGAATTTCTTAGTAAATACGCGCCATTTGGAGAATATGAATATAGTCAGATCGCTCATTTCTACATATGATGTACATTTCTGTCATGAGCCCATGTCACATTGGACCCATATGTATGTCATGCTGATGTTCTCATAAATTCTAGCAGTTTAATACAACATATGCCACTATCAATAGTGACAGCGCCACATGAGGAGAACACTGCCTCTATCAGCCCATCGACATGCCACAGTGCTAATGTGGGTGCTGTTTGGTTGCTATGGCAACTGGAGGCCTAGCAATGACCCCCAGGTCTGCCATATACTACAGCCTATCAGATCCCAGCAGGAATGGGGTTTGAGAGGCTACCTGTCAGACACTGATAGACTAAGTAGTAGTATATTGTATTACCAATGTGAGCTTAAGATAGAATGTTCAGGTCTCCCATGGAGACTTATGTTGTAAACAAAAAATATATATATATTTTTTTTAAAAAAGCTGTCCTTTAACTTTTTTCATAAATCAATCGTACACAAGAATCTAAGGAACTTTGTAATGTATCTTATCAGGACAATCTGATTCTTTCTCCTTCTGGACTTATCATTCAGTCTCAATTTTCTCAATTTACAGGTACAATGTGTTTTTAGATTTCTCCATTAATGAGTTAGGACATGGCAGTTGGTGCTCATAAAATTGTATGGAAAGCATAGGGAGAGATACAGGAAGTAGCTACAAGCAGACACAGACATATCACTGAAATTTCTCCTAAAAGAACAGTTACACTTCAAGTGGGGTTTTTGTTAAAGTAAACACAACCTCCATAAATTACCAGTTTTGCCAATAAAATAATAGTTTAGTCCAGAAAAAATAAATATTTAAAAATGGCACATATGTTGTATCTCATTGTCCATAAGACCATTGACTATAACATTATATCATTATTTATCCAGCTCAGTGAGTACCGCAAAAACGTTATAAAAAAAACAATGCCAGAACTGCTGTTTTTGTTCACCCTGCATTACAAAAAAATAAAAAGTGATCAAAAAGTTCACATTCAAAGATAGTACCAGTTAGTACTAGACCTAATTATTTAAATACATATTTTTCCTTTTTAGTTAAAAAATTATTTTCTTGTGCAAAACAGGAAAATGTAAGAAAACTTATATAAATTAAATATCAATGGTATCAAGTCAACCCTTACTGTAAAACTATGCCCTTATTTTGTCTGAACAATGAATGCGGTTAGAAAAAATACAAAAAACAATAATTGAATTTTTGGTTTTTGCACATCCAGCTTCACATAAAAATTAAATAAGAGGTGATCAACAAGCCATATATGGCAGCAAAAAACAGCTTAACCCATTAAAAAATAAGCCTACAGTACATGTAACTCTGTCTAAGGAACAAATAGAAAAGTTATGGGACTCTGGGAATTTGGAATCCCCCCATGTTTGGGTTATTTTATTGAAATGTTTTTGTCAGTAAAACCAAAAAACAATATAAATTGGATATTTTATTAATCTGCAGAATAAAGTTAATCTGTCAATCAAACTGAATAGTAACCTGTGTATAAAAAAAATAGTTTTCTTTGTGCATTCCACCTCCCAAATAGTATAATAAAAAGTTATCCTGAAGTCTAATCTACCAGAAAATAGTTCCACTGAAAACTACATCTTGTCAAGCAAAAAGTAAGCCCAAACATGGTTTCTTTGAAGGAAAACTGTAAAGCTTATGTATTTTTGAATATGGTGACACACAAAAATATATATATTTTTTTTCAAACAGAACATTTATTGTACAAAGTCATAAAACATAACATTTTATTTGTGCCGCATATGAATAGCTTCAAATAAAAATATCAAAAAACAACAACAGAATTGCTGTTTTTTTTCTATTTATTCTCACAAAGAATTAATAAAATTTAGGAAAAAAATGAATATATACTCCAAAATATGTCTACTGACAAATACAACTCTGAAGAAAAACAAACCCTCACAGCTATTTACAGTGGGGAAAAAGTATTTAGTCAGCCACCAATTGTGCAAGTTCTCCCACTTAAAAAGATGAGAGAGACCTGTAATTGACATCAGAGGTAGACCTCAACTATGAGAGACAAAATTAAAAAACAAATCCTGAAAATCACATTTTCTGATTTGGAAAGAAATTTGCTTCAAATTTTGGCTTAAAATAAGTATTTGGTCAATTACAAAAGTTCATCTCAATATTTTGTTATATATCCTTTGTTGGCAATGACAGAGGTCTAACGTTTTCTGTAAGTCTTCAAAAGGTTGGCACACACTGTTTCTGGTATGTTGTTCCATTCCTCCATGCAGATCTGCTCTAGAGCAGTCATGTTTTGGGGCTGTCGCTGGGCAACACGGACTTTCAACTCCCTCCAAAGGTTTTCTATAGGGTTTAGATCTGGAGACTAGGACCTTGAAATGCTCCTTATGAAGCCACTCCTTCGTTGCCCTTGTGGTGTGCTTGGGATCATTGTCATGCTGAAAGACCCAGCCCACATTTCATCTTCAATGCCCTTGCTGATGGAAGGAGGTTTGCACTCGAAATCTCACAATACATGGCTCCATTCATTCTTTAATGTACACGGATAAGTCGTCCTGGTCCCTTGGCAGAGAAAGAGCCCCAAAGCATGATGTTGCCATCCCCATGCTTCACAGTAGGTATCGTGTTCTTTGGATGCAACTCAACATTCTTTCTCCTCCAAACACAAAGAGTTGTGTTTCTACCAAACAGTTCTACTTTGGTTTCATCTGACCATTTGGCATGCTCCCAATACTCTTCTGGTTCATCCAAATGCTCTCTAGCAAATTTCAGATGAGCCTGGACATGTAATGGCTTAAGCAGGGGGACACGTCTGGCACTGCAGGATCTGAGTCCTTGGCAGCGTAGTGTGTTACTGATGGTAGCCTGTGCAACATTGGTCTCAGATCTCTGCAGGCCATTCAATAGGTCCCCCCATGTGGTTGTGGGATTTTTGCTCACTGTTAATGAGATCATTTTGACCCCACGGGGTGAGGTCTTGTGTGGAGCCCCAGATTGAGGGAGATTATCAGTGGTATGTCTTATGTCTTGTATGTCTTCCATATTATAATTATTGCTCCCACAGTTGATCTCTTCACCCCAAGCTGCTTGCCTATTTCAGATTCAGTCTTCTCAGCCTGGTGCAGGGCTACAATTTTGTTTCTGGTGTCCTTCGACAGCTCTTTGGTATTCATCATAGTGGAGTTTTGAGTGTGACTGTTTGAGGTTGCGGACAGGTGTCTTTTATACTGAGAACAAGTTCAAACAGGTGCCAGTACTACAGGTAATGAGTGGAGGACAGAGGAACCTCTTAAAGAAGAAGTTACAGGTCTGTGAGAGCAATAAATCTTGCATGTTTGCAATTGACCAAATACTTATTTTCCACCAAAATTTGAAAAAAAATTCTTTCCAAATCAGACAATGTGATTTTCAGGATTTGTTTTCTCAATTTGTCTCTCATAGTTGAGGTCTATGTATGATGTCAATTACACGCCTCTCTCATCTTTTTAAGTGGGAGAATTTGCACAATTGGTGACTAAATACTTTTTTTCTCCACTGTAAATAAAAAAAGCATGAAAAACTAACTGCCTCTATGTATTCTTAAAAGGTGTCAGCAGTTCCAGGATTTCTCCCTTTTATTTTTTAAATAAAAAAAAATTAAATTATTATGGCTCTTGGAAAGTGACAATGAAAAGAAACAAATTGAATTACACGATTTGTCTTCAAGGCCCAAAATGGGTTAGTTGTTAAGGGGTAGAAAAGGCACAAAAGTAACTAAACTAATATACTTTTCTATTGAGGAATATTCCTTTTTTTGACTGAAGTAGTTATGGGTTTTGTTCACTGCATTATTATTATTATTATGCATTGCTTATATAGTGCTATATTTTGCAGTGCTTTACATACATTATTATTATTGCTGTCCCCAATGGGGCTCACAAACTAAATTCCCTATCAGTTTGTCTTTGAAGTGTGGGAGGAAACCGGAGAACCTGGAGGAAACCCACGCAAGCACGGGGAGAACATACAAACTCCTTGCAGATGTTGTCCTTGGTGGGATTTGAACCCAGGTCCCCAGTACTGCAAGGCTGCAGTGCTAACCACTTAGCCACCATGCTGCCACTGCATGTTTGAATCTTCATCCAATACTGTAAACCACCTTCTTATCAGTTTAGAAGCATTTGATTCTGAAGAGAAAATATAGCTGTATACACTATATACTTATCCTACTACTACTCTCCACAGTCATATATTCAGTGACCAATTCTATTGGAGGCTTCGCATGCTCATGCTATCACACTGCTTCCACCACATTTGACAAATTATGTTGTATACTTTGGATATTTATCCTTATTGTCACTATTCCACCAGGCTGTGAGTGTCACCTGAGCAGCTCTGTAGGATAGGGGTGTACTGAGCTGTCAGTATTGTGAGTGACAGCCCATTTCCCCAATCTGAGGCCGGGTTGTGCTGGGCTGTTGTTATTGTGATTGACAGCCCAACTGCGTGATCTGGCCGAGCCTGCAGGGTCTTACAGGTGTCACCCATTTTGGGTAATTACCTGGCTATTTAGCTGGCTGACTATTATTAGACATTGCCAGTTGCAGCTTTAACCTCAGTCGTGTGTCTGCTCTGTATTCTGATTTTCTGATCTTTGTTGCTGGATCTGGGATTTGTCTTTTTGACTACCCGTATGTATTACCCCTTTTGCCTTGACGCACTCTGACCTTTGTTTCCTGACCTCGGACTTGACATTTGACTATCCGCTTGTATTATTCCTTTGTCTATGACATACCCTCCTGGCATTTGACCTCCGACTCTTTGACTTCCCCGCCTAATGGCTTGCCCATGAGAAGTGACTCAGCATTGCACTTATTTTTGTCTTCATATTGTTCTTTCATGTGTATTCATGTGGTTTCCTGTGTATATGGAATCTTGTTTAAGAGCTAGGATCATTTGTTCGGATGTTTTCAAAGCAAGCAAAGCTAAACTTAACATTTCTGTTGAAAGTTGGCAACAGTTTACATCTTGTGGTAAACCCTCTAGATTTATATTGATACAGGTATTTCAAGATTGTGGACATGTGGGTTATGGACTTCCTCAAAAGCGTTGACTTGGCATGATGCTGTTAAGTGGTTTTCTTAACCAAGGAAAAAATGTGATCATTCAGTTTCATTGTCCTCTGTGTGCAATTCCTTGCCTTTGCTGTTTCTGAGCTTGCTAGTGCATTTTTTCTTATTAAGAATCTACAAAATTATTGATTTGACCACAAACCATCACTCTGATGATGACCACCTTCACTTGAATTAACACCTTATCCATTTTGAGAGTGAACAACTACCGAATACAAATTAAATACTTGGAATAACTAACCACACTATATCATAAAATGGCATATCAAAATCTAATTACATTTCAGCCAGTAAAAAGAGTCTATGTTAAAATAGCTGTATTTCAAAACCTGTAAATGCAATATTTTTGTAAAACCGCTTTAATTAAATCCTAAAATCCTCTATTGCACTAATGTATAAATATTATGTTAATGCACTGTCAATACTGGCTCATCACAGATGCTAATCTACTGAGCTCCCCCCTCCACTTTAAAGGGCTATTCTCATGTTCATTAACAGGCAAAATTGCAAAGTGCTTGTAAAAACAATCAATTTTGCGATGTTAAAAATCTCAAAAAGGGACTGATTTTTATTTTAATTGTTTACTCGTCATTGCCTGGGATACCATCATTAGCAGCAGTGGCCCAACATGTATGCTGCTTACAAGATCTTGCTAATTGATCTTGTAAGTTCTGCTCTGAAGCTGGCCTGATCACTGGTGCTCACTTTTAGCTCCCAAACAATCCAGCTTCAGTGCAATTGCGCTCCTCCAATGCTGTAAAGCATCAGAGAGCACATACTTCGGGCCAGCAACACAACAATGCTGGTGATCCAAACGCACCAATAGCCAATTATCAGAAAGCCTTGGGATTGGAATGCTCCTGCAGATGATGAGACACCCCCTTTAAAAATGCTATTCAATGTTAGGCTCTCTGCCCCCTTGTATGCAAGCAAGGACTGATATAGATCATGCACACTCTCTGCTACATTTGCTATAATAAAGCTTCTGCTTGTTGTAACATAATATGGCAGTTAATTGCTATTAGTGGTAGGGATTGGAGAGAAGAATAAGAAGTCTGGTAGTGAAGAAAACAAGACAAAAATATATGTAAGCATCATGTACTGTGTGAATACAGTATTGTAATATATGAAATATTTATACTTTTCTTACAGTACCCAATAATGAAAAATATTTTATTTTAACTTTTCTTCACAGTATGCTGCATAGCTTCCTGCTTAGTCTGCGCTGCGCATATTACCGTGCATAGTTTTGCTGCACATTCAGGAATTGGTCTGTGATTTCTGGTTTACCAGAATGTTATAAAAAAGGTAATTTAAATAAGGTTTTAACACTTTTTCACACAGCATTCCTCAGATCTCTAATGTGCGTAATTGTGCACTTACTGTTTCTTAACATTAATTTGCAAACAAGCAAGTAATTGGTTTTGCAAAGTAAATGTAATCTTCCTAATAGCAAACATTACTTTGTCTTTGGCCTCTGTGAACAGCTGATTTTGCATCCATCAACTATTCTTCTTGTTTGATCCATTCACTTTCTGTCATTCTCACCTGCCATTTCCAAGTCAACAATGAGCTAATGACTCTGGTCAATCTTGTCTGGAAAACAATGTGGATTGAAATTACGACAGTCTAGGATTATTCAGCTGATATTTATTGGAACATTTTTGGAAAAAAATATATCACATACAGATAAGTAAATTCTAACTAAACTTAAAATACCAGAAAGTATGATTTCCTTGAGAATAGTTGAATAATTAATAAATAATATATTAGAAAGTCCTATTAAAGGGCCACTGTTAAAGAAAAATGTTTTGCCTTGTTTAGTGCAGATCTACCACCAAATTTTACCATTCAAACTTGATACATTATTAAATAGATCTCTTAGTCCTGATGAGGCTGGTGTACTTACTTTGACAATATAATGGTTTTTTTGAAAGTATAAACTCATCCTCTGCCCATCTATCCAACTTGACAATACCCCAGTGTTTCTCATTCCTACTTCTACTGCTATTACTGTGACTGAAATGTTCAATGTGAAATGTTAATCATGTCATGGTGAGGAGCCTTTTAAAGCCATAATACTCCTCTGGGAAATATGCAAATTGTCTCTTCAGAGAGGAAGAGGACCAGAACTCCAGTGCCACCTACAGGAAGTAGCAATCCTAAAAGTCAATAGTGACACTTTAACGAGCCTTATCACATGACTTAGGATTAGTGATGAGCAAACATGCTCGCCACTGCTTGGTGCTCCCCGGAGCATCACTGTACTCGACGAGCTTGGCACTTGGCGAGTATTTCCGGGTTGCTTGGGCGGGAACTCCGGTCCCCTCCCTGCATGTTTGGCGTTCTTTAGAGAGCCAATGAACATGCAGGGATTGCCTACCATGCACTGTAATACCGTAGCCATGTTGGTTGTGGGCATTACAGTGATCGGCTGGCCGCCCAACATCATCAGGTATATATAAGACCGGGCGCCGCCATGCTTGTCACAGTCTACCCCAGAATTAGCAGAGTAGGGAGAGGTGCTGCTGCCTCAGGGAGAGATTTGCTTGTTTATAGTTAGTATAGGTATTCCACAACATATATATATATATATCCAACTGAACTAACAGTCCTTCTGAGGACTAATCCAGCTGCATATATTCAGTGGTGATAGCAGGAGGCAGGCAGGCAGGCAGTGTATGTGGCAGACTGCAGTGTATGATACAGCGCAAGAGGGTCCACTGAACGTCCTGTTAGTATAGGTATTCCACAACATATATATATATATATATATATATATATATATATACACACTGCTCAAAAAAATAAAGGGAACACTTAAACAACAGAATATAACTCCAAGTTAATCAAACTTCTGTGAAATCAAACTGTCCACTTAGGAAGCAACACTGATTGACAATCAATTTCACATGCTGTTGTGCAAATGGAATAGACAATAGATGGAAATTATTGGCAATTATCAAGACACCCTCAATAAAGGAGTGGTTCTGCAGGTGGGGACCACAGACCACATCTCTGTACCAATGCTTTCTGGCTGATGTTTTGGTCACTTTTGAATGTTGGTTGTGCTTTCACACTCGTGGTAGCATGAGAAGGACTCTGCAACCCACAGAAGTTGCTCAGGTAGTGCAGCTCATCCAGGATGGCACATCAATGCGATCTGTGGCAAGTAGGTTTGATGTGTCTGTCAGCGTAGTGTTCTGAGGCTGGAGGCGCTACCAGGAGACAGGCCAGTACACCAGGAGACATGGAGGGGGCCATAGGAGGGCAACAACCCAGCAGCAGGACCGTTACCTCCACCTTTGTGCAAGGAGGAACAGGAGGAGCACTGCCAGAGCCCTGCAAAATGACCTCCAGCAGGCCACAAATGTGCATGTGTCTGCACAAACGGTTTGAAACCGACTCCATGAGGGTGGTATGAGGGCCCAACCTCCACAGATGGGGGTTGTGCTCACAGCCCAACACCATGCAGGACGCCTGGCACTTGCCACAGAACACAAGGATTGGCAAAGTCGCCACTGGCACCCTGTGGTCTTCACAGATGAAAGCAGGTTCACACTGAGTACATGTGACAGACATGACAGAGTCTGGAGATGCCGTGGAGAGTGATCTGCTGCCTGCAACATCCTTCAGCATGACCGGTTTGGCAGTGGGTCAGTAATGGTGTGGGGTGGCATTTCTTTGGAGGGCCGCACAGCCCTCCATGTGCTCGCCAGAGGTAGCCTTACTACCATTAGGTACCGAGATGAGATCCTCAGGCCCCTTGTGAGACCATATGCTGGTACGGTTGGCCCTGGGTTCCTCCTAATGCAGGACAATGCCAGACCTCAAGTGGCTGGAGTGTGTCAGCAATTACTGCAAGATGAAGGCATTGAAGCTATGGACTGGCCCTCCCGGTCCCCAGACCTGAATCCAATTGAGCACACCTGGGACATCATATCCCGCTCCATCCACCAACGTCAAGTTGCACCACAGACTGTCCAGGAGTTGGCGGATGCTTTAGTCCAGGTCTGGGAGGAGAGCCCACAGGAGACCATCCGCAACCTCATCAGGAGCATGCCCAGGCATTGTAGGGAGGTCATACAGGCACATGGAGGCCACACACAATACTGAGCCTTATTTTGACTTGTTTAAGGACATTGCATCAAAGTTGGATCAGCCTCTAGTGTGTTTTTCCACTTTAATTTTGGGGGTGACTCCAAATTCAGGCCTCCATTGGTTAATAAATTTGATTTCCATTGATGATTTTTGTGTGATTTTGTTGTCAGCACTTTCAACTTTGTACAGAACAAAGTATTCAATTAGAATATTTCATTCATTCAGATCTAGGATGTGTTATTTGAGTGTTCACTTTATTTTTTTGAGCAGTGTATACATATATATCCATCTGAACTAACAGTCCTTCTGAGGACTAATCCAGTTGCATATAATCAGTGCTAGGCAGGCAGGCAGTGTATGTAGCAGACTGCAGTGTAAGATACAGCACAAGAGGGTCCATTGAAACGTCACGTCTGCTGCTGCTGTAATAATTACAGATATCTATAGACATAGAAAGGCAAATTTATTTTTTATTCTAATCCTGGTTATTTGCTTAAAAAGCCATCCAGAGTACACCATTTTTCTGCTCCTTTTGCTTGTTCTCACTGCAGAATAAAGGCAGATCTGTTCCATATTCAGTGATAAAAATCCAGACATTTGAACTGAAAGTGGAAAATATTGGCCTCCTTTTCCATTCTGTTGCAGTGTGTCGGTGAAGCTATTAACACTAGGTCTCTGTGTAAAATAATATTAGTAACTTACAGGCCTACTATTTAAAACAGTGGTTCTCTGTCAGACATATCACCTTTAAGACTGTTCAAAAATCAGACATTTCTTCCATTTTCATTCCGTTGCAGTGTGTCAGTGAAGATATTCACACTAGGTCTCGGTGTAGAATAATATTAGTAAATTACAGGCCTACTATTTAAAATCGTGGTTCTCTGTCACACATATCACCCACAAGACTGTTCAAAAATCAGATATTTCTTCTATTTTCATTCCGTTGCAGTGTGTCTGTCAAGCTATTCACACTAGGTGTCTGTGAAGAATAGTATTAGCAAATTACAGGCCTGCTATTTAAAATTGTGGTTCTTTGTCAGACGTTTCACATATAACTGCATTCCAAAATCAGCCATTTTTTGTGAACATGGAAAATATTGTCCTCCATTAAAAATGGTCAAAGTGCATGGCAAGGGACGGGGAAGTGGATGTGATGTTGCATGCAAAGGCTGAGGCTGAGGACGTGGCCGTGTGCAAGCTGAAATTGTGCCACAACAAACACCCACATCTTCTAGCTCGACCTTCCGGTCCCAATTAATAGGGGACAGCAGAACACTACTATTGAAAACAGAGCAGTGTCAAAAGGTTATTGGTTGGATAGCAGATAATGCTTCCAGTCACTTAGACACCACCACCACCACCCTGTCTTCCACATGGTCAAGTCTCAGTAGCCGTGAGTCTAGACTGCATATTCCTCACCCTGATCCTCCTTCCTCCCACCAAGCCGAGTGCACGGAGTGGAGACAACTGATCCCACACTTGGACACTAAGAAGAACTGTTCACTTTTCCATTTGTAGATTCGGGTCTCTCGCCGGTACAGCTTCAAGCGAGTCAAGAGGATAACGTGTGTAGCGATGCCCAAATATTGGAGCGGCCACGATGACATAATGGCGACGGTGGGAAAATGCAATTATTGTCGCAAGAGGTGGATAATGATGATGATGAGACACAATTGCCAGAAAGTCAGAAGGAGGACCAGGGTGTGGAAGTGGAAGACGAGGTGGTGGATGATATAGTAACTGACCCATACTGGCAGGAGAACCTACAGATCAAGGACAGCAGCACACAGAGGGAGGGAGGTGTAGCACTACAACAGGCAAGAAGAAGCAGCGTGGTGGTAGCAGACACAAGGCGGGAAAGCGTTCCTCGTAACGCTAACACAATGGAGGTTAACAGTACAACTGTTAGGTCTTCCCGAGTCTGGTTATTTCTTAAAGACTCTGCAGATAACCCCAAAAAGGTCATTTACCTGAGAGGCCAGCATCAGCAGGGGTAGCAAAACAACCAGCCAGACCACCACCAGCATGATCAGGCACATGGCAGCAAAGCACCCGACTAAGTGGGCCGAACCGCAGTGTCCAGCAACAGTGTCCTCGGGTGACACCACTGCTTGTTCTGCTATCGTGCGTGCACTCCAATCCACTGTCCAAGGCGCATGAGATGCCTCCCGCCCTGCACCTGTCGTTGAGCACTCTCAACTAGCACCATCAGCAATCCTTGTCCCAGCGCAGTGTTAAGTTGTCCCTACCCCAGTCCTTGGAACGCAAGCGCAAATACGCAGCCAATGCCCCACAGGCCACACTACTAAATTCTCACATTTCACGAATGCTTGCACTCGAAATTCTGCCTTTTAGGCTCATGGAGACGGAAGCACGGTCCCCAGCCGCCTCTATTTCTCCCGGTGTGCCATCCCTCCATTACACGAGCATGTGTCCCACAACATTAGATGTGGCCTCGACAACCCAGTTACTGGGAAAGTCCACCTCACCACGGACATGTGGGCAAGTGCTTGTGGGCAGGGGCGGTACATCTCACTGACGTCACACTGGGTTAACATAGTGGAAGCCGGGAACCAGTCGGACCTTGGGATGGAACACGTGCTCCCAATGCCGAGGATTGCGATCCCTGGGTTAATCAGGGTTGCCCCACATTCTACAGCTCCTGCACCTCCTCCTCCTCTTCAGCCTCCATCTCCGAAATGACCACATCAGTCGCAAGCTTGAAGCACTGCAGCACTGCCTCGGCCAAGCGGCAACAGGCTGTGGTGAAGCTAATATGCTTAGGTGACAAGCCGCACAATGCTGAAGAGTTTTGAACAGCTCTGAAAGAGCAAGCAGATCTGTGGCTGACACCTTGAACCTACTGCCAGGCATGGTTGCATGTGACAATGACCGGAACCTGGAGGTGGCTCTGAGGCGAGGCGAGCTCACACACGTGCCATGTCTGGCCAATGTGCTTAACCTTGTGGTTCAGCGGTTTATCAAAACCTACCTGGATCTGTTGGATCTGCTTGTCAAAGTATGCCGCCTGTGTGCCCATTTTAGAAAGTCATCTACAGCTTCCCTTGCTGTTCTTCAGCAGGGTTTGCAGAATCCGGCTCACCAACTGATCTGCGATGTGTTGGAACTCTACATTTCAGATGTTGGGAAGGATTTGTGAGCAGAAGAGGACAGTTGTTAACTACCAGAACCAACAAGGCCGTCGGTAGTCAGGTCAAACTCCACACATAAAACCTCAGGAGTGGATATGTATGTCAGACATATGTACCATCCTCCAAAACTTTGAGGACTCCACCAAGATGGTGAGCGGCGATGACGCCATAATTAGCGTTAACATCCTGCTTTTCTGTCTTCTGAAATGCTCTCTGCTCACAATCAAAGAGGATGCATTGCAGGCGGAGCACGATGAGATGGAGCAAGGAACCATACAGGGTGATTCCACACAGCCCAGCCTCATCTCATCCCAACGTGGATTGGGTGACAGTGAGGAATAGGAGGGGGAGGAGGAAGAACAGGAGCTAGTTTCCTGCCCTATAGACCGTACTATCTGCACAACTGTCATACCGTCTGTTCAGTGTGGATGGCCTGAAAACACAGAGGAGGAGGAAGAGGATGAGGAGAAAAGCTTAGTCAGTCATCCTCTTGGTGAGGATATGGAAGTCTTGCCTCTTTGCAGTCTGGCACACATGGCTGAGTATATGTTACGCTGCCTTACCCGTGACCCATGCGTTCTCCAAATTTTGGGTGACAGTCATTATTGGTTGGTGACACTTCTAGGCCCACGCTACAAAGAGAACTTTCTGTCTCTTATTCCTGCACAGGACAAGCCTAATAAAATGGTGCAGTATGAGAAGGCCCTTGTTGCAGAATTATTAAAGAATTTCCCATCTGAAAATGCTAGCGGCAGAGGTTACAGTTCGTTGGACAACCAAGGAGTACAGGCGAGAGAGACACAAATGCTATCCAGCAGAGGCAGAGGAACACTGTCAAAGTTCTGGGACAGTTTTCTCTGACCTTTCCATTTCACAAGCCCTAATGAACAGGGTACTCTCTCAAGTAATGAAACGTTTCAGAAGATGGTGAGAGAGTACCTTGCAACCTTACCAACAATTCCTCTGTGCCTTATAATTATTGGGTATCCAAGCTGGACACGTGTCATGAACTGGCTCTCTACGCCTTGGAGGTCCTGGACTGCCCTGCCACTAACGTTTTTTCAGCGGGTTTTTAGTGCCACCGGTGTAATTATAACCGATAGACGCATCCGCCTGTCAACTGAAAATGCTGACTCTTAGAAAAATGAACAAGGACTGGATTGGGTCAGACTTCTCAACACCACCGAATTATAACAGCGTAACATAAACTCAAATACAGTGTCTTTTTTTTTAGAGGTCAAACTCTATTCCCATGCACCTCTGTCTTCACACCCAGACATGGGTATACGCTTCCTGATTTTGTCTATTTGCTCTTGTCCTCCTCCTTCCCTGCATCCTTATTCTCCATCACCATATCACCACCATATGTACCATATCAACATATCTACGTCTCTTGCAAGGGACATTGGAGTTCCTCCAAATTTTTGGCAGCCGTTGCTTCACTGCATAGGCAAACAGTATGGGAGTCCTACTTCCTTATAATGGAAGCATTTTTTTCAGGAGGCTCTCCGACCTCTACGTCTCTTGCAAGGGGCATTTGAGTTCCTCCAAATTTTTGGCAGCCGTTGCTTCACTGCATAGGCAAATAGTATGGGAGACACACTTCTTAATAATGGGAGCATGTTTTGTAGGAGGCCTGCCGACCTCTACGTCTCTTGCAAGGGGCATTGGAGTTCCTCCAAATTTTTGGCAGCCGTTGCTTCACTGCATAGGCAATCAGTATGGGGGACACACTTCCTAATAATGGGAACATTTTTTTCAGGAGGCCCTCCAACATCTACATCTCTTGCAAGGGGCATTAGAGTTCCTCCAAATTTTTGGCAGCCATTGAATTCACTGCATACCCTTTAACTGTATAACAGACCCTCTCCTTTCTAATGGGAACATGTCGTAATCATTACTGTGGCCCAGCTCTAGGTGTCTTTAAATTTTTAGTAGGGTTTTTCCTAAATTTTGGCAGCCGTTGCACTAACTGCATACCTTATAACTGAATAGCAGACCCTCTCCTTTCTAATGGGAATATGTCATAATCATTACTGTGGCCCAGCTCTATGTGTCTTTAAATAGTTTGTGGGGTTTTCCCAAATTTTAGCCGGCCCTGCAGTCACAGCATGGGCATTACCCCTATAGGAGACCTGCTCCTTTATAATGGGTACATTTTTTTTACTGAGACCCTCCTCTATGTCTCTTCAAAGGGGTATTGGGTTGCGTCCGTGCAAATTTTTGGCAGCCCTTGCAGTCACTGCATATGCAATAACAGTATAGGAGACCCACTCATTAATAATGGGAACAACAAAGCATAGCTGGCTGATGGCTCTCTAAGAATAGCGAGGGCCGACAGCTGGCCCTTTAAGAATAGTAAGGGCCGCCTGATGGCCCTATAAAAATATACTTTGTGACTTTCAGAGTCCATCCATCATAAATGAAACAGGATGTGTCTGATGATGTGTCACACACCACATGGCCAGATAAGATTGTAAAATATTAAAATTACATTTCTGGGTGAGTGCAGTTGTCTTAAAAAATACCGTAAAAATAAATAAATAAATAAATAAAAACACAGTAGGATCTTTCTTTAGTATAAAAACCAGACTCGTCAATGTGACCGCAATGTAATCACATTGTTCAACTACTGCACATCCTCTTCTAGTTCGGCCTCCATCTCCGAATGACCACATCAGTCACAAGCTGAAAGCACTGCAACACTGCCTTGGCCAAGCGGCAACAGGCTGTGCTGAAGATAACATGCTTAATGCTTAGGTGACAAACCACCCACTGCTGCAGAGCTGTTGAAAGTTGTAACTCAGCAGCCTGATCTGTGGCTCTCACTGCTGAACATACAGCCAGGCATGGTCGTGTGTGACAATGGGCAGAACCTGGTGATGGAGAAATGACAGCTGAAGTAGATACGGTTTCCCTATATGCCAGTCCTTTCATCTAGCTAAAGAATATGGCTGTGGTGAAATACAACTCCCACTGAAAAGCAGTTTCAGACTGAAAACCATTGGGCCCACCAGAGGATTTGATTCTGAGGGCTTACCTTTCTCCCCCACTCAAGAGCCCCATAGCAGCTGCAAAGTTTGTGCTATCATGACCTCTCCTGATGGAGAAGCCAGGGCCCACCAGAGGATTCTCTGTTGGGACCGTCCAACAATACTGAAAAGCAGTCCTGTTTAAGAAAAGTGTGTTGGACGGTTCCCGGACACTCTATGACTGCTTTTTTACTGATGTGGAAACCCACGGAGAACATACAAAATCCTTGAAGATGTTGTCCTTGCTGGGATTTGAACCCAGGATCCCAGCGCTGCAAGGGTTCAGTGCTAACCACTGAGCCAATGTGCTGCCGTTCACCCTCTGATATCTAACAGGCTGGAGAAACTTGCACCTACTACCACTCTATCTTCAGCTCCTTTGTGAGAAACTAATGTATTTGGGCAGCCACTCAGTCTACCAAATAAAATTCCTGAAAAGGAAATTGGAGATGGCTTCGCTACTTGTACTGGAGGCAATGCTAATACCATAGCGTTGTACTATAGTTTACTGGAAATATTCCAGGCTAGTAGGAGGCAAGCAAATTCCCACAGAAAAGTACCAGCAGTAATGTTCAGGGACCCGCGCTTGTAGAAGGCGGAGACGATACCGGGAGAAATATTGGCAGCTGGGGACCGAGTATGGACACCTGGCTGCCGCCGCCATGAGGTTGTGGACAGCGTCCGCCTCCACGAGCCTAAATTGTCACATTTCAAGTGCAACCAGCTGCCCAGAAATCTGACAGTTTACTATTGTGGTCTGTGGGTGGGTGGCTGTATACTTGCGCTTGCATTCCAAGTAACAGAAAGCTAAGCAGATGGTGGCCTCTATCATCATCATGGCCTCACCTCAGCACTATGAACTCTCCTGAAGGAGAAGCCAGGGCCCACCAGAGGAGTCTCCGGTTCTCTGGTGGGCCCGTCCAACTCTGCCGAGAAGCAGCCCTGGCTAAGAAAAGTGTGTGGGAAGGTTCCCGGACACTTTATGGCTGCTTTTTAAATGTGTATTGTACGTGCTTATGCATGTTATTTCTCAAACTGCATTACAGATCAGGCCATTGCCCAACTCTGTAGTCATGAAAATAAAGGCGCAAAGAAAGATGTTTGTGTGTCGAAGCACGACCGACAAGTGCGAGCTGATGTTGGATGGGCTGCCATTGCCGAGAAACAGCCCTGGCTAAGAAACGTGTGTGGTAAGGTTCCCCGACACTTTATGGCTGCTTTTTTACTGTAAACTTGGCTCTAATGAGATGTACCGTCCCTGGCCACATTCATTTGTTTGTGGTTAGGCGGTCCTTCCCACTTATGTCCACTGGAGAGGGCACTGGTAACGTTGTGGGACCCGTGCTTGTGGAAGGCGGAGACGACACCGGGGGAAATAGTGGCGGCTGGGGACAGAGTATGGATACCCGGCCGGCGCCGCCATGAGGTTATGGACAGCTTCCGCCTCCACGAGCCTAAAAGGCCATATTTCAAGTGCAAGCAGCTGCCCAGAAATCTGGCAGATTACTATTGCAGCCTGTAGGTGGGTGGGTGGCTGGCTGCATACTTGTGCTTGCATTCCAAGGAATGGGATAGGGTCAACTGAACGCTGCGCTGGGACAAGGACCTGGACAGTGATTTTTGAAAGTCTGCAAAGACAAGTGCATAACTGGAGGCATCTACGCATGTGCCAAGGATCACTTATGATTAGTTTTGAGCATTCCGATACTGAAATATCGGGTATCGGCCGATATTCACGGTATCGGAATTCCGATACTTAATTCCGATACTTTTACAATATCGAATACCGGAATCGGAAGTTCCCATAATGCCTGTGCTCTGCAGTGTCTCTGAAGGATGACAAGCTGGATCGCAGCGCTCAGCTGAGATCCAACCTGTCATCAGAATGCCATCCCAGCGGGGGAGAATTCTCCTGATTGTTTAAAAGCCGGCGCGCGGTAAAAAGCCCCCGGCTTTTAAACAATCACACAGCCCCATACTGCTTCCCCGCAGCCTCCCACCCCGATCCTCCGCTCCCCTCGCCACCTCCCATCCCGATCGTAAGTTAGGACCGGGCGGGGAGCGCAGCACCAAGGAGCGAAGGACCCGGGCGGGGAAGCCGGCAGTGAAAAGACTTCACCGCCGGCTTTCCCGTTCTGTGCTGCGCTTTCCCGCCGGTTATTTCAAATGAACAGCTGAGGTATCAGGTGATGCCGATCAGCTGTTCATTTGAAATAGCCGCGGTGCCCTCAGAGGGTTCATGTGAGTTCATGCTTGACTGCATGAACTCACATGAACTTTCCCACGGCCGCACAGGTCAGCCTCACCTCCCAGACCATCAGACCGGTCATGATTAGTGTGTGTGCGCGTGTGTGTGCGGGGTGTGTGTGCGATGTCTGCGTGTGTGTGCGGGGTGTGTGTGCGATGTCTGCGTGTGTGTGCGCGGTGTCTGTGCGATGTTTGTGGGTGTGTGTGGGTGTGCGCGGTGTCTGCGAGTGTGTGCGGGTGTGCGCGGTGTCTGCGATGTGTGCGGGTGTGTGCGTGCAGGCAGACATAGGCCGATGTGACACTACTACTCCCATCGGCCTATGTCTGTCCCCCGTCCACTCGTGCCAGCAGGATCAGCTTGATGGGAGCAGTAGTTCCCATCAGCCTGATCCTGCTATTTAAATTGCCCTACTGTGCCCCAATAAATTTTAAATACATGTCATTGGTGGCCAGTGGTTACCTACAATAAATTAGTTCATACATTACCTGTCCCCGCCGATCGCCACCTAAAATAAAGTAAAAAATAAAAAACTACACCTATACTCACCTAGACACCTAATTCCCCGAAGCCATCGATCTCCTGTAATAAAATATAAAATAATAAACCACAACCTTATCCTTACCCCTCCGTAGTAGTCCACGAGTGTCCCACGAAGATCTCCAGTTTAGAGCAGCCACATAGAATGTGACCGCTCTGAACCGCTGCCGCCGCTAGAATGACGGGGCCGTAAAGCAGCCCCGTCATTGCATAAGCGGGTTCGCCGGAGTTCAGGCAGCACTGCTCCGGTTAGCTGCTTTACGGCCCTGCTGTATCGTGAGAAATTCCCACGGTACAGCACTGCCATAAAGGAGGTCTCCGGAGCTGCGCTGCCTGAATGCACTCCGGTGACCTCAGTCAGTGGCTCCTGCTGCCGGGAGCGGACGTGTTCCCGGCATCGTGAGCTTACAGCAGCCATGCACAGCTGTCACCATCTCCAGATGTGACAGCTGTGCATGGGAGATCAGCGCAGGAACGTGGACAGGTAACTATTATTTTTAGTAAACTAAGAATTAAATAAAATTGTGTGTTTTATTTCAAATAAAGTATTTTTTTCTGGGTGTAGTGTGTTTTTTCTTTTTAACACTTTGTAGGTTAGTAATGGGGGTGTCTCATAGACGCCCATCATTACTAACCTGGGCTTCATGGCAGCTGGCGCTGACATGAACCCCACCACTATTACCCCCTGCCACCGCACCAGGGCAGCGTGGAAGAGCGAGGCTAAGTGCCAGAATTGGCGCATCATATGGATGCGCCATTTCTGGGGCGGCTGATGGCTGGTGTTTCTAGCCTGGGAGGGGGCCATTATTCATGGCACCCTTCCTGGGCTATTAATATCAGCCCCCAGCTGTCTGCCTAGCCTTTGCTAGCTATTAAAATAGGGGGGACCCCACGTCATTTTTTTTGGGGGGGTCCCCCATTTTAATAGCTATTAAAGGCTAGGTATTCAGCTGGGGGCTGATATTAGTAGCTGGGAAGCTCCGTGGGTTTTACCCCCTTCCCAGGCTTCAAACATCTGCCCCAGCCGTCTGCTTAACCTCCGCTAGAGACTAAAATTATGGGGGATCCCACGCCATTTTTTTTTTTAAATAAATCCTTTATTTTAACACTAAATGACATTTGAGGAGTTAATAAAGATGCAGTCCCTAAATTATTATTTATTTTTTAATTAATTTTTCCCAAAACTTTTGACGTGGGCTTCGCCATATTTTTGTATGCCAGCCAGGTACAGCATCCAGCTTCTATGAACGCGCCATTTTCCGTGGCGGCTGCGGACTGCAATTTTCAGGGGGGGGGGGGCAGAAAGCTTGGGCCTCCCTGCGCAAAGCCCCACGTCAATTTTTTTTAAATTATTTAAGGAAATTCATGAAATAATTAAAAAAAATTGATGTGGGGCTTCGCCCTATATTTGTGTCCAGTCAGGTACAGCAGGCAGGAACGGGCTGCGCCCAACCACCAGCTGCCTATTTGTACCTAGCCAGACACAACAATATAGGGAAGCCCTTTTTTTCTTAATTATTCCATGAATTTCATGAAATAATTTAAAAAAAAAATACGTGGGGCTTCGCCCTATTTTTGTGTCCAGCCAGGTACAACTAGGCAGCTGGGGGCTGGAATCTGCAGCGCAGGGAGGCCCAAGCTTTCTGGGCCCCACCCGCTGCAAATTGCAGTCCGCAGCCGCCCCGGAAAATGGCGCGTTCATAGAAGCGCCATCTTCTGGCGCTGTACCCAACTCATCCAGGGCCCTGGTGCGGTGGCTCACTGGGTAATAAAGTGGTTAAGGCCAGCTTGGCATTATCAGCTGGCCCTAAGCCCGAAATTCATGGGGTCACGCCAATATTAGACATGACCGCCATGAATTTCTAGTAAAGTATTTAAAAAAAACACAAACACCCAGAAAAAAGTCCTTTAATTGAAATAAAGACACAATTCTTTATTGTTCTAAATTAAACCATACTTACCGTCACGCCCATTCCAGCTGAAGCCAACGATCTCCTGGAATAAAAGAAAAATAATAAAGCAACCTCATCCTTACCTTTCCATGGTTCCCACGACAGCTTCAGCTCTGCTACATCGAGATGACAGGCTGGACCGCAGCAGAAAGCTGCCATCCAGCCTGTCATCCCGCAGACACTGAGAAGCGCAGGCATGCTTGCGCTCCTCAGTGTCAGGCTGTGACGGCATAAAGATGAGCCGAGGTCATGTCCAATGAACTCAGCTCACCTCATGCACGTCACTGACAGCGTGGGAAAATTCTCCTGCACTCAGCGCTTCAGCGTGAGAATTCTCCCACGCTGTCAGTGACGTGCATGAGGTGAGGTCATGTCCAATGAACTCAGCTCACCTCATGCACGTCCCTGACAGCGTGGGAAAATTATCCTGCACTCAGCCCTTCAGCGTGAGAATTTTCCCACGCTGTCAGTGACGTGCATGAGGTGAGCCTAGTTCATTGGACATGACCTCGGCTCATCGGGATGCCATCACAGCCAGACACTGAGGAGCGCAAGCATGCCTGTGCTTCTCAGTGTCTGCGGGATGACAGGCTGAATGGCAGCGTTCTGCTGCGGTCCAGCCTGTCATCTCGATGTAGCAGAGCTGAAGCTGTCGTGGGAGCCATGGAAAGGTAAGGATGATGTTGCTTTAATATTTTACTTTTATTGCAGGAGATCGTTGGCTTCAGCTGGAATGGGCGTGATGGTAAGTATGGTTTAATTTAGAACAATAAAGAATTGTGTCTTTATTTCAATTAAAGGACTTTTTTCTGGGTGTTTGTGTTTTTTTTAAATACTTTACTAGAAATTCATGGTGGTCATGTCTAATATTGGCGTGACCCCATGAATTTCGGGCTTAGGGCCAGCTGATAATGCCAAGCTGGCCTTAACCCCTTTATTACCCAGTGAGCCACCCCACCAGGGCCCTGGATGAGTTGGGTACAGCGCCAGAAGATGGTGCTTCTATGAACACGCCATTTTCCGGGGCGGCTGCGGACTGCAATTTGCAGCGGGTGGGGCCCAGAAAGCTTGGGCCTCCCTGCGCTGCAGATTCCAGCCCCCAGCTGCCTAGTTGTACGTGGCTGGACACAAAAATAGGGCGAAGCTCCACGTATTTTTTTTTTAAATTCATGAAATTCATGGAATAATTAAGAAAAAAAGGGCTTCCCTATATTGTTGTGTCCAACCAGGTACAAATAGGCAGCTGGTGGTTGGGCGCAGCCCGTTCCTGCCTGCTGTACCTGACTGGACACAAATATAGGGCGAAGCCCCACATCAATTTTTTTTAATTATTTCATGAATTTCCTGAAATAATTTAAAAAAAATTGACGTGGGGCTTCGCACTATATTTGTGTCCAGCCAGGTACAGCAGGCAGGAACGGGCTGCCCCCAACCACCAGCTGCCTATTTGTACCTGGTTGGGCACAACAATATAGGGAAGCCCTTTTTTTCTTAATTATTTCATGAATTTCATGAAATAATTTAAAAAAAAAAATACGTGAAGCTTCTCCCTATTTTTGTGTCCAGCCAGGTACAACTAGGCAGCTGGGGGCTGGAATCTGCAGCGCAGGGAGGCCCAAGCTTTCTGCCCCCCCCCCCCGCTGCAAATTGCAGTCTGCAGCCACCCCGGAAAATGACGCGTTCATAGAAGCTGGATGCTGTACCTGGCTGGCATACAAAAATATGGCGAAGCCCACGTCAAAAGTTTTGGGAAAAATTAATTAAAAAATAAATAATAATTTAGGGACTGCATCTTTATTAACTCCTCAAATGTCATTTAGTGTTAAAATAAAGGATTTATTTTAAAAAAAATTGATGTGGGGCTTCACCCTATATTTGTGTCCAGCCAGGTACAGCAGGCAGGAACGGGCTGCCCCCAACCACCAGCTGCCTATTTGTACCTGGCCGGACACAACAATATAGGGAAGCCCTTTTTTAAAAAAATTATTTCATGAAATAATTAAAAAAAAATTGACGTGGGGCTTCGCACTATATTTGTGTCCAGCCAGGTACAGCAGGCAGGAACGGGCTGCCCCCAACCACCAGCTGCCTATTTGTACCTGGTTGGACACAACAATATAGGGTAGCCCTTTTTTTCTTAATTATTCCATGAATTTCATGAAATAATTAAAAAAAAAAATGCGTGGGGCTTCGCCCTATTTTTGTGCCCAGCCAGGTACAACTAGGCAGCTGGGAGCTGGAATCCGCAGCCCTGGGAGGCCCAAGCTTTCTGGGCCCCACCCGCTGCAAATTGCAGTCCGCAGCCGCCCCAGAAAATGGCGCGTTCATAGAATCGCCATCTTCTGGCGCTGTACCCAACTCATCCAGGGCCCTGGTGCGGTGGCTCACTGGGTAATAAAGGGGTTAAGGCCAGCTTGGCATTATCAGCTGGCCCTAAGCCCGAAATTCATGGGGTCACGCCAATATTAGACATGACCACCATGAATTTCTAGTAAAGTATTTAAAAAAACACAACACCCAGAATAAAGTCCTTTAATTGAAATAAACACACAATTTTTTATTGTTCTAAGTTAAACTATACTTACCATCACGCTCATTCCAGCTGAAGCCAACGATCTCCTGCAATAAAAGTAAAATAATAAAGCAACCTCATCCTTACCTTTCCATGGTTCCCACGACGGCTCCAGCTCTGCTACATCGAGATGACAGGCTGGACTGTAGCAGAACGCTGCCATTCAGCCTGTCATCCCGCAGACACTGAGAAGCGCAGGCATACTTGCACTCCTCAGTGTCTGGCTGTGACGGCATAAGGATGAGCCGAGGTCATGTCCAATGAACTCAGCTCACCTCATGCACGTCACTGACAGCGTGGGAAAATTCTCACGCTGAAGCGCTGAGTGCAGGAGAATTTTCCCACGCTGTCAGTGACGTGCATGAGGTGAGGTCATGTCCAATGAACTCAGCTCACCTCATGCACGTCACTGACAGCGTGGGAAAATTCTCCTGCACTCAGCGCTTCAGCGTGAGAATTTTCCCACGCTGACAGTGACGTGCATGAGGTGAGCTGAGTTCATTGGACATGACCTCACCTCATGTATGTCACTGACAGCGTGGGAGAATTCTCACGCTGAAGCGCTGAGTGCAGGAGAATTTTCCCACGCTGTCAGTGACGTGCATGAGGTGAGCTGAGTTCATTGGACATGACCTCGGCTCATCTTTATGCCGTCACAGCCAGACACTGAGGAGTGCAAGTATGCCTGCGCTTCTCAGTGTCTGCGGGATGACAGGCTGAATGGCAGCGTTCTGCTGCAGTCCAGCCTGTCATCTCGATGTAGCAGAGCTGGAGCCGTCGTGGGAACCTTGGAAAGGTAAGGATGAGGTTGCTTTATTATTTTACCTTTATTGCAGGAGATCGTTGGCTTCAGCTGGAATGGGCATGATGGTAAGTATAGTTTAATTTAGAACATTAAAGAATTGTGTGTTTATTTCAATTAAAGGACTTTATTCTGGGTGTTTGTGTTTTTTTGTAACTTTGACTATGGGGTTAGTAATGGGGGTGTCTTATAGACGCCTCTCCATTACTAACCTGGGCTTGATGTCAGCGGGCATTATAAGCTGACATCAACCCCAGCCCTATTACCCCAGTGCCACCACTACAGGGCAGTGGGAAGAGTGAGGCTAAGTGCCAGAATTGGTGCATCCTATGGATGCGCCATTTCTGGGGCGGCTGACGGCTGGTGTTTCTGGCCTGGGAGGGGGCCAATATTCATGGCACCCTTCCTGGGCTATTAAAATCAGCCCCCAGCTGTCTGTCTAGCCTTTGCTAGCTATTAAATTAGGGGGGACCCCACGTTATTTTTTTTGGGGGGGTCCCCCATTTTAATAGCTAGTAAAGGCTAGGTATTCAGCTGGGGGCTGATATTAGTAGCCTGGGAAGCTCCGTGGGTATTACCCCCTTCCCAGGCTTCAAACATTTGCCCCAGCTGTCTGCTTAACCTCCGCTAGAGCCTAAAATTAAGGGGAACCCCACGCCAATTTTTTTTTAAATAAATCCTTTATTTTAACACTAAATGACAAGTACAGTAATCAACACTGTCACTGTACTTCATATATATGTGACTGACATGTTTCTATGTATGTAATCTATGTGTGATGCTCTATTCTTTCTATTCTAAATTGTCGGGTACAGATGCTGAATTGCCGGCCGGCTTTTTTAAAGAGATGGTGCATGAAAACACTATTATTTTTTTAAATAAATCCTTTACACTAAATGACAAGTTCTGTAAGCAACACTGTCACTGTACTTCATATATATGTGACTGACATGTTTCTATGTGTCTAATCTATGTGTGATGCTCTATTCTTTCTATTCTAAATTGTCGGGTACAGATGCTGAATTGCCGGCCGGCTTTTTTAAAGAGACGGTGCATGAAAATACTATTATTTTTTTAAATAAATCCTTTACACTAAATGACAAGTTCTGTAAGCAACACTGTCACTGTACTTCATATATATGTGACTGACATGTTTCTATGTATCTAATCTATGTGTGATGCTCTATTCTTTCTATTCTAAATTGTCGGGTACAGATGCTGAATTGCCGGCTGGCTTTTTTAAAGAGACGGTGCATGAAAACACTATTATTTTTTTAAATAAATCCTTTACACTAAATGACAAGTTCTGTAAGCAACACTATCACTGTACTTCATAGATATGTGACTGACATGTTTCTATCTATCTAATCTATGTGTGAAGCTCTATTCTTTCTGTTGTAAATTGTCGGGTACCGGTGAATGCCGCTGATGAATTGCCGGCTTTTCATGTCATTCTACATTATTCTTAGTTGTTTTACTTCATGTAGAATTAACCTACAAGGAAAGAAAGTGTTTATTTTCATTCCGATATTTGTGTCCCATTGACTTGCATTGGTTTCCGGTATCGGAATCGGCGATATCCGATACTTTTTGGGTATCGGCCCGATCCAATCCGATACGATATTTCCTGATATCGGAAGGTATCGCTCAACACTACTTATGATTGGTACACTTTTAGGCAGTGACCTGGGAGTCAGAGATGTTTTCAGGGGTCTTCCCCATGCTGTTCCCATGTCTTTTCAGCACTGTATGCATGTGTCTTATGATGTGTCACACACCACATGGCCAGATAAGACTGTAAAATGTTAAAATTACATTTCCCAGAGAATGTATTTGTCTTGGTTGAAAGCAATGCAAAAGCGCAAAAACGCTTCAAAAACTCTACATGTGAACATAGCACAAGGTGTGGATGAGCATTTTTGGGGGGTTATTTATGTTGCCTTATATACAAGTCATTACCCTGGAAATGATGTTCCTTAACATATTTTCGAGGAAAATCCATTTTGGTTTAGTTTTTGCATGTTTTATTGTGATTCCGTAAAAGTGGCGCAATACCTCTGACAACATTGTTGACAGCAGTGACCTCGGCATCAGAAATGCTTCCAGGGGTCTTCCCCATGCTGCTCCCATGTAATTTGAGCACTGTTCCCATCAATTTGGGCAATTTTTAGGCCCTCTGCCGACTGCCGGGAGGAGCCGCCTGAAAAATACTCGAGTTTCCCATAGACTTACATTGGGCTCATTACTCGGTCCGAGCACTCGAGCATTCCAATTTTCTTGACTCAAACAACGAGTACCTGAGCATTTTAGTGCTCGCTCATCACTACTTAGGAAATAAGCCAGAACCAGAAACTCAATTTGCAGACACTGAGGAGCATTGCAGCTTTAAAAGTCTCCTCACCGTGACATGCTTAACATGTCGCTGTCCGCAAGGAAAAATGTTACCCCTTAGATACTGTCTGACACTCTCACCCAGCCAAACCAGAACTCACACTTTGCACTGACGATAGGAAGTACCCCGAAACACAGTGTCTGCAAATTGAGTTTCTGGTTCTGTCTTATATCCTTAGTCATGTGATAAGGCTCGTTAAAGGGTCACTGTTGACTTTTAGAATTGCTACTTCCTGTAGGTAGCACTAGAGTTCTGGTCCTCTTCCTCTCTGAAGAGACAATTTGCGATGTGCAGTGAGATATTTTTAAGACGTTTATGACTAAAGATTAGTGTTGAGCGAACATGCTCGACACTGCTTGGTACTCGCCCGAGCATCACGCTACTCGGGATGTTCGGCGAGCACCGAGCATTTCTGGGTTACTCGGGCGGGAGCTCGGGTCTCCGCCCTGCATGTTTGGCGCTCTTTACAGAGCCAATGAACATGCAGGGATTGCCAGCCAGTCACTGAAATGCTGCAGCCATGTTGGTTGTGGGCATTACAGTGATTGGCTGGCCGCACAGCGTCACCTCAAGTATTTAAAACGGGGTGCCGCCATCTTGGACACAGTCACTCCGGATTAGACAGTGTAGGGACAGCGCTGCTGATTTAGGGAGAGATATAAACTGCAAAATAGTTAGTGTAGGGTCTGTAAAGGCTGCCAGAACAAACAAACAGTCCTTTTCAGGACTAATATCCATCCCAGATTCCAGGCAGGCAGGCTGTATAGGAGACACAGTGGTTATACCAGCAAACGCTGCATTACAGTCCTGTGTGCTCCTGTTGCTGAAATTGCTGGACTTAGCACCAGGTGTCGGGGGCCAGGAAAAATCCTTTTTTTTTCATCTAAATCCTCCTTTTTTTTCCTCCTTCACACTGTACAAATACCCGTCTTATTAACCTTTTGGTGCCCCCCCCCCCCCAAAAAAAAAAGCGTGTCTCTGATTTTTCAGACACAAATATAACTGTTGAAAATAGTCTGGTGTAGGCTAGAAAAACAGAAGTGTTGTTTTGCACTTCCACGGTTCAAACCTCTGTATTATCCATTTTGGGCCATTTGTATCTAAAAAAAAAAAGCAGTTTGAGTGTGTCGCTCACTGTTCAGCCGCAAATATCTCTATTTAAAAAAGTGTGGTATACCCCAGTAAACAATAAATGTGGTTTTGCCATCCCACGGTAAAAAATCTCTATTATTCAGGTTTTGGTAGTTTTTTCCGTAAAGAAAAACAGTAGTGTCTCCTGACTGTTGTGACACAAAAATATATCTGTTGAAAATAGTCTTGTGTAGGCCCGACATCCCAGTGTGGTTTCGTAGTTCCACGGGTCAAATCGCTGTACTATCCAGTCTTAGGCCTTTGGTATCTAAAAAAAAAGCAGTTTGAGTGTGTCGCTCACTGTTCAGCCGCAAATATCTCTATTTAAAAAGTGTGGTATACCCCAGTAAACAATAACTGTGGTTTTGCCATCCCACGGTAAAAAATATCTATTATTCAGGTTTTGGTAGTTTTTTCCGTAAAGAAAAACAGTAGTGTCTCCTGACTGTTGTGACACAAAAATATATCTGTTGAAAATAGTCTTGTGTAGGCCCGACATCCCAGTGTGGTTTCGCAGTTCCACGGGTCAAATCGCTGTACTATCCAGTTTTGGGCCTTTGGTATCTAAAAAAAAAGCAGTTTGAGTGTGTCGCTCACTGTTCAGCCGCAAATATCTCTATTTAAAAAGTGTGGTATACCCCAGTAAACAATAACTGTGGTTTTGCCATCCCACGGTAAAAAATCTCTATTATTCAGCTTTTGGTCATTTTTTCCATAAAGAAAAACAGTAGTGTCTCCTGACTGTTGTGACACAAAAATATATCTGTTGAAAATAGTCTTGTGTAGGCCCGACATCCCAGTGTGGTTTTGCAGTTCCACGGGTTAAATCGCTGTACTATCCAGTTTTGGGCGTTTGGTATCTAAAAAAAAAGCAGTTTGAGTGTGTCGCTCACTGTTCAGCCGCAAATATCTCTATTTAAAAAAGTGTGGTATACCCCAGTAAACAATAACTGTGGTTTTGCCATCACACGGTAAAAAATCTCTATTATTCAGGTTATGGTAGTTTTTTCCGTAAAGAAAAACAGCAGTGTCTCTTGACTGTTGTGACACAAAAATATATCTGTTGAAAATAGTCTTGTGTAGGCCCGACATCCCAGTGTGGTTTCGCAGTTCCACGGGTCAAATCGCTGTACTATCCAGTTTTGGGCCTTTGGTATCTAAAAAAAAAGCAGTTTGAGTGTGTCGCTCACTGTTCAGCCGCAAATATCTCTATTTAAAAAAGTGTGGTATACCCCAGAAAACAATAACTGTGGCTTTCCTCTTCCACGGTTCTAATCTACTCTTTATTACCCTTTTTCCATTGATAGTGCAAGTGTAAGCTATTTTACTTCATTTACAATGTGCAAGGCGCGTGGCAAGGGACGTGGAAGTGGACATTCTTGTGATGGTTCGTGCAGAGGACGGGGCCGTGGCCAAGGTGAAAATGTGCCACAACCAACAGCCACATCTTCTCGCTCCCACTTCTTGACCGAATTACTAGGGAAGCACAGAACAACACCAGTATTGAGAACTGATCAGTGTGAACAGGTTATTAATTGGATAGCAGATAATACTTCCAGTTACCTGGGCACCACCACCTCCGGTCTGTCTTCCACACGGTCAACTCTTAGTAGCCGTGAGTCTCGACCGCATACTCCTCCTCACCCTGATGCTCCTTCCTCCCACCATGCCGAGTGTCGTCAGACAGCAAGTGATCCCACACTTGGACACTCTGAAGAGCTGTTCACTGGTCCATTTCCTTATTTGGGCCCCTCGCCTGATACGCTTGAAGTGGTGGAAGAGGAGATCCCATGTTGCGATGCCCAAATATTTGAACAGCCACGGCCACAGGAAGTCGACGTTGGCAATCTGTCACAAGAGGTGGACGATGACGAGACACAATTGCCAGGAAGTGAGGAGGAGGATCGTGGTGCGCAAGTGGAAGAGGAGGAGGTGGTGGATAATCTAGTAACTGACCCAACGTGGAAGGAGGACATGCAGAGTGAGGCCAGCAGCACACAGGGGGAGGGAGGCAGAGTACCCCAACAGGCAGGAAGAAGCAGTGTGGTGGCCGCAGACAGAAGGCAGGCAACCGTTCCCCGTAACACAAACACGAGGGACGTTGCCAGTAATAGCGGTAGGTCTTCCAGAGTCTGGAATTTTTTTAAAGACTCTGCTGATAACCCCAAAAAGGCCATATGTTCCACCTGCCATGCCAGCATCAGCAGGGGTGACAAAACTACCAGCCTGACCATCACCAGCATGATCAGGCACATGGCAGCAAAGCACCCGACTTTGTGGGGCGAAACCCAGGGTCCACGACCAGTGTCAGCGGGTGTCACCACTGCTTCTTCCACTGTTGTGCATGCAATAGAACCCCCTTTTGTGTGTGCAAGGCAATCCCCTGTCCATACTGCATGTAAAGATGCCCCCTCCTCTCAGTCTTCACTTGTTATGGCAGTTTCTCAAGAAACAGCATCAACGTCCACGTCCACGTCCCACTGCAGCATTCAATTGTCCATATCCCAGACCTTTGAACGAAAGCGGAAATTCGCAGCTAACGCCCCACAGGCCACAGTCATAAATTCGCACATTTCACGACAGCTTGCATTTAAAAATGCTGCCTTTTAGGCTGGTGGAGACGGAATCCTTCCGCAATCTTATGGCAGTGGCCGTCCCTCGGTACTCGGTCCCCAGCCGACACTATTTTGCCCGGTGTGCCATCCCTGCACTACACAAGCACGTGTCCCAAAGCATCTGTCGTGCCCTCAACAACGCAGTTACTGGGAGAGTCCACCTGACAACGGACGCGTGGACAAGTGCTTGTGGCCAGGGACGGTACATCTCTCTGACGGCACACTGGGTAAACATAGTGGAAGCCGGGACCCAGTAGGACCTTGGGACGGAACACATCCTCCCCACACCGAGGATTGCGGGCCCTATGTCAGTCAGAGTTGCCCCCACAGTGTACAGCTCCTGCGCATCCTCCTCCTCCTCCTCCTCATGTTCAGCCTTCATCTCAGATATCACCACATCAGTTACAAGCTGGAAGCATTGCAGTACTGCCTCCGCCAAGCGGCAACAGGCTGTGCTGAAACTCATAAGCTTAGGTGATAAACCTCACACTGCTTGTGAGTTGTGGACAGCTGTGAAAGAGCAGGCAGATCTGTGGCTGAGACCGCTGAACCTACATCCTGGCATATTCGTGTGTGACAATGGCCGTAACCTGGTGGCGGCTCTGAGGCGAGGTGAGATCACACACGTACCATGCCTGGCTCATGTGCTTAACCTCGTGGTTCAGCGGTTTCTTAAATCGTACCCCGAGTTGCCAGATCTACTCGTGAAAGTACGCCGCCTGTCAGCTCATTTTCGCAAGTCGGCTACAGCTTCCGCCGCCCTTGCTGTGTTGCAGCAGCGTTTGCTGCTTCCGGCTCACCGATTGGTGTGTGATGTCCCCACACGTTGGAACTCTACCCTCCACATGTTGCAAAGGATTTGTGAGCTGAAGAGAGCAGTTGTGGAGTACCAGCTGCAACAAGGCCATCGATATTCAGGTCAGACTCCACACATAAGACCTCAGGAGTGGACCTGGATGTCTGACATATGTACCATCCTGACAAACTTTGAGGAGGCCACCAAGATGGTGAGTGGCGATGACCCATCATTAGTGTCAGCATCCCACTTGTCTGTCTTTTGCAACGCTCTCTGCAGAGAATTAAAGAGGAGGCATTGCAGCCATAGTATGATGAGATGGATCAAGAAGCCGTAGCGGGCGATTACACACAGTCCAGCCTCATCTCATCCCAACGTGCATTGGGGGACAATGAGGGAGAGGAGGAGGAGGAGGAGGAAGAACAGGAGCTGCTATCATGCGTTGTAGACGGTAGTACCTGTACAAGTGTCATACCGTCGGTTCAGTGTGGGTGGCCTGAGGCCAGGGGGGAGGAGGAAGAGGAGGAGGAGGAGGAGAGCATGGTCAGTCGTCATCTTGGTGAGGACACGGAAATCTTGCCCGTTACCAGTCTGGCACGCATGGCTGACTTTATGTTACGCTGCCTTAACCGTGACCCTCGCGTTGTCAAAATGTTGGGTGACAGTCATTACTGGTTGGTGACACTTGTAGACCCCCGCTACAAGGAGAACTTTCACTCTCTTATTCTTGAGGTGGAGAGGTCTACAAAAATGGGGCAATACCAGAAGGCCCTTGCTGCAGAACTCTTAAAAAAATTCCCATCTGAACACGCTAGCGGCAGAGGTCACAGTTCGTTGCCCAACCAAGGCGTACAGGTGAGAGAGATGCAACTCCAATCCAGCAGAGGCAGGGGAACACTGTCAACGTTCTGGGACAGTTTTCTGACACCCGACCAGCTTACAGGCCCTGAGGCGCGGGGTACACTCACAAGGAGTGGAAAGTTTCAAAAGATGGTGAGGGAGTACCTTGCCGATCGTACCAGCATCCTCCGTGATTCCTCTGTGCCTTTTAATTATTGGGTATCCAAGCTGGACACTTGGAATGAACTCGCTCTGTACGCCTTGGAGGTCCTGGCCTGCCCTGCCACTAGCGTGTTATCGGAGCGTGTTTTTAGTGCCGCTGGGGGAATTATAACTGATAAGCGCACTCGCCTGTCAACTGACAATGCTGACAAGCTGACCCTTATCAAAATGAACAAGGGCTGGTTTGGCCCAGACTTCTCATCACCACCAAATGACAGCAGAGTAACATAAAGTCAAATCCACTGTGTTATTTCGGGAGGTGTATTCACATGCACCGCTTCACACCCACACATTCCTCATTTCGGCTGTTAAATCTTCTTCTCCTTATCCTCAGCCTCCACCACCACTATACCACCAGGGTGCCAGCATTGCAAGGTCCTCCGTCCTTATTTTTGGCAGCTTTTGCTTGTAAGGCATAAGCAAATACTATGGGACACCCACTCCCCAATAATGGGACATATGTTTGTAATATGCTGTATTGCTTGGCTCTTGTAAGGGGCATTGCAAGTTGCTCCGTCCTAATTTTTGGCAGCTTTTGCTGGGAAAGCATAAGCAAATACTATGGGACACCCACTCCCCAATAATGGGACTTATGTTTGTAATATGCTGTACTGCATGGCTCTTGTAAGGGGCATTGCAAGTTGCTCCGTCCTAATTTTTGGCAGCTTTTGCTGGGAAAGCATAAGCAAATACTATGGGACACCCACTCCCCAATAATGGGACTTATGTTTGTAATATGCTGTACTGCATGGCTCTTGTAAGGGGCATTGCAAGTTGCTCCGTCCTAATTTTTGGAAGCTTTTGCTTGGAAAGCATAAGCAAATACCATGGGATACCCACTCCCCAATAAAGGGACTTATGTTTGTAATATGCTGTACTGCATGGCTCTTGTAAGGGGCATTGCAAGTTGCTCCGTCTTAATTTTTGGCAGCTTTTGCTTGGAAAGCATAAGCAAACACTATGGGACACCCACTCCCCAATAATGGGACTTATGTTTGTAATATGCTGTACTGCATGGCTCTTGTAAGGGGCATTGCAAGTTGCTCCGTCCTAATTTTTGGCAGCTTTTGCTGGGAAAGCATAAGCAAATACTATGGGACACCCACTCCCCAATAATGGGACTTATGTTTGTAATATGCTGTACTGCATGGCTCTTGTAAGGGGCATTGCAAGTTGCTCCGTCCTAATTTTGGGCAGCTTTTGCTGGGAAAGCATAAGCAAATACTATGGGACAATGCACTTCCTTTGGAAGTGCATTGAGGTGAAGGGTACATTGCTGGAAAAGGAAGAAAAAAAAAAAAAAAAACTCTTTAAATCTCTTAGTTTGCGAGTGTGAACGAGCTGCGTGTGTCCGGAGCGTAAGTGCGAACGAAAGTAAGTGTGTGACTTGTTTTTCAGTGACTTTGGATTCAGGGAGTTTGGAAGGGAGGACTTAGGACTGAATTGCTGACTGTATTTCATGCTTTCTTTACTTTACTTTTTACTTAATTAATCCACCTGACCTACTTATCTGATTCCCCCGTCCATACTTGATACTTAACTGATCCCCTGCCGATATCTAATTGATACACTTGCACATCCCTAATTGATCCCCGTCCATACACCTATATATAAATAATTGTGTTTTGTACTTGTATATATATACTGACTGTATCCCCATATTTAGAATGACGTCCATTTTGGCCGGAGCCGTGCAGTTTACATCTTGCGCAATGTATGCATTCCGTGAGCAACCGCTCGAGGATCCATACTGCTGCGAGAGATGTGAGCATATCGTGCACTTGGAAGCCCAAATTCTGGATCTAAGTGCTCAGATAGCGGTACTGAGGAGCATCGACAACATGGAACAGAGTTTGCTGCTCACCGAGCAGACACTCAATGGGTCAAAACTGGGGGTGGAGCATAGAGGGGAAGTGCAGGCTGAACAGGCAGGGAGCTGGATAACAGTTAGGAGGGATAGAGGGAAGAAGTATAGGAAGGCTTTTTCAGAACCGGCATTATTGGAGCACGACAGATCCTCTGACCGCCGGGGGAGTGTATGCTCCAGTAATGAGGGGGAGGGGGGAAGTGTAGGGCAGGCAAGACAGGTTCTGGTAGTGGGTGACTCTATTATTAGGGGGACAGACAGGGCAATCTGTCACAAAGACCGGGATCGCCGAACGGTGTGCTGCCTCCCTGGCGCTCGAGTCCGGCACATCGCGGATCGGGTTGACAGGTTACTGGGTGGGGCTGGCGAAGACCCAGTGGTCATGGTCCACATCGGCACCAATGACAAAGTGAGTGGTAGATGGAGGGTCCTTAAAAATGATTTCAGGGACCTAGGTAGGAAGCTTAGGGCAAGGACCTCCAAGGTAGTTTTCTCAGAAATACTACCAATCCCGCGAGCCACACAGGAGCGCCAACGGGAAGTTAGGGAGGTGAATAAGTGGCTAAAGAGTTGGTGCAAGGCAGAAGGGTTTGGGTTCATGGAGAACTGGGCCGACTTCGCGGTCGGCTACAGGCTCTACCGTAGGGACAGGCTGCACCTCAATGGGGAGGGTGCAGCGCTGCTGGGGATGAAGATGGCTAATAGGTTGGAGGAGTTTTTAAACTAGAGACGGGGGGGAAACCAAGGAAATAGGTGGGATGTGAGGCAAGCAAGGGGGAAGGGGAGAAGTGAATATAATGAGGGTGGAGAGGGTGGTGGGGATAGTACAGTTAGATCGTTAGAGAAGAATAGGATGCTAAATAACCCCAAAGTTTTATCTTGCATGCTGACCAACGCAAGAAGCCTGACCAATAAGGCGGATGAGCTGCAGGCGCTTATATCGGAAGAGAGGTATGACATCGTAGGTATAACAGAGACTTGGCTAGACGATAGCTACGACTGGGCGGTAAATTTATTAGATTATAGTTTATTTAGAAGGGACCGGAAACAGGGGAAAGGCGGAGGAGTCTGCTTATATGTAAAGTCATGTCTAAAACACAGACTAAGGGAAGATATAGGAGAGGGAGAAGAGGGGGTCGAGTCCATGTGGGTAGAGATAGAGGGAACTAAAAATAATAATAAAATATTACTGGGGGTCTGCTATAAGCCACCAAATATAACAGAGGAGAATGAGAATCTGCTATTAGGACAAATAGACAAAGTAGCAAAACATAATGAAGTGATTGTAATGGGGGATTTCAACTACCCGGATATTGACTGGGAAACAGAAACCTGTAGATCTCAGAAAGGAAAAAGGTTCTTGACAAATATTAAGGATAATTATCTCTCCCAACTAGTGCAGGAACCAACGAGAGGGAAGGCCGTGTTGGACTTAATATTGACTAATAGGCCTGATAGAATAACTGAGGTACAGATAGGGGGGCACCTAGGTAATAGCGACCATAATATTATCGACTTCAAAATGCCCTTCAGTAGGGTTATCAATAAGGGAACAACAAAAACATTAAACTTTAGGAGGGCGAAGTTTGATCAGCTGAAAGAAAGCCTTCAACTTATTGACTGGGACAAAGTTCTTAATCAAAGGAATACGAATAGTAAATGGGAAACCTTCAAAAGAATTCTGAATACTCAGTGCGAGAGGTATATACCGTATGGGAATAAAAGGGCCAGAAATAAGAGGAAACCAATATGGTTGAACAAGAACGTAAAAGGGGCGTTAAATAGCAAAAAAGAGGCATTCAAGAGATTAAAACAGGAAAACAGTAAGGAGGCACTAATGTGTTACAAGGAAAAAACGAGAACCTGTAAAAAACAAATTAAAATAGCGAAGGAGGAAACAGAGAAACGTATTGCTAGGGAAAGTAGATCAAATCCCAAACTGTTCTTTACGTATATAAATAGTAAAAGGATTAAATCGGATAATATTGGACCGATAAAAAGTGAGGAAGGCAAAATCATAGAGAAAGCTGAGGATAAAGCTAATCTATTAAATAATTTTTTTTCGACAACTTTCACAAAGGAAATCGAACTAACAGGAGAAATGAGAAGTGACAAACTTAATCCCCCACTAAGTATGACAAATCTAACCCAAGCTGGGGTACAGAAACGCCTCAGTAGCATTAAAATAAACAAATCACCAGGACCTGATGGCATACACCCACGGGTACTAAGGGAACTAAGTAATGTGATAGACAGACCGTTATATCTTATATTTAAGGACTCTGTTGAGACTGGGTCTGTGCCACTTGATTGGTGACAGGCGAATGTAGTGCCAGTATTCAAAAAGGGAGCGAAAAGTGACGCCGGAAAATATCGACCGGTGAGTCTGACGTCCGTTGTGGGCAAAATTTTTGAAAGCTTCATTAAAGAGGCAATTACGGAGCATCTTGATGCTAATAATCTTTTAATCCCGAACCAACATGGATTCATGAGGAATCGCTCCTGCCAAACAAACCTGATTGACTTCTACGAGGAGGTTAGCTCTCGAGTAGATCAGGGGGAACCAGTGGATGTCGTGTATCTCGACTTCTCAAAAGCATTCGATAGCGTGCCACATAATAGGTTGGTATACAAAATGAGAATGATGGGGCTGGGGGAAAATGTCTGCAAGTGGGTAGCTAACTGGCTAAAGGATAGAAGGCAGAGGGTGGTTATAAATGGAATATACTCAGATTGGGTAAGCGTCACTAGTGGGGTACCACAGGGGTCTGTACTAGGCCCAATGTTATTTAATATCTTTATTAACGACATAGTCAACGGGATAAATAGTAAAATATCAATATTTGCAGATGACACAAAGTTATGTAAAACAATTAATACAAAAGAGGACAGTGCAGACCTACAGAGGGATTTGGATAAGCTGGGTAGGTGGAGCATTAAATGGCAAATGAGGTTTAACGAGGAGAAATGTAAGGTCATACATATGGGAAGGAAAAATGGAAGTCACCAGTACTCACTGAATGGGAAATCATTGGGGAATTCAGAGATGGAGAAGGACTTGGGCATCTTGATTGATAGCAAACTAAATTGGAGTGCCCAAAGTCAGGCCGCTGCTGTAAGGGCAAACAGGGTAATGGGATGTATCAGAAGAGGTATAGCTGCAAAGGATGAGAACATTGTTCTTCCACTGTACAAAGCACTGGTCAGACCACACTTGGAATACTGTGCTCAGTTATGGGCCCCAATATATAGAAAGGATATAAATGAGCTTGAAAAGGTACAAAGGAGGGCAACAAAATTAATAAAGGGAATGGAGGGACTGCAATACCCAGAGAGGTTGGCAAAACTAGAACTATTCAGCCTGGAAAAGAGAAGGTTGAGGGGGGACATAATAAATGTGTACAAATATGTTAGGGGACAGTATAGAGATCTTGCCCGGGATTTGTTCAAAAGGAGGGATATTACTTGTAACAAGAGGGCAATCACTAAGACTGGAAGAGAAAAGGTTTCAGCACCAGCATAGGAAGGGGTTCTTTACGGTAAGAGCAGTGAGAATATGGAATTCACTGTGTGAGGAGACGGTAATGTCGGATTCACTACACCAGTTCAAGCGGGGACTGGATGCATTTCTAGATACCAGGCAGATTTCAGCATATACTTAAAAATAAAATAAAATAGCAAGTTGATACAGGGATTTATTCTGACTGCTGGTTTCAGAGTTGGGAGGGAATTTTTCCTCAGGTGAAGATTGGCCAAATCATTTGGGGTTTTTGCCCTCCTCTGGATCAACTTTAGCAATTACAGAACTAACAGGTCGAACTTGATGGACGCAAGTCTTTATTCGGCTTTACAAACTATGTTACTATGATACTATGTTACCCACTCCCCAATAATGGGACTTATGTTTGTAAAATGCTGTACTGCATGGCTCTTGTAAGGGGCATTGCAAGTTGCTCCGTCCTAATTTTTGGCAGCTTTTGCTGGGAAAGCATAAGCAAATACTATGGGACACCCACTCCCCAATAATGGGACTTATGTTTGTAATATGCTGTACTGCATTGCTCTTGTAAGGGGCATTGCAAGTTGCTCCGTCCTAATTTTTGGCAGCTTTTGCTGGGAAAGCATAAGCAAATACTATGGGACACCCACTCCCCAATAATGGGACTTATGTTTGTAATATGCTGTACTGCATGGCTCTTGTAAGGGGCATTGCAAGTTGCTCCGTCCTAATTTTTGGCAGCTTTTGCTTGGAAAGCATAAGCAAATACTATGGGACACCCACTCCCCAATAATGGGACTTATGTTTGTAATATGCTGTACTGCATGGCTCTTGTAAGGGGCATTGCAAGTTGCTCCGTCCTAATTTTTGGCAGCTTTTGCTGGGAAAGCATAAGCAAATACTATGGGACACCCACTCCCCAATAATGGGACTTATGTTTGTAATATGCTGTACTGCATGGCTCTTGTAAGGGGCATTGCAAGTTGCTCCGTCCTAATTTTGGGCAGCTTTTGCTGGGAAAGCATAAGCAAATACTATGGGACACCCACTCCCCAATAATGGGACTTATGTTTGTAAAATGCTGTACTGCATGGCTCTTGTAAGGGGCATTGCAAGTTGCTCCATCCTAATTTTTGGCAGCTTTTCCTGGGAAAGCATAAGCAAATACTATGGGACACCCACTCCCCAATAATGGGACTTATGTTTGTAAAATGCTGTACTGCATGGCTCTTGTAAAGGGCATTGCAAGTTGCTCCGTCCTAATTTTTGGCAGCTTTTGCTTGGAAAGCATAAGCAAATACCATGGGACACCCACTCCCCAATAATGGGACTTATGTTTGTAATATGCTGTACTGCATGTGACGCGCCCCCTGGGCGGTGTGTACACGTGTGTGGGATACCCGGTGCCGGGTCTCTGGGGTATGTAGTCTCCGTGGCGGTGACCCGATCCCGTTGCTCAGGCTGGTCAAACCAGTGGCAGTCTTTCTTAGGTTTTGAGGTTAATTGTCTGACTGCGCCACCCGTGGATTGCGGTCAGGGAGTAGCACCGCTGCAAGGCAGACCGCTGAGGCTGGTGTTGTGTGCGCAGCATAGAATGGGATAACTGCCCTCGGGAGGAGTATAGCCTCAGGGCAGTGAGTGTGGATGATGGGGGTGATGGTGCACGAGCGCAGGAGGAATGACTCAGAGTCTTTGCAGTGCAGTTCAGGGTCTTTACTGATGATTATAAGGTAGACTCTCCCGAGAGTACTGGCTAGCATAAGAGGCCTGGTCAGTCTGTGAGGAAGCAGGAGTTCCCCTGGCCAGGTGGAGTTGTAGGCCTCCCCGTCTGTCTGCACTCTTCCTGGCTACCTTGCTTTAAGCGGGTAGAAGTAGACCATATCCCTGAGTGTACCGTGTAGTGCTCACCCGTATGGCTGGTGACTTGGGGCCTTCTGTTAGCCTCCGCTCCACGACGGCGGTGCTGGTCCCTTGCTTGTGACTGAGCCTCCGGGCTTCTATGGCCAGAGGACCTGAAATCCCCTGCAGGCTGGTTTCTGCTGCTGGATATATAAGTCCTCACAGCTTCGGACTCCTGTGTCCGGTTCCTATTGTCTTCTGCCAGGGCGAGCTCTGCTCAGCTTCCAGCCCCTGGTCTTTAGCTCCTAGCTCCTACAGAGCTCCTTGCTGTTACTTTCCCTTGCTCTCACTCTGACTCTGACTGTTCTCTGACTCACTCAACCCCACCCCAGATCCAGTTTATAAGGGCAGAATTCTCCCCTCCCAGGATTGGGGCAGGAGGATGTTGCATGTTTAAGGGATCCTGACCAGGAAACCTCCCACTTGCTCTCCGACGTAATATCTCTATTACTGTGGTGACCAGACCCCTGGGGTGCCACACATGGCTCTTGTAAGGGGCATTGCAGTTCCTCATAATTTTTGGAAAGCCTTCCATTCACTGCTTAGGCCAACAGTGCACGGGAGACCCAGTTGCTATAAATGGAAAAAAAGGTTTAGTTAACGCCCTCTGACCTCCATGTCATTTCCAAGGGGCATTGGAGTGGCCCGAAATTTTTTGTAGGCATTGCACTCACTGTATGCCCTATAACTGTGTAGCCGAACCGCTCCTTTTGTTACGGAAACATATCCTACAAGACATATCTGGTTGACTGGCCTGAATTTGATGTGAATGGTCCCTGTTCCTCCTGCTCTTTCTCCTTTACCACTACCTCATCCATCATTTATCACCTGAAGCTTTGTTTTAACGGGAGTCATAGAACTTTGATAGTAGCAGGAAAACATCCAGCAATCCTCGGAGGAGGTAGGATATGCGCCAAAACGCTGACCACCTCAGGGCTAGCCGCTACTACATACATGCGCTTGCATTACAACAAAACAAAGCAGATGCTAACTTCTATCATCCTCATCATGCTCCTCACCTTGGCACTCTCAACTCCCCTGATGGAGAAGCCAGGGCCCACCGGAGGAGTCTGATAGTCCGGTGGGCTCGGCCAATGCTGCCCTAAAGCAGGCCAGGCTAAGAAAAGTGTGGGAAAGGTTACCCGGACAAATAGGGGTGGTTGGGGACCGAGTATGGACACCCGACCACCCCCTGGAGGCTGGGGAGCAAGCGGGGACACCCGGCCACCAGGCAGCTGGGGACTAAGTATGGCTACCAGGCCGCCGACACAGCCATGGCGTGGTGGCCAGATTCCGCCTCCACATGCCTAAAAGGCCCAATTAAAAGTGCAAGCAAGCAAGCAGTATGGTATTGCAGCCTGGTGGTGGGTGGGTGGCAGGCTGCATACTTGCGCTTGCATTGCAAGGAATGGCAGAGGTACAATTGAACACTGCCCTGGGACAAGGACTTGAATGGGGATAGTTGCAAGTCTGCAACGACAGGTGCAAGGTGGGAGGCATCTTGGCATGTACCATGAACAGGGGTTTGGCATGCACACACTACAGCGGAATAGGCTCTCCTTCCCACTAAATGCACTGGGGAGGGCTCAGGTAATGTTTTGGTATACGCGCTTAATCTTATGTATAAGGCACACCAGGACAAATATGGGGGGCTGGGGACTGAGTATGGATACCTCGCTGCCGAAGCAGCCATGAGGTAGTGGCCAGCTTCGGCCTCCTCCAAACTAAAAGGCCCCATTTCACGTGCAAGCTAGCAGTATGGAATTGCAGTCTGGGGGTGGGTGGGTGGCAGGCTGCACACTTACACTTGCATTAAAAGAAAACATAGCAGATGCTAACTTCTGTCATCATCAACATGCTCCTCACCTTGGCACTCTCAACTCCACCGATGGAGAAGTCAGGGCCCACTGGAGGAGTCTGGTTCTCTGGTGGGCTCGTCCAATGCTTCCTAAAGCAGGCCGGGCTAAGAAAAGTGTGTGGGGGGATGTTCCAAGGAGAAATAGGGGCGGCTGGGGACCATTTATGGACACCCAGCTGCCCCCAGGTGGCTGGGGACCGTGTGTGGACACCCGACCACGGGGCGGCTGGGGACCGAGTATGGAGACCCGGCCACCCCCTGGAGGCTGGAGAGCAAGCGGGGACACCCGGCCACCAGGTGGCTGGGGACTGAGTATGGATTCCAGGCCGCCGACACAGCCATGGCGTGGTGGCCAGATTCTGCCTCCACATGCCTAAAAGGCCCAATTTAAAGTGCAAGCAAGCAAGCAGTATGGTATTGCAGCCTGGGGGTGGGTGGGTGGCAGGCTGCATACTTGCGCTTGCATTGCAAGGAAAGGCAGAGGTACAATTGAACACTGCCCTGGGACAAGGACTTGAATGGGGATAGTTGCAAGTCTGCAACGACAGGTGCAAGGTGGGAGGCATCTTCGCATGTACCATGAACAGGGGTTTGGCATGCACACACTACAGAGGAATAGGCTCTCCTTCCCACTAAATGCACTGGGGAGGGCACAGGTAATGTTTTGGTATGCGCGCTTAATCTTATGTATAAGGCACACCAGGACAAATATGGGGGGCTGGGGACTGAGTATGGATACCTCGCTGCCGAAGCAGCCATGAGGTAGTGGCCAGCTTCGGCCTCCTCCAAACTAAAAGGCCCCATTTCAAGTGCAAGCTAGCAGTATGGAATTGCAGTCTGGGGGTGGGTGGGTGGCAGGCTGCACACTTACACTTGCATTAAAAGAAAACATAGCAGATGCTAACTTCTGTCATCATCATGATGCTCCTCACCTTGGCACTCTCAACTCCACCGATGGAGGAGTCAGGGCCCACCGGAGGAGTCTGGTTCTCTGGTGGGATCGTCCAATGCTGCCTAAAGCAGGCCGGGCTAAGAAAAGTGTGTGGGGGGATGTTCCAAGGAGAAATAGGGGCGGCTGGGGACCGTTTATGGACACCCAGCTGCCCCCAGGTGGCTGGGGACTGTGTGTGGACACCCGGCTGCCACCAGGCGGCTGGGGACCGTGTGTGGACAATGAGCATGGAGGAGCTCATTAAGCACCTGGTGCAGAGCCAACAAAAGATGCACCAGCAGTTCTTGCAGAGCCAGCAGAACATGCAGCAGAGCCAGCAGCATCATCAGGAGACAACCAAACTGTTGATGCAACAGATCCAGTTGCAGCAAAAGTCGACGCAGCAGCACCATCAGGCGCAGCAACAGCAGATACAGCTTCTGGCAGACGGCATCCAGGGCAGAGCAACCGCCCCACCCCCAGGGCCAACTGATGACTCCCAGATCAGGAAGGCGGTAAGACGGGCCACGCAGAAGATGACCCCTGGGGATGATGTAGAAGCATTTCTGACAGCCTTTGAGAGGGTGGCTGATCGGGAGAGACTTCCACCAGAACAGTGGGCAGAGGTTCTGGCGCCATATTTGTCAGGTGAACCCCAAAAATGCATATTATGACTTGGCACTGCAGGATGCAAAAGAATACGCCAAGCTGAAGACAGAGATCTTAGCATGCCTGGGAGTTCATATGGCGGTGAGAGCCCAACGAGTCCACCAATGGATGTATGCCAGCGACAAACCCCCTCGCTCTCAGATGTTTGACCTGCTGCATCTCGTTCAGAAGTGGTTGCAGCCAGAGTCCTCCACTCCGGCCCAGATGGTTGAGCGGGTGGTGATTGATTGATTCGTGCACTCCCTTCCCAAGTTAGTACAGACTTGGGCTGCCCAGGGCGATCCCCAGAACGCTGATGACTTCATCGGCCTGGTAGAAAGGTATCAGGTGGTTGAGAAATCCCTCTGGAAACTGGATATAGTCACTTCTCCATACTGGGATACCCAAAAGGGGGCGGGTTCACCACAGAAGGGGTCTAGAGCCACCACTGGGGTGAGTCCCACTCCCACTGAAGGTGCCACAAGGACTGTTGTTAAAGTTATAGTCTGTTGGTGGTGTCACAACCCTGGACACATAGCTGCCCGGTGTCATATGGCCCCTGAGCCCATGGACTGCTGCCTAGGAAGAGGACGGGGTTCCTATTATGCTTATCCAGCCTGCAGTGTGGACTGTTGACTGGGCGAGGGGCCGTAGGCATGTGCCGTATCCATTAATAGAGTAAAGGTGCTTAAACTGTTTGACTCTGAGAGTCTGGTCACTTTCATCAGAGCTACCCTTCCCCACTAGTGATGAGCGAGCATGTTCGTTGCTGCTCGGTGCTCGCCCAAGCTTCTCACTGCTAGAGATGCTCGGCGCTCGCTGAGTATTTCCGGGATTGATCGGCGGGAGCTCGGGTCTCCTCCCTGCATGTTTGGCGCTCTTTATAGCGCCAATGAAAATAGCTTTTTCTTTTTCTGGAATGCTTAAATATCCAATCCTACACAGTGGTTTTTTTCATTTTTTTTTCTTTCTCCTTCTGTGTTCTTAATTAGCTTATTATCTTTCATATGTGACTAGATCCAATGCTCACATGACTCAGACCTGCTTTTCTGATGGGCAGCCCAGTATATATATACTCTGTCTGTCAAGCAGTTCATCAGCTTTGACAAAGAGCATAGTATCATGCTCGAAATGCGTAGCTGGATCCCTATGATGTGATTTGTCCATTTAATTTTTATCTCATTACCTGAACTGATCTGAACTTTTTTTTATCAATAAAAAAAAATTAAAAAAATGTAAAAAATTTTGGGGAATTTTTTTCCTGGAAGCGAGTTTTTTCTTACATTTATACTGTTTCTACTACGTGAGACCACACGTTACTAGGCTTCCCTGCACCAGGAGAATGTGAGAACCAAGTGAGCTGAATTTTTTTTTTTTTATCTTATATAGCAGACTGCAGTGCACATAGGACATGAGGCTCCATTCCAGTTTTGTCTGCTGCTGCTGCTGCCACTGTTAGATGGTTCTAGAAATAGGCCCAGGTCTCAGGGGCCAGGAATAATTTTTTTTTGGATCTTAATCCTCATTATTTGCTTAAAAACCAATCCAGAGAACACAGTTTTTCTGCGCCATTTTCTTGTTGTCACAGCAGAATACAGCCAGGTCCTTTCCATATTACAGCGCTAAAAATCCAGCTAATTAAAACTGTGGTTTGTCTGTCACAAGGATCACATATAATTGCGCTGAAAATACTGCTATTTCTGGCCTCCATTAAAAAAAAATTTCAGTGTGTCAGTGAAGCAATTGACACCAGTTTTCTGTTCAAAATAGTTACCTACAGGTCTGATATTTAAAACTGTGTTTTCTCCATCAGACGGATCACATATATGTTTTCAGAAAATACTGCCATTTATGGCCTCCATTAAATTTTTTTTTCAGTGTGTCAGCAAAGTTTTTGACACTGGTTTGCTGTTCAAAATAGTTACCTACAGGCCAGGTACTTAATACTGTGTTTTCTCCGTCACATGGATCACATATACGTTTTCAGAAAATACTGCCATTTCTGACCTCCATTAAAAATTTGTTTCAGTTTGTCAGTGAAGCAACTGACACCAGTTTGCTGTTCAAACTACTTACCTACAGGCAAGGTATTTAAAACCATGTTTTCTCCGTCACACGGATCACATATATGTTTTCAGAAAATACTGCCATTTCTGACCTCCATTAAAAATTTATTTCAGTGTGTCAGTGAAGCAATTGACACCAGATTGCTGTTCAAAATAGTTAACTACAGGCCAGCTATTTAAAACTGTGATTTGTCCATCACACACATCACATATAAGTTCTCTCCAAATTCAGTCATTTGTTGTGAGCGTGGAAGATATTGCCCTCCATTTAAAATGGGCAAGGCACGTGGCAATGGACGGGGAACTGGAGGTGATGGTAATGATGGTGCATGCAGAGGCCGAGGCCGTGGGCAAGCTGAAATTGTGTCACAACAAACACCCACATCTTCTCGCTCAACCTTCCTGTCCCAATTAATAGGGGACCACAGAACACCACTATTGAACACATAGCAGTGTGAAAAGGTTATTGGTTGGATAGCAGATAATGCTTCCAGTCACTTAGCCACCACCACCATCACCTTGTCTTCCACACGGTCAAGTCTCAGTAGCTCTGAGTCTGGACTCATATTCCTCACCCTGAACCTCCTTCCTCCCACCATGCCGAGTTCCCAGAGACAACTGATCCCACACTTGGACACTCCGAAGAGATGTTCACTTTTCCATTTATAGATTCGGGCCTCTCGCCCAGTCCACTTGAAGTGGGGCAAGAGGACATTGCGTGTAGCGATTCCCAAATATTTGAGCAGCCAAGGTCACATGAAGGCGACATTGGGAAAATGTCACAAGAGGTGGACGATAATGAGACACATTTGCCAGAAAGTCAGGAGGAGGACCAGAGTGCGGAAATGGAAGACGAGGTGGCAGATGATATAGTAACTGACCCAATCTGGCAGGAGGACATTCAGAGCGAGGAGAGCAGCACACAGGGGGAGGGAGGCAGAGCACCTCAACAGGCAGGAAGAAACAGTGTGGTGGCCACAGAAAGAAGGCAGGCAACCGTTCCCCGTAACACCAACATGAAGGAAGTTGTCAGTACAACTGTTAGGTCTTCCCGAGTCTGGTTGTTTTTTAACCCCTTTAAAGGCCATGACGTACTAATATACGTCTGTGCCCTGGGACTTAAGAGCCTGACCCGTATTAGTACGTCATCACGATCGCGCGTGCACACAGGCTGCGCGGGCGCGATCGCCGCCGGGTGTCAGCTGATTGTCACAGCTGACACCCGGTACTATGTGCAGGGAGTGGTCCTGCACCGCTCCCGGCACATTAATCCCCGCAATGCTGCTATCAAAGTCGATCGCAGCATTGCGGTGGCTAAGGGAAGGTGATCGCAATACTCACCTCCTCTTCCGGCCTCCAGCGCTGTCTGCCGCGGCTTCCCTGGTGTTGCCATGACGACCTGATGTCATCATGACAACATCCGGGTCACCAGACAGCAGGAAGATTTTTTGGTCATGCACAGTGCATGACCAAACAATCTTCTCACTGTGCAGCGCTGACTGCCTGCAAGGCACAGAGATGGTGCTCCATCCCTATGCTACGCAGGCGTTCAGAATAAAAAAAGTGAAAGTCCCAGAGTGGGACAAAGTAAAAAAGTAAAAAAAAATTCTCAGAAAGTGAAATTTTTTTAAAAAAAAAATTGTAAAAATATAAAAAAAAAATCAAAAAAATAATCCACCAAAAAATATAATAAAATATAAAATATAAAAATATAATGTACCCATCAATAAATATTATTATGAAAAAAAACAAACAATGAAAGTACACATATTTTGTATCACCGCATCCGTAACGATCTGACCTATAAAACTGTCCCACTAGTTAACCCCTTCAGTGAACACGGTAAAAAAAAAAAAAATGAAGCAAAAAACAATGCTTTATCATCATATCGCCAAACAAAAAATGGAATAACACGCGATCAAAAAGACGAATATAAATAAAAATGGTACCGCTGAAAATGTCATCTTGTCCCGCAAAAAACAAGCCACAAAACAGCTCCATCATCCGAAAAATCAAAAAGTTATAGCTCTCAGAATAAAGTGATGCAAAAAAATGTTTTTTCTATAAAATAGCTTTTATTGTGTAAAAGTGCCAAAACATAGAAAAACAAAATAAATGTGGTGCCGCTGTAAATGTACTGACCCAAAGAATAAAGCTACCTTATCAATTTTACCACACGCGGATTAGAATAAAAAAAAAAAAAAAAACAATTCCTGAATTGTTGGTTCTTGTTTATTCTGCCTCCCAAAAGCTGGAATAGAAAGCGATCAAAAAATGTCACGTGCCTGAAAATGACACCAATAAAAACATCAACTCATCCCGCAAAAAACAAGCCATCACATGACTCTGTCGGGCAAAATATGGAAAAATTATAGCTCTCAAAATATGGCGATGCAAAAACTAGATTTTACAAAATATGTGTCTTTTAGTGTGTGACAGCTGTCAATCATAAAAACCCGATATCATTCTGGTATCTCTGTAATCGCACCAAGCCGAAGAATAAGGTCATCTTATCACATACACCGCACTAGGAATGGCGTAAAAAATAAACGCTAGGGCTGGCGTTGGGGTTAGGGTTGTGCTAATGTTGGGGTTAGGATTTTTTTTTTTCTAAAGTAAAAAAAAAAAAATAAATAACGATATGGCAACTAGTGTTGAACGCAAGTGCTCGCTACTTGAGTTTGCATCGAGTGCTAGGGTATACACTGAGTATCGCAGGTGCTCAAGTCTCCGCCCCATATGCTTCGCGGCCAAAATAACCTCGCGGGGATTGCCTGCCATGCACGAGCGATCCCCGCATGGTTTTTTTTGGGGTGTCTAATAACCGTGAAACAAGCGGGTGGGGACTCGAGCATTTCACTTGAGCACCCGTGAGAAATGATGCATACCTGAGTACCCGATGCAAACTCAAGTAGCGAGCACTTGCGCTCAAGAGTAATGACAACTTATTCAATATGATGACCTAATGTCATCAAATTCTGTGTCGTACCTCTGGGTTCAAAATGTTCACTATACCCCTTGATAAAAACCTTGAGGGGTGTAGTTTCCAAAATGGGGTCAATTGTGGGGGGTTTCAACTATTTAGGCACATCAGGGGCTCTCCAAACGCGACATGGCGTCCGCTCTCGATTCCAGACGATTTTGCGTTCAAAAAGTCACACAGTGCTCCTTCCCTTCTGAACTCTGCCGTGCGCGCAAACACTGTATTTTTCCCACATATGGGGTATTGGCGTACTCAGGAGAAATTGCACAAAAGTTTTTGGGGTCCATTTTCTCCTCTTAACCTTGTGAAAATAAAAAAATTGGGGCTAAAACATCATTTTTGTGGAAAAAGTTTGATTTTTTTTATTTTCACAGCTCCATGTTATAAACTTCTGTAAAGGACTTGGGGGTGCAAGGTGCACACCACACATCTAGATAAGTTCCCTGAGGGGTCTAGTTTCCAAAATGGTGTCACTTGTGCGGGTTTTCCACTGTTTAGGCACATCAGGGGCTCCCCAAATGCAACATGGCGTCCGCTGATTATTCAAGCAAATTTTACATTCAAAAAGTCAAATGGCCCTCCTTCCCTTCTGAACCCTGTCGTGCGCCCAAACAGTGGTTTTCCCCCACATATAGGGTATCTGCTTACTCAGGAGAAATTTTGGGGTCCATTTTTTTCCTGTTACCCCTGCAAAAATAAAAAAAATTGGGTCTAAAGTAACATATTTGTGAAAAAAGTTAAATGTTAATTTTTTTCTTCCACATTCCAAAAATTCCTGTGAAGCACCTGAAGGGTTAATAAAGTCCTTGAATGTGGTTTTGAGCACCTTGAGGGGTGCAGTTTTTAGAATGGTGTCACTTTTTGGTATTTTCTGTCAAAAAGACCCCTCAAAGGGAGTTTAAATATGATGTGGTCCCTAAAATAAAAGGTTTTGTAAATTGTTGGAAAAATGAGAAATCGCTGGTCAACTTTTAACCCTTATAGCTCCTCAATAAAAAAAATTTGGTTTCAAAATTGTGGGAAATGTTATTTATTAACTACTTTGTGTGACATATCTCTCTGAATTAAGGGCATAAAAATTCAAATTTTGAAAATTGCAAAATTTTCCAAATTTTCACCAAATTTCCATTTTTTCCCTATAAACGCAAATGATATCGAAGAAATTTTACCACAATCAAAAAGTACAATATGTCACGAAAAAACTATCTCAGAATTAGGGGGATCTGTTGAAGCGTTCCAGAGTAATTACCTCATAAAGTGACAGTGGTCAGAATTGTAAAAATTGGCCTGGTCATTAAAGTGCAAACCACCTTGGGTTGTAAAGGGGTTAAAGACTCTGTCGATAACCCCAAAAAGGCCATTTGCACCACCTGCCAGTCCAGCATCAGCAGGGGTGGCAAAACGACCAGCCTGACCACCACCAGCATGATCAGGCACATGGCAGCAAAGCACCCGACTTTGTGGGCCAAACCCAGGGTCCAGTAACAGTGTCTGTGGGTGGCACCGTTGCTTCTTCCGCTGTTGTGCATGCAAGCCAATCACCTGTAAATGGTGCATGTGAAGATGCCTCCTGCCCTGCACCTGCCGTTGCACACTCTCAAGCAGCAGCATCAGGAAGCACGTCCATGTCCTTGTCCTAGCGCAGCGTTCAGTTGTTCATATCCCAGCCCTTGGAACACAAGCACAAATACACAGCCAACGCCCCACAGGTCACAGTACTAAATTCCCACATTTCACAACTGCTTGCGCTCGAAATGTTGCCTTTTAGGCTCGAGGAGACGGAAGCATTCCGCAACCTGATGGCGGCGGCCGTCCCTCGGTACTCGGTCCCAAGCCGTCACTATTTCTCCCGTTGTGCCGTCCCCGCATTACACAAGCATATGTCCCAAAACAAAACAACAACGTAGTTACAGAGAAAGTCCACCTTACCATGGAGACTTGGACGGGTGCTTGTAGGCAGGGACGGTACATCTCACAGATGGCACATTGGGTTAACATAGTGGAAGCCGGGAGTGAGTCGGACCTTGGGACGAAACACGTCCTCCCGACGCCAAGGATTGTGGGCCCTAGGTCAATCAGAGTTGCCCCCACAGTCTACAGCTCCTGCACCTCATCCTCCTCTGCCTCATCCTCCTCTTCAGCCTTCATCTCTGAAATGACCACATTAGTCACAAGCTGGAAGCACTTTTGCACTGCCTCGGCCAAGCGGCAACAGGCTGTTCTGAAGCTAATATGCTTCGGTGACAAAACGCACAATGCTGACGAGTTGTGGACAGCTCTGAAAGAGCAGACAGATCTGTGGCTGACACTGCTGAACCTACAGCCAGGCATGGTCATGTGTGACAATAGCCAGAACCTGGTGGCGGCTCTGAGGCACGGTGAGCTCACACACGTACCATGCCTGGTCCATGTGCTTAACCTCGTGGTTCAGCAGTTTCTCAAATCCTACCCGGCGCTGCCAGATCTGCTTGTTGAAGTACGCCGCCTGTGTGTCCAATTTAGAAAGTTACCTACAGCTTCTGCCGCCCTTGCTGTGTTTCAGCAGCGTTTGCAGCTTCCGGCTCACAGACTGATAAGTGATGTCCCCACGCGTTGGAACTCTACACTGCAGATGTTTGGAAGGATTTGTGAGCAGAAGAGGGCAGTTGTTGAGTACCAGCATCAACAAGGCTGTCGGTATTCAGTTCCGACTCCACACATAAGACCTCAGGAGTGGACATGGATGTCAGGCATATGTACCATCCTCCAAAACTTTGAGGACTCCACCAAGATGATGAGCGGCAATGACGCCATAATTAGGATCACCATCCCGCTTCTGTCTTCTGAAACGCCCTCTGCTCACAATCAAAGAGGATGCATTGCAGGCAGAGCACGATGAGCTGGAGCTAGGAACCATACAGGGTGATTCCACACATTCCAGCCTCATCTCATCCCAACGTGGATTGGGTGACAATGAGGAAGAGGAGGAGGAGGAGGAAAACAGGAGCTAGTTTCATGCACTATAGATGGTACTACCTGCACAACTGTCATACCATCTGTTCAGTGTGGATGGCCAGAGGACAGAGAGGAGGAGAGCATGGTCAGTTATCCTCTTGGTGAGGACACGGAAGTCTTGCCTGTTAGCAGTCTGGCACGCATAGCTGAGTTTATGTTATGCTGCCTTTCCCATGACCCTCGCTTTCTCAAAATTTTGGGTGACAGTCATTACTGGTTGGTGACACTTCTAGACCCACGCTACAAGGAGAACTTTATATCTCTTATTCCTGAGGCGGAGAGGTCTATAAATATGGGACAGTACCAGAAGGCCCTTGTTGCGTAACTATTAAAAAAAATTCCCATCTGAAAACGCTGGCGGCAGAGGCCACAGTTCGTTGGACACCCAAGGAGTACAGGCAGAGAGACACAAATGCAATCCAACAGAGGCAGGGGAACACTGTCAAAGTTCTGGGACAGTTTTCTTAGACCCTCCCATTGCACAAGCCCTGAGGTGCGGGGTACTCTCACAAGGAGTGCAAAGTTTGGGAAGATGCTGAGGGAGTACCTTGCCGACCGTACCAAAGTCCTCCGTGATTCCTCAGTGCCTTATAATTGGGCAAGACTACTCAACATCACCGAATGATTGATACGTAACAAGCTCAAATCCAGTGTCTTTTTTGGGGAGGTGTATTCCCATGCACCTCTTCACACCCACACATGGGTATACGCTTCTTGATTTTTGCTCTTTGCTCTTGTCCTCCTCCTTCTCCTCATCCTCATCCTCCACCACCATATCACCGTGGTGACCGTGGTCTGTGATGCACTACCCACATAAATTTTTAAAGGGTGTTTATGATCCCCATAAAAAAAAAGTATACAGTATGTACATGTATACCCCCCAAGGGTAAATGTTTGTCAGCCCATACACTTAGTGCATGGGCATTACACGTATAGGAGACCCGCTTCTTTCTAATGGGAACATTTTTTTATGAGGCCTCCTCAAAATCTCTTCCAAGGTGCATTATAGTGCCTCACAATTTTTGGCAGCCCTTGCATTCACAGCATAGGCCAACACTATGGGAGACCCTCTCCTTTCTAATGGGAATTTGTCATTACTGAGGCCCTGCTCATTGTGTCTTTAAATTGTTAGTGCGGTTTTTCCTAAGTTTGGTCAGTCGTTGGACTCACTGCATACCCTATAACTGTATAGCAGGCCCTCTCCTTTCTAATGGGAACATGTCGTACTTGTTACTGTGGCCCTGCTCTATGTGTCTTTAAATTCTTAGAGGGGTTTTTCCTAAATTTGGTCAGCCATTGGACTCACTGCATACCCTATAACTGTATAGCAGACTCTTCTTTCTAATGGGAATTTGTCATTACTGTGGCCCTGCTGTATGTGTCTTTAAATTCTTAGTGGGGTTTTTCCTAAAATTGGTCAGCCGTTGGACTCACTGCATACCCTATAACTGTATAGCAGACCCTCTCCTTTCTAATGGGAACATGTCGTACTTGATACTGTCGTCCTGCTCTGTGTCTTTAAATTCTCAGTGGGGTTTTTCCTAAATTTCGTCAGCTGTTGGACTCACTGCATACCCTATAACTGTATAGCAGACTCTTTCCTTTCTAATGGGAACATGTCATACTTATTACTGTGGCCCTGATCTATGTGTCTTTAAATTGTTAGTGGGATTTTTCCCAAATTTTGGCAGCCCTTGCAGTCACAGCATGGGCATTACCACTATAGGAGACCCGCTACATTATAATGGGAACATTTTTTTTACTGAGACCCTCCTCTATGTCTCTTCAAAGGTGTATTGGGTTGCATCCAAATTTTTGCAGCCCCTGCAGTCACTGCATACACAATAACAGTATTGGAGACCCACTTGTTAATAATGGGAACAACAAATTGAAAAAAATGTACGTGGGGCTTCGCACTATATTTGTGTCCAGCCAGGTACAGCAGGCAGGAACGGGCTGCCCCCAACCACCAGCTGCCTATTTGTACCTGGCCGGACACAACAATATAGGGAAGCCCTTTTTTTCTTAATTATTTCATGAATTTCATGAAATAATTTAAAAAAAAAAGTACGTGGGGCTTCGCCCTATTTTTGTGTCCAGCCAGGTACAACTAGGCAGCTGGGGGCTGGAATCCGCAGCGCAGGGAGGCCCAAGCTTTCTGCCCCCCCCCACTGCATATTGCAGTCCGCAGCCACCCCGGAAAATGGCGCGTTCATAGAAGCGCCATCTTCTGACGCTGTACCCAACTCATCCAGGGCCCTGGTGCGGTGGCTCACTGGGTAATAAAAGAGTTAGGGCCAGCTTGGCATTATCAGCTGGCCCTAAGCCCGAAATTCATGGGGTCGCACCAATATTAGACATGACCTCCATGAATTTCTAGTAAAGTATTTAAAAAAAACACAACACCAAGAAAAAAGTCCTTTAATTGAAATAAACACACAATTCTTTATTGTTCTAAATTAAACCATACTTACCATCACGCCCATTCCAGCTGAAGCCAACGATCTCCTGCAATAAAAGAAAAATAATAAAGCAACATCATCCTTACCTTTCCATGGTTCCCACGACAGCTTCAGCTCTGCTACATCGAGATGACAGGCTGGACCGCAGCAGAACGCTGCCATCCAGCTTGCCATGCCGCAGACACTGTGAAGCGCAGGCATGCTTGCGCTCCTCAGTGTCTCGCTGTGACGGCATCCAGATGAACCGCGTTCATGTCCAATGAACTCGGCTCACCTCATGCACGTCACTGACAGCGTGGGAAAATTCTCCTGCACTCAGCGCTTCAGCGTGAGAATTCTCCCACGCTGTCAGTGACGTGCATGAGGTGAGTTCATGTCCAATGATCTCAGCTCACCTCATGCACGTCACTGACACCATGGGAAAATTCTCATCCTGAAGCGCTGAGTGCAGGAGAATTTTCCCATGCTGTCAGTGACGTGCATGAGGTGAGCCGAGTTCATTGGACATGAGCTCACCTCATGCACATCACTGACAGCGTGGGAAAATTCTCCTGCACTCAGCGCTTCAGCCTGAGAATTCTCCCACGTTGTCAGTGACGTGCATGACGTGAGCTGAGTTCATTGGACATGAACTCACGTCATGCACGTCACTGACAGCGTGGGAGAATTCTCACGCTGAAGCGCTGAGTGCAGGAGAATTTTCCCACGCTGTCAGTGACGCTCATGAGGTGAGCCGAGTTCATTGGACATGAACTCGGCTCATCTGGATGCCGTCACAGACAGACACTGAGGAGCACAAGCATGCCTGCGCTTCTCAGTGTGTGCGGCATGGCAAGCTGGATGGCAGCTTTCTGCTGCTCTCCAGCCTGTCATCTCAATGTAGCAGAGCTGAAGCTGTCGTGGGAACCATGGAAAGGTAAGGATGATGTTGCTTTATTATTTTCTTTTATTGCAGGAGATCGTTGGCTTGAGCTGGAATGGACGTGATGGTAAGTATGGTTTAATTTAGAACAATAAAGAATTGTGTCTTTATTTGAATTAAAGGACTTTATTCTGGGTGTTTGTGTTTTTTTTTAACTTTGACTATGGGGTTAGTAATGGGGGTGTCTTATAGACGCCTCTCCATTACTAACCTGGGCTTGATGTCAGCTGGCATTATAAGCTGACATCAACCCCAGCCCTATTACCCCACTGCCACCGCTACAGGGCAGTGGGAAGAGCGAGGTTAAGTGCCAGAATTGGCGCATCCTATGGATGCGCCATTTCTGGGGTGGCTGATGGCTGGTGTTTCTAGCCTGGGAGGGGGCCAATATTCATGGCACCCTTCCTGGGCTATTAATATCAGCCCCCAGCTGTCTGCCTAGCCTTTGCTAGCTATTTAAATAGGGGGGACCCCACGTCATTTTTTTGGGGGGTCCCCCATTTTAATAGCTAGTAAAGGCTAGGTATTCAGCTGGAGGCTGATATTAGTAGCCTGGAAAGCTCCGTGGGTATTACCCCCTTCCCAGGCTTCAAACATCTGCCCCAGCCGTCTGCTTAACCTCCGCTAGAGCCTAAAATTATGGGGAACCCCACGCCAATTTTTTTTTAAATAAATCCTTTATTTTAACACTAAATGACAAGTACAGTAATCAACGCTGTCACTGTACTTCATATATTTGTGACTGACATGTTTCTATCTATCTAATCTATGTGTGATTCTCTATTCTTTCTGTTCTAAATTGTCGGGTACCGGTGTATGCCGCTGCTGAATTGCCGGCTTTTCATATTTCACTGTGAGCACTGTTCCCATCAATTTGGGCAATCATTGTAATGCCCCAACCACCATGGCTGTGGCATTACAGTGAGTGGCAGACAATCCCTGCATGATTGGTGCTCTAAATAGCGCCAGACATGCAGGACACGCTTTTGGTGCGCGAACAGTTATCGAACATAACCTCGAACAGCCAAATTTTTTGCAAATCGTTCGGGTTCGTCGAACAACTCGAACACCGCCCAAAACAGCTCGAATTTGAGATTGGCAAACAGTTCTAGTCGAACACCGTTCATCTCTAGTTGCTGTGAAATACTACTCAGCAGAAAAAGCTGTAGACTGGCTCCGTACCGTCCCTGGCCACATTCACCTGTCCACGTGTTTGTGGTTAGGCGTTCCTTCCCAGTAAGTGCACTGAGGAGGGCACAGGTAACATTGTGGGACCCGTGCTTGTGGAAGGCGGAGACGATACCGGGAGAAATAATGGCAGCTGGGGACCGAGTATGGATACCCGGCTGCCGCCGGCATGAGGTTATGAAAAGCTTCCACCTCCACGAGCCTAAAAGGCCACATTTCAAGTAAAAGCAGCTATAGAGGACTTCCTGGGAGAAATGAAAGCTGGGTAGATATGGTTTCTCAAATCCTTTCACCAAGCTAAAGAATATGGCTGTGGTGAAATACAACTAAGCAAAAAAAGCTGTGGACTGGCTCTGTACCGCCCCTGGCCACATTCACCTGTCCATGTGTTTTTGGTTAGGCGGTCCTTCCCAGAAAGTGCACTGGGGAGGGCAAGGGTAATGTTGTGGGGCCTGTGCTTGTGGAAGGTGGAGACGATACCGGGAGAAATAGTGGCGGCTGGGGACCAAGTATGGATACCCGGTTGCCAATGCCATAAGATTGTGGACAGCTTCCACCTCCACGAGCCTAAAAGGCCACATTTCAAGTGCAAGCAGCTTTCAAAAATTTGGCAGCATAGTATTGCAGCCTGTGGGTGGGTGGGTGGCTGGCTACATACTTGCACTTGCATTCAAAGTAATGGGGTAGGGACAACTGAACGCTGCACTGGGACAAGGAAGTGGATGGTGATTTTTGCAAGTCTGCAATGACAGGTGCATGGCGGGAGGCATCTTCCCATGTGCCAAGGGTCACTTATGATGGGCACACTTTTAGGCAGTTACCTGGTAGTCAGAGATGCTTCCAGAGGTCTTCCCCATGCAGTTCCCATGTCTTTTCTATACTGTATGCATGTGTCTGATTATGTGTCACACACCACATGACCAGATATGGTTGTAAAATGTTAAAATGACATTTCCTGGTGAATGTATTTGTCTTGGTTGAAAGTAATGCAAAAGTGCAAAAACGCATCAAAAATGCTACATGTGAACATAGCCCAAGATGTGGAGGAGAATTTTTGGTTTTGGTTATTTATTTTGCCTTATATACAAATCATTACCCTGGAAAGGATGTTCCTTAACATATTTTTCAGGAAAATCCATTTTGGTTTTGTTTTTGTATGTTTTATTGTGAGTCCGTAAAAGTGGCTTAATACTCTGACAACGTTGTTGACAGCAGTGACCTTGGAGTCAGAAATGCTTCCAGGGGTCTTCCCCATGCTGTTCCCATGTCATTTGAGCACTGTTCCCCTCGATTTGGTCAATTTTTAGGCCCTCTGCAGAGCACCGGGTGGAGCCGCCTGAAAAATTCTCAAGTTTCCCATAGACTTACATTGGGCTCGTTGCTCGAGTCGAGCACCCGAGTATTCCAATTTGCTCGACCCAAGCATTTTAGTGCTCGCTCATCACTGTAACGGGTCTGGGAGGCGGAACCTTTGAGCAACTATACAAGGGGGCGGTCCTTGTAAGGAAGCGGGTGGCTCCCAGGGAAGACGGGCATGTAGTCACGGCAAGTGACAGGGACAGTCTCTGGGTAGAAGGGCAGGTAGTCACGGCAAGTGACAGGGACAGTCTCTGGGTAGAAGGGCAGGTAGTCACAGCAAGTGACAGGTACAGTCTCTGGGTAGACTAGCAGACAGGTAGCAGGTGGACGCTCCCAGGTGAGCGGGCAAGAGTCTCTGGACGGGCAGGTGGTCACAGCAAGTGAAGGCAGAGCCTCCAGGTAGGCTAACAGGCAGGTAGCAGGTGAGCGCTCCCAGGTGAGCGGGCAAGAGTCTCTGGACTGGCAGGTGGTCACGGCAAGTGACGGCAGAGCCTCCAGGTAGGCTAGCAGGCAGGTAGCAGGTGAGCGCTCCCAGGTGAGCGGGCAGGCTGGTCCATAGACAGACTGACAGGTGTCGGAAGGCAGACCGTCGGACCACAGGCTTGCAAGCAGGTAAGCAGATATCAGGCAGGTATCAAGCAGGAATCTGGCAGGTGACTGGCAGGTAACAGGCAGGAATCTGGCAGGTGACTGGCAGGTAACTGGTAACGGGACCTGAGGGCTGAACCAGAGTGAAGGCTTTGCAACAACATTGCTCGGGCACCTCCATTTTGGAGGAGGTGCCTGATATATGGTGAGGTCCTCCGGCCATTGGCCGGGTACTCCTTAGGACGGATCGCGCGGCCCCTTTAAAAGAGGGGGAGCGCGCGTGTGCGCGCCCTAAGCTCAGTGGCCGGGAAGCAGCACGCACTGCCAGCAGAGTGGGAGGAGGACGCCGGGCATGGAGCGGAGAGGTGAGGGGAACAGTGTCCCTGCCTAGCAGGAGGCAGTAACGCCGACGCTACTGTACCCCCCCCTTTTTTAGGCCAGACAGAAATTTATCAAGGATGAGAGGGGCATAGATGTTCTCCCGGGGCTCCCACGTTCTCTCCTCAGGACCAAACCCCTTCCAATCTACCAGAAAAAAGGTTTTTCCTCTTACCCTTTTGGTGGCCAGAATGTTCTCTACCTCAAACTCGTTTTCAGCGGAAACCGGAGCAGGAGGCATACCTGTAGACTTGGAAAAAGAGTTAAGTATCACGGGTTTGAGGAGAGGGATCCGCAAGTTGGCCGGGAGTTTCAATTTATAGGCCACTGGGTTGATTTTTTTTGATAACTTCCAGTGGGCCGATGAACCGAGGCCCTAACTTGTAGGAAGGAATCTTGAGCCGGACATACTTGGATGAGAGCCAGACTTTATCTCCAGGACAGAATTGTGGAGGATCCAGGCGTTTTTTGTCAGCGTGTTTTTTCATCCGCTCGGACGACTGAAGGAGTGCGGATCGGGTACTCTCCCAAATGGAGGAAAAATTGCTAACGAGAGATTCCGCAGCCGGATTGTCCACCGAGGTGGAGACGGGAAATGGGATCCGAGGATGCTGACCGAAGACTACAAAAAACGGGGATTTGGAGGAAGATTCGCTCTCATGATTATTGTAAGAGAATTCAGCCCATGGCAGGAGATCCACCCAGTCTGAATGGTGGGCATTAACGAAGTGCCGGAGGTAACTGGTCAGGATCTGATTGACCCTCTCCACTTGACCATTGGACTGTGGGTGGTATGCGGAGGAGAAGTCCTCCATTTTGGAGGAGGTGCCTTATATATGGTGAGGTCCTCCGGCCATTGGCCGGGGACTCCTTAGGACGGCGCGCGCGGCCCCTTTTAGAGAGGGGGAGCGCGCGCGCGCCCTAAGCACAGTGGCCGGGAAGCAGCGCGCGCTGCCAGTAGAGTGGGAGGAGGACGCCGGGCACGGAGCGGAGAGGTGAGGGGAACAGCATCCCTGCCTAGCAGGAGGCAGGGACGCCGACGCTACAATCACTATTCCCCACCAGTTGATTCCTTCCAAAACTGTGGGCGTTTTGTGCATCCATGGCGACGCCAAGGACTATCCCGTGACCACAGTGACAGTGGGAACAGACTGAGGCGCCAAGAGGTTGGGGTGGTTAAGGACCTGATACATCCTATCATACTGGGCCATGATTTTTCTTTATTTTGGGACTTGTGGGGGAAGGGAACCAGACTAAGTAGCATGGGAAAAAGCCAGGTCCCTGGAGAAGAGCCCCTGACGAAGTCTCAAGTGGATGAGTTCCCATTGTGCGTCCTTGCCGGCGATGAGGGTGAAACGGTGACTGAGGAGGCTGACCTCCATTAGTTAGATGTGTCTGGAGAAAACTTTGGGACTGCTCAAGTTTGGGACCTGACCTTAAAGGGGGCATTTGACCTGGTTACTGTATGTAATGGGGTTGCCCAAAAGCCGGGGGCTGTTACCAGGTTCCCCCACTTTGCAGTTCAGAGGGAGCTGTATCGGGTGGCTAAACTAAGGGGCAGTGAGACAGTGGAACAAATGTTAGTGCCAGGACCATACCGACGGAGGGTACTGGATATGACACACTCACATATTCTGGAGGGACACCTAGGGGTGGAAAAACTCAGGAGAGAATAGTGAGGAGGTTTTATTGGCCAGGATGTTACTGGGAGATCGTAAACTATTGTAGGTCCTGCCCTACCTGCAAGATAACCGCGCCCATCTCCCACTTCCGTAGCCCCTTAGTTCCACTTCCTGTGATAGAAGTTCCCTTTGAGAGGATTGCCATGGACCTCATGCGCTCCTTAGTTAAATCGGCCCGGCGCCCCCAATATATCTTGGTCATCATGGACTATGCGACCCGGTACCCCGAAGCAGTATCCTTAAGGAACTCGTCCAGTAGGAGCATAGCTCGGGAACTGGTCCACATCTTTCCCAGGACTGGCCTGCCGAAGGAAATCTTGACGGACCAAGGACCCCATTCATGAGCAAGGTGATGAAGGAGCTGTGTAAAGTGCTTTGAATTACCCAGCTGCGAACCTCCATTTACCATCCACAGACCGATGGCCTGGTAGAGCGCTTTAATAAGTCTCTGAAAGCAATGCTCAAAAAGGTCATCTAGAAGGATGGTTGAGACTGGGACTACCTGCTTCCATTTCTACTGTTTTCCGTCAGGTAAGTTCCCCAAGCCTCCACTGGCTTCTCTCCGTTTGAGCTTCTGTATGGCCGGCATCCAAGGGGTTTCCTAGATATCGCCAAGGAAACCTGTGAGGCCGAGGTCACCCCCATCAGAGCATTATCAAACATGTCGCCCAGTTACAGGAGAAAATGGTGAAAGTGATCCCCATCGTGAAGGAACAACTCCTCCGGGCGCAGAAAGCCCAGGCGAGAGTGTATAACCGGTCGGCAAGGCTGAGACTGTTCCAGACTGCGGATCGCCATCTGGTTCTCATTCCCACTGTCGAAAGTAAATTCCTGGCCAAGTGGCAAGGCCCGTATGAGGTGGTGGAGAAATTCAGTGAAGTGAAATACGGAGTCCACCAGCCTGGCCGAAAAAAGCTGCACCAAGTATACCATGTGAACTTGCTCAAGCCGCGGCGGGACCGGAAGCCGGTGGAAACTCCTTGCCAGGGAGCCACTCCTGATTTCAAGGTGGAAGAGTTCACTATAGCAGAGACTCTATCACTGGCCCAGAAGCAACATTGTCGAGAACTGCTTCAGTGAAATCGGGAGATTTTCTCAGAGTTGCGGGGGCATATTCAGGTGGTAGAGCATGATGTACTGACAGAGCTACATGTAAGAGTGAATATGAAGCCATACCATATTTCGGAAGCAATCTGGAAGGTGATCTCTGACGAGGTAAAGAGGATGCTAGATCTTGGGGTTATAGAGGAGTCAAAGAGTGGGTGGTTGAGCCCAATCGTCCTCATGCCAAAACCCAATGGAGAGTGGAGATTTTGTAACGACTACCGCCGGCTTAATGAGGTGTCCAAGTGTGACACATACCTGATGCCCCGCATCGACGAACTCATCGAGAGGCTAGGACCGGCAAGGAACATCACCACTCTTGGCCTGACGAAGGGCTACTGGCAGACTCCCATGTCCCAGACGGCCAAGGAAAAGACGGCTTTCTCGACACCTGATGGGTGCTTTCAATATACTCGGATGTTGTTCGGACTACAGGGGGCCCCAGACACCTTCCAGAGGGTTAAGGATCGGATCCTAGCCCCAAATAAGAAGCATGCCGCAGCCTATCTTGACGACATTGTAGTCTTTAGCCCAGACTGGGCTAGTCATCTACCTAAGCTACAGGCTGTTCTGGATGCTCTAAGGAAGGCGGGATTTACTATAAATCTGAAAAAATGTGCCGTCGGAAAAGAGGAGGCCAAGTACTTGGGCTATGTCATTGGAAGACACGAAATAAAGCCGCAAGTAAATAAAGTGGAGGCAATCCAGACCTGGCCGAAACTGCTCTCCAAGAAGCCAGTGAGAGCATTCCTGGGAATGGTGGGATATTATCGGCGGTTTATCCCAAATTTTGCCATGATGGCCGCGCCACTAACGGATCTCCTAAAAGGCACCAGATCAACCATGGTGAAGTGGACGGAGGAAACAGAGACTGCGTTTCAACTGTTGAAGTCAGCACTGTGTAAACAGCCGGTCATGGTCTCACCAGACTTCAAGAAAGAGTTTGTGGTCCAGACAGATGCTTCAGAGGTTGGTCAAGGAGATAAATGGGGAAGAGCATCCCATTCTCTATCTGAGCCGGAAGCTTTCGTCCTGTGAGAAAAACTACTCAATAGTAGAAAAAGAGTGTTTAGCCATAAAGTGGGCCGTAGATACACTAAGATACTACCTACTAGGCCGGTAGTTTAAGTTGGTGTCAGACCATGCCCCGTTGAGATCGTTGAGATAAAAGGGTAAAAATGCCAGGGTAACTAGATGGTTCCTAGCTCTTCATGACTTCATCTTTCACGTAGAGCATAGGCCCAGGAGGCTACACGGGAACGCTGATGCCCTTTTTAAGATTCCCTGTCTGGTATCGGAAGGTTCCCTAATCCCCAGCTTTGGGCAGAGGGGAGGAATATGTGACAGTCACTGGTATGATTTATGAGGGGAGGTATATGTCGCACAGGTTGCTAGCCTGTGTGAACTGAAACCAATAACTTTCTGCCAGCATGTTATATGCTGGTGGGTTAACTCTCCTAAAGGGTTTGGTTTTAGGGAAATGACATTGAGATGGGAGGGATATCATTCCCCATACCTCCACCTCAGGGTGTGGCTGAGAAATGTTTAAATGTTCAGTCCTTTTTTTTTTTCTCTCTGTGTTGTTTGGAGAGGCAAGGTCTCCAGACTGGACAGCCATAGCTCAGGAGGGAGCTGAAGGCTGGACATAACCTGTGTGGGCAAACTGCACACACATGCATGGACTCTGCTCCAGTTTTTGTTTTGTTTTATTGTTTTGCAAACTAAGGCTTTGTTCATTTTGCTGGAGTGCAGAGTTTATGCTGTTAATAAAGCCTGCAAAGAAAACCCGGGTTCCAGAGTCTACTTCCGGAAGTAGCCGAGCGAGTCGTCCTACCACAATATATACACACAATGGGGAAAATATGTATTTAATACACTGTTGATTTTGCAAGTTTTCCCACCTACAAACAATGGAGAGGTCTGAAAATCTAAAAAACATCCTGAAAATCACATTGTATGATTTTTACATAATTAATTTGCATTTTATTGCATGAAATAAGTATTTGCTACAATAGATAAACAGTACTTAATATTTGGTACAGAAAACTTTGCTTGCAATTACAGAGGTCAGACGTTTCCTGAAGTTTGCACACACTGCAGTAGGGATTTTGGTTCCCTCCTCCATACAGATCTTCTCCAGATTTTTCAGGTTTCGGGGTTGTCGCTGGGCAACATTATGTTTCAGCTCCCTTCAAAGATTTTCTGTTGGGTTCAGGTCTGGAGACTAGCTAGGCCACTCTAGGACCTTGAAATACTTCTTATGGAGCCACTCCTTAGTTGCCCTGGCTGTGTGTTTCAAGTCATTGTCATGCTGGAAGACCCAGCCACGACCCATCTTCAATGCTCCTACTGAAGGAACGAGGTTGTTGGTCAAAATCTCATGATATATGACCCCATTCATCCTCCTTTCGATACGGTGCAATTATCCTGTCCCCTTTGCAGAAAAGCACCCCCATGGTTGGGATGGTGTTCTTGGGGTTGTACTCATCTTTCTTCTTCATCCTCCAAACAGGACGAGGGAAGTTGATACCAAAAAGTTAAATTTTGCTCTCATCTGACCACATGACCTCCTCCCATGTCTCCTCTGGATCATCCAGATGATCATTGGTGGCCTGGACATGTTCTGGCATGAGCAGGGGAACCTTGCGTTCCTTGCAGGATTTTAATCCATGAAGGTGTAGTGTGGTATTAATGGTAATGTTTGAGACTGTGATATCAGCTCTCTTCAGGTCATTAACCAGGTCCTCCTGTGTAGATCTGGGCTGATTCCTGAACTTTCTCAGAATCATCTTTACACCTCGAGGCAAGATCTTGCATGGAGCCCCCGACCGAGGAAGATTGACAGTCATCTTATGTTTCATCCATTTTCTAATAATTGTGCCAACAGTAGTTGCCTTCTCACCAAGCTGCTTGCCTGTTTTCCTGTAGCCCATCCCAGCCTTGTGCTGGTCTACAAATTTGACCCTGGTGTCCTTAGATAGCTCTTTGGTCTTGCCCATGGTGGAAAGGTTGGAGTGTGATTGATTGTGTGGACAGGTGTATTTTATAGAGGTAATGAGTTCAAATAGGTGCAATTAATACAGGTAATAAGTGTAGAGTAGGAGGGATTTTTTTAAAAAATACTAACAGGTTTGTGAGAGCCAGAATTCTTGCTGATTAGTAGGTGATCAAACACCTAGTACCTGGATAGTGGATGATCAAATACTTATTTCATGCAATAAAATGCAATTTAATTATTTAAAAATCATACAATGTGATTTTCTAGTTTTTCTTTTATAGATTATGTCTCTCACAGTTGAAGAGTAAATATGATAAAAATTACAGACCTCTCCATTCTATGTAGGTGGTAAAACTTGCAAAATCGACAATGTATCAAATACTTAGAAAAAGAATAATGAAAGCTGCACTCACCGTTTAAGCGTGAAACAACTGTCGTCCTTCTTTCTTCCCTGCACTCCCTGCGTCCCACTGATTTTACTTTCAACATGAAATAAAGGACTACTGATTTTATGAAACTGTGAGTGCAGCTTACATTATTCTTTTTCTTCATTTATTTTGTGCATTGAGCCCATAAGAAACAGGTGGGGTCTTCAGCTGCCTATTGAGTGGTGCAGGCATTCTCCTCAGTTGTAATCAAATACTTAATTTCCCCACTGTATATGGATGTATTGTGGTATAGTGAATAGAGATGAGCGGTGTTCGACTAGAACTGTTCGCCAATCTCAAATTCGAGCTGTTTTGGGCGGTGTTCGAGTTGTTCGACGAACCCGAACGATTTGCAAAAAATTCGGCTGTTCGAGGTTATGTTCAATAACTGTTCGTGCACCAAAAGCGTGTCCTGCATGTCTGGCGCTATTTAGAGCACCAATCATGCAGGGATTGTCTGCCACTCACTGTAATGCCACAGCCATGGTGATTGTGGCATTACAGTGATTGCCCAAATCGATGGGAACAGTGCCAACAGTGAAACATGAAAAGCCGGCAATTCAGCAGCGGCATACACCTGTACCCGACAATTTAGAACCGAAAGAATAGAGCTTCACACATAGATTAGATAGATAGAAACATGTCAGTCACATATATACGAAGTACAGTGAAAGTGCTGCTTACTGTACTTGTCATTTAGCGTAAAGGATTTATCAAAAAAAATAATAGTGTTTTCATGCACCGTCTCTTTAAAAAAGCCGGCGGGCAATTCAGCAGCGGTACCCGACAATTTATAACAGACAGAATAGAGCTTCACACATAGATTAGATAGATAGAAACATGTCAGTCACATATATATGAAGTACAGTGACAGTGTTGCTTACTGTACTTGTCATTTAGTATTAAAATAAAGGATTTATTATTAAAAAAATTGGCGTGGGGTTCCCCTTAATTTTAGGCTCTAGCGGAGGTTAAGCAGACGGCTGGGGCAGATGTTTGAAGCCTGGGAAGGGGGTAATACCCACGGAGCTTCCCAGGCTACTAATATCAGCCCCCAGCTGAATACATAGCCTTTACTAGCTATTAAAATGGGGGACACCCCAAAAAAAATGACGTGGGGTCCCCCCTAATTTAATAGCTAGCAAAGGCTAGGCAGACAGCTGGGGGCGGATATTAATAGCCCAGGAAGGGAGCCATGAATATTGGCCCCCTCCCAGGCTAGAAACACCAGCCGTCAGCCGCCCCAGAAATGGCGCATTCATAGGATGCGCCAATTCTGGCACTTAGCCTCGCTCTTCCACGCTGCCCTGGTGCGGTGGCAGGGGGTAATAGGGTTGGGGTTGATGTCAGCTTATAATGCCAGCTGACATCAAGCCCAGGTTAGTAATGGAGAGGCGTCTATAAGACACCCCCATTACTAACCCCATAGTCAAAGTTAAAAAAAACACAAACACCCAGAATAAAGTCCTTTAATTGAAATAAAGACACAATCCTTTATTGTTCTAAATTAAACCATACTTACCGTCACGCCCATTCCAGCTGAAGCCAACGATCTCCTGCAATAAAAGAAAAATAATAAAGCAACCTCATCCTTACCTTTCCATGGTTCCCACGACAGCTTCAGCTCTGCTACATCGAGATGACAGGCTGGACCGCAGCAGAACGCTGCCATCCAGCCTGTCACCCCGCAGACACTGAGAAGCGCAGGCTTGCTTGCGCTGCTCAGCGTCTCTCTGTGACGACATCCAGATGAGCCGAGTTCATGTCCAATGAACTCGGCTCACCTCATGCACGTCACTGACAGCGTGGGAAAATTCTCACGCTGAAGCGGTGAGTGCAGGAAAATTCTCCCACGCTGTCAGTGACGTGCATAAGGTGAGCTCATGTCCAATGAACTCAGCTCACCTCCTGCACGTCACTGACAGCGTGGGAGAATTCTCCTGCACTCAGCGCTTCAGCGTGAGAATTCTCCCACGCTGAAGCGCTGAGTGCAGGAGAATTTTCCCACGCTGTCAGTGACGTGCATAAGGTGAGCTCATGTCCAATGAACTCAGCTCACCTCCTGCACGTCACTGACAGCGTGGGAGAATTCTCCTGCACTCAGCGCTTCAGTGTGAGAATTCTCCCACGCTGAAGCGCTGAGTGCAGGAGAATTTTCCCACGCTGTCAGTGACGTGCATGAGGTGAGCCGAGTTCATTGGACATTAACTCGGCTCATCTGGATGCCCTCACAGAGAGACAGTGTGGAGCGCAAGCAAGCCTGCGCTTCTCAGTGTCTGCGGGATGAGAGGCTGGATGGCAGCGTTCTGCTGCGGTCCAGCCTGTCATCTCGATGTAGCAGAGCTGAAGCTGTCATGGGAACCATGGAAAGGTAAGGATGATGTTGCTTTATTATTTTTCTTTTATTTCAGGAGATCGTTGGCTTCAGCTGGAATGGGCGTGATGGTAAGTATGGTTTAATTTAGAACAATAAAGAATTGTGTGTTTATTTCAATTAAAGGACTTTTTTCTGGGTGTTGTGTTTTTTTTAAATACTTTACTAGAAATTCATGGTGGTCATGTCTAATATTGGCGTGACCCCATGAATTTCGGGCTTAGGGCCAGCTGATAATGCCAAGCTGGCCCTAACCCCTTTATTACCCAGTGAGCCACCGCATCAGGGCCCTGGATGAGTTGGGTACAGCGCCAGAAGATGGCGCTTCTATGAACGCGCCATTTTCCGGGGTGGCTGCGGACTGCAATTTGCAGCGGGGGTGGCCCACAAAGCTTGGGCCTCCCTGCGCTGCGGATTCCAGCCCCCAGCTGCCTAGTTGTACCTGGATGGACACAAAAACAGGGCGAAGCCCCACGTCAATTTTCTTTAAATTATTTCATGAAATAATTAAGAAAAAAAGGGCTTCCCTATATTGTTGTGTCCGGCCAGGTACAAATAGGCAGCTGGTGGTTGGGGGCAGCCCGTTCCTGCCTGCTGTACCTGGCTGGACACAAATATAGTGCGAAGCCCCTCGTCAATTTTTTTTAAATTATTTCATGAATTTCCTGAAATAATTTTAAAAAATTGAAGTGGGGCTTCGCACTATATTTGTGTCCAGCCAGGTACAGCAGGCAGGAACGGGCTGCCCCCATCCACCAGCTGCCTATTTGTACCTGGCCGGACACAACAATATAGGGAAGCCCTTCTTTTCTTAATTATTTCATGAATTTCATGAAATAATTAAAAAAAATTGAAGTGGGGCTTCGCACTATATTTGTGTCCAGCCAGGTACAGCAGGCAGGAACGGGCTGCCCCCATCCACCAGCTGCCTATTTGTACCTGGCCGGACACAACAATATAGGGAAGCCCTTTTTTTCTTAATTATTTCATGAATTTCATGAAATAATTAAAAAAAATTGAAGTGGGGCTTCGCACTATATTTGTGTCCAGCCAGGTACAGCAGGCAGGAACGGGCTGCCCCCAACCACCAGCTGCCTATTTGTACCTGGCCGGACACAACAATATAGGGAAGGCCTTTTTTTCTTAATTATTTCATGAATTTCATGAAATAATTAAAAAAAAAGTACGTGGGGCTTCGCCCTATTTTTGTGTCCAGCCAGGTACAACTAGGCAGCTGGGGGCTGGAATCTGCAGCGCAGGGAGGGCCAAGCTTTCTGGGCCCCCCCCGCTACAAATTGCAGTCCGCAGCCACCCCGGAAAATGGCGCGTTCATAGAAGCGCCATCTTCTGGCGCTGTACCCAACTCATCCAGGGCCCTGGTGCGGTGGCTCACTGGGTAATAAAAGGGTTAGGGCCAGCTTAGTATTATCAGCTGGCCCCAAGCCCAAAGTTCATGGGGTCACGCCAGTATTAGACATGACCGCCATGAATTTCTAGTAAAGTATTTAAAAAAAACACAACACCCAGAATAAAGTCCTTTAATTGAAATAAAGACACAATTCTTTATTGTTCTAAATTAAACCATACTTACCATCACACCCATTCCAGCTGAAGCCAACGATCTCCTGCAATAAAAGAAAAATAATAAACCAACCTCATCCTTACCTTTCCATGGTTCCCACGACAGCTTCAGCTCTGCTACATCGAGATGACTGGCTGGACCGCAGCAGAACGCTGCCATCCAGTCTGTCATCCCGCAGACACTGAGAAGCGCAGGCATGCTTGCGCTCCTCACTGTCTCGCTGTGACGTCATCCAGATGAGCCGAGGTCATGTCCAATGAACTCGGCTCACCTCATGCACGTCACTGACAGCGTGGGAAAATTCTCACGCTGAAGTGCTGAGTGCAGGAGAATTCTCCCACGCTGTCAGTGATGTGCATGAGGTGAGCTCATGTCCAATGAACTTAGCTCACCTCCTGCACGTCACTGACAGCGTGGGAAAATTCTCCTGCAATCAGCGCTTCAGCGTGAGAATTTTCCCACGCTGTCAGTGACGTGCATGAGGTGAGCCGAGTTCATTGGACATGAACTCGGCTCATCTGGATGTCGTCACAGAGAGACGCTGAGCAGCGCAAGCAAGCCTGCGCTTCTCAGTGTCTGCGGGGTGACAGGCTGGATGGCAGCGTTCTGCTGCGGTCCAGCCTGTCATCTCGATGTAGCAGAGCTGAAGCTGTCGTGGGAACCATGGAAAGGTAAGGATGAGGTTGCTTTATTATTTTTCTTTTATTGCAGGAGATCGTTGGCTTCAGCTGGAATGGGCGTGATGGTAAGTATGGTTTAATTTAGAACAATAAAGGATTGTGTCTTTATTTCAATTAAAGGACTTTATTCTGGGTGTTTGTGTTTTTTTTAACTTTGACTATGGGGTTAGTAATGGGGGTGTCTTATAGACGCCTCTCCATTACTAACCTGGGCTTGATGTCAGCAGGCATTATAAGCTGACATCAACCCCAACCCTATTACCCCCTGCCACCGCACCAGGGCAGCGTGGAAGAGCGAGGCTAAGTGCCAGAATTGGCGCATCCTATGAATGCGCCATTTCTGGGGTGGCTGACGGCTGGTGTTTCTAGCCTGGGAGGGGGCCAATATTCATGGCTCCCTTCCTGGGCTATTAATATCAGCCCCCAGCTGTCTGCCTAGCCTTTGCTAGCTATTAAATTAGGGGGGACCCCACGTCATTTTTTTGGGGGGGTCCCCCATTTTAATAGCTAGTAAAGGCTATGTATTCAGCTGGGGGCTGATATTAGTAGCCTGGGAAGCTCCGTGGGTATTACCCCCTTCCCAGGCTTCAAACATCTGCCCCAGCCGTCTGCTTAACCTCCGCTAGAGCCTAAAATTAAGGGGAACCCCACGCCAATTTTTTTAATAATAAATCCTTTATTTTAATACTAAATGACAAGTACAGTAACCAACACTATCACTGTACTTCATATATATGTGACTGACATGTTTCTATCTATCTAATCTATGTGTGATGCTCTATCTTTCTGTTCTAAATTGTCGGGTACCGCTGCTGAATTGCCGGCCGGCTTTTTTAAAGAGACAGTGCATGAAAACACTATTATTTTTTTAAATAAATCCTTTACACTAAATGACAAGTACAGTAAGCAACACTATCACTGTACTTATTATATATGTGACTGACATGTTTCTATCTATCTAATCTATGTGTGAAGCTCTATTCTTTCTGTTCTAAATTGTCGGGTACAGATGCTGAATTGCCGGCTGGCTTTTTTAAAGAGACGGTGCATGAAAACACTAATATTTTTTTTAATAAATCCTTTACACTAAATGACAAGTGCAGTAACCAACACTGTCACTGTGCTTCTTATATGTGTGACTGACATGTTTCTATCTATCTAATCTATGTGTGATGCTCTATTCCTTCTTGTCTAAATTGTCGGGTACCGGTGTATGCCGCTGCTGAATTTGCCGGCCGGCTTTTTTAAAGAGAGTGTCTTCTGAGCAGTTTGTCAGCTTTTGGACACCTTTGCAGGTGTTTTCTATGTGTTTCTATGTGTTTTTGTTTGCCTGCCATTGGTTTTAACGGTGTTCGACGGTGTTCTAAGGTGTTCGACGAACAGTTCGACGAACAGTTCCTCGAACATCCCGGTGTTCGACGAACCGAACCGAACCCGAACACTACGGGGGTGGCTCAACACTAATAGCGAATTGCTCGGCCCTCCGGAGGTAGACACAGGACACACCGTTTGGGTAAAACTTCCTTCAGGTTTATTATGTAGCTTAAACTCCAGCAGCTTCCCATAAAAATAAACAGGTCCTCTCGGGGTTAACAGGAAAACAAAAGAGAAAGTACAACAGAGTCTATTAGCAACAAGGCTCAGCCTGCTCCTGGTAGCACAGCAAAGTCTTCAGCAACACCAGTCCTCCGGTGTTGCTCTCTGATTTCAGCCCAACACAGCCTGGAGACTTCCATCTCCAAGCCACACACTACACAGAGCAAACTACTGACTGAGCATTTAACCCTGCTCAGCCACACCCTGAGGAGAGGTAGGGGAATGGCCTCCCACCCTCTGACATTCCCATAAAACCACACCCTTTAAGTGAGTTAACTCCCCAACAAATAACATGCTGGTAGAAAGTTTATTGGTTTCAGTTCACATAGGCTAGTAACCTGTGTGACACATACCTCTCCTCATATATCCTATCAGTGACTCTGTCACAGTATATATACTCTACACTAACAGTATATACATTGTAATCATACTGCAATGGCTGCACATCTGTGTATGGCTTACATCATGATCTGTTCAGATACAGACAGTGCATGTGAGGCAGGCAAACAGTTTTTACTGTTGTCAATGTTGTTGCACTAGTGATGATAAATTTCAGCAAAAGCTCATCGGGTGAGAAAATTTTCAGTCTAGCACTAGTGCCCCTCCGTGCATGCCAGAATTTACTGGGTTTAGGGAGATGGATTTTTTTTTAAAATGTCCCTCTTCACTTAGGCATGTTACATTATATTTTCAGCCAGCTATAATCATTCATACAGAATTTACTACCTAAAAAGCCACATGGTGCTCCTTCCCTTTTGGGCCTGACCATTCAGTCAAACTATACTAATGGGGTTACGTTTGAGCACAAGAAGAATAACTCTATAAATTTTGGGTTCCATTTTCTCCCCTCTCACTATTATGTATGAAAAATTTGTAGAAAAAATTACACTTTTGTGAAAAAAATGAAATTATATTTTTTCGCACAAATTTTTAACTAAATCCTTTAATTTAATATGGCCTTAAAAGACTCATTACACCCATGAATTAATTCTATAGGAGTTCCATTTACAAAATAGGGTCACTGGTGGGAGGTTTCTGCTATTATGTTACCTTGGGGGCCATTTTAATGTATCATGACTAGTGATGAGCGAACGTGCTCGCCACTGCTCAGTACTCACCCGAGCATCTCACTGCTCAAGATGCTTGGTGCTCTGCGAGTATTTCCTGGTTGCTTGGGCGGGAGTTTGGGTCCCCTCCCTGCATGTTTGGCGCTCTTTAGAGAGCCAATGAACATGCAGGGATTGCCTGCCACACTCTGTAATACCGTAGTCATGTTGGTTGTGGCATTACAGTGATTGGTTGGCCACACAACGTCATCAGGTCTATATAAGACCTGGTGCCGCCATGCATGTCACAGTCTACCCCAGAAACAGGCAGTGTAGTGAGAGATGCTGCTGAGCTAGGGAGAGATTTGCTTGTTTACTAGTTAGTGTAGGTATACCAGAACATCTATATATATCAATCTGAAGTAACAGTCCTTCTGCGGACTAATCCAGCTGCATATTTTCAGTGGTGAAGGTGAAAGCAGAAGTTAGGCAGGCAGGCAGTGTATGTGGCAGACTGCAGTGCATTTAGCAAGAGGGTCCATTGAACGTCCTGCTAGTCTAGGTATTCCATAACATATATATATATATATATATATACATATATATATACAGTACAGACCAAAAGTTTGGACACACCCTCTCATTTAAAGATTTTTCTGTATTTTCATGACTTTGAAAATTTTACATTTACTCTGAAGGCATCAAAACTATGAATTAACACATGTGGAATTATATACTTAACAAAAAAGTGTGAAACAACTGAAAATATGTCTTATATTCTAGGTTCTTCAAAGTAGCCACCTTTTGCTTTGATGACTGCTTTGCACACTCTTGAAATTCTCTTGATGAGCTTCAAGAGGTAGTCACCGGAAATGGTCTTCCAACAATCTTGAAGGAGTTCCCAGAGATGCTTAGCACTTGTTAGCCCTTTTGCCTTCACTCTGCGGTCCAGCTCACCCCAAACCATCTCGATTGGGTTTAGGTCTGGTGACTATGGAGGCCAGGTCATCTGGCGTAGCACCCCATCACTCTCCTTCTTGGTCAAATAGCCCTTAAACAGCCTGGAGGTGTGTTTGGGGTCACTGTCCTGTTGAAAAATAAATGGTGGTCCAACTAAACGCAACCGGATGGAATAGCAAGCCGCTGCAAGATGTTGTGATAGTCATAGTGATTCAGTATGCCTTCAATTTTGAATAAATCCACAACAGTATCACCAGCAAAACACCCCCACACCATCACACCTCCTCCTCCATGCTTCACGGTGGGAACCAGGCATGTAGAGTCCTCTGTTCACCTTTTCTGCGTCGCACAAAGACACGATGGTTGGAACCAAAGATCTCAAATTTGGATGCATCAGACCAAAGCACAGATTTCCACTGGTCTAATGTCCATTCCTTGTGCTCTTTAGCCCAAAGAAGTCTCTTCTGCTTGTTGCCTGTCCTTAGCAGTGGTTTCCTAGCAGCTATTTTACCATGAAGGCCTGCTGCACAAAGTCTCCTCTTAACAGTTGTTGTAGAGATGTGTCTGCTGCTAGAACTCTGTGTGGTATTGACCTGGTCTCTAATCTGAGCTGCTGTTAACCTGTGATTTCTGAGGCTGATGACTCGGATAAACTTATCCTCAGAAGCAGAGGTGACTCTTGGTCTTCCTTTCCTGGGGCGGTCCTCATTAGTGTTGAGCCACCCCCGTAGTGTTCGGGTTCGGTTCGGTTCGTCGAACACCGGGATGTTCGAGGAACTGTTCGTCGAACTGTTCGTCGAACACCTTAGAACACCGTCGAACACCGTTAAAACCAATGGCAGGAAAACAAAAACACATAGAAACACATAGAAAACACCTTCAAAGGTGTCCAAAAGCTGACAAACTGCTCAGAAGATGCTTTCTTTAAAAAAGTCAGCCGGCAATTCAGCAGCGGCATACACCGGTACCCGACAATTTAGACAAGAAGGAATAGAGCATCACACATAGATTAGATAGATAGAAACATGTCAGTCACATATATATGAAGTACAGTGACAGTGTTGCTTACTGTACTTGACATTTAGTGTAAAGGATTTATTAAAAAAAATAATAGTGTTTTCATGCACCGTCTCTTTAAAAAAGCCGGCCGGCAATTCAGCAGCGGTACCCGACAATTTATAACAGACAGAATAGAGCTTCACACATAGATTAGATAGATAGAAACATGTCAGTCACATATATATGAAGTACAGTGACAATGTTGCTTACTGTACTTGTCATTTAGTGTAAAGGATTTATTAAAAAAAATAATAGTGTTTTCATGCACCGTCTCTTTAAAAAAGCCGGCCGGCAATTCAGCATCTGTACCCGACAATTTATAACAGACAGAATAGAGCTTCACACATAGATTAGATAGATAGAAACATGTCAGTCACATATATATGAAGTACAGTGATAGTGTTGGTTACTGTACTTGTCATTTAGTATTAAAATAAAGGATTTATTATTAAAAAAAATTGGCGTGGGGTTCCCCTTAATTTTAGGCTCTAGCGGAGGTTAAGCAGACAGCTGGGGCAGATGTTTGAAGCCTGGGAAGGGGGTAATACCCACGGAGCTTCCCAGGCTACTAATATGAGCCCCCAGCTGAATACATAGCCTTTACTAGCTATTAAAATGGGGGACCCCCCCAAAAAAATGACGTGGGGTCCCCCCTAATTTAATAGCTAGCAAAGGCTAGGCAGACAGCTGGGGGCTGATATTAATAGCCCAGGAAGGGAGCCATGAATATTGGCCCCCTCCCAGGCTAGAAACACCAGCCGTCAGCCGCCCCAGAAATGGCGCATTCATAGGATGCGCCAATTCTGGCACTTAGCCTCGCTCTTCCACGCTGCCCTGTAGCGGTGGCAGGGGGTAATAGGGCTGGGGTTGATGTCAGCATATAATGCCAGCTGACATCAAGCCCAGGTTAGTAATGGAGAGGCGTCTATAAGACACCCCCATTACTAACCCCATAGTCAAAGTTAAAAGAAAACACAAACACCCAGAATAAAGTCCTTTAATTGAAATAAAGACACAATCCTTTATTGTTCTAAATTAAACCATACTTACCATCACGCCCATTCCAGCTGAAGCCAATGATCTACTGCAATAAAAGAAAAATAATAAAGCAACATCATCCTTACCTTTCCATGGTTCCCACGACAGCTTCAGCTCTGCTACATCGAGATGACAGGCTGGACCGCAGCAGAACACTGCCATCCAGCCTGTCATCCCGCAGACACTGAGAAGCGCAGGCATGCTTGCGCTCTGCAGTGTCTGGCTGTGACGGCATAAAGATGAGACGAGTTCATGTCCAATGAACTCGGCGCACCTCATGCACGTCACTGACAGCGTGGGAAAATTCTCACGCTGAAGCGCTGAGTGCAGGAGAATTCTCCCACGCTGTCAGTGACGTGCATAAGGTGAGCTCATGTCCAATGAACTCAGCTCACCTCCTGCACGTCACTGACAGCATGGGAGAATTCTCCTGCACTCAGCGCTTCAGTGTGAGAATTCTCCCACGCTGAAGCGCTGAGTGCAGGAGAATTTTCCCACGCTGTCAGTGACGTGCATGAGGTGAGCCGAGTTCATTGGACATTAACTCGGCTCATCTGGATGCCCTCACAGAGAGACACTGTGGAGCGCAAGCAAGCCTGCGCTTCTCAGTGTCTGCGGGATGACAGGCAGGATCGCAGCGTTCTGCTGCGGTCCAGCCTGTCATCTCGATGTAGCAGAGCTGAAGCTGTCATGGGAACCATGGAAAGGTAAGGATGATGTTGCTTTATTATTTTTCTTTTATTTCAGGAGATCGTTGGCTTCAGCTGGAATGGGCGTGACGGTAAGTATGGTTTAATTTAGAACAATAAAGAATTGTGTGTTTATTTCAATTAAAGGACTTTTTTCTGGGTGTTGTGTTTTTTTTAAATACTTTACTAGAAATTCATGGTGGTCATGTCTAATATTGGCGTGACCCCATGAATTTTGGGCTTAGGGCCAGCTGATAATGCCAAGCTGGCCCTAACCCCTTTATTACCCAGTGAGCCACCGCATCAGGGCCCTGGATGAGTTGGGTACAGCGCCAGAAGATGGCGCTTCTATGAACGCGCCATTTTCCGGGGTGGCTGCGGACTGCAATTTGCAGCGGGGGTGGCCCAGAAAGCTTGGGCCTCCCTGCGCTGCGGATTCCAGCCCCCAGCTGCCTAGTTGTACCTGGCTGGACACAAAAACAGGGCGAAGCCCCACGTCAATTTTCTTTAAATTATTTCATGAAATAATTAAGAAAAAAAGGGCTTCCCTATATTGTTGTGTCCGGCCAGGTACAAATAGGCAGCTGGTGGTTGGGGGCAGCCCGTTCCTGCCTGCTGCACCTTACTGGACACAAATATAGTGCGAAGCCCCACGTCAATTTTTTTTAAATTATTTCATGAATTTCCTGAAATAATTTAAAAAAATTGAAGTGGGGCTTCGCACTATATTTGTGTCCAGCCAGGTACAGAAGGCAGGAACGGGCTGCCCCCAACCACCAGCTGCCTATTTGTACCTGGCCGGACACAACAATATAGAGAAGGCCTTTTTTTCTTAATTATTCCATGAATTTCATGAAATAATTAAAAAAAATTGAAGTGGGGCTTCGCACTATATTTGTGTCCAGCCAGGTACAGCAGGCAGGAACGGGCTGCCCCCAACCACCAGCTGCCTATTTGTACCTGGCCGGACATAACAATATAGAGAAGGCCTTTTTTTCTTAATTATTCCATGAATTTCATGAAATAATTAAAAAAAATTGAAGTGGGGCTTCGTACTATATTTGTGTCCAGCCAGGTACAGCAGGCAGGAACGGGCTGCCCCCAACCACCAGCTGACTATTTGTACCTGGCCGGACACAACAATATAGGGAAGGCCTTTTTTTCTTAATTATTTCATGAATTTCATGAAATAATTAAAAAAAATTGAAGTGGGGCTTCGCACTATATTTGTGTCCAGCCAGGTGCAGCAGGCAGGAACGGGCTGCCCCCAACCACCAGCTGCCTATTTGTACCTGGCCGGACACAACAATATAGGGAAGGCTTTTTTTTCTTAATTATTCCATGAATTTCATGAAATAATTAAAAAAAATTGAAGTGGGGCTTCGCACTATATTTGTGTCCAGCCAGGTGCAGCAGGCAGGAACGGGCTGCCCCCAACCACCAGCTGACTATTTGTACCTGGCCGGACACAACAATATAGGGAAGGCCTTTTTTTCTTAATTATTTCATGAATTTCATGAAATAATTAAAAAAAAAATACGTGGGGCTTCGCCCTATTTTTGTGTCCAGCCAGGTACAACTAGGCAGCTGGGGGCTGGAATCTGCAGCGCAGGGAGGCCCAAGCTTTCTGGGCCCCCCCCACTGCAAATTGCAGTCCGCAGCCACCGCGGAAAATGGCGCGTTCATAGAAGCGCCATCTTCTGGCGCTGTACCCAACTCATCCAGTGCCCTGGTGCGGTGGCTCACTGGGTAATAAAGGGGTTAGGGCCAGCTTGGTATTATCAGCTGGCCCCAAGCCCAAAATTCATGGGGTCACGCCAGTATTAGACATGACTGCCATGAATTTCTAGTAAAGTATTTAAAAAAAACACAACACCCAGAATAAAGTCCTTTAATTGAAATAAACACACAATTCTCTATTGTTCTAAATTAAACTATACTTACCATCACGCCCATTCCAGCTGAAGCCAACGATCTCCTGCAATAAAAGAAAAATAATAAACCAACCTCATCCTTACCTTTCCATGGTTCCCATGACAGCTTCAGCTCTGCTACATCGAGATGACAGGCTGGACCGCAGCAGAACGCTGCCATCCAGCCTGTCATGCCGCAGACACTGAGAAGAGCAGGCATGCTTGCGCTCCTCAGTGTCTCGCTGTGACGGCATCCAGATGAGCCGAGGTCATGTCCAATGAACTCGGCTCACCTCATGCACGTCACTGACAGCGTGGGAAAATTCTCACGCTGAAGTGCTGAGTGCAGGAAAATTCTCCCACGCTGTCAGTGACGTGCATGAGGTGAGCTCATGTCCAATGATCTCAGCTCACCTCATGCACCTCACTGACAGCGTGGGAAAATTCTCCTGCACTCAGCGCTTCAGCGTGAGAATTCTCCCACGCTGTCAGTGACGTGCATAAGGTGAGCCGAATTCATTGGACATGACCTCGGCTCATCTTTATGCCGTCACAGAGAGACAATGTGGAGCGCAAGCATGCCTGCTCTTCTCAGTGTCTGCGGGATGACAGGCTGGATGGCAGCGTTCTGCTGCGGTCCAGCCTGTCATCTCGATGTAGCAGAGCTGAAGCTGTCGTGGGAACCATGGAAAGGTAAGGATGAGGTTGCTTTATTATTTTATTTTTATTACAGGAGATCGTTGGCTTCAGCTGGAATGGGCGTGACGGTAAGTATGGTTTAATTTAGAACAATAAAGAATTGTGTCTTTATTTCAATTAAAGGACTTTATTCTGGGTGTTTGTGTTTTTTTTAACTTTGACTATGGGGTTAGTAATGGGGGTGTCTTATAGATGCCTCTCCATTACTAACCTGGGCTTGATGTCAGCTGGCATTATAAGCTGACATCAACCCCAGCCCTATTACCCCCTGCCACCGCACCAGGGCAGCGTGGAAGAGCGAGGCTAAGTGCCAGAATTGGCGCATCCTATGAATGCGCTATTTCTGGGGCGGCTGACGGCTGGTGTTTCTAGCCTGGGAGGGGGCCAATATTCATGGCTCCCTTCCTGGGTTATTAATATCAGCCCCCAGCTGTCTGCCTAGCCTTTGCTAGCTATTAAATTAGGGGGGACCCCACGTCATTTTTTTGGGGGGGTCCCCCATTTTAATAGCTAGTAAAGGCTATGTATTCAGCTGGGGGCTGATATTAGTAGCCTGGGAAGCTCCGTGGGTATTACCCCCTTCCCAGGCTTCAAACATCTGCCCCAGCTGTCTGCTTAACCTCCGCTAGAGCCTAAAATTAAGGGGAACCCCACTCCAATTTTTTTAATAATAAATCCTTTATTTTAATACTAAATGACAAGTACAGTAACCAACACTATCACTGTACTTCATATATATGTGACTGACATGTTTCTATCTGTCTAATCTATGTGTGAAGCTCTATTCTGTCTGTTATAAATTGTCGTGTACAGACGCTGAATTGCCGGCCGGCTTTCTTAAAGAGACGGTGCATGAAAACACTATTATTTTTTTAAATAAATCCTTTACACTAAATGACAAGTACAGTAAGCAACACTGTCACTGTACTTCATATATATGTGACTGACATGTTTCTATCTATCTAATCTATGTGTGATTCTCTATTCCTTCTATTCTAAATTGTCGGGTACTGCTGCTGAATTGCCGGCCGGCTTTTTTAAAGAGACAGTGCATGAAAACACTATAATTTTTTTTGATAAATCCTTTACGCTAAATGACAAGTACAGTAAGCAGCACTTTCACTGTACTTCGTGTATATGTGGCTGACATGTTTATCTCTTTCTAATCTATGTGTGAAGCTCTATTCTTTCGGTTCTAAATTGTCGGGTACCGGTGTATGCCGCTGCTGAATTGCCGGCTTTTCATGTTTCACTGTTGGCACTGTTCCCATCGATTTGGGCAATCACTGTAATGCCACAACCACCATGGCTGTGGCATTACAGTGAGTGGCAGACAATCCCTGCATGATTGGTACTCTAAATAGCACCAGACATGCAGGACACGCTTTTGGTGCACGAACAGTTATCGAACATAACCTCGAACAGCCGAATTTTTTGCAAATCGTTCGGGTTCGTCGAACAACTCGAACACCGCCCAAAACAGCTCGAATTTGAGATTGGCGAACAGTTCTAGTCGAACACCGCTCATCTCTAGTCCTCATGTGAGCCAGTTTCTTTGTAGCACTTGATGGTTTTTGCAACTGCACTTGTGGACACATTCAAAGTTTGCCCAATATTTCCGACTGACTGACCTTCATTTCTTAAAGTAATGATGGCCACTCGTTTTTTTTTTACTTAGTTGCTTTTTTCTTGCCATAATACAAATTCTAACAGTCTATTCAGTAAGACTATCAGCTGCGTATCCACCTGACTTCTGCACAACACAACTGATGGTCCCAACCCTATTTATAAGGCAAGAAATCCCACTTATTAAACCTGAAAGGGCACACCTGTGAAGTGAAAAACATTTCCCGTGACTACCTCTTGAAGCTCATGAAGAGAATGCCAAGAGTGTGAAAAGCAGTCATCAAAGCAGAAGGTGGCTACTTAGAAGAACCTAGAGTATAAGACATATTTTCAGTTGTTTCACACTTTTTTGTTAAGTATATAATTCCACATGTGCTAATTCATACTTTTGATGCCTTCAGTGTGAATGTACAATTTTCATAGTCATGAAAATACAGAAATCTTTAAATGAGAAGGTGTGTCCAAACTCTTGGTCTGTACTATATATATATATATATATATATATATATATACATACACTGCTCAAAAAAATAAAGGGAACACTCAAATAACACATCCTAGATCTGAATGAATGAAATATTCTCATTGAATACTTTGTTCTGTACAAACTTTAATGTGCTGACAACAAAATCACACAAAAATCATCAATGGAAATCAAATTTATTAACCAATGGAGGCCTGGATTTGGAGTCACCCCCAAAATTTAAGTGGAAAAACACACTACAGGCTGATCTAACTTTGATGTAATGTCCTTAAAACAAGTCAAAATGAGGCTCAGTATTGTGTGTGGCCTCCACGTGCCTGTATGACCTCCCTACAATGCCTGGGCATGCTTCTGATGAGGTTGCGGATGGTCTCCTGTGGGATCTTCTCCCAGACCTGGACTAAAGCATTCGCCACTAGTGTTGAGCCACCCCCGTAGTGTTCGAGTTCGGTTCGGTTCGTCGAACACCCGTGTGTTCGCCGAACTGTTCGTCGTACTGTTCGTCGAACACCTTCGAACACCGTTAAAACCAATGGCAGGCAAACAAAAACACATAGAAACACATAGAAAACACCTTCAAAGGTGTCCAAAAGCTGACAAACTGCTCAGAAGACACAACTAACACATGGAAAAGTGACAAGTACATATAGTCATGAGAAAAGAAAAGAGGTGGAGGAGTAAAAGGAGGGGGAGACACAGATATAGGCATGTCATGCCCTTCTAAAATCCAAAAAGTGAGAAGCCGACACGTTCAGTCCGCTCCTGCCCGTGCCACCTCCGTGTCGCCGGGTTTGTGCCAGAGCCGCGGTGAACCCTGACGGCCAGCCCCCCTCTCCCAATACTGGTGCCTGTCCGCTGGTGGGTCGAGCGAGCCCCCCTGTGGTGGAGGCAGCTCTAAGCTTTTTAACTTAAATTGTCTCTCTAATTTTAATGAATACACTTTAAATCCATTTACAAGGATCTCTTGGAGGGCAAGTCTCATGCCAGCTCCAGTAGCGTCCACTAAAGCTGCTGCAGTTAAAAAGCTTTTATAAGGATCAAGCTCGGCTGTCCACCGCAAGGCATCCTACTGCCAGTCCCAGCCCCTATGCCTTGGGGTGCCTCCTGATGCTCTTCACTGAGTATCCCGTGGTCCCGAAGCATTTCCTTTGAAAAAATTAAGTGTCCAAACTACAGGTGGTGTAGCTTGCTTAACAGCCGGGATAATCCGCTGACTAGCAGACACTGCTACTAGGCACAAAGTATTTCCTGGGCTAGATGCAGTTAAAAATTTGTAAGTAGATACTCTCGTTGGATGCTGAGAAAGCATTCCATAGAGTCTCCTGGCACGCCATATATGATTCTCTTAAAAAGCTTGGGGTAGGGGTCTAGGGGACCCTTTTATAGCCAAAATCACGGCCCTGTATCACAATACGTCACCTAGGCTGAAGATAAATGGAACTGTAGCACCCTGAGGGCTCGGTTGCTACAGACGTATTGCACCTCACCCAGAGGTGTGATATCTCACTCTCAGGTAAGGATGGAGTGTGGATCAGGACCCGACACCTGCATGCATTACACCACATTGCCGTGGGGCAGGGCGACCAATATGCCCCTGAGATGGGCACGACAGTCCCTGTCCCTGGCTGGAGTGGGGGGAGGGAACACTGAGGAAGGGGAACCCTGTAGTGCAGGAGCAGGGAGGAAGCAGTTCCTGGGTGCATTGAGAAGGGAGTATAAAAGGTGGGCACCATCTTAGTTCAGTGCAGAGAAGTCTGAGCAGAAGTGGCAGGGAGCAGGGGCTCTGCATGAGCTCTGCTCCGGAGGTGGGCCTAGTAACAGAGGCCCAGGCCTGCAAGAGGGAGAAGGAAGGAAGAGGAGCGGAGAAGGCTCCAGGAACGAGGAAAGAAGGGATCCCAGGGGTGCGGACGGGCAAGTCGCCACCGCACGCCCGAATCCACCTGCGTGGAGGGGTCAGGCCAAAGGGGGAGACCGGTCCCCGAACTAGTGGAGGCAGGAAACGACCCTCAGCTAGAAACCGGAGGCTCTGACATTTTATGTGGCGCAGCCCCTCGCTACACCCGCTAGGAAGGCACCACATAGGGTCAGGGAAACTGGCGCCAAGTTTACCAAGAGGAGGCCCGAGGCAGCTGGACAGAAGTGTTGGTAAGAAAGGCCAGACAAAGGACACACAAAGGGGGTCCTGTGAAGCGCTCCAAAGTTATCTGGGAGTTGTCTGAGCCCCTCACCTGGTGAGCACAGTACGACGTGGGCAGCCGTTACCTGCAGACGTGGTCTGGATAATAAGAACTGTGAGTAAAGGCCCTGAACTGCATCACTGACTCCGTGTCGTTACTGCTGCTGCCCTGCACCATCACCCCCATCCTCCGCATACACTGCCCTGAGGGTATACTCCTCCCGTGTGGAGTTATGCTACGCTCTGCTGCACCCACAACACCAGCCTCAGCGATCTGCCCTGTAGCGGCGGTTCACTCTGACCGCAATCCACGGGTGGCGTAGTCGGACATTTAAACATCAAAGCCACATAAATAGTTCCGCCACTGGTTTGACCACCCTGAGCCACGGAACCGGGTCGCCGCCACGAAGACTACAACCACCAGCATCCACCAAAAAGGGTCCGGCTCCGGGTGTCCCAAGGCCCAGGGGGTGCGTCAGAACATTTTCATCACCTTTCACAATCACCAATGGGACAAGGCAGGGATGTCCTCTGTCCCCTCTCTTATACATCCTAGTGACGGAGCACCTGATCTCATCAATTCGCCATAACCCCAATATTAGGTGGATTGAGGTGGGAGGCACCGAGTACAAGTGCTCTCTATTTGCTGATGATGTCCTAGTATATATCACTCAATCACATATATCCATCCATGCTGTTATGGCTGAAATAGATCACTTTGTTACATGGTCAAATTTTAAAATCAGTGCAGCGAAGTCTGAGGCCCTCGATGTCTCCCTCCCCAAATCCATATAGGATTCCATCCAGTCCAACTTTCCCTTTGCCTGGCCCTCACAGGGTATCAAATACTTAGGAATTCCTATTCATAGAGACCTCTCCCATCTATGTTATCTTAATTTTGGGCCCTTTATTGAACAACTCCATACAGACCACGGTTGGCAAGTTAGAACTGTAAGATTCACTACGTGAACCACTGGTGTTTTGTGGAAAAGCACATGTACACTGCGTTCCAAATTATTATGCAAAAAGTGTTTAGGAGTGATAAGGGAAGAATTTGTTTGTTTGTCAGTTAAACTCATTGATGGTGATGTGTGTCAGGGCTCTTTATATCACTGTAAGCAATTGCAGACACCTGTGCTAATTAGTTTGGCAGGTGTGTCCAATGAAAGGCAAGACTACTTAAGAAGGCTCTCTCACATTATTAAGCAGCCTACATTTTCTGCCAAAATAGGAAAGAAAAAGGATGTGTCGGCTGCTGAGAAGCAACAAATTGTGGAGTGTTTAGGTCAAGGCATGACTACAATCAACATTGTGCGATGATCAGGATGAAGTGTCTTAGCAATCATTAAGTATGTAGCTGATTCACAGTACACACGTGTGCGTGCTGATAAGGGCAAATTGAGGACTCTTTCCTACAGGCAATTACGTCAGGTTGAAAGAGCAACGGCAAAAAAGCCTTGTCATAGCAGCAGACAAGTTTTTGAAGCTGCTTGTGCCTCCAACGTCCCCCGAACAACAAGATGCAGGGTCCTTCAGAGGTTTGCAGCTGTGCATACGCCATCCTGTCGACCTCCTCTATCCACTTCACACAAGCAGAAACGGCTCCAGTGGGCCAAACATTACATGAAGACTGATTTCAAAACTGTTTTGTTCACGAATGAGTGCCGTGCAGCGCTCGATGGTCAAGATGGATGGAGTGGAGGATGGCTGGTTGATGGACACCCCACGCAAACACGGCTACAGCGCCAACAAGGAGGAGGTGGAGTAATGTTTTGGGCTGGAATCATGGGGAGAGAGATTGTCGGCCCCTTTAGGATCCCTGAAGGCGCTAAAGATGAACTCCATAATGTATGTGGATTTTCTCAAACAGCACTTCCTGCCATGGTTCAAGAAGAAGAACCGTGTATTTCACAGCAAGATCATTTTTCTGCATGGTAATGCACCATATCATGCTGCACATAAAACATCTGCATCTCTGGCTGATATGGGCATAAAAGGGGACAAACTTATGGTGTGACCCCCATGCTCCCCTGACTTCTACCCCATTCAGAACCTTTGGAGCATCATTAAAAGGAGTGTCTATGATGGCGGGAGGCAGTTCACATCTAAGCAACAGCTCTGGGAGGGTATTCTGTCCTCATGCAAAACAATTGAAGCAGAAACCATCCAAAACCTGACAAATTCAATGGACGAGAGAGTTCAGAAGCTCCTTTCGAACAAGGGGTCCTATGTGAAAATGTAACATCACCTAGAATAAAGTTTTGATTTGAAAACTGTTTGATTTCAGTTTCTAACAACCTGCTAATGCTTATAATTTCAAAAATGACCATTTTTTTGGTCTTTATTAAAATGAAAAGGTTGATCGAAAAGTTTGGGGGATCTAAGAGTGTGGTAACCCAGTAGTCATGATTACTTCGAATTCTGACAATATGAGGGTCATGCTGCAGGTAGTGCAGCAAGAAGGCACTTATGTGTCTTGCGCATCTCGGAGCCCCAAAATTATTTTCCGGGCTAGATGCAGCTAAAAATTATTATTAATTTTAAATCTGGTGAAGCTTTAGTATAGATGGCCTAATAGGATCAGTGCTGCACACTGCTACAAAGCCCAAATTATTTTCCAGTCAAGATACAGGTAAACATGATTAGTAATTTTAAATCTGGTGGAGCTTATTATAGATGGCCTAATAGAATCAGTGCTGCACACTGCTACAAAGCCCAAATTATTTTCCAGCCAAGATACAGATAAACATGATTAGTAATTTGAAAGCTTAAAACGGTTGGTAGGGTGATTTTAACCAATCATCAAGCTTTTACTCTCCCCAGGATGACACAGGGGTAGAAAAGTCATTTCGGATCCATGATTTGTTCATCTTTATGAACGTGAGTCTGTCTACATTATCAGTGGAGAGCCGCGTGCACTTATCTGTCAGCACACCACCAGCAGCGCTGAACACACGTTCAGACAGAACTCTGGCTGCGGGGCATGACAAGATCTCCAAGGCGTAAGTGGCTAGCTCCGGCCATTTATCCAGATTGGAAGCCCAAAAAGAGCAAGGGTCCAGTGACACAGTCGTGGCTTCAATGTTTACTTGGAGATACTCCTGTACCATCGTCTCTAGGCGTTGACTATGTGTCAGACTTCTTGTCTCCTGTGGCCTTGCAAAGGATGGGCTCAAAAAGTGGTGAAATGATTCCGCAAAATTGATGTTACCAGCAGATACTGTGGTTCTGTTACGGTTTGAGTGCTGAACACTTGACGGTCCCACGGTTGGCAAGTTGGAACTGTAAGATTCACTACGTGCACCACTGGTATTTTGTGGAAAAGCACATGTAAGATTCTGCAACAGTCTCTGCTGATACTCCTGCATGCGTGCATCCCTTTCTATGGCAGGAATAATTTCTGCAAATTTACTTTTGTACCGGGGATCTAACAGTGTGGCAACCCAGTAGTCAGGATTATTTCTAATTCTCACAATTCGAGGGTCATGTTGCAGGTAGTGCAGCAAGAAGGCACTCATGTGTGTTGCGCAACCAGGAGCACCAAGTCCCTGTTGTGTTGGTGGCGAGGTAACAATCATGCTTCCTTCCTCTGTCCTCTCCCCCCAACCTCGCACAACAGAAATGTGATCAAGGTCTCCCTCATCTGATGAGTCTTCCATCAGTTCGTCCTCCACTTCTTCCTGGGCTCCTGCACCTTCCTCACTAGTTTACCTGCTACCATGCGCCCTGGTAAAACCATCTCCCCCACCCTCACATGCCTGCCGCCTTGGTGCTGCCGACCGTCTGGACCTTGCAGATGTTAGCCCTTCCGCATACAACTCCTCCTCCTCTACTTCCTCCACCTCCTCTTGTGCCACCACCTGACTCCGAATTCTGTTTAACATGTGCTCCAGCATGTAAATCACCGGAATAGTCATGCTGATAATGGCATCGTCAGCACTAAACATCTTCGTCGCCATTTCAAAACTGTGCAGAAGGGTGCATAGGTCCCTGATCTGAGACCACTCCTCCAGCGTGATTTGCCCCACCTCTAGATCTCGTTGGCCCAGGCTATACGTCAGAACGTATTGCACCAGGGCTTGTCGGTGCTGCCACAGTCGCTGCAACATGTGCAGAGTTGAATTCCACCGGGTAGGCACATCGCATTTTAGCCGGTGAAGTGGCAGGCCCAACGACTTCTGTAGAGATGTAAGTCGCTGAGCTGCGGGATGCGAACGGCGAAAGTGAGCACACAGCGACCGTGCCCTCTGCAGAAGGCCATCTAGTCTGGGATAGTGGGCTAAAAATTGCTGGACAACCAGGTTCAACACGTGAGCCATACAAGGCACGTGTGTGACATTGCCCCGGCGAAGGGCCGCACCCAGGTTTGCAGCATTGTCGCACACGGCCTTCCCTGGTTTCAGGTCCAGTGGAGACAACCATTCATGAAATTGGTTCTCCAGAGCTGACCACAACTCCTCAGCTGTGTGACTCACATTTCCCAGACATTTCAATGTAAAAACCGCCTGATGACGTTGCGCCCTACTGCCAGCATAGTAAGGAGGTGTGCAGGATCCCTTCTGCGCAGTTAGAAAGCTTGTGGCATGACCAGACAGGCTTTGGGTGCAGATGGAAGACCGAGAGGAGGTTGAGGAGGCAGAAGCAGTGGAGGAACTTTGACATAAAGAGGATTGACGCACAACTCGTGGGGACGGCAAGACTTGGACAGCAGCCCCTTGTCCTGCTGTCACCATAGTTACCCAGTGCCCAGTCAGCGACATGTAACACCCCTGTCCATGCCTACTCGTCCAAGTGTCTGTGGTGAAATGCACCCTGTCACACACAGAGTTTCTCAAAGAAGCGGTGATGTTGTGTGCGACATGCTGGTGGAGCGCAGGCACACCATTCTTTGAGAAGTAGTGCCGACTGGGAATCTGGTACTGGGGCACTGCGACGGACATAAGGTCTCGAAAATCCTCTGTGTCCACCAGGCGGAAAGGCAGCATTTCTGTAGCCAAGAGCTTGCAGATGGTGAAATTCAACCTCTTAGCTTTCTCATGGCTAGGAGGAAATGGTCTTTTACTTGTCCACATCTGAGAGACCGAGGGCTGGCTATTGTGCTTAGACGGGGTTGATAAGGGTGTCCCCGGCAAACTGCCGGTCTGTGAGGAAGATACAGGCGGACATGTTAGGTTGCCTTGATCCAAAGGTGGTGCTATCGATGTCGGACAGCGCTCAACACCAGCTGGTGTTACCACCTCCAAAGAAAATGATGACCTGCCAATCACGCTGGCTGTTGCGGGTAAAGAGGTGGCAGGTCTGCGCCCCAAAACAGGTGTGACTGCTGTCCCCCCAGTCACAGAGGATGAAGAGGCCGCGGATGCACAAGATATGGCAGACGGTGGTTGGCCCGGCCGGCTAGGCCGCATTGTAGCACACTGAGCTTCCCACTGCAACTTATGCTTCATGTCCATGTGCCGGTTCATGCATGAAGTACTCAAACTATGTATTTTTTGGCCTCTACTTAGCTTTTGCTGACAAATGTTACAGATAACACGAGTTGGGTCATCTTTATCGATCTGAAAAAATGCCCAGGCTATGCAAGGCTTAGCACCCATGCGACCTGAAGAGCCACCACGACTTGTGGTGAGAGGCAGAGTTGTGTTTGAGGATGCAGTTGTTGACGTGCTTCCAGTACTACGTCTCTGTCCAGGAAGGCGCAACCTGACCTCGTCGTCACTAGCATCTTCCTCCACCTCCTCTGCTGACCTCATCTCTTGGCTGACTGTGGGTTGACAGTAAGTGGGATCTCCAACCTCATCATCATCACCCTGTGCGTTATCACACCTGTCGTCCTCAGAGCCAACCTGTTCCTGCCCTGACAAAAAACTAAAGTTGTCGCTCCAATCAGGTATTTGAGTCTTATCATCGTCTTCCTCATTGTCTCCACCAACAGGAGTTACAGTTTGGGAATGAGGGTCTACATTATGGTCAGAACCTTCTGCGTCTGGTCCTGGATCCGACTCATAAAGATTCTGGGCATCAGTGCAGATCATTTCCTCGTCTGGATTCACAGAAGCGCTGGAGTCGACCTCTGATTCCCAGGCTATAGTATGAGTAAACAGCTCTGCAGACTCAACCATCTGTTCTACCTCATACTCAGACGGGCAGCTGGAGATTTGGGAGCTGTGAGGAAGCAAGTGCGATTGGGGTGACACCTTTGAGGACTGGAGTATTTATGATGTTGAAGTTGATGTGGAGGAGAGCCCACTTAAAGGAGCAATTGATATCCGTTGAAGCACCTGCTGTTTTTGTGCCTCATCTGGAATTTGTAGCGATTGGCGTGGCTGTAAGAAAGGGATCTTATCACATTGTCCGCTAAAAGAAGTAGACATTTTAGTTTGGCTGGAAGATGGTCTTTCTTCTGCAGATGTTACTGTTGCTTTAACACCTACCCCACGGACACAACCTTTTTTCCCCTTCCCAACATGCCTATTCCCCTTTCCACCAGCAGCAGGCCTTTTTCCACTCATTTTGGTGGTTAACTAATTCACAACTCTGGAGTTGTTTGCACAAAAAAACAATGGATGGGAAACGAGCAGAGCTGAGTGGCCAAACTGTGGTATTAGGCCAAAACTATTGGCTGGGTTAGATGCAGAAAAAAATTATATTCAATTTGCAACCTGATGGAGGTCTGTATAGATGGACTAATAGAACAAGTCCCACACACAGCTAGAAGGCCAAATATTTTTTCAGAGGTAGATGCAGAAAAAAATTATATTCAGTTTGCAACCTTATGGAGGTCAGTATAGATGGACTAATAGAACAAGTCCCACACACAGCTAGAAGGCCAAATATTTTTTCAGAGGTAGATGCAGAAAAAAATTATATTCAGTTTGCAACCTTATGGAGGTCAGTATAGATGGACTAATAGAACAAGTCCCACACACAGCTAGAAGGCCAAATATTTTGTCAGAGGTAGATGCAGAAAAAAATTCTATTCAGTTTGCAACCTGATGGAGGTCAGTATAGATGGACTAATACAACAAGTCCCACACACAGCTAGAAGCCCAATATTTTTTCAGAGGTAGATGCAGAAAAAAATATATTCAGTTTGCAACCTGATGGAGGTCTGTATAGATGGATTAATAGAACAAGTCCCACACACAGCTAGAAGCCCAATATTTTTTCAGAGGTAGATGCAGAAAAAAATATATTCAGTTTGCAACCTGATGGAGGTCTGTATAGATGGATTAATAGAACAAGTCCCACACACAGCTAGAAGCACAATATTTTGTCAGAGGTAGATGCAGAAAAAAATTATATTCAGTTTGCAACCTTATGGAGGTCAGTATAGATGGACTAATAGAACAAGTCCCACACACAGCTAGAAGGCCAAATATTTTTTCAGAGGTAGATGCAGAAAAAAATTATATTCAGTTTGCAACCTTATGGAGGTCAGTATAGATGGACTAATAGAACAAGTCCCACACACAGCTAGAAGGCCAAATATTTTTTCAGAGGTAGATGCAGAAAAAAATTATATTCAGTTTGCAACCTTATGGAGGTCAGTATAGATGGACTAATAGAACAAGTCCCACACACAGCTAGAAGGCCAAATTTTTTTTCAGAGGTAGATGCAGAAAAAAATTATATTCAGTTTGCAACCTTATGGAGGTCAGTATAGATGGACTAATAGAACAAGTCCCACACACAGCTAGAAGGCCAAATATTTTTTCAGAGGTAGATGCAGAAAAAAATTATATTCAGTTTGCAACCTTATGGAGGTCAGTATAGATGGACTTATAGAACAAGTCCCACACACAGCTAGAGGCCAAAAATTTTTTCAGAGGTAGATGCAGAAAAAAATATATTCAGTTTGCAACCTGATGGAGGTCTGTATAGATGGAGTAATAGAACAAGTCCCACACACAGCTAGAAGCCCAATATTTTTTCAGAGGTAGATGAAGAAAAAAATATATGCAGTTTGCAACCTGATGGAGGTCAGTATAGATGGACTAGTACAACAAGTCCCACACACAGCTAGAAGCCCAATATTTTTTCAGAGCTAGATGCAGAAAAAAATTATATTCAATTTGCAACCTGATGGAGGTCAGTATAGATGGACTAATAGAATGATGCTATGCCCAAAAGATTTTACTTCACTAGGTGCAGTAAAAAAATTGGTATTCTATACACAGGTGGTATATCTTGCAACACAGATAGGCTACTCCACTGACTAACACACTCTGCAATAGGCCAAAAAGAATTAGCTTTGCTAGATTCAGCCAAATGCTGTGAAAAAAACTTGCACAGCACTGGCACAGACCTGCCTGGCAAAAACTGATAGGAACTGATGTAACCTAGTCCTGAAAAGGACTCCAATTACAATTAGTCTTTACTCCCACAATCTATCTATTTAAGAGCACAGACCTGCCTGATAAAAGTCGTAGGAAATGCTGTAACCTAGTCCTTAAAAGGACTGCAATCACAACTATTCCCTACTCCCAAGCTATCTGTAGATTTGTGCGAAAATTGGCTTGAAATTAACAAGGTATAGCGCACACAGCAACAGCGGTGCCGTCTAACACGCAGCTGCAGCAGTGAGAAAATGGTGGCGACGGGGAAAATGGCTTGGTCTTATAGGGCAAGGAAATGTGACATACACTGCCAATGACACATGCCCTTGCTTGTGTGAAAAAAAGCACTTCGCTCCGTGTGTGCGCTGCTGATAGGCTGACAGATTGCACCTCCCCACTGCAAATGCGGGAAAGAGAAAAAAAAATGGAGATCTTCATTGTTCCTGCAGAGATCCATCCCCTGCCCCTCCCCTCACCCCGCTGTACACTCAAACTGCGTATTAACATTAATTTTCATCATTACTGAGAAAAAATCCAGTTATGATTTTGGTGCACGAACAGTTATCGAACATAACCTCCAACAGCCGAATTTTTCTCAAATTGTTCGTGTTCGCCGAACGGCTCGAACACCGCCCAAAACAGCTCGAATTTGAGATTGGCGAACAGTTCGAGTAGAACAACGCTCATCTCTATTTGCCACCTTCTGGACAGTCTGTGGTGCAATGTGACCTTGGTGGATGGAGTGAGACATGATGTCTCAGATGTGCTCAATCGGATTCAGGTCTGGGGAGTGGGCGGGCCAGTCCATAGCTTCAATGCCTTCATCTTGCAGGAACTGCTGTCACACTCCAGCCACATGAAGTCTGGCATTGTCCTGCATTAGGAGGAATCCAGGGCCAACCACACCAGCATATGGTCTCACAAGGGGTCAGAGGATCTCATCTCTGTACCTAATGGCAGTCAGGCTACCTCTGGCGAGCACATGGAGGGCTGTGCGGCCCTCCAAAGAAATGCCATCCCACACCATTACTGACCCACTGCCAAACCGGTCATGCTGAAGGATGTTGCTGGCAGCAGATCGCTCTCCACGGCGTCTCCAGACTCTGTCATGTCTGTCACATTTGCTCACTGTGAACCTGCTTTCATCTGTGAAGAGCACAGGGCGCCAGTGGCGACTTTGCCAATCCTGGTGTTTTGTGGCAAATTCCAAGCATCCTGCATGGTGTTGGGCTGTGAGTACAACCTCCATGTGTGGACGTCGGGCCCTCATACCGCCCTCATGGAGTCGGTTTCTAACCGTTTGTGCTGACACATGCACATTTGTGGCCTGCTGGAGGTCATTTTGTAGGGCTCTGGCAGTGCTCCTCCTTTTCCTCCTTGCACAAAGCAGGAGGTGGCGGTCCTGCTGCTGGGTTGTTGCCCTCATACGGCCCCCTCTATGTTTTCTGGTGTACTGGTCTGTCTCCTAGTAGTGCGTCAGCTTCTGGACACTATGCTGACAGACACAGCAATCCTTCTTGCCACAGCTCGCATTGATGTGCCATCCTGGATGAGCTGCACTACCTAAGCAACTTCTGTGGGTTGTAGAGTACATCTCATGCTACCATGAGTGTGAAAGCACAACCAACATTCAAAAGTGACCAAAACATCAGCCAGAAAGCATTGGTACAGAGATGTGGTCTTTGGTCCCCACCTGCAGAACCACTCCTTTATTGAGGGTGTCTTGATAATTGCCAATAATTTCCATCTATTGTCTATTCCATTTGCACAACAGCATGTGAAATTGATTGTCAATAAGTGTTGCTTCCTAATTGGACAGTTTGATTTCACAGAAGTTTGATTTACTTGGAGTCATATTCTGTTGTTTTAGTGTTCCCTTTATATTTTTGAGCAGTGTATATGAGCTACACAGGCAGGCAGTGTAAGTGGCAGACTGCAGTGTATAATACAGCACAAGAGGCTCCATTCCAGTTCTGTTTGCTGATGCTGTAACAGATATTTCTACAAATAGCCCCAGGTATCAGGGGTCAGGGATAATTTTTTTTTATCTTAATCCTAATTATTTTGTTAAAAAGCAATCCAGAGAACACCATTTTTCTGCTCCATTTTCTTGTTGCCACAGCAGAATACAGCTAGATTCTTTCCATATTACAGCGATAAAAATGCAGAAATTTGTAGTGAACGTGGAAAATTTAGGCCTCTATTTAAATTTTGTTGCAGTGTGTCAGTGAAGTTATTGACAGGCCAGCGATTTAAAACTGTGGTTTTCCGTCACAAGTATCACATATAAGTTCACTCCAAATTCTGCCATTTCTGGCCTCCATGTAAATTTTGTTGCAGTGTGTTAGTGAAGTTATTGATACCAGGTCGCTGTGAAAAATAGTAACCTACAGGCCAGCTATTTTAAACTGTGGTATTCTGTCACATGCATCACATATAAGTTTGCTCCAAATGCTGCCATTTCTGGCCTCCATGTAAATTTTGTTGCAGTGTGTCAGTGAAGTTAAAACTGTGGTTTTCCATCACACGTATCACATATCACATATCACATATCACTGCGGTTCAAATCCAGCCATTTGTAGTGAACGTGGAAAATATTGTCCTCCATTTAAAATGGGCAAGTTGGGGAAGTGGACGTAATGGTGATGATGGTGCATGCAGAGGATGAGGCCGAGTCTGTGGGCTAGCTGAAATTGTGCAACAACAAACACCCACATCTTCTCGCTCGTCCTTCCTGTCCCAATTAATAGGGGACAGCAGAATACCACTATTGAACACAAAGCAGTGTGAAAAAATTCTTGGTTGGATAGCAGATAATGCTTCCAGTCACTTAGCCACCACAACCACCACCCTGTCTTCCACATGGTCAAGTCTCGGTTGTTGTAATTCTGGACCGCATATTCCTCACCCTGATCCTCTTCTTCCCACCAATCCGAGTGTCCGGAGACAACTAATTCCACAGTTGGACGCTCTGAAGAGCTGTCCACTTTTCCATTTATTGATTCGGGCCTCCCACCTGGTCCACTTGAAGTGGGGCAAGAGGAGATCGCATGTAGCGATGCCCAAATATTTGAGCAGCCACGGTCACGCGAAGGCGACAGTGGGAAACTGTCACGAGAAGTGGATGATGATGAAACACAATTGCCAAAAAGTCAGGAGAAGGACCTGGGTGCGGAAGTGGAAGATAAGGTGGTGGACAATGAAGTCACAGACCCAACCTGGAAGGTTTCATGCAGAGCGAGGACAGCAGCACATAGGGGGAGTGAGGCGTAGCACCACAACAGGCAAGAACAAGCAGTGTGGTGGCCACAGACAGAAGGCGGGCAACACGACGGAAGTTGCCAGTACAACTGTTGTCTTCCTGAGTCTGGTTGCTTTTTAAAGATTCTGCCAATAACCCCAAAAAGGCCATTTGCACCATCTGCCAGTCCAGCATCAGCAGGGGTAGCAAAACTAGCAGCCTGGCCTCCACCAGCATGATCAGGCATATGGCAGCAAAGAACTCGGGTAAGTGGGCTGAACCCCAGGGTCCAGCAACATTGTCTGTGGGTGACACCACTGCTTGTTCCGCTTTTGTCAATTCCCTGTCCATGGCGCATGCCACGAATCCTCCCTCCCAGCACCTGTCGGTGAACACTCTCAACTAGCACCATCAGCAATCACATCCACGTCCTTGTCCCAGTGCAGCGTTCAGTTGTCCCTACCCCAACCCTGGGAACGCAAGCACAAATACGCAGCTAATGCCCCAAAGGCCACGCTACTAAATTCACAAATTTCGCCAATGCTTGCACTCAAAATGTTGCCTTTTAGGCTCGTGGAGATGGAAGTTTCTGCAATCTGATGGCAGCGGCCATCCCTCTGTGATTGGTCCCTGCCGCCACTATTTCTCCCGGTGTGCCTTCCCCACATTACACAAGGACGTGTCCCACAACATAAGCCGTGCCCTCAACAATGCAGTTACTGGGAAAATCCACCTAACCACGGATACGTGGACATGTGCTTCTGGGCAGGGACTGTACATCTCATTGACAGCACACTTAGTTAACATAGTGGAAGTTGGGACCCAGTCGGAACTTGGGACAGAACATGTCCTCCCAATGCGGAGGATTGAGGGCCCTGGGTCAATCAGGGTTGCCCCCACAGTCTACAGCTCCTGCACCTCATCCTCCTCAGCCTCCTCCTCCTCTTCAGTCTCCATCTCAGAAATGATCACATTAGTCACAAGCTTGAAGCAATTGGCAAAGCGGCAACAGGCTGTGCTGAAGCTAACATGCTTAGATGCCAAACCGCTCAATGCTGAAGAGTTGTGGACAGCTTTGAAAGAGCAGGTACATCTGTGGCTGACACCTACAGCCAGGCATGGTCTGAGGCGAGGCGAGCTCACACACGTACCATGCCTCGTGGTTCAGCGGTTTCTCAAAACCTACCCGGATCTGTCGGATCTGCTTGTCAAAGTACGCCTCCTGTATGCCCATTTTAGAAAGTCAGCTACAGCTTCCGCCGCACTTGCCGTGCTTCAGCAGAGTTTGCAGCTTCCGGCTCACCGACTGGTGTGTGATGTCCCCACGCATTGGAACTCTACATTGCAGTTGTTGGGAAGGATTTATGAGCAGAAGAGGGCAGTTGTTGACTACCTGCATCAACAAGGCCATCGGTATTCAGGTCTGACTCCACACATAAAATCTGAGGAGTGGACATTGATGTCAGACATCTGCACCATCCTCCAAAACTTTGAGGACTTCACCAAGATGGTGTGCGGCGATGACCACATAATTAGCATCGCCATCCCGCTTCTCTGTCTTCTGAAACGCTCTCTGCTCTCAATTAAAGAGGATGTATTGCCGGCGGAGCACAATGAGATGGAGCAAGGAACCCTACTGGGTGATTTCACACAGCCCAGCCTCATCTCATCCCAATGTGGATTGGGTGACAGTGAGGAAAAGGAGGAGGAAGAGGAGGAAGAACAGGAGCTAGCTTCCTGCGCTATAGATGGTACTACCTGCACAACTGCCATACCGTCTGTTCAGCATGGATGGCCTGAGGACAGGGAGAAGGAGGAAGAGGAGGAGGATGAGGAGGAGAGCATGGTCAGTTGTCTTCTTGGTGAGAACACGGAAGTCTTGCCTCTTTGCAGTCTGACACACATGGCTGAGTATATGTTATGCTGCCTTTCCCATGACCCTTGCGTTGTCCAAATTTTGGGTGACAGTCATTACTGGTTGGTGATGCTTCTAGACCCACGCTACAGGGAGAACTTTATGTCTCTTATTCCTTTGCAGGACAGGCCTAATAAAATGGTGCAGTACGAGAAGGCCCTTTTTGCGGAATTAGTGAAAAAATTACCATCTGAAAACGCTGGTTGCAGAGGTCACAGTTCGTTGGACAACCAAGGAGTACAGCGAGAGAGCCACAAATGCAATCCAGCAGAGGCTGGAGAACACTGTCAAAGTTCTGGGATAGTTCTCTCAGACCCTCACATCGCAGGGGTACTCTGACAAGGAGTGCAAAGTTTCGGTAGATGGTGAGGGAGTACCTTGCCGACCATACCAACGTTCTCCATGATTCCTCTGTGCCTTATAATTATCGGGTATCCAAGCTGGACACATGGCATGAACTGGCTCTCTATGCCTTGGAGGTCCTGACCTGCCCTGCCGCTAGCGTTTTATCAGAGCGGGTTTTTAGTACCGCTGGTGTAATTATAACCTGCTAGGTGCTTTCGCCTGTCAACTGAAAATACTGATAGGCTGACTCTTATAAAAATTAACAAGGGCTGGATTGGGCCAGAGTTCTCAACACCCCCGAATGATAGCAGCGTAACATAAACTCAAATACAGTGTCTTTTTTTGGGAGGTCTAACTCTATTCCCATGCACCTCTGTCTTCACACCCAGACATGGGTATACACTTCCTGATTTTTTCTTTTTGCTCTTGTCCTCCTCCTTCTCCACATCCTCAACCTCCACCACCATATCACCACCATAAGTACCATATCAACATATCTATGCCTCTTGCAAGGTGTATTGGAGTTCCTCCAAGTTTTTGGCAGCCATTGCTTTCCTGCATAGGCAAACACTAGGAAAGACCCACTTCCTAATATTGGGGACATTGGTTTTAGGAGGCTCTCTGACCTCTACGTCTCTTGCAAGGGGCATTGGAGTTCCTCCAAATTTTTGGCAGCCCTTGCAGTCACTGCATATGCAATGACAGTATAAGAGACCCACTCGTTAATAATGGGAACAACAAAGCATAGCCAGCTGATGGCTCTCTAACAATAGCGAGGGCCGACTGCTGGCCCTTTAAGAATTGAAAGCGCTGCCTGACTGCCCTATAAGAATAGGCTTTGTGACTTTCAGAGTCCCTCCATCATAAATGAAACAGGATATTTCTGATGATTTGTCACATACCACATGGCCAGATAAGGTTGTAAAATTTTAAAATTACATTTCCCAGTGAATGCATTTGTGTTGGTTTAAAGCAATGCAAAAGTGCAAAAACGCATCAAAAACGCTACGTGTGAACATAGCCCAAGGTGTGGAGGAGCATTTTTGCTTTTGGTTATTTATTTTGCCTTATATACAAGTCATTACCCTGGAAAGTATGTTCTTTAACATATTTCCCAGGAAAATCCATTTTTGTTTCGTTTTTGCATGTTTTATTGTGAGTCTGTAAAAGTGGCGTAACAGCTCTAGCAACATTATTGATAGCAGTGACCTTGGAGTCAGAAATGCTTCCAGGGGTCTTCCCCATGCTGTTCCCATGTCATTTGAGCTTTGTTCCTGTCGATTTCGGCAATTTTTAGGCCCTCTGCAGACCGCAGGGGGGAGCCGCTGGAAAAATGCTTAAGTTTCCCATAGACTTACATTGGGCTCGTTACTCAGACCAAGCACTCGAGCATTCCAATTTGCTCGACCTGAGCATTTTAGTGCTCGCTCATCACTAATCATGACATTCACAATCTATTCCAGCCAAATTTATGCTGCAAAAATTGAATAGCGCTCTTTCCATTTCGGGACCCTGCCTTGAGCCCAAACTGCAGTTTTTGCCAGCATATGGGATATTGACACATTTAAGAAACATTGCCTAACAAATTGTGGGGCCATTTACTCCTGCTATTAATTTTGAAAATTACAAACTTGGGGCTAAAATAATGTTTTACTGAAAAATCTGAATTTTTGATAAAAATGCTCAACACATCCCTAGATGAATTTCCTCTGTTTTGGTACCATTGGGGCTTAGCAAATGCAACATAGTGTCTGCAATCTATTCCAGCCAAATTTAAGCTCCAATTAATAAATAGCGTTTCATTAATTTCCGAGCCCTGCCGTGTGCCAAAAAAGCATTTAACTACATATGGGATATCATCATGTTCAGGAGAAATTGCATATCAAACTATGGTTCCATTTTCTCCTATTATCCCTTGTGAAATTTAAAGGGTTTGTCCGGTACTTTTAAAAAAATGCCAGTATGTTTTAACGATAAATACAACCTTCTTTCTAATTATCTTGCGCTACTAATACTGTCTGTGAGCGGTGCTATTGGTGGCTGCTCACAGGCAGCACGTAATCCCCATGCTGACATCACGACAAGTGAGGCGTGACTCAGTGCTGGGGTCCCCACGGTGGCTGCTGAGTTGTGGGCGGGATTATTCCATTGCGTCACACCCAGCATCCACCGCGCAATTTCCCAGTGAATGACGACAGGGAGAGCGCGCGGTGGATGCTGGTACCCCCAGGGGTCACGTCCTGCCTATGAGCAGCCACCGATAGAGCCGCTCACAGGCAGTATCAGCAGCGCAAGGTAATTAGAAAAGGGTTGTATTCATCACTAAAACACACTGGCATTTTTTTAAAAGTACCAGACAAACCCTTTAAAAATTTGAGGCTAAATCATCAGTTTAGAATAATTTGATGGGTGTCATTTTTAAAATGGTATAATTTCAGTTTTTTTTCCTGATATATAATCTCCTCAAAGTCCCTTCAAAACTGAATAGGTCCGTAAAAAAAATGGATTTGTTAGTTTCCTTGAAAAAAATAAAAATTGCTGCTAAATTTTAACCCTTATAACATCATAAAGAATGTTAGAAAAATTATGCGAAATGTTATCTATTAACTATTTTATGTGATATGACTATCTGGTTTAAAGTTTAAGGGTATAAGCATTAAAAGGATTGTTCTAAATTTTCATCAAATTTCAGATACTTTCACAAAAAAAACGAAAAGCTTATTGACATAAATTTACCACTAACATAAATAACAATATGGCACGAAAAAACAATCTTAGAATCACGGGGATATATAGAAGTATTCCAGAGTTATTACCGTATAAAGTGACACTGGTCAGATGTGAGATTTGGCCATTAACGTACAAAGTGGCTTGGTCCATAAAGGGTTAAAAGTAGTGATGGGCAAACCCCTGACTGTTCGGGTCTGGCGGGTTCAGCCGAACAGTTTATTAAAAGTTCAGGTTTGGTTACCACTACAGTACCCGGACCCGAACACGGACCCCATTCGTATGAATGGGATGCCCGAGCATTGGGTGTTTGCCACGCTGTCATGTGCATGACAGCACGGAAAACACTGTCTCTGATTGGCAGTAAGATTAATACTACCGGTCAGATAGCTGCGGTTCCCATGCTGTCAGATGAGCCAGGAAGTAAAAAGATGTAAAAAGTTGCGTCGGCAGATGGGACTACTGCTCCAATGAGTCTACGCCTGCTGTTGCAGATTACAGCGAGAGCAGGCACGTCTGATGAGAGTATTCATCTGCTGGGGCCTGCGCTATAAATAATTAAATAAATTCAAAAAATGGCATGGGTCAAACTGTATTTTTGATAACCAGCCAGGCAAAACTGACAGCTCCGGGCTGCAAGCCTCAGCTGTCAGCTTTAGCAAGACTGTTTTTCAAGAATAGAGGGGTCCCCATGCCATTTTTTTTTAATTATTTAAAGAAATCATTTAAAAAATGGTGTGGGGTCCCCCCATTTTTGACAACCAGCTGGGGGCTGGTATTCTCAGGCTGGTAAGGGTCCATGGATATTGCCCCCCCCCCAGCATAAAAATAGCAGCCCACAGCCACCCCAGAAAAGGCGCATCTATTAGATGTGCCAATTCTGCCACTTTGCTCTCCCCACTGCCCTGTGGAGATGGCAAGTGGGGTAATATTTGTGGGGTTGATGTCACCTTTGTATTTACTGGTGACATCAAGCCCACAGGTTAGTAATGGAGAGGTGTCTATAAGATGCCTCTCCATTACTAATCCTTAGTTATATTGTAAATCAAGACAAACACCCAGAATAAAGTCTTTTATTTAAAATAAAACATTCACTTTTACTTTTTTATTTAAAAATTACAAACACAGTTATACTCACCTAATGCCCATTTCATTGAAGCCCTCGTCCCCCTGTAAGAAGACAAAAAAAAAACAACAAAAACCCTCACCTGTCCGAAGTTCTGTCCCACGCTGTAATCTAAGTCTGGGATAAATAGTTTTTAACCAGGATGGTGCCAAGATGCGACCATCTCGGCTGAAAACCACTGACGAATGAGCTGCTGCGAGCTAAGCCTCAGTGACTAGCGGTGACGTCATAGAGTTCACCGCCAGTCATTGAGGCAGCATTCCCAGCCGGGCCTCTGGCAGTGATCTCACTGAGGTCACTGCAGTTCATTGTCACGACTGGTAACGCAGCCTCAATGACCGGCGGTGAACTCTATGATGTCACTGCTAGTCACTAAGGCTGAACTCGCAGAAGCCCATTTCTCAGTGGTTTTCAGCTAAGATGGTCGCATCTTGGCACTGTCCAGGTTTAAAACTATTTATCCCAGACATGAATTACGGCGTGGGACAGAACTTCGGACAGGTGAGGGGATATTGTTGTTTTTTATTTTTTAGGAGACATTTGCTTCAGTGGATTGGGCATTAGGTAAGTATAATTGTTTTTGGTAAATAAAGAATCATAAATAAAGGAGTCTGTGTCATTATTTAAAATAACATTCTTTATTTTGGGTGTTTGTTTTTACAATTTGACTATGGGGCTAGTAATGGGAGCTTCTTCTAGACGCTTCTCCATTACTAACCTGGGGTTCATGTCAGCTGCCAATACAAGGCTGACATGAACCTCAACCCTATTACCCCACTTGCCACCACAACAGGGCAAGTGGGAAGAGCGAGGCTAAGCCCCAGAATTGGCGAATATTATTAATGCACCATTTCTGGGGATACAGACGGCTGATATTATTAGCCTTGGAGGGGCCCAGCATCCATGGCCCTTCCCTGGCTATTAATATCAGCTCACAGCTGTCTGTTTAGCCTTTGCTGGTTAGATTTTATAGGGTGACCCCACTCAAATTTTTTCTGGGGTCCCCCTGTAATCTAGTCAGTAAAGGCTAATCAGCCCACAGCTTTCAATTTTGCCTGGCTGGTTATCAAAAATACAGTGGGACCAACACCATTTTTTAAATTTATTTAAAGCGCAGGCACTGGCAGATGAATACTCCCATCATCCGTGCCTGCTCTCGCTCTTATCTGTAACAACAGGTGTAGGCTGATGGGTGTAGTAATCCCATCTGCTGACGCCTGTGACCGGAGGTTAACTTTGCCGAACTCGAGCAGTAACATAGACTTCCTGATGAGGTCCATGTTCGGGGTCCAAGCCCGAACAGTTGGACCTTGAACTATACTGTTCGGATTCGCCCATCTCTAATTACAAGTGATTGGATAAAGTTGTTGGAGACTTTTGAATGTTACACACATCTTTTCAGAGCAGTTGGGGTCTTTAAATTTTGCAATCCATGGCAAATTGATTCACTGCAAATCAGATTTATTGAAAGATTTATTGAACCTAATGAATTTGAATTCTAAAAGATTTGATTATATCTAGTTATCACCAGTAAATATTTAGAAATTCGCCATTGGGACATGCATTTATCTAAAGACCAGGACCTATCCTGCACCAGGACCTATCTCTTTCCATTCACTTCTTTGTGAATTCTGAGAATAACTCATAAAGCTTGCATGGTCAACTCCATTAACAGCTGTGCAAGATACTGTGGATATATCATAAATGTCTAAGATAGGAATACCCCTTATAATGTCACACTTGGCTATCCACAAAAATGCCCAGGATATGCCACCAACTTTTGGATCTGGATCCCAATATGATTAATTTGGCCCTTTCATATATATGGTCTTAAAGTGATTTCACTTCAAGCATAAGGAGGACCCATATTTTCGTGTATGTGTCATCTTTTTCTTTTAACTACTCTACTCAAATCATCTTTTTGCACATTTAAGTAACAAAGCAGCACCAGGTCAATGTAACAGTAATTGACAGAAAATGCTGTAACTGCTAGAACTGGGACACACAGAAGAAGTATATTTAATAAGCCTGTAGGCACATTGATTTTTACCACACTTAGTAAATCTAGAGCTTCTTTTAATATATTTACAGGGCTACTATCTTCTAAAATTCAATGGAAAATAAGGGTATTCATTAGATATGAAAGAGCTAAATGGATGGAAGCGCATAGATCAATGTTCCAGTAATTGTTGTCATAATTATATTTTTTCCATATTCTTACTGGAAGTAATTTGTTCAAGCTCATATACAATTTAAGCAAACAGAACATTTATTTTTTCTTTAATATTCTCCAAATGTCAGTGTGGCCTTCTATTAACATGGAAAAGAAAAATTGCTTAATAGGTAATAAATTGCAATTTTGCAACCTACTAATGTGGTTACTTTAAATTCATTTGCATAGGGCTGTTACTTTACCAGTGTATACCTACCTTTTTTAGAACAATGCATGCTGAGATTTAATCTGTTGCATTCAATCTAACAGAAAAAAATCATTGCATGCATCATTGATTAAAAGCGATGCTAAATTATTGCAATGTATTATAAAAGCATTCAAAAGATCACAGGTAAAAAAAAATATTAAAATGATGGAATCAAAATCAAAATGGCAAAATTTTATTTTTAGTCACACGGTTTCCCCAAAATATTTAAAAAGTAAGTGATAAAAAAAGATTTATACCCCAGTTATATGAATACCAATTAAAACTACAGCTTACCCTTTAAATAACAAGCCCTAACTTAGCTCCATCGATTGAAAAATAAAAATATGTATATTGTCTTATTTTTTTATAAAAATAATTTTTAAAGCAGTAAAACATAACAGACTATACAAATTTGAATTTGATGTACTAACACTAAACTGTGAAATAAAGTTAGTGCCTTGCCAAAATATTCATACCCGTGAGCTTCTCCACATTTTTTTCGTGTTATGCCTACAAACTAGCATGTATTTTAATGGGATTTTCATTTCAGATTATATACTAAGTAGCAAGTATTTGTAAAGTGTAAAGGAAATGATACATGGTTTTCTAAATATTTTAAAAATTTTAATCTGAAAATTGTGATGTGTATTTGTATTCAGCCCACTGTAGACTGATACACCTAAATAAAATCCTGAGTGACCAATTGCCTCTAGAAGTCTCATAAGTAGTAAATTGAGTCCACCAGTGTGTCATTTATTTTTAGTATAACTACAGCTGTTTTGTGAAGACTTCAGAGGTTTGTTTGAGAACATTATGGATCAAACAGCATCAAAACCGAAGAACACACCAGAGAGGTCAGAAATAAAATTTTGGAGAACAGTAAGGCAGGATTAGGTTATAAAAAGTCTTGGTATATCACATAACATCGCAATAAAATACATGTAAGTTTGTGGACGTAATGTGAAAAAATGTTCAAAAATTCATGGGGTATAAATACTTTTTCAAGGCACTGTATCATGTAATTTTTTACCACATGGTGGATGCTTTAAAAACGAAACCTAAAACCCTTAATTAACCCATTAATACAGAATTTTGTTATTATAATTCAGCATTTTATTTTTACCTAATGACCACATCAGTCACAAGCTGGAAGCACTGCAGCACTGCCTCGGACAAGTGGCAACAGGCTGTGCTGAAGCTAATATGCTTAGGTGACAAACCGCACAATTCTGAAGAGTTGTGGGCAGCTCTGAAAAAGCAGGCAGATCTGTAGCTAACACCGATGAACCTACAGCCAGGCATGGTCGTGTGTGACAATGGCCGGAACCTGATGGCGGCTCTGAGGCGAGCTCACACATGTACCACACCTGGCCCATGTGCTTAACCTCGTGGTTCAGCGGTTTCTCAAAACCTACCCAGAGTTCCAGATCTGCTTGTCAAAGTACGCCGCCTGTGTGCCCATTTTAAAAAGTCAGCTACAGCTTCCGCCACCATTGCCATGCTCCAGCAGCGTTTTCAGCCTCCAGCTCACTGACTAGTGTGTGATATCGCCACATGTTGGAACTCTACACTGCAGATGTTGGGAAAGATTTGTGAGCAGAAGAGGGCAGTTGTTGACTACCTGCATCAACAAGGCCGTTGGTATTCAGTTCAGACTCCACACATAAAACCTTAGGAGTGGACATGGATGTCAGACATCTGTACCATCCTCCAAAACTTTGAGGACCCCACCAAGATGGTGAGCGATGATGATGCCATAATTAGCATCACCATCCTGCTTCTCTGTCTTCTGAAATGCTCTCTGCTCAAAATCAAAGAGGATGCATTGCAGGCGGAGCACAATGAGATGGAGCAAGGAACCATACAGGGTAATTACACACAGCCCAGCCTCATCTCAACCCAACGTGGATTGGGTGACAATGAGGAAGAGGAGGAGGATGAACAGGAGCTAGTTTCATGCACTATAGACGGTACTACCTGCACAACTGTCATACCGTCTGTTCAGCGTGGATGGCCTGAGGACAGGGAGGAGGAGGAGAGCATGGTCAGTCGTCCTCTTGGTGAGGACATGGAAGTCTTGCCTGTTACCAGTCTGGCACGCATGGCTGAGTTTATGTAACGTTGCCTTTCCCGTGACCCTCGCGTTCTCAAAATCTTGGGTGACAGTCATTACTGGTTGGTTACACTTCTAGACGCTACAAGGAGAACTTTATATCTCTTATTCCTGAGGCGGACAGGTCTACAAAAAAAATGGGGCAGTACCAGAAGGCCCTTGTTGTGGAACTATTAAAAAAATTCCCATCTGAAAACGCTGGCGGCAGAGGTCACAGTTTCTTGGACAACCAAGGAGTACAGCCGAGAGAGACACAACTCCAATCCAGCAGAGGCAGGGAAACACTGTCAAAGTTCTGGGAGAGTTTTCTCAGCCCCTCCCATCGCACAGGCTCTGAGGCGCAGGTTACTCTCACAAGGAATGCAAAGTTTGGGAAGATGCTGAGAGAGTACCTTGCTGACCATACCAACGTCCTCTGTGATTCCTCTGTGCCTTATAATTATTGGGTATCAAAGCTGGACATGTGGAATGAACTGGATCTCTATGTTTGGAGGTCCTGGCCTGCCCTGCCGCTAGCGTTTTATCAGAGCAGGTTTTTAGTGCCACTGGTTGAATTATAACTGCTAAGTGCATCCGCCTGTCAACTGAAAATGCTGACAGGCTGACTCTTATAAAAATGAACCAGGGCTGGATTGTGCCAGACTTCTCAACATCACCAAATGATAGCAGCGTAACAAACTCAAATCCAGTGTCGTTTTTTGGGAGGTGTATTCCCATGCGACTTTTCACATCCACACATGGGTATATGCTTCCTGATTTTGGCTGTTTGCTGTTGTCCTCCTCCTTCTCCTCATCCTCATCCTCCAACACCATATCACCATGGTAACGGTGGCACGTGATGCAACACCCACATAATTTTTTTAAAGGGTGTTTGTGATGCCCGTAAAAAAAAATGTATACAGTATTTATCTGTATACCCCCCGGGGTAAATGGGAGACCCACTTCCTAATAATGGGAATATTTTTTCATGAGGCCCTCTACGTCTCTTCAATGGGGCATTGGAGTGCCTCCAAATTTTTGGCAACCCTTGTATTCACTTGAAAGGCAAACACAATGGTAGACCAACTTCCTAATAATGGGAACATTATTTTCAGGAGGCCCTCTGACCTCCACGTCTGTTCCAAGGGGTATTGGAGTGCCTCCAAATTTTGGCAACCCTTGCATTCACTGCATAGGCAAACACAATTGGAGACCCACTTCCTAATAATGGGAACATTGTTTTCAGGAGGCCCTCCTCTACGTCTCTTCCAAGCGGCATTGGAGAAGGTCCAAATTTTTGGCAGCGCTTGCATTCACTGCATAGGCAAACAGTATGGGAGACCCACTTTCTAATAATGGGAACATTGTTTTTAGGAAGTCCACCTCTAAGTCTCTTCAAACGGGTATTGGGGTGCATCCAATTTTTCAAAGGGGTACTGGGGTGCGTCCAAATTTTGGGCAGACCTCACTCACTGCATAGGCAATAACAGCATAGGAGACGCAATCTTTAGTAATGGGATCAACAAAGCATAACCGGCTGATTGCTCTCTAACAATAGTGAGGGCCGACTGCTGGCCCTTTAAAAATAGTAACGGCTGCCTGATGGCCCTATAAAAATAGGCTTTGTGACTTTCAGAGTCCCTCCTTCATAAATGAAACAGGATGTGTCTGATCATGTCTCACACACCACATGGCCAGATAAGGTTGTAAAATGTTAAAATGACATTTCCTGGTGAATGCATTTGTCACGGTTGAAAGCAATGCAAAAGTGCAAAAATGCTTCAAAAATGCTATGTGTGAACATAGCCCAAGGTGTGGAGGAGTATTTTTGTTTTTGGTTATTTATTTTGCTTTATATACAAGTCATTACCCTGGAAAGGATGTTCCTTAACATATTTCTCAGGAAAATTAATTTTGGTTTAGTTTTAGTATGTTTTATTGTGAGTCCGTAAAAGTGGCGTAATACCTCTGACAATGTTGTTGACAGCAGTTACCTGGAAGTCAGAAATGCTTCCAGGGGTCTTCCCCATGCTGTTCCCATGTCATTTGAGCACTGTTCCCATCGATTTGGGCAATTTTTAGGCCTATGCAGACTGCCAGTGAGAGCCGCCTGAAAAATGCTTGAGTTTCCCATAGACTTACATTGGGCATGTTGCTCGGGTCGAACACCCAAGCATCCCAATTTGCTGGACCCGAGCTTTGAGCACCCGATCATTTTAGTGCTCGCCCATCACTAATTAGCACATATTAGTTCTTGGAGGTATGGTGGTTCCCAAGTCAGAGAACTCAAAGACATACAGTTGCACATATCAGTTGGATTAATAACTTTAACTCATAGGAAAACAAGTAGCTTGATTATTACACAGGCTTGTAAAATTCAATGAGCATTTTGGTTATAAAAGCCTCATAAGACACAAGAATAACTTATACAGACGTATATATTTGGTACTGAAAGCAGGGGGTTACAAAAGTGAAAATTTTGCTGACACATGCAACCATCTGCTGGTAATCACCTCTGCAGCACCTCCTTCTTTTTGCAACAGTCTTTGTGCCACTTTCTTAGCAGCTTTCTACACACTTACACTACAGGTCACGACTCCTTTCATGTTCATCATTCTTTGCAGCAATATTCTGCAACATCTTATTTAGCACTATATATACTCTTGCTACCCAACAGTAGCAGTTAAAGCAGTATTCCGCCTCTCTAGTCCTCAAGAACTACCAACATGTCATTTTTTCAGGATTTCTTTAGTATTGCCAGGTCATGGCATTATTTCCTATGCAGGTGATGCAATTATCACATAGGCCATATTAAGGAAGTCCGGAAAACATGACCTGTTGGTGGCTCTTGGGGACTGGAGTTTGGGAACACTGAGTTAGAGCATCCATTTCACACTCCCAGGCATCAATCTCCTGGCTGTTTCTGGCACTCCTTTTCACACTTTTCATTAAGACATTCACTTTCAGACTCCTCTGGTGCAGCAAATGCCTAGCCTTTGTTTGATGGGAATTTCCTGGACTACTCTCATGCATATTCCCTTCACATGCAAAAGTAAGTCTCAAAGCTACCCTCTTTGTGGCATAAATCTCTCATCTATGGTAGTGCTTTATCATGCAGGTGGATTGGTCTCCTCCATCTAGGACAAATAACACTAATTGAATCTGAGGCTGGATTTTTTTCTTTGCTTCACTGTGGCCATTACAAAGCCCCAGAATGGTGAACCTAAGTAGGTAATTCTTATCAAATCACATAAGACGGTAGTGGTCTCTTTTTCACCCCCTTATATGTGAGGAGTTGTTTTTTTATTTTGATTGGGAACTCACTTCAGTACCAGTCATGCTGCCATGATCCAGCCTCCCTTAAGACCCTTGGCTTCGTAATCTGGTTACTAAGGCAGTACCTTTGCCAATGAATCTATAGGTGATAATAACTAGAATTGGTTGCTATATATCATATAGACAATCAAACATTCTTAAACATGAATTGTTAAGAATGCAAATTATTACAAACAATTAGTATAATCTGCCTGTTAAAACTTTTCACTGAAATATAATTGTCACAAATCCCAGTATAGATAACTTTCACTGAGTAAGGAATTCTTCCCATAAAACTTAAAGACTAACCACCATTTTAATTTGTATTTAAAAAATTAATAGTACACATGAAAATATGAAACTTTGTAATATATCCTATCAGAGAAATCTGCTTCCTTCTCTGCCAGAATTGATCATTCATTATCAAAATTCTCAATTCTGAGGTAAAATCTGTATTCAGTGAAGACAGAATTTCCAATTACTGAGATAGGAGATGACAGTTGCTATGGATAGAATTCTATGAAGCAGGAAGGAGGGAGGAGCTAAATGCTGAGCTCCTCCCTCTTCCTCCTCCTATCTAGATAAGATTATATTATTAGCAACTGCCATTTCTTATCTCAGTAATGTGAAAGTCTGTCTTCACTGAATACAGATTTTACCTATGAATTGAGAATTTTAATAATGAATGATCAATTCTGGCAGAGAAAAAAGCAGATTTCTCAGATAAAATATATTACAAAGTTGCTTATTTTCACATATACTATTGATTTATGAAATAAAAATTAAAATAGCATTTAACTTTTACTATAATAATATAAGTAGGCTCTAAATGACACATTTACTCTACATTAAGTGCATCTTTGAGATTAATGTCCTAAAATATTATCTCGTATTAATCAGGATACGACTAATTCATAAAATAAAACATTCCTTAAAATTAGTTTCCCAGACTAATTCCAATTGTTTTTTAATCTCACAAGTTGTGTCCTTATGCATTTTATTGCCCCCCCAAAACTTGGCAACTCATTTGGACTTGGAGACAAAAATCTTGTGGTTTTTTAAGTGTTTTATGAATTTTTAGGATTTTAGTCTCCTGATAAGTCATTCAATTTGGGGACGATGAAATGTGTTGATACAATTTGTGAGATAAACAACAATTGGAATTAGTCCGGGAGACTATTTTTAGGGAGTGTTTTATTTTATGTATTAGTCATATCCTGATGACTATAAAATAATATTTCAGGACATGAATTACAAAGGTGCACTTAAAGGGGTTGTCCCCCGAACAAAGTACATTTTAGAGTAAAAATAAACTCCACAATTAGATATGTTAAAAAAAATATTCCTGTAATGAGATAATCATATAAATGTGCCCCTGCTGTGTACTGTGTAATGGCTGTGTCTGACCATACAGGGACATGGAATGATCATATCACATCTCCTGGGCAGGGGAAGAAACAAAATAGTATTCAGATAGCACAACATGGAATTGCAGTTGATTCTGTGAGGTAAAACGTTTTTAAAAATACAGAGAATTTTTTTTCCTGGTATGTTCAGACCATGTTCCTGCATGGTCAGACACATCCATTACACAGTAGATAGCAAGGGTACATTTATAAGATTTTCTAAGCTCAGGAATTTTTTTTTAAAAAAAACATCTAATTGTGAAATTTATTTTTATTCCAAGATCTATTGATTAAATTGTATTTGATGGTGGGACAACCCCTTTAATGAAGACTAGATAGGATAATAAGGCTTTAAATTACACATCATAATAAAAGTTATGTTTTATGGGTTAAATTCCTTACTCATTTTTAAATTGCCTTTTAATACTTGAAGCTCAATACACTAAAGTAAATTAAATTTAGTTATCTAAAGAAATATAGAGTCTTTGCAACTTAGTAGTGAATCCATTTCCCTCATATTAAATGGACATTGGACAGTGATTATAAGTAGCCTCAATTTATCTTACATATTCAAAACCAAGCCAGTTGTGACTAGAGATGAGCGGTGTTCGACTAGAACTGTTCGCCAATCTCAAATTCAAGCTGTTTTGGGCGGTGTTCGAGTTGTTTGACGAACCCGAACGATTTGCAAAAAATTCGGCTGTTCGAGGTTATGTTCGATAACTGTTCGTGCACCAAAAGCGTGTCCTGCATGTCTGGCGCTATTTAGAGCACCAATCATGCAGGGATTGTCTGCCACTCACTGTAATGCCACAGCCATGGTGGTTGTGGCATTACAGTGATTGCCCAAATCAATGGGAACAGTGCCAACAGTGAAACAAGAAAAGCCGGCAATTCATCAGCGGCATACACCGGTACCCGACAATTTAGAACCGAAAGAATAGAGCTTCACACATAGATTAGATAGATAGAAACATGTCAGTCACACATATAAGAAGCACAGTGACAGTGTTGCTTACTGTACTTGTCATTTAGTGTAAAGGATTTATCAAAAAAAATAATAGTGTTTTCATGCACCGTCTCTTTAAAAAAGCCGGCCGGCAATTCAGCAGCGGCACCTGACAATTTATAACAGACAGAATAGAGCTTCACACTAAGATTAGATAGATAGAAACATGTCAGTCACATATATATGAAGTACAGTGACAGTGTTGATTACTGTACTTGTCATTTAGTGTAAAGGATTTATTAAAAAAAATAATAGTGTTTTCATGCACCGTCTCTTTAAAAAAGCCAGCCGGCAATTCAGCATCTGTACCCAACAATTTAGAATAGAAGGAATAGAGAATCACACATAGATTAGGTAGATAGAAACATGTCAGTCACATATATATGAAGTACAGTGACAGTGTTGCTTACTGTACTTGTCATTTAGTGTAAAGGATTTATTAAAAAAAAATAATAGTGTTTTCATGCACCGTCTGTTTAAAAAAGCCGGCCGGCAATTCAGCATCTGTACCTGACAATTTAGAATAGAAGGAATAGAGAATCACACATAGATTAGATAGATAGAAACATGTCAGTCACATATATATGAAGTACAGTGACAGTGTTGCTTACTGTACTTGTCATTTAGTGTAAAGGATTTATTAAAAAAAAATAATAGTGTTTTCATGCACCGTCTCTTTAAAAAAGCCGGCCGGCAATTCAGCATCTGTACCCGACAATTTAGAATAGAAGGAATAGAGAATCACACATAGATTAGATAGATAGAAACATGTCAGTCACATATATATGAAGTACAGTGACAGTGTTGATTACTGTACTTGTCATTTAGTGTTAAAATAAAGGATTTATTTAAAAAAAAATTGGCGTGTGGATCCCCATAATTTTAGGCTCTAGCGGAGGTTAACCAGACGGCTGGGGCAGATGTTTGAAGCCTGGGAAGGGGGTAATACGCACGGAGCTTCCCAGGCTACTAATATCAGCCCCCAGCTGAATACCTAGCCTTTACTAGCTATTAAAATGGGTGACCCCCCAAAAAAATGACGTGGGGTCCACCCCAATTTTAATAGCTAGCAAAGGCTAGGCAGACAGCTGGGGGCTGATATTAATAGCACAGGAAGGGAGCCATGAATATTGGCCCCCTCCCAGGCTAGAAACACCAGCCGTCAGCCGCCCCAGAAATGGCGCATCCTTAGGATGCGCCAATTCTGGCACTTAGCCTCGCTCTTCCCACTGCCCTGTAGCGGTGGCAGTGGGGTAATGGGGTTGGGGTTGATGTCAGCTTATAATGCCAGCTGACATCAAGCCCAGGTTAGTAATGGAGAGGCATCTATAAGACACCCCCATTACTAACCCCATAGTCAAAGTTAAAAGAAAACACAAACACCCAGAATAAAGTCCTTTAATTGAAATAAAGACACATTCCTTTATTGTTCTAAATTAAACCATACTTACCATCACGCCCATTCCAGCTGAAGCCAACGATCTCCTGCAATAAAAGAAAAATAATAAAGCAACCTCATCCTTACCTTTCCATGGTTCCCACGACAGCTTCAGCTCTGCTACATCGAGATAACAGGCTGGACCGCAGCAGAACGCTGCCATCCAGCCTGTCATCCCGCAGACACTGAGAAGCGCAGGCATGCTTGCGCTCTGCAGTGTCTGGCTGTGACAGCATAAAGATGAGACGAGTTCATGTCTAATGAACTCGGCGCACCTCATGCACGTCACTGACAGCGTGGGAGAATTCTCCTGCACTCAGCACTTCAGCGTGAGAATTCTCCCACGCTGTCAGTGACGTACATGAGGTCAGCTGAGTTCATTGGACATGAATGAGCTCACCTCATGCACGTCACTGACAGCATGGGAGAATTCTCACGCTGAAGTGCTGAGTGCAGGAGAATTTTCCCACGCTGTCAGTGACGTGCATGAGGTGAGCCGAGTTCATTGGACATGAACTTGTCTCATCTTTATGCCGTCACAGAGAGACACTGAGGAGCGCAAGCATGCCTGCGCTTCTCAGTGTCCGCGGGATGACAGGCTGGATGGCAGCGTTCTGCTGCGGTCCAGCCTGTCATCTCGATGTAGCAGAGCTGAAGCTGTCGTGGGAACCATGGAAAGGTAAGGATGAGGTTGCTTAATTATTTTACTTTTATTGCAGAAGACATTGGCTTCAGCTGGAATGGGCGTGATGGTAAGTATGGTTTAATTTAGAACAATAAAGAATTGTGTGTTTATTTCAATTAAAGGACTTTATTCTGGGTGTTGTGTTTTTTTAAATACTTTACTAGAAATTCATGGTGGTCATGTCTAATATTGGCGTGACCCCATGAATTTCGGGCTTAGGGCCAGCTGATAATGCCAAGCTGGCCTTAACCCCTTTATTACCCAGTGAGCCACCGCACCAGGGCCCTGGATGAGTTGGGTACAGCGCCAGAAGATGGCGCTTCTATGAACGCGCCATTTTCTGGGGCGGCTGCGGACTGCAATTTGCAGCGGGTGGGGCCCAGAAAGCTTGGGCCTCCCTGCGCTGCGGATTCCAGCTCCCAGCTGCCTAGTTGTACCTGGCTGGACACAAAAATAGGTCGAAGCCCCACGCATTTTTTTTTTTAATTATTTCATGAAATTCAGGGAATAATTAAGAAAAAAAGGGCTTCCCTATATTGTTGTGTCCAACCAGGTACAAATAGGCAGCTGGTGGTTGGGGGCAGCCCGTCCCTGCCTGCTGTACCTGGCTGGACACAAATATAGTGCGAAGCCCCACGTCAATTTTTTTTTAATTATTTCATGAAATAATTTTTTTAAAAAAGGGCTTCCCTATATTGTTGTGTCTGGCCAGGTACAAATAGGCAACTGGTGGTTGGGGGCAGCCCGTTCCTGCCTGCTGTACCTGACTGGACACAAATATAGGGCGAAGCCCCACGTCAATTTTTTTTTAATTATTTCAGGAAATTCATAAAATAATGAAAAAAAAATTGATGTGGGGCTTCGCCCTATATTTGTGTCCAGTCAGGTACAGCAGGCAGGAACGGGCTGCTCCCAACCACCAGCTGCCTATTTGTACCTAGCCGGACACAACAATATAGGGAAGCCCTTTTTTTCTTAATTATTCCATGAATTTCATGAATTTAAAAAAAAAATACGTGGAGCTTCGCCCTATTTTTGTGTCCAGCCAGGTACAACTAGGCAGCTGGGGGCTGGAATCTGCAGCGCAGGGAGGCCCAAGCTTTCTGGGCCCCACCCGCTGCAAATTGCAGTCCGCAGCCGCCCCGGAAAATGGCGCGTTCATAGAAGCGCCATCTTCTGGCGCTGTACCCAACTCATCCAGGGCCCTGGTGCGGTGGCTCACTGGGTAATAAAGGGGTTAAGGCCAGCTTGGCATTATCAGCTGGTCCTAAGCCCGAAATTCATGGGGTCACGCCAATATTAGACATGACCACCATGAATTTCTAGTAAAGTATTTAAAAAAAACACAAACACCCAGAAAAAAATCCTTTAATTGAAATAAACACACAATTCTTTATTGTTCTAAATTAAACCATACTTACCGCCACGCCCATTCCAGCTGAAGCCAATGATCTCCTGCAATAAAAGTAAAATAATAAAGCAACATCATCCTTACCTTTCCATGGCTCCCACGACAGCTTCAGCACTGCTACATCGAGATGACAGGCTATCCTATGGATGCGCAATTTCTGGGGCGGCTGACGGCTGGTGTTTCTAGCCTGGGAGGGGGCCAATATTCATGGCTCCCTTCCTGGGCTATTAATATCAGCCCCCAGCTGTCTGCCTAGCCTTTGCTAGCTATTAAATTAGGGGGGACCCCACGTCATTTTTTTGGGGGGGGTCCTCCATTTTAATAGCTAGTAAAGGCTAGGTATTCAGCTGGGGGCTGATATTAGTAGCCTGGGAAGCTCCGTGGGTATTACCCCCTTCCCAGGCTTCAAACATCTGCCCCAGCCGTCTGCTTAACCTCCGCTAGAGACTAAAATTACGGGGAACCCCACGGCAATTTTTTTTAATAATAAATCCTTTATTTTAATACTAAATGACAAGTACAGTAACCAACACTATCACTGTACTTATTATATATGTGACTGACATGTTTCTATCTATCTAATCTATGTGTGAAGCTCTATTCTGTCTGTTATAAATTGTCGGGTACAGATGCTGAATTGCCGGCCGGCTTTTTTAAAGAGACGGTGCATGAAAACACTATTATTTTTTTTGATAAATCCTTTACACTAAATGACAATTACAGTAAGCAACACTGTCACTGTACTTCGTATATATGTGGCTGACATGTTTCTATCTATCTAATCTATGTGTGATTCTCTATTCCTTCTATTCTAAATTGTCGGGTACAGATGCTGAATTGCCAGCCGGCTTTTTTAAAGAGACGGTGCATGAAAACACTATTATTTTTTTTAATAAATCCTTTGCAGTAAATGACAAGTACAGTAAGCAACATTGTCACAGTACTTCATATATATGTGACTGACATGTTTCTATCTATCTAATCTATGTGTGAAGCTCTATTCTGTCTGTTATAAATTGTCGGGTACCGCTGCTGAATTGCCGGCCGGCTTTTTTAAAGAGTCGGTGCACGAAAACACTATTATATTTTTTAATAAATCCTTTACACTAAATGACAAGTACAGTAAGCAACACTGTCACTGTACTTCATATATATGTGACTGACATGTTTCTATCTATCTAATCTATGTGTGATGCTGTATTCCTTCATGTCTAAATTGTCGGGTACCAGTGTATGCCGCTGCTGAATTGCCGGCCGGCTTTTTTAAAGAAAGCGTCTTCTGAGCAGTTTGTGAGCTTTTGGACACCTTTGAAGGTGTTTTCTATGTGTTCCTATGTGTTTTTGTTTGCCTGCCATTGGTTTTAACGGTGTTCGACGGTGTTCTAAGGTGTTCGACGAACAGTTCGACGAACAGTTCCTCGAACATCCCGGTGTTCGACGAACCGAACCGAACCCGAACACTACGGGGGTGGCTCAACACTAGTTGTGACATGTAGCAAATATTCTTTATACAAAAAAATTACCACTTTGTTGTTGCTTCTTTCCTCCGACCAGCATCAAGGTTAAAATAGATATTCAAGATGCAATTGCTGTTTCAACATGACTCAGAGTCTAAAAAGATTTATTTTCAAAAGCACTCAATAATCTTTTCCTATCAACACATACATTGATTTTAATACTGACATTCCTTTGTACCTGAACACCTGTAAATGTTAATTATATGCAATACTTTCAAATACATGGCCATCCTCTTAAATACTTTTAAGGTTGCATTGTTCATTATCACGAAAAAATGCCTTAGCCAACAAATCTTGCTATGTGAAAAAAATATTATGTAGATAATATTGTCCCTTTAGATTTTTCAGCAATGTGGGTTGCACATTGTATACCTGCTTTTTTCCTAAGTGTACAAACAGAACTGTAATTTTAAACAGTAAATTAGTTAATTATACCTATTTTATTTATAATTACATTTTATATACTGAAAATAAAGTTTTCGGTTTCATCAATTAGAGCACTCTCATCCATAATTACTTTGTTTAGTGCAAGGTAAGGTTCTGTTTACACCATAATAAATATGATAAGATGCTACAGGATGCAAAATTATACAGACTTCATTTTTGTGTTCTGTTGTTGAACAGAAGTTAAATGGAGTCATTTAATACACCATGACAATTCACTTCTAGGTACGACTGCCAAGCAGTGTATATAGGTGTCCTTAAAGCCCTAATGTAAATCGGGAAATTACATATATTCAAATTTCAATGAATGCAAAAATATCCTCGGAAATGAAATGGCAATAATACAAAGTCTTATTTAATCTGTTTGCAGCCAATTCCTCCGCAGTTGTAAATGAATCATTGATTTCCAAGGACTTTATTTAATCTATTTGGAGATTAATTCTTTTTTCTTGGAGTTTAGTCATTGATTTTAAGAACCGTTAAGCAGATCCCTGCAGGACTGGAAGCTATAATCATATGTACTAAGTGCCTGAGAGAGTAATTTTCTTTTTCTCTTTTGGTCAAATCATCAGTCATTACAGATGCACCTTTGCATTACTTGGTTTTGTCTGTAAGGATTTCCTGGGTCATGGTAAGTATGAACATGAATGAAAGTATAAAAGTGGAAGGTAGACATATTTTCTATAAAACACCGTAGAAAAACATACTATATGTATAAACTTAGTGTCCACAATTTAATATTCACCTTCAAACTTCTTACAGTAGATTCAGCAAGATGCTCAAAACCTTTTGGTTCATGTTGACATGATGATATCATCCAATTGTTGAAGACTGCACATTCATGCTCTGAATATATTACAGTGCATACTTGTAGTAATTAGAGATTAATTAATTGATTCGATACGAATAAAACTCCTGTCAAATTTTGTGAAATTCATAGATCTGGGTGAATTCAAGCAATTTGTGATTCAATCTGTGAAAATTGCAAAGAAAAAAAGCTTACTTCTATTTTACACATTGCAGAGAATTGCATCAGTCACAGAAGGATGACAAGATCTCAAACACAACAGCATGAGATTTCTCAAAGGGTCTTGCAGCTATCACATCTCAATGTGCAGCACACCTTTTTTAATATATTTGACAACCTCATACAACTCTACTTAGGTCTACTTCCACATTTACCTTTCTGTGCATATACCTATCTAGAATTTCTTATTTTGTCCTTTGGGCAAGTGTTTAATAATTGGGGTTGAAAAGATTGTCAAAAGTTAATCATACTGTTGTACAAAATGTATAGTGAAAGAAATATGTCAATGGCAATGGGCAGGGTAATGCAGAAGAAAAGTAACCCGTGCTACAGATAAGAATGTAGAAGATGCTAACAGCAGCTGAAGCATCGCCTGCACTACTGGCATTTGCTGTATAGGCAGTAGTACTACCAAAAGAAGGTCAAAATTGGCTTTCTTTGCCTCCAGCAAGTGTATTAATGAGGATGAAGTGGAGGACATTATGGAATATTTGGCATATCACTCATCTAATTCACAGCAGGATGATGTTACTTTTGACAGTGACATCATCAGTTTGAGTCCAGTGTTCTGCACAGAACAGTCTGATTATATTTGAGGCATAATTTTTGGACTATTAATTAACAAAAAAAAGATGAAAAGTCTGTTAGTATGCTGTGTTACTAAATGAGTTTTTGTTTTCTACTAGGTTGCCATCGTTTTTTATGGTGAGGTCACTTTGATATTACTAATGCTAAGTTTCTGTTAAAGAGAGGGAAAAGAATTTGATACAGTTCCGGGTAGAACTCATAGTGTTACCCACATATTTTTGTTGCAATTGGAGACATTGCAGCTTTGTGATTCTTGGCAAATCAATTCACTGTAAATAGTGTCACTGAGAATTTGAATTTCAAAAGATTTGATCATCTTTATTAGTAAACTAGATTGAGATGATGTTTGCACTGTACTGAAACACACTTTGTTTTCCTCTTGGAAAAAAAGAAATAATGACTGTGATGAAGAAGAAAAAAACTATGGTCATGAAGGTATGTACTGTATATTTTGGACTATAAGACGCACCGGACAGAGACACCTAGGTTTTAGAGAAGGAAAATAGAAAAAAAAATGTAAACAAAAAATGTTGCCATGATGCATTGTTAAGGGGGAGGGGGCCTGCTGCTGACCCTATTAAAGGGGTAATGGCCCCCAATTCGGTTAATATCCCCCATCCTGGTATAAATGACCCTCATCCCCATCCTGATATGCATGGCACACCAATCCCCCGTCCTGGAAAGCATGGCACCCCAATCACCCATCCTGGTAGGCATAGCACCCCCTGATCCCCATCCTGGTATGTATGGCATTCTTCATCCCTCTTCCAGGTATGTATGGCACCTCCCATCCCTCATCCTTGTATGCATGGCACCCCTCATCCCTCATCCAAGTATACATGGCACCCCTCATGGTGGTATTCATGACCCCCCTTATTCTCTTCCTGGTATTTATGGCACCCTTCATCCCTCATCCTGATATTTATGGCATTCTTTATCCCTCTTCCTGGTATGCTTGGCACTAGAGATGAGCGTTGTTCTACTCGAACCGTTCGCCAATCTCAAATTCGAGCTGTTTTGGGCGGTGTTCGAGCCGTTCGGCGAACACGAACAATTTGAGAAAAATTCGGCTGTTCGAGGTTATGTTCGATAACTGTTCGTGCACCAAAATCATAACTGGATTTTTTCTCAGTAATGATGAAAATTAATGTTAATACGCAGTTTGAGTGTACAGCGGGGTGGGGGTCGGGGCAGGGGATGGATCTCTGCAGGAACAATAAAGATCTCCATTTTTTTTTCTCTTTCCCGCATTTGCAGTGGGGAGGTGCAATCTGTCAGCCTATCAGCAGCGCACACACGGAGCGAAGTGCTTTTTTTCACACAAGCAAGGGCATGTGTCATTGGCAGTGTATGTCACATGTCCTTGCCCTATAAGACCAAGCCATTTTCCCCGTCGCCACCATTTTCTCACTGCTGCAGCTGCGTGTTAGACGGCACCGCTGTTGCTGTGTGCGCTATACCTTGTTAATTTCAAGCCAATTTTCGCACAAATATACGGATAGCTTGGGAGTACTGAATAGTTGTGATTGCAGTCCTTTTAAGGACTAGGTTACAGCATTTCCTACGACTTTTATCAGGGAGGTCTGTGCTCTTAAATAGATAGATTGTGGGAGTAAAGACTAATTGTAATTGGAGTCCTTTTCAGGACTAGGTCACATCAGTTCCTATCAGTTTTTGCCAGGCAGGTCTGTGCCAGTGCTGTGCAAGTTTTTTTCACAGCATTTGGCTGAATCTAGCAAAGCTAATCCTTTTTGGCCTATTGCAGAGTGTGTTAGTCAGTGGAGTAGCCTATCTGTGTTGCAAGATATACCACCTGTGTATAGAATACCAATTTTTTTACTGCACCTAGTGAAGTAAAATCTTTTGGGCATAGCATCATTCTATTAGTCCATCTATACTGACCTCCATCAGGTTGCAAACTGAATATAATTTTTTTCTGCATCTAGCTCTGAAAAAATATTTGGCCTTCTAGCAGTGTGTCGGACTCTCTCTATTAGTCCATCTATACTGACCTCCATCAGGTTGCAAATTCAAAATAATTTTTATCTGCATCTACAGTACCTCTGAAAAAATATTTGGGCTTCTAGCTGTGTGTGGGACTTGTTGTATTAGTCCATCTATACTGACCTCCATCAGGTTGCAAACTGAATATATTTTTTTCTGCATCTACCTCTGAAAAAATATTGGGCTTCTAGCTGTGTGTGGGACTTGTTGTATTAGTCCATCTATACTGACCTCCATCAGGTTGCAAACTGAATATATTTTTTTCTGCATCTACCTCTGAAAAAATATTGGGCTTCTAGCTGTGTGTGGGACTTATTGTATTAGTCCATCTATACTGACCTCCATCAGGTTGCAAACTGAATATATTTTTTTCTGCATCTACCTCTGAAAAAATATTGGGCTTCTAGCTGTGTGTGGGACTTGTTGTATTAGTCCATCTATACTGACCTCCATCAGGTTGCAAACTGAATATAGTTTTTTCTGCATCTACCTCTGAAAAAATATTGGGCTTCTAACTGTGTGTGGGACTTGTTGTATTAGTCCATCTATACTGACCTCCATCAGGTTGCAAACTGAATATATTTTTTTCTGCATTTACCTCTGAAAAAATATTGGGCTTCTAGCTGTGTGTGGGACTTGTTGTATTAGTCCATCTATACTGACCTCCATCAGGTTGCAAACTGAATATATTTTTTTCTGCATCTACCTCTGAAAAAATATTGGGCTTCTAGCTGTGTGTGGGACTTGTTGTATTAGTCCATCTATACTGACCTCCATCAGGTTGCAAACTGAATATATTTTTTTCTGCATCTACCTCTGAAAAAATATTGGGCTTCTAGCTGTGTGTGGGACTTGTTGTATTAGTCCATCTATACTGACCTCCATCAGGTTGCAAACTGAATATATTTTTTTCTGCATCTACCTCTGAAAAAATATTGGGCTTCTAGCTGTGTGTGGGACTTGTTGTATTAGTCCATCTATACTGACCTCCATCAGGTTGCAAACTGAATATATTTTTTTCTGCATCTACCTCTGAAAAAATATTGGGCTTCTAGCTGTGTGTGGGACTTGTTGTATTAGTCCATCTATACTGACCTCCATCAGGTTGCAAACTGAATATATTTTTTTCTGCATCTACCTCTGAAAAAAAATTGGGCTTCTAGCTGTGTGTGGGACTTGTTGTATTTGTCCATCTATACTGACCTCCATCAGGTTGCAAACTGAATATATTTTTTTCTGCATCTACCTCTGAAAAAATATTGGGCTTCTAGCTGTGTGTGGGACTTGTTGTATTAGTCCATCTATACTGACCTCCATCAGGTTGCAAACTGAATATATTTTTTTCTGCATCTACCTCTGAAAAAATATTGGGCTTCTAGCTGTGTGTGGGACTTGTTGTATTAGTCCATCTATACTGACCTCCATCAGGTTGCAAACTGAATATATTTTTTTCTGCATCTACCTCTGAAAAAATATTGGGCTTCTAGCTGTGTGTGGGACTTGTTGTATTAGTCCATCTATACTGACCTCCATCAGGTTGCAAACTGAATATATTTTTTTCTGCATCTACCTTTAAAAAAATATTGGGCTTCTAGCTGTGTGTGGGACTTGTTGTATTAGTCCATCTATACTGACCTCCATCAGGTTGCAAACTGAATATATTTTTTTCTGCATCTACCTCTGAAAAAATATTGGGCTTCTAGCTGTGTGTGGGACTTGTTGTATTAGTCCATCTATACTGACCTCCATCAGATTGCAAATTGAATATATTTTTTTCTGCATTTACCTCTGAAAAAATATTGGGCTTCTAGCTGTGTGTGGGACTTGTTGTATTAGTCCATCTATACTGACCTCCATCAGGTTGCAAACTGAATATATTTTTTTCTGCATCTACCTCTGAAAAAATATTGGGCTTCTAGCTGTGTGTGGGACTTGTTGTATTAGTCCATCTATACTGACCTCCATCAGGTTGCAAACTGAATATATTTTTTTCTGCATCTACCTCTGAAAAAATATTGGGCTTCTAGCTGTGTGTGGGACTTGTTGTATTAGTCCATCTATACTGACCTCCATCAGGTTGCAAACTGAATATATTTTTTTCTGCATCTACCTCTGAAAAAATATTGGGCTTCTAGCTGTGTGTGGGACTTGTTGTATTAGTCCATCTATACTGACCTCCATCAGGTTGCAAACTGAATATATTTTTTTCTGCATCTACCTCTGAAAAAATATTGGGCTTCTAGCTGTGTGTGGGTCTTGTTCTATTAATCCATCTATACAGACCTCCATCAGGTTGCAAACTGAATATAATTTTTTTCTGCATCTAGCTCTGAAAAAATATTTGGCCTTCTAGCAGTGTGTCGGACTTTCTCTATTAGTCCATCTATACTGACCTCCATCAGGTTGCAAATTAAAAATAATTTTTATCTACATCTACAGTACCTCTGAAAAAATATTTGGGCTTCTAGCTGTGTGTGGGACTTGTTGTATTAGTCCATCTATACTGACCTCCATCAGGTTGCAAACTGAATATATTTTTTTCTGCATCTACCTCTGAAAAACTATTGGGCTTCTAGCTGTGTGTGGGACTTGTTGTATTAGTCCATCTATACTGACCTCCATCAGGTTGCAAACTGAATATATTTTTTTCTGCATCTACCTCTGAAAAAATATTGGGCTTCTAGCTGTGTGTGGGACTTGTTTTATTAGTCCATCTATACTGACCTCCATCAGGTTGCAAACTGAATATATTTTTTTCTGCATTTACCTCTGAAAAAATATTGGGCTTCTAGCTGTGTGTGGGACTTGTTGTATTAGTCCATCTATACTGACCTTCATCAGGTTGCAAACTGAATATATTTTTTTCTGCATCTACCTCTGAAAAAATATTGGGCTTCTAGCTGTGTGTGGGACTTGTTGTATTAGTCCATCTATACTGACCTCCATCAGGTTGCAAACTGAATATATTTTTTTCTGCATCTACCTCTGAAAAAATATTGGGCTTCTAGCTGTGTGTGGGACTTGTTGTATTAGTCCATCTATACTGACCTCCATCAGGTTGCAAACTGAATATATTTTTTTCTGCATCTACCTCTGAAAAAATATTGGGCTTCTAGCTGTGTGTGGGACTTGTTGTATTAGTCCATCTATACTGACCTCCTTCAGGTTGCAAACTGAATATATTTTTTTCTGCATCTACCTCTGAAAAAATATTGAGCTTCTAGCTGTGTGTGGGTCTTGTTCTATTAATCCATCTATACAGACCTCCATCAGGTTGCAAACTGAATATAATTTTTTTCTGCATCTAGCTCTGAAAAATATTTGGCCTTCTAGCAGTGTGTCGGACTTTCTCTATTAGTCCATCTATACTGACCTCCATCAGGTTGCAAATTAAAAATAATTTTTATCTGCATCTACAGTACCTCTGAAAAAATATTTGGGCTTCTAGCTGTGTGTGGGACTTGTTGTATTAGTCCATCTATACTGACCTCCATCAGGTTGCAAACTGAATATATTTTTTTCTGCATCTACCTCTGAAAAAATATTGGGCTTCTAGCTGTGTGTGGGACTTGTTGTATTAGTCCATCTATACTGACCTCCATCAGGTTGCAAACTGAATATATTTTTTTCTGCATCTACCTCTGAAAAAATATTGGGCTTCTAGCTGTGTGTGGGACTTGTTGTATTAGTCCATCTATACTGACCTCCATCAGGTTGCAAACTGAATATATTTTTTTCTGTATCTACCTCTGAAAAAATATTGGGCTTCTAGCTGTGTGTGGGACTTGTTGTATTAGTCCATCTATACTGACCTCCATCAGGTTGCAAACTGAATATATTTTTTTCTGCATCTAGCTCTGAAAAAATATTGGGCTTCTAGCTGTGTGTGGGACTTGTTGTATTAGTCCATCTATACTGACCTCCATCAGGTTGCAAACTGAATATATTTTTTTCTGCATCTACCTCTGAAAAAATATTGGGCTTCTAGCTGTGTGTGGGACTTGTTGTATTAGTCCATCTATACAGACCTCCATCAGGTTGCAAACTGAATATATTTTTTTCTGCATCTACCTCTGAAAAAATATTGGGCTTCTAGCTGTGTGTGGGACTTGTTGTATTAGTCCATCTATACTGACCTCCATCAGGTTGCAAACTGAATATATTTTTTTCTGCATCTACCTCTGAAAAAATATTGGGCTTCTAGCTGTGTGTGGGACTTGTTGTATTAGTCCATCTATACTGACCTCCATCAGGTTGCAAACTGAATATATTTTTTTCTGCATCTACCTCTGGAAAAATATTGGGCTTCTAGCTATGTGTGGGACTTGTTGTATTAGTCCATCTATACTGACCTCCATCAGGTTGCAAACTGAATATATTTTTTTCTGCATCTACCTCTGAAAAAATATTGGGCTTCTAGCTGTGTGTGGGACTTGTTGTATTAGTCCATCTATACTGACCTCCATCAGGTTGCAAACTGAATATATTTTTTTCTGCATCTACCTCTGAAAAAATATTGGGCTTCTAGCTGTGTGTGGGACTTTTTGTATTAGTCCATCTATACTGACCTCCATCAGGTTGCAAACTGAATATATTTTTTTCTGCATCTACCTCTGAAAAAATATTGGGCTTCTAGCTGTGTGTGGGACTTGTTGTATTAGTCCATGTATACTGACCTCCATCAGGTTGCAAACTGAATATATTTTTTTCTGCATCTACCTCTGAAAAAATATTGGGCTTCTAGCTGTGTGTGGGTCTTGTTCTATTAATCCATCTATACAGACCTCCATCAGGTTGCAAACTGAATATAATTTTTTTCTGCATCTAGCTCTGAAAAAATATTTGGCCTTCTAGCAGTGTGTCGGACTTTCTCTATTAGTCCATCTATACTGACCTCCATCAGGTTGCAAATTAAAAATAATTTTTATCTGCATCTACAGTACCTCTGAAAAAATATTTGGGCTTCTAGCTGTGTGTGGGACTTGTTGTATTAGTCCATCTATACTGACCTCCATCAGGTTGCAAACTGAATATATTTTTTTCTGCATCTACCTCTGAAAAAATATTGGGCTTCTAGCTGTGTGTGGGACTTGTTGTATTAGTCCATCTATACTGACCTCCATCAGGTTGCAAACTGAATATATTTTTTTCTGCATCTACCTCTGAAAAAATATTGGGCTTCTAGCTGTGTGTGGGACTTGTTGTATTAGTCCATCTATACTGACCTCCATCAGGTTGCAAACTGAATATATTTTTTTCTGCATCTACCTCTGAAAAAATATTGGGCTTCTAGCTGTGTGTGGGACTTGTTGTATTAGTACATCTATGCTGACCTCCATCAGGTTGCAAACTGAATATATTTTTTTCTGCATCTACCTCTGAAAAAATATTGGGCTTCTAGCTGTGTGTGGGACTTGTTGTATTAGTCCATCTATACTGACCTCCATCAGGTTGCAAACTGAATATATTTTTTTCTGCATCTACCTCTGAAAAAATATTGGGCTTCTAGCTGTGTGTGGGACTTGTTGTATTAGTCCATCTATACTGACCTCCATCAGGTTGGAAACTGAATATATTTTTTTATGCATCTACCTCTGAAAAAATATTGGGCTTCTAGCTGTGTGTGGGACTTGTTGTATTAGTCCATCTATACTGACCTCCATCAGGTTGCAAACTGAATATATTTTTTTCTGCATCTACCTCTGAAAAAATATTGGGCTTCTAGCTGTGTGTGGGACTTGTTGTATTAGTCCCTCTATACTGACCTCCATCAGGTTGCAAACTGAATATATTTTTTTCTGCATCTACCTCTGAAAAAATATTGGGCTTCTAGCTGTGTGTGGGACTTGTTGTATTAGTCCATCTATACTGACCTCCATCAGGTTGCAAACTGAATATATTTTTTTCTGCATCTACCTCTGAAAAAATATTGGGCTTCTAGCTGTGTGTGGGACTTGTTGTATTAGTCCATCTATACTGACCTCCATCAGGTTGCAAACTGAATATATTTTTTTCTGCATCTACCTCTGAAAAAATATTGGGCTTCTAGCTGTGGGTGGGACTTGTTGTATTAGTCCATCTATACTGACCTCCATCAGGTTGCAAATTGAATATAATTTTTTTCTGCATCTAACCCAGCCAATAGTTTTGGCCTAATACCACAGTTTGGCCACTCAGCTCTGCTCGGTTACCATCCATTGTTTTTTTGTGCAAACAACTCCAGAGTTGTGATTTAGTTAACCACCAAAATGAGTGGAAAAAGGCCTGCTGCTGGTGGAAAGGGGAATAGGCGTGTTGGGAAGGGGAAAAAAGGTTGTGTCCGTGGGGTAGGTGTTAAAGCAACAGTAACATCTGCAGAAGAAAGACCATCTTCCAGCCAAACTAAAATGTCTACTTCTTTTAGCGGACAATGTGATAAGATCCCTTTCTTACGGCCACGCCAATCGCTACAAATTCCAGATGAGGCACAAAAACAGCAGGTGCTTCAACGGATATCAAGTGCTCCTTTAAGTGGGCTCTCCTCCACATCAACTTCAACATCACAAATACTCCAGTCCTCAAAGGTGTCACCCCAATCGCACTTGCTTCCTCACAGCTCCCAAATCTCCAGCTGCCCGTCTGAGTATGAGGTAGAACAGATGGTTGAGTCTGCAGAGCTGTTTACTCATACTATAGCCTGGGAATCAGAGGTCGACTCCAGCGCTTCTGTGAATCCAGACGAGGAAATGATCTGCACTGATGCCCAGAATCTTTATGAGTCGGATCCAGGACCAGACGCAGAAGGTTCTGACCATAATGTAGACCCTCATTCCCAAACTGTAACTCCTGTTGGTGGAGACAATGAGGAAGACGATGATAAGACTCAAATACCTGATTGGAGCGACAACTTTAGTTTTTTGTCAGGGCAGGAACAGGTTGGCTCTGAGGACGACGGGTGTGATAACGCACAGGGTGATGATGATGAGGTTGGAGATCCCACTTACTGTCAACCCACAGTCAGCCAAGAGATGAGGTCAGCAGAGGAGGTGGAGGAAGATGCTAGTGACGACGAGGTCAGGTTGCGCCTTCCTGGACAGAGACGTAGTACTGGAAGCACGTCAACAACTGCATCCTCAAACACAACTCTGCCTCTCACCACATGTCATGGTGGCTCTTCAGGTCGCATGGGTGCTAAGCCTTGCATAGCCTGGGCATTTTTTCAGATCGATAAAGATGACCCAACTCGTGTTATCTGTAACATTTGTCAGCAAAAGCTAAGTAGAGGCCAAAAAATACATAGTTTGAGTACTTCATGCATGAACCGGCACATGGACATGAAGCATAAGTTGCAGTGGGAAGCTCAGTGTGCTACAATGCAACCTAGCCGGCCGGGCCAACCACCGTCTGCCATATCTTGTGCATCCGCGGCCTCTTCATCCTCTGTGACTGGGGGGACAGCAGTCACACCTGTTTTGGGGCGCAGACCTGCCACCTCTTTACCCGCAACAGCCAGCGTGATTGGCAGGTCATCATTTTCTTTGGAGGTGGGAACACCAGCTGGTGTTGAGCGCTGTCCGACATCGATAGCACCACCTTTGGATCAAGGCAACCTAACATGTCCGCTTGCAGCTTCCTCACAGACCGGCAGTTTGCCGGGGACACCCTTATCAACCCCGTCTAAGCACAATAGCCAGCCCTCGGTCCCTCAGATGTGGACAAGTAAAAGACCATTTCCTCCTAGCCATGAGAAAGCTAAGAGGTTGAATTTCACCATCTGCAAGCTCTTGGCTACAGAAATGCTGCCTTTCCGCCTGGTGGACACAGAGGATTTTCGAGACCTTATGTCCGTCGCAGTGCCCAGTACCAGATGCCCAGTCGGCACTACTTCTCAAAGAAAGGTGTGCCTGCGCTCCACCAGCATGTCGCACACAACATCACCGCTTCTTTTAGAAACTCTGTGTGTGACAGGGCATGGACAGGGGCGTTACATGTCGCTGACTGGGCACTGGGTAACTATGGTGACAGCAGGACAAGGGGCTGCTGTCCAAGTCTTGCCGTCCCCACGAGTTGTGCGTCAATCCTCTTTATGTCAAAGTTCCTCCACTGCTTCTGCCTCCTCAACCTCCTCTCGGTCTTCCACCTGCACCCAAAGCCTGTCTGGTCATGCCACAAGCTTTCTAACTGCGCAGAAGGGATCCTGCACACCTCCTTACTATGCTGGCAGTAGGGCTCAACGTCATCAGGCGGTTTTTACATTGAAATGTCTGGGAAATGTGAGTCACACCGCTGAGGAGTTGTGGTCAGCTCTGGAGAACCAATTTCATGAATGGTTGTCTCCACTGGACCTTAAACCAGGGAAGGCCATGTGCGACAATGCTGCAAACCTGGGTGCGGCCCTTCGCCGGGGCAATGTCACACACGTGCCTTGTATGGCTCACGTGTTGAACCTGGTTGTCCAGCAATTTTTAGCCCACTATCCCAGACTAGATGGCCTTCTGCAGAGGGCACGGTCGCTGTGTGCTCACTTCCGCCGTTCGCATCCCGCAGCTCAGCGACTTACATCTCTACAGAAGTCGTTGGGCCTGCCACTTCACCGGCTAAAATGCGATGTGCCTACCCGGTGGAATTCAACTCTGCACATGTTGCAGCGACTGTGGCAGCACCGACAAGCCCTGGTGCAATACGTTCTGACGTATAGCCTGGGCCAACGAGATTCAGAGGTGGGGAAAATCACGCTGGAGGAGTGGTCTCAGATCAGGGACCTATGCACCCTTCTGCACAGTTTTGAAATGGCGACGAAGATGTTTAGTGCTGACGATGCCATTATCAGGATGACTATTCCGGTGATTTACATGCTGGAGCACATGTTAAACAGAATTCGGAGTCAGGTGGTGGCACAAGAGGAGGTGGAGGAAGTAGAGGAGGAGGAGTTGTATGCGGAAGGGCTAACATCTGCAAGGTCCAGACGGTCGGCAGCACCAAGGCGGCAGGCATGTGAGGGTGGGGGAGATGGTTTTACCAGGGCGCATGGTAGCAGCCAAACTAGTGAGGAAGGTGCAGGAGCCCAGGAAGAAGTGGAGGACGAACTGATGGAAGACTCATCAGATGAGGGAGACCTTGATCACATTTCTGTTGTGCGAGGTTGGGGGGAGAGGACAGAGGAAGGAAGCATGATTGTTACCTCGCCACCAACACAACAGGGACTTGGTGCTCCTGGATGCGCAACACACATGAGTGCCTTCTTGCTGCACTACCTGCAACATGACCCTCGAATTGTGAGAATTAGAAATAATCCTGACTACTGGGTTGCCACACTGTTAGATCCCCGGTACAAAAGTAAATTTGCAGAAATTATTCCTGCCATAGAAAGGGATGCACGCATGCAGGAGTATCAGCAGAGACTGTTGCAGAATCTTACATGTGCTTTTCCACAAAATACCAGTGGTGCACGTAGTGAATCTCACAGTTCCAACTTGCCAACCGTGGGACCGTCAAGTGTTCAGCACTCAAACCGTAACAGAACCACAGTATCTGCTGGTAACATCAATTTTGCGGAATCATTTCACCACTTTTTTAGCCCATCCTTTGCAAGGCCACAGGAGACAAGAAGTCTGACACATAGTCAACGCCTAGAGACGATGGTACAGGAGTATCTCCAAGTAAACATTGAAGCCACGACTGTGTCACTGGACCCTTGCTCTTTTTGGGCTTCCAATCTGGATAAATGGCCGGAGCTAGCCACTTACGCCTTGGAGATCTTGTCATGCCCCGCAGCCAGCGTTCTGTCTGAACGTGTGTTCAGCGCTGCTGGTGGTGTGCTGACAGATAAGCGCACGCGGCTCTCCACTAATAATGTAGACAGACTCACGTTCATAAAGATGAACAAATCATGGATCCAAAATGACTTTTCTACCCCTGTGTCATCCTGGGGAGAGTAAAAGCTTGATGATTGGTTAAAATCACCCTACCAACCGTTTTAAGCTTTCAAATTACTAATCTTGTTTATCTGTATCTTGACTGGAAAATAATTTGGGCTTTGTAGCAGTGTGCAGCACTGATCCTATTAGGCCATCTATACTAAAGCTTCACCAGATTTAAAATTAAAAATAATTTTTAGCTGCATCTAGCCCGGAAAATAATTTTGGGGCTCCGAGATGCGCAAGACACATAAGTGCCTTCTTGCTGCACTACCTGCAGCATGACCCTCATATTGTCAGAATTCGAAGTAATCATGACTACTGGGTTGCCACACTCTTAGATCCCCCAAACTTTTCGATCAACCTTTTCATTTTAATAAAGACCAAAAAAATGGTCATTTTTGAAATTATAAGCATTAGCAGGTTGTTAGAAACTGAAATCAAACAGTTTTCAACTCAAAACTTTATTCTAGGTGATGTTACATTTTCACATAGGACCCCTTGTTCGAAAGGAGCTTCTGAACTCTCTCGTCCATTGAATTTGTCAGGTTTTGGATGGTTTCTGCTTCAATTGTTTTGCATGAGGACAGAATACCCTCCCAGAGCTGTTGCTTAGATGTGAACTGCCTCCCGCCATCATAGACACTCCTTTTAATGATGCTCCAAAGGTTCTGAATGGGGTAGAGGTCAGGGGAGCATGGGGGTCACACCATAAGTTTGTCCCCTTTTATGCCCATATCAGCCAGAGATGCAGATGTTTTATGTGCAGCATGAGATGGTGCATTATCATGCAGAAAAATGATCTTGCTGTGAAATACACGGTTCTTCTTCTTGAACCATGGCAGGAAGTGCTGTTTGAGAAAATCCACATACATTATGGAGTTCATCTTTAGCGCCTTCAGGGATCCTAAAGGGGCCGACAATCTCTCTCCCCATGATTCCAGCCCAAAACATTACTCCACCTCCTCCTTGTTGGCGCTGTAGCCGTGTTTGCGTGGGGTGTCCATCAACCAGCCATCCTCCACTCCATCCATCTTGACCATCGAGCGCTGCACGGCACTCATCCGTGAACAAAACAGTTTTGAAATCAGTCTTCATGTAATGTTTGGCCCACTGGAGCCGTTTCTGCTTGTGTGAAGTGGATAGAGGAGGTCGACAGGATGGCGTATGCACAGCTGCAAACCTCTGAAGGACCCTGCATCTTGTTGTTCGGGGGACGTTGGAGGCACAAGCAGCTTCAAAAACTTGTCTGCTGCTATGACAAGGCTTTTTTGCCGCTGCTGTTTCAACCTGACGTAATTGCCTGTAGGAAAGAGTCCTCAATTTGCCCTTATCAGCACGCACACGTGTGTACTGTGAATCAGCTACATACTTCTTGATTGCCAAGACACTTCATCCTGATCATCGCACAATGTTGATTGTAGTCATGCCTTGACCTAAACACTCCACAATTTGTTGCTTCTCAGCAGCCGACACATCCTTTTTCTTTCCCATTTTGGCAGAAAATGTAGGCTGCTTAATAATGTGAGAGAGCCTTCTTAAGTAGTCTTGCCTTTCATTGGACACACCTGTCAAACTAATTAGCACAGGTGTCTGCAATTGCTTACAGTGATATAAAGAGCCCTGACACACATCACCATCAATGAGTTTAACTGACAAACAAACAAATTCTTCCCTTATCAGTCCTAAACACTTTTTGCATAATAATTTGGAACGCAGTGTACATGTGCTTTTCCACAAAACACCAGCGGTTCATGTAGTGAATCTTACAGTTCTAACTTGCCAACCGTGGTCTGTATGGAGTTGTTCAATAAAGGGCCCAAAATTAAGATAACATAGATGGGAGAGGTCTCTATGAATAGGAATTCCTAAGTATTTGATACCCTGTGAGGGCCAGGCAAAGGGAAAGTTGGACTGGATGGAATCCTATATGGATTTGGGGAGGGAGACATCGAGGGCCTCAGACTTCGCTGCATTGATTTTAAAATTTGACCATGTAACAAAGTGATCTATTTCAGCCATAACAGCATGGATGGATATATGTGATTGAGTGATATATACTAGGACATCATCAGCAAATAGAGAGCACTTGTACTCGGTGCCTCCCACCTCAATCCACCTAATATTGGGGTTATGGCGAATTGATGAGAGCAGGTGCTCCGTCACTAGGATGTATAAGAGAGGGGACAGAGGACATCCCTGCCTTGTCCCATTGGTGATTGTGAAAGGTGATGAAAATGTTCTGACGCACCCCCTGGGCCTTGGGACACCCGGAGCCGGACCCTTTTTGGTGGATGCTGGTGGTTGTAGTCTTCGTTGCGGCGACCCGGTTCCGTGGCTCAGGGCGGTCAAACCAGTGGCGGAACTATTTATGTGGTTTTGATGTTTAAATGTACGACTACGCCACCCGTGGATTGCGGTCAGAGTGAACCGCCGCTACAGGGCAGACCGCTGAGGCTGGTGTTGTGGGTGCAGCAGAGCGTAGCATAACTCCCCACGGGAGGAGTATAGCCTCAGGGCAGTGTATGCGGAGGATGGGGGTGATGGTGCAGGGCAGCAGCAGTAACGACACGGAGTCAGTGATGCAGTTCAGGGCCTTTACTCACAGTTCTTATTATCCAGACCACGTCTGCAGGTAACGGCTGCCCACGTCGTACTGTGCTCACCAGGTGAGGGGCTCAGACAACTCCCAGATAACTTTAGAGCACTTCACAGGACCCCCTTTGTGTGTCCTTTGTCTGGCCTTTCTTACCAACACTTCTGTCCGGCTGCCTCGGGCCTCCTCTTGGTAAACTTGGCGCCAGTTTCCCTGACCCTATGTGATGCCTTCCTAGCGGGTGTAGCGAGGGGCTGCGCCACATGAAATGTCAGAGCCTCCGGTTTCTAGCTGATGGTCGGTTCCTGCCTCCACTAGTTCGGGGACCGGTCTCCCCCTTTGGCCTGACCCCTCCACGCAGGTGGATTCGGGCGTGCGGTGGCGACTCGCCCGTCCGCACCCCTGGGATCCCTTCATTCCTCGTTCCTGGAGCCTTCTCCACTCCTCTTCCTTCCTTCTCCCTCTTCCAGGCCTGGGCCTCTGTTACTAGGCCCGCCTCCGGAGCAGAGCTCATGCAGAGCCCCTGCTCCCTGCCACTTCTGCTCAGACTTCTCTGCACTGAACTAAGATGGTGCCCACCTTTTATACTCCCTTCTCAATGCACCCAGGAACTGCTTCCTCCCTGCTCCTGCACTACAGGGTTCCCCTTCCTGAGTGTTCCCTCCCCCCACTCCAGCCAGGGACAGGGACTGTCGTGCCCATCTCAGGGGCATATTGGTCGCCCTGCCCCACGGCAATGTGGTGTAATGCATGCAGGTGTCGGGTCCTGATCCACACTCCATCCTTACCTGAGAGTGAGATATCACACCTCTGGGTGAGGTGCAATACGTCTGTAGCAACCGAGCCCTCAGGGTGCTACAGTTCCATTTATCTTCAGCCTAGGTGACGTATTGTGATACAGGGCCGTGATTTTTGCTATAAAAGGGTCCCCTAGACCCCTACCCCAAGCTTTTTAAGAGAATCATATATGGTGTGCCAGGAGACTCTATGGAATGCTTTCTCAGCATCCAACGAGAGTATCTAATTACAAATTTTTAACTGCATCTAGCCCAGGAAATACTTTGTGCCTAGTAGCAGTGTCTGCTAGTCAGCGGATTATCCCGGCTGTTAAGCAAGCTACACCACCTGTAGTTTAGACACTTAATTTTTTCAAAGGAAATGCTTCGGGACCATGGGATACTTAGTGAAGAGCATCAGGAGGCACCCCAAGGCATAGGGGCTGGGACTGGCAGTAGGATGCCTTGCGGTGGACAGCCGAGCTCGATCCTTATAAAAGCTTTTTAACTGCAGCAGCTTTAGTGGACGCTACTGGAGCTGGAATTACGCGGCTGCTGGCATGAGACTTGCTCTCCAATAGATCCTTGTAAATGGATTTAAAGTGTATTCATTCAAATTAGAGAGACAATTTAAATTTAAAAGCTTAGAGCTGCCTCCACCACAGGGGGGCTCGCTCGACCCACCAGCGGACAGGCACCAGTATTGGGAGAGGGGGGCTGGCCATCAGGGTTCACCGCGGCTCTGGCACAAACCCGGCGACACGGAGGTGGCACGGGCAGGAGCGGACTGGCCGTGTCGGCTTCTCACTTTTTGGATTTTAGAAGGGCATGACATGCCTATATCTGTGTCTCCCCCTCCTTTTACTCCTCCACCTCTTTTATTTTCGCATGACTATATGTACTTGTCACTTTTCCATGTGTTAGTTATGTCTTCTGAGCAGTTTGTCAGCTTTTGGACACCTTTGAAGGTGTTTTCTATGTGTTTCTATGTGTTTTTGTTTGCCTGCCATTGGTTTTAACGGTGTTCGAAGGTGTTCGACGAACAGTTCGACGAACAGTTCGGCGAACACACGGGTGTTCGACGAACCGAACCGAACTCGAACACTACGGGGGTGGCTCAACACTACTTGGCACCCCCCATCCCTCTTCCTGGTATGCTTGGCACCCCTCATCCCTTATCCTGGTATGTATGGCCCCCTCATCCCTCTTCCTGGTATGCTTGGCACCCCCTGATCCCCATCATGCTGCACACAAAAAATAAACAATTATACTCACCTGCCTCCTGTGCCCCACTCATCCCCCACTGCTGCTCCCCCCCACATTCCCCACCACCCACATCCATAGTATATATACATATTCGGACTATAAGACGCACCCCCCACATTCCTCCAAAATTTTGGAGGCAAAAAGTAAAAAAGTGCGTCTTATAGTCCAAAAAATGCGGTGTTTCTTTATCAACAATAGGTAAGTTATGAACAATTGGAATTTAAAGCTGTAATAAAAAAGTATAAATGTGTTACATACCTTTAGGAAACTATGCCATGCTGATGACATCTCTCATTCCAGTGGTCTCCACCAAGATCAAAAGTTAAGATATTCCATCGAGCAATCAACTGACCCTGCAATGAATCAGTGAACTCAGACAACTTAAAGTATAAAGATTTTGAAAAGGTCTTGGAAATCTTTAACTTATATTGATATTTAATATGTTTTTTTTTCAACAATGGGATTAATCCTAAGTATTTTTCCATAGATTTTGTATAATCTTATTCTATATTCTTTTTGTTTTACTATTGTTTTATAAACACATATGGTAAAGTCAATTAAAATTATCACAATGATACCAAGCTGCGTAAAAGAAAACAGAATGAAAAACATGAAAACTGAAAAATGCACTGTGTGTAGTACATTTTATTTCCCATTCTTTCCCATACTGTCAGTATCTAGTCACATCATTGTGAAAAAACATAACGTGAAATTCCTGAAGGGCTAGATTAACATGCTCTCTTTTTAAGAGAAATTAAAGTTTTTGTGACAGTTTTGAGTGAAGGCCAAAAAATGGTTGAATAGAGTTTTGAAATTTTAACCTTTAACTCCTTCTGCTTCATTACAGTATAGATTTCCTTGTGTGCAACATTACTGAAGAAGTATTCTGGATGGACAACAAAATAAATTTCTCTAACAGAAGAGCTAAAAAAGTAATTAATGGTACATTATTATTTATTTTAGAGCACCATCAATTCCATGGTGCTGTTCATGTGAAAAGGGGTTTTATACAAAATACACTGCTCAAAAAAATAAAGGGAACACTTAAACAGCAGAATATAACTCCAAGTAAATCAAACTTCTGTGAAATCAAACTGTCCACTTAGAAAGCAACACTGATTGACAATCAATTTCACATGCTGTTGTGCAAATGGAATAGACAATAGATGGAAATTATTGGCAATTATCAAGACACCCTCAATAAACAAATGGTTCTGCAGGTGGGGACCACAGACCATATCTCAGTACCAATGCTTTCTGGCTGATGTTTTGGTCACTTTTGAATGTTGGTTGTGCTTTCACGCTCGTGGTAGCATGAGACGGACTCTACAACCCATTGCTCAGGTAGTGCAGATGGCACATCAATGCGAGCTGTGGCAAGAATCATAGAATCATAGAATCATAGAATGGTAGAGTTGGAAGGGACCTCCTGGGTCATCTGGTCCAACCCCCTGCTCAAAGCAGGATTCACTAGATCATCTCAGACAGATGTCTGTCCAGCCTCTGTTTGAAGACGTCCATTGAAGGGGAAGTCACCACCTCTCGTGGCAGCCTGTTCCACTCATTAATCACCCTAACTGTCAAAAAGTTTTTTCTAATATCTAATCTGTGTCTCCTCCCATTTAGTTTCATCCCATTGCTTCTAGTCTTTCCTTGTGCAAATGAGAATAAAGATGATCCTTCTACAATGTGACAGCCCTTGACATATTTGTAGACAGCTATTAAGTCTCCTCTCAGTCTTCTTTTTTGCAAGCTAAACATTCCCAAATCCTGCAACCGTTCCTCATAGGACATGGTTTGCAGACCAGTCACCATTCTGGTCGCTCTTCTCTGAACTTGCTCCAGTTTGTCTATGTCTTTTTTAAAATGTGGTGCCCAAAACTGTACACAGTATTCCAGATGAGGTCTGACCAAAGAGGAGTAAAGACCGATAATGACTTCACGTGATCTAGACTGTATGCTTCTGTTAATACATCCCAGAATTGTATTTGCCTTTTTTGCTGCTGCATCACACTGTTGACTCATGTTCAGTCTATGATCTATTAGTATACCTAAGTCTTTTTCACATGTACTGTTGCTCAGCTCTATTCCTCCCATTCTGTATATGCTTTTTTCATTTTTATTGCCCAGATGTGGTACTTTGCATTTTTCCCTGTTAAAAACCATTCTGTTGGTTGCTGCCCACTGCTCCAGTTTATTTAGGTCTTTTTGAATCCTCTCTCTCTCTTCTCTAGTATTAGCTATCCCTCCTAGCTTTGTGTCATCAGCAAATTTAATCAGTTTACCCTCAATTCCTTCATCTAAATCATTGATAAAGATGTTGAACAATATAGGTCCCAGGACGGAGCCCTGTGGAACCCCACTTGAGACATTCATCCAGCTGGATGTGAAGCTATTTACAACCACCCTTTGAGTCCGATCACTAAGCCAGTTATGAATCCACCTAACAGTTGCCTGGTCCATTGCATACTTGGTCATTTTTTCAATAAGGATGGTGTGAGATACTTTGTCAAATGCTTTGCTGAAGTCAAGATATACTATATCTACAGCATTTCCCTGATCCACCCAGTCAGTGATTCTGTCATAGAAGGAAATTAAGTTAGTCTGACATGACTTGTTAGTTACAAACCCATGCTGACTCTGGTTAATCACTTCATTCTTATCCATGTACTTACATACATGTTGTTTAATAATTTGTTCAAAGATCTTTCCTGGTATAGAAGTCAGACTCACCGGCCTATAGTTCCCTGGGTCCACCTTCTTCCCCTTTTTGAAGATAGGAACAACATTTGCTCTTCTCCAGTCTTCTGGGACTTCTCCTGTTCTCCAAGAATTTTCAAAGATTATGGAGAGTGGTTCTAAAATTTCTTCTACGATCTCCTTCAGTACTCTGGGGTGTAATTCATCTGGACCTGGAGACTTGAACTCATTTATGTTAGCTAAATATTCCCTCACAATCTTTCTGTTTACAGATAACTTGGATTCCTCTATTCCTTTAAAAGGACAGTGAAGATCAGTTGATGTTACATTTTATTTCTGAGAGAAAACAGATGGAAAATAGGAATTAAAAAGTTCGGCCTTCTCAACATCCTCTCTTACCATTTCTCCATTTTCATCCTGTAAAAATCCTATAGCATCTTTGACTTTTCTTTTATTTTTGACATACCCCCAAAATCCTTTTTTATTGCTTTTGACATCTCTTGCAAGCCTTAATTCATTGTCAGCTTTAGCTAACTGATACGTGCCCTGCAGGATCTGCAGACTGCATTATAATCTTTTTTAGATATGCCTCCCTCTTTCCATTTAATAAACATTTCTTTCTTTCTTTTTAGCATGTGTTTAAGTTCTGTGTTCATCCATCCTGGTTTCCTTAAATGCTTCCCATTCTTCCTACTTTTCGGGATTGTTAACAATTGTGCTTTGAGAATCTCATTTTTAAAAATTTCCCATCCTTCCTGGACATTTTTGTCCTTAAGGACATCCAGCCATTGGATCCCTCCTATTCTCTTTCTGAGTCTGTCAGGTTTGCTGTGTCTGTCAGCGTAGTGTCCAGAGGCTGGAGGCGCTACAAGGAGACAGGCCAGTACACCAGGAGATATGTAGGGGGCCGTAGGAGGGCAACAACCCAGCAGCAGAACCGCTACCTCTGCCTTTGTGTAAGGAGGAACAGGAGGAGCACTGCCAAAGCCCTGCAAAATGACCTCCAGCAGGCCACAAATGTGCATGTGTCTGCTCAAATGATTAGAAACCGACTCCATGAGGGTGGTATGAGGGCCCAACGTCCACAGATGGGGGTTGTGCTCACAGTTCAACACCGTGCAGGACCCTTCGCATTTGCCACACAACACCAGGATTGGCAAAGTCACCACTGGCGCCCAGTGTTCTTCACAGATGAAAGCAGGTTCACACTGAGCAAATGTGATAGACGTGACTGAGTCTGGAGACGCTGTATAGAGCGATCTGCTGCCTGCGACATCCTTCAGCATGACCGGTTTGGCAGTGGGTCAGTAATTGTGTGGGGTGGCATTTCTTTGGAGGGCCGCACAGCCCTCCATATGCTCGTCAGAGGTAGCCTGACTGCCATTAGGTACCGAGATGAGATCCTCAGACTGCTTGTGAGACCATATGCTGGTGCAGTTGGCCCTGGGTTCCTCCTAATGCAGGACAATGCCAGACCTCATGTGGCTGGAGTGTGTCAGCAGTTCCTGCAAGATGAAGGCTTTGAAGCTGTGGACTGGCACGCCCATTCCCCAGACCTGAATCTGATTGAGCACATCTGGGACATCATGTCTTGCTCCATCCACCAATGTCACGTTGCACCACAGACTGTCCAGGAGTTGGAGGATGCTTTAGTCCAGGTTTGGGAGTCGATCCCACAGGAAACCATCCACAACCTCATCAGGAGCATGGCCAGGTATTGTAGGGAGGTCATACAGGCACGTGGAGGCCACACACAATAATTAGCCTAATTTTGACTTGTTTTAAGGACATTACATCAAAGTTGGATCAGCCTTTAGTGTGTTTTTCCACTTTAATTTTGGTGGTGACTCCAAATCCAGGCCTCCATTGGTTAATAAATTTGATTTCCATTGATGATTTTTGTGTGATTTTGTTGTCAGCACATTCAACTTTTTACAGAACAAAGTATTCAATGAGAATATTTCATTCATTCAGATCTAGAATGTGTTATTTGAGTGTTCCCTTTATTTTTTTGAGCAGTGTATAAATATAAAATACAATGAACAAACAATGACAGACAGGAAAAGAGGGAAGAGAGAACCCTGCCCTTGCAGGATAACAGTCTACAGGTTACATGATCTTGAACAGAATAAACAGAACCTTTTATTGAGATTTTCCTCCATGAATGGCTTATCTCAACTTCTTAAATGGAGAAAATTGCAAGTGCTTGTGAAAACAGGCATTATTGCAATTTATTTTTCTTCATTTATTATGCTTACTTTTTTAGTCATCAAATTCAGCGGTGCTTTATATACATTTTCATCACTGTCCCCATTGGAGCTCACAATCTAAATTCCTGATCAGTATGGCTCTGGAGTGTGGGAGGTAACCATAGAACCTGAAGGAATCACAGGCAAACAGAGGGAGAACATACAAGCTCCTTGAAGATGTTGTTCTTTGTGGGAGTGGCAATTTACCTAGAATTAAAAATCCTTTCTAATCTCCAGATTGGAGGGATTTTTAATTGCATGAGCCACCATTGTGGTCAATCAGAGGTGCCAGTTTCTTAGGCAAGGACATCATGTTTGCAAGCGGTTTACCCAAAAGCTTGTAAGTGCCACTCTGTAGCTGACTGGATCTGACATGCTTCAGCGCTCTTTTTCTCCTCCAATGCTGTAGAGGCAAATCTGAACTGCTTACAGCAGGGAGAGCACATCATACAGACCAGTAGTGCAACCATGCGTGGAACATACTGTCCTCCATTTAAAATGGGCAAGGCACATGGCAAGGGATGGGGAACTGGACGTGATGGTAATGGTGCATGCAGAGGCCGAGGACAAGGCCATGGGCAAGCCGAAATTGTGCCACAACAAGCACCCACATCTTCTCGCCTGACCTTCCTGTCCCAATTTCTAGGGGACCGCAGTGCACCACTATTGAACCCAGAGCAGTGTCAAGAGGTTGTTGGTTGGATAGTGGATAATGCTTCCAGTCATTTAGCCACCATCACCACCCTGCCTTCCACACGGTCAAGTCTCAGTTGCCGTGAGTCTGGACCGCATATTCCTCACCCTAATCCTCCTTCCTCCCACCATGCCGAGTACCCAGAGACAACTGATCCCACACTTGGACACTCTGAAGAGCTGTTCACTTTTCCATTTATAGATTCGGGCCTCTCGCCCAGTCCACTTGAAGCGAGGCATGAGGAGATCGCATGTAGCGATGCCCAAGTATTTGAGCAGCCAAGGTCACATGAAGGCAACATTGGGAAAGTGTCACAAGAGGTGGACAATGATGAGACACAATTGCCAGAAAGTCAGGAGGAGGACCAAGGTGTGGAAGTGGTAGGCAAGGTGGTGGATAATATAGTAACTGACCCAACCTGGCAGGAGGACATGCAGAGCGAGGACAGCAGCACACAGGGGGAGAAAGGCAGAGCACCCCAACAGGCAGGAAGAAGCAGTGTGGTGGCTGCAGACAGAAGGCAGGCAATCGTTCCCCATAACACCAACACAAAGGAAGTTGCCAGTACAACTGTTAGGTGTTCCTGACTCTGGTTGTTTTTTAAAGACTCTGCCGATAACCCCAAAATGGCCATTTGCACTACCTGCAAGGCCAGCATCAGCAGGGGTAGCAAAACGACCAACCTGACCACCACCAACATGATCAAACACATGGCAGCAAAGCACCCGACTTTGTGGGCCGAACCCCAGGGTCCAGGAACAGTGTCTGCGGGTGGCACCATTGCTTCTTCCGCTGTTCTGTATGCAAGTTAATCCCCTGACCATGGTGCATGCGAAGACGCCTCCTGCCCTGCAACTGTCGTTGCACACTCTCAAGTAGCTGCATCAGGAAGCACGTCCATGTCCTTGTCCCAGTGCAGCGTTCAGTTGTCCATACCCCAGTCCTTGGAACGCAAGCGCAAATATGCAGCCAACGCTTCATGGCCACACTACTAAATTCTCACTTGCGCTCAAAATGTCACCTTTTAGGCTCGTGGAGACGTAAGCATTCCACAACCTGATGGCAGCGGCCGTCCCTCGGTACTTGGTTCCCAGCCTCCACTATTTCTCCCGGTGTGCTGTCCCCGCATTACACAAGCACGTGTACCAAAACATTAGCCGTGCTCTCAACAACGCAGTTACCGGGAAAGTCCACCTAACCACGATCACGTGGACGGGTGCTTGTGGGCAGGGACGGTACATTTCGGGGACGGCACACTGGATTAACTTAGTGGAAGACGGGACTGAGTCGGACCTTGGGACGGAACACATCCTCCCGACGCCAAGGATTGTGGGCCATAGGCCAATCAGGGTTGCCCCCACAGTCTACAGATTATGCACCTCATCCTCCTCAGCCTCCTCCTCCTCTTCAGCCTCCATCTCCGAAATGACCACATCAGTTACAAGCTGCAAGTACTGCAGCACTGCCTTGGCCAAGCGGCAACAGGCTGTTCTGAAGCAAATATGCTTAGGTGAAAAACCACACAATGCTGAACAGTTGTGGACAGCTCTGAAAGAGCAGGCAGATCTGTGGCTCACACCGCTGAACCTACAGCCAGGCATGGTCATGTGTGACAATGGCCGGAACCTGGTGGCGGCTCTGAGGCGAGGTGAGCTCACACACGTACCATGCCTGGCACAGGTGCTTAACCTCATGGTTCAGCAGTTTCTCAAATCCTACCCGGAGCTGCCAGATCTGCTTGTTAAAGTACGCCGCCTGTGTGCCTATTTTAGAAACTCAGCTACAGCTTCCGCCGCCCTTGCAGTGTTTCAGCAGCGTTTGCAGCTTCCGGCTCACAGATTGGTGTGTGATGTCCCCACGCGTTGGAACTCTACCCTGCAGATGTTGGGAAGGATTTGTGAGCAGAAGAGGGTAGTTGTTGAGTACCAGCATCAACAAGGCAGTCGGTTTTCAGTTCAGACTCCACACATAAGACCTCAGATGTGGACATGGATGTCAGACATATGTACCTTCCTCCAAAACTATGAGGACTCCACCAAGATGGTGCGCAGCGATGACAAAACTTTGACGACTCCACCAAGATGGTGCCCAGCGATGACGCCATAATTAGCATCACCATCCCGTTTTTCTGTCTTCTGAAACACTCTCTGCTCACAATCAAAAAGGATGCATTGCAGGTGGAGCACGATGAGATGGGGCAAGGAACCATACAGGGTGATTACACACAGCCAAGCCTAATCTCATCCCAACGTGGATTGGGTGACAATGAGGAAGAGGAGGAGGAAGGACAGCAGCTAGTTTCGTACACTATAGATGGTACTACCTGCACAGCTGTCATACCGTCTGTTCAGCAAGGATGGCCAGAGGACAGAGAGGAGGAGGAGGAGGAGAGCATGGTCAGTCATCCTCTTGGTGAGGACATGGAAGTCTTGCCTGTTAGTAGTCTGGCATGCATGGCTGAGTTTATGTTATGCTGCCTTTCCCATGACCCTCACGTTCTCAAAATTTTGGGTGACAGTCATTACTGGTTTGTGACACTTCTAGACCCATGCTACAAGGAGAACTTTATATCTCTTATTCCTGAGGTGGACAGGTCTACAAAAATGGAGCAGTACCAGAAGGCCCTTGTTGCGGAACTATTAAAAAAATTCCCACCTGAAAACGCTGGCAGCAGAGGGCACACTTCGTTGGACAACCAAGGAGTACAGGTGAGAGAGACACAACTTCAATCCAGCAGAGGCAGGGAAACACTGTCAAAGTTCTGGGAGAATTTTCTCAGACCCTCCCATCGCACAGGCCCTGAGGAGCGGGGTACTCTCACAAGGAGTGCAAAGTTTGGGAAGATGCTGAGGGAAGGGAGTACCTTGCCGAACGTACCAACATCCTCCCTGATTCCTCTGTGCCTTCTAATTATTGGGTATCCAAGCTGGATACGTGGAACAAACTGGCTCTCTATGCCTTGGAGGTCCTGGCCTACCCTGCCGTCAGCGTTTTATCAGAGCGGGTTTTTAGTGCCGCTGGTGGAATTATAACTGAGAAGCGCATCCGTCCGTCAACTGAAAATGCTGACAGGCTGACTCTTATAAAAATGAACAAGGGCTGGATTGGGCCAGACTTCTCAACACCACCGAATGATAGCAGCGTAACATAAACTCAAATCCAGTGTATTTTCTTGGGAGGTGTATTCCCATGCACCTTTTCACACTCACACATGGATGTACGCTTCCTGATTTTGTCTATTTGCTTTTGTCCTCCTCCTTCTCCTCATCCTCCACCACCATATCACCAGGGTGACCGTGGTCCGTGATGCAACACCCACATAATTTTTGTAAAGGGTGGTTATGATGCCTGTAAAAAAATGTATTTCATACAGTATGTTCATGTATATCCCCCAGGGGTAAATATTTGTCAGCCCATACACTTAGTGAATGGACATTACAAGTATAGGAGGCCCGCTCCTTTCTAATGGGAACATTTTTTTATGAGGCCCTCCTCCACGTCTCTTCCAAGGGGCATTGAAGTGCCTCCAAATTTTTGGCAGCCCTTGCATTCACTGCATAGGCCAACACTATGGGAGACTCTCTCCTTTCTAATGGGAATTTGTCGTTACTGTGGCCCTGCTCTGTCTGTCTTTAAATTCTTGGTGGGGTTTTTCCTAAAATTGGTCAGCCGTTGGACTCATTGCATACACTATAACTGTATAGCAGACCCTCTCCTTTCTAATGGGAACATGTCGCACTTGTTACTGTGGCCCTGCTCTGTGTGTCTTTAAATTCATAGTGGTGTTTTTCCTAAAATTGGTCAGCCGTTGGACTCACTGCATACCCTATAACTGTATAGCAGACCCTCTCCTTTCTAATGGGAGCATGTCGTACCTTGCTACTGTGGCTCTGCTCTATGTGTCATTAAATTCTTACTGGGGTTTTTCCTAAAATTGGTCAGCCGTTGGACTCACTGCATACCCTATAAGTGTATAGCAGACCCTCTCCTTTCCAATGGGAGCATGTCGTACCTTGTTACTGTGGCCCTGCTCTATGTGTCTTTAAATTCTTAGTGGGGTTTTTTCTAAAATTGGTCAGCCGTTGGACTCACTGCATACCCTATTAGTGTATAGCAGACCCTCTCCTTTCTAATGGGAACATGTCGTACCTTGTTACTGTGGTTCTGCTCTCTGTGTCTTTAAATTCTTAGTGGGGTTTTTCCTAAAATTGGTCAGCCGTTGGACTCACTGCATACCCTATAAGTGTATAGCAGACCCTCTCCTTTCTAATGTAAACATGTCGTACCTTGTTACAGTGGCCCTGCTCCGTGTGTCTTTACATTCTTAGTGGGGTTTTTTCTAAAATTGGTCAGTCGTTGGACTCACTGCATACCCTATTATTGTATAGCAGACCCTCTCCTTTCTAATGGGAACATGTCATACCTTGTTACTGTGGCCCTGCTCTATGTGTCTTTAAATTCTCAGTGGGCTTTTTCCCAAATTTTGGTAGCCCTTGCAGTCACAGCATGGGCATTACCACTATAGGAGACCCGCTCCTTTATAATGGGAACATTTTTTAATGAGACCCTCCTCTATGTCTCTTCAAAGGGCTATTGGGTTGCATCCAAAATTTTGGCAGCCCTTGCAGTCACTGGATACGCAATAACAGTTTAGGAGACCCAATTGTTAATAATGGGAACAACAAAGCATAGCCGGCTTATGGCTCTCTAACAATAGCTAGGGCCGACTGCTGGCCTTTTAAGAATAGTAAGGGACGTCTGATGTCCCTATAAAAATAGGCTTTATGACTTTCAGAGTCCCTCCATCATAAATAAAAAAGGATGTGTCTGATGATGTATCACACACTACATTGCCCGATAAGGTTGTAAAATGTTAAAATGACATTTCCCGGTAAATGCATTTGTCTTAAAAATAACGTAAAAAAAACAAAACAACAGGATATTTCTTTAGTATATAAAACAGCATCACCAATTTAACCTCAATGTAATCACATTGTTCAGCTCATGCACCTCCTCCTCCATCTCCGAAATGACCAAATCGGTCACAAGCTGACAGCACTGCAGCACTGCCTTGGCCAAGCGGCAACAGGCTGTGCTGAAGATAATATGCTTAATGCTTAATTGACAAACCGACCAGTGCTGCAGAGTTGTTGAAAGCTGTAACACAGCAGCCTCATCTGTGGCTCTCACAGCTGAACATACAGCCAGGCATGGTTGTGTGTGACAATGGGCAGAACCTGGTGACGGAGAAATGACAGCCAGGGTAGATACGGTTTCCCTCTATGCCAGTCCTTTCACTGAGCTAAAGAATATGGCTGTGGTGAAATACAATCCCACTGAGAGGCTGTTTCAGATTGAAAAACATTGTGCCCATCAGAGGATTTGATTCTGAGGGCTCACCTTTCTCCCCAGCTCAAGAACCCCATAGCAGCTGCAAAGTTAGCTCTCTCACGAACTCTCCTGAGGTAGAAGCCAAGGCACACCAGAGGATTCTCTGGTGGGAACGTCCAACCCTGCTGAGAAGCAGTCCTGGCTAAGAAAAGTGTGTGGGAAAGTTCCCGGACACTCTATGGCTGCTTTTTACTGAGGAGTAGTTTTGAGCGATACCTTCTGATATCGGGAAATATCGGATCGGATTGGATCGGACCGATACCCAAAAAATACCGGATATCGCCGATTCCGATACCGGAAACAAATGTTAGTCAATGGGATACAAATATCGGAATGAAAATAAACCCTTTCTTTCCTTGTAGGTTAATTCTACATGAAGGAAAACAACTAACAATAATGTAGAATGTATTACTTGAAAAGCCGGCAATTCAGCAGCGGCATACACCGGTACCCGACAATTTAGAACAGAAAGAATAAAGCATCACACATAGATTTGATAGCTAGAAACATGCCAGTCACATATATAAGAAGTACAGTGATAGTGTTGCTTACGGTACTTGTCATTTAGTGTTAAAGGATTTATTAAAAAAAATAATAGTGTTTTCATGAACCATCTCTTTAAAAAAGCCGGCCAGCAATTCAGCATCGGTACCCGACAATTTATAACAGAAAGAATAGAGCATCACACATAGATTAAATACATAGAAACATGTCAGTCAATTATATAAGAAGTAAAGTGATAGTGTTGATTACTGTACTTGTCATTTAGTGTTAAAATAAAGGATTTATTAAAAAAAAAATTGGCGTGGGGTTCCCCGTAATTTTAGTCTCTAGCGGAGGTTAAGCAGATGGCTGGGGCAGATATTTGAAGCCTGGGAAGGGGGTAATACCCACGGAGCTTCTCAGGCTACTAATATCAGCCCCCAGCTGAATACCTAGCCTTTATTAGCTATTAAAATGGGGGACCCCCAAAAAAATGACGTGGGGTCCCCCCTATTTTAATAGCTAGCAAAGGCTAGGCAGACAGCTGGGGGCTGATATTAATAGCCCAGGAAGGGTGCCATGAATATTGGCCCCCTCCCAGGCTAGAAACACCAGCCGCCAGCCGCCCCAGAAATGGCACATCCAGTCATCGTGAGAGAATTCTTCTGCTGAAGCGCTGAGCGCAAGAAAATTTTCCCACGCTGTCATTGACGTGCATCAGGTGAGCTCATGTCCAATGAACTCAGCTCACCTCATGCACGTCACTGACAGCGTGGAGAATTTGCTGCGCAATGAAATAATTAAAAAAAAAAAATACTTGGGGCTTCGCCCTATTTTTGTGTCCAGCCAGGTACAGCAGGCAGGAACGGGCTGCCCCCAACCACCAGCTGCCTATTTATACCTGGCCGAACACAACAATATAGGGAAGCCCTTTTTTTTTAATTATTTCATGAATTTCATGAAATAATTTAAAAAAAAAATACGTGGGGCTTCGCCCTATTTTGTGTCCAGCCAAGTGCATCTAGGCAGCTGGGGGCTGGAATCCGCAGCGCAGGGAGGCCCAAGCTTTCTGGACCCCTCCCCAGCTGCAAATTGCAGTCCGCAGCCACCCCAGAAAATGGCGCTTTCATAGAAGCACCATCTTCTGGCGCTGTACCCAACTCATCCAGGGCCCTGGTGCAGTGGCTCACTGGGTAATAAAGGGATTAGGGCCAGCTAGGCATTATCAGCAGGCGCTAAACCTGAAATTCATGGGGTCACGCCAATATTAGACATGACCGCCATGAATTTCTAGTAAAGTATGTAAAAAAAACACAACACCCAGAATAAAGTCCTTTAATTGAAATAAACACACAATTTTTTAATGTTCTAAATTAAACCATACTTGCCATCACGCCCATTCCTGCTGTAGCCAATGTCTTCTGCAATAAAAGTAAAATAATAAAGCAACATCATCCTTACCTTTCCATGGTTCCCACGACGGCTTCAACTCTGCTACATTCACATGACAGGCTGGATCGCAGCTTTCGGCTGCGATCCAGCTTGCCATGCCGCAGACACTGAGAAGCGCAGGCATGCTTGCGCTCCTCAGTGTCTGGCTGTGACGGCATCCAGATGAGCTGAGGTCATGTCCAATGATCTCGGCTCATCTCATGCACGTCACTGACATCGTGGAAAAATTATCCTGCACTCAGCGCTTCAGCAGGTGAATTCTCCCATGCTGGGATGGCATTGAGATGACAGGCTGGATCGCAGTTGAGCGCTGCCATCCAGCATGCCGTCCTTCATAGACACTGCAGAGCGCAAGAATGCTTGCGCTCTGCAGTGTTTCTGAAGGATGACAAGCTGTGATCCAGCCTGTCATCTCAATGCCATCCCAGCGTGGGAGAATTCTCCTGCTCAAGCGATGAGCGCAGGAGAAATCTCCCACGCTGTCATTGGACATGAGCTCACCTCATGCACGTCACTGACAGCGTGGGAAAATTCTCCTGCGATCAGCGCTTCAGCAGAAGAATTCTCTCACGCTCACCGCATGCTCAGGAGAATTCTCCCACGCAGTCAGTGATGTGCATGAAGTGAGCTGAGTTCATTGGATGAGCGATTTCTGGGGCGGCTGACGGCTGGTGTTTCTACCCTGGGAGGGGGCCAATATTCATGGCACCCTTCCTGGGCTATTAATATCAGCCCCCAGCTGTCTGCCTAGCCTTGCTAGCTATTAAAATAGGGGGGACCCCACATCAATTTTTGGGGGTCCCCCATTTTAATATCTAGTAAAGGCTAGGTATTCAGCTGGGGGCTGATATTAGTAGCCTGGGAAGCTCCGTGGGTATTACCCCCTTCCCAGGCTTCAAATATCTGCTCCAGCCATCTGCTTAACCTCCGCTAGAGACTAAAATTACGGGGAACCCCACGCCAATTTTTTTTTTTAATAAATCCTTTATTTTAACACTAAATCACAAGTACAGTAATCAACACTATCACTGAACTTATTATATATGTGACTGACATGTTTCTATGTATCTATTCTATGTGTGATGCTCTATTCTATCTGTTATAAATTGTCGGGTACCGATGCTGAATTGCCGGCCGGCTTTTTTAAAGAGACGGTGCATGAAAACACTATTATTTTTTTTAATAAATCCTTTAACACTAAATGACAAGTACAGTAAGCTGAGCACTGCCATCCAGCTTGTCATCCTTCAGAGACACTGCAGAGCGCAGGCATTATGGGAACTTCCGATTCCGGTTTTCGATATTCTAAAAGTATCGGAACTCAGTATCGGAACTCCGATACTGCGAATATCGGTTGATACCCGATATTTCAGTTTCGGAATGCTCAACACTACTGACGAGTAAACACACGCAAACACGGGGAGAACATACAAAGTCCTTGCAGATGTTGTCCTTGCTGGCATTTGAACTCAGGTTCCCAGCACTGCAAGGCTTCAGTGCTAACCACTGATCCAATGTGCTGCCGTTCACCCTCTAATATCAGGCTGGAGAAACTTGCACATACTGCCACTCTATCTTCAGCTCCTTTGTGAGAAAATGTATTTGGGCTGCCACTCAGTCTACCAAATAAAATTCCTGAGAAGGAAATTGGGGATGGCTTTGCTACTAGTACTGGGGGCAGTGCTAATACCATGGCGTCGTACCATAGTTTGCTGGAAATATTCCAGGCTGGTAGGAGGCAAGCAAATTCCCACAGAAAAGTACCAGCAGTAATGTTCAGGCCACATTTCAATTGCAAGCAGCTTGAGAGGACTTCCTGGGAGAAATGACATGCAGGGTAGATACGGTTTCCCTCTATGCCAGTCCTTTCACCGTGCTAAATACAACTCTTATCAAAAAGAGTTGTGGACTGGCTCTGCACCGTCCCTGGCCACATTCACCTGTCTACCTGTTTGTGGTTAGGCGGTCCTTCCCAGTAAGTGCACTGGGGAGGGCACGGCTAATGTTGTGGGACCCTTGCTTGTGGAAGGCGGAGGTGATACAGGGAAATATAGTGGCAGCTGCGGACCGAGTATGGACACCCGGCCACCGCCGGCATTAGGTTGTGAAAAGCTTCCGTCTCCACGAGCCTAAAAGGCCACATTTCAAGCGCAAGCAGCTGTCAAAAATTTGGCAGTATAGTATTGCAGCCTGTGGGTGGGTGGGTGGCTGCATACTTGTGCTTGCATTCCAAGAAATGGGGTAGGGACAACTGAACGCTGCAGTGGGACAAGGATGTGGACGGTGATTGTTGCAAGTCTGCAATGACAGGTGCATGGGGGGAGGCATCTTCGCATGCTCCAAGGATCACTTATGATGTGCACACTTTTAGACAGTGACCTGGGAGTCAGAGATGCTTCCAAAGGTCTTCCCCATGCTGTTCCCATGTCTTTTCATCACTGTATGCATGTGTCTGATGATGTGTCACACACCACATGGCCAGATAAGGTGGTAAAATGTTAAAATACCATTTCCTGGTGAATGCATTTGTCTTGGTTGAAAGCAATTCAAAAGTGCAAAAATGCATCAAAAACGCTACGTGTGAACAAAGCCCAAGTTCTGGAAGAGTATTTTTGTTTTTGTTTATTTATTTTGCCTTATATACAAGTCATTACCCTGGAAAGGATGTTCCTTAACATATTTCCCAGGAAAATCCATTTTGGTTTCGTTTTTGTATGTTTTATTCTGAGTTCGTAAAAGTGGTGTAATACTCTGACCATGTTTCTGACAGCAGTGATCTGTGAGTCGAAGATGCTTCCAGGGGTCTTCCCCATGCTGTTCCCATGTCATTTGAGCACTGTTCCCATCAATTTGGGCAATTTTTATGCCCTCTGAGGGGGAAGCCGCCTGAAAAATGCTCGAGTTTCCCATAGACTTACATTGGGCTCATTGCTCGGGTCGAGCACACGAGTATTCCAATTTGCTCGATCCGAGCAACGAGTACCCGAGCATTTTAGTGCTCGCCCATCACTAAAAGTCAGGTAAAGCCCAAGTAGTTAGTTAAGGGGAAAATCTTGATGACAGTTTACATTTCAAGTATGGACACAGAAATAATGGATGAGCACTAGTGTTGAGCCACCCCCGTAGTGTTCGAGTTCGGTTCGGTTCGTCGAACACCCGTGTGTTCGCCGAACTGTTCGTCGAACTGTTCGTCGAACACCTTCGAACACCGTTAAAATCAATGGCAGGCAAACAAAAACACATAGAAACACATAGAAAACACCTTCAAAGGTGTCCAAAAGCTGACAAACTGCTCAGAAGACACAACTAACACATGGAAAAGTGACAAGTACATATAGTCATGCGAAAAGAAAAGAGGTGGAGGAGTAAAAGGAGGGGGAGACACAGATATAGGCATGTCATGCCCTTCTAAAATCCAAAAAGTGAGAAGCCGAGACGGCCAGTCCGCTCCTGCCCGTGCCACCTCCGTGTCGCCGGGTTTGTGCCAGAGCCGCGGTGAACCCTGACGGCCAGCCCCCCTCTCCCAATACTGGTGCCTGTCCGCTGGTGGGTCGAGAGAGCCCCCCTGTGGTGGAGGCAGCTCTAAGCTTTTTAATTTAAATTGTCCCTCTAATTTGAATGAATACACTTTAAATCCATTTACAAGGATCTATTGGAGGGCAAGTCTCATGCCAGCAGCCGCGTAATTCCAGCTCCAGTAGCGTCCACTAAAGCTGCTGCAGTTAAAAAGCTTTTATAAGGATCGAGCTCGGCTGTCCACCGCAAGGCATCCTAGTGCCAGTCCCAGCCCCTATGCCTTGGGGTGCCTCCTGATGCTCTTCACTAAGTATCCCGTGGTCCCGAAGCATTTCCTTTGAAAAAATTAAGTGTCCAAACTGCAGGTGGTGTAGCTTGCTTAACAGCCGGGATAATCCGCTGACTAGCAGACACTGCTACTAGGCACAAAGTATTTCCTGGGCTAGATGCAGTTAAAAATTTGTAAGTAGATACTCTCGTTGGATGCTGAGAAAGCATTCCATAGAGTCTCCTGGCACGCCATATATGATTCTCTTAAAAAGCTTGGGGTAGGGGTCTAGGGGACCCTTTTATAGCCAAAATCACGGCCCTGTATCACAATACGTCACCTAGGCTGAAGATAAATGGAACTGTAGCACCGAGGGCTCAGTTGCTACAGACGTATTGCACCTCACCCAGAGGTGTGATATCTCACTCTCAGATAAGGATGGAGTGTGGATCAGGACCCGACACCTGCATGCATTACACCACATTGCCGTGGGGCAGGGCGACCAATATGCCCCTGAGATGGGCACGACAGTCCCTGTCCCTGGCTGGAGTGGGGGGAGGGAACACTGAGGAAGGGGAACCCTGCAGTGCAGGAGCAGGGAGGAAGCAGTTCCTGGGTGCATTGAGAAGGGAGTATAAAAGGTGGGCACCATCTTAGTTCAGTGCAGAGAAGTCTGAGCAGAAGTGGCAGGGAGCAGGGGCTCTGCATGAGCTCTGCTCCGGAGGCGGGCCTAGTAACAGAGGCCCAGGCCTGCAAGAGGGAGAAGGAAGGAAGAGGAGCGGAGAAGGCTCCAGGAACGAGGAATGAAGGGATCCCAGGGGTGCGGACGGGCGAGTCGCCACCGCACGCCCGAATCCACCTGCGTGGATGGGTCAGGCCAAAGGGGGAGACCGGTCCCCGAACTAGTGGAGGCAGGAAACGACCCTCAGCTAGAAACCGGAGGCTCTGACATTTTATGTGGCGCAGCCCCTTGCTCCACCCGCTAGGAAGGCACCACATAGGGTCAGGGAAACTGGCGCCAAGTTTACCAAGAGGAGGCCCGAGGCAGCCGGACAGAAGTGTTGGTAAGAAAGGCCAGACAAAGGACACACAAAGGGGGTCCTGTGAAGCGCTCCAAAGTTATCTGGGAGTTGTCTGAGCCCCTCACCTGGTGAGCACAGTACGACGTGGGCAGCCGTTACCTGCAGATGTGGTCTGGATAATAAGAACTGTGAGTAAAGGCCCTGAACTGCATCACTGACTCCGTGTCGTTACTGCTGCTGCCCTGCACCATCACCCCCATCCTCCGCATACACTGCCCTGAGGCTATACTCCTCCCGTGGGGAGTTATGCTACGCTCTGCTGCACCCACAACACCAGCCTTAGCGGTCTGCCCTGTAGCGGCGGTTCACTCTGACCGCAATCCACGGGTGGCGTAGTCGGACATTTAAACATCAAAACCACATAAATAGTTCCGCCACTGGTTTGACCGCCCTGAGCCACGGAACCGGATCGCCGCCACGAAGACTACAACCACCAGCATCCACCAAAAAGGGTCCGGCTCCGGGTGTCCCAAGGCCCAGGGGGTGCGTCAGAACATTTTCATCACCTTTCACAATCACCAATGGGACAAGGCAGTGATGTCCTCTGTCCCCTCTCTTATACATCCTAGTGACGGAGCACCTGCTCTCATCAATTCGCCATAACCCCAATATTAGGTGGATTGAGGTGGGAGGCACCGAGTACAAGTGCTCTCTATTTGCTGATGATGTCCTAGTATATATCACTCAATCACATATATCCATCCCTGCTGTTATGGCTGAAATAGATCACTTTGTTACATGGTAAAATTTTAAAATCAATGCAGCGAAGTCTGAGGCCCTCGATGTCTCCCTCCCTAAATCCATACAGGATTCCATCCAGTCCAACTTTCCCTTTGCCTGGCCCTCACAGGGTATCAAATACTTAGGAATTCCTATTCATAGAGACCTCTCCCATCTATGTTATCTTAATTTTGGGCCCTTTATTGAACAATTCCATACAGACCACGGTTGGCAAGTTAGAACTGTAAGATTCACTATGTGAACCACTGGTGTTTTGTGGAAAAGCACATGTACACCGCGTTCCAAATTATTATGCAAAAAGTGTTTAGGAGTGATAAGGGAAGAATTTGTTTGTTTGTCAGTTAAACTCATTGATGGTGATGTGTGTCAGGGCTCTTTATATCACTGTAAGCAATTGCAGACACCTGTGCTAATTAGTTTGGCAGGTGTGTCCAATGAAAGGCAAGACTACTTAAGAAGGCTCTCTCACATTATTAAGCAGCCTACATTTTCTGCCAAAATGGGAAAGAAAAAGGATGTGTCGGCTGCTGAGAAGCAACAAATTGTGGAGTGTTTAGGTCAAGGCATGACTACAATCAACATTGTGCGATGATCAGGATGAAGTGTCTTGGCAATCAAGAAGTATGTAGCTGATTCACAGTACACACGTGTGCGTGCTGATAAGGGCAAATTGAGGACTCTTTCCTACAGGCAATTACGTCAGGTTGAAACAGCAGCGGCAAAAAAGCCTTGTCATAGCAGCAGACAAGTTTTTGAAGCTGCTTGTGCCTCCAACGTCCCCCGAACAACAAGATGCAGGGTCCTTCAGAGGTTTGCAGCTGTGCATATGCCATCCTGTCGACCTCCTCTATCCACTTCACACAAGCAGAAACGGCTCCAGTGGGCCAAACATTACATGAAGACTGATTTCAAAACTGTTTTGTTCACGGATGAGTGCCGTGCAGCGCTCGATGGTCCAGATGAATGGAGTGGAGGATGGCTGGTTGATGGACACCCCACGCAAACACGGCTACAGCGCCAACAAGGAGGAGGTGGAGTAATGTTTTGGGCTGGAATCATGGGGAGAGAGATTGTCGGCCCCTTTAGGATCCCTGAAGGCGCTAAAGATGAACTCCATAATGTATGTGGATTTTCTCAAACAGCACTTCCTGCCATGGTTCAAGAAGAAGAACCGTGTATTTCACAGCAAGATCATTTTTCTGCATGATAATGCACCATCTCATGCTGCACATAAAACATCTGCATCTCTGGCTGATATGGGCATAAAAGGGGACAAACTTATGGTGTGACCCCCATGCTCCCCTGACCTCTACCCCATTCAGAACCTTTGGAGCATCATTAAAAGGAGTGTCTATGATGGCGGGAGGCAGTTCACATCTAAGCAACAGCTCTGGGAGGGTATTCTGTCCTCATGCAAAACAATTGAAGCAGAAACCATCCAAAACCTGACAAATTCAATGGACGAGAGAGTTCAGAAGCTCCTTTCGAACAAGGGGTCCTATGTGAAAATGTAACATCACCTAGAATAAAGTTTTGAGTTGAAAACTGTTTGATTTCAGTTTCTAACAACCTGCTAATGCTTATAATTTCAAAAATGACCATTTTTTTGGTCTTTATTAAAATGAAAAGGTTGATCGAAAAGTTTGGGGGATCTAAGAGTGTGGCAACCCAGTAGTCATGATTACTTCGAATTCTGACAATATGAGGGTCATGCTGCAGGTAGTGCAGCAAGAAGGCACTTATGTGTCTTGCGCATCTCGGAGCCCCAAAATTATTTTCCGGGCTAGATGCAGCTAAAAATTATTTTTAATTTTAAATCTGGTGAAGCATATTATAGATGGCCTAATAGGATCAGTGCTGCACACTGCTACAAAGCCCAAATTATTTTCCAGTCAAGATACAGATAAACATGATTAGTAATTTGAAAGCTTAAAACGGTTGGTAGGGTGATTTTAACCAATCATCAAGCTTTTACTCTCCCCAGGATGACACAGGGGTAGAAAAGTCGTTTCGGATCCATGATTTGTTCATCTTTATGAACGTGAGTCTGTCTACATTATCAGTGGAGAGCCGCGTGCGCTTATCTGTCAGCACACCACCAGCAGCGCTGAACACACGTTCAGACAGAACGCTGGCTGCGGGGCATGACAAGATCTCCAAGGCGTAAGTGGCTAGCTCCGGCCATTTATCCAGATTGGAAGCCCAAAAAGAGCAAGGGTCCAGTGACACAGTCGTGGCTTCAATGTTTACTTGGAGATACTCCTGTACCATCGTCTCTAGGCGTTGACTATGTGTCAGACTTCTTGTCTCCTGTGGCCTTGCAAAGGATGGGCTAAAAAAGTGGTGAAATGATTCCGCAAAATTGATGTTACCAGCAGATACTGTGGTTCTGTTACGGTTTGAGTGCTGAACACTTGACGGTCCCACGGTTGGCAAGTTGGAACTGTGAGATTCACTACGTGCACCACTGGTATTTTGTGGAAAAGCACATGTAAGATTCTGCAACAGTCTCTGCTGATACTCCTGCATGCGTGCATCCCTTTCTATGGCAGGAATAATTTCTGCAAATTTACTTTTGTACCGGGGATCTAACAGTGTGGCAACCCAGTAGTCAGGATTATTTCTAATTCTCACAATTCGAGGGTCATGTTGCAGGTAGTGCAGCAAGAAGGCACTCATGTGTGTTGCGCATCCAGGAGCACCAAGTCCCTGTTGTGTTGGTGGCGAGGTAGCAATCATGCTTCCTTCCTCTGTCCTCTCCCCCCAACCTCGCACAACAGAAATGTGATCAAGGTCTCCCTCATCTGATGAGTCTTCCATCAGTTCGTCCTCCACTTCTTCCTGGGCTCCTGCACCTTCCTCACTAGTTTGGCTGCTACCATGCGCCCTGGTAAAATCATCTCCCCCACCCTCACATGCCTGCCGCCTTGGTGCTGCCGACCGTCTGGACCTTGCAGATGTTAGCCCTTCCGCATACAACTCCTCCTCCTCTACTTCCTCCACCTCCTCTTGTGCCACCACCTGACTCCGAATTCTGTTTAACATGTGCTCCAGCATGTAAATCACCGGAATAGTCATGCTGATAATGGCATCGTCAGCACTAAACATCTTCGTCGCCATTTCAAAACTGTGCAGAAGGGTGCATAGGTCCCTGATCTGAGACCACTCCTCCAGCGTGATTTGCCCCACCTCTGAATCTCGTTGGCCCAGGCTATACGTCAGAACGTATTGCACCAGGGCTTGTCGGTGCTGCCACAGTCGCTGCAACATGTGCAGAGTTGAATTCCACCGGGTAGGCACATCGCATTTTAGCCGGTGAAGTGGCAGGCCCAACGACTTCTGTAGAGATGTAAGTCGCTGAGCTGCGGGATGCGAACGGCGGAAGTGAGCACACAGCGACCGTGCCCTCTGCAGAAGGCCATCTAGTCTGGGATAGTGGGCTAAAAATTGCTGGACAACCAGGTTCAACACGTGAGCCATACAAGGCACGTGTGTGACATTGCCCCGGCGAAGGGCCGCACCCAGGTTTGCAGCATTGTCGCACACGGCCATCCCTGGTTTCCGGTCCAGTGGAGACAACCATTCATGAAATTGGTTCTCCAGAGCTGACCACAACTCCTCAGCTGTGTGACTCACATTTCCCAGACATTTCAATGTAAAAACCGCCTGATGACGTTGAGCCCTACTGCCAGCATAGTAAGGAGGTGTGCAGGATCCCTTCTGCGCAGTTAGAAAGCTTGTGGCATGACCAGACAGGCTTTGGGTGCAGGTGGAAGACCGAGAGGAGGTTGAGGAGGCAGAAGCAGTGGAGGAAAAATGACATAAAGAGGATTGACGCACAACTCGTGGGGACGGCAAGACTTGGACAGCAGCCCCTTGTCCTGCTGTCACCATAGTTACCCAGTGCCCAGTCAGCGACATGTAACGCCCCTGTCCATGCCTACTCGTCCAAGTGTCTGTGGTGAAATGCACCCTGTCACACACAGAGTTTCTCAAAGAAGCGGTGATGTTGTGTGCGACATGCTGGTGGAGCGCAGGCACACCTTTCTTTGAGAAGTAGTGCCGACTGGGCATCTGGTACTGGGGCACTGCGACGGACATAAGGTCTCGAAAATCCTCTGTGTCCACCAGGCGGAAAGGCAGCATTTCTGTAGCCAAGAGCTTGCAGATGGTGAAATTCAACCTCTTAGCTTTCTCATGGCTAGGAGGAAATGGTCTTTTACTTGTCCACATCTGATGGACCGAGGGCTGGCTATTGTGCTTAGACGGGGTTGATAAGGGTGTCCCCGGCAAACTGCCGGTCTGTGAGGAAGATGCAGGCGGACATGTTAGGTTGCCTTGATCCAAAGGTGGTGCTATCGATGTCGGACAGCGCTCAAGACCAGCTGGTGTTACCACCTCCAAAGAAAATGATGACCTGCCAATCACGCTGGCTGTTGCGGGTAAAGAGGTGGCAGGTCTGCGCCCCAAAACAGGTGTGACTGCTGTCCCCCCAGTCACAGAGGATGAAGAGGCCGCGGATGCACAAGATATGGCAGACGGTGGTTGGCCCGGCCGGCTAGACCGCATTGTAGCACACTGAGCTTCCCACTGCAACTTATGCTTCATGTCCATGTGCCGGTTCATGCATGAAGTACTCAAACTATGTATTTTTTGGCCTCTACTTAGCTTTTGCTGACAAATGTTACAGATAACACGAGTTGGGTCATCTTTATCGATCTGAAAAAATGCCCAGGCTATGCAAGGCTTAGCACCCATGCGACCTGAAGAGCCACCACGACTTGTGGTGAGAGGCAGAGTTGTGTTTGAGGATGCAGTTGTTGACGTGCTTCCAGTACTACGTCTCTGTCCAGGAAGGCGCAACCTGACCTCGTCGTCACTAGCATCTTCCTCCACCTCCTCTGCTGACCTCATCTCTTGGCTGACTGTGGGTTGACAGTAAGTGTGATCTCCGACCTCATCATCATCACCCTGTGCGTTATCACACCCGTCGTCCTCAGAGCCAACCTGTTCCTGCCCTGACAAAAAACTAAAGTTGTCGCTCCAATCAGGTATTTGAGTCTTATCATCGTCTTCCTCATTGTCTCCACCAACAGGAGTTACAGTTTGGGAATGAGGGTCTACATTATGGTCAGAACCTTCGGCGTCTGGTCCTGGATCCGACTCATAAAGATTCTGGGCATCAGTGCAGATCATTTCCTCGTCTGGATTCACAGAAGCGCTGGAGTCGACCTCTGATTCCCAGGCTATAGTATGAGTAAACAGCTCTGCAGACTCAACCATCTGTTCTACCTCATACTCAGACGGGCAGCTGGAGATTTGGGAGCTGTGAGGAAGCAAGTGCGATTTGGGTGACACCTTTGAGGACTGGAGTATTTGTGATGTTGAAGTTGATGTGGAGGAGAGCCCACTTAAAGGAGCACTTGATATCCGTTGAAGCACCTGCTGTTTTTGTGCCTCATCTGGAATTTGTAGCGATTGGCGTGGCCGTAAGAAAGGGATCTTATCACATTGTCCGCTAAAAGAAGTAGACATTTTAGTTTGGCTGGAAGATGGTCTTTCTTCTGCACCTACCCCACGGACACAACCTTTTTTCCCCTTCCCAACACGCCTATTCCCCTTTCCACCAGCAGCAGGCCTTTTTCCACTCATTTTGGTGGTTAACTAATTCACAACTCTGGAGTTGTTTGCACAAAAAAACAATGGATGGTAACCGAGCAGAGCTGAGTGGCCAAACTGTGGTATTAGGCCAAAACTATTGGCTGGGTTAGATGCAGAAAAAAATTATTTTTAATTTGCAACCTGATGGAGGTCAGTATAGATGGACTAATAGACCAAGTCCCACACACCGCTAGAAGCCCAAATATTTTTTCAGAGCTAGATGCAGAAAATTTTTTTATTCAATTTGCAACCTGATGGAGGTCAGTATAGATGGACTAATAGACCAAGTCCCACACACTGCTAGAAGCCCAAATATTTTTTCAGAGCTAGATGCAGAAAAAAATTATTTTTAATTTGCAACCTGATGGAGGTCAGTGTAGATGGACTAATAGACCAAGTCCCACACACTGCTAGAAGCCCAAATATTTTTTCAGAGCTAGATGCAGAAAAAAATTATTTTTAATTTGCAACCTGATGGAGGTCAGTATAGATGGACTAATAGACCAAGTCCCACACACCGCTAGAAGCCCAAATATTTTTTCAGAGCTAGATGCAGAAAAAAATTATATTCAATTTGCAACCTGCTGGACGTCAGTATAGAAGGACTAATAGAACAAGTCCCACACACTGCTAGAAGCCCAAATATTTTTTCAGAGCTAAATGAAGAAAAAAATTATTTTTAATTTGCAACCTGATGGAGGTCAGTATAGATGGACTAATAGACCAAGTCCCACACACTGCCAGAAGCCCAAATATTTTTTCAGAGCTAGATGCAGAAAAAAATTATTTTTAATTTGCAACCTGATGGAGGTCAGTATAGATGGACTAATAGACCAAGTCCCACACACCGCTAGAAGCCCAAATATTTTTTCAGAGCTAGATGCAGAAAATTTTTTTATTCAATTTGCAACCTGCTGGAGGTCAGTATAGAAGGACTAATAGAACAAGTCCCACACACTGCTAGAAGCCCAAATATTTTTTCAGAGCTAAATGAAGAAAAAAATTATTTTTAATTTGCAACCTGATGGAGGTCAGTATAGATGGACTAATAGACCAAGTCCCACACACTGCTAGAAGCCCAAATATTTTTTCAGAGCTAGATGCAGAAAAAAATTATATTCAGTTTGCAACCTGATGGAGGTCAGTATAGATGGACTAATAGAATGATGCTATGCCCAAAAGATTTTACTTCACTAGGTGCAGTAAAAAAATTGGTATTCTATACACAGGTGGTATATCTTGCAACACAGATAGGCTACTCCACTGACTAACACACTCTGCAATAGGCCAAAAAGGATTAGCTTTGCTAGATTCAGCCAAATGCTGTGAAAAAAACTTGCACAGCACTGGCACAGACCTGCCTGGCAAAAACTGATAGGAACTGATGTAACCTAGTCCTGAAAAGGACTCCAATTACAATTAGTCTTTACTCCCACAATCTATCTATTTAAGAGCACAGACCTGCCTGATAAAAGTCGTAGGAAATGCTGTAACCTAGTCCTTAAAAGGACTGCAATCACAACTATTCCCTACTCCCAAGCTATCTGTATATTTGTGCGAAAATTGGCTTGAAATTAACAAGGTATAGCGCACACAGCAACAGCGGTGCCGTCTAACACGTAGCTGCAGCAGTGAGAAAATGGTGGCGACGGGGAAAATGGCTTGGTCTTATAGGGCAAGGACATGTGACATACACTGCCAATCACACATGCCCTTGCTTGTGTGAAAAAAAGCACTTCGCTCCGTGTGTGCGCTGCTGATAGGCTTACAGATTGCACCTCCCCACTGCAAATGCGGGAAAGAGAAAAAAAAATGGAGATCTTCATTGTTCCTGCAGAGATCCATCCCCTGCCCCTCCCCCCGCCCCGCTGTACACTCAAACTGTGTATTAACATTAATTTTCATCATTACTGAGAAAAAATCCAGTTATGATTTTGGTGCACGAACAGTTATCGAACATAACCTCGAACAGCCGAATTTTTCTCAAATTGTTCGTGTTCGCCGACCGGCTCGAACACCGCCCAAAACAGCTCGAATTTGAGATTGGCGAACAGTTCGAGTAGAACAACGCTCATCTCTAATCAGCACTCCGTTAGCGTGGTACATGTGGAGTAAAATATGCAGGAAAGAAGTAATTCCCGGCACTCACGTGTTCAGTGAATAATTGCTCTTTTATTTCATTGGAGAGCAATTATTCACTGAACACGTGAGTGCCTGGAATTATTTCCTCCCTACATTTAAAGTATAACTGTCTGTCTTTTTAGGGGAACTTAAAGCAGAATGTCTGTATCTGCCTCTAGCATCCAATGCCCCTCTGAACAGAACTTTCTGAAAAGCAATAGTCATCTCCAATATGAGTTATGTGAAAATCTGTATTCACTGAAGCAGATTTTATCTATTAATTGAGGATATTGCAAATAAAAGTTCAAGAGTATAAAAAGCATATTTTTCTGATAAGATATATTGCAAGGTTTCTTATAGTCATGTGTGCTGTTAATTTATTAAAAAAATTGACCATTTTCATTTTAACCCCTTCCCGACATTCGTCGTACATGTATGAAGGAGCGGGTAATACATTCCTGCAAATTGTGGACTATGTACAGCACAATAATTTTAAAAGCTCAAAAGCAGAACCAGCAAAATCATCAGTGGGTGATAGCTATAAATAGTATTGATCGCTAGCTGTTTAACACCTATGATGCCACTGTCAATACACAAATGACATCTGTCTGCTAATTTTAAGGAGCGGGTTCCACCTTTTTTCCATAGGCAACCTGCGATGGTAAGGTGCCGATGGTAACCATTAGAACCTCAGGCCAAGTAATGGTCTCCCAGCTACAATAACTTACTGGTTGACCAGCTATCAGACCAGCAAAAGCTGATGTCCCCTACTGGGATTAAGAAAAAAGTCAAATAAAATTTGTAAAAATATGAAAAAATAAAAGAGAAAATAGTTTACCAAGTTAAGATTTTTTTCTGAAAAATTAAATTAAAAATACCACTGTAGTCCAGAAAAAATCCTATAAAGGGTATTATGTAAATATATAAAACAAATAACCCAGTAAAGAAAGCTTGACTATGACCAAATATCACCATAAAACACAATTAGCTTTATTACACACAGTAAGAAAAAAATATATATATAAACATGACATGTAACCCACACAATGTAAAGACTAGAAAAGACTGAGATGGCAGAACAAATGACAGAAAATCCCAGAATAAACCAAAATTAAAGATGACTTAAAGATGACTTATGTGACTATACATGGTATGATTATGTCATATATATATGTATATATACAGTACAGACCAGAAGTTTGGACACACCTTCTCATTTAAAGATTTTTCTGTATTTTCATAACTATGAAAATTGTACATTCACACTGAAGGCATCAAAGCTATGAATTAACACATGTGGAATTATATGCTTAACAAAAAAGTGTGAAACAACTGAAAATATGTCTTATATTCTAGGTTCTTCAAAGTAGCCACCTTTTGCATTGATGACTGCTTTGCACACTCTTGGCATTCTCTTGATGAGCTTCAAGAGGTAGTCACCGGAAATGGTTTTCACTTCACAGGTGTGCCCTATCAGGTTTAATAAGTGGAATTTCTTGCCTTATAAATGGGGTTGGGACCATCAGTTTTGTTGTGCAGAAGTCTGGTGGATACACAGCTGATAGTCCTACTGAATAGACTGTTAGAATTTGTATTATGGCAAGAAAAAAGCAGCTAAGTAAAGAAAAACGAGTGGCCATCATTGCTTTAAGAAATAAAGGTCAGTCAGAGCGAAAAATTGGGAAAACTTTGTAAGTGTCTCCAAGTGCAGTTGCAAAAACAATCAAGCGCTACAAAGAAACTGGCTCACATGAGGACCGCCCCAGGAAAGGAAGACCAAGAGTCACCTCTGCTTCTGAGGATAAGTTTATCCAAGTCACCAGCCTCAGAAATCGCAGGTTAACAGCAGCTCAGATTAGAGACCAGGTCAATGCCACACAGAGTTCTAGCAGCAGACACATCTCTTCAACAACTGTTAAGAGGAGACTTTGTGCAGCAGGCCTTCATGGTAAAATAGCTGCTAGGAAACCACTGCTAAGGACAGGCAACAAGCAGAAGAGACTTGTTTGGGCTAAAGAACACAAGGAATGGACATTAGACAAGTGGAAATCTGTGCTTTGATCTGATGAGTCCAAATATGAGATCTTTAGTTCCAACCACCGTGTCTTTGTGAGACGCTGAAAAGGTGAACGGATGGACTCTACATGCCTGGTTCCCATCGTGAAGCATGGAGGAGGAGGTGTGATGGTGTGGGGGTGCTTTGCTGGTGACACTGTTGGGAATTTATTCAAAATTGAAGGCATACCGAACCAGCATGGCTGCCACAGCATCTTGCAGCGGCATGCTATTCCATCCAGTTCGCGTTAAGTTGGATCATCATTTAATTTTCAACAGGACAATGACCCCAAGCACACCTCCAGGCTGTGTAAGGGCTATTTGACCAAGAAGGAGAGTGATGGGGTGCTACGCCAGATGACCTGGCCTCCACAGTCACCAGACCTGAACCCAATCGAGATGGTTTGGGGTGAGCTGGACCGTAAAGTGAAGGCAAAGGGCCAACAAGTGCTAAGCATCTCTGGGAACTCCTTCAAGATGGTTGGAAGACCATTTCCGGTGACTACCTCTTGAAGCTCATCAAGAGAATGCCAAGAGTGTGCAAAGCAGTCATCAATGCAAAAGGTGGATACTTTGAAGAACCTAGAATATAAGACATATTTTCAGTTGTTTCACACTTTTTTGTTAAGCATATAATTCCACATGTGTTAATTCATAGTTTTGATGCCTTCAGTGTGAATGTACAATTTTCATAGTCATGAAAATACAGAAAAATCTTTAAATGAGAAGGTGTGTCCAAACGTTTGGTCTGTACTGTAGGTCATTTGAGAACCACAATTCAACCCTCCTTGACCGACAAATATAGAAATGGTTGTTACCTTTCCCTCAGTTGTATAAATTGCGTTAATATGTTAAAGGGTAACTCATTTCAGCACCCTGTTTCAAAAGAGATTTTTTTTATTAATCATTATTTAACTTGCTCTTCAGAGTATGTGTTTTACCTTCTACAATGTCCATGCAATCTTTGGTACGTACGAGAAACGACACGGGACTTCAAAACATGGATCAAACATCATAGATACACAATATGTAAAAGGAGATTTGCTGGTGTGTAAACACTTTGTTGAATGTGGGCATTCAGAACGAAATGTGAAATTTAGAATTATCGATCATGTACCCCCTTTGAGAAGGGGTGGAGATAGAGTTAGGCTATTGAAAGTAATAGAACTTCCTTGAATTAGTACGTTAAATACAATAAAACCATATGGCCTTAATGTAGAATTCAAATTTGGAATTGCATTATAGGAAATTCTGTTTGGCTTAGATTGCCAACATAGAATTTTCTTTTCCTCTATGATATCGCAATTAGGTATTGTGAGGGATCCACACCTCGCCTCCCGCCTGAAGTCACTATTACGTTAGGTGGATCACTTGATATGGATCCGCACTTTGCACCAATGTGACGTTCCGCAGCCCTCGCGGGGTAACATAAGGTCAGATTGATAGAGTGTTACACAGCCACCCCTTGTCCTCACGGGCTCAGGAAGTTGCAGGGAGTGAGAAGAGGTGGCCCACTCAGTCACTGATGATGCACCACACTTGCTCACACCCCTGATGGGCCGAAAGACCCCTTTAATTAGCCCCAGTGAAATAGACCGTTATCAGCCCAGTAGAAGCGCCACCAATTCCTATTCGATATAAGACCTGGTCTGTTAACAGGATTATTTCGGACTAGAAACCAGCCCCAGTAGCATGGGAAATTGACCTGAGAAATGGACTTGTGGATTCATGGATCAAGATAAAAGAGCAGCACAAGGTTAAATTATATATTTAATTGCCTTAAGGGCACACTGGACAATACATTATACACACAAGGGTTATTCATATACAATGGACAGCGACGCAAGTACAATGATGGTAGGACAAAAGATATAAGCAGATGAATTGTGTCAATTATCAGTGATGTCTGACCATGTGTGTGCTGGGCCTCATGGGGGCGTTGCAACTAAAGTATTTTTATCACTTTGACTAGGATAGTGGTGGTGTATGATGAGCGGGGGACGTGTTTGATGAGGGGAGGGGCTGGGGAGAACTCAGAAGAGCTCAGAGGAGCAGGGCACTTGTAATTTTTTTTCCCTAACTTTGTGTGCACATCGTAGCTAGCCAATCAGGGCACAGGAAGCATTAACACTGTCCAGACAGAAGGGTTTGTGCCATTGGCTGCTGAAATCACATGTCCCTCTCTATATAAAGAGCGGACATTTTGTGATTATAACATGTCACAAAGAGTGCTGCTGATGGTGCACCTGCATACTGAGAGATTTTAGCTAGTTAGATAGGCGGTTGCTTCTAAGTCAGATAGTTTAGGTAGCTAGTGTCCTGTGTGGTTGTGAAATCGACCTTGCAGCAGATTTTTTTTTCTTGTGCCATTACTGAGGTCCACACAAAGACAGAAGGGCACATGTCATAGAAGTCTGTTGTGCACTGCTTCTATTGAGCTCCATGCACGACTACACCTTTTAAAACATTTTTTTTCAGTTGCTAATGTGATACAGCAAACCATAGTAGCCCACCTTGTCATTTTGTGGGGTTGAAATTCAACTGCATGCAGAGCTCCTGCAGAGTAAAAAATCTATTTTTTTCATTTGCTAACGTGAAATAGCAAGCCATAGTAGCCCACCTTGTCATATTGGGGGTGAAGAACCAATATAGGGACGTTAGTGGAGACAGTGATATTAGATCAGCCTAAGAGGTCTCCAGTTCCCCCTTTCCCTAGTGTCTGGGTTTTCTTTCCCTCTTCCCTTGGTGTTGCACTAAGTCATTCCCACAACTTATGTGACAGTAACGTGACGCAGCATGCCATAAGCCACCTTGTCATTTTATGGCATTGAAATTTAGCTGTATGCCGAGTAAAAAAAAATATTTTTTTCAGATGCTAACGTGATACAGCAAACCATATCTCGCCTTGTCATTTTGTGGTGGTAAAATTCAGCTGTATGCACTGCTCATGCAGAGAAAAAAAATCTATTTTTTTCTGTGACAAACGTGATACAGCAGGCTAGGTCTGAGTACGAAATTGTTTGGAGCACATCTTCTCTGTTATACAGGGCTCATCCACACTAAAAAAAATTCTTCTGTTACTAATGTGATACAGTAGGAGAGATCTCAGTTGGAAATTGTTTGGAGCATATCTTGTATGTTATACAGGCCTCATACTCACTAAAAAAAAATTCTTCTGTTACTAAATAGTAGAGATGAGCGTTGTTCGACTCGAACTGTTCGCCAATCTAAAATTCGAGCTGTTTTGGGCGGTGTTCGAGCCGTTCGGCGAACACGAACGATTTGAGAAAAATTCGGCTGTTCGAGGTTATGTTCGACAACTGTTCGTGCACCAAAGTCATAACTGGATTTTTTCTCAGTAATGATGAAAATTAATGTTAATACGCAGTTTGAGTGTACAGCGGGGCGGGGGGAGGGGCAGGGGATGGATCTCTGCAGGAATAATGAAGATCTCCATTTTTTTTTCTCTTTCCCGCATTTACAGTGGGGAGGTGCAATCTGTCAGCCTATCAGCAGCGCACACACGGAGCGAAGTGCTTTTTTTCACACAAGCAAGGGCATGTGTCATTGGCAGTGTATGTCACATGTCCTTGCCCTATAAGACCCAGCCATTTTCCCCATCGCCACCATTTTCTCACTGCTGCAGCTGCGTGTAAGACGGCACCGCTGTTGCTGTGTGCGCTATACATTGTTAATTTCAAGCCAATTTTCGCACAAATCTACAGATAGCTTGGGAGTAGGGAATAGTTGTGATTGCAGTCCTTTTAAGGACTAGGTTACAGCATTTCCTACGACTTTTATCAGGCTGGTCTGTGCTCTTAAATAGATAGGTTGTGGGAGTAAAGACTAATTGTAATTGGAGTCCTTTTCAGGACTAGGTTACATCAGTTCCTATCAGTTTTTGCCAGGCAGGTCTGTGCCAGTGCTGTGCAAGTTTTTTTCACAGCATTTGGCTGAATCTAGCAAAGCTAATCCTTTTTGGCCTATTGCAGAGTGTGTTAGTCAGTGGAGTAGCCTATCTGTGTTGCAAGCTACACCACCTGTGTATAGAATACCAATTTTTTTACTGCACCTAGTGAAGTAAAACCTTTTGGGCATAGCATTATTCTATTAGTCCATCTATACTGACCTCCTTAAGGTTGCAAATTGAATATAATTTTTTTCTGCATCTAGCTCTGAAAAAATATTTGTCCTTCTAGCAGTGTGTGGGAATTGTTCTACTAGTCCATCTATACTGACCTCCATCAGGTTGAAAATTCAAAATAATTTTTTGTCTGCATCTAGCTCTGAAAAAATATTTGGGCTTCTAGCAGTGTGTGGGACTTATTCTATTAGTCCATCTATACTAACCTCCATCAGGTTGCAAATTAAAAATATTTTTTGTCTGCATCTAGCTCTGAAAAAATATTTGGCCTTCTAGCAGTGTGTGGGACTTGTTCTATTAGTCCATCTATACTGACCTCCATCAGGTTGCAAATTGATTATAATTTTTTTCTGCATCTAGCTCTGAAAAAATATTTGTCCTTCTAGCAGTGTGTGGGACTTGTTCTACTAGTCCATCTATACTGACCTCCATCAGGTTGCAAATTAAAAATAATTTTTATCTGCATCTAGCTCTGAAAAAATATTTGTCCTTCTAGCAGTGTGTGGGACTTGTTCTACTAGGCCATCTATACTGACCTCCATCAGGTTGCAAACTGAATATAATTTTTTTCTGCATCTACCTCTGAAAAAATATTTGGGCTTCTAGCAGTGTGTGGGACTTATTTTATTAGTCCATCTATACTGACCTCCATCAGGTTGCAAATTAAAAATAATTTTTATCTGCATCTAGCTTTGAAAAAATATTTGGCCTTCTAGCAGTGTGTGGGACTTGTTCTATTAGTCCATCTATACAGACCTCCATCAGGTTGCAAATTAAAAATAATTTTTGTCTGCATCTACCTCTGAAAAAATATTTGGCCTTCTAGTAGTGTGCGGGACTTGTTCTATTAGTCCATCTATACTGACCTCCATCAGGTTGCAAATTGAATATAATTTTTTTCTGCATCTAGCTCTGAAAAAATATTTGTCCTTCTAGCAGTGTGTGGGACTTGCTCTACTAGTCCATCTATACTGACCTCCATCAGGTTGCAAACTCAAAATAATTTTTTTTCTGCATCTAGCTCTGAAAAAATATTTGTCCTTCTAGCAGTGTGTGGGACTTGTTCTACTAGTCCATCTATACTGACCTCCATCAGGTTGCAAATTAACAATAATTTTTATCTGCATCTAGCTCTGAAAAAAATATTTGTCCTTCTAGCAGTGTGTGGGACTTGTTCTACTAGTGCATCTATACTGACCTCCATCAGGTTGCAAACTGAATATAATTTTTTTCTGCATCTACCTCTGAAAAAATATTTGGCCTTCTAGCAGTGTGTGGGACTTGTTTTATTAGTCCATCTATACTGACCTCCATCAGGTTGCAAATTAAAAATAATTTTTATCTGCATCTACCTCTCAAAAAATATTTGGGCTTCTAGCAGTGTGTGGGACTTGTTCTATTAGTCCATCTATACTGACCTCCATCAGGTTGCAAATTGAAAATATTTTTTTGTCTGCATCTAGCTCTGAAAAAATATTTGGCCTTCTAGCAGTGTGTGGGACTTGGTCTATTAGTCCATCTATGCTGAACTCCATCAGATTGCAAATTGAATATAATTTTTTTCTGCATCTAGCTCTGAAAAAATATTTGTCCTTTTGGCAGTGTGTGAGACTTGTTCTACTAGTCCATCTATACTGACCTCCATCAGGTTGCAAATTCAAAATAATTTTTTGTCTGCATCTAGCTCTGAAAAAATATTTGGCCTTCTAGCAGTGTGTGGGACTTATTCTATTTGTCCATCTATACTGACCTCCATCAGGTTGCAAATTAAAAATATTTTTTGTCTGCATCTAGCTCTGAAAAAATATTTGGCCTTCTAGCAGTGTGTGGGACGTGTTCTATTAGTCCATCTATACTGACCTCCATCAGGTTGCAAATTAAAAATATTTTTTTGTCTGCATCTAGCTCTGAAAAAATATTTGGCCTTCTAGCAGTGTGTGGGACTTGTTCTATTAGTCCATCTATACTGACCTCCATCAGGTTGCAAATTGATTATAATTTTGTTCTGCATCTAGCTCTGAAAAAATATTTGTCCTTCTAGCAGTGTGTGGGACTTGTTCTACTAGTCCATCTATACTGACCTCCATCAGGTTGCAAACTGAATATAATTTTTTTCTGCATCTACCTATGAAAAAATATTTGGGCTTCTAGCAGTGTGTGGGACTTATTTTATTAGTCCATCTATACTGACCTCCATCAGGTTGCAAATTAAAAATAATTTTTATCTGCATCTAGCTCTGAAAAAATATTTGGCCTTCTAGCAGTGTGTGGGACTTGTTCTATTAGTCCATCTATACAGACCTCCATCAGGTTGCAAATTAAAAATTATTTTTTTTCTGCATCTAACTCTGAAAAAATATTTGGCCTTCTAGTAGTGTGTGGGACTTGTTCTATTAGTCCATCTATACTCACCTCCATCAGGTTGCAAATTGAATATAATTTTTTTCTGCATCTAGCTCTGAAAAAATATTTGTCCTTCTAGCAGTGTGTGGGACTTGCTCTACTAGTCCATCTATACTGACCTCCATCAGGTTGCAAATTCAAAATAATTTTTTTTCTGCATCTAGCTCTGAAAAAATATTTGTCCTTCTAGCAGTGTGTGGGACTTGTTCTACTAGTCCATCTATACTGACCTCCATCAGGTTGCAAATTAACAATAATTTTTATCTGCATCTAGCTCTGAAAAAAATATTTGTCCTTCTAGCAGTGTGTGGGACTTGTTCTACAAGTGCATCTATACTGACCTCCATCAGGTTGCAAACTGAATATAATTTTTTTCTGCATCTACCTCTGAAAAAATATTTGGGCTTCTAGCTGTGTGTGGGACTTGATCTATTAGTCCATCTTTACTGACCTCCATCAAGTTGCAAATTGAATATAATTTTTTTCTGCATCTAGCTCTGAAAAAATATTTGGGCTTCTAGCAGTGTGTGGGACTTGGTCTATTAGTCCATCTATACTGACTTCCATCAGGTTGCAAATTGAATATAATATTTTTCTGCATCTAGCTCTGAAAAAATATTTGGCCTTCTAGCAGTGTGTGGTACTTGTTCTATTAGTCCATCTATACTGACCTCCATCAGGTTGCAAACTGAATATAATTTTTTTCTGCATCTACCTCTGAAAAAATATTTGGGCTTCTAGCTGTGTGTGGGACTTGATCTATTAGTCCATCTATACAGACCTCCATCAGGTTGCAAATTAAAAATAATTTTTTGTCTGCATCTAGCTCTGAAAAAATATTTGGCCTTCTAGCAGTGTGTGGGACTTGTTCTATTAGTCCATCTATACTGACCTCCATCAGGTTGCAAATTGAACATAATTTTTTTCTGCATCTAGCTCTGAAAAAATATTTGTCCTTCTAGCAGTGTGTGGGACTTGTTCTACTAGTCCATCTATACTGACCTCCATCAGGTTGCAAATTCAAAATAATTTTTTTTCTGCATCTAGCTCTGAAAAAATATTTGTCCTTCTAGCAGTGTGTGGGACTTGTTCTACTAGTCCATCTATACTGACCTCCATCAGGTTGCAAATTAAGAATAATTTTTATCTGCATCTAGCTCTTAAAAAAATATTTGTCCTTCTAGCAGTGTGTGGGACTTGTTCTACTAGTCCATCTATACTGACCTCCATCAGGTTGCAAATTAAAAATAATTTATATCTGCATCTACCTCTGAAAAAATATTTGGGCTTCTAGCAGTGTGTGGGACTTGTTCTATTAGTCCATCTATACTGACCTCCATCAGGTTGCAAATTGAAAATATTTTTTTGTCTGCATCTAGCTCTGAAAAAATATTTGTTCTTCTAGCAGTGTGTGGGACTTGGTCTATTAGTCCATCTATACTGACCTCCATCAGATTGCAAATTGAATATAATTTTTTTCTGCATCTAGCTCTGAAAAAATATTTGTCCTTCTAGCAGTGTGTGGGACTTGTTCTTCTAGTCCATCTATACTGACCTCCATCAGCTTGCAAATTCAAAATAATTTTTTGTCTGCATCTAGCTCTGAAAAAATATTTGGCCTTCTAGCAGTGTGTGGGACTTGTTCTATTAGTCCATCTATACTGACCTCCATCAGGTTGCAAACTGAATATAATTTTTTTCTGCATCTACCTCTGAAAAAATATTTGAGCTTCTAGCTGTGTGTTGGACTTGATCTATTAGTCCATCTTTACTGACCTCCATCAAGTTGCAAATTGAATATAATTTTTTTCTGCATCTAGCTCTGAAAAAATATTTGGGCTTCTAGCAGTGTGTGGGACTTGGTCTATTAGTCCATCTATACTGACCTCCATCAGGTTGCAACTTGAATATAATATTTTTCAGCATCTAGCTCTGAAAAAATATTTGGCCTTCTAGCAGTGTGTGGGACTTGTTCTATTAGTCCATCTATACTGACCTCCATCAGGTTGAAAACTGAATATAATTTTTTTCTGCATCTACCTCTGAAAAAATATTTGGGCTTCTAGCTGTGTGTGGGACTTGTTCTATTAGTCCATCTATACTGACCTCCATCAGGTTGCAAATTGAATATAATTTTTTTCTGCATCTAACCCAGCCAATAGTTTTGGCCTAATACCACAGTTTGGCCACTCAGCTCTGCTCGGTTCCCATCCATTGTTCTTTTGTGCAAACAACTCCAGAGTTGTGAATTAGTTAACCACCAAAATGAGTGGAAAAAGGCCTGCTGCTGGTGGAAAGGGGAATAGGCGTGTTGGGAAGGGGAAGAAAGGTTTTGTCCGTGGGGTAGGTGTTAAAGCAACAGTAACATCTGCAGAAGAAAGACCATCTTCCAGCCAAACTAAAATGTCTACTTCTTTTAGCGGACAATGTGATAAGATCCCTTTCTTACGGCCACGCCAATCGCTACAAATTCCAGATGAGGCACAAAAACAGCAGGTGCTTCAACGGATATCAAGTGTTCTTTTAAGTGGGCTATCCTCCACATCAACTTCAACATCACAAATACTCCAGTCCTCAAAGGTGTCACCCCAATGGCACTTGCTTCCTCACAGCTCCCAAATCTCCAGCTGCCCGTCTGAGTATGAGGTAGAACAGATGGTTGAGTCTGCAGAGCTGTTTACTCATACTATAGCCTGGGAATCAGAGGTCGGCTCCAGCGCTTCTGTGAATCCAGACGAGGAAATGATCTGCACTGATGCCCAGAATCTTTATGAGTCGGATCCAGGACCAGACTCTGAAGGTTCTGACCATAATGTAGACCCTCATTCCCAAACTGTAACTCCTGTTGGTGGAGACAATGAGGAAGACGATGATGAGACTCAAATACCTGATTGGAGCGACAACTTTAGTTTTTTGTCAGGGCAGGAACAGGTTGGCTCTGAGGACGACGGGTGTGATAACGCACAGGGTGATGATGATGAGGTTGGAGATCCCACTTACTGTCAACCCACAGTCAGCCAAGAGATGAGGTCAGCAGAGGAGGTGGAGGAGAATGCTAGTGACGACGAGGTCAGGTTGCGCCTTCCTGGACAGAGACGTAGTACTGGAAGCACGTCAACAACTGCATCCTCAAACACAACTCTGCCTCTCACCACAAGTCGTGGTGGCTCTTCAGGTCGCATGGGTGCTAAGCCTTGCATAGCCTGGGCATTTTTTCAGATCGATAAAGATGACCCAACTCGTGTTATCTGTAACATTTGTCAGCAAAAGCTAAGTAGAGGCCAAAAAATGCATTGTTTGAGTACTTCATGCATGAACCGGCACATGGACATGAAGCATAAGTTGCAGTGGGAAGCTCACTGCGCTACAATGCGGCCTAGCCGGCCGGGCCAACCGCCGTCTGCCATATCTTGTGCATCCGCGGCCTCTTCATCCTCTGTGACTGGGGGGACAGCAGTCACACCTGTTTTGGGGTGCAGACCTGCCACCTCTTTACCCGCAACAGCCAGCGTGATTGGCAGGTCATCATTTTCTTTGGAGGTGGTAACACCAGCTGGTGTTGAGCGCTGTCCGACATCGATAGCACCACCTTTGGATCAAGGCAACCTAACATGTCCGCCTGCAGCTTCCTCACAGACCGGCAGTTTGCCAGGGACACCCTTATCAACCCCGTCTAAGCACAATAGCCAGCCCTCGGTCCCTCAGATGTGGACAAGTAAAAGACCATTTCCTCCTAGCCATGAGAAAGCTAAGAGGTTGAATTTCACCATCTGCAAGCTCTTGGCTACAGAAATGCTGCCTTTCCACCTGGTGGACACAGAGGATTTTCGAGACCTTATGTCCGTCGCAGTGCCCAGTACCAGATGCCCAGTCGGCACTACTTCTCAAAGAAAGGTGTGCCTGCGCTCCACCAGCATGTCGCACACAACATCACCACTTCTTTGAGAAACTCTGTGTGTGACAGGGTGCATTTCACCACAGACACTTGGACGAGTAGGCATGGACAGGGCCGTTACATGTCGCTGACTGGGCACTGGGTAACTATGGTGACAGCAGGACAAGGGGCTGCTGTCCAAGTCTTGCCGTCCCCACGAGTTATGCGTCAATCCTCTTTATCTCAAAGTTCCTCCACTGCTTCTGCCTCCTCAACCTCCTCTCGGTCCTCCACCTGCACCCAAAGCCTGTCTGGTCATGCCACAAGCTTTCTAACTGCGCAGAAGGGATCCTGCACACCTCCTTACTATGCTGGCAGTAGGGCGGTTTTTACTTTGAAATGTCTGGGAAATGTGAGTCACACAGCTGAGGAGTTTTGGTCAGCTCTGGAGAACCAATTTCATGAATGGTTGTCTCCACTGGACCTGAAACCAGGGAAGGCCGTGTGCGAAAATGCTGCAAACCTGGGTGCGGCCCTTCGCCAGGGCAATGTCACACACGTGCCTTGTATGGCTCACGTGTTGAACCTGGTTGTCCAGCAATTTTTAGCCCACTATCCCGGACTAGATGGCCTTCTGCAGAGGGCACGGTCGCTGTGTGCTCACTTCCGCCGTTCGCATCCCGCAGCTCAGCGACTTACATCTCTACAGAAGTCGTTGGGCCTGCCACTTCACCGGCTGAAATGCGATGTGCCTCCCCGATGGAATTTAACTCTGCACATGTTGCAGCGACTGTGGCAGCACCGACAAGCCCTGGTGCAATACGTTCTGACGTATAGCCTGGGCCAACGAGATCCAGAGGTGGGGCAATTCACGCTGGAGGAGTGGTCTTAGATCAGGGACCTATGCACCCTTCTGCACAGTTTTGAAATGGCGACGAAGATGTTTAGTGCTGACGATGCCATTATCAGCATGACTATTCCGGTGATTTACATGCTGGAGCACATGTTAAACAGAATTCGGAGTCAGGTGGTGGCACAAGAGGAGATGGAGGAAGTAGAGGAGGAGGAGTTGTATGCGGAAGGGCTAACATCTGCAAGGTCCAGACGGTCGGCAGCACCAAGGCGGCAGGCATGTGAGGGTGGGGGAGATGGTTTTACCAGGGCGCATGGTAGCAGCCAAACTAGTGAGGAAGGTGCAGGAGCCCAGGAAGAAGTGGAGGACGAACTGATGGAAGACTCATCAGATGAGGGAGACCTTGATCACATTTCTGTTGTGCGAGGTTGGGGGGAGAGGACAGAGGAAGGAAGCATGATTGTTACCTCGCCACCAACATAACAGGGACTTGGTGCTCCTGGATGCGCAACACACATGAGTGCCTTCTTGCTGCACTACCTGCAACATGACCCACGAATTGTGAGAATTAGAAATAATCCTGACTACTGGGTTGCCACACTGCTAGATCCCCGGTACAAAAGTAAATTTGCAGAAATTATTCCTGCCATAGAAAGGGATGCACGCATGCAGGAGTATCAGCAGAGACTGTTGCAGAATCTTACATGTGCTTTTCCACAAAACACCAGTGGTGCACGTAGTGAATCTCACAGTTCCAACTTGCCAACCGTGGGACCGTCGAGTATTCTGCACTCAAACCGTAACAGAAACACAGTATCTGCTGGTAACATCAATTTTGCGGAATCATTTCACCACTTTTTTAGCCCATCCTTTGCAAGGCCACAGGAGACAAGAAGTCTGACACATAGTCAACGCCTAGAGACGATGGTACAGGAGTATCTCCAAGTAAACATTGAAGCCATGACTGTGTCACTGGACCCTTGCTCTTTTTGGGCTTCCAATCTGGATAAATGGCCGGAGCTAGCCACTTACGCCTTGGAGATCTTGTCATGCCCCGCAGCCAGCGTTCTGTCTGAACGTGTGTTCAGCGCTGCTGGTGGTGTGCTGACACATAAGCGCACGTGGCTCTCCACTGATAATGTAGACAGACTCACGTTTATAAAGATGAACAAATCATGGATCCGAAACGACTTTTCTACCCCTGTGTCATCCTGGGGAGAGTAAAAGCTTGATGATTGGTTAAAATCACCTCACCAACCATTTTAAGCTTTCAAATTGCTAATCATGTTTATCTGTATCTTGGCTGGAAATTATTTGGGCTTTGTAGCAGTGTGCAGTACTGATTCTATTAGGCCATCTATACTAAGCTCCACCAGATTTAAAATTACTAATCATGTTTATCTGTATCTTGGCTGGAAAATAATTTGGGCTTTGTAGCAGTGTGCAGTACTGATTCTATTAGGCCATCTATACTAAGCTCCACCAGATTTAAAATTAATAATAATTTTTAGCTGCATCTAGCCCGGAAAATAATTTTGGGGCTCCGAGATGAGCAAGACACATAGTGCCTTCTTGCTGCACTACCTGCAACATGACCCTCAGATTGTCAGAATTCTAAGTAATCCTGACTACTGGGTTGCCACACTCTTAGATCCTCCACACTCTTCGATCAACCTTTTCATTTTAATAAAGACCAAAAAAATGGTCATTTTTGAAATTATAAGCATTAGCAGGTTATTAGAAACTGAAATCAAACAGTTTTCAACTCAAAACTTTATTCTAGGTGATGTTACATTTGCACATAGGACCCCTTGTTCGAAAGGAGCTTCTGAACTCTCTCGTCCATTGAATTTGTCAGGTTTTGGATGGTTTCTGCTTCAATTGTTTTGCATGAGGACAGAATACCCTCCCAGAGCTGTTGCTTAGATGTGAACTGCCTCCCGCCATCATAGACACTCCTTTTGATGATGCTCCAGAGGTTCTGAATGGGGTAGAGGTCAGGGGAGCATGGGGGTCACACCTTAAGTTTGTCCCCTTTTATGCCCATATCAGCCAGAGATGCAGATGTGTTATGTGCAGCATGAGACGGTGCATTATCATGCATAAAAATGATCTTGCTGTGGAATACACGGTTCTTTTTCTTGAACCATGGCAGGAAGTGCTGTTTGAGAAACTCCACATACATTATGGAGTTCATCTTTACCCCTTCAGGGATCCTAAAGGGGCCAACAATCTCTCTCCCCATGATTCCAGCCCAAAACATTACTCCACCTCCTCCTTGTTGGCGCTGTAACCGTGTTTGCGTGGGGTGTCCATCAACCAGCCATCCTCCTCTCCATCCATCTGGACCATCGAGCGTTGCACGGCACTCATCCATGAACAAAACAGTTTTGAAATCAGTCTTCATGTAATGTTTGGCCCACTGGAGCCATTTCTGCTTGTGTGAAGTGGATAGAGGAGGTCGACAGGATGGCGTATGCACAGCTGCAAACCTCTGAAGGACCCTGCATCTTGTTGTTCGGGGGACGTTGGAGGCACCAGCAGCTTCAAAAACTTGTCTGCTGCTATGACTAGGCATTTTTGCCACTGCTCTTTTAACCTGATGTAATTGCCTGTAGGAAAGAGTCCTCAATTTGCCCTTATCAGCACGCACACGTGTGTCCTGTGAATCAGCTACATACTTCTTGATTGCCAAGACACTTCATCCTGATCATCGCACAATGTTGATTGTAGTCATGCCTTGACCTAAACTCTCCACAATTTGTTGCTTCTCAGCAGCCGACACATCCTTTTTCTTTCCCATTTTGGCAGAAAATGTATGCTGCTTAATAATGTGGGACAGCCTTCTTAAGTAGTCTTGCCTTTCATTGGACACACCTCCCAAACTAATTAGCACAGGTGTCTGCAATTGCTTACAGTGATATAAAGAGCCCTGACACACATCACCATCAATGAGTTTAACTGACAAACAAACAAATTCTTCCCTTATCACTCCTAAACACTTTTTGCATAATAATTTTGAACACAGTGTACATGTGCTTTTCCACAAAACACCAGTGGTTCACGTAGTGAATCTTACAGTTCTAACTTGCCAACCGTGGTCTGTATGGAGTTGTTCAATAAAGGGCCCAAAATTAAGATAACATAGATGGGAGAGGTCTCTATGAATAGGAATTCCTAAGTATTTGATACCCTGTGAGGGCCAGGCAAAGGGAAAGTAGGACTGGATGGAATCCTGTATGGATTTGGGGAGGGAGACATCGAGGGCCTCAGACTTCGCTGCATTGATTTTAAAATTTTACCATGTAACAAAGTGATCTATTTCAGCCATAACAGCAGGGATGGATATATGTGATTGAGTGATATATACTAGGACATCATCAGCAAATAGAGAGCACTTGTACTCGGTGCCTCCCACCTCAATCCACCTAATATTGGGGTTATGGCGAATTGATGAGAGCAGGTGCTCCGTCACTAGGATGTATAAGAGAGGGGACAGAGGACATCCCTGCCTTGTCCCATTGGTGATTATGAAAGGTGATGAAAATGTTCTGATGCGCACCCTGGCCCTTGGGACACCCGGAGCCGGACCCTTTTTGGTGGATGCTGGTGGTTGTAGTCTCCGTGGCGGCGACCCGGTTCCGTGGCTCAGGGCGGTCAAACCAGTGGCGGAACTATTTATGTGGTTTTGATGTTTAAATGTCCGACTACGCCACCCGTGGATTGCGGTCAGAGTGAACCACCGCTGCAGGGCAGACCGCTGAGGCTGGTGTTGTGGGTGCAGCAGAGAATAGCATAACTTCCCACGGGAGGAGTATAACCTCAGGGCAGTGTATGCGGAGGATGGGGGTGATGGTGCAGGGCAGCAGCAGTAATGACACTGAGTCAGTGATGCAGTCCAGGGCCTTTACTCACAGTTCTTATTATCCAGACCACGTCTGCAGGTAACGGCTGCCCACGTTGTACTGTGCTCACCAGGTGAGGGGCTCAGACAACTCCCAGATAACTTTGGAGCGCTTCACAGGACCCCCTTTGTGTCCTTTGTCTGGCCTTTCTTACCAACCCTTCTGTCCGGCTGCCTCGGGCCTCCTCTTGGTAAACTTGGCGCCAGTTTCCCTGACCCTATGTGATGCCTTCCTAGCGGGTGCAGCGAGGGGCAGCGCCACATAAAATGTCACAGCCTCCGGTTTCTAGCTGAGGGTCGTTTCCCGCCTCCACTAGTTTCGGGGACCGGTCTCCCCCTTTGGCCTGACCCCTCCACGCAGGTGGTTTCGGGCGTGCGGTGGCGACTCTCCCGTCCGCACCCCTGGGATCCCTTCATTCCTCGTTCCTGGAGCCTTCTCCGCCCCTCTTCCTTCCTTCTCCCTCTTCCAGGCCTGGGCCTCTGTTACTAGGCCCACCTCCGGAGCAGAGCTCATGCAGAGCCCCTGCTCCCTGTCACTTCTGCTCAGACTTCTCTGCACTGAACTAAGATGGTGCCCACCTTTTATACTCCCTTCTCAATGCACCCAGGAACTGCTTCCTCCCTGCTCCTGCACTACAGGGTTCCCCTTCCTCAGTGTTCCCTCCCCCCACTCCAGCCAGGGACAGGGACTGTCGTGCCCATCTCAGGGGCATATTGGTCGCCCTGCCCCACGGCAATGTGGTGTAATGCATGCAGGTGTCGGGTCCTGATCCACACTCCATCCTTACCTGAGAATGAGATATCACACCTCTGGGTGAGGTGCAATACCTCTGCAGCAACCGAGCCCTCAGGGTGCTACAGTTCCATTTATCTTCAGCCTAGTTGACGTATTGCGATACAGAGCCGTGATTTTTGCTATAAAAGGGTCCCCTAGACCCCTACCCCAAACTTTTTAAGAGAATAATATATGGCAAGCCAGGAGACTCTATGGAATGCTTTCTCAGCATCCAACGAGAGTATCTAATTACAAATTTTTAACTGCATCTAGCCCAGGAAATACTTTGTGCCTAGTAGCAGTGTCTGCTAGTCAGCGGATTATCCCGGCTGTTAAGCAAGCTACACCACCTGTAGTTTGGACACTTAATTTTTTCACAGGAAAGGCTTCGGGACCACGGGATACTCAGTGAAGAGCATCAGGAGGCACCCCAAGGCATAGGGGCTAGGACTGGCAGTAGGATGCCTTGCGGTGGACAGCCGAGCTCGATCCTTATGAAAGCTTTTTAACTGCAGCAGCTTTAGTGGACGCTACTGGAGCTGGAATTACGTGGCTGCTGGCATGAGACTTGCCCTCCAATAGATCCTTGTAAATGGATTTAAAGTGTATTCATTCAAATTAGAGAGACAATTTAAATTAAAAAGCTTACAGCTGCCTCCACCACAGGGGGGCTCGCTCGACCCACCAGCGGACAGGCACCAGTATTGGGAGAGGGGGGCTGGCCGTCAGGGTTCACCGCGGCTCTGGCACAAACCCAGCGACACAGAGGTGGCACGGGCAGGAGCGGACTGGCCGTGTCGGCTTCTCTCTTTTTGGATTTTAGAAGGGCATGACATGCCTACATCTGTGTCTCCCCCTCCTTTTACTCCTCCACCTCTTTTCTTTTCGCATGACTATATGTACTTGTCACTTTTCCATGTGTTAGTTATGTCTTCTGAGCAGTTTGTCAGCTTTTGGTGTTTTCTATGTGTTTCTATGTGTTTTTGATTATCTGCCATTGGTTTTAATGGTGTTCGAAGGTGTTCGACGAACAGTTCGACGAACAGTTCGGCGAACACACGGGTGTTCGACGAACTGAACCGAACTCGAACACTACGGGGGTGGCTCAACACTACTAATGAAATACAGTAGGGGATATCTCAGTTTGAAATTGTTTTGAGCATATCTTCTCTATTATACAGGCCTCATCCACACTAAAAAAATACTTTCTTCTCTTACTAAAGTGATATAGTAGGGGACATCTCAGGGTGCCAAGGGGGTGTGGATTATTAAGATTGAGGGGGGCTGGTGATACTAGACAAACTGTTAATGAAGGTGCAAGAGCCGAGGAAGAAGTGATGGGCGAGCAACTGTCACGAGATGAAGAGGATAATCATCCCCTCTCTGTTGTTCATGTTTGGCGGGAGGGGACAGAGGAAACAACCATCAGAGTTACCCAGCCACCAACACAGCATGGGCTTGGACCTCATGGACAAGTCCGACATATGAGTGCCTGCTTGCTGCACTATTGTTAAATATACTTATTTTTGTATATTTTTTATAGAGAACTTCTTATCAGATGTGATTCTTCAAAAGGACATATCACGAAATCTTATCGAAAAATTTAGTGGTTTATTCTTGGATTGCCCATTAAAAAGAATAATTGCAGCAGTTACATAAAATAGGTGAAATAGTTACAAAGTGATTGATTCATGAGTGTCCATCTTTCCTTGGTCCCTGGATGATAGTTCATCTGTCCTTGTCAAGCATATGTCCAGATGGGCAATGTGTCCGGCCCTGTCAGCTGTTTCCTCAGCATCGGGATCCTTCGTCTTATGTAGTGTGAAGTGGAAAGAGAGAGAGCGACCCCTCCCTGTGTCTCACATGAGTTATATAGGCCCCTCAAAGCATCGGTTCTTCATATATGGCCCTAACTATATGCCCTGAGCTAAATGTATAAGAACAGCCTGAATGTTTTGTCAGCAAAACCTACCACGTGCAATTTATGTACTTCAGAATTGAGAACAAAAAATTAATATCCGTAATTAATATTTAACAACTATCTGCCACATGATCCCCATATAGTTATGATTCAAAATAGTGCCAACTACTGGGTTGCCACTCTGTTAGATCCACGTTATAAGAGTAAATTTTGCCAGATGCTTCCTGCTTCTGGCCCAGGAAAGGGACCCGCTAATGCTGGAGTAGTGAAACCAGCTTTTAAGCAACCTTAAGAGAGTTGTTCTCCAACATAGCAGTGAGGCACACAGTGTGCATCTCAGCTGTAGTCTTTCTGAAACGTGGTGAACGACTTGAAAGGGTGGTGCAGGAGTATCTAGAACTCAATATCAATACCAACAGGGAGGGTTTGGACCCTTTGACATTTTGGTCATCAAAAATGGATGAGTGGCCTGAGCTCGTCTGTCACGCATTGGAGGTTTTATCATGCCCGGCAGCCAGCGTTCTCTCTGAACGTGTGTTCAGCGCTGCTGGTGGTGTCCTGACAAATAAGCACAGCCGGCTGTCCCCTGAGAGTGTAGACCGCCTAACTTTCATCAAGAAGAATAAGTCATGGAATTCCAAGGACTTTTGCACCCCAATCGCAGACTGTACAGACTAGGCGATTTTGTAGTTTTTACTGTGCTGAATTGATCTTGACTAATTGAAGGTCTATGATATGTTTAATATGGCTTCTGTGCTGGCTGTTGCTGCTGCTGCAGATGTTAACACTAATTTTTGGAAATGTGAACACTCCTGGTTGGGTCTCTATCTGCTGGGTTGGCTGTAGTAGAAGAGGTGTCGGTCCCCATTATAATAGTTATACTCTAGTGAAATTAATTCTTTGGTGCAGATATTGTTCTCCACACAGGGGTACACATGATAAAATTGAAAGTGGTTTTCTTACTAGTGTGGTATATAAATCAGGCTACATTTCATCTTTTAATTCTTTGGTGTAGATATTGTTCTCCACACAGGGGTACACATGATGATATCAAAATTGTTTTTCTTACTAACGTGGTATATAAACCAGCCTATATTTCATCTTTTAATTCTTTGGTGCAGATATTGGTCTCCACACAGGGGTAAACATGATAAAATTGAAATTGATTTTCTTACTACTGTGGTATATAAAGCAGGATATATTTCATCTTTTAATTCTTTGGTACAGATATTGTTCTCCACACAGGGGTACACATGACAAAATCAAAATTGCTTTTCTTACTAGTGTGGTATATAAAGCAGGCTATATTTCATCTTTTAATTATTTGGTGCAAATATTGTTCTCCATACAGGGGAAAAAATACTTTCTTCTGTTACTAACATGATACAGCAAGCCATGTCTCACCTTGTCATTTAGTGCCGCTGAAAATCAGCTGTGTGCAGAGCTGATGCAGAGTAAAAAAATCTAATTTTTTGTTGCTAAAGGCATGCTCCTACCACATTATCTGAGCAACATGAGTGGTAAAAAGAGAGGTCGTGGTAGAAGGGGGAATAGGTTTGGTGTTCAAAGTATACGTAAGGAAGTTGGTAATATTAGTGAACGTACTAGTAGTGAACCAGCACTGTCACGTCCTATTCAAAGACAACTAACAACTTCTGCTTCTGGATAGGCTACTCCACTCCCTTTCTTTGGCAGTCGCACAGCAGTACACCTTGTTTATGAGGACCAGAAAGAGCAGATGCTCCAGTGGATGGCAAGCGCTGCTTCAAGTGGCCTCTTCTCATATTCCTCCACCTCAACATCACACACAGTACAGTCCACAGAGGTGGCACCCCAATTGCCCTTGCTTCCCCCCCGCGTCACAACTGTCCAACCTCCTTACTGACTATTGGGAACCACAGATGAGTGAGTCTGCAGAACGGTTCACACATTCTATGCCATGGGCATCAAAAGTGTACTCCAAAGATTCACAGAGTCAAGAGGAAGACAGCATCTGCACCGATGCCCAAATTTTTTTTAGGTTGGATTCGGGGCAGGACGAAGTAGGGTCCGAGCAGCTTCCTAAACTCGACACCAGATGTTAATTCCCGGGGAGGAGATTATCCTGATGAAACTCAGATACTTGAAGCTCACGCGGACTGTACTGTGCTATCAGAGTAGAAAGAGGAGGAGGGTGACTCTCAGGGCAAGGAATGGGATAACACATTTGTTGATGATGAGGTTGTAGATCCCACTTGTTGTGAACACAGAAGCACTCAGCTGAGTAGCTCATCTGAGGAGGTGAAGGAAGACGAGGAGGTTACGCTGCATCCTATGGTGCAGACACAGAGTGATGCAACCACAACGAGCACTGCATCCTTAGCCACTGACCAGCACCAGTCAACTGTTTGCTGGTCTGCAGCTCGCAGGGGCGGCAAGGGTTGCCTAGATTGGACCCTTTTTGACACCACAAAGGATGAGCCAACTTACGTTGTCCGGCAACTTTGCAAGAAAAATCTCAGCAGAGGGAAAAAGTGCAATAGTTTGACTACGACATGCTTGAACGTTCACATGTACAATCAGCATGCATTACTCAAGCAATCTCACTGCGATAAAATGCGGACCAGTGGACCTCAACAACTATCAGCCGCCCCATCAACTGCATCTGCTGCTTCATTCTTCTCCTCTGTTACCATGGCAAGTGTTATCAAGCAGGTCTCCAACTGCAGACCCTCTGGTTCTTTACCTGCTCCAGTCAGACGAGAGCTCTCAGGTGAGGGCCCGTCAGCTCTAATGGAAGTGGACATGCCTGTTGTTTATGACCGATCTCAGAGAACGAGCACACCACAACTTTATCAATCCACCGTAACATCTCTGCCTGCATATATAAAGCAGGCTACATTTCATCTGTTAATTCTTTGGTGCTGATATTGTTCTCCATACAGGGGTGCACATTAATGATGAGCGAGAACTAAATGTGTTCAACTAAGTGGTTCAGCGGTTTCTCAAAACCTACCCAGATCTGCCAGAGATGCTTGTGAATGTACGCCGCATGTGTGTCCATTTCAGAAAGCCAGCTACAGCTTCCGCCACCCTGGCAGTGCTTCAGGTGAGATTCTAGCTCACCGACTGTTGTGCGATGTAACCACACATTGGAAATCAATGTTGCAGATGTTGGGAAGGATTTGTGAGCAACAGAAGGCAGTTTTTAAGTACCAGCTCCAACATACCTGTTGGAATTCAGGTCTGCCTTCGCACATAACAGCTGATGAATGGGAGGAGAACATGGACAGTCATCCTCTTGGTGAGGACAGTGAAGTCTTGGCTCTCTTGGAAGTCTTGATACCCCTCTTTCAGTCTGTGTGAAAGCTGAACAAGTTTTGCTTAATGATGACCTTCAGTGGCTTAAACCGTGGCTTTGCTTATGCACGTTATTTCTCAAAGCACATTGCAGATTAGGCCATTGCCCAACACTGTAGTCATGATATTCAAGGCGTAAAGAAAGATCTCTGTGTGTTGAAGCACCACCAAGAAGTGTGAGCTGATGTTGGACGGGCTGCCATTGCATATGGAACAAACTGCTGTAGAGGACTTCCTAGGAGAAATGAAAGCCAGAGTAGATATAGTTTCCCTCTATGCCAGTCCTTTCACCAAGCTAAAGAATATAGCTGTGGTGAAATACAACTCTCACCGAGAAGCAGGGTCAGACTGAACAATGGGCCCACCAGAGGACTTGATTCTGAGGGCCCACTTTTCTCCCTCACTCTAGAGTCCTATAGCAGCTGCAAGGTTTGTACTATGAACTCTCCTGAAGGAGAAGCCAGGGCCCACTGGAGGATTCTCCGGTTCTCCGGTGGGTCTGTCCAACCCTGCCGAGAAGCAGCCCTGGCAAAGAAAAGTCTGTGTTAAGGTTCCCGAACACTCTGTGGCTGCTTTTTTACTATGACTGGCTCCAGCAATCTATAAGATTTAAGATCTGCAATCTGTCATCTTGGCAAAGCCAAATTATAATAATAATAATCTTTTATTTATACAGCGCCAACATATCCCGCAGTGCTTTACAATTCACAGAATTTACAGACATTATCTGTACTGTCCCCATTGGGGCTCACAACCTACATTCCATATCAGTATGTCTTTAGAGTGTGGGAGGAAACCGGAGAACCCGGGAGAAACCCACACAAACATGGGGAGAACATACAAACTCCTTGCAGATGTTGTCCTTGGGGGGATTTGCACCCAGGACCTCAGTGCTGCAAGGCTGAAGTGTTAATGACTGAGCCACCATGCTGCCCTCTCTGTTCTCCCTCTGATATCTAACAAACAGGTCATTCTGGAGAAAATTGCACCTGCTGCTACTCAGTGTCTTAAGCTGCTTTGTCAGGAATAAAATTCATGACTTCACTTCTGGTACTGGGTGCTAATACCAAACCATGTTGTGCCATAATTCATTGGAAATATTCCTGGCTGCTTGAAGACAAGCTCATTTCTACAGAAAATTACCAGTGTCAACACATGAATGCAACAGAAGATGAAGGGGGAAGGAGAGCACTAGCGGTAGAGAAAAAGTGAAGGGACACCTCCTGACACCAACCTGTGTCTGTCCCTAAGCTCCCCTATCGTCCCTGGATGGGTCCTTTCCCCCGTGCACGATCACGTGCCTAAGCCCTCGCTGTCCCTGGACTTAACCTGGCTAGTGCACAGACCAGCGAGACTCTAGTTTCACCACTACAATAGAACAACACAAGGAAGGGAAGACAAACAATGGGACGATAACAACATAAAATACACTTATCTCTCCAACAGAAAACTTCATCGCTGCAATAGCAATGAACACCACAGCTTTTCCAGAGACTGGCTCCTTCAAAGAGGTCAGCATAGAATAAACTATAACCAGCGGTCAGCTGATGGATTATGTGGCTATTTAAAGGGAGTGGCACCAACCAACATCAGCTGACCGCTAACAAAAGGCTGCCAGCAAGGGGAATTGGATGTTTCGCCCCCAGGAGTTTGACCCCAGCAGTTCGCCCCCAGCAATTCGCCCCCGGGTACATTTCGCCCCCGCACATTTCATCCCCAGCATTTGGCCCCCAGGATGTTTTTCCCCCGCACATCTCACCCCCGCACATATCGCCCCCAGTTGGAAACGTCCTGGGTGAAACGTGCGGGGGCGAAATGTGCGGGGGTGAATCTTCCTGGGGGCGAAATGATAGGGGCGAAATGTGCGGGTGGCGAAATGTACCTGGGGGCGAACAGATGGGGGCGAACTGCTGGGGGCAAAATACTGGGGGCGAACTGCTGGGGGCGAAACTTCTTATAACCGCCAGCAAGAGACTAACATGAACCCTTGCTGGACCAAGAGGAAAAAACTACATTTAAATTACAGCATAACAAAGCTGCCACGAATCTCCAAATTATTTGTGACAACCAACAAATAAGGAGATGGTGGCCTCTATCATCATAAAGGAGTTAGCTCGTAATCTAGGAGACCGACCACCGCTGCTGTCTAACCTGTGAACATTGTGTTGAAGCTTGCAATTATTAAGAGTAGAGATGAGCGTTGTTCTACTCGAACTGTTCGCCAATCTCAAATTCGAGCTGTTTTGGGCGGTGTTCGAGCCGATCGGCGAACACGAACAATTTGAGAAAAATTCGGCTGTTCGAGGTTATGTTCGATAACTGTTTGTGCACCAAAATCATAACTGGATTTTTTCTCAGTAATGATGAAAATTAATGTTAATACGCAGTTTGGGTGTACAGCGGGGTGGGGGGAGGGGCAGGGGATGGATCTCTGCAGGAACAATGAAGATCTCCATTTTTTTTTCTCTTTCCCGCATTTACAGTGGGGAGGTGCAATCTGTCAGCCTATCAGCAGCGCACACACGGAGCGAAGTGCTTTTTTTCACACAAGCAAGGGCATGTGTCATTGGCAGTGTATCTCACATGTCCTTGCCCTATAAGACCAAGCCATTTTCCCCGTCGCCACATTTTCTCACTGCTGCAGCTGCGTGTTAGACGGCACCGCTGTTGCTGTGTGCGCTATACCTTGTTAATTTCAAGCCAATTTTCGCACAAATATACAGATAGCTTGGGAGTAGGGAATAGTTGTGATTGCAGTCCTTTTAAGGACTAGGTTACAGCATTTCCTACGACTTTTATCAGGCAGGTCTGTGCTCTTAAATAGATAGGTTGTGGGAGTAAAGACTAATTGTAATTGGAGTCTTTTTCAGGCCTAGGTTACATCAGTTCCTATCAGTTTTTGCCAGGCAGGTCTGTGCCAGTGCTGTGCAAGTTTTTTTCACAGCATTTGGCTGAATCTAGCAAAGCTAATCCTTTTTGGCCTATTGCAGAGTGTGTTAGTCAGTGGAGTAGCCTATCTGTGTTGCAAGATATACCACCTGTGTATAGAATACCAATTTTTTTACTGCACCTAGTGAAGTAAAATCTTTTGGGCATAGCATCATTCTATTAGTCCATCTATACTGACCTCCATCAGGTTGCAAACTGAATCTAATTTTTTTCTGCATCTAGCTGTGAAAAAATATTTGGCCTTCTAGCAGTGTGTCGGACTTTCTCTTTTAGTCCATCTATACTGACCTCCATCAGGTTGCAAATTCAAAATAATTTTTATCTGCATCTACAGTACCTCTGAAAAAATATTTGGGCTTCTAGCTGTGTGTGGGACTTGTTGTATTAGTCCATCTATACTGACCTCCATCAGGTTGCAAACTGAATATATTTTTTTCTGCATATACCTCTGAAAAAATATTGGGCTTCTAGCTGTGTGTGGGACTTGTTGTAGTAGTCCATCTATACTGACCTCCATCAGGTTGCAAACTGAATATATTTTTTTCTGCATCTACCTCTGAAAAAATATTGGGCTTCTAGCTGTGTGTGGGACTTGTTGTATTAGTCCATCTATACTGACCTCCATCAGGTTGCAAACTGAATATAATTTTTTTCTGCATCTAGCTCTGAAAAAATATTTGGCCTTCTAGTAGTGTGTCGGACTTTCTCTATTAGTCCATCTATACTGACCTCCATCAGGTTGCAAATTAAAAATAATTTTTATCTACATCTACAGTACCTCTGAAAAAATATTTGGCCTTCTAGCTGTGTGTGGGACTTGTTGTATTAGTCCATCTATACTGACCTCCATCAGGTTGCAAACTGAATCTAATTTTTTTCTGCATCTAGCTCTGAAAAATTATTTGGCCTTCTAGCAGTGTGTCGGACTTTCTCTATTAGTCCATCTATACTGACCTCCATCAGGTTGCAAATTCAAAATAATTTTTATCTGCATCTACAGTATCTCTGAAAAAATATTTGAGCTTCTAGCTGTGTGTGGAACTTCTTGTATTAGTCCATCTATACTGACCTCCATCAGGTTGCAAACTGAATATATTTTTTTCTGCATCTACCTCTGAAAAAATATTGGGCTTCTAGCTGTGTGTGGGACTTGTTGTATTAGTCCATCTATACTGACCTCCATCAGGTTGCAAACTGAATATATTTTTTTCTGCATCTACCTCTGAAAAAATTTTGGGCTTCTAGCTGTGTGTGGGACTTGTTGTATTAGTCCATCTATACTGACCTCCATCAGGTTGCAAACTGAATATAATTTTTTTCTGTATCTAGCTCTGAAAAAATATTTGGCCTTCTAGTAGTGTGTCGGACTTTCTCTATTAGTCCATCTATACTGACCTCCATCAGGTTGCAAATTAAAAATAATTTTTATCTGCATCTACAGTACCTCTGAAAAAATATTTGGCCTTCTAGCAGTGTGTCGGACTTTCTCTATTAGTCCATCTATACTGACCACCATCAGGTTGCAAATTCAAAATGATTTTTATCTGCATCTACAGTACCTCTGAAAAAATATTTGGGCTTCTAGCTGTGTGTGGGACTTGTTGTATTAGTCCATCTATACTGACCTCCATCAGGTTGCAAACTGAATATATTTTTTTCTGCATCTACCTCTGAAAAAATATTGGGCTTCTAGCTGTGTGTGGGACTTGTTGTATTAGTCCATCTATACTGACCTCCATCAGGTTGCAAACTGAATATATTTTTTTCTGCATCTACCTCTGAAAAAATATTGGGCTTCTAGCTGTGTGTGGGACTTGTTGTATTAGTCCATCTATACTGACCTCCATCAGGTTGCAAACTGATTATAATTTTTTTCTGCATCTAGCTCTGAAAAAATATTTGGCCTTCTAGCAGTGTGTCGGACTTTCTCTATTAGTCCATCTATACTGACCTCCATCAGGTTGCAAATTCAAAATAATTTTTATCTGCATCTACAGTACCTCTGAAAAAATATTTGGGCTTCTAGCTGTGTGTGGGACTTGTTGTATTAGTCCATCTATACTGACCTCCATCAGGTTGCAAACTGAATATATTTTTTTCTGCATCTACCTCTGAAAAAATATTGGGCTTCTAGCTGTGTGTGGGACTTGTTGTATTAGTCCATCTATACTGACCTCCATCGGGTTGCAAAGAGAATATATTTTTTTCTGCATCTACCTCTGAAAAAATATTGGGCTTCTAGCTGTGTGTGGGACTTGTTGTATTAGTCCATCTATACTGACCTCCATCAGGTTGCAAACTGAACATAATTTTTTTCTGCATCTAGCTCTGAAAAAATATTTGGCCTTCTAGCAGTGTGTCGGACTTTCTCTATTAGTCCATCTATACTGACCTCCATCAGGTTGCAAATTCAAAATAATATTTATCTGCATCTACAGTACCTCTGAAAAAATATTTGGGCTTCTAGCTGTGTATGGGACTTGTTGTATTAGTCCATCTATACTGACCTCCATCAGGTTGCAAACTGAATATATTTTTTTCTGCATCTACCTCTGAAAAAATATTGGGCTTCTAGCTGTGTGTGGGACTTGTTGTATTAGTCCATCTATACTGACCTCCATCAGGTTGTAAACTGAATATATTTTTTTCTGCATCTACCTCTGAAAAAATATTGGGCTTCTAGCTGTCTGTGGGACTTGTTGTATTAGTCCATCTATACTGACCTCCATCAGGTTGCAAACTGAATATAATTTTTTTCTGCATCTAGCTCTGAAAAAATATTTGGCCTTCTAGTAGTGTGTCGGACTTTCTCTATTAGTCCATCTATACTGACCTCCATCAGGTTGCAAATTAAAAATAATTTTTATCTACATCTACAGTACCTCTGAAAAAATATTTGGCCTTCTAGCAGTGTGTCGGACTTTCTCTATTAGTCCATCTATACTGACCTCCATCAGGTTGCAAATTCAAAATAATTTTTATCTGCATCTACAGTACCTCTGAAAAAATATTTGGCCTTCTAGCTGTGTGTGGGACTTGTTGTATTAGTCCATCTATACTGACCTCCATCAGGTTGCAAACTGAATCTAATTTTTTTCTGCATCTAGCTCTGAAAAAATATTTGGCCTTCTAGCAGTGTGTCGGACTTTCTCTATTAGTCCATCTATACTGACCTCCATCAGGTTGCAAATTCAAAATAATTTTTATCTGCATCTACAGTACCTCTGAAAAAATATTTGGGCTTCTAGCTGTGTGTGGAACTTCTTGTATTAGTCCATCTATACTGACCTCCATCAGGTTGCAAACTGAATATATTTTTTTCTGCATCTACCTCTGAAAAAATATTGGGCTTCTAGCTGTGTGTGGGACTTGTTGTATTAGTCCATCTATACTGACCTCCATCAGGTTGCAAACTGAATATATTTTTTTCTGCATCTACCTCTGAAAAAATATTGGGCTTCTAGCTGTGTGTGGGACTTGTTGTATTAGTCCATCTATACTGACCTCCATCAGGTTGCAAACTGAATATAATTTTTTTCTGCATCTAGCTCTGAAAAAATATTTGACCTTCTAGCAGTGTGTCGGACTTTCTCTATTAGTCCATCTATACAGACCACCATCAGGTTGCAAATTCAAAATAATTTTTATCTGCATCTACAGTACCTCTGAAAAAATATTTGGGCTTCTAGCTGTGTGTGGGACTTGTTGTATTAGTCCATCTATACTGACCTCCATCAGGTTGCAAACTGAATATATTTTTTTCTGCATCTACCTCTGAAAAAATATTGGGCTTCTAGCTGTGTGTGGGACTTGTTGTATTTGTCCATCTATACTGACCTCCATCAGGTTGCAAACTGAATATATTTTTTTCTGCATCTACCTCTGAAAAAATATTGGGCTTCTAGCTGTGTGTGGGACTTGTTGTATTAGTCCATCTATACTGACCTCCATCAGGTTGCAAACTGAATATAATTTTTTTCTGCATCTAGCTCTGAAAAAATATTTGGCCTTCTAGCAGTGTGTCGGACTTTCTCTATTAGTCCATCTATACTGACCTCCATCAGGTTGCAAATTCAAAATAATTTTTATCTGCATCCACAGTACCTCTGAAAAAATATTTGGGCTTCTAGCTGTGTGTGGGACTTGTTGTATTAGTCCATCTATACTGACCTCCATCAGGTTGCAAACTGAATATATTTTTTTCTGCATCTACCACTGAAAAAATATTGGGCTTCTAGCTGTGTGTGGGACTTGTTGTATTAGTCCATCTATACTGACCTCCATAAGGTTGCAAACTGAATATATTTTTTTCTGCATCTACCTCTGAAAAAATATTGGGCTTCTAGCTGTGTGTGGGACTTGTTGTATTAGTCCATCTATACTGACCTCCATCAGGTTGCAAACTGAACATAATTTTTTTCTGCATCTAGCTCTGAAAAAATATTTGGCCTTCTAGCAGTGTGTCGGACTTTCTCTGTTAGTACATCTATACTGACCTCCATCAGGTTGCAAATTCAAAATAATATTTATCTGCATCTACAGTACCTCTGAAAAAATATTTGGGCTTCTAGCTGTGTATGGGACTTGTTGTATTAGTCCATCTATACTGACCTCCATCAGGTTGCAAACTGAATATATTTTTTTCTGCATCTACCTCTGAAAAAATATTGGGCTTCTAGCTGTGTGTGGGACTTGTTGTATTAGTCCATCTATACTGACCTCCATCAGGTTGTAAACTGAATATATTTTTTTCTGCATCTACCTCTGAAAAAATATTGGGCTTCTAGCTGTGTGTGGGACTTGTTGTATTAGTCCATCTATACTGACCTCCATCAGGTTGCAAACTGAATATAATTTTTTTCTGCATCTAGCTCTGAAAAAATATTTGGCCTTCTAGTAGTGTGTCGGACTTTCTCTATTAGTCCATCTATACTGACCTCCATCAGGTTGCAAATTAAAAATAATTTTTATCTACATCTACAGTACCTCTGAAAAAATATTTGGCCTTCTAGCAGTGTGTCGGACTTTCTCTATTAGTCCATCTATACTGACCTCCATCAGGTTGCAAATTCAAAATAATTTTTATCTGCATCTACAGTACCTCTGAAAAAATATTTGGCCTTCTAGCTGTGTGTGGGACTTGTTGTATTAGTCCATCTATACTGACCTCCATCAGGTTGCAAACTGAATCTAATTTTTTTCTGCATCTAGCTCTGAAAAAATATTTGGCCTTCTAGCAGTGTGTCGGACTTTCTCTATTAGTCCATCTATACTGACCTCCATCAGTTTGCAAATTCAAAATGATTTTTATCTGCATCTACAGTACCTCTGAAAAAATATTTGGGCTTCTAGCTGTGTGTGGAACTTCTTCTATTAGTCCATCTATACTGACCTCCATTAGGTTGCAAACTGAATATATTATTTTCTGCATCTACCTCTGAAAAAATATTGGGCTTCTAGCTGTGTGTGGGACTTGTTGTATTAGTCCATCTATACTGACCTCCATCAGGTTGCAAACTGAATATATTTTTTTCTGCATCTACCTCTGAAAAAATATTGGGCTTCTAGCTGTGTGTGGGACTTGTTGTATTAGTCCATCTATACTGACCTCCATCAGGTTGCAAACTGAATATAATTTTTTTCTGCATCTAGCTCTGAAAAAATATTTGGCCTTCTAGTAGTGTGTCGGACTTTCTCTATTAGTCCATCTATACTGACCTCCATCAGGTTGCAAATTAAAAATAATTTTTATCTGCATCTACAGTACCTCTGAAAAAATATTTGGCCTTCTAGCAGTGTGTCGGACTTTCTCTATTAGTCCATCTATACTGACCTCCATCAGGTTGCAAATTCAAAATAATTTTTATCTGCATCTACAGTACCTCTGAAAAAATATTTGTCCTTCTAGCTGTGTGTGGGACTTGTTGTATTAGTCCATCTATACTGACCTCCATCAGGTTGCAAACTGAATATATTTTTTTCTGCATCTACCTCTGAAAAAATATTGGGCTTCTAGCTGTGTGTGGGACTTGTTGTATTAGTCCATCTATACTGACCTCCATCAGGTTGCAAACTGAATATATTTTTTTCTGCATCTACCTCTGAAAAAATATTGGGCTTCTAGCTGTGTGTGGGATTTGTTGTATTAGTCCATCTATACTGACCTCCATCAGGTTGCAAACTGAATATATTTTTTTCTGCATCTACCTCTGAAAAAATATTGGGCTTCTAGCTGTGTTTGGGACTTGTTGTATTAGTCCATCTATACTGACCTCCATCAGGTTGCAAACTGAATATAATTTTTTTCTGCAACTAGCTCTGAAAAAATATTTGGCCTTCTAGTAGTGTGTCGGACTTTCTCTATTAGTCCATCTATACTGACCTCCATCAGGTTGCAAATTCAAAATAATTTTTATCTGCATCTACAGTACCTCTGAAAAAATATTTGGCCTTCTAGCAGTGTGTCGGACTTTCTCTATTAGTCCATCTATACTGACCTCCATCAGGTTGCAAATTCAAAATAATTTTTATCTGCATCTACAATACCTCTGAAAAAATATTTGGCCTTCTAGCTGTGTGTGGGACTTGTTGTATTAGTCCATCTATACTGACCTCCATCAGGTTGCAAACTGAATATAATTTTTTTCTGCATCTAGCTCTGAAAAAATATTTGGCCTTCTAGTAGTGTGTCGGACTTTCTCTATTAGTCCATCTATACTGACCTCCATCAGGTTGGAAATTCAAAATAATTTTTATCTGCATCTACAGTACCTCTGAAAAAATATTTGGGCTTCTAGCTGTGTGTGGGACTTGTTGTATTAGTCCATCTATACTGACCTCCATCAGGTTACAAACTGAATATATTTTTTTCTGCATCTACCTCTGAAAAAATATTGGGCTTCTAGCTGTGTGTGGGACTTGTTGTATTAGTCCATCTATACTGACCTGCATCAGGTTGCAAACTGAATATATTTTTTTCTGCACCTACCTCTGAAAAAATATTGGGCTTCTAGCTGTGTGTGGGACTTGTTGTATTAGTCCATCTATACTGACCTCCATCAGGTTGCAAACTGAATATATTTTTTTCTGCATCTACCTCTGAAAAAATATTGGGCTTCTAGCTGTGTGTGGGACTTGTATTAGTCCATCTATACTGACCTCCATCAGGTTGCAAATTAAAAATAATTTTTATCTACATCTACAGTACCTCTGAAAAAATATTTGGCCTTCTAGCAGTGTGTCGGACTTTCTCTATTAGTCCATCTATACTGACCTCCATCAGGTTGCAAATTCAAAATAATTTTTATCTGCATCTACAGTACCTCTGAAAAAATATTTGGCCTTCTAGCTGTGTGTGGGACTTGTTGTATTAGTCCATCTATACTGACCTCCATCAGGTTGCAAACTGAATCTAATTTTTTTCTGCATCTAGCTCTGAAAAAATATTTGGCCTTCTAGCAGTGTGTCGGACTTTCTCTATTAGTCCATCTATACTGACCTCCATCAGTTTGCAAATTCAAAATAATTTTTATCTGCATCCACAGTACCTCTGAAAAAATATTTGGGCTTCTAGCTGTGTGTGGAACTTCTTCTATTAGTCCATCTATACTGACCTCGATTAGGTTGCAAACTGAATATATTATTTTCTGCATCTACCTCTGAAAAAATATTGGGCTTCTAGCTGTGTGTGGGACTTGTTGTATTAGTCCATCTATACTGACCTCCATCAGGTTGCAAACTGAATATATTTTTTTCTGCATCTACCTCTGAAAAAATATTGGGCTTCTAGCTGTGTGTGGGACTTGTTGTATTAGTCCATCTATACTGACCTCCATCAGGTTGCAAACTGAATATAATTTTTTTCTGCAACTAGCTCTGAAAAAATATTTGGCCTTCTAGTAGTGTGTCGGACTTTCTCTATTAGTCCATCTATACTGACCTCCATCAGGTTGCAAATTCAAAATAATTTTTATCTGCATCTACAGTACCTCTGAAAAAATATTTGGCCTTCTAGCAGTGTGTCGGACTTTCTCTATTAGTCCATCTATACTGACCTCCATCAGGTTGCAAATTCAAAATAATTTTTATCTGCATCTACAATACCTCTGAAAAAATATTTGGCCTTCTAGCTGTGTGTGGGACTTGTTGTATTAGTCCATCTATACTGACCTCCATCAGGTTGCAAACTGAATATAATTTTTTTCTGCATCTAGCTCTGAAAAAATATTTGGCCTTCTAGTAGTGTGTCGGACTTTCTCTATTAGTCCATCTATACTGACCTCCATCAGGTTGGAAATTCAAAATAATTTTTATCTGCATCTACAGTACCTCTGAAAAAATATTTGGGCTTCTAGCTGTGTGTGGGACTTGTTGTATTAGTCCATCTATACTGACCTCCATCAGGTTGCAAACTGAATATATTTTTTTCTGCATCTACCTCTGAAAAAATATTGGGCTTCTAGCTGTGTGTGGGACTTGTTGTATTAGTCCATCTATACTGACCTGCATCAGGTTGCAAACTGAATATATTTTTTTCTGCATCTACCTCTGAAAAAATATTGGGCTTCTAGCTGTGTGTGGGACTTGTTGTATTAGTCCATCTATACTGACCTCCATCAGGTTGCAAACTGAATATATTTTTTTCTGCATCTACCTCTGAAAAAATATTGGGCTTCTAGCTGTGTGTGGGACTTGTATTAGTCCATCTATACTGACCTCCATCAGGTTGCAAATTGAATATAATTTTTTTCTGCATCTAACCCAGCCAATAGTTTTGGCCTAATACCACAGTTTGGCCACTCAGCTCTGCTCGGTTACCATCCATTGTTTTTTTGTGCAAACAACTCCAGAGTTGTGAATTAGTTAACCACCAAAATGAGTGGAAAAAGGCCTGCTGCTGGTGGAAAGGGGAATAGGCATGTTGGGAAGGGGAAAAAAGGTTGTGTCCGTGGGGTAGGTGTTAAAGCAACAGTAACATCTGCAGAAGAAAGACCATCTTCCAGCCAAACTAAAATGTCTACTTCTTTTAGCGGACAATGTGATAAGATCCCTTTCTTACGGCCACGCCAATCGCTACAAATTCCAGATGAGGCACAAAAACAGCAGGTGCTTCAACGGATATCAAGTGCTCCTTTAAGTGGGCTCTCCTCCACATCAACTTCAACATCACAAATACTCCAGTCCTCAAAGGTGTCACCCAAATCGCACTTGCTTCCTCACAGCTCCCAAATCTCCAGCTGCCCGTCTGAGTATGAGGTAGAACAGATGGTTGAGTCTGCAGAGCTGTTTACTCATACTATAGCCTGGGAATCAGAGGTCGACTCCAGTGCTTCTGTGAATCCAGACGAGGAAATGATCTGCACTGATGCCCTGAATCTTTATGAGTCGGATCCAGGACCAGACGCAGAAGGTTCTGACCATAATGTAGACCCTCATTCCCAAACTGTAACTCCTGTTGGTGGAGACAATGAGGAAGACGATGATAAGACTCAAATACCTGATTGGAGCGACAACTTTAGTTTTTTGTCAGGGCAGGAACAGGTTGGCTCTGAGGACGACGGGTCTGATAACACACAGGGTGATGATGATGAGGTTGGAGATCCCACTTACTGTCAACCCACAGTCAGCCAAGAGATGAGGTCAGCAGAGGAGGTGGAGGAAGATGCTAGTGACGACGAGGTCAGGTTGCGCCTTCCTGGACAGAGACGTAGTACTGGAAGCACGTCAACAACTGCATCCTCAAACACAACTCTGCCTCTCACCACAAGTCGTGGTGGCTCTTCAGGTCGCATGGGTGCTAAGCCTTGCATAGCCTGGGCATTTTTTCAGATCGATAAAGATGACCCAACTCGTGTTATCTGTAACATTTGTCAGCAAAAGCTAAGTAGAGGCCAAAAAATACATAGTTTGAGTACTTCATGCATGAACCGGCACATGGACATGAAGCATAAGTTGCAGTGGGAAGCTCAGTGTGCTACAATGCGGCCTAGCCGGCCGGGCCAACCACCGTCTGCCATATCTTGTGCATCCGCGGCCTCTTCATCCTCTGTGACTGGGGGGACAGCAGTCACACCTGTTTTGGGGCGCAGACCTGCCACCTCTTTACCCGCAACAGCCAGCGTGATTGGCAGGTCATCATTTTCTTTGGAGGTGGTAACACCAGCTGGTGTTGAGCGCTGTCCGACATCGATAGCACCACCTTTGGATCAAGGCAACCTAACATGTCCGCCTGCATCTTCCTCACAGACCAGCAGTTTGCCGGGGACACCCTTATCAACCCCGTCTAAGCACAATAGCCAGCCCTCGGTCCCTCAGATGTGGACAAGTAAAAGACCATTTCCTCCTAGCCATGAGAAAGCTAAGAGGTTGAATTTCACCATCTGCAAGCTCTTGGCTACAGAAATGCTGCCTTTCCGCCTGGTGGACACAGAGGATTTTCGAGACCTTATGTCCGTCGCAGTGCCCCAGTACCAGATGCCCAGTCGGCACTACTTCTCAAAGAAAGGTGTGCCTGCGCTCCACCAGCATGTCGCACACAACATCACCGCTTCTTTGAGAAACTCTGTGTGTGACAGGGTGCATTTCACCACAGACACTTGGACGAGTAGGCATGGACAGGGGCATTACATGTCGCTGACTGGGCACTGGGTAACTATGGTGACAGCAGGACAAGGGGCTGCTGTCCAAGTCTTGCCGTCCCCACGAGTTGTGCGTCAATCCTCTTTATGTCAAAGTTCCTCCACTGCTTCTGCCTCCTCAACCTCCTCTCGGTCTTCCACCTGCACCCAAAGCCTGTCTGGTCATGCCACAAGCTTTCTAACTGCGCAGAAGGGATCCTGCACACCTCCTTACTATGCTGGCAGTAGGGCTCAACGTCATCAGGCGGTTTTTACTTTGAAATGTCTGGGAAATGTGAGTCACACAGCTGAGGAGTTGTGGTCAGCTCTGGAGAACCAATTTCATGAATGGTTGTCTCCACTGGACCTGAAACCAGGGAAGGCCGTGTGCGACAATGCTGCAAACTTGGGTGCGGCCCTTCGCCGGGGCAATGTCACACATGTGCCTTGTATGGCTCACGTGTTGAACCTGGTTGTCCAGCAATTTTTAGCCCACTATCCCAGACTAGATGGCCTTCTGCAGAGGGCACGGTCGCTGTGTGCTCACTTCCGCCGTTCGCATCCCGCAGCTCAGCGACTTACATCTCTACAGAAGTCGTTGGGCCTGCCACTTCACCGGCTAAAATGCGATGTGCCTACCCGGTGGAATTCAACTCTGCACATGTTGCAGCGACTGTGGCAGCACCGACAAGCCCTGGTGCAATACGTTCTGACGTATAGCCTGGGCCAACGAGATTCAGAGGTGGGGCAAATCACGCTGGAGGAGTGGTCTCAGATCAGGGACCTATGCACCCTTCTGCACAGTTTTGAAATGGCGACGAAGATGTTTAGTGCTGACGATGCCATTATCAGCATGACTATTCCGGTGATTTACATGCTGGAGCACATGTTAAACAGAATTCGAAGTCAGGTGGTGGCACAAGAGGAGGTGGAGGAAGTAGAGGAGGAGGAGTTGTATGCGGAAGTGCTAACATCTGCAAGGTCCAGACGGTCGGCAGCACCAAGGCGGCAGGCATGTGAGGGTGGGGGAGATGATTTTACCAGGGCGCATGGTAGCAGCCAAACTAGTGAGGAAGGTGCAGGAGCCCAGGAAGAAGTGGAGGACGAACTGATGGAAGACTCATCAGATGAGGGAGACCTTGATCACATTTCTGTTGTGCGAGGTTGGGGGGAGAGGACAGAGGAAGGAAGCATGATTGTTACCTCGCCACCAACACAACAGGGACTTGGTGCTCCTGGATGCGCAACACACATGAGTGCCTTCTTGCTGCACTACCTGCAACATGACCCTCGAATTGTGAGAATTAGAAATAATCCTGACTACTGGGTTGCCACACTGTTAGATCCCCGGTACAAAAGTAAATTTGCAGAAATTATTCCTGCCATAGAAAGGGATGCACGCATGCAGGAGTATCAGCAGAGACTGTTGCAGAATCTTACATGTGCTTTTCCACAAAATACCAGTGGTGCACGTAGTGAATCTCACAGTTCCAACTTGCCAACCGTGGGACCGTCAAGTGTTCAGCACTCAAACCGTAACAGAACCACAGTATCTGCTGGTAACATCAATTTTGCGGAATCATTTCACCACTTTTTTAGCCCATCCTTTGCAAGGCCACAGGAGACAAGAAGTCTGACACATAGTCAACGCCTAGAGACGATGGTACAGGAGTATCTCCAAGTAAACATTGAAGCCACGACTGTGTCACTGGACCCTTGCTCTTTTTGGGCTTCCAATCTGGATAAATGGCCGGAGCTAGCCACTTACGCCTTGGAGATCTTGTCATGCCCCGCAGCCAGCGTTCTGTCTGAACGTGTGTTCAGCGCTGCTGGTGGTGTGCTGACAGATAAGCGCACGCGGCTCTCCACTGATAATGTAGACAGACTCACGTTCATAAAGATGAACAAATCATGGATCCGAAACGACTTTTCTACCCCTGTGTCATCCTGGGGAGAGTAAAAGCTTGATGATTGGTTAAAATCACCCTACCAACCGTTTTAAGCTTTCAAATTACTAATCATGTTTATCTGTATCTTGACTGGAAAATAATTTGGGCTTTGTAGCAGTGTGCAGCACTGATCCTATTAGGCCATCTATAATAAGCTCCACCAGATTTAAAATTAAAAATAATTTTTAGCTGCATCTAGGCCGGAAAATAATTTTGGGGCTCCGAGATGCGCAAGACACATAAGTGCCTTCTTGCTGCACTACCTGCAGCATGACCGTCATATTGTCAGAATTCGAAGTAATCATGACTACTGGGTTGCCACACTCTTAGATTCCCCAAACTTTTCGATCAACCTTTTCATTTTAATAAAGACCAAAAAAATGGTCATTTTTGAAATTATAAGCATTAGCAGGTTGTTAGAAACTGAAATCAAACAGTTTTCAACTCAAAACTTTATTGTAGGTGATGTTACATTTTCACATAGGACCCCTTGTTCGAAAGGAGCTTCTAAACTCTCTCGTCCATTGAATTTTTCAGGTTTTGGATGGTTTCTGCTTCAATTGTTTTGCATGAGGACAGAATACCCTCCCAGAGCTGTTGCTTAGATGTGAACTGCCTCTCGCCATCATAGACACTCCTTTTAATGATGCTCCAAAGGTTCTGAATGGGGTAGAGGTCAGGGGAGCATGGGGGTCACACCATAAGTTTGTCCCCTTTTATGCCCATATCAGCCAGAGATGCAGATGTTTTATGTGCAGCATGAGATGGTGCATTATCATGCAGAAAAATGATCTTGCTGTGAAATACACGGTTCTTCTTCTTGAACCATGGCAGGAAGTGCTGTGTGAGAAAATCCACATACATTATGGAGTTCATCTTTAGCGCCTTCAGGGATCCTAAAGGGGCCGACAATCTCTCTCCCCATGATTCCAGCCCAAAACATTACTCCACCTCCTCCTTGTTGCCGCTGTAGCCGTGTTTGCGTGGGGTGTCCATCAACCAGCCATCCTCCACTCCATCCATCTGGACCATCGAGCGCTGCACGGCACTCATCCGTGAACAAAACAGTTTTGAAATCAGTCTTCATGTAATGTTTGGCCCACTGGAGCCGTTTCTGCTTGTGTGAAGTGGATAGAGGAGGTCGACAGGATGGCGTATGCACAGCTGCAAACCTCTGAAGTACCCTGCATCTTGTTGTTCGGGGGACGTTGGAGGCACCAGCAGCTTCAAAAACTTGTCTGCTGCTATGACAAGGCTTTCTTGCCGCTGCTCTTTTAACCTGACGTAATTGCCTGTAGGAAAGAGTCCTCAATTTGCCCTTATCAGCACGCACACGTGTGTACTGTGAATCAGCTACATACTTCTAGATTGCTAAGACACTTCATCCTGATCATCGCACAATGTTGATTGTAGTCATGCCTTGACCTAAACACTCCACAATTTGTTGCTTCTCAGCAGCCGACACATCCTTTTTCTTTCCCATTTTGGCAGAAAATGTAGGCTGCTTAATAATGTGAGAGAGCCTTCTTAAGTAGTCTTGCCTTTCATTGGACACACCTGCCAAACTAATTAGCACAGGTGTCTGCAATTGCTTACAGTGATATAAAGAGCCCTGACACACATCACCATCAATGAGTTTAACTAACAAACAAACAAATTCTTCCCTTATCACTCCTAAACACTTTTTGCATAATAATTTGGAACGCAGTGTACATGTGCTTTTCCACAAAACACCAGTGGTTCACGTAGTGAATCTTACAGTTCTAACTTGCCAACCGAGGTCTGTATGGAATTGTTCAATAAAGGGCCCAAAATTAAGATAACATAGATGGGAGAGGTCTCTATGAATAGGAATTCCTAAGTATTTGATACCCTGTGAGGGCCAGGCAAAGGGAAAGCTGGACTGGATGGAATCCTATATGGATTTGGGGAGGGAGACATCGAGGGCCTCAGACTTCGCTGCATTGATTTTAAAATTTTACCATGTAACAAAGTGATCTATTTCAGCCATAACAGCAGGGATGGATATATGTGATTGAGTGATATATACTAGGACATCATCAGCAAATAGAGAGCACTTGTACTCGGTGCCTCCCACCTCAATCCACCTAATATTGGGGTTATGGCGAATTGATGAGAGCAGGTGCTCCGTCACTAGGATGTATAAGAGAGGGGACAGAGGACATCCCTGCCTTGTCCCATTGGTGATTGTGAAAGGTGATGAAAATGTTCTGACGCACCCCATGGGCCTTGGGACACCCGGAGCCGGACCCTTTTTGGTGGATGCTGGTGGTTGTAGTCTTCGTGGCTGCGACCCGGTTCCGTGGCTCAGGGCGGTCAAACCAGTGGCGGAACTATTTATGTGGTTTTGATGTTTAAATGTCCGACTACGCCACCCATGGATTGCGGTCAGAGTGAACCGCCGCTACAGGGCAGACCGCTGAGGCTGGTGTTGTGGGTGCAGCAGAGCGTAGCATAACTCCCCACGGGAGGAGTATAGCCTCAGGGCAGTGTATGCGGAGGATGGGGGTGATGGTGCAGGGCAGCAGCAGTAACGACACGGAGTCAGTGATGCAGTCCAGGGCCTTTACTCACAGTTCTTATTATCCAGACCACGTCTGCAGGTAACGGCTGCCCACGTCGTACTGTGCTCACCAGGTGAGGGGCTCAGACAACTCCCAGATAGCTTTGGAGCACTTTACAGGACCCCCTTTGTGTGTCCTTTGTCTGGCCTTTCTTACCAACACTTCTGTCCGGCTGCCTCGGGCCTCCTCTTGGTAAACTTGGCGCCAGTTTCCCTGACCCTATGTGGTGCCTTCCTAGCGGGTGTAGCGAGGGGCTGCGCCACATAAAATGTCAGAGCCTCCGGTTTCTAGCTGAGGGTCGTTTCCTGCCTCCACTAGTTCGGGGACCGGTCTCCCCCTTTGGCCTGACCCCTCCACGCAGGTGGATTCGGGCGTGCGGTGGCGACTCGCCCGTCCGCACCCCTGGGATCCCTTCATTCCTCGTTCCTGGAGCCTTCTCCGCTCCTCTTCCTTCCTTCTCCCTCTTCCAGGCCTGGGCCTCTGTTACTAGGCCCGCCTCCGGAGCAGAGCTCATGCAGAGCCCCTGCTCCCTGCCACTTCTGCTCAGACTTCTCTGCACTGAACTAAGATGGTGCCCACCTTTTATACTCCCTTCTCAATGCACCCAGGAACTGCTTCCTCCCTGCTCCTGCACTACAGGGTTCCCCTTCCTCAGTGTTCCCTCCCCCCACTCCAGCCAGGGACAGGGACTGTCGTGCCCATCTCAGGGGCATATTGGTCGCCCTGCCCCACGGCAATGTGGTGTAATGCATGCAGGTGTCGGGTCCTGATCCACACTCCATCCTTACCTGAGAGTGAGATATCACACCTCTGGGTGAGGTGCAATACGTCTGTAGCAACCGAGCTCTCAGGGTGCTACAGTTCCATTTATCTTCAGCCTAGGTGACGTATTGCGATACAGGGCCGTGATTTTGGCTATAAAAGGGTCCCCTAGACCCCTACCCCAAGCTTTTTAAGAGAATCATATATGGCGTGCCAGGAGACTCTATGGAATGCTTTCTCAGCATCCAACGAGAGCATCTAATTACAAATTTTTAACTGCATCTAGCCCAGGAAATACTTTGTGCCTAGTAGCAGTGTCTGCTAGTCAGCGGATTATCCCGGCTGTTAAGCAAGCTACACCACCTGTAGTTTAGACACTTAATTTTTTCAAAGGAAATGCTTCGGGACCATGGGATACTTAGTGAAGAGCATCAGGAGGCACCCCAAGGCATAGGGGCTGGGACTGGCAGTAGGATGCCTTGCGGTGGACAGCCGAGCTCGATCCTTATAAAAGCTTTTTAACTGCAGCAGCTTTAGTGGACGCTACTGGAGCTGGAATTACCGCGGCTGCTGGCATGAGACTTGCCCTCCAATAGATCCTTGTAAATGGATTTAAAGTGTATTCATTCAAATTAGAGAGACAATTTAAATTAAAAAGCTTAGAGCTGCCTCCACCACAGGGGGGCTCGCTCGACCCACCAGCGGACAGGCACCAGTATTGGGAGAGGGGGGCTGGCCGTCAGGGTTCACCGCGGCTCTGGCACAAACCCGGCGACACGGAGGTGGCACGGGCAGGAGCGGACTGGCCGTGTCGGCTTCTCACTTTTTGGATTTTAGAAGGGCATGACATGCCTATATCTGTGTCTCCCCCTCCTTTTACTCCTCCACCTCTTTTATTTTCGCATGACTATATGTACTTGTCACTTTTCCATGTGTTAGTTATGTCTTCTGAGCAGTTTGTCAGCTTTTGGACACCTTTGAAGGTGTTTTCTATGTGTTTCTATGTGTTTTTGTTTGCCTGCCATTGGTTTTAATGGTGTTCGAAGGTGTTCGACGAACAGTTTGACGAACAGTTCGGCGAACACACGGGTGTTCGACGAACCGAACCGAACTCGAACACTACGGGGGTGGCTCAACACTAATTAAGAGGCTACATTGGCAAGTCTGCTTTTTATACTAAAGATCCTGCTGTGTTTTTATAGTTTTAAGTGAGCACACAGAGACCGTGGTTCTGCAGCAGCCCATCCAGGCCAGGATAGTGGCTGAGAAATTTCTGTACCATCAGGTTGAGGATACGAGCCATGCAAGGCACATGTGTGAGGCTGCCCTGGCGTAGGGCCGCCACCAGGTTTGCAACATTATAGCACATGGCCTTCCCTTGCTCCAGGTTCAGTGGAGACATCCTTTGCTCAAACTCGGCATGGATAGCTGTTGTGAGGCAGTGAGGGGGATCATATGCGAGGGACGGTATGTATCCCCCAGGATGCGCATAGAGACATATTGAACCCGCTGGAGTGCATTGCAATCACAGAAACAGCAGTGCTTGCAGTGAAAAATAAAAGTAAAAGTTTGAATGTGGTAAAGCTATTTGACCAAGTCGGATTTAAGAAAACCTGACCTGGGCTTTTATTTTTTGAATGATCTACAGGATGGTAGTTTGGCGGGTCACTACCTCCAGCCCGGGTCTTACAACTTGCTCATGTCTGGGATTCACATTTTAACCTCAGCAAAGGTTTGCATGTGTCAGTGGTTTGTTTTCTAGCTGCAGAGCAGTAGGCTCTGTGCACCTCAAGCCTGTGTGAAGGCATAGCACATAGGCCTGTGAAGGCAACATAATGGGTGCACCTCTGAGCAAAATGACGCTGCGGTCGCCCATGGCAATCAATTTTCACAGACTGTTTGGACCACCCGGCTGCGATCCAGAGGACATTATTTTCATTTAAGTTTTGAGTTTTTACAAATACAGACATTTAAATTGAACTTTTCTTGGGTCACATTACCGCACAGTGTGAAGACCACCACACTACACTGTCCATAACTCTTGATAAGTTTGACTGCGATATCCAAGGCATATTAACCCCAGAACACCAAATGACGGCGATAACCCATCATGGCAGGACCATAACGGGTCATCCCCATCATGACTTTGAACTGTCACTGCTTGACTGTATGAACTCACATGAACATTCCCACGGCCGCACAGGTCAGGCACACCTCCCAGAACATCCCATCAATCCAGGAAGACGAGAATCCCATACCATTCCCGTCTTCCTGGATCATGGCTGAGCACCTGGGATGGTACAAGAGGATGGAGCTGAATATCCCGGTCATGATTGGTGTGTGTGCGGTGTCTGCGGGTTTCTGCGCGTGTTTGCGGGTGTCTGCCGGTGTCTGCAGGAGTCTGCGCGATGTCTGCGGGTGTCTGCGTGCAGGCAGACTTAGGCTGATGTGACACTGCTACTCCCATCGGCCTATGTCAGTCCCCCGTCCACTCATGCCAGCAGGATCAGCTCGATGGGAGCAGTAGTTCCCATCAGCCTGATCCTGTTAATTAAACTGCCCCATATGCTATTTTTTCCCCTCAGCTGTTCATTTGAAATAACCGGCGGGAAAGCCGGCAGTGAAAAGACTTCACCGCCGGCTTTCCAGTTCTGTGCTGCACTACCCGCTCCCTGATGTGCACCAGGGTGCGGGGAGCGTACATCAGGGAGCGGGGAGCGTAGCACAGAACGGGAAAGCCGGCGGTGAAGTCTTTTCACTGCCGGCTTCCCCGCCCGGGTCCTTCGCTCCACACTCCTTGGTGCTGCGCTCCCCGCCCGGTCCTAACTTAGGATCGGGATGGGAGGTGGTGGGGGGAGCGGAGGATCCAACCCGTGTTGTCTTATTAATTTAGTTCTCCATGTTCTGGTGTGTATTTGTTTAGTTCTCCAACCCATTCTTGCCCACCCCCAGGTGTTAACGTCTGGTGACGAGGGTTTGGATTGTGCTCGGACCCTACTTCGTCCGGGCTCAGATCAACTGAAAAAAATTTTGAGCATTGCTACACAAGCGTTCCCCGTCTTGAGTCTGTGAAACTTTGGATCAGTCCTCTCCGGAGCAATATAAGATATTACAGGTTGGAGAGGTGATAATAACGTTATATTGGTACAGCCGGTTTCACACTGTACACAGACTCTGGAGCTATATAACATATTTCAGGTCGGGGAGGTGATAATAAAATTATCGGTACAGCTAGGGTCACACTGTACACAGATTTCAGAGTGATACAAAATATTACAGGTCACGGGGGAGGTGATAACGTTGCATCGGTACAGCAGAGGTCACACTGTACAGAGGCTCTAGAGCGATATAATATATTACAGGTCTTGGGGGGAGGTGATCAATGTTGTTATTTTGTCCATGTTGGCAATTTTCCATGTGAGTAGTTTTCCATGTGGGCAATTTTGCTTGTGGGCAATTTTCCTGTGGGCATTCATAGCTGTGGGCTTTTTTTCTGTGGACATTTTTTCTGTGGGCATTTTTCTTCTTGGTATTTTTCTGGTCACCGTGTCGGTCGAGCCTGTTCTAGAACATTCTTTTGTAGTGGAGGTTGATGCTTCAGTGATTGAAGTGAGAGCAGTGTTGTCACAGGATACACCGTCTCTCCCTCAACTCTGTTCATCGGCATTCTTTTCACAAAAATTTTCTTCTGCCGCACTATGATATTGGCAATCATGAATTGTTGCCAATCAAATGGACCTTTGAGGTAAGGCACCACTATTGTATATAAAATTACTGTTATCACAGACCACAAAAATCTGACGTATCTTGTGTCAGTCAAAAGACTAAATTATAGGCAAGCTAGATGGGCTTTGTGCTTCTCTAGGTTTGATTGTGTAGTGACATTTAGACCTGGTACAAAAAAACATGAAAGCCGATGCTCTCTACTGAAGTTTCTGGGCACCTGCCCAAACCGTGGACCTGTGGCATTTTTTGATGCCTTGATAATAATTCCATCACCTGTGTAATACTAAGGAGCTCCTGAAAACCTAATCTGTTTGGGGGGGTCCTGAGCTCTGGAGTTGAGAAACACTGCTCTAGATCTTGTTGAGGAGATACATAAAAATCAAGTGTTAGCCCTTGGCAATACTCCATCCCAAAAATTATTTGTGCCTCCCCAGTTTTGTCTTGGAGTACTCCAGGAGTCTCATGATTCTGTTTTTACTGGGATTAGCAATACAATCTGACTAATAACCAGGAATGTTTGTGGCCAACCATTGTTCGAGATTGTAGACAATATGTTAATGATTAAGAAATTTGTGTCCGAACAAAAACACCCCAAATCCGCCTCGCTCAACGTCTTCAGTCCTTATGACGCTCCCCCTAGGACCGAGGGGTACTCGCCACCGGGTCCAACGGTTCCTTGGGATTGTCACGGGGGCGTCACCCGGTCCAGGGCCCTAAGCGGTCAATAAAAAGAACAAGGACAGTTTGTTTAGGGAAAAAGTTTTGTCATGCCACCCGTGGTGTGCAGCTATAGGGAGCCGCCACTGCTATTCTGATCCAGTGGGGCTGATGGTGACGCAGCTAAGATAGTGCTGCTCTCCACTGGCAGAGCTAGGCCCCAGGGCAGTACATTGAATGGATGTTGGGGTGCAGGACTGAGGGTGGAGATAATGACCAGATAACACAAGAATGGCGCTTTCCTCTACCTTTACTTGAGGATTGCTGGAGCAGACCGATGCACTGATCACAGAAAGTAATGGAGATCTGGGCAGCCTAGAAGCAATTTGGGGATCCACCTGGCCAGGTGGAGTTGTATGCCTTCCTTCTGCGCTGTCCTCTTTGGCCCTGCTACCTAAAGCTATGCTGTGGACCTCTTTCCTAAGCAATCATTAAATCCTCACCCGTATGGCAGGCAGCTCGAGCATTTTTCAGTCGGCGCTCCATCGTGGCAGCTCCGGACTCTAGTAGGCTGCTGAGCCGCTGGATGTTTGATGGGGCCAGGAGACCTACAGTCTCCTGCCCTCCGGATTTAGCTGCCAGGACTTCAGTATCAAAGAAAACACGGACTCCGGTGTCCGGTTTCTGGCGCTATTCTCTGGGGCGAGCTTAGTCACAGCTCCACTCCCCAGGTTCTCTCTCGTCTCTCTCCCATCTCCAACTGACTTTTCTCACTCCAACTGACTTTTCTAAACCCGCCTCCAGGCTCCAATTTAAAGGGGGAGCTCCCCTGAAACCGGGTTAGAGCTCCCCCTTCCGGTCTGGAGCAAGGAAATGTGTTGGATGCTGGTGTTACCTGATAAGGGGACCCCTCCTTGTTTCTATGCTTGGCATCACCCCCTGTGAGGGAGGCAATGCCACTGTGGCAACCGGACTCCTGGGGTGCCACATTCCCCCCAGTTAAAATCAGTACACCAGTACTGAGGACACCTTTAGAGTTAAACAATTAACGACAATAACGATTCATATTACCAAAAATTTACAAAGTCTCAAAAAGGCAAAAATTGCAGAAAAACAAACAAAAAAAAAATTGGGAGCAGTCATTGCGGCGCTTATTCTTTACACTGCTTGTCTTTTTCCGGGTACCTGAAGGTTGATTGGTGGGAACCACCTTAACCCACTTTGTGTATTGTCCCTGGGCATGGCTTCAGGGCACTCTGTAGGTGGGCCTGTGTTTCGGCCACGCTGGCGGTTTATTTTCAAGGCTAACAATTAACTTTACTCAAGATTGTTCTGATCACATCTAGTCCTGTGGTCCATTTGTCCATAAACATAATAACTATGTACACTCACGATTTCTTAAAAGTTCTTACAGGAAGTCTCTGTAGGTTCTCATGCTTAACGTTTGCAATTATATACTATACACTGTTATCTTATTACACCTTAGTCCCTATAAAGGGCAGGGAGCTGACCTCTGGTACTACGGGTTGATCTAAGCATGTTCAGTTATTGCTAATGACCTACCGGGTCTCTAGTGTCTGCCGCTGGTGTGGTGGATGCACTATTCACTATGCTACTTGTGGACCTATGTAGCACTGGTATACTAGATTGCCTTCTGCGAACTCCTAAACTCACCATGGGACTGACAGATTCACCGCTAGCAGGGGGTAGATTCACTCGTTCCACTGCGGTTGTGGCATCTGTTGCTGGGGCCGTCTGGTGTCCCAGCTGTTCTAGAGTCTCTGCGGCTTCTGGTAAGGCTACTTGGGGAAAGATCAGGACAAGTACCACGATTGCTTGGGTCACCTGCGCCCAAGACCAGGGAAATTCTCCAAGGATGGTTTGGACCGTCTCTTCCACCTTTTCTGTGTGCTGGGGGCTGTTTTGGTCTTCCTCTTGATGTCTCAGTTGATCAGGGCATATCTTTAGGTGGTCTCTTGAGTAGTGTTGAGCCACCCCCGTAGTGTTCGAGTTCGGTTCGGTTCGTCGAACACCCGTGTGTTCGCCGAACTGTTCGTCGAACTGTTCGTCGAACACCTTCGAACACCGTTAAAACCAATGGCAGGCAAACAAAAACACATAGAAACACATAGAAAACACCTTCAAAGGTGTCCAAAAGCTGACAAACTGCTCAGAAGACACAACTAACACATGGAAAAGTGACAAGTACATATAGTCATGCGAAAAGAAAAGAGGTGGAGGAGTAAAAGGAGGGGGAGACACAGATATAGGCATGTCATGCCCTTCTAAAATCCAAAAAGTGAGAAGCCGAGACGGCCAGTCCGCTCCTGCCCGTGCCACCTCCGTGTCGCCGGGTTTGTGCCAGAGCCGCGGTGAACCCTGACGGCCAGCCCCCCTCTCCCAATACTGGTGCCTGTCCGCTGGTGGGTCGAGAGAGCCCCCCTGTGGTGGAGGCAGCTCTAAGCTTTTAAATTTAAATTGTCCCTCTAATTTGAATGAATACACTTTAAATCCATTTACAAGGATCTATTGGAGGGCAAGTCTCATGCCAGCAGCCGCGTAATTCCAGCTCCAGTAGCGTCCACTAAAGCTGCTGCAGTTAAAAAGCTTTTATAAGGATCGAGCTCGGCTGTCCACCGCAAGGCATCCTAGTGCCAGTCCCAGCCCCTATGCCTTGGGGTGCCTCCTGATGCTCTTCACTAAGTATCCCGTGGTCCCGAAGCATTTCCTTTGAAAAAATTAAGTGTCCAAACTACAGGTGGTGTAGCTTGCTTAACAGCCGGGATAATCCACTGACTAGCAGACACTGCTACTAGGCACAAAGTATTTCCTGGGCTAGATGCAGTTAAAAATTTGTAAGTAGATACTCTCGTTGGATGCTGAGAAAGCATTCCATAGAGTCTCCTGGCACGCCATATATGATTCTCTTAAAAAGCTTGGGGTAGGGGTCTAGCGGACCCTTTTATAGCCAAAATCACGGCCCTGTATCACAATACGTCACCTAGGCTGAAGATTAATGGAACTGTAGCACTGAGGGCTCGGTTGCTACAGACGTATTGCACCTCACCCAGAGGTGTGATATCTCACTCTCAGATAAGGATGGAGTGTGGATCAGGACCCGACACCTGCATGCATTACACCACATTGCCGTGGGGCAGGGCGACCAATATGCCCCTGAGATGGGCACGACAGTCCCTGTCCCTGGCTGGAGTGGGGGGAGGGAACACTGAGGAAGGGGAACCCTGCAGTGCAGGAGCAGGGAGGAAGCAGTTCCTGGGTGCATTGAGAAGGGAGTATAAAAGGTGGGCACCATCTTAGTTCAGTGCAGAGAAGTCTGAGCAGAAGTGGCAGGGAGCAGGGGCTCTGCATGAGCTCTGCTCCGGAGGCGGGCCTAGTAACAGAGGCCCAGGCCTGCAAGAGGGAGAAGGAAGGAAGAGGAGCGGAGAAGGCTCCAGGAACGAGGAATGAAGGGATCCCAGGGGTGCGGACGGGCGAGTCGCCACCGCACGCCCGAATCCACCTGCGTGGAGGGGTCAGGCCAAAGGGGGAGACCGGTCCCCGAACTAGTGGAGGCAGGAAACGACCCTCAGCTAGAAACCGGAGGCTCTGACATTTTATGTGGCGCAGCCCCTTGCTCCACCCGCTAGGAAGGCACCACATAGAGTCAGGGAAACTGGCGCCAAGTTTACCAAGAGGAGGCCCGAGGCAGCCGGACAGAAGTGTTGGTAAGAAAGGCCAGACAAAGGACACACAAAGGGGGTCCTGTGAAGCGCTCCAAAGTTATCTGGGAGTTGTCTGAGCCCCTCACCTGGTGAGCACAGTACGACGTGGGCAGCCGTTACCTGCAGACGTGGTCTGGATAATAAGAACTGTGAGTAAAGGCCCTGAACTGCATCACTGACTCCGTGTCGTTACTGCTGCTGCCCTGCACCATCACCCCCATCCTCCGCATACACTGCCCTGAGGCTATACTCCTCCCGTGGGGAGTTATGCTACGCTCTGCTGCACCCACAACACCAGCCTTAGCGGTCTGCCCTGTAGCGGCGGTTCACTCTGACCGCAATCCACGGGTGGCGTAGTCGGACATTTAAACATCAAAACCACATAAATAGTTCCGCCACTGGTTTGACCGCCCTGAGCCACGGAACCGGATCGCCGCCACGAAGACTACAACCACCAGCATCCACCAAAAAGGGTCCGGCTCCGGGTGTCCCAAGGCCCAGGGGGTGCGTCAGAACATTTTCATCACCTTTCACAATCACCAATGGGACAAGGCAGGGATGTCCTCTGTCCCCTCTCTTATACATCCTAGTGACGGAGCACCTGCTCTCATCAATTCGCCATAACCCCAATATTAGGTGGATTGAGGTGGGAGGCACCGAGTACAAGTGCTCTCTATTTGCTGATGATGTCCTAGTATATATCACTCAATCACATATATCCATCCCTGCTGTTATGGCTGAAATAGATCACTTTGTTACATGGTAAAATTTTAAAATCAATGCAGCGAAGTCTGAGGCCCTAGATGTCTCCCTCCCTAAATCCATAGAGGATTCCATCCAGTCCAACTTTCCCTTTGCCTGGCCCTCACAGGGTATCAAATACTTAGGAATTCCTATTCATAGAGACCTCTCCCATCTATGTTATCTTAATTTTGGGCCCTTTATTGAACAATTCCATACAGACCACGGTTGGCAAGTTGGAACTGTGAGATTCACTACGTGCACCACTGGTATTTTGTGGAAAAGCACATGTAAGATTCTGCAACAGTCTCTGCTGATACTCCTGCATGCGTGCATCCCTTTCTATGGCAGGAATAATTTCTGCAAATTTACTTTTGTACCGGGGATCTAACAGTGTGGCAACCCAGTAGTCAGGATTATTTCTAATTCTCACAATTCGAGGGTCATGTTGCAGGTAGTGCAGCAAGAAGGCACTCATGTGTGTTGCGCATCCAGGAGCACCAAGTCCCTGTTGTGTTGGTGGCGAGGTAACAATCATGCTTCCTTCCTCTGTCCTCTCCCCCCAACCTCGCACAACAGAAATGTGATCAAGGTCTCCCTCATCTGATGAGTCTTCCATCAGTTCGTCCTCCACTTCTTCCTGGGCTCCTGCACCTTCCTCACTAGTTTGGCTGCTACCATGCGCCCTGGTAAAATCATCTCCCCCACCCTCACATGCCTGCCGCCCTGGTGCTGCCGACCGTCTGGACCTTGCAGATGTTAGCCCTTCCGCATACAACTCCTCCTCCTCTACTTCCTCCACCTCCTCTTGTGCCACCACCTGACTCCGAATTCTGTTTAACATGTGCTCCAGCATGTAAATCACCGGAATAGTCATGCTGATAATGGCATCGTCAGCACTAAACATCTTCGTCGCCATTTCAAAACTGTGCAGAAGGGTGCAGAGGTCCCTGATCTGAGACCACTCCTCCAGCGTGATTTGCCCCACCTCTGAATCTCGTTGGCCCAGGCTATACGTCAGAACGTATTGCACCAGGGCTTGTCGGTGCTGCCACAGTCGCTGCAACATGTGCAGAGTTGAATTCCACCGGGTAGGCACATCGCATTTTAGCCGGTGAAGTGGCAGGCCCAACGACTTCTGTAGAGATGTAAGTCGCTGAGCTGCGGGATGCGAACGGCGGAAGTGAGCACACAGCGACCGTGCCCTCTGCAGAAGGCCATCTAGTCTGGGATAGTGGGCTAAAAATTGCTGGACAACCAGGTTCAACACGTGAGCCATACAAGGCACGTGTGTGACATTGCCCCGGCGAAGGGCCGCACCCAGGTTTGCAGCATTGTCGCACACGGCCTTCCCTGGTTTCAGGTCCAGTGGAGACAACCATTCATGAAATTGGTTCTCCAGAGCTGACCACAACTCCTCAGCTGTGTGACTCACATTTCCCAGACATTTCAATGTAAAAACCACCTGATGACGTTGAGCCCTACTGCCAGCATAGTAAGGAGGTGTGCAGGATCCCTTCTGCGCAGTTAGAAAGCTTGTGGCATGATCAGACAGGCTTTGGGTGCAGGTGGAAGACCGAGAGGAGGTTGAGGAGGCAGAAGCAGTGGAGGAAAAATGACATAAAGAGGATTGACGCACAACTCGTGGGGACGGCAAGACTTGGACAGCAGCCCCTTGTCCTGCTGTCACCATAGTTACCCAGTGCCCAGTCAGCGACATGTAACGCCCCTGTCCATGCCTACTCGTCCAAGTGTCTGTGGTGAAATGCACCCTGTCACACACAGAGTTTCTCAAAGAAGCGGTGATGTTGTGTGCGACATGCTGGTGGAGCGCAGGCACACCTTTCTTTGAGAAGTAGTGCCGACTGGGCATCTGGTACTGGGGCACTGCGACGGACATAAGGTCTCGAAAATCCTCTGTGTCCACCAGGCGGAAAGGCAGCATTTCTGTAGCCAAGAGCTTGCAGATGGTCAAATTCAACCTCTTAGCTTTCTCATGGCTAGGAGGAAATGGTCTTTTACTTGTCCACATCTGAGGGACCGAGGGCTGGCTATTGTGCTTAGACGGGGTTGATAAGGGTGTCCCCGGCAAACTGCCGGTCTGTGAGGAAGATGCAGGCGGACATGTTAGGTTGCCTTGATCCAAAGGTGGTGCTATCGATGTCGGACAGCGCTCAAGACCAGCTGGTGTTACCACCTCCAAAGAAAATGATGACCTGCCAATCACGCTGGCTGTTGCAGGTAAAGAGGTGGCAGGTCTGCGCCCCAAAACAGGTGTGACTGCTGTCCCCCCAGTCACAGAGGATGAAGAGGCCGCGGATGCACAAGATATGGCAGACGGTGGTTGGCCCGGCCGGCTAGACCGCATTGTAGCACACTGAGCTTCCCACTGCAACTTATGCTTCATGTCCATGTGCCGGTTCATGCATGAAGTACTCAAACTATGTATTTTTTGGCCTCTACTTAGCTTTTGCTGACAAATGTTACAGATAACACGAGTTGGGTCATCTTTATTGATCTGAAAAAATGCCCAGGCTATGCAAGGCTTAGCACCCATGCGACCTGAAGAGCCACCACGACTTGTGGTGAGAGGCAGAGTTGTGTTTGAGGATGCAGTTGTTGACGTGCTTCCAGTACTACGTCTCTGTCCAGGAAGGCGCAACCTGACCTCGTCGTCACTAGCATCTTCCTCCACCTCCTCTGCTGACCTCATCTCTTGGCTGACTGTGGGTTGACAGTAAGTGGGATCTCCGACCTCATCATCATCACCCTGTGCGTTATCACACCCGTCGTCCTCAGAGCCAACCTGTTCCTGCCCTGACAAAAAACTAAAGTTGTCGCTCCAATCAGGTATTTGAGTCTTATCATCGTCTTCCTCATTGTCTCCACCAACAGGAGTTACAGTTTGGGAATGAGGGTCTACATTATGGTCAGAACCTTCTGCGTCTGGTCCTGGATCCGACTCATAAAGATTCTGGGCATCAGTGCAGATCATTTCCTCGTCTGGATTCACAGAAGCGCTGGAGTCGACCTCTGATTCCCAGGCTATAGTATGAGTAAACAGCTCTGCAGACTCAACCATCTGTTCTACCTCATACTCAGACGGGCAGCTGGAGATTTGGGAGCTGTGAGGAAGCAAGTGCGATTTGGGTGACACCTTTGAGGACTGGAGTATTTGTGATGTTGAAGTTGATGTGGAGGAGAGCCCACTTAAAGGAGCACTTGATATCCGTTGAAGCACCTGCTGTTTTTGTGCCTCATCTGGAATTTGTAGCGATTGGCGTGGCCGTAAGAAAGGGATCTTATCACATTGTCCGCTAAAAGAAGTAGACATTTTAGTTTGGCTGGAAGATGGTCTTTCTTCTGCACCTACCCCACGGACACAACCTTTTTTCCCCTTCCCAACACGCCTATTCCCCTTTCCACCAGCAGCAGGCCTTTTTCCACTCATTTTGGTGGTTAACTAATTCACAACTCTGGAGTTGTTTGCACAAAAAAACAATGGATGGTAACCGAGCAGAGCTGAGTGGCCAAACTGTGGTATTAGGCCAAAACTATTGGCTGGGTTAGATGCAGAAAAAAATTATTTTTAATTTGCAACCTGATGGAGGTCAGTATAGATGGACTAATAGACCAAGTCCCACACACCGCTAGAAGCCCAAATATTTTTTCAGAGCTAGATGCAGAAAATTTTTTTATTCAATTTGCAACCTGATGGAGGTCAGTATAGATGGACTAATAGACCAAGTCCCACACACTGCTAGAAGCCCAAATATTTTTTCAGAGCTAGATGCAGAAAAAAATTATTTTTAATTTGCAACCTGATGGAGGTCAGTATAGATGGACTAATAGACCAAGTCCCACACACCGCTAGAAGCCCAAATATTTTTTCAGAGCTAGATGCAGAAAAAAATTATTTTTAATTTGCAACCTGATGGAGGTCAGTATAGATGGACTAATAGACCAAGTCCCACACACCGCTAGAAGCCCAAATATTTTTTCAGAGCTAGATGCAGAAAAAAATTATATTCAATTTGCAACCTGCTGGAGGTCAGTATAGAAGGACTAATAGAACAAGTCCCACACACTGCTAGAAGCCCAAATATTTTTTCAGAGCTAAATGAAGAAAAAAATTATTTTTAATTTGCAACCTGATGGAGGTCAGTATAGATGGACTAATAGACCAAGTCCCACACACTGCTAGAAGCCCAAATATTTTTTCAGAGCTAGATGTAGAAAAAAAATATTTTTAATTTGCAACCTGATGGAGGTCAGTATAGATGGACTAATAGACCAAGTCCCACACACTGCTAGAAGCCCAAATATTTTTTCAGAGCTAGATGCAGAAAAAAATTATTTTTAATTTGCAACCTGATGGAGGTCAGTATAGATGGACTAATAGACCAAGTCCCACACACCGCTAGAAGCCCAAATATTTTTTCAGAGCTAGATGCAGAAATTTTTTTTATTCAATTTGCAACCTGATGGAGGTCAGTATAGATGGACTAATAGACCAAGTCCCACACACTGCTAGAAGCCCAAATATTTTTTCAGAGCTAGATGCAGAAAAAAATTATTTTTAATTTGCAACCTGATGGAGGTCAGTATAGATGGACTAATAGACGAAGTCCCACTCACTGCTAGAAGCCCAAATATTTTTTCAGAGCTAGATGCAGAAAAAAATTATTTTTAATTTGCAACCTGATGGAGGTCAGTATAGATGGACTAATAGAACAAGTCCCACACGCTGCTAGAAGCCCAAATATTTTTTCAGAGATAAATGAAGAAAAAAAATAATTTTTAATTTGCAACCTGATGGAGGTCAGTATAGATGGACTAATAGACCAAGTCCCACACACTGCTAGAAGCCCAAATATTTTTTCAGAGCTAGATGCAGAAAAAAATTATTTTTAATTTGCAACCTGATGGAGGTCAGTATAGATGAACTAATAGACCAAGTCCCACACACCGCTAGAAGCCCAAATATTTTTTCAGAGCTAGATGCAGAAAAAAATTATATTCAATTTGCAACCTGCTGGAGGTCAGTATAGAAGGACTAATAGAACAAGTCCCACACACTGCTAGAAGCCCAAATATTTTTTCAGAGCTAAATGAAGAAAAAAATTATTTTTAATTTGCAACCTGATGGAGGTCAGTATAGATGGACTAATAGACCAAGTCCCACACACTGCTAGAAGCCCAAATATTTTTTCAGAGCTAGATGCAGAAAAAAATTATATTCAGTTTGCAACCTGATGGAGGTCAGTATAGATGGACTAATAGAATGATGCTATGCCCAAAAGATTTTACTTCACTAGGTGCAGTAAAAAAATTGGTATTCTATACACAGGTGGTATATCTTGCAACACAGATAGGCTACTCCACTGACTAACACACTCTGCAATAGGCCAAAAAGGATTAGCTTTGCTAGATTCAGCCAAATGCTGTGAAAAAAACTTGCACAGCACTGGCACAGACCTGCCTGGCAAAAACTGATAGGAACTGATGTAACCTAGTCCTGAAAAGGACTCCAATCACAATTAGTCTTTACTCCCACAATCTATCTATTTAAGAGCACAGACCTGCCTGATAAAAGTCGTAGGAAATGCTGTAACCTAGTCCTTAAAAGGACTGCAATCACAACTATTCCCTACTCCCAAGCTATCTGTATATTTGTGCGAAAATTGGCTTGAAATTAACAAGGTATAGCGCACACAGCAACAGCGGTGCCGTCTAACACGCAGCTGCAGCAGTGAGAAAATGGTGGCGACGGGGAAAATGGCTTGGTCTTATAGGGCAAGGACATGTGACATACACTGCCAATGACACATGCCCTTGCTTGTGTGAAAAAAAGCACTTCGCTCCGTGTGTGCGCTGCTGATAGGCTGACAGATTGCACCTCCCCACTGCAAATGCGGGAAAGAGAAAAAAAAATGGAGATCTTCATTGTTCCTGCAGAGATCCATCCCCTGCCCCTCCCCCCGTCCCGCTGTACACTCAAACTGCGTATTAACATTAATTTTCATCATTACTGAGAAAAAATCCAGTTATGATTTTGGTGCACGAACAGTTATCGAACATAACCTCGAACAGCCGAATTTTTCTCAAATTGTTCGTCTTCGCCGACCGGCTCGAACACCGCCCAAAGCAGCTCGAATTTGAGATTGGCCAACAGTTCGAGTAGAACAACGCTCATCTCTACTCTTGAGACTGCAGCCGAAGTCTCTCCTCCATATTTACTGATGAGTAGTGTTGAGCGAGCATGCTCAACACTGCTCGGTACTCGCCCGAGCATCACGCTACTCGGGATGTTCGGCGAGCACCGAGCATTTCCGGGTTACTCGGGCGGGAGCTCGGGTCTCCACCCAGCATGTTTGGCGCTCTTTACAGAGCCAATGAACATGCAGGGATTGCCAGCCAGTCACTGTAATGCCACAGCCATGTTGCTTGTGGGCATTACAGTGATTGGCTGGCCGCACAGCGTCACCTCGAGTATTTAAAACCGGGCGCCGCCATCTTGGACACAGTCGCTCCGGATCAGACAGTGTAGGGACAGCGCTGCTGATTTAGAGAGAGATATATCCTGCAAAATAGTTAGTGTAGGGTCTGTAAAGGCTGCCAGATCAAACAAACAGTCCTACTCAGGACTAATATCCATCCCAGATATCAGGCAGGCAGGCAGGCTGTATAGGAGATGCAGTGGTTATACCAGCAAACGCTGCATTACAGTCCTGTGTGCTCCTGTTGCTGAAATTGCTGGACTTAGCTCCACGTCTCGGGGGCCAGTAAAAATCCTTTTTTTTTCATCTAAATCCTCTTTTTTTTTTCCTCCTTCACACTGTACAAATACCCGTCTTATTAACCTTTTGGTGTACCCCCCCCCCCCCCATAAAAAAAGTGTGTCTCTGATTTTTCAGACACAAATATATCTGTTGAAAATAGTGTGGTGTAGGTCAAAGAAATAGAAGTGTGTTATTGCAGTTCCATGGGCCATTTGTTTCTAAAAAAAAACAGTTTGAGTGTGTCGCTCACTGTTCAGCCGCGGGTCAAATCTCTGTATTATCCTGCTTTTCGCAATTTTTGACGTAAAAAATAAATAATAGTGTCTCTTGATTGTTCAGACTCAAATATATCTGTTGAAAATAGTCTGGTGTAGGCCCGAGAAATACAGGTGTGGTTTTGCAGTTCCACGGTTCAAACCACTGTATTATTCACTTTTGGGCCATTTGTATCTAGAAAAAAACAGTTTGAGTGTGTCGCTCACTGTTCAGCCGCAAAAATATATATTTAAAAAAGTCTGGTATACACCAGTCAATTATAACTGTGGTTTTGCTGTTCCACGGTAAAAAATCTCTATTATCCTGCTTTTGGCATTTTTTGCCGTAAAAAATAAATAATAGTGTCTCCTGATTGTTCAGACAAAAATATATCTGTTGAAAATAGTCTGGTGTAGGCCCGAGAAATACAAGTGTGGTTTTGCAGTTCCACAGTTCAAACCTCTGTATTATCCACTTTTGGGCCATTTGTATCTAAAAAAAAACAGTTTGAGTGTGTTGCTCACTGTTCAGCCGCAAATATATATATTTAAAAAAGTCTGGTATACACCAGTCAATTATAACTGTGGTTTTGCTGTTCCACGGTAAAAAATATCTATTATCCTGCTTTTGGCATTTTTTGCCGTAAAAAATAAATAATAGTGTCTCCTGATTGTTTAGACACAAATATATTGTTGAAAATAGTCTGGTGTTGGCCTGAGAAATACAAGTGTGGTTTTGCAGTTCCACGGGTCAAATCTCTGTATTATCCACTTTTAGGCCATTTGTATCTAAAAAAAACAGTTTGAGTGTGTCGCTCACTATTCATCCGCAAATATATATATTTAAAAAAGTCTGGTATACACCAGTAAATTATAACTGTGGTTTTGCTGTTCCACGGTAAGAAATATCTATTATTCAGCTTTTGGTATTTTTTCCATAAAGAAAAACAGTAATAGTTTCTCCCTGATTGTTCAGATTGTTTAAAAGAGTCGGGTGTAGGCCAGAGAAATAGAACAGTGGTTTTCCTCTTCCATGGTTCTAATCTACTCTTTATTACCCTTTTTCCATTGATAGTGCGAGTGTAAGCTATTTTACTTCCTTTACAATGAGCAAGGCGCGTGGCAAGGGACGTGGAAGTGGACGTTCTGGTGATGGTGCGTGCAGAGGACGGGGCCGTGGCCAAGGTGAAAATGTGCCACAACCAACAACCACATCTTCTTGCTCCCACTTCTTGACCGAATTACTATGGAAGCACACAACAACACCAGTATTGCGAACTGACCAGTGTGAACAGGTTATTAATTGGATAGCAGATAATACTTCCAGTTACCTGGGCAACACCACCTCCGGCCTGTCTTCCACACGGTCGACTCTTAGTAGCCGTGAGTCTCGACCGCATACTCCTCCTCACCCTGATGCTCCGTCCTCCCACCATGCCGAATGTCGTCAGACAGCAACTGATCCCACACTCTGAAGAGCTGTTCACTGGTACATTTCCAGATTTGTGCCCCTCGCCTGCTCGCTTGAAGTGGTGGAAGAGGAGATCCCATGTAGCGCTGCCCAAATATTTGAACAGCCACGGCCACAGGAAGTCGACGCTGGCAATTTGTCACAAGAGGTGGACGATGACGAGACACAATTGCCAGGAAGTGGGAAGGAGGATCGTGGTGCGCAAGTGGAAGAGGAGGAGGAGGTGGATGATCTAGTAACTGACCCAACGTGGCAGGAGGACATGCAGAGTGAGGCCAGCAGCACACAGGGGGAGGGAGGCAGAGTACCCCAACAGGCAGGAAGAAGCAGTGTGGTGGCCGCAGACAGAAGGCGGGCAACCGTTCCCCGTAACACCAACACGAGGGACGTTGCCAGTACAACCGGTAGGTCTTCCAGAGTCTGGAATTTTTTTAAAGACTCTGCTGATAACCCCAAAAAGGCCATTTGTACCACCTGCCATGCCAGCATCAGCAGGGGTGACAAAACTACCAGCCTGACCACCACCAGCATGATCAGGCACATGGCAGCAAAGCACCCGACTTTGTGGGGCAAACCCCAGGGTCCAAGACCAGGGTCAGCGGGTGTCACCACTGCTTCTTCCGCTGTTGTGCGTGCAATAGAACCACCTGTTGTGTGTGCAAGGCAATCCCCTGTCCATACTGCATGCAAAGATGCCCCCTCCTCTCAGTCTTCACTTGTTATGGCAGTTTCTCAAGAAACAGCATCAACGTCCACGTCCACGTCCCACTGCAGCGTTCAATTGTCCATATCCCAGACCTTTGAACGAAAGCGTAAATTCGCAGCTAACGCCCCACAGGCCACAGTCCTAAATTCGCACATTTCACGACTGCTTGCATTGGAAATGCTGCCTTTGAGGCTGGTGGAGACGGAATCCTTCCGCAACCTTTTGGCGGTGGCCGTCCCTCGGTACTCGGTCCCCAGCCGACACTATTTTGTCCGGTGTGCCATCCCCACACTACACAAGCACGTGTCCCAAAACATCTGCCCTGCCCTCAACAACGCAGTTACTGGGAGAGTCCACCTGACAATGGACACGTGGACAAGTGCTTGTGGCCAGGGACGGTACATCTCCCTGACGCCATATTGGGTAAACACAGTGGAAGCCAGGACCCAGTCGGACCTTGGGACGGAACACATCCTCCCCACACCGAGGATTGCGGGCCCTATGTTGGTCAGAGTTGCCCCCACAGTGTACAGCTCCTGCGCATCATCCTCCTCCTCCTTATATTCAGCCTCCATCTCAGATATCAACACATCAGTAACAAGCTGGAAGCACTGCAGTACTGCCTCCGCCAAGCGGCAACAGGCTGTGCTGAAACTCCTAAGCTTAGGTGAGAAACCTCACACTGCTTGTGAGTTGTGGACAGCTGTAAAAGAGCAGGCAGATCTGTGGCTGAGACCGCTGAAACTACATCCAGGCATGGTCGTGTGTGACAATGGCCGTAACCTGGTGGCGGCTCTGAGGCGAGGCGAGATCACACACGTACCATGCCTGGCTCATGTGCTTAACTTTGTGGTTTAGTGGTTAAATCGTACCCCGAGTTGCCAGATCTGCTCGTCAAAGTCTGGCGCCTGTCAGCTCATTTTCGCAAGTCTGCTACAGATTCCGCCGCCCTTGCTGTGTTGCAGCAGCGTTTGCAGCTTCCGTCACACTGATTGGTGTGTGATGTCCCCACACGTTGGAACTCTACTCTCCACATGTTGCAAAGGATTTGTGAGCAAAAGAGAGCAGTTGTGGAGTAACAGCTGCAACAAGGCCGTCGATATTCAGGTCAGACTCCACACATAAGACCTCAGGAGTGGATCTGGATGTCTGACATATGTACCATCTTGACAAACTTTGAGGAGTCCACCCAGATTGTGAGTGACAATGACGCCATCATTAGCATCAGCATTCCACTTGTCTGTCTTTTGCAAGGCTCTCTGCAGAGAATTAAAGAGGAGGCACTGCAGCCAGAGTATGATGAGATGGATCAAGAAGCCGTACCGGTCGATTACACACAGCCCAGCCTCATCTCATCCCAATGTGCATTGGGGGACAATGAGGGAGAGGAGGAAGAGGAGGAGGAGGAAGAACAGGAGCTTGTATCATGCGCTGTAGACAGTAGTACCTGTACAATTGTCATACCGTCGGTTCAGCGTGGGTGGCCTGAGGACAGGGGGGAGGAGGAGGAGAGCATGGTCAGTTGTCATCTTGGTGCGACACGGAAGTCTTGCCCAGTACCAGTCTGGCACGCATGGCTGACTTTATGTTACGCTGCCTTAACCGTGACCCTTGCGTTGTCAAAATGTTGGGTGACAGTCATTACTGGTTGGTGACACTTTTAGACCCTCGCTACAAGGAGAACTTTCACTCTCTTATTCCTGAGGTGGAGAGGTCTACAAAAATGGCGCAGTACCAGAAGGCCCTTGCTGCAGAACTGTTAAAAAAGTTCCCATCTGAACACGCTAGCAGCAGAGGTCACAGTTCGTTGACCAACCAAGGCGTAGAAGTGCGAGAGAGGCAACTCCAATCCAGTAGAGGCAGTGGAACACTGTCAAAGTTCTGGTATAGTTGTCTGAGACCCACCCAGCTTACAGGCTCTGAAGCGCGGGGTACTCTCATATGGAGTGGAAAGTTTCAAAATATGGTGAGGGAGTACCTTGCCGACCGTACCAGCATCCTCCTTGATTCCTCTGTGCCTTTTAATTATTGGGTATCCAAGCTGGACACTTGGAATGAACTCGCTCTGTACGCCTTGGAGGTCCTGGCCTGCCCTGCCGCTAGCATGTTATCGGAGCATGTTTTTAGTGCCGCTTGGGGAATTATAACTGATAAGCACACTCGCCTGTCAACTGACAATGCTGACAAGCTGACCCTTATCAAAATGAACAAGGGCTGGATTGGGCCAGACTTATCACCACCAAATGACAGCAGAGTAACATAAAGTTTTTCTCCTTATCCTCAGCCTCCTCCACCACTATACCACCAGGGTGACTGTGGTCCATGTTGCCAGTATTGAAAGTACCTCCGTCCTTATTTTTGTCAGCTTTTGCTTGGAAGGCATAAGCAAAGACTGTGGGAGACCCACTCCCCATTAATGGGAATAATATTTTTAAGATGCTGTACTGTATGGCTCTTGTAAGGGGCATTGCAAGTTCCTCCATCCTAATTTTTGGCAGCTTTTGCTTGGAAGGCATAAGCAAATACTATGGTAGACCCACTCCCCAATCATGGGATAATGTTTGTAATATGCTGTACTACATGGATCTTGTAAGGGGCATTGCAAGTTCCTCCGTCCTAATTTTTGGCAGCTTTTGCTTGGAAGGCATAAGCAAATACTATGGGAGACGCACTCCCCAATCATGGGAATAATGTTTGTATTATGCTGTTCTGCATGGCTCTTGTAACGGGCATTGCAAGTTTCTCCGAGCTAATTTTTGGCAGCTTTTGCTTGGAAGTCATAAGCAAATACTATGGGAAACCGACTCCCCATTCATGGGAATAATGTTTGTAATATGCTGTACTGCATGGCTCTTGTAAGGGGCATTGCAGTTTCCTCCATCCTAATTTTTGGCAGCTTTTGCTTGGAAGGCATAAGCAAATACTATGATAGACCCACTCCCCAATCATGGGAATAATGTTTGTAATATGCTGTACTGCATGGTTCTTGTAAGGGGCATTGCAAGTTCCACCATCCTAATTTTTGGCAGCTTTTGCTTGGAAGGCATAAGCAAATACTATGGGAGACATACTCCCCAATAATGGGAATAATGTTTTTAAAATGTTGTACTGTATGGCTCTTGTAAGGGGCATTAAAAGCGTCTTTTTAAGCTACTGTGACCTCCACCACTTTTCTGAGGGGCATTAAAACCATCTTGTTAAGCTACTGGGACCTCAACGTCTCTTCTGAGGGGCATTAAAAGCATCTTGTTAAGCTACTGGGACCTCCACGTCTCTTCTGAGGGGCATTAAAAGCATCTTGTTAAGCTACTGAGACCTCCACGTCTCTTCTGATGGGCATTAAAAGTGTCTTGTTAAGCTACTGGGACCTCCACCACTTTTCCGAGGGGCATTAAAAGCGTCTTGCTTAGCTACTGGGACCTCCACGTCTATTCTGAGGGTCATAAAATGCGTCTTGTTTAGCTACTAGGACCTCCACGTCTCTTTTGAGGGACATTAAAAGCGTCTTTTTAAGCTACTGGGACCTCCACCACTTTTCCGAGGGGCATTAAAAGCATCTTGTTAAGCTACTGGGACCTCCACGTCTCTTCTGAGGGGCATTAAAAGCGTCTTGTTAAACTACTGGGACCTCCACGTCGCTACTGAGGGGCATTAATAGCATCTTGTTAAGCTACTGGGACCTCCATGTCTCTTCTGAGGGGCGTTAAAAGCGTCTTGTTAAGATACTGGGACCTCCACGTCTCTTCTGAGGAGCATTAAAAGCGGCTTGTTAAGCTACTGGGACCTCCCCGTCTATTCTGAGGGGCATTAGAAGCATCTTGTTAAGCTACTGGGACCTCCACGTCTCTTCTGAGGTGCATTAAAAGCATCTTGTTAAGCTACTGGGACCTCCACGTCTCTTCTGAGGGGCATTAAAAGTGTTTTTTAAGCTACTGGGACCTCCTCGTCTCTACTGAGGGGCATTAAAAGTGTCTTGTTAAGCTACTGGGACCTCCACCACTTTTCCGAGGAGCATTAAAAGCGTCTTGTTAAGCTACTGGGACTTCCACGTCTCTTCTGAGGGGCATTAAAAGCGTCTTGTTAAGCTACTGCGACCTCCACCACTTTTCCGAGGGGCATTAAAAGCATCTTGTTAAGCTACTGGGACCTCCACGTCTCTTCTGAGGGTCATTAAAAGCGTCTTGTTAAGCTACTGGGACCTCCACGTCTCTTCTGAGGGTCATTAAAAGCGTCTTGTTAAGCTACTAGGACCTCCACCACTTTTCCGAGGGGCATTAAAACTGTCTTGTTAAGCTACTGGGACCTCCACGTCTCTTCTCAGGGGCATTAAAAGGGTCTTGTTAAACCACTCTGAACTCCACAGCTCTTCCAAGGGGCATTGAAATGTTGTTTTTAATTAACTTTAACCTCCACGACTCTTCGAATGGGCATTGCATTTCCTCCTAACTTTTGACAGCTTTTGCTTGGAAGGCATAAGCAAAGACTATGGGAGACCCTCTCCCCAATAATGGGAATAATGTTTGTAATATGCTGTACTGCATGGCTCTTGTAAGGGGCATTGCAAGATCCTCCGTCCTAATTTTTGGCAGCTTGTGCTTGGAAGGCATAAGCAAATACTATGGGAGACCCACTCCCCAATCATGGGAATAATGTTTGTAATATGTTGTACTGCATGGCTCTTGTAAGGGGCATTGCAAGTTCCTCCATCCTAATCTTTGGCAGCTTTTGCTTGGAAGGCGTTAGCTAAGACTATGGGAGGCACACTCCCCAATAATGGGAATAATGTTTGTAATATGCAGTACTGTATGGCTCTTGTAAGGGGCATTAAAACCGTCTTGTTAAGCTACTGCGACCTCCACCACTTTTCCGAGGGGCATTAAAACCATCATGTTAAGCTACTGTGACCTCCACGTCTCTTCCAAGGGGCATTCAAACTGTCTTGTTAAGCTACTGGGACCTCCACGTCTTTTACGAGGGGCATTAAAACCATCTTGTTAAGCTACTGTGACCTCCACGTCTCTTCAAAGGGGCATTCAAACCATCTTGTTAAGCTACTGGGACCTCCACGTCTTTTCCGAGGGGCATTAAAACCGTCTTGTTAAGCTACTGTGACCTCCACGTCTCTTCAAAGGGGCATTAAAAGCGTCTTCTTAAGCCACTCTGAACTCCACAGCTCTTCCAAGGTGCATTGTAATGTTGTTTTTAATTACCTCTAACCTTCACGACTCTTCCAACGGGCATTGCATTTCCTCCTATTTTTAGTCAGCTTTTGCTTTTCAATGAAAAGGTGAAAACTAAGGGAGACCCACTCCCCAATAATGGATAGAAGGCTTTTAGTACGCTGTAATCCACGTCTGTTTCAAGGGGCATTGCAGTTCCTCATAATTTTTGGAAAATTTTCCATTCTGCTTTGGCCAACAGTATACAGGAGACTCAGTTGCTATAAATGGAAAAAACGGTTTAGTTCAGGCCCTCTGACCTCCATGTCATTTCCAAGGGGCATTGGAGTGCCTCAAAATTTTTGGTAGGCATTGCACTCACTGTATGCCCTATAACTGTCTAGCCGAACCGCTCATTTTGTTACAGAAACATATCCTACAAGACATATGTGGTTGACTGGCCTGATATTGATGTGAATGGTCCCTGTTCCTCCTGCTCTTTCTCCTTTGCCACTAACTCATCCATCATTTATCACCTGAAGCTTTGTTTTAACGGGAGTCATAGAACTTGGATAGTAGCAGGAAAACATCCAGCAATCCTCGGAGGTGGTAGGATATGCGCCAAAACGCTGACCACCTCAAGCCTAGCCGCTACTACATACATGCGCTTGCATTCCAAGAAAATAAAGCAGATGCTAACTTCTATCATCATCATCATCATGGTCCTCACCTTGGCACTCTCAACTCCCCTGATGGAGGAGCCAGGGCCCACCGGAGGAGTCTGGTTCTCTGGTGGGCTCGTCCAATGCTGCCCTAAAGCAGACCGGGCTGAGAAAAGTGTTTGGCGGGATGTTCCAAAAAGAAATAGGGGCGGCTGGGGACCGTTTATGGACACCCGACTGCCCCCAGGCGGCTGGGGACCATGTGTGAACTCCCAGCCGTGGGGCGGCTGGGGACCGAGTATGGACACCCGGCCGCCCCCTGGCGGCTGGGAACCGAGTGTGGACACCCGGCCGCCAGGCGGCTGGGGACTGAGTATGGATACCAGGCCGCCAATGCAGCCATGACGTGGTGGCCAGATTCCGCCTCCACAAGCCTAAAAGGCCCAATTTCAAGTGCAAGCAAGCAGTATGGTATTGCAGCCTGGGGGTGGGTGGGTGGATGGCAGGCTGCATACTTGCACTTGCATTGCAAGGAATGGGGGAGGTACAATTGAACACTGCCCTGGGACAAGAACTTGCACGGGGATAGTTGCAAGTCTGCATCTTCTGATGCGGCAAGGATGACTTCTGATGGGCACACTTTTAGGCAGTGACCTGGGTGTCAGAGATGCTTCAAGGGGTCTTCCCCATGCTGTTCCCATGTCTTTTAAGCACTGTATGCATGTGTCACACAGCACATGGCCAGATAAGGTTGTAAAATGTTAAAATGACATTTCCCGGGAATGCATTTTTCACAGTTGAAAGCAATACAAAAGTGCAAAAACGCATAAAAAATGCTACTTGTGAACATAGCCCAAGGTGTGGAGGAGTATTTTTTTGGGGGGTTATTTATTTTACCTTATACACAAGTCTTTACCCTGGAAAGGAACTTCCTTAACATATTTCACAGGAAAGCAGTTTCAGTTTCGTTTTTGAAAGTTTTATTGTGAGCCCTTAAAAGTGGCTTAATACCTCTGATGAGGCATACCTTGGTGTTGTCGAATTTTGAAGGTAAGATGGTGTATGGCTCAACCCCCCACTGATCATTTAATTTGTGAACTCGTCTCCTCCTTCTTAGTATCTGTTTTCCAGGTGACAAGGGAACTGCAGGTGCATGCTGATTATAAGTTCTTTCCTGCCTTTGTCTCGTCTGGGACAAACTTCTCTCTACACATCTTGCACCCTGCGGTATTATTGCCGCCACTCTGCAACCCAGTCTGCATCTGGTGATGTCATCTCAGGTGTTAAAACTCCCATGTTTAAGTCAATGGGTAACTTGCCAGGTCTTACCCTCATCAGGTAGGCGAGTGTACAGTTGGTGGAGTAGACCGAGATGTGGTTATATTGGTCTACCAACTCCGGTAACTTCTCTGGCCACAGGCTATGCTCTTTCAAGGGGCAGCGTCTTTGACAGGTCTATTACTCCCTGGTTCATTCTCTCGCATAACCCGTTGGTCTAGCGATGAAACGGCATCGTCCTTATTTACTTGCAGCCGTACAAGTTACAGAATTTCTGAAACACTTCTGCTTCAAAGGCTGTGCCTTGGTCGGTAAGCACTCGTTCAGGGTAACCGTGCGGGCGACAAAAGTGTTATTGAAACGCTTTGGCTGCCATCTTAGCCATCTTATCCTTCACTGGCACTACTACCAGGAACCGGGAGTAGTGGTCTACTATGGTGAGAGCGTAGATATAGCCTGACCGGCTTGGGGCTAGCTTCACGTAGTCCAAGGCTATCAGTTCAAGTGGTTGTTTGGTGACTATGGGCTGCAGGGGAGCCCTCTGGCTATCACGGTCTTTCCGTCTCAGGTTGCATAGACCACATTCTCGACCCCATCTTTCTCGACTTCCAACTTCTTCCACCCGAAGTGTCCTGCTCCATCGTGGTACGCCTCTAAGACTATTTTCGCATCCCGCTTCAGTACTACCACCTGCCAGACCAGTTTGTGTGTCCGGGAGTTGATACTTCTCCGACAGAGCTTTCTCTCATAGATGAACAGCTTGTCCTTCTCCTTCCACAACCATTGTGTTATGATCTGCAACAAATACTAAGGAAAGATAGGGGAAAGCTGTCCCTATAGTTAGTCTAAGCTGAATCCCTACGATGTAGCGGGCTTACTGTTCCTAGCAAACAGACCCGCCTTAGTCCTTGGATAGTCTGCATGAAGACCTATAACATAAGGGGAGGGGTCCCTAAAAGAACTAAGGACTGGGACAAAAATGGGACACCTCCTACACAGAGAAGTTGTTGCAGAACACAAAAAGACAAACTGACAAAAAGGTACTAGAGGTCCCAGAAGGAACATGCGAACTGACAGAGAAAGGCACAGAAGCACTTGGCTAGAGAAACAGTCAAACACTGATGTCCAGCACAGCCTAAAGGACGGAGCTGGAATATGAAGGCAGATGCTCACGTGACCGCAAAACACAAGATGGAAAAAACAAACAAGAGGGTTCTAACAGTACCCCCTCTTTTATGAGGATCCGCCAGATTTCCCAGGCCCAGTCCTATCCGGAAACCTCTTGTGGAAAGATTTAACAAGCCTAGGAGCAGAGACATCATCTGTCCTTACCCAAGAGTTGTCTTCGGGACTGAAAGCCTTCCAGGAGACAAGATACTGTAATCTCCCTCTATGCCATCTAGAATTCAAGGTACGAGAAATTTCATATTCGCCGTCATCTACCACAGGAGGAACTGTGACAGTGGCGTCCCTATCTCATACATCAGCCTTTTTCAACAAGGAAACATGAAACACAGGATTAATCTTCCAGGAAGTAGGGACTAGAGATGAGCGTTGTTCTACTCGAACTGTTCGCCAATCTCAAATTCGAGCTGTTTTGGGCGGTGTTCGAGCCGGTCGGCGAACACGAACAATTTGAGAAAAATTCGGCTGTTCGAGGTTATGTTCGATAACTGTTCGTGCACCAAAATCATAACTGGATTTTTTCTCAGTAATGATGAAAATTAATGTTAATACGCAGTTTGAGTGTACAGCGGGGCGGGGGGAGGGGCAGGGGATGGATCTCTGCAGGAACAATGAAGATCTCCATTTTTTTTTCTCTTTCCCGCATTTGCAGTGGGGAGGTGCAATCTGTCAGCCTATCAGCAGCGCACACACGGAGCGAAGTGCTTTTTTTCACACAAGCAAGGGCATGTGTGATTGGCAGTGTATGTCACATGTCCTTGCCCTATAAGACCAAGCCATTTTCCCCGTCGCCACCATTTTCTCACTGCTGCAGCTGCGTGTTAGACGGCACCGCTGTTGCTGTGTGCGCTATACCTTGTTAATTTCAAGCCAATTTTCGCACAAATATACAGATAGCTTGGGAGTAGGGAATAGTTGTGATTGCAGTCCTTTTAAGGACTAGGTTACAGCATTTCCTACGACTTTTATCAGGCAGGTCTGTGCTCTTAAATAGATAGATTGTGGGAGTAAAGACTAATTGTAATTGGAGTCCTTTTCAGGACTAGGTTACATCAGTTCCTATCAGTTTTTGCCAGGCAGGTCTGTGCCAGTGCTGTGCAAGTTTTTTTCACAGCATTTGGCTGAATCTAGCAAAGCTAATCCTTTTTGGCCTATTGCAGAGTGTGTTAGTCAGTGGAGTAGCCTATCTGTGTTGCAAGATATACCACCTGTGTATAGAATACCAATTTTTTTACTGCACCTAGTGAAGTAAAATCTTTTGGGCATAGCATCATTCTATTAGTCCATCTATACTGACCTCCATCAGGTTGCAAACTGAATATAATTTTTTTCTGCATCTAGCTCTGAAAAAATATTTGGGCTTCTAGCAGTGTGTGGGACTTGGTCTATTAGTCCATCTATACTGACCTCCATCAGGTTGCAAATTAAAAATAATTTTTTTCTTCATTTAGCTCTGAAAAAATATTTGGGCTTCTAGCAGTGTGTGGGACTTGTTCTATTAGTCCTTCTATACTGACCTCCAGCAGGTTGCAAATTGAATATAATTTTTTTCTGCATCTAGCTCTGAAAAAATATTTGGGCTTCTAGCGGTGTGTGGGACTTGGTCTATTAGTCCATCTATACTGACCTCCATCAGGTTGCAAATTAAAAATAATTTTTTTCTGCATCTAGCTCTGAAAAAATATTTGGGCTTCTAGCAGTGTGTGGGACTTGGTCTATTAGTCCATCTATACTGACCTCCATCAGGTTGCAAATTAAAAATAATTTTTTTCTTCATTTATCTCTGAAAAAATATTTGGGCTTCTAGCAGCGTGTGGGACTTGTTCTATTAGTCCATCTATACTGACCTCCATCAGGTTGCAAATTAAAAATAATTTTTTTCTGCATCTAGCTCTGAAAAAATATTTGGGCTTCTAGCAGTGTGTGGGACTTGGTCTATTAGTCCATCTATACTGACCTCCATCAGGTTGCAAATTAAAAATAATTTTTTTCTGCATCTAGCTCTGAAAAAATATTTGGGCTTCTAGCAGTGTGTGGGACTTGGTCTATTAGTCCATCTATACTGACCTCCATCAGGTTGCAAATTAAAAATAATTTTTTTCTGCATCTAGCTCTGAAAAAATATTTGGGCTTCTAGCAGTGTGTGGGACTTGGTCTATTAGTCCATCTATACTGACCTCCATCAGGTTGCAAATTAAAAATAATTTTTTTCTGCATCTAACCCAGCCAATAGTTTTGGCCTAATACCACAGTTTGGCCACTCAGCTCTGCTCGGTTACCATCCATTGTTTTTTTGTGCAAACAACTCCAGAGTTGTGAATTAGTTAACCACCAAAATGAGTGGAAAAAGGCCTGCTGCTGGTGGAAAGGGGAATAGGCGTGTTGGGAAGGGGAAAAAAGGTTGTGTCCGTGGGGTAGGTGCAGAAGAAAGACCATCTTCCAGCCAAACTAAAATGTCTACTTCTTTTAGATGACAATGTGATAAGATCCCTTTCTTACGGCCACGCCAATCGCTACAAATTCCAGATGAGGCACAAAAACAGCAGGTGCTTTAACGGATATCAAGTGCTCCTTTAAGTGGGCTCTCCTCCACATCAACTTCAACATCACAAATACTCCAGTCCTCAAAGGTGTCACCCAAATCGCACTTGCTTCCTCACAGCTCCCAAATCTCCAGCTGCCCGTCTGAGTATGAGGTAGAACAGATGGTTGAGTCTGCAGAGCTGTTTACTCATACTATAGCCTGGGAATCAGAGGTCGACTCCAGCGCTTCTGTGAATCCAGACGAGGAAATGATCTGCACTGATGCCCAGAATCTTTATGAGTCGGATCCAGGACCAGACGCAGAAGGCTCTGACCATAATGTAGACCCTCATTCCCAACCTGTAACTCCTGTTGGTGGAGACAATGAGGAAGACGATGATAAGACTCAAATACCTGATTGGAGCGACAACTTTAGTTTTTTGTCAGGGCAGGAACAGGTTGGCTCTGAGGACGACGGGTGTGATAACGCACAGGGTGATGATGATGAGGTCGGAGATCCCACTTACTGTCAACCCACAGTCAGCCAAGAGATGAGGTCAGCAGAGGAGGTGGAGGAAGATGCTAGTGACGACGAGGTCAGGTTGCGCCTTCCTGGACAGAGACGTAGTACTGGAAGCACGTCAACAACTGCATCCTCAAACACAACTCTGCCTCTCACCACAAGTCGTGGTGGCTCTTCAGGTCGCATGGGTGCTAAGCCTTGCATAGCCTGGGCATTTTTTCAGATCGATAAAGATGACCCAACTCGTGTTATCTGTAACATTTGTCAGCAAAAGCTAAGTAGAGGCCAAAAAATACATAGTTGGAGTACTTCATGCATGAACCGGCACATGGACATGAAGCATAAGTTGCAGTGGGAAGCTTAGTGTGCTACAATGCGGTCTAGCCGGCCGGGCCAACCACCGTCTGCCATATCTTGTGCATCCGCGGCCTCTTCATCCTCTGTGACTGGGGGGACAGCAGTCACACCTGTTTTTGGGCGCAGACCTGCCACCTCTTTACCCGCAACAGCCAGCGTGATTGGCAGGTCATCATTTTCTTTGGAGGTGGTAACACCAGCTGGTCTTGAGCGCTGTCCGACATCGATAGCACCACCTTTGGATCAAGGCAACCTAACATGTCCGCCTGCATCTTCCTCACAGACCGGCAGTTTGCCGGGGACACCCTTATCAACCCCGTCTAAGCACAATAGCCAGCCCTCGGTCCCTCAGATGTGGACAAGTAAAAGACCATTTCCTCCTAGCCATGAGAAAGCTAAGAGGTTGAATTTCACCATCTGCAAGCTCTTGGCTACAGAAATGCTGCCTTTCCGCCTGGTGGACACAGAGGATTTTCGAGACCTTATGTCCGTCGCAGTGTCCCAGTACCAGATGCCCCTTCGGCACTACTTCTCAAAGAAAGGTGTGCCTGCGCTCCACCAGCATGTCGCACACAACATCACCGCTTCTTTTAGAAACTCTGTGTGTGACAGGGTGCATTTCACCACAGACACTTGGACGAGTAGGCATGGACAGGGGCGTTACATGTCGCTGACTGGGCACTGGGTAACTATGGTGACAGCAGGACAAGGGGCTGCTGTCCAAGTCTTGCCGTCCCCACGAGTTGTGCGTCAATCCTCTTTATGTCATTTTTCCTCCACTGCTTCTGCCTCCTCAACCTCCTCTCGGTCTTCCACCTGCACCCAAAGCCTGTCTGGTCATGCCACAAGCTTTCTAACTGCGCAGAAGGGATCCTGCACACCTCCTTACTATGCTGGCAGTAGGGCTCAACGTCATCAGGCGGTTTTTACATTGAAATGTCTGGGAAATGTGAGTCACACAGCTGAGGAGTTGTGGTCAGCTCTGGAGAACCAATTTCATGAATGGTTGTCTCCACTGGACCTGAAACCAGGGAAGGCCGTGTGCGACAATGCTGCAAACCTGGGTGCGGCCCTTCGCCGGGGCAATGTAACACACGTGCCTTGTATGGCTCACGTGTTGAACCTGGTTGTCCAGCAATTTTTAGCCCACTATCCCAGACTAGATGGCCTTCTGCAGAGGGCACGGTCGCTGTGTGCTCACTTCCGCCGTTCGCATCCCGCAGCTCAGCGACTTACATCTCTACAGAAGTCGTTGGGCCTGCCACTTCACCGGCTAAAATGCGATGTGCCTACCCGGTGGAATTCAACTCTGCACATGTTGCAGCGACTGTGGCAGCACCGACAAGCCCTGGTGCAATACGTTCTGACGTATAGCCTGGGCCAACGAGATTCAGAGGTGGGGCAAATCACGCTGGAGGAGTGGTCTCAGATCAGGGACCTATGCACCCTTCTGCACAGTTTTGAAATGGCGACGAAGATGTTTAGTGCTAACGATGCCATTATCAGCATGACTATTCCGGTGATTTACATGCTGGAGCACATGTTAAACAGAATTCGGAGTCAGGTGGTGGCACAAGAGGAGGTGGAGGAAGTAGAGGAGGAGGAGTTGTATGCGGAAGGGCTAACATCTGCAAGGTCCAGACGGTCGGCAGCACCAGGGCGGCAGGCATGTGAGGGTGGGGGAGATGATTTTACCAGGGCGCATGGTAGCAGCCAAACTAGTGAGGAAGGTGCAGGAGCCCAGGAAGAAGTGGAGGACGAACTGATGGAAGACTCATCAGATGAGGGAGACCTTGATCACATTTCTGTTGTGCGAGGTTAGGGGGAGAGGACAGAGGAAGGAAGCATGATTGCTACCTCGCCACCAACACAACAGGGACTTGGTGCTCCTGGATGCGCAACACACATGAGTGCCTTCTTGCTGCACTACCTGCAACATGACCCTCGAATTGTAAGAATTAGAAATAATCCTACTACTGGGTTGCCACACTGTTAGATCCCCGGTACAAAAGTAAATTTGCAGAAATTATTCCTGCCATAGAAAGGGATGCACGCATGCAGGAGTATCAGCAGAGACTGTTGCAGAATCTTACATGTGCTTTTCCACAAAATACCAGTGGTGCACGTAGTGAATCTCACAGTTCCAACTTGCCAACCGTGGTCTGTATGGAATTGTTCAATAAAGGGCCCAAAATTAAGATAACATAGATGGGAGAGGTCTCTATGAATAGGAATTCCTAAGTATTTGATACCCTGTGAGGGCCAGGCAAAGGGAAAGTTGGACTGGATGGAATCCTATATGGATTTAGGGAGGGAGACATCGAGGGCCTCAGACTTCGCTACATTGATTTTAAAATTTTACCATGTAACAAAGTGATCTATTTCAGCCATAACAGCAGGGATGGATATATGTGATTGAGTGATATATACTAGGACATCATCAGCAAATAGAGAGCACTTGTACTCGGTGCCTCCCACCTCAATCCACCTAATATTGGGGTTATGGCGAATTGATGAGAGCAGGTGCTCCATCACTAGGATGTATAAGAGAGGGGACAGAGGACATCCCTGCCTTGTCCCATTGGTGATTGTGAAAGGTGATGAAAATGTTCTGACGCACCCCCTGGGCCTTGGGACACCCGGAGCCGGACCCTTTTTGGTGGATGCTGGTGGTTGTAGTCTTCGTGGCGGCGATCCGGTTCCGTGGCTCAGGGCGGTCAAACCAGTGGCGGAACTATTTATGTGGTTTTGATGTTTAAATGTCCGACTACGCCACCCGTGGATTGCGGTCAGAGTGAACCGCCGCTACAGGGCAGACCGCTAAGGCTGGTGTTGTGGGTGCAGCAGAGCGTAGCATAACTCCCCACGGGAGGAGTATAGCCTCAGGGCAGTGTATGCGCAGGATGGGGGTGATGGTGCAGGGCAGCAGCAGTAACGACACGGAGTCAGTGATGCAGTTCAGGGCCTTTACTCACAGTTCTTATTATCCAGACCACGTCTGCAGGTAACGGCTGCCCACGTCGTACTGTGCTCACCAGGTGAGGGGCTCAGACAACTCCCAGATAACTTTGGAGCGCTTCACAGGACCCCCTTTGTGTGTCCTTTGTCTGGCCTTTCTTACCAACACTTCTGTCCGGCTGCCTCGGGCCTCCTCTTGGTAAACTTGGCGCCAGTTTCCCTGACCCTATGTGGTGCCTTCCTAGCGGGTGGAGCAAGGGGCTGCGCCACATAAAATGTCAGAGCCTCCGGTTTCTAGCTGAGGGTCGTTTCCTGCCTCCACTAGTTCGGGGACCGGTCTCCCCCTTTGGCCTGACCCCTCCACGCAGGTGGATTCGGGCGTGCGGTGGCGACTCGCCCGTCCGCACCCCTGGGATCCCTTCATTCCTCGTTCCTGGAGCCTTCTCCGCTCCTCTTCCTTCCTTCTCCCTCTTGCAGGCCTGGGCCTCTGTTACTAGGCCCGCCTCCGGAGCAGAGCTCATGCAGAGCCCCTGCTCCCTGCCACTTCTGCTCAGACTTCTCTGCACTGAACTAAGATGGTGCCCACCTTTTATACTCCCTTCTCAATGCACCCAGGAACTGCTTCCTCCCTGCTCCTGCACTGCAGGGTTCCCCTTCCTCAGTGTTCCCTCCCCCCACTCCAGCCAGGGACAGGGACTGTCGTGCCCATCTCAGGGGCATATTGGTCGCCCTGCCCCACGGCAATGTGGTGTAATGCATGCAGGTGTCGGGTCCTGATCCACACTCCATCCTTATCTGAGAGTGAGATATCACACCTCTGGGTGAGGTGCAATACGTCTGTAGCAATCGAGCCCTCGGTGCTACAGTTCCATTTATCTTCAGCCTAGGTGACGTATTGTGATACAGGGCCGTGATTTTGGCTATAAAAGGGTCCCCTAGACCCCTACCCCAAGCTTTTTAAGAGAATCATATATGGCGTGCCAGGAGACTCTATGGAATGCTTTCTCAGCATCCAACGAGAGTATCTACTTACAAATTTTTAACTGCATCTAGCCCAGGAAATACTTTGTGCCTAGTAGCAGTGTCTGCTAGTCAGAGGATTATCCCGGCTGTTAAGCAAGCTACACCACCTGTAGTTTGGACACTTAATTTTTTCAAAGGAAATGCTTCGGGACCACGGGATACTTAGTGAAGAGCATCAGGAGGCACCCCAAGGCATAGGGGCTGGGACTGGCACTAGGATGCCTTGCGGTGGACAGCCGAGCTCGATCCTTATAAAAGCTTTTTAACTGCAGCAGCTTTAGTGGACGCTACTGGAGCTGGAATTACGCGGCTGCTGGCATGAGACTTGCCCTCCAATAGATCCTTGTAAATGGATTTAAAGTGTATTCATTCAAATTAGAGGGACAATTTAAATTAAAAAGCTTAGAGCTGCCTCCACCACAGGGGGGCTCTCTCGACCCACCAGCGGACAGGCACCAGTATTGGGAGAGGGGGGCTGGCCGTCAGGGTTCACCGCGGCTCTGGCACAAACCCGGCGACACGGAGGTGGCACGGGCAGGAGCGGACTGGCCGTCTCGGCTTCTCACTTTTTGGATTTTAGAAGGGCATGACATGCCTATATCTGTGTCTCCCCCTCCTTTTACTCCTCCACCTCTTTTCTTTTCGCATGACTATATGTACTTGTCACTTTTCCATGTGTTAGTTGTGTCTTCTGAGCAGTTTGTCAGCTTTTGGACACCTTTGAAGGTGTTTTCTATGTGTTTCTATGTGTTTTTGTTTGCCTGCCATTGGTTTTAACGGTGTTCGAAGGTGTTCGACGAACAGTTCGACGAACAGTTCGGCGAACACACGGGTGTTCGACGAACCGAACCGAACTCGAACACTACGGGGGTGGCTCAACACTAGTAGGGACATCCAACCTAACAGCAGACGGGTTAACAACCTGAAGCACTTTAAATGGACCCACAAACTTAGGACCCAGTTTTTTTAGAGGGAATCCTCAACTGCAGGTTCTTTGAGGACAATCAAACCAAGTCACCCACAGTAAACAAAACCTCCTTTCGTTTCCTGTCAAAATACTTCTTGGACTTCTTGTTAGCCTCTTGAAGGTTGCAACGTACATTAGTTCAAACTCTCTCCAAATCACTGGAAAAATTCTCCTCCTCCAGCACCGCCGACCCCAATTTGGAGAACGAACCAAAAGACGGATGTCTCGCATTACAACAAAAAAAAGGAGAACACCCAGCAGAGGAGGATGTATGATTGTTAAAAGCAAATTCTGCGAGAGGCAGAAACTCAGACCACACCTCTTGATTGTCCGCCACTAAACAATGCAAAAACTATTCAACATCCAGTTTATTTTTTTCAGTCTGTCCATTAGACTCAGGATGATAACCAGACGAAAATGACAAATGGACTCCCACCCTTTCACAAAAAGCACGCAAAAAGCGAACAATAAACTGAGGTCCTCTATCAGAAACAATATCCGTGGGAACGCCATGGAGCTTGACAATCTACTTAACAAATTCCTTAGCGAGTGTCTTGGCGCAGGGCAACTTAATAAATGGAACCAAATGACACATCTTACTAAAACGGTACACGACCACCCAGATGACAGTAAAACCCTCGGACACAGGAAGATCAGTAATAAAATCCATTGTGAGGTGGGTCCAAGGTGCACTAGGAACCTCCAGAGGGCAAAGCAACCCCGCAGCAGGAGTATGTGAAGCCTTTGACCTAGCACACACAGTACATTGACGCACCCACTTGATGATCTTCTTCTGCCATCTAGGCCACCAAAAACTGCGACTGATAAGTCTCTTAGTCTCCGAAATTCCTGGATGACCTGCCAACCGAGGCTCATGACACTCACAAAAATATCTCTCCTAAAGGCTCTAGGCACAAACAACCTCCCATGGGGAGTGTTAGATGGAGCATCATCTTGAGCTTTCAGAATCCCATTCTCCAAAACGGAGACAATGCTGCCACCACAACTCCTTTCTGTAAAATGCTCTCCTACTCTTCGGCACTGACCGTAGGAGAGAAGCTGCGAGATAAAGCATCGGCTTTAACATTCTTAGTACCAGGGATATACAGTAGGTAACAGAAAAATGAAACCAAGAAAAAAAAAGTGCCCACCTAGCTTGACGGGCATTCAAGTGCTTGGCAGCATCCAGAAGGATCAAATTCTTATGATCTGTGAAAAACTGAATAGGAAATCTAGCGCCTTCCAAAAAATGACGCCAATGTTCAAACACGAGTTTAATAGCCAGCAACTCCTGATTTCCAACATCATAATTCAGTTCGGTTTCCGAATTTTTTTTCGAAAAGAAGGCACAAAGATGTACTCCATCCTTGTTCTCCTGAGACAAAACTGCTCCGACCCCCACCGATGAAGCATCGACCTCAACCAAAAAAGGCTTGGTCTCTTCAGGTTGCTTAAGGATAGGGGCAGAACTGAAACTCTCTTTGAGATACTAAAACGCTTCAATTTCCTCAGTAGTCCACTGGACCGTATTCGCACCTTTCCTGGTGAGATCAGTCAGAGTCTTAACAATTGTAGAAAAATTCTTAATGAATTTCCTGTACTAATTGGCAAAACCCAAAAATCTCTGTGTAGATTTCAAACCGATAGGCCTAGGCCATTCCTGCACAGCCTGAACCTTCACCGGGTCCATCTCAAAGCCCTCGCTGGAGACAATGTAGCCCAAAAAACTAATTTTCTGCACAGCAAGCTCACATTTCTCCAGTTTAGCAAAGAGTGAATTATCACTCAATAGCTGCAAAACTTCACGTACACTCTGCCAATGGGACTCTAAATCTGATGAATAAATCAAAATGTCATCCAAATGAACAACAACATTCTTACCAATCAAAGGTCTCAGGACTTAGAAGGTCTGATGTGACCAGCAGCGAGGCTAGTCTGTATGTACTCCTCCAAGGCGTTTCTTTCAGGAATAGTCAGATTAAACAAGCGACTCTTGGGAAGAGAAGCTCCAGGAACAAACTCAATGGCGCAATCATAAACCCTATGAGGAGGTAAAACTTGCGACTCCTCCTCTGAAAAATCCCTCCAAAAATCTTGAATAGATGCAGGTAAATTCCTTTTTTTCCACAGTCGCAATGCGACCATTACAACATTTATCATAGCACTTCAGACTCAAAGACTTAATCACGTTAGTAGACCAGTCCAGCAAATGATTGTGCAGTTTTAGCCAAGGCAGACCTAAAACAACCGGAGAGGGTAAATTATCTAATACAACCAAGTCCAAAATTTCTTCGTGAACTCCATTGATAGTGAGGGGAAATGCAGCAACATTGTGAGTAATACATTTCAATGGAGTGTTATTAATTGCAATCACATAAATAGGTGATGACAATGGTTTGGATTTCAATTTAAGGTTTTCCAAAAACCCTTTATCAATCACATTAAGTGTTGAACCACAATCCACAAATATCTGAAATTCTATTAAATTTTCCTGCAAAGTAGTACTCCCAGAAAGAAATACTCCTGCAGAGCGTAAACAAGCTATACGGGCGTAATTGACTTTTTTTTTTTCTTTACTTAAACGAAGCTCACAATACTTAATCAAATGGTCAGCTTTACCACAATAAAGACACAATCCCTCAGCAAACCTCTGGTATCTTTCCTGAGAGCGGAGTGACATCACCCCAACCTCCATTGGTTCTATGCCGTCAGAGCAGATTTTCTGGGGACTAGGACCTGACATTACAGGAGTCTTTACCTCATTCACCCTGGACCTCAGTCTCCTGTCCACACGAACAGCTAACTGCATGGCATCCTGCAGAGTCTCAGGTCTGGGGAATGCAATTAGCAGATCCTTAACCCTTTCACTCAGACCAGCAAGAAATAAACATTTCAGCGCAGGATCATTCCATCTGAATTCTGAAGCTCATCTCCTGAAGTGTGTGCAATAATTTTCAACATCACCTGACCCCTGATTCAAACGCCTGAGTTCTGCCTCAACAGATGAGAGTCTATCAGGATTGTCATATAATAGCCCCATAGCAGAAAAAATTTCTTCTACAGACCTTAAACATGGATTATTAGGTTGGAGAGAAAAGGCCCACCCCTGTGGATCATTGCGCAAAAATTACATAATAAAACCAATGCGCTGTGATTCATTCCCAGAGGACCTTGGTCTCAAATGAAAATATAACAAACAAGCATTTTTAAAGGAAAAAAAAATCTTGCTGTTTACCATAAAAAACATCAGGCAGTCCTTCCTTGGGTTCCACAAAATGCGTTCCAGAACAGCTACTCACGTGTTGCAGTAGCTCGGCCCTCTCCAGAGACAATCCCTGCAAGCGTTGAGCCACATCCTGGACATAAACCATACTGATCCCTGAATTTCTTTCCTTTTATTTTTTTGGGCTGGACTTACTGTTATGATCTGCAACAAATACTAAAGAAAGATAGGGGAAAGCTGTCCCTACAGTAAGACTAAGCTGAATCCCTATGATGAAGCGGGCTGACTGTTCCTAGTGAACAGACCCGCTTTAGTCCTCGGCTAGTCTGAACAAAGACCTATAGCATAAGGGGAGGGGTCCCTAAAAGAACTAAGGACTGGGATAAAAATGGGACACCTCCTACACAGAGAAGTTGTTGCAGAACACAAAAAGACAAACTGAAAAAAAGGTACTAGAGGTTCCAGAAGGACCAAGCGAACTGATAGAGAAAGGCACAGAAGCACCTGGCCAGAGAAACAGTCAAACACTGAAGTTCAGTACATCCAAAAGGGTGGAGCTGGAATATAAAGGCAGATGGTCACGTGACCGCAAAACACAAGATGGAAAAAACAAACAGGAAGGTTCTAACATGTTGGGTCTCCTGTGGAGCATCTGGACCAGGGTGCGAGTCAGTTTATGTCAGCAACTCCTTTACTGGGTGGACAGCCGGGTCGCTATACTGCGTCTCTGCCCATTCATGGTGGGGCATTAGGTTAAACGTGGCCTCTTGTTTGGCGGAGCACTTGTCCCTCACACAGTGGAAGCACTGGGTCACCCCGTGATGATGGAAAGCCGGTAACTCTCTCCTCCAGCTCTTCCGGGTCTTCTCCCCCATCTGGCAAGTTGGGCTTCCTGGACAGCGCATCAGCATTAGCGTTTTTATGCCCCACCCGATCGTTGATGGTAAACTCGTAGTTAGACAGCTGGGCCATCCATCGCTGCTCCAGTGCACCTAGCTTCGCCGTTTCAAGGTGGGTCAGTGGATTATTGTCTGTGAAAATGGTAAACTTCACTGAAGCCAGGTAGTGTTTGAAGCACTCCGTTACAGCCCAGACTATGGCTAGAAACTCCAACTTAAAGGAACTATAGTTGTTTGGGTTCCTTTCCGTGGGATGGAGCTTCCTGCTGGCGTAGGCAATCACTCTCTTTCTGCCCTGCTGTACCTGGGACAGCACTGCTCCCAATCCCACATTGCTGGCATCTAGTGTTGAGCGAGTATGTTCTATTGCGAGTATGCTCGGGCCCAGCTCCGAGTAGTTACAGCTGCTCAATGATATGTTTGAATCGCTCCCGTGAGCATGATTTTCAACTGTTTGACAGCTTTATTACATGTGAGGAATGTGTAAGAAATAGACATTCCTCACATGTATTAAAAGCTTTAAATACTCGGAGCTCGGCCTGAGCATACTCAGCGAAATGGTTAACAGGACATACTCGCTCATCACTACTGGCATCCGAATAGAGTATAAAGTATGGTCATAGTCGGGGTAGGCCAGAACTTTGTCTCCCTTAAGAGCCTCCTTCAGTCGAGTGAAGGATTCTTCTTTTTTACCCCACTCGAATGGAGGATTCGGGTTCTTGGCCTTCTTGGACTGGCCCACTAAGAGGTCCCGCCTGGGTGCTGCTATCTTGGTGAAACCCTTGATGAATCTCCTGTAGTAGCCTACCAGCCCGAGGAACTGCTGCAATTCGTTGATAGTGGAGGGTCTTGGCCAGTCCTTGATCACGTTGATTTTTTCAGGGTCTGGTGCTACACCTTCGGCGCTTACCACATGGCCTAGGTACTGCACCTTGGGCTTTAACAGGTGGCACTTGGACGGCTTTACTCTCAGGCCAAAACCGGATGAGGCCTCGAACACCTCGGCCAGGTGCTCCAGGTGGTCTTTGTACGTCTTTGAGTAGACGATTACGTCATCCAGGTACAGCAGAACGGTTTCAAAGTTTTTGTGTCCTAGGCAACACTCCATTAACCGCTGGAAGGATCCCGGGGCGTTGCAGAGCCCGAATGGCATGCAGTTGAACTCGCAGAGGCCCATTGGTGTCGTAAACTTCTTTCTGTCTGCCTCTGCCACGGGAAGCTGCCAATACCCACTGGTGAGATCTAAAGTGGAGAAATAGTTAGCGGATCTCAGTGCACCTAATGATTCCTCAATTCTGGGTAATGGGTAGGCATCCTTATGTGTAATGTTGTTAATCTGACTATGATCAACACACATCCTCATTTTACCATCTTTCTTTCTAATGAGGACTAATGGAGCTGCCCTGGGGCTACAACTATCTCTGATCACCCCAGCCTCCTTCATCTCCCGTAACATTCCCTTGGCACATTGATAGTGAGCTGGGGGTACAGGCCGGTACCTCTCTTTAATGGGCGGATTATCTCCTGTGGGGATATGATGTTGGACCCCTTTTACCTTCCCAAAGTCTAGTGGGTGTTTGCTAAAGACTCGCTCATATTCTTGGACCACCCGGTACACACCATGCTTTTGTTGCGAAGGGGTGGAGTCAGTGCCTTTCTATTACCCAGGAGTTGTCTTCGGGACCAAAACCCTTCCAGGAGACAAGATACTGTAATCTCCCTCTATGCCATCTAGAATTCAAGATACGAGAAATTTCATATTTGCCATCATCTACCACAGGAGGAACTATGACAGTGGCATCCCTACACACCATGCTTTTGTTGCGAAGGGGTGGAGTCAGTGCCTTTCTATTACCCAGGAGTTGTCTTCGGGACCAAAACCCTTCCAGGAGACAAGATACTGTAATCTCCCTCTATGCCATCTAGAATTCAAGATACGAGAAATTTCATATTCGCCATCATCTACCACAGGAGGAACTATGACAGTGGCATCCCTACACACCATGCTTTTGTTGCGAAGGGGTGGAGTCAGTGCCTACTTGTAGCTTCTGACACCAATCCTCTTGGAGCCATTGTCCTCTGCCTGTTCGGACAAAGGCAAGGATTCCACTGCCTTTATTGAATTGTTACTGACAGTGAACAGCTTAGCAAGGATGGCATACCGGGGTAAATGGACCTCTTTCTCCCCACAATTCAGGATGCATATCGGTACTCTCCCCTTGCGGACATGGACTACTCCCCTGGCCGTCAAGATGGTAGGCCTACTATCAGAGTACATGGGTTCTACCAGGGCTTGATAATCTTGACCCCTGAGACCTAATGCTGCCCGACACCATATTAACATTTCACTCCTAGGGGATATTGCAATGGGGAATGGATCACTCACTCTGACACTGCCGACTTCTCCCCCAGACAGCTCTACTTATTGTTTCTGCAGGGCTTTGATCTTCTTCTGCAGAACTCACTGCTGACTAGAACTGGCAGTCTCTGCGACCTGTTGCAATAAAACAATAATTTCCCCAAGACAATTCTCTATCTCATTGGTGCCTAAGGTTATCATAGGATGGCTTTCTCGGCCATAAATACTGTATCTACAATAATCAACGCTTGTGACAGCAATTCTACTCGCCAACCTTTAGGGTCACCTCTTTATACCCCACCTTAGGCAAGGGCTTACCATTGCTGGCAAAGATGTTAAAGCGTTCATCTGGACTGCGGATAATGTCTGAATCAGCCCAGTACCATTTGAAAAGGATATATGGCATAGTTGTCACCTGGAAACCGATGTCCAGTAATGCGTTCATCGGGATGCCATCAAGCACGACAGGTAGGACCGGTCGTCACCCCACGTACTTGTCTTTCCAGCTTTGTGGGCCTGGTCACCTTACTCCTGGGAGTTGAGCCTCTGCCCCAGGCGTTTCTCATTTAAATTTCAGAATCTTGCGATGTGCCCCACCTTTTGACAGCGGCGGCAGATGGGTTGTCTGTTCTGGTCGTAGCGATCTCTGTCTATCCCTCTGGTCGGTGGAATTCTTCTCTGCCATAGCCACTGGACGTCATCTGGACTGGAAGCAAGCTGGATCCTTTCATTTGGAGACACTTGCATGGCCTGCACGGTTTTGGTTAGTGTAGCCACACTTTTGATCAGCTCCTGGACCTGAAGGCGTAGGTCTGCAGAGGGGTCATTATCTAGGGTCTAGCGTCAGCCTCCACAGGTGCCGGGGAAAAGGATGCCGCCTCCTGGTGGTATGTGATAGCTGGGCACGGGAGGGGTGCAGCACCCGGATGGCCCGGTCTTTAAATTGTGCAAAGTCTAGATCAGGGTTTTGCAGAGCCATAATGTGCAGCTGTGTCTGGTGAGCGTTAGACAGGAGCCCCTCAATAAACTGTTCGGTTAGCAATCTGTCCTCATCTCGCACACTGTCGGGGTCTACCAGTTTAATGGCCCGCAGCGCCTCATGCAGGTTTAGAGCATAGTCCCATTCACTGTCCTGCACCCTTTGTTTGTACCCATAGAACTTCATTTTAATCTCCGCTGCTGTGCGGGTGTCAAAGGTATCCTTCAACCTGACCAGAATTTGCTTAACAGTTCTTTTGTCCCTGCCTGGCCAGGACTTCACGTCCCTCTGGGCTGCACTGATTAACTGGACTATAAGGATGCTGACTTTTTGCTTCTCAGACAGGGGGTACACTTTGAACAAATTATGCAGTCTCTCCTCAAATTCATTCAGGGTGTGCGACTCCCCTGAGTACTGAGGCAACAATGCCGCCCCTGGGATATATGGCATGGATAAAGGCATTACAGTTGCTGCAGCCGCGCCCGCAGCTGGATCCTCTTCTAGGTTGGGCATCTTTCTCCCCCCTAGTGAACCTCAGACATGTCCTGGGTTTCTACTGGCGTAACAGTATGCTGCACTGCATTCGAGAGGGATCGCTTACCCGGTGGTTCCGGGTCGGGGCCTCCTGCTTTCCCTGGCTGACGTCAAATGATTATACAGTTCAGCAAAGTCTATGGCACACAGTACCCGGTTATACCGGGCTGCGACAATCCTGTTTGTGATGCCAAAGTTGAAGCGCCCCTAGGACTGTGGGGTACTCGCCACCGGGTCAAGCGGTTCCTTGAGATTGTCACGGGGGCGTGACCTGGTCCGGGGCCCTAGGCGGTCAATAAAAATTACAAGGACAGAATTTTTAGGGGAAAAGTTTTGTGATGCCACCCGTCGTGTGCGGCTATAGGGAGCCGCCATTGCTATTCAGATCCAGTGGGGCTGATGGTGATGCAGCTGAGATAGTGCTGCTCTCCATGGGCAGAGCTAGGCCCCAGGGCAGTATATTGGATGGATGTTGGGGTGCAGGACTGAGGGAGCAGATAATGACCAGACGACACAAGAATGGCACTTTCCTCTACCTTTACTTGAGGTTTGCTGGAGCATACCAGGGCACTGATCACAGAAAGTAATGGAGATCCGGGCGGCCAAGAATCAATTTGGGGATCTATCTGGCCAGGTGGAGTTGTAGGCCTTCCTACTGCACTGTCATCTTTGGCCCTGCTGCCTAATGCTATGCTGCGGCCCTCTTTCATGAGCAATCATTAAATCCTCACCCATATGGCAGGCAGCTCGAGCCTTTTTCAGTTGTCGCTCCATCGTGGCAGCTCCGGGCTCTAGTAGGATGCTTAGCCACCGGGTGTTTGGTGGGGCCAGGAGACCTACAGTCTCCTGCCCTCCGGATTTAGCTGCCGGGACTTCAGTACCCGAGCAACCACGGACTCCGGTGTCCGGTTTCTGGCGCTTTTCTCTGGGGCGAGCTTGATCACAGCTCCCCTCCCCAGGTTCTCTCTCGTCTCTCTCCCATCTCCAACTGACTTTTCTTACTCCAACTGACTTCTCTAAACCCGCCTACACTCTCCAATTTAAAGGGGAAGCTCCTCTGAAACTGTGTTAGAGCTCTCCCTTATGGTCTGGAGCCAGGAAATGTGTTGGATGCTGGTGTTACCCTAAGAGGGGACCCCTCCTTGCTTCTAGGCATAGCATCACCCCCTGCGAGGGAGGCAATGCCACTGTGGCAACCGGACTCCTGGGGTGTCACACTTACCTGCTCCAAAAAAGTCCTTGGACCCAACTCTCTGTGAATTTCTAATCTCCCACCCCAAGAAGGTAAAACTGTAATTTGGGTAATGGTAGACAGATTTATTAAAATAGAAATATCAAACTCAAGGTTCCCTCTGTTAAGTTGGGTCCCAAGTTCATTGGTCCTTATGAGATTATTGAGGTGGTCAATCCAGTGGCCTTCCATGTGAAACTTCCCCCTTCATTCCGAATTCCCAATTTTTTTCCCAAATCTTTGCTAAAGATATATAGTTTGCTGGAGCACTGTATTGATAACCCCCCTTCCCGTGTGTTGGATGGAGGCAGCCTTGAGCATGAAGTTGAAAAATTCCTTGATTCCAGGATATCAAAGCAATCCTTGCAGTACCTTGTACATTGGAAAGGCTATGGACTAGAGGAAAGATTGTTAGTGGCAGCTAATAACAAGAATGCTGACAATCTTATCAGAAAGTTTCATCATCCCTGGCAAGCCTGGTCCTAAGTGTCTGGGGGCCCCTCATAAGAGGGGGGTAATGTAGCATATGTGCAGGTTATTGCTTTGGTCGCTAGGCGGCACCACACTGTTGTTGCAAGTGATGCTTGCGATCATCAATCTACAGGGTTAATCTTGTTAATTTGGTTTCTACCTGCTGTTAACACAGGGTTGGGCTGTTCCATATCTACCTTTGAGAGCCAGTTCCCACTGAAAGTCAATAGTGTTGCTATCCTGGTTTATACTTCTGTGCTGTGCTCTGATTTTCCTGTTCTTTGACTTTGACTTGACTTTTGACTTCCTACTAACTTTACGATTTAGTCCCTGACGTGACCTCCTGGATCTGACCCGGATACCTGACTATCCTTCTTGCCAGCTTGCCCCCCAAACAGCAGCTGACTCTGTCCCTGACCCAGGGACCCATGTGTAGATCCAGATCCTTGTAACGGGGTTAAAGGGTAAAGGTCATTGAAACCTGGGAAATGGAGTAGCTTTCGTCAAGCCTATTTGCGGTAAAAAATTTTCAGCTACCAGGTGAATACGAACAGTTCTCGTCTGACATGTAAAACCTATATAACTATAATAACTATATACAGATACTGAGGAATGTGATTTCATGTTCATGTCCCTTCAAGTAACAGCTCTCAAAATAGAATAATTTTCAAAAAGGCTTTGTGACAACAAGCTATAATTTCTTCATATTCAAAACAGTACAACTGTTTTGTCTCCAGAAAAAAGGAGGTAATTTTTCATCAGCTTGAAAAAAAGGCATTGTCATTGCCTAATTTAGTGATAATTAAATCAGTTGTGAATTCAAAACAAGGGATAATTGTTTAGCCTCCCTTATTAATAGGATAATTTTTAAATAGCTTTTGAAAAAAGCTATTACTTGTTCATTTAGCATAGTGCAAAGTTCTTTATACTCCCCTAGGGGATAATTGTTGTGCCCAACTGTATGAAAATGCCACGGCTTCTTCTGTTTGCACCACCTGACTACAGCAATGCTTGAGTATACCCCCCCAAAGGGATAATTTTTAGACCATTTATACAATTAAGGAAGCCTAAAAAGTCTGATATTGCAATGTATTGTTAAATTTGGTGTCGATTACCATCCGATTTCACCTAAGCAGACAGGTTGAAGTAATTTGGCCACTAAAAAGGCTGTGTCTACATTACAGAGCTCAAAATGTGTTCAATTGACTGCAAAGAGAAATCACAGTGTTCTACACATATTTTCCAGGCAATTAGAGGCTTTCTTAATTATGCAATTTGCACTAATTTAACAACTTTTTTAGGGGAATTCAGCAAAGTTGATATATTTGAGTTTCAAAAGGTCGACTCCTCTGTAGTCCATACTTAAATCTGCTGAAGGAAGCACTGGAAGAATAAACTTACACATTGCTAGGAGTACAGTATATTCATAAGGACAGCACTATCTAGCTCCTCTCCATGCCTCCCTTTGCCCCTTAGGGCAATGATTAATCGGTTGCTTTGTATGCATGTATATTTGTAAAAAAATAAAAAATAAAAAAAGCCAATTCAGCATAAATATGTCCCAATTTTGAGTATGTTAGTGATGTAATATAAACTTTCAATAGGAAGCAGATTATACAAAGGAATATGTTTATGTGCTATTTAATTGATTCTGTACAAATAGAGAATAATAATAATATACATAATCACCTTTTTGATATAAATGTTCTCTTGGCTTTAAGACTTTCTTAATATTGTTTGAATTTATTTAAATAAAAGCTAAATTTGAATGATGTTCACTACTAAGCCAGCATGAAATATGCAAGAATACAATTTGAAATTGTACAGTATTAAATAATGTACCTTTATACTGCATGGGTGCTTCTTGAACTGGCTGGAAATGACTCATAAAGTGAAATTTACCATCATAAGTACTTGCAATTGGACTTAAACCTTGGTGCCAGCTTTCAGTACTTTAATATATTTATAATAACAAACTCCAGTTTTGGCTGTGATATTTTTCAATAATTCTGGCAAAATGGATATGCTTTAAGGCACTTAAAAGCAAGGTATAAACCCTTAGTATGTTGTAAAAGATTACTATAAAAAGATTAAGACCAATAATAACACCATACAGTGACAGGTTATTTTGTGCCCCCCAGGATGATAAAATTGCCCTCTAAAAAATCTTTATGCCCTCTGTGAGTTCATTAAGTGCCAAAATGTTACCCCGTTGAAAGTACTAATGCCTCATATGTGCCCCTTTTATTGTCATAATAACCTGCCATACTGTAGGTTGCAGTTCTAAAGTGACCTGTGGCCTACAGAATGGAGGTTGGTAAGAGAAAGAGACCATGGCTCATAGCTATATTGGCAAGATGTGCATGCAGATAAAGTTAACAGAGACTTCACTCCTGTTGTACACCACCCTGATATTGTGCCTGGGGTAATTGCTCCCTCTGCCCTTCCCCCAACCTAGTAGTTAGGCGATAGATAGATAGATAGATAGATAGATAGATAGATAGATAGATAGATAGATAGATAGATAGATAGATAGATAGATACAAAAAGTCTTTGCCAAGTTTTTGTCATGAAAAAAAATCATACCAAGAATCATGTCAACACTTCCACCTTTCAGCCATATTCACATATCAGTATATGGTCAGTATTTTACATGAGTATTTTTAACTGAACACACAATATAATCGTGGCTGCAGAGAAAAATAAAACTTTTTTTTGCTTTTTTTCACTTTTTGGGGAGATATTGGCAGTTAAAATATTTCTCACCTAGTAAGTCAACTTTTGTTAATTTCTAGTGGGTGGTATAAGATAGTTTTTGTTTTTGGCTTATACTTCTTTTCCCAGTATGACTTGCTATCTAAGAACACCCATTTGGACTTAATGAAAGTTTACTCATTATGTGCTGAATACTTTTGCTAATATCTCTGCAACCAAGAGGCAAAATTAAAAAAGAAAAAAAGTTTTATCCTGCTTTTCATCCACTATTGCACCATGCATCCAGTTCAACATGAAAAATTTGGTGAAAGGTGCTCATCAATCTAATCCTTTTTAGAGTTGCTTTTTGAATTTATGAAAGCTCTTAGCTCTTTAGGAGTATATCGGCATTGTACATTTAGAAATCTTTGCCCATTTTTCCTAGCAATAAAGTTCCAAATCTGTCAAATTTTAATTCCTGTGTACAACCCACTTAAGAATAACCCATAGACTTTCACTTGAATTAAGTTCAGAGCTTTGCCTCAGCCTTCACAAAATGTCTTTTGATGGCAAAACCATTCTTTTATTGATTTGGAGGTATGTTTAGAGATGTTTTCACGTTGAAAGGTGAAATTCCTCTTCATCTTCAGCTTTTTAGAAAATGCTTGAAGGTATGGATGTAAAATTGACAGATGTTTGGAATTGCTCATAATTCCCTCCCCTTGGACTTAACCACAAATTCCAGCTACCAAAAACATCCCCAAAGCATAATACTACCTCCACCATGCTTCACTGTGATTATTGTGTTCTTTTGGTGATGCCCAGTGTTGCCTTTGCAGCAAATACATCTTTTGGGATTACAGTATGAGCAAAAGAGTTCAACCTTGGGCTCATAAGACAATAATACATTTTCCCATTTGTTTTTTGCAAACTTGATGTAGGTTTTGGCAAAACATAGAAATGCTTGTAGATTTTTCTTTGTAATAAATTGCCTCCTTTTGGCCACTCTAACCCACAGACAAGGCATATGAAGAATACAGGAGATTGTTGTCGCATGCAGTACACAACCATTACTTGCCAGAAAGTCCTGCAGCTCCTTTAGTGTTGCTGTATCCCTCTTTACAGCCTCCTGGCCCCTTTTTCTTTTTTCCTAGTTATGGTATATCTAATGGCTTGGAAATGTTTTGTACCCTTATGCTGACTAGAGATGAGCAAATATTTTAATATTCAGTTCAGATTACGATCACTGATTATTCGCCGAACATATCCAAACGCCATTGGATTCAATGGGGGCAAAACCAAACGCATACACAACGCCTTCAAACAAGCCCAAAAGCTGCCAAAACAGATCAAATTAGGGGCAGACACCAGGAAAGTGGTCTCAATTGACCCAAAGTACACATTTTATAATGGCACAGGAACAATCAGCCATGGGCCATGCATGAGGTATCAGGATCTGGGCTAGCATTTACAGCTTTGAATTGAACTTCAAATTAAGATGAGGTGGGTGAGGGATTGGTATAGGTCTGCTGTGCTGGGAGCCCTGATACCACATGCAAAAGCTCAACCTGCTTTTATGCTCAGCCACATTCAGATGGAAGAAAAATCAGTTTCATAGATTAGTATTGGTACAAAAATTTAAGGATAGTAACACAGGTAGTTGACTGAAAGTAAGTAGAGGCCTGCTGGTCTGCGAGGCCTACTGCTACAGGCAAAACACATGAAGGAGACCCAACCAGGAGTCTCCTCATTACCAAAAATTAGGGGCTTAAACCACCGAAGTGGCATCAGTTTCAGTACAGTAGAACTAGTATAATGGGGACCGACACTTTTTCCACTACAGAAAACCCAGCAGATGGAGACCCAACCAGGAGTCTTCAAATTTAAAAAAGTTAGGGGCAGACCCCACCAAAGTGGCATCAATTTCACCAGAGCAGAAATATAATGGGGACCAACACCTCTTCCACTACAGCCAGCCTAGCAGATGGAGACCCACCCAGGTGTGTTCACATTTCCCTAAAATTAGGGCCTGACACCACCGAAGTGGCATCAATTTCAGTACAGTAGAAATTGTATAATGGGTACTGACACTTCTTCCACTACAGCCAACAAATCAGATAGAGACCCAACCAGGAGTCTCCACATTTCCAAAAATTAGGGGCTGACACTACCAAAGTGGGAACAACTTCACCAGAGTAGAAATATAATGGGGACCGACGCTTCTTCCACTGCAGCCAACCCAGCAAATGGAGACCCAATCAGGATTGTTCACATTTCCAAAAATTAGTGTTAACATCTGCAGCAGCAGCAACAGCAGGCACAGAAGCCACGCTAATGATATCACAGACTGAAATTATGCAAGATCAATGCAGCATACTAAAAACTACAACATTGCATAGTCTGTACAGTCTGCGATTTATGTGCAAAAGTCCTTGGAGATCCATTACTTGTTCATCTTCATGAAAGTTAGGCGGTCTACACTTTCAGGGGACAGCCAGCTGTGCTTATCAGTCAGGACACCACCAGCAGCGCTGAAAACACGTTCTGAGAGAACGCTGGCTGCCAGGCATGATAAAACCTCCAATGCTTGACAGGCGAGCTCAGGCCACTCATCCATTTTTGAAGACCAAAATGTAAAAGGATCCAAACCCTCCTTGATGGCATTGATATTGAGCTCTAGATACTCCTGCACCATCCTCTCCAGTCGTTCACCACGTGTCAGACTTGTACTCTGTTGTGCTGGTGCACAAGCTAGTGTAGAAAATGCGTGAAAGGACTCCCAGAAATTGCTTCTGCCACTTATACTGCTGCTGCTAATGTTTTGTGTAACGGGTCAGGGAGGCGGAACCTCTGAGCTACTATACAAGGGGGCGGTCCTTGTAAGGGAGCGGGTGGCGACCAGGGTGGACTGGCAGGCAGTCACAGCAGGTGACTGGGACAGTCTCTGAATGAACGGACAGGAGGTCACGGCAAGTGACCGGGGCAGTCTCTGGATGAACGGGCAGGAGGTCACGGCAAGTGACCGGGGCAGTCTCTGGATGAACGGGCAGGAGGTCACGGCAAGTGACCGGGACAGTCTCTGGGTAAACGGGCAGGAGGTCACGGCAAGTGACCGGGGCAGTCTCTGGGTAAACGGGCAGGAGGTCACGGCAAGTGACCGGGACAGTTTCTGGGTAAACGGGCAGGAGGTCACGGCAAGTGACCGGGGCAGTCTCTGGGTAAACGGGCAGGAGGTCACGGCAAGTGACCGGTGCAGTCTCTGGGTAAAGGATTGGTACGACCTGTGGCGGCAGATGATAGACGTGAGCTCCCAGGTGAGCAGGCGAGAGTCTCTGGATAATCGGGTGGTCACAGCATGTGACGGCGGAGCCTCCAGGAAGACCAACAGACAGGTAGCAGATGAGCGCTCCCAGGTGAGCGGGCAGGAATCTCTGGACAGGCGGGTGGTCACAGCACATGACGGCAGAGCCTCCTGGTAGGCAAGCAGGCAGGTAGAAGATGTGCGCTCCCAGGTGAGCGGGAAAGCTGGTCCTTAGACAGACTGACAGAAGTTGGAAGGCAGACCGTCGGACCTCAGGCTAGCAGGCAGGTAGCAGGATATCAGGCAGGAATTAGACAGCAGACTGGCAGGAATCTGGCAGGTATCTGGCAGGAAACTGGCAACGTGACCTGAGGGCTGAAGCAGAGTAGTGAACAGTGCTACAACATTGCTCGGGCACCTCCATTTTGGAGGAGGTGCCTTTTATATGGGACGTCCTCCGGCAATTGGCCGGGGACTCCTTAGGACGGCGCGCGAGCGGTCCCTTTAAGAGAGGGGGAGCGCGCGCGCGCGCCCTAAGCACACTGCCGGGGAAGGAGCGCATGCCGGAAGCAGCGGGGAGAGCAGCGCTGGAGGACGCCGCGCCAGGAGCAGGGAGGTGAGAGGGACGGCGTCTCTGCCTAGAACGGGGCAGAGACGCCGATGCTACAGTACCCTCCCCTTTAGGCCCCCTCTTTTTTTGGCCAGAAAGAAATTTCTCAAGGAGAAGCGGGGCGTTGATGTTCTCCCTGGGTTCCCAAGTTCTCTCCTCAGGACCAAACCCCTTCCAATCTACCAGAAAAAAGGTTTTTCCTCTTACCCTCTTGGAGGCCAGAATACTCTCTACCTCAAAGATGTCATCAGCGGAAACCGGAGCAGGAGGGGCACCTGGATTTTTGGAAAAACAGTTAAAGACAACGGGTTTGAGGAGAGATACGTGGAAGGAGTTGGGGATCCGTAGGGTGGCCGGGAGTTTTAATTTGTAGGCCACAGGGTTAATTTGCCTGAGGACTTCGAAGGGGCCGATGAATCGAGGACCCAACTTGTAGGAGGGTACTTTGAGCCGCACATGTTTGGATGAGAGCCAAACCTTGTCTCCCGGACAGAATTGGGGCGGATCCAGACGTCTCTTATCAGCATATCTCTTCATCCGCTCAGAGGAGAGAAGAAGAGCGGACCTGGTGCTCTCCCAAATAGTAGAAAATTCACTGACAAGAGACTCCGCAGCAGGGTTGTCCACAGAAACGGAGACAGGAAGTGGAATCCGGGGATGTTGGCCACCGACTATAAAGAACGGGGATTTGGAAGAGGACTCGCTCTCATGGTTGTTATAAGAGAACTCGGCCCATGGTAGGAGATCCACCCAGTCCGAGTGGTGAGCATCAACGAAGTGCCGGAGGTAGCTGGACAAGATCTGATTGATCCGCTCCACTTGACCATTGGACTGAGGGTGGTAAGCGGAGGAAAAATCCAGGGTAATGTCCAGCAGCTTACATGTGGCTCTCCAGAAGCGAGAGGTGAACTGAACCCCACGATCCGACACGATGTGGAGGGGCAGACCATGGAGACGGAAGATGTGGCGGATAAAGTCTTTAGCCAGCTCGGGTACAGACGGAAGACCAGGCAGGGGAATGAAGTGGGCCATCTTAGAAAAACGGTCAGCGACAACCCAAATGACAGTACAACCGGCAGAAACTGGAAGGTCGGTGATAAAGTCCATAGCGATGTGTTGCCAAGGAGCAGCAGGTACGGGAAGGGGCAGGAGATGGCCGGCAGGTAGATGTCGGAGAACTTTGTTACGGGCACAGGATGAACAGGCCGCGACGAAGTCTACCACGTCCTTACGCAGGGTAGGCCACCAGTAATGCCGGGTAATAAGTTGGAAGGTCTTCTTTTGGCCAGCATGGCCAGCTAGTTTAGAAGAATGTCCCCAGCGAAGAACCCTCTCCCGATCTGGCACAGCTATGAACGTCTTACCGGGTGGAAGACGAGTCAGATCCAAGGGAGCCACATTCATCACCTTGGAGGAGTCGATGATGTGCGTAGGTTCCTCCTCTTGATCGGAGGACAGGAAGGACCGGGACAAGGCATCAGCTTTGACGTTCTTGTCCGCCGGACGGAAATGAAGAATGAAGTCGAAGCGGGCAAAAAACAACGACCACCGGGCCTGGCGAGGATTGAGTCTCTGGGCATTTTGGAGATATGCCAGGTTTTTGTGATCCGTGTAGATAATTACCGGGTAGAGAGCCCCTTCAAGCCGATAGCGCCACTCTCCCAGTGCCAATTTGATGGCTAGCAATTCCCGGTCTCCAATGGAGTAGTTGCGCTCCGACGAGGAGAAGATTTTGGAGAAGAAGCCGCACGTTACCATTCTCCCGGTAGAAGACTTCTGGGTGAGCACCGCTCCGGCTCCGGAGGAGGAGGCATCCACCTCCAGGTAGAATTGTTTATTACAGTCTGGACGGTGCAGGACGGGAGCAGAGGCGAAGGCTTTCTTTAGGGAAAGGAAGGCCTCCTCGGCTTCAGGCGACCATGTCCTGGGGTTAGCCCCCTTACGGGTAAGTGCAGATATGGGAGCAGTCCGAGACGAGAAATGTGGGATGAAAAGACGATAATAATTAGCGAAGCCCAGGAATCGCTGTATCGCCTTCAAACCTTCAGGACGAGGCCATTTTAGAACGGAAGAGAGCTTCTCGGGATCCATTTGCAGACCTGTTTGGGAGATGACATAGCCCAAGAACGGAAGGGAGGTCTGATCGAAGAGGCACTTCTCGTATTTGGCGTAAAGGTGGTTCTGCCGAAGCCTAAGCAGGACCTGACGAACATCCGTCCGGTGTGTGGGGAGATCCGGAGAGAAGACCAAGATATCGTCCAGGTATACCACTACGCAGGAGTACAGGAGGTCACGGAAGATGTCGTTGACTAGTTCCTGAAAGACCGCGGGAGCATTACAGAGACCAAAGGGCATCACAAGGTACTCGTAGTGACCGTCCCGGGTATTAAATGCCGTCTTCCACTCGTCTCCTTGACGGATACGGACCAGATTATACGCTCCTCGTAGATCCAGCTTGGAGAAGATCCTGGCGCCCTTGAGACGGTCAAACAATTCGGAGATGAGTGGCAGGGGATATTTGTTTTTTACCGTGATGAGATTGAGTCCTCTGTAGTCAATACAGGGACGTAGCGAGCCGTCTTTCTTTTTGACAAAGAAGAATCCGGCTCCAGCCGGGGAGGTAGATTTTCGGATAAATCCCCTAGCCAGATTCTCTTCAATGTACTCAGACATGGCTCGGGTCTCGGCTGCAGACAACGGGTAGATACGCCCACGGGGAGGAGTGGTGCCAGGTCGATCGGGCAATCGTATGGCCTATGGGGTGGCAACGTCTCAGCTTCCTTCTTACCGAAGACGTCCGCATAGGGCCAGTAGTGAGCCGGGAGACCAGGTAAGTTAGCTGGAGTAGGCTGAGGGCGAAGTGGACGGACTGGGACCAGGCAGGTCCTATGGCAGTCAGGATCCCATCGGAGTACTTCACCGGACCGCCAGTTCAATACAGGTTCATGTGTCTGGAGCCAAGGTAGACCTAGCAACAGGGAGTGAGAAAGTCCGGACAGCACATGGAATGAGATCTCCTCAGAGTGCAGCATTCCCACCTGCAGGGTTATGGGTTCGGTGACGAGCAGGATGGTCTCCGAGAGAAGTCTTCCATCCACGGAGGCGACTGACAATGGTTCAGCCAGGGACTTGGTGGGAATATGGTATCTCTCTACCAGAGACTGGGAGATGAGGTTTCCAGCAGCTCCAGAATCCAGATGGGCGAGTTCAAAGAGACGGTTTTCTCCCCAAGCAATAGAGACCGGTAAGGTCAGAGACGGAGAGGGCTTACTTTTGTCTAGGACGACCTCTCCGAGTGGTCCTAGACACTGGCGTTTCCCGGCTTTTCCGGGCAGGAACGGATGAAGTGCTTCATACTGCCACAATAGAAACAGCTTCCCTCGGCTCGGCGAGATTCTTGGCGAGAACCGACCATCTTGGTCTGGTCGACCTGCATAGGCTCAGGAGAGACGGAGGGAGTGACGGGTTTCTGAAAAGTAGGAGCTAGACGTGGAAACCTCCTCTCACGGGTGACCTCTTTGGCACGCTCCTGGAACCGCAGGTCAATCCGGGTGGCAAGAGTTATTAGGTCATCGAGAGTGGTAGGAATGTCCCGACCGGCAAGTTCATCTTTAATACGGCCGGACAGACCTTCCCAGAAGACGAAAACCAGAGCGTCATTATCCCAGGCCAGCTCCGAGGCAAGGGTACGGAACCGTATGGCATGTTGGCCCACGGTGAGACTTCCCTGACGGAGGCGTAGCAGAGATGATGCGGATGAGGTCTTCCGTCCGGGTTCGTCGAAGACTTTCCGGAAAGCCGTGAGAAAGGCAGGCAAGTCGGACACCAGGGGGTCTCCTCTCTCCCATAGAGGATTTAGCCAGGCCAGGGCCTCTCCGGTGAGATGGGACATGATGAAGGCAATTTTGGCCCGGTCGGAGTTAAACTGGTGAGACAGGAGTTCAAAGTGCAGGGTGCACTGATTTATGAAGCCCCGAGCCTGGGCGGAGTCGCCTCCGAAACGAGGAGGTGCAGAAAGCCGGGGTCCGGGGTAGGATACCATGTTATTAGTGGGCAGTGGAGCTGCCGGATTGCGAGTCATGGCACTGGCGGTGGTTGCAGGCAGAGCGGTCAGAGTGTCCAGGCGAGAATTGACATTCCGCAGGTGACCCAGGATGGACTCCTGTTGGGACCTCTGACGGGACAGTTCATGACACAGGTCCGAGAGCGAGGGAGCTTGGGTGCCACCGGGTTCCATGGCCCGAGCAAACTGTAACGGGTCAGGGAGGCGGAACCTCTGAGCTACTATACAAGGGGGCGGTCCTTGTAAGGGAGCGGGTGGCGACCAGGGTGGACGGGCAGGCAGTCACAGCAGGTGACTGGGACAGTCTCTGAATGAACGGACAGGAGGTCACGGCAAGTGACCGGGGCAGTCTCTGGATGAACGGGCAGGAGGTTACGGCAAGTGACCGGGGCAGTCTCTGGATGAACGGGCAGGAGGTCACGGCAAGTGACCGGGGCAGTCTCTGGGTAAACGGGCAGGAGGTCACGGCAAGTGGCCGGGGCAGTCTCTGGGTAAAGGATTGGTACGACCTGTGGCGGCAGATGATAGACGTGAGCTCCCAGGTGAGCAGGCGAGAGTCTCTGGATAATCGGGTGGTCACAGCATGTGACGGCGGAGCCTCCAGGAAGACCAACAGACAGGTAGCAGATGAGTGCTCCCAGGTGAGCGGGCAGGAATCTCTGGACAGGCGGGTGGTCACAGCACGTGACGGCAGAGCCTCCTGGTAGGCAAGCAGGCAGGTAGAAGATGTGCGCTCCCAGGTGAGCGGGCAAGCTGGTCCTTAGACAGACTGACAGAAGTTGGAAGGCAGACCGTCGGACCTCAGTCTAGCAGGTAGGTAGCAGGATATCAGGCAGGAATTAGACAGCAGACTGGCAGGAATCTGGCTGGTATCTGGCAGGAAACTGGCAACGGGACCTGAGGGCTGAAGCAGAGTAGTGAACAGTGCTACAACATTGCTCGGGCACCTCCATTTTGGAGGAGGTGCCTTTTATATGGGAGGTCCTCCGGCAATTGGCCGGGGACTCCTTAGGACGGCACGCGCGCGGTCCCTTTAAGAGAGGGGGTGCGCGCGCACGCGCGCCCTAAGCACACTGCCAGGGAAGGAGCGCGTGCCGGAAGCAGCGGGGAGAGCAGCGCTGGAGGACGCCGCGCCAGGAGCGGGGAGGTGAGAGGGACGGCATCTCTGCCTAGAACGGGGCAGAGACGCCGATGCTACATTTTGGTGTTGATGAATTGACGTGCCAGAGGTTGAAAGTCTAGAGCTGCGATGCACACTGTGTGATTCACTGCTGTCTTGAGGAAAACCTCTCTTAAGGTTGTGTAAAAGCGTGTTTCGATACTCCAGCATTTGCGGGTCCCTTTCTAGGGCGTGAAGCATCTGTCAAAATTTACTCTTACTGTATAACGTGTATCTAACAGAGTGGCAATCCAGTAGTAAGCACTATTTTGAATTATAACTATACGGAGATCATGTTACAGATAGTGCAGCAAGAAGGCAATCATATGTCGGACTTTTCCATGAGTTCCAAGACCATGCTGTGTTGGTGGCTGGTTTCCTCCGTCTCCTCCCACCAACCACAAACAACAGAGAGGGGATGATTATCCTCTTCATCTCCTGACTGTTGCTCGCCCATCACCTCTTCCTCCTCCATTTATTCCTTGGCTCTTGCACCTTCACTAACAGTTTGTCTGGTATCACCAGCCCCTGTCAATCGCAGTAATCCACCCTCCCTTGGCACCCGCCTGTGTGACGACAGTCTGGAACTTTGAGACATTCTTCTCTCTTCCGCATCCTCCTCTTCTTCTGGGACCACCACCTCCTGCCATAGGCTATTCAAAGTCTGCTCCAGCATGTAGATGACCGGAATAGTGATGCTGATGACGGTATTTTCAGCACTAACCATCTTATTAATCATTTCAAAACTGTGTAGAAGGGTGCAGATGTCCTTAATCTGTGCACACTCCGTAAATGTGATATTCCCCACGTCCGTACAGTGTTGACCTAAGCTATACGACATGACATACTGCAGCAGCACTCGTTGCTGCTGCCACAGTCACTGCAAAATGTGCAGAGTGGAATTCCACCCTGTCGGCACATCACATAACAACCGGTTAACTGTTAACTGATGACATGACATGAGGGATGCGAATGGCAGAAGTGAGCATACAGCTTCCGTGCTTTCTACAGCAGCTCATCCAGGCCGGGATAATGGCAGAGAAATCGCTGTACCACCAGGTTAAGGATGTGAGCCATGCAAGGCATGTGTGTGTGCTCGCCTTGGTGTAAGGCCGCTACCAGGTTTGCACCGTTATCGCACACGGCCTTCCCTGGCTCCAAGTTAACCCTCCGTCACATACAATAGGCCTGAAAGGCACATCTCTTTTACTTTCATTTCTCCTTCCTCACCAGATTGTGAGGAAATCCCCTCCCTCCAGGTAGTCTCCTGTCTCTAGCAGCTCTGTGAAACCTCATACCACAGTTGGATTGCAGAGCTTCAGGAGGACAGATATAACTGCGCTAATCTCTCAGGCTCATTGTATGTGAACACGTCACACTCAATAAGGTTGGTATTTTATGTTTTTATTCATCACAATTGTTTATTTAGCTTGTTTTATGAATGTATAGCACAAAGTGTGAGGATATTTCATAGAAAAAAGGCAGATTAAAAAAGAAAGTGTGCTGCTCAGGCATATACAGTAGTTACCTAACACGTATTCCTTCTCTTGCTTCAGATTATCTGCTGAAATGGAGAGGAAAATGTACAATTTATCAAAAAACCTTGATGTTGAGGAAGTAACAAACATGCTGTTAGATGATGCAAACCCCACACTGAATGAGGATTTAGGAGAGGAAAGTGAGATTGATTCTCATGATGAGGTGGAACTATGTGAAGTGGATTCTGAAACAGAGCAAGATGGTGACAGTGATGAGGATGAAGATGTAGAATCTTATTATATGGGAAAAGATAAAAAAAAACAATGGAACAAGAAGCCACTCCAGAAAAAACATAGGGAACCTCAAAACATTATTACTCACCTTCCTGCAGTTATAGGAACTGCAAGTAATGCAAAAACTGCAGTTGAATGCTGGAATAGTTTATTCACAGATGACATTCTGGACTCTATTGTCACATATACCAACCAATATATAGACATTATAAAGGACAAGTTCATCTGCAACAGAACCATCAAGGCCACAGATGAAATAGAACTGCGTGCTTTTTTTGGATTATTATACCTTGCAGGAGCTGATAGGGCAAATAGACAAAGTTTGGAGGAACTTTGGAGTAAAGATGGGGATGGAGTTGAAAAATTTGGCCTTGTTATGTCCATAAACAGATTCAAGCTTCTAATTCGTTGCCTTCGGTTTGATGACAGAACTACCCGAACCGAACGTAAAACACATGATCGACTTGCTCCAATTCGTGATATATTCCAAAAATTTGTTGAAAACTGTGAAAAAAGCTATTCCCCTGGGGAGAATCTCACTATTGACGAAATGCTCCCTGGTTTTCGTGGTAAATGTGCCTTTTGTCAATATATTCCATCAAAGCCTAACAAATATGGAATAAAAATGTATGCCCTTGTTGATGCCTGTAAGACCTACACTTACAACCTGGAAGTTTATGCAGGAAAATAACCAGAAGGTCCTTACTGTGTCAGCAACAAACCCAGTGATGTTGTAAAAAGACTGGCTGAGCCCTACTTTGGATCGGGTCGCAATATAACAGCTGACAATTGGTTTTCAAATTGTGATCTGATTGATTATCTGAAAATGCAGAAGCTTTCATATGTCGGAACTGTAAGAAAAAATAAAAAAGAATTGCCTACACAGTTTGTAAGTGTGAAAGGGAGACAACAGTACAGCAGTATGTTTGCATTCCATAATGGAAAGGTTTTGGTTTCCTATGTACCACAAGCAAAAAAATTGTACTTCTTCTATCAACACTTCATGATGATGATGCCATCAATCCTGGGACTGAGGCACAAAAAATCCCGGAGATAATTACATTTTATAATGCAACGAAAGGGGGTGTTGATACAGCTGATCAGATATGCTCAACTTTCAACGTCAGCAGAAACACCAAACGCTGGCCAATGGTCATATTTTTTGCTATGTTGAATTTGGGTGGTATAAATTCACAAGTCATTTACCTTGAAAACAAGCTTGAACCACTCCGTAGATGATTCTATCTGAAAAAATTGGCCCATGAACTAGTGCTTGGAGAGCTACGCAGGAGAAGTATGAAAACAATCGATATCCCCTCTCGCCTTCAAGTTAAGCTCAAAAGATTTCGCCCAGAAGATGATAGTGAAAATTCACCACCTGCACCACCTCACAAAAGAAGGAGATGCATCACCTGCACCACGGAAAGCGGAATCAGAAGGCTTTCTAATTATGAATGTCACAAATGTCATAATGCAAAATGCCTGACACATGCAAAAATGATGTGTAATTCTTGCTCTTTGCTCTGCAAGTGTAATTTTTCTGGGGAAACTTCAGGATCTTATTTTGATTGAATATGTGTTTAATAGTACTTAAGGTACCTTAAAATTAAATTTGTTTCCATAAATTTTCTTTGTAGAGTTTTTTGACAGAGTCGAACTGGGGACTATTTGGCGGGAGTTTTGAAATGTTTGTATTTCAGAGTTCTTCGTTTTATGTTAAGTAAATGGTTTTTTTTTTGCACCTGATTATGTGTAGTCTCTTTTATTACATCCCTATGAAGGTCACTGATCACTTTTAGAGCACTGAAATTGCAAACATTAGATATTATAGGTATTTTTCTAGCCTGCGCCTGACAGGGACGGCTTGTATACTTTTTTTGATCAAAAATAGTTCACTAAGTACCCTATATTTATTATGCAACTTTGCTTTACATTTATATATAATTATGGTAGGGTATGAGATATATTTTTGTCTTGCTTCTTTTTTTCTTTTTTGCTAGTGTGAACATGCCTCTGTTTCTTGTATGTCTGCCATCTTAGACCTCAGTTCACATTGTCTGGTTTTTTGACTTGTTTGCATTCTGTGCAATTTAAGGGTGTGGCATGCCCTTTGTTGAGCTGATTGGTATATATGTAGCTTACCACGGGCCTAGGTGGTCTGGAGTTGGGACCCGGTCCTATTTGTCTACCCTTTTATATGCATTACTTCAACTTTGATATACAGTAAGGTTTTTAATATAGGCAGTATAGGTACCGTCCCAATTTAGGGTCACCTTGCCGCTGGTGGGACGGCTTGTATACTTTTTTTGATCAAAAATAGTTCACTAAGTACCCTATATTTATTATGCAACTTTGCTTTACATTTATATATAATTATGGTAGGGTATGAGATATATTTTTGTCTTGCTTCTTTTTTTCTTTTTTGCTAGTGTGAACATGCCTCTGTTTCTTGTATGTCTGCCATCTTAGACCTCAGTTCACATTGTCTGGTTTTTTGACTTGTTTGCATTCTGTGCAATTTAAGGGTGTGGCATGCCCTTTGTTGAGCTGATTGGTATATATGTAGCTTACCACGGGCCTAGGTGGTCTGGAGTTGGGACCCGGTCCTATTTGTCTACCCTTTTATATGCATTACTTCAACTTTGATATACAGTAAGGTTTTTAATATAGGCAGTATAGGTACCGTCCCAATTTAGGGTCACCTTGCCGCTGGTGGGACGGCTTGTATACTTTTTTTGATCAAAAATAGTTCACTAAGTACCCTATATTTATTATGCAACTTTGCTTTACATTTATATATAATTATGGTAGGGTATGAGATATATTTTTGTCTTGCTTCTTTTTTTCTTTTTTGCTAGTGTGAACATGCCTCTGTTTCTTGTATGTCTGCCATCTTAGACCTCAGTTCACATTGTCTGGTTTTTTGACTTGTTTGCATTCTGTGCAATTTAAGGGTGTGGCATGCCCTTTGTTGAGCTGATTGGTATATATGTAGCTTACCACGGGCCTAGGTGGTCTGGAGTTGGGACCCGGTCCTATTTGTCTACCCTTTTATATGCATTACTTCAACTTTGATATACAGTAAGGTTTTTAATATAGGCAGTATAGGTACCGTCCCAATTTAGGGTCACCTTGCCGCTGGTGGGACGGCTTGTATACTTTTTTTGATCAAAAATAGTTCACTAAGTACCCTATATTTATTATGCAACTTTGCTTTACATTTATATATAATTATGGTAGGGTATGAGATATATTTTTGTCTTGCTTCTTTTTTTCTTTTTTGCTAGTGTGAACATGCCTCTGTTTCTTGTATGTCTGCCATCTTAGACCTCAGTTCACATTGTCTGGTTTTTTGACTTGTTTGCATTCTGTGCAATTTAAGGGTGTGGCATGCCCTTTGTTGAGCTGATTGGTATATATGTAGCTTACCACGGGCCTAGGTGGTCTGGAGTTGGGACCCGGTCCTATTTGTCTACCCTTTTATATGCATTACTTCAACTTTGATATACAGTAAGGTTTTTAATATAGGCAGTATAGGTACCGTCCCAATTTAGGGTCACCTTGCCGCTGGTGGGACGGCTTGTATACTTTTTTTGATCAAAAATAGTTCACTAAGTACCCTATATTTATTATGCAACTTTGCTTTACATTTATATATAATTATGGTAGGGTATGAGATATATTTTTGTCTTGCTTCTTTTTTTCTTTTTTGCTAGTGTGAACATGCCTGTTTCTTGTATGTCTGCCATCTTAGACCTCAGTTCACATTGTCTGGTTTTTTGACTTGTTTGCATTCTGTGCAATTTAAGGGTGTGGCATGCCCTTTGTTGAGCTGATTGGTATATATGTAGCTTACCACGGGCCTAGGTGGTCTGGAGTTGGGACCCGGTCCTATTTGTCTACCCTTTTATATGCATTACTTCAACTTTGATATACAGTAAGGTTTTTAATATAGGCAGTATAGGTACCCTCCCAATTTAGGGTCACCTTGCCGCTGGTGGGACGGCTTGTATACTTTTTTTGATCAAAAATAGTTCACTAAGTACCCTATATTTATTATGCAACTTTGCTTTACATTTATATATAATTATGGTAGGGTATGAGATATATTTTTGTCTTGCTTCTTTTTTTCTTTTTTGCTAGTGTGAACATGCCTCTGTTTCTTGTATGTCTGCCATCTTAGACCTCAGTTCACATTGTCTGGTTTTTTGACTTGTTTGCATTCTGTGCAATTTAAGGGTGTGGCATGCCCTTTGTTGAGCTGATTGGTATATATGTAGCTTACCACGGGCCTAGGTGGTCTGGAGTTGGGACCCGGTCCTATTTGTCTACCCTTTTATATGCATTACTTCAACTTTGATATACAGTAAGGTTTTTAATATAGGCAGTATAGGTACCGTCCCAATTTAGGGTCACCTTGCCGCTGGTTGGACGGCTTGTATACTTTTTTTGATCAAAAATAGTTCACTAAGTACCCTATATTTATTATGCAACTTTGCTTTACATTTATATATAATTATGGTAGGGTATGAGATATATTTTTGTCTTGCTTCTTTTTTTCTTTTTTGCTAGTGTGAACATGCCTCTGTTTCTTGTATGTCTGCCATCTTAGACCTCAGTTCACATTGTCTGGTTTTTTGACTTGTTTGCATTCTGTGCAATTTAAGGGTGTGGCATGCCCTTTGTTGAGCTGATTGGTATATATGTAGCTTACCACGGGCCTAGGTGGTCTGGAGTTGGGACCCGGTCCTATTTGTCTACCCTTTTATATGCATTACTTCAACTTTGATATACAGTAAGGTTTTTAATATAGGCAGTATAGGTACCGTCCCAATTTAGGGTCACCTTGCCGCTGGTGGGACGGCTTGTATCCTTTTTTTGATCAAAAATAGTTCACTAAGTACCCTATATTTATTATTCAACTTTGCTTTACATTTATATATAATTATGGTAGGGTATGAGATATATTTTTGTCTTGCTTCTTTTTTTCTTTTTTGCTAGTGTGAACATGCCTCTGTTTCTTGTATGTCTGCCATCTTAGACCTCAGTTCACATTGTCTGGTTTTTTGACTTGTTTGCATTCTGTGCAATTTAAGGGTGTGGCATGCCCTTTGTTGAGCTGATTGGTATATATGTAGCTTACCACGGGCCTAGGTGGTCTGGAGTTGGGACCCGGTCCTATTTGTCTACCCTTTTATATGCATTACTTCAACTTTGATATACAGTAAGGTTTTTAATATAGGCAGTATAAGTACCGTCCCAATTTAGGGTCACCTTGCCGCTGGTGGGACGGCTTGTATACTTTTTTTGATCAAAAATAGTTCACTAAGTACCCTATATTTATTATGCAACTTTGCTTTACATTTATATATAATTATGGTAGGGTATGAGATATATTTTTGTCTTGCTTCTTTTTTTCTTTTTTGCTAGTGTGAACATGCCTCTGTTTCTTGTATGTCTGCCATCTTAGACCTCAGTTCACATTGTCTGGTTTTTTGACTTGTTTGCATTCTGTGCAATTTAAGGGTGTGGCATGCCCTTTGTTGAGCTGATTGGTATATATGTAGCTTACCACGGGCCTAGGTGGTCTGGAGTTGGGACCCGGTCCTATTTGTCTACCCTTTTATATGCATTACTTCAACTTTGATATACAGTAAGGTTTTTAATATAGGCAGTATAGGTACCGTCCCAATTTAGGGTCACCTTGCCGCTGGTGGGACGGCTTGTATACTTTTTTTGATCAAAAATAGTTCACTAAGTACCCTATATTTATTATGCAACTTTGCTTTACATTTATATATAATTATGGTAGGGTATGAGATATATTTTTGTCTTGCTTCTTTTTTTCTTTTTTGCTAGTGTGAACATGCCTCTGTTTCTTGTATGTCTGCCATCTTAGACCTCAGTTCACATTGTCTGGTTTTTTGACTTGTTTGCATTCTGTGCAATTTAAGGGTGTGGCATGCCCTTTGTTGAGCTGATTGGTATATATGTAGCTTACCACGGGCCTAGGTGGTCTGGAGTTGGGACCCGGTCCTATTTGTCTACCCTTTTATATGCATTACTTCAACTTTGATATACAGTAAGGTTTTTAATATAGGCAGTATAGGTACCGTCCCAATTTAGGGTCACCTTGCCGCTGGTGGGACGGCTTGTATACTTTTTTTGATCAAAAATAGTTCACTAAGTACCCTATATTTATTATGCAACTTTGCTTTACATTTATATATAATTATGGTAGGGTATGAGATATATTTTTGTCTTGCTTCTTTTTTTCTTTTTTGCTAGTCACATTGTATGTGAACTTGTTAGAACCGATATTGTATGTGACGGAGGGTTAAGAGGAGACAGCTATTGCTCAAACTCAGCTTGCAGAACTATCCACAACTCTTCAGCTGTATGATTGCGATCTCCAAGGCATATTAATTTTAACACTGTCTGATTGCGGTAAGCCCTTGCTACGCAGTACGGAGGTGATGTGGATTCGCTCTGCACTGTTGGAACGCATGTCTCATTAGGGCAGAGGTTGAGTGCACAGGTACAAACCCTAAAGGAGGTGGAGGAGGCAGAAGTAGTGGAGGAAGTGTGAAATACAGAGGTTTGTTCTGCAAGCCTTCGGGATTCCAAGACTTGTGGAGCATCCCCTTCCCTGCCTGCCCCCACAGCCACCAGAGTCACTCAGCTCCCAGTCAGCAAGATGTAATGCCCTTGGCCATGTTTACTCGTCCAGGTGTCTGTGGTAAAATGCACCCTAGCAGACATAGATTTAGTCAAGGAATGGGTGATGTTGCCTGCGACTTGCTGGTGTAGTGCAGGCACAGCTTTCTTAGAGAAGTAATGGTGACTGGGCAACTGGTACTGGGGGACTGCGACGGCCATCAGCTTTCAGAAACCGTCTGTATCTATCAGGTGGAAAGGCAGCATTTCCGTGGCCAACAGATTGGAGATGGTGGTGTTCAACCTCTTAGCTTTCTCATGTGTATGATGAAACAATCTTTCACATGACCACAACTGCGGGGCCGAGGGCTAGCTGCAGTGCTGAGAGAGGGCAGAGTACGGTGAACCGAACAAACTGCTGGACCGTGAGTGACGTGCAGGTGGAGATGTTATGGTGTATTGAGAAAGATGTGGTGTGCTCCGTGAAACAAACACAGAAAGCACGTCCACTTCCTTTACAGCTGACGGGCTCTCAATTAGCCTGACTGGAGCGGGTAAAGAACAGGAGGTTCTGCGGTCAGAGACCTGCATGACAATACTTGGCACAGTAACAGAGGAAAAGGAAGAAGCAGCAGATGCGGTTGATGAGGTTGTTGATGGTTGTTGAGGTTCGCTGGTCCACATTTTATCACAGTGAGATTGCCAGAGTAATGCATGCTGATTGCACATGTGAAGGTTCATGCATGTAGTAGTCAAATTATTTCACTTTTTCCCTCTACTAAGTTTTTTCTTGCAAAGTTGGCAAATAACATGAGTTGGCTCATCCTTTGCGGTGTCAAAAAAGGCCCAGGCTAGGCAACCCTTGCTGCCCATGTGAACTGCAGACCTGCAACCGCCGCTGGCCACAGGCATGGTTGTGGCTAAGGATGCAGTGCTCGTCATGCTTTCATCACTCTGTGTCTGGGCTGTAGTGTGCAACATAACATCCCCGTCTTCCTCCTCCTCCACCTAATTAGATGACCTACTCAGCTTCATGACTCTGGGTGCACACCAAGTGGGATCTACAACCTCATCATCATCCAATGTGTTATCCCATTCCTTGCCCAGAGAGTCACCCTCCTCCTCTTCTTGCCCTGACAGCACAGTACAGTCCGCATGAGCCTCAGGTATCTGAGTCTCATCAGATTCACCTCCCCCCGAGGGTTAATGTCTGGTGATGAGGATAGGACGCTGCTCGGACCCTACTTCGTCCTGCCCCGAATCCAACCTAAAATAATTTTGGGCATCTGTGCAGATGTTTTCCTCCTCTTGACTCTGTGAATCTTTGGAGTACACTTCTGATGCCCATGGCATAGAATGTGTGAACAGTTCTGCAGACTCACCCATCTGTGGTTTCCTTCAGTCAGTTGGGCAGTTGAACAGTTGTGACACAGGGGTAAGCAAGGGCAATTGGGGTGCTACCTCTGTGGACTGTACTGTGTGTGATGTTGAAGTGGAGGAAGAGGAGGAGAGGCCTCTTGAAGCAGCGCTTGCCATCCACTGGAGCGTATGCTCTTTGTGGCCCTCATCAACAAGGCGTATAGCTGCGTGGCTGCCAAAGAAAGGGAGTAGAGTAGCCCGTCCAGTGACAGAAGTTGCCAGTTGTCTTTGGATAGGACGTGACAGTGTTAGTTCACTTGTGCTTTCACTAACATTATCACCTTCCACCACGACCTCTCTTTTTCCCACTCATGTTGCTCAGATAGTGTGGTAGGAGCACGCTATTAGAAATAAAAAATTAGATTTTTTACTCTGCAACAGCTATGCACACAGATGAATTTCAGCAGCACTAAATGACAAGGTGAAATGTGCCTTCCTGTATTACGTTAGCAACAGAAAAAAATTGTGTTTTTCACTTTGCAACAACTTTGCCTACAGCTGAATTTCAGTGACACTAAATGACAAGGTGAGATATGGCTTGCTGTATCACGTTAGTAACAGAAAAAAGTATGTTTTTAGTGCCGATGAGGCCTGAATAACATAGAAGATATGCTCCAAACAATTTCAAACTGTGATCTCCCCTACTGCATCACGTTAGTAACAGAAAAAATTATTTTTTTACTGTGGATGAGCCCTGTATAACAGAGAAGATATGCTCCAAACAATTTCATACTGAGATCTCCCCTACTGTATCATGTTAGTAGCAGAATAAATTATTTTTTTCCTGTGGATAAGGCCTGTATAACAGAGAAGATATGCTCCAAACAATTTCCAACTGAGATCTCCCCTAATGTATCATGTTGGTAACAGAAGACAGTATTTTTTTAGTGTGGATGAGGCCTGTATAACATAGAAGATATGCTCCAACCAATTTCAAGCTCAGATCTAGCCTGCTGTATCACGTTAGGCACAGAAAAAAATAGATTTTTTTATTCTGCATACATCTAAATTTCACGGCCACAAAGTGACAAAGTAGGCTATGGCATGCTGCATCACATTAGTCACAGAATAAAATAGATTTTTTTTTACTCTGCATGAGCTCTGCATACAGCTGAATTTCAATGCCACAAAATGACAAACTGAAATATGGCTTGCTGTGTCACATTAGCAACTGAAAAAAAAATGATTTTTAAAGCTTTACTTGTCCAATAGAAGCAGTGCACAACAGACTTCTATGACATGTGCCTTGCTGTCTTTGTCTGGACCTCACTAATGGCACAAGAAAAAAAAATCTGCTGGAAGGTCAATTTCACAGCCACACAGGACACTAGACACCTAAACTCTCTGACTTAGAAGCAAACGCCTAGCTAACTAGCTAAAATCTCTTAGTATCCAGGGGCAGCACCAAGTGAATCCTCTCTGTGCTGTTATACTGACAAAATGGCGCTAAAATAGCATGTCTGCTCTTTATACAGAGAGGGACACGTAATTTCAGCAGCCAATGGCCCAAGCCTTTGTGTCTGGACAGTGTGGAGGCTTCCTGCACCCTGATAGGCTAGCCACAATTAGCACACATAAAGCTAGGAGAAAAAAAAGATTACAAGTACTCTGCTCCTCTGAGCTCTCCACACCCCCTCCCCTCATCAAACACCTCATCCCTACCTCTCATCACACATCACCACTATCCTAGCCAAAGTGCTAAAAATACTTTAGTGGCAATGCAATCATTTCCCGCACTTTTACAGAATTTTACTGATTTTTGCCACATTTAAGAAAAAATGCTCGTGTTTCTGATCACGAATCTGAATGTGCCATATTCGTGCCAAATTTGAAATTGGTGATCGTTTTTCAAACATATTCGCTCATCTCTAATCCTGACTAATAATTTTTGAATTTGAGATCCCTTTACTGTTTTGTAACTGTTTATGGGCCATGGCTTATTCTGTAAAATGCTACTGATAAAACGTAAAAAAACCCATAGTAGAACAGTTAAACTTTATATGGAGTTTATCAGAATCACTATGAATGGTGGCAGCTGTGCACTGACTATTATTCAACATGAGTTTAAATGTGATTGGCTAATTCTGAGCACAACCACATCCCCAAGTGTAAGAGGGTGGCAAACTTATGCAACCATTTATGCAATTATTTTAGTTTTTTTTACTTTTATTTTCCCCTTTAAAATGATTTCTGCTTGTTTTTCAATGAATTTGTACAGAACATAGGTGACATCAAGGGAGGAAAGAGTTCTGAAATTATTTTTGGTATTGTGGCAGGACGCCGCTTCTGGAAGTAAACTCAGGAACCATGTTTTCTCTGCAGGCTTTATTATGTGGCATAAAGCTCTGCACTCCTGCAAAAATAAACACAGCCTTACTGGCAAAACAACAAATCAAAAAGATAAATGATAACACAGTCCATAGCAGTGTGGGATTAGCACACAGGTTGTAGTCCCAGCTTTCAGCTCCTCTCTGAGCTGTGGCCTTCCAGTCTGGAGTCCTTGCCACTCCAAACTCAACAACAGAAAAAAAAATGGTGACTGAGCATTTAAACCTTGCTCCGCCACACCCTGAGGCGGAGATATGGGGAATGACTTCCATCCCATCTCTACGTCATTCCCATAAAACCACACCCTTTAGAAGAGTTAACCTCCAGCATATAACATGCTGGCAGAAAGTCTATTGGTTTCAGTTCACACAGGCCAGCAACCTGCATGACACATACCTTCCCTCATAAACCACACCAGTGACTCTGTCACAGTATGATTTTTTGAATTTTAGCACGATTATCTAGACTTTTTATGTCCACTATAGATAGATAAATAGATAGAGTGGATGGATGGAATGGATAGACAGATAGACAGACAGACTATTATAAAGTGTGTCAGCAGCATTATGAATCATGCAGCTGGACTTTTACAGATCCGGGTGGTGGAACCTCTGTGCTGCGGTGCAAGGAGGGACCAGAGGGGCGTAACTAGGTATCAACTCAGACTGACCAAGGTCATACGGCGGCTCAATAGACTCCGTGACCAGGGAAGGACCGAGCAGAGGGACCAGGTGCTACTCTGGGCCAGACCTTGTATGAGAGCAGGTGACTCCCTCGGGTCAGAAGGCAGGGACTGACCGGTACAGCAGATGAGCACGGCAGGCAGGCTGACGGATGATCTGGGTAGACGGACTGGCAGACACCACGGTTAACTGTCAGGAGCCTCTGGGTAGACAGAATGGCAGACATGGCAGGTAACAAGCAGAAGCCTCCAGGTAGGCTGGCTGGTAGGCACGGCAGGTAACAGGCAGGTGCTTCCAGGTAAGCAGGCGGGCAGAGCCCATAGACAGACTGGCGGACTGGACTGTAGACAGACTGTCGGGCTGGAGAGTAGACAAGCAGGCGGACAGGACTGGTAGTCAGGCTGGCAGACAGGACTGGTAGTCAGGCTGGCGGACAGGACTGGTTGTCAGGCTGGCGGACTGGACTGGTTGTCAGGCTGGCGGATTGGACTGGTAGTCAGGCTGGCGGACTGGTATGCGGGACCTGAGGGCTGAAGCAGAGTCTAGGACACAAAGCTACAACCTTGCACGGGCACCTCAATTTTGGAGGAGGTGCCTTTTCTGCAGAGAACAGGGGGTGTGGCCACGCCCCTTCTTCTCGGACTGGCTGTTACTCTCACTGCTGTGTGACTTATTTTCCCAGATGAAAGGGGGGAACGGTGAGGAGTAGCTCCTATCACACTGAATTACAAGTGCTCTAAAGATAATAGAACTTCACTGGGCATCTCATCTTTATAGTTTGAGGGCAGGGACAGTACAAACATTTTTTTATCTCCCTGGAGTATCCATTTAAGCCTGGAAATTGACCAGCAAAACTATCCTGTGTTTCTGTGAATGGATATTTGTGCACATAGGCATCCACCAACACAATTCTTTGTGGAGAGCACTATTTTAGTGCGCAAGTGTATCCATCATGATGTATTCAATTTATCAAACACTACCACTTGATTTAAATGGAACGATATGATTGGCCTCATTCATTTCTCTAAGTGCTCTTTTAAAATGAAAATGAAAGTTGCTATGGGCAATAGAGACAGTTTGACCTTAAGACAGTCCTGTTAAATGAGGTTCAATAAGGACTGTCATGTTCAAATCACACAAGGGAAAGAATGGGTCAGGTTTTTTATGTATAACCTGTGTTGCCTTTCTCTAGAATATGTTAAATAATGGGTGCTAAAGAGTGTCTTACATTCTAACACTGCTTTTAAGAGTTGCTACTGGGAATTATTTTGCACTGTTAATATATTAGAATAAATTAGGAAATGCATATGAGGAGCTATATCAAGAAATGCTTAATCCAAATATAACATACTGCTTGTGTACGAGAAAATTAATTTATGATAAGAGTGGTTTAGAATGTTAAACACCTATGCCGGGGACAAATGATGTGTTTTCTATTCTCTAAGGCAACATTTTACATCTGTTGTCAAGTTGTTGCTGAGATACCATGTCCTCCTGCTTCTCATTTTGTGATTTATAAAAGAACATTTCTAAGATCTTCACACGAGGTCCTTTCCTTGCAGTTTGTTTGATTTGCACACACTGTTTATGAGAATCATTTAGCAATGCAACTCTGAAAGTTCACATGTCACCACTACAAAAAGTTGAAATTTCACTCAAGACATTTATCCATTTAGTAAAACCAGTTTTGTAATGAAGTTCTTGAATAAAAAGCAAAAAAAAAAAATGTAAAGGCGGTTTTAAACAGCCCTGATTCCTTTTATTATATCAGTGGCAGTTTCACCATTCCCAGTCAAAGGACAAATATCAGAACATTCATGAAGCAAGCCTATTTTGCAAATTTTAAAGCAAAATTTGGTGCTCAAGATATGTCTTGGGCCCCTCACAAGTTGTGCAAGCAGTGTGTCGAGAGTTTATGTATGTGGACGAAGGGAACACACAATAAGATGCCTTTTGGTATAACTATTGGCGAGAGCCAAGAGATCATTCCAGTGACTTCTAGGGTTCTTTCACACATCCATGTTTCCAATACATGTGGTGACTGTTTCCACACATACTGGAGACACTGCCACATGCAGACTAATTCAAATCTATGGGTCTGCGCACATGTCAGTGTGTTTCCACGGACCATGTATCCGTATGCTCCACATGCTGACATGTCCGTTTTTTTGCGGATGCATGGTCTGCAAGAACGTCCCACACGGATGAAATCCGTGTGTCATCCGTGTGACACGTACTGTACCTTTGCCTGGGAATCAGCGATACAGTTAGTGCTGTTTCCAAGCACCGGGTGCTGAACGCTGCCCTCATCATGGTTCCCTGCCGGCGCTGTGATTAGCACCAGCAGGGACAATGAATGGGATAGTAGTAGTCCGCTCCCGCAGTTTCTCTGTGTAAAAATAATAATAAAATAATAAAATCCATACCTGCAATCTAACTTTACTATTTGGACACAATTTGACTAGTCGAACAGTCAATCTCTGCATGTGTCACAGCTAACAGTTGTGACATTTGAAGCCGCGGTGACAGTAAAAGAGTCCACTGAATAAGAGGGTCTCCTCTGCTAAATTGATAAGTTGATAAGTTAATAATTTGCAGATTATCTGAGCCTGGTCTCGGAAAGCGATGCGTACTATTAACATGTTTCAATAACCAATGGAATGATGTTTATCATATTTTGGAAAGAAATTGGGTCATCTTACTGAGTGAATCCAGACTGTCTCTATTAATTTCTGCTATTCCAAGAATTGTGAATAAAAGATCCATAAATTTGAAGCATCATCTTACTTCTAGAAATTTTAGGCGCTTTACTTGCGGGTTGAGTAAGGGAAACGGGCTCATTGGATTTACAATCTATAGAGCTTGGCATCCTCAGGGCTCAATGAAGAACTTTTGTATACTGGTTTCTATAAACAAATTTAGTTATTGATGTTTCTGGTAGTATTGGTTTATTGTACAAAGTGGGCCATTTATATGGATGCACCTAAATTAAATGGGAATGTTTGTTGATATCAACTTCCTGTTTGTGGCACATTAGTATATGGGAGGGGGAAAACCTTTCCAGTTGGGTGGTGACCATGGTGGCCATTTTGAAGTCGGTCATTTTAGATCCAACTTTATTTGTTTCAATGGGAAGAGGGTCATGTGACACATCAAACTTATTGAGAATTTCATTGGTTTTAAAGTAAATTTATTCTTTCATGAGTTTTTTACTAGTTTATGACTACTTATAAAATATGTTCAAAGTGCTGCCCATTGTGTTGGATTGTCAATGAAACCCTCTTCTCCCACTCTTGACACACTGATAGCAACACCGCAGAAGAAATGCTAGCACAGGTTTCCAGTATCCATTGTTTCAGATGCTGCACATCTCGTATCTTGATGGTATGCTGTAGTATATGGGGTACAAAGATAGTGGGGCCATTCTTCATCAATGGAAACCTCAATGCCACTGGATATCTGAAATTGCTACATGATGATGCGTTGCCCTCTTTATGCACTGAAGATGGCACGTTCCCTGAGTTTTTCCAACAAGAGGGTGCACCACCACATTATGGGTGTCAGGTCCGAGCATTCATACCTGAACAGTTTCCTGGAAAGTGGATTGGCCATTGTGGGCCAGTTGAATGGCCACCAAGGTTTCCCGATCTGACCTCCTTAGACTTTAATCATCTGAAGGCAATTGTCTATGCTGTGAAGATATGAGATGTGCATGACCCTCTTCCCATTGAAAAAAATAAAGTTGGATTCAAAATGGCTGACTTAAAAATGGCCACCATGGTCACCACCCATCTGGAAAAGTTTTCCCCTCCCATATACTAATGTGCCACAAACAGGAAATTGATATCACCAACCATTCCCATTTAATTTAGGTGTATCCATATAAATGGATAAATGGCCCACCCTGTATTTAAATATGAGGGTTTTGTTGTTTTTGCACAGATTTTGATTTTTGCTCATATCTTCTTTTTTACAGATTTACACATTGTTTCTAGCCTTGGAATCTGTTCAGTCTCCCCATGTAGGAATTGCTTCTCAGAGAAATCAGTGTCATCATAATACATATTTTAGTCACTTTTGTATAATTATTCCATTTTGTATATAGCCAGCATGATAAAGAAGGATTTTTTTACTCAAATATATATATATATACTGTATGTATATATATACAGTACAGACCAAAAGTTTGGACACACCTTCTCATTTAAAGATTTTTCTGTATTTTCATGACTATGAAAATTGTACATTCACACTGAAGACATCAAAACTATGAATTAACACATGTGGAATTATATACTTAACAAAAAAGTGTGAAACAACTGAAAATATGTCTTATATTCTAGGTTCTTCAAAGTAGCCACCTTTTGCTTTGATGACTGCTTTGCACACTCTTGGCATTCTCTTGATGAGCTTCAAGAGGTAGTCACCGGAAATGGTCTTCCAACAATCTTGAAGGAGTTCCCAGAGATGCTTAGCACTTGTTGGCTCTTTTGCCTTCACTCTGCTGTCCAGCTCACCCCAAACCACCTCGATTGGGTTCATGTCTGGTGACTGTGAAGGCCAGGTCATCTGGCATAGCACCCCATCACTATCCTTCTTGGTCAAATAGCCCTTACACAGCCTGGAGGTGTGTGTGGGGTCATTGTCCTGTTGAAAAATAAATGATGGTCCAACTAAAGGCAAACCGGATGGAATAGCATGCCGTTGCAAGATGCTGTGGTAGCCATGCTGGTTCAGTATGCCTTCAATTTTGAATAAATCCCCAACAGTGTCACCAGCAAAGCACCCCCACACCATCACACCTCCTCCTCCATGTTTCATGGTGGGAACCAGGCATGTAGAGTCCATCCGTTCACCTTTTCGGCATCGCACAAAGACACAGTGGTTGGAACCAAAGATCTCAAATTTTCGCTCATCAGACAAAAGCACAGATTTCCACTGGTCTAATGTAAATTCCTTGTGTTCTTTAGCCCAAACAAGTCTCTTCTGCTTGTTGCCTGTCCTTAGCTGCCTATTTGTACCTGGCCGGACACAACAATATAGGAAAGCCCTTTTTTTTTTAAATTATTTCATGAATTTCATGAAATAATTAAAAAAAAAATACGTGGGGCTTCACCCTATTTTTGTGTACAGCCAGGTACAACTAGGCAGCTGGGGGCTGGAATCCGCAGCACAGGGAGGCCACAGCTTTCTGATCCCCCCCTCCCCGCTGCAAATTGCAGTCCGCAGCCACCCCAGAAAATGGCGCATTCATAGAAGCGCCATCTTCTGGCGCTGTACCCAACTCATCCAGGGCCCTGCTGCGGTGGCTCACTGCGTAATAAAGGGGTTAGGGCCAGCTTGGTGTTATCAGCTGGCCCTAATCCCGAAATTCATGGGGTCATGCCAATATTAGACATGACCGCCAAGAATTTCAAGTAAAGTATTTAAAAAAAACACAACACCCAGAATAAAGTCCTTTAATTGAAATAAACACACAATTTTTTAATGTTCTAAATTAAACCATACTTACCATCACGCCCATTCCAGCTGAAGCGAACGATCTCCTGCAATAAAAGTAAAATAATAAACCAACATCATCGTTACCTTTCCATGGTTCCCATGACGGCTCCAGCTCTGCTACATTCACATGACAGGCTGGATCGCAGCCGAAAGCTGCCATCCAGCTTGCCATGCCGCAGACACTGAGAAGCGCAGGCATGCTTGCGCTCCTCAGTGTCTGGCTGTGACAGCATCCAGATGAGCCGCTCACCTCATGCACATCACTGACAGTGAGGGAAAATTCTCCTGCACTTGCGCTTGCCGTGAGTGCAGGAGAATTCTCTCACGCTCACCGCATGCGCAGGAGAATTCTTCCACGCTGTCAGTGATGTGCATGAGGTGAGCTGAGTTCACTGGACATGAACTCGGCTCATCTGGATGCCGTCACAGCCAGACACTGAGGAGTGCAAGCATGCGCTTCTCAGTGTCTGCGGCATGGCAAGCAGGATAGAAGCTTTCGGCTGCGATCCAGCCTGTCATCTCGATGTAGCAGAGCTGGAGCCGTCCTGGGAACCATGGAAAGGTAAGGATAATGTTGGTTTATTATTTTACTTTTATTGCAGGAGACATTGGCTACTGCTGGAATGGGCGTCATAGTAAGTATGGTTTAATTTAGAACAATAAAGAATTGTGTGTTTATTTCAATTAAAGGACTTTATTCTGGGTGTTTGTGTTTTTTTTAACTTTGACTATGGGGTTAGTAATGGGGGTGTCTTATAGACGCCTCTCCATTACTAACCTGGGCTTGATGTCAGCTGGCATTATAAGCTGACATCATCCCCAACCCTATTACCCCCTGCCACCGCACCAGGGCAGCGTGGAAGAGCGAGGCTAAGTGCCAGAATTGGCGCATCCTATGGATGCGCCATTTGTGGGGCGGCTGACGGCTGGTGTTTCTAGCCTGGGAGGGGGCCAATATTCATGGCACCCTTCCTGGGCTATTAATATCAACCCCCAGCTGTCTGCCTAGCCTTTGCTAGCTATTAAAATAGGGGGGACCCCACATCATTTTTTGGGGGGTCCCCCATTTTAATAGCTAGTAAAGGCTAGGTATTCAGCTGGGGGCTGATATTAGTAGCCTGGAAAGCTCTATGGGTTTTACCCCCTTCCCAGGCTTTAAACATCTGCCCCAGCCGTCTGCTTAACCTCCGCTAGAGACTAAAATTACGGTGAACCCCACGCCAATTTTTTTTTAAATAAATCCTTTATTTTAACACTAAATGACAAGTACAGTAATCAACACTATCACTGTACTTATTATATATGTGACTGACATGTTTCTATCTATCTAATCTCTGTGTGATGCTCTATTCTTTCTGTTTTAAATTGTCAGGTACCGATGCTGAATTGCCCGCCGGCTTTTTTAATGAGACAGGTGCATGAAAACACTATTATTTTTTTAATAAGTCCTTTAACACTAAATAACAAGTACAGTAACCAACACTGTCACTGTACTTCTTATATATGTGACCGACATGTTTCTACTTATCTAATCTATGTGTGATGCTCTATTCTTTCTGTTCTAAACTGTCGGGTACCGGTGTATGCTGCTGCTGAATTGCCGGCTTTTCAAGTTTCACTGTGAGCACTGTTCCCATCGATTTGGGCAACCACTGTAATGCCATGACCACCATGGCTGTGACATTACAGTGAGTGGAAGACAATACCTGCATGATGTGAAAAAATCCAGTTACGCTTTTGGTGCACGAACAGTTATCGAACATAACCTTGAACAGCCGAATTTTTTGCAAATCGTTTGCGTTCGTGGAACGACTCGAACACCGCCCAAAACAGCTCGAATTTGAGATTGGCGAACAGTTCTAGACGAACACCGCTCATCTCTAGTAGACAGTCCCAGTCCTGGCCGTCTTTCTCTACAACGTTCTTCAACATGGCTTTCAAGGTTTTATTAAATCTCTCCACCAAGCCATCTGTCTGTAGGTGGTAGACTGAGGTCCTGAGTTATGTGATTTTCAGGATCTTGCACAACTCATTACTTTTGACATAAACGGAGAACCTTGGTCCTTTAAGATCTCTTTAGGCAACCCCATTCTGGAAAAGATATGTACCTACTCCCAGACTATACACTTGGAGAAGGAGTTTCATAGTGGTATGGCCTCCGGATACCATGTGGCATAGTCCAATTAGACCATGATGTACTGATGACCTCTGGTGGACTTGACCAGGGGTCCCACTAGATCCATGGAGATGTGATCGAACGGGACCTCAATGATAGGCAGAAGCACTAAAGGGCTACGTAAGTGAGCCACCAGGTAGGTCACCTGACAGGTGGGACAGGATCTGCAATAACTTACTATCTCTCTATGACACCCAGGCCAGTAGAACCTCTGGAGGATCCTTTCTTGGGTTTTTCTACCCCCAGATGACCACCTAAGACATGTGCATGGGCCATATCTAAGACCCTGAATCTGTACCGCCATGGCACTAGTAACTGCTTGATTACCTCCCCTCTGAGCTTGGTGACCCAATAAAAGTAACTTCCCATTTATGGCAAAGTATGGATATCGGATGTCAGCCCCCGGCTCTGGAGCAACACCATTCAGGACAGTGACATTATCAAATGCCCCTTTTAGAGTCAAGTAAGCTCTGAGCTGGGCAGTTCCAAAGTTTCCCTCAGACACCTCCAGCTCAGGGATGTTGGCCTCCGGGGATGCTGCCTCATCCTCATCCCCAACAAGGACACAAAAAGGAAACCCGGTGGTGGCAGCCTGTGATGAGGTTTCTTCAGGAGCGACCTGGTTGTTGTCCAGACAACCTGGCTTTCTTCCTTCCTCCCACAAGTCCCAAAACAAGGCAATGTCCCACCATGTTATAGCAGTGTGCAACAGGTCCTTGACTACGCCCACCTCATGGGACTCGGCACCACAGTTTGTGTCTGTAGGGGATCGTCTCTTTTATTGGACATTGAATACACTGTGACTTTAAGGCATCATGCTCCCCTCTGAGTTTTGTGTTTGGACTAGTCGCCTCCCCCTGCTGTGGTTGGTATGTGCTGAGAGAGAGAGAAGAACCAGGAAGTAGATACCTCGTGTGTGTCTGAGGTAACAGGGAGAGACTCCTGCAGAGTTCTGATCACAGAGACTACAAAGAAGACACTGTTACTCTATGGAAAGAGAAGATTACGAACTATAGCAAGTTTTGTTGTTTGGGACTGTGTCAAGTAGAAGTGAAATTTATCCTTTTCCTGAAGAACGTTTTCCCTGAAGATTCAGGACTTGAGATAACATACAACACAGTGTGTCAGCCATTTCTGTGAGAGTGAAACAAGGTTTGCCTGCCGTCTGCAACAAAGAGATCCCGTATACAAGGAATGGAATCAACTGAATTCATCTGGCTCTTTCACCCCAGGAACAAGTGGCGGTCACCATCTGCACCTGATCTGCGCAACCGTGAGTGACTCATCAGCGTGAACTGTTAGGGTTTAGCATAGTTTTCTGTAGCTACAATGCTATAGCAGCGTGGCCCGACTAGCGGAAAGCCAGATAGTGGATTAGCTCAGTAGTTTGTGAAAGTTGTTGTGCACTGTTTGCTCTGAGCTTTCTTTGCCATAGCTGGAGCATAGTTTGAGACTCGCTCCAGCTATATCTTCCTATGTTCATGTAATATCGTTATTGTAAATATTGTTATTTTCATCTCCCGGAATATAATTCCTTTGTACATAATAAAGCCGGAGTTTTGTTCAGTCTTCTTGTCTGCTGTCCCATACTTGAGTCTGCCTTGCGGTGTTCTTTGGACACCGCTACATGTCTATGACCACCTGGGCCACAGGGTAGTCCTTAGCATTAGTGATGGGCGAGCACTAAAATGCTCGGGTCGAGCACATTGGAATACTCGGGTGCTCGACCCCAGCAATGAGCCCAATGTAAGTCTATGGGAAACTCAAGCATTTTTCTAGCGGCTCCCCCCGGCAGTCTGCAGAGGGCCTAAAAATTGCCCAAATCGATGGGAAAAGTGCTCAAATGACATAGGAACAGCATAGGGAAGACCCCTGGAAGCATCTCTGACTCGCAGATCACTGCTGTCAACAACATTGTCAGAGTATTACGCCACTTTCACGGACTCACAATAAAACATACAAAAACGAAACCAAAATGGATTTTCCTGGGAAATATGTTAAGGAACATCCTTTCCAGGATAATGACTTGTATATAAGGCAAAATAAATAACCAAAAACAAAAATACTCCTCCACACCTTGGGCTATGTTCACATGTAGCGTTTTTGATTCGTTTTTGCACTTTTGCATTGCTTTCAACCAAGACAAATGCATTCACTGGGAAATGTAATTTTAACATTTTACAACCTTATCTGGCCATGTGGTGTGTGACACATCATCAGACACATGCATACAATGCTGAAAAGACATGGCAACAGCATGGGGAAGACCTCTGGCAGCATCTCTGACTCCCAGGTCACTGCCTAAAAGTGTGCCCTTCATAAGTGATCCTTGGTGCATGCAAAGATGCCTCCCGCAATGCACCTGTCATTGCAGACTTGCAAAAATCACCATCCACGTCCTTGTCCCAGTGCAGCATTCAGTTGTCCCTACCCCATTCCATGGAATGTAAGCGCAAGTATGCAGACAGCCACCCACCAACCCATAGGCTGCAATACTATACTGCCAAATTTTTGACAGCTGCTTGCACTTGAAATTTTCTGTGGGAATTAGCTTGCCTCCTACCAGCCTGGAATATTTCCAGTAAACTATGGTATGACACCATGGTACTAGCATTGCCCCCAGTAACAGTAGAGAAGCCATCCCCAATTTCCTTCTCAGGAACTTTATGTGGCAGACTGAGTGGTTGCCCAAATACATTATTTTCTCACAAAGGAGCTGAAGATAGAGTGGCAGAAGGTGGAAGTTTCTCCAGCCTGTTAGATATTAGAAGGTGAACAGCAGCACTTTGGCTCAGTGGTTAGCACTGAAGCCTTGCAACGCTGGGATCCTGGGTTCAAATCCCAGCAAGAACAAAATCTGCAAGGACTTTGTATGTTCTCCCCATGTTTGCGTGGGTTTCCACCTCAGTAAAAAAGCAGCCATAGAGTGTCCGGGAACCTTCCCACACACTTTTCTTAGCCAGGACTGCATCTCGGCAGGGTTGGACTGTCCCACCAGAGAATCCTCTGGTATGCCCTGGCTTCTACATCAGGAGAGTTCATGATAGCGCTAACTTTGCAGCTGCTATGGGGCTCTTGAGCGGGGGAGAAAGGTGAGCCCTCAGAATCAAATCCTCTGGTGGGCACAATGTTTTTCAATCTGAAACAGCTTCTCAGTGGGAGTTGTATTTCACCACAGACATATTCTTTAGCTCGGTGAAAGGACTGGCATAGAGGGAAACCATATCTACTCCGGCTGTCATTTCTCCATCACCAGGTTTCGCCCATTGTCACACATGACCATGTCTGGATGTATGTTCAGCGGTGAGAGCCACAGATCAAGCTGCTGTGTTACAGCTTTCAACAACTCTGCAGCACTGGGCGGTTTGTCAATTAAGCATTAAGCATGTTATCTTCAGCACATCCTGTTGCCGCTTGGCCAAGGCAGTGCTGCAGTGCTTTCAGCTTGTGACTGATGTGGTCATTTCGGAGATAGAGGAGGAGCTGCAGGAGCTGAACAATGTGATTACAATGAGGTTACATTGGCGACTCTGTTTTTATACTAAAGAAATATTTTACTGTTTTTGCTTTTTTTACGTTATTTTTTAAGGCAAATGCATTCACCGGGAAATGTCATTTTAACATTTTACAACCTTATCTGGCCATGTGATGTGTGACACATAATCAGACACATCGTGTTTCATTGATGATGGAGGGACTCTGAAAGACACATAGAGCAGGGCCACAGTAATGAGTATGACATGTTCCCATTAGAAAGGAGAGAGTCTGCTATACAATTATAGGGTATGCAGTGAGTCCAACGACTGACCAAATTTAGGAAGAACCCCACTAAGAAATTAAAGACACATAGAGCAGAGCCACAGTAACGACAAATTCCCATTAGAAAGGAGAGAGTCTGCTATACAGTTATAGGGTATGCAGTGAGTCCAACGGCTGACCAAATTTAGGAAAAAACCCACTAAGAAATTAAAGACACATAGAGCAGGACCAGAGTAATGACAAATTCCCATTAGAAAAGAGAGAGTCTGTTATACAGTTATAGGGTATGCAGTGAGTCTAACGGCTGACCAAATTTAGGAATAACCCCACTAAGAATTTAAAGACACATAGAGCAGGGCCACAGTAACAAGTATGACATGTTCCCATTAGAAAGGAGAGGGTCTGCTATACAGTTATAGGATATTCAGTGAGTCCAACGGCTGACCAAATTTAGGAAAAATCCCACTAACAATTTAAAGAGACATAGAGCAGGACTACAGTAACGACAAAATCCCATTAGAAAGGAGAGAGTCTGCTATACAGTTATAGGGTATGCAGTGAGTCTAACGGCTGACCAAATTTAGGAAATACCCCACTAACAATTTAAAGAGACATAGAGCAGGGCCACAGTAACGACAAATTCCCATTAGAAAGGAGAGAGTCTCCCATAGTGTTGGCCTATGAACTGAATGCAAGGGCTGCCAAAAATTTGGAGGCACTTCAATGCCCCTTGGAAGAGACGTGGAGGAGGGCCTCATAAAACAATGTTCCCATTAGAAAGTAGCGGGCATCCTATACTTGTAATGCCCATGCGCTAAGTGTATGGGCTGACAAACATTTACCCCTGGGGGGTATACATGAACATACTGTATGAAATTTTTTTTTTACGGGCATCATAAACACCCTTTAAAAAAATTATGTTGGTGTTGCATCATGGATCACGGTCACCCTGGTGATATGGTGGTGGAGGATGAGGAGAAGGAGGAGGACAAGAGCAAATAGCCAAAATCAGGATGCGTATACCCATGTCGGGGTGTGAAAAGGTGCAGGGGAATACACCTCCCAAAAAAAGACACAAGATTTGAGTTTATGTTATGCTGCTATCATTCGGTGGTGTTGAAAAGTCTGGCCCAATCCAGCCCTTGTTCATTTTTATAAGAGTCAGCCTGTCAGCATTTTCAGTTGACAGGCGGATTCGCTTATCAGTTATAATTCCACCAGCGGCACTAAAAACCCGCTCTGATAAAACTCTGGTGGCAGGGCAGGCCAGGACCTCCAAGGCATAGAGAGCCAGTTCATTCCACATATCCAGCTTGGATATCCAATAATTATAAGGCACAGAGGAATCACGGAGGATGTTGGTACGGTCGACAAGGTACTCCCTCAGCATCTTCCCAAACTTTGCACTCATTGTGAGAGTACCCCGCGCCTCAGGGCTTGTGCAATGGGAGGGGTTGAGAAAACTCTCCCAGAACTTTGACAGTGTTCCCCTGCCTCTGCTTGATTGAAGTTGTGTCTCTCTCGCCTGTACTCCTTGGTTGTCCAAGTAAGTGTGCCCTCTGCCGACCGTGTTTTCAGATGGGAATATTTTTAATAGTTCCGCAATAAGGGCCTTCTGGTACAGCCCTATTTTTGTAGACCTGCCCGCCTTAAGAATAAGAGATATAAATTTCTCCTTGTAGTGTGGGTTTAGAAGTGTCACCAACCAGTAATGACTATCACCCAAAATTTTAAGAACGCGAGGGTCATAGGAAAGGCAGCATAAAATAAACTCAGCCATGCGTGCCAGACTACTAACAGGCAAAACTTCCGTGTCCTCACCAAGAGGATGACTAACCATGCTCTTCTCCTCCTCCTCCTCTCTGTCCTCAGGCCATCCACGCTGAACAAATGGTATGACAGCTGTGTAGGTAGTACGGTCTATAGTGCATGAAACTAGCTCCTGTCCTTAATCCTCCTCCTCTTCCTCATTGTCACCCAATCCATGTTGGGATGAGATGAGGCTGGGCTGTGTGTAATCACCCTGTATGGTTCTTTGCTCCATCTCATCGTGCTCCGCCTGCAATGCATCCTCTTTGATTCTGAGCAGAGAGCGCTTCAGAAGACAGAGAAGCGGGACGGTGACACTAATTATGGCATCATAGCCGCTCACCATCTTGGTGGAGTCCTCAAAGTTTTGGAGGATGGTACATATGCCTGACATTCATGTACACTCCTAAAGTCTTATGTGTGGAGTCTGAACTGAATACCGACGGCCTTGTTGATACTGGTACTCAACAACTGCCCTCTTCTGCTCACAAATCCTTCCCAACATCTACAGTGTAGAGTTCCAATGCGTGGGGACATCACACATCAGTCTGTGAGTCGGAAGCTGCAAATGCTGCTGAAACACGGCAAGAGCAGCGGAAGCTGTAGCTGACTTTCTAAAATGGGCACACAGGCGGCGCACTTTAACAAGCAGATCTGGCAGCTCCTGGTAGGATTTGAGAAACCGCTGAACCACGAAGTTAAGATCATGGTACGTGTGTGAGCTCACCTCACCTCAGAGTCGCCACCAGGTTCCGGCCATTGTCACACACGACCATGACTGGCTGTAGGTTCAGCGGTGTGAGCCACAGATCAAAACTGCTCTTTCAGAGATGTTCACAACTCTTCAGCATTGTGCGGTTTGTCACCTAAGCATATTAGCTCCAGCATAGCCTGTTGCCGTTTGACTGAGGCAGTGCTGCAGTGCTTCTAGCTAGTGACTGATGTGGTCATTTCGGTGATGGAGGATGAAGAGGAGGAGGAGGCTGAGGAGGATGAGGTGCAGGAGCTGTAGAATGTGGGGGCAACCCTGATTGACCTAGGGCCCGCAATCCTTTGCGTTGGGAGGACGTGTTCTGTCCCAAGGTCCGACTGGGTCCTGGCTTCCACTATGTTAACTAAGTGTGCCGTCAGCGAGATGTACCGTCCTTGCCCACAAGCACTTGTCCGCGTGTCCGTGGTTAGGTGGACTTTCCCGCTAAATGCATTGTTGAGGGCACGGCTAATGTTTTGGGATACGTGCTTGTGTAATGTGGGGAAGGCACACCGTGAGAAATAGTGGAGGCTGGGGACCGAGTACCAAGAGACAGCGGCTGCCATCAGTTTGCGGAATACTTCCATCTCCACGAGCCTAAAAGGCAACATTTCAAGCACAAGCAGTCGTGAAATGTGAGAATTTAGTAGTGTGGCCTGTGGGGCGTTGGCTGCATATTTTCCCTTGCGTTCCAAGGACTGGGGTATGGACAACTGAACGCTGCACTGGGACAAGGACATGGACGTGTTTCCTGATGCTGCTACTTGAGAGTGCGCAACGACAGGTGCAGAGCAGAAGGCATCTTCGCATGCACCATGGTCAGGGGATTGGCTTGCATGCACAACAGCGCAAAAAGCAATGGTGCCACCTGCAGACACTGTTCCTGGATCCTGGGGTTCGGCCCACAAAGTCGGGTGCTTTGCTGCCATGTGCCTGATTGTGCTGGTGGTGGTCAGGCTAGTCATTCTGCTACCCCTGCAGATGCTGGCCTGGCAGATGGTGCAAATGGCCTTTTTGGGGTTATCGGCAGAGTCTTTAAAAAGCAACCAGACTCGGGAAGACCTAAGAGTTGTACTGGCAACTTCCTTTGTGGTGGTGTTACGGGGAATGGTTGCCTGCCTTCTATCTGCAGCCACCACACTGCTTCTTCCTGCCATTTGGGATGCTCTGCCTCCCTCCCCCTGTATGCTGCTGTCCTCGTTCTGCATGTCCTCCTGCCAGGTTGGGTCAGTTACTATATCATTCACCACCTCGTCTTCCACTTATGCACCCTGGTCCTCCTCCTGACTTTCTGGCAATTGTGTCTCATAATTATCCACCTCTTGTGACACTTTCCCACCGTCGCCTTCGTGTGACCGTGGCTTCTCAAATATTTTGGCATCGCTACACGCGATCTCCTCTTGCCCCGCTTCAAGTCGACCGGGCGAGAGGCCCAAATCTATAAATGGAAAAGTGAGCAGCTTTTCAGAATGTCCAAGTGTGGAATCGGCTGTCTCCGGGCACTCAGCATGGTGGGAGGAAGGAGGATCGGGGTGAGGAATATGCGGTCCAGATTCATGGCTAATGAGACTTGACCGTGTGGAAGACAGGGTGGTGGTAGTGGCTAAGTGACTGGAAGCATTATTTATCCAACCAACAACCTTTTGACACTGCTCTGGGTTCAATAGTGGTGTGCTGCGGTCCCCTAGGAATAGGGACAGGAAGGTCGGGCGAGAAGATGAGGGTGTTTGTTGTGGCACAATTTTAGCTTGCCCACGGCCTTGTCCTCGGCCTCTGCATGCACCATCACCATCACGTCCGGTTCCCTGTCCCTTGCCACATGCCTTGCCCATTTTAAATGGAGGGCAGTATCTTCCATGCTCACTACAAATGATTGAGTTTGGAGCAAACTTATATGTGATCCGTGTGAGGGAGAAAACAGAGTTTTAAATACCTGTCCTGTAGGTAAGTAGTTTGAAAAGCAAACTGGTGTGAATTGCTTCACTGACACACTGATGGAAATTTTTAATGGAGGCCAGAAATGGCAGTATTTTCTGACAACGTGTATGTCATCCGTGTGATGGAGAAAACAGAGTTTTAAATACCAGGCCTGTAGGTAAGTAGTTTGAACAGCAAACTGGTGTGGATTGCTTCACTGACACACTGAAGGAAATTTTTAATGGAGGCCAGAAATGGCAGTATTTTCTGACAACGTATACGTGACCCGTGTGACGGAGAAAGCAGAGTTTTAAATACCAGGCCTGTAGGTAAGTAGTTTGAACAGCAAACTGCTGTGAATTGCTTCACTGACACACTGAAGGAAATTTTTAATGGAGGCCTGAAATGGCAGTTTTTTCTGACAATGTATATGTGATCCGTGTGACGGAGAAAACAGAGTTTTAAATGCCTGGTCTGTAGGTAAGTAGTTTGAACAGCAAACTGGTGTGAATTGCTTCACTGACACACTGAAGGAAATTTTTAATGGAAGCCAGAAATGGCAGTATTTTCTGACAACGTATATGTGATCCGTGTGACGGAGAAAACAGAGTTTTAAATACCTGGCCTCTAGGTAAGTAGTTTGAACATCAAACTAGTGTGAATTGCTTCACTGACACTCTGAAGGAAATTTTTATTGGAGGCTAGAAATGGCAGTATTTTCTGATAACGTATATGTGATCCGTGTGACGGAGAAAACAGAGTTGTAAATACCTGGCCTGTAGGTAAGTAGTTTGAACAGCAAACTGGTGTGAATTGCTTCACTGACACACTGACAGAAATTTTTATCGGAGGCCACAAAAGCGGGAGTATTTTCTGACAACGTATATGTGACCCGTGTGACAGAGAAAACAGGGTTTTAAATACCTGGCCTGTAGGTAAGTAGTTTGAACAGCAAACCGGTGTCAAAATGTCGCTTTCACAGTGAAATAAAATTGGAATGGAGGCCAAAAATGGCAGTATTTTCTGAAAACGTATATGTGAACCGTGTGATGGAGAAAACACAATTTTAAATGGCTGGATTCTGCAGTGCCAACAAGCAAATGGAGCAGAAAAACGTTGTTCTCTGGATTGCTTTTTAAGCAAATAATGAGGATTAAGATCCAAAGAAAAGTATTCCTGGCCCCTGAGACCTGGGCTTTTGTATAGAAATATCTAACAGCAGCTGAAGGCAGAACTGGAATGGAGCATCTTGTGCTATATGCACTGCAGTCTGCTATTTCTCCTCCTGCCTATATACACTGCCTGCCTGATATCTCTGCAGATGGATTAGTTAGTCCTCAAAAGGACTGTTTCCTAAGATGGATATGTGTAATGTGCTGCTTTTCTCCACCTAATACACAAGCAAATCTCTCCCTGACGCAGCAGCACCTCTCCCTACTCTGCCTGATTCCGGAGTGACTGTGACGAGCACAGCGGCGCCAGGTCTGATATAGACCTGATGACTCTGTGCGGCCATCCAATCACTGTAATGCCACAACCACCATGGCTTCTGCATTACAATGAGTGGCAGGCAATACCTGCCTGTTGATTGGCACTCTAAAGAGTGCCAAACATGCAGGGAGGGGACCCGAGCTCCCTCCGAGCAACCCCAGACATACTCGGCGAGCTCCAAGCATCTCGAGCAGTGAGATGCTCAGGCGAGCACCGAGCAGTAGCGAGCATGCTCTCTCATAACTACTTAGCATCCCCATGGATACAATGGACATCGGCCTTTTTCTACGGAACCAGCCGATGAGGAATTGTCGCCCTCACTAGGGTTACCAAACTCCCTGAGTCTAACAGAGCAGTCACTTGCACTCCATTCACTGACACGAGGCACGCCTGTGGTCCCTTGCCTGGTTGAGGAACAGCACTGCAGGCTGGATATGCAAAGTACGAACAGCGCCATCCTGTGCTGCTGTTGCCACTGCTGCTGCTGCTGTTGATGCTGCTGAAGATTAGCCTGCACGAGTTGCTTTATCAGCTCCTCCATGCTGCCGGACATCCCTGGCTGGCTGGTGGCCTTCACCCAGGACATAAACAATTTCCTGTAGCAGTCACACTGCCCCTTGGGATTTCTGCCTGTGCTTCTAGCACCAATTGAAGGGTTGGGTACTCACTCTGCTGCTTCAGGTAGGCACAGGATACAGTTTGTTTAAAGATGTCCATGGCAGGTTTATTGTGACTTCATAAACCGCACTTGAAAAGTAAACTAAAACTCAGTCTTGTCCAGCACAGAGTAACAAAACAACAAAACAAACAGTCTATGCAGTACTGCGGGTTGGCCCGGTCACAGGCAGTGTCCTTTGTAACATCCCTGGTGGTGTGCTGACATGGCTTACCATCTCCCGCCATGCAAGACCGCCAACTTACCTATCAGTCCAGGCTGCACACTTTGCTCCAGTACTTGCTGTGTGCATGTCTCTTGTCTGATTGCTTAGGGCGGCGGCACGGTTGCTGCCTGATTCTTAAAGTTACAGTGTGCGCACTCCTAATGCGTCCCCAGCCTATTGCTGTGAGTCACTGGATACTTAAACCCCCTCCACCCAGTAGGGGGTGCCTGAGCAACAATTTCTTTCAGTGTGTTCTGTGCAACTGAGTTGCCAGGTCCTGTCCTGTATCTTGTCTGCTTCTTCCACCCTGGGGGCTGTATACCCAGGCCTGTTACCTGTATCTGTGACATCTAGTCTGTTCCACCACCCTGGAGGCTGTATACCCAGGTCTGTTACCTGTATATGTGACTTCTAGTCTGTTCCGCCATCCTGGGGGCTGTATACCCAGGCCCGTTACCTGTATCTGTGACTTCTAGTCGGTTTCTGCCACCCTGGGGGCTGAGTTCCCAGGCTCGTTTCTGTATCTTGTTCCGGGTTCAGTTCCTGCCTGAACTGTGTCCTAGCCCGTTACCTATTTGTCTCTATGTCCGTACCTTCCCTTTTCCTGCAGTGTCTGAACCTGCATCTAACTCCAACTCGTTGTCTCTGTACTTCTGTTTGTGAGTTTTGTGTCCACTCGCTACTTCATTGTAAGTACCTTGTGTGTATCTGGTTCTGCTTGTCCCGTTTCCCTGCCTCCATATCTACCTCCTGTGTTCTAACTATCTTCCTGTGTTTCCCAGTCTGTTTCATGTGAACAAAGCCCTGTCCTGTGTGCCAGCACCTTCCGCTCTGTGGTTTCGCTCTGCTCTGTTCTACTATGCTTGTTCCTCCATACCTGCACTTTCGCTCTGCTCTGCCTCGCTTGTCCTCCGCATCGGCAGTTTCGCTCTGCTCTGCTTGTCCTCCGCACCTGCAGTTTTGCTCTGCTCTGCTTCTCCACCACACCTGCGATTTCTCTCTGCTTTGCTTGTCCACCGCATCGGCGGTTTCGCTCTGCTTGTCCACCGCACCTGCAGTTTCGCTCTGCTCTGCTTGTCCACCGCACCAGCGGTTTTGCTCTGCTCTGCTTGTCCACCGCACCTGCAGTTTCGCTGTGCTCTGCTTGTCCACCGCACCTGCGGTTTCGCTCTGCTCTGCCTGTCCACCGCACCTGCGGTTTCGCTCTGCTCTGCTTGTCCACCGCACCTGCGGTTTCGCTCTGCTCTGCTTATCCACCGCACCTGCGGTTTCGCTCTGTTCTGCTTGTCCACCGCACCTGCGGTTTCGCTCTGCTCTGCTTATCCACCGCACCTGCTTTTTCGCTCTGCTCTGCTTGTCCACCGCACCTGCTGTTTCGCTCTGCTCTGCTTGTCCTCCGCACGTGTGGTTTCGCTCTGCTCTGCTTGTCCTCCACACCTGCGGTTTTGCTCTGCTCTGCTTGTCCTACGCGCCTGCGGTTCTGCTCTGCTTGTTCACCGCACCTGCGGCTCTGTTTCTGTATCCCAGTCTGTACTGGTCCCTATCCAGCCTGCGTTCCTACCTGCCAGTATCTGCCTGTCTGCATACAAGCCGTGCCTGTCAGTACCCACCTGTCTGCATACCAGCTGTGCCTGCCAGTACACCCCTGTCTGCATACCAGCCATGCCTGCCAGTACCCGCCTGTCTGCATACCAGCCGTGACTGCCAGTACCCACCTGTCTGCATATCAGCCGTGCCTGCCCGTTCCTGCATTCCCCGGTGTGAGTCAACAGCTGTGACTGGGTTCTGACCTGGAGTAGCACCTGGGCCAACTCCCATGTCCCTCCTCAGATCACGGAGTTGATTAAGCCGCTGTGTGTTCATGGTCGGATTTGGCGAGGCCCCAATCACGCCCCTCCAGGCACTCCTAGGTTTGTGGCCCAGTGGGACCACTAACCACGCTCACGCCAGTCAGTCCAGGCGTGAGCGTAACATCCTTCAGTACAAACACGCTGGAGGTCTCCACACCTCCAGCCACAGATACTGAATTAGACACTCGGTATCCATTTTATTTACATGCTCTGGGATGGGGATATGTGAGAAGCTGTAACAACCGGCCCTGATATTCACAATTAACCCTCTCAGCACTACATGTGCTGGAGCATGCTTTCCCAGTTTTACATCACTGAAGCTACCAACTCAGCAATACATTTCTACCCTCAAGGACATGTCCAGCGGCCATCTTACAATATATATGTACATTGTAACAATGCTACTCCCTTAGGAGCAGAATGAGGAATCACAGGAACTAATACAAAATACCAAGGATTGTCTGTCTGCTATCTCTAACATCATGTCCTCCCTCAATCTTAAACTGAATTTTTCCAAAACTGAACTTCTTGTGTTTCTTTCCTCTACTAACCTAACTCTACCTGACATTGAAATTACCTTGGAGGGTTCAGCCATAACTCCCAGGCAGCACGCTCACTGCCTTGGGGTCATATTCGACACTAAACTTTCCTTTACTCCCTATATCCGATCACTCATCCGCTCTTGTCACCTGCATCTTAAAAACATCTCCAGAATCCGACCTTTTCTCACCCTTGAAACTGCCAAAACTCTTAGTCGCTCTTATTCACTCTCGTCTGGACTACTGCAACACTCTTCTGATCAGTCTCCCTCCTACCAAACTTTCTCCTCACCAATCCATCCTGAATGGGGGAGCCAGGGTTGTATTTGTGTCCAGCCGCTTCACCGATGCCTCCATCTTGTGCCAGTCATTACACTGGTTACCCATTTGCGACAGGGTCCAATATAAACTCATCGCTCTCACCCATAAAGCTCTCCACAGTTCTGCACCACCTTATATCTCCTCTCTCATCTCTGTCTATCATCCTACGCGTGCCCTCCATTCTACAAATGACTAACATCCGCCATAATCCGAACTTCGCACTTCCGTCTTCAAGACTTCTCTCGTGCTGCGCCAGTTCTCTGGAATGCTTTACCACAGATGATCTGACTGAAGCCTATCTCCCACGTCTTCAAGCGCACTTTAAAATCCTATCTCTTTAAAGAAGCCTACTGCCTCAACTCAGTAAACTAACTTTCCCCTGTTCCCTCCTTCTAAATATTATTCAGAATCTTCTTCCTCCTATTCATCTGTCTCCACACCCTCCATACACACGATACTTGATTATTGCACTTAAACATATGGGCTGATGACCGAATCATGCAGCCTTATATGAAAATTCCTATTATAATTGCTAGACCTGAAATAACAAACATTTTTCACCTATTGTGTCCCCCCATTTCCTCATAGATTGTAAGCTTGCGAGCAGGGACCTCTCCTCTCTCCTAATGTAACTGTTTAAACTGTCTTACCTTGTATTGAATTTATTGTCTGTACATGTCCCCACTTAATTCTAAAGTGCTGCGTAATATGTTGGTGCTATATAAATAAAAATTATTATTATTATTATAACCGCTTCTATTTAAAAGTCTGGCTGGTTTATTTCACTCTTCATAAACCGCATAACAGGAAAACTTAAATACAGCACTTGTCCAGCACAAAGTGAAACATAAAGTAAATAGTCCATACAGTAGTGTGGGTTTGCCCGCTTGGTTTAGAGTCTAACTATTTAGTCCTTTAGCAAAAACACACAATCCTGGTGGTCTGCACACCTCCACACACAGAACATGTGTGAGACAAACAGGTCGCGACTTACAATGTGAACCACACCCAAGGGTAGAGATATGGTAAGTAGCTGTCCCGTCCAACTTTTCAGATGCTTACATTAAACCCTGTCATGGCCGATTAACCCCTCTTAGTACAATGTGTGCTAGAGCATTACCTCATGTTTACATCACAGAGGACAACCACCTCTGTGATACATATCTCCTATCCACTATGTGTCCAGCAGCCACCTTACATGCTTCCCCCCTCTACCTAAAGCCATCGGGCTTGGCACCTTCTACCACTACACATGAGATTCTTGAGAGAGCATCAGCATTACCGTGTAACTTCCCAGTTCTTTATTCCACATGAAAGCGGTGGAGATCCTGCAGGGCTAGAAACCAGCCATTAACACAAGTCATTTTCCACTTTTTCTCCCTCATACACCTGACTGTGGCATGGTTTGACACTAATTAAAATTTTCGCCTTAACAGATAGTATTGCAATGAGTCCACCGCCCACTTTTTTGGAAAGCATTCCTTTTCTACGAAGGAATAATTTTTCTCACTTGCCATCAGTTTCCTACTAAGGTAGGGAACAGGGTTGTCCTCTCCATGTATCTCCTGAGAATCAAACGCTCCTAATATGACTTCTGATTAGAGATGAGCGTTGTTCTACTGGAACTGTTCGCCAATCTCAAATTTGAGCTGTTTTGGGCGGTGTTCGAGCCGTTCGGCGAACACGAACAATTTGAGAAAAATTCGGCTGTTCGAGGTTATGTTCGATAACTGTTCGTGCACCAAAATCATAACTGGATTTTTTCTCAGTAATGATGAAAATTAATGTTAATGCGCAGTTTGAGTGTACAGCGGGGTGGGGGGAGGGGCAGGGGATGGATTTCTGCAGGAACAATGAAGATCTCCATTTTTTTTTTCTCTTTCCCGCATTTACAGTGGGGAGGTGCAATCTGTCAGCCTATCAGCAGCGCACACACGGAGCGAAGTGCTTTTTTTCACACAAGCAAGGGCATGTGTCATTGGCAGTGTATGTCACATGTCCTTGCCCTATAAGACCAAGCCATTTTCCCCGTCGCCACCGTTTTCTCACTGCTGCAGCTGCGTGTTAGACGGCACCGCTGTTGCTGTGTGCGCTATACCTTGTTAATTTCAAGCCAATTTTCGCACAAATCTACAGATAGCTTGGGAGTAGGGAATAGTTGTGATTGCAGTCCTTTTATGGACTAGGTTACAGCATTTCCTATGACTTTTATCAGGCAGGTCTGTGCTCTTAAATAGATAGGTTGTGGGAGTAAAGACTAATTGTAATTGGAGTCCTTTTCAGGACTAGGTTACATCAGTTCCTATCAGTTTTTGCCAGGCAGGTCTGTGCCAGTGCTGTGCAAGTTTTTTTCACAGCATTTGGCTGAATCTAGCAAAGCTAATCCTTTTTGGCCTATTGCAGAGTGTGTTAGTCAGTGGAGTAGCCTATCTGTGTTGCAAGATATACCACCTGTGTATAGAATACCAATTTTTTTACTGCACCTAGTGAAGTAAAATCTTTTGGGCATAGCATGATTCTATTAGTCCATCTATACTGACCTCCATCAGGTTGCAAACTGAATATATTTTTTTCTGCATCTAGCTCTGAAAAAATATTGGGCTTCTAGCTGTGTGTGGGACTTGTTGTATTAGTCCATCTATACTGACCTCCATCAGGTTGCAAACTGAATATATTTTTTTCTGCATCTACCTCTGAAAAAATATTGGGCTTCTAGCTGTGTGTGGGACTTGTTCTATTAATCCATCTATACAGACCTCCATCAGGTTGCAAACTGAATATATTTTTTTCTGCATCTACCTCTGAAAAAATATTGGGCTTCTAGCTGTGTGTGGGACTTGTTGTATTAGTACATCTATACTGACCTCCATCAGGTTGCAAATTAAAAATAATTTTTATCTGCATCTACAGTACCTCTGAAAAAATATTTGGGCTTCTAGCTTTGTGTGGGACTTGTTCTATTAGTCCATCTATACTGACCTCCATCAGGTTGCAAATTGAATATAATTTTTATCTGCATCTAGCTCTGAAAAAATATTTGGCCTTCTAGCAGTGTGTGGGACTTTCTCTATTAGTCCATCTATACTGACCTCCATCAGGTTGCAAATTAAAAATAATTTTTATCTGCATCTACCTCTGAAAAAATATTTGGGCTTCTAGCTGTGTGTGGGACTTGTTGTATTAGTCCATCTATACTGACCTCCATCAGGTTGCAAACTGAATATATTTTTTTCTGCATCTACCTCTGAAAAAATATTGGGCTTCTAGCTGTGTGTGGGACTTGTTCTATTAATCCATCTATACAGACCTCCATCAGGTTGCAAACTGAATATATTTTTTTCTGCATCTACCTCTGAAAAAATATTGGGCTTCTAGCTGTGTGTGGGACTTGTTGTATTAGTCCATCTATACTGACCTCCATCAGGTTGCAAACTGAATATATTTTTTTCTTCATCTACCTCTGAAAAAATATTGGGCTTCTAGCTGTGTGTGGGACTTGTTCTATTAATCCATCTATACAGACCTCCATCAGGTTGCAAACTGAATATATTTTTTTCTGCATCTACCTCTGAAAAAATATTGGGCTTCTAGCTGTGTGTGGGACTTGTTGTATTAGTACATCTATACTGACCTCCATCAGGTTGCAAATTAAAAATAATTTTTATCTGCATCTACAGTACCTCTGAAAAAATATTTGGGCTTCTAGCTTTGTGTGGGACTTGTTCTATTAGTCCATCTATACTGACCTCCATCAGGTTGCAAATTGAATATAATTTTTATCTGCATCTAGCTCTGAAAAAATATTTGGCCTTCTAGCAGTGTGTGGGACTTTCTCTATTAGTCCATCTATACTGACCTCCATCAGGTTGCAAATTAAAAATAATTTTTATCTGCATCTACCTCTGAAAAAATATTTGGGCTTCTAGCTGTGTGTGGGACTTGTTGTATTAGTCCATCTATACTGACCTCCATCAGGTTGCAAACTGAATATATTTTTTTCTGCATCTACCTCTGAAAAAATATTGGGCTTCTAGCTGTGTGTGGGACTTGTTCTATTAATCCATCTATACAGACCTCCATCAGGTTGCAAACTGAATATATTTTTTTCTGCATCTACCTCTGAAAAAATATTGGGCTTCTAGCTGTGTGTGGGACTTGTTCTATTAATCCATCTATACAGACCTCCATCAGGTTGCAAACTGAATATATTTTTTTCTGCATCTACCTCTGAAAAAATATTGGGCTTCTAGCTATGTGTGGGACTTGTTGTATTAGTCCATATATACTGACCTCCATCAGGTTGCAAACTGAATATATTTTTTTCTGCATCTACCTCTGAAAAAATATTGGGCCTTCTAGCAGTGTGTGGGACTTTCTCTATTAGTCCATCTATACTGACCTCCATCAGGTTGCAAATTCAAAATAATTTTTTGTCTGCATCTAGCTCTGAAAAAATATTGGGCTTCTAGCTGTGTGTGGGACTTGTATTAGTCCATCTATACTGACCTCCATCAGGTTGCAAATTAAAAATAATTTTTATCTGCATCTACAGTACCTCTGAAAAAATATTTTGGCTTCTAGCTGTGTGTGGGACTTGTTCTATTAGTCCATCTATACTGACCTCCATCAGGTTGCAAATTGAATATAATTTTTATCTGCATCTAGCTCTGAAAAAATATTTGGCCTTCTAGCAGTGTGTGGGACTTTCTCTATTAGTCCATCTATACTGACCTCCATCAGGTTGCAAATTAAAAATAATTTTTATCTGCATCTACCTCTGAAAAAATATTTGGGCTTCTAGCAGTGTGTGGGACTCATTGTATTAGGCCATCTATACCAAGCTCCACCAGCTTTGAAATTAATAATAATTTTTAGCTGCATCTAGCCCTGAAAATAATTTTTCCCAATAGTGGTAGCAATAGAAATATAGGGCGCGCGCCTGGCTAACAAAAATATACGCTTCATAACACAAAACACCAGCCTAGCGCACTGCATTAATAAGATGGCATCATCGTCTCTCCCAGTGCTAGGCCTACTACGCAGGCTAGTATTCCTGTGCCTAAAACACAATGTATGGGTCCGCGCTAGCCACTATGCTGAGGGGTATAAAGCTGCTGCTAACGCTTTATAACAATTCAATTGGCAGATTTTCACAGAGCTCTTCCACAATGCCCACCCATCGGGCAACAGTTGCCCACCCTCCCTATGGGAACTAGTGGCGAATTGTTGATGCCATTAATCAGAGCGTCAGTTGCCCCGTCAACGTGGCAAGCATACGGTAAGGCATGGGAAGAGTGGACACGACTAGTAGCAGGCAGACGGGTTGACCAATGTGAACAAGCCAGATCACAAGTCACCATAGAATTTATCCACCAGCTAATGATGAGGGGCATATCAGGGGCGTCAGCGCAGCGGTGTCTGACCGGAGTAGCATTTCACTTCCAACTACTGAATTGGGGAGATGTGACAAAGATTCATCATCAGACAATCCATAAAAGGTTGGAAAAGGGGTCAGCCAAGTCAGGAATGTAGACGTCCCGTGTCACTAAAACTGATTTCTCACATCTTATCCCTAACACCATTAACATGACACTCACAATTTGAAGCAACACTAATGTCTACTGCATTTGTGATCGCCTTCTTCGGGGCGCTATGTATAAGCGAATTAGTCCCTCAATCCAAAATTACCACCAGTGGACGCTTATTACACCAGGAAGTAGTCATAGCCAATAATGCAATACGTGTACGCATACACCAATCGAAAACGGTTCCAGCGGGCAGGGGTACTTGGGTACTTCTACAACCCACAAACGGTACACTGAGTCGGGTAACAATAGTAAAAACATATCTAACCATCAGATCACAAAGTAATTTCTTCGTATCACACATTGATGGAACGCCATTATCAAGATACCTGTTCCAAGGTATATTTAATAAATGCATAACATCGGCAGGGAACCACCCCAAAGATTACGGGACACACTCATTCCGCATAGGTGTGGCCACGGAAGCAGCAAGAGCAGGACTGTCAGAAACGGAAGTTCAGAGGATAGGGAGATGGCGATCCACGTGTTTGGCGAGATACATAAGACCGGACTTGTTATCCTAACGTGGTTTGTTTCTTTTACAGGTGACGCTAAGCCAACAGTGTGAGTGATAGGCCACTCGTATATATATTGGGCACAAAAAAGGGCGAAAGTCCGCCCAGGCGGGAGGAAATTAGAGTTTCATAACACATATTTCAACTGGAGAGGTATTAGAGGCCTGCTATGGCCACAGGTACTAATGGAGGTAATCAAGGTAGGGAGAGAGGCAAGAGGTCCGGTCATCTTAGTTATACAGGCCGGGGGAAACAACCTAGGTCATCACAAGAGCGCATAACTAATGGCAATAATGAAACTAGACACTGAGCGCTTCAGAGAATTTTTCACAAAATTAGCTATAGTATGGTCAGAGATTGTGCCGATAGCGGTATGGCAAGGTGCGCGAGACATCACGGCCATCGAATGGACAAGGCGGGTAATAAATATTCGGATGGCAAAATTTAGAAGAGACAGAGGCGGTGTAGTGATACGACACCGACAACTGGAAGGAGATAAAGCAGGCCTCATACGGCCCGACGGTGTTCACTTAATAGATATTGGACTGGACATATTCCTGTCAGGACTCCAGGACGTAGTGGAACAAGCGTTAAGAGTGATGGGTGGGGGTCAGAGTCCTGCATACGAGTACGCTGGATCCTCCGTGGCCTGGAAATAGAAAGGACATGTTGGAGAGTTACACTTGTTGGCCAACTTACCGGAGTGGGGACCCAGGGCATGCTGCAACAAGCTGAATTATTTTAGAAATAAAATGCTTTTCTAATGGAATGAGTATAAAGAGTTAATAAAGCTGTGACCGATCCTCACCCATCCAGTTGTAAGAGTTATATTATTGGGTTGTCCATGAAAGGGGGGCGGTAGGGGGGCTGAGCATCTGGGTTTGGTTGGGGGTCCCCACAGTCTGCCTAGGCTAGATTAATTTTAAAATTCTTATTAGATACACAGGCGGTGCAGCTTGCTTCGCAGCTGGGCTACTACGCCCAAAGTATTGCCTAGGCTAGATGCAGTTAAAAATTCTACGCTGACTAGCAGACACTGAAGATTTGGAGCAGACCTCTGAGTAAGCAGCTCTTCAGACTCAACCATCTGTGTTACCCCAAGCCATAGTGTATGTAGTTTCTTACAGTTAAAAGGGGGTGTGCGACCCAACCCACCTGGAATTGATGATGCCAACGTCACGTAAGACACAGCAAGGGGACTCCCAAAATTGTGGCACAGACACCACTTAACCCTAGAACGCATACCTGTGGCCTTGCAGGCCCGCCCAGTTAATTGTTTTCTATTTTCTGCAAGATTGCTTTAGTTAGAATTTTGAAACTCTAGGTATTCTTCATGTATATAGTTGTTTGTCATTTGAGTTTGAGTTATTCCATGTTATTTGCACACGGGCCTAAAGGGCCCCAGGTATGTGAAAGTGTAGATTTTTATGGTCATGCGTTCTAGGGTTAAGTGGCATCAATTGCCCCACTGTTGCTTAAAACGGTTGGTGAGGTGATTTTACCAAATCCCCAACTTTTAGTCTCCCAAGGATGACACAGGGGTAGAAATGTCCTTGCGAATCCATGATTTGATCATCTTTATGAACGTGAGTCTGTCTACATTCTCAGTGGACAGCCGCGTGCGCTTATCTGTCAGCACACCACCAGCAGCGCTGAACACACGTTCAGAGAGAACGCTGGCTGCATGGCATGACAAGATCTCCAAGGCGTGAGTGGCGAGCTCCGGCGATTTTTCAAGATTGGAATACCAAAATGAGCAAGGGTCCAGTGACACAGTCATGGCTTCGATGTTCACTTGGAGATTCTCCTGTACCATCCTCTCTAGGAATTGACTATGTGTCAGACTTCTTGTCTCCTGTGGCCTTGCAAAGGATGGTCTAAAAAAGTGGTGAAACGATTCCACAAAATTGCTGTTACCAGCAGATACTGTGTTATTGTTACTGTTTGAGTGATGAAGACTCGACAGTCCCACCGTTGGCAAGTTAGAACTGTGAGATTCACTACGTGCACCACTGGTGTTTTGTGGAAAAGCACATGTAAGATTCTGCAACAGATACTCCTGCATTCGTCAATACCTTTTTATGGCAGGAATTATTTCGGCAAATATACTTTTGTACTGGGGATCTAAGAGTGTGGCAACCCAGTAGTCGGGATTACTTCGAATTCTGACAATCCGGGGGTCATGTTGCAGGTAGTGCAGCAAGAAGGCACTCATGTGTCTTGCGCTTCCAGAAGGACCAAGTCCTTGTTGTGTTGGTAGCGAGGTAAGAATCATGCTTCCTTCCTCTGCCCTCTCCCTCCAACCTCGCACAACAGAAATGTGATCAAGGTCTCCCTCATCTGATGAGTCTTCCATGCCCATTGCCAGTTCGTCCTCCACTTCTTCCTCGGCTCCTGCACCTTCCTCAACAGTTTGGCTGCTACCATGCGCCCTGGTTAATCCCTCTCCCCCACCCTCCCATGCCTGCCGCCTTGGTGCTGCCAACCGTCTGGACCTTGGAGATGTTATCCCTTCCGCATACGACTCCTCCTCTACTTCCTCCACCTCCTCTTGTCCCACCACCTGACTCCGAATTCTGTTTAACATGTGCTCCAGCATGTAAATCACCGTAATAGTCATGCTGATAATGGCATCGTCAGCACTAAACATCTTCGTCGCCAATTCAAGACTGTGCAGAAGGGTGCATAGGTCCCTGATCTGAGACCACTCCTCCAGCGTGATTTGCCCCACCTCTGGATCTCGTTGGCCCAGGCTATAAGTCTGAACGTATTGCACCAGGGCTTGTCGGTGCTGCCACAGTCGCTGCAACATGTGCAGAGTTGAATTCCACCGTGTCGGCACATCGCATTTCAGCCGGTGAACTGGCAGGCCCAACGACTTCTGTAGAGATGTAAGTCGTTGAACTGCGGGATGCGAACGGCGGAAGTGAGCACACAGCGACCGTGCACTCTGCAGAAGGCCATCTAGTCCGGGATAGTGGGCTAAAAATTGCTGGACAACCAGGTTCAACACGTGAGCCATACAAGGCACGTGTGTGACATTGCCCCGGCGAAGTGCCGCACCCAGGTTTGCAGCATTGTCGCACATGGCCTTCCCTGGTTGCAGGTCCAGTGGAAACAACCTTTCATGAAACTGGGTCTCCAGAGCTGACCAAAACTCCTCAGCTGTGTGACTCACATTTCCCAGACATTTCAAAGTAAACACTGATGCGTTGAGCCCTGCTGCCAGCATAGTAAGGAGGTGTGCAGGATTTCTTCTGCGCAGTTAGAAAGCAGGTGGCATTACCAGACAGGCTTTGGGTGCAGGTGGAGGACCGAGAGGAGGTTGAGGAGGCAGAAGCAGTGGAGGAAGTTCGAGATAAAGAGGATTAACACACAACTCGTGGGGACGGTAAGACTTGGACAGCAGCCCCTTGTCCTGCTGTCACCATAGTTACCCAGTGCCCAGTCAGCGACATGTAACGCCCCTGTCCATGTCTTCTCGTCCAAGTGTCTGTGGTGAAGTGCACCCTGTCACACACAGAGTTTCTCAAAGAATCGGTGATGTTGTGTGCGACATGCTAGTGGAGCGCAGGCACACCTTTCTTTGAGAAGTAGTGCCGACTGGGCATCTGGTACTGGGGCACTGTGACGGACATAAGGTCTTGAAAATCCTCTGTGTCCTCCAGGTGGAAAGGCAGCATTTCTGTAGCCAACAGCTTGCAGATGGTGAAATTCAACCTCTTAGCTTTCTCATGGCTAGGAGGAAATGGTCTTTTACTTTTCCACATCTGAGGGACCGAGGGCTGGCTGTTGTGCTTAGACGGTGTTGAGTAGGGTGTCCCGGGCAACTGCCGGTCTGTGAGGAAGATGCAGGCGGACATGTTAGGTTGCCTTGATCCAAAGGTGGTGCTCTCGATGTCGGAGAGCGCTCAACACTAGCAGGTGTTTCCACTTCCCAATGAACTGACGACCTGCCAATCACACTGGCTGTTGGGGGTAAAGAGGTGGCAGGTCTGCGTCCAAAAACATGTGTGACTGCTGTACCCCCAGTCACAGAGGATGAAGAGGCTGCGGATGCACAATATGGGGCAGACGGTGGTTGGCCCAGCCGGCCAGGCCGCATTGTAGCACAGTGAGCTTCCAACTGCAACTTATGCTTCATATCCATGTGACGGTACATGCATGAAGTACTCAAACTATGTATTTTTTGGCCTCTACTTAGCTTTTGCTGACAAATATTACAGATAACACGAGTTGGGTCATCCTTATCGATCTGAATAAATGCCCAGGCTATGCAAGGCTTAGAGCCCAAGTGAACTGAATAGCCACTACGACTTGTGGTCAGAGGCAGAGCTGTGGTTGAGGATGCAGTTGTTGACGTGCTTCCAGTACTCCGTCTCTGTTCAGGATGGCGCAACCTAACCTCGTCGTCAATAGCATCTGTGATGCCCCGCTGCGCTTGGTATCACAGATCCTACAAGAGTGCATTGATGGAATCCTCCACAAGAGGCCCCCATAAACATTCACACATCTCCACCTTCCACCTCAGACCAGCAGAGGGAGCCCGTTAGGGATATAAATAGGGAAGTTGGAGCTAGGCAGTTCAGTTCCTCTGAAGAGTTCCTGCAGTAGAGAAGCCTAAGAGAGGTCAGTCTGCAGTGGAGCTCAGTCTAGTCTAGAGAACGCAGTTAATAGTTCAGCAGTGGAGCACGAGGCTCCTGCTTGCTAGATTCAGGGAGCCCAGATAGAGCTTAAGGTGTGCCGGTGCCATAAGATCAGTGAAGCGCGGCAAGCTGCCGTTAGTGTGTATAGCCTAGTGAGGGCCCGAGTAGGCCGAAGGCGAGTGGCGAGTTAGTACATAAGTGGCAGAGGAGCTTAACCAGCTCACCCCGAAGTATTTACCGGACACAGGATCCGAGCTTACCGGTATCTCTATGACCCAGTAAGGCATAACCGGAATCCCTGGAGAACTACAAGTCCCAGGATCGCTAAGGTGCTGATATGTAACAGAGCCAGGAGACGCTTAGGCCCCGCATACTGGGAGCGTGAACTCCAAGAGAAGGCCCTACCACAAGGTCAGCCAGCGCAGGACAGAGACAAAGTTAGGCCTAGCTCCAGGCAGGTCAGAAACTTACTACGCAGAGGCAAGAAACAGGAGGCCCTACACCCGCTCATTGGGGAGGATCCTGATATGCACCCTTCACCCTACAGTGCTCCGGGATGTGCCTGAATTTCCACCAGTAAAAGGTACTGAAGTGACTACCGTGTCCATTCCCGTTCTTGCTCTGACCCAGCTGGGTCTCGCCTGTCCTGCATTCCCCCTGCATATGCTGCCCTGAGACCTAGCTCCACCTGTGGGGAGCTATACCATCGAGCTGCCTTATCACCGGCCTCAGTGGACTGCTGCAGCGCTGGTGCTTGTCACCAGATACCACAGGTGGCGTCATGAATAGAGATGAGCGTTGTTCTACTCGAACTGTTCGCCAATCTCAAATTCGAGCTGTTTTGGGCGGTGTTCGAGCCGGACGGCGAACACGAACAATTTGAGAAAAATTCGGCTGTTCGAGGTTATGTTCGATAACTGTTCGTGCACCAAAATCATAACTGGATTTTTTCTCAGTAATGATGAAAATTAATGTTAATACGCAGTTTGAGTGTACAGCGGGGCGGGGGGAGGGGCAGGGGATGGATCTCTGCAGGAACAATGAAGATCTCCATTTTTTTTTCTCTTTCCCGCATTTGCAGTGGGGAGGTGCAATCTGTCAGCCTATCAGCAGCGCACACAAGGAGCGAAGTGCTTTTTTTCACACAAGCAAGGGCATGTGTGATTGGCAGTGTATGTCACATGTCCTTGCCCTATAAGACCAAGCCATTTTCCCCGTCGCCACCATTTTCTCACTGCTGCAGCTGCGTGTTAGACGGCACCGCTGTTGCTGTGTGCGGTGTACCTTGTTAATTTCAAGCCAATTTTCGCACAAATATACAGATAGCTTGGGAGTAGGGAATAGTTGTGATTGCAGTCCTTTTAAGGACTAGGTTACAGCATTTCCTACGACTTTTATCAGGCAGGTCTGTGCTCTTAAATAGATAGATTGTGGGAGTAAAGACTAATTGTAATTGGAGTCCTTTTCAGGACTAGGTTACATCAGTTCCTATCAGTTTTTGCCAGGCAGGTCTGTGCCAGTGCTGTGCAAGTTTTTTTCACAGCATTTGGCTGAATCTAGCAAAGCTAATCCTTTTTGGCCTATTGCAGAGTGTGTTAGTCAGTGGAGTAGCCTATCTGTGTTGCAAGATATACCACCTGTGTATAGAATACCAATTTTTTACTGCACCTAGTGAAGTAAAATCTTTTGGGCATAGCATCATTCTATTAGTCCATCTATACGGACCTCCATCAGGTTGCAAACTGAATATAATTTTTTTCTGCATCTAGCTCTGAAAAAATATTTGGGCTTCTAGCGGTGTGTGGGACTTGGTCTATTAGTCCATCTATACTGACCTCCATCAGGTTGCAAATTAAAAATAATTTTTTTCTGCATCTAGCTCTGAAAAAATATTTGGGCTTCTAGCAGTGTGTGGGACTTGGTCTATTAGTCCATCTATACTGACCTCCATCAGGTTGCAAATTAAAAATAATTTTTTTCTTCATTTAGCTCTGAAAAAATATTTGGGCTTCTAGCAGTGTGTGGGACTTGTTCTATTAGTCCTTCTATACTGACCTCCAGCAGGGTGCAAATTGAATATAATTTTTTTCTGCATCTAGCTCTGAAAAAATATTTGGGCTTCTAGCGTTGTGTGGGACTTGGTCTATTAGTCCATCTATACTGACCTCCATCAGGTTGCAAATTAAAAATAATTTTTTTCTGCATCTAGCTCTGAAAAAATATTTGGGCTTCTAGCAGTGTGTGGGACTTGGTCTATTAGTCCATCTATACTGACCTCCATCAGGTTGCAAATTAAAAATAATTTTTTTCTGCATCTAGCTCTGAAAAAATATTTGGGCTTCTAGCAGTGTGTGGGACTTGGTCTATTAGTCCATCTATACTGACCTCCATCAGGTTGCAAATTGAATAAAAAAAATTTCTGCATCTAGCTCTGAAAAAATATTTGGGCTTCTAGCGGTGTGTGGGACTTGGTCTATTAGTCCATCTATACTGACCTCCATCAGGTTGCAAATTAAAAATAATTTTTTTCTGCATCTAACCCAGCCAATAGTTTTGGCCTAATACCACAGTTTGGCCACTCAGCTCTGCTCGGTTACCATCCATTGTTTTTTTGTGCAAACAACTCCAGAGTTGTGAATTAGTTAACCACCAAAATGAGTGGAAAAAGGCCTGCTGCTGGTGGAAAGGGGAATAGGCGTGTTGGGAAGGGGAAAAAAGGTTGTGTCCGTGGGGTAGGTGCAGAAGAAAGACCATCTTCCAGCCAAACTAAAATGTCTACTTCTTTTAGCGGACAATGTGATAAGATCCCTTTCTTACGGCCACGCCAATCGCTACAAATTCCAGATGAGGCACAAAAACAGCAGGTGCTTCAACGGATATCAAGTGCTCCTTTAAGTGGGCTCTCCTCCACATCAACTTCAACATCACAAATACTCCAGTCCTCAAAGGTGTCACCCAAATCGCACTTGCTTCCTCACAGCTCCCAAATCTCCAGCTGCCCGTCTGAGTATGAGGTAGAACAGATGGTTGAGTCTGCAGAGCTGTTTACTCATACTATAGCCTGGGAATCAGAGGTCGACTCCAGCGCTTCTGTGAATCCAGACGAGGAAATGATCTGCACTGATGCCCAGAATCTTTATGAGTCGGATCCAGGACCAGACGCAGAAGGTTCTGACCATAATGTAGACCCTCATTCCCAAACTGTAACTCCTGTTGGTGGAGACAATGAGGAAGACGATGATAAGACTCAAATACCTGATTGGAGCGACAACTTTAGTTTTTTGTCAGGGCAGGAACAGGTTGGCTCTGAGGACGACGGGTGTGATAACGCACAGGGTGATGATGATGAGGTCGGAGATCCCACTTACTGTCAACCCACAGTCAGCCAAGAGATGAGGTCAGCAGAGGAGGTGGAGGAAGATGCTAGTGACGACGAGGTCAGGTTGCGCCTTCCTGGACAGAGACGTAGTACTGGAAGCACGTCAACAACTGCATCCTCAAACACAACTCTGCCTCTCACCACAAGTCGTGGTGGCTCTTCAGGTCGCATGGGTGCTAAGCCTTGCATAGCCTGGGCATTTTTTCAGATCGATAAAGATGACCCAACTCGTGTTATCTGTAACATTTGTCAGCAAAAGCTAAGTAGAGGCCAAAAAATACATAGTTTGAGTACTTCATGCATGAACCGGCACATGGAAATGAAGCATAAGTTGCAGTGGGAAGCTCAGTGTGCTACAATGCGGCCTAGCCGGCCGGGGCAACCACCGTCTGCCATATCTTGTGCATCCGCGGCCTCTTCATCCTCTGTGACTGGGGGGACAGCAGTCACACCTGTTTTGGGGCGCAGACCTGCCACCTCTTTACCCGCAACAGCCAGCGTGATTGGCAGGTCATCATTTTCTTTGGAGGTGGTAACACCAGCTGGTCTTGAGCGCTGTCCGACATCGATAGCATCACCTTTGGATCAAGGCAACCTAACATGTCCGCCTGCATCTTCCTCACAGACCGGCAGTTTGCCGGGGACACCCTTATCAACCCCGTCTAAGCACAATAGCCAGCCCTCGGTCCCTCAGATGTGGACAAGTAAAAGACCATTTCCTCCTAGCCATGAGAAAGCTAAGAGGTTGAATTTCACCATCTGCAAGCTCTTGGCTACAGAAATGCTGCCTTTCCGCCTGGTGGACACAGAGGATTTTCGAGACCTTATGTCCGTCGCAGTGCCCCAGTACCAGATGCCCAGTCGGCACTACTTCTCAAAGAAAGGTGTGCCTGCGCTCCACCAGCATGTCGCACACAACATCACCGCTTCTTTGAGAAACTCTGTGTGTGACAGGGTGCATTTCACCACAGACACTTGGACGAGTAGGCATGGACAGGGGCGTTACATGTCGCTGACTGGGCACTGGGTAACTATGGTGACAGCAGGACAAGGGGCTGCTGTCCAAGTCTTGCCGTCCCCACGAGTTGTGCGTCAATCCTCTTTATGTCAAAGTTCCTCCACTGCTTCTGCCTCCTCAACCTCCTCTCGGTCTTCCACCTGCACCCAAAGCCAGTCTGGTCATGCCACAAGCTTTCTAACTGCGCAGAAGGGATCCTGCACACCTCCTTACTATGCTGGCAGTAGGGCTCAACGTCATCAGGCGGTTTTTACATTGAAATGTCTGGGAAATGTGAGTCACACAGCTGAGGAGTTGTGGTCAGCTCTGGAGAACCAATTTCATGAATGGTTGTCTCCACTGGACCTGAAACCAGGGAAGGCCGTGTGCGACAATGCTGCAAACCTGGGTGCGGCCCTTCGCCGGGGCAATGTCACACACGTGCCTTGTATGGCTCACGTGTTGAACCTGGTTGTCCAGCAATTTTTAGCCCACTATCCCAGACTAGATGGCCTTCTGCAGAGGGCACGGTCGCTGTGTGCTCACTTCCGCCGTTCGCATCCCGCAGCTCAGCGACTTACATCTCTACAGAAGTCGTTGGGCCTGCCACTTCACCGGCTAAAATGCGATGTGCCTACCCGGTGGAATTCAACTCTGCACATGTTGCAGCGACTGTGGCAGCACCGACAAGCCCTGGTGCAATACGTTCTGACGTATAGCCTGGGCCAACGAGATTCAGAGGTGGGGCAAATCACGCTGGAGGAGTGGTCTCAGATCAGGGACCTATGCACCCTTCTGCACAGTTTTGAAATGGCGACGAAGATGTTTAGTGCTGACGATGCCATTATCAGCATGACTATTCCGGTGATTTACATGCTGGAGCACATGTTAAACAGAATTCGGAGTCAGGTGGTGGCACAAGAGGAGGTGGAGGAAGTAGAGGAGGAGGAGTTGTATGCGGAAGGGCTAACATCTGCAAGGTCCAGACGGTCGGCAGCACCAAGGCGGCAGGCATGTGAGGGTGGGGGAGATGATTTTACCAGGGCGCATGGTAGCAGCCAAACTAGTGAGGAAGGTGCAGGAGCCCAGGAAGAAGTGGAGGACGAACTGATGGAAGACTCATCAGATGAGGGAGACCTTGATCACATTTCTGTTGTGCGAGGTTGGGGGGAGAGGACAGAGGAAGGAAGCATGATTGTTACCTCGCCACCAACACAACAGGGACTTGGTGCTCCTGGATGCGCAACACACATGAGTGCCTTCTTGCTGCACTACCTGCAACATGACCCTCGAATTGTGAGAATTAGAAATAATCCTGACTACTGGGTTGCCACACTGTTAGATCCCCGGTACAAAAGTAAATTTGCAGAAATTATTCCTGCCATAGAAAGGGATGCACGCATGCAGGAGTATCAGCAGAGACTGTTGCAGAATCTTACATGTGCTTTTCCACAAAATACCAGTGGTGCACGTAGTGAATCTCACAGTTCCAACTTGCCAACCGTGGGACCGTCAAGTGTTCAGCACTCAAACCGTAACAGAACCACAGTATCTGCTGGTAACATCAATTTTGCGGAATCATTTCACCACTTTTTTAGCCCATCCTTTGCAAGGCCACAGGAGACAAGAAGTCTGACACATAGTCAACGCCTAGAGACGATGGTACAGGAGTATCTCCAAGTAAACATTGAAGCCACGACTGTGTCACTGGACCCTTGCTCTTTTTGGGCTTCCAATCTGGATAAATGGCCGGAGCTAGCCACTTACGCCTTGGAGATCTTGTCATGCCCCGCAGCCAGCGTTCTGTCTGAACGTGTGTTCAGCGCTGCTGGTGGTGTGCTGACAGATAAGCGCACGCGGCTCTCCACTGATAATGTAGACAGACTCACGTTCATAAAGATGAACAAATCATGGATCCGAAACGACTTTTCTACCCCTGTGTCATCCTGGGGAGAGTAAAAGCTTGATGATTGGTTAAAATCACCCTACCAACCGTTTTAAGCTTTCAAATTACTAATCATGTTTATCTGTATCTTGACTGGAAAATAATTTGGGCTTTGTAGCAGTGTGCAGCACTGATCCTATTAGGCCATCTATAATAAGCTTCACCAGATTTAAAATTAAAAATAATTTTTAGCTGCATCTAGCCCGGAAAATAATTTTGGGGCTCCGAGATGCGCAAGACACATAAGTGCCTTCTTGCTGCACTACCTGCAGCATGACCCTCATATTGTCAGAATTCGAAGTAATCATGACTACTGGGTTGCCACACTCTTAGATCCCCCAAACTTTTCGATCAACCTTTTCATTTTAATAAAGACCAAAAAAATGGTCATTTTTGAAATTATAAGCATTAGCAGGTTGTTAGAAACTGAAATCAAACAGTTTTCAACTCAAAACTTTATTCTAGGTGATGTTACATTTTCACATAGGACCCCTTGTTCGAAAGGAGCTTCTGAACTCTCTCGTCCATTGAATTTGTCAGGTTTTGGATGGTTTCTGCTTCAATTGTTTTGCATGAGGACAGAATACCCTCCCAGAGCTGTTGCTTAGATGTGAACTGCCTCCCGCCATCATAGACACTCCTTTTAATGATGCTCCAAAGGTTCTGAATGGGGTAGAGGTCAGGGGAGCATGGGGGTCACACCATAAGTTTGTCCCCTTTTATGCCCATATCAACCAGAGATGCAGATGTTTTATGTGCAGCATGAGATGGTGCATTATCATGCAGAAAAATGATCTTGCTGTGAAATACACGGTTCTTCTTCTTGAACCATGGCAGGAAGTGCTGTTTGAGAAAATCCACATACATTATGGAGTTCATCTTTAGCGCCTTCAGGGATCCTAAAGGGGCCGACAATCTCTCTCCCCATGATTCCAGCCCAAAACATTACTCCACCTCCTCCTTGTTGGCGCTGTAGCCGTGTTTGCGTGGGGTGTCCATCAACCAGCCATCCTCCACTCCATTCATCTGGACCATCGAGCGCTGCACGGCACTCATCCGTGAACAAAACAGTTTTGAAATCAGTCTTCATGTAATGTTTGGCCCACTGGAGCCGTTTCTGCTTGTGTGAAGTGGATAGAGGAGGTCGACAGGATGGCATATGCACAGCTGCAAACCTCTGAAGGACCCTGCATCTTGTTGTTCGGGGGACGTTGGAGGCACAAGCAGCTTCAAAAACTTGTCTGCTGCTATGACAAGGCTTTTTTGCCGCTGCTGTTTCAACCTGACGTAATTGCCTGTAGGAAAGAGTCCTCAATTTGCCCTTATCAGCACGCACACGTGTGTACTGTGAATCAGCTACATACTTCTTGATTGCCAAGACACTTCATCCTGATCATCGCACAATGTTGATTGTAGTCATGCCTTGACCTAAACACTCCACAATTTGTTGCTTCTCAGCAGCCGACACATCCTTTTTCTTTCCCATTTTGGCAGAAAATGTAGGCTGCTTAATAATGTGAGAGAGCCTTCTTAAGTAGTCTTGCCTTTCATTGGACACACCTGCCAAACTAATTAGCACAGGTGTCTGCAATTGCTTACAGTGATATAAAGAGCCCTGACACACATCACCATCAATGAGTTTAACTGACAAACAAACAAATTCTTCCCTTATCACTCCTAAACACTTTTTGCATAATAATTTGGAACGCGGTGTACATGTGCTTTTCCACAAAACACCAGTGGTTCACGTAGTGAATCTTACAGTTCTAACTTGCCAACCGTGGTCTGTATGGAATTGTTCAATAAAGGGCCCAAAATTAAGATAACATAGATGGGAGAGGTCTCTATGAATAGGAATTCCTAAGCATTTGATACCCTGTGAGGGCCAGGCAAAGGGAAAGTTGGACTGGATGGAATCCTATATGGATTTAGGGAGGGAGACATCGAGGGCCTCAGACTTCGCTGCATTGATTTTAAAATTTTACCATGTAACAAAGTGATCTATTTCAGCCATAACAGCAGGGATGGATATATGTGATTGAGTGATATATACTAGGACATCATCAGCAAATAGAGAGCACTTGTACTCGGTGCCTCCCACCTCAATCCACCTAATATTGGGGTTATGGCGAATTGATGAGAGCAGGTGCTCCGTCACTAGGATGTATAAGAGAGGGGACAGAGGACATCCCTGCCTTGTCCCATTGGTGATTGTGAAAGGTGATGAAAATGTTCTGACGCACCCCCTGGGCCTTGGGACACCCGGAGCCGGACCCTTTTTGGTGGATGCTGGTGGTTGTAGTCTTCGTGGCGGCGATCCGGTTCCGTGGCTCAGGGCGGTCAAACCAGTGGCGGAACTATTTATGTGGTTTTGATGTTTAAATGTCCGACTACGCCACCCGTGGATTGCGGTCAGAGTGAACCGCCGCTACAGGGCAGACCGCTAAGGCTGGTGTTGTGGGTGCAGCAGAGCGTAGCATAACTCCCCACGGGAGGAGTATAGCCTCAGGGCAGTGTATGCGGAGGATGGGGGTGATGGTGCAGGGCAGCAGCAGTAACGACACGGAGTCAGTGATGCAGTTCAGGGCCTTTACTCACAGTTCTTATTATCCAGACCACGTCTGCAGGTAACGGCTGCCCACGTCGTACTGTGCTCACCAGGTGAGGGGCTCAGACAACTCCCAGATAACTTTGGAGCGCTTCACAGGACCCCCTTTGTGTGTCCTTTGTCTGGCCTTTCTTACCAACACTTCTGTCCGGCTGCCTCGGGCCTCCTCTTGGTAAACTTGGCGCCAGTTTCCCTGACCCTATGTGGTGCCTTCCTAGCGGGTGGAGCAAGGGGCTGCGCCACATAAAATGTCAGAGCCTCCGGTTTCTAGCTGAGGGTCGTTTCCTGCCTCCACTAGTTCGGGGACCGGTCTCCCCCTTTGGCCTGACCCCTCCACGCAGGTGGATTCGGGCGTGCGGTGGCGACTCGCCCGTCCGCACCCCTGGGATCCCTTCATTCCTCGTTCCTGGAGCCTTCTCCGCTCCTCTTCCTTCCTTCTCCCTCTTGCAGGCCTGGGCCTCTGTTACTAGGCCCGCCTCCGGAGCAGAGCTCATGCAGAGCCCCTGCTCCCTGCCACTTCTGCTCAGACTTCTCTGCACTGAACTAAGATGGTGCCCACCTTTTATACTCCCTTCTCAATGCACCCAGGAACTGCTTCCTCCCTGCTCCTGCACTGCAGGGTTCCCCTTCCTCAGTGTTCCCTCCCCCCACTCCAGCCAGGGACAGGGACTGTCGTGCCCATCTCAGGGGCATATTGGTCGCCCTGCCCCACGGCAATGTGGTGTAATGCATGCAGGTGTCGGGTCCTGATCCACACTCCATCCTTATCTGAGAGTGAGATATCACACCTCTGGGTGAGGTGCAATACGTCTGTAGCAACCGAGCCCTCGGTGCTACAGTTCCATTTATCTTCAGCCTGGGTGACGTATTGTGATACAGGGCCGTGATTTTGGCTATAAAAGGGTCCCCTAGACCCCTACCCCAAGCTTTTTAAGAGAATCATATATGGCGTGCCAGGAGACTCTATGGAATGCTTTCTCAGCATCCAACGAGAGTATCTACTTACAAATTTTTAACTGCATCTAGCCCAGGAAATACTTTGTGCCTAGTAGCAGTGTCTGCTAGTCAGCGGATTATCCCGGCTGTTAAGCAAGCTACACCACCTGTAGTTTGGACACTTAATTTTTTCAAAGGAAATGCTTCGGGACCACGGGATACTTAGTGAAGAGCATCAGGAGGCACCCCAAGGCATAGGGGCTGGGACTGGCACTAGGATGCCTTGCGGTGGACAGCCGAGCTCGATCCTTATAAAAGCTTTTTAACTGCAGCAGCTTTAGTGGACGCTACTGGAGTTGGAATTACGCGGCTGCTGGCATGAGACTTGCCCTCCAATAGATCCTTGTAAATGGATTTAAAGTGTATTCATTCAAATTAGAGGGACAATTTAAATTAAAAAGCTTAGAGCTGCCTCCACCACAGGGGGGCTCTCTCGACCCACCAGCGGACAGGCACCAGTATTGGGAGAGGGGGGCTGGCCGTCAGGGTTCACCGCGGCTCTGGCACAAACCCGGCGACACGGAGGTGGCACGGGCAGGAGCGGACTGGCCGTCTCGGCTTCTCACTTTTTGGATTTTAGAAGGGCATGACATGCCTATATCTGTGTCTCCCCCTCCTTTTACTCCTCCACCTCTTTTCTTTTCGCATGACTATATGTACTTGTCACTTTTCCATGTGTTAGTTGTGTCTTCTGAGCAGTTTGTCAGCTTTTGGACACCTTTGAAGGTGTTTTCTATGTGTTTCTATGTGTTTTTGTTTGCCTGCCATTGGTTTTAACGGTGTTCGAAGGTGTTCGACGAACAGTTCGACGAACAGTTCGGCGAACACACGGGTGTTCGACGAACCGAACCGAACTCGAACACTACGGGGGTGGCTCAACACTAGTCATGAACTCTTATAAAATTAACAATTATCCACCCTTTTAAAGAGAGACCCCAGGGTACGGGCCAGGGAGCCGACCACCGCGACATCCCCAAGGCCAGGCAAATGCCCGGGTACCGAATCATCCCTATCCCCAGGGCTAGTCACATCCTCCTCCACCTCCTCTGCTGACCTCATCGACTGTCTGACTGTGGGTTGACAGTAAGTGGGATCTCCAACCTCGTCATCATCACCCTGTGTGTTATCACACCCGTCGCCCTCAGAGCCAACCTCTTCCTGCCCTGACCGAAAAGTCAAGTTGTCGCTCCAATCAGGTATTTGAGTCTCATCATCGTCTTCATCATTGTCTCCACCAACAGGAGTTACAGTTTGGGAATGAGGGTCTACATTATGCTCAGAACCTTCTTCATCTGGTCCTGGATCCAACTTATAAAGATTCTGGGCATCGGATCAGATCATTTCCTCATCTGGATTAACAGAAGCTCTGGAGCAGACCTCCGTTTCCCAGGCTATAGTATGAGTAAACAGCTGGGCAGACTCAGCCATCTGTGTTACCCCATACTCAGACGGGCAGCTGGAGACTTGGGAGCTGTGAGGAAGCAAGTGCGATTGGGGTGACACCTCTGAGGACTGGAGTATTTGTGATGTTGAAATTGAGGTGATGGAGAGCCCACTTGAAGGAGCACTTGATATCCGTTGAAGCACCTGCTGTTTTTGTGCCTCATCTAGAATTTTTAGCGATGGGCGTGTCCGTAAGAATGGGATCGTATCACATTGTCCACGAAAAGAAGTCGACATCTTAGTTTGGCTGGAAGATGGTCTTTCTTCTGCAGATGTTACTCCCCCCCCACCGTGGGGGGCCTCGACCCACCGGCGGACAGGCACCAGTATTGGGATAGGGGGGCTGGCCGTCAGGGTCCACCGCGGCTCTGGCACAAACCCGGCGACACAGAGGTGGCACAGGCAGGAACGGACTGGCCGTGTCGGCTTCTCACTTTTTGGATTTTAGAAGGGCATGGCATGCCTATATCTGTGTCTCCCCCTCCTTTTACTCCTCCACCTCTTTTCTTTTCGCATGACTATATGTACTTGTCACTTTTCCATGTGTTAGTTGTGTCTTCTGAGTAGTTTGTCAGCTTTTGGACACCTTTGAAGGTGTTTTCTATGTGTTTCTATGTGTTTTTGTTTGCCTGCCATTGGTTTTAACGGTGTTCGAAGGTGTTCGACGAACAGTTCGACGAACAGTTCGGCGAACACACGGGTGTTCGACGAACCGAACCGAACTCGAACACTACGGGGGTGGCTCAACACTACTTCTGATGCATTCGTCTGGAGTGCTAATTCTTTCTTAAAGTCAGGACCAACTAGAACTGACTGCTTACACAGAGATACTTTCAGTTATTGAAAGGTTGTCTCCGCCTCCAACATCCATTTGGACATGCCAGATTTTGTTCCTTTAAGAAGGTCGATCAAGGGTGCAACCACCATGGCAAAGTTTGGAATGAACCTCCTGTAGTACCCCACGATTCCCAGAAAGGCCCTAACTTGCTCTTTTGAGAGTGGTTTCGGACAGTTCTGGATTGCGTCCACTTTATTGATTTGAGGTTTCATTTGACCTCTACCTACTACATATCCAAGGTATTTGGCCTCCTCTTTCCCCATGGCACTTTTTTTGTTGATTTATAGAGAGCCTTGCCTTCCTGAGAGCATCAAACATTGCTTGGACCTTTCACAGATAACTTCTTCAATCCAGGCTGAAGATTACAATATCATCCAGGTATGCTGCAGCATAATTCTTATGGGATGCGAGGATTAGGACAATGGCCCTCTGGAAGGCGGCTGGAGCTCCCTGCAGTCCGAAAGGCATCCAGACATATTGGAAGCAACCATTGGGCATAGAGAAAGCCATCTTCTCCTTGGCTTCTTGTGACATGAGGTTTTGCCAATATCTCTTTGTAAGATTCAAGGTGGTTCTCTATAATCTCATAGGGGCCTTTCCATTTGACTAAAAATGTTTTCTCTACCTTGGGAATAAGCAAGAGGGCTCCCTGGGTTGAACTGTCTCACCCTGGCTGATGGGTTGTTTGTCCAAAATTGAGCCTCTTGTGCCTGGAGAAGATGTTCCTTTATGATGGGAATTACATTTGCAACCATCTCTTGTATCTAGGTGACATGCTCGATGATACTCTGATGGGGGGTGACCTCAGATTCCCTGGTTTTATTTGCTATATCAAGGAGACCCCGTGGATGTTGGCCATACACGAGTATAAATGGAGAGAATTTGGTAGAAGATTGTGCATTCCTTTCGGATAGAGAATAATAGATATGGGAGGAGACAGTACCAGTGTTGACTGTCTTTTTCTATGACCTTCTTAAGCATACTCTTTAAGGTTTTTTTTAACCTTTCCACAAGGCTGTCTGTCTGGAGATGGTAAACTGACTTCTTCAGTGTAATTTCCAAGGCCTTACACAGTTCCCTCATCACCTTACTTATAAAGGATGTTCCTTGGTCGGTCAGGATCTCCCTTGGTAGTCCTGTCTGAGCAAAGATGTGGACCAACTCACGGGCTCTACCTTTTGCAGAGGAGTTTCTCAGGGAAACCGCTTCAGGGTATCGTGTAGCATAGTCAATGACAACCAATATATATTGATACCCACAAGCAGACTTTACATGGAGGCCAGCCAGGTCCATGGCAATTCGCTCAAACAGCATGAGGGGAATTCTGAAGAGAGAGGTCGGAGTGATCAACTGGCAGGTGGAACAGGACTTGCAATACCTTAGGATTTCCCAGTGCTGTCTGGGTCAACCTCTGAATTACCCTTTCTTTTTTGTCTACACCCAGATGGCCACCCAAGACATGTGAAAGGGCAATCTCCAACAGCCTTCATCTATAGGGTCCTGGTACAAACAATTGCTCCACTATTTCCTTTCTGACATTAGTAATCCAGTACAATAAATACCCACACATCATAAAATAAGGAAATCTGGTGTCAGTCCCCAACTCCTGTGCTATGCCAATTATTGACAGCCTCTTTTAGAGTTAGGATCCCTATGTTGGGGGGACCCAAAATTTTCTCCAGTCACCCCTACCATAGGAAAGTTGGCCTCAGGGGATGCTGTCTCCTCATCTCACACCATTACACAGGAAAAAAAACCGTCAAACTCTGGGTTTGGCAAGACTGCTTTAGCGATAATCCATCACTTATCTGAGCACCACCGATGCCTCTGCCCTTCCCTCACAAGTCCCAAAACAACACAAAGTCCTGGCCTATGATAATTGGGTGCAATAAATCCTGGACCACGCTGACCGCATGGGACTCAGTATCTCAGGCCATCTCAATGACCACTTAGGCCACCGGATAGTCTTAAGCATCCCCGTGAATGCAGAGGACGCCCACCTTCTTCAAGATCAGTTGGAGAGGGAGTGTGACCATCGGTCATCAAACTCTCTTAGTCTAGTGGTTCAGTAATTTGAAGACCATTCACTTTTATGGAACAACTTTTGGACCCTCACTAGGTGGACAGTCTACACTGCAGGCCGTATATGCATAGTATGAACACCAGCGTTCCATGCTACAGTCCATTTGCACAGTGATCAGGGGACAACTGCAGCTATATGATCTGGGCCATAACATTTCCAGCAAACTACATCCCCCGATGAGACATTAAGCATGACTTCTGCCGCCCCCTTGGGATTTGGATGTCCCACCCCCTTTTGAGCATCTGCCTCCTGATGGGACACCCAGTATTGAGTGGGTTGCCTCCCAAAAAACCTTGACCCCCTAATACTATTGACCAGTCCAACCAAGTCATCGGTGTTCCGGTAATATCCCTGGGCAATCCAATTCTGCATTGGCCTTGGAAGAGAGTGCATAAATCAGTCCATTACAACTCACTCTACCATCTGTGCCGGGGTAGAGGATTCCAGCTGCAACTACTTTTGGATGAGGTGCAGCAGATCAAACATTTGGAAGCGAGGGGGTTTACCATTTTCAATTTTTCATATTCTTGAGCTTGAGCTTATAAGGCTAAATCATACTGGCTCCCCGTTAAGTATGGCACAAGGACTTTCGACCACTCCTCTGGTGGGATTTTCTCCCTTTCGGCGACCCTTTCAAAAACAGTTAAAAAGGCCATTATGTCATCACCAGGGGTCATTTTCTGCAAGGCTTTCCTCACCGCCTTCCAGACAAAGAATCATCAGCTGACCTTGGAATTGGAGCTGCCCCCGTGCCACAAATTGCCTCTGCATGTAATTCAATATGTTGCTGCTGTTGTCGGTGCTGCTGTTTCTGTTGTTGTTGGATCTGTGTCACGGGTGTGTCAGATGTGACTGACAGTCACCCTGCAGTTGGTTGCAGGTGATCTCTTCGTTTGGCATTACAGACACCTTCTTAGATCTGTTTCACTGTAGAACCCAGCGGCTACATTCCTCTTGCTAATTAACACCCTGAACCCCCCGTTCCCTAGCCAGATGCTAGTTCTAGGGAGAGACAGGGTTTAGGTTCCTGCTCGGTGATTGGTGAGCAACCAATATAGGGACAGTTGGGAAGGACAATTTGATATCAGATCATCCTAGGAGGTCTCCACCCCCTCTGTCCTTAGGGTCTGGGCTCCCTTCCCCTCATCCCTTCGTGTTGCACTTTGTCTTTCCTACACTATGCATGATGTTACCACCGGCCGTGCACATTTAGAGAAAAAAAAACCTGACACTAGGGTTTAATTGTGTGGGGGATTTTTTGGCCATGTTTTTTTTTCCCTTTCTCCCTTGGTATGGGTTCAATTGAAGAGCTCACAGAGCAGGTGCACAGTCTGTCTCAGGAGGTGAATGACCTCCGCTGTGAGGTTCATCAACAGCATCAGCGGCTACAGGTCGCTAATGTGGGGGTCTCTGCTGGGAAGCCTGTCCAGCCTGAACCCAAGGTTACCCTCCCGTACAGGTTTTCAGGAGGTAGGGACAAGTTTTTTTGTATTCAAGGAGGCTTGCAAACTGTATTTTAAACTTCTTCCTTACTCCTCTGGAAATGAGGAGCAACGGGTTGGAATTGTGCTCTCTCTACTGCAGGGAGATCCTCAATCGTGGGCATTTTCTTTACCGCATGATTTGGTTTGTCTCTAGTCTGTAGAGGTGTTTTTCGGGGCCCTCATCTATGATGACCCTGACTGAGTCACCTTGGCTGAGTCTAGGTTACGTTGCCTTCAGCAGGGGAATCGATCACTGGAGATGTACAGTTTTAAATTCTGAAGATGAGCAACAGATTCCAAATGGAATGACTCAGCCCTTAGAAGTAAATTTTGTGAGGGTCTTACTGAAAGGTTGAAAGATGCCTTGGCAGTATATGAAACCCCTCAGTCCTTCGAGACTGCCATGTCGTTGGCCATATATCTTAATAGACGCCTTTGGGACAGGCAGGTGAGACCACCTTCTCCGGGGCCTTCTCTTCAGGGTTATGTACCTCTGCCGGGGAAGCGGTCTGGTGATGAACCAGTACTGGGGGAGGTGGAGGAACCCATGCAGTTAGGAGGTGCCTTGACATCATACATTTCACCAGAGATTTGAAAGAAAAAAGGTGTATGTTTTTTTGTGGGAAAAAGGGGCATTTTATTGGGACCTGTCCTTCAATTCCTAAACAAAAGGAGACTCGATTAACTCTTGGTAGTCTGGAGTTGGATAAACAAGGATTGAATTTGTTGCCAACCTGCAGTTCCCGGTTTGTCCTGACAGCAGAGGTGGTGCTAGAGAGCAAAACCGAGAAAATTTCTGTGTTTGTTGACAGTGGAGCCGGAGTCAGCATGGTTGATGCTGAGTTTGTGAAAACTCATGGTCTTGCTTGCTGTACTTTAGCTAAATCTATTTCCATCTTCGCCATCGACTTGGCGCCACTTGCACAAAAAGCATTTACTCAGATTGTACATAATGTAAAACTGAGGGTTTGGTCGGTTCATTGTGAAATAATCCCTTGCTATGTCCTGGAAAGTTTTCCACACCTATTGTTTTGGGTCTTCCCTGGCTGATGAAACATAATCCATTGGTGGATTGACAAGCCAGGGAGTTTAATGAATGGGGAGATTACAACTGTCATAGAAATATTGAAAATATTCTCCCCCCCCTTAAGCCACTCTCACCCCTCCTATCCACCATTTGTCAAAGGACCAAGAGCTGACACCTGGACCATCTGCTCCTATGCAAATTAGCCCCACAGCAGAAGGGACTTGTAAGCAAATGCTGGCCCAAAAGGTGCTAACAAACCCAATTAACACAGGCTTGTGATAAATTTACAGCTAGCTTAGAAAGTTGTATTCCCAGAACTTCAAAAGGAATTTAACAGAGGCCTGCAGACGGCCCGGAGCTGATACGGAATATGGAATAACTAAAGTTCCATACGTCCAATAATAATGTGGCCTATATTTTTAGTTTCAGGGTCAGCTAAGGAACAATATGCTTATTTTCCCATAGATGTGAGCCCCTCCAGGGGGCTGTGGCAAAAAAGTACCAGAATAATGGGCTATGCCATGTGTAGTCTCTACGGAAAGGTAAATTCATAATAAAAAATATGGTATCCCTTTCGAGCTTCTGCGATCAACCAGTGAGGCGTTGTCAAAGAAGTTAGAGGTTTTAATAAAAACATGAAGGGTGGAGCCCGGCCCGCATGATGTCAGCACTAGGGGCGTGTGGGCAGGTTCCCTCTTCGGCATAAAAGATCCAACTGAAGATTGATCCATATTCATTGCCAGGGAAGTATAGAGACTATAAGCAATGGATCTTGTTCGATAACAGTCAAATCAATAAGTGGGATGCCCCCCCCTCCAGCTAAACGGAATCATCTCTGTGATCTGTCTAGTATGTAAGTCTTCTTTAATCCTGTTTATTTTGTGTAACTTTATATTCTGTATTGTAATGTCCCCTTTTGTAAAATCTTGTATATTTTTCATAACACTGCATCCCTTTTGGATTAAACATAAAATGTATTAGTCTAGTTTCTTTTGCTCTGTAATCGTTCCCTCCTCCGAAGCCATATACACTAACAGAACACTGGCGTCCGGCCAGGCCTGTATTATATTTCAAACTCGGCCGGTGGTGGCAACAAATAATAATAATTGGGCTATCGTGAAGCTGACAGTGACCGTACGGGGGCGCATACACATATTTCATGTGTTGGAATCCAGAGGTGTGATGCCATATACTCACTGGTCAGTAGCTGATACCTTCGTAGTGAGTAGTCGGGTTTGTGTGCTCACGTATCCCTGACGAAATCCTGACAGAGTGACGGCAGCGGTGAGATATTGTGTGATCTCCCCGGTGTTGTTGCTGTGAAACCCTGACAACTATCATGAGAACTGTTTAGAAATTTTCCCTTGCTACTGTCTCTACGGAAATATTACCTGCTTTTCTGTCTGGTTTTGAGGACGTTTTTCTGAGAGGTGGTGTCAGGATTTGCCTCCTCATCGTGCATATGACTGTTCTATTATCCTGACCCCTGAAGCTAAACTACCGAAGTCAAGATTGTATAATCTTTCCGGCCCTGAGAGGCAAGCCATGAAAGATTTCATTGTGGAAAGTCTGGAGAATGGACATATCAGACCCTCATCTTTGCCGGTTTTGGCAGGGTTCTTCTTTGTGAAGAAAAAAGATGGCGGTCTACGTCCCTACGGGAATTAAATCAAATTACCATCCATGATCCATACGCTCTTGCTCTGATTCCTGATTTGTTCAGCCAGGTTTTAGGAGCTGATGTATTCTCCAAGCTGGATTTATGGGGAGCCTACAATCTAGTTAGAATCAGAGAAGGGGACAATGGAACCCAGCATTCAACACCCCTAAAGGGCATTTCGAGAGTCTGGTTATGCCTTTCGGTTTGACTAATGCACCTGCGATATTCCAGCATTTCATAAATGATATTTTCCATCATTTGTTGGGGAGATTTGTGGTGGTCTATCTAGGCTATATTTTGGTTTACTCACCTGATTTTGAGACACATCGGGGGCTTATTAAACAAGTGCTCCAGATAATAAGGGATAACAAACTTTATGCCAAACTGGAGAAATATGTTTTCGCTGTTCAGGAGGTGCAGTTTTTGGTGTACATGTTGTCATTTTTGGGTTTTCGGATGGATCCGTAGAAGATGCATGCAGTCCTTGATTGGGACTGTCCCGAGTACCTGAAGGCTCTACAACGTTTTCTGGGCTTTACTAATTTTTACCGGAAATTCATCCAAAATTACTCAGTAATTGTGAAACCACTTACTGACATGACTAAGAAAGGGTCTGATTTTCCCAAATAGTCGGATGCCTCCCTCCAGGCTTTTTCTTCCTTAAATAATCATTTTGCCACCTCACCTATACTCAGTCCACCTGATGTCTCCCAACCCTTTATTGTGGAAGTTGATGCGTCGGATGTGGGGGTTGGGGCTGTGTTGTCTCAGGGTCTGTCCTTTGGTAAATGGCATCCATGCGCCTTCTTTTCTAAAAAATTGTTTTCGGGTGAGAGAAATTATATTGTGGGTAAGAGGGAACTTTTGGCAATCAAATTGGTGTTCGAAGAATGGCAAAATTGGTTGGAGGGGGCTGTCCATCCAATTACTGTTATTACTGACCATAAGAACCTGTCATATCTCCAGTCAGCTAAACGTTTCAACCCTAGGCAAGCCATATGATCCCTGTTTTTTACTAGGTTAAATTTTTTTGTCACTTTTCATCTAGGTGTCAAAATATCAAGGCTAATGCTTTGTATCCGGAGCTTCCCTGGTGGTGGTGACCATGAGAACCCTGCTCTGATATTACAGAAAGGGGTAGTCATTTTGGCACTGTATCCTGAACTGGAGAGTGAGGTGTTAGAGGCTCAGGGGGACGCCCCTGCCTCCTGCCCTTCAGGATGGTTATTTGTACCATGTAATCTGCGCCACAAAGTAATTAAGGAACATCATACATCTGTGCTTGCTGGGAATCCAGGTGACAAGGCAACCGCAGACTACCTCTCTCGTCGTTTTTGGTTGCCGGGGTTGCATCGGGATGTGATTGAACACGTATTTGCTTGCAGTATTTGCGTGCGTTCTAAGGTTTCGCATACCTGTGCATCTGGTACTCTTCTACTGCTACCTATCCCTAGTAGATCATGGACATACTTGTCCATGGATTTTATTACTGACCTACTGGTTTCTGGAGGCAAAACCGTGGTTTTGTTGGTTGTAGATAGGTTCAGTAAAATGGTTCACTTTGTCGCATTGCCTGCACTTCCAAATGCCAAGACACTTGCTCAGGTGTTCATAAATGAGAAAGTGAAGCTTCACAGGGTTCCCTCCGATGTGGTGTCAGATTGAGGGATCCAGTTTGTTTCCAAGTTCTGGAAGGCATTCTGTACTCGATTGGGGGTGCAGCTGTCCTTTTCCTCTGCCTTCCACTCTCAGTTGAATGGACAGACTTAGCATGTCAATCAGAATTTGGAGACCTACCTCAGGTATTTTGTCTCTGAAAATCAGAAGGATTGGGTATTCTACTTACCTCTGGCAGAATTTGCCTTTAATAATCATCGTCAAGAATCCACTGGCAGGTCACCGTTCTCTGGTGCATACGGTTACCACCCACAGTTTGGTAACTTTAGTGGGAGAGGAGCTTCAGGAGTTCCTGAGGAGGAATGTTTTGCTTCGTCGCTCTCCTCGGTGTGGTGGGAGGTCCTGAGTAATTTAAAGATCATGGGAGACAAGTATATACATATGGCTGACAGAGAACGCTTGCCAGGTCCGGACCTGAATGTGAATGACTTTGTGTGGCTGTCTACCAGAAATATCAAGTTGAAGGTCCCTTCTTGGAAGCTGTGACATAGGTTTATTGGTCACTATAAAATAACCGCTGTCATTAACCCAGCAGCATTTCGTCTTGAGCTTCCTCATGCCCTTAAGGCCCACAATGTTTTACACATGTCCTTACTCAAGAAGTATGTGGAACCTCTTGAGCCCTCACCCCTACCACCGCCCCCAGTAATGGTTGATGGTAATCTTGATTTTCAGATTTCACGGATTGTAGATTCTCATCTCCAACGTTGTTCCCTACAATACTTGATGCACTGGAAGGGTTATGGTCCAGAAGAAAGGATGTGAGTTTCAGCATCAGACGGGAACGCTCCTAGGTGGTTCGTTCGTTTCACACCTGTTATCCTGAGAAACCTGGTCCTGAGTGTCCGGAGTCCACTTGTAGAGTAGGGGGTACTGTCACAGGTGTGTCATATGTGATAGACAGTCTGCAGTTGGTTTCAGGAGATCTCTTCGTTTGGCATTACAGACACCTTCATAGATCTGTCTCACTCTATGACCCAGCAGCTACCTTCCTCTTGCTAATTAACACCCTGGCCTGGGTGTATAAATACCTTCACTTTCCAATAGGGAGGTGCTGGTGATATTCACATAACCCTTTCTGAAGACTTGGAGCAAGTGCAGTTCTTACTTCCTCTCTGGTGCTAAGAGGACATGTGTGCAATCTCTCTGAAGTCGACTCAAGCTAAGCTACTTCCCCCATGTCTGTCTCCGATTCCTGTCTTTAGTGGTAGTGGGGACTGACTTGAGCTCATCCCCCCATTCCCTAGCCAGACCCTAGCTCAAGGGAGAGACAGGGTTTTAGGTTCCTGCTCGGCGATTGAGCAATAGTGATAAGCAAACGTGCTCTCAACTACTCGGTACTCGCTCGAGCATCATGGTGCTCAGGCGAATACCCGACGTATCACATATAACTGCGATTCAAATCCAGCCATTTGTAGTGAACGTGGAAAATATTGTCCTCCAAATTGGCAAGGTGCGTGGCAAGGTACGGAGAAGTGAACATGATGGTGATGGTGCATGCAGAGGACGAGGCCAAGGCTGTGGGCAGGCTGAAATTGTGCCACAACAAACACCCACATCTTGTCACTCGACCTTCCTGTCCCAATTACTAGGGGACCACAGAACAGAGTCACTTTGCCACCACCACCGTCTTCCAAACGGTCAAGTCTCAGTAGCCATGAGTCTGGACCGCATATTCCTCACCCTGATCCTCCTCCCTTCCACCATGCCGAGACAACTGATCTCACACTTGGACATTCAGAAGAGCTGTTCACTTTTCCATTTATAGATTCGGGCCTCTCACCCGGCCAGCTTCAAGTGGGTAAAGAGGAGGAAGCGTGTAGCAATGCCCAAATATTTGAGCAGCCACAGTGGGAAAGTGCAATTACTGTTGCAAGAGGTGGATGATGATGAGATACACTTGCCAGAAAGTCAGGAGGAGGACCAGGGTGCAAAAGTGGAAGACGAGGTGGTGGATGATATAGTAACTGACCCAACTTGGCAGGGGGGCACGCAGAGCGAGGACAGCAGCATACAGGGGGAGTGAGGCATAGCACCACAACAGGCAGGAAGAAGCAGTGTGTTGGGCACAGACACGAGGCGGGAAAGCATTCCCAGTAACACCAACACGACGGAAGTTGCCAGTACAACTGTTAGGTCTTCCCGAGTCTGGTTGTTTTTTAAAGACTTTGTAGATAACACCAAAAAGGTAATTTGCATGACCAGCCAGGCCAGCATCCGCAGGGGTAGCAAAACTACCAGCCTGACCACCCCCATCATGATCAGGCACATGGTTGCAAAGCACCCGATTAAGTGGGCCGAACCCTAGGTCCAGAAACAGTGTCTGCAGGTGACACCACTGCTTCTTCCGCTGTTGTGCATGCTCTCCAATCCACTGTCCATGGCGCATGCGAAGATGCCTCCTGCCCTGCACCTGTTGTTGCACACTCTCAACTAGCACCATCAGCAAACACGTCCACATCCTTGTCCCAGCGCAGCGTTCAGTTGTCCCTACCCCAGTCCTTGGAATGCAAGCGCAAATACTTGGTCAATGCCCCACAGGCCACCCTGCTAAATTCACACATTTCATGAATGCTTGCACTAGAAATGTTGCCTTTGAGGCTCATGGAGATGGAAACTTTCCGCAACCTGATGGCGGCAGCCGTCCCTTGGTACTTGGTCCCCAGTCGCCACTATTTCTCCCATTGTTCCATCCCCGCATTACACAAGAACGTGTCCAACAACAATAGCCGTGCCCTCAACAGCACAGTTACTGGGAAAGTCCACCTAACCACGGACACGTGGACAAGTGCTTGTGGGCAGGGACTGTACATCTCGCTGATTGCATACTGGGTTAATAAAGTGGAATCCAGGACCCAGTCGGTCCTTGGGATGGAACACATCCTCTCATGCCGAGGATTGCGGGTCCTGAGTCAATCAGGGTTACCCCCACATTCTACAGCTCCTGCACCTCCTCCTCCTTTTCAGTCTCCATCTCCGAAATTACCACATCAGTCATGTGCAGGGTACTCTAATAAGGAGGGAAAAGTTTGGTAATATGCTGAAGGAGTACCTTGCTGACCGTACCAACGTCTTCCTTGATTCCTCTGTGTCTTATAATTATTGGGTATCCAAGCTGGACGCGTGGCATGAACTGGCTCTCTACACCTTGGAGGTCCCGGCCTGCCCTGCCGCCAGCGTTTTATCAGAGTGTGTTTTTAGTGCCGCTGGTGGAATTATAACTGATAAGCGCATCCGCCTGTCAACTGAAAATGCTAACAGGCTGACTCTTATAAAAATGAACAAGGGCTGGATTGGGCCAGACTTCTCAACACCACCTTTAGATGCAAATATTTTCAGTGGTAGAATGACCTTTACATGCAGGGGTGGTTCTTTTTTACTTAAAATATTCAACAATGTATAAACATCTCCAATTCAAAAAAAGTTGAGATGCTGTATAAAATGTAAAATATAAAGAAAACAAGAATGCAATTATTTGGAAATCTCTAACAGCCATATTTTATTCACAACAGAATATACAAAACATAACAGAAGGTGAACATTAGACATTTTTCCATTTCATTTGATAAAATTAAATACTGACTATGATTGTGTAGTGTCTTTGAGAGAGAAATGTTGTCCCATTTTCATCTGAAAAAGTATTTTAGCTGCTCAACAGTCCTAATGTCATGATTCCACCACTCACAGTGTCCCAAGGGTGCTGCGAGTTATAGCTCAGTCGTTCTACAGCAGGGGTCCTCAAACTTTTTAAACAGGGAGCCACTGGCTGACCCTATTCAACTATAGCATATCATAGTCTATAGTACATGTGTACAGTAAAAAAGTAGCAAGAGGCACTATATGGAGTTAAAATAGTCTCCCCAAGGTAGGTACCTCCACACAGAGAGAAGCAATCATAGAAAGTCACTGAAAAAAGTTGAACAGGCAAAAATAGCGATCACAAGTAGAACCAGAGTGCTCACCCATAAGGTACAAAAATTACCATTAAGCCACTCTACAGCCCCAGGCTCTGTGTGGAGGTAACTGCCTTGGGGAGACCATTTTAACTCCATATAGTGCCTCTTGCTACTTTTTTACTGTACACATGTACTATAGACTATGATATGCTATAGTTGAATAGGGTCAGCCAGTTGTTCCCCTAGGACCCACTTATTTAATGCTGCTCTGTACTTGTGTGTATCCTTACCTCATAAGATCTATTTTCTTTACTTTGTTATGTGATTTTATCTTATCTATGAAATAAAGTGTTTTTTATATATTAATATGGATTTACATTTGATTTGGGAAATTACTCCAATTTTGTAGGCTGTATATTTAACTTGGGAGTACCCTGACCACAGTTATGCTATATATCCATACAGTTCGGTCTGTCTATTTAAATAACAGGATCAAGGATGTGCTGGACTGTCAGTATTGTGAATTACAGCTCAGTCATCCAATCTGAGGCAGAGGCATGCTGGGCTGTCAGTATTGTGAATGACATCCCAGCTGTGCAATCTGGCCGCCCTGTGGAGTTTCCTTGCGGTGTTACCTGTTCTGGGTGATTACCTGAATATTTAGCTGGTTGGCAATGATCACAACATTTCCAATTGTAGCTTCGCTCTGTGATGTGTTTGCTCTTGTTCTGATTTTTTGATCTTTGTTGCCAGATCTTGGATTTGCCTTTTGACTACTTGTTTGTATTACCCCTTATGCCTTTTACGTACTCTGACCTTAGTTATCTGACCCTATTCTTTGCCTCTGACAAACCGTTTTTCTTATCACTTTGTGTTTCATGTGCCCTCCTGGCTTTTGACCTCAGACACCTTGACTTCCCCGCCTCACAACTTGTCCATGAGAAGTGACTCAGCATTACACCTGGGTCTTATATTCCCCATTTTTTGTTTCATAATGCATCAAATGTTTTCTGTTGGTTAAAGGTCTGGACTGTAGATGGTCGATTTATCAACCGAAGTCTTCTTCTGTGAAGTCATGCTGCCGATATGGTGGCAGTATGTGACTTTGGATTGTCATTCTAAAATATGCAAGTTGTTCCCTAAAGTATAAATATAAATTGCATGATAGAGTTTTAGATTGCATTTGTGAATTGTACGATGAACTGTATTACCCTGTGCACAACCAAATCAGACCTGAATCCGATTGAGCACATCTGGGACATCATGTCTCGTTCCATCCACCAAGGTCACGTTGCACCACAGACTGTCCAGGAGTTGGTGGATGCTTTAGTCCAGGTCTGGGAGGAGATCCCACAGGAGACCATCCGCAACCTCATCAGGAGCATGCCCAGGCGTTGTAGGGAGGTCATACAGGCACATGGAGGTCACACACAATGCTAAGCCTCATTTTAACTTGTTTTAAGGACATTACATCAAAGTTGGATCAGCCTGTAGTGTGTTTTTCCACTTTAATTTTGGAGGTGACTCCAAATCCAGGCCTCCATTGATTAATAAATTTGATTTCCATTGATGATTTTTGTGTGATTTTGTTGTCAGCACATTCAGTACAGAACAAAGTATTCAATGAGAATATTTCATTCATTCAGATCTAGCATGTGTTATTTGAGTGTTCCCTTTATTTTTTTGAGCAGTGTATATATGTATATATACATATACATAGTTCATTTTTTTTCTGGCTCTTGTATTTTTTTTTTCAATTTTCCAAATTCTAGGTATTCACCATACACAGACGTTCTAAGCAATCACTTTACCACATAATTAATTTAAGAATTTCAATTGTAGCAAAATATTGTTGTAGAGATGCCTTTCTTTCACATCCACTACCAAGCATTAATTGAGCTAAGCACTTAAAGGGAATCTGTCAGCAGGATTTTACAATCTGAAGACAGCATGGGATAGCGGCTGAAACACAAAATTCAACGATATGTCACTTGTAGTGTTGAGCTGTTTGACAGTTTTACTACATGTGAGGAATGTCTATTTCTTACACATTCCTCAAATGTAATAAAGCTGTCAAACAGTTGCAAATCATGCACACGGGAGCGATTTAACCTTATCACCGAGCAGCTGTAAATACTCGGAGCTCGGCCCGAGCATACTCGGACAGAACATACTCGCTCAACCCTAGTCACTTGCCAATGTGCATACTGTTGTTTTCTAACTGAGAAGGATTCACTAACAGATTAACATTACTGGTCTAGTCTAGCAATGCCCCCTCCTAAGATAGGCAGCTCACTGTATATGGATTTTGTACACAAAGAGCCTGATGTGGGCAGGGTTAGCTTCCTCAGTTCTGCTTCATTTTAAATCTAAAAGCTCTGATTGTGTCAGAACTGCTGCACCCAATAAACTAAGTGATACATCATTGGATTCAGCTTCTCTTTATCTACATTATGCTGCTTTAGGCGAGATAGAAAAAACTTTTCCCTTTAACAAAGGTTCATCCTTGCCAACTTTTTAATGTGATCTTGAAGCAGACATTGGAGTGTGAATTTTTCATTAATACTGACAGGCTGCACTTTTTACCTTAAATAGTTATATACATGTTGAGACTCATTCTAATAACAAAGCATCTTGGAGCCACACACAGGAAACTGTCAAGAATTTGATAACATTTCCAGGAGAGAAGGACATCTCCTCTTTTTGACTGTGTTACACAGATGTTCCAGAAGAGTTGGCCAATATACACAAGCTTCAATGAGTGAACCTTTTCCGCATGTTGTGGAAAGAATTGCAAGAAATAGTGTAATCATAATGTGCTTATATGTGGGCACTCCTCTTTATAAATCTGTTACAAAACTTCTAAAGTTACTATTTAAATTTTTTTCATGCATTATATGCATATTTTCATAAAAAAAAAAATCAGAAATGTACAGTTCTGGTCAAAAGTTTGGACACAAATGCAATGGTTTTCCTTGTTTTTATTAAAATGTGCACATTATAGATTCAGGCTATCAATGTAATTTTCAGCAAACTTTTCATTTAAAATATATTTAGATTTTCATCAAAAGCCTTTTCAGCACAGTACGTGTATGTAATAAGGATACATGTATCATTGCCCATTAAACTCATTCCATGAGAAACTAAAAGGAAAACTATCTTTACATTGCTAATAGTGCCTCACAGACACAGCCCATGGAGTTCCTATAGAGCATGGTTGCAAAACATGCAGTACTAAATGCCTTTCTGTGTGACCTTTAATCATTCTGGTCACAGACATGTTTGTCAGTATGTGGTGGCTGTTCATATCTCTTTTCAATGTTAGAGGGTAGAAAAATGTCAGATAGCACTGTAGTAATGGGTAACTCTTAATGCAGAGCATTGTCTGTGACGATGTCATCATCCAGGTAAAGAGCATATGATGTAAGGAAGTGGGAATGAGTGAGTGCTGCCATAATCATTGCAGTTTGTGGGAGAAGGCAAGCATTCGACTGTGTCTGCGTCTCACATAAACTACAATGGAGAAAGATAAATTGATGGTCTCTATCTTTCTCGATTGTGAATGGGAGAGAAAAGACCCTCTTTCCTTCTGACAGGTGAGAGTCCTAAAAATGCAATTGTTAGAACCCTCCTGTTAGTTTTTTCTATCTTGTGTTTTGCGGTCACGTGACCATCTGCCTATATATTCCAGCTCCGCCCTTTTGGCTTTGCTGGACTTCAGTGTTGTTTGACTGTCTCGCTAGCCTGGTGCTTCGATGCCTATCTCTGTCAGTTCGCTTGGTCCTCTGGGACCTCTAGTACTTTTTGTCAGTTTGTCTTTTGTGTTCTACAACAACTTCTGTTTAGGAGGTGTCCCATTTTTGTCCCAGTTCTTAGTTCTTTTAGGGACCCCTCCCTTAACTCTATAGGTCTTCATTCAGACTAGCCGAGGACGAAGGCGGGTTTGTTCACATGGAACAGGCAGCCCACTACATCTTAGGAATTCAGCTTAGTCTTACTGTAGGGACAGCTTTCCCCTATCTTTCCTTAGTTCTTGTTGCAGATCATAACAGTAAGTCCAGCCCCAAAAAAAACTTAAAGGAAAGAAATTTGGGGATCAGTATGGTTTCCGTCCAGGAATTGGCTCAACGCTTGCAGGGATTGTCTCTGGAGGTGGCCGAGCTCCAGCAACACGTGAGTAGCTGTTCTGCAGCGCATTTTGTCGAACCCAAGGTAGGACTGCCTGATGTTTTTTGTGGTAAACAGCAAGATTTTTTTTCCTTTAAAAATGCTTGTTTGTTATATTTTCATTTGAGACCAAGATCCTCTGGGAATGAATCACAACGCATTGGTTTTATTATGTCACTTTTGTGCAAGGAACCACAGGGGTGGGTCTTTTCTCTCCAACCTAATGATCCGTGTTTGGGGTCTGTTGAGGATTTTTTTTCTGCTATGGGGCTATTATATGATGATCCTGATAAAATCTCATCTGCTGAATCAGAACTTAGACGTTTGAATCAGGGGTCAGATGATGTTGAAAATTATTGCACACACTTCAGGAGATGGGCCTCAGAAGTTTAAAGGAATGATTCTGCGCTGAGATGTTTATTTCTTGCTGGTCTGAGTGAAAGGGTTAAGGATTTGCTAATTGCATTCCCTGCACCTGAGACTCTGCAGGAGGCTATGCAGTTAGCTGTTCGTATAGACAGGAGACTGAGGTCCAGGGTGAATGATGTAAAAACTCCTGTAACGTCAGGTCTTAGTTCCCAGAAAATCTGCTCTGACAGCGGAGAGCCAATGGAGGTGGGGGCAATGTCACTCCGCTCTCAGGAAAGAGACCGGAGATTCGCCGAAGGTTTGTGTCTTTATTGTGGTAAAGCTGACCATTTGATTAAGTATTGTGCGCGTCGTTTACGTAAAGAAAAAAAAAGGTCAGTTACGCCCGTATAGCTTGTTTACGCTCTGCAGGAGTATTTCTTTCTGCGAGTACTTCTCGACAGGGAGATTTGATTGAATTTCAGCTATTTGTGGATTGTGGTTCAACACAGAATGTGATTGATAAAGGGTTTTTGGAAAACCTTAAATTGAAATCCAAACCTTTGTCAACACCTATTTCTGGGGTTGCAATTGATAACACTCCTTTGAAATGTATTACGCACAAGACTGCTGCATTTTCCCTCACTATCAATGGAGTTCACCAAGAAATTTTGGACTTGGTTGTTTTGGATAATTTGCCCTCTCCTGTTGTTCTAGGATTGCCTTGGTTAAAACTGCACAATCCTTTATTGGACTGGTCTACTAATGTGATTAAGTCTTGGAGTCCGAAGTGCTATGATAAATGTTGTAATGGTCGCATTGCGGCTGTGGTAAAAGGAGAATTACCTGTACCTATTCAAGATTTTTGGAGGGATTTTTCGGATGAGGAGTCGCAAGTTTTACCTCCTCATAGGGATTATGTTTGCGCCATTGAGTTTGTTCCCGGTGCTACTCTTCCCAAGAGTCGTTTGTTTCATTTGACTATCCCTGAAAGAAATGCTTTGGAGGAGTACTTAGAGACTAGCCTGGCTGCTGGTCACATTAGACCTTCTAAGTCGCCGGTGGCAGTTGGATTCTTCTTTGTTAAAAAAAAGGAAGGCGGTATATATCCACGTCTGGATTTTCATTAAATTAATAAGATTACCGTGCGCAATTCCTACCCATTGCTGTTAATTCCTGACTTGTTTAACCAGTTAGTGGGAGCCAAGTGGTTCTCCAAAATTGATCTCCGGGGGGCATACAATTTGTTACGAGTGAAAGAGGGTGATGAATGGAAGACTGCTTTTAACACTCCGGTAGGTCATTTTGAGAATCTGGTGATCCCTTTTGGTCTTACCAATGCACCTGCATTTTTTCAGAACCTTATTAACAACGTCCTGAGACCTTTGCTTGGTAAGAATGTGGTTGTGTATTTGGATGACATTTTGATTTATTCGCCAGATCTGGAGTCCCATTGGCAGAGTGTACGTGAAGTTTTGCAGTTATTGAGTGATAATTCACTCTTTGCTAACCTGGAGAAATGTGAGTTCGCTGTGCAGAAAATTTGTTTTTTGGCTACATTGTACCAGCGAGGGCTTTGAGATGGACCCTGTGAAGGTTCAGGCTGTGCAGGAATGGCCTAGGCCTATTGGTTTGAAATCTCAACAGAGATTTTTGGGTTTTGCCAATTATTACAGGAAATTCATTAAGAATTTTTCTGTAATTGTTAAACCTCTAACAGATCTCACCAAGAAAGGAGCGAATACGGCCCAGTGGACTACTGAGGCCATTGAAGCGTTTGAGTATCTCAAGGAGAGGTTCAGTTCTGCCCCTATCCTTATGCAGCCTGATGAGACCAAGCCTTTTTTGGTCGAGGTCGATGCTTCATCGGTGGGGGTCGGAGCAGTTTTGTCTCAGGAGAACATGGGTGGAGTACACCCTTGTGCCTTCTTTTAGAGGAAATTTTCAGAAGCCGAACTGAATTATGATGTTGGAAATCGGGAGTTGCTGGCTATTAAACTTGCGTTTGATCATTGGCGTCATTTTTTGGAAGGCGCTAGATTTCCTATTCAGGTTTTCACAGATCATAAGAATTTGATCTATCTGGATGCTGCCAAGCGCTTGAATGCCCATCAAGCTAGGTGGGCACTTTTTTCTTCTCGGTTTCATTTTTCTGTTACCTATATCCCTAGTACTAAGAATGTTAAAGCCGATTCTTTATCTCGCAGTTTCTCTCCTACGGTCGGTGCCGAGGAGGAGGAGAGCATTTTACAGAAAGGAGTTGTGGTGGCGGCTTTGGACTCCGTTTTGGAGAATTGGATTCTGAAAGCTCAAGATGATGCTCCATCTAACACTCCCCATGGGAGGTTGTTCGTGCCTAGGGCCTTTAGGAGAGATTTGTTTGTGGAGTGTCATGAGTCTCGGTTGGCAGGTCATCCAGGAATTTCGGAAACTAAGAGACTTATCAGTCGCAGTTTTTGGTGGCCTGGATAGCAGTCATCAAGTGGGCTAGTACTGTGTGTGCTAGGTCAAAGGCTTCACATACTCCTGCGGGGATTGCTTTGCCCTCTGGAAGTTCCTAGTGCGCCTTGGACGCATCTCACAATGGATTTTATTACTGATCTTCCTGTGTCCAAGGGTTTTACTGTCATCTGGGTGGTCGTAGACCGTTTTAGTAAGATGTGTCACTTGGTTCCATTCATTAAGTTGCCCTGCACCAAGACACTCGCTAAGGCGTTTGTTAAGGAGATTGTCAAACTCCATGGCGTTCCCACAGATATTGTTTCTGATAGAGGACCTCAGTTTGTGGCTCACTTTTGGCGTGCTTTTTGTGACAGGTTGGGAGTCCATTTGTCATTTTCGTCTGGTTATCATCCTGAGTCTAATGGACAGACTGAAAGAAAGAACCAGGATGTTGAATAGTTTTTGCGTTGTTTTGTGGCAGACAATCAAGAGGTGTGGTCTGAGTTTCTGCCTCTCGCAGAATTTGCTCTTAACAATCATACATCCTCCTCTGCTGGGTGTTCTCCTTTTTTTTGTTGTACTGGGAGACATCGGTCTTTTGGTTCGTTCTCCAAATTAGGGTCGGCGGTGCCGGAGGAGGAGAATTTTTCCTGTGATTTGGAGAGAGTTTGAACTAATGTACATTGCAACCTTCAAGGGGCTAACAAGAAATCCAAGAAGTATTTTGACAGGAAACGTAAAAAGGTTTTGTTTACTATGGGTGACGTGGTTTGGTTGTCCTTGAAGAACCTGTGGTTGAGGATTCCCTCTAAAAAACTGGGTCCTAAGTTTGTGGGTCCATTTAAAGTGCTTCAGGTTGTTAACCCGTCTGCTGTTAGGTTGGATGTCCCTATTTCCTGGAAGATTAATCCTGTGTTTCATGTTTCCTTGTTGAAAAAGGTTGACGTTTCTGATAGGGACGCCACTGTCACAGTTCCTCCTGTGGTGGAAGATGGCAAATTTGAGATTTCACGTATCTTGAATTCTAGTTGGCATAGAGGGAGATTACAGTATATTGTCTCCTGGAAGGGTTTCGGTCCCGAAGACAACTCCTGGGTAAGGACGCATGATGTCTCTGCTCCTAGGCTTGTTCAAGCTTTCCACAGGAGGTTTCCAGATAGGTCTGGGCCTGGAGGATCCGGAGGATCCTCATAAAAGAGGGGGTACTGTTAGAACCCTCCTGTTAGTTTTTTTTATCTTGTGTTTTGCGGTCACGTGACCATCTGCCTTTGCTGACTTCAGTGTTGTTTGACTGTCTTGCTAGCCTCGTGCTTCGGTGCCTATCTCTGTCAGTTCGCTTGGTCCTCTGGGACCTCTAGTACTTTTTGTCAGTTTGTCTTTTGTGTTCTACAACAACTTCTTGTAACGGGTCTGGGAGGCGGAACCTCTGAGCAACTATACAAGGGGGCGATCCTTGTAAGAAAGCAGGTGGTGACCAGGGAAGACGGGCAGGTAGTCACAGCAGGTGACCAGGACAGTCTCTGGGTAAACGGGCAGGAGGTCACGGCAAGTGACCGGGACAGTCTCTGGGAGAACGGGCAGGGGGTCACAGCAAGTGACCGGGACAGTCTCTGGGTATAGGGTTGGTACGACCTGTGACAGCTGAGCCTCCAGGTAGGCTAGCAGGCGGATGGCAGGTGTGTGCTCCCAGGTGAGCAGGCGAGAGTCTCTGGATAAGCAGGTGGTCACAGCATGTGACGGCGGAGCCTCCAGGTAGGCTAACAGGCGGATGCAGATGAGTGCTCCCAGGTGAGCAGGCGAGAGTCTCTGGATAAGCAGGTGGTCACAACTTGTGACGGCGGAGCCTCCAGGTAGGCTAACTGGCAGGTAGCAGATGAACGCTCCCAGGTGAGCAGGCAAGAGTCTCTGGACTGGCAGATGGTCACAGCACGTGACGGCAGAGCCTCCAGGTAGGCTAACAGACAGGTAGCAGGTGAGCGCTCCCAGGTGAGCGGGCAAGCTGGTCCATAGACAGACTGACAGGTGTCGGAAGGCAGACCGTCGGACCTCAGGCTAGCAAGCAGGAAAGCGGATGACAGGCAGGAATCAGGCAGCAAACTGGCATGAAACTGGCAGGTAACTGGCAGGTAACTGGCAGGTAACTGGCAGGTAACAGGCAACGGGACCTGAGGGCTGAAGCAGAGTAGTGAACAGTGCAACAACATTGCTCGGGCACCTCCATTTTGGAGGAGGTGTCTTATATATGGTGAAGTCCTCCGGCCATTGGCCGGGGACTCCTTAGGACGGCGCGCGCGGCCCCTTTAAGAAGGGGGGAGCGCGCGCGCGCCCTAAGCACCGTGGCCGGGAAGGAGCGCGCGCTGCCAGCAGAGCGGGAGGAGGACGCCGGGCTCGGAGCGGAGGGGTGAGGGGAACAGCGTCCCTGCCTAGCAGGGGGCAGGGACGCCGACGCTACAGTACCCCCCCCTTTAAGCCCCCCCTTTTTTAGGCCAGACAGAAATTTAGCAAGGATGAGAGGGGCATGGATGTTCTCCCGGTGCTCCCACGTTCTCTCCTCAGGACCAAACCCCTTCCAATCTACTAGAAAAAAGGTCTTTCCTCTTACCCTTTTGGTGGCCAGAATGTTCTCTACCTCAAACTCGTCTTCAGCAGAAACGGGAGCAGGAGGCGTACCTGTAGACTTGGAAAAAGAGTTAAGTACCACGGGTTTGAGGAGAGGTACATGGAAGGAGTTAGGGATCCGTAGGTTGGCCGGGAGTTTCAATTTATAGGCCACCGGGTTGATCTGACTGATAACCTCCAGAGGACCGATGAACCGAGGCCCTAACTTATAGGAAGGAATCTTGAGCCGGACATACTTGGACGAGAGCCAGACTTTATCCCCAGGACGGAATTGTGGAGGATCCAGACGTTTTTTGTCAGCGTGTCTTTTCATCCGCTCGGACGACTGAAGGAGTGCGGATCGGGTACTCTCCCAAATGGAGGAAATTTTGTTAACGAGAGATTCCGCAGCCGGATTATCCACCGAGGTGGAGACGGGAAATGGGATCCGAGGATGCTGACCGAAGACTACAAAAAACGGGGATTTGGAGGAAGATTCGCTCTCGTGGTTATTGTACGAGAATTCAGCCCATGGCAGGAGATCCACCCAGTCAGAATGGTGGGCATTAACGAAGTGCCGGAGGTAACTGGTCAGGTTCTGATTGATCCGCTCCACTTGACCATTAGACTGTGGGTGGTAAGCGGAGGAGAAGTCCAGGGTGACGTCTAGCAGTTTACAAGTGGCTCTCCAGAAGCGTGAGGTGAACTGTACCCCACGATCCGACACGATGTGGAGGGGCAGGCCATGAAGACGAAAGATGTGGCGGATAAAATCTTTAGCCAGCTCGGGTGCAGACGGGAGGCCTGGCAGGGGAACGAAATGAGCCATCTTGGAAAAGCGGTCAGCGACCACCCAAATGACAGTACAACCAGCAGAGACGGGGAGATCAGTTATGAAGTCCATAGCTATATGCTGCCAGGGGGCAGCAGGTACAGGAAGCGGAAGGAGGCGACCGGCTGGCAGATGTCTCGGAACCTTGTTGCGGGCGCAGGACACACAGGCAGAAACAAAGTCAATTACGTCCTTGTGCAGGGTAGGCCACCAGTAGTGCCTGGTAATAAGCTGGAGGGTCTTTTTCTGACCAGCGTGGCCAGCTAGTTTAGACGAGTGACCCCAGTGTAGGATCTTCTCCTGATCAGGTACTGATACGAACGTCTTACCGGGAGGGAGATGATTTAGACTCACGGGAGCCACCTGCATTACTCTGGCGGGATCGATGATGTGTTTAGGTTCCTCCTTGAGATCAGACACCAGAAAGGATCGGGACAAGGCGTCCGCCTTGATGTTTTTGTCAGCCGGGCGAAAATGAAGAACAAAATCAAAGCGAGCAAAAAACAAGGACCACCGGGCTTGGCGCGGGTTAAGTCTCTGGGCATGCTGGAGGTAAGCCAAGTTCTTGTGGTCAGTGTAAATTATTACCGGGTGAAGAGCCCCTTCGAGCAGGTAACGCCACTCCTCCAATGCCAGCTTGATGGCCAATAACTCTCGATCTCCTATGGAATAGTTGCACTCCGAAGGGGAGAAGAGTTTGGAGAAGTAGCCACAAGTTACCATTCTCCCGGAAGACGATTTTTGGGTAAGTACCGCTCCGGCTCCAGAGAAGGAGGCATCAACTTCCAGGAAGAACTGCTTGTTGCCATCTGGGCGATGCAGCACTGGGGCGGAAGAGAAGGCCTGTTTTAAGGAAAGAAAGGCCTCCTCTGCTTCGGGCGGTCACTCTTTGGGATTAGTGCCCTTACGGGTGAGCGCAGAAATTGGGGCAGTCTGGGAAGAGAAGTGCGGTATGAAGAGGTGGTAGTAGTTGGCGAAGCCCAGGAAGCGCTGAATGGCCTTCAACCCCTCCGGTCGAGGCCACTTCTCGATGGCAGACAGTTTCTCAGGATCCATTCGTAGGCCGGTGTTCATTCGAGAAATTATGTAGCCCAAAAACGGAAGCGAGGTCTGCTCAAAAAGGCACTTTTCATATTTAGCGAAGAGGTGGTTCTGCCTGAGCCTGAGCAGGACCTGACGAACATCCCTCCGGTGAGTCTGGAGATCCGGAGAGAAGACCAAGATGTCGTCCAGGTACACCACCACGCAGGAGTAGAGAAGGTCCCGGAAGATGTCATTGACCAACTCTTGAAAGATGGCGGGAGCGTTACAGAGACCGAAGGGCATTACCAGATATTCATAGTGGCCATCCCGGGTGTTGAATGCCGTCTTCCATTCATCCCCCTGACGGATACGGACCAGGTTGTACGCCCCACGAAGGTCCAGTTTGGTGAAGATTCTAGCCCCCCTCAGATGATCAAATAATTCTGGAATGAGCGGAAGGGGGTACTTATTCTTCACCGTGATCTGGTTTAGGCCTCTATAGTCTATGCAGGGACGGAGAGAGCCGTCCTTCTTTTTAACGAAGAAGAAGCCTGCTCCCGCCGGGGAGGTAGATTTCCGGATAAATCCCCGGGCCAGGTTCTCCTCAATATATTCGGACATAGACCGGGTCTCAGCAGCGGACAATGGGTAAATACGCCCACGGGGAGGAGTAGTACCGGGTAACAGGTCGATAGGGCAGTCGTATGGTCTATGAGGGGGTAGTGTCTCTGCCTCCTTTTTATTAAAGACGTCAGCATATGACCAATAAGGAATCGGAAGTCCAGGTAGATTAGCTGGGGTAGGAGAAGGACGGACGGGATGGACGGGAACCAAACAAGTCTTATGGCAGTCCTGTCCTCAGCGAAGGACTTCTCCGGTCTGCCAGTCAAGCAGGGGTGCATGTTTCTGGAGCCAAGGTAGGCCTAGCAAGAGGGCATGAGAGAGTCCAGGCAGAACATGAAAGGAGATACTCTCAGAATGCAGCATTCCCACCTGCAGAGTAATGGATTCGGTGATGAGTTGGATGGGACTTGGTAAGAGGCCCCCATCCACGGCAGCGACAGATAAGGGTACAGCCAGAGGTTTGGTGGGGATGCGGTATTTCTCTACCAGGGACTGTGAAATAAGATTCCCGGCTGCTCCAGAGTCAAGTTGGGCTAGTTCGAAATAACGGTTCTCCCCGCAGACGATTGAGACTGACAACAGCAGAGATGGAGAGGATTTATTCTTGTCTAGGACGACCTCTCTGAGCGATCCTAGACACAGGCGTTTCCTGACCTCTCCGGGCAGGTACGGATCCGGTGCTCCTTACTGCCACAGTAGAAGCAGCTCCCCTCGGCACGGCGTAAGTCTTGACGGGTTTTGACCATCTTGGTCGACCTGCATAGGCTCAGGAGAGTGTGCCTGGGGAGAAACAGAGGGAATAACGGGTTTCTGGAAGATGGGAGCTAGACGTGGAAACCTCCTCTCACGAGAGACCTCTTTGGCGCGCTCCTGGAACCGTAGGTCAATCCGGGTGGCAAGAGTTATTAAGTCGTCGAGAGTGGTAGGAATGTCCCGACCGGCGAGTTCATCTTTAATACGGCCGGACAGACCCTCCCAGAAGACAGACACCAGAACGTCGTTATCCCAGGCCAGCTCCGAGGCAAGGGTACGGAACCGTATGGCATATTGGCCCACGGTGAGATCTCCCTGACGGAGGCGTAGCAGAGACGATGCGGATGAGGTCTTCCGTCCGGGTTCATCGAAGACTTTCCGAAAAGCCGTGAGAAAGGCTGACAAGTCGGACACCAGAGGGTCTCCTCTCTTCGATAGAGGATTCAGCCAAGCCAGAGCCTCCCCCGTGAGGTGGGACATGATAAAGGCCACTTTGGACCGGTCGGAGATAAACTGGTGGGACAAGAGTTCGAAGTGCAGAGTGCACTGGTTTATGAAGCCCCGAGCTTGAGCGGAGTCACCTCCGTAGCGAGGAGGTGCGGAAAGCCGGGGTCCAGGGCAGGATACCATGGTATTGGTGGGCAGCGGCGCTGCCGGGTTGCGAGTCATGACACTAGCGGTGGTTGCTGGTGGAGCAGTCAGAGTGTCCAGGCGAGAGTTGACATTCCGCAGGTGACCCAGGATGGACTCCTGTTGGGACCTCTGAAGGGACAGTTCATGACATAGGTCCGAGAGCGAGGGAGCTTGGGTACCACCGGGTTCCATGGCCCGAGCAAACTGTAACGGGTCTGGGAGGCGGAACCTCTGAGCAACTATACAAGGGGGCGATCCTTGTAAGGAAGCGGGTGGTGACCAGGGAAGATGGGCAGGTAGTCACAGCAGGTGACTGGGACAGTCTCTGGGTAAACGGGCAGGAGGTCACGGCAAGTGACCGGGACAGTCTCTGGGAGAACGGGCAGGGGGTCACAGCAAGTGACCGGGACAGTCTCTTGGTATAGGGTTGGTACGACCTGTGACGGCTGAGCCTCCAGGTAGGCTAACAGGCGGATGCAGATGAGTGCTCCCAGGTGAGCAGGCGAGAGTCTCTGGATAAGCAGGTGGTCACAACTTGTGACGGTGGAGCCTCCAGGTAGGCTAACTGGCAGGTAGCAGATGAGCGCTCCCAGGTGAGCAGGCAAGAGTCTCTGGACTGGCAGATGGTCACAGCACGTGACGGCGGAGCCTCCAGGTAGGCTAACAGACAGGTAGCAGGTGAGCGCTCCCAGGTGAGCGGGCAAGCTGGTCCATAGACAGACTGACAGGTGTCGGAAGGCAGACCGTCGGACCTCAGGCTAGCAAGCAGGAAAGCGGATGACAGGCAGGAATCAGGCAGCAAACTGGCATGAAACTGGCAGGTAACTGGCAGGTAACTGGCAGGTAACAGGCAACGGGACCTGAGGGCTGAAGCAGAGTAGTGAACAGTGCAACAACATTGCTCGGGCACCTCCATTTTGGAGGAGGTGTCTTATATATGGTGAAGTCCTCCGGCCATTGGCCGGGGACTCCTTAGGACGGCGCGCGCGGCCCCTTTAAGAGGGGGGGAGCGCGCGCGCGCCCTAAGCACCGTGGCCGGGAAGGAGCGCGCGCTGCCAGCAGAGCGGGAGGAGGATGCCGGGCTCGGAGCGGAGGGGTGAGGGGAACAGCTAGGCAGGGACGCCGACGCTACACTTCTGTTTAGGAGGTGTCCCATTTTTGTCCCAGTCCTTAGTTCTTTTAGGGACCCCTTCCTTAACTCTATAGGTCTTCGTTCAGACTAGCCGAGGATGAAGGCGGGTCTGTTCACAAGGAACAGGCAGCCCGCTACATCATAGGGATTCAGCTTAGTCTTACTGTAGGGACAGCTTTCCCCTATCTTTCCTTAGTTCTTGTTACAGATCATAACAGCAATCAGCACCTGTTAGATACCTATATTGGGATGCTTATGACGTTTTATTGTGGCCTATGTGGTTGGCTCAAGCTGGCAATGATTAAGCCAGAGCCAAAAAAGGTTTGTGCACCTCTGCTATAGAACCTACTATTGTGTTTACTGCTATGGAGTCTTAAGTCAAACAAAACATGGAGAAAACCCAATGACACAAATTATAAATAAATGATCATCTTCATTCATTAGATTGAATTTATTTATTGATCAATATGTTCTATAATTACTTTGTTGGAAAAAAAACATAAGAATATGTTGGATTATCAGTTGAACTAATCGGATATGTAAAGGAGTTTGGATCAATGGATAACAAGCATGTGGCTTTACCCTTCCGGAAAGACACAGGAAACCTAATTCTCATTTACAAAGGTTTGTGAAAATAAATATTAGCTTCTACTAAAATATTACCTGCATCTAAATGAATGAAAAAGATGTAAAATAGTACAGGGACAAAACCATCTCAAAACTTATTTTTATTGCCTTTTATGATGACATGTACATTTTTAGAAGAGATATTCAAAACCAAAATGCAATTATATGTACATTGTACTACTGTAATATAGCCCTTAATCGTATAATACAAAAATACATTCTTCTGCACAGCATACAAATACTTCTATGGTTAGACATTTATTTTATTGCTGTTTTTTTCTCGCAATAGTCTTTGGTATTACCTCCGATAAACACCATCTGGTATTGTATCTGCTACCTGTATTGAAGACAGAATGTATACAGAATGATAATGCAGTCGTGTTTTACTATTCGGAAGCTATAAAAAAAACTGTCCTGATTTTTGAAGTTTCTAGTGTCATTGGCGACCTGTGAATGTAAAATCTTATCTTGGCGTCTTGACTAGATGAAGAAAGTGATTAGAATGACTAAAATCAGAGAAGATGTTACCTATATGGAACCTGCACAAAAAAGGAGGAATGACGTAGCAAGAACTACTACAAAAAATATATATAAATATACGTACTTTATTAATCAAAATATTAAAAACAACACAGATAAGATCAGAGATGGTCGGCGGCTGTTGCCGATTAGGCATCAAAGAGCAGCACACACAATATACAATTAGATCAAAAACATGATGACAAAAAAGTTGCAGTAATTAGACAATATATCCACAAGGAACAATTAATTATAATGAGGTACTTAGCAATGAAATATCCCTATATAATACTGGTAACATCAGTATGTGAACAAACATGCATAAATAATGCTAAAGTGCTAAGTGCAAAAGTATATATAATACATGTTAGTCCCAGTACCCCAAGTACCAATAAAAGGATAAAAGAGGTAAACAACCAAATGAATACAAAGCACATGTGTGTGCTGGACAATGGTGCCACTACCCCTATGTGCGTTTTGGCTAGCGTGCCTTCTTCTGGGGATGTGGCATCATAAACACCATGTGTCCCTTAAGTATGGTATAGCGCCCAATCAAATAACCCAGCACATCATAACCTGTCATGTGTCCTACTTACACTGCTGTGGATTGGCTCTGTGACAAAGTCACTGGTAAAGTGCTAGAGGGGAGATATGTTTCTCTGAGGCTATTGGCGTCAGTGAATTAAAACCGTTAAGTTTCCTCCAGCACGTTATGTGCAAGGAGGGGTTAAGTCTCCATTTCCAAAGGGTGTGTTTTTATGATACACCCCCTCACTCCCAAATGTTCGATCTCCTCCATCTTGTGCAGAAGTGGTTGCAGCTGGAGTTCTCCACTCCAGCCCAGATGGTCGATTGGTTTGTCACGGACAGATTTGTGCACTCCCTACCTAGGCCCGTGCAGACCAGGGTTGCCCAGGGAGACCCCTGGAATGCGGTTGACCTTGTCGGCCTCGTAGAAAGATACCAGGTGGTCGAGACGTCCCTAAGGAAGCTGGGTGGTGCTGCATCCCCATACTGGGGTACTCAGAGGGAGCCAGAGTCCCAAAAGAGGGGGAGTAGAGCCACAAGTGAGGGGAGTCCAAGGTCCAAAGGGATTACAGAGGGGCTGCCAAAGGCCACTGGGAAAGACATGATCTGCTGGAGGTGTCACGGTCCTGGACACATAGCTGCCTGTTGTCCTATGTCCTCTGAGCAGATGAACTGCTGCGTAGGAAGACACTGCTCATACTATGCCTTTCCCGCCTGCAGTGTAGACTATCAGCCCTGTGAGGGGCCCCAGTCATGTCCCGTAACCATAAATGGTGTGTTACTGTCGGGATTCCTGGACTAAGGAAGTTTGGTGACCCTGGTAAATGCCACATTTCCCCACCAGTTGATCCCAGGGAAATACATGGGCATCTGCTGTATCCACAGGGATGCCAAGGACTACCCCATCGCCTGAGTGACAATATAAACTAACTGTGGTGCTGAGTCCCATGAGGTCGGGGTAGTTGAGGGCTGGTTATACCCGGTAATAATTGGGCGGAACTTCCGGATGTTCTGGGACTTGTGGGGAAAGGCAGGGGTGCCCACTAGCTCAGACCGAAGCCAGTTTGTCCACAAAGAATCCCCATTACAGCCAGAGGCAGATGAATTCCCCCTTTGTGTCCTGGCTGGTGACGAGGATGAAACAGGGACCCATGAGGAGGGGATTCCTGAACTGGGGATTTCTGGGGGAAATTTTGGTACAGCACAAATGCAGGATCTTACGTTGAAAGGTGTATTTAACAATGTGACTGTAATAAATGAGGTTGTCCAAGATCTGGGGGCTGACACCAGGTTCCTGTATTTCACCTTAAATGAGGAGCTGCTCTATCAGGTCACTAAACCAAGAGGGGAAGTGAAAGAGCAGTTGTTGGTGCTGGGTCCCTATAGACGTAGGGTATTTGATTTGGCCCATTCGCATGTCTTAGGGGGGCATCTGGGAGTAGACAAAACCCAAGAGTGGGACTTGCAGAGGTTCTACTGGTCTGGGTGTCACTGAGACATTGTTAATTTCTGCCGGTCTTGCCCTACTTGTCAGCTAACTGCTCCTGTGTCCCACTTCCGGAGTCCCCTGGCTCCGTTACCCATTATAGAGGTCCCGTTTGACCGAATTGCCATGGACCATGTAGGGCCCTTAGTTAAGTCCACCAGGGGTCACCAATACATACTGGTTGTGTTGGAGTATGCAACATGGTACCCAGAGGCGCTACCATTGAGAAACTCTTCTGCCAGGAGCATAGCCTGAGAGCTGGTACACATCTTCTCCTGGACGGGCCTGCCAAAGGAGATCCTGACAAACCAGGAAACTCCTTTCATATAAAAGGTAATGAGGGAGTTGTGTAAGGCTCTCCAGATTACACAACTCAGGATGTCAGTGTACTACCCACAGACGGACAGCCTGGTGGAGAGGTTTAACAAGACCCTAAAGTCCATGCTTAATAAGGTTGGGGAAAAAGATGGATGAGACTGGGATTGCCTACTCCCATACCTGCCATTCTCCATTTAGGAAGTTCCCCAGGCCTCTACGGAGTTCTCACCCTTCGAGTTGATTTATAGACGGCACCCTCGGGGACTATTGGACATGTGAATGAGACCTGGGAAGCTGAGGTGACACCCCACCGGAGCATCATTGAGCATGTGGCCCAGATGCAAGACTGGATGGTGAGGGTGATGCCGATTGTAAGGGAAAGCCTCCTTCATGTCCAAGAGGCCCAGGCAAGGGTCTATAACCGTTCAGTGAGACAGAGACAATATACCCCTGGAGACTGAGTGTTGGTGTTGATCCCCACGGTGGAAAGTAAATTGCTGGCCAAGTGGCAAGGGCCATATGAGGTGGTGGAAAAGTTGAGTGACGTCAACTACAAGGTCCATTAACCAACAAGAAGGAAGGCATATCAGGTATATCACGTTAAGCTGCTCAAACCTTGACAAGACAGGGAGCCGGTGGATGCTAGGTGCCTGGGGGCCCATCCTGAATCACGAGTCGAGGATGTCACAGTGGCGGTGACACTATCACAGTACCAGAAGCAACAGTGCCGAGAGCTGCTTCAGCGGAATCGGGACCTATTTTCAGAACTGCCAGGTTGAATGCAGGTGGTCCAACATGAAATCCTGACAGAGCCGCATGTGAGGCTGAATCAAAGGCCATATCGGATTCCTGAAGCCCGCTGCGATGTAATCTCCAAAGAGGTGAGGAGTATGTTGAGCCTGGGCGTCATCGAGGACTCAAAGAGTGGTTGGTCCAGCCCCACTGCCCTGGTGCCGAAGCCAGATGGAGAATGGCGGTTCTGTAATGACTACAGCTAGCTGAATGAGGTGTCAAAGTTCGACGCGTATGCGATGCCCTGTGTAAATTAGCTTATTGAGAGCCTAGGGACAGCCAGACATATCACCACCCTGGACCTAACAAAAGGGTACTGGCAGATTCTCTTGTCCCCAAGTGCCAAGGAGAAAACGGCCTTCTCTACTTCTGATGGGTGCTTTCAGTACACCAGGATGCCGTTCTGTCTGCAGGGAGCCCAGCTACCTACCGGAGGGCCATGGACTGGATTCTAGGCTCTCATAAGAAGTACTCTGCAGCTTACCTGGATGACATCATAATCTTCAGCCAGGATTGGAGAAGTCACTTACACAAGGTCCAGGTGGTACTGGATGTGCTTAGGAAAGCAGGGTTTATGATAAACCCAAAGAAATGCGCCATCGGGAAGGAAGAGGCAAAATACTGGGGCTACGTTGTCGGAAGGGACAAAAAAGGCTGCAAATAAAGAAGATAGAGGCTATCCAAAACTGCCCGCAACCGGGTTCCAAGAAGCAAGTTCGTGCATTTCTGGGAATTGTGGGGTATTATCGGCAATTTATCCCAATGTTCGCCATGATAGCCGCCCCCTGACTGATCTTCTTAAGGGCACAAAGACATCGATGGTCAAGTGGTCCCCTGAAGCGGAGATGGCATTCCAGGAGTTGAAGCTCGGCCTATGTAAGCAGCCAGTCTTAGTAGCACTGACTTCACTAAGGAGTTCGAGGTTCAGACTGACGCCTCCGAGGTCGGTTTGGGAGCTGTGTTGTCCCAGGAAATAGATGGGGACGAACATCTAGTCGTATTCCTGAGTGGGAAACTTTTCTACTGCCATCATAGAGAAGGAGTGCCTGGCCATCAAATAGGCCATTGAGACCCTAAGATACTATCTGTTAGGCCGAAAATTCAGGCTAGTGTCAGACCATGCACCCTTGAGATGAATGAGGGAAAGGAAGAGGAACAATGCCCGGGTAACTAGGTGGTTCCTAGCACTCCAAGATTTTAATTTTCATGTAGAACACAAGCCCAGGAAACTACATAGAAACGCAGATGCCCTGTCCAGACTTCCTTGTTTAGCGAGTGAAGGTGCCAAAACCTCTGGCTTTGGGCAGGGGAGGGTGATACAGTATGTGACAAAGTCACTGATAAAGTGCTGGATGGGAGATATGTTTCCCTGAGGCTATTGGCTTCAGTGAATTAAAACCTTTAAGTTTCCTCAAGCACATTATGTGTAAGAAGGGGTTAAGTCTCCATTTCCAAAGGGCGTGTTTTTATGAGAACAACCATAGAATGGGCGGGAGGTTGTTCTCTATATATACCCCATCCTGGTAATATGTCCTTTATCCTGGTATAAGTCCCTTATCCTGGACCCCATCCTGGTATATGTCCCCCATTCTGGCTGGCACAGCTCTTTAATGCATAGAAAAAAATAAACTATATACTCACCTCCCATTCGATCCCCCATGGTGGGGTGTCCTCTTCTGAAGCTGGCAGCTGACTTTAGTGTGCAAGTGACAGGAGCGCTTGACATCACTGCCATGCGCCCCCAGTCACATGCACGCTGACAGCAGCTGCTGGCCTCTGATTGGCTGGCAGCATGTATTGCCACCCATGAACCCAACGTGTCTGTGCGCCACAATACACTTCAACTGGATGTGAGTCATTATTGATCTCATGTTGACAAAAGCACAGCCAGTCAGTGAGCTCAGAAGCTCCTAGCAGAACATTCTGTCCACACTGACAGAGCCACAAAGTTCACCTGATTAACTCCTATGCTGTCAATGTGACTTCAGTGCTACAGCTAATTCCAGACACCAGAACAGCTGCAGAAACTCATCAGTGGATCCAGTGGCAATGAGTAAAGTATGGTTTATTTGTTTGTTTTGCTGTACTGCTGATGGTTCTGGTGCTCTATTTACTGTATATATTGATGGTGGATCTTGTGCTGTATTAATTTGCAGATGGTAGTTTTGATGATGTATTTATGTGCTGATGAATATTCTGCTGCTGTATTTATTTACAGATGGTGGTTCAAGTGAATTATTCATGCACAGGTGGTGGTTTTGGTGATGATAATTTCACAAATCAAACATTTTAATAAAAAAAAATCTGTGAAAGTTTGTTAGTACCGCAATCCAAAAGACCTGTAGATTTATGTTCACTGGTCACTTTTACCATACAATTAATACCTTAAAAGCAAAGCCCCCAAAATATTGACAGAATTGCATTTATTCACTGCAGGTTTATATTGCACTGTGAGGAGTGGCGCCATTTAAATTTTCACCTCATTCAGCAGAAATGTTAGAATCGGCCCTACATAGAGCACAGTTTGTATCAGTGTCTTAGTCATAAAACTGATCCAAACTGCTTTCAGGAGTGCTCCCATCACTCTGGAAATAATGAAGATGGGAGGCTGGGTGGACGCTCCAAAAGCTCTAAATTTAGGTCAACTCTTTAAGGCCACTATCCTACTTCAGTATTTGGTCAGCAGTCTGCATCCGTATGGGTCCGCCCAAACAAGGAGGGAACTGACAGATAAAGGATAATAAAAAGATTTTCTGTGTATTCAAACCATTTTAGGATTTGGCTTAGAAATGGTGATGCCAAAGAGTGACAAATAGTACAAATAGTGACCACTGAAAGTAGTCTAATGGTAAGGATGCACACAGCAGCTGCTTGTTGCCTAAAGTGCTATTTAACTAAACATGCTTGCAGGAAACACCTTTTCCCAGGGTGGCATACCCTACCTCTCATGCGAATATGTATGTATTGATATATTGACAGTTTTAACAAAATGATCTGAATTCCTGATATGCAAGTGGACTATTCGAGCAGCAGAGAAGGAGACTTTGAAGCCAGGAATTCAGCAGATGCTGTCACATATGCCTCTTTTGAATCTTTCCCAAGTTCTCTCCTGTTCAGCATGGAGGAGGAACAAGTCAACAGAAAAACATATAAAAAGGTATTTTTATTCTAATTAACTATTATAAACATTTTCTTTGAATAATTAATTACACCTCTTCTGAAGCTTTGAAAGCAAAGTGTGTTGTGGCACAATCCCTTTTAGTTTATTAGGTAAGGATTGTTGGGTGTAAGTTAACCCACTGATACATGCTACTGATTGTACAAATGGAAGCTGTGTCCAACCTATGTCTGCACTGTAAACTATACAGAATACACTCCACTATCATTCTACTGTCATCGAGCCAACGTGTAGCTGGATAAAACAGCATGGGAATGCTGAGTGGATATTTTTCACCTTCATGGCATTAAATGAGCACTGTCTTCCCTTAATTTTGCTCAACTGTGGACATTGTATTCAACCACTTAGGGTCTGTTTGACAAGAATTTATCTGGAGACTAATTACAATATTTATCGAGGCATAATTTAGACACTTTACAGCAGGACTGGAAAAGTGAAGCCTGCAAGTCACATCCAGCCCATTGGCTCTTTCTTTCTGGCCCTTGGACAGGAACAGACAAAGAGACCAGAATTTATGTCGACAGTGCAGAGGGTGGTGCTGAGGTTATATGTATAAGAAAGTACGCAGTCTGACCGCTTTTCAGTGTGCATGTTTGTCTGTCTGCTCACAGTGAGCACCTGTCTCTGCTTTCCGCCTCACTGCTACACACAAAGTACATTCATCCTCATGCTGCCTGAACAGCTGATAGTTTAAGTCCCCACCATGTGCAGCAGATATAAAAAAAACTCTTTAGGCTGTGAGAAAGATATTGGGCCTCATGTACATATGGCATGGGGAATGAATATAAGTATTATGTAAACAAAATACAGAAATAAAGACAAATTGGACATAAGTTCACAAAACCCCAAAAATGGACCAGACAAAATTGTTTGCACCTTTCCAAAACTGTGGATAATCAACTTTGCTTCAGGCATGTGATACTCATTAAAATTCACCTACATAGATTGAAGCCCCTCGGCTCAAATGGAAGAATCTGAATTTTGTATGCACTGGCACTTTTTCATTTTGATATATTTCTACTATATGTGGTTCTACTATGCTGTGGTCAGTATATAGATACTATTTTATGTTTTATCATAGCCATATTTTTTAGCTCGGTGAAAGGACTGACTTTTGGGAAACCATATCTACTCCAGCTGTCATTTCTCCGTCACCAGGTTCGGCCCATTGTCGCACATGACCATGCCTTGCTGTATGTTCAGCGGTGAGAGACACAGATCTGGCTGCTGTGTTACAGCTTTCAACAACTCTGTAGCGCTGGACGGTTTGTTACCTAAGCATTAAGCATGTTATCTTCAGCACATAGTGTTGCCACTTTGCCAAGGCAGTGCTGCAGTGCTTTCAGCTTGTGACTGATGTAGTCATTTGGGAGATGGAGGAGGAGGTGCAGGAGCTGAACAATGTGATTACATTGAGGTAACACTTATGACTCTGGTTTTTATACCAAAGAAAGATCCTACTGTGGTTTTTTTGGGGTTTTTTTTACGTTATTTTTTAAGACAAATGCATTCACCTGGAAATGTCATTTTAACATTTTACAACCTTATCTGGCCATGTGATGTGTGACGCATCATCAGACACATCCTCTTTCATTTTATGATGGAGGGACTCTGAAAGACACAAAGCCTATTTTTATAGGGCCATCTGGCAGCCCTTACTATTCCTAAAGGGCCAGCAGTCGGCCCTCGCTATTGTTAGAGAGCCATCAGCCGGCTATGCTTTGTTGTTCCCGTAATTAAAAGGTGTTATTGTACTGTTATTACATATGCAGTGACTGCAAGGACTGTCAAAAGTTTGGAAGAACTCCAATGCCCCTTGCAAGAGACGTAGAGGTCAGAGAGCCTCCTAAAAACAATGTTTCCTTTATTAGGAAGTGGGTCTTCCATAGTGTTTGCCTATGCAGTGAAGCTACGGCTACCAAAAATTTGGAGGCACTCCAATGACCCTTGCAAGAGACGTAGATATGTTGATATGGTACATATGGTGGTGATATGGTGGATGAGGATGAGGATGCGGAGAAGGAGGAGGAGAAAGAGCAAATAGACAAAATCAGAAAGCGTATACCCATGTCTGGGTGTGAAGACAGAGGTGCAAGGGAATAGAGTTAGACCTCCCCAAAAAAAGACACTATATTTGAGTTTATGTTACGGTGGTGTTGAGAAGTCTGGCCCAATCCAGCCCTTGTTCATTTTTATAAAAGTCATCCTGTCAGCATCTTCAGTTGACAGGCAGATGCGCCTATCGATTATAATTCCACAAGCGGCACTAAAAACCTGCTCTGGCAAAACGCTAGTGGCAGGGCAGGCCAGGACCTCCAAGGCATAGAGAGCCAGTTCATGCCATGTGTCCAGCTTGGATACCCAATAATTGTAATGCACAGAGGAATCACGGAGGACGTTGGTACCGTTGACAAGGTACTCCCTCACCATCTTCCGAAACTTTACACTCCTTGTGAGAGTACCCTGCGCCTCATGGCCTGTGCGATGGGAGGGTCTGAGAAAACTGTCCCAGAACTTTGACATCAGGTGGCCCTTACTATTCTTAAAGGGCCAGCAGTTGCCCCTCGCTATTGTTAGAGAGCCACCAGCCAGCTATGCTTTGTTGTTCCCTTATTAACAAGTAGGTGTCCTATACTGTTATTGCGTATGCAGTGACTGCACGGGCTGCCAAAAGCTTGGATGAACTCCAATGCCCCTTGCAAGAGACATAGAGGTCAGAGAGCCTCTTAAAAACAATGTTCCTATTATTAGGAAGTGGGTCTTCCATAGTGCTTGCCTATACAGTGAAGCAACGGCTGCCAAAAATTTGGAGGAACTCCAATGCCCCTTGCAAGAGACATAGATATGTTGATATGGTACATATGGTGGTGATATGGTAGAGGAGGATGAGGATGTGGAGAAGGAGGAGGACAAGAGCAAATAGACAAAATCAGAAAGCGTATGCCCATGTCTGGGTGTGAAGGTAGAGGTTCAAGGGAATAGAGTTAGACCTAAAAAAAAGACACTCTATTTGAGTTTATGTTACGGTGGTGTTGAGAAGTTTGGCCCAATCTAGCCCTTGTTTACTTTTATAGGAGTCAGCCTGTCAGCATTTTCAGTTGACAGGCAGATGCGCCTATTGATTATAATTCCACCGGCGGCACTAAAAACCTGCTCTGACAAAAAGCTAGTGGCAGGGCAGGCCAGGACCTCCAAGGCATAGAGAGCCAGTTCATGCCACGAGTCCAGCTTGGATACCCAATAATTATAAGGCACAGAGGAATCACGGAGGATGTTGGTACGGTTGGCAAGGTACTCCCTCACCATCTTCCGAAACTTTGCACTCATTGTGAGAGTACCCTGCGCCTCACTGCCTGTGCGATAGGAGGGTCTGAGAAAACTGTCCCAGAAATATGACAACGTTCCCCTGCCTATGCTGGATTGCATTTGTGGCTCTCTCGCCTGTACTCCTTGGTTGTCCAACGAACTATGACTTCTGCCTTCAGCATTTTCAGAAGGGAATTTTTTTAATAATTCCGCAACTAGGGCCTTCTCGTACTGCAATATTTTATTAGGCCTGTCCTGCAAGGGAATAAGAGACAGAAAGTTCTTACTGTAGAGTGGGTCAAGAAGCGTCACCAACCAGTAATGACTGTCACCCAAAATTTGGACAATGCGAGGGTCACGGAAAAGGCAGCATAACATAAACTCAGCCATTTGTGCCAGACTGCAAAGAGGCAAGACTTCCGTGTTCTCATCAAGAGCACCACTGACCATGCTCTCCTCCTCATCCTCCTCCTCTTCCTCCTCCTCCCTGTCCTCAGGCCATCCACACTGAACAGACGGTTTGACAGTTGTGCAGGTAGTACCGTCTATAGCGCAGGAAACTAGCTCCTGTTCTTCCTCCTCCTCCTCCTCTTACTCATTGTCATCCAATCCATGTTGGGATGAGATGAGGCTGGGCTTTGTGTAATCACCCTGTATGGTTCCATGTTCCATCTCATCGTGCTCCGCCTGCAATGCATCCTCTTTAATTGAGAGCAGATAGCGTTTCAGAAGACAAAGAAGCAGGATGTGACACTAATTATGGCGTCATCGCCGCTCACCATCTTGGTGGAGTCCTCAAAGTTTTGGAGGATGGTACAGATGTCTGACATCCATGTCCACTCCAGAGGTTTTATGTGTAGAGTTTGACCTGAATACCGATGGCCTTGTTGATGCAGGTAGTCAACAACTGCCCTCTTCTGCTCACAAATCCTTCCCAACATCTGCAATGTAGAGTTACAATGGATGGGGACATCACACACCAGTCGGTGAGCTGGAAGCTGCAAATTCTGCTGAAGCACGGCTAGTGCGGCGGAAGCTGTAGCTGACTTTCTAAAATGGGCACAGGGGTGGCGTACTTTGACAAACAGATCCAGCAGATCCAGGTAGGTTTTGAGAAACTGCTGAACCACAAGGTTAAGCACATGGGACAGGCATGTTACGTGTGTGAGCTCGCCTTGCCTCAGAGCCGCCACCTGATTCCGACCATTGTCACAAACGATCATGCCTGACTGTGGGGTCAGCGGTGTCAGGCACAGATCTGCCTGCTCTTTCAGAGCTGTCCACAGGTCTTCAGCATTCCGTGGTTTGTCACCTAAGCATATTAGCTTCAGCACAGCCAGTTGCCACTTGGCCAAGGCAGTGCTTCCAGCTTGCGACTGATGTGGTCATTTTTTGAGATGGATGCTGAAGAAGAGGAGGAGGTGTAGGAGCTGTAAAATGTGGGGGCAACCCTGATTGACCCAGGGCCCGCTATCCTCAGCGTCGGGAGGATGTGTTCTGTTCCAAGGTCCGACTGGGTCCCGGCTTCCACTATATTAACCCAGTATGCCATCAGCGAGATGTACCGTTCCTGTCCACAAGCACTTGTCCTCGTGTCCGTGGTAAGGTGGACTTTTCCAGTAACTACATTGTTGAGGGAAAGGCTAATGTTGTGGGACACACGCTTGTGTAATGCAGGGACCGCACACCGGGAGAAATAGTGGCGGCTGGGGACCGAGTACCGAGGGACGGCCACCACCATCAGGTTGCGGAAAGCTTCCGTCTCCACGAACCTAAAAGCAACATTTCGAGCGCAAGCATTCGCGAAATGTGTGAATTTAGTAGTGTGGCCTGTGGAGTGCTAGCTGCCTATTTGCACTTGTGTTGCAAGGACTGGGATAGGGACAACTAAACACTGCGCTGGGACAAGGATGTGGTCGTGCTTGCTGATGGTGCTAGTTGAGAGTGTTCAATGACAGGTGCAAGGCGGAAGGCATCTTGGCCTGCGCCATGGACAGGGGATTGGCGTGCACGCACAACAGCGAACAAGCAGTGGTGTCACCCGCAGACACTGTTGCTGGACCCCGGGGTTCGGCCTACTTAGTCGGCAGCTTGGCTGCCATGTACCTGATCATGCTGGTGGTTGTCAGGCTGGTAGTTTTCCTACCTCTGCTGATGCTGGCCTGGCAGGGGGTGTAAATGGCCTTTTTGGGGTTATTGGCAGAGTCTTTAAAAAGCAACCAGACTCAGAAAGACCCAACAGTTGTACTGGCAACTTTTATCGTGCTGCAGACATGTGCCTAATCATGCTGGTGGTGGTAAGGCTGGTGGTTTTGTCACCCCTGCTGATGCTGGCCTGGCAGGTGGTACAAATGGCCTTTTTGGGGTTATCAGCAGAGTCTTTAAAAAAATTCCAGACTCTGGAAGACCTACCGGTTGTACTGGCAACGTGTTACGGGGCACGGTCACCCGTCTTCTGTCTGCGGCCACCACACAGCTTGTTCTAGCCTGTTGTGGTGCTATGCCTCCCTTCCCCTGTGTGCTGCTGTCCTCGCTCTGCAGGTCACCTTGCCAGGTTGGGTTAGTGACTTAATCATCCACCACCTCATCTTCCACTTCCACATCCTGGTCCTCCGCCTGACTTTCTGGCAATTGTATCTCATCATCACCAACCTCTTGTGACAGTTTCCCACCGTTGCCTTTGTGTGACCTTGGCTGCTCAAATATTTGGGCATCGCTACATGCGATCTCCTGTTGACCCACTTCAAGTGGACGGGGCGAGAGGCCCGAATCTATAAATGGAAAAGTGAACAGCTCTTCGGAATGTCCAAGTGTGGGATCAGTTGTCTCCGGGCACTTGGCATGGTGGGAGGAAGGAAGATCAGGGTGAGGAATATGCAGTCCAGACTCACGGATACTGAGACTTGACCATGTGGAAGACAAGGTGGTGGTGGTGGCTAAGTGACTTGAAGCATTATCTGCTATCCAACCAATAACCTTTTTACACTGCTCTGTGTTCAATAGTGGTGTTCTGCGGTCCCTTATTAATTGGGACAGGAAGGTCGAGCGACAAGATGTGGGTGTTTGTTGTGGCACAATTTCAGCTTGCCCACAGCCTCGGCTTCGTACTCTGCATGCCTTGTCCACTTTAAATGGAGAACAATATTTTCCACGTTTACTACAAATTGCTGGATTTGAACCGCAGTGATATGTGATACGTGTGACAGAAAACCACAGTTTTAAATAGCTGGCCTGTAGGTTACTATTTTTCACAGTGACCTGGTGTCAATAACTTCACTAACACACTGCAACAAGATTTAAATGGAGGCTCGAAATGGCAGAATTTGGAGCGAACTTGTATGTGATACGTGTGACAGAAAACCACAGTTTTAAATAGCTGGCCTGTAGGTTACTATTTTTCACAGCGACCTGGTGTCAATAACTTCACTAACACACTGCAACAAAATTTAAATGGAGGCTAGAAATGGCTGAATTTGGAGCGAACTTGTATGTGATATGTGTGACGAAAAACCACAGTTTTAAATAGCTGGCCTGTAGGTTACTATTTTTCACAGTGACCTGGTGTCAATAACTTCACTAACACACTGCAACAAAATTTAAATGGAAGTCCGAAATGGCTGAATTTGGAGCTAACTTGTATGTGATACATGTGACGGAAAACCACAGTTTTAAATAGCTGGCCTGTAGGCTACTATTTTTCACAGCGACCTGGTGTCAAGAACTTCACTAACACACTGCAACAAAATTTAAATGGAGGCCAATATTTTCCAAGTTCACTACAAATTTCTGGATTTGTATCGCTGTAATATGGAAAGGAGCTGGCAATATTCTGCAGTGGCAACAAGCAAATGGAGCAGAAAAACGGTGTTATCTGGATTGCTTTTAAAACAAATAATCAGGATTAAGATTAAAAAAAAATATCCCTGGCCCCTGATACCTGGGACTATTTCTAGAAATATCTGTAACAGCAGCAGCAGACAGAACTGGAATGGAGCCTCTTGTGCTGTATGAACTGTAGTCTGCCACATACACCGCCTGCCTGCCTAGCTCTGATATATATACACTGCTCAAAAAAATAAAGGGAACACTCAAATAACACAATCCTAGATCTGAATGAATGAAATATTCTCATTGAATACTTTGTTCTGTACAAAGTTGAATGTGCTGACAACAAAATCACACAAAAATCATCAATGGAAATTAAATTTATTAACCAATGGAGGCCTGGATTTGGAGTCACCCCCAAAATTAAAGTGGAAAAACACACTACAGGCTGATTCAACTTTGATGTAATGTCCTTAAACAAGTCAAAATGAGGCTCAGTATTGTGTGCGGTCTCCACGTGCCTGTATGACCTCCCTACAATGCCTGGGCATGCTCCTGATGAGGTTGCGGATGGTCTCCTGTGTCTTATATAGACCTGATGACGCTGTGCGGCCAGCCAATCACTTTAATGCCACAACCAACGTGGCTATGGCATTACAGTGTGTGGCAGGCAATCCCTGCATGTTCATTGGCTATCTAAAGAGCGCCAAACATGCAGGGAGAGGACCCAAGCTCTGGTCCAAGCAACCAGGAAATACTCGCAGAGAGCCAAGCATCTTGAGCAGTGAGATGCTCAGGCGAGTACCGAGCAGTGGCGAGCATGTTCGCTCATCACTAATAATTAGGTTTGATCCAGGGTTCTTAGACTGATCGCCTTTTCTCGGGATCAAGAAGGAATTTTTCCCCATGATGCAAAGCGGCTGATTGTGTCCTGAGGTTTTTGCCTTCTTCTAGATCACATAGGAATTTTAGTAATACCATTATTAGAATCATAAGAGCAATGCAAAAAATAAATGTAATTAAAACAATTATAAACTGCATTTGTAATTGTATTAGTGCAGCAATAATAAAAATAATACATTTGTGAGGCCTAGACCCAGTAAGTTAGTAAGTTAGTGTATGGAGTATAATTGGGGGAGAAGGGTTAAACTTGATGGACCTAGATCTTTATTCAACCTACGTTACTATGTAGGTTAATGAAGCTTTACCCAAAGAGGATCCATCTGTTCTTCTATAACACTACCTAAATGGTGCACTGCCTCAACAAGCACCATGGAATGTCAATATAAGCTGGGAAGGCCAAGAGTATAGGTCATCATGTTGTGAAAAAGGGGGATTGGGCTTGGTAGGCAATGGAATGATAAAGCAAATTAGAGTAATTATGATAATACATTGTAGGGATGGGAGAATGCTATCTGGGGGATGATTACTACTCCAATTATGATTACTGTGATAACTAGAATGAAGATCATATATGTAGACTCTGGAATTATAACTTTACTGTTTTCCATTTCAGTTTAACTGAGGAATATCATACAAGTCAAAAGGTAATGCGTTTGCTGAACAGTGTCAGCTCACAATAAGAATAGAAAGATTGATACAGAATAAAGAGTTTTATAAGATATAGACTTCCAAGTATTTATTTACTGAAGTGAGAGTTAAATCTGTGTGCATAGTTTGTGGAGAATAGGTTTCTGTGGATCTGGATTACAATTTAAATTGCCACTAGTGAGTACGCATGCTGACCATCACAGCCACTTGCGTCATACAGAGCAGGCATGAGCATTTGATGCTTTACTGCCTACTATATGTCATAAAACCAACAAGGACTTTTTACCAAGCTTCACACATTCAAGGATAGGGTAGTCAAGTCAGTTATATGATATGACACAAAATAGCAAAACAAGTTTGCCATTTTGTAATTGGGAGTTTATCAAATAGTGTTTGTTGGATTCTCCAGAGTTAAAAAGCCCCCAAACCCTAAAAAGCCCCTCCTTTCTCCAGAAGAACTATAACAAGAAGATTTGAGGACATGGCTGAAAATTGGAAGCTTCAGCTGCAAAAGAAACCAAATTTTTTTAACTTTTTCTCCTTCACGTTGGATGAGAGCTGCAATGTTCAAGACACCTCCTCGTAGCTCATCTTTGTACGTGGAATAACAAAGAACTTTAACATCACGGAGAAAATTACAACAATGCGGTCTTTAAAAGAGACAACACCAGGGAGTGATTTGTTCACAGAGGTAAATGCATGATTGGACAAGCTGGGACTGAAATGGGACAAATTGGCATATGTTACAATAGATGGTTATCAAAATCGGACAGGGAAAAGTATCGGGCTTTTGAAACGAATTCAGGATAAAGTGACTAAATGAACTTTGATCAGAAATCCCTATTTTAACATTGTATTATACATCAGGAAGTGTTGTGTAAAACAGTACTAAAACTTAACCATGTTATTAAAGCCAAAATTGTTAACTTTATCAGGACAAGAGTACTGAATCCCAGATAGTTAACTGCACTTTTGGAAGAGCATGAGACTGAACATAGTGACCCAGGCTACCACACAGCTGTCAGATGGCTCAGTCAGGGCAGAACAGTATAGGTCTTGAGAGCAAAGATTCAAGATTTCTGGGAGAAGAAAGAGAATGATTGATATTCCGAACCTGTCAGATGCTGACAGGATGGCAAATTTTGGATTTGCTGTTGTTGCGACTTCCCTAGTGAATGAACAAAATGGCAAACTACAACGCAAAGACCTTTTTGTACATGAAATGTATAGTTTGGTGAAGGCTTTCTTGAGAAAGTTGCAATTTCTTTGAAGACAAATGGAGGACAACATTCTCACCCACTTGCTCATCCACAACACTAAAGAAAGCCACATGATCAGCTGATCATTGTCGCAGGTACTCATTCATTAGGAGCACTGCATGATTAATTTTTAATACAACTTCAACACTTCAAATCTATTGAGAGTGAAATGCAATTGATATTTTCTCCCTTTACCTGCAGTGTGGATAATACACCCAGCGATGTTCATCTTGTTCTCATTGACCTACTAGAAGATCACTTTAAAGCGGTTGTGTGGCCTCAGGGTTGTCTGCAGTCACTCGATGTGACTGCAGAGTTGTGAATTATCACAGTGTGCACATTGAACATTCTCCAGTACTGGCGCCAGGACTGGCAGGCGCGTGACAGCAAGTATGTGATTTTCATACATGACTAAACGTGCGTGGCCTCACTCAATACAAGTGTATCAAGTGAGGCCAGACACATCTAGACAGAATGCAAATCGCATACTTGCGGTGACTTGACCTCCCCTGCTTCCAGCACCAGGGAATCCTCACAGCACACATTCACAAATGGAGTGACTGCAGACTTGCACCCTAAGGACGGACAACAATTATGTCAGTGTTACTGCAGGATTTTTACTCTACTCTCAAAAAGGAGATCTTTGCACCCAGGAGAGGAGACATGTTCAGAAGATGTTTGTTCTTTTTGGATCAACCAACATATGTGAACAAACATTCCTAGTAATGAAGTTTAACAAATCCAGATACAGATCCTCTCTTACTGATGGCTATCTGTCCTTCTCATATGCACATCAGAAATTTCATTCAAACTTCAACACACTTGTTTAAGCCCAAGACAGACTGGATTTCTCTCACTGAAAGTAGGTCTAAAATCCAATCATTATATCACTAATTAATTTTCTTTTAACATAACAAGCTTTTAACCTCCTAATAAACAATAATGAAAATGTGTTTGTTTTGCAGCGTAGGTAATGCGTTGACTAGCTGCTAATACTTTTTAATTTATAGCTTATTGTAACATGTATTCTTACCAGTATTACCAGCTAATAAAAACTGCATAAGCTACAGTTTTTTAAAAATAAAATTAATATTGAGCTGAGCTAAGTTCAAAAAATTGGTATGGCCCTCCACAATTGTCCCAGTTCCTCATGTAGCCCTTTTGGAAAATTAGCCAACACCTGCTTTAGGCTATGTGCCCACGATGCAGAAATGCTCAGGATTTTTTCCTGAGCGTTTCTGCATCTACCTGGCAGAAAAAAATGCATGCGGATTGTACATGCGTTTTCCTGCCAGGGACGTGCGGATGTGAAGCGTTCTTCACTTGCATTTCCGCATGCGGGTTGACAAGCGCTTTCCAAGCGATTTTAGCATCACTTGGAAAGTGCTTGTCAACTTGGTCACACTATATAAATCCATGCAAACGGCATGGATTTATATAGTGTGACCCGAGAGAAGGTCAAAAAATAAAAAAATAAATATATACTTACCTTCTGATGGTCCCCGGTGTCCTGCTTCACTCCGTTCTCCCTTGCCGGCATTGGTACACTGAAGGACCTGCCGACGTCAGTGTCGCGTGACCAGTCACATGACTATGACATCAGCGCAGGTCCTTCAGTCTATCGCGAACTGCCGGCATGAAAGAACAAGTGCAGCTGGGGCCGCCAGAAGGTAAGTATATATTTATTTTTTATTTTATTCTTTTTTTTACAGTTTCTATGGTACCCAGGTCGGGAGGAGAGTCTCCTCTCCTCTAGACCTGGGTACCATCCACACATTAGAACACATGGAATGCGCATCTACATATACAGTGATGCGTAATCCATGCGATCTAATGCAAGTCAATGGCGGCGAAAACGCAGTACTTCCGCAAAATAATTGGTAGTGCTGTTTTTTTTTCCGCAATGATAATCTGCAGCGGAAATTTCCGCAGCATATGTACAGCACATGCGGATTATCATTGGGGAACATGGCAGGCCTTGTACCATGCATTTTTTAAGAGTTTCTGCAGCGTTTTTGCCGCTGCGGAAATGCTTAAAAAACGCATCGTGGGCACACAGCCTTATAGTATAGGGGATACATAGACATTTCCTAAATGCTGGCCTTTGCCATGCACAAAATAACTTAAAGTTATATTAAAAACTTATGTAAGTATAAACTGCTCCTTACATCATGAATTTATTTTGCTAGCATCTGAATTTGGCGTGAAATCAGAAACAAAACCAATCAGAACCTAAGGCTAGAAATCAGAGCTTGAAACAAAATCAAAACTCTGTAATGAAATCAAAACCAGAATTAAATGGAAAGCGCACATTTCTAGCTCTAAGCCTTCTGTCAGTCTGTGCAGAAAAAATGATCAATTGGTCTATATTAAAACTTTCTGTAAATGATTTAGTATAAACTGTGTTTTATAAAGACACCTGGGGACAGAAAGTTGGAGGGGAGGATATAAAAAAGGCCCCCTAATTTCCAGTTAAAAAATAAAGTAATACAAAATAGTTTTTTAGCATGTTATATTGTAAAACATATAATGCCATTCTAAAAACACAAGCCCTCATAAATACATATGGTCAGAAGAAGGGGAGAAAAAAACGAGAGTATAAAAAATTAAAAACCACCTCATTCTTAAGGAGTTAATGTTGTAGAGCTACAATTAACTTAATTAGAATTAGACATATGTTCTGAAGGCCAGAAATTGAAATGTGTAAACTTTGCTGACTTGCTCATTATGAAATCTGACATGTTACATATTTATTTATTTTGCCCTGAGATTTACCAACTCAAATCATAGAACTCAACAGCTTGCGAATGTTTTTGAGATGACTTGGATCCTAAGAAACAAAATGTGAGTAACAAAAAGTAAATGCTACCATGACAATTCCGATATAAAGACTAGCTCAAAACAAATAGAAAGTAATTCAAAAGCAGTTGTGTGCCGCTAATAGTGGCAGACCATGCAGCTGCTATGAATTACCCAACTCTTCTCACCGAGAGTCTGGACTTCAACAGTATTTGCATCATAAGGCCTCGGCCCCACTATCAGTATTTGGTCAGTATTCGGTCAGTATTTTTCTCTGGAGTGGGAGCCAAAACCAGGTGAGGAACAATCAGAGAAAAGGTATAATAGAAACAAGTGCACTAATTCGGTATTTATCACCCACTCCTGGTTTTTGCACCCACTCCTGAGAAAAAATACTGACCGAATACTGAACAAATACTGATAGTGGGGCCTTGGCCTTGGGGTGAAGATACAATTGCATATAGTGGTGGAGAAGGGAGCCAATGTCTCAATGTTCCAATAATCAGTCTGTACCTTAGAGACTCAGCACAGCCGATGCAATGACGTCACTAATTTGCACTTGGTAGTAGGTAGGGGCATAAATACTGTGTAGGTTTTAATTGCTGTGTTTCATTTCTTCTATTTCCATGTGTTTTTGAGTTGCTGTGTACTGCTGTGTATTGCATAGCTGAAAGCTTCACTTTCCTTGAAGTTTTTACTTCCCTCTCTCTGTCTCCCTCTGTTGGCTGTGATGTCACTATATCTTTCTTCTTTCTACTTCCCCTCTCATTCTCCATCTTGGCACCATAGGAAGCTCACGTGCTTTCAGCCTGTCTGAAGAAAGTCTTTTTTACCTGCTGCTTTGTATGCATTTAACAAGAGTTCTAAAAGAAATCAAAGTCTCTTCTGAATTCTTCACAACATGTGTGCCTGCAGCTGAGTAAAGCTATCTGTGACCATCGCCAATTGTAAGTACAGGTGAAGAGATCCAGCATCTCACAGAGCAATATTTACAGCCACAGGCCATGGGGACAGAATAATAAAAAAGACTTCCAAGATTCATCAGTAAAGCCAGCTACAGCTTCTATAAAGCTAAAGGGCAGTCAGCAGAGCGTCCGCTCTCATCATATTAGATACTATACAGCTTTCCTCCTCCTTGTGAATTAAGATGGCTGAAGGAATGACTACACGGTCTCTGCCTGACCCATTGTTAGAGGAAGAGTGCATAGAACTTGATCCACTGTCTAGTGAGAAGGTTAGATGCCCCACAAAGCCCACATGGAAAGTCAGGGAGAACCTTGAAGTCAGTAAAAATAAACTGTCCCATGTTATAGCAGACTTATGGCAAAAACTGCTGAGTCACATAGACAGCCTGTCTCAGCCTTCTTCTCTCAAACTAACACCAGAGGGAGCCCTTGCACAACTGTGTTCAGATTATCAACTGTATGTAAAAACAACAGGTGAATACGCCACCATTTTACAAAAAATTAACCCTTCTGTTTCTTGTAAAGAGCTTCAAGCTTTCCAACAACTTAACTCTGAGAGAAAAAGCATGGTGTGCGATATTAAAGCCAAGACGGAGGCAAGAATAGCACTAATGGCTGAGATCTCATCTTGCATATCTGACTCAGCCAGATGATCAAAGTGATTATCTATGTCACGCTCTTCAAAATCTTCAACCCTCAGTGAACAGCTTATAAGAGCATGTGCAGAAGCTGAGGCCACTAAAGTACAAGCTGCCTTTGCTCAAAAGAAAACTGATATGGAAGTAGAGGCAGCAGAAGCAGTGTGCAGAAAGTCAGAAATGGATGCTAGCGCAGCAGCCAGAGCAGCAGCCAGAGCAGCACACAAAAGGGCAAAAATAGAGGCCCTAGAAAAGGAATGTGAACATGCCACAGCCATGGCAAGTTTAAAGGTCCCGAAGCAAGCCATCAGTGGGAGCCAAAGAGACCGCATCAGTTTAAGTGATTTTGATATTGAAAACCCTCTTAAACGTACCTGAGACTACGTACAAAGTCAGAATAGTGCACCCCCGACTCCAGCAATCGTTCCCGATGCCACAGACGTTCCTCTAAGGCAACAGGACACAGAGTGTTTATCAGTATCCTCCATTCAAGGTCAGTACAATACGCTGCCAACCATGCATCCTGATCCTCCTCCATGCATCGGAATGTTCTTGGACCCTGCACCTCATTGAACCCTATGCACAGAAGCACACGTGCAGGCCAGTATGCAAACAAGTCATCACATTCCGGTCATCCACACAGTTCCGGTCCCATGTGTGGCAGAAACTAAGCACATTAAGCCAGTTACTGGACTGAATGCCTATGCCGCACCATATTTTCCTGCATTCCTAGGTCAAAACTAAAGATGAGCGTTGTTCTACTCGAACTGTTCGCCAATCTCAAATTCGAGCTGTTTTGGGCGGTGTTCGAGCCGTTCGGCGAACACGAACAATTTGAGAAAAATTCGGCTGTTCGAGGTTATGTTCGATAACTGTTCGTGCACCAAAATCATAACTGGATTTTTTCTCAGTAATGATGAAAATTAATGTTAATACGCAGTTTGAGTGTACAGCGGGGTGGGGGGAGGGGCAGGGGATGGATCTCTGCAGGAACAATGAAGATCTCCATTTTTTTTTTCTCTTTCCCGCATTTACAGTGGGGAGGTGCAATCTGTCAGCCTATCAGCAGCGCACACACGGAGCGAAGTGCTTTTTTTCACACAAGCAAGGGCAGGTGTCATTGGCAGTGTATGTCACATGTCCTTGCCCTATAAGACCAAGCCATTTTCCCCGTCGCCACCATTTTCTCACTGCTGCAGCTGCGTGTTAGACGGCACCGCTGTTGCTGTGTGCGCTATACCTTGTTAATTTCAAGCCAATTTTCGCACAAATCTACAGATAGCTTGGGAGTAGGGAATAGTTGTGATTGCAGTCCTTTTAAGGACTAGGTTACAGCATTTCCTATGACTTTTATCAGGCAGGTCTGTGCTCTTAAATAGATAGGTTGTGGGAGTAAAGACTAATTGTAATTGGAGTCCTTTTCAGGACTTTTCAGGAGTAGCCTATCTGTGTTGCAAGATATACCACCTGTGTATAGAATACCAATTTTTTTACTGCACCTAGTGAAGTAAAATCTTTTGGGCATAGCATCATTCTATTAGTCCATCTATACTGACCTCCATCAGGTTGCAAATTGAATATAATTTTTTTCTGCATCTAGCTCTGAAAAAATATTGGGCTTCTAGCTGTGTGTGGGACTTGTTGTATTAGTCCATCTATACTGACCTCCATCAGGTTGCAAACTGAATATATTTTTTTCTGCATCTACCTCTGAAAAAATATTGGGCTTCTAGCTGTGTGTGGGACTTGTTCTATTAATCCATCTATACAGACCTCCATCAGGTTGCAAACTGAATATATTTTTTTCTGCATCTACCTCTGAAAAAATATTGGGCTTCTAGCTGTGTGTGGGACTTGTTGTATTAGTCCATCTATACTGACCTCCATCAGGTTGCAAATTAAAAATAATTTTTATCTGCATCTACAGTACCTCTGAAAAAATATTTGGGCTTCTAGCTGTGTGTGGGACTTGTTCTATTAGTCCATCTATACTGACCTCCATCAGGTTGCAAATTGAATATAATTTGTATCTGCATCTAGCTCTGAAAAAATATTTGGCCTTCTAGCAGTGTGTGGGACTTTCTCTATTAGTCCATCTATACTGACCTCCATCAGGTTGCAAATTAAAAATAATTTTTATCTGCATCTACCTCTGAAAAAATATTTGGGCTTCTAGCTGTGTGTGGGACTTGTTCTATTAATCCATCTATACAGACCTCCATCAGGTTGCAAACAGAATATATTTTTTTCTGCATCTACCTCTGAAAAAATATTGGGCTTCTAGCTGTGTGTGGGACTTGTTGTATTAGTCCATCTATACTGACCTCCATCAGGTTGCAAACTGAATATATTTTTTTCTGCATCTACCTCTGAAAAAATATTGGGCTTCTAGCTGTGTGTGGGACTTGTTCTATTAATCCATCTATACAGACCTCCATCAGGTTGAAAACTGAATATATTTTTTTCTGCATCTACCTCTGAAAAAATATGTGGCCTTCTAGCAGTGTGTGGGACTTTCTCTATTAGTCCATCTATACTGACCTCCATCAGGTTGCAAACTGAATATAATTTTTTTCTGCATCTAGCTCTGAAAAAATATTTGGCCTTCTAGCAGTGTGTGGGACTTTCTCTATTAGTCCATCTATACTGACCTCCATCAGGTTGCAAATTCAAAATAATTTTTTGTCTGCATCTAGCTCTGAAAAAATATTGGGCTTCTAGCTGTGTGTGGGACTTGTTGCATTAGTCCATCTATACTGACCTCCATCAGGTTGCAAATTAAAAATAATTTTTATCTGCATCTACAGTACCTCTGAAAAAATATTTGGGCTTCTAGCTGTGTGTGGGACTTGTTCTATTAGTCCATCTATACTGACCTCCATCAGGTTGCAAATTGAATATAATTTTTATCTGCATCTAGCTCTGAAAAAATATTTGGCCTTCTAGCAGTGTGTGGGACTTTCTCTATTAGTCCATCTATACTGACCTCCATCAGGTTGCAAATTAAAAATAATTTTTATCTGCATCTACCTCTGAAAAAATATTTGGGCTTCTAGCTGTGTGTGGGACTTGTTCTATTAATCCATCTATACAGACCTCCATCAGGTTGCAAACTGAATATATTTTTTTCTGCATCTACCTTTGAAAAAATATTGGGCTTCTAGCTGTGTGTGGGACTTGTTGTATTAGTCCATCTATACTGACCTCCATCAGGTTGCAAACTGAATATATTTTTCTCTGCATCTATCTCTGAAAAAATATTGGGCCTTCTAGCAGTGTGTGGGACTTTCTCTATTAGTCCATCTATACTCACCTCCATCAGGTTGCAAATTCAAAATAATTTTTTGTCTGCATCTAGCTCTGAAAAAATATTGGGCTTCTAGCTGTGTGTGGGACTTGTTGTATTAGTCCATCTATACTGACCTCCATCAGGTTGCAAATTAAAAATAATTTTTATCTGCATCTACAGTACCTCTGAAAAAATATTTGGGCTTCTAGCTGTGTGTGGGACTTGTTCTATTAGTCCATCTATACTGACCTCCATCAGGTTGCAAATTGAATTTAATTTTTATCTGCATCTAGCTCTGAAAAAATATTTGGCCTTCTAGCAGTGTGTGGGACTTTCTCTATTAGTCCATCTATACTGACCTCCATCAGGTTGCAAATTGAATATAATTTTTATCTGCATCTAGCTCTGAAAAAATATTTGGCCTTCTAGCAGTGTGTGGGACTTTCTCTATTAGTCCATCTATACTGACCTCCATCAGGTTGCAAATTAAAAATAATTTTTATCTGCATCTACCTCTGAAAAAATATTTGGGCTTCTAGCAGTGTGTGGGACTCATTGTATTAGGCCATCTATACCAAGCTCCACCAGCTTTGAAATTAATAATAATTTTTAGCTGCATCTAGCCCTGAAAATAATTTTTCCCAATAGTGGTAGCAATAGAAATATGGGGCGCGCGCCTGGCTAACAAAAATATACGCTTCATAACACAAAACACCAGCCTAGCGCACTGCATTAATAAGATGGCATCATCGTCTCTCCCAGTGCTAGGCCTACTACGCAGGCTATTATTCCTGTGCCTAAAACACAATGTATGGGTCCGCGCTAGCCACTATGCTGAGGGGTATAAAGCTGCTGCTAACGCTTTATAACAATTCAATTGGCAGATTTTCACAGAGCTCTTCCACAACGCCCACCCATCGGGCAACAGTTGCCCACCCTCCCTATGGGATCTAGTGGCGAATAGTTGATGCCATTAATCAGAGCGTCAGTTGCCCCGTCAACGTGGCAAGCATACGGTAAGGCATGGGAAGAGTGGACACGACTAGTAGCAGGCAGACGGGTTGACCAATGTGAACAAGCCAGATCACAAGTCACCATAGAATTTCTCCACCAGCTAATGATGAGGGGCATATCAGGGGCGTCAGCGCAGCGGTGTCTGACCGGAGTAGCATTTCACTTCCAACTACTGAATTGGGGAGATGTGACAAAGATTCATCATCAGACAATCCATAAAAGGGTTGAAAAGGGGTCAGCCAAGTCAGGAATGTAGACGTCCCGTCCCGTGTCACTAAAACTGATTTCTCACATCTTATCCCTAACACCATTAACATGACACTCACAATTTGAAGCAACACTAATGTCTACTGCATTTGTGATCGCCTTCTTCGGGGCGCTATGTATAAGCGAATTAGTCCCTCAATCCAAAATTACCACCAGTGGACGCTTATTACACCAGGAAGTAGTCATAGCCAATAATGCAATACGTGTACGCATACACCAATCAAAAACGGTTCCAGCGGGCAGGGGTACTTGGGTACTTCTACAACCCACAAACGGTACACTGAGTCGGGTAACAATAGTAAAAACATATCTAACCATCAGATCACAAAGTAATTTCTTCGTATCACACATTGATGGAACGCCATTATCAAGATACCTGTTCCAAGCTATATTTAATAAATGCATAACATCGGCAGGGAACCACCCCAAAGATTACGGGACACACTCATTCCGCATAGGTGCGGCCACGGAAGCAGCAAGAGCAGGACTGTCAGAAACGGAAGTTCAGAGGATAGGGAGATGGCGATCCACGTGTTTGGCGAGATACATAAGACCGGACTTGTTATCCTAACGTGGTTTGTTTCTTTTACAGGTGACGCTAAGCCAACAGTGTGAGTGATAGGCCACTCGTATATATATTGGGCACAAAAAAGGGCGAAAGTCCGCCCAGGCGGGAGGAAATTAGAGTTTCATAACACATATTTCAACTGGAGAGGTATTAGAGGCCTGCTATGGCCACAGGTACTAATGGAGGTAATCAAGGTAGGGAGAGAGGCAAGAGGTCCGGTCATCTTAGTTATACAGGCCGGGGGAAACAACCTAGGTCATCACAAGAGCGCATAACTAATGGCAATAATGAAACTAGACACTGAGCGCTTCAGAGAATTTTTCACAAAATTAGCTATAGTATGGTCAGAGATTGTGCCGATAGCGGTATGGCAAGGTGCGCGAGACATCACGGCCATCGAATGGACAAGGCGGGTAATAAATATTCGGATGGCAAAATTTAGAAGAGACAGAGGCGGTGTAGTGATACGACACCGACAACTGGAAGGAGATAAAGCAGGCCTCATACGGCCCGATGGTGTTCACTTAATAGATATTGGACTGGACATATTCCTGTCAGGACTCCAGGACGGAGTGGAACAAGCGTTAAGAGTGATGGGTGGGGGTCAGAGTCCTGCATACGAGTACGCTGGATCCTCCGTGGCCTGGAAATAGAAAGGACATGTTGGAGAGCTACACTTGTTGGCCAACTTGCCGGAGTGGGGACCCAGGGCATGCTGCAACAAGCTGAATTATTTTAGAAATAAAATGCCTTTCTAATGGAATGAGTATAAAGAGTTAATAAAGCTGTGACCGATCCTCACCCATCCAGTTGTAAGAGTTACATTATTGGGTTGTCCATGAAAGGGGGGCGGTAGGGGGGCTGAGCATCTGGGTTTGGTTGGGGGTCCCCACAGTCTGCCTAGGCTAGATTAATTTAAAAATTCTTATTAGATACACAGGCGGTGCAGCTTGCTTCGCAGCTGGGCTACTACGCCCAAAGTATTGCCTAGGCTAGATGCAGTTAAAAATTCTACGCTGACTAGCAGACACTGAAGATTTGGAGCAGACCTCTGAGTAAACAGCTCTTCAGACTCAACCATCTGTGTTACCCCAAGCCATAGTGTATGTAGTTTCTTACAGTTAAAAGGGGGGGGTGCGACCCAACCCACCTGGAATTGACGATGCCAACGTCACGTAAGACACAGCAAGGGGACTCCCAAAATTGTGGCACAGACACCACTTAACCCTAGAACGCATACCTGTGGCCTTGCAGGCCCGCCCAGTTAATTGTTTTCTATTTTCTGCAAGATTGCTTTAATTAGAATTTTGAAACTCTAGGTATTCTTCATGTATATAGTTATTTGTCATTTGAGTTTGAGTTATTCCATGTTATTTGCATACGGGCCTAAAGGGCCCCAGGTATGTGAAAGTGTAGATTTTTATGGTCATGCGTTCTAGGGTTAAGTGGCATCAATTGCCCCACTGTTGCTTAAAACGGTTGGTGAGGTGATTTTACCAAATCCCCAAGCTTTTAGTCTCCCAAGGATGACACAGGGGTAGAAATGTCCTTGCGAATCCATGATTTGATCATCTTTATGAACGTGAGTCTGTCTACATTCTCAGTGGACAGCCGCGTGCGCTTATCTGTCAGCACACCACCAGCAGCGCTGAACACACGTTCAGAGAGAACGCTGGCTGCATGGCATGACAAGATCTCCAAGGCGTGAGTGGCGAGCTCCGGAGATTTTTCAAGATTGGAATACCAAAATGAGCAAGGGTCCAGTGACACAGTCATGGCTTCGATGTTCACTTGGAGATTCTCCTGTACCATCCTCTCTAGGCATTGACTATGTGTCAGACTTCTTGTCTCCTGTGGCCTTGCAAAGGATGGTCTAAAAAAGTGGTGAAACGATTCCACAAAATTGCTGTTACCAGCAGATACTGTGTTACTGTTACTGTTTGATTGATGAAGACTCGACAGTCCCACCGTTGGCAAGTTAGAACTTTGAGATTCACTACGTGCACCACTGGTGTTTTGTGGAAAAGCACATGTAAGATTCTGCAACAGATACTCCTGCATTCGTCAATACCTTTTTATGGCAGGAATTATTTCGGCAAATATACTTTTGTACCGGGGATCTAAGAGTGTGGCAACCCAGTAGTCGGGATTACTTCGAATTCTGACAATCCGGGGGTCATATTGCAGGTAGTACAGCAAGAAGGCACTCATGTGTCTTGCGCATCCAGAAGGACCAAGTCCTTGTTGTGTTGGTAGCGAGGTAAGAATCATGCTTCCTTCCTCTGCCCTCTCCCTCCAACCTCGCACAACAGAAATGTGATCAAGGTCTCCCTCATCTGATGAGTCTTCCATGCCCATTGCCAGTTCGTCCTCCACTTCTTCCTCGGCTCCTGCACCTTCCTCAACAGTTTGGCTGCTACCATGCGCCCTGGTTAATCCCTCTCCCCCACCCTCCCATGCCTGCCGCCTTGGTGCTGCCAACCGTCTGGACCTTGGAGATGTTATCCCTTCCGCATACGACTCCTCCTCTACTTCCTCCACCTCCTCTTGTCCCACCACCTGACTCCGAATTCTGTTTAACATGTGCTCCAGCATGTAAATCACCGTAATAGTCATGCTGATAATGGCATCGTCAGCACTAAACATCTTCGTCGCCATTTCAAGACTGTGCAGAAGGGTGCATAGGTCCCTGATCTGAGACCACTCCTCCAGCGTGATTTGCCCCACCTCTGGATCTCGTTGGCCCAGGCAATACGTCAGAACGTATTGCACCAGGGCTTGTCGGTGCTGACACAGTCGCTGCAACATGTGCAGAGTTGAATTCCACCGTGTCGGCACATCGCATTTCAGCCGGTGAACTGGCAGGCCCAACGACTTCTGTAGAGATGTAAGTCGTTGAACTGCGGGATGCGAACGGCGGAAGTGAGCACACAGCGACCGTGCACTCTGCAGAAGGCCATCTAGTCCGGGATACTGGGGTAAAAATTGCTGGACAACCAGGTTCAACACGTGAGCCATACAAGGCACGTGTGTGACATTGCCCCGGCGAAGTGCCGCACCCAGGTTTGCAGCATTGTCGCACATGGCCTTCCCTGGTTGCAGGTCCAGTGGAGACAACCTTTCATGAAACTGGGTCTCCAGAGCTGACCAAAACTCCTCAGCTGTGTGACTCACATTTCCCAGACATTTCAAAGTAAACACTGATGCGTTGAGCCCTGCTGCCAGCATAGTAAGGAGGTGTGCAGGATTCCTTCTGCGCAGTTAGAAAGCAGGTGGCATTACCAGACAGGCTTTAGGTGCAGGTGGAGGACCGAGAGGAGGTTGAGGAGGCAGAAGCAGTGGAGGAAGTTCGAGATAAAGAGGATTAGCACACAACTCGTGTGGACGGTAAGACTTGGACAGCAGCCCCTTGTCCTGCTGTCACCATAGTTACCCAGTGCCCAGTCAGCGACATGTAACGCCCCTGTCCATGCCTTCTCGTCCAAGTGTCTGTGGTGAAGTACACCCTGTCACACACAGAGTTTCTCAAAGAAGCGGTGATGTTGTGTGCGACATGCTAGTGGAGCGCAGGCACACCTTTCTTTGAGAAGTAGTGCCGACTGGGCATCTGGTACTGGGGCACTGTGACGGATATAAGGTCTTGAAAATCCTCTGTGTCCTCCAGGTGGAAAGGCAGCATTTCTGTAGCCAACAGCTTGCAGATGGTGAAATTCAACCTCTTAGCTTTCTCATGGCTAGGAGGAAATGGTCTTTTACTTTTCCACATCTGAGGGACCGAGGGCTGGCTGTTGTGCTTAGACGGTGTTGAGTAGGGTGTCCCCGGCAACTGCCGGTCTGTGGCAGGCGGACATGTTAGGTTGCCTTGATCCAAAGGTGGTGCTCTCGATGTCGGAGAGCGCTGAACACTAGCACGTGTTTCCACTTCCCAATGAACTGACGACCTGCCAATCACACTGGCTGTTGCGGGTAAAGAGGTGGCAGGTCTGCGTCCAAAAACATGTGTGACTGCTGTCCCCCCAGTCACAGAGGATGAAGAGGCTGCGGATGCACAAGATGGGGCAGACGGTGGTTGGCCCAGCCGGCTAGGCCGCATTGTAGCACAGTGAGCTTCCCACTGCAACTTATGCTTCATATCCATGTGACGGTACATGCATGAAGTACTCAAACTATGTATTTTTTGGCCTCTACTTCGCTTTTGCTGACAAATATTACAGATAACACGAGTTGGGTCATCCTTATCGATCTGAATAAATGCCCAGGCTATGCAAGGCTTAGAGCCCATGTGACCTGAAGAGCCACTACGACTTGTGGTCAGAGGCAGAGTTGTGGTTGAGGATGCAGTTGTTGACGTGCTTCCAGTACTCCGGCTCTGTTCAGGAAGGCGCAACCTAACCTCGTCGTCAATAGCATCTGTGATGCCCCGCCGCGCTTGGTATCACAGATCCTACAAGAGTGCATTGATGGAGTCCTCCACAAGAGGCCCCCATAAACATTCACACATCTCCACCTTCCACCTCAGACCAGCAGAGGGAGCCCGTTAGGGATATAAATAGGGAAGGTGGAGCTAGGCAGTTCAGTTCCTCTGAAAAGTTCCTGCAGTAGAGAATCCTAAGAGAGGTCAGTCTGCAGTGGAGCTCAGACTAGTCTAGAGAACGCAGTTAATAGTTCAGCAGTGGAGCACGAGGCTCCTGCTTGCTAGATTCAGGGAGCCCAGATAGAGCTTAAGGTGTGCCGGTGCCGTAAGATCAGTGAAGCGCGGCAAGCTGCCGTTAGTGTGTATAGCCTAGTGAGGGCCCGAGTAGGCCGAAGGCGAGTGGCGAGTTAGTACATAAGGGGCAGAGGAGCTTAACCAGCTCACCCCGAAGCATTTACCGGACACAGGATCCGAGCTTACCGGTATCTCTATGACCCAGTAAGGCATAACCGGAATCCCTGGAGAACTACAAGTCCCAGGATCGCTAAGGTGCTGATATGTAACAGAGCCAGGAGACGCTTAGGCCCCGCATACTGGGAGCGTGAACTCCAAGAGAAGGCCCTACCACAAGGTCAGCCAGCGCAGGACAGAGACAAAGTTAGGCCTAGCTCCAGGCAGGTCAGAAAGTTACTACGCAGAGGCAAGAAACAGGAGGCCCTACACCCGCTCATTGGGGAGGATCCTGGTATGCACCCTTCACCCTACAGTGCTCCGGGATGTGCCTGAATTTCCACCAGTAAAAGGTACTGAAGTGACTACCGTGTCCATTCCCGTTCTTGCTCTGACCCAGCTGGGTCTCGCCTGTCCTGCATTCCCCCTGCATACGCTGCCCTGAGACCTAGCTCCACCTGTGGGGAGCTATACCATCGAGCTGCCTTATCACCGGCCTCAGTTGACTGCTGCAGCGCTGGTGCTTGTCACCAGATACCACAGGTGGCGTCATGAACTCTTATAAAATTAACAATTATCCACCCTTTTAAAGAGAGACCCCAGGGTACGGGCCAGGGAGCCGACCACCGCGACATCCCCAAGGCCAGGCAAATGCCCGGGTACCGAGTCATCCCCATCCCCAGGGCTAGTCACATCCTCCTCCACCTCCTCTGCTGACCTCATCGACTGTCTAACTGTGGGTTGACAGTAAGTGGGATCTCCAACCTCGTCATCATCACCCTGTGTGTTATCACACCCGTCGCCCTCAGAGCCAACCTCTTCCTGCCCTGACCGAAAAGTCAAGTTGTCGCTCCAATCAGGTATTTGAGTCTCATCATCGTCTTCATCATTGTCTCCACCAACAGGAGTTACAGTTTGGGAACAAGGGTCTACATTATGCTCAGAACCTTCTTCATCTGGTCCTGGATCCAACTTATAAAGATTCTGGGCATCGGATCAGATCATTTCCTCATCTGGATTAACAGAAGCTCTGGAGCAGACCTCCATTTCCCAGGCTATAGTATGAGTAAACAGCTGGGCAGACTCAGCCATCTGTGTTACCCCATACTCAGACGGGCAGCTGGAGACTTGGGAGCTGTGAGGAAGCAAGTGCGATTGGGGTGACACCTCTGAGGACTGGAGTATTTGTGATGTTGAAATTGAGGTGATGGAGAGCCCACTTGAAGGAGCACTTGATATCCGTTGAAGCACCTGCTGTTTTTGTGCCTCATCTAGAATTTGTAGCGATGGGCGTGTCCGTAAGAATGGGATCGTATTACATTGTCCACGAAAAGAAGTCGACATCTTAGTTTGGCTGGAAGATGGTCTTTCTTCTGCAGATGTTACTCCCCCCCCCACCGTGGGGGGCCTCGACCCACCGGCGGACAGGCACCAGTATTGGGATAGGGGACTGGCCGTCAGGGACCACCGCGGCTCTGGCACAAACCCGGCGACACAGAGGTGGCACAGGCAGGAACGGACTGGCCGTGTCGGCTTCTCACTTTTTGCATTTTAGAAGGGCATGACATGCCTATATCTGTGTCTCCCCCTCCTTTTACTCCTCCACCTCTTTTCTTTTCGCATGACTATATGTACTTGTCACTTTTCCATGTGTTAGTTGTGTCTTCTGAGCAGTTTGTCAGCTTTTGGACACCTTTGAAGGTGTTTTCTATGTGTTTCTATGTGTTTTTGTTTGCCTGCCATTGATTTTAACGGTGTTCGAAGGTGTTCGACGAACAGTTCGGCGAACACACGGGTGTTCGACGAACCGAACCGAACTCGAACACTACGGGGGTGGCTCAACACTAGTCAAAACACCACAGACTGTATGAACAATGCTACCCAGCCAGCAACAATCCTTCCAAAATCAGAGAATGCTGATATGTCCGGCTTTGCAATGTACATGATTCACCGTGATCTAACTAAGACCAGTCTTACAAAGTGTGATGATCAACCCGAGAACTACAGGGGTTGGAAATGTACCTTTAAGATCACATTTAGCGACCTCGGCATCACCGCTGCTGAAGAGCTAGACTTGCTAATCAGGTGGCTCTGGCCACAATCCACAGAACGGGTCAAGAGACTTAAGTCTGTCCACATCAGTAATCCAATCTTCGGTCTCACCGCTGCATGGAAGAGGGTAGAACGAAACTATGGCAGTCCTGAAGCCATAGAAAATGCCCTGTTCAAACGACTAGAGGATTTCCCAAAGGTATCCGGTAAGGACAGTCAAAATTCCAAGAGCTCAGTGACCTCCTGTAAGAGCCTCAGCTGGCCAAAGCAGACCCGTACCTGCCTGGCCCCAGCTGCCTGGACACTGCTCATGGGGTAATCCCAATAGTTTCTAAGCTACCATCCAATATCCGAGAAAGGTGGGCCATGCTTGGATCAAAATACAAAAGGGAAAACCAAGTCTCGTTCCCTCCATTTTCCTTCTTCTGCGAGTTTATTGAAAATATTGCAGAGTGTAAGACTAAAGCAAGTTTTTCCCATGGAGAACCCAATGACCCTGTTTTATCTCCTAAACACGAGAGTCCACGTCTTAACTACTGGAACCGCCAAGCTTCAATGTCCGTCAAGAAGACTGATGTTCTTCCCACACCTACATCATCACAAGACAAGAGCAACAAAGGTGTGAAGGTTGAAAATCCAAATCGTATGTGTCCCATTCATAAGAAACCACATCCCTTAAAGAAGTGCATCGGCTTCAGAAAGAAACCACTCCAGGAATGCAAAGAGCTTCTTAAGAACTTTGGGGTATGTTACAGTTGTTGTGCTTCTACTGAACACTTTGCTAAGGACTGTAAAATCCCTATTAAGTGTTTGGAAAGTGATAGTGAGGATCATGTGCAAGCACTCCATCAGTCCCAATCTAACGCTGCACAGCTTAAGCCTTCCCCAACCACAAGGCAAGGCGGGGAAGATGCTGATCAAACACTGAGTCCTATCACAATATCTTCTTCATGCACAGAAGTCTGTGGAGAAGGCCTCTGGGACAAGTCGTGTGCGAAGATATGCCTGGTGAACTTGTATCCCAAGGGTCAACCAGAGAAAACCGTAAAGGTGTATGTTATCCTGAATGATCAGAGCAACCGATCACTCACAAGGTCAGAACTCTTTGATCTATTTGATTTAAAGGGAAATGCTCGCCCCTACACCTTGGGCACCTGTAGTGATGTTACGGAGGTCTCTGAGAGAAGAGCCAATGGAATTATGGTATCTTCTCTTAAGAACAATGTGGAAATACCCCTACCCACTCTGGTCAAATGCAACCAGATACTGTGCAACAGAGAGGAAATCCCAATTCCAGAGGCTGCACTCCATCACCCTCATCTAAGGAGTTTGGCAAACAAGATGCCAGCTCTTAACAACAGCACAAACATCTTGATTCTGCTCGGCAGAGACATTCTGCCGCTACACAAGGCACGTCAGCAAATCAACGGGCCACATGACACTCCATTTGCTCAACGCATTGTTCTTTGCTGGGCTATCATAGGCAATGTCTGTATAGAAAAGATGAAGAGACCTACGAGGATTTCCTCATTTAAGACTCACGTCCTACCAAATGGTCACAGCACTTACTTTCAACCATGTCCACATCATTACGGGGTAAAAGAGAAGATAAGCGACAGTAAGTGGCAGCAAGAAACCTCTGACTACACAAACATGTTCCTGTCCCGTGATGGCAGTGTTCAATTCTATGAGAGAAGACAACCAGTTAGCACCTGCAAGAGAGAACAAAGAATTCATAAGGATTATGGAAAAGGAATTCGCCCAAGACGATTCAAATAGCTGGGTAGCACCTTTACCTTTTTTTTGTTCTCCAAGAACAAGGTTACCTGATAATCTGCAACAAGCAACGGCGAGGTTTTCATCTCTTAAACACACCTTAAAGAAAAGGCCAGAGATGGAGAAAACAGTTTGTCGACTTCATGCAGGATATCTTCGACAGAGGTCATTCAGAACCCGCACCTCTGCTAAAGGAAGGAGAAGAATGCTGGTATCTCCCATCCTTTGGTGTCTACCATCCTCGCAAACCCAGCCAAATTTGAGTGGTGTTTGACTCCAGTGCTCAGTATCAAGGCATCTCTCTCAATAGCCTGCTCCTCACTGTGCCTAATCTAAACAACAGCCTTATAGGAGTACTGATTCGCTTTAGACAAGAACCGGTTGCAGTAATGGCTGACATTCAACAAATGTTTCATTGTTTTTGAGGGAAGACAGCAGAAACTACCTCAGGTTCCTATGGCACAAAGACAATGACGTCCGCAACGAGGTCATAGGCTACAGGATGAAAGTGCACGTCTTCGGGAACAGCCCCTCGCCTGCCATAGCAATCTACGGACTAAGACGGACAGCACAGGAAGGTGAGACAGAGTATGGGCCTGATGCTCGTTTATTTGTGGAAAGAAACTTCTACATAGATGATGGGCTTAAGTCTATGCCCACAAGCGAAGAGACAATTGATCTGCTCTCTAGAACAACAGAGGATCACGCAGCTAGCGTAAGGAATCTTGTTCTGGGTTCTGACGTTCCTCCTATGCAACGCAGCCTCTGTCTGCTTTGGTATAATAAGCAGGACACGTTCACATTCCAGGTGTCAGCTTGTGATAAACCTTTCACTAAACGAGGAGTCCTAGCTGTTCTGAACAGCATCTGCGATCCTCTCGAGTTTATTGTACCCATCACCATTCAAGGCAAGATACAGTTGACCACTGAGAGCACGGATTGGGACACTCTGCTACCATCCCAGAAACAACAAAGGTGGGAGACATAGAAGAAGTCTCAGAAAGTCTTAGAGCATCTCCAAGTTCCACGTTGTTATTCCCTAGCACCCTTTCAGTCACCACCAGAAGAGAAGTCCACATTTTCTCTGACGCTTCTACAGAGGCCATAGCTGCTGTAGCCTACCTGAATACCTTGGAAGCCAGCAACAAGGTACATTGCGGATTCGTCCTCGATAAGGCAAAACTAATCCCGAAACCTGCTCACTCTGTACCAAGACTCGAACTTTGTGCTGCCGTACTGGCAGTGGAATTAGCTGAAGCTATAAAGGACAAATTGGACATTGCTATTGATTCATTTACATTCTACACAGACAGTAAAGTGGTACTTGTTTACATTTATAACCAACAAACAATTTTACGTCTACGTCAGCAGTAGAGTAGAGCGTATCAGAAGCTTTTCTATCCCTGAGCAGTGGCACTACGTCTCTAGTGACCTGAACCCAGCTGACCGAGGGACAAGACTCACAGCCGCGTCTAAACTCAACATGTGGCTGTCACCTCCTAGGCTTCTATATGAGGATTCCAGTTCAAAGGACTTCAACAACACTTATGAGCTGGTGGAACCGAAGTCTGACAAAGAGATCAGACCAATCATATCTACTCGCTACACTTCTGTGATGCCAAAATTTAAACTAAGATCTCACCGCTTTGAATGCTTCTCAAGATGGTCAGCGGTCATGTGGGACATAGCTCGTCTTATTCCCATCGCTCATTCAGAGTGTTGTGGCTGGCATATGTGTGGAGGACACCCTTCTGTTGCTGACATCAGAAATGCCGAGCAATTCATCATTCGATGTGTGCAACAAGAAGAATATGGTCACGAGATCGACAGTATCACCAAAGGTACTAGCCTGTTTAAGAACAGTTCGCTGCTTGAATTGAACCCAGTGGTTGATCATCACGGACTGTTAAAGGAGGGTGGTCATATAGTGAAGCCTGATCTAAGTGATAAGGAGGTCTGCCGGCCTATGGATCGTGGGGATGAAGGGATGTGTCTCCTCAGTGCTCCATAAATGCATTAAGTGTCAAAAATTAAGAGCAAAACACCAACATCAACAGATGGCAAATCTTCCAGCAGATCGGCTAAATTCACATACGTCAGCATAGATGTTTTTGGCCTATGATCAGCCATTACAAGAAGGACCCGTGGTGGAGCCCAAAACAGTAAGAGGTGGGCCATGCTTAGCATCTGATCAGTTTACATTGAGGTAATTGAATCCATGGATTCCTCTATCTTCATCAATGCCCTCAGAAGATTCCTTTCTCTCTGGGGACCTGCTAAGCAGCTCAGATCTGACGGTGGCACTAACTTTGTGGGAGCGTGCAAGGAACTACAGTTAGACAACTTTTTGACTGACAACGGGTGCACTTGGGTGTTCAACCCTCCACATTCATCGCATGTGGGAGGATCCTGGGAACGTACTGTATGATTGGAATTGCTGGAAGAATCCTTGATTCGATGTTGATGGATCATAAGTTACCTCTCACCCACAAAGTCCTGGTTACCATCTTGGCAGAAGTGTCTGCAGTAATAAATGCAAAACCATTGGTACCAGTATCGTTGGACCCTGATGCTCCAATGATCCTTACTCCTTGTACACTTTTTACTCAGAAGGTTGGAGCTGCCACAATCCCTCCAGGAAAGTTTGTGGATGGGGACATTTACAGACGTCAGTGGAAGCAGGTACAACACTTGTCTAATGTCTTTTGGCACCGCTGGAAGACTGAATACTTGCACTTGCTTCAAAGCCGTCACAAGTGGCAGACTACAAAACCTAATCTCCAAGAGGGAGGCCTCATCCTCCTTAAGGATAAAGAAGCTCATTGCAATGACTGGCAAATGGGTCTTATCACTAAGGTTACACCAAGCAACAATGGAAAGACCCGTAAGGTGGAAGTCAAGGTTACGAAAGGTGGTTCAACTCGTATTTTCTTCCGTCCAGTCACTGAACTTGTACTGTTTTTACCAAAGAAGGACATCACATGAAATACATTGTTTCTGGACACAACTTACGGTGGGGAGCTTACTACCATACATCCTCCAGCTGTGTTGGAACATTTGAACTTTTTCCAGTGGATTATTGGGTTGGTGGAAGTGTTTGCATGTTGCGGTTTCCGCCATCTGGAGATGGGTTTTCCATTTTGGACTTGGACTATCCTTCTGTTGAGGACTTCAGGCCTCCAACTGAAAATTGGACTACATAAATTGGACTACAATGGTTATTCTTGCATGCTTGTTTTCTCTTTTGTCTATGAGGTCTACAATGACATCGCCAGAAGACATCACGTCATAGAATCATTGAAATCTAAAGATTTCAAACGGGGAGTGTTTTGTCCCATGATTGGGACATTTACAGTTTATCCTGGACATTTTAATTGCTGTATTGCATTTCTTCTATTTCCATGTGTTTTGGGGTTGCTGTGTACTGCTGTGTATTGCATAGCTGTAAGTTTCTCTTTCCTTGAAGTTTTTACTTCCCTCTCTCTGTCTCCCTCTGTTGGCTGTGATGTCACTATATCTTTCTTCTTCCTGCTTCCCCTCTCATTCTCCATCTTGGCACCATAGGAAGCTCATGTGCTTTCAGCCTGTCTGAAGAAAGTCTTTCTTTACCTGCTGCTTTGTATGCATTTAACAAGAGTGCTTAAAGAAATCAAAGTCTGTTCTGAATTCTTCACAACATGTGTGCCTGCAGCTGAGTTAAGCTATCTGTTACCATCGCCAATTGTAAGTACAGGTGAAGAGATCCAGCATCTCACAGAGCAATATTTACAGCCACATGCCATGGGGACAGAATAACTGAAATCTATCAGTAGTTACAAAGTAATCCTGCCACTTAGTGAAAAATATTATCAGCTTGTTCAACTGATGGTCTATAAAAAGGTGTCTCATTTCCAAGGTGCCATACAAGAAACTTCTCATGATGGTGTTGCAAAACATACTGATGTCATTGGTTATTTAACCCTCTGTATCTAGCAGAAACACATATGTATCAGTCAGAATATTTAATAATGAAATATAATGTTTGGTTTACAAAAACAACCCAATAATACAAGTGACGAATCCCATGGTAATTCACATATATTAATCATAGAACTTGTGAAATAAGAATTGAAAACGTCACCAATTTTCTAAATAAATTTATTTTTAAAGGTGCTATTGACATGAAATTCTCACCAGATGTTGGTAACAACCCATCCAATCCACAAAGGCAAAGGAACCAAACCATAGCATTTCATAAATTAATATATATACAGTGAAGTAAATAATTATTTGATCCCTTGCTGTTTTTGTAAGTTTGCCCACTGACAAAGACATGAACAGTCTATAATTTTAAGGATAGGTTAATTTTAACATTGAGAGATAGAATATTCCCAAAAAATCAAGAAGATCACATAAATAATACCTTTAATTAAATTTGCAGGCTTGTAATCTACACAATTCAGAGGGCATTTTTCCGTTTTGGTAAAAAAAAATGTTAGAAAGGAAAATCATTCTCTTCAGAGTTAATGCTCTAAATACATTCCCAGTCAGTTTGCATCCATATGTTGCCTATATTTTTCATTGTATTGGACAAAAAACTGTTAATCACAGCAGAGGTACAAGGTCTATTTGTTGTCAATGAAATGAGCAACCTCACTCCTCCCTCCCTTAGTTCAATGTGGCAATTGTCAAATATTTAATCATTCCCATGACACCTACTATTGAACAAAAGGTGAATTTCTTGAAAGTCCTTGAAAAAACGTAGACTATACAACCACAGCACAACTTAATACATTCCGCACTTATATACATTCTGTAAACCTGGACACAATCTAGACATATCCTTGAGACTTGAATTTAATACATAAGCAGACTGTACATAGCGACATACACACTGGGGTATGCTGCTTACACAAAGGGGCACTATGTGATAGAAGGTACTATTACAGAGATCCATAGTGGCACTGTGGGAAAAAAAGCAATCCCGCTGGGTGCAACCTGACTCTCTGTGGAGCTGGACTTAGAGCTGATTTCTGCAATCTTAAAAGGGAATCTGTCAGTGCAGGAGTTAGTGCACACATTATTCTTACTTTACTGCAGACATTCACTAGACAGCCATACCATAAGGCGGTTCATGCTCGGAAATCCTTCAATGTGGCTGAATTACAACAATTTTTCAAAGATGATTGGCCAAAATTCCTCCAGAGTGTTGTAAAAGACTCATTGCAAATTATCTCAAACACTTGATTGCAGTTGTAGCTGCTAAGGGCCCAACCAGTTATTAGGTTTAGGGGGCAATCACTTTTTCACACAGGGCCCTCTAGGTTTGGATTTCTTTTTTCCTTAAAAAAAAGACCTTCATTTAAAAACTGAATTTTTTATTTACTTTTGTTATCTTTGTCTAATATTTAAATTTGTTTTGTGATCTGAAACATATAAGTGTGACAAACATCCAAAGGAATAAGAAATCAGGAAGGGGACAAACACTTTTTCACACCACTGTATGTCTATACTGTAATGCTTTTGGGAACCCTATCCTGCACAGGGTAAGGCTGCGTGCACACAATGCGTTTTTCATGCGTTCCGCTGCGGAATTTCCGCAGTGGAAACGCATCAAAAACGCATGGTAATCCGCACCCCATGGTCCCCAATGGCACTCCGCAATGTCAATGCACATGCTGCGGATTTTTCCGCAGCCTTTCTGCAGCGCTCATAAATCCGCAGCATGTTCATTAATTTTGCGGAAGCGCAGCGGAAGTGTCGCCAATGACTTGCATTGAGACGCATAGAATCCGTGTCTGTACATTTGTGCAAGCGGATAATATGCATTTCAATGTGCGTATGGTACCCAGTTCTGGAGGAGAGAAGACTCTCATCCAGACCTGGGTACCATTGTACCTGTAAAAAAAAGAATAAAATAAAAACTAAAGTTTATATTCACCTGTCCAGTGGCCCCTGCAGCGCTTCTCCTTCCAGGACCTGAGATGACGTCGCGGTCATGTGACCGCAGCCTGTCTCGCGAGATGCCGGCAAGCCAGGAAGGAACCAGGAAGGAGCGCGACAGCACACGGCATCGGAGGTAAGTATAGCTTTATTTTTTTTATTTTTACGGTCACACTGTATAAATCCATGCCGTTTGCATGGATTTATACAGTATGACCTAGTTGTCAAGCACTTTCCAAGTGATGCTATCGCCTTGAAAGTGCTTGTCAGTCCGCATGCAGAAACACATGCGTTAACGCATGTGGATACGCATGTGAATCCGCATGTATTCCGCATGTATTCTGCAGGAAAAATGCATGCACAATCTGCATGCGTTTTTTCTGCAGGGAGATGCAGAAATGCTGCAGAAATTTTCTGCTTCATTTCTGCATCGTGGGCACATAGTCTTAATATCAGAAATGTGAAACTTCTCTTAATAAAACGGATGATTTTTGACTGAGTTTTTAAAAAGCCGTTGATTATTTACTTTCTGAACAACAAACCTGTTGTTGATCCCATAAAAAGGAATATTTTCAGACATTTTGTTAAAAAGCCATTTCTTTTTCACTTTTCAAACAAACCTATTGCTCAACCCAAAGAGAAAACATTTTTGGATTGTCTTTCATAAGCCATTGCATTGCTTTATTGGTAATTTTTTCTAGGCCATTGTGTTGCTACTCCAAGAAAGGGACACTGTAAGAACTCATTAATATTTATTTTGACTGTTAAACGATGACAAGCCATAGCTTTTTTGCTTTTAAAATAATAAGCCTGCTACTACTTCTCAAAAAGGGATAATTTTTGGACCACTATTTGTTAAACTGTCATGACATCCACATGGTAGCCATATGTCATGCCCGTACTTATAAATATTCATTGTACACAGAAGAAGCCATGGCTTATTTTAATTATTTTTTTTATGAAAAATAGCAACAATATTGCTGTTTGGAAAGTAAAGAAACAATGGCTTGGTTTCTTCTAACCATTCAAACAGTATTAATTATCCTTTTTAGAAATGATGTACTTTTTTATTTTAATAAGCATAAAATGTTTGACAGTGCTGAATGTTATTTAAAAGGCTGTAAGTTACTAGCATTTACCATCTGTTTACCTATAAACATATATGTTGATATCACTTAGACATTGCAAAGGTTGTGTTTGCATTAAAGAGTTTCAAAGAGCATTGGATACAATACTATGAAACCTCAGAGTATCATACATGTCTTTTCAAAGCAATTGGAAGTTGCAGTACTTTCAAGTTGCTGCAAATCAATAAGTTGTTAATTGCATTTCCTGGCAAAATTTTGCAAGCTAGCAAATTAGAATTTCAAAAGGTTCACTCATCTCTAATATATGTATTTATCAGTTTAGCTGAATTCCAAATGCATTAACTTGTATATAGATGCCTTTTCATGTAAGTACTATAAAAAACAGATGAGAAAGAACAAGATTTACGTTGTTACTAAACACTTATGAGTAGCGTTGAGCGATACCTTCCGATATCGGCAAATATCGGATCGGATTGGATCGGACCGATACCCAAAAAGTATCGGATATCGCCGATTCCGATACCGGAAACCAATGCAAGTCAATGGGACAGAAATATCAGAATGAAAATAAACCCTTTCTTTCCTTGTAGGTTAATTCTACATGAAGGAAAACAACTAAGAATAATGTAGAATGTATTAGGGGAGGTGGGGGAGACAATAAAGGCATAGAGGTTTAGCCCAATCAAATGGAATAGCAGGAATTAATTTTTTTTTTAAGACATTCTGAGTTATGGAAATATTGACTATGTTAAGTATTTTCATATTTTGTCAGATATTTATGTTTCACTACTTCCATGCTCTTCACCTTCTTTTTTACTTCTCCCACACTTTCTCCTTCATCATCCTCAGCATCAGCATCTTTTTCATCCACTTCTTCTTCACCTTCTTCATCTTCTTCTTCTTCACCTTCTTCGTATTATTCTTTTTTTTTACATTCTTCATATTCTTCTTATTCAACTATTATTCTTCTTCATATTCTATTTCTTCATCTTCTTCATATTCTTCTTCTTCATCATATTCTTATTTGTGACAGGCATTCCTGTAGTTGTTATCTATAAAAGTTTGGACATTACACCTTTCGTTATGCCCGTCACAAAAGAATTACAACAGGATTTGTCCGCGTTCAGTTTGGCCTGCAGCAGCAGGTCTTTTCCAGGGGCACCACGAGGAGGAACGGACTCACCCCCATACACTGCTTAGTCATCTTCTGCTTATAATTTAGACATTATCTTTTGCTCTGATTTTTAGTCTTATGCTTAATGTTCTTCCGCTTTTTGTTCTGCAGCTTCTTGTACTTCTGCTTCTTGGTTTTCTGTCTCTTGTTCTTCTGTATCTTGGTGGTTGTCTTCTCTTCTTTGTCCTCTTGGTCAACTTCTTCAGGGTCATCTTCTTGGTCTTCTTCGGGGTGGTCTTCAGGGTCGTCGTCTTCGGGGTCCTCGTCTTCAGGGTCGTCTTCGGGGGTCCTCGTCTTCGGGGTCCTCGTCTTCTTCGGGTTGGTCTTCATGGTCCTCATCTTCAGGGTCCTCGTCTTAGGGGTCCTCGTCTTCGGGGTGGTCTTCAGGGTCCTCGTCTTCTTCGGGGTGGTCTTCAGGGTCCTTGTCTTCAGGGTCGTCATCTTCGGGGTCCTCGTCTTCTTCGGGTTGGTCTTCAGGGTCCTCGTCTTCAGGGTCCTTGTCAGGGAGATCCAGAGTGATTACCAAGAACCATTTCAAAAAGCTTGAACTTGGAAATGTAGCAGAAGGTACAAGAAGGCTGAGGAGCTACCGAGGACCAGCTGACGGTACTGAAACCCGGATGGGTAGCAGAAGGTGCAAGAGCCAATGGAACTACCGAGGACCAGCTGATGGCACAGGAACTCGGTTACTAAGCAGGAGGTACCTGTGCCAGAAAGCACTACCAAGGACCAGCAGACGTTGGTTGAACTTGGATACCGAGAAGGAGGCACCTAATCCAAAGGCACTGCCGAGAACCAGCTGACGGTACTGGAACCCGGATGGGTAGTAGAAGGTACAAGAGCCAATGGAACTACCGAGGACCAGCTGACGGCACAGGAACTCGGTTACTAAGCAGGAGGTAACTGTACCAGAAAGCACTACCAAGGACCAGCAGATGTTGGTGGAACTTGGATACCGAGAAGGAGGCACCTAATCCAAATGCACTGCCGAGAACCAGCTGACGGTACTGGAACCCGGATGGGTAGCAGAAGGTACCCATGTAAAAAAAATTTTCAAGGCCGCGAGCCGGCCGCAGTTACCAAAGTCCACAGTCCTACAGGGGGTGCTTGTCCTATTGGCACTATGGAACCAGCCTTCATTGCCAGATCCCGCAGCCCACATAGGAGTCACCTAAACTGCAGGCACCATAGAGTCGGCTAACCCGACCGCAACACGACAGGACAATGCATTGGAGGCAAAGTGACGTCGACACTACCCGGAAACAGCTGGCGTACTGGAACCAGGCTGGGCAGGAGGGAGTACCCGTGCCAAAGACACTGCTGGGAAACAGCTGGCAGTGCTGGAACCAAGGGTAACTACTAAAAACAGAGTGGAGCCAGAGGCGTAATTGGAGCAACTTTAAAATCTGTAGTAGTGTGAATGTGGACAGAGCAGGAGAATTTGCCGGACACACAGCAGGGGAACAGCTGACGTTACTGAACCCCAATAACACTGGAGCAAGTGTTGACTGTGCAGACGGCACTTCTGAGCAGCAACTAGCGGTATTGGAGCCCAGGGTAAATACTAAAAACAGAGGAGCCAGAGGTATAATTGGAGCAAGTTTTAAATCAGTAGTACAGTGGATGTGGACAAAGCAGGAGAATTTGCCGGACACACAGCTAGGGAACAGCTAACGTTACTGGACCCCAATAACACTGGAGCAAGCGTTGACTGTGCAGACGGCACTTCTGAGCAGCAACTAGCGGTATTGGAGCCCAGGGTAAATACTAAAAACAGAGGAGCCAGAGGTGTAATTGGAGCAAGTTTTAAATCAGTAGTACAGTGGATGTGGACAAAACAAGGGAATTTGCCGGACACACAGCTGGGGAACAGCTGACGTTACTGAACCCCTATAACACTGGAGCAAGCGTTGACTGTGCAGACGGCACTTCTGAGCAGCAACTAGCGGTATTGGAGCCCAGGGTAAATACTAAAAACAGAGGAGTCAGAGGTGTAATTGGAGCAAGTTTTAAATCAGTATGACAGTGGATGTGGACAAAGCAGGAGAATTTGCCGGACACACAGCTGGGGAACAGCTGACGTTACTGAACCCCAATAACACTGGAGCAAGCATTGACTGTGCAGACGGCACTTCTGAGCAGCAACTAGCGGTATTGGAGCCCAGGGTAAATACTAAAATCAGAGGAGCCAGAGGTATAATTGGAGCAAGTTTTAAATCAGTAGTACAGTGGATGTGGACAAAGCAGGAGAATTTGCCGGACACACAGCAGGGAAACAGCTGACGTTACTGAACCCCAATAACACTGGAGCAAGCGTTGACTGTGCAGATGGCACTTCTGAGCAGCAACTAGCGGTATTGGAGCCCAGGGTAAATACTAAAAACAGAGGAGCCAGAGGTGTAATTGGAGCAAGTTTTAAATCAGTAGTACAGTGGATGTGGACAAAACAAGGGAATTTGCCGGACACACAGCTGGGGAACAGCTGACGTTACTGAACCCCTATAACACTGGAGCAAGCGTTGACTGTGCAGACGGCACTTCTGAGCAGCAACTAGCGGTATTGGAGCCCAGGGTAAATACTAAAAACAGAGGAGTCAGAGGTGTAATTGGAGCAAGTTTTAAATCAGTATGACAGTGGATGTGGACAAAGCAGGAGAATTTGCCGGACACACAGATGGGGAACAGCTGACGTTACTGAACCCCAATAACACTGGAGCAAGCATTGACTGTGCAGACGGCACTTCTGAGCAGCAACTAGCGGTATTGGAGCCCAGGGTAAATACTAAAATCAGAGGAGCCAGAGGTATAATTGGAGCAAGTTTTAAATCAGTAGTACAGTGGATGTGGACAAAGCAGGAGAATTTGCCGGACACACAGCAGGGAAACAGCTGACGTTACTGAACCCCAATAACACTGGAGCAAGCGTTGACTGTGCAGATGGCACTTCTGAGCAGCAACTAGCGGTATTGGAGCCCAGGGTAAATACTAAAAACAGAGGAGTCAGAGGTGTAATTGGAGCAAGTTTTAAATCAGTATGACAGTGGATGTGGACAAAGCAGGAGAATTTGCCGGACACACAGCTGGGGAACAGCTGACGTTACTGAACCCCAATAACACTGGAGCAAGCATTGACTGTGCAGACGGCACTTCTGAGCAGCAACTAGCGGTATTGGAGCCCAGGGTAAATACTAAAATCAGAGGAGCCAGAGGTATAATTGGAGCAAGTTTTAAATCAGTAGTACAGTGGATGTGGACAAAGCAGGAGAATTTGCCGGACACACAGCAGGGAAACAGCTGACGTTACTGAACCCCAATAACACTGGAGCAAGCGTTGACTGTGCAGACGGCAGCAACTCGCGGTATTGGAGCCCAGGGTAAATACTAAAAACAGAGGAGCCAGAGGTGTAATTGGAGCAAGTTTTAAATCAGTAGTACAGTGGATGTGGACAAAGCAGGAGAATTTGCCGGACACACAGCTGGGGAACAGCTGACGTTACTGAACCCCAATAACACTGGAGCAAGCGTTGACTGTGCAGACGGCACTTCTGAGCAGCAACTAGCGGTATTGGAGCCCAGGGTAAATACTAAAAACAGAGGAGCCAGAGGTGTAATTGGAGCAAGTTTTAAATAAGTAGTACAGTGGATGTGGACAAAGCAGGAGAAATTGCCGTCCGCACAGTCGGGTAACAGCTGACGTTACTGAACCCCAATAACACGGCAGCAAGTGTTGACTGTGCTGACGGCACTTCCGAGCGCCAACTGGCAGTGTTGGAGCTTAGGGATAATACTGAAAACAGAGGAGCCAGAGGTGTAATTGGAGCAACTTTAAAATCTGTAGTAGTGAGAATGTGGACAGAGCAGGAGAAATTGCCGTCCGCACAGCAGGGGAACAGCTGACGTTACTGAACCTCAATAACACGGCAGCAAGTGTTGGCTGTGCAGACGGCACTACCGAGCGCCAACTGGCGGTGTTGGAGCTCAGGGATTACAGTTCAGGTGGTAGAAACATGAACACAACAGGAGACCTGGATACTGTTGCCAACCAATTATTTATTCTGGAAGAGGACTGGCAAATTCATGAGAGATCCAGGCCTTGTTCATTTTGAGAAAAGTAAGCCGGTCAATGTTATTGGAGGATAGTCGCATGCGACGGTCTATTAGTACACCACCTACGGCACTAAAGACGCGCTCCGATAATACACTAGCAGCAGGGCAAGCTAGCACCTCCAATGCATACTGACTAAGCTCTGGCCATATATCCAGCTTACAGACCCAAAACTTAAAGAGAGAAGAGCCGTCTGGGAGTACACTAAGAGGGCAAGACATGTAGTCTGTCACCATCTGACGGAAACGTTGCCTCCTGCTGACTGGAGCCGTCTGTGATGGTGTAGACATTTGTGGCGGCGGGGACTCAAAACTTTGCCATATTTCGGCCATACTGGTCTTGCCTTGTGCTGAGGCGCTGCTTCTGCTCCCTCTTTGTGCAGAGCTTCCTCCACTGCCTCGACACACTGAGCTGCTTTGTAAAGCACTAGCAGCACTGCTCTCGGTTGGAATGGAGAACATGATGGAATACACCAGTGCGTCTTGGTACTCCCGCATTTTACGCTCCCGGTTCAACGGTGTTATGAGGCTTTGTAAGTTGTCCCGGTAGCGAGGATCTAGGCGGGTGGGCACCCAATAATCAGCCGTGTTGAGAATGTGGGCGATGCGGCGGTCGTTTCTCAGGCACTGCAGCATGAAATCAACCATGTGCTGCAGACTGCCAACTGGCCAAGAAACGCTGTCCCCTGCTTGAGGCGTGATCTCTGCCTGCTCTGCATCACCCCACCCTCGCTCTAGATACTGACTACTAGAGCATTGTGTACCTCCCTCCTCTGGACAGATGTCTTCCTCATCCATTGACTCCTCCTCATCCTCCTCACAAAGTGTCCCCTGCCTAGGCCTTTGTGAGGAACCACGTTGTGCAGACTGTAGAGAAGCAGATGGCATTTGTGACTCCTCATCCTCCACCTCTTCCAAAACCTCGTCCCTTAGTGCTTGCAGTGTTTTTTCAAGCAGGCAGATAAGGGGGATAGTCATGCTGACTAGTGCATCATCTGCACTCGCCATCCACGTGGAATAATCGAAGGCACGCAAAACGTGGCAAATGTCCTTCATAGAGGCCCACTCAGTGGTGGTGAAGTGTGAACGGCGCCCACTGCGACTTCTTTGCGCCTGCTGCAGCTGGTACTCCATTACTGCTGCCTGCTGCTCACACAACCTCTCCAACATACGTAACGTTGAATTCCACCTGGTGGGTAGGTCACATATGATGCGATGTTCTGGAAGATATAATCGGCGCTGCAGAGCTGCAATGCGTGATCTTGCGTTGCTGGAACGCCGCAAGTGAGCGCACTCTATGCGGACTTTGTGAAGCAGTGCATCAAGATCCGGATAGTCCCTCGAAAAACTCTGCACGACCAAGTTGAGCACATGTGCCAGACATGGGATGTGAGTAAGGTTGCCTAGGCCCAGGGCCGCCACCAGATTTCTGCCATTGTCACACACTACCATGCCTGACTGGAGATTCGCTGGCACAAACCACACATCACTCTGCTGCTTGATGGCATTCCAGAGCTCCTGCGCTGTGTGGCTTCGATTCCCCAAAGAAATTAATTTTAATACGGCCTGTTGACGTTTGGCCACGGCTGTGCTCATATCGGTCATCATAACAGGTAACCGTTCATGGGTCGATGTGGAGGTAGACCGTGACGGCTCCTGCAGCGCTGATTCAGAGGAACTGGAGTATGAGGAGGAGTCAATGTGTACAGACTGGATTTCTGCAATCCTTGGAGTTGGAGGAACACGTACAGCGCCACTCTCAAGATCTGTACCCGGCTCCACAACATTTACCCAATGGGCAGTGAGGGAAAGGTATCGTCCCTGTCCATGCTTACTGGTCCATGCATCGGTGGTCAGGTGAACCTTGCTACTGACGGCGTTTTGTAGCACATGTTTAATTTTTCCCTCCACATGATGTTGCAGGGCAGGGACGGCTTGCCTGCTGAAATAAAAGCGGCTGGGCACGTTGTATTGTGGGACTGCCAATGCCATAAAGTTACGGAAGGTGTCAGTCTCCACCAGCCTGAATGATAGCATTTCAAGGGCCAGTAGTTTAGCAATGCCAGCATTCAGAGCCTGTGCTCGGGGGTTGTTTGCCAAGTATGGGCGCCTTTTCTCCCATGCCTGTGCTAATGATGGCTGTAGACTGGCCTGGGAGTGTGAGGATGACTGGGAAAGTGGTGCTGTGGGTGGAATTACACTGTGTCTCTGTACAACAGTGCCAGAGATTCTTCCATGGCGATCCTGTGAGGAAGCCGAACCAGCTGTGTGTGAGCTGGAGGAAGAGGCTACAACACGAGCTGAAGAGGTGGTAGGTGGCACTGTAGGTTGGCCTAGGTCTTCAGTGTGTTTTTGTAACTCCACCACGTGCTTTGTCCGCACATGTTTCCACATATTTGTGGTATTGAGGTTGCTGACACTTTTCCCTCTTTTCACCTTCTGATTACACAGCTTGCATTTGACAAAGCAAATGTCATCTGCAACTGTGTCAAAAAAGGACCAGGCACTGCAAGTCTTGGGAGCGTCCGCTTTGGATTTTGGAAGAGCCATGCTCCTAATGGGTGCCAAAGTGGAGGCTACAGGCAACCAAGTCTGCCCCCTCCCTCTCCCTCCTTTTTGGGCTGTTCGGGGAATCTCTTCCTCAGAGCTGCTCCCACCACCTTCCTGTCACTCACGCCATGATGGGTCAAGGACCTCATCATCTACACCACCCTCTTCAACAACTGCTTCTCCTGGGTAGTCTCGACAGCACAGTACGCACCAGAAAGTGGCACCTGAGTCTCATCATCAGATGCGTACTGAGGTGTGCTGCTGACCATAGGCACTGGCCCACCTGCCTCTTCAGATTCAGAGAGACAAAACGGTTGCGCATCACTGCATACTACCTCTTCTTCAAATTCTCGAATTCTGCTTGGCTGGCCCCCTCTTTCCAAGCCAAGAGATTCAGAGAACAGAAGTAGAGATGGCTCCTGTCCAGGGCTCTCTGACTGCCTGGGCAATTTGGCAGGTGGTGAAGAGACAGATGGGTGCTCTTCAGTGCTCAGGACCTGAGAGGATCTGGAACTAATTGAAGTCGATGCGTTAGCTGCCATCCATCCGACAACGGCTTCAATTTGGTCCTCCCGCAGCAGTGGGGTACGGCTAGCTCCTACAAAGCTGCGCATAAAGGACTGTTCCCTGGTAAAACTGGGGGATGCTGAGTCACTGGTGCCCGCAGCAGGCACAGAATCCCCACGTCCTCTCCCTGCAGGCACAGAATCCTCACATCTTCTCCGTGCAGAAACTCCACGACCACGACCACGACCACATGCCTTACTCCCTGCCTTCTTCATCTTGGTAGACTGATAAAGATAGGCAGAAAAGTACTAAGGGCTTAGTGTGCTTATTCCTGAACAGCTGCTAACAGGTATAATAAGAAACACTAATTTTATAAAGTGTGGACTAGACTTTAATATGAGCTATTGTGGCCTACACAACTGTAAAGTGGAGTGTTTGGTGAACTTTATTTAGGTTTTTTTTGTCACAAAAACACACTGGATGTACCCAAAGATGTAATACCGATAGTATCACAAACTTTTTGTAGCTATTACAATATAGGAAGGTAACCTACAATGCTATAGATGAGGCTACAAAAAATAGGCTAATACTAATCTGGCTGGGGCTGCAGGGCACAATGCTGCAGAAAGGCTCCTCTAACTACTCCTATATAGTGTGTTTGGAACCAATGTAGCTGAATACGGATGGAACCACCACACTAATAGGAGAAATCAGGAAAAATTATGAATTGGCAAAAAAGGACAATGTATGAGGCAGTGACACACACTGAGTGCACTACAACCAGACGTGGCTGAAGCACACACTACAGGGTGAGCTGCACTCACACATACAGACCTTGCAGACAGCTTTGAACAGTGCAGATGCAGAGCACTGTGCACTAGCGCTGCAAGACAAAAAAAATTTCTCTATCTACTCCTATATAGTGTGTTTGGAACCAATTTAGCTGAATACGGATGGAACCACCACACTAATAGGAGATATCAGGAAAAATTATGAATTGGCAAAAAAGAACAATGTATGAGGCAGTGACACACACTGAGTGCACTACAACCAGACGTGGCTGAAGTACACACTACAGGGTGAGCTGCACTCACACACACAGACCTTGCAGACAGCGGTGAACAGTACAGATGCAGAGCACTGTGCACTAGCGCTGCAAGACAAAAAAAAATTCTCTATCTACTCCTATAGTGTGTTTGGAACCAATTTAGCTGAATACGGATGGAACCACCACACTAATAGGAGATATCAGGAAAAATTATGAATTGGCAAAAAAGGACAATGTATGAGGCAGTGACACACACTAAGTGCACTACAACCAGACGTGGCTGAAGCACACACTACAGGGTGAGCTGCACTCACACACACAGACCTTGCAGACAGCGGTGAACAGCACAGAGAACTGTGCACTAGCGCTGCAAGGCACAGCGATTTATAAAGTAGCTTGGGTAAAGCAGAATTGACCAAATAGGTAGCTAAAACTGTCCCTCAGAACAACAGCGTCCTATCCCTAACTGAATTCACAGCAGAGTGAGCTCAAAATGGTGGCGGCGGCTTTTATAGTACATCATGACATCATTTCAGCAGCCAATCACAGCCATGCCATTAGTTAAGATGCCTACATGCCTAACAGGATGTGCCCACACTTCTTATGATCCTCAATGACTGAATAAAATGAAACTGGCTCATTGCATTATGGGAACTTCCGATTCCGGTATACGATATTGCAAAAGTATCGGAATTAAGGATCGGAATTCCGATACCGCGAACATCGGCCGATACCCGATATTTCAGTATCGGAATGCTCAACACTACTTATGAGGTGTTCTTATACCACTCAGAGATGAGCATCATTTATTTTTTCTGCAGATTAGAATTCAATCTATCTGGCTAAAACTAGTTGTATTGTTTTGAAGCCATATCCTTTTGCCAAGTATTAAGACAAGCAATAGTGCAAGGCAAAGCTCAGTCTCCGCACAAAAAGCATTTTCATGTGAAGCTGGTTAAAATGTACACTTCAAAAGAACCTGGTCAGTTGTCATGAAAATATTGCTCATTATTATTACCCCCAAGGATGATAATAGCTTCTTACCAAAGCCAAAAGCAAATAAACATTCATTTGATTTTGTTATTATTATGTTCCTACTATTCATATTCTGACTTACCCAGGTCTGCATTCACTATTTAAGAGGCAAAAAACATTCTGTATACTGCCTTTGTTATGTGTAATTACCATTGGACCAGACATACTTAATATTTTTTCCCTTCACCTCACTTATTGTAAGCAAGCAACTTTATATTCAAAAAATCTGAAGAGGACCCTTCACATGCATTTACTGTGTTTTGAAGGAAAGAAATCAGATGTGGCTAAATGTACAAAAGCTAGACCATAGCTATAAAAACACCAGCTACTAACAAAGCTGCAAGCAATTGAGTTTCCTCAAGAACAGTACACAGGTTCACAGTTTATTCCTTAAAAGAGGTTTCTGACACTTGCATATAGCCTAATGGCTAATAATATTAATAATAAGAAGAAGACAATTGTAGAAATAAAAGGTGAAAGACAGTACATAGCAGAAAAAAAACTCGTAGTTTGCTGAACTCATCAAGGTCTTCCTATTTTTACAAGTTTTTACATTTTTGGCCTTCAAAAATAAATAGAAATGGACATTATTGATAAATGTGACCCTCTGAATGGATAATACATTTTTTGATTGCTGTGACTATATTGTTTTCTGAATAAAACCAATTCAAAGTTATGTGCAGTGTGGAAAAATTATTTTAGTGGGTTGTTACATTTTAAACTATTTGCTTTTCAGAACAACTCCAAGCTAAAACTAAAGTCTTAGTAATGATCCAGTGTATTTCTTCAGGGTAACTGTACTTTCAAGTAACTTTTCAGAGTAGGCTGTCATGTGTATGTACATGAAGACTTACACTATTTTGCTCTTTATGTGACTTATATCCTGCATTCTGACCAATATTTCCACTTGAAGCTCTATCCTTTGGAAGCTAGAGGAGAAGACGAGCTTCAGTGATTTCTCCCAATAATAGCACAGCATTGACATGGGGATTCCTGATCGTCATTTACTTTTTTTAGCCCACAGAGACAACTTGCAGCAACATGAAGGACATTACAGCAGAGCTGAGCTGTCTTGATCTGAATCAAGCTCTGATATGAGGTAATACACTTGTTACAGAGCGTTGCAGCATATTTTTCTGAGTATAGGGAAGCTATGGGGGCATGCTACTGTGTTTCTTATTTTCCCGAGTGACTTGCTATACTATCTTAACATTATCCCCAGCTCTCTTGATTAGATGAAACAAAACATCTTAAATATTTTTCTAGTTCTTGGTTCCTTCTCTCCGTCTGACCATTAGTTTCAGAATGATAACCTGAGGATAACGAAAGCTTAATTCCTAATCTAGAGTAAAAGCTACTCCAAATGCTAGCCATAAACTAGGGAAATAATGTTTTTTGGAACACCATGTAACTTAGCGACGAGAGATAAACAATGTAGCTAAACTTTTAGCCGAAGGCAATTTTAGTAAAGGAACCAAGTGAACCATCTTGATGAAATGGTCCACCACCACCCTTACTATAGTATTACTACCATAATTAGGCAAAACCATCACTAAATCCATGGCAAATGAGTCCAAGGTTGAGATGGAACCTCGTTAGGCAAAAGAAACCCTGCCGGGGCCTGGAGAGAGGCTTTAGACCTGGCGCAAACTCTACACTTATGGACATGCAGAGCAACATCCTTTCTAGCATTTTGCCACCAAAATGACCTGGAAACAGCTCTCCAGGTGGCAGAGGAACCAGGATGTCCAATCAACACAGAGTCATGCACTTTGTTAAAAAGATCAGTGTGAAGCGAAGACGGCACAAAAAACTTGCCAGGTGGGAAGCCCTCTGGTGCACCAACCTGAGCTTCCACAGTGTGCTGCTTAACATCAATCCCTAGAGCACTCATCACCACCCTTCACTAAGAATTTTAACTGGATTTTCGTCCCTCATCTCTGGAACAAAACTACGTGATAAAGCATCAATTACTAAACACAATAGTCACAGTAACATATCATGCATAACCCTTCATAACTGAAGTAAAATCTCAGGTTAAGAAAACAGATATGCTGCACATATCATTAAAATATACATCATTTATTGAAAATTCATTTAAAATTTTAATACATTAAAAATAACCAAGTATTACCCAGTTGTAGCATACAGATATCATGCGGAGATATAAGTAAAAATATATAAAGGTACATGGCTGATACAATTCAGAAATATCAATCTCAATGCAGAAATATCAATGATAATAGAATTAAAGTTCAATTGCCAGTGTAAACCAAAGAGTATTCTGCAGCCTGGACCTAATTATAGTCAGTGATCAACATTAGAATAGCTAGCAGGTTCTATTTAAAGTGCAATATGCTTTTACTTACAACTATAGTAAATGTAGAGTCTGCATGTATCATGGCTACTACCCCAACAATGCCATTTCACCACGCTTCCTCAAGGGGGTATTCAAGAAGAAGAAGAATGGCGAAACGGAGTGGTCGGGGTGGTAGCATGATACATGCAGACTCTACATTTCCTATGGCTGTAAGTAAAGTAAAGGGCATTTGTCAATGCCTAGCCCCCTCCAACCAATGGCTACATTCCTCAAAAGCTCTCTTAGCAGCCAAGAGAGAGATTGACAATATCATAGTTGGACTCTGCTTTTCAGAATTTATGAGAAAAAAAGAACAAGGATAAAAGTAACCTTCCTTCTGTGAAAGAACAGCACTCATCCCTACAGAAGAGGCATCTACCTCAACCACAAAAGACAAATCAACATTGGGTTGATTGAGCACAGGAGCTATAAAAAGGCTGTCTTGAGAGCAACAAAAGCCTCTGTACATCAACAGCCTCTGTACATCAAGAGGAAAAATCAGTACCCTTCTTGGTCATATCAGTAAGAGGTTTGACTATGACTGAAAAGTTCATAATGAACTTACGATAATAATTAAGAAAACCTAAGAACCTAAGTAAAGCTTTAAAGCACACCTGTCAGCAGGATTGTGTTTAGTAAACTACATACACTGTCAGGTGGACGACATTACACTGATTAGAATTATACCTTGGCTGATGAAATCCATCCTGTGGTTCTTGTGTTCTTTACTTTCAGTTTGGAGAAAATGATATGCTCGTGCTTCAGGGCGGCCTCTGGGTGGGCTTTATCTGGTGCTCTGCTTACTTATTCATTTGTATGCTCTCATGACAGCTCAATGATCCTTCACTGACCTGCCTCCTATTTTACATAATGCATCTAGTAGTGTTGGGCTAAGTAAAATAGGAGACATTTCTCACATTTCCAGCACTGTCTCCAACTATTCCCTACAAGGACAAATTTCTCATCATATTGTCACCACCAATGTTGAGCCTGATGCTGTAATATTTATTCCTATTACTGAATTTGCTGTATGGCACAAAAACAGTACTTCTCTTGATGCCCCACGTCATAATGCCCATCATTGTGCTCCTTACAAAGTAAAATGCCTCCTTTGTGCCTTCTAGATGATAAAATTGCCCCCTTGAAGACATGCTATGCGCATGCATCGATTTGGATTCTGATGCAGCACTCCTGCCCCGGTCTCCGGCCAGAAAAGAGGCACCGCGGCAACACTCCTCCCGGTCATATAAGTTAAGTATGTAAGTATAGCACCTAAGATCGCGGTATGCGTTTAGTGTCTACACATACCGCGATCTCCGGCGCTATACACTCCTTTTACCTGTAACTGCTCAATGTGTTCTTCTGTCTGGAGCCAGACTGCGCAGGTGTGTCGCGCTTGCGCAGTTTATAAAGGCTTCGGATGGAGGGACGCTTGTAGCGTTATATTATAGATATCCTGACATACTACAATATTTGCAGTATATGGTAAAAATCCAGTTTTCCTGTGAAGCTCAGTAATTTTCAATATGGCAGTTATGGGAGCCTTAAGAAGGCTACCAGCTGCCATAAAAACCCATTGGTTCCTCGCAATCGCGTTGTAATAATAACATTTGAATGTCATTAGCAGTGATTGAAATTAGCAAGTAAATGGTTAAAAAGCATAGATTGGGGCAAGCTTTGACTGCTCCTGTTACAGGCAGATGTTGGCCATGTAACACAGCCTACTCTGTATACCCACTGCCACCAAGTGCTATAAATTTACATTTTTGGTTGTTATTGGGTTAATAAGTTTTAAACACTATTTTTTTTTCTGAAATACAAAAATAAGCCATCAAAGATTTAAAGATACATGTGAAAAAATGCAATTATTATTATTAAAACCTCGCGTGAGCCGCGATCGCGTGACCCGTCACATGACTAAATGACGTCATGGCAGGTCCTTTTAGACCATCGCGAGCTGCCAGGATGCCAGCAGGCATCACCAAGGAGACTGGGGGACATCGGAAGGTGAGTATATTTGTTATATGTATATTTTTTATTTTAATTCGTTTTTTTGCAGGTACTATGGTACCCGGGTCTGGAGGAGAGTCTCCTCTTCTCCAGACCCGGGTACCATCCGCACATTGAATCGCTTAATATCCACATGTGCACATGTAGTCATGTGGATATTAAGCGATTCAATGCAAGTCAGTGGCGGCGATAACGCCACGATTACGCAAAATAATTGGTAGTGCTGCGGATTTTTCCGCAATGACAATCCACAGCAGAAAGTTCCACAGCATGTGCACAGCACATGCGGATTATCATTGGGGAACATTGCAGACCTTCTACCAAGCGTTTTTTAAGCAGAATTGCTGCTGCGGAAATGCTTAAAAAATGCATAGTGGGCACACAGCCCAATTTGTTAGGTAATGGCTGATAAAATGTGTGTTCTTGAATTTATTTTCTCTGATAAACACATTTTCCAAAAATATTTAAAAGTATCCTGGTAATTTGTGTGATTGCCTTTAACCCCTTCATGACCAGAGCATTTTCCGTTTTTGCTTTTTCGTTTCTTGCTCCCCTTCTTCCCAGAGCCATAACTTTTTTATTTTTGGGTCAATATGGCCATGTGAGAGCTTATTTTTTGCGGGAAAAGTTGTAATTTTGAACGACATCACTGGTTTTACCATATCAAGTACTGGAAAATGGGAACAAAAATTCCAAGTGCGGTGAAATTGCAAAAAAAGTGCAATTCCACAGTTGTTGTTTTTTTTTTTACCACATTCACTAAATGCTAAAACTGACCTGCCGATCAGATTAATTCTTTTTTTATATTGATTGATCCGGCGATTCTTAACGCGTCGATACCAAATATGTGTATGTGTGTTTTTTTTTTACTGTTTTATTTTGAATGGGGCGAAAGGGGTTGACTTAAAGTTTTATATTTATTTATATTTTTAAAATCATATTATTTAAATTTTTTGCATGCTTCAATAATCTCCGTGGGAGACTTGAAGCTGCAATTATCTGATTGCCTCTGTTACACACAAGCGATGATCAGATCGCCTATGTGTAGCAAATTTGCTCACTTACTATGAGCGCCGACCGCTGGGTGGCACTCACAGCAATCTGGCAGTGACAATCACAGGGGTCTCCTGCAGACCTTGGGTTGTCATGCCGATCCATCGGCGACCCGCAATCATGTGACAGGGTTGCCCATGGGCGAGGCCTATGACGCGCTTCCTGCAATATTCATTTTTCTTTAGCAGCGGGCACACAAGGCAGCTGCAGCAGCGGCTACTGCTTGTGCCCCGTTGCTGAAACCCCCCCACCACTATCCACCACCGGAATGTATATACAATAAAGTATATACTTGAGTATAAGCCGAGGGGGGCTTTTTCAGCCTAAAAAATGGGCTGAAAAAGTCGGCTTATACTCGAGTATTTACGGTATCTGTCTATCTCAAGTGGCATGTAAAAGTTTGGTTACCCCTGGTCAAAATTACTGTTACTGTGAACAGTTAAGCAACTTGAAGATGAAATTATCTCTAAAAGGTCAGAAGTTAAAGATGACACATTTCCTTTGCATTTTAGGCAAAAAAGTATATATATTGTAATTTTGTGCATTTTAAAAATTACAAAAAGGAAAATGGGCTGATGCAAAAGTTTGGGCACACTTGGAGATTTCTGTGCTCAGATAACTTTAACCAAAGTTTCAGACCTTAATTAGCCTGTTAGGGTTATAGCTTGTTCACTCTCATCATTAGGAAAGGCCAGGTAATGAAAATTTCCCAGCTTTATAAAAACCCAGCCTCCTCTAACCTGTGCCAAAAAACAGCAGACATGAGTTCGGCTAAGCAGCTGCCTAGCACTCTGAAAATGAAAAAGGTGGAGGCCCATCACTATCTATCTATCTATCTATCTATCTATCTATCTATCTATCTATCTATCTATCTATCTATCTATCTACCTACCTTTCTATCTATCTATCTATCTATCTATTAATCTCCCTGATTGTTTATTGGTTTGTCTGTCTTTTCTGTTTGGTTTTGATTAAGTAACTTTCTATAAGCAGAATATATTCCTTATAAGGTATCCTAGAGTACAGGAAAAAAGCTTTTTGAGAATAGTATACTTATACACTTATATTGTTGTGGGACTAATGGGACACATAAGCTGAGTTCTGGGTACCAGGGAAGTGAGCTCAAACTAGCCCCTCTTCATTTTCTAAAGTACCATATTTTGCGGACTATAAGATGCACCGGACCATAAGACGCACCTCTAATTTTGGGGAGGAAAATAGGAAGAAAAATATTTTTAATAAAATGGTGGTGCATCTTACAGTCCAATTTTAAGGTAGCTTACTGGGTAAGGGGGAAACTGCGGAGGAGCGGGGTCACAGGAGGCAGGGTTGCTGGCAGCGGCGGTGGCAGGAGTGGGGCAATGCTGCAGGTCCTGGGATGGGAAACGGGGGAGTCCCGGCACTGGGAGGCAGCAGACCCTGAGTTGTCAGAAAATGTTGCCGTTGAGCGGAGTCCCCACACTTTCCCATTGATATTCCTCAGGTGGCTTCTGGAAAATGGCGGCACATGCGCAGATTGAGATCTCAGCTCCCGAGACGAGATCTCAATCTGCACATGCGCCACCTCTGGCAGACATTTTTCCAAAGCCCACTAGAGGGAAATCAATGGGAAAATATGAGGACTCCACTCAACACCGACATTTTCTGACTTCCCAGGGCCAGCAGCCTTGCAGCGCCGGGACACGCACTCCTCTCAGCCCAGGGACTGCAGCATTGTCCTATTCCTGCTGCTGCTGGCCTCCTGCAGCAGCGACCCTGTCTCCTGTGACCCCGCTCCACCGCAGCCGCTTCCCTGGTAAGTTACAATTGGATTATAAGATACAAGATAATATTATCTTATAAGATCATAAGATACACCTACATTTTCCTCCCAGGTGAAGGAACGCCTCATACTTCAACTGTTAGGTGAACATATAAACTCCAAGCAGATGTCACTGTGGACATCCATGCAGCTGTGGTGGACATTGGCCAGTATGCGCTTTACCTAAATTCCTAATTCACATAATACAGATTTAATTCTAAAGAATTCTCAATATGGCACTTTTTTATTGGTTTGACCTGGTTTAATTCTCCTCTGCTGTATAATTTGTAATTTTCTCCTTAATGGAACACATTATGTCTGGACTATCTTATGAGAGATCAGCATCAAGGGATATTGTTTCTCTCATCTGCACTGCTAAATGATTGTCTTGTTGCTATAGCAAAGTGTTTTACCTAGATGCAGAATTTTTTCCATTGAACTGCCTGCTATAAATTCAGCAGTGAATTTTTCTCTGAGTTTTATTCTCTTGCGATGATTACTTCACAGCAATGTCTTCCACTGTTTATAAATCCACTTTTCGGCACTTTAAACAACATACATTTCTACATTTTTATATGGATGGTTTCATTTTCTTTTCTTCGATGTTGCTATATTTTGTCCTTTCTACCTTTGGAAAATATATTAGGTTTTAATACAAATAGTATCCTTTTCACTTATGCATGCATTTTAAACCAAAAAAAATCTCTTTTTTTTATTTCTTACAATTTCATTTTCTCAGAGCTTGCTGGTATCTCCCAGGAGAGGCTGTAAAGTGTCTAGTTTTCATACTAAAAAAAATGTGAACCATATAAAAAGTGAAATAAAAAAAGATTTATGGTTTAGATTCTCGATTAAGTGTATGCCCAGTATAGAACTGGCTGTCATCCTTATAAAACAAGCATGAAAAAAATGCAAAATGAGTAAAACCATTGTGTCTGACACCTATTGCAAGATGCCAAGGTTTATGAATATTACCAGTAGTTAGAGAATTACTGTCATATTTCTTCAATAGCAATTTCAGCAGCATGAATGCAGGATTCTCTTGGCTTTATTTGAATAAAATAAAAGGTTTATATATGCATAATTGCATAATTCTGTGTTATACCAAATAATCTGATAACCAAACATGAAATTTGCACAACATTTATTTTTTTGGTTATTAAACACTTAATTAAAAAAATCTGAACAATAATACAAATATTGTGCAGGTGCCTACTTTCTGTATACAAATGACTTAAAAAGCTTAATAAATTAACTAGGTAAATAAATATTGGTCTGAATGAGTTGGTTTCTGCAGCACAAACATTTTTAATAATGTTTAATTTCACACTTAAACTTGTAGTTTCTACAATTAACAGTTTGTGGTACATATACTGCAAGTTGGGGTTAGTTCTTTATTAATTTAACGATGAGTATCAAACAAAATAATACCAAAGACTAAAATGCAATGTTTCCCACATTTTTCCATTAATCACCTCTGAACAATCATTACTCTAAATTAATGTATATGTTTTTACTGTCTAAATCTAAGCATTCCTAAATCAACCTAATAACAAATACAAAAGTCACTGCATTTTCAATGGGAGAATTGATCTGTCTTATACTTGGGTATTGTGCTTAGCTGCCCTTAATAAAACAGATATCCCCTAATTTTAATATTCTATGTTATATCTAATATTATATTCTAATATCTCGCATCGAAGTTCTGAGAGGGGTAATTCTTGAAGAATGTAAAAAACATGTTATAATATGTCACCAATTGTTCATTACATGCCTAGAAGACTTGGTGCTGTCCTTAACACCTTCCTGACCAGCAATTTTCAGTTTTTGCACTTTCGTTTTTTTTCTTCCCTTCTTTCAAGAGTTATAACTTTACGATTTTTCTGTTCCCATAGCTATGTGATGGCTTTTTTTTGTGAGATGCATGAGGGTCTTCAACAGCAACCCTCGCCTCGCATTCACGTCACAGACATGCCGATGGTAGAATAGAATGACTCAGAACACTGTAAATGCCGCTGTAAGATATATATAAAGATATATATATATATATTTATATACACATATACACTGTACATGTGTTTAATGTATTTACAGTGCATAAAATGTATATGTCTAACTAATGTATCATATATGCAATGCATGTTTTTGTCTGGATTTGTGCACTGTAATTCTTATATAATTGCATTTGTGTATACAGTCATGGCCGAAGGTGTTGAAATTGTTCTAGAAAATTAAATGCTTCTACCAGAAAATAAGTTCTTTCAATGGTGAGTTTGAACGAACATCACATGATTTACCCACTATTTTGGAAAGGTGGCAACAATTTTGTCTGGCCCATTTTTGGGGTTTTGTGTGAAATTATATCCAATTTGTCTTTTTTTCTCTATTTTTTGTGTTGTTCCAATACATACAAAGGAAATAAACATGTGTATAATAAAATATATGTAATTGCAATAATATTCTGAGAGAAATATTTCATTTTTTGGAACAATTTCAAGGGTGCCAAAACTTTCGGCAATAACTATATGTACATTTTATATCTTCATTTTGTGTGAAATAGTGTGTGAATGTGTAGTGCAAAATCTGCAGTCAGAATCTGGACTGCAGCAGATTTTAAATAGGAACATAAAAATATACAGTACAGACCAAAAGTTTGGACACACCTCATTTAAAGATTTTTCTGTATTTTCATGACTATGAAAATTGTACATTCACACTGTAGGCATCAAAACTATGAATTAACACATGTGGAATTATATACTTAACAAAAAAGTGTAAAACAACTGAAAATATGTCTTATATTTTAGGTTCTTCAAAGTAGCCACCTTTTGCTTTGATGACTGCTTTGCACACTCTTGGCATTCTCTTGATGAGCTTCAAGAGGTAGTCACCGGAAATGGTTTTCACTTCACAGGTATGCCCTGTCAGGTTTAATAAGTTAGATTTCTTGCCTTATAAATGGGGTTGGGACCATCAGTTGTGTTGTGCAGAAGTCTGGTGGATACACAGCTGATAGTCCTGCTGAATAGACTGTTAGAATTTGTATTATGGCAAGAAAAAAGCAGCTAAGTAAAGAAAAACGAGTGGCCATCATTACTTTAAGAAATCAAGGTCAGTCAGTGTGAAAAATTGGGAAAATTTTGAAAGTGTCCCCAAGTGCAGTTGCAAAAACCATCACGTGCTCAAAAGAAACTGGCTCACATGAGGACCGCCCCAGGAAAGGAAGACCAAGAGTCACCTCTGCTTCTGAGGATAAGTTTATCCTGGTCACCAGCCTCAGAAATCGCAGGTTAACAGCAGCTCAGATTAGAGACCAGGTCAATGCCACACAGAGTTCTAGCAGCAGACACATCTCTTCAACAACTGTTAAGAGGAGACTTTGTGCAGCAGGCCTTCATGGTAAAATAGCTGCTTGGAAACCACTGCTAAGGACAGGCAACAAGCAGAAGAGACTTGTTTGGGCTAAAGAACACAAGGAATGGACATTAGACTAGTGGAAATCTGTGCTTTTGTCTGATGAGTCCAAATTTGAGATCTTTGGTTCCAACTACCATGTCTTTGTGCGACGCAGAAAAGGTGAACGGATGGACTCTACATGCCTGGTTCCCACCATGAAGCATGGAGGAGGAGGTGTGATGGTGTGGGGGTGCTTTGCTGGTGACACTGTAAGGGATTTATTCAAAATTGAAGGCATACTGAACCAGCATGGCTACCACAGCATCTTGCAGCGGCATGCTATTCCATCCGGTTTGCATTTAGTTGGACCATCATTTATTTTTCAACAGGACAATGACCCCAAACACACCTCCAGGCTGTGCAATGGCTATTTGACCAAGAAGGAGAGTGATGGGGTGCTACACCAGATGACCTGGCCTCCACAGTCACCAGACCTGAACCCAATCGAGATGGTTTGGGGTGAGCTGGACCGCAGAGTGAAGGCAAAAGGGCCAACAAGTGCTAAGCATCTCTGGGAACTCCTTCAAGATTGTTGGAAGACCATTTCCAGTGACTACCTCTTGAGGCTCATCAAGAGAATGCCAAGAGTGTACAAAGCAGTCATCAAAGCAAAAGGTGGCTACTTTGAAGAACCTAGAATATAAGACATATTTTCAGTTGTTTCACACTTTTTTGTTAAGTATATAATTCCACATGTGTTAATTCATAGTTTTGATGCCTTCAGTGTGAATGTACAATTTTCATAGTTATGAAAATACTGAAAAAATCTTTAAATGAGAAGGTGTGTCCAAACTTTTGGTCTGTACTGTATGTACAGAATACACACACTTTACCATGCTGCAGTGGATTGATGAAAACTATATCTTTAAACAGGATGACCAGGCATGTAGTATTTATGACTCTTCCACAGGATAGGTCAACGATAGCAGATTGGTGAGGCTCTGACACCCAGAGCTCCCATCCATCAGCTGTTATTTGATCCAACAACAGCCAGATGAAAACATTGTGAAATTGCATTTTATTGCATGAAATAATTATTTGATTACTTAACAACCAGCAAGAATTCTGGCTCTCAGAGACATGTTAGTTTTCTTTAAGAAGCCCTCCTACTCTGCACTCATTACCTGTATTAATTGTACCTTTTTGAACTCGTTACCTGTATAAAAGACACCAGACCACATAATCAATCACACTCTAACTTCTCCACCATGGCCAAGAACTAAGAGCTCTCTAAGGAAACCAGGGGCAAAATTGTAGACCTGCCCAAGGCTGGGATGTGTTAGAATCTATGTTGTTTTACTATCGGCCATCTTGTTGTGGTTTGCTTGCTTCTATTCTTTTCCTCTGGTGCTGGGTTTCTTGGTCATGTGATCTCTGCACTCTTTATTACCTAGCACCTGGCCCCCATTCCCTGCTAGACATCAGTGTTGTAATGCTTGTGCTCTGGCTAAGTAGCCTTGTTTAGTTCTTCTTGCTTTGGACTATTGTTATCCTGGGACTTCATGTTCCACCAGTGTTGTTTCCTTTAATTTTTGTTTCTGCAACTAGCTTTTCTGTTAGGAGGTCTCCTGCTTTTGCTCTCAGTCCTTAGATCTTTTAGACAACCCTTTTCCCCTTCCTACAGGTCTTCGTTTGAGTTCAGTTCAGGAGTTTCGGTGGGGCAATTCATAAGGAATTGGGCACCCACCCCAGCGGAGGGTAAAGCTGAGTCTCAGTGCAGGGACATCTTTTCCCTCCTATTCCTTAGTTCTAAGTTGCAGATCATAACAGGATGGACTACAGGCAAGCAGCTTGGTTAGAAGGCAACAACTGTTGGCACAGTTATTAGAAAATGGAAGAAACACAAGATGTCAATCTTGCTTGGTCTAGGACCCCATGCAAGATCTCACCTTGTGGGGTAAGGATGATTCTGAGAAGGGTCAGGAATTTGCCCAGGACTACATGAGAGGACCTGGTCAATGAGCTGAAGAGAGCTGGGATTACAGTCTCAAGCATTTACATTAGAAACACTCTATACCGTCAAGGATTAAAATCTTGCAGGGCATGTAAGGTCCCCCTGCTCACGCCAGCACATGTCCAGGCCCGTTTGAAGTTCACCAATGACCATCTGGATGATTCAGAGGAGGCATGGAAGAAGGTCATTTGCTCAGATGAGACCAAAATAGAACTTTTTGGTATCAACTCCACTCGCCATGTTTGGAGGAAGAAGAAGGATGAGTAAAACCCCAAGAACACTTTCTCCACCACGAAGCATGGTGGGAAAAATATAATACTTTGGGGGTGCTTTTCTGCAAAGGAGACAGCACGATGGCACCGTATTGAAGGGAGGACGGATATGGTCATGAATTGCGATATTTTGGCCAACAACCTCTTTCCCTCAGTAAGAGCATTGAAGATGGGTCATGGCTGGGTCTTCCAGCATGATAATGACCCTAAAAACACAGCCAGGGCAACTAAGGAGTGGCTTAGTAAGAAGAATTTCAAGGTCCTGGAGTGGCCTAGCCAGTCTCCAGACCTGAACCCAATAGAAAATCTTTGAACTCATTGTTGCCCAGCGACAGCCCCAAAACCTTAAAGATCTGGAGATTAGCTGTATGGAGGAGTGGGCCAAAATCTCAGCTGCAGTGTGTGTAAACTTGGTCAAGAACTACAGGAAAGGTTTGACCCCTGTAATTGCAAACAAAGGTTTCTGTACCAAATATTAATTCTGTTTTTCTATTGTATAAATACGTATTTCATGCAATAAAATGCTAATTAATTAAGCAAAGAATCATTCATGTGATTTTCTGGATTTTTTTTAAGATTCTGTCTTTCACAGTTGAAGTGTACTTATGATAAAAATTACAGACCTCTCCATTCTTTGTAGGTGGGAAAACTTGCAAAATAGGCAGTGTATCAAATACTTATTTTCCCCACAGTAACTGATCTGGAGCAACACTGAGGAGACGGAGCTGTAATGTAACAAGAAAGTGCTGGCAGTGGTCTGATCATACTACAATGATCACACAATACATCTGAAGTCTATGAATTATTGTGCTTCACTCTAGCAGTGCTTTTCCTAATTACCCCCTATTCTCACTAATGTGTTGGGAAACTGGGAATGGACATGACTTTGTATATTTGCCTTGGTATTGCTACACTAAAATCTGCTTTGGCTGCAGGGCCATCCTGTCAGCAGCCAGCTTGTAGGTGGACCCAACTCCAGCATGCTGATGACAGGCTGGTTAATGTGAGTGGTAGGAGCTGCTAAAGCCGAACCCTTTTATTTGCTTCTCTATCTACTCACTGAGTGGAATTTTTGACAGTTTCATTGAAAACATAGACCCCAATTCATGATGAGGTTTTCAACAGAATTCTGGCATAAAAATCCTTGAAATGTTTGCGCAACATGAAACTAAGGAAAAAATTGTGATTTTTGGCCTATTTATGCCAGTCTTGGACAGCTCTACAAAAGTTGTTGAAGCTGTGACAGTACAGTGTGTAGAGATACCTAACAACAAAAAATATTTTTATAATTTATACCTCCCCCGGCTGGAGTAACATTTCTGCTGGTGATGCACTGCAGTTGTAAGAAGTATCTAATTCATTACCATGTGCATGCCTCTTGATGGGTTTGGCACATCTTACTCAGTGCTCCACTCATTAAGACAGGTGTGCAAAATACCAGTTTTAGTAAATAAGGGCCTATAATTTGAAAAATTAGCCATGAGCCATAGAGAGTTAAATGCTTCTTGTTACCCTGTCTTAGTTGATTGTCAGGTCTGTCCCTATGTACACACATGGTAGAGACCTATCAATCAACTGGAGCAGAGCAGGGAGAAGACAGGGGTGGCGTCATGTCTCTCCGTATAGCCCGGGCGGGCTCTTGAAAGTACTGTACATACCTGCAAACATACAGCCTGGATTTAAGTCTTGCTGATCGTGGTTGGGTATTATGAATCTAGTGATAGGTTTCTTAAATTGGTAAAGAAAACTAATTAAATTCATTTTGATAAGTCATTCAGTCCTACTTTAAATGAAAGATAAATGTTTTCACTATACACTTCCAAGCTGCCTATATAGGCATGCAGGTCACAGAAAGTTGAATAAGATAATACCTTGATATATGCTATCTGATGTCTTATTCTAACGAAATCCGTGTTTTTCTTAACCTTCGTCCGGCTGAGTAGGTACAATTGTAACTATTCTGTTTTAAAATTGCAAAAATGTTGTTTTCGAAAAGCCGTAGAGGGCTGAAATTTCGTGACATCTCTGCAGTTTTGGTCCAGAATATATTGGCCAAATTTCAATAAAATATCTCCACTAGAGATGAGTGTTGTTCTACTCGAACTGTTCGCCAATCTCAAATTCGAGCTGTTTTGGGCGGTGTTCGAGCCGTTCGGCGAACACGAACAATTTGAGAAAAATTCGGCTGTTCGAGGTTATGTTCGATAACTGTTCGTGCACCAAAATCATAACTGGATTTTTTCTCAGTAATGATGAAAATTAATGTTAATACGCAGTTTGAGTGTACAGCGGGGTGGGGGGAGGGGCAGGGGATGGATCTCTGCAGGAACAATGAAGATCTCCATTTTTTTTTTCTCTTTCCCGCATTTACAGTGGGGAGGTGCAATCTGTCAGCCTATCAGCAGCGCACACACAGAGCGAAGTGCTTTTTTTCACACAAGCAAGGGCATGTGTCATTGGCAGTGTATGTCACATGTCCTTGCCCTATAAGACCAAGCCATTTTCCCCGTCGCCACCATTTTCTCACTGCTGCAGCTGCGTGTTAGACGGCACCGCTGTTGCTGTGTGCGCTATACCTTGTTAATTTCAAGCCAATTTTCGCACAAATCTACAGATAGCTTGGGAGTAGGGAATAGTTGTGATTGCAGTCCTTTTAAGGACTAGGTTACAGCATTTCCTACGACTTTTATCAGACAGGTCTGTGCTCTTAAATAGATAGATTGTGGGAGTAAAGACTAATTGTAATTGGAGTCCTTTTCAGGACTAGGTTACATCAGTTCCTATCAGTTTTTGCCAGGCAGGTCTGTGCCAGTGCTGTGCAAGTTTTTTTCACAGCATTTGGCTGAATCTAGCAAAGCTAATCCTTTTTGGCCTATTGCAGAGTGTGTTAGTCAGTGGAGTAGCCTATCTGTGTTGCAAGATATACCACCTGTGTATAGAATACCAATTTTTTTACTGCACCTAGTGAAGTAAAATCTTTTGGGCATAGCATCATTCTATTAGTCCATCTGTACTGACCTCCATCAGGTTGCAAATTGAATATCATTTTTTTCTGCATCTAGCTCTGAAAAAATATTGGGCTTCTAGCTGTGTGTGGGACTTGTTCTATTAATCCATCTATACAGACCTCCATCAGGTTGCAAACTGAATATATTTTTTTCTGCATCTACCTCTGAAAAAATATTGGGCTTCTAGCTGTGTGTGGGACTTGTTGTATTAGTCCATCTATACTGACCTCCATCAGGTTGCAAACTGAATATATTTTTTTCTGCATCTACCTCTGAAAAAATATTGGGCTTCTAGCTGTGTGTGGGACTTGTTGTATTAGTCCATCTATACAGACCTCCATCAGGTTGCAAACTGAATAAATTTTTTTCTGCATCTACCTCTGAAAAAATATTGGGCTTCTAGCTGTGTGTGGGACTTGTTGTATTAGTCCATCTATACTGACCTCCATCAGGTTGCAAACTGAATATATTTTTTTCTGCATCTACCTCTGAAAAAATATTGGGCTTCTAGCTGTGTGTGGGACTTGTTCTATTAATCCATCTATACAGACCTCCATCAGGTTTCAAACTGAATATATTTTTTTCTGCATCTACCTCTGAAAAAATATTGGGCTTCTAGCTGTGTGTGGGACTTGTTCTATTAATCCATCTATACAGACCTCCATCAGGTTGCAAACTGAAAATATTTTTTATGCATCTAACTCTGAAAAAATATTGGGCTTCTAGCTGTGTGTGGGACTTGTTGTATTAGTCCATCTATACTGACCTCCATCAGGTTGCAAACTGAATATATTTTTTTCTGCATCTACCTCTGAAAAAATATTGGGCTTCTAGCTGTGTGTGGGACTTGTTCTATTAATCCATCTATATAGACCTCCATCAGGTTGCAAACTGAATATATTTTTTTCTGCATCTACCTCTGAAAAAATATTGGGCTTCTAGCTGTGTGTGGGACTTGTTCTATTAATCCATCTATACAGTCCTCCATCAGGTTGCAAACTGAATATATTTTTTTTTCTGCATCTAGCTATGAAAAAATATTTGGCCTTCTAGCAGTGTGTGGGACTTTCTCTATTAGTCCATCTATACTGACCTCCATCAGGTTGCAAATTGAATATAATTTTTTTCTGCATCTAACCCAGCCAATAGTTTTAGCCTAATACCACAGTTTGGCCACTCAGCTCTGCTCGGTTCCCATCCATTGTTTTTTTGTGCAAACAACTCCAGAGTTGTTAATTAGTTAACCACCAAAATGAGTGGAAAAAGGCCTGCTGCTGGTGGAAAGGGGAATAGGCGTGTTGGGAAGGGGAAAAAAGGTTGTGTCCGTGGGGTAGGTGTTAAAGCAACAGTAACATCTGCAGAAGAAAGACCATCTTCCAGCCAAACTAAAATGTCTACTTCTTTTAGCGGACAATGTGATAAGATCCCTTTCTTACGGCCACGCCAATCGCTACAAATTCCAGATGAGGCACAAAAACAGCAGGTGCTTCAACGGATATCAAGTGCTCCTTTAAGTGGGCTCTCCTCCACATCAACTTCAACATCACAAATACTCCAGTCCACAAAGGTGTCACCCCAATCGCACTTGCTTCCTCACAGCTCCCAAATCTCCAGCTGCCCGTCTGAGTATGAGGTAGAACAGATGGTTGAGTCTGCAGAGCTGTTTACTCATACTATAGCCTGGGAATCAGAGGTCGACTCCAGCGCTTCTGTGAATCCAGACGAGGAAATGATCTGCACTGATGCCCAGAATCTTTATGAGTCGGATCCAGGACCAGACGCAGAAGGTTCTGACCATAATGTAGACCCTCATTCCCAAACTGTAACTCCTGTTGGTGGAGACAATGAGGAAGACGATGATAAGACTCAAATACCTGATTGGAGCGACAACTTTAGTTTTTTGTCAGGGCAGGAACAGGTTGGCTCTGAGGACGACGGGTGTGATAACGCACAGGGTGATGATGATGAGGTTGGAGATCCCACTTACTGTCAACCCACAGTCAGCCAAGAGATGAGGTCAGCAGAGGAGGTGGAGGAAGATGCTAGTGACGACGAGGTCAGGTTGCGCCTTCCTGGACAGAGACGTAGTACTGGAAACACGTCAACAACTGCATCCTCAAACACAACTCTGCCTCTCACCACAAGTCGTGGTGGCTCTTCAGGTCGCATGGGTGCTAAGCCTTGCATAGCCTGGGCATTTTTTCAGATCGATAAAGATGACCCAACTCGTGTTATCTGTAACATTTGTCAGCAAAAGCTAAGTAGAGGCCAAAAAATACATAGTTTGAGTACTTCATGCATGAACCGGCACATGGACATGAAGCATAAGTTGCAGTGGGAAGCTCAGTGTGCTACAATGCGGCCTAGCCGGCCGGGCCAACCACCGTCTGCCATATCTTGTGCATCCGCGGCCTCTTCATCCTCTGTGACTGGGGGGACAGCAGTCACACCTGTTTTGGGGCGCAGACCTGCCACCTCTTTACCCGCAACAGCCAGCGTGATTGGCAGGTCATCATTTTCTTTGGAGGTGGTAACACCAGCTGGTGTTGAGCGCTGTCCGACATCGATAGCACCACCTTTGGATCAAGGCAACCTAACATGTCCGCCTGCATCTTCCTCACAGACCGGCAGTTTGCCGGGGACACCCTTATCAACCCCCTCTAAGCACAATAGCCAGCCCTCGGTCCCTCAGATGTGGACAAGTAAAAGACCATTTCCTCCTAGCCATGAGAAAGCTAAGAGGTTGAATTTCACCATCTGCAAGTTCTTGGCTACAGAAATGCTGCCTTTCCGCCTGGTGGACACAGAGGATTTTCGAGACCTTATGTCCGTCGCAGTGCCCCAGTACCAGATGCCCAGTCGGCACTACTTCTCAAAGAAAGGTGTGCCTGCGCTCCACCAGCATGTCGCACACAACATCACCGCTTCTTTGAGAAACTCTGTGTGTGACAGGGTGCATTTCACCACAGACACTTGGACGAGTAGGCATGGACAGGGGCGTTACATGTCGCTGACTGGGCACTGGGTAACTATGGTGACAGCAGGACAAGGGGCTGCTGTCCAAGTCTTGCCGTCCCCACGAGTTGTGCGTCAATCCTCTTTATGTCAAAGTTCCTCCACTGCTTCTGCCTCCTCAACCTCCTCTCGGTCTTCCACCTGCACCCAAAGCCTGTCTGGTCATGCCACAAGCTTTCTAACTGCGCAGAAGGGATCCTGCACACCTCCTTACTATGCTGGCAGTAGGGCTCAACGTCATCAGGCGGTTTTTACATTGAAATGTCTGGGAAATGTGAGTCACACAGCTGAGGAGTTGTGGTCAGCTCTGGAGAACCAATTTCATGAATGGTTGTCTCCACTGGACCTGAAACCAGGGAAGGCCGTGTGCGACAATGCTGCAAACCTGGGTGCGGCCCTTCGCCGGGGCAATGTCACACACGTGCCTTGTATGGCTCACGCGTTGAACCTGGTTGTCCAGCAATTTTTAGCCCACTATCCCAGACTAGATGGCCTTCTGCAGAGGTCACGGTCGCTGTGTGCTCACTTTCGCCATTCGCATCCCGCAGCTCAGCGACTTACATCTCTACAGAAATCGTTGGGCCTGCCACTTCACCGGCTAAAATGTGATGTGCCTACCCGGTGGAATTCAACTCTGCACATGTTGCAGCGACTGTGGCAGCACCGACAAGCCCTGGTGCAATACGTTCTGACATATAGCCTGGGCCAACGAGATCCAGAGGTGGGGCAAATCACGCTGGAGGAGTGGTCTCAGATCAGGGACCTATGCACCCTTCTGCACAGTTTTGAAATGGCGACGAAGATGTTTAGTGCTGACGATGCCATTATCAGCATGACTATTCCGGTGATTTACATGCTGGAGCACATGTTAAACAGAATTCGGAGTCAGGTGGTGGCACAAGAGGAGGTGGAGGAAGTAGAGGAGGAGGAGTTGTATGCGGAAGGGCTTACATCTGCAAGGTCCTGACGGTCGGCAGCACCAAGGCGGCAGGCATGTGAGGGTGGGAGAGATGGTTTTACCAGGGCGCATGGTAGCAGCCAAACTAGTGAGGAAGGTGCAGGAGCCCAGGAAGAAGTGGAGGACGAACTGATGGAAGACTCATCAGATGAGGGAGACCTTGATCACATTTCTGTTGTGCGAGGTTTGGGGGGAGAGGACAGAGGAAGGAAGCATGATTGTTACCTCGCCACCAACACAACAGGGACTTGGTGCTCCTGGATGCGCAACACACATGAGTGCCTTCTTGCTGCACTACCTGCAACATGACCCTCGAATTGTGAGAATTAGAAATAATCCTGACTACTGGGTTGCCACACTGTTAGATCCCCGGTACAAAAGTAAATTTGCAGAAATTATTCCTGCCATAGAAAGGGATGCACGCATGCAGGAGTATCAGCAGAGACTGTTGCAGAATCTTACATGTGCTTTTCCACAAAATACCAGTGGTGCACGTAGTGAATCTCACAGTTCCAACTTGCCAACCGTGGGACCGTCAAGTGTTCAGCACTCAAACCGTAACAGAACCACAGTATCTGCTGGTAACATCAATTTTGCGGAATCATTTCACCAGTTTTTTAGCCCATCCTTTGCAAGGCCACAGGAGACAAGAAGTCTGACACATAGTCAACGCCTAGAGACGATGGTACAGGAGTATCTCCAAGTAAACATTGAAGCCATGACTGTGTCACTGGACCCTTGCTCTTTTTGGGCTTCCAATCTGGATAAATGGCCGGAGCTAGCCACTTACGCCTTGGAGATCTTGTCATGCCCCGCAGCCAGCGTTCTGTCTGAACGTGTGTTCAGCGCTGCTGGTGGTGTGCTGACAGATAAGCGCACGCGGCTCTCCACTGATAATGTAGACAGACTCACGTTCATAAAGATGAACAAATCATGGATCCGAAACGACTTTTCTACCCCTGTGTCATCCTGGGGAGAGTAAAAGCTTGATGATTGGTTAAAATCACCCTACCAACCGTTTTAAGCTTTCAAATTACTAATCATGTTTATCTGTATCTTGGCTGGAAAATAATTTGGGCTTTGTAGCAGTGTGCAGCACTGATTCTATTAGGCCATCTATAATAAGCTCCACCAGATTTAAAATTACTAATCATGTTTATCTGTATCTTGACTGGAAAATAATTTGGGCTTTGTAGCAGTGTGCAGCACTGATCCTATTAGGCCATCTATACTAAAGCTTCACCAGATTTAAAATTAATAATAATTTTTAGCTGCATCTAGCCCGGAAAATAATTTTGGGGCTCCGAGATGCGCAAGACACATAAGTGCCTTCTTGCTGCACTACCTGCAGCATGACCCTCATATTGTCAGAATTCGAAGTAATCATGACTACTGGGTTGCCACACTCTTAGATCCCCCAAACTTTTCGATCAACCTTTTCATTTTAATAAAGACCAAAAAAATGGTCATTTTTGAAATTATAAGCATTAGCAGGTTGTTAGAAACTGAAATCAAACAGTTTTCAACTCAAAACTTTATTCTAGGTGATGTTACATTTTCACATAGGACCCCTTGTTCGAAAGTAGCTTCTGAATTCTCTCGTCCATTGAATTTGTCAGGTTTTGGATGGTTTCTGCTTTAATTGTTTTGCATGAGGACAGAATACATTCCCAGAGCTGTTGCTTAGATGTGAACTGCCTCCCGCCATCATAGACACTCCTTTTAATGATGCTCCAAAGGTTCTGAATGGGGTAGAGGTCAGGGGAGCATGGGGATCACACCATAAGTTTGTCCCTTTTTATGCCCATATCAGCCAGAGATGCAGATGTTTTATGTGCAGCATGAGATGGTGCATTATCATGCAGAAAAATGATCTTGCTGTGAAATACACGGTTCTTCTTCTTGAACCATGGCAGGAAGTGCTGTTTGAGAAAATCCACATACATTATGGAGTTCATCTTTAGCGCCTTCAGGGATCCTAATGGGGCCGACAATCTCTCTCCCCATGATTCCAGCCCAAAACATTACTCCACCTCCTCCTTGTTGGCGCTGTAGCCGTGTTTGCGTGGGGTGTCCATAAACCAGCCATCCTCCACTCCATCCATCTGGACCATCGAGCGCTGCACGGCACTCATCCGTGAACAAAACAGTTTTGAAATCAGTCTTCATGTAATGTTTGGCCCACTGGAGCCGTTTCTGCTTGTGTGAAGTGGATAGAGGAGGTCGACAGGATGGCGTATGCACAGCTGCAAACCTCTGAAGGACCCTGCATCTTGTTGTTCGGGGGACGTTGGAGGCACAAGCAGCTTCAAAAACTTGTCTGCTGCTATGACAAGGCTTTTTTGCCGCTGCTCTTTCAACCTGACGTAATTGCCTGTAGGAAAGAGTCCTCAATTTGCCCTTATCAGCACGCACACGTGTGTACTGTGAATCAGCTACATACTTCTTGATTGCCAAGACACTTCATCCTGATCATCGCACAATGTTGATTGTAGTCATGCCTTGACCTAAACACTCCACAATTTGTTGCTTCTCAGCAGCCGACACATCCTTTTTCTTTCCCATTTTGGCAGAAAATGTAGGCTGCTTAATAATGTGAGACAGCCTTCTTAAGTAGTCTTGCCTTTCATTGGACACACCTGCCAAACTAATTAGCACAGGTGTCTGCAATTGCTTACAGTGATATAAAGAGCCCTGACACACATCACCATCAATGAGTTTAACTGACAAACAAACAAATTCTTCCCTTATCACTCCTAAACACTTTTTGCATAATAATTTGGAACACAGTGTACATGTGCTTTTCCACAAAACACCAGTGGTTCACGTAGTGAATCTTACAGTTCTAGCTTGCCAACCGTGGTCTGTATGGAGTTGTTCAATAAAGGGCCCAAAATTAAGATAACATAGATGGGAGAGGTCTCTATGAATAGGAATTCCTAAGTATTTGATACCCTGTGAGGGCCAGGCAAAGGGAAAGTTGGACTGGATGGAATCCTATATGGATTTGGGGAGGGAGACATCGAGGGCCTCAGACTTCGCTGCATTGATTTTAAAATTTGACCATGTAACAAAGTGATCTATTTCAGCCATAACAGCATGGATGGATATATGTGATTGAGTGATATATACTAGGACATCATCAGCAAATAGAGAGAACTTGTACTCGGTGCCTCCCACCTCAATCCACCTAATATTGGGGTTATGGCGAATTGATGAGAGCAGGTGCTCCGTCACTAGGATTTATAAGAGAGGGGACAGAGAACATCCCTGCCTTGTCCCATTGGTGATTGTGAAAGGTGATGAAAATGTTCTGACGCGCCCCCTGGGCCTTGGGACACCCGGAGCCGGACCCTTTTTGGTGGATGCTAGTGGTTGTAGTCTCCGTGGCGGCAACCCGGTTCCGTGGCTCAGGGCGGTCAAACCAGTGGCGGAACTATTTATGTGGTTTTGATGTTTAAATGTCCGACTACGCCACCCGTGGATTGCGGTCAGAGTGAACCGCCGCTCCAGGGCAGACCGCTGAGGCTGGTGTTGTGGGTGCAGCAGAGCGTAGCATAACTCCCCACGGGAGGAGTATAGCCTCAGGGCAGTGTATGCGGAGGATGGGGGTGATGGTGCAGGGCAGCAGCAGTAACGACACGGAGTCAGTGATGCAGTCCAGGGCCTTTACTCACAGTTCTTATTATCCAGACCACGTCTGCAGGTAACGGCTGCCCACGTCGTACTGTGCTCACCAGGTGAGGGGCTCAGACAACTCCCAGATAACTTTGGAGTGCTTCACAGGACCCCCTTTGTGTGTCCTTTGTCTGGCCTTTCTTACCAACCCTTCTGTCCGGCTGCCTCGGGCCTCCTCTTGGTAAACTTGGCGCCAGTTTCCCTGACCCTATGTGGTGCCTTCCTAGCGGGTGTAGCGAGGGGCTGCGCCACATAAAATGTCACAGCCTCCTGTTTCTAGCTGAGGGTCGTTTCCTGCCTCCACTAGTTTCGGGGACCGGTCTCCCCCTTTGGCCTGACCCCTCCACGCAGGTGGATTCGGGCGTGCGGTGGCGACTCGCCCGTCCGCACCCCTGAGATCCCTTCGTTCCTCGTTCCTGGAGCCTTCTCCGCTCCTCTTCCTTCCTTCTCCCTCTTCCAGGCCTGGGCCTCTGTTACTAGGCCCGCCTCCGGAGCAGAGCTCATGCAGAGCCCCTGCTCCCTGCCACTTCTGCTCAGACTTCTCTGCACTGAACTAAGATGGTGCCCACCTTTTATACTCCCTTCTCAATGCACCCAGGAACTGCTTCCTCCCTGCTCCTGCACTACAGGGTTCCCCTTCCTCAGTGTTCCCTCCCCCCACTCCAGCCAGGGACAGGGACTGTAGTGCCCAACTCAGGGGCATATTGGTCGCCCTGCCCCACGGCAATGTGGTGAAATGCATGCAGGTGTCGGGTCCTGATCCACACTACATCCTTACCTGAGAGTGAGATATCACACCTCTGGGTGAGGTGCAATACCTCTGTAGCAACCGAGCCCCAGGGTGCTACAGTTCCATTTATCTTCAGCCTAGGTGACGTATTGCGATACAGGGCCGTGATTTTGGCTATAAAAGGGTCCCCTAGACCCCTACCCAAAGCTTTTTAAGAGAATCCTATATGGCGTGCCAGGAGACTCTATGGAATGCTTTCTCAGCATCCAACGAGAGTATCTAATTACAAATTTTTAACTGCATCTAGCCCAGGAAATACTTTGTGCCTAGTAGCAGGGTCTGCTAGTCAGCGGATTATCCCGGCTGTTAAGCAAGCTACACCACCTGTAGTTTGGACACTTCATTTTTTCAAAGGAAATGCTTCGGGACCACGGGATACTCAGTGAAGAGCATCAGGAGGCACCCCAAGGCATAGGGGCTCGGACTGGCAGTAGGATGCCTTGCGGTGGACAGCCGAGCTCGATCCTTATAAAAGCTTTTTAACTGCAGCAGCTTTAGTGGACGCTACTGGAGCTGGAATTACGCGGCTGCTGGCATGAGACTTGCCCTCCAATAGATCCTTGTAAATGGATTTAAAGTGTATTTATTCAAATTAGAGAGACAATTTAAATTAAAAAGCTTAGAGCTGCCTCCACCACAGGGGGGCTCGCTCGACCCACCAGCGGACAGGCACCAGTATTGGGAGAGGGGGGCTGGCCGTCAGGGTTCACCGCGGCTCTGGCACAAACCCGGCGACACGGAGGTGGCACGGGCAGGAGCGGACTGAACGTGTCGGCTTCTCACTTTTTGGATTTTAGAAGGGCATGACATGCCTATATCTGTGTCTCCCCCTCCTTTTACTCCTCCACCTCTTTTCTTTTCGCATGACTATATGTACTTGTCACTTTTCCATGTGTTAGTTGTGTCTTCTGAGCAGTTTGTCAGCTTTTGGACACCTTTGAAGGTGTTTTCTATGTGTTTCTATGTGTTTTTGTTTGCCTGCCATTGGTTTTAACGGTGTTCGAAGGTGTTCGACGAACAGTTCGACGAACAGTTCGGCGAACACACGGGTGTTCGACGAACCGAACCGAACTCGAACACTACGGGGGTGGCTCAACACTAATCTCCACCCCCTTCCGAGATAAGGGGTCGAGATATTTTTGCATCCATAACAAGCTGCATAGGTACAAATGTACCCTCATATATTTTGAATGAAGATAATGCAAGGAAAAAAGAATAACATTTTTTTTAATGATAATGCTATTTTATTATTATAAACAAGTAAAAAAACTGTTCATTTACATTATAAAAGAAAATGTAAGAAACTTTTTTTATTGATTTTCTTCGCAAGTAATGCATGTTGTCTTTGCTACCGAGTGTTCATCGCAAATGGGTTTCACACAAACCACACAAGACTTTCTAGTCTTACTTTGTTTTCGCCTCAGGTCTCGGCAGACATAGCAACTACCAACAACAGGGGAGGGTCCACGACTACCATGAGGTATTTGAGGGCCAGCTGCTGCTTGTGATGCTACCAGAATGCATCGTCCAAGCACCATTTCTACTGCACCTCGAAGAAAATGGTTTCTCATCATCATTCGGTTTGTACTACGATCTTCAATTGCAGGCGTACACAGCTGATTTGCGAGATCTTTCAGGAACTTTCTTTGTTGATCCTTTGTCCTGAAGCTTGGATTGTTTTCTCTGTAGATGATGTATGACGTCAATCATATTGTAGAAAAATGCCAGAGGCCAACGTAATGTTCGTCGTTTCACAGTGTACTCTCCCAACATTTTATCCATAACATCAACTCCGCCTTTTATTTTGTTGTAGCATTTTATTATCTCTGGCTTGGCTGCTAGTGTCTCTTCAACTTCTCCCGTCATGTGCATAGATGATAGAAGCACGACTGATTTGTTCTTCTTTGGTACATATGAACAGACTGTTGCATCATGATTGTAGGCAAAATTTGTCGAGTTTACAGGCCTTTCTTTGGCAGGCTGCATGTTGCTAGGTAGGAACCTTTTGTTTTTTCTCACTGTACCAACTAGTGTCATGTTCCAGGAGTTCAATACCTTAGCTAGTTCCATGGTTGTAAAGAAGTTATCGGTGGTGACATTTCTTCCAGAGCCTTTATACGAGCTCACTAGGTCCAATACTGTTCGTTCACCAATGTTTACTTGTCGAGGACCATCAGTTGGTTTCCCAGTGTAGAGCTGACCTTGTAATGGGCAGGCGTTTGACGAGTCATAAGCCCAGAAAATCTTTATAAATTTAGTATGGCCTCTAAATGAAAATAATTGCTCGTCGACGGTGATACAATTATATGGCTTGTAGGCTCTCTCCAGATTTCTGTTCAGCATTGTCCAAATGTCCCGTATTGGTGCAGCTTTATCTGTTTGCACACGTTCTGCACGTGTATTTTCGTTGTCAATTCTGATAAATCTGAGTATCATCTTGAAGAAGTCACGAGACAAGGCTGCACGTATAAGAGGCAGAGCAGCAATATTCCACATTTCCTCCAGATTCTCGTTGTTGTCTCTGTGCACACCAGCAGCAATCAGTATGCCCAAAAATGCATGGAGTTCAGTTTCAGTAAATTGCTTGAAAGTTTTTTGTGGTGGCCGTTCAGAAGAATCAGGAAAATGTTGTACCAGTTCGTTGCTGTAAGCATCACAAACTCTCTTGGCCTTTCGATTCGTTTCTCGTAATATGATGTCACACATCTCGGGAGTCATGATTGACTTGAATAGCTCTTTTGCTGTATACAGGTTGCTGATTGCTGCAGGGCCACCTCTTTGTTGTAGGACATTACGAGATTTTGTTTGTGCATTTGGCAGTGGATCACTACACCATTGAGTTTTATCCTTAGCAGTCCAAATGTCGCCTGCACTTTGAGGCACAGACTTATCCTCAACACTTTCATCTAAGTCGTATTCTTTTTCCTGCTCTATGACCATTTCTTGTTCAATGTCTGAATCTTTTTCAGTAACATCCACTTGTGGTACATAGTTTTCATCATCAGATGCAACATATGGTTCTTCCTCATGCTCAGAATCAGATTCTTCTAGCATTCGCATTATTTCATCAGACGTAAATCTGTAAATATGAAAAAATGAAAAATAAATAATTTTCCGAAATACTACACAATACTACATTATTGGCTTTTCACAAAATGATACTAACCTGCAAACACGTTTTCTTGGATTATGGCGGAAACTAGATCCAGCATCACTATCACTCATGATGACTTGGTAGATGAATTTTGGCTTCGTAATTTAGTTCAGTAACACGTGGCAAGTAGAATGAAACTCGATTCTAAAGTGCAGATAAAAAAGTAAATTATTTCTAGTGATAATTATTTATAAATGTCATTTATATATTATGTAAACCGTATACGGTTTCAGAATTTTCATTCCATCTTCGACTGTTTTTTCGACCAATAGGAAAATTGTAACAGAGCCACCATCTTTATTTTGTGCTGAATATAAGTAAAACATCGTAAAACAATATGTAGATACTAATTATTATCCATTTTTCGTATAAAAATCATACCTATAGTGATAAGTTTCATACAAAATATATGTAAGCCAAGTCCAGGCTCAAAGACAATTTCTGACTGTTCTGTCCCCACATAAGGCGAATGAAGGTATAACTGGCTGTTAGATGCTGTGAGACTTTCCTACCTTTGGATCCAAGAAATTGAAGACTTCACAAGCCTAGAAATGTGTGTGCTCACAGCAAAGAGATGAACAGCCAAATGGCTACTGAGAGGAGGGAGGCAGGAAGAGAAGTAGAAGCCACTCCCAGTTTGAATCAACTTAATTGACAGCAACATAAGTGAGCAGTAACAACACTGGCCAATTGATATCAGCATAACATTTGTAGCTGAATGAACTTTAGTTTCTGAAACCAAGTAAAGGAGAAAGTCTTCCCACAGTGGAGGTATATATGAAGGTACAATTGTACCTCTGCAGCCTGTTAACGTTGTAAAATTATGCAGCCTGATGAAGGTTAATATGTAAATGAGCTGCAAATATCATTGGGCCGGACACTAATCTCCCTGAGAATCTGCCTCCACAGCTTACTTTAAACTAAAGGGGGTGTTACCAGTTTGAGACATATAAACTATAGAAATATGTACAGGTCACCATTAGGCCATACCACTGGCATACCCTAATAAGCAATTACAGCCATTGGGACCTTGATTTTGTCCCTTTCTGTCTCCACTGTACCACAAAATACAGCGATCATGTCCCCCCCTCCTTTCACTGTGCCACAGTTGACATCATCATTAAAGAATCACTCCCATAAAAATTGTTATCCTCTTAATATAGTGCAATCTTCATATTATATAACACTGTGCACTTACAATTGTTCATTTTGCCCTTCTACCCAACTAATTCTTCTCTCTTTCATTAGGTCCAGGGCCGGCATCAGCACCCGGCACCCGGGCAAGTGCCGGGGCCCTGAGCAGGCAGAGGGGCCCACTGGCGGTCGCGCACCCCGCTGGGCTATGGGTGGAGGAGAGCGGTGTCAGCGCCCGCCCTTCTCCGCCGCTTGTTCAGGGCCCTGGCAGCTGGATACTTACCTCTCCCCGTGCCTCCGCAGATCCGCTGTCTTCCTGGTGCGCGCTCCCTGTGACGTCTCAGGTCAGAGGGTGCGGTGACGTCTTTACACCGCACCCTCCCCTGAGCCGTCACAGGGAGCGCTGAGCGGGAAGACGCCGACAACGCTGGACCCGAGCAGCGGGCAGCAGGTGAGGAGGAGGGAGGTGAGTATTTGATTTTTTTTTTTTTAATGTATGGAGGCATGGGGCATTATAAAGAGGGGGGTGTGACATCCTGCATGGGGCATTATAAAGAGGGGGGGAGTGTGACATCCTGCATGGGGCATTATAAAGAGGGGGGGTGACATCCTTCATGGGGCATTATAAAGAGGGGGGGGTGGCATCCTGCATGGGGCATTATAAAGAGGGGGGGTGGCATCCTGCATGGGGCATTATAAAGAGGGGGGGTGACATCCTGCATGGGGCATTATAAAGAGGGGGGGTTGGCATCCTGCATGGGGCATTATAAAGGGGGGGTGGCATCCTGCATGGGGCATTATAAAGAGGGGGAGGTGGCATCCTGCATGGGGCAGTATAGAGAGAGGGGGTGACATCCTGCTTGGGGCATTATAAGGTGGCGAACAGCCTGCATGGGGCATTATAAAGGGGGGGGGCAGCCTGCATAGTGCATTATGTGGGGGGAACAGCCTGCATGGAGCATTATAAAGAGAGGGGGTGACATCCTGCATGGGGCATTATAAAGGGGAGGGGGTGACATCCTGCACGGAGCATTATAAGGTGGGGAACAGCCTGCATGGGGCATTATAAAGGGGGGGGGACAGCCTGCATAGTGCATTATGTGGGGGGAACAGCCTGCATGGAGCATTATAAAGAGAGGGGGTGACATCCTGCATGGGGCATTATAAAGGGGGGGTGACATCCTGCACGGGGCATTATAAAGAGAGGGGGTGACATCCTGCATGGGGCAGTATAAAGAGAGGGGGTGACATCCTGCATGGGGCATTATAGAGAGAGGGGATGACATCCTGCATGGGGCATTATAGAGAGAGGGGGTGATATCCTGCATGGGGCATTATAGAGAGAGGGGGTGACATCCTGCATGGGGCATTATAGAGAGAGGGTGTGACAGCCTGCATGGGGAATTATAAGGGGGGGGCAGCCTGCATAGTGCATTATGTGGGAGGAACAGCCTGCATGGAGCATTATAAGTGGGGGGCAGCCTGTATGGGGCATTATGTGGGGGGTAACAGTCTGCATGGAGCATTAAAAGGAGGGGACAGCCTGTATGGGGCATTATGTGGGGGATAACAGCCTGCATGGAGCATTATAAGGGGGAGACAGCCTGTATGGGGCATTATGTGGGGGGTAACAGCCTGCATGCAGCATTATATGGGGGCCAGTATCCTGTATGGAGTTTTATAAGGGGACCAGTATCCTGTATGGAGCGTTATATGGGGGCCAGTATCCTGTATTGAGCTTTATAAGGGGACCAGTATCCTGTATGGAGCGTTATATGGGGGCCAGTATTCCGTATGGAGCCTTATATGGGGGCCAGTATTCCGTATGGAGCCTTATATGGAGGCCAGTATTCCGTATGGAGCCTTATATGGAGGCCAGTATTCCTTATGGAGCCTTATATGGGGGCCAGTATTCTGTATTCAGCCTTATATGGGGACCAGTATTCCGTATGGAGCCTTATATGGGGGCTAGTATTCCGTATGGGGCATTATATGGGGCCAGTATTCCGTATGGGGCCTTATATGGGGGCCAGTATTCCGTATGGAGCCTTATATGGGGGCCAGTATTCCGTATGGAGCCTTATATGGGGTCCAGTATTCCATATGGAGCCTTATATGGGGGCCAGTATTCCGTATTGAGCCTTATATGGGGGCCAGTATTCCATATGGGGCCTTATATGGGGGCCAGTATTCCTTATGGGGCCTTATATGGGGGCCAGTATTCCGTGTGGGGCCTTTTATGGGGGCCAGTATTCCGTATGAAGCGTTATATGGGGGCCAGTATTCCATATGGAGCCTTATATGGGGGCCAGTATTCCGTATGGAGCCTTATATGGGGGCCAGTATTCCGTATGGGGCCTTATATGGGGGCCAGTATTCCGTATGAAGCGTTATATGGGGGCCAGTATTCCGTATGCAGCCTTATATGGGGGCCAGTATTCCGTATGGAGCTTTATATGGGGGCCAGCATTCCGTATGGGGCCTTATATGGGGGCCAGTATTCCGTATGCAGATTTATATGGGGGCCAGTATTCCGTATGGAGCCTTATATGAGGGCCAGTATTCCGTATGCAGCTTTATATGGGGGCCAGTATTCCGTATGGGCGTTATATGGGGGCCAATATTCCGTATGGAGCCTTATATGGGGGCCAGTTTTCTGTGTGGAGCGATTCACTGGTTTCTGAGCTATTGTGGAATTTACAATAGATATCACTCATGTAATGTAAGAAGTGAAATCTTTGCATTGTACTATATATATATATATATATATATATATATATATATATATATATATATTTCTCCGCCGTATCTCTGCATCATGAATCGTGGTATGTGTTAAAGGGGCCCGCTGAGACTCTTTCGCCCGGGGCCCAGAAAAACCTGGAGCCGACCCTGATTAGGTCTATGACATCAAATGATTAAAAGCAGACTAGCTGAATTCTTCTAAGCTCTATGTAGAAACAGGAAGTCTATTTTCCCTGCATGAATCATAAGTCACTGCAAAAGTCCCTGGCAGGGTGGAGGAGGCAGCAGCTGGGTCAGCAGTTGAAGAGTGGATTGATTCATGCAGGGAACATAAACTTCTTGTTTCTATATACAGCAGAAAAAAAGAGAAGAATTAGCTGGGTAGAAAAGCAAAATGAGCAATTGTAAATACACAGTGCTGTAGAATATGATGATTGCAATATATTATGACAGGGGTAGGCAACTTCAGGCCTGCAAGGCCATTTGCAGCCATTGATGACCTTTTATCCAGCCCCTGGGCAGATTCCCATGGACTGCAGTGCTTCTTCCGCCAGCCCATTAATTTCTTCTTGCTCTGTGAGCATGCGCACACATCGTTCACTACTGAAAGCTGAGGCAGGTGCAATGAAAGATAATGTCCTGACACCAGTGCCAGCGTCAGGATGTACATTGTGGGCGGAGTTAATGCACAATTTATACGACCCCTGAAGGATGGTATAAATATCCAAATGGCCCTTTGGAAGAAAAAAGATTCCCTACCCCTGTATTAAAAGGATGCAAACTTGGATGGGTGTGCTGCTTTAAGAGGGTTTACTTTTGGAATCAGAGTTTTTCTATTATACTGGTAGTTGCAACAAGAGAGTAGCTGTGTATTACAAATGTCCTCTCAACAGTGATCCTGTGGGAACTGTGCCAGTACACTATCCTTGACATAATAGTAGGTAAGGACTGTCAACTAACTAGCTGAGACCTATTATCATGTTAGGTAGAGTGAAGGTTTCATGCACATTGTCCAGTTACATCCATATACAACCTTAAAGTTATATGTAGAGAATAAAGCATGTTTTTTTCTGTTGGACATTGTACTAATCCAAAGCAATGCATGTAGGGGAAAATATTGCCATAGCAAACAAAGTACCACAACGACTGTCTATGTGCGTTCATACAGCGTCCTGCACACAGCTCAGTGTGTGAGACAAATGTCTTGTGAACTATATTTCTTTGCATATTAGAACTGGTTTTAAACTGGAAACTTGTTCAGTATTCTCCTAAAGATTTCATCAGTTATATCTCCTCATCACTACTTGTCCATACATCAAAATATTAGGACTCCAATATTAACATCTGTCATAGTGGAATTAATGAATTTCCATTCACACATACACAACATATGGCCGCTCCAGTAATAAAACAAAATGGAAAATAATCCCCTGAATGCAGAGCATGAATGTTGCCCAAGGCTATCTAAACTACTTCAGCTTGGCAGGGAATTGGAAAACAATGTAAACAAATTCAGAGAACTACACATTAAATAGTTTGAATTTAGTCCCGAAAGAACTAATTATTATTTAGAAGACAAAAGGAGAACTGCTATTGATAATAGAGATGCTAACAAAATAATACAAAGTTTTCTTTTAGTTATTTCAAAAAAAAATTTCATATCATTAAAAATACAGCTACGTTACCTACGTTTGTGATGTAGATGTGAAGATGCACTTAGGGATGTGCATTGGGAAGATGTATTTATGTTACTTACTTATATAGCATCATTAATTCCATGAGGTCTTGGAAGACATCAGCAACACTGTCCGCATCGGGGCTCACAATCTAAATTCCCTATTAGTTTACAGATGTGATAGGAAACCCACATAAACATTGGGAGAATGTATGTAAATGCCCTTCAGATTTTGTCATTGGTGATATTTGAACCCAGAACCCCAACACTGAAAAGCAACAGTACTAACCACTAAGCACCATGCTGCCCAATTAATTGTTTGGCCATATTAAGGGTTTACTAATGTGTGCTAGTTTAGAGCAATCATTTTGTGCTGAAAAATATTTTTTAAGATTATAGCAGCTAAGCCAATGGAGTTAATAACTCTGCTGTGCTAAAAAATCTGTGGTGGTGCTGCATGTCTAACTCCGACCAATATGATATTGATGAACTATCTTAGAGAATGGTTATCAAAATTATATGTCCAGTCAACCGCCTTAAAAATGTCTAGAATAGTAAAGCCATGGGAAGTTCTCACAGCAGTCCTTCAAAGCCTTCCATGAATTTTCCGTAGTGCACACTAAAATCAATTAGGTTTATTAAATCGATTTACAAGGAGTAAAAAAACCTGTGTTTTCTGAACATACTGCTGATTTTCAATTCACTCCGATCATGCCTTATACTGTAGTTGAAGAAATACCACAAATTTTAAGTGTGGATTTCATCTCTTCAATTTAAAATGAAAAATATGGCAACTCTGTACCACAAAAACTGCATCAAAATCTACATGTATTAAATGCAGACTTCACTCCGGAATCTCAGGATTTGTGGTAAATCTGCAGCCTTCTTTTGGTAATCATTAAAGGGGTATTCCCATCTCCAAGTTCTTATCCCAATATGTAGTAGGTATAATAATAATAATATTAGCAAATACCTCCAATTAAAAATGTAGTATAGTTCTTCTGATTCACTATGTCTCTTTCCTCATGTTAAACCAAGAAAAAAATCCGAAACGCGCGTCGGGGTGGACGCCATCACAGACCAGTCTCCCATTTTCAGGCAGTGAGTATTATTATCAACTACTATCATTATGTGGCTCATTAGGTCAGCCTGTTACTTTATATGGGACAATCATTCTACTTTATGAACAGCTCTCTGGCTGTAGTTGCCCTGCCAGACTACTATAGTATCTTTGACTGTACCGTGACTTTGTATGTCTATGCAGTACTGTTAATGATGTGATTACACTGATGTATATTAATATTGCATTATGGATATCCCCCCTTTTTTTCACGGATAAATTTTGTCTAGATACGTTTAATCAGTGGGCTACTCCAATCCACTGACCATAATATATTGTGCATATCTGCTATGGCACCCCCTTTGTTGTATGTTGGTTTTAACCCCTTGCTCATTCACCACATTGTCGGTTGCTAACACTATATATATATTTTTTTTGAACAAATAAAATTGTTTCATGTATATTGGACCTTGTTTCGGATTTTTTCCTTGGTTTAGCAGTCTTTATTATATTCAATGGTCCCTTTAATAAATGTCCGCAATTGGGTCATTATTAATAATTGGTACATATATAGGTACCTCTAATACCATTTCCAAATGTACCCATTTTCTCTTGTTTATATACTCTTTCCTCATGTGCAGATATTGCAGGACCTTAGGTATCCATGGTTACGACCACTAGGAGCTAACTGTCATTATATCAGTGGCCGTAACCATGAATACCTAAGGTCCTGCAATATCTGCACATGAGGAAAGAGACATAGCAAATCAGAAGAACTATACTACATTTCTAATTGGAGATATTTGCTAATATTATTATAATGTGTCACCCTGGCCTGGATGCCACAAATGTATAATAAAGCTGTGTCTGAGAGCAAGGGGGAGGTTCTCTGGTTATGGACCATTAGCATGCAGCACCTCCTGTCCCAGGCCAGTAGGGGGAGCAGGCTGCCCCTATAAAAGCTGGACCTGGGGGCAGGGTTAGGGAGAACTGGACGACCTGTCTCTGAAGTGAGAGGCGTCCCAGAGAAGGGAGAGCCAGTTCAGCTGAAACTGAGGAGGTCGTGTGGCAGTAGACAAGCCACGAGCCAGGGACGGAAGGCGACGTGAGCCTGTCCTGGCTGAGAGAGAAACTGAACTACCGGACTTTGGTGTCCGAGGCTGTTAGGATTCCAAGTCCTAGAGCAAATAACCAGACCGCAGGGGATTGTATGTACTTGGCCTAAGAAGCCCGGAGGTTCCGCCACAGCAGAAGGGACCAGCAGAGCTGTACCAGGCCAAAAGTAGAATGGGACCCAAGTTGCAAGCCATACGGGCGAGAAGGCATGGCAAGCTCAGGAACATGGGCTATTACACCACAAGGAGGGAAATAGCCAGGACGAGCGCATAGAGCATGGTAGGCCTACACCCTCACCCTGACCAGAAGGGCTACCCACTTGTTCTCAGACATCCAGGCCCCCTCCTAGCCGGGACTGTTTTTGGGTCATTTCACCTATTCAAATAAAGACCCTGAACTGTTTAAGAGGCCTCCGTTTCCTGGCTATTGCGGTAGGAATCATCCCCTCCATCACCCATCTATATACTGCTCTGGGGCCACACTCCTCCCGTTGGGAGTTATATTATTCAGTGCTGCACACTTACATCTGCCCCAGCGGTCTCCACTGCAGCGGCGGTTATCCCTGACAGCAATCCACGGGTGGCGTAGTCGGAACTTACCCTATATATATATCAAAAGACGGTTCCCCTTTAAGCCTGACTCCCTGAGCACGGGACCGGGTCGCCACTACTACTCCCCATCCGCATCCAGAGGTCCGGCCCTGAGTACCCCACGGCCCAGGGGGGCGAGTCAATTACACCTACTACATATTGGGAGAGGATCTTGGAGTTGGGAATACCCCTTTAACTTTTTGTTCATTAATTTTTTTCTTATAGAAAGCCTATAACTGCATGAAAAAGGGGCACATCTAGAGCACGCTTAGTTTAGAAACAGATTGCAAAAAGCACAAACACAACAACAAAAAAAAAAACATGTATTGTTCGTAGTGCATTTCATATTTCATATTTCTCATTTCATATTTCTATTGACTTCAAGCTAACTTATGGCTGAAGCATTTTTGCTAGGGAAAACCTAATGAAAATGCAGTGTTTCTCCATAAAAAGCTGTGTGTAAAAACATCTTTCAAAATACAAATGGATTAAATGCATCTTACCAAGCAGAAATTCAAGAAGATGAGACTGTGTTGCTGGGAACAGCCTTCTGGTAGTGCCGTACTCATGCACTGTCTCTAAAGTCTATAAACAGGTTTCTCTGGTCATCAGAATAATGCAGTATTTATATTAGGTTTAGTATTCTGATGTACAAATATAAAAAACTATTCTGCACAAAGCTTGGCATTATAAGATGCTAGCCATTAGAGATTAGCAAAAATCCGCATTTGCCAGATTAGGGATTTTTCATAATTCGCTTCTGCTCGATTGCAGCAAAATGGCGTCTGCTGCACATTATTTTTCAGAACCATAAAGGGCCATCAATAGGCTAAATACTTAAATAAATACTTATACTCACCTCTCCGGCCCCTTCACTCCTCAGCGACCGCTGTCAAGTCTTCATACCATCTTCTTATCACAGTCGCGAGCGCTGAATTTCCAAGGCCTCTTCATGCTAGGCTAGGACTTAAGGCTTTGATGATGGACAAGCTCACGCAAGGTCAAGCGCACATTGTGCCTTCATGATATCATCAGATTTTGTGCACTTGCAAACTCTCACAGGGAATTCAGCGCTGGTGGCGGTGAAAAGAAGATGGGGCGAGGACTAGATGGGTGACTGTGAGGAGCAGAGGGCCTGGAGTGGTGAATGGTAAAGTGAGTATTAGATTTTTCAATTTTTATATTTATTTTAATTAAGCTCTAGGGTCTGCTAAGATAATATGGGACATTAAATTCGCAGAGAATAACTTCTCTGCAAATCTAATTTCTTGTGAAAATTAATGCGAACAAACAAATTTGAATTTTGCCTGATCCGCTCATTTCTTCAAGCTATGAAAATACAGCACTTTTTTCACCAAAAAACATTTTATGTGTATCATGATGCAGAAAATATCATGGGCAGAAAATGCTAACTGGACACTTAAAACAGCACGCGCCTTTGATCATGTCCCGTTAGGTGTCAATGAACATTTTCTTGTATCAAGATATCTTTCTGCATTCTTGTACATGTGTCACGTTAAGAAGTGTTAGATCTGAAGGTGACAAGTTTTGTTGATGTGCTGAACTTTGTAAATTTGTAACTATTTATTTTTATTGTTTAGCTAATCTATGAGTGATTCCAGTAGTCATCAGCAGAACTATGAATGCCACTATTGGCTATAATATAGGTTTTTATCTCAGGGTACTACAAGATAAATAATTTACGTACAATTTTTTTTTTAAGTTTTTATGAGGATCATGTCTGTACTGGACATAAACTACTCGATTGTTTAAGTGAACCTAAAATTTGTCGGAATATATTCACCTTTATCTGATAAACAACAAGTAATAATTAACCATCTTGCGGGTTCACTGTCAGCATCTCAGCAGAAAAGGCTGTTTTATGACAAAGGTAAAATACAGGCTGCCATAAACAACAGCCTGTATTCTACTGCAGTCTGCTGCCAGCGGAGAGTTATTTCAGTTTTCCAAGGCTTTTATATTCTATTATACGATTGTATATCAACTTTCTTGTAATTTTCCCTTACAAAGTCTTCTGTATGGAGATGAGCATGTCTTTAAAAATTCTATTTTCAATTTTCATAAAATGTGAATCACTGGTTTGCAACAATGATTAACAAGGAAAACAGATTACATCACTTCTACTGCTGAATATTTTACATGATAATAAATGGGAATATTTAAATTTAACCTTTATATGTAAAAGTGGACTTTACTAATTTTTATTGATTTTGTTTAGATTTATGGATAATGGGTTGTCTCACACAATGAACCCTTTTTAGACTGAAGCCAGAGGCTTCTTACACCTGTGGCAAACAGCTGGTTCTGCCAGGAAAAGTGGCAATTGGCTGCTGCAAAATTATATGTTGAAACTCAAAAGAATGGAAGTCAATGTAATGAAAGAGATGTTGATGGCTGGTAGCTCTGGTTTGCGTAAGTCCTCATTCAGACATCAGTATTTTTCTCTTAGGCCATGTTCATATGATCAGTATTTGACATCAGTATTTGTAAGCCAAACTCAGGAGTGGATGAAAAATGCAGAAGTGGCGCTTTCCTGACTTTCACAAAAAATGGTACCTGTGTCTTTAGCGTTTTGGATCCGGGTGACACCAGTGTTTGGTCAGTGTGTCATCAGTGATTTTCATGTATAGATAAATAAATAAATAAATTACTAAACTTCTCCTATTCATAGCAGTGTTAATAATACGAGGCACACGGTTTGCATACGGTGTGTGATGTTCACTGACCTTTAGACTTGTATTGGCACTTTTCATCCATGCTGATGTAAAAATCTGACATGTCGCTGCTATTTTTACACGGACAGATGATCTGGGAAAAACCCGGGCATGTGAATAGCGGCATGGATTTTCATGGGGTTGTCTTTTATCTATGAAAAACACTGTTAAAACACATATGTGCAACACAGAAATTAAATGAGGCCTAATAGAGAGGATTAGCTAGCAGAAAACCTCTTTATTATATTCCTGTTCCCTAATTGGACATGTGGATATTGATCATTATTGCGAGGCAACCTCTTTAACCATTTTTGGGACTGGATATTTTACATTATTGTGCTTTTATTTTTTCAATTTTCCATTGAAATAGCCATTTGAGGGTTCATTTTTTTCAGTACAGTTTGTAGTTTTGAATGACACCATTTATTTTACTACACAATGGTAAAAAAACAGGATATTGATTTCAAGGGGGGGTGAAAATGGAGAAAAATGCTATTCCAACTTTTTTTAATCATATTTATTCTTCAATGAAATTGACCTGGTAATATGATTTAACCCAGTCAGTACAATATGGTGATACTAAACTCATACAATTTATATTTCCATTTTTATAGTCCAAAAAAGTTAAGAAGCTTGCAAAAGCAATTGTTTCTGACACAATTTTCTGAGACTTGTAACTTTTTTCATGTTTCCATCCATGAAGTTGGTTACGGACATGATTTTTTTATGTTAATATTGATGTTATTTTGCAGTACATATGACATTTTGGGTTTTTTTTATTGTTTTTTGGGGGATATGTGTGGCAACCAAAAATTTTTTTTTTCTTTTTGGCATTTAATGTACAGTTTGCATCATTTTATAATTTGATAGATTGGACACAACATTACTAAATATGTTTATTTTAAAAAATATATTTCTGAAAAGTGATATGATATCAAGGTTCATATACATTTTTTATTTAAAAAACAAAAACCTTTCATTTTTTTCTTAGTCTTCATAGGGTAATTGAACTTACGGTTATTTGTCAGTGATTAAATGGTTAAATTGCAGCAATGGGAGCTTCCTACAGTCACTATCTGTTACAGACAGATGTCAACTGTGTAACTCAGATAACATCTGACTGACGTGAAGCAGGCTCAGCTTCTGAGCTTGAAACAGCCTTTAGTGTCCCGTGATAAAAATGTACATCATAGAGGTTAAGATAATATGAAAGATATTAATTGCATTGATTTGTGTTTCCAAAACTTTTGTATCTACCTGCTTTATACAAGTGAGCAGCAATTGCTGTTTCTCATTAGTTCTGTCAACAGTATTTGTCTTTTACAGCAGAAGTCCCTGGATTTTGTCCATGCTTCATATGCTGGCCAGTTGGGTAGGTTGAAGGAAAAAGTGTCAACAAGCTGATTCCGAACCAAAGAGATGGATACAATAACAGAATTGTATCCAAATATGTAGAAAAATAGTATAGAAAGTTATTTCAATATAAAATGATGGGCAAAATGGGTTCTCCAGACTCGTGTACATACATTCATAACAAAAAATTGCATGTCACACGTTTGCTTAGTTTACACTTAAAAGCCATTTACTTGCAATGCATGTATGTTAAAAAAACATTCAATCCATTGTTATAAGTATGGCATTTTAACCACATATGAAATAATAATAATATTAATTTTTATTTATACAGCGCCAACATATTCCACAGCATTTTACAATTAAGCGGTGACATGTACAGACAATAAATTCAATACAAGGTAAGACAGTTTAAACCAGTTTAAACAGTTCCATTAGGAGTGAGGTCCCTGCTCGCAAGCTTACATTCTACAAGGAAATGGGGGGACACAATAGGTGAAATGTACTTATGTCAATATTTCTCAGCGTCTATAGATTTCTTGTGAAATTAGTCACCCTAGAATAAAACATAAAATCAAAATTCTAAATTTTTGCTTGCAGTTATCAATATGTGGTATACATGTTAACATTCCCTTGGCCTTTGTGTATATTGGACAAAATGGAAAGTCCATGAGAGTAAGGCTAAATTAATACAATTTGGCTATACAGGGATTTGTGGGAAAAATGCAAGAAAAGTGTGAAACTAAGTGGAGAGATTGATGACTTAAATAAGAAGAAGAAGGCAAAGTCAAGGGTTGCAAAAGATTTTTTTGTACAAAGACATTCAATATTTGATCGTTGATGGTTAATATTAGAAGAGGTGGAAGGACGTAATAAATAAGAGATCAAAATATGTTTTCTTTAGAGAATCATTTTTTGATTTTTTTTTTACCATGGATTGTTTAACACCTAAATGCTTAAATGAACAGCTGTTCTTGAATGTATTTCTACAGGGTACGAAGGTCTAAGAGGGAACATTTCTCCTTGTGAAGAGTGCCAAGCTGGCATAAGGAAACTTATAGACCATACAATTGCCCCCTGGGAATTTAAATATGCAAATAACCTCTTCAGAAAGTAATAGGACTTGAACTCTAGGACCACCTATTGAATATAGTAATTGTATAAGTCAATATTGATCCTCGTCATATGACTTAGGATGCAAAGCCAAACCAGAAACTCCATTTGCAGACATTTGTTTTGGGTGTTTACTCCTTCTCAGTGCAAAGTGGAAGATCTGATTTGGCTAGGTGAAAGGCCTCTGACTGGAGGTCTAAAGAGTAAAGTTTCTCCTTGCAGAGAGTGCCAAGTCGGCATAAAGAGACTTATATATAAGCCATGCAACACTCTTCTGGGAATTTAAATATGCAGTTAGCCTCTTAAGAAACATTCCCCCTTAGACCTTCAGTCAGAGGCCTCTCACATAGCCAAACCTGATCTCTTGATATGAGGAGGGCCAAACACTTTGAAACACATACAGTACAGACCAAAAGTTTGGACACACCTTCTCATTTAAAGATTTTTCTGTATTTTCATGACTATGAAAATTGTACATTCACACTGAAGGCATCAAAACTATGAATTAACACATGTGGAATTATATACTTAACAAAAAAGTGTGAAACAACTGAAAATATGTCTTATATTCTAGGTTCTTCAAAGTAGCCACCTTTTGCTTTGATGACTGCTTTGCACACTCTTGGCATTCTCTTGATGAGCTTCAAGAGGTAGTCACCGGAAATGGTCTTCCAACAATCTTGAAGGAGTTCCCAGAGATGCTTAGCACTTGTTGGCCCTTTTGCCTACACTCTGCGGTCCAGCTCAACCCAAACCATCTCGATTGGGTTCAGGTCTGGTGACTGTGGAGGCCAGGTCATCTGGCGTAGCACCCCATCACTCTCCTTCTTGGTCAAATAGCCCTTACACAGCCTGGAGATGTGTTTGGGGTCATTGTCCTGTTGAAAAATAAATAATGGTCCAACTAAACGCAAACTGGATGGAATAGCATGCCGCTGCAAGATGCGGTGGTAGCCATGCTGGTTCAGTATGCCTTAAATTTTGAATAAATCCCCAACAGTGTTACCAACAAAGCACCCACACACCATCACACATCCTCCTCCATGCTTCACGGTGGGAACCAAGCATGTAGAGTCCATCCGTTCACCTTTTCTGCATCGCACAAAGACACGGTGGTTGGAACCAAAGATCTCAAATTTGGACTCATCAGACCAAAGCAAAGATTTCCACTGGTCTAATGTCCATTCCTTGTGTTCTTTAGCCCAAACAAGTCTCTTCTGCTTGTTGCCTGTCCTTAGCAGTAGTGTTGAGCCACCCCCGTAGTGTTCGAGTTCGGTTCGGTTCGTCGAACACCCGTGTGTTCGCTTAACTGTTCGTCGAACTGTTCGTCGAACACCTTCGAACACCGTTAAAACCAATGGCAGGCAAACAAAAACACATAGAAACACATAGAAAACACCTTCAAAGGTGAACAAAAGCTGACAAACTGCTCAGAAGACACAACTAACACATGGAAAAGTGACAAGTAGATATAGTCATGCGAAAAGAAAAGAGGTGGAGGAGTAAAAGGAGGGGGAGACACAGATATAGGCATGTCATGCCCTTCTAAAATCCAAAAAGTGAGAAGCCGACACGTTCAGTCCGCTCCTGCCCGTGCCACCTCCGTGTCGCCGGGTTTGTGCCAGAGCCGCGGTGAACCCTGACGGCCAGCCCCCCTCTCCCAATACTGGTGCCTGTCCGCTGGTGGGTCGAGCGAGCCTCCCTGTGGTGGAGGCAGCTCTAAGCTTTTTAATTTAAATTGTCTCTCTAATTTGAATGAATACACTTTAAATCCATTTACAAGGATCTATTGGAGGGCAAGTCTCATGCCAGCAGCCGCGTAATTCCAGCTCCAGTAGCGTCCACTAAAGCTGCTGCAGTTAAAAAGCTTTTATAAGGATCGAGCTCGGCTATCCACCGCAAGGCATCCTACTGCCAGTCCCAGCCCCTATGCCTTGGGGTGCCTCCTTATGCTCTTCACTGAGTATCCCGTGGTCCCGAAGCATTTCCTTTGAAAAAATTAAGTGTCCAAACTACAGGTGGTGTAGCTTGCTTAACAGCCGGGATAATCCGCTGACTAGCAGACACTGCTACTAGGCACAAAGTATTTCCTGGGCTAGATGCAGTTAAAAATTTGTAATTAGATACTCTCGTTGGATGCTGAGAAAGCATTCCATAGAGTCTCCTGGCACGCCATATATGATTCTCTTAAAAAGCTTGGGGTAGGGGTCTAGTGGACCCTTTTATAGCCAAAATCACGGCCCTGTATCACAATACGTCACCTAGGCTGAAGATAAATGGAACTGTAGCACCCTGAGGGCTCGGTTGCTGCAGAGGTATTGCACCTCACCCAGAGGTGTGATATCTCACTCTCAGGTAAGGATGGAGTGTGGATCAGGACCCCGACACCTGCATGCATTACACCACATTGCCGTGGGGCAGGGCGACCAATATGCCCCTGAGATGGGCATGACAGTCACTGACCCTGGCTGGAGTGGGGGGAGGGAACACTGAGGAAGGGGAACCCTGTAGTGCAGGAGCAGGGAGGAAGCAGTTCCTGGGTGCATTGATAAGGGAGTATAAAAGGTGGGCACCATATTAGTTCAGTGCAGAGAAGTCTGAGCAGAAGTGACAGGGAGCAGGGGCTCTGCATGATCTCTGCTCCGGAGGCGGGCCTAGTAACACAGGCCCTGGCCTGGAAGAGGGAGAAGGAAGGAAGAGGAGCGGAGAAGGCTCCAGGAACGAGGAACGAAGGGATCCCAGGGTTGCGTACGGGCGAGTCGCCACCGCACGCCCAAATCCACCTGCGTAGAGGGGTCAGGCCAAAGGGGGAGAACGGTCCCTGAAACTAGTAGAGGCGGGAAACGACCCTCAGCTAGAAACCGGAGGCTGTGACATTTTATGTGGCGCGGCCCCTCGCTACACCCGCTAGGAAGGCACCACATAGGGTCAGGGAAACTGATGCCAAGTTTACCAAGAGGAGGCCCGAGGCAGCCGGACAGAAGCGTTGGTAAGAAAGGCCAGACAAAGGACACACAAAGGGGGTCCTGTGAAGCGCTCCAAAGTTATCTGGGAGTTGTCTGAGCCCCTCACCTGGTGAGCACAGTACGACGTGGGCAGCCGTTACCTGCAGACGTGGTCTGGATAATAAGAACTGTGAGTAAAGGCCCTGGACTGCATCACTGACTCCGTGTCGTTACTGCTGCTGCCCTGCACCATCACCCCCATCCTCCACATACACTGCCCTGAGGCTATACTCCTCCCATGGGGAGTTTTGCTACGCTCTGCTGCACCCACAACACCAGCCTCAGCGGTCTGCCCTGCAGCGGCGGTTCACTCTGACCGCAATCCACGGGTGGCGTAGTCGGACATTTAAACATCAAAACCACATAAATTGTTCCGCCACTGGTTTGACCACCCTGAGCCATGGAACCGGGTCGCCGCCACGAAGACTACAACCACCAGCATCCACCAAAAAGGGTCCGGCTCTGGGTGTCCCAAGGCCCAGGGGGTGCGTCAGAACATTTTCATCACCTTTCACAATCACCAATGGGACAAGGCAGGTATGTCCTCTGTCCCCTCTCTTATACATCCTAGTGACGGAGCACCTGCTCTCATCAATTCGCCATAACCCCAATATTAGGTGGATTGAGGTGGGAGGCACCGAGTACAAGTGCTCTCTATTTGCTGATGATGTCCTAGTATATATCACTCAATCACATATATCCATCCATGCTGTTATGGCTGAAATAGATCACTTTGTTACATGGTCAAATTTTAAAATCAATGCAGCGAAGTCTGAGGCCCTCGATGTCTCCCTCCCCAAATCCATATAGGATTCCATCCAGTCCAACTTTCCCTTTGCCTGGCCCTCACAGGGTATCAAATACTTAGGCATTCCTATTCATAGAGACCTCTCCCATCTATGTTATCTTAATTTTGGGCTGTTTATTGAACAACTCCATACAGACCACGGTTGGCAAGTTAGAACTGTAAGATTCACTATGTGAACCACTGGTGTTTTGTGGAAAAGCACATGTACACTGTGTTCCAAATTATTATGCAAAAAGTGTTTAGGAGTGATAAGGGAAGAATTTGTTTGTTTGTCAGCTAAACTCATTGATGGTGATGTGTGTCAGGGCTCTTTATATCACTGTAAGCAATTGCAGACACCTGTGCTAATTAGTTTGGCAGGTGTGTCCAATGAAAGGCAAGACTTCTTAAGAAGGCTGTCTCACATTATTAAGCAGCCTACATTTTCTGCCAAAATGGGAAAGAAAAAGGATGTGTCGGCTGCTGAGAAGCAACAAATTGTGGAGTGTTTAGGTCAAGGCATGACTACAATCAACATTGTGCGATGATCAGGATGAAGTGTCTTGGCAATCAAGAAGTATGTAGCTGATTCACAGTACACACGTGTGCGTGCTGATAAGGGCAAATTGAGGACTCTTTCCTACAGGCAATTACGTGAGGTTAAAAGAGCAGCGGCAAAAAAGCCTTGTCATAGCAGCAGACAAGTTTTTGAAGCTACTGGTGCCTCCAACGTCCCCCGAACAACAAGATGCAGGGTCCTTCAGAGGTTTGCAGCTGTGCATACGCCATCCTGTCGACCTCCTGTATCCACTTCACACAAGCAGAAACGGCTCCAGTGGGCCAAACATTACATGAAGACTGATTTCAAAACTGTTTTGTTCACGGATGAGTGCCGTGCAGCGCTCGATGGTCCAGATGGATGGAGTGGAGGATGGCTGGTTGATGGACACCCCACGCAAACACGGCTACAGCGCCAACAAGGAGGAGGTGGAGTAATGTTTTGGGCTGGAATCATGGGGAGAGAGATTGTCTGCCCCTTTAGGATCCCTGAAGGCGCTAAAGATGAACTCCATAATGTATGTGGATTTTCTCAAACAGCACTTCCTGCCGTGGTTCAAGAAGAAGAACCGTGTATTTCACAGCAAGATCATTTTTTTGCATGATAATGCACCATCTCATGCTGCACATAAAACATCTGCATCTCTGGCTGATATGGGCATAAAAGGGGACAAACTTATGGTGTGACCCCCATGCTCCCCTGACCTCTACCCCATTCAGAACCTCTGGAGCATCATCAAAAGGAGTGTCTATGATGGCGGGAGGCAGTTCACATCTAAGCAACAGCTCTGGGAGGGTATTCTGTCCTCATGCAAAACAATTGAAGCAGAAACCATCCAAAACCTGACAAATTCAATGGACGAGAGAGTTCAGAAGCTCCTTTCAAACAAGGGGTCCTTTGTGAAAATGTAACATCACCTAGAATAAAGTTTTGAGTTGAAAACTGTTTGATTTCAGTTTCTAATAATCTGCTAATGCTTATAATTTCAAAAATGACCATTTTTTTGGTCTTTATTAAAATGAAAAGGGTGATCGAAAAGTTTGGGGGATCTAAGAGTGTGGCAACCCAGTAGTCATGATTACTTCAAATTCTGACAATATGAGGGTCATGTTGCAGGTAGTGCAGCAAGAAGGCACTTATGTGTCTTGCGCATCTCGGAGCCCCAAAATTATTTTCCGGGCTAGATGCAGCTAAAAATTATTATTAATTTTAAATCTGGTGGAGCTTAGTATAGATGGCCTAATAGGATCAGTGCTGCACACTGCTACAAAGCCCAAATTATTTTCCAGTCAAGATACAGGTAAACATGATTAGTAATTTTAAATCTGGTGGAGCTTATTATAGATGGCCTAATAGAATCAGTGCTGCACACTGCTACAAAGCCCAAATTATTTTCCAGCCAAGATACAGATAAACATGATTAGTAATTTGAAAGCTTAAAACGGTTGGTAGGGTGATTTTAACCAATCATCAAGCTTTTACTCTCCCAAGGATGACACAGGGGTAGAAAAGTCGTTTCGGATCCATGATTTGTTCATCTTTATGAACGTGAGTCTGTCTACATTGTCAGTGGAGAGCCGCGTGCGCTTATCTGTCAGCACACCACCAGCAGCGCTGAACACACGTTCAGACAGAACGCTGGCTGCGGGGCATGACAAGATCTACAAGGCGTAAGTGGCTAGCTCCGGCCATTTATCCAGATTGGAAGCCCAAAAAGAGCAAGGGTCCAGTGACACAGTCATGGCTTCAATGTTTACTTGGAGATACTCCTGTACCATCGTCTCTAGGCGTTGACTATGTGTCAGACTTCTTGTCTCCTGCGGCCTTGCAAAGGATGGGCTAAAAAAGTGGTGAAATGATTCCGCAAAATTGATGTTACCAGCAGATACTGTGGTTCTGTTACGGTTTGAGTGCTGAACACTTGACGGTCCCACGGTTGGCAATTTGGAACTGTGAGATTCACTACATGCACCACTGGTGTTTTGTGGAAAATCACATGTAAGATTCTGCAACAGTCTCTGCTGATACTCCTGCATGCGTGCATCCCTTTCTATGGCAGGAATAATTTCTGCAAATTTACTTTTGTACTGGGGATCTAACAGTGTGGCAACCCAGTAGTCAGGATTATTTCTAATTCTCACAATTCGAGGGTCATGTTGCAGGTAGTGCAGCAAGAAGGCACTCATGTGTGTTGCGCATCCAGGAGCACCAAGTCCCTGTTGTGTTGGTGGCGAGGTAACAATCATGCTTCCTTCCTCTGTCCTCTCCCCCCAACCTCGCACAACAGAAATGTGATCAAGGTCTCCCTCATCTGATGAGTCTTCCATCAGTTCGTCCTCCACTTCTTCCTGGGCTCCTGCACCTTCCTCACTAGTTTGGCTGCTACCATGCGCCCTGGTAAAACCATCTCCCCCACCCTCACATGCCTGCCGCCTTGGTGCTGCCGACCGTCTGGACCTTGTTAGCCCTTCCGCATACAACTCCTCCTCCTCTACTTCCTCCACCTCCTCTTGTGCCACCACCTGACTCCGAATTCTGTTTAACATGTGCTCCAGCATGTAAATCACCGGAATAGTCATGCTGATAATGGCATCGTCAGCACTAAACATCTTCGTCGCCATTTCAAAACTGTGCAGAAGGGTGCATAGGTCCCTGATCTGAGACCACTCCTCCAGCGTGATTTGCCCCACCTCTGGATCACGTTGGCCCAGGCTATACGTCAGAACGTATTGCACCAGGGCTTGTCGGTGCTGCCACAGTCGCTGCAACATGTGCAGAGTTGAATTCCACCGGGTAGGCACATCGCATTTTAGCCGGTGAAGTGGCAGGCCCAACGACTTCTGTAGAAATGTAAGTCGCTGAGCTGCGGGATGCGAACGGCGGAAGTGAGCACACAGCGACCGTGCCCTCTGCAGAAGGCCATCTAGTCTGGGATAGTGGGCTAAAAATTGCTGGACAACCAGGTTCAACACGTGAGCCATACAAGGCACGTGTGTGACATTGCCCCGGTGAAGGGCCGCACCCAGGTTTGCAGCATTGTCGCACACGGCCTTCCCGGGTTTCTGGTCCAGTGGAGACAACCATTCATGAAATTGGTTCTCCAGAGCTGACCACAACTCCTCAGCTGTGTGACTCACATTTCCCAGACATTTCAAAGTAAAAACCGCCTGATGACGTTGAGCCCTACTGCCAGCATAGTAAGGAGGTGTGCAGGATCCCTTCTGTGCAGTTAGAAAGCTTGTGGCATGACCAGACAGGCTTTGGGTGCAGGTGGAAGACTGAGAAGAGGTTGAGGAGGCAGAAGCAGTGGAGGAACTTTGACATAAAGAGGATTGACGCACAACTCGTGGGGACGGCAAGACTTGGACAGCAGCCCCTTGTCCTGCTGTCACCATAGTTACCCAGTGCCCAGTCAGCGACATGTAACGCCCCTGTCCATGCCTACTCGTCCAAGTGTCTGTGGTGAAATGCACCCTGTCACACACAGAGTTTCTCAAAGAAGCGGTGATGTTGTGTGCGACATGCTGGTGGAGCGCAGGCACACCTTTCTTTGAGAAGTAGTGCCGATTGGGCATCTGGTACTGGGGCACTGCGACGGACATAAGGTCTCGAAAATCCTCTGTGTCCACCAGGCGGAAAGGCAGCATTTCTGTAGCCAAGAGCTTGCAGATGGTGAAATTCAACCTCTTAGCTTTCTCATGGCTAGGAGGAAATGGTCTTTTACTTGTCCACATCTGAGGGACCGAGGGCTGGCTATTGTGCTTAGACGGGGTTGATAAGGGTGTCCCCGGCAAACTGCCGGTCTGTGAGGAAGATGCAGGCGGACATGTTAGGTTGCCTTGATCCAAAGGTGGTGCTATCGATGTCGGACAGCGCTCAACACCAGCTGGTGTTACCACCTCCAAAGAAAATGTGACCTACCAATCACGCTGGCTGTTGCGGGTAAAGAGGTGGCAAGTCTGCGCCCCAAAACAGCTGTGACTGCTGTCCCCCCAGTCACAGAGGATGAAGAGGCCTTGGATGCACAAGATATGGCACACGGTGGTTGGCCCGGCCGGCTAGGCTGCATTGTAGCACACTGAGCTTCCCACTGCAACTTATGCTTCATGTCCATGTGCCGGTTCATGCATGAAGTACTCAAACTATGTATTTTTTGGCTTCTACTTAGCTTTTGCTGACAAATGTTACAGATAACACGAGTTGGGTCATCTTTATCGATCTGAAAAAATGCCCAGGCTATGCAAGGCTTAGCACCCATGCAACCTGAAGAACCACCACGACTTGTGGTGAGAGGCAGAGTTGTGTTTGAGGATGCAGTTGTTGACGTGCTTCCAGTACTACGTCTCTGTCCAGGAAGTCACAACCTGACCTCGTCGTCACTAGCATCTTCCTCCACCTCCTCTGCTGACCTCATCTCTTGGCTGACTGTGGGTTGACAGTAAGTGGGATCTCCAACCTCATCATCATCACCCTGTGCGTTATCACACCCGTCGTCCTCAGAGCCAACCTGTTCCTGCCCTGACAAAAAACTAAAGTTGTCGCTCCAATCAGGTATTTGAGTCTCATCATCGTCTTCCTCATTGTCTCCACCAACAGGAGTTACAGTTTGGGAATGAGGGTCTACATTATGGTCAGAACCTTCTGCGTCTGGTCCTGGATCCGACTCATAAAGATTCTGGGCATCAGTGCAGATCATTTCCTCGTCAGGATTCACAGAAGCGCTGGAGTCGACCTCTGATTCCCAGGCTATAGTATGATTAAACAGCTCTGCAGACTCAACCATCTGTTCTACCTCATACTCAGATGGGCAGCTGGAGATTTGGGAGCTGTGAGGAAGCAAGTGCGATTGGGGTGACACCTTTGAGGACTGGAGTATTTGTGATGTTGAAGTTGATGTGGAGGAGAGCCCACTTAAAGGAGCACTTGATATCCGTTGAAGCACCTGCTGTTTTTGTGCCTCATCTGGAATTTGTAGCGATTGGCGTGGCCGTAAGAAAGGGATCTTATCACATTGTCCGCTAAAAGAAGTAGACATTTTAGTTTGGCTGGAAGATGGTCTTTCTTCTGCAGATGTTACTGTTGCTTTAACACCTACCCCACGGACACAACCTTTTTTCCCCTTCCCAACACACCTATTCCTATTTCCACCAGCAGCAGGCCTTTTTCCACTCATTTTGGTGGTTAACTAATTCACAACTCTGGAGTTGTTTGCACAAAAAAACAATGGATGGGAACCGAGCAGAGCTGAGTGGCCAAACTGTGGTATTAGGCCAAAACTATTGGCTGGGTTAGATGCAGAAAAAAATTATATTCAATTAGCAATCTGATGGAGGTCAGTATAGATGGACTAATAGAACAAGTCCCACACACAGCTAGAAGCCCAAATATTTTTTCAGAGGTAGATGCAGAAAAAAATTGTATTCAGTTTGCAACCTGATGGAGGTCAGTATAGATGGACTAATAGAACAAGTCCTACACACAGCTAGAAGCCCAAATATTTTTTCAGAGGTAGATGCAGAAAAAAAATATATTCAGTTTGCAACCTGATGGAGGTCAGTATAGATGGAATAATAGAGAAAGTCCCACACACTGCTAGAAGGCCAAATATTTTTTCAGAGCTAGATGCAGATATAAATTATTTTTAATTTGCAACCTGATGGAGGTCAGTATAGATGGACTAATAGAGAAAGTCCCACACACTGCTAGAAGTCCAAATATTTTTTCAGAGCTAGATGCAGATATAAATTATATTCAATTTGCAACCTGATGGAGGTCAGTATAGATGGACTAATAGAGAAAGTCCCATACAATGCTAGAAGGCCAAATATTTTTTCAGAGCTAGATGCAGAAAAAAATTATATTCAGTTTGCAACCTGATGGAGGTCAGTATAGATGGACTAATAGAACAAGTCCCACACAGAGCTAGAAGGCCAAATATATTTTCAGAGGTAGATGCAGATAAAAATTATTTTTAATTTGCTGCCTGATGGAGGTCAGTATAGATGGACTAATAGAGAAAGTCCCACACACTGCTAGAAGGCCAATTATTTTTTCAGAGCTAGATGCAGACAAAAAATTATTTTGAATTTGCAACCTGATGGAGGTCAGTATAGATGGACTAATAGAGAAAGTTCCACACACTGCTAGAAGGCCAAATATTTTTTCAGAGCTAGATGCAGATAAAAATTATTTTTAATTTGCAACCTGATGGAGGTCATTATAGATGGACTAATAGAGAAAGTCCCACACACTGCTAGAAGGCCAAATATTTTTTCAGAGCTAGATCCAGAAAAAAATTATATTCAATTTGCAACCTGATGGAGGTCAGTATACATTGACTAATAGAACAAGTCCCACACACAGCTAGAAGCCCAAATAATTTTTCAGAGGTAGATGCAGAAAAAAATTATATTCAGTTTGCAACCTGATGGAGGTCGGTATAGATGGATTAATAGAACAAGTCCCACACACAGCTAGAAGCCCAATATTTTTTCATAGGTAGATGCAGAAAAAAAATATATTCAGTTTGCAACTTGATGGAGGTCAGTATAGATGGACTAATAGAGAAAGTCCCACACACTGCTAGAAGGCCAAATATTTTTTCAGAGCTAGATGCAGACAAAAAATTATTTTGAATTTGCAACCTGATGGAGGTCAGTATAGATGGACTAATAGAGAAAGTCCCACACACTGCTAGAAGGCCAAATATTTTTTCAGAGCTAGATGCAGATAAAAATTATATTCAATTTGCAACCTGATGGAGGTCAGTATAGATGGACTAATAGAGAAAGTCCCACACACTGCTAGAAGGCCAAATATTTTTTTCAGAGGTAGATGCAGAAAAAAATTATATTCAGTTTGCAACCTGATGGAGGTCTGTATAGATGGATTAATAGAACAAGTCCCACACACAGCTAGAAGCCCAAATATTTTTTCAGAGGTAGATGCAGAAAAAAATTATATTCAGTTTGCAACCTGATGGAGGTCTGTATAGATGGATTAATAGAACAAGTCCCACACACAGCTAGAAGCCCAAATATTTTTTCAGAGGTAGATGCAGAAAAAAATTATATTCAGTTTGCAACCTGATGGAGGTCTGTATAGATGGATTAATAGAACAAGTCCCACACACAGCTAGAAGCCCAAATATTTTTTCAGAGGTAGATGCAGAAAAAAATTATATTCAGTTTGCAACCTGATGGAGGTCTGTATAGATGGATTAATAGAACTAGTCCCACACACAGCTAGAAGACCAATATTTTTTCAGAGGTAGATGCAGAAAAAAAATATATTCAGTTTGCACCCTGATGGAGGTCAGTATAGATGGACTAATAGAGAAAGTCCCACACACTGCTAGAAGGCCAAATATTTTTTCAGAGCTAGCTGCAGACAAAAAATTATTTTTAATTTGCAACCTGATGGAGGTCAGTATAGATGGACTAATAGAGAAAGTCCCACACACTGCTAGAAGGCCAAATATTTTTTCAGAGCTAGATGCAGATATAAATTATTTTTAATTTGCAACCTGATGGAGGTCAGTATAGATGGACTAATAGAGAAAGTCCCACACACTGCTAGAAGGCCAAATATTTTTTCAGAGCTAGATGCAGAAAAAAATTATATTCAGTTTGCAACCTGATGGAGGTCAGTATAGATGGACTAATAGAACAAGTCCCACACACAGCTAGAAGGCCAAATATTTTTTCAGAGGTAGATGCGGATAAAAATTATTTTTAATTTGCAGCCTGATGGAGGTCAGTATAGATGGACTAATAGAGAAAGTCCCACACACTGCTAGAAGGCCAAATATTTTTTCAGAGCTAGATGCAGACAAAAAATTATTTTGAATTTGCAACCTGATGGAGGTCAGTATAGATGGACTAATAGAGAAAGTCCCACACACTGCTAGAAGGCCAAATATTTTTTCAGAGCTAGATGCAGATATAAATTATTTTTAATTTGCAACCTGATGGAGGTCAGTATAGATGGACTAATAGAGAAAGTCCCACACACTGCTAGAAGGCCAAATATTTTTTCAGAGCTAGATGCAGACAAAAAATTATTTTTAATTTGCAACCTGATGGAGGTCAGTATAGATGGACTAATAGAGAAAGTCCCACACACTGCTAGAAGGCCAAATATTTTTTCAGAGCTAGATGCAGATATAAATTATTTTTAATTTGCAACCTGATGGAGGTCAGTATAGATGGACTAATAGAGAAAGTCCCACACACTGCTAGAAGGCCAAATATTTTTTCAGAGCTAGATGCAGACAAAAAATTATTTTTAATTTGCAACCTGATGGAGGTCAGTATAGATGGACTAATAGAGAAAGTCCCACACACTGCTAGAAGGCCAAATATTTTTTCAGAGCTAGATGCAGATATAAATTATTTTTAATTTGCAACCTGATGGAGGTCAGTATAGATGGACTAATAGAGAAAGTCCCACACACTGCTAGAAGGCCAAATATATTTTCAGAGCTAGATGCAGAAAAAAATTATATTCAGTTTGCAACCTGATGGAGGTCAGTATAGATGGACTAATAGAACAAATCCCACACAGAGCTAGAAGGCCAAATATTTTTTCAGAGGTAGATGCAGATAAAAATTATTTTTAATTTGCTGCCTGATCTAGGTCAGTATAGATGGACTAATAGAGAAAGTCCCACACACTGCTAGAAAGCCAAATATTTTTTCAGAGCTAGATGCAGACCAAAAATTATTTTGAATTTGCAACCTGATGGATGTCAGTATAGATGGACTAATAGAGAAAGTCCCACACACTGCTAGAAGGCCAAATATTTTTTCAGAGCTAGATGCAGATAAAAATTATTTTTAATTTGCAACCTGATGGAGGTCATTATAGATGGACTAATAGAGAAAGTCCCACACATTGCTAGAAGGCCAAATATTTTTTCAGAGCTAGATCCAGAAAAAAATTATATTCAATTTGCAACCTGATGGAGGTCAGTATAGATGGACTAATAGAACAAGTCCCACACACAGCTAGAAGCCCAAATATTTTTTCAGAGGTAGATGCAGAAAAAAATTATATTCAGTTTGCAACCTGATGGAGGTCGGTATAGATGGATTAATAGAACAAGTCCCACACACAGCTAGAAGCCCAATATTTTTTCAGAGCTAGATGCAGACAAAAAATTATTTTGAATTTGCAACCTGATGGATGTCAGTATAGATGGACTAATAGAGAAAGTCCCACACACTGCTAGAAGGCCAAATATTTTTTCAGAGCTAGATGCAGATAAAAATTATTTTTAATTTGCAACCTGATGGAGGTCATTATAGATGGACTAATAGAGAAAGTCCCACACACTGCTAGAAGGCCAAATATTTTTTCAGAGCTAGATCCAGAAAAAAATTATATTCAATTTGCAACCTGATGGAGGTCAGTATAGATGGACTAATAGAACAAGTCCCACACACAGCTAGAAGCCCAAATATTTTTTCAGAGGTAGATGCAGAAAAAAATTATATTCAGTTTGCAACCTGATGGAGGTCGGTATAGATGGATTAATAGAACAATTCCCACACACAGCTAGAAGCCCAATATTTTTTCAGAGGTAGATGCAGAAAAAAAATATATTCAGTTTGAAACCTGATGGAGGTCAGTATAGATGGACTAATAGAGAAAGTCCCACACACTGCTAGAAGGCCAAATATTTTTTCAGAGCTAGATGCAGACAAAAAATTATTTTGAATTTGCAACCTGATGGAGGTCAGTATAGATGGACTAATAGAGAAAGTCCCAAACACTGCTAGAAGGCCAAATATTTTTTCAGAGCTAGATGCAGATAAAAATTATTTTTAATTTGCAACCTGATGGAGGTCAGTATAGATGGACTAATAGAGAAAGTCACACACACTGCTAGAAGGCCAAATATTTTTTTCAGAGGTAGATGCAGAAAAAAATTATATTCAGTTTGCAACCTGATGGAGGTCTGTATAGATGGATTAATAGAACAAGTCCCACACACAGCTAGAAGCCCAAATATTTTTTCAGAGGTAGATGCAGAAAAAAAATTATATTCAGTTTGCAACCTGATGGAGGTCTGTATAGATGGATTAATAGAACAAGTCCCACACACAGCTAGAAGCCCAAATATTTTTTCAGAGGTAGATGCAGAAAAAAATTATATTCAGTTTGCAACCTGATGGAGGTCTGTATAGATGGATTAATAGAACAAGTCCCACACACAGCTAGAAGCCCAAATATTTTTTCAGAGGTAGATGCAGAAAAAAATTATATTCAGTTTGCAACCTGATGGAGGTCTGTATAGATGGATTAATAGAACAAGTCCCACACACAGCTAGAAGCCCAATATTTTTTCAGAGGTAGATGCAGAAAAAAATATATTCAGTTTGCAACCTGATGGAGGTCTGTATAGATCGATTAATAGAAAAAGTCCCACACACAGCTAGAAGCCCAAATATTTTTTCAGAGGTAGATGCAGAAAAAAATTATATTCAGTTTGCAACCTGATGGAGGTCAGTATAGATGGACTAATAGAGAAAGTCCCACACACTGCTAGAAGGCCAAATATTTTTTCAGAGCTAGATGCAGACAAAAAATTATTTTTAATTTGCAACCTGATGGAGGTCAGTATAGATGGACTAATAGAGAAAGTCCCACACACTACTAGAAGGCCAAATATTTTTTCAGAGCTAGATGCAGATATAAATTATTTTTAATTTGCAACCTGATGGAGGTCAGTATAGATGGACTAATAGAGAAAGTCCCACACACTGCTAGAAGGCCAAATATTTTTTCAGAGCTAGATGCAGAAAAAAATTATATTCAGTTTGCAACCTGATGGAGGTCAGTATAGATGGACTAATAGAACAAGTCCACACACAGCTAGAAGGCCAAATATTTTTTCAGAGGTAGATGCAGATAAAAATTATTTTTAATTTGCAGCCTGATGGAGGTCAGTATAGATGGACTAATAGAAAAAGTCCCACACACTGCTAGAAGGCCAAATATTTTTTCAGAGCTAGATGCAGACAAAAAATTATTTTGAATTTGCAACCTGATGGAGGTCAGTATAGATGGACTAATAGAGAAAGTCCCACACACTGCTAGAAGGCCAAATATTTTTTCAGAGCTAGATGCAGATATAAATTATTTTTAATTTGCAACCTGATGGAGGTCAGTATAGATGGACTAATAGAGAAAGTCCCACACACTGCTAGAAGGCCAAATATTTTTTCAGAGCTAGATGCAGACAAAAAATTATTTTGAATTTGCAACCTGATGGAGGTCAGTATAGATGGACTAATAGAGAAAGTCCCACACACTGCTAGAAGGCCAAATATTTTTTCAGAGCTAGATGCAGATATAAATTATTTTCAGTTTGCAACCTGATGGAGGTCAGAATAGATGGACTAATAGAACAAGTCCCACACACTGCTAGAAGGCCAAATATTTTTTCAGAGCTAGATCCAGAAAAAAATTATATTCAATTTGCAACCTGATGGAGGTCAGTATAGATGGACTAATAGAACAAGTCCCACACACAGCTAGAAGCCCAAATATTTTTTCAGAGGTAGATGCAGAAAAAAATTATATTCAGTTTGCAACCTGATGGAGGTCGGTATAGATGGATTAATAGAACAAGTCCCACACACAGCTAGAAGCCCAATATTTTTTCAGAGGTAGATGCAGAAAAAAAATATATTCAGTTTGCAACCTGATGGAGGTCAGTATAGATGGACTAATAGAGAAAGTCCCACACACTGCTAGAAGGCCAAATATTTTTTCAGAGCTAGATGCAGACAAAAAATTATTTTGAATTTGCAACCTGATGGAGGTCAGTATAGATGGACTAATAGAGAAAGTCCCACACACTGCTAGAAGGCCAAATATTTTTTCAGAGCTAGATGCAGATAAAAATTATTTTTAATTTGCAACCTGATGGAGGTCAGTATAGATGGACTAATAGAGAAAGTCCCACACACTGCTAGAAGGCCAAATATTTTTTTCAGAGGTAGATGCAGAAAAAAATTATATTCAGTTTGCAACCTGATGGAGGTCTGTATAGATGGATTAATAGAACAAGTCCCACACACAGCTAGAAGGCCAAATATTTTTTCAGAGGTAGATGCAGAAAAAAATTATATTCAGTTTGCAACCTGATGGAGGTCTGTATGGATGGATTAATAGAACAAGTCCCACACACAGCTAGAAGCCCAAATATTTTTTCAGAGGTAGATGCAGAAAAAAATTATATTCAGTTTGCAACCTGATGGAGGTCTGTATAGATGGATTAATAGAACAAGTCCCACACACAGCTAGAAGCCCAAATATTTTTTCAGAAGTAGATGCAGAAAAAAATTATATTCAGTTTGCAACCTGATGGAGGTCTGTATAGATGGATTAATAGAACAGGTCCCACACACAGCTAGAAGCCCAATATTTTTTCAGAGGTAGATGCAGAAAAAAATATATTCAGTTTGCAACCTGATGGAGGTCAGTATAGATGGACTAATAGAGAAAGTCCCACACACTGCTAGAAGGCCAAATATTTTTTCAGAGCTAGATGCAGACAAAAAATTATTTTTAATTTGCAACCTGATGGAGGTCAGTATAGATGGACTAACAGAGAAAGTCCCACACACTACTAGAAGGCCAAATATTTTTTCAGAGCTAGATGCAGATATAAATTATTTTTAATTTGCAACCTGATGGAGGTCAGTATAGATGGACTAATAGAGAAAGTCCCACACACTGCTAGAAGGCCAAATATTTTTTCAGAGCTAGATGCAGAAAAAAATTATATTCAGTTTGCAACCTGATGGAGGTCAGTATAGATGGACTAATAGAACAAGTCCACACACAGCTAGAAGGCCAAATATTTTTTCAGAGGTAGATGCAGATAAAATTTATTTTTAATTTGCAGCCTGATGGAGGTCAGTATAGATGGACTAATAGAAAAAGTCCCACACACTGCTAGAAGGCCAAATATTTTTTCAGAGCTAGATGCAGACAAAAAATTATTTTGAATTTGCAACCTGATGGAGGTCAGTATAGATGGACTAATAGAGAAAGTCCCACACACTGCTAGAAGGCCAAATATTTTTTCAGAGCTAGATGCAGATATAAATTATTTTTAATTTGCAACCTGATGGAGGTCAGTATAGATGGACTAATAGAGAAAGTCCCACACACTGCTAGAAGGCCAAATATTTTTTCAGAGCTAGATGCAGACAAAAAATTATTTTGAATTTGCAACCTGATGGAGGTCAGTATAGATGGACTAATAGAGAAAGTCCCACACACTGCTAGAAGGCCAAATATTTTTTCAGAGCTAGATGCAGATATAAATTATTTTCAGTTTGCAACCTGATGGAGGTCAGAATAGATGGACTAATAGAACAAGTCCCACACACTGCTAGAAGGCCAAATATTTTTTCAGAGCTAGATCCAGAAAAAAATTATATTCAATTTGCAACCTGATGGAGGTCAGTATAGATGGACTAATAGAACAAGTCCCACACACAGCTAGAAGCCCAAATATTTTTTCAGAGGTAGATGCAGAAAAAAATTATATTCAGTTTGCAACCTGATGGAGGTCGGTATAGATGGATTAATAGAACAAGTCCCACACACAGCTAGAAGCCCAATATTTTTTCAGAGGTAGATGCAGAAAAAAAATATATTCAGTTTGCAACCTGATGGAGGTCAGTATAGATGGACTAATAGAGAAAGTCCCACACACTGCTAGAAGGCCAAATATTTTTTCAGAGCTAGATGCAGACAAAAAATTATTTTGAATTTGCAACCTGATGGAGGTCAGTATAGATGGACTAATAGAGAAAGTCCCACACACTGCTAGAAGGCCAAATATTTTTTCAGAGCTAGATGCAGATAAAAATTATTTTTAATTTGCAACCTGATGGAGGTCAGTATAGATGGACTAATAGAGAAAGTCCCACACACTGCTAGAAGGCCAAATATTTTTTTCAGAGGTAGATGCAGAAAAAAATTATATTCAGTTTGCAACCTGATGGAGGTCTGTATAGATGGATTAATAGAACAAGTCCCACACACAGCTAGAAGGCCAAATATTTTTTCAGAGGTAGATGCAGAAAAAAATTATATTCAGTTTGCAACCTGATGGAGGTCTGTATGGATGGATTAATAGAACAAGTCCCACACACAGCTAGAAGCCCAAATATTTTTTCAGAGGTAGATGCAGAAAAAAATTATATTCAGTTTGCAACCTGATGGAGGTCTGTATAGATGGATTAATAGAACAAGTCCCACACACAGCTAGAAGCCCAAATATTTTTTCAGAAGTAGATGCAGAAAAAAATTATATTCAGTTTGCAACCTGATGGAGGTCTGTATAGATGGATTAATAGAACAGGTCCCACACACAGCTAGAAGCCCAATATTTTTTCAGAGGTAGATGCAGAAAAAAATATATTCAGTTTGCAACCTGATGGAGGTCAGTATAGATGGACTAATAGAGAAAGTCCCACACACTGCTAGAAGGCCAAATATTTTTTCAGAGCTAGATGCAGACAAAAAATTATTTTTAATTTGCAACCTGATGGAGGTCAGTATAGATGGACTAACAGAGAAAGTCCCACACACTACTAGAAGGCCAAATATTTTTTCAGAGCTAGATGCAGATATAAATTATTTTTAATTTGCAACCTGATGGAGGTCAGTATAGATGGACTAATAGAGAAAGTCCCACACACTGCTAGAAGGCCAAATATTTTTTCAGAGCTAGATGCAGAAAAAAATTATATTCAGTTTGCAACCTGATGGAGGTCAGTATAGATGGACTAATAGAACAAGTCCACACACAGCTAGAAGGCCAAATATTTTTTCAGAGGTAGATGCAGATAAAATTTATTTTTAATTTGCAGCCTGATGGAGGTCAGTATAGATGGACTAATAGAAAAAGTCCCACACACTGCTAGAAGGCCAAATATTTTTTCAGAGCTAGATGCAGACAAAAAATTATTTTGAATTTGCAACCTGATGGAGGTCAGTATAGATGGACTAATAGAGAAAGTCCCACACACTGCTAGAAGGCCAAATATTTTTACAGAGCTAGATGCAGATATAAATTATTTTTAATTTGCAACCTGATGGAGGTCAGTATAGATGGACTAATAGAGAAAGTCCCACACACTGCTAGAAGGCCAAATATTTTTTCAGAGCTAGATCCAGACAAAAAAATATTTTTAATTTGCAACCTGATGGAGGTCAGTATAGATGGACTATTAGAGAAAGTCCCACACACTGCTAGAAGGCCAAATATTTTTTCAGAGCTAGATGCAGATATAAATTATTTTCAGTTTGCAACCTGATGGAGGTCAGAATAGATGGACTAATAGAACACGTCCCACACACAGCTAGAAGGCCAAATATTTTTTCAGAGGTAGATGTAGATAAAAATTATTTTTAATTTGCAGCCTGATGGAGGTCAGTATAGATGGACTAATAGAGAAAGTCCCACACACTGATAGAAGGCCAAATATTTTTTCAGAGCTAGATGCAGACAAAAAATTATTTTGAATTTGCAACCTGATGGAGGTCAGTATAGATGGACTAATAGAGAAAGTCCCACACACTGCTAGAAGGCCAAATATTTTTTCAGAGCTAGATGCAGATAAAAATTATTTTTAATTTGCAACCTGATTGAGGTCAGTATAGATGGACTAATAGAGAAAGTCCCACACACTGCTAGAAGGCCAAATATTTTTTTCAGAGGTAGATGCAGAAAAAAATTATATTCAGTTTGCAACCTGATGGAGGTCTGTATAGATGGATTAATAGAACAAGTCCCACACACAGCTAGAAGCCCAAATATTTTTTCAGAGGTAGATGCAGAAAAAAATTATATTCAGTTTGCAACCTGATGGAGGTCTGTATAGATGGATTAATAGAACAAGTCCCACACACAGCTAGAAGCCCAAATATTTTTTCAGAGGTAGATGCAGAAAAAAATTATATTCAGTTTGCAACCTGATGGAGGTCTGTATAGATGGATTAATAGAACAAGTCCCACACACAGCTAGAAGCCCAAATATTTTTTCAGAGGTAGATGCAGAAAAAAATTATATTCAGTTTGCAACCTGATGGAGGTCTGTATAGATGGATTAATAGAACAAGTCCCACACACAGCTAGAAGCCCAATATTTTTTCAGAGGTAGATGCAGAAAAAAATATATTCAGTTTGCAACCTGATGGAGGTCAGTATAGATGGACTAATAGAGAAAGTCCCACACACTGCTAGAAGGCCAAATATTTTTTCAGAGCTAGCTGCAGACAAAAAATTATTTTTAATTTGCAACCTGATGGAGGTCAGTATAGATGGACTAATAGAGAAAGTCCCACACACTGCTAGAAGGCCAAATATTTTTTCAGAGCTAGATGCAGAAAAAAATTATATTCAGTTTGCAACCTGATGGAGGTCAGTATAGATGGACTAATAGAACAAGTCCCACACACAGCTAGAAGGCCAAATATTTTTTCAGAGGTAGATGCAGATAAAAATTATTTTTAATTTGCAGCCTGATGGAGGTCAGTATAGATGGACTAATAGAGAAAGTCCCACACACTGCTAGAAGGCCAAATATTTTTTCAGAGCTAGATGCAGACAAAAAATTATTTTGAATTTGCAACCTGATGGAGGTCAGTATAGATGGACTAATAGAGAAAGTCCCACACACTGCTAGAAGGCCAAATATTTTTTCAGAGCTAGATGCAGATATAAATTATTTTTAATTTGCAACCTGATGGAGGTCAGTATAGATGGACTAATAGAGAAAGTCCCACACACTGCTAGAAGGCCAAATATTTTTTCAGAGCTAGATGCAGACAAAAAATTATTTTTAATTTGCAACCTGATGGAGGTCAGTATAGATGGACTAATAGAGAAAGTCCCACACACTGCTAGAAGGCCAAATATTTTTTCAGAGCTAGATGCAGATATAAATTATTTTTAATTTGCAACCTGATGGAGGTCAGTATAGATGGACTAATAGAGAAAGTCCCACACACTGCTAGAAGGCCAAATATTTTTTCAGAGCTAGATGCAGAAAAAAATTATATTCAGTTTGCAACCTGATGGAGGTCAGTATAGATGGACTAATAGAACAAGTCCCACACACAGCTAGAAGGCCAAATATTTTTTCAGAGGTAGATGTAGATAAAAATTATTTTTAATTTGCAGCCTGATGGAGGTCAGTATAGATGGACTAATAGAGAAAGTCCCACACACTGCTAGAAGGCCAAATATTTTTTCAGCGCTAGATGCAGACAAAATATTATTTTGAATTTGCAACCTGTTGGAGGTCAGTATAGATGGACTAATAGAGAAAGTCCCACACACTGCTAGAAGACCAAATATTTTTTCAGAGCTAGATGCAGACAAAAAATTATTTTTAATTTGCAACCTGATGGAGGTCAGTATAGATGGACTAATAGAGAAAGTCCCACACACTGCTAGAAGGCCAAATATTTTTTCAGAGCTAGATGCAGAAAAAGATTATATTCAATTTGCAACCTGATGGAGGTCAGTATAGATGGACTAATAGAATGATGCTATGCCCAAAAGATTTTACTTCACTAGGTGCAGTAAAAAAATTGGTATTCTATACACAGGTGGTATATCTTGCAACACAGATAGGCTACTCCACTGACTAACACACTCTGCAATAGGCCAAAAAGGATTAGCTTTGCTAGATTCAGCCAAATGCTGTGATAAAAACTTGCACAGCACTGGCACAGACCTGCCTGGCAAAAACTGATAGGAACTGATGTAACCTAGTCCTGAAAAGGACTGCAATTACAATTAGTCTTTACTCCCACAATCTATCTATTTAAGAGCACAGACCTGCCTGATAAAAGTCGTAGGAAATGCTGTAACCTAGTCCTTAAAAGGACTGCAATCACAACTATTCCCTACTCCCAAGCTATCTGTAGATTTGTGCGAAAATTGGCTTGAAATTAACAAGGTATAGCGCACACAGCAACAGCGGTGCCGTCTAACACGCAGCTGCAGCAGTGAGAAAATGGTGGCGACGGGGAAAATGGCTTGGTCTTATAGGGCAAGGACATGTGACATACACTGCCAATGACACATGCCCTTGCTTGTGTGAAAAAAAGCACTTCGCTCCGTGTGTGCGCTGCTGATAGGCTGACAGATTGCACCTCCCCACTGTAAATGCGGGAAAGAGAAAAAAAATGGAGATCTTCATTATTCCTGCAGAGATCCATCCCCTGCCCCTCCCCCCACCCCGCTGTACACTCAAACTGCGTATTAACATTAATTTTCATCATTACTGAGAAAAAATCCAGTTATGATTTTGGTGCACGAACAGTTATCGAACATAACCTCGAACAGCCAAATTTTTCTCAAATCGTTCGTGTTCGCCGAACGGCTCGAACACCGCCCAAAACAGCTCGAATTTGAGATTGGCGAACAGTTCGAGTCGAACAATGCTCATCTCTACTTAGCAGTGGTTTCCTAGAAGCTATTTTACCATGAAGGCCTGCTACACAAAGTCTCTTCTTAACAGTTGTTGTAGAGATTTGTCTGCTGCTAGAACTCTGTGTGGCATTGACCTGGTCTCTAATCTGAGCTGCTGTTAACCTGCGATTTCTGAGGCTGGTGACTAGGATAAACTTATCCTCAGAAGCAGAGGTGACTCTTGGTCTTCCTTTCCTGGGGCGGTCCTCATGGGAGCCAGTTTCTTTGTAGCTCTTGATGGTTTTTGCAACTGCACTTGGGGACACTTTCAAAGTTTTCCCAATTTTTTACACTGACTGACCTTCATTTCTTAAAGTAATGATGGCCACTCGTTTTTCTTTACTTAGCTGCTTTTTTCTTGCCATGATACAAATTCTAACAGTCTATTCAGTAGGACTATCAGCTGTGTATCCACCAGACTTCTGCACAACACAACTGATGGTCCCAACCCCATTTATAAGGCAAGAAATCCCACTTATTAAACCTGACAGGGCACACCTGTGAAGTGAAAAGCATTTCCGGTGACTACCTCTTGAAGCTCATCAAGAGAATGCCAAGAGTGTGCAAAGCAGTCATCAAAGCAAAAGGTGGCTACTTTGAAGAACCTAGAATATAAGACATATTTTCAGTTGTTTCACACTTTTTTGTTAAGTATATAATTCCACATGTGTTAATTCATAGTTTTGATGCCTTTAGTGTGAATGTACAATTTTCATAGTCAAGAAAATGCAGAAAAATCTTTAAATGGGAAGGTGTGTCCAAACTTTTGGTCTGTACTGTATCTGCAAATGGAGTTTCTGGTTTGGCTTCTTATCACTTGCCATGTGGCAAGGCTCATTGACGGATCGATATTGACTTTTTGGATTGCTACATTAAATATGTGGTGCTGAAGTTCAAGTTCACTTCCTCTCGGAAGAAGCTATTGACTTATGAAGGTTGTGGAATACTTAGTGGTTTAATACTATGTATGATTATCCAAGAAAAAGAAAAAAGGTGGCACTCGCTGTCGCTTTAGAAGTCTATTATTTTGTACTGATTAAAACATGGAAGCAGGAGAATAAAGTGAACACTTGATGGACAACAGCCGTTTTGCACCTCCTTCTCTTCAATGGGTCCTAAGGTAATACTATGTATACCCACTAAATATTTGAACAGGTCTTAAGGATAAATTCTTTTATAGGTATTTATATATTTATATATAATTTATATATATTTATATATATTTTTGTGACATGCTGTTTTTTAATGTAGTCTATTGCTGTAGAAATGCTTTATATTAATATTAGTGTTGAGCGAGCATGCTTGACACTGCTCGGTACTCGCCCGAGCATCTCACTACTCGGGATGTTCGGCGAGCACCAAGCATTTCCGGGTTACTCGGGCGGGAGCTCGGGTCTCCGCCCTGCACATTTGGCGCTCTTTACAGAGCCAATGAACATGCAGGGATTGCCAGCCAGTCACTGTAATTCCCAGCCATGTTGTTTGTGGGCATTACAGTGATTGTCTGGCCGCACAGCATCACCTCGAGTTTTTAAAACTGGGCACCGCCATCTTGGACACAGTCGCCCGGGATCAGATAGTGTAGGGAGAGTGCTGCTGAGTTAGGGAGAGATATATAGTGCAAAATAGTTAGTGTATGGTCTCTAAAGGCTGCCAAATCAAACAAACAGTCCTTCTCAGGACTAATATCCATCCCAGATATTAGGCAGGCAGGCAGGCAGTATAGGAGATGCAGTGGTTATACCAACAAACAGTGCATTACAGTCCAGTGTGCTCCTGCTGGTCAAATTGCTAGAATTATCCCCCGGTCTCAGGGGCCAGGAAAAATCCTTTTTTCTTTATCTAAATCCTGTATTTTTTTTTCCTCACTCAGACTGTACAAATAGACATCTTATTAACCTTTTGGTATCCCCCCCCCCAAAAAAAATTGAGTATGTCTGTGACTGTTCAGACACCAATATATCTGCTTAAAATAATCTGGTGTAGGCCAGATAACTAGAAGTTTGGTTTTGCGGTTCCACGGTTCAAATCTCTGTATTATCCAGCTTTTGGCCTTTTTTCCGTAAAAAAAAACAGTAATAGTGTCTCCCTGACTGTTCAGACAACAATATATCTGTTTAAAATATTCTTGTGTAGGCCAGATAACTAGAAGTTTGGGTTTTCAGTTCCACAGTTCAAATCTCAGTATTATCCAGCTTTTGGCCTTTTTTCTGTTTAAAAACACAGTAATAGTATCTCCCTGACTGTTCAGACACAAATATATCTGTTTAAAATATTCTAGTGTAGGCCTGATAAATAGAAGTTTGGTTTTGCAGTTCCACGGTTCAAATCTCTGTATTATCCAGCTTTTGGCCTTTTTTACATAAAAAAAAAACTATTTGAGTGTCTCGCTCAGTGTTCAGACACAAATATATCTGTTTAAAAGATTCTGGTGTAGGCCAGAGAAATAGAACTGTGGTTTTGCTGTTCCACGGGTCAAATCTCTGTATTATCCTGTTTTTGGTATTTTTTGCCATAAAAAAAAACAGTAATAGTGTCTCCCTGATTGTTCAGACACAAATATATCTGTTTGAAAGATTCTGGTGTAGGCCAGAAAAGTATAACTGTGGTTTTGCAGTTCCACCGGTCAAATCTCTGTAATATCCTTTTTTTGGCATTTTTTGCCGTAAAAAAAAACTGTAATAGTGTCTCCCTGACTGGTCAGACACAAATATATCTGTTTAAAAGAGTCTGGTGTAGGCCAGAAAAATATAACTGTGGTTTTCCTCTTCCACTGTTCTAATCCCCTTTTTATTACACTTTTGCCATTGATAGTGCGAGTGTAAGCTATTTTACTTCATTTAAAATGGGCATGGCGCATGGCAAGGGACGTGGAACTGGATGTTCTGGTGATGGTGCGTATAGAGGACGGGGCCAGGGCCAAGGTAAAAATGTGCCACAACCAACAGCCACTTCTTCTCGCTCCCACTTCTTGACCAAATTACTAGCGAAGCACACTACAACACCAGTATTGCGAACTGATCAGTGTGAACAGGTTATTAATTGGATAGCAGATAATACTTCCAGTTACGTGGACACCACCACCTCCGGTCTGTCTTCCACATGGTCAAGTTTTAGTAGCCATGAGTCTTGACCGCATACTCCTCCTCACCCTGATGTTCCTTCCTCCCACCATGCCGAGTGTCGTCAGACAGCAACTGATCCCACAGTTGGACACTCTGAAGAGCTGTTCACTGGTCCATTTCCATATTTGTGCCCCTCGCCTGCTCCACTTGAAGTGGTGGAAGAGGAGATCCCATGTAGCGATGCCCAAATATTTGAACAGCCACGGCCAGAGGAAGTCGACGCTGGTAATTTGTCACAAGCGATGGACGATGACGAGACACAATTGCCACAAAGTGAGGAGGAGGATCGTGGTGCGCAAATGGAAGAGGAGGAGGTGGTGGATGATCTAGTAACTGACCCAACGTGGCAGGAGGACACGCAGAGCGAGGCCAGCAGCACACAGGGTGAGGAAGGCAGAGTACCACAACAGGCAGGTAGAAGAAGTGTGGTGGCCAAACACAGAAGGCGGGCAACAGTTCCTCGTAACACCAACATGAGTACAACCGGTAGGTCTTCCAGAGTCTGGAATTTTTTTAAAGACTGCTGATAACCCCAAAAAGGCCATTTCTACCACCTGCCATGCCAGCATCAGCAGGGGTGACAAAAATACCAGCCTGACCACCACCAGCATGATCAGGCACATGTCAGCAAATCACCTGACTTTGTGGGGCGAACCCCAGGGTCCAAGACCAGTGTCAGCGGGTGTCACCACTGCTTCTTCCGCTGTTGTGCGTGTAAGAGAACCCCCTATTGTGCGTGCAAGGCAATCCCCTGTCCATAATGCATGCAAAGATGCACCCTCCTCTCAGTCTTCACTTGTTATAGCAGTTTCTCAAGAAACAGCATCAACATCCACGCCCACGTCCCACCGCAGCATTCAATTGTCCATATCCCAGACCTTTGAACGAAATTGCAAATTCGCAGCCAACGCCCCACAGACCACAGTCTTAAATTCGCACATTTCACGACTGCTTGTGTTGGAAATTCTGCCTTTTAGGCTGGTGGAGACGGAATCCTTCCGCAACCTTATGGCGGTGGCCATCCCTCGGTACTCGGTCCCCAGCCGACACTATTTTGTCCGGTGTGCCATCCCCGCACTACACAAGCACGTGTCCCAAAACATCTGCCGTGCCCTCAACAACGCAGTTACTGGGAGAGTCCACCTGACAACGGACACGTGGACAAGTGCTTGTGGCCAGGGACGGTACATCTCCCTGACGGCACACTGGGTAAACATAGTGGAAGCTGGGACCCAGTCAGACCTTGGGATGGAACACATCCTCCCCACACCGAGGATTGTGGGCCCTATGTCAGTCAGAGTTGCCCCCACAGTGTACAGCTCCTGCGCATCATCCTCCTCCTCCTCCTCATGTTCAGCCTCCATCTCAGATATGACCACATCAGTTACAAGCTGGAAGCACTGCAGTACTGCCTCAGCCAAGCGGCAACAGGCTGTGCTGAAACTCATAAGCTTAGGTGATAAACCTTACACTGCTTGTGAGTTGTGGACAGCTGTGAAACAGCAGGCAGATCTGTGGCTGAGACCGCTGAACCTACATCCAGGCATGGTCGTGTGTGACAATGGCCATAACCTGGTGGCAGCTCTGAGGCGAGGCAAGATCACACACGTACCATGCCTGGCTCATGTGCTTAACCTCGTGGTACAGCGGTATCTTAAATCGTACCCCGAGTTGCCAGATCTGCTCGTCAAAGTACGCCGCCTGTCAGCTCATTTTCAGAAGTCGGCTACAGCTTTCGCCGCCCTTGCTGTGTTACAGCAGCGTTTGCAGCTTCCGGCACACCGACTGGTGTGTGATGTCCCCACACACGTTGGAACTCTACCCTCCACATGTTGCAAAGGATTTGTGAGCAGAATAGAGCAGTTGTGGAGTACCAGCTGCAACAAGGCCATCGATATTCAGGTCAAACTCCACACATAAGACCGAAGGAGTGCACCTGGATGTCTGACATATGTACCATCCTGACAAACTTTGAGGAATCCACCAAGATGGTGAGTGGCGATGACGCTATCATTAGCGTCAGCATCCCATTTGTCTGTCTTTTGCAACGCTCTCTGCAGAGAATTACAGAGGAGGCATTGCAGCCAGAGTATGATGAGATGGATCAAGAAGCCATAACGGGCGATTACACACAGCCCAACCTCATCTCATCCCAATGTGCATTGGGGGACAATGAGGGAGAGGAGGAGGAGGATGAATAACAGGAGCTGGTATCATGCGCTGTAGACGGTAGTAACTGTACAACTGTCATACCGTCGGTTAAGCGTGGGTGGCCTGAGGACAGGGGGGAGGAGGAGGAGGAGGAGAGCATGGTCAGTCATCATCTTGGTGAGGACACGGAAGTCTTGCCCGTTACCAGTCTGGCACGCATGGCTAACTTTATGTTACGCTGCCTTAACCATGACCCTCGCGTTGTCAAAATGTGACAGTCGTTACTGGTTCGTGACACTTTTAGACCCCCGCTACAAGGAGAACTTTCACTCTCTTATTCGTGAGGTGGAGAGATCTACAAAAATGTGGCAGTACCAGAAGGCCCTTGCTGCAGAATTGTTAAAAAAATTCCCATCAGAACACACTAACAGCAGGGGTCACAGTTCGTTGACCAACCAAGGCATACAGGCGAGAGAGACGCAACTCCAATCCAGTAGAGGCAGGGGAACACTGTCAACATTCTGGGACAGTTTTCTGAGACCCGGCCAGCTTACAGGCCCTGAGACAATGAGTGGAAAGTTTCAAAAGATTGTGAGGGAGTACCTTGCCGACCGTACCAGCGTCCTCCGTGATTCCTCTGTGCCTTTTAATTATTGGGTATCCAAGCTGGACACTTGGAATGAACTCACTCTGTACGCCTTGGAGGTCCTGGCCTGCCCTGCCGCTAGCATGTTATCTGAGCGTGTTTTTAGTGCCGCTGGTGGAATTATAACTTATAAGCGCACTCGCCTGTCAACTGACAATGCTGACAAGCTGACCCTTATCAAAATGAACAAGGGCTTAATTGGGACAGACTTCTCATCACCACCAAATGACAGCAGAGTAACATAAAGTCAAATCCCGTGCAACGCTTCACACCCACACATTGGTATACGCTTCCTCATTTTGGCTGTGTTTTGCTCTTCTCCTTATCCTCAGCCTCCACCACCACTATACCACCAGGGTGACCGTGGTCTATGTTGCCAGCATTGCAAGTTCCTCCGTCCTAATTTTTGGCAGCATTTGCTTGGAAGGCATAGGCAAAGACTATGGGAGACCAACTCTCCAATAATGGGAATAATGTTTAATATGCTGTACTGCATGGCTCTTGTAAGGGGCATTGCAAGTTGCTCCGTCCTAAATTTTGGCAGCTTTTACTCAGAAGGCATAGGCAAAGACTAATGGAGACCCACTCCCCAATAATAGGAATGTTTTTAATATGCTGTACTGCATAGCTCTTGTAAGGGGCATGAAAACCGTCTTGTTAAACCACTCTGAACTCCACAGCTCTTCCAAGGGGCATTAAAACCATCTTGTTAAGATACTGTGACCTACACCACTCTTCCAAGGGGCATTAATATTGTCTTTTTATTCCACTGCGACCTCCACCACTCTTCCAAGGGGCATTAAAACCATCTTGTTAAATCACTCTGAACTCCACGTCTCTTGCAAGGGGCATTAAAATCGTCTTGTTAAGCTACTGTGACCTCCACGTCTCGTCCAAGGGGAATTAAAACCGTCATGTTAAACCACTCAGAACTCCCCAGCTCTTCCAAGGGGCATTAAAACCATCTTGTTAAGCTACTGTGATCTACAGCACTCTTCCAAGGGGCATTAAAACCATCTTGTCCACTCTGAACTCCACAGCTCATGCAAGGGGCATTAATACCGTCTTGTTAAGCTACTGTGGCCTCCACCACTCTTCCAAGGGACATTGATATTGTCTTTTTATTTCACTGCGACCTCCACCACTTTTCCAAGGGGCATTAAAACCATCTTGTTAAACCACTCTGAACTCCACGTCTCTTCCAAGGGGCATTGAAACTGTCTTGTTAAGCTACTATGACCTCCATGTCTTTTCCAAAGGGCATTAAAACTGTCTTGTTAGACCACTCTGAACTCCATGTCTCTTCCAAGGGGCAGTAAAACCGTTTTGTTAAGCTACTGTGACCTCCACGTCTCTTCCAAGGGGCATTGATATTGTCTATTTATTCCACTGCGACCTCCACCACTCTTCCAAGGGGCATTAAAACCATCTTGTTAAACCACTCTGAACTCCACAGCTCTTCCAAGGGGCATTAAAACCGTCTTGTTAAGCTACTGTGACATCCGCGTCTCTTCCAAGGGGCATTAAAACTGTCTTGTTAAGCCACTTTGAATTCCACAGCTCTTCCAATGGGGCAATAAAACTGTCTTGTTAAGCTACTGTGACCTCCACGTCTGTTCCAAAGGGCATTAAAACCGTCATGTTAAACCAATCTGAACTCCACGTCTCTTCCAAGGGGCATTAAAACCGTCTTCTTAAGCTACTGCGACCTCCACGTCTCTTCCAAGGGGCATTAAAACCGTCATGCTAAATCACTCTAAACTCCACGTCTCTTCCAAGGGGCATTAAAATCATCTTGTTAAGCTACTGTGACCTCCATATCTCTTCCAAGGGGCATTAAAACCGTCTTGTTAAACAACTCTGAACTCCACAGCTCTTCCAAGGGGCATTAAAACCGTCTTGTTAAGCTACTGTGACCTACACCACTCTTCCAAGGGGCATTAAAACCGTCTTGTTAAACCACTCTGAACTCCACAGCTCTTGCAAGGGGCATTAATACCGTCTTGTTAAGTTACTGTGGCCTCCACCACTCTTCCAAGGGACATTAATATTGTCTTTTTATTTCACTGCGACCTCCACGTCTCTTTCAAGGGGCATTAAAACCGTCTTGTTAAACCACTCTGAACTCCCCAGCTCTTCCAAGGGGCATTAAAACCATCTTGTTAAGCTACTGTGACCTCCACGTCTCTTCCAAGGGGCATTGATATTGTCTTTTTATTCCACTGCGACCTCCACCACTATTCCAAGGGGCATTAAAACCATCTTGTTAAGCTACTGTGACCTCCACGTCTCTTCCAAGGGCATTAAAACAGTCTTGTTAAACCACGTTGAACTCTACAGCTCTTCCAAGGGGCATTAAAACCATCTTCTTAAGCTACTGTGACCTCCACGTCTTTTCCAAGGGGCATTAAAAACATCTTGCTAAATCACTCTGAACTCCACGTCTCTTCAAAGGGGCATTAAAATCGTCTTGTTAAGCTACTGTGACCTCCACGTCTCTTCCAAGGGGCATTAAAACCGTCTTGTTAAACAACTCTGAACTCCACAGCTCTTCCAATGGGCATTAAAACCGTCTTGTTAAGCTACTGTGACCTCCATGTCTCTTCCAAGGGGCATTAAAACCGTCTTGATAAATCACTCTGAACTCCACGTATCTTCCAAGGGGCATTAAAATCATCTTGTTAAGCTACTGTGACCTCCACATCTCTTCCAAGGGGCATTAAAACCGTTTTGTTAAACAACTCTTATCTCCACGTCTCTTCCAAGGGGCATTAAAACTGTCTTCTTAAGCTACTGTGACCTCCACGTCTCTTCCAAGGGGCATTAAAACCGTCTTGTTAAATCACTCTGAACTCCACGCATCTTCCAAGGGGCATTAAAATCATCTTGTTAAGCTACTGTGACCTCCACATCTCTTCCAAGGGGCATTAAAACAGTCTTGTTAAACAACTCTGAACTCCACAGCTCTTCCAAGGGGCATTAAAACCGTCTTGTTAAGCTACTGTGACCTACACCACTCTTCCAAGGGGCATTAAAATCGTCTTGTTAAACCACTCTGAACTCCACAGCTCTTGCAAGGTGCATTAATACCGTCTTGTTAAGCTACTGTGGCCTCCACCACTCTTCCAAGGGACATTGATATTGTCTTTTTATTTCACTGCGACCTCCACCACTCTTCCAAGGGGCATTAAAACCATTTTGTTAACCCTAGAACGCATGACCATAAAAATCTACATTTTCACATACCTGGGGCGTTTTAGGCCCGTGTGCAAATAACATGGAATAACTCAAACAAAAAAGACAAACAACTATATACCTGAGGAATACCTAGAGTTTAAAAATTCTAACTAAAGTAATCTTGCAGAAAATAGAAAACAATTAACAGGGCAGGCCTGAGAGGCCCCAGGTATGCGTTCTAGGGTTAAACCACTCTGAACTGCACAGCTCTTCCAAGGGGCATTAAAACCGTCTTGTTAAGCTACTGTGACATCCACGTCTCTTCCAAGGGGCATTAAAACTGTCTTGTTAAGCCACTTTGAATTCCACAGCTTTTCCAATGGGGCAGTAAAACTGTCTTGTTAAGCTACTGTGACCTCCACGTCTGTTCCAAAGGGCATTAAAACCGTCTTGTTAAACCAATCTGAACTCCACGTCTCTTCCAAGGGGCATTAAAACCGTCTTCTTAAGCTACTGTGACCTCCACGTCTCTTCCAAGGGGCATTAAAACCGTCATGCTAAATCAATCTAAACTCCACGTCTCTTCCATTGGGCATTAAAATCGACTTGCTAATCTACTGTGTCCTCCACGTCTGTTCCAAAGGGCATTAAAACCATCTTGTTAAACCACTCTGAACTCCACGTCTCTTCCAAGGGTCATTAAAACCGTCTTCTTAAGCTACTGTGACCTCCACGTCTCTTCCAAGGGGCATTAAAAACATCTTGCTAAATCACTCTGAATTCCACGTCTCTTCAAAGGGGCATTAAAATTGTCTTGTTAAGCTACTGTGACCTCCACGTCTCTTCCAAGGGGCATTAAAACCGTCTTGCTAAACAACTCTGAACTCCACAGCTCTTCCAATGGGCATTAAAACCGTCTTGTTAAGCTACTGTGACCTCCATGTCTCTTCCAAGGGGCATTAAAACCATCTTGATAAATCACTCTGAACTCCACGTATCTTCCAAGGGGCATTAAAATCATCTTGTTAAGCTACTGTGACCTCCACATCTCTTCCAAGGGGCATTAAAACCGTCTTGTTAAATCACTCTGAACTCCACGCATCTTCCAAGGGGCATTAAAATCATCTTGTTAAGCTACTGTGACCTCACATCTCTTCCAAGTGGCATTAAAACCGTCTTGTTAAACAACTCTGAACTCCACGTCTCTTCCAAGGGGCATTAAAACCGTCTTCTTAAGCTACTGTGACCTCCATGTCTCTTCCAAGGGGCATTAAAACCGTCTTGTTAAATCACTCTGAACTCCACGCATCTTCCAAGGGGCATTAAAATCATCTTGTTAAGCTACTGTGACCTCCACATCTCTTCCAAGGGGCATTAAAACCGTCTTGTTAAATCACTCTGAACTCCACGCATCTTCCAAGGGGCATTAAAATCATCTTGTTAAGCTACTGTGACCTCCACATCTCTTCCAAGGGGCATAAAAACCGTCTTGTTAAACAACTCTAAACTCCACAGCTCTTCCAAGGGGCATTAAAACCGTCTTGTTAAGCTACTGTGACCTACACCACTCTTCCAAGGGGCATTAAAACCGTCTTGTTAAACCACTCTGAACTCCACAGCTCTTGCAAGGGGCATTAATACCGTCTTCTTAAGCTACTGTGGCCTCCACCACTCTTCCAAGGGACATTAATATTGTCTTTTTATTTCACTGCGACCTCCACCACTGTTCCAAGGGGCATTAAAACCATCTTGTTAAACCACTCTGAACTCCACGTCTCTTTCAAGGGGCATTAAAACCGTCTTGTTAAACCACTCTGAACTCCCCAGCTCTTCCAAGGGGCATTGATATTGTCTTTTTATTCCACTGCGACCTCCACCACTATTCCAAGGGGCATTAAAACCGTCTTGTTAAGCTACTGTGACCTCCACGTCTCTTCCAAGGGCATTAAAACCGTCTTGTTAAACCACTCTGAACTCTACAGCTCTTCCAAGGGGCATTAAAACCGTCTTGTTAAGCTACTGTGACCTCCACGACTCTTCCAAGGGGCATTAAAACTGTCTTGTTAAATCACTCTGAACTCCAAATCTCTTCCAAGGGGCATTAAAATCGTCTTGTTAAGCTACTGTGACCTCCACGTCTCTTCCAAGGGGCATTAAAACCGTCTTGTTAAGCTACTGTGACCTCCACGTCTCTTCCAAGGGGCATTAAAACCGTCTTGTTAAGCTACTGTGACCTACACCACTCTTCCAAGGGGCATTAAAACCGTCTTGTTAAACCACTCTGAACTCCACAGCTCTTCCAAGGGTCATTAAAACCGTCTTGTTAAGCTACTGTGACCTACACCACTCTTCCAAGGTCATTAAAACTGTCTTATTAAACCACTCTGAACTCCACAGCTCTTCCAAGGGACATTAAAACTATCTTGTTAAGCTGCTGTGACATCCACCACTCTTCCAAGGGGCATTGATATTGTCTTTTTATTCCACTACGACCTCCACCACTCTTCCAAGGGGCATTAAAACCATCTTGTTAAGCTACTGTGACCTCCACCACTCTTCCAAGGGTCATTGATATTGTCTTTTTATTCCACTGCGACCTCCACCACTCTTCCAAGGGGTATTAAAACTGTCTTGTTAAGCTACTGTGACCTCCATGTCTCTTCCAAGGGGCATTAAAACTGTCTTGTTAAGCCACTTTGAATTCCACAGCTCTTCCAATGGGGCAATTAAACTGTCTTGTTAAGCTACTGTGACCTCCACGTCTGTTCCAAAGGGCATTAAAACCGTCATGTTAAACCAATCTGAACTCCACGTCTCTTCCAAGGGGCATTAAAACCGTCTTCTTAAGCTACTGCGACCTCCACGTCTCTTCCAAGGGGCATTAAAACCGTCATGCTAAATCACTCTAAACTCCACGTCTCTTCCAAGGGGCATTAAAATCATCTTGTTAAGCTACTGTGACCTCCATATCTCTTCCAAGGGGCATTAAAACCGTCTTGTTAAACAACTCTGAACTCCACAGCTCTTCCAAGGGGCATTAAAACCGTCTTGTTAAGCTACTGTGACCTACACCACTCTTCCAAGGGGCATTAAAACCGTCTTGTTAAACCACTCTGAACTCCACAGCTCTTGCAAGGGGCATTAATACCGTCTTGTTAAGTTACTGTGGCCTCCACCACTCTTCCAAGGGACATTAATATTGTCTTTTTATTTCACTGCGACCTCCACGTCTCTTTCAAGGGGCATTAAAACCGTCTTGTTAAACCACTCTGAACTCCCCAGCTCTTCCAAGGGGCATTAAAACCATCTTGTTAAGCTACTGTGACCTCCACGTCTCTTCCAAGGGGCATTGATATTGTCTTTTTATTCCACTGCGACCTCCACCACTATTCCAAGGGGCATTAAAACCATCTTGTTAAGCTACTGTGACCTCCACGTCTCTTCCAAGGGCATTAAAACAGTCTTGTTAAACCACGTTGAACTCTACAGCTCTTCCAAGGGGCATTAAAACCATCTTCTTAAGCTACTGTGACCTCCACGTCTTTTCCAAGGGGCATTAAAAACATCTTGCTAAATCACTCTGAACTCCACGTCTCTTCAAAGGGGCATTAAAATCGTCTTGTTAAGCTACTGTGACCTCCACGTCTCTTCCAAGGGGCATTAAAACCGTCTTGTTAAACAACTCTGAACTCCACAGCTCTTCCAATGGGCATTAAAACCGTCTTGTTAAGCTACTGTGACCTCCATGTCTCTTCCAAGGGGCATTAAAACCGTCTTGATAAATCACTCTGAACTCCACGTATCTTCCAAGGGGCATTAAAATCATCTTGTTAAGCTACTGTGACCTCCACATCTCTTCCAAGGGGCATTAAAACCGTTTTGTTAAACAACTCTTATCTCCACGTCTCTTCCAAGGGGCATTAAAACTGTCTTCTTAAGCTACTGTGACCTCCACGTCTCTTCCAAGGGGCATTAAAACCGTCTTGTTAAATCACTCTGAACTCCACGCATCTTCCAAGGGGCATTAAAATCATCTTGTTAAGCTACTGTGACCTCCACATCTCTTCCAAGGGGCATTAAAACAGTCTTGTTAAACAACTCTGAACTCCACAGCTCTTCCAAGGGGCATTAAAACCGTCTTGTTAAGCTACTGTGACCTACACCACTCTTCCAAGGGGCATTAAAATCGTCTTGTTAAACCACTCTGAACTCCACAGCTCTTGCAAGGTGCATTAATACCGTCTTGTTAAGCTACTGTGGCCTCCACCACTCTTCCAAGGGACATTGATATTGTCTTTTTATTTCACTGCGACCTCCACCACTCTTCCAAGGGGCATTAAAACCATCTTGTTAACCCTAGAACGCATGACCATAAAAATCTACATTTTCACATACCTGGGGCGTTTTAGGCCCGTGTGCAAATAACATGGAATAACTCAAACAAAAAAGACAAACAACTATATACCTGAGGAATACCTAGAGTTTAAAAATTCTAACTAAAGTAATCTTGCAGAAAATAGAAAACAATTAACAGGGCAGGCCTGAGAGGCCCCAGGTATGCGTTCTAGGGTTAAACCACTCTGAACTGCACAGCTCTTCCAAGGGGCATTAAAACCGTCTTGTTAAGCTACTGTGACATCCACGTCTCTTCCAAGGGGCATTAAAACTGTCTTGTTAAGCCACTTTGAATTCCACAGCTTTTCCAATGGGGCAGTAAAACTGTCTTGTTAAGCTACTGTGACCTCCACGTCTGTTCCAAAGGTCATTAAAACCGTCTTGTTAAACCAATCTGAACTCCACGTCTCTTCCAAGGGGCATTAAAACCGTCTTCTTAAGCTACTGTGACCTCCACGTCTCTTCCAAGGGGCATTAAAACCGTCATGCTAAATCAATCTAAACTCCACGTCTCTTCCATTGGGCATTAAAATCGACTTGCTAATCTACTGTGTCCTCCACGTCTGTTCCAAAGGGCATTAAAACCATCTTGTTAAACCACTCTGAACTCCACGTCTCTTCCAAGGGTCATTAAAACCGTCTTCTTAAGCTACTGTGACCTCCACGTCTCTTCCAAGGGGCATTAAAAACATCTTGCTAAATCACTCTGAATTCCACGTCTCTTCAAAGGGGCATTAAAATTGTCTTGTTAAGCTACTGTGACCTCCACGTCTCTTCCAAGGGGCATTAAAACCGTCTTGCTAAACAACTCTGAACTCCACAGCTCTTCCAATGGGCATTAAAACCGTCTTGTTAAGCTACTGTGACCTCCATGTCTCTTCCAAGGGGCATTAAAACCATCTTGATAAATCACTCTGAACTCCACGTATCTTCCAAGGGGCATTAAAATCATCTTGTTAAGCTACTGTGACCTCCACATCTCTTCCAAGGGGCATTAAAACCGTCTTGTTAAATCACTCTGAACTCCACGCATCTTCCAAGGGGCATTAAAATCATCTTGTTAAGCTACTGTGACCTCACATCTCTTCCAAGTGGCATTAAAACCGTCTTGTTAAACAACTCTGAACTCCACGTCTCTTCCAAGGGGCATTAAAACCGTCTTCTTAAGCTACTGTGACCTCCATGTCTCTTCCAAGGGGCATTAAAACCGTCTTGTTAAATCACTCTGAACTCCACGCATCTTCCAAGGGGCATTAAAATCATCTTGTTAAGCTACTGTGACCTCCACATCTCTTCCAAGGGGCATTAAAACCGTCTTGTTAAACAACTCTAAACTCCACAGCTCTTCCAAGGGGCATTAAAACCGTCTTGTTAAGCTACTGTGACCTACACCACTCTTCCAAGGGGCATTAAAACCGTCTTGTTAAACCACTCTGAACTCCACAGCTCTTGCAAGGGGCATTAATACCGTCTTCTTAAGCTACTGTGGCCTCCACCACTCTTCCAAGGGACATTAATATTGTCTTTTTATTTCACTGCGACCTCCACCACTGTTCCAAGGGGCATTAAAACCATCTTGTTAAACCACTCTGAACTCCACGTCTCTTTCAAGGGGCATTAAAACCGTCTTGTTAAACCACTCTGAACTCCCCAGCTCTTCCAAGGGGCATTGATATTGTCTTTTTATTCCACTGCGACCTCCACCACTATTCCAAGGGGCATTAAAACCGTCTTGTTAAGCTACTGTGACCTCCACGTCTCTTCCAAGGGCATTAAAACCGTCTTGTTAAACCACTCTGAACTCTACAGCTCTTCCAAGGGGCATTAAAACCGTCTTGTTAAGCTACTGTGACCTCCACGACTCTTCCAAGGGGCATTAAAACTGTCTTGTTAAATCACTCTGAACTCCAAATCTCTTCCAAGGGGCATTAAAATCGTCTTGTTAAGCTACTGTGACCTCCACGTCTCTTCCAAGGGGCATTAAAACCGTCTTGTTAAGCTACTGTGACCTCCACGTCTCTTCCAAGGGGCATTAAAACCGTCTTGTTAAGCTACTGTGACCTACACCACTCTTCCAAGGGGCATTAAAACCGTCTTGTTAAACCACTCTGAACTCCACAGCTCTTCCAAGGGTCATTAAAACCGTCTTGTTAAGCTACTGTGACCTACACCACTCTTCCAAGGTCATTAAAACTGTCTTATTAAACCACTCTGAACTCCACAGCTCTTCCAAGGGACATTAAAACTATCTTGTTAAGCTGCTGTGACATCCACCACTCTTCCAAGGGGCATTGATATTGTCTTTTTATTCCACTACGACCTCCACCACTCTTCCAAGGGGCATTAAAACCATCTTGTTAAGCTACTGTGACCTCCACCACTCTTCCAAGGGTCATTGTTATTGTCTTTTTATTCCACTGCGACCTCCACCACTCTTCCAAGGGGTATTAAAACTGTCTTGTTAAGCTACTGTGACCTCCATGTCTCTTCCAAGGGGCATTAAAACCGTCTTCTTAAACCACTCTGAACTCCACGTCTCTTCCAAGGGGCATTAAAACCGTCTTTTTAAACCACACTGAACTCCACAGCTCTTCCAAGGGGCATTGAAATGTTGTTTTTAATTAACTCAAACCTCCACCACTCTTCCAACGGGCAATGCATTTCCTCCTAATTTTAGTCAGCTTTTGCTTTTCAATGCATAGGCGAACACTAAGGAAGACCCACTCCCCAATAATGGGTAAAAGGTTTTTAGTACGCTGTAATCCACGTCTGTTTCAAGGGGCATTGCAGTTCCTCATAATTTTTGGAAAGCCTTCCATTCACTGCTTAGGCCAACAGTGTACAGGAGACCCATTTGCTATAAATGGAAAAAACAGTTTCGTTAAGGCCCTTTGACCTCCATGTCACTTCCAAGGGGCATTGGAGTGCCTCGAAATTTTTGGTAGGCATTGCACTGTATGCCCTATAACTGTGTAGCCAAACCGCTCCTTTTGGTACAGAAACATATCCTGCAAGACATGTGTGGTTGACTGGCCTGATATTGATGTGAATGGTCCCTGTTCCTCCTGCTCTTTCTCCTTTGCCACAACCTCATCCATCATTCATCACTTGAAGCTTTGTTTTAACGGGAGTCATAGAACTGGGATAGTAGCAGGAAAAAATCCAGCAATCCTCGGAGGAGGTAGGATATGCGCCAAAACGCTGACCACCTCAGGTCTAGCCGCTACTACATACATGTGCTTGCATTCCAAGGAACAGAAAGCTAAGGAAATGGATGGCCTCATGATCATGAATAATTTACTCGTTGTATAGGAGGCCGACCACTGCTGCTGTCTACTTTCTGAACTTTGCGTTGAAGCCTGATTGACCCAGGACCCGCAATCCTCTGGGGACCGTTTGTGGGCACCCGGCCGCAGGGCGGCTGGGGACCGAGTATGGACACCCGGCGGCCCCCTGGCGGCTGGGGACCAAGTGTGGACACCTGGCCGCCAGGCGGCTGGGGACTGAGTATGGATACCAGACTGCCGACGCAGCCATGACGTGGTGGCCAGATTACGCCTCCACATGCCTAAAAGGCCCAATTTCAAGTGCAAGCAAGCAGTATGGTATTGCAGCCTGGGGGTTGGTGGGTGGCAGGCTTCATACTTGTGCTTGCATTGCAAGGAATTGGGGAGGTACAATTGAACTCTGCCCTGGCACAAGGACTTGCACGGGGATAGTTGCAAGTCTGCATCTTCTGATGCAGCAAGGATCACTTTTGATGGGCACACTTTTAGGCAGTGACCTGGGTGTCAGAGATGCTTCCAGGGGTCTTCCCCATGCTGTTCCCATGTCTTTTCAGCACTGTATGCATGTGTCACACAAGCACATGGCCAGATAAGGTTGTAAAATGTTAAAATGACATTTTCCGGTGAATGCATTTGTCATGGTTGAAAGCAATACAAAAGTGCAAAAACGCATAAAAAATGCTGTTTGTGAACATTGCCCAAGGTGTGGAGGAGTATTTTTGTTTTTGGTTATTTATTTTACATTATACACAAGTCTTTACCCTGGAAAGGAAGTTCCTTAACATATTTCACAGGAAAGCACTTTCAGTTTCGTTTTGAACATTTTCTTATAAGCCCGTAAAAGTGGCTTAATACCTCTGACCACGTTGTTGACAGCAGTGACCTGGGGGTCAGAAATGCTTCCTGGGGCGATCCCCATGCTGTCCCCATGTCATTTGAACACTGTCACTATCGTTCTGGGCACTTTCTAGGCTTTCTACAGACTGCCGGGGGTGCTGTCGCAAAAATGCTCGGGTCTCCCATAGACTAACATTGGGCTCATTGCTCGGGTTGAGCACCCGAGTATCACGGTGAGCTCGGCCCGAGCTTCGAGCACCATATGTATCATCATGAAATTACCATTATAGCTAGGTAACCACTTGTATTTACCATGCATGCTAGAGTAAGGGGGCATGTCCCCAAAACATAGCAGGTTCTGCATGATGCTAGTAATGCTTCTGTGAATGCCAGACATTTATGGACACTGAGAATGGCTTAAAATAAGAACATTTCATATACGGTTTATATATGAGCTTTATAACCATTGTGAGGCAGTGACTGGAATCGTATACGAGGGACGTTATATATCCCCCAGAATGTGTACAGAGACCTATTAAATCCATTGGAGTGCATTGCAGTCACAAACTCACCTGCTGCTGCAATGCAGGAATGAAGGTGAGCATTGACCTGGTCAGGCTATCTGGCTAAGGCAGATTTGTAAAACCCGGCAGGGCCTTCATTTCTTGAAGGAGGCTACAGGAAGGCAGTGGGGCTGCCTCCTTACTCCAACCCGGGTTTTTCAGTGGCTCTTGCCACAGGTACTTTAAAACCCCTGCACTAAGGATAAGGATTAGTGTTGTTCTATGTTGGAACCTGCTAGGAGCATAGTAGGAAAGCTCAGCAGGATTGAGTGTGGCTAAACCCACGCCCGGGAAGGCTCTGCACCTGTCAGGCTCTAAGCGGCACGGCGCGGCCGTTGCCTATGGCAATCATTGTTTAAGTACTCGTGTTAACCCGGCTACGAACCGGAGGACTTTTCTGTTTACCCGTGAGTTACTGAATAAAGCTGTTTATGTTGGACTTGCTTGGGTCACTGCCTCAGTTACTGCACGTTGTGAACACCGCCGCCTTGCACCATGGAATTCAATGTTTTTTAATGAAGCATATATTGCAAGTAAACTGTTTTGAAGAGTAAACTAAGAATATGTGTAATGTACTCTTTTTTTCAATATTTTATTCAAACATGTAGCCTGAGAATAGCCATATTCAAGTGGAAGGAGTCAAGTAAAGTTAAGACAGAAAGAGTGCTCAGGTATTTAAAGGAAGAGTCAAGTCCATAAGGACATCCAAGAGTTAATCAGCCGAGTAAAGTCAAAGTCGACATAATTTAAAGTGAATCTGTCATCAGATGTTTGCTACCCTATCTGATAGCAGCATGATGAAGAGGCAGAGATTTTGCACCTTGACAATTTCACTGTTTTCTTTGCTGAGATCTGCCAGTTCTCTGAATTCCAAGCTCTATATAACACTGCCCACAACACTGATTGGCAGCTTTCTCTGTACACTGTGCATAGGCAGAAAGCTGCCAATCAGTGGTGAGGGTGGAATTATAAAGAGCTTATGAATATGGAGGACTACATGGCACCATTTTACTAGTTCGCTAGTGATACTCTCCTGCTGATTAATTACAACAAGCAGCCCAGCATCTGACAGCAATAGAGACCGTGAGTATGCTACAGTAGTATGTTACAATGGCTAAACTTCCAGAGAATATAAACATAAAAAATTTAAAACAGCCCATAGTAGAGACAAAATCCTCTTATGTGCTAATATAACAAAATATCATTTCAAGTGTAAATATTTAGGAAAATGCAAGAGTGATCGTAATGGTATATATTATTTTAAAGGTGTATTCTCAAGTTTAAAAGTTATCTCTTATCCATTGAGGTCCGGTCATTGGAATCTCCCTCGCACTGATTTACAGCTCATTCAACACTTTAGAGCCAGCTATCAGTCAGTTCCAGGCCGTGCCTATAGCCTCTGCTCTCACTGCTGTGAGTGGTGACTGACTGTAAATGATCTGGACACACCTGCAGGACAGAAATTTGGTGGCTCCTGTGAGAAACAAAGTTAATTTACTCACATGTGCCACACTTCCAGTACAGTGGCTAGGCACCTTCATAACGCTAATGCCCTGCATATTAGGCCACGTTCACACATTCAGTATTAGGTCAGTATTTTACATCAGTATTTGCATCCAAAACCAGAAATGGGTGAAAAATGCAATCCCCGCACACAGTAACCTTGCAGTGGTTTTCAGGAAAATGGCGTTGATACTGGCGCATGTGCATATTGAGATTTTGGCTCAATGATAAGTCGAGATTTCAATCTACGCATGTACTGGGTCCAGCGCCATTTTACTGAAGATCAATGTGCACAGCGGGGACTCTGTGTTAGAACCTTGCTCTTAGGTTTTTTCCTTTGCTGGTCACATGACCTTGTTGGCCTATTTAATCCTGCTCCGCCCTTCTGGCTTTGCTGGACTTCATTGTATAACTACTTTCTAGCTAGCCTGTGCTCTGTATCTAACTCTGTTAGTTTGCTTGGTCTACGGACCTCTTTGTTCTATATATTTTGTTTGTTCGTCTGTCTGCTACTATTTCTGTTAGGAGGTGTCCCATTTTCCTCCCAGTCCTTAGTACTTGTAGGGATTCCTTCCCCATATCTATAGGTTTCCGTACAGACTAGCTTAGGACTTTAGCAGGTCTGATCGCAGGATCAGGTTCCCTGTTACATCGTAGGGATTAAGCTGAGTTCTATCGTAGGGACAGATCTCCTCTCTTTCCTTAGCTCTGGTAGCAGAACATAACAGTAAGTCCAGCCTGCAAATTCTCTAAGGAAAGATTTTTCTGTTCCATCATGGTGTCGGTTCTGGATTTGGCTAAACGCCTGCAGGGACTCTCTCTGGAGGTGACCGAGCTCCGTCAGCACGTGAGTAACTGTCCTGGAGCACATTTCGTGGAGCCTAAGGTATGTTTGCCGGATTTATTTTTTGGTGAACACCGAGAATTTATTTCATTTAAAAATGCTTGCTTATTGTATTTTCGTTTGAGACCCAAGTCCTCTGGGATTGAATCCCAGCGCATAGGGTTCATAATGTCACTTTTGCGCAAAGAGCCTCAGGAGTGGGCCTTTTCTTTGCAACCTAGTGATACATGCTTCAGATCAGTGGATAGTTTTTTTTCTGCTTTGGGACTATTATATGATGATCCTGACCGTGTCTCATCAGCTGAGACTGAGTTAAGACGTTTGAGACAGGGATCAGGTAATGTGGAAAAATATTGTACTCATTTCCGTCGTTGGTCTACTCAAACAGGGTGGAACGATTCTGCTCTGAAAAGTCTATTTCTTGCTGGGCTCAATGAAAGGGTTAAAGACCTGCTAATTGCTTATCCTACACCTGAAGATTTGCAACAGGCTATGCAATTAGCTATACGGGTGGATAGGAGACTGCGTGCAAGGGTTAATGAGAGCAAATCCTCTGCTATGTCAGTTTCTGGTTATGAGAATGTGTGTACTAACAGTGGTGAACCAATGGAGATTGGATCGGTGGCACCTCGCTCTCAAGAAAAAGACCGTAGATTTTCTGAAGGCTTGTGTTTCTATTGCGGAAAATCTGGTCATTTGATTAAAGGCTGTGAGCTTCGTATGAAGAAAGAAAAAAAAATGGTCAGTCATGCCCGTATTGCCTGTTTAAATTCCAAGAGTGTATTTTTAGCTGCTTCCACGATTGCTCAGGAAAAATTAATGGAATTTCGGGTGTTTGTTGATTGTGGGTCTACTCTAAATGTAATTGATGGGGGATTCTTGGAAAGACTCAATTTAAAACCCGAACCTTTATCATCCCCCATTGCTGTGGTTTCTGTGGATGGTTCCCCTTTGAAGAATATTACTCTCAAGGTCTGTGAATTTCCTCTCACTATTAATGGTGTTCACCATGAGAAATTGGATTTGGTAGTTTTGAATAACTTGCCTTCTCCAGTAATATTGGGATTGCCCTGGTTAAAATTTCACAATCCTGTACTGGATTGGTCTACCAGTGAAATTAAATCCTGGAGCCATAAATGTTATGACAAGTGTTGTAACGGGCGTATTGCAGCTTTGGATAGGGGAGAATTGCCTGTTCCTATTCAGGATTTTTGGAGAGTTTTTTCTGAGAAGGAATCGCAGGTTTTGCCTCCCCATAGAGACTATGATTGTTCTATTGAATTTGTCCCTGGAGCGACTCTTCCTAAAAGTCGTTTATTTAACCTTACTATTCCTGAGAGGAAGGCTTTGGAGGAATATATACAGACAAGTTTGGCCGTCGGTCACATTAGGCCCTCTAAGTCTCCTGTGGCGGTTGGATTTTTTTTTGTAAAAAAAAAGGACGGCGGTTTACGTCCTTGTCTGGATTTTCGTGAGATTAACAAAATTACTGTACGCAATCCTTACCCACTGCCATTGATTCCTGATCTGTTTAACCAGTTAATGGGGGCCAAGTGGTTCTCTAAAATTGACCTTAAGGGGGCATACAATCTGTTGCGCATGAAGGAGGGTGACGAATGGAAGACTGCTTTTAACACTCCTGTGGGTCATTTTGAGAATCTGGTTATGCCTTTTGGTCTTACTAATGCTCCTGCATTTTTTCAGAATCTTATTAATGACATCCTTAGACCTTTGATCGGCAAAAATGTGGTTGTGTATTTGGATGACATTTTGATTTATTCGCCGGATCTGGAGTCTCATTGGCGGAGCGTACGTAAGGTATTACTGTTATTAATGGACAATTCGCTTTTTGCTAAGCTGGAGAAATGTGAGTTCGCTGTACAGAGAATTAGTTTTTTGGGTTACATTATCTCCAGCGAAGGTTTTGAGATGGACCCGGTTAAAGTTCAAGCTGTACAGGAATGGCCTAGGCCTATTGGTTTGAAATCGATACAGAGGTTTTTAGATTTCGCCAATTATTACAGAAAATTCATAAAAAATTTTTCTAGTATTGTCAAACCTCTGACCGATCTCACCAGGAAAGGTGCTGATGCGGTTCAGTGGTCTTCTGAGGCCATTGAAGCTTTTGTGTATCTCAAGGAGAGGTTCACCTCTGCTCCCATCCTTATGCAGCCTGATGTGACTAAGCCGTTTTTGGTTGAGGTTGATGCTTCCTCTGTGGGGGTTGGCTCAGTATTGTCTCAGGATAACGGGGATGGATTACATCCCTGTGCCTTTTTTTCAAAAAAATTTTCGGAGACTGAACTGAATTACGATATTGGTAATCGGGAATTATTGGCTATTAAACTCGCATTTGAACACTGGCGCCACTTCTTGGAAGGTGCGGAATTTCCCGTTCAGGTTCTTACGGATCATAAAAATCTGATATATCTTGATGCTGCCAAGCGCCTGAATGCCCGTCAGGCTAGGTGGGCACTGTTTTTCTCGCGGTTTAATTTCTCCGTTACTTACATCCCTGGTACTAAGAATGTTAAGGCGGATGCCTTGTCTCGCAGTTTTTCTCCCATAGTCGGTGCTGAGAAAGAGGAGAACATTTTGCAAGAAGGTGTTGTGATAGCTGCTTTGGACTCCGTTTTGGAAGATGAGATTCTTAAAGCACAGGAGAATGCCCCATCTAACACTCCTCATGGGAGGTTGTTTGTGCCTGGGACCTTTAGGAGAGATTTGTTTGTTGAGTGTCACGAATCTCGGTTGGCAGGTCATCCCGGAATCTCTGAGACCAAGAGACTGGTGGGTCGCAGTTTTTGGTGGCCTGGATGGCAGAAGGAAGTCATTAAGTGGGTGCGTCAATGTACTATTTGTGCTAGATCTAAGTCCTCACATACTCCTGCTGCGGGGTTGCTTTGTCCTTTGGAGGTTCCCAGTGCTCCTTGGACACATTTGGCTATGGACTTTATAACTGACCTTCCCCCCTCTGAGGGTTTTACTGTCATCTGGGTGGTCGTGGACCGTTTTAGCAAGATGTGTCACTTGGTTCCCTTCGTCAAACTGCCCTGCGCTAAAACTCTCGCTAAGGCCTTTGTCAAGGAAATTGTCAGACTTCATGGTGTTCCTACTGACATAGTTTCTGATAGGGGTCCTCAGTTCGTGGCTCGTTTTTGGCGTGCCTTTTGTGACAGGTTGGGAGTTCATTTGTCGTTCTCATCCGGATATCATCCTGAATCTAATGGCCAGACAGAAAGGAAAAACCAGGATGTTGAGCAGTTCTTGCGTTGTTTTGTGGCAGACAGTCAAGAGGGGTGGTCTGAGTTTCTGCCACTTGCTGAATTTGCTCTGAACAATCATACATCTTCTTCTGCTGGTTGTTCGCCTTTTTTTTGTTGTTCTGGGAGACATCCGTCGTTTGGGTCGTTCTCCAAGTTGGGATCTGCCGTGCCTGAGGAGGAGAATTTTTCCGGTGATTTGGAGAGAGTTTGGACGGATGTGCGTGGTAATCTTCAGGAGGCCAACAGAAAATCTAAAGACTACTTTGATAGGAAACGACAGGAGGTTTTGTTCGCTGTTGGTGACATGGTTTGGTTGTCCTCTAGGAATCTGCGGTTGAGGATTCCTTCTAAGAAATTGGGTCCCAAGTTTGTAGGGCCCTTTAAGGTGCTTCAGGTTGTCAACCAATCTGCTGTTAGGTTGGAGGTTCCTACCTCCTGGAGAATTAATCCGGTATTTCATGTCTCTCTGTTGAAAAAAGCTGTTGTATCGGATTGTGACGCCTCTGCCTCTGTTCCTCTGGTGGTGGAGGACGGGGAATATGAAATTTCTCGCATCCTTAACTCTAGACGGTATAGAGGTAGTTTGCAGTATCTTGTGGCCTGGAAAGGTTTCGGACCCGAGGATAACTCTTGGGTGAGGTCGGATGATGTTTCCGCGTCCAGACTTATCAGAGCGTTTCACAGGAGATTTCCTGATAAGCCTGGTCCTAGGGGATCCGGAGGATCCTCTTAGAAGGGGGGGTACTGTTAGAACCTTGCTCTTAGGTTTTTTCCTTTGCTGGTCACATGACCTTGTTGGCCTATTTAATCCTGCTCCGCCCTTCTGGCTTTGCTGGACTTCATTGTATAACTACTTTCTAGCTAGCCTGTGCTCTGTATCTAACTCTGTTAGTTTTCTTGGTCTACGGACCTCTTTGTTCTATATATTTTGTTTGTTCGTCTGTCTGCTACTATTTCTGTTAGGAGGTGTCCCATTTTCCTCCTAGTCCTTAGTACTTGTAGGGATTCCTTCCCCATATCTATAGGTCTCCGTACAGACTAGCTTAGGACTTTAGCAGGTCTGATCGCAGGATCAGGTTCCCTGTTACATCGTAGGGATTAAGCTGAGTTCTATCGTAGGGACAGATCTCCTCTCTTTCCTTAGCTCTGGTAGCAGAACATAACACTCTGCTCCTGCTTTGCACGGTCGGGACACCCTCTCCTCCTAGCCCAGGGCCCACAGCAATGCCTTCTGTGACCACGCTGCATCGCTGCCGTTCCCTAGTAAACTACATTTGGACTGTAAGAAGCTTGACATGCCTGATCCTGATGACAGGTTAAAAAATATTTTTTTTCTACATTTCTCCTCTAAACTTGGGGTGCCTCTTATGGTCCGGTGCATCTTATAGTCCCAAAAATATGATAACTCTGTTATCTGTCATTTTTTAAGCTCCTCCAAGATGATTTATGACCACAAACCACATGAAAGTTGAAAATGCAGAAAAATAAAGGACCTGTAAAAGCAAAACAGTGCAAGATTTTTAATGAAACCATAGTACAAACATGATTTTTTTAGCCCCAAATACATGCATGTAAGTAAAAAAAAAATTCCTCTATGCCTGCACAAAAGTGAAGAACCCCTTTAACATCCAAAATCTTCTGGTTTGAAAAAGGGCTATACTATAGCTCAAAACACCTATAAGATGTATATATAAACTAAACTATTCTATTAAAGTGCACTTGTCAGCAGGATTGTGCTTAGGAATCTACATACACTGTCAGGTGGGTGCCATTACAGGATTTGGAAATGTTTAGCTTGCAAAAAAGAAGACTGAGAGGAGACTTAATAGCTGTCTACAAATATCTCAAGGGCTGTCACATTGTAGAAGGATCATCTTTATTCTCATTTGCACAAGGAAAGACTAGAAGCAATGGGATGAAACTGAATGGGAGGAGACACAGATTAGATATTAGAAAAAACTTTTTGACAGTTAGGGTGATCAATGAGTGGAACAGGCTTCCACGAGAGTTGGTGAGTTCCCCTTCAATGGACGTCTTCAAACTGAGGCTGGACAGATATCTGTCTAAGATGATTTAGTGAATCCTGCTTTGATCAGGGGGTTGGACCAGATGACCCAGGAGGGCCCCTCCAACTCTGCCATTCTATGATTCTATGATTAAACTGAGTAAAATGATACCTTTGTTGATGAAATCCGTACTGTGGTCCTTTTATAATCTTTATTTTCAGTTGTGCCATAATGATATGCTCGTGCTCTGGTGCTCTCATCATGTATTCATGTATTCCTATCTGTGCCTTGTGACAGGTCACTGTGCTTTCAGTGACCTGCCTACTGCTTTAAATATTACCTGTGAAATTTCTGTTCAAAAAAGAAAATTTACATCCCCAATATAGAAGCGCCATTTTGCTTCAGGAAAAAGAATTTGGGTGCAGCAATATGGCACTGTGCATGCACAGTAGCGATCGAGCAATGCTACTGCGCAAGCGCAGGCGGCGGGGACCATATTGCTGCAGACAAACTTCTTTTTTCTCTAGCAAAATGGCACGTGCGCAGTAGCATCTATCGCTTGTCAATGCCACTGCGCACGAGCAAAAGCAAAATGGCGCCAGCGCATGAGAAGTTGTATCTCTTGGCAACCAAAATATGCTACTGCACCGGCTGCGGCGGCCATATTGGGGGATGGAAATTTTCACTTTTGAACAGAAATTACACTAAATATTTAAAACAGTAGGCAGATCACTGAAAGCACAGTGACCTGTCACAAGGCACAGATAGGAATACATGAATACATAATGAAAGCACTAGAGCACGAGCATATCATTATGGCACAACTGAAAATAAAGACTATAAAAGAATCACTGGATGGATTTCATCATCAAAGGTATGATTTTACTCAGTGTAACGGCGCCCACCTGACAGTGCATGTGGTGCACTGAGCACAATCCTGCTGACAGGTGCGCTTTAATATCATACCCTGGAGTGATATCTTCTAATTGCTTGCACTGGGTATCTGTAACATTACATTTATATTTATATATCTGATATTAGTGGTAAATTATAGGAATAATTCCAAATATATTAGGTAAATTTTACCATTTTTAGAAATTGTTTATGATCATACTACTGTTTCCTCATAGAGATGAAAAAATTATCTATTAATTTCCTTTTCAGAAAAGGTCACAGGGCATGTGAATATGTTTTAGCTTGCACAATCCAATATATGTGTAAAGATTTCATTCCTGTAATATTCTGTGTACTATACTGAATCCTAACATTGCCTGCTAGGTTTTTTGAAGCTAAATTAACCTGAATCTATCTTCCTTTCTTTTTTTAGCCCTCCTACGTAACAGATTTCAGCATATTTCCTACGTCTGTTAGGCTTACAATTTGGGTTTCATCCACAGCCCATCTTTCCCTCCTCTGTATTTGACTTTGCATTTATATGACTTAGTGTGTAGTATTTTTTTTTTTGCTGTCAGTCATCTGCTGCTGTAGCAATCCAGCAATATGTGCAAAACATATGCCATGGTACTAAACTTTGCTTAGATTTTACTTTTTTTTCTCTCCCTCTGCAACTAAAGCATTCTGTTTGGCAATATATTGTGCTGTTTATGTTTCATTCTTGCTATGTAATACAAAGTATTATTTAATTTATGTTACTAAATGATGCAATTACATAATTGATACAAAATTTTGAATTTTAATGAAAAGACACTATTTTACATTTCAACTACCGTGTCTTGTACAGTGGTGGTCGGATCTCAGCCTTCCTTACTTCGACTATGTCTCTGATCACTGAATACCTCATACTTCTGGGCCCTCCAGAGAGGTTGCAATTCTGAAATATGACAGCGCTGGTTGATTATGGGTTCCTGATCTTTTCATGTTTAATTCTTCTCAAATCTTTTGCAGTTAATATGTTCCTAACATATTTTTTTTGCGACCTATTTGCAACAAAACTTTTGATGGTTCTATAATCACGCCCCAATATCTTGGCAATTTTAACAGTGCTGCATCCCTCTGTATGACTTGTAACAATTTTTAAGTTTTCTGAGTCAGCTAAATTTCTATTTTGGCCCCATTACTCAAATACAGAACACCTTCAATCCAATAAGTATTAATGTTTAGGCTGCGTGCCCACGATGCGGATTTAATGCGTTTCTGCGGCTGCATTTCCGCCGCGACAACGCATTAAAAAAGCATGTTAAGTTGTCTGCCATGTTTCCCAATGATAATCCGCATGTTCTGTGCACATGCTGCGGAAATTTCCTCTGCGGATTATCGTTGCGGAAAAATCCGCAGCACGTCCATTAATTTTGCGGAATCACGGCGTTTTAGCTGCCATTGACTTGTATTGGAACGCATAACATCCACATGACTACATGTACACATGTGGATATTATGTGATTCAATGCGCGGATGGTACCCGGGTCTGGAGAAGAGGAGACTCTCCTCCAGGCCAGGGTACCATAGTACATGTAGTTAAAAAAGAATTAAAATAAAAAAAAACAATATACTCATCTTCCGATGGCCCCCATTCTCCTCAGCGATGCATCCTGGCTCCCAGGCGGTTCGCGATGGTGTAAAAGGACCTTCCATGACATCATTTAGTCATGTGCTGGTCACGCGACCGCTAACATCGGCTGTCGCGTGACCTGTCGCATGACTAAATGACGTCACGACAGGTCCATTTTCACCATTGCGAGCTGCCAGGGAGACAGGACGCATCGCTGAGGAGACAGGGGGCCGTCGGAAGGTAAGTATAATGTTTTTTTTTATTTTTAACATTTAAATTCCTTTTTTTTTTTTTTAATATCGATGCTGCATTTAAAGCAGCAGATGGTCACACAATATAAATCCATGCTGGTTGCATGGATTTATATTGTGTGACCAAGTTGTCAAGCACTTTTCCAAGTGATGCTCAAAATCGCGTGGAAAAGCGCTTGACAAAAAGCATGTGGAAATGCATGTTAAAAACGCTTGACAAACGCTTCTACCTGGCAGAAAAAAAACGGATGTAAAATCCGCATGTTTTTTTTCTGCCACAGAGATGCAGAAACGCTAAGGAAAAATCCAGAACATTTCTGCATCGTGGGCACATAGCCTTAATGTTTATTATCAAGATTCTCATTTGCCTAATAATTCTGCACAAGGTGGAGGTCTCTAAGAGGACATTAAATGCATAAAGCAGGACATGCATAAGTCTAATGAAAGGATGGGAGAGGTGAAGAAAAGAGTGAGTGTGGTAGAAGACCTTGTACCCTGTATACAGAAAGATGTTAAAATGAATAAATAAAACATCAGTATGCTTCTTAACAAAGTAGATGACTTAGAGAATAAGTCAAAAAGACATACAGGTGAATCTCACTAAATTAGAATATCATCAAAAAGTTAATTTATTTCAGTTCTTCAATACAAAAAGTGAAATTCATATATTATATAGAGTCATTACAGACAGAGTGATCTATTTCAAGTGTTTATTTCCGTTACAGCCAATGAAAAGACAAAAGTCATTATCTCAGTAAAGTAAAAAAGTTAACAAAAAACACCTGCAAAGGCTTCCTAAGCATTTAAAAAGGTCCCTTAGTCTGTTTAAGTAGGCTCCACAATCATGGGGAAGACTGCTGACTTGACAGATGTTCAGAAGGCAGTCATTGACACACTCCACAAGGTCCTAGAGTTCCAATTTTCATTGGCTATAAGCCATAATCATCAACATTAACAGAAATAAACACTTGAAATAGATCATTCTGTTTGTAATGACTCTATATAATATATGAGTTTCACTTTTCGTATTGAAGAACTGAAATAAATTAACTTTTTGATGATATTCTAATTTAGTGAGATGCACCTGTAATTTAGTGAGATGCACCTGTAATTTAAGGAAAGCGGATAGATGGGGCGGATTAGCCTGGGAAGGGGGTAATACCCATGGAGCTTTCCAGGCTACTAATATCAACCCCCAGCTGTATACATAGCCTTAACTGGCTATTAAAATGGGGGACCCCCTATTTTAACAACCAGCAAAGCCTATGCAGACAGCTGGGGGCTGATATTAATAGCCTAGGAAGGGGCCATGAATTTTGGCCTCCTCCGAGGCTAGAAACAGGAGCTCTCAGCCACCACAGAAATGGCGCATCCACAGGATGCACCAATTCTGGAACTTAGCCTTGCTCTACCCACTGCCCTGTAGCGTTGGCAGTGGGGTTATAGGGTTGGGCTTGATGTCAGCTTATAATGCCAGCTGACATCAAGCCCAGGTTAGTAATGGAGAGGCGTCTATAAGACACCCACATTAATAACCCCATAGTGTAAGTAAAATGTAAAATAAAACACCCACACTCAGACAGAATTCCTTTAATATTCTAAATTAATCTATATTTACAGTCACGCCCATTCCTGCTGACGCCAAAGTCTCCTGTAATAAAAATAAAATAATAAACCAACCTAATATTTATCTGTTCGACGCAGTCCAAATAACGAAGATCCCACAAAGATCCCATGAACAGAGCAGCCACATTACTTTATATGTGACTGCTCTGTTCATTTGCTTACTCAGTGTATTGCTGGCAAATCAGGTCACCGCATGTGCAGTGAGTATTTTCCCACGCATGCAATGAGCTGAACTGAGTCAGCATGATGAGTGCTCTGATCACGGTAATGCAATTACCGCCAATCAGAGCCTGTGTTTCCTGCGCTGACACGCAAGTGACAGCGTGGGAAACCAGGTCACTGTCACAGCTGTGGCATCATGCTGACACCTGTCAGCATGATGCCACAGTGCTCTGACCACGGTAATATAATTACAACCAATCAGAGCCTGTGTTTCCTGCGTTGTAATGCAAATGACAGTGCGGGAAACCAGGTAAATTTGGGTCCCCTATTCAAATAAATGGGGTCCATGTTTGGATGCGGGTACTGTTCTGGTACCCGAACTTTTAAAAACCTGTTCGATATTCGGCTATATTAGTCGAACCCGAACAGTGACGGGTTCACTCATCACTAGTGATATTATATATTTCTTTATTTTTTTTCCTCTCTCTTTTCTTTCTTTCTTTTTTTCCCTAGAGGGTAAGAACAGAATATGAACACGCTGGACTGATGATTGTACTCCACAAGTATGAGGTGGTGTAAACTTTGGATACGAGTTTAAAGGCTTTATTTTATAAACCTAAAACAAGAAAAAGAAAATACAATCTATGGGTGTTTAACTCAGGCTAATTATTAGCCCTACCCTCCACTGGTTTGGAGGTTTTGTTATATATTGTATTATGCTGCAATTGTTAGTTAAAGGGAGAATATATTCCAGAGAATCTAAAAACTCCAAGGACACTGCCAGGAAAATCAGAAAAATAAATGGGAATGGTTATTTACAGTATGGGAGGTACACTGATATAAATAAAGATTTATAATCAAAAAATGGTGTCCTATAGACATGCACTATTCATTGCTGTATATGCAGATATATAAATCAAAGGGGTACGTTTACATAATAGGCCGCAGACCCTAAATTGACCAAACTCAATGTAACATACTGTAAAATAAAAAAGACCTTTATTGTAATCAAGGTACTTATCACAGAAATAAGATAAAAAAGGCCTCACACTGTGTCAGCACAGACAATGGATCAGCCAAAAAATATGTCACATAGATCTATCTATCAAAGTATGGGTAGATCCAATCTGTTAGGTACTATATGTGCCAGTATCAGATATAATATAATTATTTTTGGGTGGTGCCCGCCTCTCTCTTTAGTTTATGTCTTTTATAGGATTGTCTCTTAACAATCTTTTTCTTGGTGGAGATGCGCCACTTATTTTGATTGTATTATGGATTTAGAAACCAGAGAAGAAGGTTGGTGTGAACAGGGTTTGGATATTTTTGGTTTTGGTAATGATGACCTAGGTGCTGTTGGCAAGGATGATGGGTTTCAGAGATTAGCCGGTGATATTACAAATCTGCACAAGAAACTGACCAAAACATGGTGGAATATTAGGAGTTTGGAGGAATATGTTAAATATGGTTTTATACCACGAGGTTTACGGGTACAAATGTACAAATTTTTCCCTAATGGGAGGTTGATGATAGCTTCAAACAGATCTGGCCTACTTAAATGTTCATCTATAATTATAGGCATGCTGATTGAGCATGACCCGGCTTTAGAACTAGGGAAACAAAGCTTGCTGCCCTTGATGTGCAGAAAATGGTTATTCCATTCAAACATTGCCTCAAAACAACTATGGACCAATTTGAAAGGGACATCATTCAAGGCAAAAAAAGTAAATTCCAGAGGTCAGTGAAGCAATTCACACCAGTTTGCTGTTCAAACTAGTTACCTACAGGCCAGGTATTTAAAACTCTGTTTTCTCCGTCACACGGATCACATATACGTTGTCAGAAAATACTGCCATTTCTGGCCTCCATTAAAAATTTTCTTCAGTGTGTCAGTGTCAGTGAAGCAATTCACACCAGTTTGCTGGTCAAACTAGTTACCTACAGGCCAGGTATTTAAAACTCTGTTTTCTCCGTCACACGGATCACATATGCGTTGTCAGAAAATACTGCCATTTCTGGTCTCCATTAAAAATTTCTTTCAGTGTGTCAGTGAAGCAATTCACACCAGTTTGCTGTTCAAACTAGTTACCTACAGGCCAGGTATGTAAAACTCTGTTTTCTCCGTCACACGGATCACATATACGTTGTCAGAAAATACTGCCATTTCTGATCTCCATTAAAAATTTCTTTCAGTGTGTCAGTGAAGCAATTCACACCAGTTTGCTGTTCAAACTAGTTATCTACAGGCCAGGTATTTAAAACTCTGTTTTCTCCGCCACACAGATCACATCTAAGTTCGCTCCAAACTCAGTCATTTGTAGTGAGCGTGGAAGATACTGTCCTCCATTTAAAATGGGCAAAGCACGTGGCAAGGGACAGGGAACTGGACGTGATGGTGATGGTGCATGCAGAGGCCAAGGACAAGGTTGTGGGCAAGCTGAAATTGTGCCACTACAAACACCCACATCTTCTCGCCCGACCTTCCTGTCACAATTCCTAGGGGACCGCAGCACACCACTATTGAACCTAGAGCAGAGTCAAAAGGTTGTTGGTTGGATATGGGATAATGCTTCCAGTCACTTAGCCACCATCACCACCCTGCCTTCCACACGGTCAAGTCTCAGTAGCCGTGAGTCTGGACCGCATATTCCTCACCCTGATCCTCCTTCCTCCCACCATGCCTAGTGCCTAGAGACAACTGATCCCACACTTGGAAACACTGAAGAGCTGTTCACATTTCCATTTATAGATTCGGGCATCGCGACCGGTCCACTTGAAGCGGGGCAAGAGGAGATCGCATGTAGCGATGCCCAAATATTTGTGCAGCCACGGAAACATGAAGGCGATGGTGGGAAAGTTTCACAAGAGGTGGATGATGATAAGACACAATTGCCACAAAGTCAGGAGGAGGACCAAGGTGCGGAAGTGGAAGACGAGGTGGTGGATGATATAGTAGCTGACCCAACCTGGCAAAAGGACATGCAGAGTGAGGACAGCAGCACACAGGGGGAGGGAGGCAGAGCACCCCAACAGGCAGGAAGAAGCAGTGTGGTGGCCGTAGACAGAAGGCAGGCAACCGTTCCCCGTAACACCACCACGAAGGAAGTTGCCAGTAGAACTGTTAGGTCTTCCCGAGTCTGGTTGTTTTTTAAAGACTCTGCCGATAACCCCAAAAAGGCCATTTGCACCACCTGCTAGGCCAGCATCAGCAGGGGTGGCAAAACGACCAGCCTGACCACCACCAGCATGATCATGCACATGGCAGCAAAGCACCCGACTTTGCGGGCCGAATCCCAGGGTCCAGGAACAGTGTCTGCAGGTGGCACCATTGCTTCTTCCGCTGTTGTGCATGCAAGCCAATCCCCTGTCCATGGTGCATGCGAAGATGCATCCTGCCCTGCACCTGTCGTTGCGCACTCTCAAGTAGCAGCATCAGGAAGCATGTCCATGTCCTTGTCCCAGCACAGCGTTCAGTTGTCCATACCCCAGTCCCTGGAATGCAAGCGCAAATATGCAGCTAATGCCTCACAGGCCACACTACTAAATTCTCACATTTCACGACTGCTTGCGCTCGAAATGTTGCCTTTTAGGCTCGTGGAGACGGAATCATTCCGCAACCTGATGGCGGCGGCCGTCCCTCGGTACTCGATCCCCAGCCGCCACTATTTCTCCTGGTGTGCCTTCACCGCATTACACAAGCACGTGTCCCAAAACATTAGCTGTGCCCTCAACAACGCATTTACCGGGAAAGTCCACCTAACCATGGACACGTGGACAAGTGCTTGTGGGCATAGACGGTACATCTCGCTGACGGCACACTGGGTTAACATAGTGGAAGCCAGGACCCAGTCAGACCTTGGGACGGAACACGTCCACCCGACGCCAAGGATTGCGGGCCCTAGGTCAATCAGGGTTGTCCCCATGGTCTACAGCTCCTGCACCTCATCCTCCACAGCATCCTCCTCCTCTTCAGCCTCCATCTCCGAAATGACCACATCAGTCACAAGCTGGAAGCACTGCAGCACTGCCTCGGCCAAGCAGCAACAGGCTGTGCTGAAGCTAATATACTTAGGTGACAAACCGCACAATGCTGAAGAGTTGTGGACAGCTCTGAAAGAGCAGGCAAATCTGTGGCTCACACCGCTGAACCTACAGCCAGGCATGGTCGTGTGTGACAATGGACGGAACCTGGTGGCGGCTCTGAGGCGAGGCAAACTCACACACGTACCATGCCTGGCCCATGTGCTTAACTTCGTTCTTCAGCGGTTTCTCAAATCCTACCCGGAGCAGCCGGATCTGCTTCATAAAGTACGCCACCTGTGTGCCCATTTTAGAAAGTCAGCTACAGCTTCCACCACCCTTGCTGCGTTTCAGCAGCGTTTGCAGCTTCCGGCTCACAGACTGGTGTGTGATGTCCCCACACGTTGGAACTCTACACTGCAGATGTTGGGAAGGATTTGTGAGCAGAAGAGGACAATTGTTGAGTACCAGCATCAACAAGGCCATCGGTATTCAGTTCAGACTCCACACATAAGACCTCAGGAGTGTACATGGATGTCAGACATATGTACCATCCTCCAAAACTTTGAGGACTCCACCAAGATGGTGAGCAGCGATGACGCCACAATTAGCGTCACCATCACGCTTCTCTGTCTTCTGAAATGCTCTCTGTTCACAATCAAAGAGGATGCATTGCAGGTGGAGCATGATGAGATGGAGCAAGGAACCATACAGGGTGATTGCACACAGCCCAGCCTCATCTCATTCCAACATAGATTGGGTGACAATGAGGAAGAGGAGGAGGAAGGACAGGAGCTAGTTTCATGCGCTACAGACCATATTATCTGCACAGCTGTCATACCGTCTGTTCAGCGTGGATGGCCAGATGACAGAGTGGAGCAGGAGGAGGAGGAGAGCATGGTCAGTCATTCTCTTGGTGAGGACACGGAAGTCTTGCCTGTTAGTAGTCTGGCACGCATGGCTGAGTTTATGTTACGCTGCCTTTCCCATGACCCTCGCGTTCTCAAAATTTTAGGTCACAGTCATTACTGGTTGGTGACACTTCTAGACCCACGCTACAAGGAGAACTTTATATCTCTTATTCCTGAGGCGGACAGGTCTGCAAAAATGGGGCTGTACCAGAAGGCCATTTTTGCTGAACTATTAAAAAAATTCTCATCTGAAAACGCTGGCGGCAGAGGGCACACTTTGTTGGACAACCAAGGAGTACAGGCGAGAGAGACACAACTTCAATCCAGCAGAGGCAGGGGAACACTGTCAAAGTTCTGGGAGAGTTTTCTCAGCCCCTCCTATCGCACAGGCCCTGAGGCGCGGGGTACTCTCACAAGGAGTGCAAAGTTTGGGAAGATGCTGACGGAGTACCTTGCTGACTGTACCAACTTCCTCCGTGATTCCTCTGTGCCTTATAATTATTGGGTATCCAAGCTGGATACGTGGAATGAACTGGCTCTCTATGCCTTGGAGGTCCTGGCCTGCCGTGAGCGTTTTATCAGAGTGTGCTTTTAGTGCCGCTGGTGGAATTATAACTGATAAGCGCATCCGCCTGTCAACTGAAAATGCTGACAGGCTGACTCTTAGAAAAATGAACAAGGGCTCGATTGGGCCAGACTTCTCATCACCACCGATTGATAGCAGCGTAATATAAACTCAAATCCAGTGTATTTTCTTGGGAGGTGTATTCCCCTGCACCTTTTCACACCCAGACATGAGTATATGCTTCCTGATTTTGGCTATTTGCTCTTTTCCGCCTCCTTCTCCTCATCCTCCACCACCATATCACCAGGGTGACCGTGGTCCGTGATGCAACACCCACATAATTTTTTTAAAGGGTGTTTATGATGCCTGTAAAAAAAAAAATTTATACAGTAAGTTCATGAATACCCCCGAGGGGTAAATGTTTGTCAGCCCATACAGTTAGTGCATGGGCATTACAAGTAAAGGAGGCCCGCTCCTTTCTAATGGGAACATTTTTTTATGAGGCCCTGCTCCAAGTCTCTTGCAAGGGGCATTGGAGTGCCTCCAAATTTTGGCAACCCTTGCATTCACTGCATGGGCCAACACTATGGGAGAACCACTTCCTAAAAATGGGAACATTGTTTTGAGGAGGCCCTCTGACCTTCATGTCTCTTCCAAAGGGCATTGAAGTGCCTCCAAATTTTTGGCAGCCCTTGCATTCACTGCATAGGCCAACACTATGGGAGAATCTCTCCTTTCTAATGGGAATTTGTCATTACTGTGGCACTGCTCAATGTGTCTTTAATTTCTTATTGGGGTTTTTCCTAAATTTGGTCAGCCTTTGGACTCAATGCATACCCTATAACTGTATAGCAAACCATCTCCTTTCTAATGGGAACATGTCGTACTTGTTACTGTGGCCCTGCTCTATGTGTCTTTAAATTCTTAGTGGGATTTTTCCTAAATTTGGTCAGCCGTTGGACTCACTGCATACCCTATATGTTAGAACCTTGCTCTTAGGTTTTTTCCTTTGCTGGTCACATGACCTTGTTGGCCTATTTAATCCTGCTCCGCCCTTCTGGCTTTGCTGGACTTCATTGTATAACTACTTTCTAGCTAGCCTGTGCTCTGTATCTAACTCTGTTAGTTTGCTTGGTCTACGGACCTCTATGTTCTATATATTTTGTTTGTTCGTCGGTCTGCTACTATTTCTGTTAGGAGGTGTCCATTTTCCTCCCAGTCCTTAGTACTTGTAGGGATTCCTTCCCCACATCTATAGGTCTCCGTACAGACTAGCTTAGGACTTTAGCATGTCTGATCGCAGGATCAGGTCCCCTGTTACATCGTAGGGATTCAGCTGAGTTCTATCGTAGGGACAGATCTCCTCTCTTTCCTTAGCTCTGGTAGCAGAACATAACAGTAAGTCCAGCCTGCAAATTCTCTAAGGAAAGATTTTTCTGTTCCATCATGGTGTCGGTTCAGGATTTGGCTCATCGACTGCAGGGACTCTCTCTGGAGGTGGCCGAGCTCCGTCAGCATGTGAGTAACTGTCCTGGAGCACATTTCTTGGAGCCTAAGGTATGTTTGCTGGATTTATTTTTTGGTGAACACCGAGAATTTTTTTCATTTAAAAATGCTTGCTTATTGTATTTTCGTTTGAGACCCAAGTCCTCTGGGGATGAATCCCAGCGCATAGGGTTCATAATGTCACTTTTGCGCAAAGAGCCTCAGGAGTGGGCCTTTTCTTTGCAACCTAGTGATACATGCTTCAGATCAGTGGATAGTTTTTTTTCTGCTTTGGGGCTATTATATGATGATCCTGACCGTGTCGCATCAGCTGAGACTGAGTTAAGACGTTTGAGACAGGGATCAGGTAATGTGGAAAAATATTGTACTCATTTCCGTCGATGGTCTACTCAAACAGGGTGGAACGATTCTGCTCTGAAAAGTCTATTTCTTGCTGGGCTCAATGAAAGGGTTAAAGACCTGCTAATTGCTTATCCTACACCTGAAGATTTGCAACAGGCTATGCAATTAGCTATACGGGTGGATAGAAGACTGCGTGCAAGGGTTAATGAGAGCAAATCCTCTGCTATGTCAGTTTCTGGTTATAAGAATGTGTGTACTAACAGTAGTGAACCGATGGAGATTGGATCGGTGGCACCTCGCTCTCAAGAAAAAGACCGTAGACTTTTTGAAGGCTTGTGTTTCTATTGCGGAAAATCTGGTCATTTGATTAAAGGCTGTGAGCTTCGTATGAAGAAAGAAAAAAAAATGGTCAGTCATGCCCGTATTGCCTGTTTAAATTCCAAGGGTGTATTTTTAGCTGCTTCCACGATTGCTCAGGAAAAATTAATGGAATTTCGGGTGTTTGTCGATTGTGGGTCTACTCTGAATGTAATTGATGGGGGATTCTTGGAAAGACTCAATTTAAAACCCGAACCTTTATCATCCCCCATTGCTGTGGTTTCTGTGGATGGTTCCCCTTTGAAGAATATTACTCTCAAGGTCTGTGAATTTCCTCTCACTATTAATGGTGTTCACCATGAGAAATTGGATTTGGTAGTGTTGAATAACTTGCCTTCTCCAGTAATATTGGGATTGCCCTGGTTAAAATTTCACAATCCTGTACTGGATTGGTCTACCAGTGAAATTAAATCCTGGAGCCATAAATGTTATGACAAGTGTTGTAACGGGCGTATTGCTGCTTTGGATAGGGGAGAATTGCCTGTTCCTATTCAGGATTTTTGGAGAGTTTTTTCTGAGAAGGAATCGCAGGTTTTGCCTCCCCATAGAGACTATGATTGTTCTATTGAATTTGTCCCTGGAGCGACTCTTCCTAAAAGTCGTTTATTTAACCTTACTATTCCTGAGAGGAAGGCTTTGGAGGAATACATACAGACAAGTTTGGCCGCCGGTCACATTAGGCCTTCTAAGTCTCCTGTGGCGGTTGGATTTTTTTTTGTAAAAAAAAAAGGACGGCGGTTTACGTCCTTGTCTGGATTTTCGTGAGATTAACAAAATTACTGTACGCAATCCTTACCCACTGCCATTGATTCCTGATTTATTTAACCAGTTAATGGGGGCCAAGTGGTTCTCTAAAATTGACCTTAAGGGGGCATACAATCTGTTGCGCATGAAGGAGGGTGACGAATGGAAGACTGCTTTTAACACTCCTGTGGGTCATTTTGAGAATCTGGTGATGCCTTTTGGTCTTACCAATGCTCCTGCATTTTTTCAGAATCTTATTAATGACATCCTTAGACCTTTGATCGGCAAAAATGTGGTTGTGTATTTGGATGACATTTTGATTTATTCGCCGGATCTGGAGTCTCATTGGCGGAGCGTACGTGAGGTATTACAGTTGTTAATGGACAATTCGCTTTTTGCTAAGCTGGAGAAATGTGAGTTCGCTGTACAGAGAATTAGTTTTTTGGGTTACATTATCTCCAGCGAAGGTTTTGAGATGGACCCGGTTAAAGTTCAAGCTGTACAGGAATGGCCTAGGCCTATTGGTTTGAAATCGATACAGAGGTTTTTAGGTTTCGCCAATTATTACAGAAAATTCATAAAAAAATTTTCTAGTATTGTCAAACCTCTGACCGATCTCACCAGGAAAGGTGCTGATGCGGTTCAGTGGTCTTCTGAGGCTATTGAAGCTTTTGTGTATCTCAAGGAGAGGTTCACCTCTGCTCCCATCCTTATGCAGCCTGATGTGACTAAGCCGTTTTTGGTTGAGGTTGATGCTTCCTCTGTGGGGGTTGGCGCAGTATTGTCTCAGGATAACGGGGATGGATTACATCCCTGTGCCTTTTTTTCAAAAAAATTTTCGGAGACTGAACTGAATTACGATATTGGTAATCGGGAATTATTGGCTATTAAACTCGCATTTGAACACTGGCGCCACTTCTTGGAAGGTGCGAAATTTCCCGTTCAGGTTCTTACGGATCATAAAAATCTGATATATCTTGATGCTGCCAAGCGCCTGAATGCCCGTCAGGCTAGGTGGGCACTGTTTTTCTCACGGTTTAATTTCTCCGTTACTTACATCCCTGGTACTAAGAATGTTAAGGCGGATGCCTTGTCTCGCAGTTTTTCTCCCATAGTCGGTGCTGAGAAAGAGGAGAACATTTTACAAGAAGGTGTTGTGATAGCTGCTTTGGACTCTGTTTTGGAAGATGAGATTCTTAAAGCACAGGAGAATGCCCCATCTAACACTCCTCATGGGAGGTTGTTTGTGCCTGGGACCTTTAGGAGAGATTTGTTTGTTGAGTGTCACGAATCTCGGTTGGCAGGTCATCCCGGAATCTCTGAGACCAAGAGACTGGTGGGTCGCAGTTTTTGGTGGCCTGGATGGCAGAAGGAAGTCATTAAGTGGGTGCTTCAATGTACTATATGTGCTAGATCTAAGTCCTCACATACTCCTGCTGCGGGGTTGCTTTGTCCTTTGGAGTTTCCCAATGCTCCTTGGACACATTTGGCTATGGACTTTATAACTGACCTTCCCCCCTCTGAGGGTTTTACTGTCATCTGGGTGGTCGTGGATCGTTTTAGCAAGATGTGTCACTTGGTTCCCTTCGTCAAACTGCCCTGCGCTAAAACTCTCGCTAAGGCCTTTGTCAAGGAAATTGTCAGACTTCATGGCGTTCCTACTGACATTGTTTCTGATAGGGGTCCTCAGTTCGTGGCTCGTTTTTGGCGTGCCTTTTGTGACAGGTTGGGAGTTCATTTATCGTTCTCGTCCGGATATCATCCTGAATCTAATGGCCAGACAGAAAGGAAAAACCAGGATGTTGAGCAGTTCTTGCGTTGTTTTGTGGCAGACAATCAAGAGGGGTGGTCTGAGTTTCTGCCACTTGCTGAATTTGCTCTGAACAATCATACATCTTCTTCTGCTGGTTGTTCGCCTTTTTTTTGTTGTTCTGGGAGACATCCGTCGTTTGGGTCGTTCTGCAAGTTGGGATCTGCCGTGCCTGAGGAGGAGAATTTTTCCGGTGATTTGGAGAGAGTTTGGACGGATGTGCGTGGTAATCTTCAGGAGGCCAACAGAAAATCTAAAGACTACTTTGATAGGAAACGACAGGAGGTTTTGTTCGCTGTTGGTGACATGGTTTGGTTGTCCTCTAGGAATCTGCGGTTGAGGATTCCTTCTAAGAAATTGGGTCCCAAGTTTGTAGGGCCCTTTAAGGTGCTTCAGGTTGTCAACCAATCTGCTGTTAGGTTGGAGGTTCCTACCTCCTGGAGAATTAATCCGGTATTTCATGTCTCTCTGTTAAAAAAAGCTGTTGTGTCGGATGGTGACGCCTCTGCCTCTGTTCCTCCGGTGGTGGAGGACGGGGAATATGAAATTTCTCGCATCCTTAACTCTAGACGGTATAGAGGTAGTTTGCAGTATCTTGTGGCCTGGAAAGGTTTCGGACCCGAGGATAACTCTTGGGTGAGGTCAGATGATGTTTCCGCGTCCAGACTTATCAGAGCGTTTCACAGGAGATTTCCTGATAAGCCTGGTCCTAGGGGATCCGGAGGATCCTCTTAGAAGGGGGGGTACTGTTAGAACCTTGCTCTTAGGTTTTTTCCTTTGCTGGTCACATGACCTTGTTGGCCTATTTAATCCTGCTCCGCCCTTCTGGCTTTGCTGGACTTCATTGTATAACTACTTTCTAGCTAGCCTGTGCTCTGTATCTAACTCTGTTAGTTTGCTTGGTCTACGGACCTCTATGTTCTATATATTTTGTTTGTTCGTCGGTCTGCTACTATTTCTGTTAGGAGGTGTCCATTTTCCTCCCAGTCCTTAGTACTTGTAGGGATTCCTTCCCCACATCTATAGGTCTCCGTACAGACTAGCTTAGGACTTTAGCAGGTCTGATCGCAGGATCAGGTCCCCTGTTACATCGTAGGGATTCAGCTGAGTTTTATCGTAGGGACAGATCTCCTCTCTTTCCTTAGCTCTGGTAGCAGAACATAACACTATAACTGTGTAGCAGACCTTCTCCTTTCTAATGGGAACATGTCATACTTGTTACTGTGGCCCTACTCTATGTGTCTTCAAATTCTTAGTGTGGTTTTTCCTAAATTTGGTCAGCTGTTAGGCTCACTGCATACCCTATAACTGTATAGCAGACTCTATCCTTTCTAATGGGAATTTGTCATTACTGTGGCCCTGCTCTATGTGTCTTTAATTTCTTAGTGGGGTTTTCCCTAAATTTAGTCAGCCGTTGGACTCACTGCATACCCTATAACTGTATAGCAGACCCTCTCCTTTCCAATGGGAAAATGTCGTACTCGTTACTATGGCCCTGCTCTGTGTGTCTTTAAATTCTTAGTGGGGTTTTTCCTAAATTTGGTCAGCCGTTGGACTCACTGCATACCCTATAACTGTATAGTGTAACGGGGCCGGGAGGTGGAACCTCTGAGCTGCAATACAAGGGGGAAGTCCTTGTAAGGAAGCGCGTGACTCCCAGGGAAGGCAAGCAAGTAGCCACAGCAAGTGACGGGGACAGTCTCTGGTTAAGCAGGCAGGTGGTCACGGCAAGTGACGGGGACAGTCTCTGGGTAGACAGGCAGGTGCTCACGGCAAGTGACGGGGACAGTCTCTGGGTAGACAGGCAGGTGGTCACGGCAAGTGACGGGGACAGTCTCTGGGTAGACAGGCAGGAGGTCACGGCAAGTGACGGCAGGATCTCCAGGCAGCCTGGCAGAAAGCAAGCAGGTGCTCCCAGGAGAGTGGGCAGACAGACGAGGCGGATACCTGACAGGTAACTGGCGGGCACTCCCAGGTGAGCAGGCTGACGGAGACAGCAGGTAACAGGCAGGTAACTGGTGGACGCTCCCAGGTGAGCGGTCTGACAGACGAGGCAGGTGACAGGCAGGTAACTGGTGGACGCTCCCAGGCGAACAGTCTGACAGACAAGGCAGGTGACAGGCAGGTAACTGGTGGACGCTCCCAGGTGAGCGGGCAGACAGAAGAGGCGGATACCGAACAGGTAACTGGCGGGCACTCACAGGTGAGCGGGCTGACGGAGACAGCAGGTAACAGGCAGGTAACTGGTGGAGGCTCCCAGGTGAGCGGTCTGACAGACGAGGCAGGTGACAGGCAGGTAACTAGTGGACGCTCCCAGGTGAGCGGTCTGACAGATGAGGCAAGTGACAGGCAGGTAACTGGCGGATAACAGGCTGGCAGGCAGGACGAGATGTCAGGCTAGCAGCGGGACCTGAGGGCTGAAGCACAGGAAGACACAGTGCAAACAACTTTGCTCGGGCACCTCCATTTTGGAGGAGGTGCCTTATATATGGGAGATCCTCCAGCAATTGGCCGGGGACTCCTTAGGACGGCGCGCGCGGCCTCTCTAAGAGAGAGGGAGAGCGCGCGTGAGCCCTAAGCACAGTGCCTGGGAAGCAGCGCGCGCTGCCAGCAGCGCGGGAGGAGGACGCCGAGCACGGAGCAGAGAGGTGAGGGGAACGGCGTCTCTGCTTAGCAGGGGGCAGAGACTCCAATGCTACAGTACCCTCCCCTTTAGGCCCCCCCTTTCTTAGGCCAGAGAGAAATTTATCAAGGATGAGTGGGGCATGGATGTTCTCCCTGGGCTCCCATGTTCTCTCCTCAGGACCAAACCCCTTCCAATCCACTAGAAAAAAGGTCTTTCCTCTTACCCTCTTGATGGCCAGAATGCTCTCTACCTCAAACTTGTCTTCAGCGGAGACCAGTGCAGGAGGCGTACCTGTAGACTTGGAAAAATAGTTAAGTACCACGGGTTTGAGGAGAGATACGTGGAAGGAGTTGGGGATACGCAAGTTGGCCGGGAGTTTCAATTTATAGGCCACCGGGTTGATTTGCTTGATAACTTCCAGTGGGCCGATGAACCGGGGCCCTAACTTGTAGGAAGGAATCTTGAGCCGGACATATTTGAATGAGAGCCAGACTTTATCTCCAGGACGGAATTGGGGCGGATACAGACGTCTCTTGTCAGCCTGTTTCTTCATCCGCTCTGAGGACTGAAGAAGTGCGGATCTGGTACTCTCCCAAATGGAGGAGAATTTGCTAACAAGAGACTCCGCGGCCGGGTTGTCCACGGAGGTGGAGACGGGAAACGGGATCCGGGGATTTTGACCGTAGACTGTAAAAAACGGGGAGTTGGAAGAGGATTCACTCTCGTGATTATTATAGGAGAATTCGGCCCACGGTAAAAGATCCAACCATTCGGAATGGTGGGCATTAACAAAGTGCCGGAGGTAACTGGTTAAAATTTGGTTGATCCGCTCTACTTGACCATTGGACTGTGGGTGATAAGCAGAAGAGAAGTCCAAGGTGACCCCCAGCAGTTTACACGTGGCTCTCCAGAAGCGAGAGGTGAACTGGACCCCTCGATTGGACACGATGTGGAGAGGAAGACCATGGAGACGGAAAATATGATGAATAAAGTCCTTAGCCAACTCAGATGCAGACGGAAGACCCAGCAGGCGAATGAAGTGAGCCATCTTAGAGAAGCGATCAGCGACCACCCAAATGACCGTACAACCAGCAGAGACAGGGAGATCCGTTGTAAAGTCCATGGCTATATGCTATCACGGGGCAGCAGGTACGGGAAGAGGCAGAAGGCGGCCGGCTGGCAGATGTCTAGGAACCTTGTTGCGAGCGCAGGACGAACAGGCAGAGACAAAGTCTATTACCTCCTTGCGCAGGGTAGGCCCCCAGTAATGCCAGGTAATAAGCTGGAGGGTCTTCTTTTGGCCAGCATGGCCGGCTAGCTTAGACGAATGTCCCCAGAGCAGAACCTTCTCATGATCAGGTACTGTCACGAACATCTTACCGGGTGGAAGACGATTCAGATCCACGGGGGCCACCTGCATTACCTTGGCGGGGTCGATGATGTGCTTTGGCTCCTCCTCAATATCGGAGGACAGAAAGGATCAGGACAAGGCATCGGCTTTGATATTTATGTCTGCCGGGTGAAAATGAAGAATGAAATCAAAGCGGGCGAAGAACAAGGACCACCGGGCCTGGCGCGGGTTAAATCTTTGAGCACTCTGGAGGTAAGCCAAGTTTTTGTGGTCCGTATAAATTATTACCGGATGAAGAGCCCCCTCGAGCAAGTAACGCCACTCCTCCAATGCCAACTTAACGGCTAACAATTCTCGGTCTCCTATAGAATAATTGCGCTCAGACGAGGAGAAGAGATTGGAGAAGAAGCCGCAGGTTACCATTCTCCCGGATGGCGACTTTTGGGTGAGCACCGCTCCGGCTCCGGAGGAGGAAGCATCTACTTCTAAGAAGAATTGTTTGTTGCAGTCCGGACGGTGCAGCACAGAAGCGGAGGAGAAAGCTTGTTTCAAAGAAAGGAAGGCCGTCTCTGCCTCGGGCGGCCATTCTTTGGGACTAGCACCCTTACGGGTGAGCGTGGAGATAGGGGCAGTCCGGGAAGAGAAGTGCGGAATGAAGAGGCGGTAGTAGTTGGCGAAGCCCAGGAACTGCTGAATAGCCTTCAACCCCTCCGGTCGGGGCCACTTCAGGATGGCAGAAAGTTTCTCAGGATCCATTCGTAGGCCGGTCTGGGAGATGACGTAGCCCAGAAATGGAAGCGAGGTCTGCTCAAAGAGGCACTTCTCAAATTTTGCACAGAGGTGGTTTTGCCTGAGCCTGAGAAGGACTTGATGAACGTCCCTCCGGTGTGTGGGAAGATCTGGAGAGAAGATCAAGATGTCGTCCAGGTACACCACCACGCAGGAGTAGAGAAGGTCACGGAAGATGTCATTGACCAACTCTTGAAAGACGGCGGGAGCATTACAGAGGCTGAAGGGCATTACGAGGTATTCATAGTGGCCGTCCCGGGTGTTGAATGCCGTTTTCCATTCATCCCCCCGACGGATACGGACCAGGTTATACGCCCCACGAAGATCCAGCTAGGTGAAGATTCTGGCACCCCTCAGACGGTCAAATAATTCAGGAATGAGCGGAAGGGGGTATTTATTCTTCACCGTGATCCGGTTAAGACCTCTATAGTCAATACAGGGACAGAGTGAACCATCCTTTTTTTTAAAGAAGAAGAAGCCTGCACCCGCCGGGTAGGTAGATTTCCGGATAAATCCCCGGGCCAGATTTTTCTCGATATATTCAGATATGGCTCGGGTCTCTGCAGCGGACAACGGGTAAATACGCCCATGGGGTGAAGTAGCGCCGGGTACCAGGTCGATTGGGCAATCGTATGGTCTATGAGGGGGTAATGTCTCAGCTTCTTTCTTGTTGAAAACATCAGCATAAGACCAATAAGGGACCGGTAGGCCGGGGAGATTGGCTGGAGAAGGCGAGGGACGAGCAGGATGAACAGGAACTAAACAAGTCTTATGGCAGTCCTGCCCCCACCGTAGGACTTCTCCGGTCTGCCAATTCAGCACGGGTGCATGTCTCTGGAGCCAAGGTAGGCCTAACAAAAGGGCGTGAGAGAGTCCAGGTAGAACATGGAAGAAGATGCTCTCAGAGTGCAGCATTCCCACCTGCAGAGTTATGGGTTCGGTGATGAGTTGGATAGTTTGCGGTAAGAGGCCCCCATCCACGGAGGCGACAGATAAGGGTTCAGCCAGAGGTTTAGTGGGAATGCGGTATTTCTCTACCAGGGACTGAGAAATGAGATTTCCGGCAGCTCCAGAATCAAGTTGAGCTAGTTCAAAGTAACGGTTCTCCCCGCAGATGATAGAGACCGACAGCATCAGAGATGGAGAGGGTTTACTCTTGTCTAGGACGACCTCTCTGAGCGATCCTAGACACAGGCGTTTCCCGGCCTCTCTGGGCAGGCACGGATCCGGTGCTCCTTACTGCCACAGTAGAAACAGCTCCCCTCGGCACGGCGTGACTCTTGACGGGTTTTGACCATCTTGATCTGGTCGACCTGCATGGGCTCTGGCGAGTGCGCCCGGGGAGTTACAGATGAAGAGACGGGTCTCTGGAAAGTAGGAGCAAGGCGGGGAAACTTCCTCTCACGGGTGACCTCTTTGGTACGCTCCTGGAACCGGATGTCAATCCGGGTGGCAAGTGTCACCAAGTCATCCAGGGTGGTTGGAATGTCCCGACAGGCAAGTTCATCTTTAATCCGGCCGGATAGGCCCTCCCAGAAGACGGACACCAGGGCCTCGTTATCCCAGGCAAGCTCGGAAGCAAGGGTACGGAACCGTATGGCATATTGGCCCACGGTGAGACTCCCTTGGCGGAGGCGTAGCAGAGAGGAGGCAGAAGAGGTCTTTCGTCCTGGTTCGTCGAAAGACTTTCCGGAAAGCAGTGAGAAAGGCTGGCAAGTTGGACACCAGGGGGTCTCCTCTCTCCCATAGAGGATTTAGCCAGGCCAGTGCCTCCCCAGTGAGATGGGACATGATGAAGGCCACCTTGGCCCGGTCGGTGGTGAACTGGTGTGCCAAAAGTTCGAAGTGCAGGGTGCACTGGTTAATAAAGCCCTGTGCCAGGCCGGGGTCTCCACCAAAACGAGGCGGGGCGGAAAGGCGGGGACCGGGAAGGGATGCCATGGTATTGATGGGCAGCAATGCTGCCGGGGTAGTAGTTGTGCGAGTGGAAGCAGCTCCCGATGAGGCAGTCAGTGTGTCCAGGCGGGAGTTAACACTACGCAGGTGACTCAGGATGGACTCCTGTTGGGACCTATGACGGGATAGTTCATGGCATAGGTCCGAGAGGGAGGGAGCTGTAGCGCTGGCGTCCCTGCCCTCTGCTAGGCAGGGACGCTGCTCCCCTCACCGCTCTGCTCCGTGCCCGGCGTCCTCTTCCCGCTCTGCTGTCAGCGCGCGCTCCTTCCCGGCGTCCTCCTCCCGCTCTGCTCTCAGCGCGCGCTCCTTCCCGGCCCCTGTGCTTAGGGCGCGCGCGCGCGCGCTCCCCTCCTCTTAAAGGGGCCGCGCGTGCCGTCCTAAGGAGTCCCCGGCCAATGGCCGGAGGACTTCATCATATATAAGGCACCTCCTCCAAAATGGAGGTGCCCGAGCAATGTTGTTTGCACCTGTGTCTCACCTGTGCTTCAGCCCTCAGGTCCCGCTGCCAGTTACCTGCCAGTTTCCTGCCAGTTACCTGCCTGATTCCTGCCTGAATACTTGTTACCTGTCTGCCAGTCCGAGGTCCGACGGTCTGCCTTACTACTCCTGTCAGTCTGTCTAAAGGACCAGCCTGCCCGCTCACCTGGGAGCGCATATCAGCTACCTGCCTGCTTTCCTGAGGTCCGACGGTCTGCCTTACAACTCCGGTCAGTCTGTCTATGGACCAGCTTGCCCGCTCACCTGGGAGCGCTTCTCCGTTACCTGCCTGCTTGCCAGCCCGGAGGCTCCGTTGTCACGTGCTGTGACCACCAGCTATTCCAGACTCTTGCCCGCTCACCTGGGAGCGCTTCTCCGTTACCTGCCTGCTTGCCTACCTGGAGGCTCCGCCGTCACGTGCTGTGACCACCAGCTATTCCAGACTCTTGCCCGCTCACCTGGGAGCGCTTCTCCGTTACCTGCCTGCTTGCCTGCCCGGAGGCTCCGTTGTCACGTGCTGTGACCATCAGCTACTTCAGACTCTTGTCCGCTCACCTGGGAGCGCTTCTCCGTTACCTGCCTGCTTGCCAGCCCGGAGGTTCCGCCGTCACGTGCCGTGACCACCAGCTATTCCAGAGACTCTCGCTTGCTCACCTGGGAGCACACATCTACCATCTGCCTGCTAGCCTACCCGGAGGCTCTGCCATCACAGGTCGTACCTACCCTTTACCCAGAGACTGCCCTGATCACTTGCCGTATCTCCCTGTCCGTTCATCCAGAGACTGCCACCCGCTCCCTTACAAGGGCCGCCCCCTTGTATAGTAGCTCAGAGGTTCCGCCTCCCAGACCCGTTACAGTTTGCTCGGGCCATGGAACCCGGTGGCACTCAAGCTCCCTCGCTCTCGGACCTCTGTCTTGAACTGTCCCGTCAGAGGTCCCAACAGGAGTCCATTCTGGGTCACCTGCGGAATGTTAATACTCGCCTGAACACTCTGTCTGATCCACCAACAACCTCCGCCAGTGCCATATCTTGCAATCCGGCAGCTCCGCTGCCCACTAATACCATGGTATCCTACCCCGGACCCCGGCTTTCTGCACCTCCTCGCTTTGGAGGCGACTCCGTCCAGGCTCGGGGCTTCTTAAATCAGTGCACCCTGCATTTCGAACTTTTGTCCTACCAGTTTAACTCCGACCGGGCCAAAATTGCCTTCATCATGTCCCATCTCACCGGGGAGGCCCTGGCCTGGCTAAATCCTCTATGGGAGAGAGGAGACCCCCTGGTGTCCAACTTGCCTGCTTTTCTCACGGCTTTCCGGAAAGTCTTCGACGAACCCGGACGGAAGACCTCATCTGCATCATCGTTGCTACGCCTCCGTCAGGGGAGTCTCACCGTGGGCCAATATGCCATACGGTTCCGTACCCTTGCCTCGGAGCTGGCCTGGGATAACGACGCTCTGGTTTCCGTCTTCTGGGAGGGTCTGTCCGGCCGTATTAAAGATGAACTTGCCGGTCGGGACATTCCTACCACTCTCGATGATTTAATAACTCTTGCCACCCGGATTGACCTACGGTTCCAGGAGCGTGCCAGAGAGGTCACCCGTGAGAGGAGGTTACCACGTCTAGCTCCTACTTTTCAGAAACCCGTCACTCCTTCTGTCTCTAACCAGGTACACCCTCCTGAGCCTATGCAGGTCGACCAGACCAAGATGGTCAAGACCCATCAGGACTTACGCCGTGCCGAGGGGACCTGCTTCTACTGTGGCAGTAAGGAGCACCGGATCCGTGCCTGCCCGGAGAGGTCGGGAAATGCCTGTGTCTAGGTTCGCTCAGAGAGGTCCACCTAGACAAGAATAAATCCTCTCCATCCCTGCTGTTGTCAGTTTCAATCGTCTACGGGGAGAACCGTTATTTCGAACTAGCCCAACTGGACTCTGGAGCAGCCGGGAATCTTATTTCACAGTCCCTGGTAGAGAAATACCGCATCCCCACCAAACCTCTGGCTGTACCCTTGTCTGTGGCTGCCGTGGATGGGGGTCTCTTACCACGCCCCATCCAACTCATCACCGAATCCATTACTCTGCACGTGGGAATGCTGCATTCTGAGAGTATCTCCTTTCATGTTCTGCCTGGACTCTCTCACGCCCTCTTGCTAGGTCTGCCTTGGCTCCAGAAACATGCACCCGTGCTTGACTGGCAAACCGGAGAAGTCCTTCGCTGGGGACAAGACTGTCATAAGACCTGCCTGGTTCCCGTCCATCCCGTCCGTCCCTCTCCTACCCCAGCTAATCTACCTGGACTTCCAATTCCTTATTGGTCTTATGCTGATGTCTTTAATAAAAAGGAGGCAGAGACATTACCCCCTCATAGACCATACGACTGTCCCATCGACCTGTTACCCGGTACTACTCCTCCCCGTGGGCGTATTTATCCTTTATCCGCTGCTGAGACCCGGTCGATGTCCGAATATATTGAGGAGAATCTGGCCAGGGGATTCATCCGGAAATCTACCTCCCCGGCGGGAGCAGGCTTCTTTTTCGTCAAAAAGAAGGACGGCTCTCTCCGTCCCTGTATAGACTATAGAGGCCTAAACCAGATCACGGTGAAGAATAAGTATCCCCTTCCGCTCATTCCAGAATTATTTGATCGTCTGAGGGGGGCTAGAATCTTCACCAAACTAGACCTCCGTGGGGCGTACAACCTGGTTCGTATCCGTCAAGGGGATGAATGGAAGACGGCATTCAACACCCGGGACGGCCACTATGAATACCTGGTAATGCCCTTTGGTCTCTGTAACGCTCCTGCCGTCTTTCAAGAGTTGGTCAATGACATCTTCCGGGACCTTCTCTACTCCTGCGTAGTGGTGTACCTCGACGACATCTTGGTCTTCTCTCCGGATCTCCAGACTCACCGGAGGGACGTTCGTCAGGTCCTGCTCAGGCTCAGGCAGAATCACCTCTGCGCTAAATACGAGAAGTGCCTCTTTGAGCAGACCTCGCTTCCGTTTTTGGGCTACATTATTTCTCAGACCGGCCTACGAATGGATCCAGAGAAACTGTCTGCCATCGAGAAATGGCCTCGACCGGAGGGGCTGAAGGCCATTCAGCGGTTCCTGGGCTTCGCCAACTACTACCGCCTCTTCATACCACACTTCTCTTCCCGGACTGCCCCAATTTCCGCGCTCACCCGTAAGGGTACTAATCCCAAAGAGTGGCCGCCCGAAGCAGAAGAAGCCTTTCTTTCCTTAAAACAGGCCTTCTCTTCCGCCCCGGTGCTGCATCGCCCGGACGGCAACAAGCAGTTCTTCCTGGAAGTGGACGCCTCCTCCTCTGGAGCTGGAGCGGTACTTACTCAAAAATCTTCTTCCGGGAGGATGGTAACTTGCGGCTTCTTCTCTAAACTCTTCTCCTCCTCAGAGCGCAATTATTCCATAGGAGATCGAGAGTTATTGGCCATCAAACTGGCATTGGAGGAGTGGCGTTACCTGCTTGAGGGGGCTCTTCACCCGGTAATAATTTACACTGACCACAAGAACTTGGCTTACCTCCAGCATGCCCAGAGACTTAACCCGCGCCAAGCCCGGTGGTCCTTGTTTTTTGCTCGTTTTGATTTTGTCCTTCATTTTCGCCCGGCTGACAAAAACGTCAAGGCGGACGCCTTGTCTTGATCCTTTCTGGTATCTGATCTCGAGGAAGATCCGAAACACATCATCGATCCCGCCAGAGTAATGCAGGTGGCTCCCGTGAGTCTAAATCGTCTCCCTCCCGGAAAGACGTTCGTATCAGTACCTGATCGGGAGAAGATCCTTCACTGGGGTCACTCGTCTAAACTGGCTGGCCACGCTGGTCAGAAGAAGACCCTCCAGCTTATTTCCCGGCACTACTGGTGGCCTACCCTGCACAAGGATGTAATAGACTTTGTTTCTGCCTGTGTATCCTGCGCCCGCAACAAGGTTCCGAGACATCTGCCAGCCGGTCGCCTCCTTCCGCTCCCAGTACCTGCTGCCCCCTGGCAGCATATTGCAATGGACTTCATAACTGACCTCCCACTCTCTGCCGGTTGTACGGTCATTTGGGTGGTCGCTGACCGCTTCTCCAAGATGGCTCATTTCGTTCCCCTGCCAGGCCTCCCGTCTGCACCCGAGCTAGCTAGAGACTTTATTCGTCACATCTTCCGTCTTCATGGCCTGCCCCTCCACATCGTGTCGGATCGTGGGGTACAGTTCACCTCACGCTTCTGGAGAGCCACTTGTAAACTACTAGACGTCACCCTGGACTTCTCTTCCGCTTACCACCCACAGTCCAATGGTCAAGTGGAGCGGATCAATCAGAACCTGATCAGTTACCTCCGGCACTTCGTTAATGCCCACCATTCTGACTGGGTGGATCTCCTACCATGGGCCGAGTTCTCTTACAATAATCACGAGAGCGAATCCTCCTCCAAATCCCGTTTTTTGTAGTCTTTGGTCAGCATCCTCGGATTCTTTTTCCTGTCTCCACCTCGGTGGACAACCCGGCTGCGGAATCTCTCGTTAGCAAATTTTCCTCCATTTGGGAGAGTACCCGGTCCGCACTCCTTCTGTCATCCGAGCATATGAAAAGACACGCTGACAAAAAACGTCTGGATCCTCCTCAATTCCGTCCTGGGGATAAAGTCTGGTTCTCGTCCAAATATGTCCGGCTCAAGATCCCTTCCTATAAGTTAGGGCCTCGGTTCATCGGCCCACTGGAGGTCATCAGTCAGATCAACCCGGTGGCCTATAAATTGAAACTCCCGGCCAACTTACGGATCCCTAACTCCTTCCATGTATCTCTCCTCAAACCTGTGGTACTTAACTCTTTTTCCAAGTCTACAGGTACGCCTCCTGCTCCGGTTTCTGCTGAGGACGAGTTTGAGGTAGAGAACATTCTTGCCACCAAAAGGGTAAGAGGAAGACCTTTTTTCTGGTAGATTGGAAGGGGTTTGGTCCTGAGGAGAGAACGTGGGAGCCCCGGGAGAACATCCATGCCCCTCTCATCCTAGCTAAATTTCTGTCTGGCCTAAAAAAGGGGGGGCCTAAAGGGGGGGGTACTGTAGCGCTGGCGTCCCTGCCCTCTGCTAGGCAGGGACGCTGCTCCCCTCACCGCTCTGCTCCGTGCCCGGCGTCCTCTTCCCGCTCTGCTGTCAGCGCGCGCTCCTTCCCGGCGTCCTCCTCCCGCTCTGCTCTCAGCGCGCGCTCCGTCCCGGCCCTTGTGCTTAGGGCGCGCGCGCGCGCACTCCCCTCCTCTTAAAGGGGCCGCGCGCGCCGTCCTAAGGAGTCCCCGGCCAATGGCCGGAGGACTTCATCATATATAAGGCACCTCCTCCAAAATGGAGGTGCCCGAGCAATGTTGTTTGCACCTGTGTCTCACCTGTGCTTCAGCCCTCAGGTCCCGCTGCCAGTTACCTGCCAGTTTCCTGCCAGTTACCTGCCTGATTCCTGCCTGAATACTTGTTACCTGTCTGCCAGTCCGAGGTCCGACGGTCTGCCTTACTACTCCTGTCAGTCTGTCTAAAGGACCAGCCTGCCCGCTCACCTGGGAGCGCATATCAGCTACCTGCCTGCTTTCCTGAGGTCCGACGGTCTGCCTTACAACTCCGGTCAGTCTGTCTATGGACCAGCTTGCCCGCTCACCTGGGAGCGCTTCTCCGTTACCTGCCTGCTTGCCAGCCCGGAGGCTCCGTTGTCACGTGCTGTGACCACCAGCTATTCCAGACTCTTGCCCGCTCACCTGGGAGCGCTTCTCCGTTACCTGCCTGCTTGCCTACCTGGAGGCTCCGCCGTCACGTGCTGTGACCACCAGCTATTCCAGACTCTTGCCCGCTCACCTGGGAGCGCTTCTCCGTTACCTGCCTGCTTGCCTGCCCGGAGGCTCCGTTGTCACGTGCTGTGACCATCAGCTACTTCAGACTCTTGTCCGCTCACCTGGGAGCGCTTCTCCGTTACCTGCCTGCTTGCCAGCCCGGAGGTTCCGCCGTCACGTGCCGTGATCACCAGCTATTCCAGAGACTCTCGCTTGCTCACCTGGGAGCACACATCTACCATCTGCCTGCTAGCCTACCCGGAGGCTCTGCCATCACAGGTCGTACCTACCCTTTACCCAGAGACTGCCCTGATCACTTGCCGTATCTCCCTGTCCGTTCATCCAGAGACTGCCACCCGCTCCCTTACAAGGGCCGCCCCCTTGTATAGTAGCTCAGAGGTTCCGCCTCCCAGACCCGTTACAGGAGCTTGGGTGCCACCGGGTTCCATGGCCCGAGCAAACTGTAACGGGGCCGGGAGGTGGAACCTCTGAGCTGCAATACAAGTGGGAAGTCCTTGTAAGGAAGCGGGTGACTCCCAGGGAAGGCAAGCAGGTAGCCACAGCAAGTGACGGGGACAGTCTCTGGGTAAGCAGGCAGGTGGTCACGGCAAGTGACAGGGACAGTCTCTGGGTAGACAGGCAGGTGGTCACGGCAAGTGACGGGGACAGTCTCTGGGTAGACAGGCAGGTGGTCACGGCAAGTGACGGGGACAGTCTCTGGGTAGACAGGCAGGAGGTCACGGCAAGTGACGGCAGGATCTCCAGGTAGGCTGGCAGAAAGCAAGCAGGTGCTCCCAGGAGAGCGGGCAGACAGAAGAGGCGGATACCTGACAGGTAACTGGCGGCACTCCCAGGTGAGCGGGCTGACGGAGACAGCAGGTAACAGGCAGGTAACTGGTGGACGCTCCCAGGTGAGTGGTCTGACAGACGAGGCAGGTGAAAGGCAGGTAACTGGTGGACGCTCCCAGGTGAGCGGGCAGACAGAAGAGGCGGATACCTGACAGGTAACTGGCGGGCGCTCCCAGGTGAGCGGGCTGACGGAGACAGCAGGTAACAGGCAGATAACTGGTGGACGCTCCCAGGTGAGCGGTCTGACAGACGAGGCATGTGACAGGCAGGTAGCTGGTGGACGCTCCCAGGTGAGCGGTCTGACAGATGAGGCAGGTGACAGGCAGGTAACTGGCGCATAACAGGCTGGCAGGCAGGACGAGAAGTCAGGCTAGCAGTGGGACCTGAGGGCTGAAGCACAGGAAGACACAGTGCAAACAACTTTGCTCGGGCACCTCCATTTTGGAGGAGGTGCCTTATATATGGGAGATCCTCCGGCAATTTGCCGGGGACTCCTTAGGACGGCGCGCACGGCCCCTTTAAGAGAGAGGGAGCGCGCTCGCCCTAAGCACAGTGCCAGGGAAGCAGCGCGCGCTGCCAGCAGAGCGGGAGGAGGACGCCGAGCACCGAGAACGAGAGGTGAGGGGAACGGCGTCTCAGCTTAGCAGGGGGCAGAGACGCCGATGCTACATATAGCAGACCCTCTCCTTTCTAATGAGAACATGTCGTACTTGTTAATGTGGCCCTGTTCTATGTGTCTTTAAATTCTTAGTCGGGTTTTTCCTAAATTTGGTCAGCTGTTGAATAGTGTTGAGCCACCCCCGTAGTGTTCGAGTTCGGTTCGGTTCGTCGAACACCCGTCTGTTCGCCGAACTGTTCGTCGAACTGTTCGTCGAACACCTTTGAACACCGTTAAAACCAATTGCAGGCAAACAAAAACACATAGAAACACATAGAAAACACCTTCAAAGGTGTCCAAAAGCTGACAAACTGCTCAGAAGACACAACTAACACATGGAAAAGTGACAAGTACATATAGTCATGAGAAAAGAAAAGAGGTGGAGGAGTAAAAGGAGGGGGAGACACAGATATAGGCATGTCATGCCCTTCTAAAATCCAAAAAGTGAGAAGCCGACACGTTCAGTCCTCTCTTGCCCGTGCCACCTCCGTGTCGCCGGGTTTGTGCCAGAGCCGCGGTGAACCCTGACGGCCAGCCCCCCTCTCCCAATACTGGTGCCTGTCCGCTGGTGGGTCGAGCGAGCCCCCCTGTGGTGGAGGCAGCTCTAAGTTTTTTAATTTAAATTGTCTCTCTAATTTGAATGAATACACTTTAAATCCATTTACAAGGATCTATTGGAGGGCAAGTCTCATGCCAGCAGCCGCGTAATTCCAGCTCCAGTAGCATCCACTAAAGCTGCTGCAGTTAAAAAGCTTTTATAAGGATCGAGCTCGGCTGTCCACCGCAAGGCATCCTACTGCCAGTCCCAGCCCCTATGCCTTGGTGTGCCTCCTGATGCTCTTCACTGAGTATCCAGTGGTCCCGAAGCATTTCCTTTGAAAAAATTAAGTGTCCAAACTACAGGTGGTGTAGCTTGCTTAACAGCCGGGATAATCCGCTGACTAGCAGACACTGCTACTAGGCACAAAGTATTTCCTGGGCTAGATGCAGTTAAAAATTTGTAAGTAGATACTCTCGTTGGATGCTGAGAAAGCATTCCATAGAGTCTCCTGGCACGCCATATATGATTCTCTTAAAAAGCTTGGGGTAGGGGTCTAGGGGACCCTTTTATAGCCAAAATCACGGCCCTGTATCACAATACGTCACCTAGGCTGAAGATAAATGGAACTGTAGCACCCTGAGGGCTCGGTTGCTACAGACGTATTGCACCTCACCCAGAGGTGTGATATCTCACTCTCAGGTAAGGATGGAGTGTGGATCAGGACCCGTCACCTGCATGCATTACACCACATTGCCGTGGGGCAGGGCGACCAATATGCCCCTGAGATGGGCACGACAGTCCCTGTCCCTGGCTGGAGTGGGGGGAGGGAACACTGAGGAAGGGGAACCCTGTAGTGCAGGAGCAGGGAGGAAGCAGTTCCTGGGTGCATTGAGAAGGGAGTATAAAAGGTGGGCACCATCTTAGTTCAGTGCAGAGAAGTTTGAGCAGAAGTGGCAGGGAGCAGGGGCTCTGCATGAGCTCTGCTCCGGAGGCGGGCCTAGTAACAGAGGCCCAGGCCTGCAAGAGGGAGAAGGAAGGAAGAGGAGCGGAGAAGGCTCCAGGAACGAGGAATGAAGGGATCCCAGGGGTGCGGACGGGCGAGTCGCCACCGCACGCCCGAATCCACATGCGTGGAGGGGTCAGGCCAAAGGGGGAGACCGGTCCCCGAACTAGTGGAGGCAGGAAACGACCCTCAGCTAGAAACCGGAGGCTCTGACATTTTATGTGGCGCAGCCCCTCGCTACACCCGCTAGGAAGGCACCACATAGGGTCAGGGAAACTGGCGCCAAGTTTACCAAGAGGAGGCCCGAGGCAGCCGGACAGAAGTGTTGGTAAGAAAGGCCAGACAAAGGACACACAAAGGGGGACCTGTGAAGCGCTCCAAAGTTATCTGGGAGTTTTCTGAGCCCCTCACCTGGTGAGCACAGTACGACGTGGGCAGCCGTTACCTGCAGACGTGGTCTGGATAATAAGAACTGTGAGTAAAGGCCCTGAACTGCACCACTGACTCCGTGTCGTTACTGCTGCTGCCCTGCACCATCACCCCCATCCTCCGCATACACTGCCCTGAGGCTATACTCCTCCCGTGGGGAGATATGCTACGCTCTGCTGCACCCACAACACCAGCCTCAGCGGTCTGCCCTGTAGCGGCGGTTCACTCTGACCGCAATCCACGGGTGGCGTAGTCGGACATTTAAACATCAAAACCACATAAATAGTTCCGCCACTGGTTTGACCACCCTGAGCCACGGAACCAGGTCGCCGCCACGAAGACTACAACCACCAGCATCCACCAAAAAGGGTCCGGCTCCGGGTGTCCCAAGGCCCAGGGTGTGCGTCAGAACATTTTCATCACCTTTCACAATCACCAATGGGACAAGGCAGGGATGTCCTCTGTCCCCTCTCTTATACATCCTAGTGACGGAGCACCTGCTCTCATCAATTCGCCATAACCCCAATATTAGGTGGATTGAGGTGGGAGGCACCGAGTACAAGTGCTCTCTATTTGCTGATGATGTCCTAGTATATATCACTCAATCACATATATCCATCCATGCTGTTATGGCTGAAATAGATCACTTTGTTACATGGTCAAATTTTAAAATCAATGCAGCGAAGTCTGAGGCCCTCGATGTCTCCCTCCCCAAATCCATATAGGATTCCATCCAGTCCAACTTTCCCTTTGCCTGACCCTCACAGGGTATCAAATACTTAGGAATTCCTATTCATAGAGACCTCTCCCATCTATGTTATCTTAATTTTGGGCCCTTTATTGAACAACTCCATACAGACCACGGTTGGCAAGTTAGAACTGTAAGATTCACTACGTGAACCACTGGTGTTTTGTTTAAAAGCACATGTACACTGCGTTCCAAATTATTATGCAAAAAGTGTTTAGGAGTGATAAGGGAAGAATTTGTTTGTTTGTCAGTTAAACTCATTGATGGTGATGTGTGTCAGGGCTCTTTATATCACTGTAAGCAATTGCAGACACCTGTGCTAATTAGTTTGGCAGGTGTGTCCAATGAAAGGCAAGACTACTTAAGAAGGCTCTCTCACATTATTAAGCTGCCTACATTTTCTGCCAAAATGGGAAAGAAAAAGGATGTGTCGGCTGCTGAGAAGCAACAAATTGTGGAGTGTTTAGGTCAAGGCATGACTACAATCAACATTGTGCGATGATCAGGATGAAGTGTCTTGGCAATCAAGAAGTATGTAGCTGATTCACAGTACACACGTGTGCGTGCTGATAAGGGCAAATTGAGGACTCTTTCCTACAGGCAATTACGTCAGGTTGAAAGAGCAGCGGCAAAAAAGCCTTGTCATAGCAGCAGACAAGTTTTTGAAGCTGCTTGTGCCTCCAACGTTCCCCGAACAACAAGATGCAGGGTCCTTCAGAGGTTTGCAGCTGTGCATACGCCATCCTGTCGACCTCCTCTATCCACTTCACACAAGCAGAAACGGCTCCAGTGGGCCAAACATTACATGAAGACTGATTTCAAAACTGTTTTGTTCACGGATGAGTGCCGTGCAGCGCTCGATGGTCCAGATGGATGGAGTGGAGGATGGCTGGTTGATGGACACCCCACGCAAACACGGCTACAGCGCCAACAAGGAGGAGGTGGAGTAATGTTTTGGGCTGGAATCATGGGGAGAGAGATTGTCGGCCCCTTTAGGATCCCTGAAGGCGCTAAAGATGAACTCCATAATGTATGTGGATTTTCTCAAACAGCACTTCCTGCCATGGTTCAAGAAGAATAACCGTGTATTTCACAGCAAGATCATTTTTCTGCATGATAATGCACCATCTCATGCTGCACATAAAACATCTGCATCTCTGGCTGATATGGGCATAAAAGGGAACAAACTTATGGTGTGACCCCCATGCTCCCCTGACCTCTACCCCATTCAGACCCTTTGGAGCATCATTAAAAGAAGTGTCTATGATGGCGGGAGGCAGTTCACATCTAAGCAACAGCTCTGGGAGGGTATTCTGTCCTCATGCAAAACAATTGAAGCAGAAACCATCCAAAACCTGACAAATTCAATGGACGAGAGAGTTCAGAAGCTCCTTTCGAACAAGGGGTCCTATGTGAAAATGTAACATCACCTAGAATAAAGTTTTGAGTTGAAAACTGTTTGATTTCAGTTTCTAACAACCTGCTAATGCTTATAATTTCAAAAATGACCATTTTTTTGGTCTTTATTAAAATGAAAAGGTTGATCGAAAAGTTTGGGGGATCTAAGAGTGTGGCAACCCAGTAGTCATGATTACTTCGAATTCTGACAATATGAGGGTCATGCTGCAGGTAGTGCAGCAAGAAGGCACTTATGTGTCTTGCGCATCTCGGAGCCCCAAAATTATTTTACGGGCTAGATGCAGCTAGAAAAAGCACATGTAAGATTCTGCAACAGTCTCTGCTGATACTCCTGCATGCGTGCATCCCTTTCTATGGCAGGAATAATTTCTGCAAATTTACTTTTGTACCGGGGATCTAACAGTGTGGAAACCCAGTAGTCAGGATTATTTCTAATTCTCACAATTCGAGGGTCATGTTGCAGGCAGTGCAGCAAGAAGGCACTCATGTGTGTTGCGCATCCAGGAGCACCAAGTCCCTGTTGTGTTGGTGGCGAGGTAACAATCATGCTTCCTTCCTCTGTCCTCTCCCCCCAACCTCGCACAACATAAATGTGATCAAGGTCTCCCTCATCTGATGAGTCTTCCATCAGTTCGTCCTCCACTTCTTCCTAGGCTCCTGCACCTTCCTCACTAGTTCCTCACATGGCTGCTACCATGCGCCCTGGTAAAACCATGTCCCCCACCCTCACATGCCTGCCGCCTTGGTGCTGCCGACCGTCTGGACCTTGCAGATGTTAGCCCTTCCGCATACAACTCCTCCTCCTCTACTTCCTCCACCTCCTCTTGTGCCACCACCTGACTCCGAATTCTGTTTAACATGTGCTCCAGCATGTAAATCACCGGAATAGTCATGCTGATAATGGCATCGTCAGCACTAAACATCTTCGTCGCCATTTCAAAACTGTGCAGAAGGGTGCATAGTTCCCTGATCTGAGACCACTCCTCCAGCGTGATTTGCCCCACCTCTGAATCTCGTTGGCCCAGGCTATACGTCAGAACGTATTGCATCAGGGCTTGTCGGTGCTGCCACAGTCGCTGCAACATGTGCAGAGTTGAATTCCACCGGGTAGGCACATCGCATTTTAGCCGGTGAAGTGGCAGGCCCAACGACTTCTGTAGAGATGTAAGTCGCTGAGCTGCGGGATGCGAATGGCGGAAGTGAGCACACAGTGACCGTGCCCTCTGCAGAAGGCCATCTAGTCTGGGATAGTGGGCTAAAAATTGCTGGACAACCAGGTTCAACACGTGAGCCATACAAGGCACGTGTGTGACATTGCCCCGGCAAAGGGCCGCACCCAGGTTTGCAGCATTGTCGCACACGGCCTTCCCTGGTTTCAGGTCCAGTGGAGACAACCATTCATGAAATTGGTTCTCCAGAGCTGACCACAACTCCTCAGCTGTGTGACTCACATTTCCCAGACATTTCAATGTAAAAACCGCCTGATGACGTTGAGCCCTACTGCCAGCATAGTAAGGAGGTGTGCAGGATCCCTTCTGCGCAGTTAGAAAGCTTGTGGCATGACCAGATAGGCTTTGCGTGCAGGTGGAGGACCGAGAGGAGGTTGAGGAGGCAGAAGCAGTGGAGGAACTTTGACATAAAGAGGATTGACGCACAACTCGTGGGGACGGCAAGACTTGGACAGCAGCCCCTTGTCCTGCTGTCACCATAGTTACCCAGTGCCCAGTCAGCGACATGTAACGCCCCTGTCCATGCCTTCTCGTCCAAGTGTCTGTGGTGAAATGCACCCTGTCACACACAGAGTTTCTCAAAGAAGCGGTGATGTTGTGTGCGACATGCTGGTGGAGCGCAGGCACACCTTTCTTTGAGAAGTAGTGCCGACTGGGCATCTGGTACTGGGGCACTGCGACGGACATAAGGTCTCGAAAATCCTCTGTGTCCACCAGGCGGAAAGGTAGCATTTCTGTAGCCAAGAGCTTGCAGATGGTGAAATTCAACCTCTTAGCTTTCTCATGGCTAGGAGGAAATGGTCTTTTACTTGTCCACATCTGAGGGACCGAGGGCTGGCTATTGTGCTTAGACGGGGTTGATAAGGGTGTCCCCGGCAAACTGCCGGTCTGTGAGGAAGATGCAGGCGGACATGTTAGGTTGCCTTGATCCAAAGGTGGTGCTATCGATGTCGGACAGCGCTCAACACCAGCTGGTGTTGCCACCTCCAAAGAAAATGATGACCTGCCAATCACGCTGGCTGTTGCGGGTAAAGAGGTGGCAGGTCTGCGCCCCTAAACAGGTGTGACTGCTGTCCCCCCAGTCACAGAGGATGAAGAGGCCGCGGATGCACAAGATATGGCAGACGGTGGTTGGCTCGGCCGGCTAGGACGCATTGTAGCACACTGAGCTTCCCACTGCAACTTATGCTTCATGTCCATGTGCCGGTTCATGCATAAAGTACTCAAACTATGTATTTTTTGGCCTCTACTTAGCTTTTGCTGACAAATGTTACAGATAACACGAGTTGGGTCATCTTTATCGATCTGAAAAAATGCCCAGGCTATGCAAGGCTTAGCACCCATGCGACCTGAAGAGCCACCACGACTTGTGGTGAGAGGCAGAGTTGTGTTTGAGGATGCAGTTGTTGACGTGCTTCCAGTACTACGTCTCTGTCCAGGAAGGCGCAACCTGACCTCGTCGTCACTAGCATCTTCCTCCACCTCCTCTGCTGACCTCATCTCTTGGCTGACTGTGGGTTAACAGTAAGTGGGATCTCCAACCTCATCATCATCACCCTGTGCGTTATCACACCCGTCGTCCTCAGAGCCAACCTGTTCCTGCCCTGACAAAAAACTAAAGTTGTCGCTCCAATCAGGTATTTGAGTCTTATCATCGTTTTCCTCATTGTCTCCACCAACAGGAGTTACAGTTTGGGAATGAGGGTCTACATTATGGTCAGAACCTTCTGCGTCTGGTCCTGGATCCGACTCATAAAGATTCTGGGCATCAGTGCAGATCATTTCCTCGTCTAGATTCACAGAAGCGCTGGAGTCGACCTCTGATTCCCAGGCTATAGTATGAGTAAACAGCTCTGCAGACTCAACCATCTGTTCTACCTCATACTCAGACGGGCAGCTGGAGATTTGGGAGCTGTGAGGAAGCAAGTGCGATTGGGGTGACACCTTTGAGGACTGGAGTATTTGTGATGTTGAAGTTGATGTGGAGGAGAGCCCACTTAAAGGAGCACTTGATATCCGTTGAAGCACCTGCTGTTTTTGTGCCTCATCTGGAATTTGTAGCGATTGGCATGGCCGTAAGAAAGGGATCTTATCACATTGTCCGCTAAAAGAAGTAGACATTTTAGATTGGCTGGAAGATGGTCTTTCTTCTGCAGATGTTACTGTTGCTTTAACACCTACCCCACGGACACAACCTTTTTTCCCCTTCCCAACACGCCTATTCCCCTTTCCACGAGCAGCAGGCCTTTTTCCACTCATTTTGGTGGTTAACTAATTCACAACTCTGGAGTTGTTTGCACAAAAAAACAATGGATGGGAACCGAGCAGAGCTGAGTGGCCAAACTGTGGTATTAGGCCAAAACTATTGGCTGGGTTAGATGCAGAAAAAAATTATATTCAATTTGCAACCTGATGGAGGTCTGTATAGATGGACTAATAGAACAAGTCCCACACACAGCTAGAAGGCCAAATATTTTTTCAGAGGTAGATGCAGAAAAAAATTATATTCAGTTTGCAACCTTATGGAGGTCAGTATAGATGGACTAATAGAACAAGTCCCACACACAGCTAGAAGGCCAAATATTTTTTCAGAGGTAGATGCAGAAAAAAATTATATTCAGTTTGCAACCTTATGGAGGTCAGTATAGATGGACTAATAGAACAAGTCCCACACACAGCTAGAAGTCCAAATATTTTGTCAGAGGTAGATGCAGAAAAAAATTATATTCAGTTTGCAACCTTATGGAGGTCAGTATAGATGGACTAATAGAACAAGTCCCACACACAGCTAGAAGGCCAAATATTTTTTCAGAGGTAGATGCAGAAAAAAATTATATTCAGTTTGCAACCTTATGGAGGTCAGTATAGATGGACTAATAGAACAAGTCCCACACACAGCTAGAAGGCCAAATATTTTGTCAGAGGTAGATGCAGAAAAAAATTATATTCAGTTTGCAACCTTATGGAGGTCAGTATAGATGGACTAATACAACAAGTTCCACACACAGCTAGAAGCCCAATATTTTTTCAGAGGTAGATGCAGAAAAAAATATATTCAGTTTGCAACCTGATGGAGGTCTGTATAGATGGATTAATAGAACAAGTCCCACACACAGCTAGAAGCCCAATATTTTTTCAGAGGTAGATGCAGAAAAAAATATATTCAGTTTGCAACCTGATGGAGGTCTGTATAGATGGACTAATAGAACAAGTCCCACACACAGCTAGAAGCCCAATATTTTTTCAGAGGTAGATGAAGAAAAAAATATATGCAGTTTGCAACCTGATGGAGGTCAGTATAGATGGACTAGTACAACAAGTCCCACACACAGCTAGAAGCCCAATATTTTTTCAGAGCTAGATGCAGAAAAAAATTATATTCAATTTGCAACCTGATGGAGGTCAGTATAGATGGACTAATAGAACAAGTCCCACACACAGCTAGAAGGCCAAATATTTTTTCAGAGGTAGATGCAGAAAAAAATTATATTCAGTTTGCAACCTTATGGAGGTCAGTATAGATTGACTAATAGAACAAGTCCCACACACAGCTAGAAGGCCAAATATTTTTTCAGAGGTAGATGCAGAAAAAAATATATTCAGTTTGCAACCTGATGGAGGTCTGTATAGATGGATTAATAGAACAAGTCCCACACACAGCTAGAACCCAATATTTTTTCAGAGGTAGAGGAAGAAAAAAATATATGCAGTTTGCAACCTTATGGAGGTCAGTATAGATGGACTAATAGAACAAGTCCCACACACAGCTAGAAGGCCAAATATTTTTTCAGAGGTAGATGCAGAAAAAAATATATTCAGTTTGCAACCTGATGGAGGTCTGTATAGATGGATTAATAGAACAAGTCCCACACACAGCTAGAAGCCCAATATTTTTTCAGAGGTAGATGAAGAAAAAAATATATGCAGTTTGCAACCTGATGGAGGTCAGTATAGATGGACTAGTACAACAAGTCCCACACACAGCTAGAAGCCCAATATTTTTTCAGAGCTAGATGCAGAAAAAAATTATATTCAATTTGCAACCTGATGGAGGTCAGTATAGATGGACTAATAGAATGATGCTATGCCCAAAAGATTTTACTTCACTAGGTGCAGTAAAAAAATTGGTATTCTATACACAGGTGGTATATCTTGCAACACAGATAGGCTACTCCACTGACTAACACACTCTGCAGTAGGCCAAAAAGGATTAGCTTTGCTAGATTCAGCCAAATGCTGTGAAAAAAACTTGCACAGCACTGGCACAGACCTGCCTGGCCAAAACTGATAGGAACTGATGTAACCTAGTCCTGAAAAGGACTCCAATTACAATTAGTCTTTACTCCCACAATCTATCTATTTAAGAGCACAGACCTGCCTGATAAAAGTCGTAGGAAATGCTGTAACCTAGTCCTTAAAAGGACTGCAATCACAACTATTCCCTACTCCCAAGCTATCTGTAGATTTGTGCGAAAATTGGCTTGAAATTAACAAGGTATAGCGCACACAGCAACAGTGGTGCCGTCTAACACGCAGCTGCAGCAGTGAGAAAATGGTGGCGACGGGGAAAATGGCTTGGTCTTATAGGACAAGGACATGTGACATACACTGCCAATGACACATGCCCTTGCTTGTGTGAAAAAAAGCACTTCGCTCCGTGTGTGCGCTGCTGATAGGCTGACAGATTGCACCTCCCCACTGCAAATGCGGGAAAGAGAAAAAAAAATGGAGATCTTCATTGTTCCTGCAGAGATCCATCCCCTGCCCCTCCCCCCACCCCGCTGTACACTCAAACTGCGTATTAACATTAATTTTCATCATTACTGAGAAAAAATCCAGTTATGATTTTGGTGCACGAACAGTTATCGAACATAACCTCGAACAGCCGAATTTTTCTCAAATTGTTCGTGTTCGCCGAACGGCTCGAACACCGCCCAAAACAGCTCGAATTTGAGATTGGCGAACAGTTCGAGTAGAACAACGCTCATCTCTACTGTTGAACTCACGGCATACCCTATTATTGTATAGCAGACTCTCTCCTTTCTAATGGGAGTTTGTCATCACTGTGGCCCTGCTCTATGTGTCTTTAATTTCTTAGTGGGGTTTTTCCTAAATTTGGTCAGCCGTTGGACTCACTGCATACCCTATAACTGTATAGCAGACCCTCTCCTTTCTAATGAGAACATGTCGTACTTGTTACTGTGGCCCTGCTCTATGTGTCTTTAAATTCTTAGTGGGGTATTTCCTAAATTTGGTCAGCCGTTGGACTCACTGCATACCCTATCACTGTATAGCAGACTCTCTCCTTTCTAATGGGAATTTGGCCTTACTGTGGCCCTGCTCTATGTGTCTTTAATTTCTTAGTGGGGTTTTTCCTAAATTTGGTAAGCCGTTGGACTCACTGCATACCCTATAACTGTATAACAGACCCTCTCCTTTCTAATGGTAACATGTTGTACTCATTACTGTGGCCCTGCTCTGTTTGTCTTTAAATTCTTAGTGTGTTTTTTCCTAAATTTGGTCAGCCGTTGGACTCACTGCATACCCTATAACTGTATAGCAGACTCTCTCCTTTCTAATGGGAATTTGGCCTTACTGTGGCCCTGCTCTATGTGTCTTTAATTTCTTAGTGGGGTTTTTCCTAAATTTGGTCAGCCGTTGGACTCACTGCATACCCTATAACTGTATAGCAGACCCTCACCTTTCTAATGGTAACATGTCATACTCGTTACTGTGGCCCTGCTACATGTGTCTTTAAATTCTTAGTGGGGTTTTTCCTAAATTTGGTCAGCCGTTGGATTCACTGCATACTCTATAACTGTATAGCAGACTCTCTCCTTTCTAATGGGAATTTGTTGTCACTGTGGCCCTGCTTTATGTGTCTTTAATTTCTTAATGGGGTTTTTCCTAAATTTGGTCAGCCGTTGGACTCACTGCATACCCTATAACTGTATAGCAGACCCTCTCCTTTCTAATGGGAACATGTTGTACTTGTTACTGTGGCCCTGCTCTATGTGTCTTTAAATTCTTAGTGTGGTTTTTCCTAAATTTGGTCAGCCGTTGGACTCACTGCATACCTTACAACTGTATAGCAGACTCTCTCCATTCTAATGGGAACATGTCGTACTCGTTACTGTGGCCCTGCCCTTTTTGTCTTTCAGAGTCCCTCCATCATCAATGAAACTGGATGTGCCTGATGATGTGTCATGCACCACATTGCCAGATAAGGTTGTAAAATGTTAAAATGACATTTCCCGGTGAATGCATTTGCCTTAAAAAATAACGTAAAAAAAAAACAGTAGGATCTTTCTTTAGTATTAAAACAGAGTCGCCAATGTAACCTCAATGTAATCACATTGTTCAGCTCCTACACCTCCTCCTCCATCTCCGAAATGACCACATCAGTCTCAAGCTGAAAGCACTGCATCACTGCCTTGGCCAAGCGGCAACAGGCTGTGCTGAAGATAACATTCTTAAATCTTAGGTGACAAACCGCCCAGCGCTGCAGAGTTGTTGAACGCTGTAACACAGCAGCTTGATCTGATGCTCTCACCGCTGAACATACAGCCAGGCATTGTCGTGTGTGACAATGAGCGGAACCTGGTGACGGAGAAATGACAGCCAGAGTAGATACCGTTTCCCTTTATGCCAGTCCTTTTACCGAGCTAAAGAATATGGCTGTGGTGAAATACAACTCCCACTGAGAAGCTGTTTCAGATTGAAAAACATTGTGCCCACCTGAGGATTTGATTCTGAGGGCTCACCTTTCTCCCACGCTCAAGCACCCCATAGCAGCTGCAAAAATTAGCGCTGAACTCTCCTGATGTAGAAGCCAGGGCACACCAGAGGATTCTCTGGTGGGACCATCCAACCCTGCTGAGAAGCAGTCTTGGCTAAGAAAAGTGTGTGGGAAAGTTCCCGGACACTCTATGGCTGCTTTTTTACTGAGGTGGAAACCCACACAAACATGGGGAGAACATACAAAGTCCTTGCAGATGTTGTCCTTGCTGGGATTTGAACCGAGGATCCCAGCACTGCAAGGCTTCAGTGCTAACCACTGATCCAATGTGCTGCCGTTCACCCTCTAATATCTAACAGGCTGGAGAAACGTGCACCTACTGCCACTCTATCTTCAGCTCCTTTGTGAGAAACTAATGTATTTGGGCAGCCACTCAGTCTACCAAATAAAATTCCTGAGAAGGAAATTGGGGATGGCTTTGCTACTGTTACTGGGGGCAGTGCTAATACCATGGCGTCGTACCATAGTTTACTGGAAACATTCCAGGCTGGTAGGAGGCAAGCAAATTCCCAAAGAAAAGTATCAGCAGTAATGTTCAGGGACCCGTGCTTGTAGAAGGCGGAGACAAAACCGGAAGAAATAGTGACGGCTGGGGACCGAGTATGGACACGAGGAATGAGGCATGAGGTTGTGAAAAACTTCCTCCTCTACGAGCCTAAAAAGCCACATTTCAAGTGCAAGCAGCTGCCCAGAAATCTGGCAGTATAGTATTGCAGCCTGTGGGTGGGTGGCTGGCTTGCATTCCAAGTAACTGAAAACTAAGCAGATGGTGGCCTCTATGATCATCATGGCCTCACCTCGGCACTATGAACTCTCCTGAAGGAGAAGGCAGGGCCCAACGGAGGAGTCTCCGGTTTTATTATGGGTCTGTCCGACCCTGCCGAGAAGCTGCCCTGGCTAAGAAGAGTGTGGGGGAAGGTTCCCAGGCACTCTACGGCTGTTTTTTTTAATGTGGTTCGGACGTGCTTATGTATGCTAGTTCTCAAACCAGATTGCAGATCAGGCCATTGCCCAGCTCTGTAGTCATGAAATTAAATGCGCAAAGAAAGATGTTTGTGTGTCAAAGCACCACCGAGAAGTGCGAGTTGATGTTGGACGGGCTGCCATTGCTTCTGCAAAAGCTGCTTTAGAGGACTTCCTGGGAGAAATGACACCCAGAGTAGATACGGTTTCCCTCTATGCCAGTCCTTTCACCGAGCTAAATGATATGGCTGTGGTGAATTACAACTCTCAGAAAAAAAAAGCTGTGGACTGGCTCCGTACCGTCCCTGGCCGCATTCACCTGTCCACGTGTTTGTGGTGTTAAAATAATGGTTCAGCATCGACATTGCCTTTAAAAAATGTTTTCCTCTTATTTACCCTTGATACAGCACATCTTGTTTTTCTCCTATTTACAAGATTAACCTTTGTACACAGTTAGGAGTTGGCTGACAGAGTCTATAATTATCACACTTGTCCTGTATCTGTCCACAGGGACAATGTCCCCATATATCAACTCCAGGAAACTCCCTAAATCTCCCTTAACCTGGACTGTACCCAAATTTAGTGATAAGCAGAACACTATATGTGTGAAAGTATGTTAACTGTATCACACATCATGAATATCCTCCAGATGTATTGACAAGCAATTGTTCTTTCATTTCTGTGTGCCAAAGATAGCATGTTACTTACATACAGTGGTGGCCAAAAGTATTGGCACCCCTGCAATTCTGTCAGATAATACTCAGTTTCTTCCTGAAAATGATTGCAATCACAAATTCTTTGGTATTATTATCTTCATTTAATTTGCTTGCAAGGAAAAAACACAAAAGAGAATGAAGCAAAAATCAAATCATTGATCATTTCACACAAAACTCCAAAAATGGGCCAGACAAAAGTATTGGCACCCTCAGCCTAATACTTGGTTGCACAACCTTTAGCCAAAATAACTGCGAACAACCGCTTCCGGTAACCATCAATGAGTTTCTTACAATGCTCTGCTGGAATTGTAGACCATTCTTCTTTGGCAAACTGCTCCAGGTCCCTGATATTTGAAGGGTGCCTTCTCCAAACTGCCATTTTGAGATCTCTCCACAGGTGTTCTATGGGATTCAGGTCTGGACTCATTGCTGGCCACCTTAGAAGTCTCCAGTGCTTTCTCTCAAACCATTTTATAGTGTTTTTGGAAGTGTGTTTTGGGTCATTGTCCTGTTGGAAGACCCATGACCCCTGAGGGAGACCCAGCTTTCTCACACTGGGCCCTACATTATGCTTCAAAATTTGTTGGTAGTCTTCAGACTTCATAATGCCATGCACACGGTCAAGCAGTCCAGTGCCAGAGGCAGCAAAGCAACCCCAAAACATCAGGGAACCTCCGCCATGTTTGACTTTAGGGACCATGTTCTTTTCTTTGAATGCCTCTTTTTTTTTCCTGTACACTCTATGTTGATGCTTTTTCCCAAAAAGCTCTACTTTTGTCTCATCTGACCAGAGAACATTCTTCCAAAACGTTTTAGGCTTTCTCAGGTAAGTTTTGGCAAACTCCAGCCTGGCTTTTTTATGTCTCAGAGTAAGAAGTGGGGTCTTCCTGGGTATGCTACCATACAGTCCCTTTTCATTCAGATGCCGACGGATAGTACGGGTTGACACTGTTGTACCCTCGGACTGCAGGGCAGCTTGAACTTGTTTGGATGTTAGTCAAGGTTCTTTATCCACCATCCGCACAATCTTGCGTTGAAATCTCTCGTCAATTTTTCTTTTCCATCCACATCTAGGGAGGTTAGCTACAGTGCCATGGGCTTTAAACTTCTTGATGACACTGCGCACGGAAGACACAGGAACATTCAGGTCTTTGGAGATGGACTTGTAGCCTTGAGATTGCTCATTGTGGTACACACAAGGACGCAGGACAGAGGTCGAGTCAACTTTAATCCATGTTAACTGGCTGCAAGTGTGATTTAGTTATTGCCAACACCTGTTAGGTGCCACAGGTAAGTTACAGGTGCTGTTAATTACACGAATTAGAGAAGCATCACATGATTTTTCAAACAGTGCCAATACTTTTGTCCACCCCTTTTTTAGGTTTGGTGTGGAATTATATCCAATTTGGCTTTAGGACAATTCTTTTTGTGTTTTTTCATTGAAGACATATTAAATGAAGATAATAATACCAACGAATTTGTGATTGCAATCATTTTCAGGAAGAAACTGAGTATTATCTGACAGAATTGGAGGGGTGCCAATACTTTTGGCCACCACTGTAATCCTTCATATTTTACAAGGTCCAACCCTCCTTTACTAAGGGTATATATTCTGATAGCATCCAATAATAAACAGGATTATTCTCTTGAGACAGTCTGTAGTGAGTGTCTTATTTGAAAGAGTTACTTTTAAGAGATCTCTATAAATAATCTTATTTATCTACCTGAGAAGAAGTAAGATCCCCACTCGTCTTCAACAGCTAGAGGCCCCAGCGAGATCTAATTTCCCTTTAATTTCAACTGAGACTGAACAGCAGGTTTACCTCTATCCCGAACAGAAACAAACCCGGCCGGGTAAGTGAGTGTCTTTCACACTCTAAGTGACTTTTTCTCCTGGAGAGGTGGGGTCGACCTAGGTCAGTCTCCGGGGATCTCGAACGGAAAATCCTCAGGTAGAAAAGGTTTTTTTTATTTCTTAACTACTAATATAAACATTATATTACATCTTTGCATTCATTAACCATTCCACCTATTTCATATATACTACCTCATTCATTTTAATACCCAATTATTGCTGCTTCCAACTTAACTAACGGTCATAGTAGGTATAATTGTGTTAAGTACATGCTATATAGCGACAAGGTACGAGATATAAATGATTAGATGACGTGTGCTGAATGCGTATGTAGCACACTGGTTAGCAAATACTACAACAGAGCTATCACACGCATCTTAGGTAGCTGCGAGATCAGCGTGGAATCTGAAGGGTGGGGATTACGGTAGGAAGATAATACATTCTTTACATTGGTATACGCGAATATTAACAGTCATTGTTTTGTAGAACCACATACCATTTATGAATATTGTGATACTGATCTAGCTAGAGTAATAAATATAATCCAGAATTCACAGGATATAAAATTATTCGGTCCAGTGGCGCTAGAAAATTTCAATAGGAATTGGAGTGCGAGAAGTGCTATGGTGGAAAACGAGGATGTGTTAATGATTGAAGTGGTGATTGAGAGGGATGAATAATTGATAGGCTGGAATACGTCATACATGACTTGTGAAAAGTGCTTGTGCTTGGTTACTGTAGTGAGAAAGCGAAAGCCTCGTCGTAGGGATACTGCTTGGTTTCTGGAGAGAATACATTTGTACCCTGTGAATGCACACTGGTATAGAAGAAATAACGTTACATTTCGTCTTTTTCCATGCCATATTGTACCGAACCCCCACACTATAGGCCAAGAGTGGCAGTACATTATAGAGAACAGATGATATATGCCCGTGTGGCAGCATATTATTACTCATCATAATTATCTTGCTAATATTGGCACAGACTCAAGAATAGATGTAGGATACTTCTCTAGCGGAGACTCTGAACCAGATGTATGAAGAATATATAGCGATTGCCTTTGGAACAGTTTTGTTTATAGTACTCTACATTTATTTGTTTAGACGAGTTTATCTCAGCATCAGAGCAGAACAAAGAGTTGCAATTCAGCTAATCGCCCTTGAATCAGGGATAACTGGTTCACGTAACAGACCAGTAGATCCAGCTGATTGTGTAACAGAATACTGAAGATAGGGGTCGCGACCTTTGACAGGTTCTGTTATGGGTGCTCGAATCTTCAGATCAAGGAATAAGGACCCGAGGTGCCCCATGTGTGATCTGGTAAGAATGGAGCATGGCAGGGCAGCTGTAAAAGATGCAACAAGGATATTGAAAAGGGTTGGTATGCCAGCCAAGAGATGTCTGGATGCTGAGAGATGGAAGTGGTTCAGTCAGGAACATTCAGAATGGATTGATGAGCATGGGTACGGAGCGCAGGTTGCCGCCTGGCTGAGGACTAGTGAGAGACATCATCCCCTTTTAATTCCAGATGATGATGATGAAACTGATCAGGTAGTGATCAGAAGTAGATCTCATACGAGACAACCCCTGACACCTAGACAGTAACAAGGTCCAATTCGGGCTGCACCTTCTGCTCCGTCGGAGGACAGATTAGAGTCAAGTGTAAATATTGAGAAGGAAAAGTCACTGTCCGAGGTTTCTACATCCCCAACAACCACACATAGTGCCAGCACTATACCATATATGAATGAGTCAACTAATCAGATCCTTCTATCTCCTTCCCCATCACCCATGATGTATCCGGCTATACAATCACAGCTCCCACAATACTCACCTCATTACCCTTACGCACAACAACCTACCATGATGTCACTGTTCCCGGGTTGTCAGCATCCCTGTCAGTATCCAGCACTCCCAATCAGTCCTGGTACACCTGAGAATCCCCCAGCCTATGCTATAGGAAATCATTACAAAGTGATCTCATACGGATCTACTGACAGTTTCTCAATCCCAATAAAGACAAAACATAGTTCCCCTGAGAACAATACCTATCAACTCTCTCCCATACATATGCTTACACTCAGCGCAGGTACTGATCCATCACTCCACCTGCTCATAACACCTTCCCCATCCATCCCTTCACGCAAGGTGGAAATTTTTAAATTAAGGGCAGATAAAGACGGGATTTGGGAGGTCAGGAGCAAAGAGGATGACAGGGAAAATCAGGCTATTAGCTTAGTGGCAAAGGAAGAGGGAAGTGGTGAGGAGGATGCAGGCACACACATGCAGCTCACAGCCCCCCCCCCCTGCATACACCAGCGAGAGGGGAGAATAGTATTGCGCTCTAAAACATGGATCTGTCCAGGATGTCAGGATAGTAATAGTAACGCAATATTTCAGTGTGGAAACTGTAATCTCGATAAAAGAAAACCAGAGATGGCTGCATTCCCAGCCATTACACAAGCAACCAGGGCTACACAGGGGGATGCAGGACAGCCGGTAAAGACGGATACTTCCACTTGTTATAAACCATGGTCCAGGTCAGAGCAATTGTCAATGGCAAATAGTTTTCCAGACATGTATAAAAACCCAATAGGATATTATAAGGCGGTGAAAGGGGTAGCTGAGAACTATGACGCTACGTGGAGTGATCTGGTACCGCTTTGCAATCTCAATGGTGGAGTACCACTTGTTGAAAAAGTTAAACAAGTACATGAAGGAGAAGGCATACGAGCTGTGCCAGATGACACTAAAACTCTAGATTCTGGAAAACAGTTTATTCTCCGGTTGAATGCAGTTACGAAAACAATGGCAGAAAGCCTTATCTCCGGACTGCCAGAGATATTCCAAGAAACCGAGGAAGCTGTAGACAAATTCCATGCTAGGTGGATAGCTGTGTTTAAAGATCATGATTATAATTTGAATAATCTGAGGGAGTTGGGGTTCCTGAAAAATATGTTTATCACTGGTCTCAGAGAAGACCTCAGGGCAGAGGTGTTTAAGCTGTGCCCAGAATTCTTATATGCACCCTTGGAGCAATCAATATCCACATTCCATTCAGAGGATTAGAACAGGCCATAAATAAGAGAAAAGAAAAAAAGAAAGAGAAGGTCTCTCCAATTATGGTAAATATACACCCAGATGCCTTTCAGGATACTATTAAGGATGCAGTGAAAGTAGCCACTCGGACTACTCTAGGCGGGAGGGTAGAGAAAAAAAAAAAGGTAATGGACCCGGAGGAATGCAAACAAAAGGGTCTCTGTTTTGGGTGCGGTGAGAAGGGCCACATTAAAAGGAACTGTCCACATAAGTAAAGGGCAAGGACGGGACAGACTTATGTCATCATTGCAAACACTGGACCAGAGGAAGATTTTTCAGACTAGGAAATTGGCAGCCCCCGATTCAATTCTATGATAGTGGTTCCCCCACGGGAAGGTCCGATGGCAGTAACCCAACTAGAGTTTCCCAATGGGAAACAAATTGAATGTTTGATCGACACGGGGGCGAGCCATACTATCATAAGAAAAGATGACATGCCATACGGATTCACGACGGGGAGGGTAATTCAAGGAATAGGAGCTGGAGGTACAATAGACCCCCTAAAGGAAACTGAACCTGTAAATGTTAAGATAGCGCATACTATTGACTTATGTACCCATCTGCTTGTCTCAGATTAATATCCTAGAAACTTAATAGGTGCAGACATTCTCAAAGCAATAAATGCAATCATTAAATTTGGAAAGAAAGGTGTTACCGTTGCAGGTCCATTATCTGAAACAACAGTATCGACAATGATGTCAATAATTCAACTTGAGAAGGAGGTGGATACAGGTCTCGATGACGACATACAGGAGATGCTTGGTAAGGTACCAGCCGCACTATGGGTACAGGATAAAACAGATGTTGGACTGTTAAAAATAACTCCAGTGACAATTAGGTTGAAACCTGGTGTTGTACCGGTACGTATGAGACAATATCCCCTGAGCAAGGAGCAAATAGAAGCAATTGCACAACATGTGAATAAATACCTAGAAAAAGGTATAACCAAGTAATGTAGATCCCCTTTTAATTTTCCGCTGTTTCCAGTGAAAAAGAAGCAAATCGCGGACCAGCCAGTAGGCTACTGCATGGTCCATGATTTGAGAAAGGTTAATAAATTAATGGTCATAGACACTCCCATAGTACCAAATGCACATACCCTATTAAATCAAATTCCATCTAATTCAAAATTTTTCACAGTGATTGACCTTAGTAATGCCTTCTTCTCAGTGCCAATAGATAATGAGAGCCAGCTGCTGTTTGCCTTCACACATGGAGGAAAGCAGTATTGCTGGACCCGGTTGCCTCAAGGGGGAGAAACTTCTCCCTCCATGTTCTCAGAGGCAATGTCAGGAGTACTTCTCTCTTGGCATCCTGGGAATCAAGACATTCAGCTACTTCAGTATGTGGATGATCTACTGTTGTGTACCCCAAGTAAAGATGTATGTGTGAAGGAGACATTATCTTTGCTAATCTTCTTGTACCACGAAGGTTGCAAGGTATCCAAAGAAAAACTGCAGATTGCAAAAGAAAGAGTAATATTCTTAGGACATTGTATTTCTTTCCAACTAAAACATATCACCCTAGAAAGGAAGAAAGCAATAAGCCAGGCGGTAAAACCAACAACTTCCAGCGCTCTAAGAGCATTCCTAGGGCTGGTCAGCTACTGTAGAGAGTGAATTCCTCCTGCATCTGACATGATGCAGCCCCTATTTGACGTGCTCTCGGCATGCAATAAGGGTCAGCTTTATTTGCTGACTCTGGAGGCAAAACAGGGGTTTCAAATGCTCAAGGAATCCATTCTCTCAGCACCGGCACTAGGAATCCCCAACTACAGCCTACCATTTTTCCTTTTCTGTCATGAATCAGGGGGGCATGCAAAAGGTGTGCTCAATCAAAAACATGGAGGTAAACATCGTCCTCTAGGATACTACTCTGCTCAGCTCGACGTTGCAAAGGGGGCACCCTCATGTATCAGAGCGGTAGCCGCCTGTGCCATGTTGAAGGAGAAGGTGGCAGATCTAGTGCTGGACAATGCACTAGAAATACAAGCTCCCCACTCTGTGCAGGATCTTCTTCTCCAGGCCAGGACAAAACACCTGTCCATGAGCAGATTGACAAAGTACGAAGTAGCATTACTGACTCCCCCAAATGTTACTATCAGGAGGTGTACAATTCTCAAACCTGCCACACTAATACCCGAGACAATTGATGATGAGACATTACACCTTGAGCATAATTGATTTGAGTCAATGGATGCAGAAACTAAACCACTGGCCAATGTACAAGAGACACTAATTTCTGAGGCTGACTTAGAACTATATGTAGATGGCTCCCGATTTTACCAAGATGGGATGCCCCATACCGGTTATGCGATAGTCAGCCAAAATGAGTTATTGAAAAGTGAAGCACTGCCTTCTAGAATGTCTGCCCAGGAAGCTGAACTCAAAGCACTCGCTGAAGCGTGTATAACGGCAGAGCATAGGGTTGCGAATGTTTTTACTGACAGTTGCTACGCATTTGGCATTTGCCATGATTATGGTCCCATATGGAAAAGCAGAAAGTTTATTGGTTCTTCTGGTAAACCCATTAAGAATGCAGAAGCAGTAGCTCAACTCCTCAGAGCGTTGGAGTTGCAAAACAAGTGGCTATTGTAAAGATACAAGCTCACACCAAAGAGTGCACAAAAGAGGCTGAGGGAAACAGGAGGGCAGACATGGCTGCAAAAGCTGCAGCCCTATTGCCCCTCCCAGTAGAAACATACACTGTGCAAGTGTCTGGGAGTGTGGATTTGAATCTCCTGCAGATCCTACAGGACCAGGCCGCTGCACCAGAAAAGGAGGAGTGGATAAAACGCTCAGTTGAACAGGGAAAGGATGGACTGTGGAGAGCGGATAGTAAATACTGTCTGCCAAGATCCCTGTACTCTATGATGTGCACTCTTTCTCATGGACCAACTCATCAGTCCAAGGATGCAATGGTAAGTCAGGTAAAAATCCATTGGGTAGCACCAGGATTCCATTATGCTGCTGTTAAATTTGAACAGGGATGCATAATCTGTGCATGTCATAATGTGGGAAAAACAGTGAAGGTGCCACCAAAGTGCATGGTTAGACCATTGTACCCGTTTCAGCGACTGCAGATAGATTTCATACAGCTTCAAAGGGTCGGCACCTATGAGTATGTGCTAGTTTGCATTGACTTGTTTTCATCATGGCCTGAAGCCTGGCCAGTTGCAAAAGCTAACGCTAAAACAGTAGCTAAGAAACTATTCTCAGAAGTAGTATGCAGATATGGCGTTCCTGAGGTAATCGAGATTGACAGAGGCAGCCATTTCACTTCACAAGTCTGTCAGGAAATCTTGGATGCTCTAGGGATTCATCAGTCCTTTCATACACCCTACCACCCTTAAAGTAGTGGTAGGATGGAGAGGCTGAATGGTACACTCAAATCAAAGATACAAAAGGCAATGGCAGATACAGGAAAGCCTTGGACTGAGTGTCTCCCTATAGCATTATATTCTGTTAGAGTGACCCCGATTACGAAAACTAGTCTTAGTCCATATGAGTTATTATTTGGGGGACCACCAAAGACGGGATTGTATTTTCCCCAACAGTTGCAGGCCTTACACTCAAATATGACATCATATGTAGGAGCTTTGCAAACTGTGTTACAACACATTCATAACTGTGTTTTCAGTTCCATTCCAGATCCTTCCTTTTTGCAAGGCACTCACAGCCTCGAACCCGGAGACTGGGTGACGATACGGAAGCAGATAAGAAAGAGCTTGGATCCATAATCTGAAGGACCTTACCAAATCCAACTAACAACGCCTACATCGGTGAAGGTGGAGGGAAAACCCACCTGGATCCACGCTTCTCACTGCAAGAAATTCCACAAGAACTAAAGACAAAAGAATGGGCTTTGGGAAGTATTACTTTCTCTACTTCTTTATACTAATAATGTCATTCCAAGGAAAAAGGGGTGATAAGATACCAATGGAGTGGAATAATGAACAAACAAAGAGTAATAAGTTCGTAAAATATCATGACTATGTAGCTCATGTTAGAAATCTTTCAAATTGCTGGATTTGCACTCATGCTCCCATAGCGGCAAAAACTATGCCCTATTTTGTAACTCCGATCCCTGAAGATGAGATACTTAGGGAAAGATGCTGGGACATGTATGCATTAAATTTGCCATCCCAAGAGAGTAAAACCTCAGCAGCTCTGCCAATCACGGGATGGACAAAGCAGCCTTGGTTTCAAGTCAATTTGACCAAACCTCAGACTAATAAGGGTAAAAATAAAAACAATATGTATGAATTCAGGGAATTTGATGGTGCCTGGATAAACAAGGAAAGTAATAAAAATGATTTAGGAAAGATACCTGATCAACAATTGAAACTTAGTTTCGCAGCCAAACATCCTATCCCTTATGATCCTAGTAAAGGTGGTCAACAATATAAACAAACCTGCCTAGAAAGGTATATCCATAAAAATTGGACAAAAGAACACCTCTTCGCTTTATGAGACACCCACCAATGTACAGAAAAGGGAACAATACATGTAGATGAAGAAACACGGGAAGGCCAATTGGGAGATGGGGCATCCAAAATGTCAATAAGTATTAACACCCAACCCCAATGTTTAGTTCTCGAATACTATAGATCAGTCACTACCGACCTAGAGGATTCTTGGTGTTTGTACTCTCAAACAGTATGCCTAGTGACTATTGTCATGGCTTTCCTGAATGAGTTTCAATTTCAATTACCAAAGGGTGTCTATATAGTATGTGGGGATAAGGCCTATAGATGGATACCAAAGGGGGCAGAGGGCATCAGTACGTTGGCTAGACTAGAACCCACCACATGGGTTTGGGAGGATAGGGATTTCCCTTATAAGAATGTACCCAGCCATATGCTCGCCAAAAGGAGTATAACTCCCCCCCCAAGAAAACATCTCATTGGAACTCCCTGGTACCTCAAGGCAGGAATGGTGCTAACTGGTCCTTTAGGCGTAACCTTTTGTACAATGAGAAATGTTCAGTTGATAGAAGAGTTGGGAGATATCTTTGACAATGTAACTGACTATTTGTTTGACGCCCTTAATGTTGAGTCTGCATACATGAAACAACTCATAGTGATCACTAATCAGCACTCGATGGTACTAGACTACCTCACTGCCTCACAAGGAGGCTTTTGTCAGGTGGTCGGTCCAGCATGTTGCCATTTCATAGACCCTACTGGTCTAATGCAAGTTACACATGATATAAAGCAGACTCAACGGATTAAGGAAGGTGTACGAAAAGCAAATGCATTGGATGACTTACCTCTACCCGAATGGCTTTCTGGGATGAATCCTTTAAATTTGTTTAAGGGAATAGGGGGTTGGATAAGTGGTGTCATTCATTTATTGATTCAAGTAGTATTTATAATAATGGTAATTGCGATAATCATAAGGCTTTTTGTGATAATTATCAAGAAAATTCTTGCTTCTAATTGTAAGTGTTTTCCAGGTAAAACCCGAAATAAAATTGATACAGACACTGAAGTAAAACAAACCCAAGTCATGACTACAATCATCACTGCAGTACAGCGGGAATGCCTCTTCTGCAATAAGATGACTGCAGCGGACTTATCCGATTGTATGTTCTGCGGAAAACCATTGGTCTGAAGTCAACCTTGGTAGCAGAGGATGGAACCTAACAGACGATGAACTTCCTGCAACTATCTAGTTACAGATACTGGATCATATACCCTATAATTATTATGTCACGTATACTCCCAGTTATCTCATATGCTCCTGCACACACACATACAGTACAGACCAAAAGTTTGGACACACCTTCTCATTTAAAGATTTTTCTGTATTTTCATGACTATGAAAATTGTACTTTCACACTGAAGGCATCAAAACCATGATTTAACACATGTGGAATTATATACTTAACAAAAAAACTTGAAACCACTGAAAATATGTCTTATATTACAGGTTCTTCAAAGTAGCCACCTTTTGCTTTGATGACTGCTTTGCACACTCTTTGCATTCTCTTGATGAGCTTCAAGTGGTAGTCACCGGAAATGCTTTTCACTTCACAGGTGTGCCCTGTCAGGTTTAATAAGTGGGATTTCTTGCCTTATAAATGGGGTTGTGTTGTGCAGAAGTCTGGTGGATACACAGCTGATAGTCCTACTGAATAGACTGTTAGAATTTGTATTCTGGCAGGAATAAAGCAGCTAAGTAAAGAAAAACGAGGTTCCAACCACCGTGTCTTTGTGCGATGCAGAAAAGGTGAACAGATGGACTCTACATGCCTGGTTCCCACCGTGAAGCATGGAGGAGGAGGTGTGATGGTGTGGGGGTGCTTTGCTGGTGACACTGTTGAGGATTTATTCAAAATTGAAGGCATACTGAACCAGCATGGCTACAACAGCATCTTGCAGCGGCATGCTATTCCATCCCGTTTGCGTTTAGTTGGACCATCATTTATTTTTCAACAGGACAATGACCCCAAAGACACCTCCAGGCTGTGTAAGGGCTATTTGACCAAGAAGGAGAGTGATGGGGTGCTACGCCAGATGACCTGGCCTCCACAGTCACCATACCTGAACCCAATCGAGATGGTTTGGGGTGAGCTAGACCGCAGAGTGAAGGCAAAAGGGCCAACAAGTGCTAAGCATCTCTGGGAACTCCTTCAAGATTGTTGGAAGACCATTTCCGGTGACTACCACTTGAAGCTCATCAAGAGAATACCAAGAGTGTGCAAAGCAGTCATCAAAGCAAAAGGTGGCTACTTTGAAGAACCTAAAATTTAAGACTAATTTTCAGTTGTTTCACACTTTTTTGTTAAGTATATAATTCCACATGTGTTAATTCATAGTTTTGATGCCTTCAGTGTGAATGTACAATTTTCATAGTCATGAAAATACAGAAAAATCTTTAAATGAGAAGGGGTGTCCAAACTTTTGGTCTGTACTGTATAAAATAATCCCTCCATACATATAGCAATGATTACTTAATAAAAGCATAGGGAAAGTAAAGGACAGTAGGCCTGATAACAAGTTTACCTGGATGGATGCGCAGCTGGACTGGCATCCTGCTACAAACGTAGGGTTAGCCCCGTGATGTCATGAAGTAGGGTTATCTTGCAGGCCTAGGGAATAGGTAGGGACATGAGGGACAGATAGTTAGACAAGATGATAAAAAGAGGGGAATTGTTAAAATAATGGTTCAGCATCGACATTGCCTTTAAGAAATCTGTTTTCTTCTTATTTACCCTTGATACAGCACATCTTGTTTTTCTCCTTTTTACAAGATTAACCTTTGTACACAGTTAGGAGTTGGCTGACAGAGTCTATAATTATCATACTTGTCCTGTATCTGTCCACAGGGACAATGTCCCCATATCTCAAGTCCAGGAAACTCCCTAAATCTCCCTTAACCTGGACTGTACCCAAAGTTAGTGATAAGCAGAACACTATATGTGTGAAAGGATGTTAACTGTATTATACATCATGAATATCCTCCAGATGTATTGACAAGCAATTGTTCTTTAATTGCTGTGTGCCAAAGATAGCATGTTACTTACATAATCCTTCGTATTTTACAAAGTCCAACCCTCCTTTACTAACGGTATATAATCTGATAGCATCCAATAATAAGCAGGATTATTCTCTTGAGACAGTCTGTAGTGAGTGTCTTATTTGAAAGTGTTATTTTTAAGAAATCTTTATAAATAATCTTATTTATCTACCTGAGAAGTAGTAAGATCCCCACTCGTCTTCAACAGTGGTTAGGCGGTCCTTCCCAGTAAGTGCCTGGGGATGGCACGGGTAATGTTGTGGGACCCATGCTTGTGGAAGGTGGAGATGATACCGGGAGAAATAGTGGCAGCTGGGGACTGACTATGGACACCCAGCCGCCGCTGGCATGAGGTTATGAAAAGCTTCCGCCTCCATGAGCCTAAAAGGCCACATTTCAAGTGAAAGCAGCTTTAGAGGACTTCTTGGGCAAAACTGTCAGCTGGGTAGATATGGTTTCCCAAGCCCTTTCACCAAGCTATAGAATATGGCTGTGGTGAAATACAACTCAGCAAAAAAAGCTGTGGACTGGCTCCGTACCGTCCCTGGCCACATTAACCTGTTCACGTGTTTGTGGTTAGGCGGTACTTCCCAGTAAGTGCACTGGGGAGGGCACGGGTAATGTTGTGGGACTCATGCTTGTTGAAGGTGAAGACGATACCGGGAGAAAGAGTGGTGGCTCGGGACCGAGTATGGACACCCGGCCGCTGATGGCTTGAGGTTATGAAAAGCTTCCGCCTCCACGAGCCTAAAAGGCCACATTTCAAGTGAAAGCAGCTTTAGAGGACTTCCTGGGAGAAATAACAGCTGGGTAGATATGGTTTCCCAAGTCCTTTCACCAAGCTAAAGAATATGGCTGTGGTGAAATACAACTCAGCAAAAAAAGCTGTGGACTGGCTCCGTACCGTCCCTGGCCACATTCACCTGTCCACGTGTTTGTGGTTAGGCGGTCCTTCCCAGTAAGTGCACTGGGGAGGGCATGGGTAATGTTGTGGGACCTGTGCTTGTGGAAGGCGGAGACGACATTGGGACAAATAGTGGCAGCTGGGGACCGAGTATGGATGCCCTGTCGCCTCCGCCAAAACATTGTGGACAGCTTGCGCCTCCACGAGCCTAAAAGGCTATTTATCTACCTGAGAAGTAGTAAGATCCCCACTCGTCTTCAACAGTGGTTAGGCGGTCCTTCCCAGTAAGTGCCTGGGGATGGCACGGGTAATGTTGTGGGACCCGTGCTTGTGGAAGGTGGAGATGATACCGGGAGAAATAGTGGCAGCTGGGGACTGACTATGGACACCCGGCCGCCGCTGGCATGAGGTTATGAAAAGCTTCCGCCTCCACGAGCCTAAAAGGCCACATTTCAAGTGAAAGCAGCTTTAGAGGACTTCCTGGGAGAAATAACAGCTGGGTAGATATGGTTTCCCAAGTCCTTTCACCAAGCTAAAGAATATGGCTGTGGTGAAATACAACTCAGCAAAAAAAGCTGTGGACTGGCTCCGTACCGTCCCTGGCCACATTCACCTGTCCACGTGTTTGTGGTTAGGCGGTCCTTCCCAGTAAGTGCACTGGGGAGGGCATGGGTAATGTTGTGGGACCTGTGCTTGTGGAAGGCGGAGACGACATTGGGACAAATAGTGGCAGCTGGGGACCGAGTATGGATGCCCTGTCGCCTCCGCCAAAACATTGTGGACAGCTTGCGCCTCCACGAGCCTAAAAGGCCACATTTCAAGTGCAAGCAGTTGCCAAAAATTTGGCAGTATAGTATTGCAGCCTGTGAGCTGGTGGGTGGCTGGCTGCATACTTGCGCTTGCACTCCAAGGAATAGGGTAGGGACAACTGAACGCTGCACTGGGACAAGGACGTGGACGGTGATTGTTGCAAGTCTGCAACGACAGGTGCATGGCGGGAGGCATCTTCGCATGCGCCAAGGATCACTTATGATGGCCACACTTTTAGGCAGCGACCTGGGAGTCAGAGATGCTTTCAGAGGTCTTCCCCATGCTGTTCCCATGTCTTTTCACATGACCAGATAAGGTTGCAAAATGTTAAAATGGCATTTCCTGGTGAATGTATTTGTCTTGGTTGAAAGCAATGCAAAAGTGCAAAAACGCATCAAAAACGCTACGTGTGAACATAGCCCAAGGTGTGGAGGAGTATTTTTGTTTTTTGTTATTTATTTTGCCTTATATACAAGTCTCTACCCTGGAAAGGATGTTCCTTAACATATTTCCCAGGAAAATCCATTTTGGTTTAGTTTTTGTATGTTTTATTGTGAGTCCGTAAAAGTGGCGTAATACTCTGACCATGTTGCTGACAGCAGTGATCTGGGAGTCAGAGATGCTTCCAGGGGTATTCCCCATGCTGATCCCATGTCATTTGAGCACTGTTCCCATCGATTTGGGCAATTTTTAGGCCCTCTGCAGACCGCCGGGGGGAGCCGCCTGAAAAATGCTCGAGTTTCCCATAGACTTAGATTGGGCTCGTTGCTTGGGTAGAGCACCCGAGTATTCCAATGTGCTCGACCTGAGCAACGAGTACCAGAGCATTTTAGTGCTCGCACATCACTAGTTATAGCAGCATTGAAGGAGTTACATGTCAGAGTCAAAGTTCTCTATGATTCCAGCTGTCACAGTGGGAGCAAAAGCTTAACAAATAGCCATGAAGCCACTTAACAAAACATAAAAAAATGAGTCCCCATTCCACAATGACCACTTTGAACTGTTAGTGAGTTCAGAACATATGAAGCTTATAATTATTTGGTCTAGCCTGACTTTTGTGTTCTTTGCTTAACACAGCGATAAAGCTTGCAGTAACAGCTCAGTAGGCTGATATCACACATTGTGATGGCCTAATGTATAAATACTGAAAGAAACAGCTGCCAAAGTACAAGGAAAACACACACAGTCATTTTGCAGCATAAAAATGATGTTGTTTTGTTGGTTGTCTCCCATTGACCGGAATTAAATTTGCCTTCCATTATCCAAACTGCACCTCAATGCTTAATTAAAGGTAGGCTCCTGTATTTTACAAACAGCTATACCTGCTACGAGAAATGGATTGTCTGGTATTAAGCTCTATGTGACTGCAGACTTGTGAATCTTCATATCTCACACACTGCGCGCTGTGAGGATTCTCTGATGCCAGGAGCGGCGAGTGCGTAACCTTAAGTATGGGATTTTCATACATGCAGTCATGTGCTGACTAGATGGACACAGCCTCACTTAATGCAAGTTAGTTGAAATGTGGCTGGAAGTATGATCGCCTGTTGCCGATGCTGTAGAATCCTCACAGCGAGCACACAGAGTGGCTGCAGAATTGTAGCTTAAAAATTGGACAACCCTTTTAATAATAAAATCTATGTGTATTTCAGCCATTTTCCCATGTGCAGTTATGATCACTTTATACTAAATTAATGTGTCCAACTATCTCAAGAACTGCACATTCTATTACATTAATGCTATATTAAGCTATAGAGTCAGCATTTTATGTATTTTTGTTTTTCTTTAGCACCAAACAGAATAAAACATTGTCCACAAATTTTTCTTGTTCCTAAAGTTTGCAATGTTCAGCCAATCTCCTGCTGACTTACTCTCTTCCCACCACTAGGCCATTTATTGTAAGTAGCTTGGGCAAGGTGAGCAACTCATAGACTGAGCTTAAGGGCGTGGCAGACTGCAATGTAACAGTCAGTGATCACATCTCAGTGCACAGACTGGCCGGAGGCTCTCCTGACCTAACCATGACAGCTGCATACAAAATACATGCTGTCATGCTCGCCAGAACATTTCAACGCGATCATCATCAGTGTCTGTCAGCGCCATAAGTTTCAATAGCTTTTCTCAACATTGGGACTGAAGTGAAGGGGACAAAAAGTGAGAATTTAGATTTTTTCCTCAAATGCAACTGTCATGGATTGTTTTTACTACTTGACAAACCATTCAATTCTTAATCTTTATTACAGATTAAAGTATTGATTTGAGGAGGATCGAGTTCGAGATGAATTTCCTGAAATTCGTGACTTCATGTGAATTTGAACCTTTTGAGATTCGAATCACGGTTCACAAAAAAACCTTTCCCGGGACCATTTCCAACACTCTTGAAGCATCAACGAGCAGTCAAACATCATATTGTATTGCCACACAGGCTTTCCCATAATTCACTGCAGCTATGAAATCTAGCGAATTATAATATCTTGTACAGCGGTGGTCAGTAACTGGGCCATCACAGATTAGCGATTCACAATGGAACACAATTTGCATAGCATATTAATCTCCATCTACAGTCACTGGGTAAGTCTCTCTCTTCTGTAGAGTATAAGCTCTTATGGTCAACAGGGTCCTATATCTTTCTCTTCGCTACAATGTAAACTATTATGGTAAGCTTGGTCCTCTCGCTCTGTCTCTCGTCTCTAAATTGTAAGTTCTTTTAGTTAGCATGGCCATCACTTTCTCGTCTGTAAAGTGTGAGCTCTTATGGCAAGCAAAGTTCTCTCTCTCCTCACATGTGTTTTACAAACTATTACAAGTTCTCAAGTATTGAAAATCACATAAATGTATTAGTCACAAATCAAATTTTTGGGGGAAATTCAGCAAAGTTGACAAATTAGATTTTCAAAAGATTCGCTCATCTCTAGTCTTTATGATTTAACACCATTGTCATGCGGGTGTTTTGAACATGTGGCACGGGGAAGTGGTCTTTAGAAAATGAGGGCATATGTGTATAAAAAATTAAGGGTATAACAATTTTTGATTCAGTGGTCAAGAAAAAAGTTGTCACAGTGCATGGCTACCGTGGTATAGCAGACAATGATAACTTTGTGCTACTGAATCAGCAAGCGGATTGAAAAATTGACAGCATTCCTTCAAGTCACTGATACCTTCTTTTGTGAAGATTAATGTTTTAATAAAAACATCTACATGATTCTCTTATGAAAACTATTCATAATTTATTTTAGGTTCAGTCCTTATTAATTTTATAATGTACTGTGTATGGGTCAGGTTTTACAGAAATATCATTCTAAATCCCCCTTTTCTCCACATATGCAGCCATAGCAAGGGGGCAATACCTGCATTTGGATTTACATGATTATATTTAACTCAATAGGAGCTGTAAGAAATTTCATGAAGTAAGTGGCTCCCTACTGGTGCCTGGAGGTGAATGCTATGGCTACCTCCATGGTAGCTACAGGATCAAAAAAAAAGAATGGCATACTCCAGAGTAAATACTCTATTTTGCAGATTATAAGCGCACCGGTTTATAAGACACACTGGTTCATAAGACGCATCCCAAATTTGGGGGAGGAAAACAGGAATATTTTTTTTCATAAAATTGTAGTGCATCTTATAATCCACTTTTACGGTAGCTTACCAGGGGCTGGAAGCAGTGGAGATGGGTCCCAGGTGGCAGAGTCACTTCTACAGGAAGCTGGAGGAGGCAGGAGATACTGTGGGCCCCCGGCTGTTGGAGGTGGTGTTCAGCAGAGGTAGAAATGGGGCGATACTGCAGGCTCCAGGCTGGAAGGAGGGGGTAATCAGCAGTGCGGGAGCTCCGCCGACATTTTGTGAAAGCCCGGAGGCCCGCTCTGCCAAACGCCACCTCCTAACAGCCTGGGGCCCGCAGCATCTCCCCACTCCTGCCTCTGCCGAACACCACCTCTAACATCCAGGGACCTGCATTATCTCCTTCCTCCGCCAGCTTCTGTAGAAGCGACCTAGAAGCTTCATGCAGCGGCGACCCTGGGACCTCGCTCCACTGCAGTCGGAAAGCTCCAATGCTCCCTGGAACTACAATTCAGATTATAAGATGTACCACAATTTTCACCCCAAATTTTGGGGAAAATGTGTCTTATACTCTGAAAAATATGGTATATTGAGCACATCACTATTGAATACTGGATTAGAAAGACTCACAACATGATAGCACATTGTTTTTTGGGTAATGGTTCTGATTTTTTCTTATATGGACCCCCTTTTTTACAGTTTTTATATGTTTGGCGTTAAATTGTGGTTTATTTGTTTAGTTTTTTTATGCATATTGTGACGACACAGCATTTAATCCTAATTATGCCAGATGTAGATTTTCAGTAGGTCAAGAGACATATGCCATTGTTATATGAGCCTTAATATTGACTCTTTTGCAGCATATTGTGTTGCTATCTTTGGAGGATAGGGACACAGGGTCATTGAATAATCGATGTTTGCTAATACCCATTGTATAAGTTCATGTAGGACAACCAATGCAGATTGATTAAATACTCAAACAATGAGAGTTGACCTTGTCCCACCTTCTCTCTGACCTGTGGATGATGGCCTGAACCACAGATGTGGGTATAAAAAGGGATCTTTATCTTTCTGCAAGGACAGACTCTGCAGAACAGTAGCCAGGACACCATGGCTCCATCAAGAGGAACAGACTCTGCAGAACAGCAGCCAGGACACCATGGCTCCATCAAAAGGGACACAGATTTGACATTCTACAAAATGCCATCCTAAGGGACCACAGACCTAGCTGTAAGAATACAGATCTGTTCCATTAACCATCACTGAACCTCCAGTCACCTGGCCCCATGAAGACGTTCAGAGAAGCCAGGTTGGGACCCTCTGGTAACCTGGCCCCTTGGAGACATTTAGAGAATCCAGGTTGTGACCCCCCGGTCACCTGGTCATGTACCTCAATGGCCTGTCCGCTTCCTAAGCTTGTTGCTACCTCCTCTCTGTGGGTGCCCACCAAAATCAGGGTGCCACCTGTGGGGGAAGTTGGCACTGAAAGCCCTGAAGTTGCAGCTGCTCTAATCCCAGCGAGCCAGCAGAAAGGTGAGACCCAGTAATTTGTACCATATTGTGTATTTGCTGGGACTGTATTATGTGTTGTTGTCTGTTGGTGGTTCAGTAAAGTATTGTCACATTGTTTTACCCTAATCCTTTTTTGTCTGAGTAGTGTTCTGTGCACCGGAAAGGAGAGCGGGCGTTCAGTGGGATGAGGCCTGGTCCATGCAATCTTAGGCAGTGAACGAGAGCACCCACTGATCCTCGTGTCTCCACACATATTGTTCGGACAATCTGGCATGTTCTTCTTTCCTTTAACTGATGACCCTCCATCCATTGAAGTTCTGCACATTCAATATAAATAATAAACTCTACAGTTTAATTACTGAACGTTGGAGGATATATTTGATTGTTCAATTATTTAATGAGTGCACTTTGTCAATCAATATAAAAATACAATACAATGTCTAAAACAATACAGGAAAGAAGCATGCTTAGGTGCTTGTGAACAACAAAATCTTACTTGGTGTGGTTGCTAAGGAAACTGATATAGTGAGCGAAGAATTCAACATTAATACCATGTTTAAACTGAGAAATATCTGTACATAGAACAACACAACCTTTAACTATTTCTATACCATGATAAATCTTTTCATTTTAATTGACTCATATAAAATGCACAAGTTATGGAAACTCTAGCTAGAAATAGTTATATTCTCTTTCACTGAGTGGTATGCAACAATTGCCTCCTTTCTCTAACAATTAATATCTAAAAAAACACCCAGGCTTGCAATATCTCCAAGCAGTTCTGACTCTACTGTGAGGGCTGATAGTATTAGAATGGATCTAAGAAAATACATAAGACCAAGGAGTAGAGATAATCAAATCTTTTGGTTTCAAACATTTTTCAAAAATATTTTATTTGCTGTGAATCACATTACTCTAAAGCCTCCAATTTGCCCTGAAAAGGCATGTGTAACACTGAGGTCTCCTAGTACTGTATACAACCCCTTTAAAGCTCTTTAGCAAAAACACAATCTCAATAATGTCAAAATAAAATAGTTATTTGTAGTTAGACAAACTGTTCTTTGCAGGACACTTGCTCAAATTGTGGTGTCGCTGATGGTGTCACTAATATGCTTGACAGAGGAAGAGGTGCACAATTATGGCCTGCATTTGGCAGTACTAATGATCATACAGTTGGTACCAGTGGTGCTTCTGCTGCTGTTAGTGGTTTTTACACTCGTTGCTGTGGTATGGATTTTTTTTTACTGTGTATTTTGTAAACTATAATTATTTTTTGACAATTTTTTAACACCAATTATTCAGCCCTTGCTTACACGAATGTAAAAAGAATTTCTATGTAGGTAGGTACATTTAAAAAAAAAAAGCAAAATGTGGCAGTAGGCCACAGTATAGATGCAGCGTGATTAATTGTCAAATTTGACTGGTAAAACAGGAGTTAAAAATAGAGATGCACGATTAAATGTCTACATTTTTTAAAATGTCTTTATTTTCTAGAAATTCTGGTGTTTGGGCTATAGATCTTACATATAGAACGTAAATAATTCACCAATCTCTTTCTATTAAAAAAATGGCAGTTAATAATGGCACAAATAGTTACCACTGCAGACTTAGCATTTCAGCTAACAATCATGCATATGAAACATAAAAAAACACCAGAATTGCGGTGTTAGCAGAAACACCACAAATTGTTATTTGTTATATTCATAGAGAGGTATTGATCAGAAATACTTATGTGAACACTTGAATTACCATGATTTTTGAAGGTATTATCTGAGTCATTCTTATTGATATATTTATCATTGCACATCCTTTTTTTTTTCCATGTCAATTCACTAGCTGTTTAGGCTATGTACCCACATAGCGTTTTTGTAGCATTTTTGCGGCGTTTTTACGGCCGCGAAAACGCTTGTAAAACACTCTGCCATGCAAAGCAATGTGAATTCGGATGTGCTGTGCACATGATGCGCTAATTTGCGCACCGAATTCGCATTGGTTTGCAAAACGCAGCATGACCATTTCTACCGCGATTACGCTGTAGCGTAATCGCGGTGCGTGTGGTACCTGGGATGAAGAGGAGACTACAACTCCTCTTCATCCCGGCTACCACGCGGTGAAAAAAAGAAATAAAAAAGTTAAAAATAAACAAAACCTGTATATTCACCTCTCCGGCGGCCCCCGGTCTCCTCCGGTCTGCTCCCGGCCGCGTCTTCTCTCTTCAGCGTCCCGCAGTGTACTGTCAGGTCCTGCGGTGATGTCATTTAGTCACCTGGTGGTCATGCAACCGCTGACGTCGGCGGTCAGGTGATGGTCGCGTGACCATCAGCTGACTAAATGACGTCACCGCAGGTCCTGACAGTACACTGCGGGACGCTTAAGAGAGAAGACGCGTCCGGGAGCAGACTGAAGGAGACCGGAGAGCAGACCGGGGGCCGCCGGAGAGGTGAATATACAGGTTTTTTTTATTTTTAACGTTTTAATTCTTTTCTTTTTTTTACTATAGATGCTGCATTTAAAGCATCTAAGTTGTTCACATATTATAAATCCATGCCGGTTGCATGGATTTATATTGTGTGATCAACTTGTCAAGCACTTTTCCAAGTGATGCTCAAAATCACTTGGAAAAGTGCTTGAAAAAAAGCATGCAAAAATGCATGTAAAAACGCTTCTCTCTGGCAGAAAAAACGCATGTAAATCTGCATGCGTTTTTTCTGCCAGAGAGAGGCAAAAACGCTCTGCATCAAATCTGCTACGTGGGCAAATAGCCTTAGGCTGTGTGCCCACGTAGCGTTTTTCAAGCGTATATGCTGCGGAATTTCCGCAGCGTAAACGCTTGAAAAACGCATGTATATCCGCACCCCATGGTCCCCAATGGCATTCCGCAATGCCAATGCCCATGCTGCGGATTTTTCCGCAGCGTATATGCTGCGGTCAAAAATCCGCAGCATGTTCATTAATTTTGCGGAAGCGCAGCGGAATCAATGTGCGGATGGTACCCAAGTCTGGATGAGAGGAGACTCTCATCCAGACCTGGGTACCAAAGAACCTGTAAAAAAAGGAATAAAATAAAGTTTATACTTATCTTCTGATGTTTTCCCTCCGTCGCGCTGTTGTCTGAAGGACCTGCCACGTCATTGAGTCATGTGACCCACCACATGACTCAATGACGTCACCGCAGGTCCTGCACACAACAGCGTGAGCCGCTCAAGCCTCCGGACGGGGCAGAGAATGCATCAGAAAGTGAGTATAAAGTTTATTTTTTTATTTTTTACCATTCTGAACAAGTTGTCAAGCACTTTTCCAAGTGATGCTTGGAGAAGTGCTTGATAACCCGCATGCGGAAATGCATGCAAAGACTCCTCACAAACGCTTCTACCTGGCGGGAAAACCGCATGTAATATCCGCATGCGATTTTCCCGCCAGGGAGAAGCGTAAAAAATATGCTTCAGGTCCGCAACGTGGGCACATAGCCTTAGAGTGACAGTATCCAGTTTTTATCTGATCACCTTTCTCCACGGGTTTGCCACACAGGACACGTTTTTCTGTCAGCAGCACTTATCCCCTGGGGTGCTCGTATCTTTACTTTACTTAATTCGACAGTGCTTTACAGATATTATTAGCACTGTCCCCATTGGGGTTCAAAATCTATATTCCCTATCTGAATATTTTTGGAGTGCGGGAGGAAACTGTAGTTCCCAGAGGAAACCCACACAAACACAGGGAGAATATACTAACTCCTTACAGATGTTGTCCTTGGTGGGATTTGAACGCAGGACCCCAGCGCTGCATGGCTGCAGTGCTAACCACTGAGCCACCGTGCTGCCCTTGCTATCAGTATTCAAAAGCCAAAACCAGGAGTGGGTGAGAAGTGCAGAACTGGTGACGTGTTTCAATTATACTTTTCCTCTGAACGTTCCACTCCTGGTTTTGGCTTACAAATACTGATGTAAAATACTGACCAAATGCTGAACGTGTGACCCTAGACATATTCATATCATACTACACTACTCCACTCATCTTCAGTGCAGCAGTTGTACAAAACATTACTGTCTTTAGCAGACCTGGGCAAAGTGAGGTCAGCAGGCCACATCAGGCACTCTGGCTGTTCCAGTCTGGTCTGCAGACTGAGGCCGCCAAAGGGCTGAAATAGTGGCCTAAGGTCACACAGTGCTCTCCCCCACCTGCCGTCCATCTGCCGTCACCGCTATTCACATCCTCTGTTTGAGACAGCTGACATGATGACGTCATTTCATTGCGTCAACTGTGCATTGCGGAGAGTCAGCACACCAGAGACAGGAGCAGAAACAGACAGCCGAGAGAACAGGAGTGATGTGAGTATGTATTTTTTATGTCTATGGGATGTTTTTATGTATATAGGAGGCTATGTGGGGCTCATACTGTACATAGCAGGCTATTTGGGGGCTCATACTGTTTATAAGAGTCTATGTGGGGCTCATGCTGTATATTGGAGGCTATGAGAGGCTCATACTGAATATAGGAGGCTACGTGGGGGTTCTTGCTGTATATGAAAAGCTATGTGGGGATTATACTGTATATAGGAGGCTATGTGGGGCTCATACTGTATATAGGAGGCTATGGGGGCTCATGCTGTTTATGGGAGGCTATAAGGGGGCTCATGCTGTATATGGGAGGCTATGTTGGGGTTCATGCTGTATATGGGAGACTACACGGAGCACCTGCTGTATATGGGAAGTTATGTGGGGGCTCATGCTGTATATGAGAGGCTATGTGAAGGCTTATGCTGTATATGAAAGGCTATGGGGGCTCATGCTGTATATGGGAGGCTATGTGGGGGCTCATGCTGTTTATGGGAGGCTATAAGGGGGCTCATGCAGTATATGGGAGGCTATGTTGGGGCTCATACTCTATATAGGAGGCTGTGTGGGGTCTCTTACTTTATATAGGGGACTGTGTGTGGGCTCTTTCAGTGTATAGGAAGCCGTATGTGGGCTCATATGTTATATGGGGGGGCTGTGTGCAGGCTCATACGGTATATAGAGGGATGTCAGCATTCTTAATTCTGCTTAATATTAAGTGATACAATTAATATTAATATAAAATAATTATAATTAATACCTTAATATTAATATTGAGTAGAATTAATTTCAGCCTATTGGTTCAGCCCTTCACAGCAATCACAGTCTCTAATGAGGCCCCTAGGGAAAATTAATTGTCCACCCCAGGTCTACAGTAATTGTACAACACTTTTAGGCATTTTCGTCCTTTCTATTGCTGAGCTGTGAGCTCTGAAATGCTCGCACACTTCTAATTCACTCTAAAATGGCTGATGCATTCTCTGCCTAGGTTTTTAAAAAGGTTTTACTGGTTACATCAATTAATTTTGCTCATTTCTACCAAGTGTATCAAGAAATGTGGCCTGAATGCAGGACCCCAGCGCTGGAAGGCTGCAGTGCTAACCACTGAGCCACCGTGCTGCCCTTGCTATCAGTATTCAAAAGCCAAAACCAGGAGTGGGTGAAAAGTGCAGAACTGGTGAAGTCGTCCAATTATACTTTTCCTCTGAACGTTCCACTCCTCGTTTTGGCTTACAAATACTGATGTAAAATACTGACCAAATGCTGAACGTGTGACCCTAGACATATTCATATCATACTACACTACTCCACTCATCTTCAGTGCAGCAGTTGTACAAAACATTACTGTCTTTAGCAGACCTGGGCAAAGTGAGGTCAGCAGGCCACATCTGGCACTCTGGCTGTTCCAGTCTGGTCTGCAGACTGAGGCCGCCAAAGGGCTGAAACAGTGGCCTAAGGTCACACAGTGCTCTCCCCCACCTGCCGTCCATCTGCCGTCACCGCTATTCACATCCTCTGTTTGAGACAGCTGACATGATTAAGTCATTTCATTGCGTCAACTGTGCATTGCGGAGAGTCAGTACACCAGAGACAGGAGCAGAAACAGACAGCTGAGAGAACAGGAGTGATGTGAGTATGTATTTTTTTTATGTCTATGGGATGTTTTTATGTATATAGGAGGCTATGTGGGGCTCATACTGTACATAGCAGGCTATTTGGGGGCTCATACTGTTTATAAGAGTCTATGTGGGGCTCATGCTGTATATTGGAGGCTATGAGAGGCTCATACTGAATATAGGAGGCTACGTGGAGGTTCTTGCTGCATATGGGAGGCTATGTGAGGATTATACTGTATATAGGAGGCTATGTGGGGCTCATACTGTATATAGGAGGCTATGGGGGCTCATGCTGTTTATGGGAGGCTATAAGGGGGCTCATGCTGTATATGGGAGGCTATGTTGGGGTTCATGCTGTATATGGGAGACTACACGGAACACAAGCTGTATATGGGAAGTTATGTGGGGGCTCATGCTGTATATGAGAGGCTATGTGAAGGCTTATGCTGTATATGAAAGGCTATGGGGGCTCATGCTGTATATGGGAGGCTATGTGGGTGCTCATGCTGTTTATGGGAGGCTATGAGGGGGCTCATGCAGTATATGGGAGGCTATGTTGGGGCTCATACTCTATATAGGAGGCTGTGTGGGGTCTCTTACTTTATATAGGGGACTGTGTGTGGGCTCTTTCAGTGTATAGGAAGCCGTATGTGGGCTCATATGTTATATGGGGGGGCTGTGTGCAGGCTCATACGGTATATAGTGGTATGTCAGCATTCTTAATACTCCTTAATATTAAGTGATTCAATTAATATTAATATAAAATAATTATAATTAATACCTTAATATTAATATTGAGTAGAATTAATTTCAGCCTATTGGTTCAGCCCTTCACAGCAATCACAGTCTCTAATGAGGCCCCTTGGGAAAATTAATTGTCTACCCCAGGTCTACAGTAATTGTACAACACTTTTAGGCATTTTCTTCCTATCTATTGCTGAGCTGTGAGCTCTGAAATACTCGCACACTTCTAATTCACTCTAAAATGGCTGATGCATTCTCTGCCTAGGTTTTTATAAAGGTTTTACTGGTTACATCAATTCATTTTGCTCATTCCTACTAAGTGTATCCAGAAATGTGGCCTGAAGTCTAGAGTTTGAATTGAATTCAAGTGCACTGTAAGTGGATCTTAGCTTTGGAATCCATTCTGGTTTCTGTGCTTAGTGCTCCCTACCACTTTCCAGTCTACACTATATTGATGACTATAGTGGGCTCTTGGAATCCCCAAAGGTCAATTCTTAAGACTGAGGAGAAACTGTTCTTCGGGATCTGACTTTTTTCATATGGTAAAGGACCTGAAGGAACTGTTCGTCGATCGGGACTATCCAATTAACGTGGTCAACAGAGCCTACAACCATGCATTGAAGCAGGAGAGGTCTAAATTACTTGTACCACGAGCCAGGTCTGAACAGACCCCTGTGACTAGATTGATCGGGACTTATGATGATCAACATCCAAAAGTCATGACAATCTTGAGGAAATACTGGGGCATCTTAACGACTGACCCCGACATCTCTAAGTGGATTACAGACTATCCATCTGTCACCTTTAGGAGGGGCAAATCAGTCAAAGATCATCTGGTACACAACCATTTTGTTCCACCTAAAAAAGAAGGCACTTGGCTTGATAGAAGATCTGTGGGCACCTTCATATGTGGCTAATGTATTTTTTGTAGGTACGTTTCTCATACCTTTGTGAGTGCAGTAACAAAACGCACATATAAGAATTAACATTTCGCCAATTGTAAAACCATAGGCGTTATCTATATGTGTGCATGTACCTGTCCGAAAGATTACGTGGGGAAAACTAAGAGACAATTTAAAGTCCGCATTGGTGAACATCTAGGTGATATCAGAAATAAGAGAGATACACCCCTGGCGAAACACGTGAATACGCACCATAGAGAAGATCTGAATTCTGTCACGTACCACTCAATTGTAGTCGTCAGCCCTTCTGTCCATCAGGGAGGTTGGAATAGGAAAATCCTTCAGCGGGAATCCAGATGGATTTTCTGGCTTGAATCTCTGAACCCTGGAGGCATTAATGAAAAACTTAATTTCTCTTGCTTTGTCTAGCCCCTTCTCTATCTAGCCGTAATTGACAAAATCATTATCGGCATGTTCATTAGATTTTTACTTTGCTTAATCCCAGTACCCTTATCTTCTGTACTGGTTGATTGGAACAACTTCTCCATATCTCGTATGTCATGAGTAGTGTTGAGCCACCCCCGTAGTGTTCGAGTTCGGTTCGGTTAGTCGAACACCCGTGTGTTCGCCGAACTGTTCGTCGAACTGTTCGTCGAACACCTTCGAACACCGTTAAAACCAATGGCAGGCAAACAAAAACACATAGAAACACATAGAAAACACCTTCAAAGGTGTCCAAAAGCTGACAAACTGCTCAGAAGACATAACTAACACATGGAAAAGTGACAAGTACATATAGTCATGCGAAAAGAAAAGAGGTGGAGGAGTAAAAGGAGGGGGAGACACAGATATAGGCATGTCATGCCCTTCTAAAATCCAAAAAGTGAGAAGCCGACACGGCCAGTCTGTTCCTGCCCGTGCCACCTCCGTTTGTGCCAGAGCCGCAGTGGACCCTGACGGCCAGCCCCCCTCTCTCAATACTGGTGCCTGTCCGCTGGTGGGTCGAGCGAGCCCCCCTGTGGTGGAGGCAGCTCTAAGCTTTTTAATTTAAATTGTCTCTCTAATTTGAATGAATACACTTTAAATCCTTTTAAGAGCATCTATTGAAGGGCAAGTCTCATGCAAGCAGCCGCGTAATTCCAGCGCCAGTAGCGTCCACTAAAGCTGCTGCAGTTAAAAAGCTTTTATAAGGATTGAGCTCGGCTGTCCACCGCAAGGCGTCCTACCACCAGTCCCAGCCCCTATGCCTTGGGGTGCCTCCTGATGCTCTTCACTGAGTATCCCGTGGTCCCGAAGCATTTCCTTTGAAAAAATTAAGTGTCCAAACTACAGGTGGTGTAGCTTGCTTAACAGCCGGGATAATCCGCTGACTAGCAGACACTGCTACTAGGCACAAAGTATTTCCTGGGCTAGATGCAGTTAAAAATTTGTAATTAGATACACTCGTTGGATGCTGAGAAAGCATTCCATAGAGTCTCCTGGCGCGCCATATATTATTCTCTTAAAAAGCTTGGGGTAGGGGTCTAGGGGACCCTTTTATAGCCAAAATCACGGCCCTGTATCTTAATGCGTCACCTAGGCTGAAGATAAAAGGAACTGTAGCACCCCGAGGGCTCGGTTGCTGCAGAGGTATTGCACCTCACCCAGAGGTGTGATATCTCACTCTCAGGTAAGGATGGAGTGTGGATCAGAACCCCGACACCTGCATGCATTACACCACATTGCCGTGGGGCAGGGCGACCAATATGCCCTGAGATGGGCACGACAGTCCCTGTCCCTGGCTGGAGTGGGGGGAGGGAACACTGAGGCATGGGAACCCTGTAGTGCAGGAGCAGGGAGGAAGCAGTTCCTGGGTGCATTGAGAAGGGAGTATAAAAGGTGGGCACCATCTTAGTTCAGTGCAGAGAAGTCTGAGCAGAAGTGACAGGGAGCAGGGGCTCTGCATGAGCTCTGCTCCAGAGGCGGGCCTAGTAACAGAGGCCCAGGCCTGGAAGAGGGAGAAGGAAGGAAGAGGAGCGGAGAAGGTTTCAGGAACAAGGAACGAAGGGATCCCAGGGGTGTGGACGGGCGAGTCTCCACCGCGCGTCCGAATCCACCTGCGTGGAGCGGTCAGGCCAAAGGGGGAGACTGGTCCCCGAAACTAGTGGAGGCGGGAAATGACCCTCAGCTAGAAACCGGAGGCTGTGACATTTTATGTGGCGCAGCCCCTCGCTACACCCGCTAGGAGGGCAGCACATAGGGTCAGGGAAACTGGCGCCAAGTTTACCAAGAGGAGGCCCGAGGCAGCCGGACAGAAGGGTTGGTAAGAAAGGCCAGACAAAGGACACACAAAGGGGTCCTGTGAAGCGTTCCAAAGTTATCTGGGAGTTGTCTGAGCCCCTCACCTGGTGAGCACAGTACGACGTGGGCAGCAGTTACCTGCAGAAGTGGTCTGGATAATAAGAACTGTGAGTAAAGGCCCTGGACTGCATCACTGACTCCGTGTCGTTACTGCTGCTGCCCTGCACCATCACCCCCATCCTCCGCATAAACTGCCCTGAGGCTATACTCCTCATAATCACCAATGGGACAAGGCAGGGATGTCCTCTGTCCCCTCTCTTATACATCCTAGTGACAGAGCACCTGCTCTCATCAACTCGCCATAACCCCAATATTAGGTGGATTGAGGTGGGAGGCACCGAGTACAAGTGCTCTGAATTTGCTGATGATGTCAATCACATATATCCATCAGCAGGCGGTTATGGCTGAAATAGATCACTTTGTTACATGGTCAAATTTTAAAATCAATACAGCGAAGTCTGAGGCCCTCGATGTCTCCCTCCCCAAATCCATACAGGATTCCATCCAGTCCAACTTTCCCTTTGCCTGGCCCTCACAGGGTATCAAATTCTTAGGAATTCCTATTCATAGAGACCTCTCCCATCTATGTTATCTTAATTTTGGGCCCTTTATTGAACAACTCCATACAGACCACGGTTGGCAAGTTAGAACTGTAAGATTCACTACGTGAACCACTGGTGTTTTGTGGAAAAGCACATGTACACTGTGTTCCAAATTATTATGCAAAAATTGTTTAGGAGTGATAAGGGAAGAATTTGTTTGTTTGTCAGTTAAACTCATTGATGGTGATGTGTGTCAGGGCTCTTTATATCACTGTAAGCAATTGCAGACACCTGTGCTAATTAGTTTGGCAGGTGTGTCCAATGAACGGCAAGACTACTTAAGAAGGCTGTCCCACATTATTAAGCAGCCTACATTTTCTGCCAAAGTTGGAAAGAAAAAGGATGTGTCGGCAGCTGAGAAGCAACAAATTGTGGAGTGTTTAGGTCAAGGCATGACTACAATCAACATTGTGCGATGATCAGGATGAAGTGTCTTGGCAATCATGAAGTATGTAGCTGATTCACAGTACACACGTGTGCGTGCTGATAAGGGCAAATTGAGGACTCTTTCCTACAGGCAATTACGTCAGGTTAAAAGAGCAGCGGCAAAAAAGCCTTTCATAGCAGCAGACAAGTTTTTGAAGCTGCTGGTGCCTCCAACGTCCCCCGAACAACAAGATGCAGGGTCCTTCAGAGGTTTGCAGCTGTGCATACGCCATCCTGTTGACCTCCTCTATCCACTGCACACAAGCAGAAATGGCTCCAGTGGGCCAAACATTACATGAAGACTGATTTCAAAACTGTTTTGTTCACGGATGAGTGCCATGCAACGCTCGATGGTCCAGGTGGATGGAGTGGAGGATGGCTGGTTGATGGACACTCCACGCAAACACGGCTACAGCGCCAACAAGGAGGAGGTGGAGTAATGTTTTGGGCTGGAATCATGGGGAGAGAGATTGTCAGCCCCTTTAGGATCCCTGAAGGGGTAAAGATGAACTCCATAATGTATGTGGAGTTTCTCAAACAGCACTTCCTGCCATGGTTCAAGAAGAAGAACCGTGTATTCCACAGCAAGATCATTTTCATGCATGATAATGCACCGTCTCATGCTGCACATAACACATCCGCATCTCTGGCTGATATGGGCATAAAAGGGGACAAACTTATGGTGTGACCCCCATGCTCCCCTGACCTCTACCCCATTCAGAACCTCTGGAGCATCATCAAAAGGAGTGTCTATGATGGCGGGAGGCAGTTCACATCTAAGCAACAGCTCTGGGAGGGTATTCTGTCCTCATGCAAAACAATTGAAGCAGAAACCATCCAAAACCTGACAAATTCAATGGACGAGAGAGTTCAGAAGCTCCTTTCGAACAAGGGGTCCTATGTGCAAATGTAACATCACCTAGAATAAAGTTTTGAGTTGAAAACTGTTTGATTTCAGTTTCTAATAACCTGCTAATGCTTATAATTTCAAAAATGACCATTTTTTTGGTCTTTATTAAAATGAAAAGGTTGATCGAAGAGTGTGGGGGATCTAAGAGTGTGGCAACCCAGTAGTCAGGATTACTTCGAATTCTGACAATCTGAAGGTCATGTTGCAGGTAGTGCAGCAAGAAAGCACTTATGTGTCTTGCGCATCTTGGAGCCCCAAAATTATTTTCCGGGCTAGATGCAGCTAAAAATTATTATTAATTTGAAAGCTGGTGGAGCTTAGTATAGATGGCCTAATAGAATCAGTACTGCACACTGCTACAAAGCCCAAATTATTTTCCAGCCAAGATACAGATAAACATGATTAGTAATTTTAAATCTGGTGGAGCTTAGTATAGATGGCCTAATAGAATCATTACTGCACACTGCTACAAAGCCCAAATAATTTTCCAGCCAAGATACAGATAAACATGATTAGTAATTTTAAATTTGGTGGAGCTTAGTATAGATGGCCTAATAGAATCATTAATGCACACTGCTACAAAGCCCAAATAATTTTCCAGCCAAGATACAGATAAACATGATTAGTAATTTGAAAGCTTAAAACGGTTGGTGAGGTGATTTTAACCAATCATCAAGCTTTTACTCTCCCCAAGATGACACAGGGGTAGAAAAGTCGTTTCGGATCCATGATTTGTTCATCTTTATGAACATGAGTCTGTCTACATTATCAGTGGAGAGCCGCGTGCGCTTATCTGTCAGCACACCACCAGCAGCTCTGAACAGACGTTCAGACAGAACACTGGCTGCAGGGCATGACAAGATCTTCAAGGCGTAAGTGGCGAGCTCCGGCCATTTATCCAGATTGGAAGCCCAAAAAGAGCAAGGGTCCAGTGACACAGTCATGGCTTCAATGTTTACTTGGAGATACTCCTGTACCATCATCTCTAGGCGTTGACTATGTGTCAGACTTCTTGTCTCCTGTGGCCTTGCAAAGGATGAGCTAAAAAAGTGGTGAAATGATTCCGCAAAATTGATGTTACCAGCAGATACTGTGTTTCTGTTACGGTTTGAGTGCTGAACACTCGACGGTCCCACGGTTGGCAAGTTGGAACTGTGAGATTCACTACGTGCACCACTGGTGTTTTGTGGAAAACACATGTAAGATTCTGCAACAGTCTCTGCTGATACTCCTGCATGCGTGCATCCCTTTCTATGGCAGGAATTATTTATGCAAATTTACTTTTGTACCGGGGATCTAACAGTGTGGCAACCCAGTAGTCAGGATTATTTCTAATTCTCCCATTTCGAGGGTCATGTTGCAGGTAGTGCAGCAAGAAGGCACTCATGTGTCTTGCGCATCCAGGAGCACCAAATCCCTGTTGTGTTCGTGGCGAGGTAACAATCATGCTTCCTTCCTCTGTCCTCTCCCCCAAACCTCGCACAACAGAAATGTGATCAAGGTCTCCCTCATCTGATGAGTCTTCCATCAAGTCGTCCTCCACGTCTTCCTGGGCTCCTGCACCTTCCTCACTAGTTTGCTGCTACCATGCGCCCTGGTAAAACCATCTCCCCCACCCTCACATGCCTGCCGCCTTGGTGCTGCTGACCGTCTTGACCTTGCAGATGTTAGCCCTTCTGCAAACAACTCCTCCTCCTCTACTTCCTCCACCTCCTCTTGTGCCACCACCTGACTCCGAATTCTGTTTAACATGTGCTCCAGCATGTAAATCACCGGAATAGTCAAGCTGATAATGGCATCGTCAGCATTTAACATCTTCGTCGCCATTTCAAAACTGTGCAGAAGGGTGCATAGGTCCCTGATCTGAGACCACTCCTCCAGCATGATTTTCCCCACCTCTGGATCCCGTTGGCCCAGGCTGTACGTCAGAACGTATTGCACCAGGGCTTGTGGGTGCTGTCACAGTCGCTGCAACATGTGCAGAGTTGAATTCCACCGGGTAGGCACATCGCATTTTAGCCGGTAAAGTGGCAGGCCCAACGACTTCTGTAGAGATGTAAGTCGCTGAGCTGCGGGATGCGAACGGCAGAAGTGAGCACACAGCGACCGTGCCCTCTGCAGAAGGCCATCTAGTCCGGGATAGTGGGCTAAAAATTGCTGGACAACCAGGTTCAACACGTGATCCATACAAGGCACGTGTGTGACATTGCCCCGGCGAAGGGCCGCACCCAGGTTTGCAGCATTGTCGCACACGGCCTTCCCTGGTTTCAGGTCCAGTGGAGACAACCATTCATGAAATTGGTTCTCCAGAGCTGACCACAACTCCTCAGCTGTGTGACTCACATTTCTCAGACATTTCAAAGTAAAAACCGCCTGATTACGTTAAGCCCTACTGCCAGCATAGTAAGGAGGTGTGCAGGATCCCTTCTGCGCAGTTAGAAAGCTTGTGGCATGACCAGACAGGCTTTGGGTGCAGGTGGAGGACCGAGAGGAGGTTGAGAAGGCTGAAGCAGTGGAGGAACTTTGACATAAAGAGGATTGATGCACAACTCGTGGGGACGGCAAGACTTGGACAGCAGCCCCTTGTCCTGCTGTCACCATAGTTACCCAGTGCCCAGTCAGCGACATGTAACGCCCCTGTCCATGCCTACTCTTCCAAGTGTCTGTGGTGAAATGCACCCTGTCACATACAGAGTTTCTCAAAGAAGCGGTGATGTTGTGTGCGACATGCTGGTGGAGAGCAGGCACACCTTTCTTTGAGAAATAGTGCCGACTGGGTATCTGGTACTGGGGCACTGCGACGGACATATGGTCTCGAAAATCCTCTGTGTCCACCAGGCGGAAAGGCAGCATTTCTGTAGCCAAGAGCTTGCAGATGGTGAAATTCATCCTCTTAGCTTTCTCATGGCTAGGAGGAAATGGTCTTTTACTTGTCCACATCTGAGGGACTGAGGGCTGGCTGTTGTGCTTAGACGGGGTTGATAAGGGTGTCCCCGGCAAACTGCCGGTCTGTGAGGAAGATGCAGGCGGACATGTTAGGTTGCCTTGATCCAAAGGTGGTGCTATCGATGTCGGACAGCGCTCAACACCAGCTGGTGTTACCACCTCCAAAGAAAATGATGACCTGCCAATCACGCTGGCTGTTGCGGGTAAAGAGGTGGCAGGTCTGCGTCCCAAAACAGGTGTGACTGCTGTCCCCCCAGTCACAGAGGATGAAGAGGCCGCAGATGCACAAGATGGGCCAGATGGTGGTTGGCCCAGCCGGCTAGGCCGCATTGTAGCACAGTGAGCTTCCTACTGCAACTTATGCTTCATGTCCATGTGCCGATTCATGCATGAAGAACTCAAACTATGTATTTTTTGGCCTCTACTTAGCTTTTGTTGACAAATGTTACAGATAACACTAGTTGGGTCATCTATATCGATCGGAAAAAATGCCCAGGCTGTGCAAGGCTTAGCACCCATGCGACCTGAAGAGCCACCACGACTTGTGGTCAGAGGCAGAGTTGTGTTTGAGGATGCAGTTGTTGACGTGCTTCCAGTACTACTTCTCTGTCCAGGAAGGCGCAACCTGACCTCGTCGTCACTAGCATCCTCCTCCACCTCCTCTGCTGACCTCATCTCTTGGCTGACTGTGGGTTGACAGTAAGTGGGATCTCCAACCTCATCATCATCACCCTGTGTGTTATCACACCCGTCGTTCTCAGAGCCAACCTGTTCCTGCCCTGACAAAAAACTAAAGTTGTCGCTCCAATCAGGTATTTGAGTCTCATCATCGTCTTCCTCATTGTCTCCACCAACAGGAGTTACAGTTTTGGAATGAGGGTCTGCATTATGGTCAGAACCTTCTGCGTCTGGTCCTGGGTCCGACTCATAAAGATTCTGGGCATCAGTGCAGATCATTTCCTCGTCTGGATTCACAGAAGCTCTGGAGCCGACCTCTGATTCCCAGGCTATAGTATGAGTAAACAGCTCTGCAGACTCAACCATCTGTTCTACCTCATAGTCAGACGGGCAGCTGGAGATTTGGGAGCTGAGAGGAAGCAAGTGCGATTGGGGTGACACCTCTGAGGACTGGAGTATTTGTGATGTTGAAGTTGATGTGGAGGAGAGCCCACTTAAAGGAGCACTTGATATTAAATTGAAGCACCTGCTGTTTTTGTGCCTCATCTGGAATTTGTAGCGATTGGCGTGGCCGTAAGAAAGGGATCTTATCACATAGTCCGCTAAAAGAAGTAGACATTTTAGTTTAGCTGGAAGATGGTCCTTCTTCTGCAGATGTTACTGTTGCTTTAACACCTACTCCACGGACACAACCTTTTTTCCCCTTCCCAACACGCCTATTCCCCTTTCCACCAGCAGCAGGCCTTTTTCCACTCATTTTGGTGGTTAACTAATTCACAACTCTGGAGTTGTTTGCACAAAAAAACAATGGATGGGATCCGAGCAGAGCTGAGTGGCCAAACTGTGGTATTAGGCCAAAACTATTGTCTGGGTTAGATGCAGAAAAAAATTATATTCAGTTTGCAACCTGATGGAGGTCAGTATAGATGGACTAATAGAACAAGTCCCACACACAGCTAGAAGGCCAAATATTTTTTCAGAGCTAGATGCAGAAAAAATTATATGCAATTTGCAACCTGATGGAGGTCAGTATAGATGGACTAATAGAACAAGTCCCACACACTGCTAGAAGGCCAAATATTTTTTCAGAGCTAGATGCAGAAAAAAATTATATTCAATTTGCAACCTGATGGAGGTCAGTATAGATGGACTAATAGAACAAGTCCCACACACTGCTAGAAGCCCAGATATTTTTTCAGAGCTAGATGCAGAAAAATATTATATTCAATTTGCAACCTGATGGAGGTCAGTATAGATGGACTAATAGAACAAGTCCCACACACAGCTAGAAGCCCAAATATTTTTTCAGAGGTGGATGCAGAAAAAAAATATATTTAGTTTGCAACCTGATGGAGGTCAGTATAGATGGACTAATAGAACAAGTCCCACACACAGCTAGAAGGCCAAATATTTTTTCAGAGCTAGATACAGAAAAAAATTATATTCAATTTGCAACCTGATGGAGGTCAGTATAGATGGACTAATAGAACAAGTCCCACACACTGCTAGAAGGCCAAATATTTTTTCAGAGCTAGATGCAGAAAAAAATTATATTGTTTGCAACCTGATGGAGGTCAGTATAGATGGACTAATAGAACAAGTCCCACACACTGCTAGAAGCCCAGATATTTTTTCAGAACTAGATGCAGAAAAATATTATATTCAATTTGCAACCTGATGGAGGTCAGTATAGATGGACTAATAGAACAAGTCCCACACACAGCTAGAAGCCCAAATATTTTTCAGAGGTGGATGCAGAAAAAAATTATATTCAGTTTGCAACCTGACGGAGGTCAGTATAGATGGACTAATAGAACAAGTCCCACACACTGCTAGAAGGCCAAATATTTTTTCAGAGCTAGATGCAGAAAAAAATTATATTCAATTTGCAACCTGATGGAGGTCAGTATAGATGGACTAATAGAACAAGTCCCACACACTGCTAGAAGACAAAATATTTTTTCAGAGCTAGATGCAGAAAAATATTATATTCAATCTGCAACCTGATGGAGGTCAGTATAGATGGACTAATAGAACAAGTCCCACACACAGCTAGAAGCCCAGATATTTTTTCAGAGGTAGATGCAGAAAAAAATTATATTCAGTTTGCAACCTGATGGAGGTCAGTATAGATGGACTAATAGAACAAGTCCCACACACTGCTAGAAGGCCAAATATTTTTTCAGAGCTAGATGCAGAAAAAAATTATATTCAATTTGCAACCTGATGGAGGTCAGTATAGATGGACTAATAGAACAAGTCCCACACACTGCTAGAAGACCAAATATATTTTCAGAGCTAGATGCAGAAAAATATTATATTCAATCTGCAACCTGATGGAGGTCAGTATAGATGGACTAATAGAACATGTCCCACACACAGCTAGAAGCCCAAATATTTTTTCAGAGGTAGATGCAGAAAAAAATTATATTCAGTTTGCAACCTGATGTAGGTCAGTATAGATGGACTAATAGAACAAGTCCCACACACTGCTAGAAGGCCAAATATTTTTTCAGAGCTAGATGCGGAAAACAATTATATTCAATTTGCAACCTGATGGAGGTCAGTATAGATGGACTAATAGAACAAGTCCCACACACTGCTAGAAGGCCAAATATTTTTTCAGAGCTAGAGGCAGAAAAAATTTATATTCAATTTGCAACCTGATGGAGGTCAGTATAGATGGACTAATAGAACAAGTCCCACACACTGCTAGAAGGCCAAATATTTTTTCAGAGCTAGATGCTGAAAAAAATTATATTCAGTTTGCAACCTGATGGAGGTCAGTATAGATGGACTAATAGAACAAGTCCCACACACTGCTAGAAGCCCAGACATTTTTTCAGAGCTAGATGCAGAAAAATATTATATTCAATTTGCAACCTGATGGAGGTCAGTATAGATGGACTAATAGAACAAGTCCCACACACAGCTAGAAGCCCAAATATTTTTCAGAGGTGGATGCAGAAAAAAATTATATTCAGTTTGCAACCTGATGGAGGTCAGTATAGATGTAATAATAGAACAAGTCCCACACACTGCTAGAAGGCCAAATATTTTTTCAGAGCTAGATGCAGAAAAATATTATATTCAATCTGCAACCTGATGGAGGTCAGTATAGATGGACTAATAGAACAAGTCCCACACACAGCTAGAAGCCCAAATATTTTTTCAGAGGTAGATGCAGAAAAAAATTATATTCAGTTTGCAACCTGATGGAGGTCAGTATAGATGGACTAATAGAACAAGTCCCACACACTGCTAGAAGGCCAAATATTTTTTCAGAGCTAGATGCAGAAAAAAATTATATTCAATTTGCAACCTGATGGAGGTCAGTATAGATGGACTAATAGAACAAGTCCCACACAATGTTAGAAGCCTAAATATTTTTTCAGAGCTAGATGCAGAAAAAAAATATATTCAATTTGCAACCTGATGGAGGTCAGTAAAGATGGACTAATAGAACAAGTCCCACACACTGGTAGAAGCCCAAATATTTTTTCAGAGCTAGATGCAGAAAAATATTATATTCAATTTGCAACCTGATGGAGGTCAGTATAGATGGACTAATAGAACAAGTCCCACACACTGCTAGAAGACCAAATATTTTTTCAGAGCTAGATGCAGAAAAATATTATATTCAATCTGCAACCTGATGGAGGTCAGTATAGATGGACTAATAGAACAAGTCCCACACAAAGCTAGAAGCCCAAATATTTTTTCAGAGGTAGATGCAGAAAAAAATTATATTCAGTTTGCAACCTGATGGAGGTCAGTATAGATGGACTAATAGAAAAAGTCCCACACACTGCTAGAAGGCCAAATATTTTTTCAGAGCTAGATGCGGAAAACAATTATATTCAATTTGCAACCTGATGGAGGTCAGTATAGATGGACTAATAGAACAAGTCCCACACACTGCTAGAAGGCCAAATATTTTTTCAGAGCTAGAGGCAGAAAAAAATTATATTCAATTTGCAACCTGATGGAGGTCAGTATAGATGGACTAATAGAACAAGTCCCACACACTGCTAGAAGGCCAAATATTTTTTCAGAGCTAGATGCTGAAAAAAATTATATTCAGTTTGCAACCTGATGGAGGTCAGTATAGATGGACTAATAGAACAAGTCCCACACACTGCTAGAAGCCCAGATATTTTTTCAGAGCTAGATGCAGAAAAATATTATATTCAATTTGCAACCTGATGGAGGTCAGTATAGATGGACTAAGAGAACAAGTCCCACACACAGCTAGAAGCCCAAATATTTTTCAGAGGTGGATGCAGAAAAAAATTATATTCAGTTTGCAACCTGATGGAGGTCAGTATAGATGTAATAATAGAACAAGTCCCACACACTGCTAGAAGGCCAAATATTTTTTCAGAGCTAGATGCAGAAAAATATTATATTCAATCTGCAACCTGATGGAGGTCAGTATAGATGGACTAATAGAACAAGTCCCACACACAGCTAGAAGCCCAAATATTTTTTCAGAAGTAGATGCAGAAAAAAATTATATTCAGTTTGCAAACTGATGGAGGTCAGTATAGATGGACTAATATAACAAGTCCTACACACTGCTAGAAGCCCAAATATTTTTTCAGAGCTAGATGCAGAAAAAAATTATATTCAATTTGCAACCTGATGGAGGTCAGTATAGATGGACTAATAGAACAAGTCCCACACACTGCTAGAAGCCCAAATATTTTTTCAGAGCTAGATGCAGAAAAATATTATATTCAATTTGCAACCTGATGGAGGTCAGTATAGATGGACTAATAGAACAAGTCCCACACACTGCTAGAAGCCCAAATATTTTTTCAGAGCTAGATGCAGAAAAAATATATATTCAGTTTGCAACCTGATGGAGGTCAGTATAGATGGACTAATAGAACAAGTCCCACACACAGCTAGAAGCCCAAATATTTTTTCAGAGGTAGATGCAGAAAAAAATTATATTCAGTTTGCAACCTGATGGAGGTCAGTATAGATGGACTAATAGAACAAGTCCCACACACTGCTAGAAGGCCAAATATTTTTTCAGAGATAGATGCAGAAAAAAATTATATTCAATTTGCAACCTGGTGAAGGTCAGTATAGATGGACTAATAGAACAAGTCCCACACACTGCTAGAAGCCCAAATATTTTTTCAGAGTTAGATGCAGAAAAAAATTATATTCAGTTTGCAACCTGATGGAGGTGAGTATAGATGGACTAATAGAACAAGTCCCACACACTGCTAGAAGGCCAAATATTTTTTCAGAGCTAGATGCAGAAAAAAATTATATTCAATTTGCAACCTGATGGAGGTCAGTATAGATGGACTAATAGAATGATGCTATGCCCAAAAGGTTTTACTTCACTAGGTGCAGTAAAAAAATTGGCATTCTATACACAGGTGGTGTAGCTTGCAACACAGATAGGCTACTTCACTGACTAACACACTCTGCAATAGGCCAAAAAGGATTAGCTTTGCTAGATTTAGCCAAATGCTGTGAAAAAAGCTTGCACAGCACTGGCACAGACCTGCCTGGCAAAAACTGATAGCAACTGATGTAACTTAGTCCTGAAAAGGACTGCAATTACAATTAGTCTTTACTCCCACAACCTATCTATTTAAGAGCACAGACCTGCCTGATAAAAGTCGTAGGAAATGCTGTAACCTAGTCCTTAAAAGGACTGCAATCACAACTATTCCCTACTCCCAAGCTATCTGTAGATTTGTGCGAAAACTGTCTTGAAATTAACAAGGTATAGCGCACACAGCAACAGTGGTGCCGTCTAACACGCAGCTGCAGCAGTGAGAAAATGGTGTCGACGGGGAAAATGGCTGGATCTTATAGGGCAAGGGCATGTGACATACACTGCCAATGACACATGCCCTTGCTTGTGTGAAAAAAAGCACTTTGCTCCGTGTGTACGCTGCTGATAGGCTGACAGATTGCACCTCCCCACTGTAAATGCGGGAAAGAGAAAAAAAAAATGGAGATCTTCATTATTCCTGCAGAGATCCATCCCCTGCCCCTCCCCCCGCCCCGCTGTACACTCAAACTGCGTATTAACATTAATTTTCATCATTACTGAGAAAAAATCCAGTTATGATTTTGGTGCACGAACAGTTATCGAACATAACCTCGAACAGCCGAATTTATTTCAAATCGTTCGTGGTCGCCGAACGGCTCGAACACCGCCCAAAACAGCTCGAATTTGAGATTGGCGAACAGTTCGAGTCGCACAACGCTCATCTCTAGTCATGAGTAGCATTAGGTGAAATTGGATTTCTTATTAGCATTATAACTGCTGCTTATTTACATCTTATGGTTTGTCATGTATTTATATATATACATACATACAGTATATTGAATTATGGTGGAATACTCAGCTTTGGTAGTGACATGTGTTATACCTTCTACCTAGGGGCAGGGACAGTTTCCCTGTGATTGTGCAAGTTCCTTTATGTCCATATATGTACACATTGAGCTGTTATGATTTTGCAATTTTAGTGACATTGTTATGTCACTGATGTGACCGAAATGACTGTATTGCCACTCTGTTGTTTGAGCTTACGCTCCACGATAGAAATCTGTGACTGTTGGGTTGCGATAAGAATGCTCTTTGGAATGCATACTGACATTCCTTTTGGAATGCATAATATGTTCCAATGCTATGGCGTTATTGGAAGCGATCCGTTCCACACTGTTACGTAACCATGTAATGATGTTACATTTGGAGCGCGGCTTGCGTTCCATCTCCATGGCACTACTGGAAGTGACGGGATTCATGCTGCTGCACGACTGCGAAATAACTATTGGAGCGTGGCTTGCGTTCCATCCCCATGGCACTACCGGAAGTGATGTGATACACGTCATTGCGCAACCGCGATATGATGTAACTATTGGAATGTGGGGTGCGTTTCAGCTCCATAGCATTACCGGAAGCGACCGCACTAAGTGCGTTCACTATCCGGGTCAATTTGGATGGATTGTGGCTCATCTTCAATTGGCAAGGAGATATAAATATATAGTGTTGCATGTTATTCCAGGCACGGCTATATTCCGGCTTGGAAGCATTGATTACTTTTGTACCAATTGTGGCTTTCTCCTCCAACATTATTGTCCCCTGATGAACCCCAGAATGAGGAGGTGGTGAAACGCTTTGGGACTGTATAAAGGGACTCTTTTGCTGCTGGGATTAAACCATCTGGAGGGACCAACTATGTGGGTACCAAACTAGATGGGATATTTTGGCTGAAGTCCACAATCAAGAACTTTGCAATTTGTGGGACTATACTATTGGTCAGCTACATGTCTAAGGACTAAAAGGACCATCACCTAAGGCATCTGCCGGGACCCTAAATGGACTGAAGATCACATAAGTCTATTATATGCGTATATATGACTAATGTGCATCTGTAAATATCGGTCTCTGTGTATTTACAGTACACTACTGTCTGGTTGGGGTAATTGAGCTGACATTATTTGGTTCCCATTTATATACCAGTTTTAGGGGGATATATCTTGCCCTTCTGACAAATCTCTATCTGAGAAACTTGATTCATGAGATCAGTATATCTTATACTTGGCTTTGATGTTCAGCATTCTTCCCCATACTAACATAATTGATGTGTGATTATCAGCATGTCAATTACGACATGACTGTTTTTGATTTTGGTCAATATGCGTGATGTTGTTTGTATGTTTGTCTAAGGAGATTTAGGGATAGGTCAGGGACATCCTCCATTGAGCGGGCACACCACTCCGAATCGTTAGGGTGCAAACACTCTGCTGTCAAGTAGTGCATTCCATTCCTAAAGGGAATTATAGGGCAAGTCTGACTGCAAACTTGTTTTCCCTGACATAAATCCTGATACCACTCCAGTGGTTCAAGAAACCTGACACAACACCTGCGGTACCTGAAGCCTGGCACCGCTCCAGTGGTACCTGAGCCTGAAGCCTCATCCACGGTACCTGAACAATGCCACTGCTCCTGCAGTACCTAAGGCTGAATTAGCGGTACTTAAACCCTGAAGCCGCTCCGGTGGTACCTGAACCTGTAACCTTTCTGGTGGTACTTGAACCAGCAACAGTGTCTGTCCTGGTTAGCGTTCCAGACTCCATACTGTCTGAGCCTGTTTCATTAAATGAATCTTGTCCTGCCAGTGACTCTGAATCTGTGTCCATCTTGCCCAGAGACCCAGAACCTGTGCTGTCTGAACAGTGCCCAAATACAGTCCTGCTAGTGACTCTGAAACTGTCTTGCCTTGTGACCCAGAACCTGTGTTGTCTGAATAGTGTCGGAACCTGTCTTGTTAATGACTCCAGGCCTGTGTCCATATCTGCAATCCTGACCCCTAGGGTCAGCAGCTGCAGTACCGTGGACAGCCTAGGAGTGGCACCTGGTGGCAACCTGCAGTTCAAGTCTAGCTCCACCATCAGGAGCCCTAGCAAACACCAGGTAGTTGCTTAGCTATGCCCCTCCTAGGCATATGTTATGGCTTGCAAATCTATTTTATACTTAGTCCTCATTAAAAATAAGGGCCTCAACATTAGTCAAAGCACATTACATTACTTTCAATTATCTTAATTTGTTTTACCAAAATTTGTTTATTAACCTATTAAATCATTAATATAGGCATAAATTGAGTTCTTTATTTTGCTAGATCAGAAATTGCTGGAGCTGTAGAAATGTTTTTTCAGCATATCACATGGTCTCTTCTGAAAACTGACCATGCACTAAAACATTGAATGATTTATAAAAAGGCACATGCAGGTTTATCGATATGAGAAAAATATTGTGCATGCTCCATTCTCTTATTATGTTTCTAGGGTAAAATGTAATGGCTCATTTTGAGGCTCAAACAGTCTCTCACGTCAATGTCAATACTCATAACATTTTTGAAGAGAATATACCGTATATGAATTTGTGCTGCACATATCCAGACCTCTACAAAAGAATTTATCTTTTATGTTATTACTCCAGCTTGCTGCTTTCATATCTCTCATTGTTCATTTGATGTAAAGTAAATATTTATTGTAACAGATTTTACAGAGGCAATGCATTACTTCCATCCCTACAGTGGTGCTTTAGGAAATTACTGTTGTAGAAATCTAAGCCTTTGTGATGAATTATTACATTGGTTCACTGACTCATTGGAGAACATTTATCAATGTGTCACAGATCCAAAATAGACTACCGTAGTTCTGGAAACTTTTGCAGGTCACATATGGCATATTTATGAATAAAACAAGTACATGTTGGTAATAACGTCAAAAGCTCTGTTCACTTTATGTTTGATGTGTAAGCCGATATTTTATGATGGTCTACTATGGAATCACTTATGCAACTCTATGCCATATTGTTCAAATTGTCTGTCTGTCCCAAAAAAGGAAGAATGCCCAAAATAAACAAAGCAAAGGTCATGTGAATAAAGCTTTAGGACAGTCTAAAAATTGTGTAACACATGATTTTCATTTATTGGGAACAATGCCGATCTAAAGAAGGTGAAAATCAACTGGAAATTCTAAGGCTTTAAACCACTTTTGTAGTATGTGCACGTTATGTATTTGAAGCTGAAATGTTTGCACCATTTCTGCATCTCCTAGCAGGAGAAAATGCAGCTGGAAAAACGCACATTTTTGCCCCATTTTTTACTTGCGTTATTGGTGCAGTTTTTACTTGCGTTGTTGGTGCAGTTTTTCCCCAGCTCATTAGTATGGGTGAAATCTTCAGCAAAAATGCTGAAAGAATTGATATACTGCAGATTTAAATCTGCACCAAATCTGCAAGTCACAAATAAGCAATATGTGCAAGAGACTTCAGGATTCTTATTCACCTTGCTGACAACAGAAAACCCTTCAGGTCAGGTTTTGTGACAAATCTGCACAGAAAAAAATGCAGAAAAAATGCAACGTGTGCACTCAGCCATAGGCTTTTAGCCATGAAGGCTTTTAGGTTTGCGGCATTTTTTGGTGTTTTTTTTACCAAAATACTTTATAATTTAATCTTTATCCCCAGCATGCATTCTGGGCCAAACTAACCAGAGTAAATGTAACGATTTTGCTAGGCATTTATTTGATTGGTTACAACTTTGGAGAATTTGTATGTATCCCCAAAAATTTGATATTATTTTTTTTTCAGGATAAGCAGGGCCTTTTTTGGCATTACAGTATACACTATAGGGGTGTTTTGTTTTTTTTCGTAACTCTTAAAAAAGGGCAAAAAAAAAATAATGCTTTTTTTCAATTTCATGTCTAATAATTTTTAAATAAATAAAGTTTCTAATTTTGTATGCCTTTATGTATATTCCCATATTTGTTCTGATTACATGGATTCCAAATATCCTCAGGTATGTTATTTTTTTAGCCAAGCATATGATCTAAACTATATAGATTTATTTTAAATTTAAAAAAATAAATTCTATTTTTAATAATCAGATCTGGCCTGTCATTGGTTTGTGGAAGAAAAAACTTTTTCTATAGCACAATATTTGCATAACTACACACCATAATGTACATGAATTTGGTAATGTTTGCCTTTGGACTCTGTTTTTTTCCGCTTTTGCTGAAATACAGTTGCAGTTTTTTAGTGTTTTATCTATTTTCCTGCGTGAGTTGTTACACAATTATAACAGACAGTCTCCATCTTGTTATCACTGAGTCTCCTGGGGTTTCCGCATCTGCTATGGTCAGTATTCCTGTCAGAGGGAGTCTTGCTTCTTCCTTAGCTGCCTGGTTAGCCAAAGTACTCCCAACTACAAGGGGAGTTTGGTCGTGCGCAATTGAGATCTAGGGTGCCGAGATCTCAATCTGAGCATGCGCTGCCTCCGGTAGCCATTTTCCCTGAGACCCCTGAATAGGAAAGTATGGAAGGTGCAGGGTTCCGGCTTTTACAAATTGTCGGTAGAGCCCCCGCACCACAGAATACCTACTACAAGCATGGGCCCACAGCCATCACCCAACTCCTGCCTCTGCCAGAAGGCAGAAGTGTCCGGCAGCAGTGATCTCCTGGCACCAGCGATCTCCCAACAGCAGCAATCTCCCCGCAACAGTGATTTCCCGACTCCTGCCTCCAAACAACCTGCCCTGCCTCGACCCTGCCACCTGGACCATGCTCCACCAATGTCTCGGCCCCCAAATTAAGCTGATTATAAAAGGCACCGGTTTATAAAAAAAAATGTTTTCCTATTCTCCTCCCCAAAATTTGGGATGCTTCTTATAAACCGGTGCATCTTATAATCAGCAAAATATGGTATGTTATTATCACTATATCTGCTCTTTTTTCAATGAAGCACTTTAAAAATCTATCATTAGTATTTGCACTAGCACTTTGCACTTTACTTTTTGTTTGTATTTTTAGCATTTCTAGCATTTTAGTGCAGAGTTTTTCCATTTTTTCTGTGTGCTTTTTGGTGGAGAAATGCTGGGATTCTGCACTTATAAATGGAATTGAGTTTTTTATGTGCTTTTTTTCAGACTTCCCATAGAAACATCTAGACAAAAGAGAATCAGAGTTTAACTAGCATAAAAATTAAAGTTTTATTGAAGTATAAATATACATAGTACATAACAGTCAAGTAGCAATAAGTAAACAGATGAGAAAAGTGCAGTGTGCCAGGAAACTGCAGGGCAACAGAGTAACTCTGCCAGAGAGTGTAGCTGCCAATATGGTAAAAGGCAGTATATACTAATTAAAAAGGGGCCATAACCTAACGAATAGAGGATAAACACCTGATGCCATAGTATATCTAAAGTTGACTTTAGGTCCTAAAATCTTACCAAAGTCAGGCAGAGCAGACCCTGGAGTGCTGCAGATGGAGGTGGTGAAAACGAATGCGCGTTTCGCTAAGGAGTTTTGCAGCTTTATCAAGAAGCTGAGGAGTGCTATGTGAAAGGACCTTAAATATCCATATATGTTGGTCACGTGTATAATCACATGACAGCCACTGAGTAATTGGCAGCAGGGTGCCACCCATAGAGGTGCTCAGCGGCGCATGCGCCGGGTCTCCCAGATCACCGCCGCGCAGGTCCCGGCCGTGACAACCTCCATGCATTGCCATGGCTCCCGAGAATCCGCAGAGGGTGAAAAATAGCCGGGTGTGCGCGGAGCAAGAGGGGGATCATGGCGCAGGCGCATTGCACCGCCGTGTATATGGGGGAAAAGCAAGTAAGAAAGCGTAATGGTGTGTAAACACCAGTGTAACACTCAGCCACAGTGTCAAACAGAGGCTTCAATCACACAGCCAACATGCAAGTAACAAAATGGCACAATATGGAGCAGCCCCACTGTACAACAATAAATGTAATGCAGAAAAAAAATTTTTACAACCAGTTCAGAAAATAGGGACACGCAGCTTCACTGCGCATGCTCTATGTCCCACTGGTCCCCGCTTTGGTAACCACACTGTAGACGTGCGAGGACCTAGAGCATGCGCAGTGAAGCTGCAAACTACACAGCCTCATTGTACACGCGCGGGGACAAAGCGCATGCGCAGTGAAGCTGCGAACTACACAGCCTCACTGCGCATGTGCGGGGACCTAGCGCATGCGCAGTGAAGCTGCAAACTACACAGTTTTATTGCTCACACATGGGGACCCAAGGCCGAACATTTAAAACTGCGCATGCACCCCAATAATATCAGCGCTTGCCGACAGCAATATTCAAATAAGTGGGCGGCGCCTTCAGTGACTGAACGCGGCGTCCGCCCCTGACTGATTAGCAGGATCACACCCCTATGACTGAAAACAAGCAGGTAGGACAAAGTATATAAAATGTTATAAAATCATTATAACACCATCAATTTTAATGAAAAAAGCTTGTTAGTAATGCACATTGTATCACTAACAAAGCAATGGGGGCAGTGTAAATAGTAGCTAGGACATGACAGGATCCCTTTAAATTTTAATGCTAGTTAAACTCTGATTGTCCTTTGTCTAGATATTTATCCTGAGTTGGCACTTTCTACGCCGGTGCTGGTATACACAGATTTTGACCAGGCACCAGGCGTTTTCATTGTATTATGCATCTGGCCTTTTTAGTCTTCCTATAGAAACATTTAGCAAAAAATTGCACTGAAAAAATGCACATTACAACAGAATCTTTAAATGCAAAATTGACATGAGTTTTCATATAATTATATCGACATTGCATGAACACTGTTAAACACAGTAGATTTTCTGCACAAAAATTCTGCGTTTGCACTACTTGTGAGCATGGCCTTAAACAGACATTAAGGTTTTGTTCACACCAATGAGTATTTGTTGTATTTTTTAATCTAAAGATTTTCTACAGCATTTCTGCACCAATTATCTAAATTAAGGTACTTGTTTTTTTTTAATACGTTTCTGAGTGCATACGTTTTAACATGCATTTTTATTGTGTTTTTTTAGCTGTGGTTTTCAGCTTCACTTTTTTGTGTCCTTTTGGTATGGCATGCTTTAAATAAAATTGCATTGTTTTGAAAACTTACTGTTACTTAACTTTGATAAAACTTTAGCAATAAAGTTATGCATGGATTACATACATTTGTATCCCTATGTGTAAAGACTCAGAGCTGTTATGGAAACACAATTAAAATGCATAGGCTCTTTTTATTTGCGATTTCCTCATGTTATTCACGTCATGGCGAAATCCGCAAAAGAAGCACATATTTCCAGCTAAAGAAATTCACATGTTGCAGATTTCAAAATAGCATTGCAGGTACATTTTTTGTAGCATAATGCAAAACCACAGTGGGCATGAGATTTCTATAATACCTATGCACTTTTCTAAAACTGTAGTCTGCTGCGTATTTTGAGCATCAATAATATGAAGCATCAAAATGCTCCAAATATTTATCGTTAGAACTTAGACTAAATGAACGTGCCACTTTATAGAAAAGCAATGTACGTAATACATAAACATTGTATATTGGTGATATCAACATCAATAAGATGTAATGATAACACCCAGTAAGCTGATATGATAGACACTGCTGACTGTATCTGCATGTATGCGGAACGGAACACATATGGTTACTGCTCAGTGCATGCACAAAATTGTCCCACGGATAAATCTCTTTACCTCCACCATGTTACATCATATGGACCAAGGGGCCACCAATTTACAATATTTATACAGCACATGGGCAGCTGAGCACCTTTATTTGCACAATGGAGGTAAAATATGATATAATGATAGTTATACTTTAAAAATCAAAAATTATTACCTTTTCAGATTTTTTTTATAAAATAGCAAAATCATTAAAGTAAAAATATGAAGCATTTTTTTTTCTAGGAGACAAGAAAGAGAATATTTGAGACTGATACTCTTGGGATTTAGTGCTTCAGATTGATAGATTCAAAGTATCATTCTACAGAGAAAATTTCTATGTTTGTTGCTGCCCCTAGGGTTTTATGGGATACAATCAATTATCATACCTTTAAGTTCATAAACTTGGTATCTGTAATTAGCCCATTGACAGTGTAGTATTCATTAAGAGGTTAATATTGCTGCTATTTTCCTAAAAAAAACAAGCACTTTATACGAATATTTTTAATGAATGTTTTTTGTTTGTATATCACTTTATGTTGCCCTTGAGAAACCTATTTTATACTTGCTAAAGTGAATCTCTGCATTACTACGAGTTGCAAAAAAGCTAATATCGACATCACATATGAGAATATTACAGTGTAAAGACATCCTATTGCATGATAATGTTTAAAATATGCATTAAAATACTACCCTGAGCAGTGCAAAAGATTGATGTGTAGGAGTAGATTGACTGATGGATATAGAGTAAATATTTAAAGTAATATTTGTTTTTGAAAAAGGAAAGGGTGTTGCAAAGAAAAGGAACATATAGGTTAGTAAGTTTTCCAATTAACATTGTAGTCTAACCACTTCACAATCAGCTATAGATTATTGTGACAGAATATCAATCACATTTTTTGTTTTAACGAGAATTTGTTTGGCCATTTTACTTCAGACATTCCAGTTCACTGACTCCTAAGAAACTCATATGACGACAATAACTATTTATCTGGACTTCAAAGTTACAAAAAAGCTGAGCTATAGTTCCTGCTATTGCACCAAAATAAGAAAAGGGACAATGCATGATTGTAAGTCTCAAACCTCAATACGAAAAGATTTTTCAGTACCATTATTTAAAAGAGATTATTCAAACACAATTAGTCAAAAAATCATTTTAAAATCAGAAATGTAAAATTATGCTCTATTAGTATCTAACTAGTGAATGTGCTTGCCATTGCTCGGTACTCGCCAGAGGATCATGATGCTCGATAAGCTTGGCTTGTATTTTCAGGTTGCTCGGGCTTGAACTTGGGTCCCCTCCCTGCATGTTTGGCGCTTTTTAGAGCGGCAATAAACATGCAGGGATTGCCTGCCATCTACTGTAATGCCGTAGCCATGTTGGTTGTGGGCAGTATAGTGACTGCCTGGCCGCACAGCGTCATCAGGTCTATATAAGACCAGGCGCTACCATGCTTGTCATAGTCTACCCCGGAAACAGGCAGAGTAGGGAGAACTGCTGCTAAGTCAGGGAGAGATTTGCTCGTTTATAGTTAGTATAGGTATTCCACAACATATACAGTACAGACCAAAAGTTTGGACACACCTTCTCATTTAAAGATTTTTCTGTATTTTCATGACTATGAAAATTGTGCATTCACACTGAAGGCATCAAAACTATGAATTAACACATGTGGAATTATATACTTAACAAAAAAGTGTAAAACAACTGAAAATATGTCTTATATTCTAGGTTCTTCAAAGTAGCCACCTTTTGCTTTGATGACTGCTTTGCACACTCTTGGCATTCTCTTGATGAGCTTCAAGAAGTAGTCACCAGAAATGGTATTCCAACAATCTTGAAGGAGTTCCCAGAGATACTTAGCACTTGTTGGACCTTTTGCCTTCACTCTGCGGTCCAGCTCACCCCAAACCATCTTGTTTGGGTTCAGGTCTGGAGACTGTGGAGGTCAGGTCATCTGGCGTAGCACCCCATCACTCCCCTTGTTGGTCAAATAGCCCTTACACAGCCTGGAGGTGTGTTTGGGGTCATTGTCCTGTTGAAAAATAAATGATGGTCCAACTAAATCGGATAGAATAGCATGCCGCTGCAAGAAGCTATTTTACCATGAAGGCCTGCTGCAAAAAGTCTCCTCTTAACAGTTGTTGAAGAGATGTGTCTGCTGCTAGAACTCTGTGTGGCATTGACCTGGTCTCTAATCTGAGCTGCTGTTAACCTGCAATTTCTGAGGCTGGTGACTCGGATAAACTTATCCTCAGAAGCAGAGGTGACTCTTGGTCTTCCTTTCCTGGGGCGGTCCTCATGTGAGCCAGTTTCTTTGTAGCGCTTGATGTTTTTTGCAACAGCGCTTTGTGACATTTTCAAAGTTTTCCCAATTTTTCGTACTGACTGACCTTCATTTCTTAAAGTAATGATGGCCACTCGTTTTTCTTTACTTAGCTGCTTTTTTCTTGCTATAATACAAATTCTAACAGTCTATTTAGTAGGACTATCAGCTGTGTATCCACCTGACTTCTGCACAACACAACTGATGGTCCCAACCCCATTTATAAGGCAAGAAATCCCACTTTTTAAACCTGACAGGGCACACCTGTGAAGTGAAAACCATTTCTGGTGACTACCTCTTGAAGCTCATCAAGAGAATGCCAAGAGTGTGCAAAGCAGTCATTAAAGCAAAAGGTGACTATTTTGAAGAACCTAGAATATAAGATATATTTTCAGTTGTTTCACACTTTTTTTTTAAGTATATAATTCCACATGTGTTAAATCATAGTTTTGATGCCTTCAGTGTGAATGTACAATTTTCATAGTCATGAAAATACAGAAAAATCTTTAAATGAGAAGATGTGTCCAAACTTTTGGTCTGTACTGTACATTGGAGAAATGTTGGCAAAATCTGATGATTTTAGCAGGATTTAATTAATATTGGGGGTATGCTGACTTTCTATAAGAGCAGCAAAAAATGATCTATGTTTTTTAACGATACCCAGTCTAAGTAGAAATGCAGCAGGGGTATAATAGACAATTTAATACTTAACATTTAATTAGAGATGTAAAATATGTAAAAAGATTTTAAAAAATCTGTTTATGGAGACAGCAACAGTATATCCTCAACTGGCATGGAAATCCACAATAGAGAAAGAGGCTTTGGTCTCCTTAGTTACCAATGGGCAATAGCTGGCAGTGACCAGACAGGTAAAACGGTCAGCTAATTGCCCATTCACAATGTCCAGTCAATGCTTAGAATGGACAGTATAAGTCACAATGGCAGACTAATTTCTTCTGTAACAGTGTAGAATAGACAGTGATAAATGTAGCCCATATGTATGAAGCTGAATACTAAAGAGTACGTCTGCAATAAGTGGTCTAAACCTCTTTGTTTATATAATCACACAATACAAATACAGATAAATAGAAAATAAATGGAATGTCCTCAACCGTTAGTAGTGGAGTGTGTGTATGACGTCAGGGGATTCTCCTCAGAAGAAAAACAGGCATTGGTCCAGGGAAGAAGCATATATTTCTGTCCTTTTCCATCCCTATATGGTCTGCACTGTCCTGACACCCCTTTGCTCCTGCCCTAACAAAAGCAATCCACATCTAGTCACTGCAGTAGTTAGCCCTGCAATCCCCCTATAGTCCCAATGCGTTTCTTCCAACCGGAGTCATTAGGGGACCTATGGATATGGCGCAACAGGATCTAGGCTATTTTGCTAGTTGCCAAAAGAAACATGACTGTCTCCACTAGTTCTCTCTAACTAAAAGTTAAGTATTAAATTGTCTATTATACACCTGGTGCATTTATGCTGACTTTCTCCAGGCACAGATGATGGGGGAAAAAGGGATTGTGCATGTTGGATTGCAACATACATGATCGTTTGTTCTGTCCCCATTTTAAACAAGTGCACACTGGCCTGAGATGGACAACAAGTGAATATGGAAAATGTGCAGAATAGCTGTGAGGAAAAATGAGTGATTAGTCGAAAGCTATGGCAGATATATTGGGATATTTGCTGCCAGATTTTCCACAGATAACAGATGAGCAGCAGGGAAACAGTTTGTGAGGTGAAAATTGTCCAAAGCATGGATCCCCCTTTAACCGGTTTATAGTGAATATAATGCTATTGGGAATTACAGTTTTTCAGGGTCAAGAAACCAGCTTATTGTTCTGATAATTACTGATTAGCCATCTTTACCTTCTTCAGTCTTTTCCTTCCCCTGGTTGAACATAATGAACTTTTTTTTTATAAATTGTACTAACTACCGAACTATATAAATGGACCATTTACTTATGGACTTATAACTGAGTCATCAATAGTCTATTAGCCTCAAGATTTGGATGAAAGGCAAGTTTTCCAGAATAACTTTCATTTCAAAGATCGAAAAATGTTCAGTCATCAAGTGTCTGCCATTAAATACAGGGAAATTATGTGTTTGGCCATATTCCAAGTATAATTGCAAGTGATTGGGAGAGGTGGTTACCCACAATAAATAGAATAGGCAAGAAAGACTGTAGTTAAGAACAGTCAAAGCTTCACAATGGCAGGCATCTAAGCACAAAATCATTAAGAGGCTGCATTACCAAATATACAAAGCGCCAGGGACTGCAACTAAACAAAGTCAAAAGCATGGAAAAAATAGAAAAGCAAAAACCAGGAACAGAGGACAATAACTGGTACTAGAGTTAGAATGAATAAAAGTCATGGCAGCATACAAAATTTGGGCAACAGATTTGGCAAAGAGAATAATTTCTTTTTTTTCACTTAAGAAAAATGTACAATTTACAACATTTAACAGTAGAGGTCTAAGATAGCATGGAAAAACTTTACTTCTTCACTTAATCTATCACAGCTGTGACTTCGACAATTAGTTTGTGTCAAATTATCAATATTGTGGCCAGCATTTTGCAGAACTACTGGCTGGAGGGCTGCAGACAGTGGTGGTGTTACTTCTGCTGCTCCCTTATTTTTAGCTGTAGTGTTTTTTTTTTCTTTTACATTACCTTGTCTATTGCCATCTCCTCATTTTATTTTACCATACATGTTGAACAACAATATAATTAACTTTTGACAATCTTTTCAACCTCAGTAACTCAACTCTTGCTAAAAATTATATAATAAGAACTGCTATGCAGGTAGGTACACCTACAGACATTAAAATGTGGACACAGGCTGCAGTATACATGTGGCATGGATAATTGTCTAACTGTATTAGCAAAACAGGTATGCAAAAACACACATGTACAGTTAAATCTCAACCTGTTTCTTTTTAAAAATAAAAGAACTTCAAACCCTATGAAAACAAATATGTAAAAATAAATAGCTAGCCACATGTGCATTTTATGAGGTAGACAGTAGTGTTGAGCCACCCCCGTAGTGTTCGAGTTCGGTTCGGTTCGTCTAACACCCGTGTGTTCGTCGAACTGTTCGTCGAACACCTTCGAACACCGTTAAAACCAATGGCAGGCAAACAAAAACACATAGAAACACATAGAAAACACCTTCAAAGGTGTCCAAAAGCTGACAAACTGCTCAGAAGACATAACTAACACATGGAAAAGTGACAAGTACATATAGTCATGCGAAAATAAAAGAGGTGGAGGAGTAAAAGGAGGGGGAGACACAGATATAGGCATGTCATGCCCTTCTAAAATCCAAAAAGTGAGAAGCCGACACGTTCAGTCCGCTCCTGCCCGTGCCACCTCCGTGTCGCCGGGTTTGTGCCAGAGCCGCGGTGAACCCTGATGGCCAGCCCCCCTCTCCCAATACTGGTGCCTGTCCGCTGGTTGGTCGAGCGAGCCCCCCTGTGGTGGAGGCAGCTCTAAGCTTTTTAATTTAAATTGTCTCTCTAATTTGAATGAATACACTTTAAATCCATTTACAAGGATCTATTGGAGGGCAAGTCTCATGCCAGCAGCCGCGTAATTCCAGCTCCAGTAGCGTCCACTAAAGCTGCTGCAGTTAAAAAGCTTTTATAAGGATCGAGCTCGGCTGTCCACCGCAAGGCATCCTACTGCCAGTCCCAGCCCCTGTGCCTTGGGGTGCCTCCTGATGCTCTTCACTGAGTATCCCGTGGTCCCGAAGCATTTCCTTTGAAAAAATGAAGTGTCCAAACTACAGGTGGTGTAGCTTGCTTAACAGCCGGGATAATCCGCTGACTAGCAGACCCTGCTACTAGGCACAAAGTATTTCCTGGGCTAGATGCAGTTAAAAATTTGTAATTAGATACTCTCGTTGGATGCTGAGAAAGCATTCCATAGAGTCTCCTGGCACGCCATATATGATTCTCTTAAAAAGCTTGGGGTAGGGGTCTAGGGGACCCTTTTATAGCCAAAATCACGGCCCTGTATCGCAATACGTCACCAAGGCTGAAGATAAATGGAACTGTAGCACCCTGAGGGCTCGGTTGCTACAGAGGTATTGCACCTCACCCAGAGGTGTGATATCTCACTCTCAGGTAAGGATGGAGTGTGGATCAGGACCCGACACCTGCATGCATTACACCACATTGCCGTGGGGCAGGGCGACCAATATGCCCCTGAGATGGGCACGACAGTCCCTGTCCCTGGCTGGAGTGGGGGGAGGGAACACTGAGGAAGGGGAACCCTGTAGTGCAGGAGCAGGGAGGAAGCAGTTCCTGGGTGCATTGAGAAGGGAGTATAAAAGGTGGGCACCATCTTAGTTCAGTGCAGAGAAGTCTGAGCAGAAGTGGCAGGGAACAGGGGCTCTGCATGAGCTCTGCTCCGGAGGCGGGCCTGGTAACAGAGGCCCAGGCCTGGAAGAGGGAGAAGGAAGGAAGAGGAGCGGAGAAGGCTCCAGGAACGAGGAACGAAGGGATCTCAGGGGTGCGGACGGGCGAGTCGCCACCGCACGCCAGAATCCACCTGCGTGGAGGGGTCAGGCCAAAGGGGAAGACCGGTCCCCGAAACTAGTGGAGGCAGGAAACGACCCTCAGCTAGAAACAGGAGGCTGTGACATTTTATGTGGCGCAGCCCCTCGCTACACCCGCTAGGAAGGCACCACATAGGGTCAGGGAAACTGGCGCCAAGTTTACCAAGAGGAGGCCCGAGGCAGCCGGACAGAAGGGTTGGTAAGAAAGGCCAGACAAAGGACACACAAAGGGGGTCCTGTGAAGCGCTCCAAAGTTATCTGGGAGTTGTCTGAGCCCCTCACCTGGTGAGCACAGTACGACGTGGGCAGTCGTTACCTGCAGACGTGGTCTGGATAATAAGAACTGTGAGTAAAGGCCCTGGACTGCATCACTGACTCCGTGTCATTACTGCTGCTGCCCTGCACCATCACCCCCATCCTCCGCATACACTGCCCTGAGGCTATACTCCTCCCGTGGGGAGTTATGCTACGCTCTGCTGCACCCACAACACCAGCCTCAGCGGTCTGCCCTGGAGCGGCGGTTCACTCTGACCGCAATCCACGGGTGGCGTAGTCGGACATTTAAACATCAAAACCACATAAATAGTTCCACCACTGGTTTGACCGCCCTGAGCCACGGAACCGGGTTGCCGCCACGGAGACTACAACCACCAGCATCCACCAAAAAGGGTCCGGCTCCGGGTGTCCCAAGGCCCAGGGGGCGCGTCAGAACATTTTCATCACCTTTCACAATCACCAATGGGACAAGGCAGGGATGTTCTCTGTCCCCTCTCTTATACATCCTAGTGACGGAGCACCTGCTCTCATCAATTCGCCATAACCCCAATATTAGGTGGATTGAGGTGGGAGGCACCGAGTACAAGTGCTCTCTATTTGCTGATGATGTCCTAGTATATATCACTCAATCACATATATCCATCCATGCTGTTATGGCTGAAATAGATCACTTTATTACATGGTCAAATTTTAAAATCAATGCAGCGAAGTCTGAGGCCCTCGATGTCTCCCTCCCCAAATCCATATAGGATTCCATCCAGTCCAACTTTCCCTTTGCCTGGCCCTCACAGGGTATCAAATACTTAGGAATTCCTATTCATAGAGACCTCTCCCATCTATGTTATCTTAATTTTGGGCCCTTTATTGAACAACTCCATACAGACCACGGTTGGCAAGTTAGAACTGTAAGATTCACTACGTGAACCACTGGTGTTTTGTGGAAAAGCACATGTACACTGTGTTCCAAATTATTATGCAAAAAGTGTTTAGGAGTGATAAGGGAAGAATTTGTTTGTTTGTCAGTTAAACTCATTGATGGTGATGTGTGTCAGGGCTCTTTATATCACTGTAAGCAATTGCAGACACCAGTGCTAATTAGTTTGGCAGGTGTGTCCAATGAAAGGCAAGACTACTTAAGAAGGCTCTCTCACATTATTCAGCAGCCTACATTTTCTGCCAAAATGGGAAAGAAAAAGGATGTGTCGGCTGCTGAGAAGCAACAAATTGTGGAGTGTTTAGGTCAAGGCATGACTACAATCAACATTGTGCGATGATCAGGATGAAGTGTCTTGGCAATCAAGAAGTATGTAGCTGATTCACAGTACACACGTGTGTGTGCTGATAAGGGCAAATTGAGGACTCTTTCCTACAGGCAATTACGTCAGGTTGAAAGAGCAGCGGCAAAAAAGCCTTGTCATAGCAGCAGACAAGTTTTTGAAGCTGCTTGTGCCTCCAACGTCCCCCGAACAACAAGATGCAGGGTCCTTCAGAGGTTTGCAGCTGTGCATACGCCATCCTGTCGACCTCCTCTATCCACTTCACACAAGCAGAAACGGCTCCAGTGGGCCAAACATTACATGAAGACTGATTTCAAAACTGTTTTGTTCACGGATGAGTGCCGTGCAGCGCTCGATGGTCCAGATGGATGGAATGGAGGATGGCTGGTTGATGGACACCCCACGCAAACATGGCTACAGCGCCAACAAGGAGGAGGTGGAGTAATGTTTTGGGCTGGAATCATGGGGAGAGAGATTGTCGGCCCCTTTAGGATCCCTGAAGGCGCTAAAGATGAACTCCATAATGTATGTGGATTTTCTCAAACAGCACTTCCTGCCATGGTTCAAGAAGAAGAACCGTGTATTTCACAGCAAGATCATTTTTCTGCATGATAATGCACCATCTCATGCTGCACATAAAACATCTGCATCTCTGGCTGATATGGGCATAAAAGGGGACAAACTTATGGTGTGACCCCCATGCTCCCCTGACCTCTACCCCATTCAGAACCTTTGGAGCATCATTAAAAGGAGTGTCTATGATGGCGGGAGGCAGTTCACATCTAAGCAACAGCTCTGGGAGGGTATTCTGTCCTCATGCAAAACAATTGAAGCAGAAACCATTCAAAACCTGACAAATTCAATGGACGAGAGAGTTCAGAAGCTCCTTTCGAACAAGGGGTCCTATGTGAAAATGTAACATCACCTAGAATAAAGTTTTGAGTTGAAAACTGTTTGATTTCAGTTTCTAACAACCTGCTAATGCTTATAATTTCAAAAATGACCATTTTTTTGGTCTTTATTAAAATGAAAAGGTTGATCGAAAAGTTTGGGGGATCTAAGAGTGTGGCAACCCAGTAGTCATGATTACTTCGAATTCTGACAATATGAGGGTCATGCTGCAGGTAGTGCAGCAAGAAGGCACTTATGTGTCTTGCGCATCTCGGAGCCCCAAAATTATTTTCCGGGCTAGATGCAGCTAAAAATTATTTTTAATTTTAAATCTGGTGGAGCTTATTATAGATGGCCTAATAGGATCAGTGCTGCACACTGCTACAAAGCCCAAATTATTTTCCAGTCAAGATACAGATAAACATGATTAGTAATTTGAAAGCTTAAAACGGTTGGTAGGGTGATTTTAAACAATCATCAAGCTTTTACTCTCCCCAAGATGACACAGGGGTAGAAAAGTCGTTTCGGATCCATGATTTGTTCATCTTTATGATCGTGAGTCTGTCTACATTATCAGTGGAGAGCCGCGTGCGCTTATCTGTCAGCACACCACCAGCAGCGCTGAACACACGTTCAGACAGAACGCTGGCTGCGGGGCATGACAAGATCTCCAAGGCGTAAGTGGCTAGCTCCGGCCATTTATCCAGATTGGAAGCCCAAAAAGAGCAAGGGTCCAGTGACACAGTCGTGGCTTCAATGTTTACTTGGAGATACTCCTGTACCATCGTCTCTAGGCGTTCACTATGTGTCAGACTTCTTGTCTCCTGTGGCCTTGCAAAGGATGGGCTAAAAAAGTGGTGAAATGATTCCGCAAAATTGATGTTACCACCAGATACTGTGGTTCTGTTACGGTTTGAGTGCTGAACACTTGACGGTCCCACGGTTGGCAAGTTGGAACTGTGAGATTCACTACGTGCACCACTGGTATTTTGTGGAAAAGCACATGTAAGATTCTGCAACAGTCTCTGCTGATACTCCTGCATGCGTGCATCCCTTTCTATGGCAGGAATAATTTCTGCAAATTTACTTTTGTACCGGGGATCTAACAGTGTGGCAACCCAGTAGTCAGGATTATTTCTAATTCTCACAATTCGAGGGTCATGTTGCAGGTAGTGCAGCAAGAAGGCACTCATGTGTGTTGCGCATCCAGGAGCACCAAGTCCCTGTTGTGTTGGTGGCGAGGTAACAATCATGCTTCCTTCCTCTGTCCTCTCCCCCCAACCTCGCACAACAGAAATGTGATCAAGGTCTCCCTCATCTGATGAGTCTTCCATCAGTTCGTCCTCCACTTCTTCCTGGGCTCCTGCACCTTCCTCACTAGTTTGGTTGCTACCATGCGCCCTGGTAAAACCATCTCCCCCACCCTCACATGCCTGCCGCCTTGGTGCTGCCGACCGTCTGGACCTTGCAGATGTTAGCCCTTCCGCATACAACTCCTCCTCCTCTACTTCCTCCACCTCCTCTTGTGCCACCACCTGACTCCGAATTCTGTTTAACATGTGCTCCAGCATGTAAATCACCGGAATAGTCATGCTGATAATGGCATCGTCAGCACTAAACATCTTCGTCGCCATTTCAAAACTGTGCAGAAGGGTGCATAGGTCCCTGATCTGAGACCACTCCTCCAGCGTGATTTGCCCCACCTCTGAATCTCGTTGGCCCAGGCTATACATCAGAACGTATTGCACCAGGGCTTGTCGGTGCTGCCACAGTCGCTGCAACATGTGCAGAGTTGAATTCCACCGGGTAGGCACATCGCATTTTAGCCGGTGAAGTGGCAGGCCCAACGACTTCTGTAGAGATGTAAGTCGCTGAGCTGCGGGATGCGAACGGCGGAAGTGAGCACACAGCGACCGTGCCCTCTGCAGAAGGCCATCTAGTCTGGGATAGTGGGCTAAAAATTGCTGGACAACCAGGTTCAACACGTGAGCCATACAAGGCACGTGTGTGACATTGCCCCGGCGAAGGGCCGCACCCAGGTTTGCAGCATTGTCGCACACGGCCTTCCCTGGTTTCAGGTCCAGTGGAGACAACCATTCATGAAATTGGTTCTCCAGAGCTGACCACAACTCCTCAGCTGTGTGACTCACATTTCCCAGACATTTCAATGTAAAAACCGCCTGATGACGTTGAGCCCTACTGCCAGCATAGTAAGGAGGTGTGCAGGATCCCTTCTGCGCAGTTAGAAAGCTTGTGGCATGACCAGACAGGCTTTGGGTGCAGGTGGGAGACCGAGAGGAGGTTGAGGAGGCAGAAGCAGTGGAGGAACTTTGACATAAAGAGGATTGACGCACAACTCATGGGGACGGCAAGACTTGGACAGCAGCCCCTTGTCCTGCTGTCACCATAGTTACCCAGTGCCCAGTCAGCGACATGTAATGCCCCTGTCCATGCCTACTCGTCCAAGTGTCTGTGGTGAAATGCACCCTGTCACACACAGAGTTTCTCAAAGAAGCGGTGATGTTGTGTGCGACATGCTGGTGGAGCGCAGGCACACCTTTCTTTGAGAAGTAGTGCCGACTGGGCATCTGGTACTGGGGCACTGCGACGGACATATGGTCTCGAAAATCCTCTGTGTCCACCAGGCGGAAAGGCAGCATTTCTGTAGCCAAGAGCTTGCAGATGGTGAAATTCAACCTCTTAGCTTTCTCATGGCTAGGAGGAAATGGTCTTTTACTTGTCCACATCTGAGGGACCGAGGGCTGGCTATTGTGCTTAGACGGGGTTGATAAGGGTGTCCCCGGCAAACTGCCGGTCTGTGAGGAAGATGCAGGCGGACATGTTAGGTTGCCTTGATCCAAAGGTGGTGCTATCGATGTCGGACAGCGCTCAACACCAGCTGCTGTTACCACCTCCAAAGAAAATGATGACCTGCCAATCACGCTGGCTGTTGCGGGTAAAGAGGTGGCAGGTCTGCGCCCCAAAACAGGTGTGACTGCTGTCCCCCCAGTCACAGAGGATGAAGAGGCCGCGGATGCACAAGACATGGCAGACGGTGGTTGGCCCGGCCGGCTAGGCCGCATTGTAGCACACTGAGCTTCCCACTGCAACTTATGCTTCATGTCCATGTGCTGGTTCATGCATGAAGTACTCAAACTATGTATTTTTTGGCCTCTACTTAGCTTTTGCTGACAAATGTTACAGATAACACGAGTTGGGTCATCTTTATCGATCTGAAAAAATGCCCAGGCTATGCAAGGCTTAGCACCCATGCGACCTGAAGAGCCACTACGACTTGTGGTGAGAGGCAGAGTTGTGTTTGAGGATGCAGTTGTTGACGTGCTTCCAGTACTACGTCTCTGTCCAGGAAGGCGCAACCTGACCTCGTCGTCACTAGCATCTTCCTCCACCTCCTCTGCTGACCTCATCTCTTGGCTGACTGTGGGTTGACAGTAAGTGGGATCTCCAACCTCATCATCATCACCCTGTGTGTTATCACACCTGTCGTCCTCAGAGCCAACCTGTTCCTGCCCTGACAAAAAACTAAAGTTGTCGCTCCAATCAGGTATTTGAGTCTTATCATCGTCTTCCTCATTGTCTCCACCAACAGGAGTTACAGTTTGGGAATGAGGGTCTACATTATGGTAAGAACCTTCTGCGTCTGGTCCTGGATCCGACTCATAAAGATTCTGGGCATCAGTGCAGATCATTTCCTCGTCTGGATTCACAGAAGCGCTGGAGTCGACCTCTGATTCCCAGGCTATAGTATGAGTAAACAGCTCTGCAGACTCAACCATCTGTTCTACCTCATACTCAGACGGGCAGCTGGAGATTTGGGAGCTGTGAGGAAGCAAGTGCGATTTGGGTGACACCTTTGAGGACTGGAGTATTTGTGATGTTGAAGTTGATGTGGAGGAGAGCCCACTTAAAGGAGCACTTGATATCCGTTGAAGCACCTGCTGTTTTTGTGCCTCATCTGTAATTTGTAGCGATTGGCGTGGCCGTAAGAAAGGAATCTTATCACATTGTCCGCTAAAAGAAGTAGACATTTTAGTTTGGCTGGAAGATGGTCTTTCTTCTGCAGATGTTACTGTTGCTTTAACACCTACCCCACGGACACAACCTTTTTTCCCCTTCCCAACACGCCTATTCCCCTTTCCACCAGCAGCAGGCCTTTTTCCACTCATTTTGGTGGTTAACTAATTCACAACTCTGGAGTTGTTTGCACGAAAAAACAATGGATGGTAACCGAGCAGAGCTGAGTGGCCAAACTGTGGTATTAGGCCAAAACTATTGGCTGGGTTAGATGCAGAAAAAAATATATTCAGTTTGCAACCTGATGTAGGTCAGTATAGATGGACTAATAGAGAAAGTCCGACACACTGCTAGAAGGCCAAATATTTTTTCAGAGCTAGATGCAGAAAAAAATTATATTCAGTTTGCAACCTGATGGAGGTCAGTATAGATGGATTAATAGATCAAGACCCACACACAGCTAGAAGCCCAATATTTTTTCAGAGGTAGATGCAGAAAAAAATATATTCAGTTTGCAACCTGATGGAGGTCAGTATAGATGGACTAAAACAACAAGTCCCACACACAGCTAGAAGCCCAAATATTTTTTCAGAGGTACTGTAGATGCAGATAAAAATTATTTTTAATTTGCAACCTGATGGAGGTCAGTATAGATGGACTAATACAACAAGTCCCACACACAGCTAGAAGCCCAAATATTTTTTCAGAGGTACTGTAGATGCAGATACAAATTATTTTTAATTTGCAACCTGATGGAGGTCAGTATAGATGGACTAATACAACAAGTCCCACACACAGCTAGAAGCCCAAATATTTTTTCAGAGGTAGATGCAGAAAAAAATATATTCAGTTTGCAACCTGATGGAGGTCAGTATAGATGGACTAATACAACAAGTCCCACACACAGCTAGAAGCCCAAATATTTTTTCAGAGGTACTGTAGATGCAGATACAAATTATTTTTAATTTGCAACCTGATGGAGGTCAGTATAGATGGACTAATACAACAAGTCCCACACACAGCTAGAAGCCCAAATATTTTTTCAGAGGTACTGTAGATGCAGATAAAAATTATTTTTAATTTGCAACCTGATGGAGGTCAGTATAGATGGACTAATAGAGAAAGTCCGACACACTGCTAGAAGGCCAAATATTTTTTCAGAGCTAGATGCAGAAAAAAATTATATTCAGTTTGCAACCTGATGGAGGTCAGTATAGATGGATTAATAGAACAAGACCCACACACAGCTAGAAGCCCAATATTTTTTCAGAGGTAGATGCAGAAAAAAATATATTCAGTTTGCAACCTGATGGAGGTCAGTATAGATGGACTAATACAACAAGTCCCACACACAGCTAGAAGCCCAAATATTTTTTCAGAGGTACTGTAGATGCAGATAAAAATTATTTTTAATTTGCAACCTGATGGAGGTCAGTATGGATGGACTAATACAACAAGTCACACACACAGCTAGAAGCCCAAATATTTTTTCAGAGGTACTGTAGATGCAGATACAAATTATTTTTAATTTGCAACCTGATGGAGGTCAGTATAGATGGACTAATACAACAAGTCCCACACACAGCTAGAAGCCCAAATATTTTTTCAGAGGTAGATGCAGAAAAAAATATATTCAGTTTGCAACCTGATGGAGGTCAGTATAGATGGACTAATACAACAAGTCCCACACACAGCTAGAAGCCCAAATATTTTTTCAGAGGTACTGTAGATGCAGATACAAATTATTTTTAATTTGCAACCTGATGGAGGTCAGTATAGATGGACGAATACAACAAGTCCCACACACAGCTAGAAGCCCAAATATTTTTTCAGAGGTACTGTAGATGCAGATAAAAATTATTTTTAATTTGCAACCTGATGGAGGTCAGTATAGATGGACTAATAGAGAAAGTCTGACACACAGCTAGAAGGCCAAATATTTTTTCAGAGCTAGATGCAGAAAAAAATTATATTCAGTTTGCAACCTGATGCAGGTCAGTATAGATGGATTAATAGAACAAGACCCACAGACAGCTAGAAGCCCAATATTTTTTCAGAGGTAGATGCAGAAAAAAATATATTCAGTTTGCAACCTGATGGAGGTCAGTATAGATGGACTAATACAACAAGTCCCACACACAGCTAGAAGCCCAAATATTTTTTCAGAGGTACTGTAGATGCAGATACAAATTATTTTTAATTTGCAACCTGATGGAGGTCAGTATAGATGGACTAATACAACAAGTCCCACACACAGCTAGAAGCCCAAATATTTTTTCAGAGGTACTGTAGATGCAGAAACAAATTATTTTTAATTTGCAACCTGATGGAGGTCAGTATAGATGGACTAATACAACAAGTCCCACACACAGCTAGAAGCCCAAATATTTTTTCAGAGGTAGAGGCAGAAAAAAATATATTCAGTTTGCAACCTGATGGAGGTCAGTATAGATGGACTAATACAACAAGTCCCACACACAGCTAGAAGCCCAAATATTTTTTCAGAGGTACTGTAGATGCAGATAAAAATTATTTTTAATTTGCAACCTGATGGAGGTCAGTATAGATGGACTAATACAACAAGTCCCACACACAGCTAGAAGCCCAAATATTTTTTCAGAGGTACTGTAGATGCAGATACAAATTATTTTTAATTTGCAACCTGATGGAGGTCAGTATAGATGGACTAATAGAGAAAGTCCGACACACTGCTAGAAGGCCAAATATTTTTTCAGAGCTAGATGCAGAAAAAAATTATATCCAGTTTGCAACCTGATGGAGGTCAGTATAGATGGATTAATAGAACAAGACCCACACACAGCTAGAAGCCCAAATATTTTTTCAGAGGTAGATGCAGAAAAAAATATATTCAGTTTGCAACCTGATGGAGGTCAGTATAGATGGACTAATACAACAAGTCCCACACACAGCTAGAAGCCCAAATATTTTTTCAGAGGTACTGTAGATGCAGATAAAAATTAGTTTTAATTTGCAACCTGATGGAGGTCAGTATAGATGGACTAATAGAATGATGCTATGCCCAAAAGATTTTACTTCACTAGGTGCAGTAAAAAAATTGGTATTCTATACACAGGTGGTATATCTTGCAGCACAGATAGGCTACTCCACTGACTAACACACTCTGCAATAGGCCAAAAAGGATTAGCTTGCACAGCACTGGCACAGACCTGCCTGGCAAAAACTGATAGGAACTGATGTAACCTAGTTCTGAAAGGGACTCCAATTACAATTAGTCTTTACTCCCACAACCTATCTATTTAAGAGCACAGACCTCCCTGATAAAAGTCATAGGAAATGCTGTAACCTAGTCCTTAAAAGGACTGCAATCACAACTATTCCCTACTCCCAAGCTATCTGTATATTTGTGCGAAAATTGGCTTGAAATTAACAAGGTATAGCGCACACAGCAACAGCGGTGCCGTCTAACACGCAGCTGCAGCAGTGAGAAAATGGTGGCGACGGGGAAAATGGCTTGGTCTTATAGGGCAAGGACATGTGACATACACTGCCAATGACACATGCCCTTGCTTGTGTGAAAAAAAGCACTTCGCTCCGTGTGTGCGCTGCTGATAGGCTGACAGATTGCACCTCCCCACTGCAAATGCGGGAAAGAGAAAAAAAAATGGAGATCTTCATTGTTCCTGCAGAGATCCATCCCCTGCCCCTCCCCCCACCCCGCTGTACACTCAAACTGCGTATTAACATTAATTTTCATCATTACTGAGAAAAAATCCAGTTATGATTTTGGTGCACGAACAGTTATCGAACATAACCTCGAACAGCCGAATTTTTATCAAATTGTTCGTGTTCGCCGAACGGCTCGAACACCGCCCAAAACAGCTCGAATTTGAGATTGGCGAACAGTTCGAGTAGAACAACGCTCATCTCTAGTAGACAGTCACAATTAAATCTTAATTTTAGGGAATTTTTTATTAAAAATATATATTATTCCCACCACTTCACAGAAATGAGTGTAGTCGTTTGATGCAAGCAAGAATGTTGTCTGAAACTGATTTCAGATTTTTTTTCTGCAGCATCTATTAAACTTTCTTGTTTCTGCTGTCTAGCGTATTTCCCTGCGTTTTTTTACACTGCGTATTTTACTGCTTTTTTTACCTGCGTTTTTTTAAGCAGGTAAAAAAAGCACCTCCATTCACACACTGCGTCAAAAAGCGCATCAAAAAACGCAGTGTGAAAATGAAGGGTGACATGTGTAATGTCACACTTTATTTCAGTGTGACATGTGTACTGTCTGTGTCTGTGTGTCGTGTGTGTACTGTCTGTGTCTATGTGTCCTGTGTGTCTATGTGTCGTGTGTGTGTCCCTAGCAGTGTATGTACAGATTATGGATACTCACCTACCCGATGGATGAGAGACACGTCTGCTTCGTCCCACGCTTGCAGCATCTGCCGTGAAGCGATCAGCAGACTGTCAGCTGACCGGCTTGTGATCAGCTGACCGGCCGGTTACAAGCCGGTTAGCTAACAGCAGATCGGCTCACCGGCAGATGCTGGAAGCGCAGGATTGGGGCGGACTGGACGCCTCTCCCCTGACATCGGGTAGGTAAGTATCCATCCTGCGCCTCCATAAAAAAGCGGTGGAAATACGCAGTGTGTGAACACCGCTGCGTAATTCCATCGCTTATAACGGGCACAATAGAGAGAAAGCGCAGGACGCAGCTGCGTAAAGAATTGACATGCCAATTCTTTACGCCGCTGCGCTTTCCCGCTGCGTAACATTACACGGTGTCTGAACGGCAAAGTGAATTTCCCATTCACTTTGCTGGCAGACACAAAGCACATTGTGTATTTTCAAAAAGCGCGCTGTAATGCAGCGACTTGCTGGCATTACGGTAATGGTCCAGGTTGTGTTTTACCTGACCATGTACCTTCCCCCTCAGGTGACTGGTCACATGACTGTGACATAGCACAGGTCCTGCACGCACAGAATGTCTGTCTGATCACATGACTGTGACATCAGCAAGGTCCTGTCAGTATGTGTGTGTGTGTGCACGGGATGCATATATAAACCCTGCTTGATGGGAGACAGGAGTTCTCTGTGAGAGAGGCGTAAGGCCTGTTCCCGTGTGTGTGGGACACCGACCATGTGAGGCCTAGTGAGGCTGAGTGAAGCCTGGTGCCTGAAAGGCAGAGCCTGGATCCTGTGTGGATGCTAGTGGCCTTGGAAGGCAGAGGCTTGAGTAAGAGTCCTGAAAGGCAGAGCCTGGATCCTGTGTGGATGTCAGTGGCCTTTGAGGGAACGACGGCTAGAGACCCCCACCTGGGAAGCCGCAAAGCCACAGTGGTGGCAGATTATTGATGAAGAGTCTTGAAAGGCAGAGCCTGTATCCTGTGTGGATGTCAGTGGCCTTTAAGGGAACGACGGCTGGAGACCCCTAACTGGGAAGCCGCAAAGCCACAGTGGTGGCAAGCCTAATGAACTGCAGCAGCTAAACCCGGCAAAGGTAATACCCTGTGTTATATGGACATTAATATGGACATAGCTATGTTATTACCTTGCTGAAGGCTGTACCTGGAGCAAGTGGGCCGGTCTGCCACTTGGCTCGTGAACATTATATATATATGTGTGTCGGCGTGCCACTGAGTTGGACCCGGTGAACTGTGGTTTATGAAGTGCAATAAACTGCAGCATTGTGAAATACAGAAAGGACATTGCTGGTGTGCTTTGATTTACCCGGTGCAGCGAGTATCCCCCATTATGATGACTAGTGCTGCCTTACATGTGGTTCGAGAATGCGGGCAACTGCAGTCCGGTTGCTAGGGGCAACTGCAGTCCGGTTGCTAGGGGCAACTGCAGTCCGGTTGCCAGGGGCAACTGCAGTCTGGTTGCTAGGGGCAACTGCAGCCCGGTTGCTAGGGGCAACGGCACAGGACGACGAGTGTGGATTAAAGCATCTGGCTGCAACTCGGTGGGATTGCGAAGATTATCGTCGCACTCAAATCCGGTTTTGCTGTGGCTCGGCGGGGCCACGAAGATTTTTCCGGGGAGAGCGGTGTGTGAATAGTGTCCTGAGGAAATGCAGGAGCAGATAAAAATGGCTGTGAAAGGAGCAGCAACTGAGTCTGAAGCTATTGAGCGATTAGAGCGATTAAAGTGCCTGTTAAAACCGGAGCAGGTATTTGAGAAATGTCTACTTAACATGAAACTGGAGATGGTGCAGGAACCACAGGAGCTGTTGACACCATATGAACTCTCCAGGGGCGCTAGTGTTGTCCCAGAGTGCCTGGGAAGGTGGTAAGAGCTGTTGTGAACTGAGTCCTAAGACTATTATTGATTTTTCTTGTAAAAATTCCCCTGCCGGTGTGGATGTTAAAAAGGGGGCGAAGTCTAAAAAAGGGGCGGTTGTTCCAATCAGCGTGGAGGATAGAAAATCCAAAAAAATTACTGGTGGTAGGTTGGTACCTCCTAAAAATGACAATGTGACCATTGATAACGGGGTAGCTCCAGTAGAAGGGGGTGACGTCAAAGTGGGAGGTGACCTGTTAGTCCACAACACCATGGGGAGTGACACAGACCCCGTAGCTGATGGTGACACTACGAAAGTAGAAGGAGAGGTCAGTCAGGAAGGGCTAGACGAGGTGAGAAAGTTCCCATCTCGTAGACGGCGCAAGGGCCACAAAAAGGTTGCTCCTGTAGACTTGGCTGAAAATGAAAATAAAGAGAATGTAGTACTGTGTGCCTTTGCTTCAAGTGTGGATCCTCCATTAGAGGTAGAAGAGGAGGGGACGTTGCCAGTAGCAACCTCCGGTACGGTACCGAGTCAGAAGGATCTGACAGCCCTGAAAGAGGAGGCGGCCAGTCGTGACCAAGAGCTGGAGCCTATCGGCCAGCAGGGTCAGAGTGACGTGCAGCAATTATGTGAAAACCTGGGGAACATGTCCTCAGACCAGTTGATCCTGGAGTCTGAACAGCAGAAAATACACCAGCTGGTGAAGAACTTACAGCGAGATCTAAAGGGAAGCAACGAGGAAATTAACCAATGGAAGGAAATATTCTACGCAATTAAGGAGGACCGCCGCAAAATCAAGGAAGAGGTTTTGCAGTTGAAGCTTGAGAAGGAGGCGCGGCAGGATGGTGTTTCTGGACGCGAACAAATCCTAGAACGACTGCGCAAACAGCTCAACCAGGAGCTGTGTGACTCCAAGAAGGAGTGTGGTGAACGCAGTAGGGAACTGCAACAGAGTAAGAGAGATTATGAGGATCTCCTCAAGGTGAAGAAAAAACTAGAGGAGGATAAGGCGGGTACAGAGCAAGTGCGCCAAGTGGTTGAGACCACTCTGCAAGACACCCGTGAGGAGAATGATGATCTCCGGGGAAAGACCATAGATCTGGAAGCTCAGGTGATGGAGCTACAGATGTCCTGTGATACTCTCCAGAAGGCGGAGAAGTACCTTAAGGAAACAGTCAGCAAGATGGAAGCTGAGCGAGAGAGGATGGAGGAGTCCATCGGAAAAGCCGCAGACCAGGGCCAGGAGTTGGCCGCTGGTGATGGGAGGTATGAAGCAGATAACTCCTCGAGTGATGTGAGCTCGGATGATTCGGTGGATGTAGGAGCCGAGATCAAGGAGCTCAAGGAGTCGCTACAAACCCATTGGAAGCAGGAAGAGCTTCAGAGACGGGCCGCTGAGAGGCGAGTGGCAGAGCTAGAGGAAGAAGTTTCCAGGCTCAAAAGTCGCATGACAAAGTATCACTCAGTGAACGAGGCCTTCTTGGAGAAGGAAAAGGGCGAACACGTTGCACTCACTCCCTTATACCAAGAGAGGGTGGACCTGAGGAGAGCTAAGAGAGTGTTAACCACAGACAAATATGAGATGGAAGTGGTCAAGATGGAAATTCGTGAAGTTGTAGCTGTGAGTCAACTCAGGGAAAGCATACAGGGTGAAGAAGCTGGAGGTCAGTTGTCCCTGAAACCTGAACTGGTTGATTGTCTGGAAACCACTGGTGAGACCGAAACGTCTCGGTACAAGTGCCTCGTAGATATACCTGAGGATTTGAGGGAAGAATGCACCCGTGAGTCCTTGCATGAGGAGTTTAAGAAGGCCGTGGGAGCCTGTAAGGTGTACTTGACCTCAGAAGCTAAACAGCTGGTGGTCCTGTCCACGACCGAAGTCACAGTGAAGAGGGTGGCTATCCTAAGTGACGTGCACTGGCGATGTATTCGCACAAAGCGGTTTCTCCGGTTGAAGACGGAACAAGCCGTTAGACGACTGGAGTTGATGAGGAAAGCTCACAGTATGCGTGAAGAGGTCATCTGGGTGCCTCATGTTCTGGCGAGGAAGCTCGTTGGGAGTAATGGTCGAGCCATGCAGATGATGGTCAAGAAGTCTGGTGTGGTGGAAGTAAGCAGTCCACGTGATCGTCAGGACTGGATACCAGACGAAGACGGCATGGTATCATTCTCCGCTGTAGGAACAGAAGAAAGCCTGGGATATATGCGCATGCTGTTGGAGTACCGAGTGACCTACCTGCGAGAGGTAGAACAGTTGAATCTCGCTAGACTGCGAGTGGATAGACAGCATCATCTGAGTAGCAGAAGATGGTAGCCATCTAGAAATTATGAGACCAGACAGAGAAAGGGCCCCTTAAATAACAGAACAGCTATAGCTGGAGTTAGGAACCTTTCAAGATGTCCTGAGAGTAGAGGGCGTGGGTTTAGAGGTAGTGAGACCTCCAGTAACTCAGGTTTGAGCAGCCCATACAAACGACCCAATAGAGGACAGACAGTATGGAGTCGAACCGGACCTTAGATACCAGGGCATGTGAGTCACACCGCTGTATGACTGACCGCTGGGAGCGGGGGAGACCTGACAAAGTTACGACTGACCGCTGGGAGCGGGGGAGACCTGACAAGGTTACAACTGACCGCTGGGAGCGGGGGAGCTCTGACAAGGTTACGACCCGGAAAGGTGACCTGACTAAGTCAGTGACAGTGACAAAGGGTAGGTCCCTAAGGAATGGGCTAATGTCGTTGACTAATGTTCTAGGGGCTGAGTAGCACAATTGTAAAGTACATGGTCTCTATGTGAGCTGGGGGTTATAGTGATTGTGTATATTATGTGTTCAACCCCACAAGTTTTAACAGAGGGGGGGGGGATATGTAATGCAGTGACTTGCTGGCATTACGGTAATGTACCATGTACCTTCCCCCTCAGGTGACTGGTCACATGACTGTGACATAGCACAGGTCCTGCGTGCACAGAATGTCTGTCTGATCACATGACTGTGACATTAGCAAGGTCCTGTCAGTATGTGTGTGTGTGTGCACGGGATGCATATATAAACCCTGCTTGATGGGAGACAGGAGTTCTCTGTGAGAGAGGCGTAAGCCTGTTCCCGTGTGTGTGGGACACAGACCGCGTGAGGCCTAGTGAGGCCGAGTGAAGCCTGGTGCCTGAAAGGCAGAGCCTGGATCCTGTGTGGATGCTAGTGGCCTTGGAAGGCAGAAGCTTGAGTAAGAGTCGTGAAAGGCAGAGCCTGGATCCTGTGTGGATGCCAGTGGCCTTTGAGGGAACGACGGCTAGAGACCCCCACCTGGGAAGCCGCAAAGCCACAGTGGTGGCGGATTATTGATGAAGAGTCCTGAAAGGCAGAGCCTGGATCCTGTATGGATGTCAGCGGCCTTTGAGGGAACGACAGCTGGAGACCCCTAACTGGGAAGCCGCAAAGCCACAGTGGTGGCAAGCCTAATGGACTGCAGCAGCTAAACCCGGCAAAGGTAATACCCTGTGTTATATGGACATTAATATGGACATTGCTATGTTATTACCTTGTTGAAGGCTGTACCTGGAGCAAGTGGGCCGGTCTGCCACTTGGCTCGTGAACATTATATATATATATATGTGTCGGCGTGCCACTGAGTTGGACCCGGTTAACTGTGGTTTATGAAGTGCAATAAACTGCAGCATTGTGAAATACCGGAAGGACATTTCTGGTGTGCTTTGATTTACCCCGTGCAGCGAGTATCCCCCATTATGACTAGTGCTGCCTTACAGAGTGCAAAAATGCGCGCAAAAATACGCAATGTGTGAACGCAGCCTTATACTGAGTCTAGCACTGCTGCTGGCGTCTCCCCTTTCTCTTTTTTCCTATCAATTTCAAGGGGTTGTGCCACAAACAAAAGTATATTTTTATCAACAGATCTTGGAATAACAATAAACTGTACAATTCGATGTTTGTTTTTTCTTTAAATGTTCCTGTGCTGAGCTAAGCTTATAAATGTGCCCCTGCTGTGCACTGTGTAATGGCTGTGTCTTACCGTACAGGGACATGGTCTGATCATACTATGGCTTCTTGGAGGACGCAAAGGAGAGCATACAGATAGCACAGAATGGAATCACAGCTGATTATTTTTGTGAGTAAAACATTTCCCTGCTGTTTTTTTAACAATATTTTCCCTCCCAGGAAGAATCAGCTGTGATCCCCTGCTGTAATGTCTGTATAGTCTTTTGCTTCCTTCCCTGGTCAGTAGCTGTGGTTATCTGACCTGTTCCTGCACGGTCGGACTCATCCATTACACTGGGGCACGTTTATAAGATTATCTCAGGAAAAGAACATTTTTTTTAAACATCCAATTGTGGCGTTTATTTTTATTCCAAGATCTGTTGATTAAAACATACTTTTTTTGTGGTACAACCCTTTTAATCTCTATAATATTCATAGACTAATACATTCATTTACTACAGTGCTGCAGTCATACAACAGATTGTTAAAAAAAATCTCTATAGAAAATGGCCTGTCCACTTATAGTTTTAAATTGACATACAGGTGCACAAATATGCTGTGGCCAATATGCCCCAGAAAGGTATTAATTAAGAGCAAACCTTGATGCCATCACTTCTCCAGTTCATATGAGGTCTATTTTGACACATGTAGGGGTGATTTATTAGAGTTAGGGATCATCCAGTATAAAGGTACACCTTGACGTGGCTGTATGGCTTTTATACTTTTCAATAAAAGAAATGTTAATTAAGTACCTTACATTTCTTATGTTCACAGCAAAAGTGGAGTTCATAATCACAGTATGTCAGGACTAGAACCCAGCACCTCTTGTGCATCATGCGGCAGCTCTTCCTACTGAAGCTCGCTGGTCAGTTTCTGGCTAACCTAGATTCTAGTACCTGTATTATTCCTGAGTAGCTCCACCCTATATTGTACCTGATTGGCTTCATCCAGATTGTATACCCTACTGAAACCTGGCCTGGCACCTCCCTCCTTGCGAGATTATTGAGCTCCCAGCCTCTAGTCAAGCACTTTCTTCGCCTGCTGCTTCCTACAAAGACAATATTGCTTTATTGTATATCGAATTCCTGGCTTCCCTTACTATGCAACCTGCTAAACCCTTCAGATAATACTGCTTTCCTGTGTATCGAATTCCTGGCTTTCCTGACTACACTACCGACTGGTGCTGCCCCTAGTGGTTGCAATAGCACTAATCCAACCCAGGTCAGTTTGTAACAAAGTATGCTGACGCATAGTGTATGAATACAGTAGATATAAAAAGTCTAATACCCCCAATTAAAATGATAGGTTTTGTCATGTACACAAATCAACAAGAAGAATCATTTCAGAACTTTTAATGCCACCAATAATCTGTACAATTCTATTGAAAAATGAACTGAAATCTTTTGCGGATAGCGAAAGAAAGTTCTAGAACAAAAATAATGAGGTTACATACTGTAAATATATTATGTACACCCTAAAGCCTTATTCAAACGGCCATGTTGCATGTACTTGTTCTATCTGTGTTCTTCACACAACACGTACCGTTTATACTTTATGGGGTTGTTCACACGTCCATGTTTTTTTCCTAGTCTTTCCATGCAAAACTCACAGAGACATGTCCGTTTTTTTTCCGGTATTACAGATAAAAACTATCAATATAAGTCTATATATCCATGATAAACTTGTACAGTACACGGATGGTATCCGTGTGCCATTCATATTTAATATTGCAAAGGATAGAAGCTTTGTGATTTATTAATTTATCCATTAGTGAAAAACACTGATGACACATTGATGAAACAACAGACACATAGACCATACATTGATTACACACTGATCCAAACAACATTGGTACCATTTTTTCACATACGTGTTTAAACTTATTTAACCTAAAACTATTACTTTATAAAAGTACCCTTTGACTTTATGACAACATTCAGTTTTTTAGGTAGGTGTCTGTCAGCAAAACACATCTAGAATTGCCAATCATTGCCTACACTTCCTTGCATTAGAGCTCCAAATCTGTCAGATTCTTAGGGCATCTCCTGTGTACAGTACTTTTCAGGTCAACCTACAGATTTTATATTGAATTAGATTTTGCTCTTGCTGGGTCATTTCAAAACTTTGATTTTCTTCTGTTAAAGCCATTCTTTTGTTGATTTTGAGGTTCTGCTGGCAGGTGTCTTTATCTTAAGTTTTTTAGCAGAGGCCAGAAGGTCTTGATGCAAAATTGACTCATATTTGGAACTCTTCATAATTCCACCTTGACTAATGCCCCAGTTCCAGCTGCACCATAATACTGCCTCCACCATGCTTCACTATAAGGTTAGTGTTTTTTGAAGATTCGTAGTGTTGGCTTTGCGCCACACATAACTTTTGTAATTATGGTCAAAATGTTCAACCTTGGTCTCATTAGATCCTAACACGTTTTCTTACATGCTTTTGTCAAACTTGATGAAGGTTTTGCAAAATATATCCGGGCTTTGATGTTTTTATCAGTAAGAAATGGTTTCCATCTTGCCATTCTACACCAGAAGCTAGACATAGGAAGAATACAGGAAATTGTTGTCACAAACAGTATACATGGAATTTGATATCAAAACGTACCTTTGACACCTATCATAAATAAATGCATGAAAATGCACCATATACACTGTATACTGTATACATTGTAAATAGATCTATGTATAATATAGTTACATAAATAACTTACATGATCGCATTGTTACTACCTAGCTGGAACTCCAGTGTTCCTAAGAACAGGTATGCTTTGTCTTTGTTCTTGGCAAATGCCTTGCATGCTCAATTTCTTTCTATTGAAGCCATAATAATCCAAGATTTAGAAGCAGTCAAGCACTTTTTCTCAGCAATCTACACATTATGTAGTAAAAATGTATAGTGGAAATCCCAATTCAAGTATTATAGTGAGAACCTACCATACTTTACAATATATGACATTAATCACATTATGATAGTAGAATTTTATAGAAGAACATTCACTTTTGAGAACTAATCTGTTCCTGTTAATGGCACTGATGCCATTAGGAAAAAGGTACAGTCTTTTTATGTAATTTTTCTAATAATTCAGAATTATTATAATTTTATAATTAATATGTTACAGCTACTTCTTTAAAATACTGGCAATAGTCCTGAGAAAGATAAGTAGTTTCCTTTAAAATTCATTTAAATGAAATTATTTATTGTGCAAATCTTGTAGCTAGAGTCTGGAATAGAATACACATCATAGCACCTTCTATAGTAAAGTAAAGGCACCAGTTCATCAAAGCTTTTATGCCAAAATAGTGTTGTAAAAGCTTTTAAAAGTCAAAAAATTTTGGCTCAACTTGGAGCTGTGGCTTTCCATACAACAGAAATCTCACAGGAGATTCTCCTGTGGCGCACTAAGGCGCCCACCACTCGTCAGACATTCCAAATTCATGAAGAGGTATGCACCCCTTTATGAATAAAGAGCGTTTCACTCCACCACACCCCCTCATCAATACCGGCGATAAAATTGATGATCTTGATTAATCGGGGCCATAGTGTTTATGAATATTGACTTTAAACTGAACACTTGAGATGAACAAATATTTGAAATTGCAATTTGTTAGCTTCGCAGAATTTCCAAACACTTTGATTTGTGATGAATGATATTACTGCAAAGCCTCAAATTGCACAAAAAATATGTGAACTCTGAGGTCTCATAGCTCTGTATTGAGCCCCTTTGAGCTCTTTAATGTAAACTCAGCCTTATTAATAAATGTGGCCTCAATCTATCTGGCTAGGGAAAATGGATAGTAACTGGTAACCTATTTAATAACACACTGTGGTATCAGACTTTTTAGGCTACTTAAATTGCAACAATAGATCAAAAATGATCTTGAGGAAGTGCCTGACTCGCTGATATTTTTACAAATAAATCGGAGCAAATGGAAGGAGCTGAGGATTTTTCACACAGGAAATGCAAAAATGATCCCTCTTTGGTATCAAGAGCTTTGTTTTTTTTAAATAAGGAAATAATAGGTTTTTGACAATCCATCCAAAAATTATGGTTTTATGTGTGTGAGTAAGTGAATGTGAGTAAGTAATGGTTTTTATCAACTAGGGGTGAAATATGGCTCTTTTGAAATCCGCAACAGGTTCGCTATTCATAAAATGATTAAGCAATTACAAAAGCTTTGTATCAAGTTGATTAAAAATTACTTCATTTTTAGGGAGCAAGAACATGCTTGTTGTTTTCAATATAAAGAGGCAATGGATTTTTATCAATTTTCTGTGCAAAAAAATGATCCCTATTTTGTGTACCCTCTAAGTACACTTACCAGCAGGAATACAGAAGAGCTATAAGACTCAGTTGGCTGCCAGGAGATGTGTGGCTGTGCAGTGGCAGTGAAAGATGTGTAAGGCCAGAAATTGCAGCCTCAGAAGCATCAGTACTACATTATAGATTAATGAAATAAGGTATTCTGGACCAAAACAATAATTTAGAAAGGGAAGGACTCAAAGCAATATGTAACCAATAAAAACTATAAAGTCATGACCTCCAGTTAATCAATAAAAATATTTTTTTTATTACAAAAAGCACAAGAAACACAATAAAAATGCCATGCAAGAAAGCAAATGGTACAATATATATTGGAATAGTTCATGTGAAGACGTAGAATGATTTTTTTTATGTTTGTAACCCTGGTAGTGGTATATGACTTTTTCTAGTCTGACAGGTTCTGAATGGGTGTGAATGCTTCTTATTTTCTACTTTTCATATTGGGAAATATGCCGTATTTTTCTGACTATAAGATGCGCTGGACCATGAGACAAGCCCCATATTTCAGGGTGGAAAATAGGAAAAAATATTTTTTATAAGATGGGGGTCCATCTTACAGTCCGAATATGTATCTTACCTGGGGGTGGCGGCGGTGTAGGTGGGTGACAGGAGGCATGGTCCCTCAGGAAGCCGGTCGTGGCATTAGTGGATCAATACTGTGGACCGTGGGAGAAGGGGGTGCCCCAGCAGTGGGGGGTTGCAGTGGTGGTGAAGCGGGATCGCAGAAAACAGGGTCCCTCCCTCAGGAATCCGGCGGTGGCAGAAGGGGTGAGATGCTTCAGGGCCAGTGTCAGTGGTCAGGCAGAGTGGAGTGCATTACTTTTCCGGTGGCCATATTCCTGAAGCCGTAGTCTACAGGGAAATGGCCACCCGAGTCGGCGCATGAGCAGACTGGGATCCCGGCGGCCATTTCCCTGAGGCCTACGGCTTCAGGAAGATGGCTGCCAAAGGCAGCGCTTGCACGGTTGAGATCTCAGCTGGGTCGAGATCCCAGTCTCGTGCGGCCCACGGCTTCAGGAAAATGACCATCAGGAAAGCTCTGCCCGACCGTTTAAATGAATGACCCCAGCGAAGAACCTTCTCATGATCTGGTACTGCTACAAAAGTCTTACCGGGTGGAAGACGAGTTAGATCCAAGGGAGCCACCTTCATCACCTTAGAGGGGTCAATGATGTGCATAGGCTCCTCCTCCTGATCGGAGGACAGGAAGGATCGGGACAAGGCGTCGGCTTTGACATTCTTGTCCGCCGGGCGGAAATGCAAAATGAAGTTGAAGAGGGCGAAGACCAAAGACCACCGGGTCAGTTACTAGATCATCCACCACCTCCTCCTCTTCCACTTCCGCACCACGGCCCTCCTCCTCACTTCGTGGCAATTGTGTCTCATCATCGTCCACCTCTTGTGACAAATTGCCAGCGACACCTTCCTGTGGCCGTGGCTGTTCAAATATTTGGCCATCGTTACATGGGATCTCCGCTTCCACCACTTCAAGCGGAGCAGGCGAGGGGCCCAAATATGGAAATGGACCAGTGAACAGCTCTTCAGAGTGTCCAACTGTGGGATCATTTGCTGTCTGACGACACTCGGCATGGTGGGAGGAAGGAGCATCAGGGTGAGGATGAGTATGCGGTCGAGACTCACGGCTACTAAGACTTGACCGTGTGGAAGACAGACCGGAGGTGGTGGTGCCCAGGTGACTGGAAGTATTATATGCTATCCAATTAATAACCTGTACAAACTGATAAGTTCGCAATAGTGGTGTTGTTGTGTGCTTCTCTAGTAATTCGGTCAAGAATTGGGAGCGAGAAGATGTGGCTGTTGGTTTTGGCACATTTTCACCTTGGCCACGGCCCCATCCTCTGCGCGCACCATCACCAGAACGTCCAGTTCCACGTCCCTTGCCACGCGCCTTGCCCATTGTAAATGAAGTAAAATAGCTTACACTCGCACTATCAATGGCAAAAGGGTAATAAAAAGGAGATTAGAACCGTGGAAGAGGAAAACCACAGTTCTAGTACTCTGGCCTACACCAGAATCTTTTAAACAGATGTATTTGTGTCTGAACAGTCAGCGAGTCACTCAAACTGTTTTCTTTTTATGTAAAAAGGCAAAAAGGTGGATTACACCCAGATTTGAACCGTGGAAGAGGAAAAGCACAGTTCTATTTCTCTGGCCTACACCAGAATCTTTTAAACAGATATATTTGTGTCTGAACAGTCAGCGAGACACTCACACTGTTTTTTTTTATGTAAAAAAGGCAAAAAGGTGGATTACACCCAGATTTGAACCGTGGAAGAGGAAAAAAACAGTTCTAGTTCTCTGGCCTACACCAGAATATTTTAAACAGATATATTTGTGTCTGAACAGTCAGCGAGACACTCAACCCGTTTTTTTTATGGAAAAAGGCAAAAAGGTGGATTACACCCAGATTTGAACCGTGGAAGAGGAAAACCACAGTTCTAATTTCTCTGGCGTATTCCAGACTTTTTTAAATAGATATATTTGTGTCTGAATAGTCACCGAGACACTCAAACTGTTTATTTTTATGGAAAAAGGGCAAAAAGGTGGATAACACCTAGATTTGAACCATGGAAGAGGAAAACCACAGTTCTAGTTCTCTGGCCTACACCAGAATCTTTTAAACAGATATATTTGTGTCTGAACAGTCAGCGAGACACTCAAACCGTTTTTTTTATGGAAAAAGGCAAAAAGGTGGATTACACCCAGATTTGAACCGTGGAAGAGGAAAACCACAGTTCTAATTTCCTGGCGTATTCCAGACTTTTTTAAATAGATATATTTGTGTCTGAATAGTCACCGAGACACTCAAACTGTTTACTTTTATGGAAAAAGGGCAAAAAGGTGGATAACACCCAGATTTGAACCATGGAAGAGGAAAACCACAGTTCTAATTTCCTGGCGTATACCAGACTTTTTTAAACAGATATATTTGTGTCTGAACAGTCTGCGAGACACTCAAACTGTTTTTATTTATGGAAAAAAGGCAAAAAAGTGGATAATACAGAGATTTGAACCGTGGAACTTCAAAACCACAGTTCTAGTTATCTGGTCGAAACCAGACTCTTTTAAACAGATATATTCGTGTCTGAACACTCACAGACACACTCAATTTTTTTTTGGGGGGTGGAAATATTACCAAAAGGTTAATAAGATGGATATTTGTACAGTCTGACTGAGGAAAAAAAAAAAGAGGATTTAGATGAAAAAAAGGATTTTTCCTGGCCCCTGAGACCTGGGGCTAAGTCTAGCAATTTGAGCAGCAGCAGCACACAGGACTGTAATGCAGTGTTTGTTGGTATAACCACTGCATCTCCTATACAGCCTGCCTGCCTGATATCGGGGATGGATATTAGTCCTCAGAAGGACTGTTTGTTTGATTTTGCAGTCTTTAGAGACCCTACACTACCTATTTTGCAGTATAAATCTCTCCCTAGCTCAGCAGTACTCTCTCTCCACTGTCTGATCCGGAGCGACTGTGTCCAAGATGGCGGCGCCCGGTTTTAAATACTCGAGGTGACGCTGTGCGGCCAACCAATCACTGTAATGCCCACAACCAACATGGCTGCGGCATTACAGTGACTGGCTGACAATCCCTGCATGTTCATTGGTTCTGTAAAGAGCGCCAAACATGCAGGGCGGGGACCCGAGCTCCCTCCCAAGTAACCCGAAAATGCTCAGTGCTGACTGAACATCCCAAGTAGTGAGATGCTCGGGCGAGTACCGAGCAGTGTCGATCATGCTCACTCAACACTAGTAGTTACATAAACAAATCTATATACAGTGGTTGCCAAAAGTTTTGACACTTGAAAAAAATGTTGGTTTTCACAATGTTTGTTGCTTCAATGTTTTGAAATCTTTTAGTCAGATGTTTCTATGGTTACTGAAGTACAATTATAAGCATTTCATAAGCTTTTGAACTTTTATTGACAAATACATCAAGTATATGGAAAAAACTCACCAATTACAGGGTTGATACTTATTTTTAAAAAGTTCTGTGATTCGTCCTCCTGACAGCTGAACATCGGCTTCTGGTCCAAATAGTGACTGATGACCACCCATTCTTGCCTAATCAGTGCTTGGAATTTATCACAAATTCTGTGTTTTTGTTTGCTCACTCGCTATTTGAGGAATAACCACATGTTCTCAATGAGATTGAGCTCTAGGGAGATACTTGGCCAAGAGCCAAAAAAATCAATGTTTTCTTCACTGAGTTCACTGATATTTGCTTTGTGAAATGGTGCTCCATCATGCTGGAAAAAGCATTGTTTATCACAGAATTGCTTTTGGGCTGTTGTACCGTTGGGAGTTGCTCTTGGAAGATGTTTAGATACAATTCTTTATTCATAACAGTGTTTTTAGTCTAAATTTATAGTAAGCCCACTACCTTAAATTAAAAGCAACCGCATACATGAATGGTCTCAGGATGCTTTACTTTTGGCATGACATATGACTCATGATAGAAATAACATATCTCTCTCACCCACAAAGCTCTCAACAGTTCTGCATTCCCGTGTAACTCTTCCCTCATCTCTATCTACCACCCTTCCCGTAAATGCCGTTCTGCTATTGATCAAAGACTAACATCCTCAATAATCCAAACCTCCCACTTCCATCTCCAAGACTTCTCGTGTGCTGCGCCAATTTTCTGGAATGCTGTACCCACAGTTTTAAGCGTGCCCTAAAAACGCATTTCTTTGGCCCATTACCTCATCTTACTTATCTAACTATTCCCATTTTGCCTTTACAAAATTTTCCTTCGAATCTAGTACCTTATATCTTCTCTTTACACAGCCTCCATGCATTTAATAGCACTCTGTGTCTGTACAGATACTGGCTGGTGACCGGTTCATGCAGCGTTATTTGAATACCCTATTATATTGATGACTGAACCATACAATATGTGCATTTTTACCATTTACCTTTTGTGCCTCCCCTATTTTCTTATAGATTGTAAGCTTGGAGGCAGGACCCTCATTCCCCTTGGTATCTGTTGAATTATGTGTTACTTTTTAAAGTCTTTATTGTCTGTACATGTCCCCGCAGAATTCTAAAGTGCTGTGGAATATGTTGGTGCTATAAAAATATAAATTAGTACAGTTAAGAAAAAATGAGTGCTTCAATAATAATATCATTCAATCAGATTTTTCAACAGTCTAAAAGAGGACTATAAGAGAAATAATTTTGCATGAAGTACAGGAATTGTACTGCAGAACACTTCATTCCTCATAGCATTATAAACATATTTAAAAAAAAAAAGATGTGTTATGCTCATCTCTCCCCAGCCCTCACCTGTCCCTTATTTCAGATTCCTGCCCGGTCTTCTGGTCAACTTCTAGGTGCCTCCAATACTCTTCCATCTTCACAGAGATCTTCAGCACCTCTGCTGCACAGAATGCATCGTAACGTTATGACTAGAGATGAGCGTTGTTCTACTCGAACTGTTCGCCAATCTCAAATTCGAGCTGTTTTGGGCGGTGTTCGAGCCGTTCGGCGAACACGAACAATTTGAGAAAAATTCGGCTGTTCGAGGTTATGTTCGATAACTGTTCGTGCACCAAAATCATAACTGGATATTTTCTCAGTAATGATGAAAATTAATGTTAATACGCAGTTTGAGTGTACAGCGGGGTGGGGGGAGGGGCAGGGGATGGATCTCTGCAGGAACAATGAAGATCTCCATTTTTTTTTTCTCTTTCCCGCATTTACACTGGGGAGGTGCAATCTGTCAGCCTATCAGCAGCGCACACACGGAGCGAAGTGCTTTTTTTCACACAAGCAAGGGCATGTGTCATTGGCAGTGTATGTCACATGTCCTTGCCCTATAAGACCAAGCCATTTTCCCCGTCGCCACCATTTTCTCACTGCTGCAGCTGCGTGTTAGACAGCACCGCTGTTGCTGTGTGCGCTATACCTTGTTAATTTCAAGCCAATTTTCGCACAAATCTACAGATAGCTTGGGAGTAGGGAATAGTTGTGATTGCAGTCCTTTTAAGGACTAGGTTACAGCATTTCCTATGACTTTTATCAGGCAGGTCTGTGCTCTTAAATAGATAGATTGTGGGAGTAAAGACTAATTGTAATTGGAGTCCTTTTCAGGACTAGGTTACATCAGTTCCTATCAGTTTTTGCCAGGCAGGTCTGTGCCAGTGCTGTGCAAGTTTTTTTCACAGCATTTGGCTGAATCTAGCAAAGCTAATCCTTTTTGGCCTATTGCAGAGTATGTTAGTCAGTGGAGTAGCCTATCTGTGTTGCAAGATATACCACCTGTGTATAGAATACCAATTTTTTTACTGCACCTAGTGAAGTGAAATCTTTTGGGCATAGCATCATTCTATTAGTCCATCTATACTGACCTCCATTAGGTTGCAAATTGAATATAATTTTTTTCTTCATCTAGCTCTGAAAAAATATTGGGCTTCTAGCTGTGTGTGGGACTTGTTGTATTAGTCCATCTATACTGACCTCCATCAGGTTGCAAACTGAATATATTTTTTTCTGCATCTACCTCTGAAAAAATATTGGGCTTCTAGCAGTGTGTGGGACTTGTTCTATTAGTCCATCTATACTGACCTCCATCAGGTTGCAAATTGAATATAATTTTTATCTGCATCTAGCTCTGAAAAAATATTTGGCCTTCTAGCAGTGTGTGGGACTTTCTCTATTAGTCCATCTATACTGACCTCCATCAGGTTGCAAATTGAATATAATTTTTATCTGCATCTAGCTCTGAAAAAATATTTGGCCTTCTAGCAGTGTGTGGGACTTTCTCTATTAGTCCATCTATACTGACCTCCATCAGGTTGCAAATTAAAAATAATTTTTATCTGCATCTACCTCTGAAAAAATATTTGGGCTTCTAGCTGTGTGTGGGACTTGTTCTATTACTCCATCTATACTGACCTCCATCAGGTTGCAAACTGAATATATTTTTTTCTGCATCTACCTCTGAAAAAATATTGGGCTTCTAGCTGTGTGTGGGACTTGTTGTATTAGTCCATCTATACTGACCTCCATCAGGTTGCAAATTGAATATAATATATATCTGCATCTAGCTCTGAAAAAATATTTGGCCTTCTAGCAGTGTGTGGGACTTTCTCTATTAGTCCATCTATACTGACCTCCATCAGGTTGCAAATTAAAAATAATTTTTATCTGCATCTACAGTACCTCTGAAAAAATATTTGGGCTTCTAGCAGTGTGTGGGACTTGTTCTATTAGTCCATCTATACTGACCTCCATCAGGTTGTAAATTGAATATAATTTATATCTGCATCTAGCTCTGAAAAATTATTTGGCCTTCTAGCAGTGTGTGGGACTTTCTCTATTAGTCCATCTATACTGACCTCCATCAGGTTGCAAATTAAAAATAATTTTTATCTGCATCTACCTCTGAAAAAATATTTGGGCTTCTAGCTGTGTGTGGGATTGTTCTATTAATCCATCTATACAGACCTCCATCAGGTTGCAAACTGAATATAATTTTTTTCTGCATCTAGCTCTGAAAAAATATTTGGCCTTCTAGCAGTGTGTGGGACTTGTTCTATTAGTCCACCTATACTGACCTCCATCAGGTTGCAAATTCAAAATAATTTTTTGTCTGCATCTAGCTCTGAAAAAATATTTGGCCTTCTAGCAGTTTGTGGGACTTTCTCTATTAGTCCATCTATACTGACCTCCATCAGGTTGCAAACTGAATATATTTTTTTTCTGCATCTACCTCTAAAAAATATTGGGCTTGTAGCTGTGTGTGGGACTTGTTCTATTAATCCATCTATACAGACCTCCATCAGGTTGCAAACTGAATAAAAAATTTTTCTGCATCTACTACCTCTGAAAAAATATTTGGGCTTCTAGCTGTGTGTGGGACTTGTTCTATTAATCCATCTATACTGACCTCCATCAGGTTGCAAACTGAATATAATTTTTTTCTGCATCTAACCCAGCCAATAGTTTTGGCCTAATACCACAATTTGGCCACTCAGCTCTGCTCGGTTCCCATCCATTGTTTTTTTGTGCAAACAACTCCAGAGTTGTGAATTAGTTAACCACCAAAATGAGTGGAAAAAGTCCTGCTGCTGGTGGAAAGGGGAATAGGCGTGTTGGGAAGGGGAAAAAAGGTTGTGTCCGTGGGGTAGGTGTTAAAGTAACAGTAACATCTGCAGAAGAAAGACCATCTTCCAGCCAAACTAAAATGTCTACTTCTTTTAGCGGACAATGTGATAAGATCCCTTTCTTACGGCCACGCCAATCGCTACAAATTCCAGATGAGGCACAAAAACAGCAGGTGCTTCAACGGATATCAAGTGCTCCTTTAAGTGGGCTCTCCTCCACATCAACTTCAACATCACAAATACTCCAGTCCTCAAAGGTGTCACCCCAATCGCACTTGCTTCCTCACAGCTCCCAAATCTCCAGCTGCCCGTCTGAGTATGAGGTAGAACAGATGGTTGAGTCTGCAGAGCTGTTTACTCATACTATAGCCTGGGAATCAGAGGTCGACTCCAGCGCTTCTGTGAATCCAGACGAGGAAATGATCTGCACTGATGCCCAGAATCTTTATGAGTCGGATCCAGGACCAGACGCAGAAGGTTCTGACCATAATGTAAATCCTCATTCCCAAACTGTAACTCCTGTTGGTGGAGACAATGAGGAAGACGATGATAAGACTCAAATACCTGATTGGAGCGACAACTTTAGTTTTTTGTCAGGGCAGGAACAGGTTGGCTCTGAGGACGACGGGTGTGATAACGCACAGGGTGATGATGATGAGGTTGGAGATCCCACTTACTGTCAACCCACAGTCAGCCAAGAGATGAGGTCAGCAGAGGAGGTGGAGGAAGATGCTAGTGACGACGAGGTCAGGTTGCGCCTTCCTGGACAGAGACGTAGTACTGGAAGCACGTCATCAACTGCATCCTCAAACACAACTCTGCCTCTCACCACAAGTCGTGGTGGCTCTTCAAGTCGCATGGGTGCTAAGCCTTGCATAGCCTGGGCATTTTTTCAGATCGATAAAGATGACCCAACTCGTGTTATCTGTAACATTTGTCAGCAAAAGCTAAGTAGAGGCCAAAAAATACATAGTTTGAGTACTTCATGCATGAACCGGCACATGGACATGAAGCATAAGTTGCAGTGGGAAGCTCAGTGTGCTACAAAGCGGTCTAGCCGGCCGGGCCAACCACCGTCTGCCATATCTTGTGCATCCGCGGCCTCTTCATCCTCTGTGACTGGGGGGACAGCAGTCACACCTGTTTTGGGGCGCAGACCTGCCACCTCTTTACCCGCAACAGCCAGCGTGATTGGCAGGTCATCATTTTCTTTGGAGGTGGTAACAGCAGCTGGTGTTGAGCGCTGTCCGACATCGATAGCACCACCTTTGGATCAAGGCAACCTAACATGTCCGCCTGCATCTTCCTCACAGACCGGCAGTTTGCCGGGGACACCCTTATCAACCCCGTCTAAGCACAATAGCCAGCCCTCGGTCCTTCAGATGTGGACAAGTAAAAGACCATTTCCTCCTAGCCATGAGAAAGCTAAGAGGTTGAATTTCACCATCTGCAAGCTCTTGGCTACAGAAATGCTGCCTTTCCGCCTGGTGGACACAGAGGATTTTCGAGACCTTATGTCCGTCGCAGTGCCCCAGTACCAGATGCCCAGTCGGCACTACTTCTCAAAGAAAGGTGTGCCTGCGCTCCACCAGCATGTAGCACACAACATCACCGCTTCTTTGAGAAACTCTGTGTGTGACAGGGTGCATTTCACCACAGACACTTGGACGAGTAGGCATGGACAGGGGCGTTACATGTCGCTGACTGGGCACTGGGTAACTATGGTGACAGCAGGACAAGGGGCTGCTGTCCAAGTCTTGCCGTCCCCACGAGTTGTGCGTCAATCCTCTTTATGTCAAAGTTTCTCCACTGCTTCTGCCTCCTCAACCTCCTCTCGGTCTTCCACCTGCACCCAAAGCCTGTCTGGTCATGCCACAAGCTTTCTAACTGCGCAGAAGGGATCCTGCACACCTCCTTACTATGCTGGCAGTAGGGCTCAACGTCATCAGGTGGTTTTTACTTTGAAATGTCTAGGAAATGTGAGTCACACAGCTGAGGAGTTGTGGTCAGCTCTGGAGAACCAATTTCATGAATGGTTGTCTCCACTGGACCTGAAACCAGGGAACGCCGTGTGCGACAATGCTGCAAACCAGGGTGCGGCCCTTCGCCGGGGCAATGTCACACACGTGCCTTGTATGGCTCACGTGTTGAACCTGGTTGTCCAGCAATTTTTAGCCCACTATCCCAGACTAGATGGCCTTCTGCAGAGGGCACGGTCACTGTGTGCTCACTTCCGCCGTTCGCATCCCGCAGCTCAGCGACTTACATCTCTACAGAAGTCGTTGGGCCTGCCACTTCACCGGCTAAAATGCGATGTGCCTACCCGGTGGAATTCAACTCTGCACATGTTGCAGCGACTGTGGCAGCACCGACAAGCCCTGGTGCAATACGTTCTGACCTATTGCCTGGGCCAACGAGATCCAGAGGTGGGGCAAATCACGCGGGAGGAGTGGTCTCAGATGAGGGACCTATGCACCCTTCTGTACAATTTTGAAATGGCGACGAAGATGTTTAGTGCTGACGATGCCATTATCAGCATGACTATTCCGGTGATTTACATGCTGGAGCACATGTTAAACAGAATTCGGAGTCAGGTGGTGGCACAAGAGGAGGTGGAGGAAGTAGAGGAGGAGGAGTTGTATGCGGAAGGGCTAACATCTGCAAGGTCCAGATGGTCGGCAGCACCAAGGCGGCAGGCATGTGAGGGTGGGGGAGATGGTTTTCCCAGGGCGCATGGTAGCAGCCAAACTAGTGAGGAAGGTGCAGGAGCCCAGGAAGAAGTGGAGGACGAACTGATGGAAGACTCATCAGATGAGGGAGACCTTGATCACATTTCTGTTGTGCGAGGTTGGGGGGAGAGGACAGAGGAAGGAAGCATGATTGTTACCTCGCCACCAACACAACAGGACTTGGTGCTCCTGGATGCGCAACACACATGAGTGCCTTCTTGCTGCACTACCTGCAACATGACCCTCGAATTGTGAGAATTAGAAATAATCCTGACTACTGGGTTGCCACACTGTTAGATCCCCGGTACAAAAGTAAATTTGCCGAAATTATTCCTGCCATAGAAAGGGATGCACGCATGCAGGAGTATCAGCAGAGACTGTTGCAGAATCTTACATGTGCTTTTTCACAAAACACCAGTGGTGCACGTAGTGAATCTCACAGTTCCAACTTGCCAACCGTGGGACCGTCAAGTGTTCAGCACTCAAACCGTAACAGAACCACAGTATCTGCTGGTAACATCAATTTTGCGGAATCATTTCACCACTTTTTTAGCCCATCCTTTGCAAGGCCACAGGAGACAAGAAGTCTGACACATAGTCAACGCCTAGAGACGATGGTACAGGAGTATCTCCAAGTAAACATTGAAGCCATGACTGTGTCACTGGACCCTTGCTCTTTTTGGGCTTCCAATCTGGATAAATGGCCGGAGCTAGCCACTTACGCCTTGGAGATCTTGTCATGCCCCGCAGCCAGCGTTCTGTCTGAACGTGTGTTCAGCGCTGCTGGTGGTGTGCTGACAGATAAGCGCACGCGGCTCTCCACTGATAATGTAGACAGACTCACGTTCATAAAGATGAACAAATCATGGATCCGAAACGACTTTTCTACCCCTGTGTCATCCTGGGGAGAGTAAAAGCTTGATGATTGGTTAAAATCACCCTACCAACCGTTTTAAGCTTTCAAATTACTAATCATGTTTATCTGTATCTTGGCTGGAAAATAATTTGGGCTTTGTAGCAGTGTGCAGCACTGATTCTATTAGGCCATCTATAATAAGCTCCACCAGATTTAAAATTACTAATCATGTTTATCTGTATCTTGGCTGGAGAATAATTTGGGCTTTGTAGCAGTGTGCAGCACTGATCCTATTAGGCCATCTATACTAAGCTCCACCAGATTTAAAATTAATAATAATTTTTAGCTGCATCTAGCCCGGAAAATAATTTTGGGGCTCCGAGATGCGCAAGACACATAAGTGCCTTCTTGCTGCACTACCTGCAACATGACCCTCATATTGTCAGAATTCGAAGTAATCATGACTACTGGGTTGCCACACTCTTAGATCCCCCAAACTTTTCGATCAACCTTTTCATTTTAATAAAGACCAAAAAAATGGTCATTTTTGAAATTATAAGCATTATCAGGTTATTAGAAACTGAAATCAAACAGTTTTCAACTTAAAACTTTATTCTAGGTGATGTTACATTTTCACATAGGACCCCTTGTTCGAAAGGAGCTTCTGAACTCTCTCGTCCATTGAATTTGTCAGGTTTTGGATGGTTTCTGCTTCAATTGTTTTGCATGAGGACAGAATACCCTCCCAGAGCTGTTGCTTAGATGTGAACTGCCTCCCGCCATCATAGACACTCCTTTTGATGATGCTCCAGAGGTTCTGAATGGGGTAGAGGTCAGGGGAGCATGGGGGTCACACCATAAGTTTGTCCCCTTTTATGCCCATATCAGCCAGAGATGCAGATGTTTTATGTGCAGCATGAGATGGTGCATTAACATGCAAAAAAATGATCTTGCTGTGAAATACACGGTTCTTCTTCTTGAACCATGGCAGGAAGTGCTGTTTGAGAAAATCCACATACATTATGGAGTTCATCTTTAGCGCCTTCAGGGATCCTAAAGGGGCCGACAATCTCTCTCCCCATGATTCCAGCCCAAAACATTACTCCACCTCCTCCTTGTTGGCGCTGTAGCCGTGTTTGCGTGGGGTGTCCATCAACCAGCCATCCTCCACTCCATCCATCTGGACCATCGAGCGCTGCACGGCACTCATCCGTGAACAAAACAGTTTTGAAATCAGTCTTCATGTAATGTTTAGCCCACTGGAGCCGTTTCTGCTTGTGTGAAGTGGATAGAGGAGGTCGACAGGATGGCGTATGCACAGCTGCAAACCTCTGAAGGACCCTGCATCTTGTTGTTCGGGGGACGTTGGAGGCACCAGCAGCTTCAAAAACTTGTCTGCTGCTATGACAAGCCTTTTTTGCCGCTGCTCTTTTAACCTGACGTAATTGCCTGTAGGAAAGAGTCCTCAATTGCCCTTATCAGCACGCACACGTGTGTACTGTGAATCAGCTACATACTTCTTGATTGCCAAGACACTTCATCCTGATCATCGCACAATGTTGATTGTAGTCATGCCTTGACCTAAACACTCCACAATTTGTTGCTTCTCAGCAGCCGACACATCCTTTTTCTTTCCCATTTTGGCAGAAAATGTAGGCTGCTTAATAATGTGAGACAGCCTTCTTAAGTAGTCTTGCCTTTCATTGGACACACCTGCCAAACTAATTAGCACAGGTGTCTGCAATTGCTTACAGTGATATAAAGAGCCCTGACACACATCACCATCAATGAGTTTAACTGACAAACAAACAAATTCTTCCCTTATCACTCCTAAACACTTTTTGCATAATAATTTGGAACACAGTGTACATGTGCTTTTCCACAAAACACCAGTGGTTCACGTAGTGAATCTTACAGTTCTAACTTGCCAACCGTGGTCTGTATGGAGTTGTTCAATAAAGGGCCCAAAATTAAGATAACATAGATGAGAGAGGTCTCTATGAATAGGAATTCCTAAGTATTTGATACCCTGTGAGGGCCAGGCAAAGGGAAAGTTGGACTGGATGGAATCCTATATGGATTTGGGGAGGGAGACATCGAGGGCCTCAGACTTCGCTGCATTGATTTTAAAATTTGACCATGTAACAAAGTGATCTATTTCAGCCATAACAGAATGGATGGATATATGTGATTGAGTGATATATACTAGGACATCATCAGCAAATAGAGAGCACTTGTACTCGGTGCCTCCCACCTCAATCCACCTAATATTGGGGTTATGGCGAATTGATGAGAGCAGGTGCTCCGTCACTAGGATGTATAAGAGAGGGGACAGAGGACATCCCTGCCTTGTCCCATTGGTGATTGTGAAAGGTGATGAAAATGTTCTGATGCACCCCCTGGGCCTTGGGACACCCGGAGCCGGACCCTTTTTGGTGGATGCTGGTGGTTGTAGTCTTCGTGGCGGCGACCCGGTTCCGTCGCTCAGGGTGGTCAAACCAGTGGCGGAACTATTTATGTGGTTTTGATGTTTAAATGTCCGACTACGCCACCCGTGGATTGCGGTCAGAGTGAACCGCCGCTGCAGGGCAGACCGCTGAGGCTGGTGTTGTGGGTGCAGCAGAGCGTAGCATAACTCCCCACGGGAGGAGTATAGCCTCAGGGCAGTGTATGCGGAGGATGGGGGTGATGGTGCAGGGCAGCAGCAGTAACGACACGGAGTCAGTGATGCAGTTCAGGGCCTTTACTCACAGTTCTTATTATCCAGACCACGTCTGCAGGTAACGGCTGCCCACGTCGTACTGTGCTCACCAGGTGAGGGGCTCAGACAACTCCCAGATAACTTTGGAGCGCTTCACAGGACTCCCTTTGTGTGTCCTTTGTCTAGCCTTTCTTACCAACCCTTCTGTCCGGCTGCCTCGGGCCTCCTCTTGGTAAACTTGGTGCCTGTTTCCCTGACCCTATGTGGTGCCTTCCTAGCGGGTGTAGCGAGGGGCTGCGCCACATAAAATGTCAGAGCCTCCGGTTTTTAGCTGAGGGTCGTTTCCTGCCTCCACTAGTTTCGGGGACCAGTCTCCCCCTTTGGCCTGACCCCTCCACGCAGGTGGATTCGGGCGTGCGGTGGCGACTCGCCCGTCCTCACCCCTGGGATCCCTTCATTCCTCGTTCCTGGAGCCTTCTCCGCTCCTCTTCCTTCCTTCTCCCTCTTCCAGGCCTGGGCCTCTGTTACTATGCCCGCCTCCGGAGCAGAGCTCATGCAGAGCCCCTGCTCCCTGCCACTTCTGCTCAGACTTCTCTGCACTGAACTAAGATGGTGCCCACCTTTTATACTCCCTTCTCAATGCACCCAGGAACTGCTTCCTCCCTGCTCCTGCGCTACAGGGTTCCCCTTCCTCAGTGTTCCCTCCCCCCACTCCAGCCAGGGACAGGGACTGTCGTGCCCATCTCAGAGGCATATTGGTCGCCCTGCCCCACGGCAATGTGGTGTAATGCATGCAGGTGTTGGGTCCTGATCCACACTACATCCTTACCTGAGAGTGAGATATCACACCTCTGGGTGAGGTGCAATACCTCTGCAGCAACCCAGCCCTCAGGGTGCTACAGTTCCATTTATCTTCAGCCTAGGTGACGTATTGTGATACAGGGGCTGTGATTTTGGCTATAAAAGGGTCCCCTAGACCCCTACCCCAAGCTTTTTAAGAGAATCATATATGGCGTGCCAGGAGACTCTATGGAATGCTTTCTCAGCATCCAACGAGAGTATCTAATTACAAATTTTTAACTGCATCTAGCCCAGGAAATACTTTGTGCCTAGTAGCAGTGTCTGCTAGTCAGCGGATTATCCCGGCTGTTAAGCAAGCTACACCACCTGTAGTTTGGACACTTAATTTTTTCAAAGGAAATGCTTCGGGACCACGGGATACTCAGTGAAGAGCATCAGGAGGCACCCCAAGGCACGGTTGTTCGACGAACCAAACCGAACTCGAACACTACGGGGGTGGCTCAACACTAGTCTTGAGGCCTAGTCAGTGACAGAGGTGCTGAAGAACACTGTTAAGACAGAAGAGGATCATAGACACCAAGAACGGACCTAATGACTAGGCTATACAAAAGGACAGGTGAGGGTTGGAAAAAAATTTACTTTCTGCTTTAATTTTATTTTTTTCATGACCTTTTAAAATCCAGCAAAATAACATGCAACTGGCTGCTACTTTTTTTATTCACTCCAAGCTAATTGTAAAGAATTCAGTGAATTCAATTAGCCTCAAATCGATTTGTGCATTTTTACCTGCCACTATTAATTTGTAGTGCCTGACTTTTAGCTTTCTGTATGCTAATTTGTAGCAGTGACAAAAATCTAGATCTGTTTTGCTGTATCCTAGAAAACCTTTGCTATGCTCCACTACAGCAGTCATAGAGGGTGTACCATGGAACACTCCACACCCAAGTGAACATTATAAGTATTTGCAACCATAACTGGTTCCATGCTGATTGGCTAATTATATTACATAGGCTGGGATTAGTGATGAGCGAGCATGGTCATTATTTGAGATTTACGAGCATGCTCGGCTGTTTTCCGAGTATCTTCAGCGTGCTCGAATGTTATGTTTGAGTCACTCCGTGTGCATTATTTGCGACTGTTTGACAACTTTAATACATGTGAGGAATGCCTGTTTGTTAGGCATTCCTCACATGTATTAAAGCTGTCAAACAGTCGCAAATCATGCACACACAGTGACTCAAACATAACATTCGTGCACACCGCAAATACTCGACGAGCACTCAAGCATGCTCGCCGAAAGGGTTAACAGAACACGCTCGCTTATCACTAGCTGGGATACATTAGCACTACATGGCAATAATGTTTGATAAATAGAAAGACAATTTAGAAATGTTACCAAATTAAAAATTGCTAGGGGCCTAATAAAGACTTATTTTTACCCTATTTGGATTACTAGAATTACTTAATTAACAGCCCCTGAACACAAATTGTTATAATCTTGTTTATCAAGTATCATTAATTGTACACTTCATAGTAAGCAAGGTTCATCAAGCATTTGTTGTTGTCATAAGATTGTCTTTTTGATTAAGAAGGTAAAAAAATGTATGAACAGTCTAAGAAAATGTTCTATAGTAGAAACCTATACTTATTGTCTTGCTAATGTGGTTTAATGTAGGTATGCAGTCCATGGTGCTGTGACAACTATGAAGTTCACTGTCAACTATTTACAGACTTAATTAACATGAGTTTAATGTGTCTAGGATGGAGATGTCAGGAACGCATTAGATTTTTGTTTTTAATTAAAGCAGAAAATCGCTGAAACATTACACTTCCCTCTTTACATCATATATGAAAGATCACTTACCACAATATTCAATAAGTATATTTTGTGTATTAGATAATTCATATTTTAAATTTGATTTTATCAGTGTAGCACAGTTCATTGATCATATCAGCAAGGGAAAACTAATTTAACAAATTATTCACTAATTGCCCAGGTGTTAAACACCATATCAATTCATATTTTTTAATATTCTGTATTTGCTCATAAGACTGCTCGTGCTTTGTACTGTTCACACACAATAAATAAGAACAGTTGAACATTCTTTTGGGATGTTAACTTTATTCCTTAAATGTTTAGGATTAAGTCAGTCATCCAGTCACCTAGATTGTCAAGCAGAGTTTAAAGCATCAGTTATAAAGTTATGGCAGTGCATCTTACGTTACAAATGATCATAACACAGGTAAGATATTATATTTTTAAGCAGATTCAGAAATTATGTAATATTCTATAAAGTTCCACCTTTTCTTCTTACAAAACTATTCTCTTCTGCTACTTTCTCTACTTTCATATAGCTTAACTATCCTATAACTTATTTATATATATTTATATATATATATATATATAAATATAATTTAAAATACAACAAAAATATGAAAGACACGGTGCAAACTATATGAACAATGGTGCACAACTTTTAGAAATGTGTCTAAGAATTAAAAATGACACTGAACATGCCAAAAAAACAGTAATTAAATTATAAATACCCCCCATGTTTGTGTTTTGGCAAGTAAGATTTATTGATTACACTATATTCTGACTAAGATGTGTTGGTTGTTCTATAAAGTATCTTTCCTTAGGATGAAATCTTCTATCTCTACCCTAAAAGTGACAGCTTCAGCAGTACCCATAACCAATGAGTAAGAAACATTTCTATAAGAATAAAGAAATATAGTCAACATGGAAATGACATATTTTATGGCAAAAGTTATCACAACATGACATTGTCATATGTTTTATTGTAACCTTAGTCATATTAGAATTTAAGACTTTCAGTCCAAAATTGCTGAATCACACTGAAACTACTAACGGACAAAACATATCCTAAATTTTTTTACACTCTCAATGTAAATGCCTTTTCTAATACTTGATCAGTGTCTGTTGAAAAAAGTTGCATAAAAGTCATAAATATTATTCAAAAGATATAACTATATACTAGTTTGTATTATACTGTAAAATATAAACCAAACAAACAGACATGAATGCAGCTTACTATTAAATACAAATGTGTGCAGATAGCTTACTAAGCAAGATTCATGAATCATGTAATGTAATTATTCCTAAAAAGAAAAACCTGTCTAAACAACTTTTCGGGCTTCTATTATTACAAATGTGCACTCTTATAACAGCAGAGATCGCATGAGAACATTGTAGTCTTTGATTATCAGAGGAACAGATCAATTTGCAAATTACAAGCAAAATGATAGATATCTAATCTTTCTTTAATCAAAAACAGGCACGGTTTATGATCACTTTAACAGCGTAATATGCTTTTGATTAATACTGCATATAGCCTACAAGTAAATTAAAATGAAGACTGGATTTTGTTTGCAACCAAGTTTAGATGAATGTCACTAATGTTATAATAATAATAATATTAATAATAATAATACAATTGGGATATTTAAATATCAAGCATGCTATAGTGAAATGCATTAATAGTATATCTATATTATAGATTAAAACAAAACATTTAAAAAAATGTTTTTAACAATTTATTTTACAATTATTTTCTTTATTGTAGCTATGGAATAAAGGTTTAAAGGTGGTACATCATAACAGACAATAACTCCAAATGTGTGTGATCAGCTGGTGGACTGTATACTCCAAGCACACCAGACAAACATCTAATTTTTCCAGTGGAATCCACTACTAGCCTGACAATCCCTAGGCAGCCGAGGGAAACATAGAATTACATGGCAGCCAGGGCTGTATTTATTGGTAGTACTGCCCGAGGCACTGAGATCTCTCCCTTTGCTGGGAGTCTCCTGTGCTTTTCGGGAAAGCTGGCAAGTATAGTATTAATTTAAATGGTTGTCCACTACTAAAAAATAAATAATTATCCTCACTTCTAGTGGCAGCACTGTTCCTACGACATCAGTGCCTGGTCTCGTAGTGATAGCGTGACATAACAATGTCATGTGAGCCCTGCAGTCAATCAGCGGATGATTTCCCTTCACATCTTTCAAGCAAAACTGGCATCTGGAGTAAGTCACAGAACAGCAGCCACTCTCACTTCCTCCAGATGTCATTTTCATTCAAAAGAAGTAAGGGTGAAGCAGCTGCCAGTTGGCTGCAATGCTCATATGACATAATAATGCCATGAGACTCCCAGGAGTCCAGGCCCTGACATTGCAGAAACAGCTCCGGTACCAAAGGTGAGATGAGAATAACAGTTGTTATTTTATATGGAGAAAACATATTACTTGTGAAGAGGTTATCTGAGTAGTGGACAACCCGTTTAATGGGCTGTCCCAGACAATATTTTTTATTTTATACAGAAAGGAATGATATGAAATACCCATTAAGTATCCTCCTGCTCCAGCACTACCAATACAGTGGTTCTTGGAGATTTGTCAGATAAATTACGCCACTCCTCAAAGGCTAACTTAATAGTCAAAAGTTCTCTATTACAAATGTTATAATTTCTTTCAGCCCCTGATAGCTTCTTTGAGAAGAATGTGTATAGACGCCACTTACCAGGAGATGATGTCTGTGATAAAATGACCCCAACCCCTACTTCAGACGCATCCACCTCCACAATAAACGGCTGTGAAATATCATATCAGGCTGAATGAGTACTGGAGCTGAAGAGAAACATCTTTTCAAAGAACTAAATAACTGGCGGGCAAGGACAGACTAATTAAAGAAATCCGTACCCTTTTTTGTCATGTCCGTGAGTAATTTGACAATAGACGAAAAATTCTGGATAAAGTTTTGGTAATAATTAGCAAACCCTAAAAATCGTTGTGAAGTTTTTACATTTTCCAGAGGATCCCATTCCAATACTCAGTTGACCTTCTCAGGTTCATCTAGAATCCAGGAGCTGAGATCAGGTATCCTAAGAATTGCACCTCCTGAATGGCGAACATACATTTCTCAAGTTTAGCATACAGTTTATTATTCCATAAAAGCTGTAGTACCTGACTGATGTGTCCCTGATGTGTCCCCAAACCAGTTAAGTAATAAATCAAAATGTCGTCGTGGTATACCACTACAAAATTACCCACCAGATGACAAAATATGTCATTGACAAAGTGTTGAAAAAACGGCGGGGGCATTAGTTAAACCAAATGGCAAGGCAAGATTTTAGTAATGCCCTTCATGGGTATTAAAGGCTGTTTTCCACTCATCCCCCTCTATAATTCTAATCAGATTATAATCCCTCCTAAGGTCCAACTTGGAGAACCATTTTCTCCAACTATCTCATTAAATAAATCTGGAATGAATGGAAGGGCATACGGGTCTCAGATGGTAATCCGATTTCACTCCCGAAAGTCCAAACAAAGATGAGTCCTCTGTCTTTTTTCTTAACAAAAAAGTAGCGGGAGAAGAGAAAGGTCTGATATGTCCCTTGGCAAGATTTTCAGTGATATATACTCCTTCATGGCCTGTCTTTTGGGGCCAAAAAGATTGTATAACCTAGTTTTGGGTAGTTTTGCTCCCGGGAGCAAGTTAACAGGACAAACATAAGCTCAATGAGGTGATAGTTCCTAGCACCCCTCTTCTGAGAACACATCCTCAAAACTGGACAGAAAAGTGGGTATGGTTCTGGTGAAGATGGGTATTAATGCAGTTACTGTTACAGAAATCACTCCATATTGCTATCTCTCCGGATTGCCAATCTACAACAGGATTGTGCATAATCAACAATGGGAGACCCGGTATGATAGGAGTTGAAAGGCCTTCAAGCATATAGCAAGAAATGCGCTTTGTATAAAGTGCCCCTATATGAACATATGCACTATTTGTGTGAGACACCCCTGACCAAGAGTCGCAGAATCAATAGCAAATATGCGGATGGGTTTTGCCAGAACACTACAAGATAGGCCATGAAAAACCTAAAGAAATGAACTGAGAAATAAATTGGTGTGCATGCATCATATAAGTGCATGTTCACACTGGCCAGAAAACAGAAAAAAACAAAGTCAGAAACATAATAAACAAATACCCTGCAGTAAATAAAGAAACAGCAATAGTGCGTGAAAATAATATAGGTTTCTTAGTTAACATAATTTTGCTAAAATAAATGCAATCCAATGCATATCATCAGACCACACCTTTTTGCACAGGGTGCAAATAAACAGGAAAAAAATCTAAAGAAATGAACTGGGATATAAATTGGTGTGCATGCAGCACACCAGGTCACCGTGAAGTGGTGGGATGGCTTTTGAATTTTTTTGATTAAAATTATGTTAACTAAATACCATATATTATTTTCATGCACTTTTGCTGTTTATTTATTTGCTGCAGGGTATTTGCTTATTATGCTTCTGTCTTTGGTGTTTTCTGTTTACTGGCCAGTGTGAACATGCGCTTACATTCTGCATGCACATCAATTTATATCCCAGATAATTTCTTTGGGTTTATTTCAGTTTGTCTACACCCTGTGCATATAAAAGTGTTGCCTGCCTTTTCCTTGAGCTGGAAATTCAATTCATATTGTTCCTCATGGCTGTGTATCTGCTAGCCGGGCTCAGTCCTTCTCAGCCCCTATACAGACGGACGACTTCACATCTATTTCACTTGACAAACGGTAAGGTATTAAATATTGAAGTTAGGACAGTCCTGACTAGGGTCACCGTGAAGTGGTGGGATGGCATTTACATTTTTTTGATCAAAGTTATGTTAACTAAGTACCCTATATTATTTTCATGCATTATTGCTGTTTATTTATTTACTGCAGGGTATTTGCTTATTATGCTTCTGTCTTAGTTTTTTTTCTGTTTACTGGCCAGTGTGAACATGCACTTACATGCTGCATGCAGTCCAATTTATATCTCAATCCATTTTGTACCAAAAGCAACCTCTGCAGGTAAGACAAACTGAGAGTTACGCATTGAGGAAATACAGTGGGGAAAATAAGTATTTGATACACTGCCGAGTTTACAAGTTTTCCTACCTACAAAGAATGGAGAGGTCAGCAATTTTTATTGTAGGTACACTTTAACTGTGAGAGACAGATTCTAAAAATGAAAACATATTTTCCCCACTGTATATACACCCAGGTTGTAATCCTCCACAAAACCTGAGAGCAGAAGTTTTCCAACTTTTTTTTTTTAGCTTAAGTACAAAGGGACAGACCCCAATGAAGTGAACCCTCTGACCACAAATGAAATAAATCCCTACTGTATGGAGGCCTGCAGGAGGCTCAGACTGAACTGAGGCTCTCCTCTACTACATAGGTTCATCAGGGCACACGGAAGGGCTTTCACCCCTCGGAAGTACTAAAAGGTGAGGGATTATCACAGGTCTCTCTCTGAGGCATCTTTCAATCTGGATGGCTAAGGCCACAGTGCCCTCTAAGGGCTCAGGAGTTTCATACAGGACCAGAGCATCCTTTAGCCTTTCTGACAGACCCTGACAAAAATGGTTTCTAAGGGCCAAATGATTCCTAGTGTCAGAGGCCCATCTCCGGAACTCTAAACAGAACGCCTCTGCTGACTGATTCCTTTGCTGAATCTAGCATAATTTAGACTCAGCCAGGGAGACTCAGTCAGGGTCATCAAAGATGAGGCCTAGGGCCGCAAAACCTCATCTACCGACCGGAGAGATTATGATGAGTATGAGGTGTCTAGTCCTACTTTTTTCTGATTTGTTCATTTTAAAATAATACATGTTTGGTTGAGCATTCATTTGTATGGGGCAGTCAGGTGAGATAACTATCAGCTCAATTTTTAAAAAATGTACATTCCCAAGACATGTTGCATTTGGTATCATCATAATCTCGCCAACCTGCACAATATGTTTATAACATTACTTATGATTATTACAAGTTGGATGTAAAAAAAATACTTCTGCAGAATAGCTTTTTTTCTGCAAAAAATAAAAACTTATATAAATTAATGTAAATCCAAATATGTATTTAATCAAAATATGACACTTGCATACCTCATTCCACAAAAAAGATGGCCTCATAAGGCTATTCTAAATTAAAATAGAACAATATAAATATTGCTAAACAGGCAAATTGAATGTTTTCACGTTTTGAAAGCCAAAATTGTCTTGATTCTTAAGGTTCTAAGCAGCAGCCAATGAAGCGGAAGTAGTGAATGCCATAAATCAAACAGAATGTCACCACAGTGATTTTTTTAATGTAAAAAACGAAGTTTCATCTCCTGATGCCTTGCCGATAAGCTCTGTTGTTAGCCAAGGGAGAGAAAAAAGAATGCCTTCCACCACAATTGGTCCATGAAGATCAAAATGGTAATTGTAGAATAAATAATCACATGGGAGATTGTCCAATGTAATGCACTTTCTATTTTGAATACCCTATGTCCTGTCCTGAATACCCTATGCCCTACCTATCATTAGTTTCTACTCCTTGTAGGAGTTGCAATGCTGGGGTTTTAGCTCTTGGAATCTAGACTTGTTAATATTATCGATATTTTCAACATGGGTATATTGTTCTTATACTACATATTTTTCAATCTAAAATCTCAGCCCTGGTTCCTTTTTATCCAGTGGGCATCTTGCTTCTTTGTCAAGATTCCTGGGTAGTAAATTATCATATGAAAGCATATTTTTTACTTCATTACCACCTTCCATGTCCTGATATTTTCATTTACATATTCATACTTGTGTTCCAACATTTCACTGTGGGAAGCTACTCATTAGATTTTTTTAATGTGTTTTCATTGATTAGTCAAAATTGTTAACAAGAAGCAGTGCGCCCAGCCATAAAATGTTCATTACAATACCAGGTTGCCAATGTGTTTAGCTGTGAATAGTAATATGTCCTTTATAAATGAAATTTGTAGCCCAAAATATTTTTTAAGAAGCTCAATCAGGTGTTAATCTACCCCAATGTTATATGTATGTTAACTCCAGTTAGCCCTGTGTCTTAATAATGTTCGAGAACAAATAACAATGATAGAATGCTTTTTTGCATGAAAGATCTGAGAACATTTGTTGATTGATATTATGACTTGAATCACATTGTTTTGACAAATAGCTCAGTGATGTAAATAACGAGTAATAGTATCAAAAGGATTAACCTGACTGCTTGTCAGTTTATCTGCAGAGACTCCGAAAGATTTCAATTAACTTCTGAAAAAGGAGAAGTGGGCGATGGGTAATTATGCAAATAAATATGCCATGAGACATACATATTTTACGTAATATGAAACAAAATATCTCACAGGTATACAGTTTGTTGGATAGGCAGTAGAAGGTTTTTGGCTGATAAACAGCTATGATAGTCTTAGAAGTAAAGACATTTAAAGTCATAATGTTTTATAGAACTATAGATGGGCATGACTACCAAGAAAAATTCCATGGCTGGACTTATCGAGCCCAGGAACTGGAGGGGATGCCACCAATATTAAAGAATCCGTAGGGGTGATCAACCTGGAATACATAGACCACAAAAAGCTAATGCATAATTAAATGCAAGACCTTGAGACCTAAAGGCATATGCGCACAATTTTGTTTTCAGGCTGCTCAATTCTGAATCCCTCCTGTATAAGTGCCCTAAAACTGCTCAAAAGATTCAGCATATGGATTTCTATGTCAAAACGACTTGCTGTTCATATGTTGAGTCTCTTGATCATTATTTAGTTGCTTTAGGTTTCAAAACATGCAAAACAATTAAAAGAAGTGACCTGTCCAATCTTCTGGTGTATTCCACTTAAAGACCGTCACAAACAAGACAAAGAAGTCTATGGGAGCTTAAAAAGACAGACGGAAGACGCCTGGTATATTTTATTGTGTTTTAAAAGCGCCACAAAAAAGCCGCAGTTTCCTTAAGCGGGATTGTCTTAAAATCTTGGGTTTAAAAGAAGTAATGTGCACATACTCTAAACAGTTGGGGAAAAAATCCACATTAAATGTTGCCAGTGATGTTGATTATGGCACAGGTCATTTTCCTACTGTACTACATTGTGTTTTTTTCTTAATTCCAAGTAACATAGTAACATAGTTTTTAAGGTTGAAGGAAGACTAAGTCCATCTAGTTGAACCCATAGCCTAACATGTTGATCTAGAGGAAGGCAAAAAAAAACATGTGGCAAACACTAAGCTCCACATTGGGGAAAAAAATTTCCTTCCTGACTCCATACAACAATCAGACTAGTTACCTGGATTAACGCCCTATCAAGGAATCTAGTATATATAACCTGTAATATTATACTTTTCAAGAAAGAAATCCATGCCCTTCTTAAATTTTAGTAGTGAATCACTCATTTCAACATCATGCGGCAAAGAGTTCCATAGTCTCACTGCTCTTTCAGTAAAGAATCCCTGTCTGTGATTATGATTAAACGTTCTTTCCTCCAGACGTAGAAGATGCCCCCTTGTCCCCATCTCAGGCCTCAGAGTAAAAAGATCAGCAGAAAGGTCTTTGTACTATCCCCTCATATATTTGTACATAGTAATAAGATCACCCCTAAGCCTTCGTTTTTCCAAACTAAAAAACCCCAAGTGTAATAACCTGTCTTGGTATTGCAGATCCCCCAGTCCTCTAATAACCTTGGTCGCTTTTCTCTGCACCCGCTCTAGTTCAGCTATGTCTTTCTTATACACCGGAGACCAGAACTGTACACAGTATTCTATGTGTGGTCGCACTAGTGACTTGTATAGAGGTAAAATTATGTTCTCCTCGTGAGCATCTATGCCTCTAACCCTTACCCTAACCCTAAAAGTGTTAAAGTTGACAATTTCTTTACCTGTAAATGTATCCACTTCTTTAACTAAGTTAATGACAGTTTAGAAAGAATACATAAAGCAATGGTTACCAGAAAATGAGAATGCAGAGGCACTTACTGTATTCACATGTTACTTATTCAAAATACAGCATAAGCCAGACTAAACAACACTTTATTGAAAGAACAAAGTTGTTCATCAGCTCAACCGTTAGAAAGGAATTTCCTGAACATTCAAGGTGTGGTGTACAGACAATCACCAGGCCGGCTCCTGAGTAATTAAGATAGACAAATGGAGAACAATAATCCAGCATTCCCTAGTGACTATAGATAAAACCACATTTATTTAGAGAAATTTAAAATGTGATAATATTAAAAACATAAAAACTAGTCAGGGAAACATCCGATTTAGGCGTTTTAAACCCCCAGTTCCTACCATGACGGTGTCCCAAAATAATTTATTTTTGATTTTCTGATATATGATCATTTTTAGTTTTTTGGGGAAAATTAAAAAGTGGTTGGTTGAAATTTTGACATCAATGCCTTCTACTGTACCTCAACCTCTCAGCTTTTATTTACAACTAATTTTGCAAGTGTTGTGTCTACACTTGTAGCAATTTATGCTAGTGGGGGGAACTGCCTTAACTGAATGAAAGGAAAAAATCTATTTCCTTCTTTATGAAGCTTTATAAAGAAATTATAGTCTTAGTCCCTTGTAATCTTTGACTTTTCTTTCTTAATGGTGCAAGTTTTCATCACCTACCAAAAATACTTTGAAGATACAAAATTGGTTTATAAGATTTACAATAACAGGTAACAATGCAACCATATATGCATATAAAGTGATAAAAAGTATGTCATTATTGCATAATTAAAGTAAGGTAAAAATCTACTAGTGTATTACTTGATATAATAATTAAGATATATGATTCTATTGTTTGACAGGAATTATTATACACAGTAGTATAGGTATTTTACTCTGTCTTTCAGATTTCTGTACTCAAGTCTATTTTATTACGCTAGCCAATGCATTTAAAAAGCAATTGAAATCCACATACCTAAGATGGCACAATCCTCATAAAAACTGAATAAGAATTAAAGGAAATCTATCTTTATTTTTTAAATGATAGACAACACCTAAAATGTGTAAAAAATCGGTGGGGATGAGGCTATGTGCCCACGTTGCATTTATGAAGCAGAAAATTTCTGCTGCATAAATGCAAGTCCTCTCCCGGAAAAACGCATGCGGAATTCCGCACGCTTTTATCGCGCATTTTTCGCGCGTTTATCACGCGTTTTCCACATGCGGAATTGCCTTGCGTTTTTTATGCATTGGACAAAGGCAATTCCGCTTGCGGAAACGCAAAATTAAATGACATGCTGCGGATTTTTGAACGCGGCATAAACGCTGCGGAAAAATCCGCAGCATGAGCATAGAACTTGCGGAATCCCATTGGGGACCATGGGGTGCGGATATACATGCGTTTTTCAAGCGTTTACGCTGCGGAAATTCCGCAGCATATACGCTTGAAAAATGCTACGTGGGCACACAGCCTTAGAGTACTGCTCAAAAAGGCACTGTGCATGGCAATAATCAGCATGCTGAAGTGCTCAGCTTCTGCCTGAGTATGTATACAGTGCACTGTATGGGTTCTATATAAAGTCTATTAACCTGTACACAGGGTGGAGTATTGGCTCATTGATTTTCTATTGAGTCCACACACCACTCTGTAAGTGCACTATGTCTGAAGCAGAGCACTTCAGCCTGCTGAGAAACACTCTGCAGAGACTTCTATATGAGCAATCACTAGGGGCCCTTACACATAACTTAGGTAGTAGCTATCATTTGAAAAAAATAAATGATAATTATTCTTTCAAAATGACAAAATTATGAAAAATTACCATATTTTACGGCGTATAAGACAACTTTTTAACCCCAGAAAATCTTCTCAAAAGTCAGGAGTCGTCTTATACGCCAGATGTCGTCATATAGGGTGTATAATTACGGTAATTTATAAGCCCTCCCTGTCTCCAAGACTATCAGAGCGGCTCGCCCTTGTATCCTATAGCCGGTACCTCCTTCTCTGCCTTTCTGATCTCGCTCCTGAGGACTGAATTGACGAGGTGAGGGGGCGCCTCACTGGGAAGGTGTAAATGAAGCAAGCTGCAGGCGCCCGGGATGCCCGGGGTATGGAAAAAAGAGAAAGAGCGGCGTTGTGCCCAGAAAAACATGTCTCTTTCACTCATCTGGCTCTCCCTAGTATTACCTCCTTCTCTGCCTCTCAGATCTCACTCCTGAGGACTGCAGTGAAGCGGCGCAGGAGCACATGTGCGATCTGAGAGGCAGAGAAGGAGGTAATACAAGGGCTGGCCAGACGAGTGAAAGAGGCATGTTAGTCTGGGCACAGCGCTTCACTTACACCTTCCCAGTGAGGCACCCCCTCACCTCGTCACTGCAGTCCTCAGGAGCAAGATTAGAGAGGCAGAGAAGGAGGTACCGGTAATAGGATACAAGGATGGGCCAGAGGGATGCGCTACTGCTCTGATAGTCTTGGAGACAGGGAGGGCTGGGCAGGCAGGGAGAGCTGACCAATCCAAGCAGGATTGACGAGCCCAGGGGATGGGGGATGACTCGGTACCCGGGCCATTGCCTTTAGGGATGTCGCGGTGGTTGGCTCCCGGGCCCGTACCCTGGGGTCACTCTTTTAAAAGGGTAGCTATTTATTAATTTTATGAAAGTTCGTGACGCCACCTGTGGCTTCTGGTGAGAATCACCAGCGCTGCGCCGTCCACTGAGGCCGATGATAAGGCAGCTCGATGGTATAGCTCCACACAGGTGGAGCTAGGCCTCAGGGCAGCGTGTGAAGGGGGATGCAGGACAGGGGAGACCCAGCCAGGTCAGAGCAAGAACAGGGACAGACTCGATAGTCACTTCAGTACCTTTTACTGATGGAAATTCAGGCACGTCCCGGAGCACTGTAGGGTGAAGGGTGCATATTGGGATCCTCCCCAATGAGCGGGTATAGGGCCTCCTGTTTCTTGCCTCTGCGTAGTAAGTTTCTGACCTGCCTGGAGCTAGGCCCAACTTTGTCTCTGTCCTGCGCTGGCTGACCTTGGGGTAGGGCCTTTTCTTGGAGTACACGCTCCTCAGCTTGCGGGGCCTATGTGTCTCCTGGCTCTGTTACGTATCAGCACTTTAGCGATCCTGGGGCTTGTAGTTCTCCAGGGATTCCGGTTATGCCTTACAGGGTCATAGAGATCCCGGTAAACTTCGGACTCGGTGTCCGGTAAATTCTTCGGGGTGAGCCAGTTAAGCTCCTCTGCCCCCTATGTACTAATTCTCCACTCGCCTTCGGCCTACTCGGGCCCTCACTAGGCTATACACATTAACGGCAGCTTGCCGCGCTTCACCGATCTTATGGCGCCGGCACACCTAAAGCTCACTATTCTGAGCTAGAACTCAACTGAGTTCGACTCTGTATTCAGATGTATACTCACTGAACTCTCCAGAGGAACTGCTGAATCACTGAGCTCCACTGCAGACTGACCTGTTTCTGTGTCTCACTCTACAGGAACTGACTGCCTGGCTCCACCTTCCCTTCTTATATCCCTAACGGGCTCCCTCTGCTGGTCTGAGGTGGAAGGTGGAGATGTGTGAATGTTTATGGGGGCCTCTTGTGGAGGAATCCATCAATGCACTCTTCCAGGATCTGTGATACCAAGCGCAGCTGGACGTCACAGGATTTGCATACAACAACCAGCCAATCGTCACTAAGGTACATCGCTTGCCGTGATTGGCTGATTGTTGTATACTGGGCACCACATACAGTAGATCACCAGTATCTTTACCTGTTCATACATTATAGCACCAGTACATACAGTACAGTATACAAATGTCCAACAGTTAAAACCCCATCATGGCTCCACCAGCAAGAAGAAAGAAATATGAAGCCAATTTCAAACTTAAAGTTGTAAACTTTGCCAAGGAACATAACAACTGCGCTACTGCAAGACAATATGGAGTAACAGAAAAGATGGTTCGGGATTGAAAAGCAAATGAAAAAGCATTAAAGAGTAAGCCAAGGGGTAAGTGTGCATTAAGAAGAGGCAGCCCACATTGGCCAGAACTCGAAAAGCATGTAGCAGACATGGTGAATGAGCATCGCCAAAACGGGTATATAGTGACACGAAATAAAATACGTTTGTTTGCACTTCAGTGGGCCAAATCTAACCCAGATCACAGCAACAGATTTAAGGCCACTGTATCCTGGTGTACTAGATTCATGGAAACGCATAATATGGTACTGAGGCAAAAGACGAAAATTGGCCAAAAGTTACCTGCAGATCTTGATAGCAAAGTAAATAGTTTCCATTGATATTTAAAACAACAGTGCACTAAACATGGCTATCCGTTAAGTAGTTTTGGAAATATGGATGAAACTCCAATGAATTTTGATATGGTTGGAAATAAAACTGTCCATCAAAAAGGTGAAAAAACAATTTTAATTAAAACAACAGGGCATGAGAAGTCCAGTTTTACAGTGGTATTAGGATGCACAGCTGATGGCGCCAAACTGAGACCAATGATTATTTTTAAAAGAAAAACAATGCCGAAACTCAAGTTTCCTGTTGGTTGTTTTGTACATGTGAATGAAAAAGGCTGGATGGATGAAGAAGGGGTAAAGCTATGGCTTGATAATGTATGGAGCAGGCGACCAGGTGGACTTATTCAAAAATGTAGTCTACTTGTGTGGGATATGTTCAGCGCTTATTTAACTCCCAGCACCAAGCAAAGGCTTGCAAGACTAAACACACATGCGGCAGTTATTCCTGCAGGATTGACATCATTGGTACAGCCAATGGATGTGTGCCTAAACAAGCCATTTAAAGATCGCATTGGAGAACAGTGGAATGAATGGATGGTTAGCGGCAAAAAGTCATTCACAAAAGGAGGAAACATGCGTGCTCCACAGTTGGATGTTTTGTGCAAGTTTGTCATAAAAGCCTGGAATGATATTGATGCAGAAACAGTAATCAAGTCTTTCAAGAAGTGTGGCATATCAAATTCATTAGATGGTATGGAGGACGACTACTTGTGGCAAGATGAAGAGGAAGCCAAAGCTGAGAGCACAGCATCCGAATTCGATCCATACAATGACTGCCTTACAAATGTATCACAAGATGTCATTGATGTACTTATGATATCAGATGACGAACAGGAGGATTTTGAAAGCCTTTAAAGGGAAACTGTCACATCAGCAAAACCTGTAAAAATACGATAGCTTGCAGTTATGATGGGCGTTGCTAACTCGCCAGGGACTTGCCGTGCACTTGCTCTCTTTCTAATGTTTGTTATCTTCCTCCTATCATCATCAGTTCCAGTTTGGCTGACAGTTTAGAAAACAAACAGCATGGCAGCTCCCATGGGTTTATTGTCTTATCCTTTAGAGTGAATTAGGAAAAGTTGAATCCACTTGCACTGTTTTATGTTTACATGTTTGAAGACAAACATCCTTATGTTTATAAATGACAGTTTTCCTGCTAAGTACCTGCATGTCATAAGCATTTGAATTAAAATTACCATATTGAAATCAAATCAGATGTTTTTTTTAATTTTTACTGCGTTGGAAGAGGGGTAGTCTTATACGGCGAGTATATTCCAAACTCTATATTTTAACTGGAAAAGTTGGGGGTCGTCTTATATGGCCAGTCGTCTTATACTCCGGAAAATAAGGTATATACAACCCCTGGCAAAAATTATGCAATCAACAGGCTCGGAGGATGTTCATTCAGTTGTTTAATGTTGTTGAAAAAAAGCAGATCACTGACATGGCACAAAACTAAAGTCAATTCAAATGGCAACTTTAGGGTTTTAAGAAACACTAAAAGAAATCAAGATTAAAAATGTGGTACTCAGTAAGGGTAATTTTTTTCAGACCAATCAGAGGGAAAAAATTATGGAATCACTCAATTCTGAGGAAAAAATTATGGAATTATGAAAAATAAACACACAAAAGAACACTCCAATACATCACTAGTACTTTGTTGCACCACCTCTGGCTTTAATAACAGCTTGCAGTTTCTGAGGCATGGACTCAATGAGTGACAAACAGTACTCTTCATCAATCTGGCTCCAACTTTCTCTGATTGCTGTTTTTATTGTGTAAAAGCGCCAAAACATAAAAAAAAGATATAAATGTGGTGCCGCTGTAAACGTACTGACCCGAAGAATAACACTGCAATATCAATTTTACCACACGCGGAACGGCATAAAAAAAAAACCCCCAAAAAATCCTGAATTGTTGGTTTTTGTTTATTCTGCCTCCCAAAAATCAGAATAGAAAGCGATCAAAAAATGTCACGTGCCCGAAAATGGTACCATTAAAAACGTCAACTTGTCCCGCAAAAAACAAACTATCACATGACTCTGTCGGCTAAAATATGGAAAAATTATAGCTCTCGACATATGGAGATGCAAAAACTAGTCTTTGCAAAAAAAGCGTCTTTTAGTGTGTGACAGCTGTCAATCATAAAAACCCAATATGAATCTGGCATCGCTGTAATCGCACTGACCGTAAGAATAAAGTCGTCTAATCACTTATACCACATGAGGAACGCTGTAAAAAAAATAAACTCTAGGGTTAGGGTTGTGTTAGGGTTGAGGTTGGGCTAGGGTTGGGGTTAGGGTTGTATTAGAGTTTGGGTTGGGATTTTTTCAAAAGTAAAGAAAAAAAAAATGATGACAATATGGCGACCAGTGTTGAGAGCAAGTGCTCGCTACTTGAGTTTGCATCGGGTGCTCAGGTATGCACTGAGCATCGCTGGTGTTCGAGTGACATGCTCGAGTCTCTGCCCCATATCCTTCACGGCCAAAAAAACGTTGCTGGGATCACCTGCCATGCACGAGCGATCCCCGCATGTTTTTTTTGTGGTATCTAACAACCGTGAAACATGCAGGGCAGGAACTCGAGCATGTCACTTGAGCACCCGCGATACATGGTACATACCCGAGTACCCGATGCAATCTCAAGTAGCGAGCACTTGCGCTCAAGACTAATGACAACTTATTCAATATGATGACCTAATGTTATCAAATTCTGTTGTACATTTGGGTTCAAAATGTACACTATACCCCTTGATAAAATCCTTGAGGGGTCTAGTTTCCAAAATGGAGTCAATTGTTGGGGTTTCCACTATTTTGGCACATCAGGGGCTCACGAAATGCGACATGGCATCCGCTCTTGATTCCAGCCAATTTTGCGTTCAAAAAGTCACACAGTGCTCCTTCCCTTCTGAACCCTGACGTGCCCCCAAACAGTGTATTTTCTCCACATATGGGGTATTGGCGTACTCAGGAGAAATTGCACAACAGTTTTTAGGTTCCATTTTCTCCTCTTACCCTTGTGAAACTAAAAAATGTGAGCAAAAAGATCATTTTTGTGGAAAAAGTTAGATTTTTTTATTTTCACGGCTTCATGTTCTAAACTTCTGTGAAGCACCTGGGGGTTAAGGGTGCTCACCACACATCTAGATAAGTTCCCTCAGGGGTCTAGTTTCCAAAATGGAGTCACTTGTGGGGGATTTCCACTGTTTAGGCACATCAGGCGCACATCCGCTAATTATTCAAGCAAATTTTACATTCAAAAAGTCATGGCGCTCCTTCCCTTCCGAGCCCTGCCGTATGCCTAAGCAGTGGTTTTCCCCCACATATGGGGTATTGGCTTACTCAGGAGAGATTGCACAACAAGTTGCATGGTGCAATTTTTCCTGTGACCCTTATGAAAATGCAAAACTGGGGGCCGAAAATCATTTTTGTGGGAAAAATGTGAAAATTTTATTTTCATGGCTCCATGTTATAAATAGAGATGAGCGTTGTTCTACTCGAACTGTTCGCCAATCTCAAATTCGAGCTGTTTTGGGCAGTGTTCGAGCCGGTCGGCGAACACGAACAATTTGAGAAAAATTCGGCTGTTCGAGGTTATGTTCGATAACTGTTCGTGCACCAAAATCATAACTGGATTTTTTCTCAGTAATGATGAAAATTAATGTTAATACGCAGTTTGAGTGTACAGCGGGGCGGGGGGAGGGGCAGGGGATGGATCTCTGCAGGAACAATGAAGATCTCCATTTTTTTTTCTCTTTCCCGCATTTGCAGTGGGGAGGTGCAATCTGTCAGCCTATCAGCAGCGCACACACGGAGCGAAGTGCTTTTTTTCACACAAGCAAGGGCATGTGTGATTGGCAGTGTATGTCACATGTCCTTGCCCTATAAGACCAAGCCATTTTCCCCGTCGCCACCATTTTCTCACTGCTGCAGCTGCGTGTTAGACGGCACCGCTGTTGCTGTGTGCGCTATACCTTGTTAATTTCAAGCCAATTTTCGCACAAATATACAGATAGCTTGGGAGTAGGGAATAGTTGTGATTGCAGTCCTTTTAAGGACTAGGTTACAGCATTTCCTACGACTTTTATCAGGCAGGTCTGTGCTCTTAAATAGATAGATTGTGGGAGTAAAGACTAATTGTAATTGGAGTCCTTTTCAGGACTAGGTTACATCAGTTCCTATCAGTTTTTGCCAGGCAGGTCTGTGCCAGTGCTGTGCAAGTTTTTTTCACAGCATTTGGCTGAATCTAGCAAAGCTAATCCTTTTTGGCCTATTGCAGAGTGTGTTAGTCAGTGGAGTAGCCTATCTGTGTTGCAAGATATACCACCTGTGTATAGAATACCAATTTTTTTACTGCACCTAGTGAAGTAAAATCTTTTGGGCATAGCATCATTCTATTAGTCCATCTATACTGACCTCCATCAGGTTGCAAATTAAAAATAATTTTTTTCTGCATCTAGCTCTGAAAAAATATTTGGGCTTCTAGCAGTGTGTGGGACTTGGTCTATTAGTCCATCTATACTGACCTCCATCAGGTTGCAAATTAAAAATAATTTTTTTCTTCATTTAGCTCTGAAAAAATATTTGGGCTTCTAGCAGTGTGTGGGACTTGGTCTATTAGTCCATCTATACTGACCTCCATCAGGTTGCAAATTGAATAAAAAAATTTTCTGCATCTAGCTCTGAAAAAATATTTGGGCTTCTAGCGGTGTGTGGGACTTGGTCTATTAGTCCATCTATACTGACCTCCATCAGGTTGCAAATGAAAAATAATTTTTTTCTGCATCTAACCCAGCCAATAGTTTTGGCCTAATACCACAGTTTGGCCACTCAGCTCTGCTCGGTTACCATCCATTGTTTTTTTGTGCAAACAACTCCAGAGTGGTGAATTAGTTAACCACCAAAATGAGTGGAAAAAGGCCTGCTGCTGGTGGAAAGGGGAATAGGCGTGTTGGGAAGGGGAAAAAAGGTTGTGTCCGTGGGGTAGGTGCAGAAGAAAGACCATCTTCCAGCCAAACTAAAATGTCTACTTCTTTTAGCGGACAATGTGATAAGATCCCTTTCTTACGGCCACGCCAATCGCTGCAAATTCCAGATGAGGCACAAAAACAGCAGGTGCTTCAACGGATATCAAGTGCTCCTTTAAGTGGGCTCTCCTCCACATCAACTTCAACATCACAAATACTCCAGTCCTCAAAGGTGTCACCCAAATCGCACTTGCTTCCTCACAGCTCCCAAATCTCCAGCTGCCCGTCTGAGTATGAGGTAGAACAGATGGTTGAGTCTGCAGAGCTGTTTACTCATACTATAGCCTGGGAATCAGAGGTCGACTCCAGCGCTTCTGTGAATCCAGACGAGGAAATGATCTGCACTGATGCCCAGAATCTTTATGAGTCGGATCCAGGACCAGACGCAGAAGGTTCTGACCATAATGTAGACCCTCAATCCCAAACTGTAACTCCTGTTGGTGGAGACAATGAGGAAGACGATGATAAGACTCAAATACCTGATTGGAGCGACAACTTTAGTTTTTTGTCAGGGCAGGAACAGGTTGGCTCTGAGGACGACGGGTGTGATAACGCACAGGGTGATGATGATGAGGTCGGAGATCCCACTTACTGTCAACCCACAGTCAGCCAAGAGATGAGGTCAGCAGAGGAGGTGGAGGAAGTAGAGGAGGAGGAGTTGTATGCGGAAGGGCTAACATCTGCAAGGTCCAGACGGTCGGCAGCACCAGGGCGGCAGGCATGTGAGGGTGGGGGAGATGATTTTACCAGGGCGCATGGTAGCAGCCAAACTAGTGAGGAAGGTGCAGGAGCCCAGGAAGAAGTGGAGGACGAACTGATGGAAGACTCATCAGATGAGGGAGACCTTGATCACATTTCTGCTGTGCGAGGTTGGGGGGAGAGGACAGAGGAAGGAAGCATGATTGTTACCTCGCCACCAACACAACAGGGACTTGGTGCTCCTGGATGCGCAACACACATGAGTGCCTTCTTGCTGCACTACCTGCAACATGACCCTCGAATTGTGAGAATTAGAAATAATCCTGACTACTGGGTTGCCACACTGTTAGATCCCCGGTACAAAAGTAAATTTGCAGAAATTATTCCTGCCATAGAAAGGGATGCACGCATGCAGGAGTATCAGCAGAGACTGTTGCAGAATCTTACATGTGCTTTTCCACAAAATACCAGTGGTGCACGTAGTGAATCTCACAGTTCCAACTTGCCAACCGTGGGACCGTCAAGTGTTCAGCACTCAAACTGTAACAGAACCACAGTATCTGCTGGTAACATCAATTTTGCGGAATCATTTCACCACTTTTTTAGCCCATCCTTTGCAAGGCCACAGGAGACAAGAAGTCTGACACATATTCAACGCCTAGAGACGATGGTACAGGAGTATCTCCAAGTAAACATTGAAGCCACGACTGTGTCACTGGATTCTTGCTCTTTTTGGGCTTCCAATCTGGATAAATGGCCGGAGCTAGCCACTTACGCCTTGGAGATCTTGTCATGCCCCGCAGCCAGCGTTCTGTCTGAACGTGTGTTCAGCGCTGCTGGTGGTGTGCTGACAGATAAGCGCACGCGGCTCTCCACTGATAATGTAGACAGACTCACGTTCATAAAGATGAACAAATCATGGATCCGAAACGACTTTTCTACCCCTGTGTCATCCTGGGGAGAGTAAAAGCTTGATGATTGGTTAAAATCACCCTACCAACCGTTTTAAGCTTTCAAATTACTAATCATGTTTATCTGTATCTTGACTGGAAAATAATTTGGGCTTTGTAGCAGTGTGCAGCACTGATCCTATTAGGCCATCTATAATAAGCTTCACCAGATTTAAAATTAAAAATAATTTTTAGCTGCATCTAGCCCGGAAAATAATTTTGGGGCTCCGAGATGCGCAAGACACATAAGTGCCTTCTTGCTGCACTACCTGCAGCATGACCCTCATATTGTCAGAATTCGAAGTAATCATGACTACTGGGTTGCCACACTCTTAGATCCCCCAAACTTTTCGATCAACCTTTTCATTTTAATAAAGACCAAAAAAATGGTCATTTTTGAAATTATAAGCATTAGCAGGTTGTTAGAAACTGAAATCAAACAGTTTTCAACTCAAAACTTTATTCTAGGTGATGTTACATTTTCACATAGGACCCCTTGTTCGAAAGGAGCTTCTGAACTCTCTCGTCCATTGAATTTGTCAGGTTTTGGATAGTTTCTGCTTCAATTGTTTTGCATGAGGACAGAATACCCTCCCAGAGCTGTTACTTAGATGTGAACTGCCTCCCGCCATCATAGACACTCCTTTTAATGATGCTCCAAAGGTTCTGAATGGGGTAGAGGTCAGGGGAGCATGGGGGTCACACCATAAGTTTGTCCCCTTTTATGCCCATATCAGCCAGAGATGCAGATGTTTTATGTGCAGCATGAGATGGTGCATTATCATGCAGAAAAATGATCTTGCTGTGAAATACACGGTTCTTCTTCTTGAACCATGGCAGGAAGTGCTGTTTGAGAAAATCCACATACATTATGGAGTTCATCTTTAGCGCCTTCAGGGATCCTAAAGGGGCCGACAATCTCTCTCCCCATGATTCCAGCCCAAAACATTACTCCACCTCCTCCTTGTTGGCGCTGTAGCCGTGTTTGCGTGGGGTGTCCATCAACCAGCCATCCTCCACTCCATTCATCTGGACCATCGAGCGCTGCACGGCACTCATCCGTGAACAAAACAGTTTTGAAATCAGTCTTCATGTAATGTTTGGCCCACTGGAGCCATTTCTGCTTGTGTGAAGTGGATAGAGGAGGTCGACAGGATGGCGTATGCACAGCTGCAAACCTCTGAAGGACCCTGCATCTTGTTGTTCGGGGGACGATGGAGGCACAAGCAGCTTCAAAAACTTGTCTGCTGCTATGACAAGGCTTTTTTGCCGCTGCTCTTTCAACCTGACGTAATTGCCTGTAGGAAAGAGTCCTCAATTTGCCCTTATCAGCACGCACACGTGTGTACTGTGAATCAGCTACATACTTCTTGATTGCCAAGACACTTCATCCTGATCATCGCACAATGTTGATTGTAGTCATGCCTTGACCTAAACACTCCACAATTTGTTGCTTCTCAGCAGCCGACACATCCTTTTTCTTTCCCATTTTGGCAGAAAATGTAGGCTGCTTAATAATGTGAGAGAGCCTTCTTAAGTAGTCTTGCCTTTCATTGGACACACCTGCCAAACTAATTAGCACAGGTGTCTGCAATTGCTTACAGTGATATAAAGAGCCCTGACACACATCACCATCAATGAGTTTAACTGACAAACAAACAAATTCTTCCCTTATCACTCCTAAACACTTTTTGCATAATAATTTGGAACGCGGTGTACATGTGCTTTTCCACAAAACACCAGTGGTTCACGTAGTGAATCTTACAGTTCTAACTTGCCAACCGTGGTCTGTATGGAATTGTTCAATAAAGGGCCCAAAATTAAGATAACATAGATGGGAGAGGTCTCTATGAATAGGAATTCCTAAGTATTTGATACCCTGTGAGGGCCAGGCAAAGGGAAAGTTGGACTGGATGGAATCCTATATGGATTTAGGGAGGGAGACATCGAGGGCCTCAGACTTCGCTGCATTGATTTTAAAATTTTACCATGTAACAAAGTGATCTATTTCAGCCATAACAGCAGGGATGGATATATGTGATTGAGTGATATATACTAGGACATCATCAGCAAATAGAGAGCACTTGTACTCGGTGCCTCCCACCTCAATCCACCTAATATTGGGGTTATGGCGAATTGATGAGAGCAGGTGCTCCGTCACTAGGATGTATAAGAGAGGGGACAGAGGACATCCCTGCCTTGTCCCATTGGTGATTGTGAAAGGTGATGAAAATGTTCTGACGCACCCCCTGGGCCTTGGGACACCCGGAGCCGGACCCTTTTTGGTGGATGCTGGTGGTTGTAGTCTTCGTGGCGGCGATCCGGTTCCGTGGCTCAGGGCGGTCAAACCAGTGGCGGAACTATTTATGTGGTTTTGATGTTTAAATGTCCGACTACGCCACCCGTGGATTGCGGTCAGAGTGAACCGCCGCTACAGGGCAGACCGCTAAGGCTGGTGTTGTGGGTGCACAAGAGCGTAGCATAACTCCCCACGCGAGGAGTATAGCCTCAGGGCAGTGTATGCGGAGGATGGGGGTGATGGTGCAGGGCAGCAGCAGTAACGACACGGAGTCAGTGATGCAGTTCAGGGCCTTTACTCACAGTTCTTATTATCCAGACCACGTCTGCAGGTAACGGCTGCCCACGTCGTACTGTGCTCACCAGGTGAGGGGCTCAGACAACTCCCAGATAACTTTGGAGCGCTTCACAGAACCCCCTTTGTGTGTCCTTTGTCTGGCCTTTCTTACCAACACTTCTGTCCGGCTGCCTCGGGCCTCCTCTTGGTAAACTTGGCGCCCTGACCCTATGTGGTGCCTTCCTAGCGGGTGGAGCAAGGGGCTGCGCCACATAAAATGTCAGAGCCTCCGGTTTCTAGCTGAGGGTCGTTTCCTGCCTCCACTAGTTCGGGGACCGGTCTCCCCCTTTGGCCTGACCCCTCCACGCAGGTGGATTCGGGCGTGCGGTGGCGACTCGCCCGTCCGCACCCCTGGGATCCCTTCATTCCTCGTTCCTGGAGCCTTCTCCGCTCCTCTTCCTTCCTTCTCCCTCTTGCAGGCCTGGGCCTCTGTTACTAGGCCCGCCTCTGGAGCAGAGCTCATGCAGAGCCCCTGCTCCCTGCCACTTCTGCTCAGACTTCTCTGCACTGAACTAAGATGGTGCCCACCTTTTATACTCCCTTCTCAATGCACCCAGGAACTGCTTCCTCCCTGCTCCTGCACTGCAGGGTTCCCCTTCCTCAGTGTTCCCTCCCCCCACTCCAGCCAGGGACAGGGACTGTCGTGCCCATCTCAGGGGCATATTGGTCGCCCTGCCCCACGGCAATGTGGTGTAATGCATGCAGGTGTCGGGTCCTGATCCACACTCCATCCTTATCTGAGAGTGAGATATCACACCTCTGGGTGAGGTGCAATACGTCTGTAGCAACCGAGCCCTCGGTGCTACAGTTCCATTTATCTTCAGCCTAGGTGACGTATTGTGATACAGGGCCGTGATTTTGGCTATAAAAGGGTCCCCTAGACCCCTACCCCAAGCTTTTTAAGAGAATCATATATGGCGTGCCAGGAGACTCTATGGAATGCTTTCTCAGCATCCAACGAGAGTATCTACTTACAAATTTTTAACTGCATCTAGCCCAGGAAATACTTTGTGCCTAGTAGCAGTGTCTGCTAGTCAGCGGATTATCCCGGCTGTTAAGCAAGCTACACCACCTGTAGTTTGGACACTTAATTTTTTCAAAGGAAATGCTTCGGGACCACGGGATACTTAGTGAAGAGCATCAGGAGGCACCCCAAGGCATAGGGGCTGGGACTGGCACTAGGATGCCTTGCGGTGGACAGCCGAGCTCGATCCTTATAAAAGCTTTTTAACTGCAGCAGCTTTAGTGGACGCTACTGGAGCTGGAATTACGCGGCTGCTGGCATGAGACTTGCCCTCCAATAGATCCTTGTAAATGGATTTAAAGTGTATTCATTCAAATTAGAGGGACAATTTAAATTAAAAAGCTTAGAGCTGCCTCCACCACAGGGGGGCTCTCTCGACCCACCAGCGGACAGGCACCAGTATTGGGAGAGGGGGGCTGGCCGTCAGGGTTCACCGCGGCTCTGGCACAAACCCGGCGACACGGAGGTGGCACGGGCAGGAGCGGACTGGCCGTCTCGGCTTCTCACTTTTTGGATTTTAGAAGGGCATGACATGCCTATATCTGTGTCTCCCCCTCCTTTTACTCCTCCACCTCTTTTCTTTTCGCATGACTATATGTACTTGTCACTTTTCCATGTGTTAGTTGTGTCTTCTGAGCAGTTTGTCAGCTTTTGGACACCTTTGAAGGTGTTTTCTATGTGTTTCTATGTGTTTTTGTTTGCCTGCCATTGGTTTTAACGGTGTTCGAAGGTGTTCGACGAACAGTTCGACGAACAGTTCGGCGAACACACGGGTGTTCGACGAACCGAACCGAACTCGAACACTACGGGGGTGGCTCAACACTAGTTATAAACTTCTGTGACGCACCTGAGGGTTCCAGATGCTCACCATACATCTAGATAAGTTCCCCGAGGGGGTCTAGTTTCCAAAATGGTGTCACTTGTGGGGGATTTCCACTGTTTAGGCACATCAGGGGCTCTCCAAACACAACATGGTGTCCGCTAAGTATTCAAGCAAATTTTACATTCAAAAATTCAAATGGCACTCTTTCCCTTCCAAACCCTGCCGTTGATACATTAGTTGTTTCACTGTGGATATTGACGCAATCTTATCAGCTTCCACCATCATCACCAAGATCTTTTGCTTTTCCTTGGGTTGATATGCACGTCAGACCAAAGCACATTCATCTCAGGGACAGAGAACCCATCTCCTTCCTGAGCGGTATGATCGCTGGACATTCCCATCTTGTTTGTACTTGCGTATAGTTGTTTGCGCAGATGAACGAGTCACCTTCGGGTATCTTGAAATTGTACCTAAGGATGAGCCAGATGTGTGCAAGTCCACAATTCTCTTCCTGATATCTTGGCTAATTTCTTTAGACTTTCACATGATGCTACACAAAGAAGCAGTGTGTTTCAGGTGTGCATTAAAATACATCCACAGGTGTTTCTCTAATTAACTCAGATGTTGCCAAAAACAATATCAGAAGCTTCCAAACACATGACATGTGGGCAGTCCAGAATTGTTTAAAGGCATAGTGTATGTAAACTTTTGACTTTGCAGTAAGTAATAAAAATGTCTTAAAACATTCTCTCTCTCTCTCTCTCTCTCTCATTATTCTCGCATTTGGAAAATATAAAAAATTATGGTAATCCTAATTGACCCAAAACTGCAAAGGTTTATTTTGATTTCATGTCAGATATTGAGAAAAACATGCATATGTGTCTTTTTGTATAGTGTATGTAAACTTCGGGTTTCAACTGTATTCTATAATGCCATCCACTTCTTCCCCATTACTGCACTTGCCATAGTTAAAGGAGGTCAATTGGCAGCTGCATTTGGTGGCACTACTGCCCGGATGGATTGCCATTGTCACTTTTTCTTTCCGTACATTTTGTAAAACACAATGATTTTGACAATCTTTTCACTGTCAATTATTAAATCTTTGTCAAAGAGACATCAAGGACTGGCACTGAGGTTACGTACCACAGTTTCTTTCATTGCCACCCTCTAAAGATGTCTTGAACCCGTGGAGATGATACGAGGGTCAGTCAATAAGTAATGCCTCCTATTTTTTTTCTCCTTTTAATTGGCAAGAAATTCAAATGCAATTACATAAGTTGAAAACCACAACATTAACGATTAATTTGTCACTTTTCAACATAATCTCCATCCATTTCCACAGTCTTGGTCCACCGTTTAACAAGGGCATGTATTCCAGCATGGTAAAAAGCATTTTTGGGACCCACCGTGCACAAACTTTTCTGTATCCCAGTAGTCCAATAATTTTCATCACACTGCCTTTACTGAGGCAGATAATGCCACACAATTCATCTGCAGTCACCCGGCGGTCACCACGAATGATGTCATCGACTCGCTGAATGTTGCTTGGAGTCACTGCGGTTACTGGCCTGTCACTCCGCATTTTGTCAGCCAACGGTGATGGTCCTTCAGCTGTGTTACAGCGATGAACCCATCGTCTAACAGTACTGACATCCACTGTTGCATCACCGTACACATTTTTCAGTCTCTCATGAATTCGAATGGGCGTTTCACCTTCTGCATGCAAGAATTCAATCACAGAACGTTGTCTAATACGAACATCGATGTCAGCCATTTTGCAAACGGATACAGTCCTGCCACCTGTTGGTGCAGGAAGTTGCAATTGCTGTGGATTGGAGAAGAAGGTTTGAGGAATTGTGCCAAATTCGAATATTTAACATAACTACCTTATTTAAGGTGAAAAAAAAAAGGAGGCATTAATTATTGACTGACCCTCGTAGAAGCCAACACTCTGCATCTGTCCCTGCCCCAAAACTTCTTACTGTAAAAGGAGATGGCATCAGGGGCAGTGATGAAAGTAGAGCGAGTGACACCAGTTCTGCCCCAAAGATTCTATCACCACTGTCATACAAATTGTCATCTGGAGGTGGTGATAAAAGGAGGGTGAGTGACACCAGCACCACCCTGTAACGTCTAGCACTGCCCTCAAATAAATCATCATCAGGAGCAGCGCTACTGTCACTTACCCAGCTTCTAGCAGCACCATGGGTTTGAGACATCTTCAAAAGGCGGCAATGAAAAATAAATGTGGTACGTGACCTCAGTGCCACTCTCTGATGAAGTAGGGTCATAGAAGCTATGGGAAAGTGAGTGCAGCCGCAGCTCCTGATAACAGCTTGTTTGAGAACCCTCTCAAATGAATGTTACAGGAGGTGAAGTAAAAATAACACAGACACTCTGTTTGACAAAGGATTGTGTTCAAGCCGAAATACTTAACACGTTTGTTTTTTGAAGAGCATGAAATAAAAATCTACAAATTATGCAAATTTACAAGTGAGTGCCTGCCTTCTTATGTTATTTGCTTAAGGACATTTTAGGTATCAAGCCACCCTTTTAACCCTACAATGCGTAATGGGGCCTTTTAGGCGCCGGTGCTTACTTTTTTGCTATTATGTGCAAAATTACTTTAGTTAGAATTTTGAAACTCTAGGTATTCCTCAAGTATGTCGTTGTTGGTAATATCCAGTTGTTCATATAATTTTTTTCATAGGCATTTTGGTGTAACAATGCTTTTTTGGCGAAAACCACATCTGTACGGAACGGGGACCTTTCAGGCTCCTGTTATTCTTATCATGTACTCAGACTTATTTGTGTGTCAAGTTACTTTATTTGTAGTCAGGGTTGCTGGTGGAGGGACCAGGGGGTGGATCATGCCATGTGAGGATGTCATGTGATTTTGGGAGGGAGTGATAAGGCCTAGAAGAAAGACGTATCGCTTCTGCAAAAAATAAGTCCTGGAAAAATATCTCAAAAGAGAAACTTTATGCATATATTGGACTTTTACTGCTTGCAGGGAGTCAAAAATCGTATGATGTTCCAATCAGAGAATTATTTCTGGACCCACTTTCTGATCCACACTATAAAGCGACAATGACAGTGGACAGATATGAGGAAATTAGAAGAAACATTTGATTTGATGATAAGCGAGGTTCCAAACAGACAAATTAGCCCCTATCAGTTATCTCTGGAACATACTTATCAAAAATTGCACCAAACTTTGCAATCCTAGTACTAATGTTACAGTAGATGAGCAACTTGTACCCTTCAGAGGACATTGCAAGTTCATACAATACATGGCCAGAACACCAGCAGAGTATGGAATAAAAATCTTCTGGATGTGTGATTCTGCAAATTATTATGGCATAAATGGGCTTATTTACTGTGGCAAAGAAGTTGATGCACCAGTACAGAAAGATCTGGGGTCTGAGATTGTGAAAACACTTGCTGTACCAATATACAATTCAGGTAGAAACACTACCTTGGACAGTTATTTTACCAATGTTGCACTGGGCAATTTTCTGCTTGAAAAGCCTGTTACACTTGTTAGTACTATAAAGCTAAACCGACGAGAAATTCCTCAAGCAATGAAACAGAATCCACAGCGAGCACTTTATGAGAGTGTCTTTGGTTTCAACAACAAAGCGACACTGGTATCTTACAAAGCGAAGAAGGAGAAATCCGTTATATTACTCAGTACCATGCATTATGATTGCAGTATTGACAGCAATGACAGGAAATTGAAACCAGAAATCTAAAAGGCCCCCGTTACGTAAAAGTGTAGATTTGTGACGTCACCAATGCTAGGGTTGTGTTGCTTGTGACTAGCAAGCACACCATCTCTCTTCAGATTTTTTTTTCCTTTGGATTGCTGCTGCTTTTTAGTGTACAAAATAAAGAAAACAAATGTGTAATTGTAAATCAAATGTAGCAGGACAAATGCCCACGACACCATATCACTGTACCTGGCACTGCTGCTGGCACCTCTGTTATCTCTCTGTCCCCTATAATTTGAATCTCTATCTACACTTAGTATTCCTATTTATGTTGCTGAGCTGTGAGCGCTGATATCCTCTCACAATCCTAAATTACCCTAAAATAGTTGCTGCAATCCCTGAGTCAGTTTCTATGCAGGCTATGATAGGCCTTCCTGATTGACTGTGCTATACTATGTGATGTAATACCTGCAGGGCATTATGAGGAATCCTGCAAGGTCATGCCTGAAGTCTTGTGAGCTTTCTATGGCTGATGCAATCTTCTAAAGTGTGTAAAATGGCAGTTGGCATTTTTTTTGTGATTCGCACAGATCAAATTGAAAATTGTTTGTATTTGCCAGGACCTGCAAATTTTATACAATTTGACACAAATTCGATTTGCATTGAATTGATTCACTTTTCTCTAGAATACAGATTTCTGGTAAAAATAAACCAAGAATGGTGCTTACATAATGTGTTATTACTTATTGTACCCTTCAGCAGAAAGATAGAAAACTGATTGTGAATATTCATGCCGTTGGGCATCATAATAGTGTAGAAGCAGAACTTCTACCATCTACGTACAATATATGTATTTAGGACTCATACCCCTGGTTAGCCTTTGTTAAATGCTATATTGCAAATGAGTTAATTGAGTCTTATCTCCTGGGTCACAAACAACATGACATGCCTTATCAAAAGGAGTTTTTTCTGACTGCATATAATTCCAGATTTCTCCATGAATCTGACAAATGGCTTTGGGAAACTTTAATAGGAGCCAGAAGCTTTTATAGACTAAAGAAAATTGTCATGGCAGTAGGACATTTTACAGCCATATATGAGGTATAATATTTAATAATGCAGATAAAATCAAAACAAAACCTCGTAGCAGGGGTAAATGCAACATGCGGTTTTCTGCTTAAGTTTTCATCTTGCCCTTAATAAATCCAAACAACATTCTGTAAAACGCAGCACACACGGGAACCATTGTAAACCATATGACTCCATGGGCTGACACAACAATCTGTGAGGACTAGATTGGAAATAGGACTAATTAAAACACTGATATTGAGAGAGCTTGCATCACATAAGTCAGGGGCATTTCAATATCATTTAAATGTGAAACTCATGCATTCTCTAATTTCAGAATATTTACACTAATATATGAAGGGCACTAAAACATGACAGTGCAGTTCACACATTTACAGTTATATGAAAAAGTTTGGGCACCCCTATTAATCTTAAGCTTATTGTTTTATAAAAATTGATGTTTTTGCAACAGCTATTTCAGTTTGATATATGTAATAACTGTTGGACACAGTAATGTTTCTGCCTTGAAATGAGGTTTATTGTACTAACAGAAAATGTGCAATCTGCATTCAAACAAAATTTGACAGGTGCATAAGTATGGGTACCTCACCAGAAAAGTGACATTAATATTTAGTAGATCCTCCTTTTGCAAAAATAACAGCCTCTAGTCGCTTCCTGTAGCTTTTAATGAGCTCCTGGATCCTGGATGAAGGTATTTTTGACCATTCCTCTTTACAAAACAATTCCAGTTCAGTTAAGTTTGAGGGTCGCCGAGCATGGACAGCCCTCTTCAAATGATCCCACAGATGTTCAATGATATTCAGTTCTGGGGACTGGGATGGCCATTCCAGAAAATTGTAATTGTTCCTCTGCATGAATGCCTGAGTAGATTTGGAGTGGTGTTTTGGATCATTGTCTTGCTGAAAGATCCATCCCTTGCGTAACTTCAACTTTATCACTGAATCTTGAACATTATTGTCAAGAATCTGCTGATACTGAGTGGAATCCATGCGTCCCTCAATTTTAACAAGATTCCCGGTGCCGGCATTGGCCACAAAGCCCCAAAGCATGATGGAACCTCCACCAAATTTTACTGTGGGTAGTAAGTGTTTTTCTTGGAATGCTGTGTTTTTTTGCCGCCATGCATAACGCCTTTTTGTATGACCAAACAACTCAATCTTGGTTTCATCAGTCCACAGGACCTTCTTCCAAAAAGAAATTGGCTTCTCCAAATGTGCTTTTGCATACCTCAGCCGACTCTGTTTGTGGCGTGCTTGCAGAAACGGCTTCATTCGCATCACTCTCCCATACAGCTTCTCCTTGTGCAAAGTGCGTTGTATAGTTGACCGATGCACAGTGACACCATCTGCAGCAAGTTGATGCTGCAGCTCTCTGGAGGTGGTCTGAGGATTATCCTTGACTGATCTCACCATTCTTCTTCTCTGCCTTTCTGATGTTTTTCTTGGCCTGCCACTTCTGGCCTTAACAAGAACTGTCCCTGTGTTCTTCCATTTCCTTACTATGTTCCTCACAGTGGAAACTGACAGGTTAAATCTCTGAGACAGCTTTTTGTATCCTTCCCCTGAACAACTATGTTGAATAATCTTGCTTTTCAGATCATTTAACAGTTGTTTTGAGGAGCCCATGATGCCACTCTTCAGAGGAGATTCAAGCAGGGGAACAACTTGCAAGAGGCCACTTTAAGTAGCTTTTCTCATGATTGCATACACCTGGCTATAAAGTTCAAAGCTCAATGAGGTTACAAAACCAAGAAAAATGCTTTAGTAAGTCAGTAAAATGTAGGTAGGAGTATTTAAAACAAGAAAATGATAAGGGTGCCCATACTTATGCACCTGTCAAATTTTGTTTGAATGCAGATTGCACATTTTCTGTTAGTACAATAAACCTCATTTCAAGGCAAAAACATTACTGTGTCCAACAGTTATTACATATATCAAACTGAAATAGCTGTTGCAAAAACACAAATTTTTAAAAATCATTAAGCTTAAGATTAATAGGGGTGCCCAAACTTTTTCATATAACTGTATCTGCATATAAAATCAGCGATTGCAATGTGATAAAAAAATCACATTGCACTCACACCAATGTTACTCAATGAGGCAGTGTTCATCTGGTGGTTTTTGCGCAGCTGGAATTGTGCTGAGGAACAAAATTGCAGCATGCTGTGAGTACCCGAATATGTCGGACGAGACTTGCCAATGCACGTCAATGAGTACAAGAAGAAAACGGACAGCGCACAGATCATGTGTATGCACATCTCAAAGAAACCACAAAATTTCATCACCAAAGTAGAGTAAATTCGCAGCCAGAACCCCCAGAATAGATAGATATGTTGAAAGATAAGTAAAATAAATATATACACTGCTCAAAAAATAAAGGGAACACTTAAACAACAGAATATAACTCCAAGTAAATCAAACTTCTGTGAAATCAAACTGTCCACTTAGGAAGCAACACTGATTGACAATCAATTTCACATGCTGTTGTGCAAATGGAATAGACAATAGATGGAAATTATTGGCAATTATCAAGACACCCTCAATAAAGGAGTGGTTCTGCAGGTGGGGGCCATAGACCACATCTCAGTATCAATGCTTTCTGGCTGATGTTTTGGTCACTTTTGAAAGTTGGTTGTGCTTTCACACTCGTGGTAGCATGAGACAGACTCTACAACCCACAGAAGTTGCTCAGATAGTGCAGCTCATCCAGGATGGTACATGAATGCGAGCTGTGGCAAGAAGGTTTGCTGTGTCTGTCAGCATAGTGTCCAGAGGCTGGAGGCGCTACCAGGAGACAGGCCAGTACACCAGAAGATGTGGAGGGGGCCATAGGAGGGCAACAACCCAGCAGCAGGACCGCTACCTCCACCTTTGTGCAAGGAGGAGCAGGAGGAGCACTGCCAGAGCCCTGCAAAATGACCTCCAGCTGGCCACAAATGTGCATGTGTCTGCACAAACGGTTAGAAACCAACTCCATGAGGGTGGTATGAGGGCCCGACGTCCACAGATGGGGGTTGTGCTCACAGCCCAACACTGTGCAGGATGCTTGGCATTTACCACAGAACACAAGGATTGGCAAAGTCGCCACTGGCGTCCTGTGATATTCACAGATGAAAGCAGGTTCACACTGAGCACATGTGACAGACATGACAGAGTCTGGAGACACTGTGGAGAGCGATCTGCTGCCTGCAACATCCTTCAGCATGACCGGTTTGGCAGTGGGTCAGTAATGGTGTGGGGTGGCATTTCTTTGAAGGGCCGCACAGCCCTCCATGTGCTCGCCAGAGGTAGCCTGACTGCCATTAGGTACCGAGATGAGATCCTCAGACCCCTTGTAAGACCATATGCTGGTGCGGTTGGCCCTGGGTTCTTCCTAATGCAGGACAGTGCCAGACCTCATGTGGCTGGAGTGTGTCAGCATTTCCTGCAAGATGAAGGCATTGAAGCTATGGACTTGCCCGCCCGTTCCCCAGACCTGAATCCGATTAAGCACATCTGGGACATCATGTCTCGCTCCATCCACCAACGTCACGTTGCACCACAGACTGTACAGAAGTTGGCAGATGCTTTAGTCCAGGTCTGGGAGGAGATCCAACAGGAGGCCATCCGCAACCTCATCAGGAGCATGCCCAGGCATTGTAGGGAGGTCATACAGGCACATGGAGGCCACACACAATACTGAGCCTCATTTTGACTTGTTTTAAGGACATTACATCAGAGTTGGATCAGCCTGTAGTGTGTTTTTCCACTTTAAATTTTGGGGTGACTCCAAATCTAGGCCTCCATTGGTTAATAAATTTGATTTCCATTGATGATTTTTGTGTGATTTTGTTGTCAGTACATTCAACTTCGTATAGAACATGTATTTAAAGAGAATATTTCATTCACTTAGATCTAGGATGTGTTATTTGAGTGTTACCTTTATTTTTTTGAGCAGTGTAGAATATAAAGATAGAAAAGATATATATATATATACAGTACAGACCAAAAGTTTGGACACACCTTTTCATCTAAAGATTTTTCTGTATTATCATGACTATGAAAATTATACATTCACACTGAAGGCATCAAAACTATGAATTAACACATGTGGAATTATATACCTAACAAAAAAGTGTGAAAAAACTGAAAATATGTCTTATATTATAGGTTCTTCAAAGTAGCCACCTTTTGCTTTGATGACTGCTTTGCACACTCTTGGCATTCTCTTGATGAGCTTCAAGAGATAGTCACCGGAAATGGTTTTCACTTCACAGGTGTGCCCTGTCAGGTTTAATAAGTGGGATTTCTTGCCTTATAAATGGGGTTGGGACCATCAGTTGTGTTGTGCAAAAGTCTGGTGGATACACAGCTGATAGTCCTACTGAATAGACTGTTAGAATTTGTATTATGGCAAGAAAAAAGCAGATAAGTAAAGAAAAACGAGTGGCCATCATTACTTTAAGAAATGAAGGTCAGTCAGTGCAAAAAATTGGGAAAACTTTGAAAGTGTCCCCAAGTGCAGTTGCAAAAACCATCGAGCGCTACAAAGAAATTGGCTCACATGAGGACCGCCCCAGGAAAGGAAGACCAAGAGTCACCTCTGCTTCTGAGAATAAGTTTGTCCGAGTCACCAGCCTCAGAAATCGCAGGTTATCATCAGCTCAGATTAGAGACCAGGTCAATGCCACACAGAGTTCTAGCAGCAGACACATCTATTCAACAAGTGTTAAGAGGAGACTTTGTGCAGCAGGCCTTCATGGTAAAATAGCTGCTAGGAAACCACTGCTAAGGACAGGCAACAAGCAGAAGAGACTTGTTTGGGATAAAGAACACAAGGAATGGACATTAGACCAGTGGAAGTCTGTGCTTTGGTCTGATGAGTCCAAATTTGAGATCTTTGGTTCCAATCACCTTGTCTTTGTGCAATGCGGAAAAGGTGAACGGATGGACTCTACATTTCTGGTTCCCACCGTGAAGCATGGAGGAGGGGGTGTGATGGTGTGGGGGTGCTTTGCTGGTGATACTGTTAGGAATTTATTCAAAATTGAAGGCATACTGAACCAGCATGGCTATCCCAGCATCTTACAGCGGTATGCTATTCCATCCGGTTTGCGTTTAGTTGGACCATCATTTATTTTTCAACAGGACAATGACCCCAAACACACCTCCAGGCTGTGTAAGGGCTGTTTGACCAAGAAGGAGAGTGATTCCTCCACAGTCACCAGACCTGAACCCAATCGAGATGGTTTGCGTGAGCTGGACCGCAGAGTGAAGGCAAAAGGGCCAATATGTGCTAAGCATCTCTGGGAACTCCTTCAAGATTGTTGGAAGACCATTTCTGGTGACTACCTCTTGAAGCTCATCAAGAGATTGGCAAGTGTGTGCAAAGCAGTCATCAAAGCAAAAGGTGGCTACTTTGAAGAACCTAGAATATAAGACATATTTTCAGTTGTTTGATACTTTTTTTGTTGAGTATATAATTACACATGCGTTAATTCATAGTTTTGATGCCTTCAGTGTGAATGTACAATTTTCATAGTCATGAAAATAAAGAAAAATCTTTAAATGAGAAGGTGTGTCCAAACTTTTGGTCTGTACTGTATATATATATATATATATATATATATATATATATATATATATATATACATATATATATATATATATATATATACATATATATATATATATATATATATATATATATATAGAATAGCGTATTTTTCGGACTACAAGATGGAGGAAAGTGGGGGATGCGTCTTGTAGTCCGAATACTATCTCCCTGTATATACTGTGGCTCTGCGTGGTAGGAGGTCTGGGGGAGCAGCTGCGGGGGATCAGCGGGGCACAGTAGGCAGCAGCCGACTGCTGCAACCTGCGCTGTTCCAGCTACTAAAGAAAATGAATATTCCCTGCTCCCCACGCCCTTGGGCGTGGGGAGCAGGGAATATTCATTTTCCTTAATAGCCGGCACACTGTACCACAGCGCGGCTCCTGCTGCGCTCTGCGTCTGTGTGCTCGCTATTAAAGCTCATGAATATTCCCTACAACCCACTCCCATGGGTTATAGCGAATATCCATGGTCTTTAATAGCAGGCACACTGACCGCAGAGCAGCAGCAGGAGCCGCGCTGCGGTACAGTGTGCGCGCTCTCACACTGTGTGAGGGCACATGGCAGGGACGCCATGCTCGCCCTGCCATGCGCGGCTCACACAGTGAGAGTGTCAGCGGCACAGCGGGACAGCACTGGAGGAGAGAGGAGGTGTGAATGATTGTTTATTTTTTTTGGTGGGCAGCAGCATGGGGGCTCAAGGGGTGCCAAGCATATCAGGATGGGGGCTCAAGGTGTGCCAAGCATACCAGGAGGGGGGCTCAAGGGGTGCCAAGCATACCAGGATGGGGGCTCAAGGGGTGCCATGCATACCAGGATGCGTGATCAAGGGGTGCCATGCATACCAGGATGGGGGCTCAAGGGGTGCCAAGCAGACCAGGATGGGGGCTCAAGGGGTGCCCAGCATACCAGGATGGGGGTTCAGAGGGTGCGTTGCATACGTGGATGGGGGCTCAAGGGGTGGCATGCATACCAGGAAGGGGGATCAAGGGGTGCCATGCATACCAGGATGGGTGATCAAGGGGTGCCATGCATACCAGGATGGGGGATCAAGGGGTGACATGCATACCAGGATGGGTGATCAAGGGGTGCCATGAAAACTAGGATGGGGATCATGGGGTGCCAAGCATAGCAGGATGGTAGAGCAAAGGGGTGCCATGAATACCAGGATGGGGGATCAAGGGGTGCCATGCATTCCAGGATGGGGATGAGGCCCACGTATACCAAGATGGGATGGGGGCAACGTATACCAAGAAGGAGGGGCCATACATACCGGGATGGAGGATATTAACAGAATTTGGGGACATTACCCCAATACCAGTGTCAGCAGCAGACTCCCTCCCCTATAACAGGGCATCATGACCACATTTTTTGCTTAAACATTTTTTTTCCTATTTTCCTCCTCTAAAACCTAGGTGCGTCTTATGGTCCGGTGCGTCTTATAGTCCGAAATATATGGTAGATACATATAAAGATTAGATAAATATCCTATAGATATTTAATTTCACAAGGCCCCTACATATAATAAACTTGCATTCTTTAGTGACTTTCATGTGGAGTTTATTCTACAGTTTTTAGCATTGTTTAACCTAATAAATAAATAATTAAAAAAACGACGTGGGGTCCCCCCTATTTTTGATAACGCACACTCGCATTGCACTCGCATGACATACTGTCACAGGAGTGTCAGATGTGACAGACAGTCACTCTGCATCTGGCTTCAGAAGGTCATTGCGTTTGGCATTGCAGACGTCTTCCTAATCCTTCTCACTTTTGGACCCAGCGGAAACCTCCCTCCTGCTCTGATTGACACACCCTAGTCTGGGTGTTTTTAAACTCTCAGTCTGCTGCAGGGAGTTGCCAGTGATATTCTCATTTTCCCTTGTGAAGGCTTGAAGCTACAGCAGTCGGTTAGCTTCCTCTCTGGTGCCCTTGGAGGACGTTTGGTGTTATCTCTCTGGTGTCTGCTCAAGCTAAGTTTCTCCCTTTGTTTGACTCCATTGTTGTCTTTAGTTTATAGTAGGAACTGACCAGTGCTCACCCACCCCCCTCCCTATCTAGGGCCTAGCACTAGGGCTTAGGTTTCCTGCTCAGTGATTGGTGTGGAACCAATATAGGGATGGTAGGAGAGGCAGGATGTCATTAACTCCCCCTTTACCTAGTGTCTGGGCTTCCTTCCCCTCAACCCTTCATGTTGCACTTAGTCTTTCCCCCACTGTGCGTGACAAATACAAAGTGACATACGCATTACACTCGTCCAACTTTTTGGGATGAACATTGGAGCAATTTATAATATGAAGATGTGAGCGAACCCTAAAAGTGTATACTAAAGGAAAAAGAATTAAAAAGCAAAGGCATTTGTTTCTACTCTTTGTTTTCGATAATTGAAAAATTCATATAAGCATAGCAAGAGCTATTTTAATTTACAAGTGCAGGCAAATGCTGCTGTGTTTTCAAAAGTGCTCTATAAATTCTTCATTGAATGAGACAGCACAACTGTTATGGGCTCACTTGGAGAGAGGGGTTCTCTAAGAAATAGGTGAGGGTGAGCAGCACTGCCTGCAGTGGATGATGCAGTGGAGCTGGACTTGCTTGACAGCATGTGGACCAGCAAAGGCCAGTAGAGCTGGATATGCATGAAGGCAGCTTAATAAGCAGAGATGGTAATAGAAGTCAGTTGAATATGCATGCTGTAAGTCTCAATTCAAAATATTTTTTTCCTTTACATAAAAACTGTTTGCTGTGTTAGCTTGTCTCCTAAATTAGTAGGGAAATGTCTGTAAAAAGATCTGTGGATTACAAAATAAACCATCCCTTTTTTTTTGTTAATTTGATCCACTGTGATCGTAGCATCCATAGGAGCAACAGAAACAGAGAAAAATAGTCCATTACGGTGACAGAAGCCACTGATAGAGCTAATCTGGGTGTGCTATAGTCCACCAGCTCTGCTATGCTGGGCAAACACCTAGCGATCATGTGATTTCAAGGTCTCATAGAATCATGTACACTGCTTCTATTAACTGCATAGCACTCAAAAGAGCAAACAAAGTGGTGATAAACCAATACTGTATTCTCCTCAGGATCTTCGACTGTGTCTGATAGCCACGTCCTGAACTGCTCCTGTTATATTGCAGGGTGCAATAGCTTCAATCCTGCATGGTCAATTTACAGTGGAGTAGAGTTAAAGCTCAGGTCCAAGCTCTGTAAATTTAAGAAGCTTGATCATTATCAGATTTAATTATTTTACTCACTTATTTTGCACCATTAATTCCATTGTGCTTTACAGACATCATAATCACTGTCTCCATTCGGGCTCACAATCTAATTTCCCTATCAGTATGTCATTGAGGTGTGGGAAGAAACCAGAGCACCTTCATGCAAACCCGTGAAGAAAATGCAAATTCATTGCAGATTTTGTCCTTGGTGGGATTTGAACCCAGGACACCAGTGCTGGAAGACTATAGTGCTATCTACTGACCCATTGATAGATAGGTGCCTCTGTTTATAGTAAAGGAGTTTTCCCAACATCAATATAATTTTATGAATCATAAAAAAATCAACAATGTTTGCTATTTACATGCTGATAAAAATGTATCTGGTTAATTGATAGAGGTAATTTATTAGATAGTACTTGATACTCAAAACGTATAGCAATGTGCACTTTCACCAGTGGCATAACTATAGTCCGATGGGCCCCAATCACTGACAGCGGTATTTAACATGCGCCGGCTGGAAGCGCATCACGAATTCCCCCCATCAGCCCCCCTGTCACATGATCGCGGAGCACCAATGGATTATCATGACAGCTGGAGGGTCTGCAGAAGATCCTCGTGCCTGTCATTATGATACTACTGTGAACACTGGCCGTGGGAGGTCATGATTTTTGCTATACATAGCAGGGCATAGGCCCTGTTATGTATAGCACAGGCGATCAGACGATCACAGCTTCAAGTCTCATAATGGACTTGAATAAAGTAAAATGTTTAAAAAAAAGTTTTAAAAAATATAAAAAAAATAAAAACAAACACAAAAGTTAAAATCACCCCCTTTTGCCCAATTAAAAGCAAAACAATGAAAAAAATACACATGTTTGATATTGTTGCATTCAGAAATGTCCAATCTATCAAAATATAAAGTAAATGAATCTGATCGTAAAATGGCATTATGAGAAAAAAAATCAAAACTCCAGAATTACGTTTTTTTGGTCGCCACAACATTTCAATAAAGTGCAAAAACAGGTAATATAGTGAACATGGTAAATAAAACACCCAAAAAACTATTGTGGAATTGCACTTTTTTTGCAATTTCACCACATTTGGAATTTTTTTCCCGTTTTCCAGTACACTATATGGTAGTACATTATATGGTAAAATCAATAGCGTCATTCAAAAGTTCAACTTATCCCGCAAAAAATAAGCATTCATCTGTTCACACTAATGGAAAAATAAAAAAGTTATGGCCTTTAGGCTATGTGCACACTGTGAATTTTTGGTGCGTTTTCGCAGCGTTTTTTTCACGAGGAAATGGGACAAAACTGCTAAGGAATCCTTGTGCCAGCTAATGAAATGACAATCCTGAAGTGCTGTGCACGATTGTTATTGTGTTTAAATCTTCAGCATTTCAATTTTCTCACGCAACACTGGTGCAGTTAGTGAGCTCACCGGAGATTATTCGCTGATCATCAGCTCACTGAACTCCTGGTGACCTCACTCCTGGCAACTCAGCGCTATACACTGACAGGAGTGATTACACTCCTGTCAGTGTATAGAGTGCTGTCCTCTAGAACAGTCACACCAGTGATTGCTGATGTGACTGGACTAGAAGTGACCCAGATCACCGTGGAACACTGGATTATGTCATCATGGAGGACAGGTGAGGGATATAGTTGTTTTTCATTTTTGTTTTTTTACAGGTGACAATGGCTTCAGTGGAATGGGCGTTAGGTGAGTATAATAGTGTTTTTTATTTTTAAATTATTAAAACCATGTGGAATTTTATTTAAAATAAAATACTTTATTCTGGCCATGTCTTTATTTCAAAATCTTAACTACTGGGTTGGTAATGAGGGTGTCTTATACACTGTGTGCAGAATTATTAGGCAAATTAGTATTTTGATCACATGATACTTTTTATACATGTTGTCCTGCTCCAAGCTGCATGGGCTTGAGAGCCAACTACCAATTAAGTAAATCTGGTGATGTGCATCTCTGTAATGAGGAGGGGTGTTGACTAATGACATCAACACCCTATATAAGGTGTGCTTAATTATTAGGCAACTTCCTTTCCTTTGGCAAAATGGGTCAGAAGAGAGGTTTGATGGGCTCTGAAAAGTCCAAAATTGTAAGATGTCTTGCAGAGGGATGCAGCAGTCTTGAAATTTCCAAACTTTTGAAGCATGATCACTGAACAATCAAGCGTTTCATGGCAAATAGCCAACAGGGTTGCAAGAAGTGTGTTGGCCAAAAAAGGCACAAAACAACTGCCCATGAATTGAGGAAAATCAAGCGTGAAGCTGCCAAGATGCCATTTGCCACCAGTTTTGCCATATTTCAGAGCTGCAACGTTACTGGAGTATCAAAAAGCACAAGGTGTGCGATACTCAGGGACATGGCCAAGGTAAGGAAGGCTGAAAAACGACCACCTTTGAACAAGAAACATAAGATAAAACGCCAAGAATGGGCCAAGAAATATCTTAAGACTGATTTTTCAAAGGTTTTATGGACTGATGAAATGAGAGTGACTCTTGATGGGCCAGATGGATGGGCCAAAGGATGGATCAGTAAAGGGCAGAGAGCTCCACTCCGACTCAGACGCCAGCAAGGTGGAGGTGGGGTACTGGTACTGGCTGGTATCATCAAAGATGAACTTGTGGGACCTTTTCCGGTTGAGGATGGAGTGAAGCTCAACTTCCAGACCTACCGCCAGTTTCTGGAAGACAACTTCTTCAAGTAGTGGTACCGGAAGAAGTCGGTATCGTTCAAGAAATGCATGATTTTCATGCAGGACAATGCTCCATCACATGCATCCAACTACTCTACAGCGTGGCTGGCCAGTAAAGGTCTAAAAGAAGAAAAAATAATGACATGGCCCCCTTGTTCACCTGATCTGAACCCCATAGAGAACCTGTGGTTCATCATAAAATGTGAGATCTACAGGGAGGGAAAACAGTACACCTCTCGGAACAGTGTTTGAGAGGCTGTGGTGGCTGCTGCATGAAATGTTGATCGAAAACAGATCAAGCAACTGACAGAATTTATGGATGGAAGGCTGTTGAGTGTCATCATAAAAAAAGGTGGCTATATTGATCACTAATTTTTTGTTTTTTGTTTTTGCATGTCAGAAATGTTTATTTCTAAATTTTGTGCACTGATATTGGTTTACCTGGTGAAAATAAACAAGTGAGATGGGATTATATTTGGTTTTTATTAAGATGCCTAATAATTCTGCACAGTAATAGTTACCTGTAGTGTTGAGCCACCCCCGTAGTGTTCAAGTTCGGTTCGGTTCGTCAAACACCCGTGTGTTCGCCGAACTGTTCGTTGAACTGTTCGTCGAACACCTTCGAACACCGTTAAAACCAATGGCAGGCAAACAAAAACACATAGAAACACATAGAAAACACCTTCAAAGGTGTCCAAAAGCTGACAAACTGCTCAGAAGACACAACTAACACATGGAAAAGTGACAAGTACATATAGTCATGCGAAAAGAAAAGAGGTGGAGGAGTAAAAGGAGGGGGAGACACAGATATAGGCATGTCATGCCCTTCTAAAATCCAAAAAGTGAGAAGCCGACACGTTCAGTCCGCTCCTGCCCGTGCCACCTCCGTGTAGCCGGGTTTGTGCCAGAGCCGCGGTGAACCCTGACGGCCAGCCCCCCTCTCCCAATACTGGTGCCTGTCCGCTGGTGGGTCGAGCGAGCCCCCCTGTGGTGGAGGCAGCTCTAAGCTTTTTAATTTAAATTGTCTCTCTAATTTGAATGAATACACTTTAAATCCATTTACAAGGATCTATTGGAGGGCAAGTCTCATGCCAGCAGCCACGTAATTCCAGCTCCAGTAGCGTCCACTAAAGCTGCTGCAGTTAAAAAGCTTTTATAAGGATCGAGCTCGGCTGTCCACCGCAAGGCATCCTACTGCCAGTCCCAGCCCCTATGCCTTGGGGTGCCTCCTGATGCTCTTCACTGAGTATCCCATGGTCCCGAAGCATTTCCTTTGAAAAAATTAAGTGTCCAAACTACAGGTGGTGTAGCTTGCTTAACAGCCGAGATAATCCGCTGATTAGCAGACACTGCTACTAGGCACAAAGTATTTCCTGGGCTACATGCAGTTAAAAATTTGTAATTAGATACTCTCGTTGGATGCTGAGAAAGCATTCCATAGAGTCTCCTGGCACGCCATATATGATTCTCTTAAAAAGCTTGGGGTAGGGGTCTAGGGGACCCTTTTATAGCCAAAATCACAGCCCTGTATCACAATACATCACCTAGGCTGAAGATAAATGGAACTGTAGCACCCTGAGGGCTCGGTTGCTACAGAGGTATTGCACCTCACCCAGAGGTGTGATATCTCACTCTCAGGTAAGGATGGAGTGTGGATCAGGACCCGACACCTGCATGCATTACACCACATTGCCGTGGGGCAGGGCGACCAATATGCCTCTGAGATGGGCACGACAGTCCCTGTCCCTGGCTGGAGTGGGGGGAGGGAACACTGAGGAAGGGGAACCCTGTAGTGCAGGAGCAGGGAGGAAGCAGTTCCTGGGTGCATTGAGAAGGGAGTATAAAAGGTGGGCACCATCTTAGTTCAGTGCAGAGAAGTCTGAGCAGAAGTGGCAGGGAGCAGGGGCTCTGCATGAGCTCTGCTCCGGAGGCGGGCCTAGTAACAGAGGCCCAGGCCTGGAAGAGGGAGAAGGAAGGAAGAGGAGCGGAGAAGGCTCCAGGAACGAGGAATGAAGGGATCCCAGGGGTGCGGACGGGCGAGTCGCCACCGCACGCCCGAATCCACCTGCGTGGAGGGGTCAGCCCAAAGGGGGAGACCGGTCCCCGAAACTGGTGGAGGTAGGAAACGACCCTCAGCTAGAAACCGGAGGCTGTGACATTTTATGTGGCGCAGCCCCTCGCTACACCCGCTAGGAAGGCACCACATAGGGTCAGGGAAACTGGCACCAATTGTACCAAGAGGAGGCCCGAGGTAGCCGGACAGTAGAGTTGGTAAGAAAGGCCAGACAAAGGACACACAAAGGGGGTCCTGTGAAGTTCTCCAAAGTTATCTGGGAGTTGTCTGAGCCCCTCACCTGGTGAGCACAGTACAACGTGGGCAGCCGTTACCTGCAGACGTGGTCTGGATAATAAGAACTGTGAGTAAAGGCCCTGGACTGCATCACTGACTCCGTGTCGTTACTGCTGCTGCCCTGCACCATCACCCCCATCCTCCGCATACACTGCCCTGAGGCTATACTCCTCCCGTGGGGAGTTATGCTACGTTCTGCTGCACCCACAACACCAGCCTCAGCGGTCTGCCCTGGAGCGGCGGTTCACTCTGACCGCAATCCACGGGTGGCGTAGTCGGACATTTAAACATCAAAACCACATAAATAGTTCCGCCACTGGTTTGACCACCCTGAGCCACGGAACCGGGTCGCCGCCACGAAGACTACAACCACCAGCATCCACCAAAAAGGGTCCGGCTCCGGGTGTCCCAAGGCCCAGGGGTTGCATCAGAACATTTTCATCACCTTTCACAATCACCAATGGGACAAGGCAGGGATGTCCTCTGTCCCCTCTCTTATACATCCTAGTGACGGAGCACCTGCTCTCATCAATTCGCCATAACCCCAATATTAGGTGGATTGAGGTGGGAGGCACCGAGTACAAGTGCTCTCTATTTGCTGATGATGTCCTAGTATATATCACTCAATCACATATATCCATCCATGCTGTTATGGCTGAAATAGATCACTTTGTTACATGGTCAAATTTTAAAATCAATGCAGCGAAGTCTGAGGCCCTCGATGTCTCCCTCCCCAAATCCATATAGGATTCCATCCAGTCCAACTTTCCCTTTGCCTGGCCCTCACAGGGTATCACATACTTAGGAATTCCTATTCATAGAGACCTCTCCCATCTATGTTATCTTAATTTTGGGCCCTTTATTGAACAACTCCATACAGACCACGGTTGGCATGTTAGAACTGTAAGATTCACTACGTGAACCACTGGTGTTTTGTGGAAAAGCACATGTACACTGTGTTCCAAATTATTATGCAAAAAGTTTTTAGGAGTGATTAGGGAAGAATTTGTTTGTTTGTCAGTTAAACTCATTGATGGTGATGTGTGTCAGGGCTCTTTATATCACTGTAAGCAATTGCAGACACCTGTGCTAATTAGTTTGGCAGGTGTGTCCAATGAAAGGCAAGACTACTTAAGAAGGCTGTCTCACATTATTAAGCAGCCTACATTTTCTGCCAAAATGGGAAAGAAAAAGGATGTGTCGGCTGCTGAGAAGCAACAAATTGTGGAGTGTTTAGGTCAAGGCATGACTACAATCAACATTGTGCGATGATCAGGATGAAGTGTCTTGGCAATCAAGAAGTATGTAGCTGATTCACAGTACACACGTGTGCGTGCTGATAAGGGCAAATTGAGGACTCTTTCCTACAGGCAATTACGTCAGGTTAAAAGAGCAGCGGCAAAAAAGCCTTGTCATAGCAGCAGACAAGTTTTTGAAGCTGCTGGTGCCTCCAACGTCCCCCGAACAACAAGATGCAGGGTCCTTCAGAGGTTTGCAGCTGTGCATACGCCATCCTGTCGACCTCCTCTATCCACTTCACACAAGCAGAAACGGCTCCAGTGGGCCAAACATTACATGAAGACTGATTTCAAAACTGTTTTGTTCACGGTAAGGAAGGCTGAAAAACGACCACCTTTGAACAAGAAACATAAGATAAAACGCCAAGAATGGGCCAAGAAATATCTTAAGACTGATTTTTCAAAGGTTTTATGGACTGATGAAATGAGAGTGACTCTTGATGGGCCAGATGGATGGGCCAAAGGATGGATCAGTAAAGGGCAGAGAGCTCCACTCCGACTCAGACGCCAGCAAGGTGGAGGTGGGGTACTGGTACTGGCTGGTATCATCAAAGATGAACTTGTGGGACCTTTTCCGGTTGAGGATGGAGTGAAGCTCAACTTCCAGACCTACCGCCAGTTTCTGGAAGACAACTTCTTCAAGTAGTGGTACCGGAAGAAGTCGGTATCGTTCAAGAAATGCATGATTTTCATGCAGGACAATGCTCCATCACATGCATCCAACTACTCTACAGCGTGGCTGGCCAGTAAAGGTCTAAAAGAAGAAAAAATAATGACATGGCCCCCTTGTTCACCTGATCTGAACCCCATAGAGAACCTGTGGTTCATCATAAAATGTGAGATCTACAGGGAGGGAAAACAGTACACCTCTCGGAACAGTGTTTGAGAGGCTGTGGTGGCTGCTGCATGAAATGTTGATCGAAAACAGATCAAGCAACTGTCAGAATTTATGGATGGAAGGCTGTTGAGTGTCATCATAAAAAAAGGTGGCTATATTGATCACTAATTTTTTGTTTTTTGTTTTTGCATGTCAGAAATGTTTATTTCTAAATTTTGTGCACTGATATTGGTTTACCTGGTGAAAATAAACAAGTGAGATGGGATTATATTTGGTTTTTATTAAGATGCCTAATAATTCTGCACAGTAATAGTTACCTGTAGTGTTGAGCCACCCCCGTAGTGTTCAAGTTCGGTTCGGTTCGTCAAACACCCGTGTGTTCGCCGAACTGTTCGTCGAACTGTTCGTCGAACACCTTCGAACACCGTTAAAACCAATGGCAGGCAAACAAAAACACATAGAAACACATAGAAAACACCTTCAAAGGTGTCCAAAAGCTGACAAACTGCTCAGAAGACACAACTAACACATGGAAAAGTGACAAGTACATATAGTCATGCGAAAAGAAAAGAGGTGGAGGAGTAAAAGGAGGGGGAGACACAGATATAGGCATGTCATGCCCTTCTAAAATCCAAAAAGTGAGAAGCCGACACGTTCAGTCCGCTCCTGCCCGTGCCACCTCTGTGTCGCCGGGTTTGTGCCAGAGCCGCGGTGAACCCTGACGGCCAGCCCCCCTCTCCCAATACTGGTGCCTGTCCGCTGGTGGGTCGAGCGAGCCCCCCTGTGGTGGAGGCAGCTCTAAGCTTTTTAATTTAAATTGTCTCTCTAATTTGAATGAATACACTTTAAATCCATTTACAAGGATCTATTGGAGGGCAAGTCTCATGCCAGCAGCCACGTAATTCCAGCTCCAGTAGCGTCCACTAAAGCTGCTGCAGTTAAAAAGCTTTTATAAGGATCGAGCTCGGCTGTCCACCGCAAGGCATCCTACTGCCAGTCCCAGCCCCTATGCCTTGGGGTGCCTCCTGATGCTCTTCACTGAGTATCCCATGGTCCCGAAGCATTTCCTTTGAAAAAATTAAGTGTCCAAACTACAGGTGGTGTAGCTTGCTTAACAGCCGAGATAATCCGCTGATTAGCAGACACTGCTACTAGGCACAAAGTATTTCCTGGGCTACATGCAGTTAAAAATTTGTAATTAGATACTCTCGTTGGATGCTGAGAAAGCATTCCATAGAGTCTCCTGGCACGCCATATATGATTCTCTTAAAAAGCTTGGGGTAGGGGTCTAGGGGACCCTTTTATAGCCAAAATCACAGCCCTGTATCACAATACGTCACCTAGGCTGAAGATAAATGGAACTGTAGCACCCTGAGGGCTCGGTTGCTACAGAGGTATTGCACCTCACCCAGAGGTGTGATATCTCACTCTCAGGTAAGGATGGAGTGTGGATCAGGACCCGACACCTGCATGCATTACACCACATTGCCGTGGGGCAGGGCGACCAATATGCCTCTGAGATGGGCACGACAGTCCCTGTCCCTGGCTGGAGTGGGGGGAGGGAACACTGAGGAAGGGGAACCCTGTAGCGCAGGAGCAGGGAGGAAGCAGTTCCTGGGTGCATTGAGAAGGGAGTATAAAAGGTGGGCACCATCTTAGTTCAGTGCAGAGAAGTCTGAGCAGAAGTGGCAGGGAGCAGGGGCTCTGCATGAGCTCTGCTCCGGAGGCGGGCCTAGTAACAGAGGCCCAGGCCTTGAAGAGGGAGAAGGAAGGAAGAGGAGCGGAGAAGGCTCCAGGAACGAGGAATGAAGGGATCCCAGGGGTGCGGACGGGCGAGTCGCCACCGCACGCCCGAATCCACCTGCGTGGAGGGGTCAGGCCAAAGGGGGAGACCGGTCCCCGAAACTGGTGGAGGCAGGAAACGACCCTCAGCTAGAAACCGGAGGCTGTGACATTTTATGTGGCGCAGCCCCTCGCTACACCCGCTAGGAAGGCACCACATAGGGTCAGGGAAACTGGCACCAATTGTACCAAGAGGAGGCCCGAGGTAGCCGGACAGTAGAGTTGGTAAGAAAGGCCAGACAAAGGACACACAAAGGGGGTCCTGTGAAGTTCTCCAAAGTTATCTGGGAGTTGTCTGAGCCCCTCACCTGGTGAGCACAGTACAACGTGGGCAGCCGTTACCTGCAGACGTGGTCTGGATAATAAGAACTGTGAGTAAAGGCCCTGGACTGCATCACTGACTCCGTGTCGTTACTGCTGCTGCCCTGCACCATCACCCCCATCCTCCGCATACACTGCCCTGAGGCTATACTCCTCCCGTGGGGAGTTATGCTACGTTCTGCTGCACCCACAACACCAGCCTCAGCGGTCTGCCCTGGAGCGGCGGTTCACTCTGACCGCAATCCACGGGTGGCGTAGTCGGACATTTAAACATCAAAACCACATAAATAGTTCCGCCACTGGTTTGACCACCCTGAGCCACGGAACCGGGTCGCCGCCACGAAGACTACAACCACCAGCATCCACCAAAAAGGGTCCGGCTCCGGGTGTCCCAAGGCCCAGGGGTTGCATCAGAACATTTTCATCACCTTTCACAATCACCAATGGGACAAGGCAGGGATGTCCTCTGTCCCCTCTCTTATACATCCTAGTGACGGAGCACCTGCTCTCATCAATTCGCCATAACCCCAATATTAGGTGGATTGAGGTGGGAGGCACCGAGTACAAGTGCTCTCTATTTGCTGATGATGTCCTAGTATATATCACTCAATCACATATATCCATCCATGCTGTTATGGCTGAAATAGATCACTTTGTTACATGGTCAAATTTTAAAATCAATGCAGCGAAGTCTGAGGCCCTCGATGTCTCCCTCCCCAAATCCATATAGGATTCCATCCAGTCCAACTTTCCCTTTGCCTGGCCCTCACAGGGTATCACATACTTAGGAATTCCTATTCATAGAGACCTCTCCCATCTATGTTATCTTAATTTTGGGCCCTTTATTGAACAACTCCATACAGACCACGGTTGGCACGTTAGAACTGTAAGATTCACTACGTGAACCACTGGTGTTTTGTGGAAAAGCACATGTACACTGTGTTCCAAATTATTATGCAAAAAGTTTTTAGGAGTGATTAGGGAAGAATTTGTTTGTTTGTCAGTTAAACTCATTGATGGTGATGTGTGTCAGGGCTCTTTATATCACTGTAAGCAATTGCAGACACCTGTGCTAATTAGTTTGGCAGGTGTGTCCAATGAAAGGCAAGACTACTTAAGAAGGCTGTCTCACATTATTAAGCAGCCTACATTTTCTGCCAAAATGGGAAAGAAAAAGGATGTGTCGGCTGCTGAGAAGCAACAAATTCTGGAGTGTTTAGGTCAAGGCATGACTACAATCAACATTGTGCGATGATCAGGATGAAGTGTCTTGGCAATCAAGAAGTATGTAGCTGATTCACAGTACACACGTGTGCGTGCTGATAAGGGCAAATTGAGGACTCTTTCCTACAGGCAATTACGTCAGGTTAAAAGAGCAGCGACAAAAAAGCCTTGTCATAGCAGCAGACAAGTTTTTGAAGCTGCTGGTGCCTCCAACGTAACCCGAACAACAAGATGCAGGGTCCTTCAGAGGTTTGCAGCTGTGCATACGCCATCCTGTCGACCTCCTCTATCCACTTCACACAAGCAGAAATGGCTCCAGTGGGCCAAACATTACATGAAGACTGATTTCAAAACTGTTTTGTTCACGGATGAGTGCCGTGCAGCGCTCGATGGTCCAGATGGATGGAGTGGAGGATGGCTGGTTGATGGACACCCCACGCAAACACGGCTACAGCGCCAACAAGGAGGAGGTGGAGTAATGTTTTGGGCTGGAATCATGGGGAGAGAGATTGTCGGCCCCTTTAGGATCCCAGAAGGCGCTAAAGATGAACTCCATAATGTATGTGGATTTTCTCAAACAGCACTTCCTGCCATGGTTCAAGAAGAAGAACCGTGTATTTCACAGCAAGATCATTTTTTTGCATGATAATGCACCATCTCATGCTGCACATAAAACATCTGCATCTCTGGCTGATATGGGCATAAAAGGGGACAAACTTATGGTGTGACCCCCATGCTCCCCTGACCTCTACCCCATTCAGAACCTCTGGAGCATCATCAAAAGGAGTGTCTATGATGGCGGGAGGCAGTTCACATCTAAGCAGCAGCTCTGGGAGGGTATTCTGTCCTCATGCAAAACAATTGAAGCAGAAACCATCCAAAACCTGACAAATTCAATGGACGAGAGAGTTCAGAAGCTCCTTTCGAACAAGGGGTCCTATGTGAAAATGTAACATCACCTAGAATAAAGTTTTGAGTTGAAAACTGTTTGATTTCAGTTTCTAATAACCTGCTAATGCTTATAATTTCAAAAATGACCATTTTTTTGGTCTTTATTAAAATGAAAAGGTTGATCGAAAAGTTTGGGGGATCTAAGAGTGTGGCAACCCAGTAGTCATGATTACTTCGAATTCTGACAATATGAGGGTCATGTTGCAGGTAGTGCAGCAAGAAGGCACTTATGTGTCTTGCGCATCTCGGAGCCCCAAAATTATTTTCCGGGCTAGATGCAGCTAAAAATTATTATTAATTTTAAATCTGGTGGAGCTTAGTATAGATGGCCTAATAGGATCAGTGCTGCACACTGCTACAAAGCCCAAATTATTTTCCAGTCAAGATACAGATAAACATGATTAGTAATTTTAAATCTGGTGGAGCTTATTATAGATGGCCTAATAGAATCAGTGCTGCACACTGCTACAAAGCCCAAATTATTTTCCAGCCAAGATACAGATAAACATGATTAGTAATTTGAAAGCTTAAAACGGTTGGTAGGGTGATTTTAACCAATCATCAAGCTTTTACTCTCCCCAGGATGACACAGGGGTAGAAAAGTCGTTTCGGATCCATGATTTGTTCATCTTTATGAACGTGAGTCTGTCTACATTATCAGTGGAGAGCCGCGTGCGCTTATCTGTCAGCACACCACCAGCAGCGCTGAACACACGTTCAGACAGAACGCTGGCTGCGGGGCATGACAAGATCTCCAAGGCGTAAGTGGCTAGCTCCGGCCATTTATCCAGATTGGAAGCCCAAAAAGAGCAAGGGTCCAGTGACACAGTCATGGCTTCAATGTTTACTTGGAGATACTCCTGTACCATCGTCTCTAGGCGTTGACTATGTGTCAGACTTCTTGTCTCCTGTGGCCTTGCAAAGGATGGGCTAAAAAAGTGGTGAAATGATTCCGCAAAATTGATGTTACCAGCAGATACTGTGGTTCTGTTACGGTTTGAGTGCTGAACACTTGACGGTCCCACGGTTGGCAAGTTGGAACTGTGAGATTCACTACGTGCACCACTGGTGTTTTGTGGAAAAGCACATGTAAGATTCTGCAACAGTCTCTGCTGATACTCCTGCATGCGTGCATCCCTTTCAATGGCAGGAATAATTTCTGCAAATTTACTTTTGTACTGGGGATTTAACAGTGTGGCAACCCAGTAGTCAGGATTATTTCTAATTCTCACAATTCGAGGGTCATGTTGCAGGTAGTGCAGCAAGAAGGCACTCATGTGTGTTGCGCATCCAGGAGCACCAAGTCCCTGTTGTGTTGGTGGCGAGGTAACAATCATGCTTCCTTCCTCTGTCCTCTCCCCCCAACCTTGCACAACAGAAATGTGATCAAGGTCTCCCTCATCTGATGAGTCTTCCATCAGTTCGTCCTCCACTTCTTCCTGGGCACCTGCACCTTCCTCACTAGTTTGGCTGCTACCATGCGCCCTGGTAAAACCATCTCCTCCACCCTCACATGCCTGCCGCCTTGGTGCTGCCGACCGTCTGGACCTTACAGATGTTAGCCCTTCCGCATACAACTCCTCCTCCTCTACTTCCTCCACCTCCTCTTGTGCCACCACCTGACTCCGAATTCTGTTTAACATGTGCTCCAGCATGTAAATCACCGGAATAGTCATGCTGATAATGGCATCGTCAGCACTAAACATGTTCGTCGCCATTTCAAAACTGTGCATAAGGGTGCATAGGTCCCTGATCTGAGACCACTCTTCCAGCATGATTTGCCCCACCTCTGGAGCTCGTTGGCCCAGGCTATACGTCAGAACGTATTGCACCAGGGCTTGTCGGTGCTGCCACAGTCGCTGCAACATGTGCCGAGTTGAATTCCACCGGGTAGGCACATCGCATTTTAGCCGGTGAAGTGGCAGGCCCAACGACTTCTGTAGAGATGTAAGTCGCTGAGCTGAGGGATGCGAACGGCGGAAGTGAGCACACAGCGACCGTGCCCTCTGCAGAAGGCCATCTAGTCTGGGATAGTGGGCTAAAAATTGCTGGACAACCAGGTTCAACACGTGAGCCATACAAGGCACGTGTGTGACATTGCCCCGGCGAAGGGCCGCACCCAGGTTTGCAGCATTGTCGCACACGGCCTTCCCTGGTTTCAGGTCCAGTGGAGACAACCATTCATGAAATTGGTTCTCCAGAGCTGACCACAACTCCTCAGCTGTGTGACTCACATTTCCCAGACATTTCAAAGTAAAAACCGCCTGATGACGTTGAGCCCTACTGCCAGCATAGTAAGGAGGTGTGCAGGATCCCTTCTGCGCAGTTAGAAAGCTTGTGGCATGACCAGACAGGCTTTGGGTGCAGGTGGAAAACCGAGAGGAGGTTGAGGAGGCAGAAGCAGTGGAGGAACTTTGACATAAAGAGGATTGATGCACAACTCGTGGGGACGGCAAGACTTGGACAGCAGCCCCTTGTCCTGCTGTCACCATAGTTACCCAGTGCCCAGTCAGCGACATGTAACGCCCCTGTCCATGCCTACTCATCCAAGTGTCTGTGGTGAAATGCACCCTGTCACACACAGAGTTTCTCAAAGAAGCGGTGATGTTGTGTGCGACATGCTGGTGGAGCGCAGGCACACCTTTCTTTGAGAAGTAGTGCCGACTGGGCATCTGGTACTGGGGCACTGCGACGAACATAAGGTCTCGAAAATCCTCTGTGTCCACCAGGCGGAAAGGCAGCATTTCTGTAGCCAAGAGCTTGCAGATGGTGAAATTCAACCTCTTAGCTTTCTCATGGCTAGGAGGAAATGGTCTTTTACTTGTCCACATCTGAGGGACCGAGGGCTGGCTATTGTGCTTAGACGGGGTTGATAAGGGTGTCCCCGGCAAACTGCCGGTCTGTGAGGAAGATGCAGGCGGACATGTTAGGTTGCCTTGATCCAAAGGTGGTGCTATCGATGTCGGACAGCGCTCAACACCAGCTGGTGTTACCACCTCCAAAGAAAATGATGACCTGCCAATCACGCTGGCTGTTGCGGGTAAAGAGGTGGCAGGTCTGCACCCCAAAACAGGTGTGACTGCCGTCCCCCCAGTCACAGAGGATGAAGAGGCCGCGGATGCACAAGATATGGCAGACGGTGGTTGGCCCGGCCGGCTAGGCCGCATTGTAGCACACTGAGCTTCCCACTGCAACTTATGCTTCATGTCCATGTGCCGGTTCATGCATGAAGTACTCAAACTATGTATTTTTTGGCCTCTACTTAGCTTTTGCTGACAAATGTTACATATAACACGAGTTGGGTCATCTTTATCGATCTGAAAAAATGCCCAGGCTATGCAAGGCTTAGCACCCATGCGACCTGAAGAGCCACCACGACTTGTGGTGAGAGGCAGAGATGTGTTTGAGGATGCAGTTGTTGACGTGCTTCCAGTACTACGTCTCTGTCCAGGAAGGCGCAACCTGACTAGAGATGAGCGTTGTTCTATTCGAACTGTTCGCCAATCTCAAATTCGAGCTGTTTTGGGCGGTGTTCGAGCCGGTCGGCGAACACGAACAATTTGAGAAAAATTCGGCTGTTCGAGGTTATGTTCGATAACTGTTCGTGCACCAAAATCATAACTGGATTTTTTCTCAGTAATGATGAAAATTAATGTTAATACGCAGTTTGAGTGTACAGCGGGGTGGGGGGAGGGGCAGGGGATGGATCTCTGCAGGAATAATGAAGATCTCCATTTTTTTTTCACACACGGAGCGAAGTGCTTTTTTTCACACAAGCAAGGGCATGTGTCATTGGCAGTGTATGTCACATGTCCTTGCCCTATAAGACCAAGCCATTTTCCCCGTCGCCACCATTTTCTCACTGCTGCAGCTGCGTGTTAGACGGCACCGCTGTTGCTGTGTGCGCTATACCTTGTTAATTTCAAGCCAATTTTCGCACAAATATACAGATAGCTTGGGAGTAGGGAATAGTTGTGATTGCAGTCCTTTTAAGGACTAGGTTACAGCATTTCCTACGACTTTTATCAGGCAGGTCTGTGCTCTTAAATAGATAGATTGTGGGAGTAAAGACTAATTGTAATTGGAGTCCTTTTCAGGACTAGGTTACATCAGTTCCTATCAGTTTTTGCCAGGCAGGTCTGTGCCAGTGCTGTGCAAGTTTTTTTCACAGCATTTGGCTGAATCTAGCAAAGCTAATCCTTTTTGGCCTATTGCAGAGTGTGTTAGTCAGTGGAGTAGCCTATCTGTGTTGCAAGATATACCACCTGTGTATAGAATACCAATTTTTTTACTGCACCTAGTGAAGTAAAATCTTTTGGGCATAGCATCATTCTATTAGTCCATCTATACTGACCTCCATCAGGTTGCAAACTGAATATAATTTTTTTCTGCATCTAGCTCTGAAAAAATATTTGGGCTTCGAGCAGTGTGTGGGACTTGGTCTATTAGTCCATCTATACTGACCTCCATCAGGTTGCAAATTAAAAATATTTTTTTTCTGCATCTAGCTCTGAAAAAATATTTGGGCTTCTAGCAGTGTGTGGGACTTGGTCTATTAGTTCATCTATACTGACCTCCATCAGGTTGCAAATTAAAAATAATTTTTTTCTTCATTTATCTCTGAAAAAATATTTGGGCTTCTAGCAGCGTGTGGGACTTGTTCTATTAGTCCATCTATACTGACCTCCATCAGGTTGCAAATTAAAAATAATTTTTTTCTGCATCTAGCTCTGAAAAAATATTTGGGCTTCTAGCAGTGTGTGGGATTTGGTCTGTTAGTCCATCTATACTGACCTCCATCAGGTTGCAAATTAAAAATAATTTTTTTCTGCATCTAGCTCTGAAAAAATATTTGGGCTTCTAGCAGTGTGTGGGACTTGGTCTATTAGTCCATCTATACTGACCTCCATCAGGTTGCAAATTGAATAAAAAAATTTTCTGCATCTAGCTCTGAAAAAATATTTGGGCTTCTAGCGGTGTGTGGGACTTGGTCTATTAGTCCATCTATACTGACCTCCATCAGGTTGCAAATTAAAAATAATTTTTTTCTTCATTTATCTCTGAAAAAATATTTGGGCTTCTAGCAGCGTGTGGGACTTGTTCTATTAGTCCATCTATACTGACCTCCATCAGGTTGCAAATTAAAAATAATTTTTTTCTGCATCTAGCTCTGAAAAAATATTTGGGCTTCTAGCAGTGTGTGGGATTTGGTCTGTTAGTCCATCTATACTGACCTCCATCAGGTTGCAAATTAAAAATAATTTTTTTCTGCATCTAGCTCTGAAAAAATATTTGGGCTTCTAGCAGTGTGTGGGACTTGGTCTATTAGTCCATCTATACTGACCTCCATCAGGTTGCAAATTGAATAAAAAAATTTTCTGCATCTAGCTCTGAAAAAATATTTGGGCTTCTAGCGGTGTGTGGGACTTGGTCTATTAGTCCATCTATACTGACCTCCATCAGGTTGCAAATTAAAAATAATTTTTTTCTGCATCTAGCTCTGAAAAAATATTTGGGCTTCTAGCGGTGTGTGGGACTTGGTCTGTTAGTCCATCTATACTGACCTCCATCAGGTTGCAAATTAAAAATAATTTTTTTCTGCATCTAGCTCTGAAAAAATATTTGGGCTTCTAGCAGTGTGTGGGACTTGGTCTATTAGTCCATCTATACTGACCTCCATCAGGTTGCAAATTGAATAAAAAAATTTTCTGCATCTAGCTCTGAAAAAATATTTGGGCTTCTAGCGGTGTGTGGGACTTGGTCTATTAGTCCATCTATACTGACCTCCATCAGGTTGCAAATTAAAAATAATTTTTTTCTGCATCTAGCTCTGAAAAAATATTTGGGCTTCTAGCAGTGTGTGGGACTTGGTCTATTAGTCCATCTATACTGACCTCCATCAGGTTGCAAATTAAAAATAATTTTTTTCTGCATCTAGCTCTGAAAAAATATTTGGGCTTCTAGCAGTGTGTGGGACTTGGTCTATTAGTCCATCTATACTGACCTCCATCAGGTTGCAAATTGAATAAAAAAATTTTCTGCATCTAGCTCTGAAAAAATATTTGGGCTTCTAGCGGTGTGTGGGACTTGGTCTATTAGTCCATCTATACTGACCTCCATCAGGTTGCAAATTAAAAATAATTTTTTTCTGCATCTAGCTCTGAAAAAATATTTGGGCTTCTAGCAGTGTGTGGGACTTGATCTATTAGTCCATCTATACTGACCTCCATCAGGTTGCAAATTAAAAATAATTTTTTTCTTCATTTAGCTCTGAAAAAATATTTGGGCTTCTAGCAGTGTGTGGGACTTGTTCTATTAGTCCTTCTATACTGACGTCCAGCAGGTTGCAAATTGAATATAATTTTTTTCTGCATCTAGCTCTGAAAAAATATTTGGGCTTCTAGCGGTGTGTGGGACTTGGTCTATTAGTCCATCTATACTGACCTCCATCAGGTTGCAAATTAAAAATAATTTTTTTCTGCATCTAGCTCTGAAAAAATATTTGGGCTTCTAGCAGTGTGTGGGACTTGGTCTATTAGTCCATCTATACTGACCTCCATCAGGTTGCAAATTAAAAATAATTTTTTTCTGCATCTAGCTCTGAAAAAATATTTGGGCTTCTAGCGGTGTGTGGGATTTGGTCTATTAGTCCATCTATACTGACCTCCATCAGGTTGCAAATTAAAAATAATTTTTTTCTGCATCTAGCTCTGAAAAAATATTTGGGCTTCTAGCGGTGTGTGGGACTTGGTCTATTAGTCCATCTATACTGACCTCCATCAGGTTGCAAATTAAAAATAATTTTTTTCTCCATCTAGCTCTGAAAAAATATTTGGGCTTCTAGCAGTGTGTGGGACTTGGTCTATTAGTCCCTCTATACTGACCTCCATCAGGTTGCAAATTGAATAAAAAAAATTTCTGCATCTAGCTCTGAAAAAATATTTGGGCTTCTAGCGGTGTGTGGGACTTGGTCTATTAGTCCATCTATACTGACCTCCATCAGGTTGCAAATTAAAAATAATTTTTTTCTGCATCTAACCCAGCCAATAGTTTTGGCCTAATACCACAGTTTGGCCACTCAGCTCTGCTCGGTTACCATCCATTGTTTTTTTGTGCAAACAACTCCAGAGATGTGAATTAGTTAACCACCAAAATGAGTGGAAAAAGGCCTGCTGCTGGTGGAAAGGGGAATAGGCGTGTTGGGAAGGGGAAAAAAGGTTGTGTCCGTGGGGTAGGTGCAGAAGAAAGACCATCTTCCAGCCAAACTAAAATGTCTACTTCTTTTAGCGGACAATGTGATAAGATCCCTTTCTTACGGCCAAGCCAATCGCTACAAATTCCAGATGAGGCACAAAAACAGCAGGTGCTTCAACGGATATCAAGTGCTCCTTTAAGTGGGCTCTCCTCCACATCAACTTCAACATCACAAATACTCCAGTCCTCAAAGGTGTCACCCAAATCGCACTTGCTTCCTCACAGCTCCCAAATCTCCAGCTGCCCGTCTGAGTATGAGGTAGAACAGATGGTTGAGTCTGCAGAGCTGTTTACTCATACTATAGCCTGGGAATCAGAGGTCGACTCCAGCGTTTCTGTGAATCCAGACGAGGAAATGATCTGCACTGATGCCCAGAATCTTTATGAGTCGGATCCAGGACCAGACGCAGAAGGTTCTGACCATAATGTAGACCCTCATTCCCAAACTGTAACTCCTGTTGGTGGAGACAATGAGGAAGACGATGATAAGACTCAAATACCTGATTGGAGCGACAACTTTAGTTTTTTGTCAGGGCAGGAACAGGTTGGCTCTGAGGACGATGGGTGTGATAACGCACAGGGTGATGATGATGAGGTCGGAGATCCCACTTACTGTCAACCCACAGTCAGCCAAGAGATGAGGTCAGCAGAGGAGGTGGAGGAAGATGCTAGTGACGACGAGGTCAGGTTGCGCCTTCCTGGACAGAGACGTAGTACTGGAAGCACGTCAACAACTGCATCCTCAAACACAACTCTGCCTCTCACCACAAGTCGTGGTGGCTCTTCAGGTCGCATGGGTGCTAAGCCTTGCATAGCCTGGGCATTTTTTCAGATCGATAAAGATGACCCAACTCGTGTTATCTGTAACATTTGTAAGCAAAAGCTAAGTAGAGGCCAAAAAATACATAGTTTGAGTACTTCATGCATGAACCGGCACATGGACATGAAGCATAAGTTGCAGTGGGAAGCTCAGTGTGCTACAATGCGGTCTAGCCGGCCGGGCCAACCACCGTCTGCCATATCTTGTGCATCCGCGGCCTCTTCATCCTCTGTGACTGGGGGGACAGCAGTCACACCTGTTTTGGGGCGCAGACCTGCCACCTCTTTACCCGCAACAGCCAGCGTGATTGGCAGGTCATCATTTTCTTTAGAGGTGGTAACACCAGCTGGTCTTGAGCGCTGTCCGACATCGATAGCACCACCTTTGGATCAAGGCAACCTAACATGTCCGCCTGCATCTTCCTCACAGACCGGCAGTTTGCCGGGGACACCCTTATCAACCCCGTCTAAGCACAATAGCCAGCCCTCGGTCCCTCAGATGTGGACAAGTAAAAGACCATTTCCTCCTAGCCATGAGAAAGCTAAGAGGTTGAATTTCACCATCTGCAAGCTCTTGGCTACAGAAATGCTGCCTTTCCGCCTGGTGGACACAGAGGATTTTCGAGACCTTATGTCCGTCGCAGTGCCCCAGTACCAGATGCCCAGTCGGCACTACTTCTCAAAGAAAGGTGTGCCTGCGCTCCACCAGCATGTCGCACACAACATCACCGCTTCTTTGAGAAACTCTGTGTGTGACAGGGTGCATTTCACCACAGACACTTGGACGAGTAGGCATGGACAGGGGCGTTACATGTCGCTGACTGGGCACTGGGTAACTATGGTGACAGCAGGACAAGGGGCTGCTGTCCAAGTCTTGCCGTCCCCACGAGTTGTGCGTCAATCCTCTTTATGTCATTTTTCCTCCACTGCTTCTGCCTCCTCAACCTCCTCTCGGTCTTCCACCTGCACCCAAAGCCTGTCTGGTCATGCCACAAGCTTTCTAACTGCGCAGAAGGGATCCTGCACACCTCCTTACTATGCTGGCAGTAGGGCTCAACGTCATCAGGCGGTTTTTACATTGAAATGTCTGGGAAATGTGAGTCACACAGCTGAGGAGTTGTGGTCAGCTCTGGAGAACCAATTTCATGAATGGTTGTCTCCACTGGACCTGAAACCAGGGAAGGCCGTGTGCGACAATGCTGCAAACCTGGGTGCGGCCCTTCACCGGGGCAATGTCACACACGTGCCTTGTATGGCTCACGTGTTGAACCTGGTTGTCCAGCAATTTTTAGCCCACTATCCCAGACTAGATGGCCTTCTGCAGAGGGCACGGTCGCTGTGTGCTCACTTCCACCGTTCGCATCCCGCAGCTCAGCGACTTACATCTCTACAGAAGTCGTTGGGCCTGCCACTTCACCGGCTAAAATGCGATGTGCCTACCCGGTGGAATTCAACTCTGCACATGTTGCAGCGACTGTGGCAGCACCGACAAGCCCTGGTGCAATACGTTCTGACGTATAGCCTGGGCCAACGAGATTCAGAGGTGGGGCAAATTACGCTGGAGGAGTGGTCTCAGATCAGGGACCTATGCACCCTTCTGCACAGTTTTGAAATGACGACGAAGATGTTTAGTGCTGACGATGCCATTATCAGCATGACTATTCCGGTGATTTACATGCTGGAGCACATGTTAAACAGAATTCGGAGTCAGGTGGTGGCACAAGAGGAGGTGGAGGAAGTAGAGGAGGAGGAGTTGTATGCGGAAGGGCTAACATCTGCAAGGTCCAGACGGTCGGCAGCACCAGGGCGGCAGGCATGTGAGGGTGGGGGAGATGATTTTACCAGGGCGCATGGTAGCAGCCAAACTAGTGAGGAAGGTGCAGGAGCCCAGGAAGAAGTGGAGGACGAACTGATGGAAGACTCATCAGATGAGGGAGACCTTGATCACATTTCTGTTGTGCGAGGTTGGGGGGAGAGGACAGAGGAAGGAAGCATGATTGTTACCTCGCCACCAACACAACAGGGACTTGGTGCTCCTGGATGCGCAACACACATGAGTGCCTTCTTGCTGCACTACCTGCAACATGACCCTCGAATTGTGAGAATTAGAAATAATCCTGACTACTGGGTTGCCACACTGTTAGATCCCCGGTACAAAAGTAAATTTGCAGAAATTATTCCTGCCATAGAAAGGGATGCACGCATGCAGGAGTATCAGCAGAGACTGTTGCAGAATCTTACATGTGCTTTTCCACAAAATACCAGTGGTGCACGTAGTGAATCTCACAGTTCCAACTTGCCAACCGTGGGACCGTCAAGTGTTCAGCACTCAAACCGTAACAGAACCACAGTATCTGCTGGTAACATCAATTTTGCGGAATCATTTCACCACTTTTTTAGCCCATCCTTTGCAAGGCCACAGGAGACAAGAAGTCTGACACATAGTCAACGCCTAGAGACGATGGTACAGGAGTATCTCCAAGTAAACATTGAAGCCACGACTGTGTCACTGGACCCTTGCTCTTTTTGGGCTTCCAATATGGATAAATGGCCAGAGCTAGCCACTTACGCCTTGGAGATCTTGTCATGCCCCGCAGCCAGCGTTCTGTCTGAACGTGTGTTCAGCGCTGCTGGTGGTGTGCTGACAGATAAGCGCACGCGGCTCTCCACTGATAATGTAGACAGACTCACGTTCATAAAGATGAACAAATCATGGATCCGAAACGACTTTTCTACCCCTGTGTCATCCTGGGGAGAGTAAAAGCTTGATGATTGGTTAAAATCACCCTACCAACCGTTTTAAGCTTTCAAATTACTAATCATGTTTATCTGTATCTTGACTGGAAAATAATTTGGGCTTTGTAGCAGTGTGCAGCACTGATCCTATTAGGCCATCTATAATAAGCTTCACCAGATTTAAAATTAAAAATAATTTTTAGCTGCATCTAGCCCGGAAAATAATTTTGGGGCTCCGAGATGCGCAAGACACATAAGTGCCTTCTTGCTGCACTACCTGCAGCATGACCCTCATATTGTCAGAATTCGAAGTAATCATGACTACTGGGTTGCCACACTCTTAGATCCCCCAAACTTTTCGATCAACCTTTTCATTTTAATAAAGACCAAAAAAATGGTCATTTTTGAAATTATAAGCATTAGCAGGTTGTTAGAAACTGAAATCAAACAGTTTTCAACTCAAAACTTTATTCTAGGTGATGTTACATTTTCACATAGGACCCCTTGTTCGAAAGGAGCTTCTGAACTCTCTCGTCCATTGAATTTGTCAGGTTTTGGATGGTTTCTGCTTCAATTGTTTTGCATGAGGACAGAATACCCTCCCAGAGCTGTTGCTTAGATGTGAACTGCCTCCCGCCATCATAGACACTCCTTTTAATGATGCTCCAAAGGTTCTGAATGGGGTAGAGGTCAGGGGAGCATGGGGGTCACACCATAAGTTTGTCCCCTTTTATGCCCATATCAGCCAGAGATGCAGATGTTTTATGTGCAGCATGAGATGGTGCATTATCATGCAGAAAAATGATCTTGCTGTGAAATACACGGTTCTTCTTCTTGAACCATGGCAGGAAGTGCTGTTTGAGAAAATCCACATACATTATGGAGTTCATCTTTAGCGCCTTCAGGGATCCTAAAGGGGCCGACAATCTCTCTCCCCATGATTCCAGCCCAAAACATTACTCCACCTCCTCCTTGTTGGCGCTGTAGCCGTGTTTGCGTGGGGTGTCCATCAACCAGCCATCCTCCACTCCATTCATCTGGACCATCGAGCGCTGCACGGCACTCATCCGTGAACAAAACAGTTTTGAAATCAGTCTTCATGTAATGTTTGGCCCACTGGAGCCGTTTCTGTTTGTGTGAAGTGGATAGAGGAGGTCGACAGGATGGCGTATGCACAGCTGCAAACCTCTGAAGGACCCTGCATCTTGTTGTTCGGGGGACGTTGGAGGCACAAGGAGCTTCAAAAACTTGTCTGCTGCTATGACAAGGCTTTTTTGCCGCTGCTCTTTCAACCTGACGTAATTGCCTGTAGGAAAGAGTCCTCAATTTGCCCTTATCAGCACGCACACGTGTGTACTGTGAATCAGCTACATACTTCTTGATTGCCAAGACACTTCATCCTGATCATCGCACAATGTTGATTGTAGTCATGCCTTGACCTAAACACTCCACAATTTGTTGCTTCTCAGCAGCCGACACATCCTTTATCTTTCCCATTTTGGCAGAAAATGTAGGCTGCTTAATAATGTGAGAGAGCCTTCTTAAGTAGTCTTGCCTCTCATTGGACACACCTGCCAAACTAATTAGCACAGGTGTCTGCAATTGCTTACAGTGATATAAAGAGCCCTGACACACATCACCATCAATGAGTTTAACTGACAAACAAACAAATTCTTCCCTTATCACTCCTAAACACTTTTTGCATAATAATTTGGAACGCGGTGTACATGTGCTTTTCCACAAAACACCAGTGGTTCACGTAGTGAATCTTACAGTTCTAACTTGCCAACCGTGGTCTGTATGGAATTGTTCAATAAAGGGCCCAAAATTAAGATAACATAGATGGGAGAGGTCTCTATGAATAGGAATTCCTAAGTATTTGATACCCTGTGAGGGCCAGGCAAAGGGAAAGTTGGACTGGATGGAATCCTATATGGATTTAGGGAGGGAGACATCGAGGGCCTCAGACTTCGCTGCATTGATTTTAAAATTTTACCATGTAACAAAGTGATCTATTTCAGCCATAACAGCAGGGATGGATATATGTGATTGAGTGATATATACTAGGACATCATCAGCAAATAGAGAGCACTTGTACTCGGTGCCTCCCACCTCAATCCACCTAATATTGGGGTTATGGCGAATTGATGAGAGCAGGTGCTCCGTCACTAGGATGTATAAGAGAGGGGACAGAGGACATCCCTGCCTTGTCCCATTGGTGATTGTGAAAGGTGATGAAAATGTTCTGACGCACCCCCTGGGCCTTGGGACACCCGGAGCCGGACCCTTTTTGGTGGATGCTGGTGGTTGTAGTCTTCGTGGCGGCGATCCGGTTCCGTGGCTCAGGGCGGTCAAACCAGTGGCGGAACTATTTATGTGGTTTTGATGTTTAAATGTCCGACTACGCCACCCGTGGATTGCGGTCAGAGTGAACCGCCGCTACAGGGCAGACCGCTAACGCTGGTGTTGTGGGTGCAGCAGAGCGTAGCATAACTCCCCACGGGAGGAGTATAGCCTCAGGGCAGTGTATGCGGAGGATGGGGGTGATGGTGCAGGGCAGCAGCAGTAACGACACGGAGTCAGTGGTGCAGTTCAGGGCCTTTACTCACAGTTCTTATTATCCAGACCACGTCTGCAGGTAACGGCTGCCCACGTCGTACTGTGCTCACCAGGTGAGGGGCTCAGACAACTCCCAGATAACTTTGGAGCGCTTCACAGGACCCCCTTTGTGTGTCCTTTGTCTGGCCTTTCTTACCAACACTTCTGTCCGGCTGCCTCAGGCCTCCTCTTGGTAAACTTGGCGCCAGTTTCCCTGACCCTATGTGGTGCCTTCCTAGCGGGTGGAGCAAGGGGCTGCGCCACATAAAATGTCAGAGCCTCCGGTTTCTAGCTGAGGGTCGTTTCCTGCCTCCACTAGTTCGGGGACCGGTCTCCCCCTTTGGCCTGACCCCTCCACGCAGGTGGATTCGGGCGTGCGGTGGCGACTCGCCCGTCCGCACCCCTGGGATCCCTTCATTCCTCGTTCCTGGAGCCTTCTCCGCTCCTCTTCCTTCCTTCTCCCTCTTGCAGGCCTGGGCCTCTGTTACTAGGCCCGCCTCCGGAGCAGAGCTCATGCAGAGCCCCTGCTCCCTGCCACTTCTGCTCAGACTTCTCTGCACTGAACTAAGATGGTGCCCACCTTTTATACTCCCTTCTCAATGCACCCAGGAACTGCTTCCTCCCTGCTCCTGCACTGCAGGGTTCCCCTTCCTCAGTGTTCCCTCCCCCCACTCCAGCCAGGGACAGGGACTGTCGTGCCCATCTCAGGGGCATATTGGTCGCCCTGCCCCACGGCAATGTGGTGTAATGCATGCAGGTGTCGGGTCCTGATCCACACTCCATCCTTATCTGAGAGTGAGATATCACACCTCTGGGTGAGGTGCAATACGTCTGTAGCAACCGAGCCCTCGGTGCTACAGTTCCATTTATCTTCAGCCTAGGTGACGTAATGTGATACAGGGCCGTGATTTTGGCTATAAAAGGGTCCCCTAGACCCCTACCCCAAGCTTTTTAAGAGAATCATATATGGCGTGCCAGGAGACTCTATGGAATGCTTTCTCAGCATCCAACGAGAGTATCTACTTACAAATTTTTAACTGCATGTAGCCCAGGAAATACTTTGTGCCTAGTAGCAGTGTCTGCTAGTCAGCGGATTATCCCGGCTGTTAAGCAAGCTACACCACCTGTAGTTTGGACACTTAATTTTTTCAAAGGAAATGCTTCGGGACCACGGGATACTTAGTGAAGAGCATCAGGAGGCACCCCAAGGCATAGGGGCTGGGACTGGCACTAGGATGCCTTGCGGTGGACAGCCGAGCTCGATCCTTATAAAAGCTTTTTAACTGCAGCAGGTTTAGTGGACGCTACTGGAGCTGGAATTACGCGGCTGCTGGCATGAGACTTGCCCTCCAATAGATCCTTGTAAATGGATTTAAAGTGTATTCATTCAAATTAGAGGGACAATTTAAATTAAAAAGCTTAGAGCTGCCTCCACCACAGGGGGGCTCTCTCGACCCACCAGCGGACAGGCACCAGTATTGGGAGAGGGGGGCTGGCCGTCAGGGTTCACCGCGGCTCTGGCACAAACCCGGCGACACGGAGGTGGCACGGGCAGGAGCGGACTGGCCGTCTCGGCTTCTCACTTTTTGGATTTTAGAAGGGCATGACATGCCTATATCTGTGTCTCCCCCTCCTTTTACTCCTCCACCTCTTTTCTTTTCGCATGACTATATGTACTTGTCACTTTTCCATGTGTTAGTTGTGTCTTCTGAGCAGTTTGTCAGCTTTTGGACACCTTTGAAGGTGTTTTCTATGTGTTTCTATGTGTTTTTGTTTGCCTGCCATTGGTTTTAACGGTGTTCGAAGGTGTTCGACGAACAGTTCGACGAACAGTTCGGTGAACACACGGGTGTTCGACGAACCGAACCGAACTCGAACACTACGGGGGTGGCTCAACACTAAACCTGACCACGTCGTCACTAGCATCTTCCTCCACCTCCTCTGCTGACCTCATCTCTTGGCTGACTGTGGGTTGACAGTAAGTGGCATCTCCAACCTCATCATCATCACCCTGTGCGTTATCACACCCGTCGTCCTCAGAGCCAACCTGTTCCTGCCCTGACAAAAAACTAAAGTTGTCGCTCCAATCAGGTATTTGAGTCTCATCATCGTCTTCCTCATTGTCTCCACCAACAGGAGTTACAGTTTGGGAATGAGGGTCTACATTATGGTCAGAACCTTCTGTGTCTGGTCCTGGATCTGACTCATAAAGATTCTGGGCATCAGTGCAGATCATTTCCTCGTCTGGATTCACAGAAGCGCTGGAGTCGACCTCTGATTCCCAGGTTATAGTATGAGTAAACAGCTCTGCAGACTCAACCATCTGTTCTACCTCATACTCAGACGGGCAGCTGGAGATTTGGGAGCTGTGAAGAAGCAAGTGCGATTGGGGTGACACCTTTGAGGACTGGAGTATTTGTGATGTTGAAGTTGATGAGGAGGAGAGCCCACTTAAAGGAGCACTTGATATCCGTTGAAGCACCTGCTGTTTTTGTGCCTCATCTGGAATTTGTAGCGATTGGCGTGGCCGTAAGAAAGGGATCTTATCACTTTGTCCGCTAAAAGAAGTAGACATTTTAGTTTGGCTGGAAGATGGTCTTTCTTCTGCAGATGTTACTGTTGCTTTAACACCTACCCCACGGACACAACCTTTTTTCCCCTTCCCAACACGCCTATTCCCCTTTCCACCAGCAGCAGGCCTTTTTCCACTCATTTTGGTGGTTAACTAATTCACAACTCTGGAGTTGTTTGCACAAAAAAACAATGGATGGGAACCGAGCAGAGCTGAGTGGCCAAACTGTGGTATTAGGCAAAAACTATTGGCTGGGTTAGATGCAGAAAAAAATTATATTCAATTTGCAACCTGATGGAGGTCAGTATAGATGGACTAATAAAACAAGTCCCACACACAGCTAGAAGCCCAAATATTTTTTCAGAGGTAGATGCAGAAAAAAATTGTATTCAGTTTGCAACCTGATGGAGGTCAGTATAGATGGACTAATAGAACAAATCCTACACACAGCTAGAAGTCCAAATATTTTTTCAGAGGTAGATGCAGAAAAAAAATATATTCAGTTTGCAACCTGATGGAGGTCAGTATAGATGGACTAATAGAGAAAGTCCCACACACTGCTAGAAGGCCAAATATTTTTTCAGAGCTAGATGCAGACAAAAAATTATTTTTAATTTGCAACCTGATGGAGGTCAGTATAGATGGACTAATAGAGAAAGTCCCACACACTGCTAGAAGGCCAAATATTTTTTCAGAGCTAGATGCAGAAAAAAATTATATTCAGTTTGCAACCTGATGGAGGTCAGTATAGATGGACTAATAGAACAAGTCCCACACACAGCTAGAAGGCCAAATATTTTTTCAGAGGTAGATGCAGATAAAAATTATTTTTAATTTGCAGCCTGATGGAGGTCAGTATAGATGGACTAACAGAGAAAGTCCCACACACTGCTAGAAGGCCAAATATTTTTTCAGAGCTAGATGCAGACAAAAAATAATTTTGAATTTGCAACCTGATGGAGGTCAGTATAGATGGACTAATAGAGAAAGTCCCACACACTGCTAGAAGGCCAAATATTTTTTCAGAGGTAGATGCAGATAAAAATTATTTTTAATTTGCAACCTTATGGAGGTCAGTATAGATGGACTAATAGAGAAAGTCCCACACACTGCTAGAAGGCCAAATATTTTTTCAGAGCTAGATGCAGAAAAAAATTATATTCAGTTTGCAACCTGATGGAGGTCAGTATAGATGGACTAATAGAACAAGTCCCACACACAGCTAGAAGCCCAAATATTTTTTCAGAGGTAGATGCAGAAAAAAATTATATTCAGTTTGCAACCTGACGGAGGTCTGTATAGATGGATTAATAGAACAAGTCCCACACACAGCTAGAAGCCCAAATATTTTTTCAGAGGTAGATGCAGAAAAAAATTATATTCAGTTTGCAACCTGATGGAGGTCTGTATAGATGGATTAATAGAACAAGTCCCACACACAGCTAGAAGCCCAATATTTTTTCAGAGGTAGATGCAGAGAAAAAATATATTCAGTTTGCAACCTGATGGAGGTCAGTATAGATGGACTAATAGAGAAAGTCCCACACACTGCTAGAAGGCCAAATATTTTTTCAGAGCTAGATGCAGACAAAAAATTATTTTTAATTTGCAACCAGATGGAGGTCAGTATAGATGGACTAATAGAGAAAGTCCCACACACTGCTAGAAGGCCAAATATTTTTTCAGAGCTAGATGCAGATATAAATTATTTTTAATTTGCAACCTGATGGAGGTCAGTATAGATGGACTAATAGAGAAAGTCCCACACACTGCTAGAAGGCCAAATATTTTTTCAGAGCTAGATGCAGAAAAAAATTATATTCAGTTTGCAACCTGATGGAGGTCAGTATAGATGGACTAATAGAACAAGTCCCACACACAGCTAGAAGCCCAAATATTTTTTCAGAGGTAGATGCAGAAAAAAATTATATTCAGTTTGCAACCTGATGGAGGTCTGTATAGATGGATTAATAGAACAAGTCCCACACACAGCTAGAAGGCCAAATATTTTTTCAGAGCTAGATGCAGACAAAAAATTATTTTGAATTTGCAGCGTGATGGAGGTCAGTATAGATGGACTAATAGAACAAGTCCCACACACTGCTAGAAGGCCAAATATTTTTTCAGAGCTATATGCAGAAAAAAATTATATTCAGTTTGCAACCTGATGGAGGTCAGTATAGATGGACTAATAGAATGATGCTATGCCCAAAAGATTTTACTTCACTAGGTGCAGTAAAAAAATTGGTATTCTATACACAGGTGGTATATCTTGCAACGCAGATAGGCTACTCCACACTCTGCAATAGGCCAAAAAGGATTAGCTTTGCTAGATTCAGCCAAATGCTGTGAAAAACACTTGCACAGCACTGGCACAGACCTGCCTGGCAAAAACTGATAGGAACTGATGTAACCTAGTCCTGAAAAGGACTGCAATTACAATTAGTCTTTACTCCCACAATCTATCTATTTAAGAGCACAGACCTGCCTGATAAAAGTCGTAGGAAATGCTGTAACCTAGTCCTTAAAAGGACTGCAATCACAACTATTCCCTACTCCCAAGCTATCTGTAGATTTGTGCGAAAATTGGCTTGAAATTAACAAGGTATAGCGCACACAGCAACAGCGGTGCCGTCTAACACACAGCTGCAGCAGTGAGAAAATGGTGGCGACGGGGAAAATGGCTTGGTCTTATAGGGCAAGGACATGTGACATACACTGCCAATGACACATGCCCTTGCTTGTGTGAAAAAAAGCACTTCGCTCCGTGTGTGAAAAAAAAATGGAGATCTTCATTATTCCTGCAGAGATCCATCCCCTGCCCCTCCCCCCACCCCGCTGTACACTCAAACTGCGTATTAACATTAATTTTCATCATTACTGAGAAAAAATCCAGTTATGATTTTGGTGCACGAACAGTTATCGAACATAACCTCGAACAGCCGAATTTTTCTCAAATCGTTCGTGTTCGCCGAACGGCTCGAACACCGCCCAAAACAGCTCGAATTTGAGATTGGCGAACAGTTCGAGTCGAACAACGCTCATCTCTAGTTACCTGCACAAACAGATATCCTCCTAAGATAGCCAAATCTAAAAAAACCCACTCCAACTTCCAAAAATATTAAGCTTGGATATTTATGAGTCTTTTGGGTTGATTGAGAACATAGTTGTTGATCAATAATAAAAATAATCCTCTAAAATACAACTTGCCTAATAATTCTGCACACAGTGTAGACGTCCTCCATTACTAACCTGGGCTTCATGTAAGCTGCCAATACAAGGCTGACATGAACCCCAACCATATTTCCCAACTTGTCACCTCACCAGGGCAAGTGGGAAGAGTGGAGGCTAAGCTCCAGATTTGGCGCATCTTATAGATGTGCCATTTATGGGGTGGCTGAGAGCTGATATTATTATCCTCTGAGACGGCCAGGATCCATGGCCTCTTACCTGGCTATTAATATCAGCCTACAACTGTCTGCCTAGCCTTTGCTGGTTAAATTTTATACGGGGACCCTAAGTCAATTTTTTTCTGGAGTCTCCCTGTAATCTAGCCAGTACAGGCTAAGAAAACAGCTGTGGGCTATTATTAATAGCCAGAGAACATTTTTGGCTAATGGCCCCTTCCCTGGCTAGTAAAATCATCCCTAGTGGTTCGCTTTCCCTCTGCTGGTTATGAAAATGAAGCGAGCGCCCACACCATATTTTTAATTTAAGCATACAGTGGTGGCCAAAAGTATTGGCACCCCTGCAATTCTGTCAGATAATACTCAGTTGCTTCCTGAAAATGATTGCAATCACAAATTCTTTGGTATTATTATCTTCATTTAATTTGTCTTCAATGAAAAAACACAAAAAGAATTGTCCTAAAGCCAAATTGGATATAATTCCACACCAAACCTAAAAAAGGGGGTGGACAAAAGTATTGGCACTGTTTGAAAAATCATGTGATGCTTCTCTAATTCGTGTAATTAACAGCACCTGTAACTTACCTGTGGCATCTAACAGGTGTTGGCAATAACTAAATCACACTTGCAGACAGTTAACATGGATTAAAGTTGACTCAACCTCTGTCCTGTGTCCTTGTGTGTACCACATTGAGCATGGAGGAAAGAAAGAAGACCAAAGAACTGTCTGAGGACTTGAGAAACCAAATTGTGAGGAAGCATGAGCAATCTCAAGGCTACAAGTCCATCTCCAAAGACCTGAATGTTCCTGTGTCTTCCATGCGCAGTGTAATCAAGAAGTTTACAGCCCATGGCACTGTGGCTAACCTCCCTAGATGTGGACGGAAAAGAAAAATTGACGAGAGATTTCAACGCAAGATTGTGCGGATGGTGGATAAAGAACCTCGACTAACATCTAAACAAGTTCAAGCTGCCCTGCAGTCTGAGGTTACAACAGTGTCAACCCATACTATCCGTTGGCATCTGAATGAAAAGGGACTGTATGGTAGGATACCCAGGAAGACCCCACTTCTTACCCCGGAGACATAAAAAAGGCAGGCTGGAGTTTGCCAAAACTTACCTGAGAAAGCCTACAACGTTTTGGAAGAATGTTCTCTGGTCAGATGAGACAAAAGTAGAGATTTTAGGGAAAAAGCATTAACATAGAGTGTACAGGAAAAAAAAAGAGGCATTCAAAGAAAAGAACACGGTCCCTACAGTCAAACATGGCGGAGGTTCCCTGATGTTTTGGGGTTGCTTTGCTGCCTCTGGCACTGGACTGCTTGACCGTGTGCATGGCATTATGAAGTCTGAAGACTACCAACAAATTTTGCAGCAAAATGTAGGGCCCAGTGTGAGAAAGCTGGGTCTCCCTCAGAGGTCATGGGTCTTCCAGCAGGACAATGACCCAAAACACACTTCCAAAGCACTATAAAATGGTTTGAGAGAAAGCACTGGAGGCCAGCAATGAGTCCAGACCTGAATCCCATAGAACACCTGTGGAGAGATCTCAAAATGGCAGTTTGGAGAAGGCACCCTTCAAATATCAGGGACCTGGAGCAGTTTGCCAAAGAAGAATGGTCTACAATTCCAGCAGAGCATTGTAAGAAAGTCATTGATGGTTACCGGAAGCGGTTGTTCGCAGTTATTTTGGCTAAAGGTTGTGCAACCAAGTATTAGGCTGAGGGTGCCAATACTTTTGTCTGGCCCATTTTTGGAGTTTTGTGTGAAATGATTAGTGTTGAGCCACCCCCGTAGTGTTCGAGTTCGGTTCGGTTCGTCGAACACCCGTGTGTTCGCCGAACTGTTCGTCGAACTGTTCGTCGAACACCTTCGAACACCATTAAAACCAATGGCAGGCAAACAAAAACACATAGAAACACATAGAAAACACCTTCAAAGGTGTCCAAAAGCTGACAAACTGCTCAGAAGACACAACTAACACATGGAAAAGTGACAAGTACATATAGTCATGCGAAAAGAAAAGAGGTGGAGGAGTAAAAGGAGGGGGAGACACAGATATACAGTACAGACCAAAAGTTTGGACACACCTTCTCATTTAAAGATTTTTCTGTATTTTCATGACTTTGAAAATTGTACATTCACACTGAAGGCATCAAAACTATGAATTAACACATATGGAATTATATATTTAACAAAAAAGTGTAAAACAACTGAAAATATGTCTTATATTCTAGGTTCTTCAAAGTAGCCACCTTTTGCTTTGATGACTGCTTTGCACACTCTTGGCATTCTTTTGATGAGCTTCAAGAGGCAGTCACCGGAAATGGTTTTCACTTCACAGGTGTGCCCTGTCAGGTTTAATAAGTGGGATTTCTTGCCTTATAAATGGGGTTGGGACCATCAGTTGTGTTGTGCAGAAGTCTGGTGGATACACAGCTGATAGTCCTACTGAATAGACTGTTAGAATTTGTATTATGGCAAGAAAAAAGCAGCTAAGTAAAGAAAAATGAGTGGCCATCGTTACTTTAAGAAATGAAGGTAAGTCAGTCCGAAAAATTGAGCAAACTTTGAAAGTGTCTCCAAGTGCAGTTGCAAAAACCATCAAGTTCTTTTAAGACACTGGCTCAGATGCGGACCGCCCCAGGAAAGGAAGACCAAGAGTCACCTCTGCTTCTGAGGATAAGTTTATCCGAGTCACCAGCCTCAGAAATCGCAGGTTAACAGCAGCTCAGATTAGAGACCAGGTCAATGCCACACAGAGTTCTAGCAGCAGACACATCTCTACAACAACTGTTAAGAGGAGACTTTGTGCTGCAGGCCTTCATGATAAAATAGCTGCTAGTAAACCACTGCTTAGGACAGGCAACAAACAGAAGAGACTTGCTTGGGCTAAAGAACACAAGGAATGGACATTAGACCAGTGGAAATCTGTGCTTTGGTCTGATGAATCCAAATTTGAGATCTTTGGTTCCAACCACCATGTCTTTGTGCGACGCAGAAAAGATGAACGGATGGACTTTACATGCCTGGTTCACACCGTGAAACATGTAGGAGGAGGTGTGATGGTGTGGGGGTGCTTTTCTGGTGACACTGTTGGGGATTTATTCAAAATTGAAGGCATACTGAACCAGCATGGCTACCACAGCATCTTGCAGCGGCATGCTATTCCATCCGGTTTGCGTTTAGTTGGACCATCATTTATTTTTCAACAGGACAATGACCCCAAACACACCTCCAGGCTGTGTAAGGGCTATTTGACCAATATGGAGAGTGATGGGGTGCTACGCCAGATGACCTGGCCTCCACAGTCACCAGACCTGAACCCAATTGAGATGGTTTGGGGTGAGTTGGACCGCAGAGTGAAGGCAAAAGGGCCAACAAGTGCTAAGCATCTCTGGGAACTCCTTCAAGATTGTTGGAAGACCATTTCCGGTGACTACCTCTTGAAGCTCATCAAGAGAATGCCAATAGTGTGCAAAGCAGTCATCAAAGCAAAAGGTGGCTACTTTGAAGAACCTAAAATATAAGACATATTTTCAGTTGTTTCACACTTTTTTGTTAAGTATATAATTCCACATGTGTTAATTCATAGTTTTGATGCCTTCAGTGTGAATGTACAATTTTCAAAGTCATGAAAATACAGAAAAATCTTTAAATGAGAAAGTGTGTCCAAACTTTTGGTCTATACTGTAGGCATGTCATGCCCTTCTAAAATCCAAAAAGTGAGAAGCCGACACGTTCAGTCCGCTCCTGCCCGTGCCACCTCCGCGTCGCCGGGTTTGTGCCAGAGCCGCGGTGAACCCTGACGGCCAGCCCCCCTCTCCCAATACTGGTGCCTGTCCGCTGGTGGGTCGAGCGAGCCCCCCTGTGGTGGAGGCAGCTCTAAGCTTTTTAATTTAAATTGTCTCTCTAATTTGAATGAATACACTTTAAATCCATTTACAAGGATCTATTGGAGGGCAAGTCTCATGCCAGCAGCCGCGTAATTCCAGCTCCAGTAGCGTCCACTAAAGCTGCTGCAGTTAAAAAGCTTTTATAAGGATCGAGCTCGGCTGTCCACCGCAAGGCATCCTACTGCCAGTCCCAGCCCCTATGCCTTGGGGTGCCTCCTGATGCTCTTCACTGAGTATCCCGTGGTCCCGAAGCATTTCCTTTGAAAAAATTAAGTGTCCAAACTACAGGTGGTGTAGCTTGCTTAACAGCCGGGATAATCCGCTGACTAGCAGACACTGCTACTAGGCACAAAGTATTTCCTGGGCTGGATGCAGTTAAAAATTTGTAATTAGATACTCTCGTTGGATGCTGAGAAAGCATTCCATAGAGTCGCCTGGCACGCCATATATGATTCTCTTAAAAAGCTTGGGGTAGGGGTCTAGGGGACCCTTTTATAGCCAAAATCACGGCCCTGTATCGCAATACGTCACCTAGGCTGAAGATAAATGGAACTGAAGCACCCTGAGGGCTCGGTTGCTACAGAGGTATTGCACCTCACCCAGAGGTGTGATATCTCACTCTCAGGTAAGGATGTAGTGTGGATCAGGACCCGACACCTGCATGCATTACACCACATTGCCGTGGGGCAGTGCGACCAATATGCCCCTGAGATGGGGACGACAGTCCCTGTCCCTGGCTGGAGTGGGGGGAGGGAACACTGAGGAAGGGGAACCCTGTAGTGCAGGAGCAGGGAGGAAGCAGTTCCTGGGTGCATTGAGAAGGGAGTATAAAAGGTGGGCACCATCTTAGTTCAGTGCAGAGAAGTCTGAGCAGAAGTGGCAGGGAGCAGGGGCTCTGCATGAGCTCTGCTCCGGAGGCGGGCCTAGTAGCAGAGGCCCAGGCCTGGAAGAGGGAGAAGGAAGGAAGAGGAGCGGAGAAGGCTCCAGGAACGAGGAATGAAGGGATCCCAGGGGTGCGGACGGGCGAGTTGCCACCGCACGCCCGAATCCACCTGCGTGGAGGGGTCAGGCCAAAGGGGGAGACCGGTCCCCGAAACTAGTGGAGGCAGGAAACGACCCTCAGCTAGAAACAGGAGGCTGTGACATTTTATGTGGCGCAGCCCCTCGCTACACCCGCTAGGAAGGCACCACATAGGGTTAGGAAAACTGGCGCCAAGTTTACCAAGAGGAGGCCCGAGGCAGCCGGACAGAAGGGTTGGTAAGAAAGGCCAGACAAAGGACACACAAAGGGGGTCCTGTGAAGCGCTCCAAAGTTATCTGGGAGCTGTCTGAGCCCCTCACCTGGTGAGCACAGTACGACGTGGGCAGCCGTTACCTGCAGACGTGGTCTGGATAATAAGAACTGTGAGTAAAGGCCCTGGACTGCATCACTGACTCTGTGTCGTTACTGCTGCTGCCCTGCACCATCACCCCCATCCTCCGCATACACTGCCCTGAGGCTATACTCCTCCCGTGGGGAGTTATGCTACGCTCTGCTGCACCCACAACACCAGCCTCAGCGGTCTGCCCTGGAGCGGCGGTTCACTCTGACCGCAATCCACGGGTGGCGTAGTCGGACATTTAAACATCAAAACCACATAAATAGTTCCGCCACTGGTTTGACCACCCTGAGCCACGGAATCGGGTCGCCGCCACGGAGACTACAACCACCAGCATCCACCAAAAAGGGTCCGGCTCCGGGTGTCCCAAGGCCCAGGGGGCGCGTCAGAACATTTTCATCACCTTTCACAATCACCAATGGGACAAGGCAGGGATGTCCTCTGTCCCCTCTCTTATACATCCTAGTGACGGAGCACCTGCTCTCATCAATTCGCCATAACCCCAATATTAGGTGGATTGAGGTGGGAGGCACCGAGTACAAGTGCTCTCTATTTGCTGATGATGTCCTAGTATATATCACTCAATCACATATATCCATCCATGCTGTTATGGCTGAAATAGATCACTTTGTTACATGGTCAAATTTTAAAATCAATGCAGCGAAGTCTGAGCCCCTCGATGTCTCCCTCCCCAAATCCATACAGGATTCCATCTAGTCCAACTTTCCCTTTGCCTGGCCCTCACAGGGTATCACATATTTAGGAATTCCTATTCATAGAGACCTCTCCCATCTATGTTATCTTAATTTTGGGCCCTTTATTGAACAACTCCATACAGACCACGGTTGGCAAGTTAGAACTGTAAGATTCACTGCGTGAACCACTGGTGTTTTGTGGAAAAGCACATGTACACTGTGTTCCAAATTATTATGCAAAAAGTGTTTAGGAGTGATAAGGGAAGAATTTGCTTGTTTGTCAGTTAAACTCATTGATGGTGATGTGTGTCAGGGCTCTTTATATCACTGTAAGCAATTGCAGACACCTGTGCTAATTAGTTTGGCAGGTGTGTCCAATGAAAGGCAAGACTACTTAAGAAGGCTGTCTCACATTATTAAGCAGCCTACATTTTCTGTCAAAATGGGAAAGAAAAAGGATGTGTCGGCTGCTGAGAAGCAACAAATTGTGGAGTGTTTAGGTCAAGGCATGACTACAATCAACATTGTGCGATAATCAGGATGAAGTGTCTTGGCAATCAAGAAGTATGTAGCTGATTCACAGTACACACGTGTGCGTGCTGATAAGGGCAAATTGAGGACTCTTTCCTACAGGCAATTACGTCAGGTTGAAAGAGCAGCGGCAAAAAAGCCTTGTCATAGCAGCAGACAAGTTTTTGAAGCTGCTGGTGCCTCCAACGTCCCCCGAACAACAAGATGCAGGGTCCTTCAGAGGTTTGCAGCTGTGCATACGCCATCCTGTCGACCTCCTCTATCCACTTCACACAAGCAGAAACGGCTCCAGTGGGCCAAACATTACATGAAGACTGATTTCAAAACTGTTTTGTTCACGGATGAGTGCCGTGCAGCGCTCGATGGTCCAGATGGATGGAGTGGAGGATGACTGGTTGATGGACACCCCACGCAAACACGGCTACAGCGCCAACAAGGAGGAGGTGGAGTAATGTTTTGGGCTGGAATCATGAGGAGAGAGATTGTCGGCCCCTTTAGGATCCCTGAAGGCGCTAAAGATGAACTCCATAATGTATGTGGATTTTCTCAAACAGCACTTCCTGCCATGGTTCAAGAAGAAGAACCGTGTATTTCACAGCAAGATCATTTTTTTGCATGATAATTCACCATCTCATGCTGCACATAAAACATCTGCATCTCTGGCTGATATGGGCATAAAAGGGGACAAACTTATGGTGTGACCCCCATGCTCCCCTGACCTCTACCCCATTCAGAACCTTTGGAGCATCATTAAAAGGAGTGTCTATGATGGCGGGAGGCAGTTCACATCTAAGCAACAGCTCTGGGAGGGTATTCTGTCCTCATGCAAAACAATTGAAGCAGAAACCATCCAAAACCTGACAAATTCAATGGACGAGAGAGTTCAGAAGCTCCTTTCGAACAAGGGGTCCTATGTGAAAATGTAACATCACCTAGAATAAAGTTTTGAGTTGAAAACTGTTTGATTTCAGTTTCTAACAACCTGCTAATGCTTATAATTTCAAAAATGACCATTTTTTTGGTCTTTATTAAAATGAAAAGGTTGATCGAAAAGTTTGGGGGATCTAAGAGTGTGGCAACCCAGTAGTCATGATTACTTCGAATTCTGACAATATGAGGGTCATGCTGCAGGTAGTGCAGCAAGAAGGCACTTATGTGTCTTGCGCATCTCGGAGCCCCAAAATTATTTTCCGGGCTAGATGCAGCTAAAAATTATTATTAATTTTAAATCTGGTGAAGCTTTAGTATAGATGGCCTAATAGGATCAGTGCTGCACACTGCTACAAAGCCCAAATTATTTTCCAGTCAAGATACAGATAAACATGATTAGTAATTTTAAATCTGGTGGAGCTTATTATAGATGGCCTAATAGAATCAGTGCTGCACACTGCTACAAAGCCCAAATTATTTTCCAGCCAAGATACAGATAAACATGATTAGTAATTTGAAAGCTTAAAACGGTTGGTAGGGTGATTTTAACCAATCATCAAGCTTTTACTCTCCCCAGGATGACACAGGGGTAGAAGAGTCATTTCAGATCCATGATTTGTTCATCTTTATGAACGTGAGTCTGTCTACATTATCAGTGGAGAGCCGCGTGCGCTTATCTGTCAGCACACCACCAGCAGCGCTGAACACACGTTCAGACAGAACGCTGGCTGCGGGGTATGACAAGATCTCCAAGGCGTAAGTGGCTAGCTCCGGCCATTTATCCAGATTGGAAGCCCAAAAAGAGCAAGGGTCCAGTGACACAGTCATGGCTTCAATGTTTACTTGGAGATACTCCTGTACCATCGTCTCTAGGCGTTGACTATGTGTCAGACTTCTTGTCTCCTGTGGCCTTGCAAAGGATGGGCTAAAAAAGTGGTGAAATGATTCCGCAAAATTGATGTTACCAGCAGATACTGTGGTTCTGTTACAGTTTGAGTGCTGAACACTTGACGGTCCCACGGTTGGCAAGTTGGAACTGTGAGATTCACTACGTGCACCACTGGTATTTTGTGGAAAAGCACATGTAAGATTCTGCAACAGTCTCTGCTGATACTCCTGCATGCGTGCATCCCTTTCTATGGCAGGAATAATTTCTGCAAATTTAATTTTGTACCGGGGATCTAACAGTGTGGCAACCCAGTAGTCAGGATTATTTCTAATTCTCACAATTCGAGGGTCATGTTGCAGGTAGTACAGCAAGAAGGCACTCATGTGTGTTGCGCATCCAGGAGCACCAAGTCCCTGTTGTGTTGGTGGCGAGGTAACAATCATGCTTCCTTCCTCTGTCCTCTCCCCCCAACCTCGCACAACAGAAATGTGATCAAGGTCTCCCTCATCTGATGAGTCTTCCATCAGTTCGTCCTCCACTTCTTCCTGGGCTCCTGCACCTTCCTCACTAGTTTGGCTGCTACCATGCACCCTGGTAAAACCATCTCCCCCACCCTCACATGCCTGCCGCCTTGGTGCTGCCGACCGTCTGGACCTTGCAGATGTTAGCTCTTCTGCATACAACTCCTCCTCCTCTACTTCCTCCACCTCCTCTTGTGCCACCACCTGACTCCGAATTCTGTTTAACATGTGCTCCAGCATGTAAATCACCGGAATAGTCATGCTGATAATGGCATCGTCAGCACTAAACATCTTCGTCGCCATTTCAAAACTGTGCAGAAGGGTGCATAGGTCCCTGATCTGAGACCACTCCTCCAGCGTGATTTGCCCCACCTCTGGATCTCGTTGGCCCAGGCTATACGTCAGAACGTATTGCACCAGGTCTTGTCGGTGCTGCCACAGTCGCTGCAACATGTGAAGAGTAGAGATGAGCGTTGTTCTACTCGAACTGTTCGCCAATCTCAAATTCGAGCTGTTTTGGGCGGTGTTCGAGCCGTTCGGCGAACACGAACAATTTGAGAAAAATTCGGCTGTTCGAGGTTATGTTCGATAACTGTTCGTGCACCAAAATCATAACTGGATTTTTTCTCAGTAATGATGAAAATTTATGTTAATACGCAGTTTGAGTGTACAGCGGGGTGGGGGGAGGGGCAGGGGATGGATCTCTGCAGGAACAATGAAGATCTCCATTTTTTTTTCTCTTTCCCGCATTTGCAGTGGGGAGGTGCAATCTGTCAGCCTATCAGCAGCGCACACACGGAGCGAAGTGCTTTTTTTCACACAAGCAAGGGCATGTGTCATTGGCAGTGTATGTCACATGTCCTTGCCCTATAAGACCAAGCCATTTTCCCCGTCGCCACCATTTTCTCACTGCTGCAGCTGCGAGTTAGACGGCACCGCTGTTGCTGTGTGCGCTATACCTTGTTAATTTCAAGCCAATTTTCGCACAAATATACAGATAGCTTGGGAGTAGGGAATAGTTGTGATTGCAGTCCTTTTAAGGACTAGGTTACAGCATTTCCTACGACTTTTATCAGGGAGGTCTGTGCTCTTAAATAGATAGATTGTGGGAGTAAAGATTAATTGTAATTGGAGTCCTTTTCAGGACTAGGTTACATCAGTTCCTATCAGTTTTTGCCAGGCAGGTCTGTGCCAGTGCTGTGCAAGTTTTTTTCACAGCATTTGGCTGAATCTAGCAAAGCTAATCCTTTTTGGCCTATTGCAGAGTGTGTTAGTCAGTGGAGTAGCCTATCTGTGTTGCAAGATATACCACCTGTGTATAGAATACCAATTTTTTTACTGCACCTAGTGAAGTAAAATCTTTTGGGCATAGCATCATTCTATTAGTCCATCTATACTGACCTCCATCAGATTGCAAACTGAATATAATTTTTTCTGCATCTAGCTTTGAAAAAATATTTGGCCTTCTAGCAGTGTGTCGGACTTTCTCTATTAGTCCATCTATACTGACCTCCATCAGGTTGCAAATTAAAAATAATTTTTATCTGCATCTACACTACCTCTGAAAAAATATTTGGGCTTCTAGCTGTGTGTGGGACTTGTTGTATTAGGCCATCTATACTGACCTCCATCAGGTTGCAAACTGAATATATTTTTTTCTGCATCTACCTCTGAAAAAATATTGGGCTTCTAGCTGTGTGTGGGTCTTGTTCTATTAATCCATCTATACAGACCTCCATCAGGTTGCAAACTGAATATATTTTTTTTCTGCATCTAGCTCTGAAAAAATATTTGGCCTTCTAGCAGTGTGTGGGACTTTCTCTGTTAGTCCATCTATACTGACCTCCATCAGGTTGCAAACTGAATATAATTTTTTTCTGCATCTAGCTCTGAAAAAATATTTGGCCTTCTAGCAGTGTGTGGGACTTTCTCTGTTAGTCCATCTATACTGACCTCCATCAGGTTGCAAACTGAATATAATTTTTTTCTGCATCTAGCTCTGAAAAAATATTTGGCCTTCTAGCAGTGTGTCGGACTTTCTCTATTAGTCCATCTATACTGACCTCCATCAGGTTGCAAATTAAAAATAATTTTTATCTGCATCTACAGTACCTCTGAAAAAATATTTGGGCTTCTAGCTGTGTGTGGGACTTGTTGTATTAGTCCGTCTATACTGACCTCCATCAGGTTGCAAACTGAATATATTTTTTTCTGCATCTACCTCTGAAAAAATATTGGGCTTCTAGCTGTGTGTGGGACTTGTTGTATTAGTCCATCTATACTGACCTCCATCAGGTTGCAAACTGAATATATTTTTTTCTGCATCTACCTCTGAAAAAATATTGGGCTTCTAGCTGTGTGTGGGACTTGTTGTATTAGTCCATCTATACTGACCTCCATCAGGTTGCAAACTGAATATATTTTTTTCTGCATCTACCTCTGAAAAAATATTGGGCTTCTAGCTGTGTGTGGGACTTGTTGTATTAGTCCATCTATACTGACCTCCATCAGGTTGCAAACTGAATATATTTTTTTCTGCATCTACCTCTGAAAAAATATTGGGCTTCTAGCTGTGTGTGGGACATGTTGTATTAGTCCATCTATACTGACCTCCATCAGGTTGCAAACTGAATATATTTTTTTCTGCATCTACCTCTGAAAAAATATTGGGCTTCTAGCTGTGTGTGGGACTTTCTCTGTTAGTCCATCTATACTGACCTCCATCAGGTTGCAAACTGAATATAATTTTTTTCTGCATCTAGCTCTGAAAAAATATTTGGCCTTCTAGCAGTGTGTGGGACTTTCTCTGTTAGTCCATCTATACTGACCTCCATCAGGTTGCAAACTGAATATAATTTTTTTCTGCATCTAGCTCTGAAAAAATATTTGGCCTTCTAGCAGTGTGTCGAACTTTCTCTATTAGTCCATCTATACTGACCTCCATCAGGTTGCAAGTTAAAAATAATTTTTATCTGCATCTACAGTACCTCTGAAAAAATATTTGGGCTTCTAGCTGTGTGTGGGACTTGTTGTATTAGTCCATCTATACTGACCTCCATCAGGTTGCAAACTGAATATATTTTTTTCTGCATCTACCTCTGAAAAAATATTGGGCTTCTAGCTGTGTGTGGGACTTGTTGTATTAGTCCATCTATACTGACCTCCATCAGGTTGCAAACTGAATATATTTTTTTCTGCATCTACCTCTGAAAAAATATTGGGCTTCTAGCTGTGTGTGGGTCTTGTTCTATTAATCCATCTATACAGACCTCCATCAGGTTGCAAACTGAATATAATTTTTTTCTGCATCTAGCTCTGAAAAAATATTTGGCCTTCTAGCAGTGTGTGGGACTTTCTCTGTTATTCCATCTATACTGACCTCCATCAGGTTGCAAACTGAATATATTTTTTTCTGCATCTACCTCTGAAAAAATATTGGGCTTCTAGCTGTGTGTGGGACTTTCTCTGTTAGTCCATCTATACTGACCTCCATCAGGTTGCAAACTGAATATAATTTTTTTCTGCATCTAGCTCTGAAAAAATATTTGGCCTTCTAGCAGTGTGTGGGACTTTCTCTGTTATTCCATCTATACTGACCTCCATCAGGTTGCAAACTGAATATAATTTTTTTCTGCATCTAGCACTGAAAAAATATTTGGCCTTCTAGCAGTGTGTCGGACTTTCTCTATTAGTCCATCTATACTGACCTCCATCAGGTTGCAAATTAAAAATAATTTTTATCTGCATCTACAGTACCTCTGAAAAAATATTTGGGCTTCTAGCTGTGTGTGGGACTTGTTGTATTAGTCCATCTATACTGACCTCCATCAGTTTGCAAACTGAATATATTTTTTTCTGCATCTACCTCTGAAAAAATATTGGGCTTCTAGCTGTGTGTGGGACTTGTTGTATTAGTCCATCTATACTGACCTCCATCAGGTTGCAAACTGAATATATTTTTTTCTGCATCTACCTCTGAAAAAATATTGGGCTTCTAGCTGTGTGTGGGACTTGTTGTATTAGTCCATCTATACTGACCTCCATCAGGTTGCAAATTGAATACAATTTTTTTCTGCATCTAACCCAGCCAATAGTTTTGGCCTAATACCACAGTTTGGCCACTCAGCTCTGCTCGGTTATCATCCATTGTTTTTTTGTGCAAACAACTCCAGAGTTGTGAATTAGTTAACCACCAAAATGAGTGGAAAAAGGCCTGCTGCTGGTGGAAAGGGGAATAGGCGTGTTGGGAAGGGGAAAAAAGGTTGAGTCCGTGGGGTAGGTGTTAAAGCAACAGTAACATCTGCAGAAGAAAGACCATCTTCCAGCCAAACTAAAATGTCTACTTCTTTTAGCGGACAATGTGATAAGATCCCTTTCTTACGGCCACGCCAATCGCTACAAATTCCAGATGAGGCACAAAAACAGCAGGTGCTTCAACGGATATCAAGTGCTCCTTTAAGTGGGCTCTCCTCCACATCAACTTCAACATCACAAATACTCCAGTCCTCAAAGGTGTCACCCCAATCGCACTTGCTTCCTCACAGCTCCCAAATCTCCAGCTGCCCGTCTGAGTATGAGGTAGAACAGATGGTTGAGTCTGCAGAGCTGTTTACTCATACTATAGCCTGGGAATCAGAGGTCGACTCCAGCGCTTCTGTGAATCCAGACGAGGAAATGATCTGCACTGATGCCCAGAATCTTTATGAGTCGGATCCAGGACCAGATGCAGAAGGTTCTGACCATAATGTAGACCCTCATTCCCAAACTGTAACTCCTGTTGGTGGAGACAATGAGGAAGACGATGATAAGACTCAAATACCTGATTGGAGCGACAACTTTAGTTTTTTGTCAGGGCAGAAACAGGTTGGCTCTGAGGACGACGGGTGTGATAACGCACAGGGTGATGATGATGAGGTTGGAGATCCCACTTACTGTCAACCCACAGTCAGCCAAGAGATGAGGTCAGCAGAGGAGGTGGAGGAAGATGCTAGTGACGACGAGGTCAGGTTGCGCCTTCCTGGACAGAGACATAGTACTGGAAGCACGTCAACAACTGCATCCTCAAACACAACTCTGCCTCTCACCACAAGTCGTGGTGGCTCTTCAGGTCGCATGGGTGCTAAGCCTTGCATAGCCTGGGCATTTTTTCAGATCGATAAAGATGACCCAACTCGTGTTATCTGTAACATTTGTCAGCAAAAGCTAAGTAGAGGCCAAAAAATACATAGTTTGAGTACTTCATGCATGAACCGGCACATGGACATGAAGCATAAGTTGCAGTGGGAAGCTCAGTGTGCTACAATGCGGCCTAGCAGGCCGGGCCAACCACCGTCTGCCATATCTTGTGCATCCGCGGCCTCTTCATCCTCTGTGACTGGGGGGACAGCAGTCACACCTGTTTTGGGGCGCAGACCTGCCACCTCTTTACCCGCAACAGCCAGCGTGATTGGCAGGTCATCATTTTCTTTGGAGGTGGGAACACCAGCTGGTGTTGAGCGCTGTCCGACATCGATAGCACCACCTTTGGATCAAGGCAACCTAACATGTCCGCCTGCATCTTCCTCACAGACCGGCAGTTTGCCGGGGACACCCTTATCAACCCCGTCTAAGCACAATAGCCAGCCCTCGGTCCCTCAGATGTGGACAAGTAAAAGACCATTTCCTCCTAGCCATGAGAAAGCTAAGAGGTTGAATTTCACCATCTGCAAGCTCTTGGCTACAGAAATGCTGCCTTTCCGCCTGGTGGACACAGAGGATTTTCGAGACCTTATGTCCGTCGCAGTGCCCCAGTACCAGATGCCCAGTCGGCACTACTTCTCAAAGAAAGGTGTGCCTGCGCTCCACCAGCATGTCGCACACAACATCACCGCTTCTTTGAGAAACTCTGTGTGTGACAGGGTGCATTTCACCACAGACACTTGGACGAGTAGGCATGGACAGGGGCGTTACATGTCGCTGACTGGGCACTGGGTAACTATGGTGACAGCAGGACAAGGGGCTGCTGTCCAAGTCTTGCCGTCCCCACGAGTTGTGCGTCAATCCTCTTTATGTCAAAGTTCCTCCACTGCTTCTGCCTCCTCAACCTCCTCTCGGTCTTCCACCTGCACCCAAAGCCTGTCTGGTCATGCCACAAGCTTTCTAACTGCGCAGAAGGGATCCTGCACACCTCCTTACTATGCTGGCAGTAGGGCTCAACGTCATCAGGCGGTTTTTACATTGAAATGTCTGGGAAATGTGAGTCACACAGCTGAGGAGTTGTGGTCAGCTCTGGAGAACCAATTTCATGAATGGTTGTCTCCACTGGACCTGAAACCAGGGAAGGCCGTGTGCGACAATGCTGCAAACCTGGGTGCGGCCCTTCGCCGGGGCAATGTCACACACGTGCCTTGTATGGCTCACGTGTTGAACCTGGTTGTCCAGCAATTTTTAGCCCACTATCCCAGACCAGATGGCCTTCTGCAGAGGGCACGGTCGCTGTGTGCTCACTTCCGCCGTTCGCATCCCGCAGCTCAGCGACTTACATCTCTACAGAAGTCGTTGGGCCTGCCACTTCACCGGCTAAAATGCGATGTGCCTACCCGGTGGAATTCAACTCTGCACATGTTGCAGCGACTGTGGCAGCACCGACAAGCCCTGGTGCAATACGTTCTGACGTATAGCCTGGGCCAACGAGATTCAGAGGTGGGGCAAATCACGCTGGAGGAGTGGTCTCAGATCAGGGACCTATGCACCCTTCTGCACAGTTTTGAAATGGCGACGAAGATGTTTAGTGCTGACGATGCCATTATCAGCATGACTATTCCGGTGATTTACATGCTGGAGCACATGTTAAACAGAATTCGGAGTCAGGTGGTGGCACAAGAGGAGGTGGAGGAAGTAGAGGAGGAGGAGTTGTATGCGGAAGGGCTAACATCTGCAAGGTCCAGACGGTCGGCAGCACCAAGGCGGCAGGCATGTGACGGTGGGGGAGATAGTTTTACCAGGGCGCATGGTAGCAACCAAACTAGTGAGGAAGGTGCAGGAGCCCAGGAAGAAGTGGAGGATGAACTGATGGAAGACTCATCAGATGAGGGAGACCTTGATCACATTTCTGTTGTGCGAGGTTGGGGGGAGAGGACAGAGGAAGGAAGCATGATTGTTACCTCGCCACCAACACAACAGGGACTTGGTGCTCCTGGATGCGCAACACACATGAGTGCCTTCTTGCTGCACTACCTGCAACATGACCCTCGAATTGTGAGAATTAGAAATAATCCTGACTACTGGGTTGCCACACTGTTAGATCCCCGGTACAAAAGTAAATTTGCAGAAATTATTCCTGCCATAGAAAGGGATGCACGCATGCAGGAGTATCAGCAGAGACTGTTGCAGAATCTTACATGTGCTTTTCCACAAAATACCAGTGGTGCACGTAGTGAATCTCACAGTTCCAACTTGCCAACCGTGGGACCGTCAAGTGTTCAGCACTCAAACCGTAACAGAACCACAGTATCTGCTGGTAACATCAATTTTGCGGAATCATTTCACCACTTTTTTAGCCCATCCTTTGCAAGGCCACAGGAGACAAGAAGTCTGACACCTAGTCAACGCCTAGAGACGATGGTACAGGAGTATCTCCAAGTAAACATTGAAGCAACGACTGTGTCACTGGACCCTTGCTCTTTTTGGGCTTCCAATCTGGATAAATGGCCGGAGCTAGCCACTTACGCCTTGGAGATCTTGTCATGCCCCGCAGCCAGCGTTCTGTCTGAACGTGTGTTCAGCGCTGCTGGTGGTGTGCTGACAGATAAGCGCAGGCGGCTCTCCACTGATAATGTAGACAGACTCACGTTCATAAAGATGAACAAATCATGGATCCGAAACGACTTTTCTACCCCTGTGTCATCCTGGGGAGAGTAAAAGCTTGATGATTGGTTAAAATCACCCTACCAACCGTTTTAAGCTTTCAAATTACTAATCATGTTTATCTATATCTTGGCTGGAAAATAATTTGGGCTTTGTAGCAGTGTGCAGCACTGATCCTATTAGGCCATCTATACTAAAGCTTCACCAGATTTAAAATTAAAAATAATTTTTAGCTGCATCTAGCCCGGAAAATAATTTTGGGGCTCCGAGATGCGCAAGACACATAAGTGCCTTCTTGCTGCACTACCTGCAGCATGACCCTCATATTGTCAGAATTCGAAGTAATCATGACTACTGGGTTGCCACACTCTTAGATCCACCAAACTTTTCGATCAACCTTTTCATTTTAATAAAGACCAAAAAAATGGTCATTTTTGAAATTATAAGCATTAGCAGGTTGTTAGAAACTGAAATCAAACAGTTTTCAACTCAAAACTTTATTCTAGGTGATGTTACATTTTCACATAGGACCCCTTGTTCGAAAGGAGCTTCTGAACTCTCTCGTCCATTGAATTTGTCAGGTTTTGGATGGTTTCTGCTTCAATTGTTTTGCATGAGGACAGAATACCCTCCCAGAGCTGTTGCTTAGATGTGAACTGCCTCCCGCCATCATAGACACTCCTTTTAATGATGCTCCAAAGGTTCTGAATGGGGTAGAGGTCAGGGGAGCATGGGGGTCACACCATAAGTTTGTCCCCTTTTATGCCCATATCAGCCAGAGATGCAGATGTTTTATGTGCAGCATGAGATGGTGCATTATCATGCAGAAAAATGATCTTGCTGTGAAATACACGGTTCTTCTTCTTGAACCATGGCAGGAAGTGCTGTTTGAGAAAATCCACATACATTATGGAGTTCATCTTTAGCGCCTTCAGGGATCCTAAAGGGGCCGACAATCTCTCTCCCCATGATTCCAGCCCAAAACATTACTCCACCTCCTCCTTGTTGGCGCTGTAGCCGTGTTTGCGTGGGGTGTCCATCAACCAGCCATCCTCCACTCCATCCATCTGGACCATCGAGCGCTGCACGGCACTCATCCGTGAACAAAACTGTTTTGAAATCAGTCTTCATGTAATGTTTGGCCCACTGGAGCCGTTTCTGCTTGTGTGAAGTGGATAGAGGAGGTCGACAGGATGGCGTATGCACAGCTGCAAACCTCTGAAGGACCCTGCATCTTGTTGCTCGGGGGACGTTGGAGGCACAAGCAGCTTCAAAAACTTGTCTACTGCTATGACAAGGCTTTTTTGCCGCTGCTCTTTCAACCTGACGTAATTGCCTGTAGGAAAGAGTCCTCAATTTGCCCTTATCAGCACGCACACGTGTGTACTGTGAATCAGCTACATACTTCTTGATTGCCAAGACACTTCATCCTGATCATCGCACAATGTTGATTGTAGTCATGCCTTGACCTAAACACTCCACAATTTGTTGCTTCTCAGCAGCCGACACATCCTTTTTCTTTCCCATTTTGGCAGAAAATGTAGGCTGCTTAATAATGTGAGACAGCCTTCTTAAGTAGTCTTGCCTTTCATTGGACACACCTGCCAAACTAATTAGCACAGGTGTCTGCAATTGCTTACAGTGATATAAAGAGCCCTGACACACATCACCATCAATGAGTTTAACTGACAAACAAACAAATTCTTCCCTTATCACTCCTAAACAATATTTGCATAATAATTTGGAACGCAGTGTACATGTGCTTTTCCACAAAACACCAGCGGTTCACGTAGTGAATCTTACAGTTCTCACTTGCCAACCGTGGTCTGTATGGAGTTGTTCAATAAAGGGCCCAAAATTAAGATAACATAGATGGGAGAGGTCTCTATGAATAGGAATTCCTAAGTATTTGATACCCTGTGAGGGCCAGGCAAAGGGAAAGTTGGACTGGATGGAATCCTATATGGATTTGGGGAGGGAGACATCGAGGGCCTCAGACTTCGCTGCATTGATTTTAAAATTTGACCATGTAACAAAGTGATCTATTTCAGCCATAACAGCATGGATGGATATATGTGATTGAGTGATATATACTAGGACATCATCAGCAAATAGAGAGCACTTGTACTCGGTGCCTCCCACCTCAATCCACCTAATATTGGGGTTATGGCGAATTGATGAGAGCAGGTGCTCCATCACTAGGATGTATAAGAGAGGGGACAGAGGACATCCCTGCCTTGTCCCATTGGTGATTGTGAAAGGTGATGAAAATGTTCTGACGCACCCCCTGGGCCTTGGGACACCCGGAGCCGGACCCTTTTTGGTGGATGCTGGTGGTTGTAGTCTTCGTGGCGGCGACCAGGTTCCGTGGCTCAGGGCGGTCAAACCAGTGGCGGAACTATTTATGTGGTTTTGATGTTTAAATGTACGACTACGCCACCCGTGGATTGCGGTCAGAGTGAACCGCCGCTACAGGGCAGACCGCTGAGGCTGGTGTTGTGGGTGCAGCAGAGCGTAGCATAACTCCCCACGGGAGGAGTATAGCCTCAGGGCAGTGTATGCGGAGGATGGGGGTGATGGTGCAGGGCAGCAGCAGTAACGACACGGAGTCAGTGATGCAGTTCAGGGCCTTTACTCACAGTTCTTATTATCCAGACCACGTCTGCAGGTAACGGCTGCCCACGTCGTACTGTGCTCACCAGGTGAGGGGCTCAGACAACTCCCAGATAACTTTGGAGCACTTCACAGGACCCCCTTTGTGTGTCCTTTGTCTGGCCTTTCTTACCAACACTTCTGTCCGGCTGCCTCGGGCCTCCTCTTGGTAAACTTGGCGCCAGTTTCCCTGACCCAATGTGGTGCCTTCCTAGCGGGTGTAGCGAGGGGCTGCGCCACATAAAATGTCAGAGCCTCCGGTTTCTAGCTGAGGGTCGTTTCCTGCCTCCACTAGTTCGGGGACCGGTCTCCCCCTTTGGCCTGACCCCTCCACGCAGGTGGATTCGGGCGTGCGGTGGCGACTCGCCCGTCCGCACCCCTGGGATCCCTTCATTCCTCGTTCCTGGAGCCTTCTCCGCTCCTCTTCCTTCCTTCTCCCTCTTCCAGGCCTGGGTCTCTGTTACTAGGCCCACCTCCGGAGCAGAGCTCATGCAGAGCCCCTGCTCCCTGCCACTTCTGCTCAGACTTCTCTGCGCTGAACTAAGATGGTGCCCACCTTTTATACTCCCTTCTCAATGCACCCAGGAACTGCTTCCTCCCTGCTCCTGCACTACAGGGTTCCCCTTCCTCAGTGTTCCCTCCCCCCACTCCAGCCAGGGACAGTGACTGTCGTGCCCATCTCAGGGGCATATTGGTCGCCCTGCCCCACGGCAATGTGGTGTAATGCATGCAGGTGTCGGGTCCTGATCCACACTACATCCTTACCTGAAAGTGAGATATCACACCTCTGGGTGAGGTGCAATACCTCTGTAGCAACTGAGCCCTCAGGGTGCTACAGTTCCATTTATCTTCAGCCTAGGTGACGTATTGCGATACAGGGCCGTGATTTTGGCTATAAAAGGGTCCCCTAGACCCCTACCCCAAGCTTTTTAAGAGAATCATATATGGCGTGCCAGGAGACTCTATGGAATGCTTTCTCAGCATCCAACGAGAGTATCTAATTACAAATTTTTAACTGCATCTAGCCCAGGAAATACTTTGTGCCTAGTAGCAGTGTCTGCTAGTTAGCGGATTATCCCGGCTGTTAAGCAAGCTACACCACCTGTAGTTTGGACACTTAATTTTTTCAAAGGAAATGCTTCGGGACCACGGGATACTCAGTGAAGAGCATCAGGAGGCACCCCAAGGCATAGGGGCTCGGACTGGCAGTAGGATGCCTTGCGGTGGACAGCCGAGCTCGATCCTTATAAAAGCTTTTTAACTGCAGCAGCTTTAGTGGACGCTACTGGAGCTGGAATTACGTGGCTGCTGGCATGAGACTTGCCCTCCAATAGATCCTTGTAAATGGATTTAAAGTGTATTTATTCAAATTAGAGAGACAATTTAAATTAAAAAGCTTAGAGCTGCCTCCACCACAGGGGGGCTCGCTCGACCCACCAGTGGACAGGCACCAGTATTGGGAGAGGGGGGCTGGCCATCAGGGTTCACTGCGGCTCTTGCACAAACCCGGCGACACGAAGGTGGCACGGGCAGGAGCGGACTGGCCGTGTCGGCTTCTCACTTTTTGGATTTTAGAAGGGCATGACATGCCTATATCTGTGTCTCCCCCTCCTTTTACTCCTCCACCTCTTTTATTTTCGCATGACTATATGTACTTGTCACTTTTCCATGTGTTAGTTATGTCTTCTGAGCAGTTTGTCAGCTTTTGGACACCTTTGAAGGTGTTTTCTATGTGTTTCTATGTGTTTTTGTTTGCCTGCCATTGGTTTTAACGGTGTTCGAAGGTGTTCGACGAACAGTTCGACGAACAGTTCGGCGAACACACGGGTGTTCGACGAACCGAACCGAACTCGAACACTACGGGGGTGGCTCAACACTAGTGAAGAGTTGAATTCCACCGGGTAGGCACATCGCATTTTAGCCGGTGAAGTGGCAGGCCCAACGACTTCTGTAGAGATGTAAGTCACTGAGATGCGGGATGCGAACGGCGGAAGTGAGCACACAGCGACCGTGCCCTCTGCAGAAGGCCATCTAGTCTGGGATAGTGGGCTAAAAATTGCTGGACAACCAGGTTCAACACGTGAGCCATACAAGGCACGTGTGTGACATTGCCCCGGCGAAGGGCCGCACCCAGGTTTGCAGCATTGTCGCACACGGCCTTCCCTGGTTTCAGGTCCAGTGGAGACAACCATTCATGAAATTGGTTCTCCAGAGCTGACCACAACTCCTCAGCTGTGTGACTCACATTTCCAAGACATTTCAATGTAAAATCCGCCTGATGACGTTGAGCCCTACTGCCAGCATAGTAAGGAGGTGTGCAGGATCCCTTCTGCGCAGTTAGAAAGCTTGTGGCATGACCAGACAGGCTTTGGGTGCAGGTGGAAGACCGAGAGGAGGTTGAGGAGGCAGAAGCAGTGGAGGAACTTTGACATAAAGAGGATTAACGCACAACTCGTGGGGACGGCAAGACTTGGACAGCAGCCCCTTGTCCTGCTGTCACCATAGTTACCCAGTGCCCAGTCAGCGACATGTAATGCCCCTGTCCATGCCTACTCGTCCAAGTGTCTGTGGTGAAATGCACCCTGTCACACACAGAGTTTCTCAAAGAAGCGGTGATGTTGTGTGCGACATGCTGGTGGAGCGCAGGCACACCTTTCTTTGAGAAGTAGTGCCGACTGGGCATCTGGTACTGGGGCACTGCGACGGACATAAGGTCTCGAAAATCCTCTGTGTCCACCAGGCGGAAAGGCAGCATTTCTGTAGCCAAGAGCTTGCAGATGGTGAAATTCAACCTCTTAGCTTTCTCATGGCTAGGAGGAAATGGTCTTTTACTTGTCCACATCTGAGGGACCGAGGGCTGGCTATTGTGCTTAGACGGGGTTGATAAGGGTGTCCCCGGCAAACTGCCGGTCTGTGAGGAAGATGCAGGCGGACATGTTAGGTTGCCTTGATCCAAAGGTGGAGCTATCGATGTCGGACAGCGCTCAACACCAGCTGGTGTTACCACCTCCAAAGAAAATGATGACCTGCCAATCACGCTGGCTGTTGCGGGTAAAGAGGTGGCAGGTCTGCGCCCCAAAACAGGTGTGACTGCTGTCCCCCCAGTCACAGAGGATGAAGAGGCCGCGGATACACAAGATATGGCAGACGGTGGTTGGCCCGGCCGGCTAGGCCGCATTGTAGCACACTGAGCTTCCCACTGCAACTTATGTTTCATGTCCATGTGCCGGTTCATGCATGAAGTACTCAAACTATGTATTTTTTGGCCTCTACTTAGCTTTTGCTGACAAATTTTACAGATAACACGAGTTGGGTCATCTTTATCGATCTGAAAAAAATGCCCAGGCTATGCAAAGCTTAGCACCCATGCGACCTGAAGAGCCACCACGACTTGTGGTGAGAGGCAGAGTTGTGTTTGAGGAGGCAGTTGTTGACGTGCTTCCAGTACTACGTCTCTGTCCAGGAAGGCGCAACCTGACCTCGTCGTCACTAGCATCTTCCTGAACCTCCTCTGCTGACCTCATCTCTTGGCTGACTGTGGGTTGACAGTAAGTGGGATCTCCAACCTCATCATCATCACCCTGTGCGTTATCACACCCGTCGTCCTCAGAGCCAACCTGTTCCTGCCCTGACAAAAAACTAAAGTTGTCGCTCCAATCAGGTATTTGAGTCTTATCATCGACTTCCTCATTGTCTCCACCAACAGGAGTTACAGTTTGGGAATGAGGGTCTACATTATGGTCAGAACCTTCTGCGTCTGGTCCTGGATCCGACTCATAAAGATTCTGGGCATCAGTGCAGATCATTTCCTCGTCTGGATTCACAGAAGCGCTGGAGTCGACCTCTGATTCCCAGGCTATAGTATGAGTAAACAGCTCTGCAGACTCAACCATCTGTTCTACCTCATACTCAGACGGGCAGCTGGAGATTTGGGAGCTGTGAGGAAGCAAGTGCGATTGGGGTGACACCTTTGAGGACTGGAGTATTTGTGATGTTGAAATTGATGTGGAGGAGAGCCCACTTAAAGGAGCACTTGATATCCGTTGAAGCACCTGCTGTTTTTGTGCCTCATCTGGAATTTGTAGCGATTGGCGTGGCCGTAAGAAAGGGATCTTATCACATTGTCCGCTAAAAGAAGTAGACATTTTAGTTTGGCTGGAAGATGGTCTTTCTTCTGCAGATGTTACTGTTGCTTTAACACCTACCCCACGGACACAACCTTTTTTCCCCTTCCCAACACGCCTATTCCCCTTTCCACCAGCAGCAGGCCTTTTTCCACTCATTTTGGTGGTTAACTAATTCACAACTCTGGAGTTGTTTGCACAAAAAAACAATGGATGGGAACCGAGCAGAGCTGAGTGGCCAAACTGTGGTATTAGGCCAAAACTATTGGCTGGGTTAGATGCAGAAAAAAATTATATTCAATCTGCAACCTGATGGAGGTCAGTATAGATGGACTAATAGAACAAGTCCCACACACAGCTAGAAGCCCAAATATTTTTTCAGAGGTAGATGCAGAAAAAATTTTTATTCAGTTTGCAACCTGATGGAGGTCTGTATAGATGGATTAATAGAACAAGTCCCACACACAGCTACAAGCCCAATATTTTTTCAGAGGTAGAATCAGAAAAAAAATATATTCAGTTTGCAACCCGATGGAGGTCAGTATAGATGGACTAATAGAGAAAGTCCCACACACTGCTAGAAGGCCAAATATTTTTTCAGAGCTAGATGCAGACAAAAAATTATTTTGAATTTGCAACCTGATGGAGGTCAGTATAGGTGGACTAATAGAACAAGTCCCACACACTGCTAGAAGGCCAAATATTTTTTCAGAGCTAGATGCAGAATAAAATTATATTCAGTTTGCAACCTGATGGAGGTCTGTATAGATGGACTAATAGAGAAAGTCCCACACACTGCTAGAAGGCCAAATATTTTTTCAGAGCTAGATGCAGATAAAAATTATATTCAATTTGCAACCTGATGAAGGTCAGTATAGATGGACAAATAGAACAAGTCCCACACACAGCTAGAAGCCCAAATATTTTATCAGAGGTACTGTAGATGCAGATAAAAATTATTTTTAATTTGCAACCTGATGGAGGTCAGTATAGATGGACTAATACAACAAGTCCCACACACAGCTAGAAGCCCAATATTTTTTCAGAGGTAGATGCAGAAAAAAATATATTCAGTTTGCAACCTGATGGAGGTCAGTATAGATGGAGTAATAGAACAAGTCCCACACACAGCTAGAAGCCCAAATATTTTTTCAGAGGTAGATGCAGATAAAAATTATTTTTAATTTGCAACCTGATGGAGGTCAGTATAGATGGACTAATAGAGAAAGTCCCACACACTGCTAGAAGGCCAAATATTTTTTCAGAGCTAGATGCAGATAAAAATTATATTCAATTTGCAACCTGATGGAGGTCAGTATAGATGGACTAATAGAGAAAGTCCCACACACTGCTAGAAGGCCAAATATTTTTTCAGAGCTAGATGCAGATAAAAATTATATTCAATTTGCAACCTGATGGAGGTCAGTATAGATGGACTAATAGAACAAGTCCCACACACAGCTAGAAGCCCAAATATTTTTTCAGAGGTACTGTAGATGCAGATAAAAATTATTTTTAATTTGCAACCTGATGGAGGTCAGTATAGATGGACTAATAGAGAAAGTCCCACACACTGCTAGAAGGCCAAATATTTTTTCAGAGCTAGATGCAGAAAAAAATTATATTCAGTTTGCAACCTGATGGAGGTCAGTATAGATGGACTAATAGAGAAAGTCCCACACACTGCTAGAAGGCCACATATTTTTTCAGAGGTAGATGCAGAAAAAAATATATTCAGTTTGCAACCTGATGGAGGTCTGTATAGATGGATTAATAGAACAAGTCCCACACACAGCTAGAAGCCCAATATTTTTTCAGAGGTAGATGCAGAAAAAAATATATCCAGTTTGCAACCTGATGGAGGTCAGTATAGATGGACTAATACAACAAGTCCCACACACAGCTAGAAGCCCAATATTTTTTCAGAGGTAGATGCAGAAAAAAATATATTCAGATTGCAACCTGATGGAGGTCTGTATAGATGGATTAATAGAACAAGTCCCACACACAGCTAGAAGCCCAATATTTTTTCAGAGGTAGATGCAGAAAAAAATATATTCAGTTTGCAACCTGATGGAGGTCAGTATAGATGGACTAATACAACAATTCCCACACACAGCTAGAAGCCCAATATTTTTTCAGAGGTAGATGCAGAAAAAAATATATTCAGTTTGCAACCTGATGGAGGTCTGTATAGATGGATTAATAGAACAAGTCCCACACACAGCTAGAAGCCCAATATTTTTTCAGAGGTAGATGCAGAAAAAAATATATTCAGTTTGCAACCTGATGGAGGTCAGTATAGATGGACTAATACAACAAGTCCCACACACAGCTAGAAGCCCAATATTTTTTCAGAGCTAGATGCAGAAAAAAATTATATTCAATTTGCAACCTGATGGAGGTCAGTATAGATGGACTAATAGAATGATGCTATGCCCAAAAGATTTTACTTCACTAGGTGCAGTAAAAAAATTGGTATTCTATACACAGGTGGTATATCTTGCAACACAGATAGGCTACTCCACTGACTAACTCACTCTGCAATAGGCCAAAAAGGATTAGCTTTGCTAGATTCAGCCAAATGCTGTGAAAAAAACTTGCACAGCACTGGCACAGACCTGCCTGGCAAAAACTGATAGGAACTGATGTAACCTAGTCCTGAAAAGGACTCCAATTACAATTAGTCTTTACTCCCACAATCTATCTATTTAAGAGCACAGACCTGCCTGATAAAAGTCGTAGGAAATGCTGTAACCTAGTCCTTAAAAGGACTGCAATCACAACTATTCCCTACTCCCAAGCTATCTGTAGATTTGTGCGAAAATTGGCTTGAAATTAACAAGGTATAGCGCACACAGCAACAGCGGTGCCGTCTAACATGCAGCTGCAGCAGTGAGAAAATGGTGGCGACGGGGAAAATGGCTTGGTCTTATAGGGCAAGGACATGTGACATACACTGCCAATGACACATGCCCTTGCTTGTGTGAAAAAAAGCACTTCGCTCCGTGTGTGCGCTGCTGATAGGCTGACAGATTGCACCTCCCCACTGTAAATGCGGGAAAGAGAAAAAAAAAATGGAGATCTTCATTGTTCCTGCAGAGATCCATCACCTGCCCCTCCCCCCACCCCGCTCAAACTGCGTATTAACATTAATTTTCATCATTACTGAGAAAAAATCCAGTTATGATTTTGGTGCACGAACAGTTATCGAACATAACCTCGAACAGCCGAATTTTTCTCAAATTGTTCGTGTTCGCCGAACGGCTCGAACACCGCCCAAAACAACTCGAATTTGAGATTGGCGAACAGTTCGAGTAGAACAACGCTCATCTCTAGAAATGATCAATGATTTGATTTTTGCTTTATTCTCTTTTGTGTTTTTTCCTTGCAAGCAAATTAAATGAAGATAAGACCAAAGAATTTGTGATTCCAATCATTTTCAGGAAGAAACTGAGTATTATCTGACAGAATTGCGGGGGTGCCAATACTTTTGGCCACCACTGTATGTGCCCACGATTCAGATATAGCAGCACTTTGGACGCAGGAAATTTTTTCTGCATCCAAAACACTGCATTGTATTGAACGCAGGTAAATCTGCATGTGTTCACTGAACCATGCGAATTTACCGCATTCAATTCATTCTACTGATCAAATTTCTGTTGCAGAGACTAGGGACTCCACAAGAGAAATTGACATGCTGCCGTCCTGAAAGACGTGCCGTATATCAATGTCCGCAGGTGATCCGCCGCCTCAGATGCATGCATAGTGGACACGGGATTTCTAGAAATCCCATCACTATGCTATAACATCTTGCCGCTGCGGGTTTGATGCTACATAAATACACAGCGTCAAACCCGCAGCATTTCCTGATCATGGGCATGTACACAAACTCACAGCATGTTAATTTCTTTATCTCTTCTCTGCAGATTTTGACCGACTGAATTGTTATTACATGCAGTGGATCCACATGTACTGACAACACAAGTGCGGCATTAGTGCGGATAATGTATGTATAGCGCTGTGGAATTAATGGCGCTACATAAGTGAGTAAAATAAATAAAAAAATAAATAAATTATGAGTTTATTTATATGAGCTTATTGGGATTGGGTGTCGCTGACACCTAACCCTAGCTTTAATAATGAAGAGGAGTCAGCCAGACACCGTCATTACTAAGTAAAAAGATAAATAAACACACATACTGAGAATAAAACACTTTATTTGAAATAAAGCAGTCACATTCTTTAATCATTTAAATTAACCAATATACTCTCCCCAGGTTCAACGGTAATCCAAGGGTTAAAGCAATGCCCCACATTTCTTTTTTCCTTAGAAGAAGGAAAGGAAAAAACTAAAATGAAAACTGGAAAATTGTCCGGGTATAAAGGGGTTAAAGCAGCTAAGAACAGCATTTCAGGACTTTCGGTGTGAAAATGATTTATGGGATAAGTACATGAAATTACCGTGTATTAATAAAGCCTAAATTATAAAGCCACCATATAATATCCAACTGCACACTTAAATTGACCCCCTGGACAATGGATTAAACAAAAAAAGAAAATGTCAACGTACTGCTTGCTTTGACATTTGTAATAAAATCAAGACCCCAGCAGGAGTGGTATGTTTATTAAAACTGCATATCTGTAGCAGAGAAACATATTGATTTCGGCTCAAAGTAAATGTAATAATGAAATGTTTCCAATGCCACCTTCTTGTGTGTCTATTTCTACTTGTCAACTGCAGTCATTAATGGAGTGGATGAGATATCAAAGTCATTTTAGAGGTGCTTTGATCAATATCTTGACATAATGAACTGAAATACTGGTCCTTCAACATGGAGCTTTCAGTAAGAAACTATTGATATTGTTGTGGAGTGCCATTAATATACAGTGAACACAGAAGTAAGCAGAATAAGTAGAAAACTACCGTATTTCAGAAAATGAAGACCTTCTTATTGATGTATATAATGTGCAATTAATCTGTTGATTTGTATCTATATTAGCACAAAACATAGATACCATGATATTCCTAGCACCCTATTTACAGTGAATTTGTCTTTTATTCCCTTTCTTCGTCTTCCCTATACCACATCTGTGCACGATAAACCTATTTTTCTCTTGGTTGGCTGTGCCCTCTGCATGCAGGTGATGCATTCAGGCTGCAACACACAAATTCTCTCTTTGGCAGAAAACTAGAATCAAAAGGTGGCAAAATTGTTGCAAGTAATATTTGAGCATAATTTTATGACCTTTTATCCTCTTGTGCTAGTTCCGACACTTTTCAAAAAGTGGGCATGATGTACCAGTCACAAATTTACCACAATGAATGCAAGTGAACTACTGTAGAATCACTGTAGCTGAAATCTATGCCTTTAAATGTATGCCGTACATGTCAATTTATGGTGAATGAACTGAACTGTCCGTGACACTAGATGCCAGGCAGCTTTATTTAAATTGTTCAAAATTATGTAGGAATCTAAACAATGCAGGATGCTGATGGGTGATCATGGCAGTCAGAAGCTTACTGAAAGCCCTTTTTGCCACCATTTTCCTATTGTTTTATTCCTTTGGTTTATAGGGTATTGTTAGTTTTACTATATATTGTACTGCTATACTAAAATAATTGGCATTTTTTTCAATATTGCTGTTTTTAGGTCACCGCAAATCTCCCAAAAATGCAGTAAAAAGTTATAAAACTTTCATTTATAAAACAAAATGACACCAATAAAAACTACAGCTTGTCAAATAAAAACAAACTCTCAAAACAGTTTCATCGATAAGAAAGTAATGGATCTCAGATGTGTCTACAAAGCCCAATTTTTTTTCTACCGTTCTGAATTTTTTAAAACCTGTAAAAATATAAAATATGTAAAATATGGTAAAGTGAATGGTATATTTCAAGACTAAAACTTGTATGACAAAAATCAAACACTCTAATGGCTATGCAGAGGCAAAAAGTTGCTCCAGCAAGCAGGAACTACAATGCTTACATGCATGTTTTGATCCATTTTCCATGGGATATAAATTATTCTATTGAAGACTATTAAAATAACGGTGTAAGAAAAATCATACCAAGAACATGTTTACAAAACTTCCTGCTGAACAACAAAATGCCACAATTTTCTTTGTGCACAAATATGTTGCTTTATGCTGCATTTTACTGTACACTGTCCGCATTTTGCCTTTAAAAACAGTATTAATATGCAGCAAAAGAAGCAACTTAACATATACAGTACAGACCAAAAGTTTGGACACACCTTCTCATTTAAAGATTTTTCTGTATTTTCATGACTATGAAAATTGTACATTCACACTGAAGGCATCAAAACTATGAATGGATGGATTCTGTGATACTGTGGTAGCCATGCAGGTTCAGTATGCCTTCAATTTTGAACAATTCCCCAACAGTGTCACCAGCAAAGCACCCACACACCATCACACCTCCTCCTGCATGCTTCACGGTGGGAACCAGGAATGTAGAGTCCATCCGTTCATCTTTTCTGCGTCGCACAAAGACAAGGTGGTTGGAACCAAAGATCTCAAATTTGGACTCATCAGACCAAAGCACAGATTTCCACTGGTGTAATGTCCATTCCTTGTGTTCTTTAGCCCAAACAAGTCTCTTCTGCTTGTTGCCTGTCCTTAGCAGTGGTTTCCTAGCAGCTATTTTACCATGAAGGCCTGCTGCACAAAGTCTCCTCTTAACAGTTGTTGTAGAGATGGCTCTGCTGCTGGAACTCTGTGTGGCAATGACGTGGTCTCTAATCTGAACTGCTGTTAACCTGCAATTTCTGAGGCTGGTGACTCTGATAAACTTATCCTCAGAAGCAGAGGTGACTCTTGGTCTTCCTTTCCTGGAGCGGTCCTCATATGAGCCAGTTTCTTTGTAGCGCTTGATGGTTTTTGCAACTGCACTTGTGGCCACTTTCAAAGTTTTCCCAATTTTTCAGACTGACTTACCTTCATTTCTTAAAGTAATGATGGCCACTCGTTTTTCTTTACTTAGCTGCTTTTTTCTTGCTGTAATACAAATTCTAACAGTCTGTTCAGTAGGACTATCAGCTGTGTATCCACCTGACTTCTGCACAACACAACTGATGGTCCCAACCCTATTTATAAGGCAAGAAATCCCACTTGATAAACCTGACAGGGCACACCTGTGAAGTGAAAACCATTTCCGGTGACTACCTCGTGAAGCTCATCAAGAGAATGCCAAGAGTATGCAAAGCAGTCATCAAAGCAAAAGGTGGCTACTTTGAAGAACCTAGAATATAAGACATATTTTCAGTTGTTTCACACTTTTTTGTTAAGTATATAATTCCACATGTGTTAATTCATAGTTTTTATGCCTTCAGTGTGAATGTACAATTTTCATAGTCATAAAAATGCAGAAAAATCTTTAAATGAGAAGGTGTGTCCAAACTTTTGGTCTGTACTGTACCTGCTGAAAGATTTGAGTGAACTCAAAAGAAACATTGTTGTACTTTATTCAGGTAGTGTGGCAAAGGTGCTAAATTAGGAAGACATTTCAATTCAACTACAATGAGCTTCTCAGCTATCTGAAATCTTGTTGCTACCATTGTATCTATCATGCACCTCATTTAAAATGTAATGAAGATCAAATCTTACCAGTAGCGATGAGTAGTGTTGAGCCACCCCCGTAGTGTTCGAGTTCAATTCGGTTCGTCGAACACCCGTGTGTTCACCGAACTGTTCGTCGAACTGTTCGTCGAACACCTTCGAACAACGTTAAAACCAATGGCAGGCAAACAAAAACACATAGAAAACAGGTGTCCAAAAGCTGACAAACTGCTCAGAAGACACACCTAACACATGGAAAAGTGACAAGTACATATAGTCATGCGAAAAGAAAAGAGGTGGAGGAGTAAAAGGAGGGGGAGACACAGATATAGGCATGTCATGCCCTTCTAAAATCCAAAAAGTGAGAAGCCGACACGTTCAGTCCGCTCCTGCCCGTGCCACCTCCGCGTCGCCGGGTTTGTGCCAGAGCCGTGGTGAACCCTGACGGCCAGCCCCACTCTCCCAATACTGGTGCCTGTCCGCTGGTGGGTCGAGCGAGCCCCCCTGTGGTGGAGGCAGCTCTAAGCTTTTTAATTTAAATTGTCTCTCTAATTTGAATGAATACACTTTAAATCCATTTACAAGGATCTATTGGAGGGCAAGTCTCATGCCAGCAGCCGCGTAATTCCAGCTCCAGTAGCGTCCACTAAAGCTGCTGTAGTTAAAAAGCTTTTATAAGGATCGAGCTCGGCTGTCCACCGCAAGGCATCCTACTGCCAGTCCCAGCCCCTATGCCTTGGGGTGCCTCCTGATGCTCTTCACTGAGTATCCTGTGGTCCCGAAGCATTTCCTTTGAAAAAATTAAGTGTCCAAACTACAGGTGGTGTAGCTTGCTTAACAGCCGGGATAATCCGCTGACTAGCAGACACTGCTACTAGGCACAAAGTATTTCCTGGGCTAGATGCAGTTAAAAATTTGTAATTAGATACTCTCGTTGGATGCTGAGAAAGCATTCCATAGAGTCTCCTGGCACGCCATATATGATTCTCTTAAAAAGCTTGGGGTAGGGGTCTAGGGGACCCTTTTATAGCCAAAATCACGGCCCTGTATCGCAATACGTCACCTAAGCTGAAGATAAATGGAACTGTAGCACCCTGAGGGCTCGGTTGCTACAGAGGTATTGCACCTCACCCAGAGGTGTGATATCTCACTCTCAGGTAAGGATGTAGTGTGGATCAGGACCCGACACCTGCATGCATTACACCACATTGCCGTGGGGCAGGGCGACCAATATGCCCCTGAGATGGGCACGACAGTCCCTGTCCCTGGCTGGAGTGGGGGGAGGGAACACTGAGGAAGGTGAACCCTGTAGTGCAGGAGCAGGGAGGAAGCAGTTCCTGGGTGCATTGAGAAGGGAGTATAAAAGGTGGGCACCATCTTAGTTCAGTGCAGAGAAGTCTGAGCAGAAGTGGCAGGGAGCAGGGGCTCTGCATGAGCTCTGCTCCGGAGGCGGGCCTAGTAACAGAGGCCCAGGCCTGGAAGAGGGAGAAGGAAGGAAGAGGAGCGGAGAAGGCTCCAGGAACGAGGAACGAAGGGATCCCAGGGGTGCGGACGGGCGAGTCGCCACCGCACGCCCGAATCCACCTGCGTGGAGGGGTCAGGCCAAAGGGGGAGACCGGTCCCCGAGACTAGTGGAGGCAGGAAACGACCCTCAGCTAGAAACAGGAGGCTGTGACATTTTATGTGGCACAGCCCCTCGCTACACCCGCTAGGAAGGCACCACATAGGGTCAGGGAAACTGGTGCCAAGTTTACCAAGAGGAGGCCCGAGGCAGCCGGACAGAAGGGTTGGTAAGAAAGGCCAGACAAAGGACACACAAAGGGGGTCCTGTGAAGCACTCCAAAGTTATCTGGGAGTTGTCTGAGCCCCTCACCTGGTGAGCACAGTACGAAGTGGGCAGCCGTTACCTGCAGACGTGGTCTGGATAATAAGAACTGTGAGTAAAGGCCCTGGACTGCATCACTGACTCCGTGTCATTACTGCTGCTGCCCTGCACCATCACCCCCATCCTCCGCATACACTGCCCTGAGGCTATACTCCTCCCGTGGGGAGTTGTGCTACGCTCTGCTGCACCCACAACACCAGCCTCAGCGGTCTGCCCTGGAGCGGCGGTTCACTCTGACCGCAATCCACGGGTGGCGTAGTCGGACATTTAAACATCAAAACCACATAAATAGTTCCGCCACTGGTTTGACCGCCCTGAGCCACGGAACCGGGTCGCCGCCACAGAGACTACAACCACCAGCATCCACCAAAAAGGGTCCGGCTCCGGGTGTCCCAAGGCCCAGGGGGCGCGTCAGAACATTTTCATCACCTTTCACAATCACCAATGGGACAAGGCAGGGATGTTCTCTGTCCCCTCTCTTATACATCCTAGTGACGGAGCACCTGCTCTCATCAATTCGCCATAACCCCAATATTAGGTGGATTGAGGTGGGAGGCACCGAGTACAAGTGCTCTCTATTTGCTGATGATGTCCTAGTATATATCACTCAATCACATATATCCATCCATGCTGTTATGGCTGAAATAGATCACTTTGTTACATGGTCAAATTTTAAAATCAATGCAGCGTAGTCTGAGGCCCTCGATGTCTCCCTCCCCAAATCCATATAGGATTCCATCCAGTCCAACTTTCCCTTTGCCTGGCCCTCACAGGGTATCAAATACTTAGGAATTCCTATTCATAGAGACCTCTCCCATCTATGTTATCTTAATTTTGGGCCCTTTATTGAACAACTCCATACAGACCACGGTTGGCAAGTTAGAACTGTAAGATTCACTACGTGAACCACTGGTGTTTTGTGGAAAAGCACATGTACACTGTGTTCCAAATTATTATGCAAAAAGTGTTTAGGAGTGATAAGGGAAGAATTTGTTTGTCAGTTAAACTCATTGATGGTGATGTGTGTCAGGGCTCTTTATATCACTGTAAGCAATTGCAGACACCTGTGCTAATTAGTTTGGCAGGTGTGTCCAATGAAAGGCAAGACTACTTAAGAAGGCTGTCTCACATTATTAAGCAGCCTACATTTTCTGCCAAAATGGGAAAGAAAAAGGATGTGTCGGCTGCTGAGAAGCAACAAATTGTGGAGTGTTTAGGTCAAGGCATGACTACAATCAACATTGTGCGATAATCAGGATGAAGTGTCTTGGCAATCAAGAAGTATGTAGCTGATTCACAGTACACACGTGTGCGTGCTGATAAGGGCAAATTGAGGACTCTTTCCTACAGGCAATTACGTCAGGTTGAAAGAGCAGCGGCAAAAAAGCCTTGTCATAGCAGCAGACAAGTTTTTGAAGCTGCTGGTGCCTCCAACGTCCCCCGAACAACAAGATGCAGGGTCCTTCAGAGGTTTGCAGCTGTGCATACGCCATCCTGTCGACCTCCTCTATCCACTTCACACAAGCAGAAACGGCTCCAGTGGGCCAAACATTACATGAAGACTGATTTCAAAACTGTTTTGTTCACGGATGAGTGCCGTGCAGCGCTCGATGGTCCAGATGGATGGAGTGGAGGCTGGCTGGTTGATGGACACCCCACGCAAACACGGCTACAGCGCCAACAAGGAGGAGGTGGAGTAATGTTTTGGGCTGGAATCATGGGGAGAGAGATTGTCGGCCCCTTTAGGATCCCTGAAGGCGCTAAAGATGAACTCCATAATGTATGTGGATTTTCTCAAACAGCACTTCCTGCCATGGTTCAAGAAGAAGAACCGTGTATTTCACAGCAAGATCATTTTTCTGCATGATAATGCACCATCTCATGCTGCACATAAAACATCTGCATCTCTGGCTGATATGGGCATAAAAGGGGACAAACTTATGGTGTGACCCCCATGCTCCCCTGACCTCTACCCCATTCAGAACCTTTGGAGCATCATTAAAAGGAGTGTCTATGATGGCGGGAGGCAGTTCACATCTAAGCAACAGCTCTGGGAGGGTATTCTGTCCTCATGCAAAACAATTGAAGCAGAAACCATCCAAAACCTGACAAATTCAATGGACGAGAGAGTTCAGAAGCTCCTTTCGAACAAGGGGTCCTATGTGAAAATGTAACATCACCTAGAATAAAGTTTTGAGTTGAAAACTGTTTGATTTCAGTTTCTAACAACCTGCTAATGCTTATAATTTCAAAAATGACCATTTTTTTGGTCTTTATTAAAATGAAAAGGTTGATCGAAAAGTTTGGGGGATCTAAGAGTGTGGCAACCCAGTAGTCATGATTACTTCGAATTCTGACAATATGAGGGTCATGCTGCAGGTAGTGCAGCAAGAAGGCACTTATGTGTCTTGCGCATCTCGGAGCCCCAAAATTATTTTCCGGGCTAGATGCAGCTAAAAATTATTATTAATTTTAAATCTGGTGAAGCTTTAGTATAGATGGCCTAATAGGATCAGTGCTGCACACTGCTACAAAGCCCAAATTATTTTCCAGCCAAGATACAGATAAACATGATTAGTAATTTGAAAGCTTAAAACGGTTGGTAGGGTGATTTTAACCAATCATCAAGCTTTTACTCTGCCCAGGATGATACAGGGGTAGAAAAGTCGTTTCGGATCCATGATTTGTTCATCTTTATGAACGTGAGTCTGTCTACATTATCAGTGGAGAGCCGCTTGCGCTTATCTGTCAGCACACCACCAGCAGCGCTGAACACACGTTCAGCCAGAACGCTGGCTGCGGGGCATGACAAGATCTCCAAGGCGTAAGTGGCTAGCTCCGGCCATTTATCCAGATTGGAAGCCCAAAAAGAGCAAGGGTCCAGTGACACAGTCATGGCTTCAATGTTTACTTGGAGATACTCCTGTACCATCGTCTCTAGGCGTTGACTATGTGTCAGACTTCTTGTCTCCTGTGGCCTTGCAAAGGATGGGCTAAAAAAGTGGTGAAATGATTCCGCAAAATTGATGTTACCAGCAGATACTGTGGTTCTGTTACGGTTTGAGTGCTGAACACTTGACGGTCCCACGGTTGGCAAGTTGGAACTGTGAGATTCACTACGTGCACCACTGGTATGATGTAAGATTCTGCAACAGTCTCTGCTGATACTCCTGCATGCCTGCATCCCTTTCTATGGCAGAAATAATTTCTGCAAATTTACTTTTGTACCGGGGATCTAACAGTGTGGCAACCCAGTAGTCAGGATTATTTCTAATTCTCACAATTCGAGGGTCATGTTGCAGGTAGTGCAGCAAGAAGGCACTCATGTGTGTTGCGCATCCAGGAGCGAGGTAACAATCATGCTTCCTTCCTCTGTCCTCTCCCCCCAACCTCGCACAACAGAAATGTGATCAAGGTCTCCCTCATCTGATGAGTCTTCCATCAGTTCGTCCTCCACTTCTTCCTGGGCTCCTGCACCTTCCTCACTAGTTTGGCTGCTACCATGCGCCCTGGTAAAACCATCTCCCCCACCCTCACATGCCTGCCGCCTTGGTGCTGCCGACCGTCTGGACCTTGCAGATGTTAGCCCTTCCGCATACAACTCCTCCTCCTCTACTTCCTCCACCTCCTCTTGTGCCACCACCTGACTCCGAATTCTGTTTAACATGTGCTCCAGCATGTAAATCACCGGAATAGTCATGCTGATAATGGCATCGTCAGCACTAAACATCTTCGTCGCCATTTCAAAACTGTGCAGAAGGGTGCATAGGTCCCTGATCTGAGACCACTCCTCCAGCGTGATTTGCCCCACCTCTGGATCTCGTTGGCCCAGGCTATACGTCAGAACGTATTGCACCAGGGCTTGTCGGTGCTACCACAGTCGCTGCAACATGTGCAGAGTTGAATTCCACCGGGTAGGCACATCGCATTTTAGCCGGTGAAGTGGCAGGCCCAACGACTTCTGTAGAGATGTAAGTCGCTGAGCTGCGGGATGCGAACGGCGGAAGTGAGCACACAGCGACCGTGCCCTCTGCAGAAGGCCATCTAGTCTGGGATAGTGGGATAGTGGGCTAAAAATTGCTGGACAACCAGGTTCAACACGTGAGCCATACAAGGCACGTGTGTGACATTGCCCCGGCGAAGGGCCGCACCCAGGTTTGCAGCATTGTCGCACACGGCCTTCCCTGGTTTCAGGTCCAGTGGAGACAACCATTCATGAAATTGGTTCTCCAGAGCTGACCACAACTCCTCAGCTGTGTGACTCACATTTCCCAGACATTTCAATGTAAAAACCGCCTGATGACGTTGAGCCCTACTGCCAGCATAGTAAGGAGGTGTGCAGGATCCCTTCTGCGCAGTTAGAAAGCTTGTGGCATGACCAGACAGGCTTTGGGTGCAGGTGGAAGACCGAGAGGAGGTTGAGGAGGCAGAAGCAGTGGAGGAACTTTGACATAAAGAGGATTGACGCACAACTCGTGGGGACGGCAAGACTTGGACAGCAGCCCCTTGTCCTGCTGTCACCATAGTTACCCAGTGCCCAGTCAGCGACATGTAACGCCCCTGTCCATGCCTACTCGTCCAAGTGTCTGTGGTGAAATGCACCCTGTCACACACAGAGTTTCTCAAAGAAGCGGTGATGTTGTGTGCGACATGCTGGTGGAGCGCAGGCACACCTTTCTTTGAGAAGTAGTGCCGACTGGGCATCTGGTACTGGGGCACTGCGACGGACATAAGGTCTCGAAAATCCTCTGTGTCCACCAGGCGGAAAGGCAGCATTTCTGTAGCCAAGAGCTTGCAGATGGTGAAATTCAACCTCTTAGCTTTCTCATGGCTAGGAGGAAATGGTCTTTTACTTGTCCACATCTGAGGGACCGAGGGCTGGCTATTGTGCTTAGACGGGGCTGATAAGGGTGTCCCCGGCAAACTGCCGGTCTGTGAGGAAGATGCAGGCGGACATGTTAGGTTGCCTTGATCCAAAGGTGGTGCTATCGATGTCGGACAGCGCTCAACACCAGCTGGTGTTACCACCTCCAAAGAAAATGATGACCTGCCAATCACGCTGGCTGTTGCGGGTAAAGAGGTGGCAGGTCTGCGCCCCAAAACAGGTGTGACTGCTGTCCCCCCAGTCACAGAGGATGAAGAGGCCGCGGATGCACAAGATATGGCAGACGGTGGTTGGCCAGGCGGGCAAGGCCGCATTGTAGCACACTGAGCTTCCCACTGCAACTTATGCTTCATGTCCATGTGCCGGTTCATGCATGAAGTACTCAAACTATGTATTATTTGGCCTCTACTTAGCTTTTGCTGACAAATGTTACAGATAACACGAGTTGGGTCATCTTTATCGATCTGAAAAAATGCCCAGGCTATGCAAGGCTTAGCACCCATGCGACCTGAAGAGCCACCACGACTTGTGGTGAGAGGCAGAGTTGTGTTTGAGGATGCAGTTGTTGACGTGCTTCCAGTACTACGTCTCTGTCCAGGAAGGCGCAACCTGACCTCGTCGTCACTAGCATCTTCCTCCACCTCCTCTGCTGACCTCATCTCTTGCCTGACTGTGGGTTGACAGTAAGTGGGATCTCCAGCCTCATCATCATCACCCTGTGCGTTATCACACCCGTCGTCCTCAAAGCCAACCTGTTCCTGCCCTGACAAAAAACTAAAGTTGTCGCTCCAATCAGGTATTTGAGTCTTATCATCGTCTTCCTCATTGTCTCCACCAACAGGAGTTACAGTTTGGGAATGAGGGTCTACATTATGGTCAGAACCTTCTGCGTCTGGTCCTGGATCCGACTCATAAAGATTCTGGGCATCAGTGCAGATCATTTCCTCGTCTGGATTCACAGAAGCGCTGGAGTCGACCTCTGATTCCCAGGCTATAGTATGAGTAAACAGCTATGCAGACTCAACCATCTGTTCTACCTCATACTCAGACGGGCAGCTGGAGATTTGGGAGCTGTGAGGAAGCAAGTGTGATTGGGGTGACACCTTTGAGGACTGGAGTATTTGTGATGTTGAAATTGATGTGGAGGAGAGCCCACTTAAAGGAGCACTTGATATCCGTTGAAGCACCTGCTGTTTTTGTGCCTCATCTGGAATTTGTAGCGATTGGCGTGGCCGTAAGAAAGGGATCTTATCACATTGTCCGCTAAAAGAAGTAGACATTTTAGTTTGGCTGGAAGATGGTCTTTCTTCTGCAGATGTTACTGTTACTTTAACACCTACCCCACGGAAACAACCTTTTTTCCCCTTCCCAACACGCCTATTCCCCTTTCCACCAGCAGCAGGCCTTTTTCCACTCATTTTGGTGGTTAACTAATTCACAACTCTGGAGTTGTTTGCACAAAAAAACAATGGATGGGAACCGAGCAGAGCTGAGTGGCCAAACTGTGGTATTAGGCCAAAACTATTGGCTGGGTTAGATGCAGAAAAAAATTATATTCAATTTGCAACCTGATGGAGGTCAGTATAGATGGATTAATAGAACAAGTCCCACACACAGCTAGAAGCCCAAATATTTTTTCAGAGGTAGATGCAGAAAAAAATTTTATTCAGTTTGCAACCTGATGGAGGTCAGTATAGATGGACTAATAGAGAAAGTCCCACACACTGCTAGAAGGCCAAATATTTTTTCAGAGCTAGATGCAGATAAAAATTATATTCAATTTGCAACCTGATGGAGGTCAGTATAGATGGACTAATAGAGAAAGTCCCACACACTGCTAGAAGGCCAAATATTTTTTCAGAGCTAGATGCAGATAAAAGTTATATTCAATTTGCAACCTGATGGAGGTCAGTATAGATGGACTAATAGAACAAGTCCCACACACAGCTAGAAGCCCAAATATTTTTTCAGAGGTACTGTAGATGCAGATAAAAATTATTTTTAATTTGCAACCTGATGGAGGTCAGTATAGATGGACTAATAGAGAAAGTCCAACACACTGCTTGAAGGCCAAATATTTTTTCAGAGCTAGATGCAGAAAAAAATTATATTCAGTTTGCAACCTGATGGAGGTCAGTATAGATGGACTAATAGAGAAAGTCCCACACACTGCTAGAAGGCCAAATATTTTTTCAGAGCTAGATGCAGATAAAAATTATTTTTAATTTGCAACCTGAAGGAGGTCAGTATAGATGGACTAATAGAGAAAGTCCCACACACTGCTAGAAGGCTAAATATTTTTTCAGAGCTAGATGCAGATAAAAATTATATTCAATTTGCAACCTGATGGAGGTCAGTATAGATGGACTAATAGAACAAGTCCCACACACAGCTAGAAGCCCAAATATTTTTTCAGAGGTACTGTAGATGCAGATAAAAATTATTTTTAATTTGCAACCTGATGGAGGTCAGTATAGATGGACTAATACAACAAGTCCCACACACAGCTAGAAGCCCAATATTTTTTCAGAGGTAGATGCAGAAAAAAATATATTCAGTTTGCAACCTGAAGGAGGTCAGTATAGATGGAGTAATAGAACAAGTCCCACACACAGCTAGAAGCCCAAATATTTTTTCAGAGGTAGATGCAGATAAAAATTATTTTTAATTTGCAACCTGATGGAGGTCAGTATAGATGGACTAATAGAGAAAGTCCCACACACTGCTAGAAGGCCAAATATTTTTTCAGAGCTAGATGCAGATAAAAATTATATTCAATTTGCAACCTGATGGAGGTCAGTATAGATGGACTAATAGAGAAAGTCCCACACACTGCTAGAAGGCCAAATATTTTTTCAGAGCTAGATGCAGATAAAAATTATATTCAATTTGCAACCTGATGGAGGTCAGTATAGATGGACTAATAGAACAAGTCCCACACACAGCTATAAGCCCAAATATTTTTTCAGAGGTACTGTAGATGCAGATAAAAATTATTTTTAATTTGCAACCTGATGGAGGTCAGTATAGATGGACTAATAGAGAAAGTCCCACACACTGTTAGAAGGCCAAATATTTTTTCAGAGCTAGATGCAGAAAAAAATTATATTCAGTTTGCAACCTGATGGAGGTCAGTATAGATGGACTAATAGAGAAAGTCCCACACACTGCTAGAAGGCCACAAATTTTTTCAGAGGTAGATGCAGAAAAAAATATATTCAGTTTGCAACCTGATGGAGGTCTGTATAGATGGATTAATAGAACAAGTCCCACACACAGCTAGAAGCCCAATATTTTTTCAGAGGTAGATGCAGAAAAAAATATATTCAGTTTGCAACCTGATGGAGGTCAGTATAGATGGACTAATAGAACAAGTCCCACACACAGCTAGAAGCCCAATATTTTTTCAGAGGTAGATGCAGAAAAAAATATATTCAGTTTGCAACCTGATGGAGGTCTGTATAGATGGATTAATAGAACAAGTCCCGCACACAGCTAGAAGCCCAATATTTTTTCAGAGGTAGATGCAGAAAAATATATATTCAGTTTGCAACCTGATGGAGGTCAGTATAGATGGACTAATACAACAAGTCCCACACACAGCTAGAAGCCCAATATTTTTTCAGAGGTAGATGCAGAAAAAAATATATTCAGTTTGCAACCTGATGGAGGTCTGTATAGATGGATTAATAGAACAAGTCCCACACACAGCTAGAAGCCCAATATTTTTTCAGAGGTAGATGCAGAAAAAAATATATTCAGTTTGCAACCTGATGGAGGTCAGTATAGATGGACTAATACAACAAGTCCCACACACAGCTAGAAGCCCAATATTTTTTCTGAGCTAGATGCAGAAAAAAATTATATTCAATTTGCAACCTGATGGAGGTCAGTATAGATGGACTAATAGAATGATGCTATGCCCAAAAGATTTTACTTCACTAGGTGCAGTAAAAAAATTGGTATTCTATACACAGGTGGTATATCTTGCAACACAGATAGGCTACTCCACTGTCTAACACACTCTGCAATGGGCCAAAAAGGATTAGCTTTGCTAGATTCAGCCAAATGCTGTGAAAAAAACTTGCACAGCACTGGCACAGACCTGCCTGGCAAAAACTGATAGGAACTGATGTAACCTAGTCCTGAAAAGGACTCCAATTACAATTAGTCTTTACTCCCACAATCTATCTATTTAAGAGCACAGACCTGCCTGATAAAAGTCGTAGGAAATGCTGTAACCTAGTCCTTAAAAGGACTGCAATCACAACTATTCCCTACTCCCAAGCTATCTGTAGATTTGTGCGAAAATTGGCTTGAAATTAACAAGGTATAGCGCACACAGCAACAGCGGTGCCGTCTAACACGCAGCTGCAGCAGTGAGAAAATGGTGGCAACGGGGAAAATGGCTTGGTCTTATAGGGCAAGGACATGTGACATACACTGCCAATGACACATGCCCTTGCTTGTGTGAAAAAAAGCACTTCGCTCCGTGTGTTCGCTGCTGATAGGCTGACAGATTGCACCTCCCCACTGTAAATGCGGGAAAGAGAAAAAAAAATGGAGATCTTCATTGTTCCTGCAGAGATCCATCCCCTGCCCCTCCCCCCACCCCGCTGTACACTCAAACTGCGTATTAACATTAATTTTCATCATTACTGAGAAAAAATCCAGTTATGATTTTGGTGCACGAACAGTTATCGAACATAACCTCGAACAGCCGAATTTTTCTCAAATTGTTCGTGTTCGCCGAACGGCTCGAACACAGCCCAAAACAGCTCGAATTTGAGATTGGCGAATAGTTCAAGTAGAACAACGCTCATCTCTAGTGATGAGCAAGCACTAAAATGCTCGGGTGATGGTTGCTCGGGTCGAGCAAATTGGAATGCTTGGGTGCTCGACCCGAGCAACGAGCCCAATGTAAATCTATGGGAAACTCGAGCATTTTTCTGGCGCCCCCCCCCCTGGAGGTCTGCAAGGGGCCTAAAAATTGCCCTAATCAATGGGAATAGTGCTCAAATGACATAGGAACAGCATGGGGAAGACCCTTGCAAGCATCTCTGACTCCTGGGTCACTGCTGTCAACAGTGTTGTCAGAGTATTACGCCACTTTACGGGCTCACAATAAAACATACAAAAACTCAGCCAAAATGGATTTTCCTGGGAAAAATGTTAAGGAACATCCTTTCCAGGATAATGACTTGCATATAAAATAAAATAAATAACCAAAAACAAAAATGCTTCTCTACAACTTGGGCTATGTTCGCACATAGCGTTTTTGATGCGTTTTTGCATTTTTGCATTGCTTTCAATGGTGAAAAATACAAATACTAGTAAATGTCATTTTAACATTTTACTACCATATCTGGCCATGTGGTGTGTGAGACATGGTCAAAGACATCCTGTTTCATTTATGAAGGAGGGACTCTGAAAGTCACAAAGCCTATTTTTATAGGACCATCCGACGGCCCTTACTATTGTTAAAGGGCCAGCAGATGGAACTCACTATTGTTAGAGGGCCATCAGATGGCTATGATTTGTTGTTCCCATTGTTAAGGAGTGGGTCTCCGATACTGTTATAGCATATGTAGTGACTTCAACGGCTGCCAAAAATTAAGACACGTTTCAATACCCCTTTGAAAAGATGTAGAGGAGTGCCTCCGAAAACAAAATGTTCCCCATTATAAAGGAGTGGGTCTCCTATACTGTTATTGCGTATGCAGTGAGTGTCAGGGCTGCCAAAAATTTGGACGCACTCCAATACCCCTTTGAAGAGACATAGAGGAGGGCCTCAGTAACAAAATGTTCCCATTATAAAGGAGCAGATCTGCTATACAGTTATTGCATATGCAGTGACTGCAACGGCTGCCTACATTTTGAAAATTCCCCAATACCAAATTAAAGACACATAGAGGAGGGCCTCAGTAACAAAATGTTCCCATTATAAAAGAGTATTTCTGCTATGCAGTTATTGCTTATGCAGTGACTGCAACGGCTGCCTAAATTTTGGAAAAACCCAATATCAATTTAAAGACACATAGAGGAGGGCCTCAGTAACAAAATGTTCCCATTAAAAAGAAGCGGTTTTGCCATACAGTTATTGCATATGCAGTGACTGCAACGGCTGCCTACATTTTGGAAAACCCAATTCCCATTTAAAGACACATAGAGGAGGTCCTCAGTAGTGTTGAGCCACCCCCGTAGTGTTCGAGTTCGGTTCGGTTCGTCGAACACCCGTGTGTTCGCCGAACTGTTCGTCGAACTGTTCGTCGAACACCTTCGAACACCGTTAAAACCAATGGCAGGCAAACAAAAACACATAGAAACACATAGAAAACACCTTCAAAGGTGTCCAAAAGCTGACAAACTGCTCAGAAGACACAACTAACACATGGAAAAGTGACAAGTACATATAGTCATGCGAAAATAAAAGAGGTGGAGGAGTAAAAGGAGGGGGAGACACAGATATAGGCATGTCATGCCCTTCTAAAATCCAAAAAGTGAGAAGCCGACACGTTCAGTCCGCTCCTGCCCGTGCCACCTCCGTGTCGCCGGGTTTGTGCCAGAGCCGCGGTGAACCCTGATGGCCAGCCCCCCTCTCCCAATACTGGTGCCTGTCCGCTGGTGGGTCGAGCGAGCCCCCCTGTGGTGGAGGCAGCTCTAAGCTTTTTAATTTAAATTGTCTCTCTAATTTGAATGAATACACTTTAAATCCATTTACAAGGATCTATTGGAGGGCAAGTCTCATGCCAGCAGCCGCGTAATTCCAGCTCCAGTAGCGTCCACTAAAGCTGCTGCAGTTAAAAAGCTTTTATAAGGATCGAGCTCGGCTGTCCACCGCAAGGCATCCTACTGCCAGTCCCAGCCCCTATGCCTTGGGGTGCCTCCTGATGCTCTTCACTGAGTATCCCATGGTCCCGAAGCATTTCCTTTGAAAAAATTAAGTGTATAAACTACAGGTGGTGTAGCTTGCTTAACAGCCGGGATAATCCGCTGACTAGCAGACACTGCTACTAGGCACAAAGTATTTCCTGGGCTAGATGCAGTTAAAAATTTGTAATTAGATACTCTCGTTGGATGCTGAGAAAGCATTCCATAGAGTCTCCTGGCACGCCATATATGATTCTCTTAAAAAGCTTGGGGTAGGGGTCTAGGGGACCCTTTTATAGCCAAAATCACGGCCCTGTATCGCAATACGTCACCTAGGCTGAAGATAAATGGAACTGTAGCACCCTGAGGGCTCGGTTGCTACAGACGTATTGCACCTCACCCAGAGGTGTGATATCTCACTCTCAGGTAAGGATGGAGTGTGGATCAGGACCCGACACCTGCATGCATTACACCACATTGCCGTGGGGCAGGACGAACAATATGCCCCTGAGATGGGCACGACAGTCTCTGTCCCTGGCTGGAGTGGGGGGAGGGAACACTGAGGAAGGGGAACCCTGTAGTGCAGGAGCAGGGAGGAAGCAGTTCCTGGGTGCATTGAGAAGGGAGTATAAAAGGTGGGCACCATCTTAGTTCAGTGCAGAGAAGTCTGAGCAGAAGTGGCAGGGAGCAGGGGCTCTGCATGAGCTCTGCTCCGGAGGCGGGCCTAGTAACAGAGGCCCAGGCCTGGAAGAGGGAGAAGGAAGGAAGAGGAGCGGAGAAGGCTCCAGGAACGAGGAATGAAGGGATCCCAGGGGTGCGGACGGGCGAGTCGCCACCGCACGCCCGAATCCACCTGCGTGGAGGGGTCAGGCCAAAGGGGGAGACCGGTCCTCGAACTAGTGGAGGCAGGAAACGACCCTCAGCTAGAAACCGGAGGCTCTGACATTTTATGTGGCGCAGCCCCTCGCTACACCCGCTAGGAAGGCACCACATAGGGTCAGGGAAACTGGCGCCAAGTTTACCAAGAGGAGGCTCGAGGCAGCCGGACAGAAGTGTTGGTAAGAAAGGCCAGACAAAGGACACACAAAGGGGGTCCTGTGAAGTGCTCCAAAGTTATCTGGGAGTTGTCTGAGCCCCTCACCTGGTGAGCACAGTACGACGTGGGCAGCCGTTATCTGCAGACGTGGTCTGGATAATAAGAACTGTGAGTAAAGGCCCTGGACTGCATCACTGACTCCGTGTCGTTACTGCTGCTGCCCTGCACCATCACCATCACTCTGACCGCAATCCACGGGTGGCGTAGTCGGACATTTAAACATCAAAACCACATAAATAGTTCCGCCACTGGTTTGACCGCCCTGAGCCACGGAACCGGGTCGCCGCCACGAAGACTACAACCACCAGCATCCACCAATAAGCGTCCGGCTCCGGGTGTCCCAAGGCCCAGGGGGTGCGTCAGAACATTTTCATCACCTTTCACAATCACCAATGGGACAAGGCAGGGATGTCCTCTGTCCCCTCTCTTATACATCCTAGTGACGGAGCACCTGCTCTCATCAATTCGCCATAACCCCAATATTAGGTGGATTGAGGTGGGAGGCACCGAGTACAAGTGCTCTCTATTTGCTGATGATGTCCTAGTATATATCACTCAATCACATATATCCATCCATGCTGTTATGGCTGAAATAGATCACTTTGTTACATGGTAAAATTTTAAAATCAATGCAGCGAAGTCTGAGGCCCTCGATGTCTCCCTCCCCAAATCCATATAGGATTCCATCCAGTCCAACTTTCCCTTTGCCTGGCCCTCACAGGGTATCAAATACTTAGGAATTCCTATTCATAGAGACCTCTCCCATCTATGTTATCTTAATTTTGGGCCCTTTATTGAACAATTCCATACAGACCACGGTTGGCAAGTTAGAACTGTAAGATTCACTACGTGAACCGCTGGTGTTTTGTGGAAAAGCACATGTACACCGCGTTCCAAATTATTATGCAAAAAGTGTTTAGGAGTGATAAGGGAAGAATTTGTTTGTTTGTCAGTTAAACTCATTGATGGTGATGTGTGTCAGGGCTCTTTTAATCACTGTAAGCAATTGCAGACACCTGTGCTAATTAGTTTGGCAGGTGTGTCCAATGAAAGGCAAGACTACTTAAGAAGGCTCTCTCACATTATTAAGCAGCCTACATTTTCTGCCAAAATGGGAAAGAAAAAGGATGTGTCGGCTGCTGAGAAGCAACAAATTGTGGAGTGTTTAGGTCAAGGCATGACTACAATCAACATTGTGCGATGATCAGGATGAAGTGTCTTGGCAATCAAGAAGTATGTAGCTGATTCACAGTACACACGTGTGCGTGCTGATAAGGGCAAATTGAGGACTCTTTCCTACAGGCAATTACGTCAGGTTGAAAGAGCAGCGGCAAAAAAGCCTTGTCATAGCAGCAGACAAGTTTTTGAAGCTGCTTGTGCCTCCAACGTCCCCCGAACAACAAGATGCAGGGTCCTTCAGAGGTTTGCAGCTGTGCATACGCCATCCTGTCGACCTCCTCTATCCACTTCACACAAGCAGAAACGGCTCCAGTGGGCCAAACATTACATGAAGACTGATTTCAAAACTGTTTTGTTCACGGATGAGTGCCGTGCAGCGCTCGATGGTCCAGATGGATGGAGTGGAGGATGGCTGGTTGATGGACACCCCACGCAAACACGGCTACAGCGCCAACAAGGAGGAGGTGGAGTAATGTTTTGGGCTGGAATCATGGGGAGAGAGATTGTCGGCCCCTTTAGGATCCCTGAAGGCGCTAAAGATGAACTCCATAATGTATGTGGATTTTCTCAAACAGCACTTCCTGCCATGGTTCAAGAAGAAGAACCGTGTATTTCACAGCAAGATCATTTTTCTGCATGATAATGCACCATCTCATGCTGCACATAAAACATCTGCATCTCTGGCTGATATGGGCATAAAAGGGGACAAACTTATGGTGTGACCCCCATGCTCCCCCGACCTCTACCCCATTCAGAACCTTTGGAGCATCATTAAAAGGAGTGTCTATGATGGCGGGAGGCAGTTCACATCTAAGCAACAGCTCTGGGAGGGTATTCTGTCCTCATGCAAAACAATTGAAGCAGAAACCATCCAAAACCTGACAAATTCAATGGACGAGAGAGTTCAGAAGCTCCTTTCGAACAAGGGGTCCTATGTGAAAATGTAACATCACCTAGAATAAAGTTTTGAGTTGAAAACTGTTTGATTTCAGTTTCTAACAACCTGCTAATGCTTATAATTTAAAAAATGACCATTTTTTTGGTCTTTATTAAAATGAAAAGGTTGATCGAAAAGTTTGGGGGATCTAAGAGTGTGGCAACCCAGTAGTCATGATTACTTCGAATTCTGACAATATGAGGGTCATGCTGCAGGTAGTGCAGCAAGAAGGCACTTATGTGTCTTGCGCATCTCGGAGCCCCAAAATTATTTTCCGGGCTAGATGCAGCTAAAAATTATTTTTAATTTTAAATCTGGTGGAGCTTATTATAGATGGCCTAATAGGATCAGTGCTGCACACTGCTACAAAGCCCAAATTATTTTCCAGTCAAGATACAGATAAACATGATTAGCAATTTGAAAGCTTAAAACGTTTGGTAGGGTGATTTTAACCAATCATCAAGCTTTTACTCTCCCCAGGATGACACAGGGGTAGAAAAGACGTTTCGGATCCATGATTTGTTCATCTTTATGAACGTGAGTCTGTCTACATTATCAGTGGAGAGCCGCGTGCGCTTATCTGTCAGCACACCACCAGCAGCGCTGAACACACGTTCAGACAGAACGCTGGCTGCGGGGCATGACAAGATCTCCAAGGCGTAAGTGGCTAGCTCCGGCCATTTATCCAGATTGGAAGCCCAAAAAGAGCAAGGGTCCAGTGACACAGTCGTGGCTTCAATGTTTACTTGGAGATACTCCTGTACCATCGTCTCTAGGCGTTGACTATGTGTCAGACTTCTTGTCTCCTGTGGCCTTGCAAAGGATGGGCTAAAAAAGTGGTGAAATGATTCCGCAAAATTGATGTTACCAGCAGATACTGTGGTTCTGTTACGGTTTGAGTGCTGAACACTTGACGGTCCCACGGTTGGCAAGTTGGAACTGTGAGATTCACTACGTGCACCACTGGTATTTTGTGGAAAAGCACATGTAAGATTCTGCAACAGTCTCTGCTGATACTCCTGCATGCGTGCATCCCTTTCTATGGCAGGAATAATTTCTGCAAATTTACTTTTGTACCGGGGATCTAACAGTGTGGCAACCCAGTAGTCAGGATTATTTCTAATTCTCACAATTCGAGGGTCATGTTGCAGGTAGTGCAGCAAGAAGGCACTCATGTGTGTTGCGCATCCAGGAGCACCAAGTCCCTGTTGTGTTGGTGGCGAGGTAACAATCATGCTTCCTTCCTCTGTCCTCTCCCCCCAACCTCGCACAACAGAAATGTGATCAAGGTCTCCCTCATCTGATGAGTCTTCCATCAGTTCGTCCTCCACTTCTTCCTGGGCTCCTGCACCTTCCTCACTAGTTTGGCTGCTACCATGCGCCCTGGTTAAACCATCTCCCCCACCCTCACATGCCTGCCGCCTTGGTGCTGCCGACCTTCTGGACCTTGCAGATGTTAGCCATTCCGCATACAACTCCTCCTCCTCTACTTCCTCCACCTCCTCTTGTGCCACCACCTGACTCCGAATTCTGTTTAACATGTGCTCCAGCATGTAAATCACCGGAATAGTCATGCTGATAATGGCATCGTCAGCACTAAACATCTTCGTCGCCATTTCAAAACTGTGCAGAAGGGTGCATAGGTCCCTGATCTGAGACCACTCCTCCAGCGTGATTTGCCCCACCTCTGAATCTCGTTGGCCCAGGCTATACGTCAGAACGTATTGCACCAGGGCTTTTCGGTGCTGCCACAGTCGCTGCAACATGTGCAGAGTTGAATTCCACCGGGTAGGCACATCGCATTTTAGCCGGTGAAGTGGCAGGCCCAACGACTTCTGTAGAGATGTAAGTCGCTGAGCTGCGGGATGCGAACGGCGGAAGTGAGCACACAGCGATCGTGCCCTCTGAAGAAGGCCATCTAGTCTGGGATAGTGGGCTAAAAATTGCTGGACAACCAGGTTCAACACGTGAGCCATACAAGGCACGTGTGTGACATTGCCCCGGCGAAGGGCCGCACCCAGGTTTGCAGCATTGTCGCACACGGCCTTCCCTGGTTTCAGGTCCAGTGGAGACAACCATTCATGAAATTGGTTCTCCAGAGCTGACCACAACTCCTCAGCTGTGTGACTCACATTTCCCAGACATTTCAATGTAAAAACCGCCTGATGACGTTGAGCCCTACTGCCAGCATAGTAAGGAGGTGTGCAGGATCCCTTCTGCGCAGTTAGAAAGCTTGTGGCATGACCAGACAGGCTTTGGGTGCAGGTGGAAGACCGAGAGGAGGTTGAGGAGGCAGAAGCAGTGGAGGAACTTTGACATAAAGAGGATTGACGCACAACTCGTGGGGACGGCAAGACTTGGACAGCAGCCCCTTGTCCTGCTGTCACCATAGTTACCCAGTGCCCAGTCAGCGACATGTAACGCCCCTGTCCATGCCTACTCGTCCAAGTGTCTGTGGTGAAATGCACCCTGTCACACACAGAGTTTCTCAAAGAAGCGGTGATGTTGTGTGCGACATGCTGGTGGAGCGCAGGCACACCTTTCTTTGAGAAGTAGTGCCGACTGGGCATCTGGTACTGGGGCACTGCGACGGACATAAGGTCTCGAAAATCCTCTGTGTCCACCAGGCGGAAAGGCAGCATTTCTGTAGCCAAGAGCTTGCAGATGGTGAAATTCAACCTCTTAGCTTTCTCATGGCTAGGAGGAAATGGTCTTTTACTTGTCCACATCTGAGGGACCGAGGGCTGGCTATTGTGCTTAGACGGGGTTGATAAGGGTGTCCCCGGCAAACTGCCGGTCTGTGAGGAAGATGCAGGCGGACATGTTAGGTTGCCTTCATCCAAAGGTGGTGCTATCGATGTCGGACAGCGCTCAACACCAGCTGGTGTTACCACCTCCAAAGAAAATGATGACCTGCCAATCACGCTGGCTGTTGCGGGTAAAGAGGTGGCAGGTCTGCGCCCCAAAACAGGTGTGACTGCTGTCCCCCCAGTCACAGAGGATGAAGAGGCCGCGGATGCACAAGATATGGCAGACGGTGGTTGGCCCGGCCGGCTAGGCCGCATTGTAGCACACTGAGCTTCCCACTGCAACTTATGCTTCATGTCCATGTGCCGGTTCATGCATGAAGTACTCAAACTATGTATTTTTTGGCCTCTACTTAGCTTTTGCTGACAAATGTTACAGATAACACGAGTTGGGTCATCTTTATCGATCTGAAAAAATGCCCAGGCTATGCAAGGCTTAGCACCCATGCGACCTGAAGAGCCACCACGACTTGTGGTGAGAGGCAGAGTTGTGTTTGAGGATGCAGTTGTTGACGTGCTTCCAGTACTACGTCTCTGTCCAGGAAGGCGCAACCTGACCTCGTCGTCACTAGCATCTTCCTCCACCTCCTCTGCTGACCTCATCTCTTGGCTGCCTGTGGGTTGACAGTAAGTGGGATCTCCGACCTCATCATCATCACCCTGTGCGTTATCACACCCGTCGTCCTCAGAGCCAACCTGTTCCTGCCCTGACAAAAAACTAAAGTTGTCGCTCCAATCAGGTATTTGAGTCTTATCATCGTCTTCCTCATTGTCTCCACCAACAGGAGTTACAGTTTGGGAATGAGGGTCTACATTATGGTCAGAACCTTCTGCGTCTGGTCCTGGATCCGACTCATAAAGATTCTGGGCATCAGTGCAGATCATTTCCTCGTCTGGATTCACAGAAGCGCTGGAGTCGACCTCTGATTCCCAGGCTATAGTATGAGTAAACAGCTCTGCAGACTCAACCATCTGTTCTACCTCATACTCAGACGGGCAGCTGGAGATTTGGGAGCTGTGAGGAAGCAAGTGCGATTTGGGTGACACCTTTGAGGACTGGAGTATTTGTGATGTTGAAGTTGATGTGGAGGAGAGCCCACTTAAAGGAGCACTTGATATCCGTTGAAGCACCTGCTGTTTTTGTGCCTCATCTGGAATTTGTAGCGATTGGCGTGGCCGTAAGAATGGGATCTTATCACATTGTCCGCTAAAAGAAGTAGACATTTTAGTTTGGCTGGAAGATGGTCTTTCTTCTGCAGATGTTACTGTTGCTTTAACACCTACCCCACGGACACAACCTTTTTTCCCCTTCCCAACACGCCTATTCCCCTTTCCACCAGCAGCAGGCCTTTTTCCACTCATTTTGGTGGTTAACTAATTCACAACTCTGGAGTTGTTTGCACAAAAAAACAATGGATGGTAAACGAGCAGAGCTGAGTGGCCAAACTCTGGTATTAGGCCAAAACTATTGGCTGGGTTAGATGCAGAAAAAAATTATTTTGAATTTGCAACCTGATGGAGGTCAGTATAGATGGACTAATAGAACAAGTCCCACACACTGCTAGAAGCCCAAATATTTTTTCAGAGGTACTGTAGATGCAGATAAAAATTAGTTTTAATTTGTAACCTGATGAAGGTCAGTATAGATGGACTAATAGAGAAAGTCCGACACACTACTAGAAGGCCAAATATTTTTTCAGAGCTAGATGCAGAAAAAAATTATATTCAGTTTGCAACCTGATGGAGGTCAGTATAGATGGACTAATAGAGAAAGTCCGACACACTACTAGAAGGCCAAATATTTTTTCAGAGGTAGATGCAGAAAAAAATATATTCAGTTTGCAACCTGATGGAGGTCAGTATAGATGGATTAATAGAACAAGACCCACACACAGCTAGAAGCCCAATATTTTTTCAGAGGTAGATGCAGAAAAAACTATATTCAGTTTGCAACCTGATGGAGGTCAGTATAGATGGACTAATAGAACAAGTCCCACACACTGCTAGAAGCCCAAATATTTTTTCAGAGGTACTGTAGATGCAGATAAAAATTAGTTTTAATTTGCAACCAGATGGAGGTCAGTATAGATGGACTAATAGAGAAAGTCCGACACACTACTAGAAGGCCAAATATTTTTTCAGAGGTAGATGCAGAAAAAAATATATTCAGTTTGCAACCTGATGGAGGTCAGTATAGATGGATTAATAGAACAAGACCCACACACAGCTAGAAGCCCAATATTTTTTCAGAGGTAGATGCAGAAAAAAATATATTCAGTTTGCAACCTGATGGAGGTCAGTATAGATGGACTAATAGAGCAAGTCCCACGCACTGCTAGAAGCCCAAATATTTTTTCAGAGGTACTGTAGATGCAGATAAAAATTAGTTTTAATTTCCAACCTGATGGAGGTCAGTATAGATGGGCTAATAGAGAAAGTCCGACACACTACTAGAAGGCCAAATATTTTTTCAGAGGTAGATGCAGAAAAAAATATATTCAGTTTGCAACCTGATGGAGGTCAGTATAGATGGACTAATACAACAAGTCCCGCACACAGCTAGAAGCCCAAATATTTTTTCAGAGGTACTGTAGATGCAGATAAAAATTATTTTTAATTTGCAACCTGATGGAGGTCAGTATAGATGGACTAATAGAGAAAGTCCGACACACTACTAGAAGGCCAAATATTTTTTCAGAGGTAGATGCAGAAAAAAATATATTCAGTTTGCAACCTGATGGAGGTCAGTATAGATGGACTAATACAACAAGTCCCACACACAGCTAGAAGCCCAAATATTTTTTCAGAGGTACTGTAGATGCAGATAAAAATTAGTTTTAATTTGCAACCTGATGGAGGTCAGTATAGATGGACTAATAGAGAAAGTCCGACACACTACTAGAAGGCCAAATATTTTTTCAGAGCTAGATGCAGAAAAAAATTATATTCAGTTTGCAACCTGATGGAGGTCAGTATAGATGGACTAATAGAGAAAGTCCGACACACTACTAGAAGGCCAAATATTTTTTCAGAGGTAGATGCAGGAAAAAATATATTCAGTTTGCAACCTGATGGAGGTCAGTATAGATGGACTAATACAACAAGTCCCACACACAGCTAGAAGCCCAAATATTTTTTCAGAGGTACTGTAGATGCAGATAAAAATTAGTTTTAATTTGCAACCTGATGGAGGTCAGTATAGATGGACTAATAGAATGATGCTATGCCCAAAAGATTTTACTTCACTAGGTGCAGTAAAAAAATTGGTATTCTATACACAGGTGGTATATCTTGCAACACAGATAGGCTACTCCACTGACTAACACACTCTGCAATAGGCCAAAAAGGATTAGCTTTGCTAGATTCAGCCAAATGCTGTGAAAAAAAACTTGCACAGCACTGGCACAGACCTGCCTGGCAAAAACTGATAGGAACTCATGTAACCTAGTCCTGAAAAGGACTGCAATTACAATTAGTCTTTACTCCCACAACCGATCTATTTAAGAGCACAGACCTCCCTGATAAAAGTCATAGGAAATGCTGTAACCTAGTCCTTAAAAGGACTGCAATCACAACTATTCCCTACTCCCAAGCTATCTGTATATTTGTGCGAAAATTGGCTTGAAATTAACAAGGTATAGCGCACACAGCAACAGCGGTGCCGTCTAAAACGCAGCTGCAGCAGTGAGAAAATGGTGGCGACGGGGAAAATGGCTTGGTCTTATAGGGCAAGGACATGTGACATACACTGCCAATGACACATGCCCTTGCTTGTGTGAAAAAAAGCACTTCGCTCCGTGTGTGCGCTGCTGATAGGCTGACAGATTGCACCTCCCCACTGTAAATGCGGGAAAGAGAAAAAAAAATGGAGATCTTCATTGTTCCTGCAGAGATCCATCCCCTGCCCCTCCCCCCACCCCGCTGTACACTCAAACTGCGTATTAACATTAATTTTCATCATTACTGAGAAAAAATCCAGTTATGATTTTGGTGCACGAACAGTTATCGAACATAACCTCGAACAGCCGAATTTTTCTCAAATTGTTCGTGTTCGCCGAACGGCTCGAACACCGCCCAAAACAGCTCGAATTTGAGATTGGCGAACAGTTCGAGTAGAACAACGCTCATCTCTAGTCCTCAGTAACAAAATGTTCCCATTATAAAGGAGCCGTTCTGCTATACAGTTATTGCGTATGCAGTGACTGCAATGGCTGCTTAAATTTTGGAAAAAACCCAATACCAATTTAAAGACACATAAAGGAAGGTCTAAATATTTAAATGTTTCCATCATAAAAGAGCAGGTCTCCTATACTGATATTGCGTATGCAGTGACTGCAATGGCTGCCAAAAATTTGGATGCATCCCAATACCCCTTTGAAGATACACAGAGGAGGGCCTCAGTAAAAAAAAAATGTTCCCATTATTAGGAAGTGGGTCTCCTATACTGTTATTGCCTAAGGTAATTATAAAAAATCCCATGGGCATAATTAATTATTCAAAATTAGATCATTATAGATCATTAGTGCATATGACGGGTATTCAAATACTCCTTAAGAAATGTATATTGACAGAAGGAACAACAGGAGTAGCTTAAAAATATCAACTTTATTAAATGCAGTTAAAAACCAGAAAAAAGTGGACAGGAGACTACATGGTAATATGAAAAATCCCAGGTACAGACCAAAAATCCCAATCAATATAATTAAATGGTAATAACTCAAAATGATATAATCATAGGGCAGGTATATGGGTGCAATCATAAATATTTAATCAATTTTGCCCTGTATTCCCAGGATAGTAATTGCACCCAAATTTACCACAACAAGGTTCAATAGGAGTGATCCTTACCCATAGTGGCAGGGAGAGACTGACCCAGGATGTGGAGGCTGAGAGTGCTGCGCCCCTACGCACGTTTCGCGTGCCAGCCGCATGCTTTCTCAAGGGGAAGGTAGGGAGGAATGCTACCTGCAGGACCTTAATACCATGTGATCAAATCACATGGTTACTGACTCACCAATGAGAGCAGCTGAGTGGCGCATCACCGCCCCCGCGGCATGCCCACCGCCGGCCATCAAGACAATCACGGCAGGCTGGGAGTCCTGATGACACCCACACATGCCAGGATTGACATAGAGACACCGTGGAGTGGTGCGCACATGGAGCAGGGAAAGGGGCACGCGCACACCGCTCCCATGGTGAGTTTAGGTAAATATAATATTTAGAGAGAGATTGGTCATTGCATAATGAAATATTAGGAAATCAAGACATTAACCAACTATCAAAAATAATAAATGATGAAAAACGAGAGAGGATGACAAAAAGCAAAGAGGAGAATGATAACAGTAATTAATTGAGCATCAACCTCCTGCGGCTATACATTAATAATCCAATAAGTTATTAAATATACCCATTTACACAATGGAAAAATACATAGTCGATATAAAATGCCATCTGATGTCCATCCCAGAAATCATCCATGTATCTTCCATATAGATGTCAAATGATATGTCTGTGAATCCTCAATTCAATATAGATGTCAATTGTATATATATGATTCCTCAATTCACCAGAAAATTTGCATACGGAGACCAGTCACAGATTATGAACATGTGATAATGGCACAAGCTGCAGGTAGATTCACAAGAAAAAAGTGATGAGTAATTAAATCAAAAATAAAACCAAAATATTAAAAACAAAATTAAATAGAATGCAAGCAACAACACCAGATGGTAGTGGTGGCAAGTGTTAACAATCATAGAAAGTATGAAAAACTAAGTACTTAGTTTAAACCTGATGGAGTCATCGTCCCCAGGGTGACGATCCATCTGGTCTCACGTTGGGCCAGACGCTTACCCATATCTCCTCCCCGTATACCAGTGTGAACAAGGTCGATTCCTTGCACCTGGAAGAATTTGGGGCTACAGTCATGGAGCATCTTGGAATGATGAGGGAAAGTTTTTAGTTCCTTGGTGTCGGTCGCCGTCCGGGAAGCAGCAATGTCCCTCACATGCTCCCGCACACGCACCGGTAATTCCCGGGTCGTAAGTCCGATGTAAATTTTAGAACATCTGCAGGTTGCGTAATAAACAACGTTTGTACTAGTGCAAGTGATATGATGTTTAATATCAAAATGGCGGAGTCCATCGGCCGAGGAGAATGAGGAGCTGCGGAGGACATTACTTCAGGCCAGACACTGACCGCACGGAAAGAACCCCAAAATGGAGCCTCTACTCCCAAATAAATTTGTCACAGGAGGTGTGTAGTGGCTTTTGACTAATAAGTCTTTAAGATTTTTACACGTCTTGATGCCATCAGAGGTGCGATGGGAAGGCTAGACTGTAAGGATGACTGTTTTGAGAATGGACCAATGTTTTTCTAATATTTTTATCAAATTATACCATTCATGATTATACGTTGAGATAAATCGAATCCTCCCATCACACTCCTGCCGTCTTTTAGATGAATAGAGAAGCTAATTGCCTGAAACCCGCCTTGATGCACCTCTGACTGTAACCCCGGTCCTCAAAACGAGATCTCAAGTCCCTCGCCTGCTCCTCAAACTGTTATTGCCTATGCAGTGAATGCAAGGGCTGCCAAAAATTTGGATGCATTCTAATACCCCTTTGAAGAGTCATAGAGGAGAGCCTCAGTAAAAGAAATGTTACCATTATTAGGAAGTGTGTCTTCTATACTGTCATTGCCTATGCAGTGAATGCAAGGGCTGCAAAAAAATTGGACGCATCCCAATACCCCTTTGAAGAGACAAAGAGAAGGGCCTCAGTAAAAAAATATGTTCCCATTATTAGGAAGTGGGTCCCCTATACTGTTATTGCCTATGCAGTGAATGCAGGGGCTGCCAAAAATGTGAACGCATCCCAATACCCCTTTGAAGAGACATAAAAGAGGGCCTCAGTAAAAAAAATGTTCCTATTATAAAGGAGTGGGTCTCCTATAGTGGTAATGCCCATGCAGTGAATGCAAGGGCTTCCAAAAAATTGGATGCACTCCGAAACACCTTTGAAGAGATGTAGAGGAGGTCCTCATTCAAAAAACTGTTACCATTGTTAAGGAGTGGCTCTCCTATACTGGTAATGTCCATGAACTAAGTGCATGGGCTGAAAAACATTTATTCCTGGGGGAATACATGAACATACTGTATATCACACAGAATGTTAGAGGTATGCCTCTAAAAAAATTCCCTACTGGAATCATAAACACCTTTACAATAAATTATGTGGATGTTGCATCACGGTCACCCTGGGATTTTGGTGGTGGAGGATGAGGAAAAGGAGGAGGACAACAGAAAATAGACAAAATCAGGAAGCGTATACCTATGTCTGGGTGTGAAGAGGTGTATGGGAATAGACCTCCCAAAAAAAAGACACTGGATTTGAGTTAATGTTCCGCTGCTATAATTCGGTGGTGTTGAGAAGTCTTGCCCAATCCAGCCATTGTTCATTTTTATAAGAGTCAGCCTATCAGAATTTTCAGTTGACAGGCGGATGCGCCTATCAGTTATAATGCCCCCAGCGGCACTAAAAACCCGCTCTGACAAAATGCTAGAGGCAGGGCAGGCCACGACCCCCAAGGCGTAGAAAGCCAGTTCATGCCACGTGTCCAGCTTGGATACCCAATAATTATAAGGCACAGAGGAATCACAGAGGATGTTGGTACGGTTGGCAAGGTACTCCTTCAGCATCTTCGAAAAATGATCACTCCTTGTGAGAGTACCTCGAACATCAGGGCCTGTGCGATGGGAGGGTCTGAGAAAACTCTCCCAGACTTTTGAAAGTGTTCCTCTGCGTCTGCTGGATTGCATTTGTGTCTCTCTCGCCTGTACTCCTTGGTTGTCCAACGAACTGTGACCTCTCAAGCCAGAATTTCCAGATGGGAATTTTTTAATAATTCTGCAACAAGGGCCTTCTGGTACTGCACTATTTTAATAGACCTGTCCGCTGCGGGAATGAGAGATAGAAAGTTCTCCTTGTAGCGTGGGTCTAGAAGTGTCACCAATCAGTTGTGACAGTCACCCAAAATTTGCAGAATGCAAGGGTCACGGGAAAAGCAGCGTAACATAAAATCAGCCATGTGTGCAAGACTGCTAACAGGCAAGATTTCTGTGTTCTCACCAAGAGGTGACTGACCATGCTCCCTTCCTCATCCCCCCCCTCATCCCTCTCCTCAGGCCATCCATTCTGAACAGATGGTATGACAGTTGTGTGGGTAGTACCGTCTATAATGCAGGAAACGAGCTCCTGTTCTTCCTCCTCTTCCTTATTGTCACTCTATTCACGTTGGGATGAGATGAGGTTGGGCTGTGTGGAATCACCCTATATGGTTCCTTCCTCCATCTCATCGTGCTCTGCCTGCAATGTCTCCTCTTTAATTGTGAGCAGCGATCATTTCAGAAGACAGAGAAGCGGGATGGTGATGCTAATTATGGCGTCATAGCTGCTCATCATCTTGGTGAGTCCTCAAAGTTTTGGAAGATGGCACAGATGTCTGACATCCATGCACACTCCTGAGCTCTTATGCGCAGAGGCTGACCTGAATACCGACGGGCTTCTAGAAGCTGGTACTCAATAACTTCCCTGTGCTGCTCACAAATACTTCCCAACATATGCAGCGTTGAGTTCCAATGCGTGGGGACATCACACACCAGTCAGTGAGCTGGATGCTGCAAATGCTGCTGAAGCACGGCAAGGGTGGCGGAAGCTGTAGCTGACTTTCTAAAATGGGCACACATGCGGCGTTCTTTGACAAACAGATCAGGGTAGGTTTTGAGAATCGGCTGAACCACTAGGTTGAGCACATGTGCCAGGCATGGTACGTGTGTGACCTCGCCTCGCTTCAGAGCCGCCTCCAAGTTCCGACCATAGACACACAAGACCATGCCTGGCTTTAGTTTCAGTGATGACAGCCACAGCTCTGCTTGCTCTTTCAGAGCTGTCAATAACTCTTCAGTGGTATGTGGTTTGTCACCTAAGCACATTAGCTTCAGCACAGCCTGTTGCCACTTGGCTGAGGCAGTGCTGTAGTGCTTCCAGCTTCCGACTGATGTGGTCATTTTGGAGATGCAGGCTTAATAGGAGGTGCAGGAGCTGTAGAATGTCGGGGCAACCCTGATTGACCCAGGGTCTGCAATCCTTGAAGTCGGGAGTACGTGTTCTGTCCCAAAGTCTGACTGGGTCTCGGCTTTCACTATATTAACCCAGTGTGCCATCAGTGAGATGTACTGTCCCTGCCCACAAGCACTTGTCCGTGTGTCCGTGGTTAGGTGGACCTTCCTATTAACTGCATTGTTGAGGGCACGGCTAATGTTCTGGGACACGTGCTTGTAATGCGGGACAGCACACCGGGAGAAATAGTGGTGGCTGGGGATCGAGTATTGATGGAAAGCTGCTGCCATCAGGTTTCAGAAAGCTTCCGTCCCCACGAGCCTAAAATGCAACATTTTGAGCACAAGCATTCAAGAAATGTGTGACTTTAGCAGTGTGGCCTGTGGGGTGTTCCAAGGACTGGGGTAGGGACAACTGAACACTGTGCTAGTACAAGGACATGGACATTGTTTCTGAAGGTGGTGGTTGCGAGTGTGCAACAAAAACAGGTGCAGGGCAGGAGACATCTTCACATGCACCATGGACAGGGGATTGGTGTGCACACACAAGAAGCAGTGGTGTCACCAGCAGACACTGTTTCTGGACCCTGGCGTTCAGCCCACCTTGTCGGGTGCTTTTCTGTCATGTGCTTGAGCATGCTGGTGGTGGTCAGGCTGCTAGTTTTGCTGCCCCTGCTGATGCTGGCCTGGCAGGTGTTGCAAATTGCCTTTTAGGGGTTATCTGGACAGTCTTTAAAAAACAACCAGACTCGGGAAGATCAAACAGTTCTACTAGCAAGTTCCCGTGTTGGTTGTCCGGGGAACGGTTGCCTGCTTTGTGTCTGTGGCCACCACACTGCTTGTTCGTGCCTGTTGTGGTGCTACAACTCCCTCCCCCTGTGTGCTGCTGTTCTCTCTCTGCATGTCACCTTGCCAGGTTGGGTCAGTGACTTCATCGTCCACCACCTCGTCTTCCACTTCCACACCCTGGTCCTCCTCCTGGCTTTCTGGCAATTGTGTCTCATCATTATCCATCTCTTACTGCAGTAATTGCACTTTCCCACTGTTGCCTTCGTGTGAATGTGGCTGCTCAAATATTTGGACATTGCTACATGCAATCTCCTCCTGCCCCGCTTGAAGCTGGCCGGGCGAGAGGCCCGAATCTACAAATGGAATAGTGAACAGCTCTTCTGAGTGTCCAAGTGTGGGATCAGTTGTCTCTAGGCACTCGGCACGGATGGAAGAAGGAGGATCAGGGTGAGGAATATGCAGTCCAGACTCGCGGCTACTGAGACTTGACCGTGTGGAAGAAAGAGTGGTGGTGGTGGTGGCTAAGTGACTGGAAGCATTATCTGCTATCCAACCAACAACCTTTTGACACTGCTCTGGGTTCAATAGTTGTGTGCTGCGGTCCCCTAGTAATTGGGACAGGAAGGTAGGGTGAAAAGATGTGGGTGTTTGTTGTGGCACAATTTCAGTTTGTCCACAGCCTCAGCCTCTGCATGCACCATCACCATCACGTCCACTTCCCCGTCCCTTGCTGCACTCCTTGCCCATTTTAAATGGAGGATAATATTTTGCACGGTCCCTACAAATTGCTGGATTTGTACCACAGTAATATCTGATATGTCTGATGGACGCCCACAGTTTTAAATACTGGCCTTGTAGTTTATTATTATTGGCAGTGACCACATGTGAATAGCTTCACTGCCACACTGCTGCCAAACTTTAAATGTTAAAAAACACTCCCTAACTACCTGATTTTTCAATTTATTAACTAAAAAAGAAAAGCCATTCTGGTTCGAAGTAGTCCAAGGATTTGACGTAGTCCACAAATGACAATTTGAAAGACATAAAAAGAAGATTAAAATAAATAAAGAGTTAAAGACAAGAAACAGGTCTTCTTTTACCAATTTATTAAAACCCCAAGCTTCGACGTAGTCCATGGTGTTCTCACAATGTCCATCAGTTATGTAGGACAACCTATGGAGCCTCGTTCTGAGAGCAAAGCTTCATAGGTCACTCTTGGTCAGGCTGTGCTCTGTGTGACCTGGCGAGAGCGGTGATGTCAGTAACGTTATTGACGTCATCACCACTCTCGCTGGGTTTCACGGAGCGCAGCCTGACTGGGAGTGACCTATAAAGCTTCATTCTCAGAACGAGGCTCCAATCATGATGGATAAGTATGTGTCTGTATTTCTCTGCATTGAGGAAAGTTTGAAGCTGAATCTCAGCAAATAAAGTTGAGGATTTTGTGAAGGTTAATGGTGTTCTCAATGCCGAGAAATACAGACACATACTTATCCATCATTCAATACCACCAGTGAAGCGTCAGATTGACTCAAAATGTATTCTTCAGCAGAACAGCAACATAAAAATAGTGAATTTCATTAAGAATCATCTTTAGTTTAAAAAAAAAAACAAAAAAAAAACAAGAAGCCCTGAAAGTGATGACATTGCCCCCACAGAACCCTGATGTCAACATCATCGAGTCTCTCTGGGATTAGATGAAGAGACAGAAGGATTTGTGCAAACCTACATCCACAGAAGATCTTTGGTTAGTTCTCCGAAATGTTTGGAACAACCTACCAGCTAAGTTCCTTCAAAAACTAGAAGAATTGATGATTTCATACAGTTTTGAAAGTAAAGGCTGGTCACACAAAATATTGATTTGATTTAGATTTATCTTTTGTTCATTCATTCTGCATGTTATTAATTTATAGCAAATAAATAATTAACACTTCTATTTTTTAAAGGATTCTTACTTTGCAATATTTTTTCCACACCTGCCTGCACAGTATTGTATGTATACATTGTTATATGACTATATTTTGATTCGGAGAATAAAATAGAAATGTCATCATAGAATGTCATCATTCAAGTGCTATTTGTTGAATTTTATTGTTCTGTACACTTTAAACCCTTTATTTTTTGGCCCTTGAATGTGCCTTTTTTAGCAGTGAGTAAGAAGCCACTGTAATATACAAGTACACATACCCAAAGTATTTCTTATTAGAAATCTTTGTATAAAAAACATATGCAAGTCTAATTAGGTAACCACAAATTAAATATTCACATATGCATTAAAGTGCACTAATGAATATAGTAGGACTTATTAGTAAAAATGTGCAATCCTGAACAAATTGTGTTATTCCAAAGTTGACAATGGCTGCTGGAGAAAAAATGGGGAGGAGAACAATAATGAGAGGCTGGCATCATATGAAACTTGGCATTCCTTCTCTTTACAGTATGTGCATGTCCACAAGTATATAACCATATAAAAGTACTTCTGCTGATTATCAAATAACACTTATTTTCTATGCACATAGCTAACAATGAATGGTTGTTTATATCACTACTAGGATTAGATGGCCCTTAGTTATTCAGCTGTTGGGCAATCTAGATTGTGAAATCACCATAGAAATGCAAATTTAGTATCAAACATGAAAAAGAGCTGCATGTCGAATGAATTTTGACCAAAAGCATAATATTCAGCATAGTCACATACAGATGAAGAACCAGTGTCCATTTGTTTTTTCTCCAATCACATTAGTTGTAGCTACACTATCTATAAACTAAAGATAAAAACAGCAAATCTAAAGATAAAAAGAAGAAAAATTGGATGGTGTAAACTTTAAACACAATAATATAATGTTGCTCAAGTCAGGAAAGTCAAACTGTATTATACTTTATTTAAATAGACATGTATAAAACACTTTTCTCACTATGAAAAGATTAAAAAAAACTTACCATGTCAAAATTGAAGATTGCTCACCTTAAAAATCACCTTAAAATAAGTTTAGACCCTTGGGTTGTGGAGCATTCAACAGAAAGATTTATTCAATTTTCTTTTTATAAAGTATTTGTTCCCAATCATATTCTCTTCTTAAAACAGGAATATGACCTATGACCTTGAAGCACAAATGATTCACTAATTGTCCTTTTTCTATAAAGAGTTTTGGTACAGAAAGATCAACCAACCCTCTTCTGAAGGTTCTTCTACTCCTTTTTATCCTTTCCAGATCTTCATGGTCATTTGACTGATGTAACTCGTTCATCCATATATACAGTGGGTACGGAAATTATTCAGACCCCTTTAAATTTTTCACTCTCTGTTTCATTGCAACCATTTGGTAAATTCTAAAAAGTTCATTTTTTTCTCATTAAAATACACTTTGCACCCCATCCATCTTGACTAAAAAAAAACGAAATGTAGACATTTTTGCAAATTTATTAAAAAAGAAAAACTGAAATATCACATGGTCATAAGTATTCAGACCCTTTGCTCAGACACTCATATTTAAGTCACATGCTGTCCATTTACTTGTGATCCTCCTTGAGATGGTTCTATTCCTTCATTGGAGTCCAGCTGTGTTTAATTAAACTGATAGGACTTGATTTGGAAAGGCACACACCTGTCTGTATAAGACCTCACAGCTCACAGTGCATGTCAGACCAAATGAAAATCACGAGCTCAAAGGAACAGCCCAAGGAGCTCAGAGACAGAATTGTGGCAAGGCACAGATCTGGCCAAGTTTATAAAAGTATTTCTGCATTACTCAAGGTTCAAAAGAGCACAGTGGCCTCCATAATCCTTAAATGGAAGAAGTTTGAGACCACCAGAAGTCTTCCTAGACCTGGCCGTCCAGTGAAACTGAGCAATCATGGGAGAAGAGCCTTGGTGAGAGAGGTAAAGAAGAACCCCAATATCACTGTGGCTGAGCTCCAGAGATGCAGTAAGGAGATGGGAGAGAGTTCCACAAAGTCAACTATCACTGCTGCCCTCCACCAGTTGGGCCTTTATGGCAAAGTGGTCAGACGGAAGTCTCTCCTCAGTGCAAGAATATGAAAGCCCGCATAGAGTTTGCTCAAAAACACATGAAGGACTCCCAGACAATCAGAAATAAGATTCTCTAGTCTGATGAGATGAAGACAGAACTTTTTGGTGATAATTCTAACCGGTATGTGTGGAGAAAACCAGGCACTGCTCATCACCTGCCCAATACAATCCCAACAGTGAAACATGGTGGTGGCAGCATCATGCTATGGGGGTGTTTTTCAGCTGCAGGGACAGGATGACTGGTTGCGATTGAAGGAAACATGAATGCGGCCAAGTACAGAGATATCCTGGATGAAAACCTCTTCCAGAGTGCTCTGGACCTCAGACTTGGCCGAAGGTTCACCTTCCAATAAGACAATGACCCTAAGCGCACATCTAAAAGAACAAATGAGTGCTTCAGAACAACTCAGTGACCATTCTTGACTGGCCCAGCCAGAGCCCTGACCTAAACCCAATTACCATCTCTGGAGAGATCTGAAAACGACTGTTCACCAACATTTACCATCTAACCTGACGGAACTGGAGAGGATCTGCAAGGAAGAATGGCAGAGGATCCCCAAATCCAAGTGTGAAAAACTTGTTGCATCATTCCCAAGAATACTCATGGCTGTACTAGCTCAAAAGAGTGCTTCTACTCAATTGTTAGGCGTCGGTCTGGTGCAGGATTTGAAATGGGTCCAGGACCTTCTGTGGTCCCCCATTTCAGTCCAGCCAGGGATGATGCTGCTCAGCATCACCATCAGCCCAACACCTAGCTGGTCCACGAGCGGGTAGTTTGTGGTGTGTACGCTGAAACTCTTGGGCTCCTCTAAGAGCCATAGCTTTATGCAGGCAGGTAGCCATATAGAGCAGGTCTGCTCAGTCCGGTAGCACGCCGGCTGAGTGCACGAATACCCGGCTGGTATCACACCCACATACTAGCGCCGACTGCTATAGCGTAGCGCCTGTACCGAAGACAGGGCTACTGCTCCTAGTCCGGTCACACGTCTCCCTGTGGTTCTTGGAGATTGTGTGAACTGCTTTAGCGCCAATACCCATAGCGTAGCGCCTGTATCAAAGACAGGGCTACTGCTGTTCCCACAGTCGCACGTCTCCCTGCGGTTCATGGAGATTGTGCGAACCGTCTTTCCCTTCCATGTGCCTTAACACGAAGGGTTAAGATAATTGTTAGGTGCGTCGCCGGTCGCTCTCTCCTCCGTGCAGTTAACGGAGATAGAGCGTACCGCTTTACTCAGTCCGGAGTGCTGTTTACACGGACGGGTTATCTGTTTAGTTGTCGCTTTTCCTTTCCACCCGGAAAGTGTTCAGCAGCAGTCCATTAGGCTGCATTGCGGACCCCGGGGTCAGTTGCGTTCCATTTAATTAAAGTTATCTGCAACCGCCCTCCTAACAGTATCTGAGCACCAGGGTCTTGCCGAACATGGCCGACAACCAGCAACTGCAGCGGTATATTCAGCAACTGGAGGCCAGACTTAGAACTCTGGAACAAACTGCTCCGTTCGCTGATATCACTGCAGTAGCTTCCCAGGCAGGTACTCTAGCAGCCAACATTATAAACTCCGCTGCGGTGAATACTGCAACCACTGCAAGTGCCCCATTACCCTGGTTTGCTCTCCCGGAGAAATTTTCTGGAGACAGTAAACTCGGTAGGGGGTTTATTAACGTATGCTCCATTCATTTAGAGATGATGGAGGCACGGTTCCCCTCCGAAAGAGCCAAAGTGGGATATATCATCTCATTGCTTTCCCACAGGGCTCTGGAGTGGGCTACTCCTCTCTGGGAGTGGAACGACCCAGTGGTAGTAGACGCTGGTCTTTTCCTTGAGACCCTAAAAAGTGTTTTCCTGTGTCCTCAGTTCACGCATGATACGGCTCTTAAGCTTCTTGCGTTTGTCCAGGGTTCGGCCACCGCCAGTCACTATGCCGTCCAGTTCAGAACCCTAGCTGCTGAACTGGATTGGTCAGAGCGGTCGCTTATTCCGGTGTTCTGGAGGGGTCTGGCTGGGCATATTAAGGATGCCTTATCTACCAGAGAGATTCGAATCTCTCTGGAGGAGTTAATATCTCTCACTGACCGTATTGACTTGCGTCATGCGTAACATAAGTTAGAGCTGGAGGTTGCCAGACCTCAACATCTGTTGGCACCAGGTGTCTTTAAACCCAAGACTCTCGACCCGGAGCCTGAGGCTATGGATATATCCCCGACTGAGTCTAGTTCCTCTCGTTCCTGACCCGCACATCTCTTGGAGCACCCCGTAAATAAGGGTTCCAGGCAGTCGGTAAAACGAGTACGTCTTACCACCGTTGCAGGAGGTGTATTAAAGTCCGGGACATCTTCCTCCAAATTATCCTTTAATGTGACTTTGTCCCTTGGTAAATCTACAACTGCTGCCAAGGCGGGGGTGGACTCTGGTGCTGAGGGCAATTTTTTATCATCTACATTTGCCCAGAGGCATGCCATCCCTATTGAGTTACTCTCCAGACCAATGAACATTAGTGTTGTCAATGGTTCACTCCTGGACGCGCAAATCACCCACCAGTCGATTCCCCTCACCATGTCATTCCCTCAGGGCCACCGGGAGGTCATCTCATTTCTTATTATTCCTGGTGGTTTAGACGAGGTGTTATTGGATCTCCCCTGGCTACGTTGTCATACTCCACACATTGACTGGAATACGGGGAGAATTTCTTCCTGGAGTGAGAATTGTGCATCACAGTGTATGGTCAAAGTCACCTGGAGGGTAGTCTCTGATTCTCCTACCGTTGTGGCATCCGGTACAGATTCTTTGTCTGTCCCCAGGACCTGGGTCTTGTCAGATTGTGTCGTAATGAATTCTCAGGAAGAGAGGGTGGCGGCAGTGTCCTCTAACCCGGTTCCGTCGGGGAGGACGTTTGTTTCACCTAATCTACAGAATATGGTGCTCTCCTGGGCTCATGCCCCTGAGATCGGAGCTCACCTGGGGATCAAACGTACCACTAAGTTCCTTCAACGGTCCTATTGGTGGCCCTGGTGGCGCCAGGACGTCAAGGACTTTGTAAACGCGTGTCCCGTCTGTGCGAGAGATAAATGTTTCTGCCAGAGACCGGCGGGTCCTGTCCCTCTGTCACCCGTGAGGGATCCCACACCTGGAGAACCAGTTGTCATTTCTTGCCATCCTGCTTCCCGCCCCAAAAAAGGGTACCCTGTACACCGGAGGGGTCACAGTTCCGTGAATCCTTTCTGCGACCGGGTGGACTACATTCTTGCCCCCCGGCTCATGGAGGAAAATGAGCGTCAAGTGGAGGGGGATGTTAAAGGGGGAGATAATTTTAGGTGTTGGTCTGGTGCTGGAGTCGAAATGGGTCCAGGACCTTCTGTTGTCTCCCATTTCAGTCCAGCCAGGGCTGATGCTGCTCAGCATCACCATCAGACCCAAAGTCTAGCTGGTCCACGAGCCCTGTTTGTCTCCTAGGTAGTTGTGCCTAGCAATGTTAAGCCTGGGTTGCAAAGTGAGACAGGGCTTGTAGAATCTAAGTCCAGGTTTTGCTGCACTGAGCATGTCCGTGACCTGCCGGCTCATGATTGGTGGGTTGGCACCCACCTGACCCGGTGACCTGGCACCGCCTGATTGGTTCACGGGTAACGTCACCAATAGCGTGTCGGTGGGCAGGGCTTAGTCTTTAAAAGGCCCGTCCACAAAGATGGCGACGCGCTCAGATCATTTGAGCTGGTAGTTTGTGGTGTGCACGCTGAAACTCTTGGGCTCCTCTAAGAGCCATAGCTTTATGCAGGCAGGTAGCCATATAGAGCGGGTCTGCTCAGTCCGGTAGCATGCCGGCTGAGTGCACGAATACCCGGCGGGTATCACACCCACATACTAGCGCCGACTGCTATAGCGTAGTGCCTGTACCAAAGACAGGGCTACTGCTCTTAGTCCGGTCACACGTCTCCCTGCGGTTCTTGGAGATTGTGTGAACCATTTTAGCGCCAATCCCCATAACGTAGCACCTGTATCAAAGACAGGGCTACTGCTGTTCCCACGGACGCACATCTCCCTGTGGTTCTTGGAGATTGTGCGAACCGTCTTACCCTTCCGTGTGCCTTAACACGAAGGGTTAAGATAATTGTTAGGTGCGTCGCCGGTCGCTCTCTCCTCCGTGCAGTTAACGGAGATAGAGCATACCGCTTTACCCGGTCCGGTGTGCTGTTAACACGGACGGGTTATTTGTTTAGTTGTCGCTTTTCCTTTCCACCCGGAAAGTGTTCGGCAGCAGTCCATTAGGCTGCATTGCGGACCCCGGGGTCGGTTGCGTTCCATTTAATTAAAGTTGTCTGCAACCGCCCTCCTAACATCAGTACTGAGCAAAGGGTCTGAATACTTATGACCATGTGATATTTCAGTTTTCCTTTTTTAATAAATTTGCAAAAATGTCTACATTTCTGTTTTTTTTCAGTCAAGATGGAATGCAGAGTGTACTTTAATGAGAAAAAATGAACTTTTTAGAATTTACCAAATGGTTGCAATGAAACAAAGAGTGAAAAATTTAAAGGGGTCTGAATACTTTCCGTACCCACAAGTGTATCTAGCCTTAGTCCTACAAAACTTACCACTACAATTATGGTGGAATGTGCCACCTTTGACTATGATGCCACAATTATAACATCCAATGCATTTATAATTGTCTGCCTGTGTGGGTGCCAAAAAATATTCTTTTTTTTTTTTGCATAAAGAATATGTCATGCATGTTGCAACTCAGCATGACATAATCGGTGGTAAAATGAATTCTGATACCATCGGATACTCCATCTGTAACATCAACCATTCAGTCTTCAAAATCTTCAATATCTTAGTGCTATAATAATTAAAATAGAAATTAATGGAATACATGACGTAACTTTTTTTAAATAAGATATTTCAGGTGCAATCTTTGATTCAGAGGAAGACAATAATTCTCCATAAATACTTACCCAATACCCAATTATACTAGTCACTATGTGATTATCTAAAACTTAGTGTTGCAGTTGTCTGTCCATGATTTCTTAAAAAAAAATTCAAGCAATTTTCAAGCTATTGAGATAAAACTTTCTGGCCAATTAGGGCTCTTTTTGGAACCTAATTTATACATGGGAATAACATTAGCTTTTCATTAGTCCATTGGTAACTTACCTGTCTGTTGAGAATACTTAAAAATCAGAACTAATGGTTAACTAATCACAAAGTTAAGCTCTTAAAACACAAGAATGTAAACTATGAGGTTCAAGAATTTTATTCACATTTTTTTTCCATAACATTTTTTGGACCACTACGTTAGTCAGCCAAGAAAAATGTTAAGCTATGAACTCATTAGTAAAGTTAGTGAACATGTCATTAGCAGGTAATTCCTTTGGGAACACAGATGAAAGAAATGTATTGAATAGCCTATACTTGATACATACAAAAAATAGTTTTCTATATATACCATGTTCGTACAGAAGCCTGGGCTTAAGTACATAAACAACCCCCATCAACACCAGTCTACAGTATAGTTAGCCTTTCACTTATTCTCCACACTATCTCTAACAATAGAAAGTATTGTAAACGTATATTTATGTGTTCAGAAATTAAAAAATAAATATACAGTGAAGGAAATAATTATGTGATCCCTTGCTGTTTTTGTATGTTTGCCCACTGACAAAGACATGAACAGTCTATAATTTTAAGGGTAGGTTAATTTTAACATTGAGAGATAGAATATCCCCCAAAAAATCAAGAAAATCACATTGTATAAATTAGATAAAGTTATTTGCATTTTGCAGTGAGAAATAAGTATTTGATCCCCTACAAACCATTATGTTCTGGCTCCTATAGACCAGTTAGACGCTCTTAATCAACTCATTACCTGCATTAAAGACAGCTGTCTTACATAGTCACTTGTATAAAAGACTCCTGTCCACAGACTCAATTAATCAGTCAGACTCTAACCTCTACGACATGGGCAAGACCAAACAGCTTTCTAAGGATGTCAGGGACACGATCATAGACCTGCGCAAAGCTGGAATGGGCTACAAAACCATAAGTAAGACGATGGGTGAGAAGGAAACAACTGTTTGTGCAATAGTAAGAAAATGGAAGAAATACAAAATGACTGTTAATCGACATTGATCTGGGGCACCATGCAAAATCTCACCTCATGAGATATCCTTGATCATGAGGAAGGTGAGAGATCAGCCTAAAAATACACGGGGGGAACTTGTTAATAATCTCAAGGCAGCTGGGACCACAGTCACCAAGAAAACCATTAGTAACACATTACACCTTAAAGGTTTCAAATCCTGCAGTGCCCGCAAGGTCCCCCTGCGCAAGAAGGCACATGTGCAGGCCCATCTGAAGTTTTGCCAATGAACACCTGGATGATTCTGTGAGTTATTGGGAGAAGGTGCTGTGGTCAGATGAGACAAAAATTGAGCTCTTTGCCATTAACTCAACTTGCCGTGTTTGGAGGAAGAGAAATGCTGACTATAACCCAAAGAACACCGTCCTCACTGTCAAGCATGGAGGTGGAAACATTATGTTTAGGGGGTGTTTCTCTGCGAAGGGTACAAGACTACTTCACCGCATCAATAGGAGAATGGATGGAGGCATGTACCATAAAATCTTGAGTGACAACCTCCTTCCCTCCACCAGGACATTAAAAATGAGTCATGGCTGGGTCTTTCAGCAAGACAATGACCCAAAACATACAGCCAAGGCAACAAAGGAGTGGATCAAAATGAAGCACATTAAGATCATGGAGTGGACTAACCAGTCTCCAGACTTTAATCCCATAGAAAACTTATGGAGGGAGTTGAAGCTCTGAGTTGCCAAGCAACAGCCTCAAAATCTTAATGATTTAGAGATGATCTGCAAAGAGGAGTGGACCAAAATTCCTCCTGACATGTGCCCAACCCTCATCGTCAACTACAAAAAAGCATCTGACTGTTGTGCTTGCCAACAAGGGTTTTGCCACCAAGTATTAAGCGTTGTTTGCCAGAGCAATCAAATACTTATTTCTCACTGCAAAATGCAAATACATTCATCTAATTTATACAATGTGATTTTTTGGGGATATTATATCTCTCAATGTTAAAATTAACCTACCCTTAAAATCGTAGACTGTTCATGTCTTTGTCAGTAGGCAAACTTACAAAAACAGAAAGGGATCAAATAATTATTTCCTTCACTGCATATATTGGTATCAAAGCATCTGCAAAAGTACAATCTATCAAATTTTAAAATTAATACAACCCATACAGTAAACAATATAAAGAAATAAAATAAACCAATTCTGCATTTTTTGGCCATCTTCAGTTAAAATAAAAGGCAAAATAAAAAGTGATCAAAACATTGTAACTCCCCCGAAATGGTAGCAAAAAAACTACAGCTCACCAGGCAAAAGAAATAAAAACACAGTTCTATGATAAAGTTATGTGTCTCAGAAAGTGGCAAAACTAACCACATATTTTTTTAAAAAAAATTTAATTATTTTAACCACTAAAATATAAAAAAAATACAAAGTTTGGTATTACTGCAATCATACTAAAATGGAGAATCATGTTGCCAAGTCATTTTTATTGAACAATGAACACTGTAAAAATAAAACCTGAAAAACAATTGCAGGATTACATTTTTCTCACCATTTCATCCCACTTTGAATTCTTTTTCCCATTTCTCAGCATCTTATATGGTGAAATGAATGTTGTCATTCTAAATTACTACTCGTTTTGAACTATAGCAAAACAAGTTCCCGCAAACAACCAGCCCCCATATGGCTATACAAAGAGCTTACATAAAGTTGTAACTCTTGGAAGAAAGGAAAGGGAAAAAATTGGTTATGGTGGGAAGGGGTTAATTTCCAAAACCAACCAGAAATCTAAATCTGTATTATTCTATTCAAGGACATTATGAGAATTTAGCAATATGTTTGCAAAAATGTAATTGTTGTGTAGAGACTTGACTTATCCTACATTAGAAACTGGACCCCGGGGAAGAAAATACATTTTCTTTACCATATGCTTCATTTCCTGTGTACAAAACTTAACAGAGAGCATACTATAATTGTCACTGTCACAGAATAAATGAAGATTGGCACATTAACCCACCAAAGAGGCATTAGTAACAAACATGTATCAACGATATCTCAGTCCATTTATTTAGCCATGTTTTATTTTTTTAACCGTAAGAAAGGCACTGCATTATGGTTTATTAAAAATATATGTATTTTTGAGCTGTAATTAGTGTAAAGCTTGAGCCTGAAGCATAATCAATATAACCAGCCTTTAAAAAAGATAAATAAATTACTCTGATTGCCTCAGCTAAAAATAGCTTGCAGCCATCAGTTACCCATAGCATGTGAAATGTTTGCTTCCCAATCTGTTTGATGTCTTCCTCGTCTTGTAATGGCTGAGATAATCATGAAGCAAAATTTAAATGTTAATTTTCTGCATTTATTTGCATTTACTGAACCATTTTTTACTGTAATTTCATGTAAATGTTAAACGCGCTGAATAAACATTAAGGCTGCTCATGAAGATGCTAGTAAGTGAGATCATGTCATAAAAGCATTATACTGTATGTGCAAGGCATATACAATACACATGCATAATTATAACATTTACTAAAGGACACCACTAGCAATATTAAGAAACTAGAAAAAATACTTGCATAAATACAGAAATGCAGTTGAGCACAAACAAAATAAAACAATGCAATATGATTAATGTAGCATAAAAATCACTCCCATGCATTACAATAAAACATTGCTAAATATAAGCCCCTGGCTTTTGCCTCAACTGTTTTAAAACGGCGTTCAATCATTTTTTGTTATAGTTTCTACTTTTATATTCACTTTATTAAAGTAAAATCAGGTATTGTAAGGCATTAAAGGGGGTATCCAATACTAGGAGAGAGAAGCCAGCACTGATTTGGCTCAGGGTTCGTGTGACATAAACACTTCACGTGAGCCTCGGGAGAGCGAGTGCCGAAACTATTGGAATGGTGCCAGCACGGGAGGTGAGTATAAGTGTTTTTATCTTAACGGAAGCAAACACTCAGATTGAGAAAGGGTTGTCCTAGTAGTGGACAGGACAACCCCCTAAAGTTCCTATTCTGGTTTTCATTTAAAATTAAACATTTGCTTGGATATGCACCAATATTATATTTGTGCTTATTTTGCTGCCTTGCTGCAGTAGTTTTATTACCATATTTTTCAGACCATAAGATGCACTCCCCCCTCCACATTTGGGAGGAAGATGGGGGGTGCGTCTTATGGTCCGAATACAGGCTTACCAGGGAGTTGCGGTGGTAGAGCGGGATCACAAGGAAGCAGGGTCGCCGACGACTGCAGAAGCTGTGCAATGCTGTAGGCCCAGTATCAGTGATCAGGCAGAGCTTTCCCGGTGGCCGCATGTGCAGACTGGGATATCAACCCAGCCGAGATCTCGACTGCGCATGAACTGCCTCTGGCGGCCATCCTCCTGAAGCCATTGGCCGCCAAGATTCCATAGTGCGCATGCGCCGGCTCATGCAGCCATTTTCCTGTTGATCACCGCTTCTGGAAGATGGCCACTGGAAAATCAGTGCACTGCGCTCTGCTTCATCGCTGACACCGGGCACACAGCATCTCGTCACTCTTGTCGCTGCCGAGTTCCTGAGGGAGGGACCCTGCTGCCTGCTATGCCGCTCCACCACCAATGCAACTCTTTACGGCTGGGGCACCGCCTTCTTCCACCCAGGGCCCTTTGCAATGCAACACTTCTGCTGGCTTCCTGAGGGACCCTGCCTCCTGTGACCCCTGCTCCACCACCCCCCAGGTAAGAGACCTATTTGGACTATAAGACGGACCCCCATCTTATAAAAAGTATTTTTTCCCATTTTACACCCCTAAATTTGGGGTGCGTCTTATGGTCTTATAGTCTTATAGTCCGAAAAATACGGTAGCCATTTAGTAGCACAGGAACATTGGGACAACTCCAATACAATATGCAATGGCTTCCCTTTTATTAAAACTAGCTAATACTAATAAATAACTATATTAAATTTTTGATAAGTTGAAGAAAAAGAACTTACACTATATCACTTTTACTTACTACAGATTTTTCCATTTTAGCTTACAAATTTTATAAATATACACTTTGTTGTTTGACCACCATTTAGGACCTTTATGCCAGAATGTGGAGCCTCTCTATATGAGCAAATCCATTCTGGAGTACTCAAACCTTTTCCATCTGAATAGCTGTAATATAATACTACATTTTTCCTATAACGTAGGAAAAATGTAGGAAGAGGGAGAGGGAGGCTTTCGGGGATGGCACGCCTCCCAGGAGCAGTGCTGGCATCATTACATGAATGATCTGTTGATCATTTGGCAGGGTCTTGCCAATGAACTTCATGATTTCTTGTTTCAGCTTAATCAAAATGAATATAATATTAAGCTCACATATAAATTCCATAAGAAACAAATAGATTTTCTTGACATCCAAATTGTGGTCCAAACAGATGATATGATTCACACCGAACTCTTTTGTAAAGAGACGTCGGTGAATGCCCTGCCTGAATCCTTAGCGCACACGCCCTCATCTACATAGGCCATTCCTATAGGTCAGTTTTGAGGATGAGGCTTGCATGCTCCACCAACAAATTATTTGAAATAAAGGCTTGGGATCTCCGTGACAGGTTCAGTGCATGTGGGTACAGCAACAGGGTGGGTACCCAGTGCATGTGGGTACAGCAACAGGCTAAGAACAGCGATGATGGCCAGCTCCTATTCAGCTTCAAGTGGAGACCAGATGGGCCCCCACAAATAAAATTCATATCAACATTCAACAACCAATGGGAAACCATTTGGAAAGTATTGTACAAACACTGGCAAATGTTAAAAACGGAACCGCTCATTGGCAGTCTACTACCTGAGGGGCCCAAGTTACAGCAAGAAGGAGCAAAAACCTAAAAGACCTGTTGGTAAAAAGCCACTATGTGGCTAGACCCTCCTTTCCCTTCTATAAGGGTAAGCCAAGATAGGGCTGTTATCCTTGTGGATTCAGCTTGGCATGTCATAACATCGAGAGTACAATTACATTTCACTCGTCGGAGGGAAAACAGAAGTTCCAAACCAAGGATTACATTTCATGTAGCAGTAATCACATGGTATATTATTACATGTGCCCCTGCAGCATGATTTATTTGGGTCTTACATCACGGGAGGTGTGTGTTCGCGAACACATCAGGGACATCAATGCAGCCTTCAGCTCTGACAATGATTCATTGTTTAAGACAGTCCCTAGTCACTTCAAGCTGCGCTATGGATGCAATCCAGACTGACTCAAAATCAGGGGGATTGATTGGATGCACGGCGGCACTAGGGGCATTGACTTTAAGCGCACCTTGGTGTAGCTGGAGTGCCGATAAATTGTCAAATTGGGGACCATGACCGCTTCTGGCTTCAATGAAAAATTTAGTTTTTCTTAATTTCTAGAATGTTGCATTCATGTTCCTTTTTTCCAATGGATCTTTGCCTCTGAGTGGTTTTCATTGTGTGTCTTTGCCCTTATTTTATTTAGTTGTTGACCCTTGTGATGACCAATTGGTTTTTATCCCCTGTCTTTTTTTCTCTGACTCATCCTTCAAGAACAGATCTCTAAAATTTGCACCGTGCCTGAGGCCTTGATGTGCTATATTTATTAGTCATTATTATCTTTCTGTTTGGCAGACTTGTTTGTGCTATATATTTGTCTTCCCATTGGCATCTTAGCAGGCTTTTCTGTTCTTTTTACTATAGGGTTCTAATTTGTAATTGTCATATTAGCAATTAAAAATTCCTCTGTACATGTTCATTAACTTTATTACATTTATCTTTCACTTCCTGTTTCCCATTCCCCTTTTCCCTTTGTCTGTTGTCTTCCCTTTCCTTCCTAATCATTTATCTTGTTTCCCTATTCAAGTACATTCAATCTTTGACCACACGTTTGCCCTCTTTAAACATGTCCCATGTTGATCACATACATTGCACATGGTTTACCTTCTAATATGGCAGCCACTAGTTGCGCATGCGCACAGATCCCCCTGCCCGCCTTTGTGTCCTAAGGCATCTGTATGGAGCAATGTGTGTCACTTAACATCAAGGGAAACATTTTTCCTGACACGCACCACTACCGTGATGCCAGAAATGATGCATAGGACGGCTCCGCCCACCGGTGCCCATTCAATGCAGCACTGATTCTACACACTTGATGTGACATGGGCGAGGTGGGTTTATATACCTCACATTATACATACAATACATTAGCCCAATGCGAAACGCACGTCGGGTGTCCATCTTGACACGCACAGGAACACCTGCACCTTATGGGTAAGATACATCTCCATTTTCTTTCTCTTTTTATGCTAATATACATTGACTGGTGCTTCCCTAAGTAACTGTGCATTTTAGGTGTTATAAAGAGTGCCATGTTTACCAACCCTGATCTATGGGTATATAATTGCTGCATTACTTTGCACATTAGTTGTGCAACATGCTGCAACAGTGACCACTACAATTGTGATCCTTCTGCATTGGGCTGTTTACATAATTGGCATTACCCTATTCAGTTTTTCTTCACCTGTATCCTTACTCTCATGATGTCTCTTTCCCTCTGGGCATGCTTATAACCACTCATTATAATATTTACTGTGATAGTATACACATACACATTATGTATTTTCCTTATACTAACACTAGCTATTGAACCCGTTCTACGCCCGGGTGGCGAGCATTTTTATTGGTATATGGTCTCCCATGCTGGTATGTGCTGGCCCCCTCCTGTCCCCACCATCCTATACTGGTATGTGTGGTACCCCTCACCCCAATCCTGGTATGTGTGGCACCCCTCACCCCAGTCCTGGTATGTGTGGTCCCCCTCACCCCAATCCTGGTATGTGTGGTACCCCTCACCCCAATCCTGGTATGTGTGGAACCCCTCACCCCAATTCTGGTATGCGTGGTACCCCTCACCCCAATCCTGGTATGCGTGGTACCCCTCACCCCAATCCTGGTATGCATGGTACCCCTCACCCCAATACTGGTATGCGTGGTACCCCATACCTCATCCCTATCCTGGTATGCATGGTACCCCATCCCTATCCTGGTATGTATGGTATTCCTCATCCTGGTATGCATGGCCCCCCTCATCTGAATCCCGGTATGCGTGACACCGTTAATCATCCCAATCCCGGTATGTGTGGCACCCCTCATCCCCCCAATCCCGGTATGCGTGGCACCCCTCATCCCCCCAATCCTGGTATGCATGGCACCCCTCATCCCCCCAGTCCTGGAATGCGTGGCACCCCTCATCCCCCCAATCCCGGTATGCATGGTACCCCCCACCCCAATCTTGGTATGTGTGGTACCCCTCACCCCAATCCTGGTATCTGTGGTACCCCTCACCCCAATCCTGGTATGTGAGGTACCCCTCACCCCAATCCTGGTATGTGTAGCCCCCGAATCCCTTTCACGCTGTACACACATCCAAAAAAAATAAACACTTATACTCACCTTTCTTCTCTGTGCTACAGCGCTGCTGCATCCTGTTCCGCCGGAGGCCGGAGAGGAGCGCTGTGCAAGAGCACCGCGCTGTCCGGTGCCATTTTGCTGAAGACACTGCAAATGTGTCTTCAGTAAAATGGCGCCAGATAGCGCTATGCGCATGCGCCGATCCGACGCCTCACTCCTGCCCCGGTCTCCGGCGAAGAGAGAGGCGCCGCGGCAACGCTCCTCCCGGTCAGGTAAGTATCTAAGTATGGCGCCGGAGATCGCGGTATTAGTTCAGTGTCTACACATTCCGCGATCTCTGGTGCCATACACTCCTCTTACCTGTAACGGCTCCAAGCATTCTTCTGTCTGGAGCCAGACTGCGTGTCACGCATGCGCAGTCTATAAAGGCTTCAGACAGAGGGACGCTTGCAGCGTTATATTATAGATCTTCTAATGGCCTGTGCTGTTGTCTTCACAGTTGTATTGTTACTAACCTGATCATTTATCACTAGCTAATACTATTTTACTCGATTGAGTGCTATCCAATGTTTTCTAAGATACCACTTGGCCCAATGTTATACTATGGGGCAGTGCAGATCAGCGACTATTTTCTCATGACAATTCGGTATGAGAAAATAATTGCTGCATGCTGCGAGTGTATCCAAAAATTCGGACCTCACTCACCCAAACAAATATATGGGTACGTGTGAAAAATTCGACTGCACTCAGATGTCATCAGAATGCAGTCAAACATCCGCGGATGTTTGCAGTAGAGGAGATGGAGAAATTGCTTTCTCCGTCTCCTCCGCACCTGTGCTCTGATTCCCTCATGGGAGACAATCGAAACACAGTGCATTGACACTCGGTTCAAACTCTAGCAGAGTTTGAGCCGAGTGTCATTTGCATAATCAGCCCGATTTTCTCACATGAGAGAGTCGACTGCCGTGTGACCTTGGCCTAATGAGAAGACTACCACATGCTGTGTACCCATGTTATATTATTTTAGTTATAATTAGTAGCGGGAAACTAGATGTTCTCATTACAGACAATAACTACACTCTTTAATGTGTGTACTAGAGATTGTGTACAGTGTACGCTTTCTGTATGCAGACATATGTGGCACCCTGCTACACACAGGTACCACAGGACCCAAAAGGGTTCATGGACGGACTTCTCCACAAGAGGCCCTTAGTACACACAGAAACCTCCACCCTTCCACCTCATACCACCAGAGGGAGCCCTGTTAGGGATATATATACTGGAGGATGGAGTTAGGTAGGGAAAGTGTGCTGGCACTTGAGATCAGTGAAGGGGCAGCACCTGTTGACCTGCTGTGCAGAGGACAAGCCAAGGCCTAAAGCACGTGCTGAAGCCTTTGGGCCTAGAGCGTGGCAGGAGGCAAGGAGAGGAGAGAGAAGTGTTGGGGGGCAGAGGAGCATCTTAGGCTCACCCCAGACACAAGCCGGACACCGGGTCCACACCTTCAGGGTCCTCTACGCCCAGTAGGAATAACCAGTATAGCAGGAGGATTCCAGACCCCAGGGATAGTGGTAGTAAGACAAAAGTTCTTACTACCAAGCAGACAGGTGTGAGAGTGAAACAGTACAGAAGCTAGGCCTAGTTCCAGGCTGGTCAGGAGCTTCAGAGAGAGAGAGGAAGAAATGGATCAGGAGGCCTATTACCTGCTCATTGGGGAGAGTCCAGAAGAGCACCCTTCCTACTAAGTACCCTGGACCATACCTGCCGTTTACACCAGTAAAGGTACTGAAGCGAATCCCCTGTGTGGTGCCTGTTATTCTCCCCTGATCCGGTTGGGCCACCTCTCACCTGCATCCCTTCCATCAACCCTGCCCCGGGGCCCGCTCCGCCTGTGGGGAGCAGAAACATCTCAGCTGCCATCCCATCACCCCCAAAGGACTGCAGCAGTGCTGGTACCCATTACCAGGAACCACAGGTGGCGTCACGAGACAAAACCGTTTATCATCCCTTCAAGGAACAACCCCCTTTTAAGAGTGTCCCCAGGGTACGGGCCCGGGAGCCGACCGCCGTGACATCCCAAGAAGGTAAAGGCCCGGGTACCGAGTCCCCCATATCCCCCTGGGCGAGTCACATATACTGCTCTATATAGTGATGCTGTGGCTAGAAGTAGCGTCCTATGGCTGGCACTATATAGAGGCTCTGTGACTAGCGATGAGCGAGTATGTCCGGTTAACCCTTTCGGCGAGTATACTCGGGCAAGTACCGAGTATCTTCAGCGTACTCGGTGATATATTTGAATCACTCCCGTGTGCATGATTTGTGACTGTTTGACAGCTTTAATACATGTGAGGAATGCTTGTTACTACCTCTTGAAGCTCATCAAGAGAATGCCAAGAGTGTGCAAAGCAGTCATCAAAGCAAAATGTGGCTACTTTGAAGAACCTAGAAAATAAGACATATTTTCAGTTGTTTCACACTTTTTTGTTAAGTATATAATTCCACATGTGTTAATTCATAGTTTTGATGCCTTCAGTGTGAATGTACAATTTTCAAAGTCATGAAATACAGAAAAATCTTTAAATGAGAAGGTGTGTCCAAACTTTTGGTCTGTACTGTATATGAAAGGGCAAAAATGTAAACAGAATATATGACTCTAGATCATTAAAGTACTTTCTTAAGCTTTTCCAATTATATTGTTTCAATGTTCTTTCTACTGAACGAATTACCAGTAGAAAAAAATCTGTATCGACATCCAATAAACATATCACAGATTATCCACAATTAATATTAAGCAATAAAATATGTTATCCCAGTTCATACATGCAAAACAATTTAATGCAAAAAGCTGCTATGTGATTATAGACAGAATATATTTAGCTCCCATTTAAAAATGAATTATGACATTAATTAATTTTGATATTTGCCCATTTGGCACATTTAAGGCATTTTCTCATGTAATATTCTGCTCAGTTGATGGATGAAACAAAAATAAATATGCCTCTAATTTAATTTTTTATAACTTTGATATAAAGTTACCCACTTATTTAGTGCCATTCAATTTTTTGTTTGACAAATCGTTAGTACTTATTGTGTCCACCTTCGGAAATTCGTTAGGTGGTCAGTGGTTAGAGACGCTCAGTGGTATTTTAATTCTTCTCCTTTCTATTACTGAGCTGACATTATTATACTGGTGCCTTGGCTGTGTTCTGTATATTTTGCTTCTTGAGAACAGTTTTGAAAACACAGAGATTTGGACTGGTGTGGGTGTTATGATCTGCAACATAAACTAGGGAAAGATGGGGAGAGCTGTCCCTACAGTAAGACTAAGCTGAGTCCCTACGTTGTAGCGGGCAACCTGTTCCTTGTGAACAGACCCGCCTTCGTCCTCGGCTAGTCTGAACGGAGACCTATAGAGAAAGGGAGGGGTCCCTAAAAGAACTAAGGACTGGGACAAAAATGGGACACCTCCTAGCAGAAGTTGTTGCAAAGCAAAAGATAAACTGACAAAAGTATTAGAGGTCCCAGAGGACCAAGCAAACTAGAGATAGATAGGCACAAAAGCACCTGGCTAGAGAGACAGTCAAAACAACACTGAAGTCCAGCAAAGCCAGAAGGGCGGAGCTGGAATATATAGGAAGATGGTAACGTGACCGCAAAACACAAGATAGAAACAAAAACAAACTGGAGGGTTCTAACAGTACCCCCTCTTTTATGAGGATTCTCCGGATCCTCCAGGCCCAGGCCTATCCGGAAATCTCCTGTGGAAAGCTCTGACAAGTCTAGGGGCAGAGACATTATCCGCCTTTACCCAAGAGTTATCCTCGGGACCGAAACCTTTCCAAGCGACGAGATACTGCAATCTCCCTCTATGCCCTCTGGAATTCAGGATACGAGAAATTTCATATTCGTCGTCTTCCACCACCGGAAGAACTGTGACAGTAGCCTCCCTATCCGATACATCAGCCTTTTTCAACAAGGAAACATGAAACACAGGATTAATCTTCCAGGAGGAGGGAACCTCCAACCTAACAGCAGACTGGTTAACCACCTGAAGCACCTTAAATGGCCCCACAAACTTCTGATCCAATTTTTTAGAGGGAATCCTCAACCGCAGATTCTTTGAGGACAACCAAACCATGTCACCCACAGTAAACAAAACCTCTTTACGTTTCCTGTTAAAATACTTCTTGGACTTTTTGTTAGCCTCTTGAAGGTTACAACGTATATTAGTCCAAACTCTCTCCAAATCACCGGAAAAATTCTCCTCCTCCGGCACTGCCGAACGCAATTTGGAGAACGAACCAAAAGACGGATGTCTCCCAGTACAACAAAAAAAAGGAGACACCCAGCAGAGGAGGATGTATGGTTGTTAAGAGCAAATTCTGCGAGTGGCAGAAACTCAGACCACCCCTCTTGATTGTGTGCCACAAAACAACACAAAAACTGTTCAAAATCCTGGTTCTTTCTTTCAGTCTGTCCATTAGACTCAGGATAATAACCAGACGAAAATGACAAATGGACTCCCAACCTGTCACAAAAAGCACGGCAAAAGCGAGCCACAAACTGAGGTCCCCTATCAGAAACAATGTCGGTGGGAACGCCATGGAGCCTGACAATTTCCTTAACAAACGCCTTAGCGAGTGTCTTAGCGCAGGGTAGCTTAATGAATGGAACCAATTGACACATCTTGCTAAAACGGTCCTCGACCACCCAGATGACAGTGAAACCCTCGGATACAGGAAGGTCAGTCATAAAATCCATTGCCAGATGCATCCAAGGCGCACTAGGAACCTCCAGAGGGCAAAGCAACCCCGCAGCAGGGGTATGTGAAGCCTTTGACCTAGCACACACCGTACATTGACGCACCCACTTGATAACTTCCTTCTGCCACCCAGGCCACCAAAAACTGCGACTGATAAGTCTCTTAGTCTCAGAAATTCCTGGATGACCTGCCAACCGGGACTCATGATACTCCACAAACAAATCTCTCCTAAAGGTTCTAGGCACAAACAACCTTCCATGAGGAGTGTTAGATGGGACATCCTCTTGAGCTTTCAAAATCCCATCTTCCAAAACGGAGTCCAATGCTGCTATCACAACTCCTTCCTGTAAAATGCTCTCCTCCTCCTCGGTACCAACCATGGGAGAAAAGCTGCGAGATAAAGCATCGGCTTTAACATTCTTAGTACCAGGGATATAGGTAACAGAAAAATTAAACCGAGAAAAAAAAAGTGCCCACCTAGCTTGACGGGCATTCAAGCATTTGGCAGCATCCAGATAGATCAAATTCTTATGATCTGTGAAAACCTGCATGGGAAATTTAGCACCTTCCAAGAAATGACGCCAATGTTCAAACGCGAGTTTAATAGCTAGCAATTCCCGATTACCAACATCGTAATTAAGTTCTGTTTCTGAAAATTTTCTCAAAAAAAAAGCACAAGGATGTACTCCATCCTTGTTCTCCTGAGACAAAACTGCACCGACCCCCACCGAAGAAGCATCAACCTCGACCAAAAAAGGCTTGGTCTCATCAGGCTGCATAAGGATAGGGGCAGAACTGAACCTCTCCTTGAGATACACAAAAGCTTCAATGGCCTCAGTAGTCCACTGGACCGTATTCGCACCTTTCCTGGTGAGATCGGTCAGCGGCTTAACAATTATAGAAAAATTCTTAATGAATTTCCTGTAATTATTGGTGAAACCCAAAAATCTCTGTATCGATTTCAAACCAATAGGCCTAGGCCATTCCTGCACAGCCTGAACCTTCACCGGGTCCATCTCAAAGCCCTCACTGGAGATAATGTAGCCCAAAAAACTAATTCTCTGCACAGCGAACTCACATTTCTCCAGCTTAGCAAAAAGTGAATTATCACTCAATAACTGCAACACCTCATGTACGCTCTGCCAATGGGACTCCAGATCTAGTGAATAAATCAGAATGTCATCCAAATACACAATCACATTCTTACCAATCAAAGGTCTCAGGATGTCATTAATAAGGTTCTGAAAAAACGCGGGTGCATTGGTAAAACCAAAAGGCATCACCAGATTCTCAAAATGACCTACCGGAGTGTTAAAAGCAGTTTTCCATTCATCACCCTCTTTCATTCGTAACAAATTGTATGCCCCCCGGGGATCAATTTTAGAGAACCACTTGGCCCCCACTAACTGGTTAAACAAGTCAGGAATTAACGTCAATGGGTAGGAATTGCGTACGGTAATCTTATTAATTTCACGAAAGTCCAGACATGGACGTAAACTGCCGTCCTTTTTCTTAACAAAGAAAAATCCAACGGCCACAGGCGACTTAGAAGGTCTAATGTGACCAGCAGTCAAGCTCGTCTGTATGTATTCCTCCAAGTCCTTTCTTTCAGGGATAGTCAGATTAAATAAGCGACTCTTAGGAAGAGTAGCTCCAGGAACAAACTCAATGGTGCAATCATAGTCCCTATAAGGAGGTAAAACTTGCGACTCCTCCTCTGAAAAAACCTTCCAAAAATCCTGAATAGGTACAGGTAATTCCCCTTTTTCCACAGCCACAATGCGACCATTACAACATTTATCATAGCACTTAGGACTCCAAGACTTAATCTCACTAGTAGACCAGTCCAGTAAAGGATTGTGCAGTTTTAACCAAGGCAAACCTAAAACGACAGGAGAGGGTAAATTATTTAATACCACCAAATCCAAATTTTCTTTGTGAATGTCATTGATTGTGAGGGGAAATGCAGCAATCTTGTGAGTAATACATTTCAAAGGAGTGTTATCAATTGCAATCACAGAAATAGGTGATGACAAAGGTTTGGATTCCAATTTAAGTTTTCCAAAAAACCCTTTATCAATCACATTAAGTGTTGAACCACAATCCACAAATACCTGAAATTCAATCAAATCTTCCTGCAATGAGGTGCTCCCTGAAGAAATACTCCCTTAGAGCTCAAACAAGCAATACGGGCATAAATGACCTTTTTTTTTTCTTTACTTAAACGAAGCTCACAGTTCTTAATCAAATGGTCAGGTTTACCACAATAAAAACACAATCCCTTGGAAAACCTGCAGTCTCTTTCCTGAGAGCGGAGTGACATCGCCTCAACCTCCATCGGTTCTCCGCCGTCCAAGCAGACCCTCTGGGGACTAGGAGCTGCCATTGCAGGAATTTTTTCATCATTAACCCTGGCACGCAGTCTCCTGTCCACACGTATAGCTAATTGCATGGCTTCCTGCAAGGTCTCAGTTGCAGGAAATGCAATCAGCAGATCCTTAACCCTTTCACTTAGACCAGCAAGAAAAAACATTTTAACGCCAAATTATTCCATTTCACTTCTGAGGACCACCTTCTGAAGTGTGTACAATAATTTTCAACATCACCTGACCCCTGATTCAAACGCCTCAGTTCTGTCTCAGCAGATGAGACTCGATCAGGATTGTCATACAATAGCCCCATAGCAGAAAAAAAATCCTCCATTGACCTAAAACACGGATCATTAGGTTGGAGAGAAAAGGCCCACCCCTGTGGTCCTTGTGCAAAAGTGACATGATAAACCCAATGCGATGTGATTCATTCCCAGAGGACCTTGGTCTCAAACGAAAATATAATAAACAAGCATTTTTGAAGGAAAAAAAATTTTGTTGTTCACCATAAAAAATATCAGGGAGTCCTACCTTGGGTTCGACAAAATGCGCTCCAGAACAGCTACTCACGTGTTGCCGGAGCTCGGACACCTCCAGAGACAATCCCTGCAGGCGTTGAGCCAAATCTTGAACAGAAACCATACTGATCCCCGGATTTCTTTCCTTAAAGTTTTTTTTGTTTGGGCTGGACTTACTGTTATGATCTGCAAAATAAACTATGGAAAGATGGGGAGAGCTGTCCCCACAGTAAGACTAAGCTGAGTCCCTATGTTGTAGCGGGCAACCTGTTCCTTGTGAACAGACCCGCCTTCGTCCTTGGCTAGTCTGAACGGAGACCTATAGAGAAAGGGAGGGGTCCCTAAAAGAACTAAGGACTGGGACAAAAATGGGACACCTCCTAGCAGAAGTTGTTGCAGAGCAAACGATAAACTGACAAAAGTACTAGAGGTCCCAGAGGACCAAGCAAACCAGAGATAGATAGGCACAAAAGCACCGGGCTAGAGAGACAGTCAAAACAACACTGAAGTCCAGCAAAGCCAGAAGGGCGGAGCTAGAATATATAGGAAGATGGTCACGTGACCGCAAAACACAAGATAGAAACAAAAACAAACAGGAGGGTTCTAACAGTGAGGGCTCCACGTCTTGCTGTGCACAACTCATCCCTTATCTACAGAAAGAGAAGAAAGTCCAAGGATTACATTATGTGATTAATATTGTTGAGCGAGAACTAAAGTGCTCGGGTGCTCGAAGCTCGGGCTGAGCTCACCGTGATACTCGGGTGCTCAACCAGAGCAACGAGCTCAATGTTAGTCTATGGGAGACACGAGCATTTTTGCGGCGGCACCCCCGGCAGTCTTTTAAAAGCCTAACAAGTGCCCAAAACGATAGTGACAGTGCTCAAATGACATGGAGACAGCATGGGGATCGCCCCAGGAAGCATTTCTGACCCCCAGGTCACTGCTGTCAACAACGTGGTCAGAGGTATAGAGCCACTTTTAAGGGCTCACAATAAAACGTTCAAAAACGAAACTGAAACTGCTTTCCTGTTAAATATGTTAAGGAAGTTCCTTTCCAGGGACAGATTTCTGTATAAGGTAAAATAAATAACCAAAAAAAAAATACTCCTCCACACCTTGGGCTATATTCACAAGTAGCATTTTTTATGCGTTTTTGCACTTTTGTATTGCTTTCAACAGTGACAAATGCATTCACTGGAAAATGTCATTTTAACATTTTACAACCTTATCTGGCCATGTGCTGTGTGACACATGCATACAGTTCTGAAAAGACATGGGAACAGCATGGGGAAGACCCCTGGAAGCATCTCTGACACCCAGGTCACTGCCTAAAAGTGTGCCCATCAGAAGTAATCATTTTGGATCAATTGTCCATATCCCAGACCTTTGAACGAAAGCGCAAATTTGCAGCCAACGCCCACAGGCCACAGTCCTAAATTTGCACATTTCACGACTGCTTGCGTTGGAAATGCTGCCTTTTAGGCTGGTGGAGATGGAATCCTTCCGCAACCTTATGGGGGTGGCCGTCCCTCGGTACTCGGTCCCCAGCCGACACTATTTTGCCCGGTGTGCCATCCCCGCACTACACAAGCACGTGTCCCAAAACATCTGCCGTGCCCTCAACAACGCAGTTACTGGGAGAGTCCACCTGACAACGGACACGTGGACAAGTACTTGTGGCCAGGGACGGTACATTTCCCTGACGGCACACTGGGTAAACATAGTGGAAGCCGGGACCCAGTCGGACCATTGGACGGAACACATCCTCCCCACACCGAGGATTTCGGGCCCTATGTCAGTCAGGGTTGCCCCCACAGTGTACAGCTCCTGCGCATCATCCTCCTCCTCATGTTCAGCCTCCGTCTCAGATATCACCACATCAGTTACAAGCTGGAAGCACTGCAGTATTGCCTCAGCCAAGCGGCAACAGGCTGTGCTGAAACTCATAAGCTTAGGTGAGAAACCTCACACTGCTTGTGAGTTGTGGACAGCTGTGAAAGAGCAGGCAGATCTGTGGCTGAGACCGCTGAACCTACATCCAGGCGTGTGTGACAATGGCCGTAACCTGGTGGCGGCTCTGAGGCGAGGCGAGATCACATACAGTACAGACCAAAAGTTTGGACACACCTTTTCATTTAAAGATTTTTCTGCATTTTCATGACTATGAAAATTGTACATTCACACTGAAGGCATCAAAACTATGAATTAACACATGTGGAATTATATACTTAACAAAACAGTGTGAAACAACTGAAAATATGTCTTATATTGTAGGTTCTTCAAAGTAGTCACCTTTTGCTTTGATGACTGCTTTGCACACTCTTGGCATTCTCTTGATGAGCTTCAAGAGGTAGTCACCGGAACTGGTTTTCACTTCACAGGTGTGCCCTGTCAGGTTTAATAAGTGGAATTTTTTGCCTTATAAATAGGGTTGGGACCATCAGTTGTGTTGTGCATAAGTCTGGTGGAAACACAGCTGATAGACCTACTGAATAGACTGTTAGCTGCTTTTTTCTTGCCATAATACAAATTCTAAGTAAAGAAAAACGAGTGGTCATCATTACTTTAAGAAATGATGGTCAGCCAGTGCGAAAAATTGGGAAAACTTTGAAAGTGTCCCCAAGTGAAGTTGCAAAAACCATCAAGCGCTACAAAGAAACTGGCTCACATGAGGACCGCCCCAGGAAAGGAAGACCAAGAGTCACCTCTGCTTCTGAGGCTAAGTTTATCTGAGTCACCAGCCTCAGAAATCCCATGTTAACAGCAGCTCAGATTAGAGACCAGGTCAATGCCACACAGAGTTCTAGCAGCAGACACATCTCTTCAACAACTGTTAAGAGGAGACTTTGTGCAGCAGGCCTTAATGGTAAAATAGCTGCTAGGAAACCACTGCTAAGGACAGGCAACAAGCAGAAGAAACTTGTGTGGGCTAAAGAACACAAGGAATGGACATTAGACCAGTGGAAATCTGCTTTGGTCTGATGAGTCCAAATTTGAGATCTTTGGTTCCAACCACAGTGTCTTTGGGCGATGCAGAAAAGGTGAACGGATGGACTCTACATGCCTGGTTCCCACCGTGAAGCATGGAAGAGGAAGTGTGATGGTGTGGGGGTGCTTTACTAGTGACACTGTTGGGGATTTATTCAAAATTGAAGGCATACTGAACCAGCATGGGTACCACAGCATCTTGCAGCAGCATGCTATTCCATCCGGTTTGCTTTTAGTTGGACAATCATTTATTTTTCAACAGGACAATGACCCCAAACACACCTCCAGACTGTGTAAGGGCTATTTAACCAAGAAGGAGAGTGATGGGGTGCTACGCCAGATGACCTGGCCTCCACAGTCACCAGACCTGAACCCAATGGAGATGGTTTGGGGTGAGCTGGACCGCAGAGTGAAGGCAAAAGGGCCAACAAGTGCTAAGCATCTCTGGGAACTCTTTCAAGATTGTTGGAAGACCATTTCCGGTGACTATCTCTTGAAGCTCATCAAGAGAATGCCAAGTGTGTGCAAAGCAGTCATCAAAACAAAAGGTGGCTACCTTGAAGAACCTTGAATATAAGACATATTTTCAGTTGTTTCACACTTTTTTGTTAACTATATAATTCCACATGTGTTAATTCATAGTTTTGATGCCTTCAGTGTGAATGTACAATTTTTATAGTCATGAAAATACAGAAAAATCTTTAAATGAGAAGGTGTGTCCAAACTTTTGGTCTGTACTGTACGCACCATGCCTGGGTCATGTGCTTAACCTCGTGGTTTAGCGGCTTCTTAAATCGTACCCCTAGTGGCCAGATCTGCTCGTCAAAGTACCCCACCTGTCAGCTCATTTTCGCAAGTCAGCTACAGCTTCCACCGCCCTTGATGTGTTGCAGCAGCATTTGCAGCTTCCAGCACACCGACTGGTGTGTGATGTCCCCACACGTTGGAACTCTACCCTCCACATGTTGCAAAGGATTTGTGAGCAGAAGAGAGCAGCTGTGGAGTACCAGCTACAACAAGGCCGTCGATATTCAGGTCAGACTCCACACATAAGACCTCAGGAGTGGACCTGGATGTCTGACATATGTACCATCCTGACAAATTTTGAGGAGTTCACCATGATGGTAAGTGGCGATGACGCCGTCATTAGCGTCAGCATCCCACTTGTCTGTCTTTTGCAACGCTCTCTGCAGAGAATTAAAGAGGAGGCATTGCAGCCAGAGTATGATGCGATGGATCAAGAAGCCATAGCGGGCGATTACACACAGCCCAGCCTAGTCTCATCCCAACGTGCATTGGGGGACAATGAGGGAGAGGAGGAGGAGGAGGAAGAACAGGAGCTGGTATCATTCGCTGTAGACAGTAGTACCTGTACAACTGTCATACCGTCGGTTCAGCGTGGGTGGCCTGAGGACAGGGGGGAGGAGGAGGAGGAGAGCATGGTCAGTCGTCATCTTGGTGAGGACACGGAAGTCTTGCCCGTTACCAGTCTGGCACGCATGGCTGACTTTATGTTACGCTGTCTTAACCGTGACACTCGCATTGTCAAAATGTTGGGTGACAGTCATTACTGGCTGGTGACACTTTTAGACACCCACTACAAGGAGAACTTTCGCTCTCTTATTCCTGAGGTGGAGAGGTCTACAAAAATGGGGCAGTACCAGAAGGCTCTTGCTGCAGAACTGCTAAAAAAATTCCCATCTGAGCACGCTAGTGGCAGAGGTCACAGTTCGTTGACCAAACAAGGCGTACAGGCGAGAAAGATGCAACTCCAATCCAGCAGAGGCAGGGGAAGACTGTCAACGTTCTGGGACAGTTTTCTGAGACCCTCCCAGCTTACAGGCCCTGAGGTACAGGGTACTCTCACAAGGAGTGAAAAGTTTCAAAAGATGGTGAGGGAGTACCTTGCCAACCGTACCAGAGTTCTCCGTGATTCCTCTGTGCCTTTTAATTTTTGGGTATCCAAGCTGGACACTTGGAATGAACTCGCTCTGTGCGCCTTGGAGGTCCTGGCACTAGCGTGTTATCAGAGCGTGTTTTTAGTGCCACTGGGGGAATTATAACTGATAAGCGCACTCGCCTGTTAACTGACAATGCTGACAAGCTGACCCTTATCAAAATGAACAAGGGTTGGATTGGGCCAGACTTCTCATCACCACCAAATGACAGCAGAGTAATATAAGGTCAAATCCACTGTGTTGTTTTGGGAGGTGTATTCCCATGCACCGCTTCACACCCACACATGGGTTTTTTGTTCTTCTTCTTATCCTCAGCCTCCACCACCACTATACCACCAGGGTGACCGTGGTCTGTGTTGCCAGCATTGCAAGTTCCTCCATCCTAATTTTTGACAGCTTTTGCTTGGAAGGCACAGGCAAAGACTATGGGAGACCCACTCCCCAATAAAAGAAATAATGTTTTTAATATGCTGTACTGCATGGCTCTTGTAAGGGGCATTAAAATTGTCTTGTTAATCTACTGTGACCTCCATGTCTCTTCCACGGGGCATTGACATTGTCTATTTATTCCACTGCGACCTCCACCACTCTTCCAAGGGGCATTGATATTGTCTTTTTATTCCACTGCGACCTCCACCACTCTTCCAAGGGGCATTAAACCATCTTGTTAAGCTACTGTGACCTCCACGTCTCTTCCACGGGGCATTAAAACTGTCTTGTTAAACCACTCTGAACTCCATATCTCTTCCAAGGGGCATTGAAATGTTGTTTTTAGTTACCTCTAACCTCCACGACTCTTCCAACGGGCATTGCATTTCCTCCTAATTTTAGTCAACTTTTGCTTTTCAATGCATAGGCGAACACTAAGGGAGACCCACTCCCCTATAATGGGTAGAAGGTTTTTAGTACGCTGTAATCCACGTCTGTTTCAAGCGGCATTGCATTTCCTCATAATTTTTGGAAAGCCTTCCATTCACTGCTTAGGCCAACAGTGTACAGGAGACCCAGTTGCTATAAATGGAAAAAACAGTTTAGTTAAGGCCCTCTGACCTCCATGTCACTTCCAATGGGCATTGGAGTGCTTTAAAATTTTTGCACTCACTGTATGCCCTATAACTGTGTAGCCTAACCGCTCCTTTTGGAACAGAAACATATCCTACAAGACATGTGTGGTTGACTGGCCTGATATTGATTTGAATGGTCCCTGTTCCTCCTGCTTTTTCTCCTTTGCCACCACCTCATCCATCATTCATCACCTGAAGCTTTGTTTTAACGGGAGTCATAAAACTGGGATAGTAGCAGGAAAACATCCAGCAATCCTCGGAGGAGGTAGGATATGCTCCAAAATGCTGACTACCTCAAGCCTAGCCGCAACTACATACATGCGCTTGCATTCCAAGGAACAGAAAGCTAAGGAGATGGATGGCCTCATGATCATGAATAATTTGCTCGTTGTGTAGGAGGCCGATTACTGCTGCTGTCTACCTTCTGAACTTTGTGTTGAAGCCTGATTGACCCAGGACCCGCAATCCTCTATGTCTGGAGGACGTGTTGCATCCCAGTGTCCAACTGTGTCCCGGCTTCCACAATATTAATCCAGTGTGAAGGCGTCAGTGAGATGGATTATCACTGGCCACATTCACTTGTCCACGTGTTTGTGGTTAGGCTGTCCTTTCCACTAAATGAACTGGGGAGGGTACAGGTAATGTTTAGGTATGCGCGCTTGTGTATAAGGTGCACCGGGACAAATAGGGGCGGCTGGGGACCGTTTATGGACACCCGGCCGCCCCCTGGTGGCTGGGGACCGTGTGTGGGCACCCGGCCGCTGGGCGGCTGGTGACTGAGTATGGATACCAGGCCGCCGACGCAGCCATGACATGGTTGCCGGCGTCTGCCTCCACAAGCCTAAAAGGCCTCATTTCAAGTGCAAGCAAGCTAGCAGTATGGTATTTCAGCCTGGGGGTGGGTGGGTGGCAGGCTGCACACTTACGCTTGCATTCCAAGAAAACAAGGCAGATGCTAACTTCTATCATCATCATCATGCTCCTCACCTTGGCACTCTCAACTCCCCTGATGGAGAACCCAGGGCCCACCCGAGTAGTCTGGTTGTCTGGTGGGCTCGGCCAATGCTGCCCTAAAGCAGGCCAGGCTAAGAAAAGTGTGGGGAAGGGTACCGGGACAAATAGGGATGGCTAGGGACCGAGTTTGGACACTCGGCCACCCGCTGGCGACTGGGGACCGAGTGTGGACACCCGGCCGCCGGACTGCTGGGGACTGAGTATGGATACCAGGCTGCCGACGCAGCCATGACATGGTGGCCGGCGTCTGCCTCCACATGCCTAAAAGGCCTCATTTAAAGTGCAAGCAAGCTAGCAGTATGGTATTGCAGCCTGGGGGTGGGTGGGTGGCAGGCTACACACTTACGCTTACACTCAAAGAAAGCAAAGCAGATGCTAACTTCTATCATCATCATCATGCTCCTCACCTTGGCACTCTCAACTAGAGATGAGCGGTGTTCGACTAGAACTGTTCGCCAATCTCAAATTCGAGCTGTTTTGGGCGGTGTTCGAGTTGTTCGACGAACCCGAATGATTTGCAAAAAATTCGGCTGTTCGAGGTTATGTTCGATAGCTGTTCGTGCACCAAAAGCGTGTCCTGCATGTCTGGCGCTATTTTGAGCACCAATCATGCAGGGATTGCCTGCCACTCACTGTAATGCCACAGCCATGGTGGTTGTGGCATTAGAGTGATTGCCCAAATCGATGGGAACTGTGCTCACAGTGAAACATGAAAAGCCGGCAATTCAGCAGCGGTGTACACCGGTACCCGACAATTTAGAACCGAAAGAATAGAGCTTCACACATAGATTAGATAGATAGAAACATGTCAGTCACATATATATGAAGTACAGTGACAGTGTTGCTTACTGTACTTGTCATTTAGTGTAAAGGATTTATTTAAAAAAATATTAGTGTTTTCATGCACCGTCTCTTTAAAAAAGCCGGCCGGCAATTCAGCAGCGGTACCCGACAATTTAGAATAGAAGGAATAGAGAATCACACATAGATTAGATAGATAGAAACATGTCAGTCACATATATAAGAAGTACAGTGACAGTGTTGATTACTGTACTTGCCATTTAGTGTAAAGGATTTATTAAAAAAAATAATAGTGTTTTCATGCACCGTCTCTTTAAAAAAGCCGGCCGGCAATTCACCAGCGGTACCCGACAATTTAGAATGGAAGGAATAGAGCATCACACATAGATTAGATAGATAGAAACATGTCAGTCACATATATATGAAGTACAGTGACAGTGTTGATTACTGTACTTGTCATTTAGTGTTAAAATAAAGGATTTATTTAAAAAAAAATTGGCGTGGGGTTCCCCATAATTTTAGGCTCTAGCGGAGGTTAAGCAGACAGCTGGGACAGATGTTTGAAGCCTGGGAAGGGGTAATACCCACGGAGCTTCCCAGGCTACTAATATCAGCCCCCAGCTGAATGCCTAGCCTTTACTAGCTATTAAAATGGGGGACCCCCCAAAAAATTGACGTGGGGTCCCCCCTATTTTAATAGCTAGCAAAGGCTAGGCAGTCAGCTGGGGGCTGATATTAATAGCCCAGGAAGGGTGCCATGAATATTGGCCCCCTCCCAGGCTAGAAACACCAGCCGTCAGCCGCCCCAGAAATGGCACATCCGTAGGATGCGCCAATTCTGGCACTTAGCCTCGCTCTTCCCACTGCCCTGTAGCGGTGGCAGTGGGGTAATAGGGCTGGGGTTGATGTCAGCTTATAATGCCAGCTGACAGCAAGCCCAGGTTAGTAATGGAGAGGCATCTATAAGACACCCCCATTACTAACCCCATAGTCAAAGTTAAAAAAAAAACACAAACACCCAGAATACAGTCCTTTAATTGAAATAAAGACACAATTCTTTATTGTTCTAAATTAAACCATACTTACAATCACGCCCATTCCAGCTGAAGCCAACGATCCCCTGCAATAAAAGAAAAATAATAAACCAACCTCATCCTTACCTTTCCATGGTTCCCATGACAGCTTCAGCTCTGCTACATCGAGATGACACGTTGGACCGCAGCAGAACGCTGCCATCCAGCCTGTCATCCCGCAGACACTGAGAAGCGCAGGCATGCTTGCGCTCCTCAGTGTCTCGCTGTGACGGCATCCAGATGAGCCGAGGTCATGTCCAATGAACTCGGCTCACCTCATGCACGTCACTGACAGCGTGGGAAAATTCTCACGCTGAAGCGCTGAGTGCAGGATAATTTTCCCACGCTGTCAGTGACGTGCATGAGGTGAGCTGAGTTCATTGGACATGAGCTCACCTCATGCACGTCACTGACAGCGTGGGAAAATTCTCCTGCACTCAGCGCTTCAGCGTGAGAATTTTCCCACGCTGTCAGTGACGTGCATGAGGTGAGTTCATGTCCAATGATCTCAGCTCACCTCATGCACGTCACTGACAGCTTGGGAAAATTCTCCTGCACTCAGCGCTTCAGCGTGAGAATTCTCCCACGCTGAAGCGCTGAGTGCAGGAGAATTTTCCCACGCTGTCAGTGACGTGCATGAGGTGCGCCGAGTTCATTGGACATGACCTCGGCTCATCTGGATGCCGTCACAGCCAGACACTGAGGAGCGCAAGCAAGCCTGCGCTTCTCAGTGTCCGCGGCATGGCAAGCTGGATGGCAGCGTTCTGCTGCGGTCCAGCCTGTCATCTCGATGTAGCAGAGCTGAAGCTGTCGTGGGAACCATGGAAAGGTAAGGATGATGTTGGTTTATTATTTTTCTTTTATTGCAGGAGATCGTTGGCTTCAGCTGGAATGGGCGTGATGGTAAGTATGGTTTAATTTAGAACAATAAAGAATTGTGTGTTTATTTCAATTAAAGGACTTTATTCTGGGTGCTTGTGTTTTTTTTAACTTTGACTATGGGGTTAGTAATGGGGGTGTCTTATAGACGCCTCTCCATTACTAACCTGGGCTTGATGTCAGCTGGCATTATAAGCTGACATCAACCCCAGCCCTATTACCCCACTGCCACCGCTACAGGGCAGTGGGAAGAGCGAGGCTAAGTGCCAGAATTGGCGCATCCTATGGATGCGCCATTTCTGGGGCTGCTGACGGCTGGTGTTTCTAGCCTGGGAGGGGGCCAATATTCATGGCACCCTTCCTGGGCTATTAATATCAGCCCCCAGCTGTCTTCCTAGCTTTTGCTAGCTATTAAAATAGGGGGGATCCCACGTCATTTTTTTGGGGGTCCCCCATTTTAATAGCTAGTAAAGGCTAGGTATTCAGCTGGGGGCTGATATTAGTAGCCTGGGAAGCTCCGTGGGTATTACCCCCTTCCCAGGCTTCAAACATCTGCCCCAGCCGTCTGCTTAACCTCCGCTAGAGACTAAAATTACGGGGAACCCCACGCTAATTTTTTTTTTAATAAATCCTTTATTTTAACACTAAATGACAAGTACAGTAACCAACACTGTCACTGTACTTATTATAAATGTGACTGACATGTTTCTATCTATCTAATCTATGTGTGATGCTCTATCTTTCTGTTCTAAATTGTCGGGTTCAGATGCTGAATTGCCGGCCGGCTTTTTTAAAGAGACGGTGCATGAAAACACTATTATATTTTTAAATAAATCCTTTACACTAAATGACAAGTACAGTAAGCAACACTGTCACTGTACTTCATATATATGTGACTGACATGTTTCTATCTATCTAATCTATGTGTGAAGCTCTATTCTTTCTGTTCTAAATTGTCGGGTACCGCTGCTGAATTGCCGGCCGGCTTTTTTAAAGAGACGGTGCATGAAAACACAATATTTTTTTTAATAAATCCTTTACACTAAATGACAAGTGCAGTAACCAACACTGTCACTGTACTTCATATATATGTGACTGACATGTTTCTATCTATCTAATCTATGTGTGATGCTCTATTCCTTCTTGTCTAAATTGTCGGGTACCGGTGTATGCCGCTGCTGAATTTGCCGGCCGGCTTTTTTAAAGAGAGTGTCTTCTGAGCAGTTTGTCAGCTTTTGGACACCTTTGAAGGTGTTTTCTATGTGTTTCTATGTGTTTTTGTTTGCCTGCCATTGGTTTTAACGGTGTTCGATGGTGTTCTAAGGTGTTCGACGAACAGTTCGACGAACAGTTCCTCGAACATCCCGGTGTTCGACGAACCGAACCGAACCCGAACACTACGGGGGTGGCTCAACACTACTCTCAACTCCCCTGATGGAGAAGCCAGGGCCCACCGGAGGAGTCTGGTTGTCTGGTGGGCTCGACCAATGCTGCCCTAAAGCAGGCCAGGCTAAGAAAAGTGTGGGGAAGGTTACGGGGACAAATAGGTGCGGCTAGGGACCAAGTATGGACACCCAGCCGCCCCCTGGCGGCTGGGGACCAAGCGTGGACACCCGGCCGCCGGGCGGCTGGGGACTGAGTATGGATACCAGGCCACAGACGCAGCCATGACGTGGTGGCCAGATTCCACCTCCACATGCCTAAAAGGCCCAATTTCAAGTGCAAGCAAGCAGTATGGTATTGCTGCCTGGGGGTGGGTGGGTGGCAGGCTGCATACTTGCGCTTGCATTGCAAGGAATGGGGGAGGAACAGTGCCCTGGGACAAGGACTTGCACGGGGATAGTTGCAAGTCTGCATCTTCTGATGCAGCAAGGATCACTTCTGATGGGCACACTTTTAGGCAGTGACCTGGGTGTCAGAGATTCTTCCAGGGGTCTTCCCCATGCTGTTCCCATGTCTTTTCAGCACTGTATGCATGTGTCACACACCACATGGCCAGATAAGGTTGTAAAATGTTAACATGACATTTCCCGGTGAATGCATTTGTCACGGTTGAAAGCAATGCAAAAGTGCAAAAAAAAAGCTACTTGTGAACATAGCCCAAGGTGTGGAGGAGTATTTTTGTTTTTGGTTATTTATTTTACCTTATACACAAGTCTTTACCCTGGAAAGGATGTTCCTTAACATATTTCACAGGAAAGCAGTTTCAGTTTCGTTTTTGAACGTTTTATTTTGAGCCCGTAAAAGTGGCTTAATACCTCTGACCACGTTGTTGACAGCAGTGACCTGGGGGTCAGAAATTCTTCCTGGGGCGATCTCCATGCTGTCCCCATGTCATTTGAGCACTGTTACTATCGTTTTGGGCACTTTTTAGGCTTTCTACAGACTGCCGGGGGTGCCGCCGCAAAAATGCTCGGGTCTCCCATAGACTAAGATTGGGCTCGCTGCTCGGGTCGAGCACCCGAGTATCACGGTGAGATCGGCCCGAACTTCGAGCACCCGAGCATTTTAGTGCTTGCTCAAACATTGCTCTGATTGATAGCAAGACTGCAGATGTAATACACATGTTAGCATTAAGTATTTTTGGGGATCAGAGAACCTTATCATTGCAGAGGTTAATGTATTGGGATATACAGTGCCTTGAAAAAGTAATCATACCCCGTGAACTTTTTCACATTTTTTCACATTACATCCACAAACTTTAATGTCTTTTATTTGGATTTTAGGTGAGATACAGTGGTATGTAAAAGTTTAGACACCCCTAGTCAAAATTACTGTTTATGTGAACAGTTAAGCAAGTTGAAGATGAAATGATCTCTAAAAGGCCTAAGGTTAAATATGACACATTTCCTTTGTATTTTAGGCAACAAAATATATATTTTTTCATCTTTTACATTTTAAAAATTACAAAAAGGAAAATGGACCAATGCAAAAATTTGGGCACTCTGCATGGTTAGTATCTAGTACCACCCTCTTTTGAAAGTATCACATCTCGTAAATGCTTTTTGTAGCCAACCAAGAGTCTTTCAATTCTTATTTGAGGGATTTTCATCTATTTTTCCTTGGAAAATTCTTCCTGTTCTGTGAGATTCCTGGGTCGTCTTGCATACACTGCTATTTTGAGGTCTAGCCACAGATGATTTGCATTAATGTTCAGATCAGGGGACTGTGAGGGCCATTATAAAACTTTCAGATTTTGCCTTTTGAGGTAGTCTGTTATGGATTTTGCTTAGGATGATTATATATTTGAAGAAGCCATCCTTCAACTTCAGCATTTTTGCTGATTGTGTTATGTTTGCATAAAGAATCTGTTGACATTTCATTGAATCCATTTCTCCCTCTACCTGTGAAATGTTCTCTGTGCCATTGACTGCAACAACCAAACAAACAAAGGCATGATTGATCGACTCCCATGCTTAATGGTTGAAGAGATGTTCTTTTCCCGAAATTAAGTGCCCTTTTTTCTCCACACATATGTTTGATCATCGTGGCCAAAGAGTTCTATTTTAACCTAATTAGTTCAAAATACTTGTTTCCAACAAAATGCACCAGGCTTGTTTAGATGTTCTTTTGCATACTTCTGACGCTGAATTTTATGGTGAAGGCAATTTCTGTGCTGGTGTATCTGAACAGTAGAACAATGTACCACAACTCTAGAGTCTGCTAAATCTTTCTGAAGTTCTTTTGCAGTCAAGTGCGAGTCCTGATTTGCCTCTGTAGTAATCCTATGAGCAGCTTTCACTGAAATTTTGCTTGGTCTTCCAGACCTTATCTTGACCTCCACTGTTCCTGTTAATTGCCATTTCTTAATTACATTTCAAACTGAGGAAAGGGTAACTTGAAAACATTTTGCTATCTTCTTATAGCCTTCTGCTGCTTTGTGGGCCTCCACCATTTTCATTTTCAGAGTACTAGGCAGCTACTTGGAAGAACTCATGGCTGCTGTTTTTTGGCCCAAGGTTAGAGGAGGCTGGGTTTTAATAAAGCTGGGAAATTTGCATCACCTGGCCTTTCCTAATGATGATAGTGAAGAAGCCATAACCTTAACAGGCTAATTAAGGTCTGAAACCTTGGTCAAAGTTATTTGTGCACACAATCTCCAAGGGTGCCCGAACGTTTGCATCGGCCCATTTTCCTTTATAAAATTTTAAAATGTAAAAGATGAAAATATATATAGTTTTTGCCTAAAATATATAGGAATAATTAAAATACAGAGGAAATGTGTCATATTTAACTTTAGTCCTTTTAGAGATCATTTCATCTTCAACTTGCTTACCTGCTCATAATAACAGTAATTTTGACCAGGCCTGCATAAACTTTTACATGCCACTGTATGTATGTATATGGACAGTGCCTTCAAAAATCATGTGAAAGAAGTACATCATCATGTGAAATTATGAATTAAAATGTAGTTTTAAAAAGTTAGTAAAAATAATAAGAATATCAGTAAAAAAACACAGAAAAAAGAAACCCTTCAGAGACATCATGGGGAAAGTTAGGGGGATTTATCATCCCTTCTTTTCCAGTTTTTGGCTTGTAAAATGTACCCAGGCGTACCCAGGATCAAAACTAGGGGGGGGGCAAGCCATGGTCGTTCAGGTTGTAAAATTTTAAAACGAAAAAGGTGCAACGCTGGAAACAGATAAGACACCGGAGGGTGAGTATAAGATGGAGCAGGAGAATTACATTTAGAGCACCAATCCAGGTAATCACATATAGAGGCCTTCGCGTAGTGTAATTACATATAGCCTAGAATAATGACGCTGACACTCGGGGTACAGGATAATGACACCGACATTGGGGGTACAGGATGACACCGACACTGGGGGTACAGGATAATGACACCAACACTCGAGGTACGGATTAATGGCGCTGACACTCGGGGTACGGATTAATGGTGCTGACACTCGGGGTACAGGATAATGGCGCTGACACTCGGGGTACGGATTAATGGCACTGACACTCGGGGTACAGAATAATGACACCGACACTCGGGGTACAGGATAATGACAACAACACTCGGGGTACGGATTAATGGCGCTGACACTCGGGGTACGGATTAATGGCGCTGACACTCGGGGTACAGGATAATGACACCGACACTGGGGTACAGGATGACACCGACACTGGGGGTACAGGATAATGGCGCCGTCATTGGGGGTACAGGATAAAGACGCCGCCACTCGGGGTACAGGATAATGGCGCCGACAGTGGGGGTACAGGATAATGGCACTGGCACTCGGGGTACGGGATAATGGCGCTGACACTCGGGGTGCGGGAAAATGACGCTGACACTGGGGGTGCGGGATAATGGCGCTCACACTCGGGGTATGGGATTTTATTTATATTTTATTTATTTAAATAAAATAGTGCTATTGCTATAATAATTAACGTCCCCCTAGCTGGCCCAGCATTAACCACCTGTCCTTTCTCCAGGTCCGGTTCCTACTCCCAAGGCCCAGGCCCCAGGCCCTTCCAAATTTCAATAATTACACAGTGAGTGACTGTATTGTGTAATTTACACTGGCTGGCAACCACAGTCACTGGCAGCCGGCCCACAGTAACAGGACAAGCGCTCCGGCGGGATTCTCAGAGACAGTAAACAGGGGAGGCAGGCAATGTGCTAAGTCATCAGCACGCCTCAGGAGTCAGGACCCTGATCAGGTGACATGCGGCATTGCGGCGTGCTGTGTCACTCAGCGTACGTTAAAGGTAATCCCGGCCGGACCCCATGCAGTGACACTGCGCACTTCCGGCCGCCGGGTGCAGAGCAGAGCAGTCACCTGCGGCCGGCCGCAGAGGCAACTTTCGCTGGCCGCGGCTGCCGGTGATCTAAGTGTGTGTGCGGCGTGCAGGGGTGGATTAAGAGTAGCAAGGGCCCCGGGCAGTTTAGAAGGCACGGGCCTCCCCCCACACACACACACACACCTGATGTATCACATGTCACATGATCCCCTGTGATAGATCATGTGATAGTTCACGTGAAATTAATTTGGCACAATATTAATTATAATAATTTTCTTTAGACTGTGTGCCCACTATGCATTTTTTAAGCATTTCTGCAGCGGCAATTCCACTGCAGAAACGCTTAAAAAATGCTTGGCAGAAGGTCTGCCATGTTCCCCAATGATAATCCGCATGTGCTGTGCACATGCTGCGGAAATTTCCGCTGCGGATTATCATTGCGGAAAAATCCGCAGCATTACCAATTATTTTGCGGAAGCGCAGCGTTTTCGCCGCCATTGACTTGCATTGGAACGCATGGAATCCGCATCACTGCATCTGTACATGCGGATTCCATGCGTTTCAATGTGCGGATGGTACCCGGGTTTGAAGAAGAGGAGACTCTCCTCCGGACCCGGGTACCATAGAACCTGAAAAAAAAGAATAAAATAAAAAATACAATACTATACTTACCTTCTGATGGCCCCCGGTGTCTTTATCCGATGCGTCCTGGCTTGCCAGCAGCTCACGATGGTCTGAAAAGGACCTGCCGTGACGTCGTTTAGTCATGTGACGGGTCACGCGACCGCTGACGTTGGCAGGCCATCAGAAGGTAAGTATACATTTATTTTTTGCCATTCTTTTACGGTCACACTATATAAATCCATGCTGGTTGCTCTTTCCAAGTGATGCTAAAATCGCTTGGAAATTGCTTGTCAACCAGCATGCAGAAATGCATGTGAAGAACGCTTCACTTCCACTTGTCCCTGGCAGGAAAAGCGCATGTAAAATGCGCATGCGTTTTTTCTGCAGGGAGATGCAGAAATGCTCAGGAAAAATCCGAAGAATTTCCGCATCGTGTGCACATAGCCTTACATTAATTGCGTGACTCAATATTGAGCACACATAGCCATCTATACACAGCAGGAGGGCGCACGTAGCCATCTATACACAGCAGGAGGCCACAGGGTGCCATCTATGCACAGCGGGAGGCCGCACGGTGCCATCTATACACAGCGGGAGGCCGCATGTAGCCATCTATACACAGCGGGAGGCCGCACGGTGCCATCAATACACAGCAGGAGGCCGCACGTAGCCATCTATAGACAGCAGGAGGCCACACATAGCCATCTATACACAGCAGGAGGCCACACGTAGCCATCAATACACAATGGGAGGCCGCACGGCGCCATCTATACACAGCGGGAGGCCGCACGTAGCCATCTATACACAGCGGGAGGCCGCACGGTGCCATCAATACACAGCAGGAAGTCGCACGTAGCCATCTATAGACAGCAGGAGGCTGCACGTAGGCATCTATACACAGCAGGAGGCCACACGTAGCCATCAATACACAGCAAGAGGCCGCACGTAGCCATATATACACAGCGGGAGGCCGCACGGTGCCATCAACACACAGCAGGAGGCCACACGTAGCCATCTATAGACAGCGGGAGGCCGCATGTAGCCATCTATACGCAGCGGGAGGCTGCACGTAGCCATCTATACATAGCAGGAGGCCGCGCACCGCCATCTACACACAGCAGGAGGCCACACATAGCCATATATACACAGCAGGAGGCCGCACGTAGCCATCTATACACAACGGGAGGCCATATGTAGCCATCTATACATAGCAGGAGGCTGCACGTAGCCATCTATGCACAGCAGGAGGCCGCACGTAGCCATCTATACACAGCGGGAGGCCACACGTAGCCATCTATACACATCAGGAGGCCACACATAGCCATCAATACACAGCAGGAGGCCGCACATAGCCATCAATACACAGCAGGAGGCCGCACATAGCCATCTATACACAGCGGGAGGCCGCACGTAGCCATCTATACACAGCAGGAGGCCGCACATAGCCATCTATACACAGCGGGAGGCCGCACATAGCCCTCTATACACAGCAGGAGGCCGCACGTAGCCATCTATACACAGCGGGAGGCCGCACGGTGCCATCAATACACAGCAGGAAGCCGCACGTAGCCATCTATAGACAGCAGGAGGCTGCACGTAGGCATCTATACACAGCAGGAGGCCACACGTAGCCATCAATACACAGTAGGAGGCCGCACGTTGCCATCTATGCACAGCGGGAGGCCGCACGGTGCCATCAACACACAGCAGGAGGCCACACATAGCCATCTATAGACAGCGAGAGCCCGCACGTAGCCATCTATACACAGCGGGAGGCTGCACGTAGCCATCTATACACAGCAGGAGGCCGCACGTAGCCATCTATAGACAGCAGGAGGCCACACATAGCCATCTATACACAGCAGGAGGCCACACGTAGCCATCAATACACAATGGGAGGCCGCACGGCGCCATCTATACACAGCGGGAGGCCGCACGTAGCCATCTATACACAGCGGGAGGCCGCACGGTGCCATCAATACACAGCAGGAAGTCGCACGTAGCCATCTATAGACAGCAGGAGGCTGCACGTAGGCATCTCTACACAGCAGGAGGCCACACGTAGCCATCAATACACAGCAAGAGGCCGCACGTAGCCATATATACACAGCGGGAGGCCGCACGGTGCCATCAACACACAGCAGGAGGCCACACGTAGCCATCTATAGACAGCGGGAGGCCGCATGTAGCCATCTATACGCAGCGGGAGGCTGCACGTAGCCATCTATTCATAGCAGGAGGCCGCGCACCGCCATCTACACACAGCAGGAGGCCACACATAGCCATATATACACAGCAGGAGGCCGCACGTAGCCATCTAAACACAACGGGAGGCCATATGTAGCCCTCTATACATAGCAGGAGGCTGCACGTAGCCATCTATGCACAGCAGGAGGCCGCACGTAGCCATCTATACACAGCGGGAGGCCACACGTAGCCATCTATACACATCAGGAGGCCACACATAGCCATCTATACACAGCGGGAGGCCGCACGTAGCCATCTATACACAGCAGGAGGCCGCACATAGCCATCTATACACAGCGGGAGGCCGCACATAGCCCTCTATACACAGCAGGAGGCCGCACGTAGCCATCTATACACAGCGGGAGGCCGCACGGTGCCATCAATACACAGCAGGAAGCCGCACGTAGCCATCTATAGACAGCAGGAGGCTGCACGTAGGCATCTATACACAGCAGGAGGCCACACGTAGCCATCAATACACAGTAGGAGGCCGCACATAGCCATCTATGCACAGCGGGAGGCAGCACGGTGCCATCAACACACAGCAGGAGGCCACACATAGCCATCTATAGACAGCGAGAGGCCGCACGTAGCCATCTATACACAGTGGGAGGCTGCACGTAGCCATCTATACACAGCAGGAGACCGCGCACCGCCATCTATACACAGCAGGAGGCCGCACGTAGCAATATATACAAAGCAGGAGGCCGCGCGTAGCCATCTATACACAGCGGGAGGCCACATGTAGCCATCTATACACAGCAGGAGGCCGCACGTAGCCATCTATACACAGCAGGAGGCCGCACATAGCCATCTATACACAGCGTGAGGCCGCACGTAGCAATCTATACACAGCAGGAGGCCGCACGTAGCCATCTATACACAGTGGGAGGCCGCACATAGCCCTCTATAAACAGCAGGAGGCCGCACGTAGCCATCTACAGTGCCTACAAGTAGTATTCAACCCCCTGCAGATTTAGCTGGTTGACACATGTGGAATTAACTTGGCATTGTGACATTTGTACTGTAGATCAGCCTGGAAGTGGGAAATACAAAAACAAAATTTGCTGCAGTGCTTTTTTTGTTTGTTTTTTTTTAAAACGTTAAAAGTTAATTCAGAGTGTCATTTATTATTCAACCCCTCAAACCACAAGAATTCTGTTTGGTCCCCCTAAAGTATTAAGAAGTAGTTCAGGCACCAAGAATAATGAGCTTCACATGTGTGGATTAAAGATCTCTTTTGCCAGCCTTTTCTGACTATTTAAGACCCTCCCCAAACTTGTGAACAGCACTCAGACATGGTCAACATGGGAAAGACAAAGGAGCATTCCAAGGCCATCAGAGACAAGATCGTGGAGGGTCACAAGGCTGGCAAGGGGTACAAAACCCTTTACAAGGAGTTGGGCCTACCTGTCTCCACTGTTGGGAGCATCATCCATAAGTGGAAGGCTTATGGAACTACTGTTAGCCTTCCACGGCCAGGACAGCCTTTGAAAGTGTCCTCCCGTGCCGAGGCCAGGCTTGTCCGAAGAGTCAAGGCTAACCCAAGGACAACAAGGAAGGAGCTCCGGGAAGATCTCATGGCAGTGGGGACATTGGTTTCAGTCAATACCATAAGTAACGTACTCCACCGCAATGGTCTCCGTTCCAGACGAGCCCGTAAGGTACCTTTACTTTCAAAGCGTCATGTCAAGGCTCGTCTACAGTTTGCTCATGATCACTTGGAGGACTCTGAGACAGACTGGTTCAAGGTTCTATGGTCTGATGAGACCAAGATCGAGATCTTTGGTGCCAACCACACACGTGACGTTTGGAGACTGGATGGCACTGCATACGACCCCAAGAATACTATCCCTACAGTCAAGCATGGTGGTGGCAGCATCATGCTGTGGGGCTGTTTCTCTGCCAAGGGGCCTGGCCATCTGGTCCGCATCCATGGGAAGATGGATAGCAAAGCCTACCTGGAGATTTTGGCCAAGAACCTCCGCTCCTCCATCAAGGATCTTAAGATGGGTCGTAATTTCATCTTCCAACAAGACAACGACCCAAAGCACACAGCCAAGAAAACCAAGGCCTGGTTCAATAGGGAAAAAGTCAAGGTGTTGGAGTGGCCTAGTCAGTCTCCTGACCTTAACCCAATTGAAAACTTGTGGAAGGAGCTCAAGAATAAAGTCCACATGAGACACCCAAAGAACCTAGATAACTTGGAGAAGATCTGCATGGAGGAGTGGGCCAAGATAACTCCACAGACCTGTGCCGGCCTGATCAGGTCTTATAAAAGATGATTATTAGCTGTAATTGCAAACAAGGGTTATTCCACAAAATATTAAACATAGGGGTTGAATAATAATTGACCCACACTTTTATGTTTAAAATTTAATAAAATTCAACTGAGCAACATAACTTTTTGGTTTGTAAGATTTATGCTTCTGTTCATAAAACCTACTCTCGTTTGCAGTTTGAAGGCTCTAACTTATTTGCATCTTATCAAACAAGCTAAATCTGCAGGGGGTTGAATACTACTTGTAGGCACTGTATATAAAGCGGAAGGCCGCACGTAGCCATCTATACACAGCGGGAGGCCACACGGCGCCCCCCCCAGAGACAGCGGGAGGCCGCACGCAGTCACGCACACACAAACATATACAGACATATACAGTACAGACCAAAAGTTTGGACACACCTTCTCATTTAAAGATTTTTCTGTATTTTCATGACTATGAAAATTGTACATTCACACTGAAGGCATCAAAACTATGAATTAACACATGTGGAATTATATACTTAACAAAAAAGTGTGAAACAACTGAAAATATGTCTTATATTCTAGGTTCTTCAAAGTAGCCACCTTTTGCTTTGATGACTGCTTTGCACACTCTTGGCATTCTCTCGATGAGCTTCAAGACGTAGTCACCGGAAATGGTCTTCCAACAATCTTGAAGGAGTTCCCAGAGATGCTTAGCACTTGTTGGCCCTTTTGCCTTCACTCTGCGGTCCAGCTCACCCCAAACCATCTCGATTTGGTTCAGGTCTGGTGACTGTGGAGGCCAGGTCATCTGGCATGGCACCCAATCACTCTCCTTTTTGGTCAAATAGCCCTTACACAGCCTGGAGGTGTGTTTGGGGTCACTGTCCTGTTGAAAAATAAATGATGGTCCAACTAAACGCAAACCGGATGGAATAGCATGCCGCTGCAAGATGCTGTGGTAGCCATGCTGGTTCAGTCTGCCTTCAATTTTGAATAAATCCTCAACAGTGTCACCAGCAAAGCACCCCCACACCATCACACCTCCTCCTCCATGCTTCACGGTGGGAATCGGGCATGTAGAGTCCATCCGTTCACCTTTTCTGCGTCGCACAAAGACACGGTGGTTGGAACCAAAGATCTCAAATTTGGACTCATCAGACCAAAGCACAGATTTCCATTGGTCTAATGTCCATTCCTTGTGTTCTTTAGCCCAAACAAGTCTCTTCTGCTTGTTGCCTGTCTTTAGCAGTGGTTTCCTAGCAGCTATTTTACCATGAAGGCCAGCTGCACAAAGTCTCCTCTTAACAGTTGTTGAAGAGATGTGTCTGCTGCTAGAACTCTGTGTGGCATTGACCTGGTCTCTAATCTGAGCTGCTATTAACCTGCGATTTCTGAAGCTGGTGACTCGGATAAACTTATCCTCAGAAGCAGAGGTGACTGTTGGTTTTCCTTTCCTGGGGCGGTCCTCATGTGAGCCAGTTTCTTTGGAGCGCTTGATGGTTTTTGCAACTGCACTTGGGGACACTTTCAAAGTTTTCCCAATTTTTCGCACTGACTGAACTTCATTTCTTAAAGTAATGATGGCCACTCGATTTTCTTTACTTAGCTGCTTTTTTCTTGCAGTAATACAAATTCTAACAGTCTATTCAGTAGGACTATCAGCTGTGTATCTGCCAGACTTCTGCACAACACAACTCATGGTCCCAACCCCATTTATAAGGCAAGAAATCCCACTTATTAAACCTGACAGGGCACACCTGTGAAGTGAAAACCATTTCTGGTGACTACCTCTTGAAGCTTATCAAGAGAATGACAAGAGTGTGCAAAGCAGTCATCAAAGTAAAAGGTGGCTACTTTGAAGAATCTAGAATATAAGACATATTTTCAGTTGTTTCACACTTTTTTTGTAAAGTATATAATTCCACATGTGTTAATTCATAGTTTTGATGCCTTCAGTGTGAATGTACAATTTTCATAGTCATGAAAATACAGAAAAATCTTTAAATGAGAAGATGTGTCCAAACTTTTGGTCTGTACTGTACATACATGCATAAACACATTTGAAACACAAAAATACATATAAACAGACATCACACAATGATATCTGCCTGCACACACTCACTCAATCACACACACACTCACACACACACTCACACACACACACTCACACACACTTTCACACACACTCTCACACACTCACACACACTCACACACACACACACTCACACACACTCACCATCCCCTGGCTCCAGTCCTCCTGCTCCTCTCCGGTGCAGCAGTGCAGGCCGGGCGCGCACTGCGTGACGTCACAGCTAGGAGACACGGCCACGCACAGGGCCGTGTCTCCTAGCTGTGACGCGGCCGGGCCAGCACAGGGAAGTTAACAGCTGCAGTGCTGGCCTGGCTGAAGAAGAAATAGCGGTCATGCGCAGCTGCTGGGGGAGCTGTCCGGGGGCCCCCCCGCCACTGTTTGCCGGTATGTGCCGTGGCGCCGCACATATAATGAGGGCAATCTGGCCATAGACCCCCCTGGAGCCCCGGGCGGTAGCCCAGATTGCCCTCATTATAATCCGCCTATGGCAGCGTGCGTCCTTGCCCCACGGTGGGTACGCCCATGAAATGTAATGCTATTAAGTGATATATGTTCAAAATATTGAAACTTTTCGCCCTTTTACCCCAGCGCATATGTGTGGGAAGGGCTTAGCCAAAGGGGGTGTTGTTTACTATTGTGCAAAATAGTCACTATAACACATGCCAGAAAACAAGTGTACATTTTAGTTTAAATCTATGCCAGCTAATGGCAGTTGGAGCATGTATAGCCCTAAAGTGGTGCCAAATTAATTAAGCAGCATGTGCATTTTAATACGTTAGAGCACCTTATTCTAATAGACTATAGTTTTAAGACTGGTGCAGCTTTCACCAATATGTTTACATACACTATAATACATTTTATTATATAACAATTGCAAAACAACAAATAGTTTACATATATTAAATATCACCAGAACCTGTTCTGTGACTGGTGAATGAAAATACATTTTTTTGGAGAACTGTAACTGTGGTTTCCGTGGAACTTGCAGCAGAATATCGGTGTCTGCCTCTAGCTCCTACCTCCTCCTTTCTCCATAGAATTTTATAAGCTCCAGCTGGCATCTCCAATCTCAGTAATGGAAAAGTCTATCTTCACTGAATACAGATTGTACAGATTTCACCCATGAATTAGGAGTGCAAGCTCAATCCAGGAGGAACACAAAGCAGATATCTTTGTAAAGATATATTACAAACATGCTTATTTTCATGTCCACTATTGAATTAAGAAAAAAAGAAGGATAAGCAAAGTACAGGTACACTTTAAGACCAAATTGTGTTAAAACACAAGAAAACAGATTAATTGGTAAAAGGAACTGGTGGCTGGTCAGTTTCCTACAATTTTTGTCCTGCCGCCTAATGCGGATATTGCTGTAGCCTCTTGATTTTTCCTTTTTTGAGTACTGCCTATTAGTAATCCAGTTGTGAAAGTTAGGAAGGTGACGGGGAAGGTGTTTTTTTTTTATAAATGATCATTGTGTGCATATCCTTTCTTGTAAAGGTCTATCAGCATAGGCATAAATCGCTATGATGGCATATTATAGTCCATTCATCTTAGGCAGCAGAAAATTCTGAATCTCTCATTTAGATTTTTGTCCCATGGTGATTGGCTGTTAATCTCTTTGTTATTTTGTTAGACTTCTTGCTATTTGATTTCTTAACTTGGACTGACAGGCAATTATCTGTCAGTGCAGTCGGCATCTGTTGTATCTACCAGCAAAGCAATACTTTTATGCATGGATTACTTGCTACTATTGAATGTAGCAGTGATTTCCTCTGCCTAGAAACTTATTTATGGTGAGATCGAGACCATGTATGAAGTTTACTCCCTTCTAACGTCAGACCCATGAAATTTGATCTCATTTTTAGGAAAACATTTTAATTTTAACACACAGGTGAGATATTATTTGCATTCTATATTGCGGAGCACACACCTGAATGTGCGTTCAATGCCAATGTATGAGGTGCAATGTTTTTCTTTTTAGTTGCACCCTCTAATTGATATTGAAAATGCTTAGAGCATCTAAAATTTCTTCTCATATGTGTCATTTGTTGATCTGGCTAACGGTTGACTAGAATGTGAAAAGTCACAACCTATGTCCAGCAGCCTGTAGTTCTCCTTCCCAAACCTACAGACTTTCATTAAATGTCCACAAATTTCCACAGTCATCCAAAATATGTGTATGTAGAGTCACAACCTTATACAACCTTATGAAAAGTGTGACCAACCCAACTGCTGGAGACTAGGTTTGTTCCCTATATTCAATGATAACGGGCACCCTGAGGTAGGTATATGCTACGTGGTGAATTTCAGAAAAGTCAGGTGCACTCACCCTTCTGCTTTGAATCCATGAATGGGCTTTTTAATTCATGCACATACAGTGGTGAGATAAGAAACAGCACATCCAACCTGCAATTGCGTCACACCAGTTGGTGCATTTCTTAAGACTAAGACATTATTGTACCCACCTTAGAAAATTCCCCTAACCGTTCATGTTTTAAGACCTCTGATTTAGTGTCACCATTTACCAATGTAGCCCCTTTGCCTGGTGAGGTCCTTGTAGCAAGCTTTGTCTGGCAAAGATCCTCATTTTGGTTGGTTTTTATAATACTAAAAGTATTGAGTTTTCAAAATATGTTTGCTGTTAATCTTAGTAAACACTGTTTGCTTTTGAAGTTGTCCTTGTATTGGTTTATTCTTTCAAATAAAAGTTGGTGCTGGAAGGCAGACTCACCTATTGGTAGCTACTTAGCCATTTCAAAAGATGAATTTATACTTGTTAACGCCAGCAGTTAATTGATCGCCATATGTCAGCATATGGCGGTCGCTTAATAGTTTGTTTTGACAGGCAGACCACTCTTCAGATACACACAGAACAATCAGATAGATCGTTATGTGTGCATAGGCTGCGATTTTTCTCGGCAGCACATCATCCTCTATAAAGAGGAAATATGTATAAAGAAGAACAATGATCTTTTGGGTAAATTCATTAAAAATCATTAAACTTGTTGATCGAGCATTTCACTCATTTGTCGGGTGATCAGCAGCCTGTTTATTATTATCGAGAATAAATAGCATAAACAACCCTCCTAGTAAGACTCGTTTCCCTATGATTAAGCAGTGCAAATGCAGCCTAACACAAAGATGTTGCTTATTCTCTTCATATTAAATTGTAACCATCATTTTGTTTTCTATAAATCAATAGTACAAGTAAGATAAGAAACTTTGCAATACATCTTATCATAGAAATCTGCTTCTTTCCCCTCCTGGGCTGATAGTTCACTCTTAATTCAATGGCAAAATCTGTATAGACAGATTTTTCAATTATTCATTTAAGAGATGACAGTTATTGCTCATAAGATTCTATGGAGAGGGGAGGAGCCAGTGGAAGGAGGAGCTAAAGCCAGACACAGATTCTCTGCTGTAAGTTCTCCTGAAATGACAAGTACACTTTAAAGGGATAAGGTGTCATTTTTACTGTTTGAGTTTCAAAATGCTTTGTCTCCCAGGAGTCCTGTTAAGAAAAAGAAAGGGAGGAGAGATTTGCACCTTCAGTGTATCTTCCGTAGTGTGTGTCCAGGTTTGCAAGATACAAGGGGAAGCATTAAGTGGAGCACCTAATTGGTTCACAGCGCAACTTATCTATTACACCAGTGAGGGCCTAACCGCTTGTATAATGAGAGATAAAATGTGTATTCCTAGGAACCTGCTGAATGGAGAACAGAGACCCAAAATATGCATACAGAATACAAAGCATATCCATATTTACAAAAAAGTAACCTGTCTGGTCCCTTTAATATAGAAAATATATTACATGTTGCATTCATCAGAAATGCTAAGTACTTATTTACTATAGAATCATTTATTTTCACAATTCTTCCATGCTATATACTTGACAATATATTAGTAATACCACACACAGTCCTCTACTGTATGGTTGGGGAAACATGGACCCTATGCTTCTTATGTTATACGTTATGTTTTCTGTCATATTATACATTAAGAATGAAATACAGTAGTAGAAGGCTATCTAAGAGAGGACATAATTAACATTTTATGTGATTAGGCCAGAAGGTCATCTTGCACAATTACAATGCAACGTGACTTTTCAGGTTCTACAGAATCAGTTTGATTAATTTGTCTTTGACTTTGGACTGAAAGTTAGTGCTGAATATTGATAAGGTGCTACAGAAAACCACTTTGAGGATTTAACCAAGATTGTCCTCAAAGGAAATATGATGACAAGGTCTTCATTTTCATAGAGTTCTAAAGACTGAGATTTAAAGATAAGGGCACAGAATGGAGGATGTAGAATTGGAAAATACGATTTTTTTTATACCGTGTAGACAACAAATGGATTGGCATGAATCACGTCATTCATTACAGATGTTCTTCGAGTGTTTTGTTGGAGAATGATGCTAACTTGTTCTATACAATGAATAGATGAACTCAACAGTTCCTGAATCTAGCAAAGAAAGAAAAATGATCTACAGGCACCAGACACCCTAATATCAAAAAAAATACTAACTTAAATAACAACAAAAAATAATGTAATACAAAATAGTTTTTATTCATTGAAAAAAACACACATATATTAAAAACCATTAAACAACATGTGAAAGATTCCCCTTACAGAAATGTATAATAATCATAACAGATTTATAATATAGATGATTATAAGACGGGCACCCTTCCAGAAATCTTAACAGTGTGGAAACAGACAGGAGTCATAGGTGTGAGTATGTGAAGGCTAATGGGTCTATATGGTATAAGGACCCTCTAAACAAAGATCCTAGTAAATATACTGTATATAGAATTGATAAGAAGGATAAAGACTGGATTAAGTTCAAAGATATGTAGCCATATAAAATATATGCTCATACACACCCAGCAAATTGTCTCCAATCTCAAAATAGAGTCTGGAAGGGACACCAGGCCCTATGCATTACGCCAATGCTGTGGCTTCCCCATGGGAAGTTCCTGAATGTCGCTATGTACAAAAGCACTCAAGGAAGTTCAGCAAAATAAACCGCAGCACATTCAATCATCAGTGCTCAATAAAGATGAGCGGAATTTTGAAATTCGAACTTGCTGGCTACGCTGAACTTTCCCAAAAAATTAGATATGTAGTACTAGTAAACAAATTTGTGTGAATCTCAAAACTGAAAAGCTTGTAATTGCTCAGAATATACATGTGGGGGAGAGGAGAAAGAGAGATTTCCACTGACCATAAGAGCATACACTCAATATGAGAGAGAGAAAGAGAGGACTTTGCTGACAATTCGAGCTTACATACTACAGAAGAGAGAGAGAAGACCCCAATTATCATAAGAGATTACACTCTACAGGAGAAATAGGGAGAGATAGAGGATGCTGCTGACCATAAGAGCTTATACTCTACAATAGGAATAACCTTACCTAATGACACACAAGATGGAAAACTACTCTGCCGTACAAACTGTGCTCCTCTAGGAACCACTGATCTCTGGTGGCCCAAGGTACTAACCCCCTATTTAAGGTATGATAATCGGTAAGATGCAGGTCATTACAGGGAGGCTGCAGTGTAAAATAATGTCAGTCGGCTCTCTGATGTTTTATGGGAAATGGTGCAGGGCAAGTTTTTCTTTAGCTAAGATTAAGAGTTTTTCTACCCTAAACACATAAACATTATGGATTTTCTTTTTTAATATGTGCACATTCTCCCAATTTTTTTATCCTATATGATTAAAGGCTAAGTTTTAACTACTTTCTTTTGGTGTTAGAGAACATCCTCTTTTGGACCATTGAGTTATTTGACCTGGAAGCCAGAGCAGTGCACACTCTATGCACCACACCCAGACCACAGACTGGCTACTCAGGAAGTCTCCTGGGATACTTATCTCTAACAGATGAGTGGTGAACTGAACTGAGACTTTTTTATTTTTTGTCCCACACGGATGACATCTGTGTGACATGTACCAGCCGCTGGGAATCAGTGCTGCAGTTAGCGCTGTTCCCAAGCGACAGGTGCTGAACACTGCTCTCATCATTGTTCCCTGCCGCGCTGCGATCAGCACCAGCAGGTACAATGATAAGGGTAGTAGTGTCTGCTCCCACAGTGTCCCTGTGTAAAAATAAGAATAAAATAATAAAATCCTTATACTCACCTGTCCGGAGATGTCCCTCACTGTAATCCTCTGACTGATGGTGCCGGGGAGAATGAGCCGCTCCAGTGAGCAGATCCGGAGATGTGCTCAGTGAGTGACAGGACACCGCTCCGGAGCTGTGCTCAGTGAGTGACAGGACAACGCTCCTGAGCTCAGCGCATCTCTGGGCCCCACTCGCTGGAGCGGCTCATTCTCGCCGGCTCCCCGGCACCAGCAGTCAGAGGATTAGAGCGGAGGACATCTCCAGACACGTGAGTCCCAGGCACAAGTCCATGTGAACCTGATGCGGGACACGGATGGCACACAGTTGTCACACGTGTGACACACACGGACATACGGGACATGGATACTCCGGTACCGGAAATATAAGGACGTGTGAAACCGGCCTTATATATGATGCTCTATATTTTACAGGTTGTTGCATATGTGACCTTGCTAAATTTGTATATTTTGATGTAACAGCAATTTCAGCTCACTGTTGGTGTTCTCCCGACCCATTTAGAGCTTGGACATTGGCTCTGCCATCGCCCATAAATGCAAATAGAAAGGAAAGGAGTCCAGCTCAATGAACAGGTTCTTCTTTATGCTAATAAAATTTATGAAAGGATATCTGGACTGAATGTCCTTTGCATTAATTTTATCTGAATAAAGAAGAACCTGTTTGTTGAGCTGGACTCCTTTCTTTTCTACTTATATTTTGATGTGTATTGTGATTTAATACATTTTCTTTAATGTAAAAATGAATTTCATTTTGGCGATACATATCTTTCTATTAAAATGTACTGGTATGTATCTATACACCAGTACAATAAGTTACATGTTAACAGTTTACAGGCTGTTGTTAGGGCATAATAAAAGGCAATCTGTCAGCAGGTTCATTCTATGTAATCTGAGGCCAGCATGATATCGGGGTTAAAACACAGAATTAAGCGATGTGTCACTTATCAAGCTGTGTGGTGTTGTTTACTTACAATGAAGGTTTTATCACTAGGACATTATCGTTTCTGTAATGAGCTGGTGTGTGCTTGCTAGTCTGACCCCCTCTTGTGATAACCAGCTCACTGTCAATATCCTGTGTACATAGACAGCGGTGATGTGGGTGGGGTTAGCTTTCTTAGCTCTGATGCATTCTACATCTAAGAAATATGATTGTATCACAACTGTTGCACCCAATAAACTAAGTGATGCATCATTGGATTCAGCTTCTCTTTGCCTACCTCATGTTGCTCTCAGATGAGGTAGCAAAAACCTGCTGACAGATTCTCTTTAAGTACTGCATGAACTAAGTGATGGGACATGGCTGGATAATCATGGTGCCCTTCAATGGTTCTTGGGCTTTCTATAAGCAGCATTTGACAACAACCCTCAGTGATATACTGGAGGGATCTTTGACACTAGGCTGGAAAACAGTTTGCAGCAGTATGCTGGAGTAATGCAGTCCATTTGATCTTAGTATTATTCATGTCACTGGTACATCAGGTGAATTTTCAATGTTCTATTACTTTCATACCAGCTTTTAGGTTTATAATGCAGAAAATTGAAAGTTTTTTCATGGCCACTATAATAGTTATTCTGCATTCAATAAAAAAGAGAATAGTATTTGTATTGTCCTGACCGGGCTATTCTCAGGCTGTGTAGATTTCATTTTTCTAGTTGACAATTGTTTGGAATCATTTTCACCACATCTCATCCTTTGTTATCTAAATCCTGCTCTGTGTGGGAGTATGCTTTGTGCTATACTGATGTTCCATTTACTCGGTGAGTTCGTATGTCATTTTGTCTCTGACAATTGCAGCTGTCCACAAAAATAATCTTCTGCTCATTCACAAAGCCAATGTGACAGAAGCAATTGTTGATTTTGTTACATTTTGATATGCAACAAGCAATCTATGCCCCATATTTTTAAACCTCTGTGCCTGCAAAATACTTGTACAATGTGCCATGGTGCTAACATTTTTCACTATTACCATTAAGCTATGCTAATGGACCTATTATGCAGGAGAACAAAAGATATGCTTAGCAGAATAATATTCTGCCCATCATTATCACTTCAATCTCAGTTAAATCACATTTACTTGTCTCTTTTAATTGATTTATTTTTTATGATATCTATGTTTTAGGTGAATTTTCTTTTAAATGAATCCTTGGCATCTTATTTTCCTGATGAAATTGAGCAGGAATATTCATTATAATAATATTCATGCAAAGTTCTTTAAAAATGCAGCAAACCCATGACCTTAGGTTCATTAAAATACATAACTCTTAGTTCAACAACTCTAAGTTTTTATGTTATACGAGTATAGTAAGCGCCGCATTCTAACTTCAAAATCACGTCTATTATTCAAGATCCTATTTATTGTGAGGAACACCAAAAGCTCCAAGTACTATTCAGACAAAAATAACAAGTAGTTTACTTTTATCCCACAATAGAGAAATTGCAACCACAGAACTCTGTAAATGTTGTATTGGCCATGGTGCCCCGAAGTAATAGCAAACCAATGAAACGCAGTAAGGTCTAGTGCACATGACTATGTTTCTGGTCTCAGTGCTGTCTGTTAAAAAAATGGACAGCACTTAGACCAATGATATCCAATGAGGCAGTGCTGATGGCCAATTTTTTTCACTGACCAAGTCAGTGTGTGAAAAAAAATTGTAGCATGTACGATTTTCTCCTGGAAATCGGATGATACCCAATCAAGTCTATGGGTGCGTGAAAAAAAATCAAATGCCATACGAAGACACAATATAGCATTCATTTTTTTGGATACAATTAATAGCAAGTCTTAGAGCAATACCAACACCCAGGTTTGAGTCCTGGGAGGCCTTATGTAGGCCCAGAAAATACAACACATGGGAGCAGGCCGGGCTACTTGTAAAGTCTGATGTGGAGCACAAGAAAATCTAATGGACCAGGGCATGTGCGTGACAAATTTTCAGGCAGCCTCCTGTGTTAGAAAGCCTCCAAACACATTGGTATGAATCATGTCCTGAAGCACTCTCCCTTCCCTTGCCTCGATCACTTTAAATTAAATTATCCTGAGTTTTCTTCATCCTAGTTATCTTAGTTATAACTTTTTTTTGTCACCTCCACCAAAACAGGCTCTAACTTCATTCTACAGTTACTCCTTTGGAGTCACATTTTATTCATGAGACACTATCAAATCGTAAACCTATCAAGATTCTATAATCTTTGGAAGATGATATGAATCTGAGATACCCTAAATGTACCAGATTTTGGGAAAAAAACTGGACACATCTTTATTGCAGGGTGATTGATATAAAGTCTTTTCTTTATCACACAAACTACTTTTGGACAGTGGGGCCAACCATATGGGCCATCCAAAGGTCAAATAAAAAATACTTATACTCGCCTCACTGCTGATCTCTCTGGCCCCTCCACTACTCACTGCAATTCGTCCAGTCCTCTTCGCATCTTCAGATCCCCGGTTGATCAGTATGAAATCTTCATTATTCCCACAAAGTGCCCGAACTTCCAGATGTCATGGTGCCCAGGAGGGTTCTGTGCATGAGCGTGGTAATTCTTCGGCATTATGATGTCATACATTTTTGCCATGGCTTCTCATGTGCATGCGCAGAACCCTCTCGCATGACACCTGGTAAAGTGCAGGAAACACGAAGATTTCATCGCGAATGGCAGGGGATCTGAAGACGTGGCAAGGACTAGACGGGTGACAGCAAGTAGCGGAGGGGCCAGAAAGGTCAACAATGAGGTGAGTATAAATATTTTTTAACTTTTTTTTACATGTTACCTTCCTTATGCTCTGGGGACTGGAGAGACCCCATGAGCTTAAAAAGGGACATTAAGTTCCTGGAGAATAACTAAAAACGCATGAATAGGTGAATTTGAATTTTGCCTAACCCATTTATCTCTAGTGTCCAGCTCTTTTGCATAACATTTTCCTTTGTGTTTTGAAGAGTGATCATTGAGGGTACTAAGTAGACCCAGAGAGTGTTTTATTTGCTTGGTCACAATATAGTAATAATTAATAATCAATGGAAGGAAATGTACGCCCTACCGGAAAAATATTGGAATATTTTGCGAACTGAACCTACGCTTTAGAATATCTTTTTACCCAGACCATTGCTAACAGCAAGATGGGCAAGTGATCTAAAAGACTGCCTCAGTAAAAGTCACATACTCTTACCCACTTGGATATGGGACTGTCTCTTAGACGGTCACGTGCTTGTAAAGGTTGTTCTGTCTGCCAATATATGCCAACTACCTACACATTATTTTATTCTGTAGACCAGAAGAACACTCCACTGAATAAATATATCAACTGTCTTTATAGGAACATGGTGTATATACTTATCTGCCCCTGCCAAAAGATTTATGTGTGATAAACAATGGAGGAATTAGGCTTTATGAGTAAGGCTTTATGCTGGAATGCGTTGGTTTAAAGCATGCAAGTGGTTCTGCCAAATTAGCATAAGATGACTTTTAAAGATACCTAATAAATGTGAAGTTTTATACTTACCTTTTCCGTTTGGCTTTGCAGCCTTAACCTGGGCGGCTACGTGCGATACTCCTTCCGTGATTACAAGTGCAGCAGGATCTGGTGAGCTGACTCTCCCCTCCCCTTTTTCACTTCCATCGTACAATTATCAAGGAGCTCTTATTTACTTGATTTTATAAAAAAAAAGTTTAAATCTATTAAAATTCTCCTATTCACCTCTGCATGTTTTCTTTTCTGTTAAACACTTATTTACACACTCATCAATTCACTTATCCTTTACATTCCCTTTTATTTTCACACACATTCATTTTTTTTCTGCCCTCTTATTCACTATTAACATTTTTTACATTTATTCACTCATTATTAACATTCACATACATACTTTTTTTCAGATATCACTTTGCAAGATTTCTAGATGGCATTTAATTCATCCATCCATTTGTGTGCTGTCTAAATGTGAACAGAGCCATATTCTAGCAAGATTTCTACATGGTATTTAATCCATTGCTGCTGTGTGTTTTTTTGGTTCTGTTTTAAAGGGTTCAAAGCTATCTATTTCACTGTGTTATGGCCCTCTGTTGTACACTGGTTTGTTTATCCTTATCTTGCATAGTAATGCCAGGCTCTGGCCTTGTGCTAATTGGCTAATTACTCAGCTGGCCAACTGGTGCTGGATGTGAGCAGACATTTCAATTCATATATATTCAGCTCTGGCTTGGGATAACACGCGTGCTGGGTCATGCGTGCAATAGACTTTAAGTGCAATAGCTTAAAGTGATTTTAATAAGCATCCACTACCTCCATACAGCACTCAAAACGTTCATACAAATCGTTGCACCACCTGCTCTTTCTTTATTTCTCCTTCTCCTAGTTGCTCGCGATATCTCCTCCAACCCTGGGCCTCCCTCCACTAGCCTACACAACTCTCCTCCAGCTGCATATAGAAACCCTGCTAATTTTATTAACATTCAGTGCATGCCTTCTCCTATTGATTTCCACTGTGCTCTCTGGAACGCACGGTCTGTGTGTAATAAATTAACTTACATTCACAATTTTTTCCTTTCTAATTCCCTTAAGCTTCTGACTATTACAGAAACCTGGATCCAGCAGTCAGACACCACTGCTGCAGCTGCTCTCTTGTTTGGTGGGCTGAAATTTTCACATACCGTCAGACCTGAGAATAGACAGGATGGAGGTGTTGGTTTGCTCCTTTCATCACAATGTGCTTTCCAGGTCATCCCTCCGGTTCCCTCACTTATGTTTCCTTCCTTTGAAATCCACACCGTCAGACTCTTTAAACCCTTCTCCCTGCGAGAGGCGGTTGTGTATTGCCCTCCAGGCTCCTCCTACCAGTTCCTGGATCACTTTGCCACCTGGTTTCCACACTTTCTATCCTGTGACATCCGCACCCTAATCATGGCATACTATAACATCCCCATCGATGATCCCATCTCCCAATCTGCCTCTCATCTACTTTTTCTAACCTCCTATTAGCCCTCTCACAGTTTACTAATTCTCCTACGCATGAAGACGGGAATACTCTGGACCTAGTTTTCTCCCGTCCATGACTTTTTTAACTCCCCTCTCCCACTCTCGGACTGTAGCGCCCCGAGGGCTCAGCCGCTACAGGGGTATTGCACCTCTGCCAGAGGTGTGATATTCCACTCCCGGGTAAGGATGGAGTATGGACCAGGGCTCAGTTAGCTGCATGCAGCACACACACCCCATTTCTCAGGGACAGCTCAACGGTGCTCCCACTAGACATAAGTGCAGGCACGACCGACCATGTCCCTGCTGGAGTGGGGAGGGAGGGGTGGAACACCCAGTGCTGTAGGGGCAGATAGGGGGCGGTTCCTGAGCGTAGATAGGAGCCCATTGGTTGCTGGTCACCTGGGCTCATGGCTAAAAGGAGGTATAAAAGGTGGGCACCATCTTAGTTCTGGGTCAGTTCAGCCAGAGGAGAAGACAGGGAGTAGAGGCTCTGTAGGAGCTCTACTCCAGTAGGGCCTAGGGAGAGGCCGAGGAGGAGGTAAAGGGGAGCTGAGATTCTGGCTCATCTCAGCTCCAAGAGAAAGGAACAGAAAGGAACAGAACAGGAACTGCAAAGAAGGAGAGACAGCGAAACAGAAGGGCTCAGGAACAAGAAGGTGGAAGGGACCCTAAGAACCCACGAGAATCCAGGGTGCAGGGTCAGGCAGATTAAGGGTACCGGATCCCAAGTTGGTGGAGGAGAAACAACCCTCAGCCAAAGACCGGTCGTCGTGATCATCTATTGGTGCGACACCTCATCAAACCTGCTAGGAAGGCACCATATAGGACAGCGGAGGACGGGGCCCACGTTTAACCGCACAAGTCCGCGGCAGCTGGACAAAAGTGGGCCACTGGTGAGGCAGGCCAGAGAAAGGATTAAAGGGGTCCTGTGCCATGCTCCTGAACTGCCTGGGAGTTGACCGAGCCCCACACCTGGTGGACGCAGCAAGGCTCGGGCGGTCACAATCTGTGCACAAGTGACCTGGACTACCTGAACTGTGAGTAAAAGACATTGGACTGCAGTACGTTGTCTGTGTGCTCTTTCGCGCCTCCAGCACTATCAGCACCGGGACCCGCACTACCATCCCTCCCAACATCCACTACACTGCCCTGGGGCTGCACTCTTCCCGTGGGGAGTCACATCACCTCAGCTGCACCCATCATCAGCCCCAGCGGACTGCCTTGCAGCGGCGGTTCCTAATAACCGCAATCCACGGGTGGCGTAGTCGGACATTATTTGGAGCGCATAGCAGACTACCATTGGCCTGACCACCCTGAGCCACGGAACCGGGTTGCCACTACTACTCCCATCGTTCCCCTACTGCCCGGATCCGAGTGCCCCACGGCCCAGGGGGCGAGTCAGCTTTGGCGTAGTCGGCAGGATCGTGACCAACCCGCCACAAACGGGTATTGCGTGCCTGAAGAGAATTACACATGTACCTTAAAAAGAAGTTTCCCGCCGTCCGGAGTCGTTTCCCGCCATCCGGGGCCGATTCTCGCCATCGGACGCCATCTTGGACCGTTTCCCGCCATCTTCATCCGTCTTTCCCGCCCTGGCAGAGCGGACGCCATTATGGGCGCACCAAAAGACAGCAGGAAGCCACCTCCCATCGTGGGCCAGGTCCCAGAATGGCGCCAAAGAAGGAGCCCGCCCCCACCTGCCATGAATGCAGCAGTGGAAATGTCCATCAACATGGGGGGGCTGCCCCTGAAGGTGATTGTCAGCAGAATGCCCCAGGACCACCCCCTCTGGGGGCGGAAAGCGAAGAAAACTGTGGGGCAGAGCGCGGTCTGGATCAGTCTGGCCAGGCACCCGGAGATGGAGGGGGAAATCAGTGCCGGTACCCTGGTAAAGGGCCTGCTGCAAGCAACACCACCATGCAGCCTCACCGAGCTGTTAGCCCATCTCCCCAAGGAGGATCCCGAATACACACGGGCGGCGCTGGAAGAACTGGACCGGAGGATGGTCCGGGCGCAGCACGAAGTGATCGCCGTATGGAAGGAGGAAGTGGCCCAGCGGGCTGTGATCCTGCAGCCGAAGGCGCCAGCAACAAGCAGCGCACCAGCCAGTGAGGGCCGAGCGGAGGCCGAGGATGACGCCGCAGAGGAGGCCGCGACAGCAGAGGCAGGTAACGGAGACGCCCCTGCACCGAAACCTAGGGCCGCCGACCTGCCCCTGCACCCCGTCGCATAGCCCCCCGCACCGGGACCCGCTGTTGACACCGTGCCCTCACCGCCATCAACCAGCCCCCAGGCCGTCGACGCTGCCAGCAAGCCCCGCCCCACGCCGTGCCCTCTGACCCCGGGCGTGCTCAGCCGACCGCCACCGCAAGGCCCTGCACTCTCGGACGTCGCTGCCCTGACGGAACCTCCTGCACCAGCTGTGCCACCTGTGGGAGCGACAAGGAAACGACCAGCACGGGCCTGGTCGCAAGGTCACGTGCTCCCGGGCGCCGCCAACCCACTTGTGCCCCCTGCTGCTGCAGTACCACCACTGGGCGTGGATCTCTTTGCCCAGCACACCACTCCGGAGGGGCTGCCTTTCATCTGGCCCCCCGAGTTTGTCAACCCCCGCTTCCGAAAGAGCCCGTCCGCGGAGATCGACGTACCCTCTGAACCCCTCATCCCTGCTCCAGCTCCTCAAGAAATTCCCCAGCTGCCATTAGAAGACGCCCAATTTGAATGGGACCCCACGGGGGAGGACCTGATGGGGTTCACGAAGGAAACGCGAGCGAGCGCAGCCGAGCAGCGAGAGGCATGCCGCCAACAGCTGGAGATGTTTGAAAAGGAGCAGCGCGAGCGGCGGGTGAAGCAAGAAAAGCTGTAGGTCCAGAGCGCGGAGCAGAAAATGAAGGCGCGGCGAGATCCCCGAACTGCCCGCAGACCCCGAGTCACCGGGACTGTGGTGAAGATCCAGATGGAGCGCGGCTGGGGTTTCATCCAAGACCCCGAGACCATCAGCGACGTGTTTGTGACAAGGAGAGATGTGGAGAGTCACCTACCGGAAGGCCATCGTGGGCGGGATCTATTCCCAGGCGACGTGGTGTCTTACACCCGACACCAAGGCGTGAAGGGGTGGTACGCCCTACACGTCCGCCGAGTAGTAGAGGAGGAGGAACAACACTACTCGGACGCTGAGTACCAGGAGGGCCCGGACGGGCCTGAAGATCCGTACGAGGAGGAAGAAGGAGCGTCACGAAGACACCGTTACCAGTGAACGGTAAAGTGGCATTGTAAATAGTTACCCGTAAGGGTGCAAAGGAACTGTGTGGGACTGTTATAGAGTGAAGTGTGGTCCCTGTTGGGACTGATATAGGACTGTGTGAAAGTTATCCCCTACATCCCCTACCAGGCTGAGGACTGTGAGCAGCCATTCCCCTATCCCCACCGGCCGAGGACTGGGAATGGCCAATCCCTTGTATATAGTTGCGCTTCTTAAAGCGCCCCCTACTGGTTTTATAAAAAGACTGCAACATCTACCTCAAGACAAATTTGTTGCACCTTTAAGAAGGAAAGAACACCGGGTCGCAAGTTGCACCGCGACCATGAATCAAGAATCCAAGAATGTGCTTTACTTAAAAATGTTTTATATGAAAAGGTTTTATATGCTGCTAAATAGTAATGTGAAAGTTTTCTATAATGTTTTATATGGCAAAAGAGTTCCAGAGGCATTAGCAAAGTGTTTTATAATAGTGGCAAGAAAAGAAAAGTGTGTCCCATAAAGGGAGTTGAACAATGTCGTCCGTTTCTAAATGTAAAAAGTTATTGAAAAAGTTTTGCATGTCTTGTATTCAACTGTTTTTGCTCTTTTCCAGCCCGAGGACGTGCTGTGCTTTACCAGGGGGGAATGTAGCGCCCCGAGGGCTCGGCCGCTACAGGGGTATTGCACCTCTGCCAGAGGTGTGATATTCCACTCCCGGGTAAGGATGGAGTATGGACCAGGGCTCAGTTAGCTGCATGCAGCACACACACCCCATTTCTCAGGGACAGCTCAACGGTGCTCCCACTAGACATAAGTGCAGGCACGACCGACCATGTCCCTGCTGGAGTGGGGAGGGAGGGGTGGAACACCCAGTGCTGTAGGGGCAGATAGGGGGCGGTTCCTGAGCGTAGATAGGAGCCCATTGGTTGCTGGTCACCTGGGCTCATGGCTAGAAGGAGGTATAAAAGGTGGGCACCATCTTAGTTCTGGGTCAGTTCAGCCAGAGGAGAAGACAGGGAGTAGAGGCTCTGTAGGAGCTCTACTCCAGGAGGGCCTAGGGAGAGGCCGAGGAGGAGGTGAAGGGGAGCTGAGATTCTGGCTCATCTCAGCTCCAAGAGAAAGGAACAGAAAGGAACAGAACAGGAACTGCAAAGAAGGAGAGACAGCGAAACAGAAGGGCTCAGGAACAAGAAGGTGGAAGGGACCCTAAGAACCCACGAGAATCCAGGGTGCAGGGTCAGGCAGATTAAGGGTACCGGATCCCAAGTTGGTGGAGGAGAAACAACCCTCAGCCAAAGACCGGTCGTCGTGATCATCTATTGGTGCGACACCTCATCAAACCTGCTAGGAAGGCACCATATAGGACAGCGGAGGACGGGGCCCACGTTTAACCGCACAAGTCCGCGGCAGCTGGACAAAAGTGGGCCACTGGTGAGGCAGGCCAGAGAAAGGATTAAAGGGGGTCCTGTGCCATGCTCCTGAACTGCCTGGGAGTTGACCGAGCCCCACACCTGGTGGACGCAGCACGGCTCGGGCGGTCACTATCTGTGCACAAGTGACCTGGACTACCTGAACTGTGAGTAAAAGACATTGGACTGCAGTACGTTGTCTGTGTGCTCTTTCGCGCCTCCAGCACTATCAGCACCGGGACCCGCACTACCATCCCTCCCAACATCCACTACACTGCCCTGGGGCTGCACTCTTCCCGTGGGGAGTCACATCACCTCAGCTGCACCCATCATCAGCCCCAGCGGACTGCCTTGCAGCGGCGGTTCCTAATAACCGCAATCCACGGGTGTCATAGTCGGACATTATTTGGAGCGCATAGCAGACTACCATTGGCCTGACCACCCTGAGCCACGGAACCGGGTTTGCCACTACTACTCCCATCGTTCCCCTACTGCCCGGATCCGAGTGCCCCACGGCCCAGGGGGCGAGTCAGGACCACAACCTACTTTCCTTCTCTGTGAAGAATTGTCTCCTCACCCGAGACACCCCCACATACCACACTTATAGGAATACACGTACCATTAATACACAGCAGCTTATGGACAATCTCCACACATCTTTAGCCCCCATCTCCTCCCTCTCCTGTCCAGACAGCATTGTCACGCTACAATAGTAGACTGGAGAGTGCCCTAGATGAAGCAGCACCTTCTACATGCAGAAAGACCCACAGACAACGGCAGCCCTGGCACACGATGCAAACACGTTTTCTTCAGCGTTGCTCAAGGTGTGCTGAGCGTCAGCGAAAAAAATCTCTTTTAGCAGAGGATTTCATCCACTATAAATTCATGCTCAAAACCTATAACTCTGCCCTTCATCTGGCCAAACAATCCTACTTCACCACCCTCATCACTCATCACTTCACTATCCAACAATCCAAAATGACTTTTTGAAACCTTAAGCTCCCTCCTGAGCCCTAATGCACAGGCCCCCATCACCAACCTCAGCGGTGAGGATCTGGCCATTTATTTCCTAGAAAAAATCAACCACATCCATCAGGACATCTCAGCCCAATCTCCTCAGTGCCTGGATCCCCTTCCCTGCTGCGCTAAAAGATCACTTGCATTCTTTGAGCATGTTACAGAAGAAGAAGTTAACCAGCTCCTTGCTTCTTCTCGACCTACAACCTGCAACAGTGATCCCATTCCTTCACATCTCCTCCAGTCCCTGTCACCGGTGGTCACCACTCACCAGACTAAAATATTTAACCTCTCTCTTTCTTCCAATATCTTTCCCTCCTCATTTAAATATGCCATCATAACCCCTTTTCTTAAAAAGCCATCTCTGGACCAGAACTGCACTGCTAACTACAGACCCATCTCTAACCTTCCTTTCATCTCTAAACTCCTGGAACGCTTGGTCCACTCCCATCTAATCTGCTATCTCTCAGATAACTCTCTCCTCGACCCTCTACAATCTGGTTTCCCCTCTTCACACTCCACTGAAACTGCCATCACTAAAGTCTCTAATGATCTACTAACAGCTAAATCCAAAGGTCACTGCTCCCTTCCGATTCTCCTGGATCTCTCTGCAGCATTTGACACTGTGGATCACCAGCTCCTCCTCACTATGCTCCACTCAGTCCTCTCTGACCGCTCATTCACTGTATCTTTTGCCGGCTCCTCTTCCTCTCCTCGTCCCCTTACTATCGGGGTTCAGCAGGGCTCAATCCTAGGCCCCCTCCTCTTCTCTCTATACCAGTGGTTCTTAACTGGGGTTCTATCGAACCCTAGGGGTTTGGTGAGTCAGTCTCAGGGGTTCGGCGGAGCCTCCGCCACGGAGGTCAAGACACACCCGACTCATTAAGTAAATTCATGATGACACGCCCTGCTTGGCCATCACTTGCTGCAGATGATCACGTTACATTAATTGGCCAATCAGTGCTGCGGGGAATTTAGTGTGCTCAGTAGTCACAGTGTGACTGTCGTAGTCGTACATTGTGTGGTTTCTTTCTTAATATTTTAATCCATACTAACTATGTCGAGAAAAAAAAGAAAGTGGTCGGACGAATATGTACAACATGGATTCACATGTATCATGGAACGTGATGGGAGTCAGCGTCCTATCTGCATGATTTGCAATGCCAAGTTGAGCAACTCTAGTCTTGCACCGGCAAAACTGAAGGAACACTTCTTGAAGCTGCATGGAGATGGGGAATACAAGAACACAACGCTTGCTGAATTCAACGTGAAAAGAGCCAGATTCGATGAAAGGGCCACTCTGCCTGTTCTTGGATTTGTACCCGTGAACAAACCGATCCTCACCGCATCGTATGAAGTTGCTTACCTGATTGCAAAGCAGGGCAAGTCGCACACCATCGGTGAAACACTCATAAAACCAGCAGCGTTAAAGATGGCGAATCTGATACTCGGAACAGCGGCCGAAGGTAAATTATCCCAAATTCCTCTTTCAAATGACACCATCAGTGACAGAATAGAGTGCATGAGTAAAGACATCTTGGCTCAAGTAGTCGCAGATCTAATTTCAAGTCCGGCAAAATTCAGCCTTCAACTTGACGAGACCACAGACGTTTCTAATCTAAGCCAGCTTGCTGTTTTCGTGCGTTATGTGAAAGACAACATGATAAAAGAAGAGTTTTTATTTTGTAAGCCTCTTACAACAACAACTAAGGCAGCCGATGTGAAGAAGCTTGAGGATGACTTCCTCAGAGACAACAATCTTTCATGGGATATGGTTTCTGCAGCTTGTACAGATGGAGCTCCAGTCATGCTGGGAAGAAAGTCTGGTTTTGGTGCGCTAGTAAAAGCCGATGCACCACACATCATTGTTACGCATTGTATTCTGCACAGGCATGCGTTGGCAACAAAAACCTTGTCTTCAAAATGGCAGAAGTATTAAAAACTGTAGTTGAATGTGTGAACTATGTGCGAAATAGTGCTCTGAGGCACAGCATCTTCAGTGAGCTGTGTAAAGAAATAGGCTCTGAATTCGAGGTACTCCTGTACTCCCCCTCCATTCTAATGTTCGGTGGTTATCCCGGGGACAGGTGCTGAATCGTGTTTTTGCCATGCGTGTGGAATTAGCCCTGTTTTTGCAAGAGCACCAACATTGTCATGCAGATTGCTTCAAAAATCCTGAGTTCATTCTCATTTTAGCACACATGGCTGATATATTTGCAGCTCTAAATCATCTAAATCAGCAGATGCAGGGTGGTGGAGTCAACATCATGGAAGCAGAAGAAAACCTGAAGGCTTTTAAAAAAAAACTACCGTTATGGAAACGACGAGCAGAGAACAATGACTTCGCAAACTTTCCCCTTCTGGACGACTGTGTAAGTAAAATCGAAGATGTGTCTGGAATCTGAGAAATTTCTGTATCCATGGAACTGAAGCAAACAATTGACACGCACTTAGATGAGCGTTGATCAAGGTGATGTTCATGCACGGTTCATTTTGTGTACCAGTAAAAAAAAACATATACCTATGTCTTGAATTTGGAAAAAAATTATATTTTATTTATCACTAAAGAAGCGTTCGGTGAATGTGCATTTGAGACTTGTGGGTTCGGTACCTCAAACAAGGTTAAGAACCACTGCTCTATACACTGCCCCTATTGGACAAACAATCAGCAGATTTGGGTTCCATATCATCTCTATTCTGACGACATCCAATTATACACTTCTTCCCCTGACATCACCCCTACCTTAATGCAAAATACCAAGGATTGTTTGTCTGCTGTCTCTAACATCATGTCTTCCCTCTATCTTCAACTGAATCTCTCCAAAACAGAACTTCTTGTGTTTCTCCCATCTACTAACTTAACTCTACCTAACATCGAAATTACATTTGAGGGTTCAACGACCGCTGCCTTGGGGTCATATTCGACACTAACCTTTCCTTTACTCCCTATATCCGATCACTCACTCGCTCTTGTCACCTGCATCTTAAAAACATCTCCAGAATCCGACCTTTTCTCACCTTTGAAACTGCTTCAACTCTTATTGTCGCTCTTATTCACTCTCTTTTGGACTACTGCAACTCTCTTCTGGTCGGTCTCCCTCTTACCAAACTTTTTCCTCTCCAATCCGTCCTGTCCAGCAGCTTCACCGATGCCTCCATCTTGTGCCAGTCATTACACTGGTTGCCCATTCAAAACAGGGTCCAATATAAACTCATCGCTCTCACCCACAAATCTCTCCACAGTTCTGCACGGCCTTATATTTCCTCTCTCATCTCTATCTATAGCCCTACACATGCCCTCTGTTCTAAAAATGACCTAAGACTAACATACCCCATTATCCGAACCTTGCACCTCCGTCTCCAAGACTTCTTTCTTGCTGAGCCAGTTCTCTGGAATGCACTACCCCAGACGATCTGACTGATGGCTAGCCCCCACGTCTTCAAGCGTGGCTTTAATGACCCATCTCTTTAAACAAGCCTACCACCTCAACTACTCATAAACTAACTTTCCCCTGTTCCCTCCTTCTAAATATTATTCAAAATCTGCTCCCGACCATTCATCTGTCTCCACACCCTCCATGCACACGATAACTGCACTCGATACTTGATTATTGCACTTAAACATACTGGCTGATGACTGGATCATGCAGATTTTTATGAAAATTCCTATTTATTATAATTGCCAGACCTGAAATAACAAGCACTTTTCTCCTATTGTGTGAACCCATTTCCTTGTAGAATGTAAGCTTGCGAGCAGGGACCTCACTCCTAATGTAACTGTTTAAACTGTCTCACCTTGTATTGAATTTATTGTATGTACATGTCCCCACTTAATTGTAAAGTGCTGCGGAATATGTTGGGCTGTATAAACAAAAAATTATTATTATTTATTATTATTGTTTTTTCCTTCCTTTATGTTTTTTTCCTTCCTTTCCTATACGTAGGCACCATGAACTTTAGATGTTCTTTTTTATGTATTTATGCAGTTCGTACTGTCATATTTACTTACACACATTTCTAAAACATTTTTGTATGAATAATTATACTGCCATTTTTATATTATGGCTTTTATTTTTACTACATTATGACTTATCCCTACAATATGTATCCCTGTCTTGTTTCATTAATTAGACTGTATCTCATTTTGTGCAGCATGTTGTGCCCCTCTGTATTTTGGTCGTGTATTTCTTCTTGGAAAGCACATCTTTCTCTTTAATGTACATTCCATTGTGAAATGCACATCCTGTATAATAGTGTATACTTTGTTCATATGCCTCTTACTTTTAGCCATCTCTGACAGTAGATTCCATCTTAGCCAGCATGGCATTTCTTGACATATCAGCTCCTTTTTGTGCATGTATTCACCCACATTTTGTCACCAACTTTTGGACATAATTTCCAATGGTGTCATCCACTTTGACACACACGCCTTTCTGGGTGCAACATATAATCATATGTGCATATACTTTCTCCACCCTTGTCAGACATCACTTCCAGCGGTGCTGCTCATTTTGACAGACACGCCATTGTTATTTCCTGCACAACTTATTTGTTTAATCATGTTTTCCACTTCCTCTTCTTGCCGGCGACCATCTACACATTAACTAGCAGGTAGATTTTATATTTATTACTTACAAACTTGAATATTAATTGCCAAACTAGCTTCCTATAAATACTTATCTGAGTGAACTTACAAGCCCCTCTGAAGAAACTGCCTTCTCCCTATCTTTTCATATCTTTCTGGTTAGTAACATCAGTTGCATGTCTATATGGACCATGGTATTTGACCTGTTATAATATATGTTTACACTTGCAACAGAATTATTATATAGGATTAGTGTTGAGCGAGTATGTTCTGTCCGAGTATGCTCGGGCCGAGCTCCGAGTATTTATAGCTGCTCGGTGATATGGTTGAATCGCTCCCGTGTGCATGATTTGCAACTGTTTGACAGTTTTATTACATGTGAGGAATGTGTAAGAAATAGACATTCCTCACATGTAATAAAACTGTCAAACAGTTGCAAATCATGCACACGGGAGCGATTCAACCATATCACCGAGCAGCTATAAATACTCGGAGCTCGGCCCGAGCATACTCGGCGAAAGGGTTAATAGAACATACTCGCTCAACACTATATAGGATTATTTGTCCTATTCTCATGCTCTATTGCCAAACATAGGGCATTTGTTACCTATACATCTTTTTATTAACTATTCATTGTTATTATACTACCCATGTACAGTACTTGGATCCATGTATTAAATTGTATTTTGATGTTTGTTGAGGTTTGGATTTCCACATATATTTTTATATGGAGACCTACTTGGTTATTTTGCACTTTTAATGTAAGTTTTTCACTTTGTTCATCTAATGAAGACTTTTATGTTCATGTATTTGTGTTGCCTTATCATATTATGGGTGGACTAGTGCTCTTTTAATGCACCACTTTATTCTCATTTATTGAGTGACTGTAATGTGCTGCACATAAAATATGGTGGGACTGTTCTAAACAGAAGCATTGATTGAGACATAGTATGTTCCACTTATTAGAAATTCAGTGATAGCCATAGAGTGGCCTCTCCTCAAACTTCTCCACTTTGCACGCTACCTGTTTTGTTCAAATTCATTAGGAGATATGTGTTACATTAATTCAGGGGTGGGAAATCTTTTTCCTGCCTAAGGCCATTTTGATATTATTTATACCATTCATCGGGAGCCGTACAAAATTATCAATTTGAAAATTTACCCGTTATATATTGGGTCAAACATTTAATTAACTCACCCTTAATGTGATGGCTGAAAGTGCTTCTATTTCATGAGATGTGTGATGTCAAGTGGTATTGATCATGTTGCTACTCATAACTGCTTTTCCAGATTTGCGTCCGTCTGGAGCGCAGGCGACTCTTTGTGATGATAAGTTTTGTAGAGAAGTCACAGAGGTAAGTTGTATGGAACACAGAGACTGCCGTACACACATCACATATGAGACACAGAGACTGCCATATAAGCATCACATAGGAGACAGACACTGCTGTATACACATCACATAGGAGACAGAGAGAGCTAGATATATAACACATAGGAAACACCAAGACTGCCATATACATTACATAAGAAACACAGAGACTGGCATATTCATCACATCGGAAAAACTGAGACCGTGGTATAAATCACCTAAGACACACCGAGACTGCTGTACATATAACACATAGGAGACACTGAGACTGCTGTATAAACATCACATAGAAGACACAGACTGCTGTTTATACCTCACATAGGAGACATCGGGGCTGGAGTATATACATCAAATAGGATACACTAAAGCTGGAGTATATACATCGCAGGAGACATGGGAGATGCGGTATATACTGTACATCACAGGAGAAATGGGGCTGCGGCATAGACATCAAAGCAGACATTTTTTAACTGGAGCATAGACATCACAAGAGACATCGGGCTGCGGAATAGACATTTTGGAACTGGGGCATAGACATCACAGGAGATATGGGGCAGCGGTATAAACATCACAGGAGACATGGGCTGCAATATAGACATGACAGGAGATGCTGTGGCTGCAGTATAGACATCACAGAAGATGCTGATTTTGCAGTATAGACATCACAGGAGATGCAGAGGCAGCAGTATAAACATCACAGGAGACACCAGGGCTGTGGTATAGACTTCACAGGAGATGCTGGGGCTGCAGTATAGACATAACAGGAGGGTCTGCCGCTGCTGTCTCCTCCTATGGGATGGGAGCGCATTGCGCGCTAACTCCCCATGCAGAGTACATCCTGACGCTGGCACTGGCTAATTTCAGGGCATAATCTTTCAGTGCACATGCTGCAGCGTTCAGTGGTGCATGCTGCTTGTGCACCCTCACAGAGCAAGACAATATTGAAGGGACGTCAGCCATCAAAATGCAGCTGCCAGCCCAAGCACTGCAGTCCTCGCGAATCTGCCCGGAGGCCAGAGAAAAGGTCACATTTAAAGCGCCATGGAATGAATGGCGCTATAATAATAAATAATAATAATAATTGGGGGCCGTAAATGGCCCGCAGGCCTGAGGTTCCCCACTCCACCTTGCAAAACTGCAAATACACTGTAGTAGCTTAATGGGTCCAAAAGCTTAACTCCATCATGAGGATGGAAGTACTGGAAGTTGAGGACTACTTGAAACGACAATTTTTGAGTCACTTGGCATGCATGGTTGGGTTTTGGTATTCCCCATTCTTCTTCCTACCACCTACCACTTCCCCCTTTTTATTTCTTCTTTTCTTTCTCTTCTTCTACTTCTTCTTCCTTTTTGTTCTTCCTTTTCTTCTTTCCTTTCCATGTATACCTAGAATAGGGGGTTATTTTTATGCCAATTTTATAAAGAAGATAGTACTATTTGCTTTTTCCAAGTTATTTGATCTGATTTAAGTGTCTGATTGTACATTTCTCCATCTCAATACTCTATAATACCTTACTTTTTGGATGTTGCTCCTTGCAAAACTGCAAATACACTGTAGTAGCTTAATGGGTCCAAAAGCTTAACTCCATCATGAGGATGGAAGTACTGGAAGTTGAGGACTACTTGAAACGACAATTTTTGAGTCACTTGGCATGCATGGTTGGGTTTTGGTATTCCCCATTCTTCTTCCTACCACCTACCACTTCCCCCTTTTTATTTCTTCTTTTCTTTCTCTTCTTCTACTTCTTCTTCCTTTTTGTTCTTCCTTTTCTTCTTTCCTTTCCATGTATACCTAGAATAGGGGGTTATTTTCATGCCAATTTTATAAAGAAGATAGTACTATTTGCTTTTTCCAAGTTATTTGATCTGATTTAAGTGTCTGATTGTACATTTCTCCATCTCAATACTCTATAATACCTTACTTTTTGGATGTTGCTCCTTATCTGGACTTTATATGCTTATCCTGTTTATATTGTTATAATGTTTTCTTTACAAATTAAAAACTGATTAAACATTAAAAAATAACCTCATTGATAGAATGCCAAGGAGTATAAGTTTGTGTAGTTCTTTCTGTGCATGGTGGTCATACTCAATGCTGAATAAATTGAGATGTTTTGAAAGCTTTGCTTCCAATTTTTCATCCTTTGCATATCATTAACATGTCTGTCCATTCTGTGATTTCCATGATTCCATGACTTTTCCTTTATGGTGCTGCAATTCAATGTTGAGGATTGTATTTTCTGGCCTCAGATTCAGCAATGGATTGGTCTCAAGTAGTGTTGAGCGATACCTTCCGATATCAGGAAATATCGTATCGGATTGGATCGGACCGATACCCAAAAAGTATCGGATATCGCCGATTCCGATACCGGAAACCAATGCAAGTCAATGGGACACAAATATCGGAATGAAAATAAACCCTTTCTTTCCTTGTAGGTTAATTCTACATGAAGTAAAACAACTAAGAATAATGTAGAATGTAATACATGAAAAGCCGGCAATTCATCAGCGGCATACACCGGTACCCGACAATTTAGAACAGAAAGAATAGAGCTTCACACAAAGATTAGATAGATAGAAACATGTCAGTCACATATATATGAAGTACAGTGACAGTGTTGCTTACTGTACTTGTCATTTAGTGTAAAGGATTTATTTAAAAAAATAATTGTGTTTTCATGCACTGTCTCTTTAAAAAAGCCGGCCGGCAATTCAGCTGCGGTACCCGACAATTTATAACAGACAGAATAGAGCTTCACACATAGATTAGATAGATAGAAACATGTCAGTCACATATATATGAAGTACAGTGACAGTGTTGCTTACTGTACTTGTCATTTAGTGCTAAAATAAAGGATTTATTTTAAAAAAAATTGGCGTGGGGTTCCCCTTAATTTTAGTCTCTAGCGGAGGTTAAGCAGACGGCTGGGGCAGATGTTTGAAGCCTGGGAAGGGGGTAATACCCACGGAGCTTCCCAGGCTACTAATATGAGCCCCCAGCTGAATACCTAGCCTTTACTAGCTATTAAAATGGGGGACCCCCTCAAAAAAATGACTTAGGGTCCCCCCTAATTTAATAGCTAGCAAAGGCTAGGCAGACAGCTGGGGGCTGACATTAATAGCCCAGGAAGGGTGCCATGAATATTGGCCCCCTCCCAGGCTAGAAACACCAGCCGTCAGCCGCCCCAGAAATGGCGCATCCATAGGATGCGCCAATTCTGGCACTTAGCCTCGCTCTTCCCACTGCCCTGTAGCGGTGGCAGTGGGGTAATAGGGCTGGGGTTGATGTCAGCTTATAATGCCAGCTGACATCAAGCCCAGGTTAGTAATGGAGAGGCGTCTATAAGACACCCCCATTACTAACCCCATAGTCAAAGTTAAAAAAAAACCACAAACATCCAGAATAAAGTCCTTTAATTGAAATAAACACACAATTCTTTATTGTTCTAAATTAAACTCTACTTACCATCACGCCCATTCCAGCTGAAGCCAACGATCTCCTGCAATAAAAGAAAAATAATAAAGCAACCTCATCCTTACCTTTCCATGGTTCCCAGGACAGCTTCAGCTCTGCTACATCGAGATGACAGGCTGGACCGCAGCAGAACGCTGCCATCCAGCCTGTCATCCCGCAGACACTGAGAAGCGCAGGCATGCTTGCGCTCCTCAGTGTCTCTCTGTGACGGCATCCAGATGAGCCGAGTTCATGTCCAATGAACTCAGCTCACCTCATGCACGTCACTGACAGCGTGGGAGAATTCTCCTGCACTCAGCGCTTCAGCGTGAGAATTTTCCCACGCTGTCAGTGACGTGCATGAGGTGAGCTGAGTTCATTGCACATGACCTCACCTCATTCACGTCACTGACAGCGTGGGAAAATTCTCACGCTGAAGCGCTGAGTGCAGGAGAATTTTACCACACTGTCAGTGACGTGCATGAGGTGAGCTGAGTTCATTGGACATGACCTCGGCTCATCTTTATGCCGTCACAGAGAGACAATGAGGAGCGCAAGCATGCCTGCGCTTCTCAGTGTCTGCGGGATGACAGGCTGGATGGCAGCGTTCTGCTGCGGTCCAGCCTGTCATCTCGATGTAGCAGAGCTGAAGCTGTCGTGGGAACCATGGAAAGGTAAGGATGAGGTTGGTTTATTATTTTACTTTTATTGCAGGAGATCGTTGGCTTCAGCTGGAATGGGCGTGATGGTAAGTAGAGTTTAATTTAGAACAATAAAGAATTGTGTGTTTATTTCAATTAAAGGACTTTTTTCTGGGTGTTGTCTTTTTTTAAATACTTTACTAGAAATTCATGGTGGTCATGTCTAATATTGGCGTGACCCCATGAATTTCGGGCTTAGGGCCAGCTGATAATGCCAAGCTGGCCTTAACCCCTTTATTACCCAGTGAGCCACCGCACCAGGGCCCTGGATGAGTTGGGTACAGCGCCAGAAGATGGCGCTTCTATGAACGCGCCATTTTCCGGGGTGGCTGCGGACTGCAATTTGCAGCGGGTGGGGCCCAGAAAGCTTGGGCCTCCCTGCCCTCGGATTCCATCCCCCAGCTGCCTAGTTGTACCTGGCTGGACACAAAAATAGGGCGAAGCCCCACGTATTTTTTTTTTAATTATTTCATGAAATTCATGAAATAATTAAGAAAAAAAGGGCTTCCCTATATTGTTGTGTCCAACCAGGTACAAATAGGCAGCTGGTGGTTGGGGGCAGCCCGTTCCTGCCTGCTGTACCTGGCTGGACACAAATATAGTGCGAAGCCCCACGTCAATTTTTTTTTAATTATTTCATGAAATAATTTTTTAAAAAAAGGGCTTCCCTATATTGTTGAGTCCGGCCAGGTACAAATAGGCAGCTGGTGGTTGGGCGCAGCCCATTCCTGCCTGTTGTACCTGGCTGGACACAAATATAGGGCGAAGCCCCACATCAATTTTTTTTTAATTATTTCATGAATTTCCTGAAATAATTAAAAAAAAATTGATGTGGGGCTTCGCACTATATTTGTGTCCAGCCAGGTAAAGCAGGCAGGAACGGGCTGCGCCCAACCACCAGCTGCCTATTTGTACCTGGCCGGACACAACAATATAGGGAAGCCCTTTTTTTCTTTATTATTTCATGAATTTCATGAAATAATTAAAAAAAAAAAATACGTGGGGCTTCTCCCTATTTGTGTGTCCAGCCAGGTACAACTAGGCAGCTGGGGGCTGGAATCTGCAGCTCAGGGAGGCCCAAGCTTTCTGCCCCCCCACCCGGTGCAAATTGCAGTCCGCAGCCACCCCGGAAAATGGCGCGTTCATAGAAGCTGGATGCTGTACCTGGCTGGCATACAAAAATATGGCAAAGCCCACGTCAAAATTTTTGGGAAAAATTAATTAAAAAATAAATAATAATTTAGGGACTGCATCTTTATTGACTCCTCAAATGTCATTTAGTGTTAAAATAAAGGATTTATTTAAAAAAAAATTGGCGTGGGATCCCCCATAATTTTAGGCTCTAGTGGAGGTTAAGCAGACGGCTGGGGCAGATGTTTGAAGCCTGGGAAGTGGGTAATACCCACGGAGCTTCCCAGGCTACTAATATCAGCCCCCAGCTGAATACCTAGCCTTTAATAGCTATTAAAAAGGGGGACCCCCCCAAAAAAATAACGTGGGGTACCCCCTATTTAATAGCTAGCAAAGGCTAGGCGGACAGCTGGGGGCTGATATTAATAGCCCAGGAAGGGTGCCATGAATATTGGCCCCCTCCCAGGCTAGAAACACCAGCCGTCAGCCGCCCCAGAAATGGCGCATCCATAGGATGCGCCAACTCTGGCACTTAGCCTCGCTCTTCCACGCTGCCCTGGTGCGGTGGCAGGGGGTAATAGTGGTGGGGTTCATGTCAGCGCCAGCTGCCATGAAGCCCTGGTTAGTAATGATGGGCGTCTATAAGACACCCCCATTACTAACCTACAAAGTGTTAAAAAGAAAAAACACACTACACCCAGAAAAAAATAATTTATTTGAAATAAAACACACAATTTTATTTAATTCTTAGTTTACTAAATAAAAATAGTTACCTGTCCACGTTCCTGCGCTGATCTCCCATGCACAGCTGTCACATCTGAAGATGGTGACAGCTGTGCATGGCTGCTGTAAGCTCACACTGCCGGGAACACGTCCGCTCCCGGCAGCAGGAGCCACTGACTGAGGTCACCGGAGTGCATTCAGGCAGCGCAGCTCCGGAGACCTCCTTTACGGCACTGCTGTACCGTGGGAATTTCTCACGATACAGCAGGGCCGTAAAGGAGCTAACCGGAGCAGCGCTGCCTGAACTCCGGCGAACCCGCTTATGCAATGACGGGGCTGCTTTACGGCCCCGTCATTCTAGCGGCGGCGGCGGTTCAGAGCGGTCACATTCTATGTGGCTGCTCTAAACTGGAGATCATCGTGGGACACTCGTGGACTACTACGGAGGGGTAAGGATAAGGTTGTGGTTTATTATTTTATATTTTATTACAGGAGATCGATGGCTTCGGGGAATTAGGTGTCTAGGTGAGTATAGGTGTAGTTTTTTATTTTTTACTCTATTTTAGTTGGCGATCGGCGGGGACAGGTAATGTATAAACTAATTTATTTTAGGTAACCACTGGCCACCAATGACATGTATTTAAAATTTATTGGGGACACAGTAGGGCAATTTAAAAAGCAGGATCAGGCTGATGGGAACTACTGCTCCCATCGAGCTGATCCTGCTGGCACGAGTGGACGTGGGACAGACATAGGCCGATGGGAGTAGTAGTGTCACATCGGCCTATGTCTGCCTGCACGCACACACCCGCAGGCATCGCACAGACACCGCACACACTCGCAGACACACGCACAGACACCCCGCACACACTCGCAGACACCGCGCACAGACACCCACACACACCAATCATGACGGGCTGATCGTCTGGGAGGTGAGGCTGACCTGTGCGGCCGTGGGAAAGTTCATGTGAGTTCATGCAATGCAGTCAAGCATGAACTCGCGTGAACCCTCTGAGGGCACCGCGGCGACTTCAAATGAACAGCTGATCAGCATCACCTGATACCTCAGCTGTTCATTTGAAATAACCGGCGGGAGAGTGCAGCACAGAACGGGAAATCCGGCGGTGAAGTCTTTTCACTGCCGGCTTCCACGCCCGGTTCCTTCGCTCCCCGCTCCTTGGTGCTGCGCTTCCCGCCCGGTCCTAACTTACGATCGGGATGGGAGGTGGCGAGGGGAGCGGAGGATCGGGGTGGTAGGCTGCGGGGAAGCAGTATGGGGCTGTGTGATTGTTTAAAAGCCGGCGGCTTTTTACCGCCCGCCGGCTTTTAAACGATCAGGAGAATTCTCCCACGCTGGGATGGCATTCTGATGACAGGCTGGATCTCAGCTGAGCGCTGCCATCCAGCTTGTCATCCTTCAGAGACACTGCAGAGCGCAGGCATTATGGGAACTTCTGATTCCGGTATTCGATATTGTAAAAGTATCGGAATTAAGTATCGGAATTCCGATACCGCGAATATCGGCCGATACCCGATATTTCAGTATCGGAATGCTCAACACTAGTCTCAAGTGCTTATACAATGGACATTTGTAGAATCCTTAGCAGAAAAAATCTCTTTCGGGTTCATGAACACAAGAGTAACCAAACAGAGAGGACATTCCTGCTTTTTTGAATTAAAAGAATATTTTCAGAATCTTTATTCCAGCTTATTTAAAAAGACATTCCAGGCACAATCCAATCTAAAATTATAGCATTTTCCTATGCATTTCAGGTAAAACTTAGTCCTTATTCTTGGATCATGCTAATAAAAATATACCTTGTTAAAATAGTAAGCAATACTCCTCAAAGAGGATGGGCGTTTCAGGTTTAGAGTGAAAAACAATTAGAAGCAGGTGTGGTTCCTTCGCAATCTATACCCATAAAAAGCACCTATATTTATATATCATGAAAAGACATACAAAAATATGACAAACTTTAAAGTGGCTTGTTGGGCAAGCACATTGGGCAATAAAATATCTCAGTCATTTTGAGTGGCGTACTCCCCGTAGAACATGGTTACACCATTAGGGCATCCTCAGATGTGGGGGTACTCCTGTAAAATGCTCTTCTCTCTAGAATTTTTTCTAATTCTACCAATACTCAGTCTTTTAATATCCAAAGAAATGTTAACAGTAATGATGAGAAAGCATGCTCGCTACTGCTCGGTGCTCGCCCGAGCATCTCACCGCTCGCAGAGTATTTCCGGGGTTGTTCGGCGGGAGCTCGGGTCTCCTTCCTGCATGTTTGGCACTCTTTACAGAGCCAATTAACATGCAGGGATTGCCTGCCACTCAGTGTAATGCCACAGCCATGTTGGTTGTGGCATTACAGTGATTGGCTAGCCACACAGCACCATCAGGTCTATATCAGACCTGGTGCCGCCATGCTCATCACAGTCACTCCGGAATCAGACAGTGTAGGGAGAGGTGCTGCTGAGTCAGGGAGAGATTTGTTTGCTTCTAGTTAGTGTATGTGTACCAAACTATATTAGAGACTCATATCCATCTCAACAAACAGTCCTTCTGAGGACTAATCCATCTGCAGAGATATCAGGCAGGCAGTGTATATAGGCAGGCAGGGTATATAGAAGATTGCAGTGCACATAATACAAGAGGCTCCATTCCAGTTTTGTCTGCTGTTGCTGTTAGATATTTCGAGAAATAGGCCCAGGTCTCAGGGGCCAGGAATAATTTATTTTGGATCTTAATCCTCACTATTTGCTTAAAAAGCAATCCAGAGAACACCGTTTTTCTGCCCCATTTGCTTGTTGGCACTGCAGAATACAGCCAGGTCGTTTCCATATTACAGCGCTAAAAATCCAGATATTTAAAACTGTGGTTTGTCTGTCACATGGATCACATTTAATTGCGCTAAAAATGCTGCCATTTCTGGCCTCCATGAAAAAATGTTTTCAGTGTTTCAGTGAAGCAATTGACACCAGCTTGCTGTTCAAAATAGTTAAATACAGGCCAGGTATTTAAAACTGTGGTTTGTCATCACACAGATCACATATACGTTTTCAGAAAATACTGCCATTTCTGACCATCATTAAAAATTGTTTCAGTGTGTCAGTGAAGCAATTGACACCAGTTTGCTGTTCAAAATAGTTACCTACAGGCCAGGTATTTAAAACTGTTTTCTCCATCACACGGATCACATATACGTTTTCAGAAAATACTCCCATTTTTGACCTCCGTTAAAAAAAAATTTCAGTGTGTCAGTGAAGCAGTTGACACCAGTTTGCTGTTCAAAATAGTTACCTACAGGCCAGCTATTTAAAACTCTGGTTTGTCCGTCACAAGGATCACATATTAGTTCACTCCAAATTCATTCATTTGTAGTGAGCGTGGAAGATATTGTCATTCATTTAAAATGGGCAAGGCATGTGGCAAGGGACAGGGAACTAGACGTGATGGTGATGGTGCATGTAGAGGCCGAGTACGGGGGCAAGCTGAAATTGTGCCACAACAAACACACACATCTTCTCGCTTGACCTTCCTGTCCCAATTAATAGGGGACGCAGAACACCACTAATGAAAACAGAGCAGTCTGAAAAGGTTATTGGTTGGATAGCAGATAATGCTTCCAGTCACTAAGCCACCACCACCTTGTCTTCCACACGATCAAGTCTCAGTAGCTGTGTGAGTCTGGACCGCATATTCCTCAACCTGAACCTCCTTCATTCCACCATGCCGAATGCCCAGAGACAAGTGATCCCACACTTGGACACACCGAAGAGCTGTTCACTTTTCCATTTATAGATTCGGGCCTCTCTCCTGGTCCACTTGAAGCGGGGCAAGAGGCCCGGGGCATGTAGCGATGCCCAAAAATTTGAGCAGCAATGGTCAGACGAAGGCGACGGTGGGAAAGTGTCACAAGAGGTGGACGATGATGAGACACAATTGCCAGAAAGTCAGGAGGAGGACCAGAGTGCGTAAGTGGAAGACGAGGTGGTGAATGATATAATAACTGACCCAACCTGGCAGGAGGACATGCAGAGCAAGGAGAGGAGCACACAGGGGGAGGGACGCAGAGCACCCAAACAGGCAGGAAGAAGCAGTGTGGTGGCAGCAGAAAGAAGGCAGGCAATCATTTCCCGTAACACCAACACAAAGGAAGTTGCCAGTACAACTGTTAGGTCTTCCCAAGTCTGGTTGTTTTTTAGACTGCCGATAACCCCAAAAAGGCCATTTGCACCACCTGCCAGGCCAGCATCAGCAGGGGTGGCAAAACGACCAGCCTGACCACCACCAGCATGATCAAGCACATGGCAACAAAGCACCCGACTTTGTGGGCCGAACCCCAGAGTCCAGGAACAGTGTCTGCGGATGGCACCACTGCTTCTTCTGCTGTTGTGCATGCAAGCCAATCCCCTGTCCATGGTGCATGCAAAGATGCCTCCTGCCTTACACCTGTCATTGCACACTCTCAAGTAGCAGCATCAGGAAGCATGTCCACGTGCTTGTCCCAGCGCAGCGTTCAGTTGACCATACCCCAGTCCTTGGAACGCAAGCGCAAATACGCATCCAACGACCCACAGGCCACAATACTAAATTTTCACATTTTGCGACTGCTTGCGCTAGAAATATTGCCTTTTAGGCTCATGGAGACGGAAGCATTCCACAACCTGATGATGGCGGCCGTTCCTCGGTACTCAGCCGCCACTATTTCTCCCGGTGTGCCATCCCCGCATTACACGAGCACGTGTCCCAAAATATTAACTGTGCCCTCAACAACGTAGTTACCGGGAAAGTCCACATAACCACGGACACGTCGGCAAGTGCTTGTGGGCAGGGACAGTACATTTTTCTGACGGCACACTGGGTTAACATAGTGGAAGCCGGGACCCAGTCGGACCTTGGGACCGAACACGTCCTCCTAACGCCAAGGATCGCAGGCCCTAGGTCAATCAGGGTTGCCCCCACAGTCAACAGCTCCTGCACCTCCTCCTCCTCAGCGTCCTCCTCCTCTTCAGCCTCCATCTCCGAAATGACCACATCAGTCACAAGCTGGAAGCACTGCAGCACTGCCTCGGCCAAGCAGCAACAGGCTGTGCTGAAGCTAATATGCTTAGGTGACAAACTGCACAATGTTGAAGAGTTGTGGACAGGTCTGAAAGAGCAGGCAGATCTGTGGCTCACACCACTGAACCTACAGCCAGGCATGGTCGTGTGTTACAATGGCCACGACCTGGTGGCAGCTCAGAGGCGAGGCGAGCTCACACACGTACCATGCCTGGCCCATGTGCTTAACCTCGTGGTTCAGTGATTTCTCAAATCGTACCCGGAGCTGCTGGATCTACTTGTTAAAGTACGCCGCCTGTGTGCCCATTTTAGAAAGTCACCTACAGCTTCTGCCACCCTTGCCGTGTTTCAGCAGCTTTTGCAGCTTCCGGCTCACAGACTGGTGTGTGATGTCCCCACGCGTTGCAAATCTACACTGCAGATGTTGGGAAGGATTTGTGAGCAGAAGAGGCAGTTGTTGAGTACAAGCATCAACAAGGCCATCGGTATTCAGTTCAGACTCCACACATAAGACCTCAGGAGTGCACATGGATGTCAGACATATGTACCATCCTCCAAAAAGTTGAAGACTCCACCAAGATGGTGAGCAGCAATGACGCCATAATTAGAGTCACCATCCCGCTTCTCTGTGTCCTGAAACGCTCTCTGCTCACAATCAAACAGGATGCATTGCAGGTGGAGCACGATGAGATGGAGCAAGGAACCATACAGGGTGATGACACACAGCCCAGCCTCATCTCATCCCAATGTGGATTGGGTGACAATGAGGAAGAGGAGGAAGAACAGGTGCTAGTTTCATGCGCTATTGACGGTACTACCTGCGCAACTGTCATACCGTCTGTTCAGCGTGAATGGCCTGAGGACAGAGAGGAGGAGGAGAGCATGGTCATTCATCCTCTTGGTGAGGATACGGAAGTCTTGCCTGTTAGTAGTCTGGCACGCATGGCTGAGTTTATGTTACGCTGCCTTTCCCATGACCCTCGCGTTCTCAAAACTTTGGGTGACAGTCATTACTGGTTGGTGAAACTTCCAGACCCACGCTACAAGGACAACTTTATATCTCTTATTGCTGAGGCAGACAGGTCTGCAAAACTGGGGCTGTACCAGAAGGCCCTTGTTGCGGAACTAATAAAAAAATTCCCATCTGAAAACGCTGGCGGCAGAGGTCATAGTTCGTTGTACAACCAAGGACTACAGGCAAGAAAGACAACTCCAATCCAGCAGAGGCAGGGGAACACTGTCAAAGTTCTGGGAGAATTTTTTCAGCCCCTCCCATCGCACAGGCGCTGAGGCGCGGGGTACTCTCACAAGGAGTGCAAAGTTTGGGAAGATGCTGAGGGAGTACCTTGCCGACCGTACCAACATCCTCTGTGATTCCTCTGTGCCTTATAATTTTTGGGTATCCAAGGTGGATACGTGGAATGAACTGGCTCTCTACGCCTTGGAGGTCCTTTCCTGCCCTGCCGCAAGCGTTTTATCAGAGAGGGTTTTTAGTGCCGCTGGTTGAATTATAACTGATAGGCGCAACCGCCTGTCAACTGAAAATGCTGACCGGCTGACTCCTATAAAAATTAACAATGGCTGAATTGGACCAGACTTCTCAACACCACCCAATGATAGCAGCGTAACATAAACTTAAATCTAGTGTATTTCTTTGGGAGGTGTATTTCCATGCACCTTTTCACACCAACACATGGGTATACGCTTCCTGATTTTGGCTATTTGATCTTGTCCTCCTCCTTCTCCTCATCCTCATCCTCCACTACCATATCACCAGGGTGACCGTGGTCCGTGATGCAACACCCACATAATTTTTTTAAAGTGTGTTTATGATGCCCGTACAAATTTTTTTTTATACAGTATGTTCATGTATACCTCCCAGGGGTAAATGTTTGTCAGCCCATACACTTAGTACATGGGCATTACAAGTATAGGAAATCCGCTCCTTTCTAATGGGAACATTTTTTTATGAGGCCCTCTAAGTCTCTTCTAAGGGGAATTGGAGTGCCTCCCAATTTTTGGCAGCCATTTCTTTCACTTCATAGGCCAACACTATGGGAGACCCACTTCCTAATAATAGGAACATTTTTTCATGAGGCCCTCTACGTCTCTTCCAAGGGGCATTGGAGTGCCTCAAAATTTTTGGCAACCCGTGCATTCACTGCATAGGCAAACACAATGGGAGACCCACTTCCTAATAATGGGAACATTGTTTTCAGGAGGCTCTCTTCTAAGTCTCTTCAAAGGGGTATTGGGGTGCATCCAAATTTTCAAAGTGATATTGGGGTGCGTCCAAATTTTGGCAGCCCTGCCACTCTCTGGAAACGCAATCACAGTATAGGAGACCCACTCTTAAGTAATGGGAACAATAAAACATAGCCGGCTGATGGCTCTCTAAGAATAGTGAGGGCCGACTGCTGGCCCTTTAAGAATAGTAAAGGCCGCCTGATGGCCCTAAAAAAATAGGCTTTGTGACTTTCAGAGTACCTCCTTCATAAATGAAACATGATGTGTCTGATGATATCTCACACACCACATGGCCAGATAAGGTTGTAAAATGTTAACATGACATTTCCTGGTGAATGCATTTGTCACGGTTAAAAGCAATGCAAAAGTGCAAAAACACATCAAAAACGCTACGTGTAGACATAGCCCAAGGTGTGGAGGAGTATTTTTGGTTTTGGTTATTTATTTTGCTTTATATACAAGTGATTACCCTGGAAGGGATGTTCCTTAACATATTCCCCAGGAAAATCCATTTTGAGTCTGTAAAAGTGGCGTAAGACCTCTGACAACGTTGTTGACAGAAGTGATCTGGGAGTCAGAAATGCTTCCAGGGGTCTTCCCCATGCTGTTTCCATGTCATTTGAGTACTGTTCCCATCGTTTGGGCAATTTTTAGGCCCTCTGAAGACTGCCGGGGGGAGCCGCCTGAAAAATGCTCGAGTTTCCCATAGACTTACATTGGGCTCATTGCTCGGGTCGAGCATCCGAGTATTCCAATGTGCTCAACCCGAGCATCAAGCACCTGAGCATTTTAGTGCTCGCCCATCACTAGTTAACAGTAATTTTAACCATATAGTTAATTGCTCAGAGTGTAACATTATGTATGTGAGAAAGCTCTTAAAAAAACAAGCGCATCCTTGAACATATTAACTACATTATCTATCCCTCTGATCGACAAACCTTCAATAATGCATAACATTTTTTACCATGTCATTCTGGTAATATTTAGAAATTCAAGTTTTTGGAATAGAAAAACTCACTAAACCACAAAGGGAAGGAGAGTTCAAACATCCCCTCGTTACCAGGGAAACATTTTGGGATTTTAAATTTATAAACTAGAGCTGCTCAGGGAATGAACATTAAGAGAGATGAAATATTTTATTATGTACTCAGTTTTTAAGAAATCATAAACTTTCACATCACATTTTTATGCAAATGATATCAAGTCCTTGTTCTCATTTAACCTAAATATGGTCTTGGCTACCGGTTTTGTTGGTTTTGTTGCAGATACTTGCATATTTGGAATCTCATATGGGGTTTAATCGATAGATTGCTGTTATAATGATATAAGGTTCTCATATGACATTTTGAGAGAAAAATATTTATTTACACTGCAGGCAGAAAGAGATAAACCGTCTCTATTCAGACTTTCATACCAGTCACAATGGATAGTATTTACTTCACCTTGCCAGTACTGGGATCGATGGGGGCTACACCAGAAGAAGCAGTCTTCACAAAATTGCATTAGAGATGAAAGGTGGCACTCTCTGTCACGAAAAAACTTCTTTATTTAAGCAAGATTAAAACATGGATGCAGGGAAGCAGGTCACATGGAGGACGAAGGCCTTTTCGCATCTAAGTGACGCTTCAACGGGTCTAAGTACCCGAAATGGCCGTCATCCTCCATGTGACCTGCTTCCCTGCATCCATGTTTTCATTTTGCTTGAATAAAGACGTTTATTTACACTGATGAGCAAAAGGGTAACAATATTTAGAACTTTTGACTTTCAGGTTCCATATCTCACCATCCATTACTTCTTCAAATGTGAGACTAACATCATTTTATAGACAATCATCTTGGCTATCTCATAAATTTGACTTGAATTCAGCATATGATCAGTTATGCTGATTCTTGTCATTTCACTGCATTGTTACTGTTTTGCTCGACTTCAATATCGTCATAAGAACCATTGGCTCGAGTTTGCAAAAAAGTACGAAAAGTGGACAATAAAAGATTGGAAACGGGTGATTTGGAAGCAATAAGATGAAAGTCAATAGATTAGTCTCTGATGGAGGCAAATGGGTCTGCAAGAAACAAGGGAAAAAGGGGATAATAGATCGAGAAATTGAAGGAACTGTCAAGTTTGGTGGAGGAAGGTGGATGATATGGGGTTGTTTCACAGCCAAAAGCATTGGATACTTGACCAGGATCGATGGTGGTCTCAAAGCTTAGCAATATGTGAGTATCCTACAAGACAAGTTACTTTGTACACTCGAGTACTATGGGTATGAAAAAGACGACATAGTGCTCCAGCATGACGATGACATAGTGTTCCAGCATGACAACGACCCAAAGCATACACCAAGATTGGCAAAGAAATGATTCAATGACAATGACGTAGAAGTGCTGGATTGCCCCCACAAGCCCCAGACCTCAAACCAATCGAACACTTGAAGAAAAATCTGTATACACCTAAGCGAGTCGACCAGTATGTACCAACTTTGGGAACGTATTGAAAAGACCTGGGATCAGATTTTGGTCAAGATATGTTTGAATCTGATTGAAAGCATGCCCAGGAGGATTCAAGCAGTGTTGAAAGCCAAAACTGGATTTACAAAATACTGACAAAATAATAGAAATTTAGATTTTTAAGAGCAAAATAGTAACAATGCAATGATATCACAAGAATCTGAATAACTAATCATATTCAAAATAGTTGCAAGTCAAATTTATGTATGAGATAGCTAAGATGATTGTCTATAAAATGATGGTAGTCTCACGTTCAAAGCAGTATTTTACATTTACATCATTTGACATACGGTGAGGTTTTAATACTTGAGGTTAGGACCATCCCGAATAGGGTCACCTTGATGTTGTGGGGTGGCTTTTATGGTTTTTTTAATCAAAATTATGTTAACTGAATACCCTATGTTATTTTGATGCACTATTGCTATTTACTTATTTACTGCAGGGCATTTGCTCATTTTGTTTTTATCATAGGTTTTGTTTATAAAATGATGGTAGTCTCACGTTCGAAACAATAGTGGATGGTGAGATATAAAGCCTGAAAGTCAATAATTCAAAACATTGTTGCTCTTTTGCTCCTCAATGTATATAGAACAGTGATTATAGATTGTTTTTAATAGTTTTTTAAAAGGTAATCTGTCAGTAGGCTCCACCCCCTAAGCCATCTATATGGTCATGCAGGTTATAGGAAGCTGAATAAAATGATACCTTGATATCGGCGATCTGGTGTCTTATTCCAGAGAAATACAAGTTTTCCTTATATGTAAGTGACCTCTTATAGGCTGAAGGGAGGATGTTGCCTGAAGAAAACTCCACTTTGGGAGCTTATTAAAAAAGGGGACATTACCAGTGTAAGATAAATAACTGACACAGAACAGGAGAACTAAACTTTGTCTTCTTACAAACAAATTTGCTGCAGCTCTCACAGCTCTGCTGTATTCCTACACTATTGCAACCATGTCTGCCTGTGAGATCTAAGCTGAAGCTGAGAGGAAACTGCAGATGTGTCAGGTGTAATCACACACAGCTCTGCAGTGAGATCAGGAGAGCAGAGAGCGGCCATTACACATTACACTGGTAATGCCTCCTTCATGTAAACTAAGCTCTGGGGGTGGAGTTATCCTTCAGGCAACATCCTCCCATAGCCTGGAAGAGGTCATTTACATAAAGTGATAAAAGATGATTTCTCAACAACAAGGCATCTGATATGAGGCATACAGGTAGGACTTTTTCCAGCAGTCTATAATTTGTATGCTCATATTAATATTTTAAATAGGTCAAATGTGGTGACTAGTGATGAGCGAGCATGCTCGCCACTATTCGTTACTCGTCTGAGCATCACAGTGCTCGAGATGCTCGTTACTCGGTGAGTATTTTTTGAATGTTCGGGCGGGAGCTCGAGTACCCACCCCGCATGTTTGGCGCATTTTAGGCAGCCAATTAACATGCAGGGATTGCGTGACAGTTACTGTAATGCCGTAGCCATGTTGGTTGCGGCATTACAGTGATTGGCTAGTGGCATAGCATCATCAGATCTATATAAGACCCAGGACCCCATGCTTGTGACAGTCTACCAGTCAAAGACATAGATTAGGGAGAGCTGCAGCTGAGTGAGGGAGAGAATTGGCGGTTATTTTAAATAGAGATTCCACATCACTAATAGGAATCTACTCTAGCACTCCTTGTAAGGGCTCATTCTGAAGAAAATATTAATTCTGCTGATAGCACTACTTAGGCAGAGTTTGTCGAGAGCTAGTATAGTACATAATAGGGTCCATTGCACGTTCTTTCTGCTGCTGGAACTAATATCAATAGCCTTAGATATCAGGGCTAATAATATTAACTTTTTGCTCTTAATCCTGCTAATTTTGGTGAAAAGCAATATATTACACCATTTTTACTGCTCCATTTGCTTGGTAGCAGCATACAGCCAGATTTGGTTGATTTGAATAGCATTGCTGTATTGTGGAAGCAGAGAAACGTGTCCATCATCTCAGGTGGTCAAATATTACTGCAGTATTAATCCTGAATTTTTTTCCAATCTGCAAAAGATTATACTACATTTAAAGTCTTCGACTTGTGTATCCAAAATATATTCACACTTGTTCACTGACCAATAGTGTTGAGCGATACCTTCCGATATCGGGAAATATCAGATTGGATCGGACCGATACCCAAAAAGTATCGGATTTCGCCGATTCCGATACCGGAACCCAATGCTAGTCAATGGGACAGAAATATCGGAATAAAAATAAACCCTTTCTTTCCTTGTAGGTTAATTCTACAAGAAGGAAAACAACTAAGAATAATGTAGAATGTATTGGGGGAGGTGGGGGAGACAATAAAGGCATAGAGGTTTAGCCCAATCAAATGGAATAGCAGGAATTAATATTTTTTAAGACGTTCTGAGTTACGGAAATATTGAACATGTTAAGTTTTTTTATATTTTGTCAGATATTTATGTTTCACTACTTCCATGCTCTTCACCTTCTTTTTTACTTCTCCCACACTTTCTCCTTCATCATCCTCAGCATCAGCATCTTTTTCATCAACTTCTTCTTCACCTTCTTCACCTTCTTCGTATTATTCTTTTTTTTTACATTCTTCATATTCTTCTTATTCAACTATTATTCTTCTTCATATTCTACTTCTTCATCTTCTTCATATTCTTCTTCTTCATCATATTCTTATTTGTGAGAGGCATTCCTGTAGTTGTTATCTATAAAAGTTTGAACATTGCACCTTTCGTTCTGCCCATCACAAAAGATTTACAACAGGATTTGTCCGCGTTCAGTTTGGCCTGCAGCAGCAGGTCTTTTCCAGGGGCACCACGAGGAGGAACGGACTCACCCCCATACACTGCTTAGTCATCTTCTGCTTATAATGTAGATAATATCTTTTGCTCTGATTTTTAGTCTTATGCTTAATGTTCTTCCGCTTTTTGTTCTGCAGCTTCTTGTACTTCTGCTTCTTGGTTTTCTGTCTCTTGTTCTTCTGTATCTTGGTGGTTGTCTTCTTGTTCTTTGTCCTCTTGGTCAACTTCTTCAGGGTCATCTTCTTGGTCTTCTTCGGGGTGGTCTTCAGGGTTGTCGTCTTCAGGGTCGTCGTCTTCGGGGTCCTCGTCTTCGGGGTCCTCGTCTTCAGGGTCCTCGTCTTCGGGGTCCTCATCTTCTTCTGGGTGGTCTTCAGGGTCGTCGTCTTCAGGGTCATCGTCTTCAGGGTCCTCGTCTTCTTCGGGGTGGTCTTCAGGGTCATCGTCTTCAGGGTCGTCATCTTCGGGATCCTCATTTTCTTCGGGGTGGTCTTCAGGGTCCTCGTCTTCAGAGTCCTCGTCTTCGGGTTCCTCGTCTTCTTCGGGGTGGTCTTCAGGGTCCTCGTCTTCAGGGTCCTCGTCTTTGGGGTCCTCGTCTTCTTCGGGGTGGTCTTCAGGGTCCTCGTCTTCAGAGTCGTCATCTTCGGGGTCCTCATCTTTGGGGTCCTCGTCTTCTTCGGGGTGGTCTTCAGGGTCCTCGTCTTCAGGGTCCTCATCAGGGAGATCCAGAGGGATTACCAAGAACCATTTCAAAAAGCTTGAACTTGGAAATGTAGCAGAAGGTACAAGAACGCTGAGGAACTGCCGAGAACCAGCTGATGGCACTGGAACCCGGATGGGTAGCAGAAGGTACAAGAGCCAAAGGAACTACCGAGGACCAGCTGACGGTACTGGAACTCGGTTACTAAGCAAGAGGTACCTGTGCCAAAAAGCACTACCAAGGATCAGCAGACGTTGGTGGAACTTGGATACCGAGAAGGAGGCACCTAAGCCAAAGGCACTGACGAGAACCAGCTGACGGTACTGGAACCCGGAAGGGTAGCAGAAGGTACAAGAGCCAATGGAACTACCGAGAACCAGCTGACGGTACTGGAGCTCAGTTACTAAGCAGGAGGTACTTGTGCCAGAAAGCACTACCAAGGACCAGCAGACGTTGGTGGAACTTGGATACCGAGAAGGAGGCACCTAAGCCAAAGGCACTGCCGAGAACCAGCTGACGGCACTGGAACCCGGATGGGTAGCAGAAGGTACAAGAGCCAATGGAACTACCGAGAACCAGCTGACTGTACTGGAACTCGGTTACTAAGCAGGAGGTACCTGTGCCAGAAAGCACTACCAAGGACCAGCAGACGTTGGTGGAACTTGGATACCGAGAAGGAGGCACCTAAGCCAAAGGCACTGCTAAAAAACCAGCTGACGGTACTGGAACTCGGATGGGTAGCAGAAGGTACCCATGAAAAAAAAAGTTGCAAGGCCGCGAGCCGGCCTGAGTTACCAAAACCCACAGTCCTACAGGGGGTGCTTGTCCTATTAGCACTATGGAACCAGCCTTCATTGCCAGATCCCGCAACCCACATAGGAGTCACCTAAACTGCAGGCACCATAGAGTCCGCTAACCCGACCGCAACACGAAAGGACAACGCATTGGAGGCAAAGTGACGTTGACACTACCCGGAAACAGCTGGCGTGCTGGAACCAGGCTGGACAGGAGGGAGTACCCGTGCCAAAGACACTGCCGAGAACCAGCTAACGGTACTGGAACTCGGATGGGTAGCAGTAGGTACAAGAGCCAATCGAACTACCGAGGACCAGCTGACGGTACTGGAACTCGGTTACTAAGCAGGAGGTACCTGTGCCAGAAAGCACTACCAAGGACCAGCAGACGTTGGTGGAACTTGGATACCGAGAAGGAGGCACCTAAGCCAAAGGCACTGCAAAGAACCAGCTGACGGTACTGGAACTCGGATGGGTAGCAGAAGGTACCCATGAAAAAAAAAGTTGCAAGGCCGCGAGCCGGCCTGAGTTACCGAAACCCACAGTCCTACAGGGGGTGCTTGTCCTATTGGCACTATGGAACCAGCCTTCATTGCCAGATCCCGCAACCCACATAGGAGTCACGTAAACAGCAGGCACCATAGAGTCGGCTAACCCGACCGCAAGACAAAAGGACAACGCATTGGAAGCAAAGTGACGTTGACACTACCCGAAAACAGCTGGCGTGTTGGAACCAGGCTGGGCAGGAGGGAGTACCCATGCAAAAGACACTGCTAAGAACCAGCTGACAATACTGGAACCTGGATGGGTAGTCGAAGGTACAAGAGCAAATGGAACTACCAAGGACCAGCTGACGGTACTGGAACCCGGATGGGTAGCAGAAGGTACAAGAGCCAATGGAACTACCGAGGACCAGCTGACGGTACTGGAACTCGGTTACTAAGCAGGAGGTACCTGTGCCAGAAAGCACTACCAAGGACCAGCAGACGTTGGTGGTACTTCGATACCGAGAAGGAGGCACCTAAGCCAAAGGCACTGCCGAGAACCAGCTGACGGTACTGGAACAAAGATGGGTAGCAGAAGGTACAAGAGCCAATGGAACTACCGAGAACCAGCTGACGGTACTGGAACTCGGTTACTAAGCAGGAGGTACCTGTGCCAGAAAGCACTACCAAGGACCAGCAGATGATGGTGGGACTTGGATACCGAGAAGGAGGCACCTAAGCCAAAGGCACTGCCGAGAACCAGCTGACGGTGCTGGAACCCGGATGAGTAGCAGAAGGTACCCATGTAAAAAAAAGTTGCAAGGCCGCGAGCCGGCCGCAGTTACCGAAACCCACAGTCCTACAGGGGGTGCTTGTCTTATTGGCACTATGGAACCAGCCTTCATTGCGAGATCCCACAGCCCACATAGGAGTCACCTAAATTGCAGGCATCATAGAGTCGGCTAACCCGACCTCAACACGACAGGACAACGCATTGGAGGCAAAGTGACGTTGACACTACCCGGAAACAGCTGGCGTGCTGGAACCAGGCTGGGCTGGAGGGAGTACCCATGCCAAAGACACTGCCGAGAACCAGCTGATGGTACTGGAACCCGGATGGGTAGTAAAAGGTACAAGAGCAAATGGAACTACCAAGGACCAGCTGACGGTACTGGAACCCGGATGGGTAGCAGAAGGTACAAGAGCCAATCGAACTACCGAGGACCAGCTGATGGTACTGGAACTCAGTTACTAAGCAGGAGGTACCTGTGCCAGAAAGCACTACCAAGGACCAGCAGACGTTGGTGGAACTTGGATACCGAGAAGGAGGCACCTAAGCCAAAGGCACTGCCGAGAACCAGCTGACGGTACTGGAACCCGAATGGGTAGCAGAAGGTACAAGAGCCAATGGAACTACCGAGGACCAGCTGACGGTACTGGAACTCGGTTACTAAGCAGGACGTACCTGTGCCAGAAAGCACTACCAAGGACCAGCAGACGTTGGTGGAACTCGGATACCGAGAAGGAGGCACCTAAGCCAAAGGCACTGCCGAGAGCCAGCTGACGGTACTGGAACCCGGATGGGTAGCAGAAGGTACAAGAGCTAATGGAACTACCGAGAACTAGCTGACTGTACTGGAACTCGGTTACTAAGCAGGAGGTACCTGTGCCAGAAAGCACTACCAAGGACCAGCAGACGTTGGTGGAACTTGGATACCGAGAAGGAGGCACCTGAGCCAAAGGCACTGCCGAGAACCAGCTGACGGTACTGGAACCCGGATGAGTAGCAAATGGTACTCATGTAAAAAAAAGTTGCAAGGCCGCGAGCCGGCCGCAGTTACCGAAACCCACAGTCCTACAGGGGGTGCTTGTTTTATTGGCACTATGGAGCCAGCCTTCATTGCCAGATCCCGTAGCCCACATAGGAGTCACCTAAACTGCAGGCACCATAGAGTCGGCTAACCCGACCGCAACACGACAGGACAACGCATTGGAGGCAAAGTGACGTTGACACTACCCGGAAACAGCTGGCGTGCTGGAACCAGGCTGGGCAGGAGGGAGTACCCGTGCCAAAGACACTGCTGGGAAACAGCTGGCGGTGCTGGAACCCAGGGTAAATACTAAAAATAGAGAGGAGCCAGAGGCCTAATTGAAGCAAATTTAAAATCCGTAGTAGTGTGAATGTGGACAGAGCAGGAGAAATTGCCGTACGCACAGCAGGGGAACAGCTGACATTACTGAACCCCAATAACACGGCAGCAAGTGTTGACTGTGCAGACAGCACTTCTGAGCGCCAACTGGCAGTGTTGGAGCTCAGGGATAATACTGAAAACAGAGGAGCCAGAGGTGTAATTGGAGCAAGATTTAAATTAGTAGTACAGTGGATGTGGACAGAGCAGGAGAATTTGCCGGACACACAGCAGGGGAACAGCTGACGTTGCTGAACCCCAATAACACGTCAGCAAGCATTGACTGTGCAGACGGCACTTCTGAGCAGCAACTAGCAGTATTGAATCCCAGGGTAAATACTAAAAACAGAGGAGCCAGAGGAGTAATTGGAGCAAGTTTTAAATTAGTAGTACAGTGTATGTGGACAGAGCAGGAGAATTTGCCGGACACACAGCAGGGGAACAGCTGACGTTACTGAACCCCAATAACATGGCAGCAAGCATTGACTGCAGACGGCACTTCTGAGCAGCAACTGGCGGTGTTGGAGCCCAGGGATTACAGTTCAGGTGGTAGAAACATGAACACAACAGGAGACCTGGATACTGTTGCCAACCAATTATTTATTCTGGAAGAGGACTGGCAAATTCATGCAAGATCCAGGCCTTGTTCATTTTGAGAAAAGTAAGCCGGTCAAAATAATCAGAGGATAGTCGCATGCGACAGTCTGTTAGTACACCACCTGCAGCACTAAAGACGCGTTCCGATAATACACTAGCAGCAGGGCAAGCTAGCACCTCCAATGCATACTGGCAAAGCTCTGGCCATGTATCCAGCTTACAGACCCAAAACTTAAAGGGGGAAGAGCCGTCTGGGAGTACACTGAGAGGGCAAGACATGTAGTCTGTCACCATCTGACGGAAACTTTGCCTCCTGCTGACTGGAGCCGTCTGTGATGGTGTAGACATTTGTGACAGCAGGGACACAAACTTTGCCACATTTGGGCCATACTGGTCTTGCCTTGTGCTGAGGTGCTGCTTCTGCTCCCTCTTTGTGCAGAGCTTCCTCCACTGCCTCGATGCACTGAGCTGCTTTGTACAGCACTAGCAGCACTGCTCTCGGTTGGAATGGAGAACATGATGGAATGCACCAGTGCGTCTTGGTACTCCCGCATTTTACGCTCCCGGTTCAACGGTGTTATGAGGCTTTGTAAGTTGTCCCGGTAGCGAGGATCTAGGAGGGTGGACACCCAATAATCAGCCGTGTTGAGAATGTGGTCGATGCGGCGGTCGTTTCTCAGGCACTGCAGCATGAAATCAACCATGTGCTGCAGACTGCCAGCTGGCCAAGAAACGCTGTCCCCTGCTTGAGGCGTGATCTCTGCCTGCTCTGCATCACCCCACCCTCGCTCTAGATACTGACTACTAGAGCATTGTGTACCTCCCTCCTCTGGACAGATGTCTTCCTCCTCCATTGACTCCTCCTCATCCTCCTCACAAAGTGTCCCCTGCCTCGGCCCTTGTGAGGAACCACGTTGCGCAGACTGTAGAGAAGCAGATGGCATTTGTGACTCCTCATCCTCCACCTCTTCCAAAACCTCGTCCCTTAGTGCTTGCAGTGTTTTTTCAAGCAGGCAGATAAGGGAGATAGTCATGCTGACTAGTGCATCATCTGCACTCGCCATCCGCGTGGAATAATCGAAGGCACGCAAAACGTGGCAAATGTCCTTCATAGAGGCCCACTCAGTGGTGGTGAAGTGTGAACGGCGCACACTGCGACTTGTTTGCGCCTGCTGCAGCTGGTACTCCATTACTGCTGCCTGCTGCTCACACAACCTCTCCAACATATGTAATGTTGAATTCCACCTGGTGGGTAGGTCACATATGATGCGATGCTCCGGAAGACATAATCGTCGCTGCAGAGCTGTAATGCGCGATCTTGCGTTGCTGGAACGCTGCAAGTGAGCGCACTCTATGCGGACCTTGTGAAGCAGTGCATCAAGATCCGGATAGTCCCTCAAAAAACTCTGCACGACCAAGTTGAGCACATGTGCCAGACATGGGATGTGAGTGAGGTTGCCTAGGCCCAGAGCTGCCACCAGATTTCGGCCATTGTCACACACTACCATGCCTGGCTGGAGATTCGCTGGCACAAACCACACGTCGCTCTGCTGCTTGATGGCATTCCAGAGCTCCTGCGCTGTGTGGCTTCGATTCCCCAAATAAATAAATTTTAATACGGCCTGTTGACGTTTGGCCACGGCTGTGCTCATATCGGTCATCATAACAGGTAACCGTTCACGGGTCGATGTGGAGGTAGACCGTGACGGCTCCTGCAGCGCTGATTCAGAGGAACTGGAGTATGAGGAGGAGTCAATGTGTACAGACTGAATTCCTGCAATCCTTGGAGTTGGCAGAACACGTACAGCGCCACTCTCAAGATCTGTACCCGGCTCCACAACATTTACCCAACGGGCAGTGAGGGGAAGGTATCGTCCCTGTCCATGCTTACTGGTCCACGCATCAGTGGTCAGGTGGACCTTGCTACTGATGGCGTTTTGTAGCACATGTTTAATTTTTCCCTCCACATGCTGTTGCATGGCAGGGATGGCTTGCCTGCTGAAATAAAAGCGGCTGGGCACGATGTATTGTTGGACTGCCAATGCCATAAAGTTACGGAAGGTGTCAGTCTCCACCAGCCTGAATGATAGCATTTCAAGGGCCAGTAGTTTAGCAATGCCAGCATTCAGAGCCTGTGCTCAGGGGTGGTTTGCCGAGTATGGGCGCCTTTTCTCCCATGCCTGTGCTAACGATGGCTGTAGACTGGCCTGGGAGTGTGAGGATGACAGAGAAAGTGGTGCTGTGGGTGGAATTACACTGTGTCTCTGTACAACAGTGCCAGAGATTCTTCCATGGCGATCCTGTGAGGAAGCCGAACCTGCTGTGTGTGAGCTGGAGGAAGAGGCTACAACACAAGGTGAAGAGGTGGTAGGTGGCGCTGTAGGTTGGCCTAGGTCTTCAGTGTGTTTTTGTAACTCCACCATGTGCTTGGTCCGCACATGTTTCCACATATTTGTGGTATTGAGGTTGCTGACACTTTTCCCTCTTTTCACCTTCTGATTACACAGCTTGCATTTGACAAAGTAAATGTCATCTGCAACTGTGTCAAAAAAGGACCAGGCACTGCAACTCTTGGGAGCGCCGTTTTGGATTTTGGAAGAGCCATGCTCTTAATGGGTGCCGAAGTGGAGGCTACAGGCAACCAAGTCTGTCCCCTCCCTCTCCCTCCTTTCTGGGCTGTTCGGGGAATCTCTTCCTCAGAGCTGCTCCCACCACCTTCCTGTCCCTCACGCCATGATGGGTCAAGGACCTCATCATCTACACCACCCTCTTCAAACTGCTTCTCCTGGGTAGTCTCGACAGCACAGTACTGTCACGCTGTCTCTGTATACTGGAGGTAGGGGGCCTAAGCTGACCCTAAGCTGGGGCCCTGACTAATCCCTCAACCTGGAGGTACTGTTAAAGGTACAGAGGTCCAGGCCGCCAGCGTAACCCCTACCTCCTGAGGATCCCTGCACCTAAGTAATCTAGTCCTGAGAAGGACCCCGATCACAACAAAAGGGGACAAGTAATAATATGCCCACACACAGTACTTAGACGAACGAGACAGTACAAGGGAAAAACCAAAACCACCTTGCATACAAAAACTACACAACTACAACAGAGGGAACACCAACGGGAAAGGAGATAAATGATAAAGCGAGGAAGGGAAAAAACTCTCCGAATACACTTATCTCTGAAACTCCAAATACCACGATCCGCTCTGTTAGTCTGCATGAAATGCTTTCACCGACACTTCCCTAACAGACCAGCAGGCATTTGAAGGAGTCTCACTACAGCAGCATTGATTGCAGCTGGGCGAGGCTGGACCTCGTCTAGCACAGAGAGAGAGAGAATTAACTCCCTCACTGCCGAAAAACACAAAGCACCAAAAAGTCAGCTGCGAGAAGTCAGGCTGTGTAATCGTGAGAATCTTCGTGGCGACACACCCGTGACAAATACGCACCAGAAAGTGGCACCTGAGTCTCATCATCAGATGCGTACTGAGGTCTGCTGCTGACCATAGGCACTGGCCCACCCGCCTCTTCAGATTCAGAGAGACAAAATGGTTGCGCATCACTGCATACTACCTCTTCTTCAAATTCTCGAATTCTGCTTGGCTGGCCCCCTCTTTCCAAGCCAAGAGATTCAGAGAACAGAAGTAGAGATGGCTCCTGTCCAGGGCTCTCTGACTGCCTGGGCAATTTGGCAGGTGGTGAAGAGACAGATGGGTGCTCTTCAGTGCTCAGGACCTGAGAGGATCTGGAACTAATTGAAGTCGATGCGTTAGCTGGCATCCATCCGACAACGGCTTCAATTTGGTCCTCCCGCAGCAGTGGGGTACGGCTAGCTCCTACAAAGCTGCGCATAAAGAACTGTTCCCTGGTAAAACTGTGGGATGCATTGTCACTGGTGCCGGCAGCAGGCACAGAATCCCCACGTCCTCTCCCTGCAGGCACAGAATCCTCACGTCCTCTACCTGCAGAAACTCCACGCCCACGCCCACGACCACGACCACATGCCTTACTCCCTGCCTTCTCCCTGCCTTCTTCATCTTGGTAGACTGATAAATATAGGCAGAAAAGTACTAAGGGCTTAGTGTGCTTATTCCTGAACAGCTGCTAACAGGTATAAGAAACACTAATTTTATAAAGTGTGGACTAGACTTTAATATGAGCTAATGTGGCCTACACAACTGTAAAGTGGAGTGTTTTGTGAACTTTATTTAGGTTTTTTTTGTCACAAAACGACACTGGATGTGCCCAAAGATGTAATACCGATAGTATCACAAACTTTTTGTAGCTATTACAATGTAGGAAGGTAACCTACAATGCAATAGATGAGGCTACAAAAAATAGGCTAATACTAATCTGGCTGGGGCTGCGGGGCACAATTCTGCAGAAAGGCTCCTCTATCTACTCCTATATAGTGTGTTTGGAACCAATGAAGCTGAATACGGATGGAACCACCACACTAATAGGAGAAATCAGGAAAAATGATCAATTAGCAAAAAAGGACAATGTATGAGGCAGTGACGCACGCTGAGCGCACTACAACCAGACGTGGCTGAAGCACACACTACTGTACAGCGTGAGCTGCACTCACACACAGAGACCTTGCAGACAGGAGTGAACAGTGCAGATGCAGAGCACTGTGCACTAGCACTGCAAGACAAAAAAAAAATTCTCTATCTACTCCTATATAGTGTGTTTGGAACCAATTTAGCTGAATACGGATGGAACCACAACACTAATAGGAGATATCAGGAAAAATTATCAATTAGCAAAAAAGGATAATGTATGAGGCAGTGACGCACGCTGAGCGCACTACAACCAGACGTGGCTGAAGCACACACTACTGTACAGCGTGAGCTGCACTCACACACACAGACCTTGCAGACAGCGGTGAACAGCACAGAGAACTGTGCACTAGCGCTGCAAGGCACAGCGATTTATAAAGTAGTTTGGGTAAAGCAGAATAGACCAAATAGGTAGCTAAAACTGTCCCTCAGAACAACAGCGTCCTATCCCTAACTGAATTTACAGCAGAGTGAGCTCAAAATGGCGGCGGCGGCTTTTATAGTGCATCATGACATCATTTCAGCAGCCAATCACAGCCATGCCATTAGTCAACATGCCTACATGCCTAACAGGAAGTGCCCACACTTCTTAGGATCCTCATTGGCTGAATAAAAATGAAACTGGCTCATTGCATTATGGGAACTTCCGATTCCAGTATATGATATTCTAAAAGAATCGGAACTAAGTATCGGAATTCCGATACCGCGAATATCAGCCGATACCCGATATTTCAGTATCGGAATGCTCAACACTACTGACCAATAGCATCAGTATACCATCACTGGGCAAAAGAATTGGTCATCAGACGTGATCAAATACTGCTGTATTAATCCTGGCATTTTTTTTGCAAGCTGCAAAATATTATACTCTATTTAAAGTCTGCTAATTATATGTCCCAAATATATTCACACTTGTTCGTTGACCAATAGCATCAGTATACCATCACTGGGCAAAAGAATTGGTTATCAAACGTGAACAAATATGGTATTAATCTTGACATTTTTAGCAAGCTGCAAAAGATTATACTCCATTTAAAATGGGTAAGGCACGTGGTAAGGGACGAGGGAGTGGACGTGATGCTGATGGCGAAAGCAGAGGCCTAGGCCGTGGGCAAGATGAAACTGTGCCTGTTGAGGGAGCACAACAGGCACCCAGGTCATGTCAACCTACCTTCTTGTCCCACTTTCTAAGGGGCCGTGGAACACCATTCTTGAAGCCAGAGCAGTGTGAAAAGGTCTTTGGTTGGATAGCAGATAATGCTTTCAGTGAGTTTGCCACCACCACCCTCTCTTCCACAGGGTTCAGTCTCAATACCTGTGAGTCTGTACCACATATTCCTCACTCTGATCCTCCTTCCTCCCACCATGCCGAGTGCCCAGAGGCAAGTGATCCCACACTTGGACACTCCAAAGAGCTGTTCACGTTTCCATTTATAGATTCGGGCCTCTCACTCAGTCTGCTTCAAGCAGGGTAAGAGGAGATTGCATGTAGCCATGCCCAAATATTTGAGCAGCCATGGTCATACGAAGGCGACGGTGGGAAAGTGCAATTACTGTTGCAAGAGGTGGATGATGATGATGAGACACAATTTCCAGCAAGTCAGGAGGAAACCTAGGGTGCGTACATGGAAGATGAGATGGTGGACGATGAAGGCAAGGTGACATGCATAGCGAGGACAGCAGCACAGAAGGGGTGGGAGGTGTAGTACCACAACAGGCTGAAAGAAGCAGTGGGGTGGCCACAGATACGAGGCGGGCAACTGTTCCCCAAAACACCAATATGAGGGAAGTTGCCAGTCCAACTGTAAGGTCTTCCCGAGTCTGGATCTTTTTAAAAACTGTCCAGTTAACCCAAAAAAGGCGATTTGCAACATCTGCCATGCCAGCGTCAGCAGGGGTAGCAAAACTACCAGCCTGACCACCACCAGCATGCTCAGGCACATGACGGAAAAGCACCCAACTAGTTGGGCCGAACGCCAGGGTCAAGAAACAATGTCTGCGGGTGACACCACTGCCTCTTCTCCTGTTGTACGAGCATGCCAAGCCTCTGTCCATGATGCAGGCGAAGATGCCTCCCACCCTGCACCTGTCGTTGCACACTTGCAACCATCACCGTAAGCAACCACGTCCTTGTCCCAGCGCAGCGTTCAATTGTCCCTGCCCCAATCCTTGGAACACAAGTGCAAATATGCAGCCACCATCCCACAGGCCATAATACTAAACTGACGCATTTCTCGACTGCTTGCCTTTTAGGCTCGTGGAGATGGAAGCTTCAGAGTGTCCCTCGGCACTCGATCCCCAGCTGCCACTATTTCTCCTGGTGTGCGGTCCCTGCTTAACACAAGCACGTGACCCAGAACATTATTCGTGCACTCACCAACGCAGTTACTGGGAAGGTCCACCTAACCACGGACACGTGAACAAGTGTTTGTGGCCAGGGACAGTATATTTCACTGATGGCACCCTGGGTTAATATTGTGGAAGCCCGGACCCAGTGGGACCCTAGGACGGAACACGTCCTCCCAATGCCGAGGATTGCGGACCCTAGATCAATCAGGGTTGCCCACACATTCTACAGCTCCCGCACCTCGTCCTCCTCCTCCTCTTAGGCCTCCATCTCCAAAATGACCACATCAGTTGCAAGCTGGAACCACTGCAGCACTGCCTTGGTCAAGTGGCAACAGGCTCTGCTGAAGCTTATCTGCTTGGGAGACAAACCGCACACCGCTGCAGACTTGCTGAAAGCTGTAACAGATTTGGCAGATCTGTGGCTGTCACCGCTGAACCTACAGCCAGGCATGGTCGTGTGTGACAATGTCTGGAACCGAACCTGGTGGCGACTCTGAAGCTTGGCGACCTTGCACACGTACCATGACTTGTCCATATGCTCAAACTAGTAGTACAGTAGTTTCTCAAAACCTACTCAGATCTGCCTGAGCTGCTTGTATGCCACATGTGTGCCATTTCAGAAAGTTTGACATCTGTGCCGTCCTCCAAAAATTTGAGTACTCCACCAAGATGGTGAGTGGCGATGATGCCATAATTAGCATCACCATCCCGTTTCTCTGTCTACTGAAATGCTCGCTGTTCACAATTAAAGTTGAGGCATTGCAAGTGGAGCAAGGAACTATACAGGATGATGCTACACAGCCCAGCCTCATATCATCTCAATGGGGATTGGGTGATAATGAGGAAAAGGAGCAGGACAAAGAGGAGGATGAACAGGAGCTGGTTTCCTGCACTCAGATGGTACTACCCACACCACATTCATATGTCTGTTCAGCGGGGATGGCCTGCGGAAAGGGAGAATGAAGATGGGGAGGATGAAGAAGAGAGCATGGACAATCAGGTCAGGTCAGGACAGGGAATACTTGGCTGGTGGTAGTCTGGCACACATGGCTGATTGTATGTTCCTCTGCCTTTCCTGTGAACATCGCGTTGTACGCATTTTGGGCAACAGTAATTACTGGTTGGTCACACTTCTAGACCCATGCTACAAAAAGAACTTTCTATCTCTCCTTCCCATGGTGGAGAGGTCTAGTAAAATGTTGCAGTACCAGAAGTCCGTTATTGCGGAATTATTAAAAAAAATCCCATCTGAAAACACTGGCGGCAGAGGCCACAGTTTTTTGGACAACCAAGGAGTACAGGCGAGGGAGACACAAACCAGATGCAGCAGAGGCAGGGGAACACTGTCAAAGGTCTGGGACAGTTTTCTCAGACCCTCCCAGCGCCCCCAGGCCCTAATGCTTGGGGTACTCTGACCAGGAGGGAAAAATTTTGGAAGATGCTGAAGGAGTACCTTGCTGACCGTACCAGCATCCTCTGTGATTCCTTTGTGCCTTACGACTATTGGATATCAAAGCTGGACATGCGGCATGAACTGTCTCTCTACGCCTTGGAGATCCTGGCTTGCCCTGCTGCTAGCATTTTGTCAGAGTGGATTTTTAGTGCCACCGGGGGTATTATAATGGATAGGTGCATCTGCCTGTCAACTGAAAATGCTGACAGGCTGATTCTTATCAAAATGAACAAGGGCTAGATTGGGCCAGACTTCTCGACACCACCGGATAATAGCAGCGGAACATAAACTCAAATCCAGTAGGTTTTTCTGTAGGGTCTATTTCCATGCACCCCTTCACACCAGACATGGGTATAGACTTCAGGATTTCGTTTATTTCATGTTGTCCTCCTCCTTATCTTTCTCCTCATCCTCCACCAACATACCACCAGGGTGACCATCATCCACATAATTTTTTAAGGATGTTTATGATGCCCGTAGAAACTATTTTTAGAGGCTTACCTCTAACTTTCTATATAATAAATATGTATATCCCCCAGGGGTAAATGTTTTTACCCCTGGGGGAAATATGTAAATGTAAAGACCCAATCCTTAATAATGGGAAAAAAAAATTTACCGAGGCCCTCCACTCTGTCTCTTCAAATTGGTATTGGAGCGCGTCCTCATTTTTGGCAGCCATTGAACTTGCTGCATACGCAATAACAGTATAGAAGACCCAGGTCTTAATAATTTTTAAAACAATTTTTCAGAGGCCCTTCACTATGTCTCTTTAAAGTGGTGTTGGAGTGCGTCCTAATTTTTGGCAGCCATTGAACTTGCTGTATTCGCAATAACAGTATAGAAGACCCACTCCTTAATAATGGGAAAACTATTTTGACTGAGGCCCTCCGCTACCTCTCTTCAAATTGGTATTGGTACATGTCCTAATTTTTGGCAGCCCTTGAACTTGCTGTATACACAATAACAGTACAGGTGACCCACTCCTTAATAATTTTAAAACTATTTTTATGAGACCCTCTACTACGTCTCTTCAAATTGGTATTTGACTGCGTCCTAATTTTTGGCAGCCCTTGAATTTGCTGCATACGCAATAACAGTATGGGAGACCCACTCCTAAATAATGGGAAGATCAATTCAAATTGATTCTATATTCTCCAATATTAACTCTTATCTGAAATTTGTGTACAGGTGAGCTATCGCACTATGGATAGCATATTACATGCATCCAGACAGGGATTATTGCCTTATACTCTTTCTGCTCCAAGCAAACAAAAAAAAACTATTCCATATTGATACTGCTGTTAGTTGCTTTTATAATAGGGACAGGTGCTAGGTATCATCAGCTGGAAATGAGTGTTCATATTCTGGTCACATACATATCTTTCACAGTACATAACTTGATTGATTCTTTCCATGCACTCGTTGACAGATTCCTAATTTTTAACGGTGATCTGTAATTAAAAATTGATGAAAGCAGGCATGGTTGCTCGCGTTCTTTCACAGTTTGGTGGTACAATGTACCAAAAAAAACTATTCGGTGCCATTTATATTCTATTTTTTATTGTACTATATTACCTCTCTTATCTGAGATTCATGTACGGGTGACCTATAGTAGTTGGGATAGCGTCTTAAAGGCATCTAGACAGGGATTATTGTATTATACTCAGTGTCTGAAAAAAAAATTCTATTCCCTATTGATAACGCTGTTAGCTGCTTTTGGAATAGGAACAGGTGCTAGGTATCATCAGCTGGAAATGAGTGTTCATATTCTGGTCACATACATATCTTCCACAGTGCATAACTTGATAGATTTTTTCCATGCACTCGTTGACCGAGTCATAATTTTTAATGGTGATCTGTAATTAGAAATTGATGAAAGCAGACAGGGTTGCTTGCGTTCCTTCACAGTTTGGTGGTACAAGTACCAAAAAAACCTCTTCGGAGCCAGTTAAATTCTATTTTCTATTGTACTATATTACCTCTCTTATCTGAGATTCATGTACGGGTGACCTATAGTAGTTGAGATAGCGTCTTAAAGGCATCTAGTCAGGGATTATTGTATTATACTCAGTGTCTGAAAAAAAAAATTCTATTCCCTATTGATAACGCTGTTAGCTGCTTTTGGAATAGGGACAGGTGCTAGGTATCATCACCTGGAAATGAGTGTTCATATTCTGGTCACATACATATCTTCCACAGTGCATAACTTGATAGATTTTTTCCATGAACTCGTTGACCGAGTCATAATTTTTAATGGTGATCTGTAATTAGAAATTGATGAAAGCAGACAGGGTTGTTGGCGTTCCTTCACAGTTTGGTGGTGCAATGTACCAAAAAAACCTCTTCGGAGCCAGTTAAATTCTATTTTCTATTGTACTATATTACCTCTCTTATCTGAGATTTGTGTACTGGTGACCTTTAGCACTTGGGATAGCATTTTACAGGCATCTAGTCAGGGATTATTGAATTATACTCTGTGCTGAAAAAAAAATAATATTGCCTATTGATAATGCTGTTAGCTGCTTTTAAAATAGGGACAGGTGCTAGTTGGTATTATCAGCTGGAAATAAGTGCTCATTCTGGATGTGTCTGATCATGTCTCACACAAATGGCCAGATAAGGTAGTAAAATGTTAAAATTACATTTACTGGTGAATGTATTTTTCATCGTTGAAAGAAATGCAAAAGTGCAAAAACACATCAAAAACACTACGTGTGAACATAGCCCAAGGTGTGGAGGAGCATTTTTGTTTTTGGTTATTTATTTTGCCTTATATATAAGTCAATACCCTGGAAAGAATGTTTCTTAACATTTTTTCCAGGAAAATCCATTTTAGCTTAGTTTTTGTATATTTTATTTTCAGTTCGTAAAAGTGGCGTAATATCTGACAACATTGTTCACAGCAGTGACCTGGAATTCAGAGATGCTTCCAGGGGTCTTCCCCATGCTGTTCTCGTGTCATTTCTGCACTGTTTCTATTGATTTAACCAATTTTTAGGCCCCCTCCAGACCTACGAGGGGTAAGCTGCCGGAAAAATGCTCGGGTTTCCCATTGACTTACATTGGGCTTGTTACTCGTGTCGAGCACCCGAGCATTACCATTTGCTCGACCCGAGTAACGAGTACCCGAGCATTTTAGTGCTCGCTCATCACTAGTAGGGACAGATTCCCTTTAATATGTTATTTGTGTTTTTACAACTTAGGAAACCATATGTCTACTGTATATATTTTTAAGATAACACTTTTATGTTCATGTGTGTTTTTGTTTTTTTGTCTTTTCATGACATATGAATATGGTTGTTTTTTACATGGGCCCAGACTGTAAATGAACCACAAATGCTTCTAATGCTTTTATCAGAGAAATCTGTTTCTTTCACCACATGGACTGATCTTTCACTATCAATTCTTTGGTAAAATGTGTAAAATCGGTATTCAGTGAAGATAGACATTCCCATTACTGGTATGTAATGGTGCTTAAAAGATTATTTGGTGAGAGGAAGAGGACTCTGGAGCTAAAGGCAGACACAGGCGTTTTGCTTCAAGTTCTCCTGAAGTGTCAATTGCAATTTTCCATAAAACTTTATGAGCACCAACTGTGATGTCCTATCCCAGTAATGGGTAAACTGCATTCAAGACAAATTTTATCCATAAATTGAGAATTTTGAATATGAGTGAACAGTCCAGGAGGAGAAAGAAGCAGATATCTCTAATAAGACATATTACAAAGATTTTTATTTTCAGATATACTATTAATTGATGAAAAAAATAAAGAAAAAAAATAAAGAAATAAAAAGACGGTTTCTCTTTAAGTGTGCCAATGTTTTTCATTACTCAAATACTTTCTCAGTGCAGAACAGAATATACTTCACCATGCTCCCCTAAACTTGCAAATTGGAAATTTGGTAATTGTACAGACATAAAGAGTAAAGTTAACATGTCATTAATTTAAATGGAATCAAGGGATAATTGCATAATTTTTCCTCCCCTGCAAAAAAAAGAATACTAAATAAAAATTTTCACTATTGAGATTAATCAAACATTCATACATGATAAAATGTAAAGGATCATAGTAGCCCATGAAATATTAAGTGGAATGATCTTCAGGTAATATTTAAACCTATAAACATATGAAGTCCTGAGATACACAAACTAATAAAAAAAATATATTTTATTAGTTAATATATAAAATTTCAAAATACATGGCATTAATATTCAAGGAATAGCACCAGATAGTTATTCATGTTAAATTGCTTCTTATCATCAGCTGATTCAAAACATTTTTTCCACATGATATTTAGGGACAATGTTTTAATGGAAGATTTTACTCCCCTCTGGCTAACCATATTTTGGATGTGACTTTCACAAAAGCCACTGGATATCTAATTACGTTTTCCTTTACTCATTGGTGCTTCTTATATGTATTAATTCAGTGGAGTTATGACAATGTTTATTCTAAATGTTCATTATTTTTGATTTAGTACTATCTGGTGCAATTCCATCCTCTTGTTTGAGTCTTCACTGTGGACATCAAATTTTATTTATTAATTCCATGTATTTTTGGAGTTTATATATTAAATAAGAAAATACACTATTTTTTATTTTATTTGTGGATCTCATGACTTCATATGCTTATAGGTTTATAAATAAAAATGATGCCTATAAAACGGTAAGTTGTTCCATAAATTTTAAGTCCTGATTCAGGTATTTAGAAAAAAATAAAATAAAAAAAAAATTCTCTTGAAATATGATGAAAAATATCTGTTTATCTGTTGTTACTTCATAAACCAAGCAACCTTTGACCGACTACTTCTAATAGTATGATCAATTGCAAGAGACACAATCGGCCAGGCTCTTTGTGATAGTGATTAGACTGTGTTGCAAACCTGTTAAAAACTTGTAGATGGGCCTCTTTGACATGTCCACAAGGGTTTTGATGTCCATGTATTGTTTTCAGAGAGCTCAGAGAAAAGATAATAGGGCAAATGTTGAATTATTTTTGGTAGAGGATGTCAGCAAAGAAAAATGAAAATGTCAGCTTGTAGGTTGAAATATTACTAACGGTTGAAAAGAAATGATGAAATGATCCACAAAAGGCTTTTATAGTGAGTACAGAAGAAAAAAGGTAAATTGAAATCTTTTCTGCTTTTATATTACTCAAAATTTCTGACAGTTAAAATATTAGTTTGATATTTATGATCTGGAACCAAGTTTAAAAATAATAAGAGAGCGTGACCAAAATTACTTAGATCAGTAAGCATCGACATAACAAGGCATCCTTAGGGCCGTTTCCTTTTCTATCGTGTGCACTTTCTGCTTTTAGCATGTCAACTCTGATACTGAAGTACATCCTCTGTTAGTCCTTCTAACATAGTATTGTTTGTGCCCCTTCTTTTATCACATAGTTGACTTCATCTGCTATAAATTGCTCTTTTTAGTCAAAGATCACTGTAAAAGAGTACATTTAATCTTATTGTTAAATAGTTTCCATTTTAACTAGACCTGAGTGTCAGAAAAAAGGCAAGGGATCACATAGTGGAGATATGCATGTAATAGGAAGAGAAGTTTTTAGGCTTTACGGAGTATAATAAACATGTGCTAGCCATTAACACTCTGGCGATGGCCTCAGCAAGTGTATAGCAGTCGTGCTCCATCACTGTATTGAGCAGGCTCAGGAGTTTAGCCTGCTTTATATGGAGCTGATGCTGGATGTATTCCATATTCCAGAGAACAACTGATATGATCAGATCTAGTTTTGATCACATCACTTTAACCTCTTAAATTCCACTGTCAAGTGTGAAAGCGGAATTTGAAAGGCCTCCAAAATGGGAGCTGTCAATCTGATGCCGTACGGCACCCCTCATAACACGATAGGGTGCTGCCGCTTTGCAATGACTAAAGCTGGAATTACCTCCTCTATTTTATAACACCTGTTGCAGCACCAACATTTCCATGCCTCCCGTTACTTCCAGTGGGTGAGAAGACATTCCTCGCTGTTGTTTATTGTTTTTTGCCGATGTGTTATTATGGCATCTGAGCAGGGGGCTTCTGATGGCCTCCATGTCTGCCATGGTATTATCCCTATGAACTATGAAATCCAGTCTGATGCTTTGCAGTGTAATGTACAGTGTTACGCTCCAAGGTGGCGCACGTGGTTTGTGGACCCACTGTGCCACGGATCGGACTTACCCTGGAAGGGCGTAACGAAACAGCTAACTTGGTGTTCACTGGAGCCTCTAGTGGTGAGGTCAGGCTTGCGCGGCAGGTAGCTGCCGGGTACCACTCCATGTAGTATTGACTTTAGTTGCAGAAGATCTAAAGGCCCAAGCCCTGAATGGCTTGATCCATAAAATTGGCAGTATAGTAAACAACAATAAACTGGATGTTTCCAAACATTTTTAGATTATTGCTGTTGTTTTTATTATTGTTATTATTAGTAGTAGTATTCATTATTTCTAGTATCTTCCTTTCTTTATAGTGTTAAATGTCATCAATGATGTATTCTATCATTTGAATAGGTAAATGTAACTGTAATGCAAAGTGCAGAGTGTTTTCTTCACTTTTATGTTAAAAATCAGAATAAATGAAACATTACTTTTATCTCAATCTTTATTCTTAATGCACAGTATTTTCAGTTTATGCAATTATGCGGCACTTATCTTAAGATGTAGCATTTATACTAAAAATGCACATTAAAGTTAGCATAGAAGCACATAGTTAGGGTGAGGGAGTTTACTTTGGCACATAAAGCTTTTTCTTATTACTGAAATCAGCCATAAAGTGTTAGATAAGGTTATATGTTTAATGCAAATATTTGGAAACCACACATTACATAACAATATGGATTCTTTAGCTATCATCAGTAGGTAGGTTAGGTGTAATAACTTATGTTTAGGGCACAATCTTAAGTACACAATCTGTACAAAATAATTTGCTATTACGCCTGATTCTGATTATAACTGCTTTAACTTAATGCCTAAAGATACATGGGTGCTACCAAGTGGTGCATCCAAGCAAACATAGGCATAGCATGAAGACAATATACAAATGTCTAGGACTGATACGTTCTAGATCAGACCTGGGCAAAATACAGCCCATGGACCACATGCAGCCCTTTGGCTGTTTCAGCATGGCCTGTGGACTGGGACAGCCAAATGGTTTTATCCAGTGGCATCCCGCTCCTTGTGGCACCCTCCGCTAGATGTCTCACTTTTACTGATATCTCCATCATCGGGATGCAAATACTGGTGAAAACAATAATGTAACAGGAAGCAGTAAGCTCCTTGTTCCATCATTGAGCCTGAGCGCCGGGGGAGAAAGCAGGTGTGATGACTTCACTACATTGCGCCTGCAGTGCCTCAGAACACAGCTCAGACCAGAGTAGGGGCTGATCAGGGTGAGGTGAGTAGCTTTATTTTTTTTACATCATTCTGCTGGAGTGAGGGGGGATGGTTGACATAATACTGTGTAATGGGACTATGTGGGGACAAACTACTGTGTAAGTGGACTGTGTAGGGACATGATATTGTGTAAGGGTATAACGCGTAAGGGGCTATGTTGGGACTCTCATTATGAATGGAAGGTTGTGTGGGGAAATAATATGGTGTAAGGGAGCTGTGTGGGAACATAATACTGTGTGAGGGGACTATGTGGGGATATTATTCTGCATGTGGGCTGTGGGGACTTAATACTATGAAATGAGACTGTGTGACATCATACTGTCTGAAGGGACATCATATTGTTTGAGGGTCTGTGTGGTGACATCATATTATTTGAGGACATCATTTTGTACTGGGAGCTGTTGATCAAAATACAAGGGTTGAATAACAGTAGTTGTATGATTTACTGCTTGGTAAAATTAATTGCCCACCCCTGATCTAGATGAGTGTTTTGCAATCTTTTTGGCCTTGTGGCTTCCCTGGCAGAAAAAAAAATTACCTTGGGAGACCATGCCAAATAATATTTTACAATTGATCAAAACATATACTGTGCCCCCTTAATATAAAAATGCTGTGCCCCATCAATATGAAAAATATACATTGTGCCTCCTGAGTATATAAACAATATATACATTGTGCCTCCAGAATATATGAATAAATATACGCTCTGCCCCCTGAATATTCTTTTTATTCTATCCATAATATGTCATCAATATGTAAGTCCTGGAAAACCGCTGTAAAAATCTCCTTCTCTTCTTCTTCTTCCTCTCCCAAAAACAGTATGATGTCCCCACAGCCACCCACACACAGTATGATGGTCCACAGCTCTCCACACAGTATACTGGACCCCACAGCCAAAATAAACAGCATGATTCCTATAAAGCCCCCCCAGCACAGTATGATGACCCCACAGACTCTCAAAAAATATAATACCAGACACAGTATGATGGCCCCACAAAGTAAGATTGCCCACACTGTCCTCCATACAGTGTAATCCACCAACACAGTATGATCCCCAACAGTCCCACAACACAGTATGATGGCTCCCACAGCTCCCTACACAATATGATGGCCCACATGGTCTCCCAAAAAGTATGAACCCACACACAGACTGATGAATCCCAAGCAGTATGATCCCCTACAGCTCCCTATATACAGAATGATGACCCTCACAGTATGATCCCCTACAGTCCCCAATACATTATGATGGTCATCCCAGCCCCCAAAGAGTATGATAGCCCTCACAGTCCCCCCTACACAGTATGATGGTCTCTATGATGCCCCACACAATATGATCCCCCACAAACCTCAAACACAGAATGATGGCCCACATGGCCCCCATTTGGGTCATCACAATATGATGACCCCACAGCCCCGTAAACACAGTATGATACCTTACAGCCCCCAAACACAGAATGATGACTCCCAAAGTATTACCTTCAACAACGCTCAAACAAAGAATGATGACCTCCATAGTCCGCCAAATACAGAATGATGACCCCCACTATGCCCCAAACACTGAATGATGACTCCGACAGTTCCCCAAACACAGAATGCTGACCACCACAAAATTAGCTCCCACAGCTCCAAACACAGAATAAATACCCCACAGTCTCGCAAAACACAGAATGATGACCCCCACACAGTATGATGGCCCCTATTGTTCAGTCAGACACTATAATCCCTCAGATTCCCAACACAGAATGATGATCCCCACAGTATGATTCCTCACAGGCCTCTAACACATTATGATGTCCCCCATACAGTATGAACCCCCACAGTCCCCAACACAGCATCTATCTTCATCAAGGGGTTCATACTTCATCAAGGACCCCTTGATGAAGACAGATGCGAAACTCGCGTCAGGTGCGGTTCTTCATGGTCTGGTGAGATTTGCTACTACTCTCTTATTGCCACTGTGCATTTCTGTACACTCAATACCTATGGAAGTATACTATATTATTTTGTGGTAATTAATCTTTTTTTAATTACTACTTACACCTATTGTACTTTAATACCTTCACTACATTGGTATCCATCTGTAACATATGATTGTACCTTTTTTTATTGTATTTGATTGTATCTATCGTAGGTCTATTATGTTATTATGGTATTCAACAGCCATGAATGTCTTGTGACATATATATGTTTTTTAGTTTATTCAATTTTAATTGATGTTGAAATAAAATTACATTTCTATCCATATCTTTATGCCTTGCATTTTTTTCTGTTTGTTTAATCTATTAAATATTTGTTAAAATATCCAATACTGTCTTTAGGTATATTTTTATATATTTTTCTTTAAGCGAATGTGCTATTCTCTTTTCTTTTTTTTTTTAAAGTTTAGAATTTTTTAAGTTTAGTATACAATTTGACAATATATGCTCTGGTATGAGCAAATATATATAGTAGTATTCATCCAGGCACGTAAGCTAGGCCTTAAATACTACACATTATTAAAAGATAAATAAAAAAAAATAGAGAAAGAAGGAAAAAAAAAGATAAGAAAGGTCAATGACAAGCAATTAAATAAGACCGTTGACCAAATTTTGCACTATAAACTGTATATTTCTGCTCATAGAGGCAACCATTTTAATTTAAAACCATTTAATTTACACTGCAAAAAAAAAGAGCATTGACATCTAATGCCCTTTGCAAAAATATATATAACTGAACATGAGGTTCTTAGTTTAATATTCTGATCAGACTGTATGAAGCCCACTGCAAACCTCTTAGTGGGTCCCTAACTTTTACTGCCTTTAAAGGAGCGGTGTCGTGCACTAACCACAGCCACAGCGCCAATGCACAAGCAGGGTGGGCGGACTGGTGCCTCACAGCACCCATGCTGCAAGACTGAGTCCTCATGACTCCAGACCGCACTGCCCCACCAGTACAAAGTCACAGCAACAATGGCCGTCACACAGCACCAACACTAAATGGAAGGAGCAAAAAAACACTCACCTTCCTCAAGCTCTCATGTGAGAGCAAAAAAGGCTGGACCCCCTTTGCAGTCTCCTGCTAATTTAAAATCACCTGTGTCAAATGGGAGGAGTGTTGGTTTTCAGCGTCTTGCATGTAATTTACACCCCACTAGATCCACTTAGTATTTCATCTGGACTTCCCCGACCAGTAGTGCCCAAGACTCAACATTTGTCTCTATCTTTTTTTTTTAATAAGGGAGGAAGAAGAGCCACTAAAGATAAATGGAAGCAGGCTGGCGTCAGCTACATGCTACAAAGAGTGCACAGTCATTGTAAAGAAGCTTCCTCCCCCTGCTATTGCTAAGCTATGACCTGGTATGTTCTATTTCTAGCTACTGAGAAAAGTAACTGAAAAAGCATCTAACAAGGAAAACTTCAATACACTAATGCAGAATTGAAAATGCCACTCCTAATTGCTCCACATGCGCATGATAATAAAAATACAACATTTAGGCTATGGAGAGCTTGAGTAAAGCCTTACATGGTCAAAGTAAGGTATTACCATTTTTCCTTTTTTATTATATCATATAATATAATTTTTAATTATGGTCCTAAATGTTAAAATATTATTTTAAAATATAGTATAAAAAGTTAGAATAAAATGTTCAGTATGACAAAATGTAAACCTGTGTTTGTCTAACATGGTTCCAAAATGTCAAGAGCTTATACTGTGCATTGCTTTAGTAATGTAGCCCTTCTCCATTAATATACTACATACTAAATTATATTTTTTAAGGTTTAGTTCCTGAAAAACAAGAACAAATAAATCCTTTCTTGTCCATGCATTGTCTGGTATTGAGCCTGGAGCATCTATTCATTAACACAGAATAGAATGATTAAACCTTTCTGTAGTGTTTCACCTCTGTTTTTTTTCTGACACAGCTAGACATAAACACTAATATAAAACATCAAAAGATTATATCTATGTAATCCATTAATAAATATACATGATTCAAAACAGAACAGAATGTTATATCAATTATGCTAGTAAAAAAGTGTGATCCAGAATTAACCTTTCACAGATACTTAATTAAATAGCATAATGAAGACTTCCGTTCTCCAGTGGGGGTTTCTTTTCACAGAAGAATCCCTCAATCAAACAAATCCTGAAATAATAATTGTTAAAAGGTGATTTAAATGCACGCTGGGAAATAATTCATTTGAAGGAATAATAGCTTCTTTATTGTTCAGAACAAGAGCAAGATACTTAAAGGTACACTTACAATTTACTATTTGACATTTTATATTTATTAATTTATTAAAAAATCATTGCTTGGGACATATTAAAAGATCTGATGTGCGGCTTAACCAAACCTTTTGATATGCCTGGTGCATCTGCAATAAGGTTGAGGTTGGTTTCACATGTCAGTATTTTAAGTACATTGGTTATTATTGGGGATAGACCACAGATCTATTACAATCAATGTGCCTTTTGACATGTCCTTTTTTTTGCAGACTGATTGTCCACCAAAAAGACAAAAAAACAGACAAGTCCTTGTTTTATACGTATTGCAGATCAATTTTGCCAATGCAAGCCCATGGCCCTGTGGAAAAATATTCATGTGCTGTCCAAATTTTACAGTTTATTAGGTAGAAAAAGATAAGATTTTTTTTCTTCGTATGGGATAAACAGATGGAACAAGTTTTGTAAAAACTGACACATGGAACAAAAAATGGATCCAGCAAAATGAAAAAAAACACTGACAGTTTTTCACATTTGAATGAAACAATATATGTGTGAACCTGGCTCAACATTATTATTGATAAAACTAAGCCAACTCAATAAGAGATAACAGTCATCTCTTAAGGAAACACATCCCCTCACTTGTCATAAAAAGCCCTAAATAATTTTGCTTTGTACCTCAAGACAAAAATATTTTTTTCAGAATTTCTACAAAGATCCATTGAATGCTTGAAGAATATATTTCTAAAATAGCATTGTATCAAGTTACCCTATATCAGGGGTGAATTTGTCATATAAAACCAATCCCAAGAGCCGCATAAAAATTAAAGGGATACTTACATGAATACATCACCAGAGCCATTGTCATTACATTAAAACATCACCATAACCAAGTTTTGCATATTTGAGATGGATTTGGAGAGTTTCTGCTCAGTGTCTGCTCCAAAAACTCAGTGTGAACACACACTAATTTACATTGAGTTTTTACCTAATTTGATATACACTTGAGATCTGTTGTTTGTGCCTCTATTGCACCTATATACAATTGACATCTATGGGGCAGTTTATTTAACTTGCCTCACATTGTAGGGCTCATTGTAGACATTATATGTGTGAGCCACTATTTTATGATCTGTTTTGTGAATGCCCTCATTATATTTATATATGATTGATTTCTATGGGGCTACAGATGCAACTTTGTCCTTGTCTCTTTGCTCTTTCACTGTTTTAACTTTGTGTCTCTGAGTGATCCATAAATTTTTCCATTTAAATTGTTTTTTCACTAAAGAGTTTATATTTCCATAAATCTGGGACGTTTCTTCGAAGTCTTCTTTGCTCTCTTGTTCATAAATTCTATATTACTTCGGTAGTCCCTATCATTTGGATTTATTAGTCATACCATGGGGTGGTATTAATTCCAATTATCATTCACCTCACCTTTCCATGTTGTTGATTATTCACTAATTTTTGCTGTGTTTTGTACAGGTTTGTCATTGGAAAAATGGACTTTAAAGCCAATGAACAAATCTGGCTTGGTAAAATCGATCAAATATTTGGAAATGATGGATCTATACCTCAGGGCGAAGGTGATCAGAGATTTGGCACATTAGCTGACTCCATCAAACCACTCCTATTTAAAAGGACAAGATTGTGGTGGAATAAAACATTTTTGGACAATTATTTACGGAAAAATTTGATCCCCAGAGGTCTGCGGATCAAGGTCATGCCATCTTTCCCCATTGATGATGACATATTCATCAATGCATGGGAAGAAACATGCAACCAGGCTTCTAGGAAGTTCATGGAGCTTTTGATTGGTCTTAACACAAACACACTAACCAATATGGACAAACAATTGGAAGAATTGTATGGGAAGGCTAAATCTACCTTAACCACTGAATGCCTTCAAACCCTAATAAGGATATGGAAAAACAGGTGGAAATACTTATCAAAACCATTCAGGATAATCACCTAGTAAAATTCAGTAGGGATTTGAAGGATTTACAATCGAATACAGTCTATAGATGGAAGAGATCATTTTCACATACGAAACTCAACAGAACCTTGTCAACTTCTTCTGTGGCGTCTAACAGCGATGGATCCATCTCATCTACCTCATCTGTACAAAGTGAGAGACAGAAACACAGATGCAAACAACACAGTGAAGATAAATCTAATCCCAATGGACCCATGTTATTGCATATAGGACTAATAAAGAGAACGGGCCATCATCTTGTAACAGTAAAGGAAAGGGGGGATTGTTCCTCTGTGAAGCAGAGAAACAAAAAGATGGCCACACAAGTTCAAAATTGTAAAGAAGTAAGAAAATTCCTTTATTAACACATGTAGTAAACACAAATTACAAAGATAAATGCGGACGACAGAGTAGACACAGAGTGCTGGATCCACATGAATAAAACAATGTTAAAAACTGTGACACAGCGCCCGAAAGGTCAGCCTATATAGCAAGTGGAAATATAAGGGGGACAGCAACAGGGTCACATGTATTAATAAATATATACCACCCATCAAGAATACCTTTTCCAAATTGTACCCCCAAAACAATAATATCCTATCACAATCAAAATACCCAGAAACAAAAGGGTTAAAACCCTTATACAGATGGAAGTAATACAAACAATTGGTCATAAATAAGCTAAAATAGCTATGTACCTGGGTAAGGCCACCAGACAGGCTCTGCTACTGTCACCCCGACGCACGTTTCGGTAGGAAAACCTTTTTCAACCCCTTGAATTGGTATATATTTATTAATACATGTGACCCTGTTGCTGTCCCCCTTATATTTCCACTTGCTATATAGGCTGACCTTTCGGGCGCTGTGTCACAGTTTTTAACATTGTTTTATTCATGTGGATCCAGCACTCTGTGTCTACTCTGTCGTCCGCATTTATCTTTGTAATTTGTGTTTACTACATGTGTTAATAAAGGAATTTTCTTACTTCTTTACAATTTTGAACTTGTGTGGCCATCTTTTTGTTTCTCTGCTTCACAGAGGAACAATCCCCCCTTTCCTCATCTGTACAAGTAGGATATGGGGTGCGATCAAGACAATTACTCGAAGTGTCAACACCCTTATAAGCGGAGCTTTGACCAATCTCCGGAGATGAACTGAAGGGATTTGAAGGTAATCAATCTTAGCACCCATTTCCTCTCTGACTCAGACCTCAGTGTACTGACGAAAGGACTAACTTTTGCACCATGTGCAACTTTTGCCAATTTTACTGCCATCAAGGACTTGAATATTTTTGCACGTAAATTACAGTTTAAAAATTATTTTCATGATAAAACTCTACATAACATGTTTCCCACAGAAACAGAACAGAAGGCACTGAGAGATCTGGAGGATTTGGAGAGAGAAAGGGAAATGAGTGAAGGTAATATAATTCCCCCTTCAATTGCACCTAAATCCAAGAAATATCCGCCCTTGTCTGCCTGTTCTAATATTGATTTATTTGTACAGATTGTCTCTAAAGATCTGGAGAAATTACCTAAAAAATTTCTGCATGACAATCTCACCAGGAAAGAGAGTCTTTGAAAAAACTTAAATCTTTGAGTGATGTGGAGATTAAACAGGCAGACAAGGGTGGCAATGTAGTTATCTGGCCCAAATCTAGTTACGAAAAAGAGGCATTTCGGCAGTTGAATAATGAGGCTAACTATAAAAAACTCACCTTCAATCCCTCGAGTGATTTTTATACCAAATATGATAAGTTCCTATAGAGAACAAGAGATGCTGGGACGATCTCACAAAAACTATGCTCCACACTTAAAGTGTTGGAACCAACCATTCAAACACTTTATCTATTACCTAAAGTGCACAAAGACAGTACGTGTCCACCCGGAAGACCAATACTATCTGGTTGTGGTAATTATCTAGAGAACGCTGGTAGATTTATAGATACCAAATTACAGCCACTTGTCGAATGCCTCCCATCTTTTATTAAAGATACTGGTGATTTTCTTAGGAAAATTGACGGTCTGTACATAGGGCCGGATACATTATTGGTTACTTGCGACGTTGAGTCGCTTTACACTAATATACGTCACGTTGATGGGGTCAAAGCGACTCGGTTCATTTTACAGTCAGCTAACCATTCAAAAAATATGATCTCTTTCATCTTGGATTTGTTGGAACTTAGCCTTTCTCATAACTTCTTCGTATTCAAAGTATCGTATTTCCTGCAGCTCCAGGGAACAGCAATGGGGGCACCTTTTGCCCCGTCCTATGCTAATCTGTTCCTGGGGCTGAGGGAAAGAGACCTTCTCCAGTCGGATGGGCTGACATCGATGGACCGCGTCCTGTTCTGGACGCGGTACATCGATGACATCTTTCTGATCTGGCAGGGCTCTCCAGAAACCTTGCAATCTTTCATGGGGGAACTCAATGATAATAATTACAATATTCATTTGACCTATCAGGCCAACTCTTCAAACATTGAGTTCCTCGATGTGAGAGTCATGCGGGATGAGAGAGATACACTCCAGAGTACGGTTTACCGCAAACCATCCGCGGTGAATTCTCTCTTACACGCATCATCTGCACATCCTAGACATATGATTAATGTGGTCCCTATTGGGCAATTCTTACGACTAAGACTATTATGTTCTTCTGAACTGAATTTTTGACACAATCACAAAACCTCATGACTAGATTCAGAGAAAGAGGATATAGTCATCGAGCCATAAAGAGGGCTTTCCATCGCGCTAAATACACTAAACGCCATGACTCTCTATATACCGTTAAACCAGCCAAAGACAGCAATATCATACGTTTTATTACTACGGTTAATTCAGGGGCACAAAAAGTCCGTGACAGCTTGACTAAATCATGGCCAATTTTGTTGGTAGACCCTGTCCTATCCAATTACTTACCACCTAAACCACAAATCACCTTCAGGAAGGCCAAAAACCTTCGTGATCATCTCAAATGAAGCCACTACCAATACAATATCCCCCCTAATTTTCTGAGTAGACCTATACCAGTTAATGGCTGGTCACCATGTGGTAAATGTTTGGCCTGCCCAAATGTTGAACACACAGATTTATTCACAGATTCAAAAGGATCTAAGACCTATTCTATCATCAAATCAATTATCTGTGCTTCGAAAGCAGTAGTGAATTACGCTACATGCCCATGCCCAAAAATCTACATTGGACTTACAACTAGGCAATTGAAAATTAGAGTACGTGAACACGTACTGGGCATTGAAGCTGCGGCGGCTGAGACTGACATCTCTCTATTAAAAACGTTACCAAAACACTTTAAACTGCACCATGGATGCGATGCATCAAAATTTAAAGTTCGTGGCATAGATATGATCACCAGTAATATTAGGGGGGGTAATGTGAATCAAAAGTTGGCCCAAAAGGAGAGCCGATGGATCTGGGTACTCAAGACCCTACATCCATCAGGCCTTTATGAGAATATCAGCTATGTGCCATTTCTCTGATCGTCTTTTTATTGTTTTAAATGCATTTTTATGTGGTGTTTGGGTTCTTTTATTAACATTTGTTTTTTCTGTTTCAGTTTTTTCCTGCTGAAGTAACCATTTTGAAGTAACCATGGTTTGCAGACCAGAATGGTGACTGGTCTGCAAACCATGTCCTATGAGGAACGGTTGCAGGATTTGGGAATGTTTAGCTTGCAAAAAAGAAGACTGAGAGGAGACTTAATAGCTGTCTACAAATATGTCAAGGGCTGTCACATTGTAGAAGGATCATCTTTATTCTCATTTGCACAAGGAAAGACTAGAAGCAATGGGATGAAACTAAATGGGAGGAGACACAGATTAGATATTAGAAAAAACTTTTTGACAGTTAGGGTGATTAATGAGTGGAACAGGCTGCCACGAGAGGTGGTGAGTTCTCCTTCAATGGACGTCTTCAAACAGAGGCTGGACAGACATCTGTCTGAGATGATCTAGTGAATCCTGCTTTGAGCAGGGGGTTGGACCAGATGACCCAGGAGGTCCCTTCCAACTCTACCATTCTATGATTCTATGATTTTCCATTCTTTATGGATACTATGTGAAGATATACCCATATTGGAGTGTGGATGTCACTATACATCCACACTGATGGTTATGTGTGTATATATATATATATATATATATATATATATATATATATATATATATATATATATATATTGGAGACAATGTTTTCTTATATAGATCTGTGTATGTGGTTTTTCGCCATACGATGCTATGTGATTTTTGTCTTCTGGCATATGATGTCTCTATTGTATTCAAAATTGATCTACATTTATCAAATTCCTCTTAGTTTCATCTATTATTATCTTTTATTGGTCAATATCCTGGTATTGCAATTTAGCCTTACATGTCAATATTTAAGCCTATTTAGATATAATGGATATTTCCTTTTTATATCATATTTACTGCTGATGTGTCTAATTGCCTAAATTTTAATATTGTGGCTATATTCCAAACATCTGGACCTTTACACATTGGCTATATATGGGACTTATGGATACCAACTGACTTGATTTTTACGATCCATTCTTGGTGTTATGATGTAATTTTTCTACAATTTTTTTGCTATAATTTTATTATTGACTCCTGTTATTGATTCAATATTTCTATGTAACATTTATCCCTTTCCAACTAGTCGCATTGTGCGTTTATGTTTTAGATTGTGTTATAAACTAGGTGAACAATAGAGTCATTGTAGCTTGCCAGTTAGGAACATTGACATGCAATGTCCTTTTCTCAGCTAATCACATTGCATATTTATGGTGTTGATTGTGCGCTTTTTAACAAAGAAAAGCAATGGAGCCATCCCAGGTTACCAGACAGGAACACCCCTTCTTCGTTATGTTTGGTCATCTTCTGTGTCCATAGATGTGGGGAGGGCTGTACGCATGCCCTCGCTGCCTGCCGTCGCTTCCTCGCTGGCCGTATCTTTATGTGGTCTGTGATGCACGGTCATGTGATTACCACGTGACCGCGTTGCCGGAGATCACATGACGCGGTTGCCGTGGATGCGGCGGTGGGGCAGCGACGGGCATGCGTCAGGTCATGCCCTCCCCGCACCGATTGGCTGTTGAGCCACACACCCCCACATTCTATTGGCCGCACTGGCTTTTTAAAATCCTTCACCCCTCTTGATCACCACCCCCTGACGAAGGCAAGCTAAGCCGAAACGCGCGTAGGGCAGAGCAGGAGCAAGGCACTGTATCTCCACATAATGATTGTAAGTATGGGATTTCCTTATGCCGCACAAATGGATGGGTGAACAGCTTGGGTACTGCCTTCTTTGGCAAGTACCGATATATGTGACAAAAGCATTTTTTCGCACACATCCATTATCCTAGGCACATGCTTTTATTCTTTTGGTACCCATACTGAGTATAACTTCCTATTATAGGGCTTACCTAATGTGATATACACTTGAGATCTGTTGTTTGTGCCTCTATTGCACCTATATACAATTGACATCTATGGGACAGTTTATTTAACTTGCCTCACATTGTAGGGCTCATTGTAGGCATTAGATGTGTGAGCCACTATTTTATGATCTGTTTTGTGAATGCCCTCATTATATTTATATATGACTGATTTCTATGGGGCTACAGATGCAACTTTGTCCTTGTCTCTTTGCTCTTTCACTGTTTTAACCCTCCGTCACATACAATATCGGTTCTAACGAGTTCACATACAATGTGACTGTCAGGCGCAGGCTAGAAAAATACCTATAATATCTAATGTTTGCAATTTCAGTGCTCTAAAAGTGATCAGTGACCTTCATAGGGATGTAATGAAAGAGACTACACATAATCAGGTGCAAAAAAAAAACATTTACTTAACATAAAACTAATAACTCTGAAATACAAACATTTCAAAACTCCCGCCAAATAGTCCCCAGTTCGACTCTGTCCAAAAACTCTACAAAGAAAATTTATGGAAACAAACTTAATTTTAAGGTACCCTAAGTACTATTAAACACATATTCAATCAGAATTAGATCCTGAAGTTTCCCCAGAAAAATTACACTTGCAGAGCAAAGAGCAAGAATTACACATCATTTTTGCATGTGTCAGGCAGATTGCATTATGACATTTGTGACATTCAAAATTAGAAAGCCTTCTGATTCCGCTTTCCGTGGTGCAGGTGGTGCATTTCCTTCTTTTGGGAGGTGGTGCAGGTGGTGAATTTTCACTATCATCTTCTGAGCGGAATCTTTTGAGCTGAACTTGAAGGCGAGAGGGGATACCGATTGTTTTCATACTTCTCCTGCGTAGCTCTCCAAGCACTAGTTCATGGGCCAATTTTTTCAGATAGAATCGTCTACGGAGTGGTTCAAGCTTGTTTTCAAGGTAAATGACTTGTGAATTTATACCACCCAAATTCAACATAGCAAAAAATATGACCATTGGCCAGCGTTTGGTGTTTCTGCTGACGTTGAAAGTTGAGCACATCTGATCAGCTGTATCAACACCCCCTTTGGTTGCATTATAAAATGTAATTATCTCCGGGTTTTTTTGTGCCTCAGTCCCAGGATCGATGGCATCATCATCATGAAGTGTTGATAGAAGAAGTACAATTTTTTTTGCTTGTGGTACATAGGAAACCAAAACCTTTCCATTATGGAATGCAAACATACTGCTGTCCTGTTGTCTCCCTTTCACACTTACAAACTGTGTAGGCAATTCTTTTTTATTTTTTCTTACAGTTCCGACATATGAAAGCTTCTGCATTTTCAGATAATCAATCAGATTACAATTTGAAAACCAATTGTCAGCTGTTATATTGCGACCCGATCCAAATAAGGGCTCAGCCAGTCTTTTTACAACATCACTGGGTTTGTTGCTGACACAGTAAGAACCTTCTGGTTGTTTTCCTGCATAAACTTCCAGGTTGTAAGTGTAGGTGTTACTGGCATCAACAAGGGCATACATTTTTATTCCATATTTGTTAGACTTTGATGGAATATATTGACGAAAGGCACATTTACCACGAAAACCAGGGAGCATTTCGTCAATAGTGAGATTCTCCCCAGGGCAATAGCTTTTTTTACAGTTTTCAACAAATTTTTGGAATATATCACGAATTGGAGCAAGTCGGTCATGTGTTTTACGTTCGGTTCAGGTAGTTCTGTCGTCAAACCGAAGGCAACGAATTAGAAGCTTGAATCTGTTTATGGACATAACAAGGCCAAATTTTTCAACTCCATCCCCATCTTTACTCCAAAGTTCCTCCAAACTTTGTCTATCTGCCCTATAAGCTCCTGCAAGGTATAATAATCCAAAAAAAGCACGCAGTTCTATTTCATCTGTGGCCTTGATGGTTCTGTTGCAGATGAACTTGTCCTTTATAATGTCTATATATTGGTTGGTATATGTGACAATAGAGTCCAGAATGTCATCTGTGAATAAACTATTCCAGCATTTAACTGCAGTTTTTGCATTACTTGCAGTTCCTATAACTGCAGGAAGGTGAGTAATAATGTTTTGAGGTTCCCTACGTTTTTTCTGGAGTGGCTTCTTGTTCCATTGGTTTTTTTTATCTTTTCCCATATAATAAGATTTTACATCTTCATCCTCATCACTGTCACCATCTTGCTCTGTTTCAGAATCCACTTCACATACTTCCACCTCATCATGAGAATCAATCTCACTTTCCTCTCCTAAATCCTCATTCAGTGTGGGGTCTGCATCATCTAACAGCATGTTTGTTACTTCCTCAACATCAAGGTTTTTAGATAAATTGTACATTTTCCTCTCCATTTCAGCAGATAATCTGAAGCAAGAGAAGGAATATGTGTTAGGGAACTACTGTATATGCCTGAGCAGCACACTTTCTTTTTTAATCTGCCTTATTTCTATGAAATATCCTCACACTTTGTGCTATACATTCATAAAACAAGCTAAATAAACAATTGTGATGAATAAAAACATAAAATACCAACCTTATTGAGTGTGATGTGTTCACATACAATGAGCCTGAGAGATTAGCGCAGTTATATCTGTCCTCCTGAAGCTCTGCAATCCAACTGTGGTATGAGGTTTCACAGAGCTGCTAGAGACAGGAGACTACCTGGAGGGAGGGGATTTCCTCACAATCTGGTGAGGAAGGAGAAATGAAAGTAAAAGAGATGTGCCTGTCAGGCCTATTGTATGTGACGGAGGGTTAACTTTGTGTCTCTGAGTGATCCGTAAATTTTTCCATTTAAATTGTTTTTTCACTAAAGAGTTTATATTTCCATAAATCTGGGATGTTTCTACGAAGTCTTCTTTGCTCTCTTGTTCATAAATTCTATATTACTTCGGTAGTCCCTATCATTTGGATTTATTAGTCATACCATGGGGTGGTATTAATTCCAATTATCATTCACCTCACCTTTCCATGTTGTTGATTATTGAGTTTTTGGAGTAGAAACTTATCAAATCCACCTCATAATCTCAAAACATGGAGCTTTGAGAATTTTTCAGTGTTAACATAGCCATGAAGCACGTTATGGATTGTTACATATCTACAAGATCAAAACCACCATCAGTACATAAATGCAACATCAGAACTACCGTCAGTACATGAATACAGCACAAAGCTTAGTACAACGATCAATTGCAGTTTCAGGTCAGGCATGTACACTTGTATCACATGAACCTGCAACCCCCAGTATTTCGATAACAAAGGTAAGGAGATATTGGGAGTTGCTGTTACCAGCAATTATCAGACTATGGACTACATAGGAACCAAAGTACTGATGAGATGCAGGCAGTATCACAAATAAACATTTACATCCAGGTACTTTATAGATGACATCTTCTCTGATTGGGGTCATTCCCATCCATTTTTTCTCCATGTAGTACAAATACCATGATTAGAGATGAGAGGTGTTCGACTCGAACTGTTCGCCAATCTCAAATTCGAGCTGTTTTGGGCAGTGTTCGAGTTGTTCGACGAACTCGAACGATTTGCAAAAAATTCGGCAGTTCGAGGTTATGCTTGATAACTGTTCGTGCACCAAAAGCGTAACTGGATTTTTTCACAGTAATACTGTTAATCAATGTTAATAGACAGTTTCAGTGTAGAGTGGGCGGGGGGAGGGGCAGGGGATGGATCTCTGCAGAAATAATACCGATTTACATTTTTTTATTCTTTCCCGCATTTACAGTTGGGTGGTGCAGTCTGTCAGCCTATCAGCAGCGCAGACACGCAGCAAAGTGCTTTTTTTTCACACAAGCAAGGGCATGTGTCATTGGCTGTGTATGTCACATGTCCTTGCCCTCTAAGACCCAGCCATTTTCCCCGTCGCCACCATTTTCACACTGCTGCAGCTGAGTGTTAGACGGCACCGCTGCTGCTGTGGGCGCTATGCAGTATAACTGTGTGTATTGTGAGCGAATTTCCAGTTACATAGAGAGATAGGTTTAGGGAGTAGGGGCTAGTTCTAATTGCAGCCCTTTTGAGGGCTAGGTTACAGCAGTTCATAGCACTTTTAGCCAGGCAGATCTGTGCCAGTGCTCTGCAAGTGTTTTTCACAGCATTTGGCGAAATGTAGCTCAGCCAATCCTTTTGGGCCTGTAGCAGTGTCTGTTAGTCATTGGAGTAGCTTATCTGTGTTGCAAGCTACAACACCTGTGTATCTAATAACAATTTTTTACTGCATCTAAGACAGCCAATCCTTTTGGGCCTGTAGCAGTGTCTGTTAGTCAGGGGAGTAGCCCATGTGAAGCAATCTACACCACCTGTGTATCTAATAACAATTTTTTACTGAATCTAACCAAGGAAATCCTTTTCTGCATAGTAGCAGTGTCTCGTAGTCAGCGGAGTAGCCCACCTGTGAAGGAAGCTACACCGCCTGTGTATCTAATTCTATTTTTTTACTGCAACTAACCAAGGAAATCTTTTTGGGCCTAGTAGCAGTGTCTGTTAGTCAGCGGAGTAGCCCACCTGTGAAGGAACCTATACCGCCTGTGTAACTAATTCTAACTTATTACTGCATCTAACCAAGGAAATATTTTTGGGCCTAGTAGCAGTGTCTGGTAGTCAGTGGAGTAGCCCATCTGAAGCAAGCTACACCACCTGTGTATCTAATAACATTTTTTTACGGCATCTAACCCAGTAAATCCTTTTGGGCATAGTAGCAGTGTCTCGTAGTCAGCGGAGTAGCCCACCTGTGAAGGAAGCTACACCGCCTGTGTATCTAATTATAAATTTTTACTGCATCTAACCCAGGAAATCTTTTTGGGCCTAGTAGCAGTGTCTGGTAGTCAGCAGAGTAGCCCACCTGTAAAGGAAGCTACACCGCCTGTGTATCTAATTCTATTTTTTTACTGCATCTAACCCAGGAAATCTTTTTGGGCCTAGCAGCATTGTCTCGTAGTCAGTGGAGTAGCCCACCTGTGAAGGAAGCTACACCGCCTGTGTATCTAATTCTAATTTTTTACTACATCTAACCCAGAAAATCTTTTTGGGCCTAGTAACAGTGACTGGTAGTCAGCGGAGTAGCCCACCTGTGAAGGAAGCTACACCACCTGTGTATCTAATTCTATTTTTTTACTGCATCTTACCCAGGAAATCTTTTTGGGCCTAGTAGCAGTGTCTGGTAGTCAGTGGAGTAGCCAATCTGAAGCAAGCTACACCACCGGTGTATCTAATAACAATTTTTTACTGCATCTAACCCAGGAAATCCTTTTGGGCATAGTAGCAGTGTCTTGTAGTCGAAGGAAGCTACACCATCTGTATCTAATAAAATTTTTTTACTGCATCTAACACAGCCAATCCTTTTGGGCCTGAAGCAGTGTCTGTTAGTCAGTGGAGTAGCCCATCTGAAGCAATCTACACCACCTGTGTATCTAATAACAATTTTTTACTGCATCTAACCAAGGAAATCCTTTTCTGCATAGTAGCAGTGTCTCGTAGTCAGCGGAGTAGCCCACCTGTGAAGGAAGCTACACCGCCTGTGTATCTAATTCTAATTTTTTACTGCATCCAACCCAGGAAATCTTTTTGGGCCTAGTAGCAGTGTCTGGTAGTCAGCGGAGTAGCCCACCTGTGAAGGAACCTATACCGCCTGTGTAACTAATTCTAATTTTTTGCTGCATCTAACCAAGGAAAAATTTTTGGGCCTAGTAGCAGTGTCTGGTAGTCAGTGGAGTAGCCCATCTGAAGCAAGCTACACCACCTGTGTATCTAATAAAAAATTTTTACTGCATCTAACCCAGTAAATCCTTTTGGGCATAGCAGCAGTGTCTCGTAGTCAGCGGAGTAGCCCACCTGTGAAGGAAGCTACACTGCCTGTGTATCTAATTCTAATTTTTTACTGCATCTAACCCAGGAAATCTTTTTGGGCCTAGTAGCAGTGTCTGGTAGTCAGCGGAGTAGCCCACCTGTGAAAGAAGCTACACCGCCTGTGTATCTAATTCTATTTTTTTACTGCACCTAACCCAGGAAATCTTTTTGGGCCTTGTAACAGTGTCTGGTAGTCAGCGGAGTAGCCCACCTGTGAAGGAAGCTATACCGCCTGTGTATCTAATTCTATTTTTTTACTGCATCTAACCCAGGAAATCTTTTTGGGCTTAGTAGCAGTGTCTGGTAGTCAGCGGAGTAGCCCACCTGTGAAGGAAGCTACACCACCTGTGTATCTAATTCTATTTTTTTACTGCATCTAGCCCAGGAAATCTTTTTGGGCATAGTAGCAGTGTCTGGTAGTCAGCGGAGTAGCCCACCTGTGAGGGAAGCTACACCGCATGTGTATATAATTCTATTATTTTACTGCATCTAACCCAGGAAATCTTTTTGGGCCTAGTAGCAGTGTCTAGTAGTCAGCGGAGTAGCCCACCTGTGAAGGAAGCTACACCGCCTGTGTATCTAATTCTAATTTTTTACTACTTCTAACACAGAAAATCTTTTTGGGCCTAGTAACAGTGTCTGGTAGTCAGCGGAGTAGCCCACCTGTGAAGAAAGCTACACCGCCTGTGTATCTAATTCTATTTTTTTACTGCATCTAACCCAGGAAATCTTTTTCGGCCTAGTAGCAGTGTCTGGTAGTCAGCGGAGTAGCCCACCTGTGAAGGAAGCTACACCACCTGTGTGTCTAATTCTATTTTTTTACTGCATCTAACCCAGGAAATCCTTTTGGGCCTAGTAGCAGTGTCCGTTAGTCAGTGGAGTAGCCCATCTGAAGCAAGCTACACCACCTGTGTATCTAATAACAATTTTTTACTGCATCTAACCCCGTAAATCCTTTTGGGCATAGTAGCAGTGTCTTGTAGTCAGCGGAGTAGCCCACCTGTGAAGGAAGCTACACCATCTGTGTATCTAATAAAAAATTTTTACTGAATCTAACACAGCCAATACTTTTGGGCCTGTAGCAGCGTCTGTTAGTCAGTGGAGTAGCCCATCTGAAGCAATCTACACCACCTGTGTATCTAATAACAATTTTTTACTGCATCTAACCAAGGAAATCCTTTTCTGAATAGTAGCAGTGTCTCGTAGTCAGCGGAGTAGCCCACCTGTGAAGGAAGCTACACCGCCTGTGTATCTAATTCTAATTTTTTACTGCATCTAACCCAGGAAATCTTTTTGGGCCTAGTAGCAGTGTCTGGTAGTCAGTGGAGTAGCCCATCTGAAGCAAGCTACACCACCTGTGTATCTAATATCTTTTTTTTACTGCATCTAACCCAGTAAATCCGTTTGGGCATAGTAGCAGTGTCTGGTAGTCAGCGGAGTAGCCCACCTGTGAAGGAAGCTACACCACCTGTGTATCTAATTCTATTTTTTTACTGCATCTAACCCAGGAAATCTTTTTGGGCCTAGTAGCAGTGTCTGGTAGTCAGCGGAGTAGCCCACCTGTGAAGGAAGCTACACCGCCTGTGTATCTAATTCTATTTTTTTTACTGCATCTAACCCAGGAAATCTTTTTGGGCCTAGTACCAGTGTCGGGTAGTCAGCGGAGTAGCCCACCTGTGAAGAAAGCTACACCGCCTGTGTATCTAATTCTATTTTTTTACTGCATCTAACCCAGGAAATCTTTTTGGGCCTAGTAGCAGTGTCTGGTAGTCAGCGGAGTAGCCCACTTGTGAAGGAAGCTACACCGCCTGTGTATCTAATTCTATTTTTTTACTGCATCTAACCCAGGAAATCCTTTTGGGCCTAGTAGCAGTGTCTGTTATTCAGTGGAGTAGCCCATCTGAAGCTAGCTACACCACCTGTGTATATAATAACAATTTTTTACATCATCTAACCCAATAAATCCTTTTGGGCATAGTAGCAATGTCCTGTAATCAGCGGAATAGCACACCTGTGAAGGAAGCTACACCATCTGTGTCTCTAATAAAAAAATTTTACTGCATCTAACACAGCCAATCCTTTTGGGCCTGTAGCAGTGTCTGTTAGTCAGTGGAGTAGCCCATCTGAAGCAATCTACACCACCTGTGTATCTAATAACAATTTTTTACTGCATCTAACCAAGGAAATCCTTTTCTGCATAGTTGCAGTGTCTCGTAGTCAGCGGAGTAGCCCACCTGTGAAGGAAGCTACTCCGCCTGTGCATCTAATTCTAATTTTTTACTGCATCTAACCCAGGAAATCTTTTTGGGCCTAGTAGCAGTGTCTGGTAGTCAGCGGAGTAGCCCACCTGTGAAGGAACCTATACCGCCTGTGTATCTAATTCTAATTTTTTGCTGCATCTAACCCAGGAAATAATTTTGGGCCTAGTAGCAGTGTCTGTTAGTCAGTGGAATAGCCCATCTGAAGCAAGCTACACCACCTTTGTATCTAATAACATTTTTTTACGGCATCTAACCCAGTAAATCCTTTTGGGCATAGTGGCAGTGTCTCGTAGTCAGCGGAGTAGCCCACCTGTGAAGAAAGCTACACCACCTGTGTATCTAATTCTAAATTTTTACTGCATCTAACCCAGGAAATCTTTTTGGGCCTAGTAGCAGTGTCTGGTAGTCAGCGGAGTAGCCCACCTGTGAAGGAAGCTACACCTCCTGTGTATCTAATTTTTTTTTTTTACTGCATCTAACCCAGGAAATCTTTTTGGGCCTAGTAGCAGTGTCTGGTAGTCAGCGGAGTAGCCCACCTGTGATGGAAGCTACACCGCCTGTGTATCTAATTCTATTTTTTTACTGCATCAAACCCAGGAAATCATTTTGGGCCTAGTAGCAGTGTCTGGTAGTCAGCGGAGGAGCCCACCTGTGAAGGAAGCTACACCGCCTGTGTATCTAATTCTAATTTTTTTCTACATCTAACCGAGAAAATCTTTTTGGGCCTAGTAACTGTGTCTGGTAGTCAGCGGAGTAGCCCACCTGTGAAGGAAACTACACTGCCTGTGTATATAATTCTAATTTTTAACTGCATCTAACCAAGGAAATCCTTTTGGGCCTAGTAGCAGTGTCTGGTAGTCAGTGGAGTAGCCCCTCTGAAGCAAGCTATACCACCTGTGTATCTAATAACAATTTTTTACTGCATCTAACCCAGTAAATCCTTTTGGTCATAGTAGCAGTGTCTTGTAGTCAGCAGAGTAGCCCACCTGTGAAGGAAGCTACACCGTCTGTGTATCTAATATAAAAATTTTACTGCATCTAACACAGCCAGTCCTTTTGGGCTAGTACCACAGTTTGGCCACTCAGCTCTGCTCGGTTTCCATCCATCGTTTTTTGTGCAAACAACTACAGAGTAGCCAATTAGTTAACCACCAAAATGAGTGGCAAAAGGCCTGCTGCTGGTGGAAAGGGGAATAGGCCTGTTGGAAAGGGAAAAAAGGTTGTATCCGTGGGGTAGGTGGTAAAGCAACAGTAACATCTGCAGAAGAAAGACCATCTTCCAGCCAAACTAAGATGTCTGCTTCTTTTCGTGGACAATGTGATATGATCCCTTTCTTACGGACATGCCCATCGCTACAAATTCCAGATGAGGCACAAAAACAGCAGGTGCTTCAACGGATATCAAGTGCTCCTTCAAGTGGCCTCTCCTCCACCTCAACTTCAACATCACAAATATTCCAGTCCTCCGAGGTGTCACCCCAATCGCACTTGCTTCCTCACAGCTCCCAAGTCTCCAGCTGCCCGTCTGAGTATGGGGTAACACAGATGGTTGAGTCTGCAGAGCTGTTTACTCATACTATAGCCTGGGAATCAGAGGTCAGCTCCAGAGCTTCTGTGAATCTAGACGAGGAAATGATCTGCACTGATTCCAACAATGTTTATGAGTCGGATCTAGGCCCAGGTGAAGAAGGTTCTGAGCATAATGTAGACCCTCGTTCCCAAACTGTAACTCCTGTTGGTGGAGACAATGAGGAAGACGTTGATGAGACTCAGATACCTGATAGGAGTGACAACTTGATTTTTTGGTCAGGGCAGGAAGAGGTTGGCTCTGAGGACGACGGGTGTGAGAACACACAGGGTAATGATGATGAGGTTGGAGATCCCACTTACTGTCAACTCACAGTCAGCCAGTCGATGAGGTCAGCAGAGGAGGTGGAGTAGGATGCTAGTGACGACGAGGTCTGGTTGCTCCTTCCTGGACAGAGACGGAGTACTGGAAGCACGTCAACAACTGCATCCTCAAACACAACTCTGCTTCTGACCACAAGTCGTGGTGGCTCTTCAGGTCGCATGGGCTCTAAGCCTTGCATAGCCTGGGCATTTTTTGAGATCGCATAGGATGACCCAACTCATGTTATCTGTTACATTTGTCACAAAAAGCTAAGTAGAGGCCAAAAAATCCATAGTTTGAGTACTTCATGCATGAACCGTCACATGGATATGAAGCATAAGTTGCAGTGGGAAGCTCACTGTGCTACAATGTGGCCTAGCGGGCCGGGCCAACCACCATCTGACCCATCTTGTGCATCCGTGGCCTCTTCATCCTCTGTGACTGGGGGGGACAGCAGTCACGCATGTTTTTGGACGCAGAACTGCCACCACTTTACACGCAACAGCCAGTGTGATTGGCAGGTCGTTAGTTCATTTGGAAGTGGAAACACTTGCTGGTGTTGAGCGCTCTCCGACATCGAGAGCGCCACCTTTGGACCAAGGCAACATAACACGTCCGCCTGCATCTTCCTCACAGACCGGCAGTTTGCCGGGGACACCCTACTCAACCCCGTCTAAGCACAACAGCTAGCCCTCGGTCCCTCAGATGTGGACAAGTAAAAGACCATTTCCTCCTAGCCATGACAAAGCTAAGAGGTTGAATTTCACCATCTGCAAGCTGTTGGCTACAGAAATGCTGCCTTTCTGCCTGGTGGACACAGAGGATTTTCGAGACCTTATGTCCGTCGCAGTGCCCCAGTACCAGATGCCCAGTCGGCACTACTTCTCAAAGAAAGGTGTGCCTGCGCTCCACCAGCATGTCGCACACAACATCACCGCTTCTTTGAGAAACTCTGTGTGTGACAGGGTGCATTTCACCACAGACACTTGGACGAGTAGGCATGGACAGGGGCGTTACGTTGCTGACTGGGCACTGGGTAACTATGGTGACAGCAGGACAAGGGGCTGCTGTCCAAGTCTTCCCGTCCCCACGAGTTGTGTGTCAATCCTCTTTATCTAGAGGTTACTCCACTGCTTCTGCCTCCTCAACCTCCTCTCGGTCCTCCAACTGCACCCAAAGCCTGTCTGGTCATGCCACCTGCATTCTAACTGCACAGAAGGATTCCTGCACACCTCCTTACTATTAGAGATGAGCATTGTTCTACTCGAACTGTTCGCCAATCTCAAATTCGAGCTGTTTTGGGTGGTGTTCGAGCCGTTCGGCGAACACGAACAATTTGAGAAAAATTCGGCTGTTCGAGGTTATGTTCGATAACTGTTCGTGCACCAAAATCATAACTGGATTTTTTCTCAGTAATGATGAAAATTAATGTTAATACGCAGTTTGAGTGTACAGCGGGGTGAGGGGAGGGGCAGGGGATGGATCTCTGCAGGAACAATGAAGATCTCCATTTTTTTTTTCTCTTTCCCGCATTTACAGTGGGGAGGTGCAATCTGTCAGCCTATCAGCAGCGCACACACGGAGCGAAGTGCTTTTTTTCACACAAGCAAGGGGATGTGTCATTGGCAGTGTATGTCACATGTCCTTGCCCTATAAGACCAAGCCATTTTCCCCGTCGCCACCATTTTCTCACTGCTGCAGCTGCGTGTTAGACGGCACCGCTGTTGCTGTGTGCGCTATACCTTGTTAATTTCAAGCCAATTTTCGCACAAATCTACAGATAGCTTGGGAGTAGGGAATAGTTGTGATTGCAGTCCTTTTAAGGACTAGGTTATAGCATTTCCTATGACTTTTATCAGGCAGATCTGTGCTCTTAAATAGATAGGTTGTGGGAGTAAAGACTAATTGTAATTGGAGTCCTTTTCAGGACTAGGTTACATCAGTTCCTATCAGTTTTTGCCAGGCAGGTCTGTGCCAGTGCTGTGCAAGTTTTTTTCACAGCATTTGGCTGAATCTAGCAAAGCTAATCCTTTTTGGCCTATTGCAGAGTGTGTTAGTCAGTGGAGTAGCCTATCTGTGTTGCAAGATATACCACCTGTGTATAGAATACCAATTTTTTTACTGCACCTAGTGAAGTAAAATCTTTTGGGCATAGCATCATTCTATTAGTCCATCTATACTGACCTCCATCAGGTTGCAAATTGAATATAATTTTTTTCTGCATCTAGCTCTGAAAAAATATTGGGCTTCTAGCTGTGTGTGGGACTTGTTGTATTAGTCCATCTATACTGACCTCCATCAGGTTGCAAACTGAATATTTTTTTTTCTGCATCTACCTCTGAAAAAATATTGGGCTTCTAGCTGTGTGTGGGACTTGTTCTATTAATCCATCTATACAGACCTCCATCAGGTTGCAAACTGAATATATTTTTTTCTGCATCTACCTCTGAAAAAATATTGGGCTTCTAGCTGTGTGTGGGACTTGTTGTATTAGTCCATCTATACTGACCTCCATCAGGTTGCAAATTAAAAATAATTTTTATCTGCATCTACAGTACCTCTGAAAAAATATTTGGGCTTCTAGCTGTGTGTGGGACTTGTTCTATTAGTCCATCTATACTGACCTCCATCAGGTTGCAAATTGAATATAATTTTTATCTGCATCTAGCTCTGAAAAAATATTTGGCCTTCTAGCAGTGTGTGGGACTTTCTCTATTAGTCCATCTATACTGACCTCCATCAGGTTGCAAATTAAAAATAATTTTTATCTGCATCGACCTCTGAAAAAATATTTGGGCTTCTAGCTGTGTGTGGGACTTGTTCTATTAATCCATCTATACTGACCTCCATCAGGTTGCAAACTGAATATATTTTTTTCTGCATCTACCTCTGAAAAAATATTGGGCTTCTAGCTGTGTGTGGGACTTGTTTGTATTAGTCCATCTATACTGACCTCCATCAGGTTGCAAACTGAATATATTTTTTTCTGCATCTACCTCTGAAAAAATATTGGGCTTCTAGCTGTGTGTGGGACTTGTTCTATCAATCCATCTGTACAGACCTCCATCAGGTTGCAAACTGAATATATTTTTTTCTGCATCTACCTCTGAAAAAATATGTGGCCTTCTAGCAGTGTGTGGGACTTTCTCTATTAGTCCATCTATACTGACCTCCATCAGTTTGCAAATTCAAAATAATTTTTTGTCTGCATCTAGCTCTGAAAAAATATTGGGCTTCTAGCTATGTGTGGGACTTGTTGTATTAGTCCATCTATACTGACCTCCATCAGGTTGCAAACTGAATATATTTTTTTCTGCATCTACCTCTGAAAAAATATTGGGCTTCTAGCTGTGTGTGGGACTTGTTCTATTAATCCATCTATACAGACCTCCATCAGGTTGCAAACTGAATATATTTTTTTCTGCATCTACCTCTGAAAAAATATTGGGCTTCTAGCTGTGTGTGGGACTTGTTCTATTAATCCATCTATACAGACCTCCATCAGGTTGCAAACTGAATATATTTTTTTCTGCATCTACCTCTGAAAAAATATTGGGCTTCTAGCTGTGTGTGGGACTTGTTGCATTAATCCATCTATACTGACCTCCATCAGGTTGCAAACTGAATATATTTTTTTCTGCATCTACCTCTGAAAAAATATTGGGCCTTCTAGCAGTGTGTGGGACTTTCTCTATTAGTCCATCTATACTGACCTCCATCAGGTTGCAAATTCAAAATAATTTTTTGTCTGCATCTAGCTCTGAAAAAATATTGGGCTTCTAGCTGTGTGTGGGACTTGTTGTATTAGTCCATCTATACTGACCTCCATCAGGTTGCAAATTAAAAATAATTTTTATCTGCATCTACAGTACCTCTGAAAAAATATTTGGGCTTCTAGCTGTGTGTGGGACTTGTTCTATTAATCCATCTATACAGACCTCCATCAGGTTGCAAACTGAATATATTTTTTTCTGCATCTACCTCTGAAAAAATATTGGGCTTCTAGCTGTGTGTGGGACTTGTTGCATTAATCCATCTATACTGACCTCCATCAGGTTGCAAACTGAATATATTTTTTTCTGCATCTACCTCTGAAAAAATATTGGGCCTTCTAGCAGTGTGTGGGACTTTCTCTATTAGTCCATCTATACTGACCTCCATCAGGTTGCAAATTCAAAATAATTTTTTGTCTGCATCTAGCTCTGAAAAAATATTGGGCTTCTAGCTGTGTGTGGGACTTGTTGTATTAGTCCATCTATACTGACCTCCATCAGGTTGCAAATTAAAAATAATTTTTATCTGCATCTACAGTACCTCTGAAAAAATATTTGGGCTTCTAGCTGTGTGTGGGACTTGTTCTATTTGTCCATCTATACTGACCTCCATCAGGTTGCAAATTGAATATAATTTTTATCTGCATCTAGCTCTGAAAAAATATTTGGCCTTCTAGCAGTGTGTGGGACTTTCTCTATTAGTCCATCTATACTGACCTCCATCAGGTTGCAAATTGAATATAATTTTTATCTGCATCTAGCTCTGAAAAAATATTTGGCCTTCTAGCAGTTTGTGGGACTTTCTCTATTAGTCCATCTATACTGACCTCCATCAGGTTGCAAATTAAAAATAATTTTTATCTGCATCTACCTCTGAAAAAATATTTGGGCTTCTAGCAGTGTGTGGGACTCATTGTATTAGGCCAGCTATACCAAGCTCCACCAGCTTTGAAATTAATAATAATTTTTAGCTGCATCTAGCCCTAAAAATAATTTTTCCCAATAGTGGTAGCAATAGAAATATGGGGCGCGCGCCTGGCTAACAAAAATATACGCTTCTTAACACAAAACACCAGCCTAGCGCACTGCATTAATAAGATGGCATCATCGTCTCTCCCAGTGCTAGGCCTACTACGCAGGCTAGTATTCCTGTGCCTAAAACACAATGTATGGGTCCGCGCTAGCCACTATGCTGAGGGGTATAAAGCTGCTGCTAACGCTTTATAACAATTCAATTGGCAGATTTTCACAGAGCTCTTCCACAACGCCCACCCATCGGGCAACAGTTGCCCACCCTCCCTATGGGATCTAGTGGCGAATAGTTGATGCCATTAATCAGAGCGTCAGTTGCCCCGTCAACGTGGCAAGCATACGGTAAGGCATGGGAAGAGTGGACACGACTAGTAGCAGGCAGACGGGTTGACCAATGTGAACAAGCCAGATCACAAGTCACCATAGAATTTCTCCACCAGCTAATGATGAGGGGCATATCAGGGGCGTCAGCGCAGCGGTGTCTGACCGGAGTAGCATTTCACTTCCAACTACTGAATTGGGGAGATGTGACAAAGATTCATCATCAGACAATCCATAAAAGGGTGGAAAAGGGGTCAGCCAAGTCAGGAATGTAGACGTCCCGTCCCGTGTCACTAAAACTGATTTCTCGCATCTTATCCCTAACACCATTAACATGACACTCACAATTTGAAGCAACACTAATGTCTACTGCATTTGTGATCGCCTTCTTCGGGGCGCTATGTATAAGCGAATTAGTCCCTCAATCCAAAATTACCACCAGTGGACGCTTATTACACCAGGAAGTAGTCATAGCCAATAATGCAATACGTGTACGCATACACCAATCGAAAACGGTTCCAGCGGGCAGGGGTACTTGGGTACTTCTACAACTCACAAACGGTACACTGAGTCGGGTAACAATAGTAAAAACATATCTAACCATCAGATCACAAAGTAATTTCTTCGTATCACACATTGATGGAACGCCATTATCAAGATACCTGTTCCAAGCTATATTTAATAAATGCATAACATCGGCAGGGAACCACCCCAAAGATTACGGGACACACTCATTCCGCATAGGCGCGGCCACGGAAGCAGCAAGAGCAGGACTGTCAGAAACGGAAGTTCAGAGGATAGGGAGATGGCGATCCACGTGTTTGGCGAGATACATAAGACCGGACTTGTTATCCTAACGTGGTTTGTTTCTTTTACAGGTGACGCTAAGCCAACAGTGTGAGTGATAGGCCACTCGTATATATATTGGGCACAAAAAAGGGCGAAAGTCCGCCCAGGCGGGAGGAAATTAGAGTTTCATAACACATATTTCAACTGGAGAGGTATTAGAGGCCTGCTATGGCTACAGGTACTAATGGAGGTAATCAAGGTAGGGAGAGAGGCAAGAGGTCCGGTCATCTTAGTTATACAGGCCGGGGGAAACAACCTCGGTCATCACAAGAGCGCATAACTAATGGCAATAGTGAAACTAGACACTGAGGGCTTCAGAGAATTTTTCACAAAATTAGCTATAGTATGATCAGAGATTGTGCCGATAGCGGTATGGCAAGGTGCGCGAGACATCACGGCCATCGAATGGACAAGGCGGGTAATAAATATTCGGATGGCAAAATTTAGAAGAGACAGAGGCGGTGTAGTGATACGACACCGACAACTGGAAGGAGATAAAGCAGGCCTCATACGGCCCGACGGTTTTCACTTAATAGATATTGGACTGGACATATTCCTGTCAGGACTCCAGGACGGAGTGGAACAAGCGTTAAGAGTGATGGGTGGGGGTCAGAGTCCTGCATACGAGTACGCTGGATCCTCCGTGGCCTGGAAATAGAAAGGACATGTTGGAGAGTTACACTTGTTGGCCAACTTGCCGGAGTGGGGACCCAGGGCATGCTGCAACAAGCTGAATTATTTTAGAAATAAAATGCCTTTCTAATGGAATGAGTATAAAGAGTTAATAAAGCTGTGACCGATCCTCACCCATCCAGTTGTAAGAGTTACATTATTGGGTTGTCCATGAAAGGGGGGCGGTAGGGGGGCTGAGCATCTGGGTTTGGCTGGGGGTCCCCACAGTCTGCCTAGGCTAGATGCATTTAAAAATTCTTATTAGATACACAGGCGGTGCAGCTTGCTTCGCAGCTGGGCTACTACGCCCAAAGTATTGCCTAAGCTAGATGCAGTTAAAAATTCTACGCTGACTAGCAGACACTGAAGATTTGGAGCAGACCTCTGAGTAAACAGCTCTTCAGACTCAACCATCTGTGTTACCCCAAGCCATAGTGTATGTAGTTTCTTACAGTTAAAAGGGGGGGGTGCGACCCAACCCACCTGGAATTGACGATGCCAACGTCACGTAAGACACAGCAAGGGGACTCCCAAAATTGTGGCACAGACACCACTTAACCCTAGAACGCATACCTGTGGCCTTGCAGGCCCGCCCAGTTAATTGTTTTCTATTTTCTGCAAGATTGCTTTAGTTAGAATTTTGAAACTCTAGGTATTCTTCATGTATATAGTTGTTTGTCATTTGAGTTTGAGTTATTCCATGTTATTTGCACATGGGCCTAAAGGGCCCCAGGTATGTGAAAGTGTAGATTTTTATGGTCATGCTTTCTAGGGTTAAGTGGCATCAATTGCCCCACTGTTGCTTAAAACGGTTGGTGAGGTGATTTTACCAAATCCCCAAGCTTTTAGTCTCCCAAGGATGACACAGGGGTAGAAATGTCCTTGCGAATCCATGATTTGATCATCTTTATGAACGTGAGTCTGTCTACATTCTCAGTGGACAGCCGCGTGCGCTTATCTGTCAGCACACCACCAGCAGCGCTGAACACACGTTCAGAGAGAACGCTGGCTGCATGGCATGACAAGATCTCCAAGGCGTGAGTGGCGAGCTCCGGCGATTTTTCAAGATTGGAATACCAAAATGAGCAAGGGTCCAGTGACACAGTCATGGCTTCGATGTTCACTTGGAGATTCTCCTGTACCATCCTCTCTAGGCATTGACTATGTGTCAGACTTCTTGTCTCCTATGGCCTTGCAAAGGATGGTCTAAAAAAGTGGTGAAACGATTCCACAAAATTGCTGTTACCAGCAGATACTGTGTTACTGTTACTGTTTGAGTGATGAAGACTCGACAGTCCCACCGTTGGCAAGTTAGAACTGTGAGATTCACTACGTGCACCACTGGTGTTTTGTGGAAAAGCACATGTAAGATTCTGCAACAGATACTCCTGCATTCGTCAATACCTTTTTATGGCAGGAATTATTTCGGCAAATATACTTTTGTACCGGGGATCTAAGAGTGTAGCAACCCAGTAGTCGGGATTACTTCGAATTCTGACAATCCGGGGGTCATGTTGCAGGTAGTGCAGCAAGAAGGCACTCATGTGTCTTGCGCATCCAGAAGGACCAAGTCCTTGTTGTGTTGGTAGCGAGGTAAGAATCATGGTTCCTTCCTCTGCCCTCTCCCTCCAACCTCGCACAACAGAAATGTGATCAAGGTCTCCCTCATCTGATGAGTCTTCCATGCCCATTGCCAGTTCGTCCTCCACTTCTTCCTCGGCTCCTGCACCTTCCTCAACAGTTTGGCTGCTACCATGCGCCCTGGTTAATCCCTCTCCCCCACCCTCACATGCCTGCCGCCTTGGTGCTGCCAACCGTCTGGACCTTGGAGATGTTATCCCTTCCGCATACGACTCCTCCTCTACTTCCTCCACCTCCTCTTGTCCCACCACCTGTCTCCGAATTCTGTTTAACATGTGCTCCAGCATGTAAATCACCGTAATAGTCATGCTGATAATGGCATCGTCAGCACTAAACATCTTCGTCGCCATTTCAAGACTGTGCAGAAGGGTGCATAGGTCCCTGATCTGAGACCACTCCTCCAGCGTGATTTGCCCCACCTCTGGATCTCGTTGGCCCAGGCTATACGTCAGAACGTATTGCACCAGGGCTTGTCGGTGCTGCCACAGTCGCTGCAACATGTGCAGAGTTGAATTCCACCGTGTCGGCACATCGCATTTCAGCCGGTGAACTGGCAGGCCCAACGACTTCTGTAGAGATGTAAGTCGTTGAACTGCGGGATGCGAACGGCGGAAGTGAGCACACAGCGACCGTGCACTCTGCAGAAGGCCATCTAGTCCGGGATAGTGGGCTAAAAATTGCTGGACAACCAGGTCCAACACGTGAGCCATACAAGGCACGTGTGTGACATTGCCCCGGCGAAGTGCCGCACCCAGGTTAGCAGCATTGTCGCACATGGCCTTCCCTGGTTGCAGGTCCAGTGGACACAACCATTCATGAAACTGGGTCTCCAGAGCTGACCAAAACTCCTCAGTTGTGTGACTCACATTTCCCAGACATTTCAAAGTAAACACTGATGCGTTGAGCCCTGCTGCCAGCATAGTAAGGAGGTGTGTAGGATTCCTTCTGCACAGTTAGAAAGCAGGTGGCATTACCAGACAGGCTTTGGGTGCAGGTGGAGGACCGAGAGGAGGTTGAGGAGGCAGAAGCAGTGGAGGAAGTTCGAGATAAAGAGGATTAACACACAACTCGTGGGGACAGTAAGACTTGGACAGCAGCCCCTTGTCCTGCTGTCACCATAGTTACCCAGTGCCCAGTCAGCGACATGTAACGCCCCTGTCCATGCCTTCTCATCCAAGTGTCTGTGGTGAAGTGCACCCTGTCACACACAGAGTTTCTCAAAGAAGCGGTGATGTTGTGTGCGACATGCTAGTGGAGCGCAGGCACACCTTTCTTTGAGAAGCAGTGCCGACTGGGCATCTGGTACTGGGGCACTGTGACGGACATAAGGTCTTGAAAATCCTCTGTGTCCTCCAGGTGGAAAGGCAGCATTTCTGTAGTCAACAGCTTGCAGATGGTGAAATTCAACCTCTTAGCTTTCTCATGGCTAGGAGGAAATGGTCTTTTACTTTTCCACATCTGAGGGACCGAGGGCTGGCTGTTGTGCTTAGACGGTGTTGAGTAGGGTGTCCCCGGCAACTGCCGGTCTGTGAGGAAGATGCAGGCGGACATGTTAGGTTGCCTTGATCCAAAGGTGGTGCTCTCGATGTCGGAGAGCGCTCAACACTAGCAGGTGTTTCCACTTCCCAATGAACTGATGACCTGCCAATCACACTGGCTGTTGCGGGTAAAGAGGTGGCAGGTCTGCGTCCAAAAACATGCGTGACTGCTGTCCCCCCAGTCACAGAGGATGAAGAGGCTGCGGATGCACAAGATGGGGCAGACGGTGGTTGGCCCAGCCGGCTAGGCCACATTGTAGCACAGTGAGCTTCCCACTGCAACTTATGCTTCATATCCATGTGACGGTACATGCATGAAGTACTCAAACTATGTATTTTTTGGCCTCTACTTAGCTTTTGCTGACAAATATTACAGATAACACGAGTTGGGTCATCCTTATCGATCTGAATAAATGCCCAGGCTATGCAAGGCTTAGAGCCCATGTGACCTGAAGAGCCACTACGACTTGTGGTCAGAGGCAGAGTTGTGGTTGAGGATGCAGTTGTTGACGTGCTTCCAGTACTCCGTCTCTGTTCAGGAAGGCGCAACCTAACCTCGTCGTCAATAGCATCTGTGATGCCCCGCTGCGCTTGGTATCACAGATCCTACAAGAGTGCATTGATGGAATCCTCCACAAGAGGCCCCCATAAACATTCACACATCTCCACCTTCCACCTCAGACCAGCAGAGGGAGCCCGTTAGGGATATAAATAGGGAAGGTGGAGCTAGGCAGTTCAGTTCCTCTGAAGAGTTCCTGCAGTAGAGAAGCCTAAGAGAGGTCAGTCTGCAGTGGAGCTCAGTCTAGTCTAGAGAACGCAGTTAATAGTTCAGCAGTGGAGCACGAGGCTCCTGCTTGCTAGATTCAGGGAGCCCAGATAGAGCTTAAGGTGTGCCGGTGCCGTAAGATCAGTGAAGCGCGGCAAGCTGCCGTTAGTGTTTATAGCCTAGTGAGGGCCCGAGTAGGCCGAAGGCGAGTGGCGAGTTAGTACATAAGGGGCAGAGGAGCTTAACCAGCTCACCCCGAAGCATTTACCGGACACAGGATCCGAGTTTACAGGTATCTCTATGACCCAGTAAGGCATAACCGGAATCCCTGGAGAACAACAAGTCCCAGGATCGCTAAGGTGCTGATATGTAACAGAGCCAGGAGACGCTTAGGCCCCGCATACTGGGAGCGTGAACTCCAAGAGAAGGCCCTACCACAAGGTCAGCCAGTGCAGGACAGAGACAAAGTTAGGCCTAGCTCCAGGCAGGTCAGAAACTTACTACGCAGAGGCAAGAAACAGGAGGCCCTACACCCGCTCATTGGGGAGGATCCTGATATGCACCCTTCACCCTACAGTGCTTCGGGATGTGCCTGAATTTCCACCAGTAAAAGGTACTGAAGTGACTACCGTGTCCGTTCCCGTTCTTGCTCTGACCCAGCTGGGTCTCGCCTGTCCTGCATTCCCCCTGCATACGCTGCCCTGAGACCTAGCTCCACCTGTGGGGAGCTATACCATCGAGCTGCCTTATCACCGGCCTCAGTGGACTGCTGCAGCGCTGGTGCTTGTCACCAGATACCACAGGTGGCGTCATGAACTCTTATAAAATTAACAATTATCCACCCTTTTAAAGAGAGACCCCAGGGTACGGGCCAGGGAGCCGACCACCGCGACATCCCCAAGGCCAGGCAAATGCCCGGGTACCGAGTCATCCCCATCCCCAGGGCTAGTCACATCCTCCTCCACCTCCTCTGCTGACCTCATCGACTGTCTGACTGTGGGTTGACAGTAAGTGGGATCTCCAACCTCGTCATCATCACCCTGTGTGTTATCACACCCGTCGCCCTCAGATCCAACCTCTTCCTGCCCTGAACGAAAAGTCAAGTTGTCGCTCCAATCAGGTATTTGAGTCTCATCATCGTCTTCATCATTGTCTCCACCAACAGGAGTTACAGTTTGGGAACAAGGGTCTACATTATGCTCAGAACCTTCTTCATCAGGTCCTGGATCCAACTTATAAAGATTCTGGGCATCGGATCAGATCATTTCCTCATCTGGATTAACAGAAGCTCTGGAGCAGACCTCCGTTTCCCAGGCTATAGTATGAGTAAACAGCTGGGCAGACTCAGCCATCTGTGTTACCCCATACTCAGACGGGCAGCTGGAGACTTGGGAGCTGTGAGGAAGCAAATGCGATTGGGGTGACACCTCTGAGGACTGGAGTATTTGTGATGTTGAAATTGAGGTGATGGAGAGCCCACTTGAAGGAGCACTTGATATCCGTTGAAGCACCTGCTGTTTTTGTGCCTCATCTAGAATTTGTAGCGATGGGCGTGTCCGTAAGAATGGGATCGTATCACATTGTCCACGAAAAGAAGTCGACATCTTAGTTTGGCTGGAAGATGGTCTTTCTTCTGCAGATGTTACTCCCCCCCCACCGTGGGGGGCCTCGACCCACCGGCGGACAGGCACCAGTATTGGGATAGGGGGGCTGGCCGTCAGGGTCCACCGCGGCTCTGGCACAAACCCGGCGACACAGAGGTGGCACAGGCAGGAATGGACTGGCCGTGTCGGCTTCTCACTTTTTGGATTTTAGAAGGGCATGACATGCCTATATCTGTGTCTCCCCCTCCTTTTACTCCTCCACCTCTTTTCTTTTCGCATGACTATATGTACTTGTCACTTTTCCATGTGTTAGTTGTGTCTTCTGAGCAGTTTGTCAGCTTTTGGACACCTTTGAAGGTGTTTTCTATGTGTTTTTGTTTGCCTGCCATTGGTTTTAACGGTGTTCGAAGGTGTTTGACGAACAGTTCGACGAACAGTTCGGCGAACACACGGGTGTTCGACGAACCGAACCGAACTCGAACACTACGGGGGTGGCTCAACACTACTTACTATGCTGGCAGCAGGGCTCAATGGCATCAGGTGGTGTTTACTTTGAAATGTCTGGGAAATGTGAGTCACACAGCTGAGGAGTTGTGGTCAGCTCTGGAGACCGAGTTTCATGAATGGTTGTCTCCACTGAACCAGGGAAGGCCGTGTGCGACAATGCTGCAAACCTGGGTGCGGCCCTTCGCCGGGGCAATGTCACACACGTGCCTTGTATGGGTCACGTGTTGAACCTGGTTGTCCAGCAATTTTTAGCCCACTATCCTGGACTAGATGGCCTTCTGCAGAGGGCACGGTTGCTGTGCTCACTTCCGCCGTTCGCATCCCGCAGCTCAGCGACTTACATCTCTACAGAAGTCGTTGGGCCAACCAGTTCATCGGCTGAAATGCGATGTGCCAACACGATGGAATTCAACTCTGCACATGTTGCAGCGACTCTGGCAGCACCGACGAGCCCTGGTGCAATACATTATGACGTATTGCCTGGGCCAACGAGATCCAGAAGTGGGGAAAATCACGCTGCAGGAGTGGTCTCAGATTAGGAACCTATGCACCCTTCTGCACAGTTTTGAAATGGCGACGAAGATGTTTAGTGCTGACGATGCCATTATCAGCATGACTATTCCGGTCATTTACATGCTGGAGCACACTTTAAACAGTATTCGGAGTCAGGTGGTGGGACAAGAGGAGGGTTAGGAAGTACAGGAGGAGTCGTATGTGGAAGGGAAAACATCTCCAAGGTCCAGACGGTCGGCAGCACCAAGGCGGCAGGCATGGGAGGGTGGGGGACAGGGATTAACGAGGGCGCATTCTAGCAGCCAAACTGTTGAGTAAGGTGCAGGAGCTGAGGAAGAAGTGGAGGATAAACTGGCGATGGGCATGGAAGACTCATCAGATGAGGGAGACCTTGATCACATTTCTATTGTGCGAGGTTGGGGGGAGAGGGCAGAGGAAGGAAGCATGATTCTTACCTCGCCACCAAAACAACAAGGACTTGATCCTCCTGGATGCACAAGACACATGAGTGCCTTCTTGCTGCACTACCTGCAACATGACCCTCAGATTGTCAGAATTTGAAGTAATCCCGACTACTGGGTTTCCACACTCTTAGATCCCCGGTACAAAAGTAAATTTGCTGAAATAATTCCTGCCATAGAAAGGGATTCACGCATGCAGGAGTATCAGCAGAGGCTGTTACAGAATCTTACATCTGCTTTTCCACAAAACACCAGTGGTGCACGTAGTGAATCTCACAGTTCTAACTTGCCAACCGTGGGACTGTCGAGTTTTCAAACCGTAACAGTAACACCGTATCTGCTGGTAACATCAATTTTGTGGAATCGATTCACCAATTTTTTAGACCATCCTTTGCAAGGCCACAGGAGACAACCAGTCTGACACATAGTCAACGCCTAGAGAGAATGGTACAGGAGTATCTCCAAATGAACATCGAAGCCATGACTGTGTCACTGGACCCTTGCTCATTTTGGGCTTCCAATCTGGAAAAATGGCCTGAGCTCGCCACTCACGCCTTGGAGATCTTGTCGTGCCCCGCAGCCAGCGTTCTCTCTGAACGTGTGTTCAGCGCTGCTGGTGGTGTGCTGACAAGATAAGCGCACGCGGCTGTCCACCGAGAATGTAGACAGACTCACGTTCATAAAGATGAACAAATCATGGATCCGCAAGGACTTTTCTACCCCTGTGTCATCCTGGGGAAACTAAAAGCTTGAGGATTTTGGAAAATCACCTGACCAACCATTTTAAGCAACTTTGGGGCAATTGATGTCACTTAAGTGGTGTCTGTGCCACAATTTTTTTGGAAAAAATGGAGACTCTTTTTGGAGTCCCCTTGCTGTGTTTTACATGATGTTGGCATCGTCAATTCCAGGTGGGTCGGGTCGCCCCCCCCCCTTTTAACCGTAAGAAACTACATACACTATGGCTTGGGGTAACACAGATGGTTGAGTCTGCAGAGCTGTTTACTCATACTATAGCCTGGTAATCAGAGGTCTGCTCCAAAGCTTCGGTGTCTGCTAGTTAGCCTAGTAGCCCAGCTGTGAAGCAAGCTAAACCACCTGTGTATCTAATAGCAATTTTTTATTGCATCTAACCAAGCCAATCATTTTGGGCAAGTAGCAGTGTCTCGTAGTCAGCGGAGTAGCCCATCTGAAGCAAGCTACACCACCTGTGTATCTACTAACAATTTTTTACTGCATCTAACCAAGGAAATCCATTTGGGCTAATAGCAGTGTCTGCTAGTCAGCGGAGTAGCCCATCTGAAGCAAGCTACACCACCTTTGTATCTAATAACAATTTTTAACTGCATCTAGCCCAGGCAATACTTTGGGCCTAGTAGCAGTGTCTGCTAGTCAGCGGAGTAGCCCAGCTGTTAAGCCAGCTACACCGCCTGTAGATCTAATTACAAATTTTTAACAGCATCTAGCCCAGGCAATACTTTGGGCCTAGTAGCAATGTCTGCTAGTCATCGGAGTAGCCTAGCTGTTAAGCAAGCTACACCGCCTGTAGATCTAATTACAAATTTTTAACTGCATCTAGCCCAGGAAATACTTTGGGCCTAGTAGCAATGTCTGCTAGTCAGCGGAGTAGCCCAGCTGTTAAGCAAGCTACACCGCCTGTAGATCTAATTAAAAATTTTTAACTGCATCTAGCCCAGACAATACTTTGGGCCTAGTAGCAGTGTCTGCTAGTCAGCGGAGTAGCCCAGCTGTTAAGCAAGCTACACCACCTGTGCCTTGGACACTTAATTTTTTCAAAGGACCCCCGGGACACTCAGTCAAGAGCATCGGGGAGGCGCCACAAGGCAAAGGGGCTGGGACTGGCGGTAGCACGCCTTGCGGCGGACCCCCAAGCTCGATCCTTATAAAAGCTTTTTAACTGCAGCAGCTTTAGTGGATGCTACTGGAGCTGGAAATACCGCGGCTGCTGGCACCAGATTTGCCCTCCAATAGATCCTTGTAAAAGGATCTAAAGTGTACTCATTCAAATTACAGAGCCAATTTACAGAGCTTAGACCTTCCTCCACCGCGGGGGGTCTCAAACCACCAGAGGGGGGCTGGCCATCAGGGTCCACCGCGGCTCTAGCACAAACCCGGCGACAAGGAGGTCGCACGGGCAGGAACAGCCTGGCCGTGTCGGCTTCGCACTCCAGCGTAGTCCCTCTGCCCGCTCGCACCCGTAACCTCAAAGGGATGCGCAAGCGTCTTTTCTTACCAAGGCTGTTCCCCTCCCAGCAGGATTGTGGGGGAGCTCAGGTTGGCCTTCCACTGTTTTCCCTTACCTCCCTTGCCCTCTTTCCTTCTTCCGTTCTCCATCTAACCCCTCGGCTCTGTGGGGTCCGCTCTCCCTCCAGCTCTCTCCTTCTCACAGGTGGACAACCGCATGTATTCACACTGTGGCGAATCTTTTGGGCCCAGGCATAAGAAGTCGTCGAGGTAATGGATAATATGTGCCCCCTTAGAAACGTCCATGATGACCCATTCGAGGAAGCAGCAAAACGCCTCAAATAGCGAGCAGGATATGGAGCACCCCATGGGCAAACAGCAATCTATATAGTATGCTCCTTCCCAGATGCAGCCCAATAGGCGGACACTATTCGGAGGCACAGGTAGTAAGTAACCGAAGCGCCCCCTCAATGTCTGTTTTGACTATTAGTGTGCCCCTTCCCAACTTCTTGATCCGCCTGATTGTCTTGTCAAAGGAGGTACAGTATATACTACTGTACATGGTTCCGCATCGATGTTGTCGTTTACTGACCTGCCCCTTGGATATGACAAATGATGGATTAGTCCGAATGTATTGGGTTCCATTTTTGGCACGACTCCCAACGGGGATACCTCTACATCTTGCAATGAAAGTGTTCTGAATGGAACCGCCATTCTACCTAAAGATATTTATTTTTTTAATTTTCTTGTCATGACGTCTGGGTGTTGGTAGGCTGATTTTAAATTTTTACTCCAGCCTTTCTTGATTTTAGAAGGGAATGACATGCCTATATCTGTGTCTCCTCCTCCTTTTACTCCTCCACTTTTTTTCTTTTCGCATGACTATATGTACTTGTCACTTTTCCATGTGTTAGTTGTGTCTTCTGAGCAGTTTGTCAGCTTTTGGACACCTTTGAAGTCTTTTCTTTGTGTTTTCTATGTGTTTCTATGTGTTTTTCTTTGCCTGCCACTGGTTTTAATGGTGTTCGACAGTGTTCGGTGTTCGACAAACCGAACCGAACCCGAACACTACGGGGGTGGCTCAACACTAACCATGATGACTTTTCATATACACAGCTCATCTTTTCAGACTTCCCCCTCCAATCTTCTGCAGCACATCCCGACAGTGCCCTTAAAATAAATGTATCATTATAATGCTCCTGAAAAAAAAATATCTCCCAAGCTGTACCCCTGAAAAATAATTGCCCCTCACTGTGCATCCTGCACAAAATATCACCACACTGCCCCTCTTCATAACATCCCCCTCACATTGCCCCTGTTCTTAATATCCTACAACACTGCCCCTCTCCATAATATCCACCCACATTACCCCTTTACTTAATATCCCCCACACTGCCCCTCTACATAATATCCACCTACTCACTGCCCCTCTCCATAATATCCCCCCCCACACACACTCTGCCCCTTGCTATGCTGTGCCCGCTTTCACTATTTTCACCCCACTGCCACATAGTGTGACCTAACAGTAACACCCTGCCTCATACCCGGTTCCCTCTCCTCCCATCTACAGTAATTGGTGGGACATGTAATCTTTGGCTTCTCTATGGAGTGCTTACCATTCCCCACCATGTCCTAGCCACCTCTGCATAGCTCTGTGGTGACAGAAACAGTGTGATGAGGTCAGCTGACAAGCGCTCATGTATTCAAATATATTAGCATCTCAAAGATGCAAATACATTTGAATATAGGAAGATGAGAACCAGAGTCTCCCAGCATGTGGCCTAGAAAACCTGTCCAGGCCACATGCTGCCCGCGACCATATGATGTGCCGGCCTGCCCTATCAGAGGAAGTGTGTACAGCTTCATAGTGCAGATTGCATGTGTCTTCATAGAGCATCTTTGCACAAATCGCTGCCATGTGCATGAGACCTCACTCTTATAAGCTCAGCAACTATTTTGGTAGACTTCCCTTGTTTTCATTTTCTGGAAAAGTAAGTATTTGCTGCCATTGCCTGTCAACCAGTCACTCAGGAGATCTGCTTTACAGGTTTTCCTGGCACTCAATTACAGTTAGTCAATTCAGCTTCCAATCATTTTACTGTATAGAGACCTGCTTAATAAAGAGGTCATTATTCCTCACCCCTTAGGCATTTATAGCACATCCACAGAATATGCAATAAATATGTGATAGGTGAGGGTACAATACTTGTGTTATTCCATCTTTCATAAAGCTCCTTTACATGATGGCTGCATCCAAATGGAGACTAAATTAAGTTGGCCTCGCTTGCTCATCTTTTTCCACAACTCAATCCAGAGAACAAGGTACAACTACCTCAATATTATGCATGTCATATGTCATGAGAAGAAAAAATGGGACTCCTGTTGTAGGACGGGATTCCCTCCAAAAATATCAATTATTAATGGGGAACTCTCCTACACCTCTATTGAGGTCCAATATTAACTATTAACATCAAACTTGACTATTAATAATTAATATCCACTAACGTTATCTGTGCCTTATACTATATACCAACTGAGACAAAACCGTGTGCTAATAAAAGGTATTTATTACACAAAAGTCTACAGTTAATATACTACTATTTATCACACTAACACAGTACACAAAATGGATATACAATTCCCAATTACCTAATATATTTTCCACCCACGTTTCCTAATCACTCATGCAATATCAGCCCACCCAACTATACTAACTTTCCCTATATATATACAGATACAAGGATATCAATATCTAGGAGGATTAGTACAGGGTATGTAGGGCTAATAAGTAAAGAGTTACAAGGGAAGAGAGATACTCAGCCATGTGTTGTTATGTCCATCTCTCCAACCGTCCAAAGAGAGCTAGCACATGAGTGCTCTGGGGTTTTAAATCCAGCACAGGAAATGATGTATTATTCCCCACCCACTGGCTAAGGTCTTTGTTCATGTCCAACCATACTCGCAAAACCTGTTTTAGTACATGGCTGGACATTTTGCTGATCCTGCCCCCAACAGCAGCAAACAGACTGAAACACATAAGGAGATGGGGGCCAATATATACATGTATACTTATCTGCAAGCATGGCTAGCATGTAGATACATATATACATGTACAACCTAGGACACTTCCCTTTACAATCTCCCTGTTGTCGAGAACACGACAATGAAATTTGAGGGAAGTGTTGTACTGGGATATATTTGCCTACTCAAGCCCCATTTATAAGTTGTGACAGTTCAGAATGGAATGAAGAATAATACTGCACTTAGGTACCTAGACATCAGCCATTACGGCCATCAACTCTTCCCTGCCTTTCACCGTAATCCAACGTATCCCTCCACAGAATACACTCTGCTTCTTTCTTGGATATTTAATCAAAGTCTTTTTGTTGTTAAAGTCTTTTTGCTGTGGTCCTGTCGTTGCCAGTCTTCAGGTATCTGCCTACCCCAAAGTCGTCTTGCTGGTCAGACTCTGGAATGGCTTTACCCTCAGTGTATAGGTTGGCCCGAGTCACTATCCTGTGTACACCCCTCACCCTGCCAGTCTTTCTAGTCCTCTCCCGCAGCTTGCTTCTGCGGGGTTATGAGTACTCCTGGCGTGATGAGACTGCTGGGTGTCACAGTCTGTAGTTGGGCCTCACCACGTGGTTTCTTTCAGCACCTCCTTCTTTTTGGGGTATGGTCAATCGTGGTCTTTCAGTAGAGGCACGACATCCCTCAGGCACGACTTTCATCAGGCAATTTTCCTGTAGTCTTGATTGAAGATCGTTGATGAGTTTCTTCCATGGATAGATACGCAGATCTTTACTAGGCAGGTCAGAATTTCTCGAGTAGGGAGTAATGTCACAATACCTAAGTTGACTGCGGGAAGAAACACCGTCTGATTCTAACAGACATTCAATCCATCCCTTACGAACTTCACAATAGCTAGGGTTGAAGTGGCAAATACCTTATAAAGTGAGGGGACCTGTCCCTAGAGAAACCTAACTCTATTCCCCCATTCACACAGAACACACATTACAATTCCATTCCAAAATAAGCTTTTGGTTTGAATGCATATAGAGACTTGAGCTAAAATAGCATGTATTCTAACTGATCCATAAAACACATGCAGATCATTGACCCATGTGCAATTGGAGTTCACTACCGGCTGCAAATGCATGAATGCCGTTACATGAACACACTTACTGTGGACTGAGTATGTCCATGCACAGGTAGTTCTGCACTTACACCTAAAGTGTCTATATGTACACATATGGAATTTCAGTATACAGTAAAACTCAAATTTACATTAAATTATATATACACAATATATATTGGATTTGGGGTAAAGGACTGTGTTTGTCTTATGTCCTTAACCCCCGTCTCTGGCTGAGCTCATGGTGCTCAGCCTGACTTCTGTGCAGTTGGGCAGACAGTCTTTTGATCCTCCTGCAAATCAGAAACAGTCCAATATATAAGATTACGACCAGGAGGAAATGACTGGAAGAGGCAGCTTTGGGGCTTTATTACAGTCTCCTCCTCATGGCTGAAATATGAGAGGAGATGTTTCAGCTCTGTGACAAACACAAGAGGGGTCTTCTGGAGTCTCTCAGGGGTATCTGGGTGAAGGTCAAGACTTCTCTCAGGAGTGATAGGTGTTCTTCAGCACTGTGTTCTGCTACATCGATACCTAAAATGGGATTAAGGGAACAATACGCTCCTGGGAGTTCTCCCAGTGCAGTTATTCAACATCCTGGCACTGGATATCTTCCCTGTCCCATCAAACTCCTGTTCCTTTAGGGTGACCTCCCTTGTTAACCTTCCTCAGCTGCTTAGCAAGTTCCTATTGCATAGGTAATGCCTTGACTCTCTTGAACCCCACAAAATGAATGCAATTTTTCTTTAGTATGCTCCTAGTTAATTGCCTCTGATTCCCATACAGACACCCCTTCCAGTTTTTCACAATACAAAACACACAGCCCTTGCAGCTACTTATTCTCCTATACATAGCTTCAAACAGACTACACAGAGACAAAGGCTCATCGTGTATTGTTGGCTTGAACTAATTCAGGATTTCTGGAGTAACATCCCAGTTTGCCAGCCTCATGCCTCATCATGAAACTGCCCATCCCTGGGTTTGGTACTCCCCGTTGCCACATACTACCAATTAAGATATGTAGGCAACCACAACCAGCTGGAACTTCAAGGCCTAGGTGCACAATATATACTTATCCACACCTTTCTACCTATCTTAGTCCATGCCGAAAAACCAGCTCACTCGTGGATATGGCTCTATTATCAAAGGGAAAATGTTAATACACTTAGGAAGACTAAACGTCAAACTAAGGTTCACTGTTTAAGTTGTATCCTGCATCAAGATTTAAACAAAACCAGGTTATCCGTCCAAACTTCAAGGTCTAAGCACACAGTATAACACGACACTCCATCGTGTACGTCAGTTACCTGTCCATGCTTCTCTGCCTGTCTTAGTTCACGTAATACGCCCTTTATTCAATCCAAAATGCATAGAAAACAGAAAAAACAAACCATTAACAAATTATCCGACAGAACTTCAAGGCCTAGGTGCACAATATACCTGTCCACACCTTTCTTCCTATCTTAGTCCATGCCGAAAAAACAGCTCACTCGTGGATATGGCTCTATTATCAAAGGGAAAATGTTAATACACTTAGGAAAACTAAACGTCAAACTAAGGTTCTCTGTTTTAAGTTGTATCCTGCATCAAGATTTGAACAAAACCAGGTTATCCGTCCAAACTTCAACGTCTAAGCACAGAGTATAACACGACACTCTATCGTGTACGTCAGTTACTTGTCCATGCTTCTCTGCCTGTCTTAGCTCACGTAATACACCCTTTATTCAATCCAAAATGCACAGAAAACAAAAAAAACAAACCATTAACAAATTATCCGACTGAACTTCAAGGCCTAGGTGCACAATATACCTGTCCACACCTTTCTACCTATCTTAGTCCATGCCGAAAAACCAGCTCAACCACGGATGTGGCTCTATTACCAAATGAAAACAAAAAAATAAAATAAACATTCCTGTGATTTGTGCTACTCCTAACCTTATGAATCCTATGGAAAAACTGGAGCTAAAAATAAAAGTACCAGCAAATAAACCTCATTTACTTGACAGGGGGTCTGATAGAAAACAGAAAACAACCAGCATACTAACAAATCCTGTTATACATTGCATACACAGTGAGACTCCTATAAAGCCTTTCTGCCACCTGTCTGAGCCTCACAGGTCTAACGATATATTTATACTGTAAAAGAACAAACCTAGTAACAACAGAACAGTAAAATAAACTAATAAGACAAAACAACTGTATACATAAAGAGCAGTACAGGTCTGTTAGAAACTCTGCTGATAGAGTTAAAATCAAGGCCTTACTAGGGAGCAAAATTTACCCTTTCATCCCTTGCTTGAAGTCGGCCATTTTGACACATCTGCACATGGTGGGGCACATGAGACTGAGAGAAAATACTATTTTGTCTCTGTAAATGTCTGTTCTCCATGCTGGACTTCTCACAATTAATTGTGCAATGACAATTCCTTGCAATGTGCCCAAAGTGACCACATTTAAAACATTTAACAGAGCAATATTTCCTCTCTCTCCTTGTACCTGACAATTTGCAGTACCTGGCAATATGACCTGAGCCATCACAGGCATAACATCTAATGGATGCCATGCTTGATGTAGGGCCCCTAACAGAACATACTTCCTTTTGTCTGGATATTTTAAACTGTTCCATCACTAGGGATGCACTTTTAACAATCTTACGTTTGCATTTTCTCATTATTTTACACTTGTCGTTACATTTATTGATTGGATCAAAATTTGATGAAATATTTGATCCATCACTCCCCCCTTTTTGCCCTGCACAGGGCACAATTGGTAGAGAATCTGGCCTTGGTCTCAGAGACAAAGAGAAGGCCGGCACCATGTTTGAAAAATCATTGATGATATTTTGCAAATTTGTAATCAGTTGAGATCTAGTATCAAGATCAACACTCAACTGATTGACTATGGCATCACTAGCTGCTGCCTTGTCCTTAAAAGCTTTGATCTCAGCCACAGACCGAGTCAGCTGTGCCTCAATATCAAGACTAGTGTTGAGCCACCCCCGTAGTGTTCGAGTTCGGTTCGGTTCGTCGAACACCCGTATGTTCGCCGAACTGTTCATCGAACTGTTCGTCGAACACCTTCGAACACCGTTAAAACCAATGGCAGGCAAACAAAAACACATAGAAACACATAGAAAACACCTTCAAAGGTGTCCAAAAGCTGACAAACTGCTCAGAAGACACAACTAACACATGGAAAAGTGACAAGTACATATAGTCATGCGAAAAGAAAAGAGGTGGAGGAGTAAAAGGAGGGGGAGACACAGATATAGGCATGTCATGCCCTTCTAAAATCCAAAAAGTGAGAAGCCGACACGTTCAGTCCGCTCCTGCCCGTGCCACCTCCGCGTCGCCGGGTTTGTGCCAGAGCCGCGGTGAACCCTGACGGCCAGCCCCCCTCTCCCAATACTGGTGCCTGTCCGCTGGTGGGTCGAGCGAGCCCCCCTGTGGTGGAGGCAGCTCTAAGCTTTTTAATTTAAATTGTCTCTCTAATTTGAATGAATACACTTTAAATCCATTTACAAGGATCTATTGGAGGGCAAGTCTCATGCCAGCAGCCGCGTAATTCCAGCTCCAGTAGCGTCCACTAAAGCTGCTGCAGTTAAAAAGCTTTTATAAGGATCGAGCTCGGCGGTCTACCGCAAGGCATCCTACTGCCAGTCCCAGCCCCTAAGCCTTGGGGTGCCTCCTGATGCTCTTCACTGAGTATCCCGTGGTCCCGAAGCATTTCCTTTGAAAAAATTAAGTGTCCAAACTACAGGTGGTGTAGCTTGCTTAACAGCCGGGATAATCCGCTGACTAGCAGACACTGCTACTAGGCACAAAGTATTTCCTGGGCTAGATGCAGTTAAAAATTTGTAATTAGATACTCTCGTTGGATGCTGAGAAAGCATTCCATAGAGTCTCCTGGCACGCCATATATGATTCTCTTAAAAAGCTTGGGGTAGGGGTCTAGGGGACCCTTTTATAGCCAAAATCACGGCCCTGTATCGCAATACGTTACCTAGGCTGAAGATAAATGGAACTGTAGCACCCTGAGGGCTCGGTTGCTACAGAGGTATTGCACCTCACCCAGAGGTGTGATATCTCACTCTCAGGTAAGGATGTAGTGTGGATCAGGACCCGACACCTGCATGCATTACACCACATTGCCGTGGGGCAGGGCGACCAATATGCCCCTGAGATGGGCACGACAGTCCCTGTCCCTGGCTGGAGTGGGGGGAGGGAATACTGAGGAAGGGGAACCCTGTAGTGCAGGAGCAGGGAGGAAGCAGTTCCTGGGTGCATTGAGAAGGGAGTATAAAAGGTGGGCACCATCTTAGTTCAGTGCAGAGAAGTCTGAGCAGAAGTGGCAGGGAGCAGGGGCTCTGCATGAGCTCTGCTCCGGAGGCGGGCCTAGTAACAGAGGCCCAGTCCTGGAAGAGGGAGAAGGAAGGAAGAGGAGCGGAGAAAGCTCCAGGAATGAGGAATGAAGGGATCCCAGGGGTGCGGACGGGCGAGTCGCCACCGCATGCCCGAATCCACCTGCGTGGAGGGGTCAGGCCAAAGGGGGAGACCGGTCCCCGAAAGTAGTGGAGGCAGGAAACGACCCTCAGCTAGAAACAGGAGGCTGTGACATTTTATGTGGCGCAGCCCCTCGCTACACCCGCTAGGAAGGCACCACATAGGGTCAGGGAAACTGGCGCCAAGTTTACCAAGAGGAGGCCCGAGGCAGCCGGACAGAAGGGTTGGTAAGAAAGGCCAGACAAAGGACACACAAAGGGGGTCCTGTGAAGCGCTCCAAAGTTATCTGGGAGTTGTCTGAGCCCCTCACCTGGTGAGCACAGTACGACGTGGGCAGCCGTTACCTGCAGACGTGGTCTGGATAATAAGAACTGTGAGTAAAGGCCCTAGACTGCATCACTGACTCCGTGTCGTTACTGCTGCTGCCCTGCACCATCACCCCCATCCTCCGCATACACTGCCCTGAGGCTATACTCCTCCCGTGGGGAGTTATGCTACGCTCTGCTGCACCCACAACACCAGCCTCAGCGGTCTGCCCTGGAGCGGCGGTTCACTCTGACCGCAATCCACGGGTGGCGTAGTCGGACATTTAAACATCAAAACCACATAAATAGTTCCGCCACTGGTTTGACCGCCCTGAGCCACGGAACCGGGTCACCGCCACGGAGACTACAACCACCAGCATCCACCAAAAAGGGTCCGGCTCCGGGTGTCCCAAAGCCCAGGGGGCGCGTCAGAACATTTTCATCACCTTTCACAATCACCAATGGGACAAGGCAGGGATGTTCTCTGTCCCCTCTCTTATACATCCTAGTGACGGAGCACCTGCTCTCATCAATTCGCCATAACCCCAATATTAGGTGGATTGAGGTGGGAGGCACCGAGTACAAGTGCTCTCTATTTGCTGATGATGTCCTAGTATATATCACTCAATCACATATATCCATCCATGCTGTTATGGCTGAAATAGATCACTTTGTTACATGGTCAAATTTTAAAATCAATGCAGCGAAGTCTGAGGCCCTCGATGTCTCCCTCCCCAAATCCATATAGGATTCCATCCAGTCCAACTTTCCCTTTGCCTGGCCCTCACAGGGTATCAAATACTTAGGAATTCCTATTCATAGAGACCTCTCCCATCTATGTTATCTTAATTTTGGGCCCTTTATTGAACAACTCCATACAGACCACGGTTGGCAAGTTAGAACTGTAAGATTCACTACGTGAACCACTGGTGTTTTGTGAAAAGCACATGTACACTGTGTTCCAAATTATTATGCAAAAAGTGTTTAGGAGTGATAAGGGAAGAATTTGTTTGTTTGTCAGTTAAACTCATTGATGGTGATGTGTGTCAGGGCTCTTTATATCACTGTAAGCAATTGCAGACACCTGTGCTAATTAGTTTGGCAGGTGTGTCCAATGAAAGGCAAGACTACTTAAGAAGGCTGTCTCACATTATTGAGCAGCCTACATTTTCTGCCAAAATGGGAAAGAAAAAGGATGTGTCGGCTGCTGAGAAGCAACAAATTGTGGAGTGTTTAGGTCAAGGCATGACTACAATCAACATTGTGCGATGATCAGGATGAAGTGTCTTGGCAATCAAGAAGTATGTAGCTGATTCACAGTACACACATGTGCGTGCTGATAAGGGCAAATTGAGGACTCTTTCCTACAGGCAATTACGTCAGGTTGAAAGAGCAGCGGCAAAAAAGCCTTGTCATAGCAGCAGACAAGTTTTTGAAGCTGCTGGAGCCTCCAACGTCCCCCGAACAACAAGATGCAGGGTCCTTCAGAGGTTTGCAGCTGTGCATACGCCATCCTGTCGACCTCCTCTATCCACTTCACACAAGCAGAAACGGCTCCAGTGGGCCAAACATTACATGAAGACTGATTTCAAAGCTGTTTTGTTCACGGATGAGTGCCGTGCAGCGCTCGATGGTCCAGATGGATGGAGTGGAGAATGGCTGGTTGATGAACACCCCACGCAAACACGGCTACAGCGCCAACAAGGAGGAGGTGGAGTAATGTTTTGGGCTGGAATCATGGGGAGAGAGATTGTCGGCCCCTTTAGGATCCCTGAAGGCGCTAAAGATGAACTCCATAATGTATGTGGATTTTCTCAAACAGCACTTCCTGCCATGGTTCAAGAAGAAGAACCGTGTATTTCACAGCAAGATCATTTTTTTGCATGATAATGCACCATCTCATGCTGCACATAAAACATCTGCATCTCTGGCTGATATGGGCATAAAAGGGGACAAACTTATGGTGTGACCCCCATGCTCCCCTGACCTCTACCCCATTCAGAACCTTTGGAGCATCATTAAAAGGAGTGTCTATGATGGCGGGAGGCAGTTCACATCTAAGCAACAGCTCTGGGAGGGTATTCTGTCCTCATGCAAAACAATTGAAGCAGAAACCATCCAAAACCTGACAAATTCAATGGACGAGAGAGTTCAGAAGCTCCTTTCGAACAAGGGGTCCTATGTGAAAATGTAACATCACCTAGAATAAAGTTTTGAGTTGAAAACTGTTTGATTTCAGTTTCTAACAACCTGCTAATGCTTATAATTTCAAAAATGACCATTTTTTTGGTCTTTATTAAAATGAAAAGGTTGATCGAAAAGTTTGGGGGATCTAAGAGTGTGGCAACCCAGTAGTCATGATTACTTCGAATTCTGACAATATGAGGGTCATGCTGCAGGTAGTGCAGCAAGAAGGCACTTATGTGTCTTGCGCATCTCGGAGCCCCAAAATTATTTTCCGGGCTAGATGCAGCTAAAAATTATTATTAATTTTAAATCTGGTGAAGCTTTAGTATAGATGGCCTAATAGGATCAGTGCTGCACACTGCTACAAAGCCCAAATTATTTTCCAGTCAAGATACAGATAAACATGATTAGTAATTTTAAATCTGGTGGAGCTTATTATAGATGGCCTAATAGAATCAGTGCTGCACACTGCTACAAAGCCCAAATTATTTTCCAATCAAGATACAGATAAACATGATTAGTAATTTTAAATCTGGTGGAGCTTATTATAGATGGCCTAATAGAATCAGTGCTGCACACTGCTACAAAGCCCAAATTATTTTCCAGTCAAGATACAGATAAACATGATTAGTAATTTGAAAGCTTAAAACGGTTGGTAGGGTGATTTTAACCAATCATCAAGCTTTTACTCTCCCCAGGATGACACAGGGGTAGAAAAGTCGTTTCGGATGCATGATTTGTTCATCTTTATGAACGTGAGTCTGTCTACATTATCAGTGGAGAGCCGCGTGCGCTTATCTGTCAGCACACCACCAGCAGCGCTGAACACACGTTCAGACAGAACGCTGGCTGCGGGGCATGACAAGATCTCCAAGGCGTAAGTGGCTAGCTCCGGCCATTTATCCAGATTGGAAGCCCAAAAAGAGCAAGGTTCCAGTGACACAGTCATGGCTTCAATGTTTACTTGGAGATACTCCTGTACCATCGTCTCTAGGCGTTGACTATGTGTCAGACTTCTTGTCTCCTGTGGCCTTGCAAAGGATGGGCTAAAAAAGTGGTGAAATGATTCCGCAAGATTGATGTTACCAGCAGATACTGTGGTTCTGTTACGGTTTGAGTGCTGAACACTTGACGGTCCCACGGTTGGCAAGTTGGAACTGTGAGATTCACTACGTGCACCACTGGTATTTTGTGGAAAAGCACATGTAAGATTCTGCAACAGTCTCTGCTGATACTCCTGCATGCGTGCATCCCTTTCTATGGCAGGAATAATTTCTGCAAATTTACTTTTGTACCGGGGATCTAACAGTGTGGCAACCCAGTAGTCAGGATTATTTCTAATTCTCACAATTCGAGGGTCATGTTGCAGGTAGTGCAGCAAGAAGGCACTCATGTGTGTTGCGCATCCAGGAGCACCAAGTCCCTGTTGTGTTGGTGGCGAGGTAACAATCATGCTTCCTTCCTCTGTCCTCTCCCCCCAACCTCGCACAACAGAAATGTGATCAAGGTCTCCCTCATCTGATGAGTCTTCCATCAGTTCGTCCTCCACTTCTTCCTGGGCTCCTGCACCTTCCTCACTAGTTTGGCTGCTACCATGCGCCGGGTAAAACCATCTCCCCCACCATCACATGCCTGCCGCCTTGGTGCTGCCGACCGTCTGGACCTTGCAGATGTTAGCCCTTCCACATACAACTCCTCCTCCTCTACTTCCTCCACCTCCTCTTGTGCCACCACCTGACTCCGAATTCTGTTTAACATGTGCTCCAGCATGTAAATCACCGGAATAGTCATGCTGATGATGGCATCGTCAGCACTAAACATCTTCGTCGCCATTTCAAAACTGTGCAGAAGGGTGCATAGGTCCCTGATCTGAGACCACTCCTCCAGCGTGATTTGCCCCACCTCTGGATCTCGTTGGCCCAGGCTATACGTCAGAACGTATTGCACCAGGGCTTGTCGGTGCTGCCACAGTCGCTGCAACATGTGCAGAGTTGAATTCCACCGGGTAGGCACATCGCATTTTAGCCGGTGAAGTGGCAGGCCCAACGACTTCTGTAGAGATGTAAGTCGCTGAGCTGCGGGATGCGAACGGCGGAAGTGAGCACACAGCGACCGTGCCCTCTGCAGAAGGCCATCTAGTCTGGGATAGTGGGCTAAAAATTGCTGGACAACCAGGTTCAACACGTGAGCCATACAAGGCACGTGTGTGACATTGCCCCAGCGAAGGGCCGCACCCAGGTTTGCAGCATTGTCGCACACGGCCTTCCCTGGTTTCAGGTCCAGTGGAGACAACCATTCATGAAACTGGTTCTCCAGAGCTGACCACAACTCCTCAGCTGTGTGACTCACATTTCCCAGACATTTCAATGTAAAAACCGCCTGATGACGTTGAGCCCTACTGCCAGCATAGTAAGGAGGTGTGCAGGATCCCTTCTGCGCAGTTAGAAAGCTTGTGGCATGACCAGACAGGCTTTGGGTGCAGGTGGAAGACCGAGAGGAGGTTGAGGAGGCAGAAGCAGTGGAGGAACTTTGACATAAAGAGGATTGACGCACAACTCGTGGGGACGGCAAGACTTGGACAGCAGCCCCTTGTCCTGCTGTCACCATAGTTACCCAGTGCCCAGTCAGCGACATGTAACGCCCCTGTCCATGACTACTCGTCCAAGTGTCTGTGGTGAAATGCACCCTGTCACACACAGAGTTTCTCAAAGAAGCGGTGATGTTGTGTGAGACATGCTGGTGGAGCGCAGGCACACCTTTCTTTGAGAAGTAGTGCCGACTGGGCATCTGGTACTGGGGCACTGCGACGGACATAAGGTCTCGAAAATCCTCTGTGTCCACCAGGCGGAAAGGCAGCATTTCTGTAGCCAAGAGCTTGCAGATGGTGAAATTCAACCTCTTAGCTTTCTCATGGCTAGGAGGAAATGGTCTTTTACTTGTCCACATCTGAGGGACCGAGGGCTGGCTATTGTGCTTAGACGGTGTTGATAAGGGTTTCCCCGGCAAACTGCCGATCTATGAGGAAGATGCAGGCGGACATGTTAGGTTGCCTTGATCCAAAGGTGGTGCTATCGATGTCGTACAGCGCTCAACACCAGCTGGTGTTACCACCTCCAAAGAAAATGATGACCTGCCAATCACGCTGGCTGTTGCGGGTAAAGAGGTGGCAGGTCTGCGCCCCAAAACAGGTGTGACTGCTGTCCCCCCAGTCACAGAGGATGAAGAGGCCGCGGATGCACAAGATATGGCAGACGGCGGTTGGCCCGGCCGGCTAGGCCGCATTGTAGCACACTGAGCTTCCCACTGCAACTTATGCTTCATGTCCATGTGCCGGTTCATGCATGAAGTACTCAAACTATGTATTTTTTGGCCTCTACTTAGCTTTTGCTGACAAATGTTACAGATAACACGAGTTGGGTCATCTTTATCGATCTGAAAAAATGCCCAGGCTATGCAAGGCTTAGCACCCATGCGACCTGAAGAGCCACCACGACTTGTGGTGAGAGGCAGAGTTGTGTTTGAGGATGCAGTTGTTGATGTGCTTCCAGTACTACGTCTCTGTCCAGGAAGGCGCAACCTGACCTCGTCGTCACTAGCATCTTCCTCCACCTCCTCTGCTGACCTCATCTCTTGGCTGACTGTGGGTTGACAGTAAGTGGGATCTCCAACCTCATCATCATCACCCTGTGCGTTATCACACCCGTCGTCCTCAGAGCCAACCTGTTCTTGCCCTGACAAAAAACTAAAGTTGTCGCTCCAATCAGGTATTTGAGTCTTATCATCGTCTTCCTCATTGTCTCCACGAACAGGAGTTACAGTTTGGGAATGAGGTTCTACATTATGGTCAGAACCTTCTGCGTCTGGTCCTGGATCCGACTCATAAAGATTCTGGGCATCAGTGCAGATCATTTCCTCGTCTGCATTCACAGAAGCGCTGGATTTGACCTCTGATTCCCAGGCTATAGTATGAGTAAATAGCTCTGCAGACTCAACCATCTGTTCTACCTCATACTCAGACGGGCAGCTGGAGATTTGGGAGCTGTGAGGAAGCAAGTGCGATTGGGGTGACACCTTTGAGGACTGGAGTATTTGTGATGTTGAAGTTGATGTGGAGGAGAGCCCACTTAAAGGAGCACTTGATATCCGTTGAAGCACCTGCTGTTTTTGTGCCTCATCTGGAATTTGTAGCGATTGGCGTGGCCGTAAGAAAGGGATCTTATCACATTGTCCGCTAAAAGAAGTAGACATTTTAGTTTGGCTGGAAGATGGTCTTTCTTCTGCAGATGTTACTGTTGCTTTAACACCTACCCCACGGACACAACCTTTTTTCCCCTTCCCAACACGCCTATTCCCCTTTCCACCAGCAGCAGGCCTTTTTCCACTCATTTTGGTGGTTAACTAATTCACAACTCTGGAGTTGTTTGCACAAAAAAACAATGGATGGGAACCGAGCAGAGCTGAGTGACCAAACTGTGGTATTAGGCCAAAACTATTGGCTGGGTTAGATGCAGAAAAAAATTATATTCAATTTGCAACCTGATGGAGGTCAGTATAGATGGACGAATAGAACAAGTCCCACACACAGCTAGAAGCCCAAATATTTTTTCAGAGGTAGATGCAGAAAAATTTTTTATTCAGTTTGCAACCTGATGGAGGTCTGTATAGATGGATTAATAGAACAAGTCCCACACACAGCTACAAGCCCAATATTTTTTCAGAGGTAGATGCAGAAAAAAAATATATTCAGTTTGCAACCTGATGGAGGTCAGTATAGATGGACTAATAGAGAAAGTCCCACACACTGCTAGAAGGCCAAATATTTTTTCAGAGCTAGATGCAGACAAAAAATTATTTTGAATTTGCAACCTGATGGAGGTCAGTATAGGTGGACTAATAGAACAAGTCCCACACACTGCTAGAAGGCCAAATATTTTTTCAGAGCTAGATGCAGAAAAAAATTATATTCAGTTTGCAACCTGATGGAGGTCTGTATAGATGGATTAATAGAACAAGTCCCACACACAGCTAGAAGCCCAAATATTTTTTCAGAGGTAGATGCAGATAAAAATTATTTTTAATTTGCAACCTTATGGAGGTCAGTATAGATGGACTAATAGAGAAAGTCCCACACACTGCTAGAAGGCCAAATATTTTTTCAGAGCTAGATGCAGATAAAAATTATTTTTAATTAGCAACCTGATGGAGGTCAGTATAGATGGACTAATAGAACAAGTCCCACACACAGCTAGAAGCCCAAATATTTTTTCAGAGGTACTGTAGATGCAGATAAAAATTATTTTTAATTTGCAACCTGATGGAGGTCAGTATAGATGGACTAATAGAGAAAGTCCCACACACTGCTAGAAGGCCAAATATTTTTTCAGAGCTAGATGCAGATAAAAATTATATTCAATTTGCAACCTGATGGAGGTCAGTATAGATGGACTAATAGAACAAGTCCCACACACAGCTAGAAGCCCAAATATTTTTTCAGAGGTACTGTAGATGCAGATAAAAATTATTTTTAATTTGCAACCTGATGGAGGTCAGTATAGATGGAGTAATACAACAAGTCCCACACACAGCTAGAAGCCCAATATTTTTTCAGAGGTAGATGCAGAAAAAAATATATTCAGTTTGCAACCTGAAGGAGGTCAGTATAGATGGAGTAATAGAACAAGTCCCACACACAGCTAGAAGCCCAAATATTTTTTCAGAGGTAGATGCAGATAAAAATTATTTTTAATTTGCAACCTGATGGAGGTCAGTATAGATGGACTAATAGAGAAAGTCCCACACACTGCTAGAAGGCCAAATATTTTTTCAGAGCTAGATGCAGATAAAAATTATATTCAATTTGCAACCTGATGGAGGTCAGTATAGATGGACTAATAGAACAAGTCCCACACACAGCTAGAAGCCCAAATATTTTTTCAGAGGTACTGTAGATGCAGATAAAAATTATCTTTAATTTGCAACCTGATGGAGGTCAGTATAGATGGACTAATAGAGAAAGTCCCACACACTGCTAGAAGGCCAAATATATTTTCAGAGCTAGATGCAGAAAAAAATTATATTCAGTTTGCAACCTGATGGAGGTCAGTATAGATGGACTAATAGAGAAAGTCCCACACACTGCTAGAAGGCCACATATTTTTTCAGAGGTAGATGCAGAAAGAAATATATTCAGTTTGCAACCTGATGGAGGTCTGTATAGATGGATTAATAGAACAAGTCCCACACACAGCTAGAAGCCCAATATTTTTTCAGAGGTAGATGCAGAAAAAAATATATTCAGTTTGCAACCTGATGGAGGTCAGTATAGATGGACTAATACAACAAGTCCCACACACAACTAGAAGCCCAATATTTTTTCAGAGGTAGATGCAGAAAAAAATATATTCAGTTTGCAACCTGATGGAGGTCAGTATAGATGGAGTAATAGAACAAGTCCCACACACAGCTAGAAGCCCAAATATTTTTTCAGAGGTAGATGCAGATAAAAATTATTTTTAATTTGCAACCTGATGGAGGTCAGTATAGATGGACTAATAGAGAAAGACCCACACACTGCTAGAAGGCCAAATATTTTTTCAGAGCTAGATGCAGAAAAAAATTATATTCAGTTTGCAACCTGATGGAGGTCAGTATAGATGGACTAATAGAGAAAGTCCCACACACTGCTAGAAGGCCACATATTTTTTCAGAGGTAGATGCAGAAAAAAATATATTCAGTTTGCAACCTGATGGAGGTCTGTATAGATGGATTAATAAAACAAGTCCCACACACAGCTAGAAGCCTAATATTTTTTCAGAGGTAGATGCAGAAAAAAATTTATTCAGTTTGCAACCTGATGGAGGTCAGTATAGATGGACTAATACAACAAGTCCCACACACAGCTAGAAGCCCAATATTTTTTCAGAGGTAGATGCAGAAAAAAATATATTCAGTTTGCAACCTGATGGAGGTCTGTATAGATGGATTAATAGAACAAGTCCCACACACAGCTAGAAGCCCAATATTTTTTCAGAGGTAGATGCAGAAAAAAATATATTCAGTTTGCAACCTGATGGAGGTCAGTATAGATGGACTAATACAACAAGTCCCACACACAGCTAGAAGCCCAATATTTTTTCAGAGGTAGATGCAGAAAAAAATATATTCAGTTTGCAACCTGATGGAGGTCTGTATAGATGGATTAATAGAACAAGTCCCACACACAGCTAGAAGCCCAATATTTTTTCAGAGGTAGATGCAGAAAAAAATATATTCAGTTTGCAACCTGATGGAGGTCAGTATAGATGGACTAATACAACAAGTCCCACACACAGCTAGAAGCCCAATATTTTGTCAGAGCTAGATGCAGAAAAAAATTATATTCAATTTGCAACCTGATGGAGGTCAGTATAGATGGACTAATAGAATGATGCTATGCCCAAAAGATTTTACTTCACTAGGTGCAGTAAAAAAATTGGTATTCTATACACAGGTGGTATATCTTGCAACACAGATAGGCTACTCCACTGACTAACACACTCTGCAATAGGCCAAAAAGGATTAGCTTTGCTAGATTCAGCCAAATGCTGTGAAAAAAACTTGCACAGCACTGGCACAGACCTGCCTGGCAAAAACTGATAGGAACTGATGTAACCTAGTCCTGAAAAGGACTCCAATTACAATTAGTCTTTACTCCCACAATCTATCTATTTAAGAGCACAGACCTGCCTGATAAAAGTCGTAGGAAATGCTGTAACCTAGTCCTTAAAAGGACTGCAATCACAACTATTCCCTACTCCCAAGCTATCTGTAGATTTGTGCGAAAATTGGCTTGAAATTAACAAGGTATAGCGCACACAGCAACAGCGGTGCCGTCTAACACGCAGCTGCAGCAGTGAGAAAATGGTGGCGACGGGGAAAATGGCTTGGTCTTATAGGGCAAGGACATGTGACATACACTGCCAATGACACATGCCCTTGCTTGTGTGAAAAAAAGCACTTCGCTCCGTGTGTGCGCTGCTGATAGGCTGACAGATTGCACCTCCCCACTGTAAATGCGGGAAAGAGAAAAAAAAAATGGATATCTTCATTGTTCCTGCAGAGATCCATCCCCTGCCCCTCCCCCCACCCCGCTGTACACTCAAACTGCGTATTAACATTAATTTCCATCATTACTGAGAAAAAATCCAGTTATGATTTGGTGCACGAACAGTTATCGAACATAACCTCGAACAGCCGAATTTTTCTCAAATTGTTCGTGTTCGCCAAACGGCTCGAACACCGCCCAAAACAGCTCGAATTTGAGATTGGCGAACAGTTTGAGTAGAACAACGCTCATCTCTAATCAAGACAATGATTTTTCATCTCAAGCAGTTGAGATTCAAGCATGCAGATCTGCTTATCTCTATCCATATCACATTTACCATTCTCTGCCAGTTGTGTCTGTAAGGCACAAACTCTCTGCAAATTTTTTACACAACACTGGCAGTGAAACTTTGGGGGATCTTCCATACACAGTGAGTCCTCATATACACAAATCAGTTTTGCTAGCATGTGGAGCCGTTTGCTTGTTTTATTCAAAACAGACCGTCTGTCTTTACACATGCTATCATGAGCACATGCTTGCTCCAATAGAGCAGACCACAGCAATTCTGCAGATTTGGGTGTACTGGGGTGCACTGGGTTAAATTTACTGTGTTTTGCCAAGCATTTCAGGGTGGATAAATCCATACTCACTCTTCCTGGAGCCATCACGGTCATCCTCCTTGTCCCTTCTGTGCTGCTTGAAAAAGGTCCTTTTACCTCCGGAACGCCTTTTCCTGACCAGCTGGACTTTCTCTTGAGAACGACTATGCCTCTTTGGAAGAATGCCTTGGTATAGATCACCCCAAATGCTCAAAGATTGTAAAGCAAACAGAAAAACGTTAAAAAAAAATCAGAACAAAACAAAAGATTGAGTTCTCTGTTATAGATTTTGTCCCGTGTACAGCTCATGCTGAAAAGCTGTGTCATTCGTCTGAACTTTCAGCGCTCTGAACACACAGAATTACACAACAGTTCACTCTGTATCAATGTAATCTGTCCATGTCCCCCTCGCCTGATCAGTTCACAAACAATAACGACAGATAATTACAGAGCAAAACACGAAAAACAAAATCACAACAGTTGGGCCTGGCTCACCATTGTTAAACTTCCCTTTACAACTCCGCACAAAATGATTGTTCAAATCAAGCATATGCACTCTCTGCCCTTTTCTTCATTGAATAACAGCTCTAATTTTACAGGAGTCAGGGAAAGTCAGGGAAAGTCGGAGAAAGGTAGACAACAAGTAGGTGGACGGTGCACTGAACAGTTACCTTTAACTTGCACATCATAATGTAGAGAAGTTTTCTTAAAACAAAATTTGGCAGCCAGATTGATACAGTAAGTAAAGATTTGACCATTTAGGTAATAAATACAGCCTTTACTGACTGTAATCTTAAACTGTGTGAATGTTTTAAAAATCATTTTATAAGCAGAAGAAACAGAAATAAATAACTTTGATGGGTGAGAAATGCAATAATAAGGAAATGATTGATCTTGCACAATTGCAATGCTCATCTGCAGAACAGCCAATACCTAGGAGAAAAATCAATTCTGCTATTATGAGCTGTTGACTGCAGTTTCAAACAACAGCCATCTCTAAATTTTATTGCTCAAAATGTAGTAGAAGGTCAGTTACAACATACAAGAGCATGGGGAGAACAAATAAATGAATTATTACGCGAGTAATACATTAGAAATGTATAGTTACATTAAATAAGTTGGGCAGAGAGTTACTAACTGTGTATTTCTACTATGAACAATATATGGGGGCTAAAGAATTTGTTTTAATGTTTAATATTTGAGAACTTAGTAGTAGTATGCAAATTATATGGAAATGATAAAAGGAGAATGGAACTTTTATTACTTTGTGGTTTACCATATTTTTCTGCTATATAAATCATCTGGTTAGAACCAGAGCCGAGGATTAGAGAAAGCAGTTTGCGGGGAACCTGTTAGGCTATGTGCCCACGATGCAGAAATGCTCCGGAATTTTCCTGAGCGTTTCTGCATCTCCCTGGCAGAAAAAACGCATGCAGATTTTACATGCGTTTTTCCTGCCAGGGAGAAGTGTAAGTGAGGCGTTTTTCACATGCGATTTCGTATGTGGGTTGTCAAACGCTTTCCAAGCGATTTTAGCATCACTTGGAAAGTGCTTGACAACTTGGTCGCACTATATAAATCCATGCAACCGGCATGGATTTATACAGTGTGACAAAGCTATAGTAAAAGAATGGTAAAAAATAAAAAATAAACCTTATACTCACCTTCTGATGGCCCCCGTCTCCTCCGGTGCGTCTGGTGTGTTGGGCGGCCCGGCGGTGGTCTAAAAGGACCTTCCATGACATCATTTAGTCATGTGACAGGTCACTTGACCCCTGACGTCAGCTGTCGGGTGACCTGTCACATGACTAAGTGATGTCATGGAAGGTCCTTTTAAACCATCGCGAGCCGCCGGGAAGGCAGGACGCATCGCTATGGAGACCGGGGGCCATCAGAAGGTGAGTATAATGTATTTTTTTATTTTAAATTCTTTTTTTTTTACAGGTATTATGGTACCCGGGTCTGGATGAGAGTCTCCTCTTCTCCAGACCCGGGAACCATCCGCACATTGAATCGCTTCATATCCGCATGTGCACATGTAGTCATGCGGATATTAAGCGATTCAATGCAAGTCAATGGCGGCGAAAACGCCACGATTATGCAAAATAATTGGTAATGCTGCGGATTTTTTCGCAATGATAATCCGCAACGGAAATTTCCTCAGCATGTGCACAGCACATGCGGATTATCATTGGGGAACATACAGTAGCAGACCTCCTACCAAGCGTTTTTTAAGAGCTTCCGCGGCAGAATTGCCACTGCGGAAATGTTTAAAAAATGCATAGTGGGCACACAGCCTAAGAAGAATCAACCCTCCTAAGCCATCTGTGTGGGCACACAGTTTATAGAAAGGTGAATAAAATGCTACCTTGATATCTGTAATCTGATGCCTTATTTCAGAGAAATCCACATTTTTCTTATATATAAATGACCTCTTCCAGGCTATGGAGCAGACGCTACTTGGAAGATAACGCTGCCTCTAGAGTTTATTTTAAATAGAAGGGGGAGTTACCAGTGTGTGACAAGTAACTAACACAGAGCAGTAGAACTGAACTTTGTCTTCTTACAAACACACTTGCAGCAGCTCTCACAGCTCTGCTGTATTGCAGCCCTGTCTGCCTGTAAGATGGAAGCTGAAGCTGAGAGGAGTCTGCAGATGTGTCAGGTATAATCACACACAGCTCTGCAGTGAGATCAGGAGAACAAAGATAGCGGCCATTACACATCATAGTGGTAACTCCCACTTCATGTATAATAAGCTCTGGAGGCAGAGTTATCTTCCAGGCAGTGTCCTCCCCAAAGCCTGGAAGAGGTCATTTACATAAAATGATAAAAGATGATTTCTCAACAACAAGACATCTGATATGTGGCATACAGGTAGGACTTTTTTCAGCAGTCTATAACCGTTATGCCCTTATTAATAGCTTAGATAAGTCAAATGTGGTGACAGATTCCCTTTAATGGATGTATGTATATCAGAGGCAGTCCCCTAACCAGGACTCTTTCTCTAAACCAGTATAGAGAGTTGATTTATAAGACTGTATCTTGTTCAGGTAACCTTGTCTATACATCCATTGTGTGAATGGTCATTTATTTTAATAACTTGTATTCTACATTTGCCAAATGTCTTGCCAGATGCAGCAATAACGTGGCATCTAAGGAAAAACTACCAATATTGATGTTATACTTGTTTGCATGAGTATCTCTTAGAGAAGAACTCCCATCAAACTGTGTAGAAGGGCAAAATGAGCAATTGTAACTGCACAGTGCTATATAATATGATGACTGCAATATATTAAGAGGATAATTTTGATGGGAGTGCTTCTTTAATTTACCATGACAAATCTATTGTACCTTTTCAGTCCCAAGGTAGAGATTCGCTTAGCAAATAGAGATTAGCAACTTCCTGTATTTGATAGTGGACTTAGTTATGAGATTTTATTGGAGATAGTTGCTCTACTATGTTATCTAAAACCAAAAGGCCATTATATTTTTCCTGCAGGGGAGGCCATGCACTATGTCCACTATTAAAGCAGGTTGTACTTAGCACTGCTCACTCTTTTATATAAGAAACTAGTAGTATATACTTCCTACTTAAACTACTATAGCTTCTGTTTGGGAAAATGTGCCAATGAATCTTCAAAAATATAGTATTAATGCCATTTTTTCATGGTAAATAGGTCATTTCACAAATAAATCTCTTCCAACTTATGAAAAATAAGAAAAAAAAAAAGATTTATCAGTGTGGAGTCATAATTCTATCATATTAGCTGTATAAAATAACATGACTGAATAAGACACCTTTGTCATACAGTAGATAATTTTATATATCTAAATAGCTAGGATTTTAAAGTGGAAAGCATTTTATAATGTGTTTATCTTCATATCACTGTTTTCCTGCCCTATAATCTATAGACTCTTCACTCTCAAACTTTGCTTTTAAACCCCAATTACCCTTGAAACTATAATTTTCCACATAGAAAATGTTCACAAACTGCCCGGACTTTATTGTTGTTGTGGCATAATGGAAAAAAATACCTTGATAGAGCTGCAGTACAATGTCTCAATTTTCCATAGTATTAATATCGTTAATGTGAATAGAAATTAATGGAGATAGTCCTATTGAAATTTGAAAAGCTCTTCTTATTATGTGCATTACAAAGGGCAAAGTCAATGTTGGAGAAGAAAATGTGCTTTCCGCTGTAAGAAGAGAACGTGTGTACATTGTTGAAGTAAAAATTAGATATGGCAATAATTTTCCCTTTTCTCTCTAAATCTGTATTGCATAGAGGATACTGAAGCAGGAGAATATCCTTTTATGCTTTACAATGACATATTTAATTACTGCACTATCTATTTATCTCTCCAAGGAGTATTATTTCAAATCCATCATACTTCCGAAATCATCTTTTTCAAGCTGTCCTATTTAGATCACTTGGAAGATATTCAGAAGCTGCAAGGTAGAGTTGAAATCTTATTATTTCGCATTGTACTTTTCATAATCGCTTTTAAGTAAGTTACATTGAATAAAGTAAAGCCTAATTTTCTTATCACTTAAGTCAGATAGTAGTTAATAAGTGTAATCTCTTCTATAAGATATTCAATTCAAAAATTATTTATTGTGAACCGAAATGTAAGCGTAGATAGTGGACATTCACAAACAGGAGTATATTTAGATACAACATTTTTGGGGAAAATGACCGCATTTATTTACATTTTTCTGTCTTTTCTGTTACTTTTTTTTTTAAACCCTATGCATCCGGATGTGTTTATTTTTTAAGTCAGTGGCTTTTTATGTTTCACAAACACTATAGGTTCTAGCATATTTTTCAAGAAGTTTGTAGCTCTTTTTCTCCAATACTCATTTTTTTTAATTTGGCATATTAAATAAGCATGTATTAATGAATTTTGAGCTTTGGTGACAAGTTTCACATTGCAAATTACATGATTCTAACTATTTTTTTTCTGCAATGCTCTATGCCTTATAGCAGCGATCAGACTAGTGAGACTAATTCCCATAGTGGGACTAAGCTAAAAAGTTAAAAAAATATATTTTTTAAAAAAGCACAAAATAATAAAAAAATATATATATTGTACCCATAAATAAATATTATTCTGAAAAAAACAAAACAATAAAATTACACATATTTGATATCAACGTATCTGAAACGACCTGACCTATAAAACTGTCCCACTAGTTAACCCCTTTGGTGAACACGGTAAAAAAAAATAAAATAAAAAATGTAGCAAAAAACAATGCTTTATCATCATACTGCAGAACAAAAAGTGCAATAAAACGTGATCAAAAAGCTAAATGTAAATAAAAGTTATACTGATGAAAACTTCATCTTGCCCCACAAAAACCAAGCTGCCATACAGCTCCAACAGCTGAAAAATAAAAAATTTACAGCTCTCAGAATAAAGCGATGCAAAATTTTTTTTTCTATAGAAATTTTTTATTGTATAAAAAAGCCAAAACATAAAAAACTATATAAATGTAGTATCGCTGTAAACGTACTGAAACGATGAATAAAGCTGCCTTATCAATTTTACCACACGCTGAACGTCATAAAAATAAAAAAAACAATTCCTGAATTGTTGTTTTTTGTTTATTCTGCCTCCCAAAAATCAGAATAGAAAGTAATCTAAAAATGTCACGTGCCCATAAATGGAACCAATAAAAACTTCAACTTGTCCCACAGAAAACAAGCCCTTACATGACTGTCTTCGGAAATTAGGAAAAATTTTAGCTCTCAAAATATGGCAATGGTCGCTCATCACTAATAACAGTATTACTGTGAAAAAATCCAGTTACGCTTTTGGTGCACGAACAGTTATCGAACATAACCTCGAACAGCCGAATTTTTTGAAAATCGTTCGTGTTCGTCGAACGACTCGAACACCGCCCAAAACAGCTCGAATTTGAGACTGGTGAACAGTTCGAGTAGAACAACGCTCATCTCTACTCTTCACATGTTGCAGCGACTGTGGCAGCACCGACAAGACCTGGTGCAATACGTTCTGAACACCGCTCATCTCTACTCTACATTTAAAAAAAGATATTCAGAAGTTAGAGAGTTCAAAGGAGGGCAAATAGATTGTTACATGGGATGGAAGGTCTCTCATATGATGACAATTTGAAAAAGTTGGGCTTGTTTAGCTTAGAAAAAATGTATCTCAGAGGAGATCTCATTTACATGTATAAAGTATTTGATACACTAACAATTTTGCAAGTTTTCCCACCTACAAAGAATGGAAAGGTCTGCAATTTTTATCATAGGTACACTTCAACTGTGAGAGACAGAATCTTAAAAGAAATCCAGAAAATCACATTGTATGATTTTTACATAATTAATTTGCATTTCATTGCATGAGATAAGTATTTGATACAATACAAAACTTAATATTTGGTACAGAAACTTTTGTTTGCAATTACACAAGTCAGACATTTCCTGTAGTTCTTGACCAAGTTTGCACACACTGCAGCAGGGATTTGGGCCATTACCTTCATACAGATGTGCTAATTACAGAGCCACTCCTTAGTTGCCCTGGCTGTGTGTTTCGGGTCATTGTCATGCTGGAAGACCCAGTCACAACCCATCTTCAATGCTTTTACTGAGGGAAGGTGGTTTTTGGCCAAACTCTTGCGATACATCACCCCATCCATCCTCCTTTCAATATGGTGCAGTAGTCCTACCCCCTTTGTAGAAAAGCATCACCAAAGTATGATGTTTTCCCCACCATGCTTCATGGTTGGGATGGTGTTCTTGGGGTTGTACTCATCCTTCTTCCTCCAAACATGGTGAGTGGAGTTGATACCAAAAAGTTCTATTTTGGTCTCATCTGACCATATTACCTTCTCCCATGCCACCTCAGGATCATCCAGATGGTCATTGGCAAACTTCAAATGGGTCTGGACATGTGGTGACGTGAACAGGGGGACCTTGCGTGCCCTAAAGGATTTTAATCCTTAACTTCGTAGTATGCTACTAACGGTAATGTTTGAGATTGCGGTCCCAGCTCTCTTCAGATCATTGACCAGGTCCTCCCATGTAGTTCTGGGCTGATTCTTGACCTTTCACAGAATTATCCTTACCCCACGAGGTGAGATCTTGCATGGAGCCCAGACCGAAGAAGAATAATAGTCATCTTGTGTTTCTTCCATTTTCTAATAATTGTGAACAGTTGTTGACTTCTCTCCAAGCTGCTTCCCTATTGTCCTGTAGCCTATCCCAGCCTCGTGCAGGTCTACAATTTTGCCCTGGTGTCCTTAGACAGCTCTTTGGTCTTAGCCATGTTGGAAAGGTTGGAATGTGATTGATTGAGTGTGTAGAGAGGTGTATTTTATGCAGGTAACAAGTTCAAACTGGTGCAATTAGTACAGGTAATGAGTGCAGAGTATGAGGGCTTCTTAAACAAAAACTAACAGGTCAATGAGAGCCAGAATTCTTGATGTTTGGTAGGTGATCAAATCCTTATTTCATGCACTAAAATAAATGCGAGTTAATAATTTAAAAATAATACAATGTGATTTTCTGTTTTTATTTTTAGATTCTGTCTCTCATAGTTGAAGCGTATCTACGATAAAAATTACAGACCTCTCCATTCTTTGTAGGTTGTGTAGCGTCGGGTTGTCTAGCAGGAGGCAGGGACGCTGTTCACCTCAACTCTCCGCTCTGTGCCCAACGTCTTCCTCCCGCTCTGCTGGCAGCGCGCGCTGCTTCCCGGCCACGGTTCTTAGGGCACGCGCGCGCGCGCTCCCCCTCTCGTAAAGGGGCCGCGCGCGCCGTCCTAAGGAGTCCCCGGCCAATGGCCGGAGGACTTCACCATATATAAGGCACCTCCTCCAAAATGGAGGTGCCCGAGCAATGCTGTTGCAAAGCCTTCACTCTGCTTCAGCCCTCAGGTCCTGTTTCCAGTTACCTGCCAGTCACCTGCCAGATTCCTGCCTGTTACCTGCCAGTCACCTGACAGATTCCTGCCTGCTACCTGCCAGTCACCTGACAGATTCCTGCCTGTTACCTGCCAGTCACCTGCCAGATTCCTGCCTGTTACCTGCCAGTCACCTGCCAGATTCCTGCTTGATACCTGCCAGATATCCGTTTACCTGCTTGCAAGCCTGCGGTCTGACGGTCTGCCTTCCGACACCTGTCAGTCTGTCTATGGACCAGCCTGCCCGCTCACCTGGGAGCGCTCGTCTGCTACCTGCCTGCTAGCCTACCTGGAGGCTCCGCCGTCACTTGCCGTGACCACCTGCCTGTCCAGAGACTCTTGTCTGCTCACCTGGGAGCGCTCATCTGCTACCTGCCTGCTAGCCTACCTGGAGGCTCCGCCGTCACTTGCCGTGACCACCTGCCTGTCCAGAGACTCTTGCCTGCTCACCTAGGAGCGCTCACCTGCTACCTGCCTGCTAGCCTACCTGGAGGCTCTGCCGTCACTAGCCGTGACCACCTGCCTGTCCAGAGACTGTCCCTGTCACTTGCCGTGAGTACCCGTCCTTCTACCCAGAGACTGTCCCTGTCACTTGCCGTGACTACCTGCCCTTCTACCCAGAGACTGTCCCACTAGTTAACCCCTTTGGTGAACACGGTAAAAAAAAATAAAATAAAAAATGTAGCAAAAAACAATGCTTTATCATCATACTGCAGAACAAAAAGTGCAATAAAACGTGATCAAAATGCCGTATTAAAGATGAACTCGCCGGTCGGGACATTCCTACCACTCTCGACGACTTAATAACACTTGCCACCCGGATTGACATCCGATTCCAGGAGCGCGCCAAAGAGGTTACCCGTGAGAGGAGGTTTCCACGTATAGCCCCCACCTTCCAGAAACCCGTCACTCCCTCCGTTACTCCCCAGGCACACTCACCTGAGCCTATGCAGGTCGACCAGACCAAGATGGTCAAAACCCGTCAAGACTTACGCCGTGCCGAGGGGAGCTGCTTCTACTGTGGCAGTAAGGAGCACCGGATCCGTTCCTGCCCAGAGAGGTCGGGAAACGCCTGTGTCTAGGATCGCTCAGAGAGGTCGCCCTAGACAAAAGTAAACCCTCTCCATCTCTGTTGCTGTCAGTCTCTATCACCTGCGGAGAGAACCGCTATTTCGAACTGGCTCAACTTGACTCAGGAGCTGCTGGAAATCTCATTTCTCAGTCTCTGGTAGAGAAATACCGCATTCCCACCAAACCTCTGGCCGTACCTTTATCTGTCGCCGCCGTGGATGGGGGCCTCTTACCACATCCCATCCAACTCATCACCGAATCCATAACTCTGCAGGTGGGAATGCTGCATTCTGAGAGCATCTCCTTTCATGTTCTGCCTGGACTCTCTCACACACTCTTGTTAGGCCTACCTTGGCTCCAGAAACATGCACCCGTGGATGACTGGGAGACCGGAGAAGTCCTTCGCTGGGGACAGGACTGCCATAGGACTTGTCTAGTTCCCGTTCATCCTGCTCGTCCTTCTCCTACCCCAGTCAGTCTACCCGGTCTACCGGTTCCCTATTGGTCTTATGCGGATGTCTTCAATAAAAAAGAAGCAGAGACATTACCCCCTCATAGACCATACGATTGTCCAATCGACCTGATTCCCGGCTCTACTCCTCCCCGTGGGCGTATCTACCCTTTGTCCGCAGCGGAGACCCGGTCCATGTCAGAATATATTGAGGAGAATCTGGCCCGGGGATTTATCCGTAAATCTACCTCCCTGGTGGGAGCAGGCTTCTTCTTCGTCAAAAAGAAGGACGACTCACTCCGTCCATGTATAGACTATAGAGGCCTTAACCAGATTACAGTGAAGAATAAATACCCCCTCCCGCTCATTCCTGAATTATTTGACCGCCTGAGGGGGGCTAGAATCTTCACCAAACTGGATCTCCGTGGGGCGTATAACCTGGTCCGTATCCGTCAGGGGGATGAGTGGAAGACGGCATTCAACACCCGGGACGGCCACTATGAGTACCTTGTAATGCCCTTCGGTCTCTGTAACGCGCCTGCCGTCTTTCAAGAGTTGGTCAATGACATCTTCCGTGACCTTCTCTACTCCTGCGTGGTGGTGTACCTGGACGACATCTTGGTCTTCTCTCCGGACCTTCCTACTCACCGGAGGGATGTTCGTCAGGTCCTGCTCAGGCTCAGGCAGAACCACCTCTACGCTAAATATGAGAAGTGCATCTTTGAGCAGACCTCTCTTCCATTTCTGGGCTACATAATCTCTCAGACCGGCCTACAAATGGATCCTGAGAAACTGTCTGCCATCCAGAAGTGGCCCCGACCAGAGGGGTTGAAGGCTATTCAGCGGTTCCTGGGCTTCGCCAACTATTACCGCCTCTTCATACCGCACTTCTCTTCCCGGACTGCCCCTATCTCTGCGCTCACCCGTAAGGGTACTAATCCCAGAAGATGGCCGCCCGAAGCTGAGGAGGCCTTTCTTTCCTTAAAACAGGCCTTCTCCTCCGCCCCGGTGCTGCATCGTCCGGACGGCAAGAAACAATTCTTCCCAGAAGTTGACGCTTCCTCCTCCGGAGCCGGGGCGGTACTTACCCAAAAGTCATCTTCCGGGAGAATGGTAACCTGCGTTTTTTTCTCCAAACTCTTCTCCTCTTCTGAGCGCAACTATTCTATTGGAGACCGTGAATTGTTAGCCATTAAGCTGGCACTGGAGGAGTGGCGTTACCTGCTCGAGGGGGCTCTTCACCCGGTAATAATTTACACGGACCACAAGAACTTGGCTTACCTTCAGAGCGCCCAGAGACTTAACCTGCGCCAAGCCCGGTGGTCCTTGTTTTTTGCCCGCTTTGATTTTGTTCTTCATTTTCGCCGGGCAGACAAAAACATCAAAGCTGACACCTTGTCCCGATCCTTCCTGGTGTCTGATCTAGAGGAGGAACCTAAGCACATCATGGATCCCGCCAGAGTAATGCAAGTGGCTCCCTTGAATCTAAATCGTCTCCCTCCCGGTAAGACGTTTGTAATTGTACCTGATCGGAAGAAGGTCCTACACTGGGGTCATTCGTCTAAGCTAGCTGGCCATGCCGGTCAGAAAAAGACCCTCCAGCTCATTACCCGGCATTACTGGTGGCCTACCCTGCACAAGGATGTAATAGACTTTGTTTCTGCCTGTGTGTCCTGCGCCCGCAACAAAGTTCCGAGACACCTGCCAGCCGGTCGCCTTCTTCCTCTTCCAGTACCTGCTGCCCCGTGGCAGCATATTGCTATGGACTTTATAACGGATCTTCCTGTCTCTGCCGGTTGTACGGTCATTTGGGTGGTCGCTGATCGCTTCTCCAAGATGGCGCACTTCATTCCCCTGCCGGGTCTCCCGTCTGCACACGAACTGGCTAAATACTTTATCCGCCACATCTTCCGTCTCCATGGCCTGCCCCTCCAAATCGTGTCAGATCGTGGGGTTCAGTTCACCTCACGCTTCTGGAGAGCCACATGTAAGTTGCTTGACGTCACTCTGGACTTCTCCTCCGCTTACCATCCACAGTCCAATGGTCAAGTGGAGCGGATCAATCAGAACCTGACCAGTTACCTCCGGCACTTCGTTAATGCCCACCATTCGGACAGGGTGGATCTCCTACCATGGGCCGAGTTCTCTTACAATAATCACGAGAGCGAAACTTCCTCCAAATCCCCGTTTTTTGTAGGCTTCGGTCAGCATCCTCGGATCCCATTTCCCGTCGTTCGCGAATTTTCCTCCATTTGGGAGAGTACCCGATCCGCACTCCTTCAGTCGTCCGAAAGGATGAAAAAACACGCTGACAAGAAACGCCTGGATCCTCCACAATTCCGTCCTGGAGATAAAGTCTGGCTCTCGTCCAAATATGTCCGGCTCAAGATTCCCTCCTACAAGTTAGGGCCTCGGTTCATCGGCCCACTGGAAGTTATCAAACAGATCAACCCGGTGGCCTATAAATTAAAACTCCCTGCCAACTTACGGATCCCTAACTCCTTCCATGTATCTCTCCTCAAACCCGTGGTACTTAACTCTTTTTCCAAGTCTACAGGTACGCCTCCTGCTCCGGTTTCCGCTGAGAACGAGTTTGAGGTAGAGAACATTCTGGCCACTAAAAGGGTAAGAGGAAAAACCTTTTTTTCTGGTAGATTGGAAGGGGTTTGGTCCTGAGGAGAGAACGTGGGAGCCCCGGGAGAACATCCATGCCCCTCTCATCCTTGATAAATTTCTCTCTGGCCTAAAAAAGGGGGGCCTAAAGGGGGGGGTACTGTAGCGTCGGCGTCCCTGCCTCCTGCTAGGCAGGGACGCTGTTCCCCTCACCTCTCCGCTCTGTGCCCGGTGTCTTCCTCCCGCTCTGCTGGCAGCGTGCGCTGCTTCCCGGCCACGGTGCTTAGGGCGCGCGCGCGCTCCCCCTCTCTTGAAGGGGCCGCGCTCGCCGTCCTAAGGAGTCCCCGGCCAATGGCCGGAGGACTTCACCATATATAAGGCACCTCCTCCAAAATGGAGGTGCCCGAGCAATGTTGTTGCAAAGCCTTCACTCTGCTTCAGCCCTCAGGTCCTGTTTCCAGTTACCTGCCAGTCACCTGCCAGATTCCTGCCTGTTACCTGCCAGTCACCTGACAGATTCCTGCCTGTTACCTGCCAGTCACCTGACATATTCCTGCCTGTTACCTGCCAGTCACCTGCCAGATTCCTGCCTGTTACCTGCCAGTCACCTGCCAGATTCCTGCTTGATACCTGCCAGATATCCGTTTACCTGCTTGCAAGCCTGCGGTCCGACGGTCTGCCTTCCGACACCTGTCAGTCTGTCTATGGACCAGCCTGCCCGCTCACCTGGGAGCGCTCGTCTGCTACCTGCCTGCTAGCCTACCTGGAGGCTCCGCCGTCACTTGCCATGACCACCTGCCTGTCCAGAGACTCTTGTCTGCTCACCTGGGAGCGCTCATCTGCTACCTGCCTGCTAGCCTACCTGGAGGCTTCGCCGTCACTTGCCGTGACCACCTGCCTGTCCAGAGACTCTCGCCTGCTCACCTAGGAGCGCTCACCTGCTACCTGCCTGCTAGCCTACCTGGAGGCTCTGCCATCACTAGCCGTGACCACCTGCCTGTCCAGAGACTGCCCCTGTCACTTGCCGTGAGTACCCGTCCTTCTACCCAGAGACTGTCCCTGTCACTTGCCGTGACTACCTGCCCTTCTACCCAGAGACTGTCCCTGTCACTTGCCGTGACTACCTGCCCTTCTACCCAGAGACTGTCCCTGTCACTTGCCGTGACTACCTGCCCTTCTACCCAGAGACTGTCCCTGTCACTTGCCGTGATTACCTGCCCGTCTTCCCTGGGAGCCACCCGCTTCCTTACAAGGACCGCCCCCTTGTATAGTTGCTCAGAGGTTCCGCCTCCCAGACCCGTTATAGCTTGGAAAACTTGCAGAATTAACAGTGTATCAAATACTTATTTTCCCCACTGTATAACTTGTTTTTCACCTTTTTAAAAACACTTTGCAAATGTCAGCAAAAATTAAGGGGGAGATGGGAGAAAGCTTGTTAAATATATCAAGGGATACTGATAAAATTGTCTAAAAAAGATATTGTGTTTGTTGCTTGTACCAACAAATTTAACTTCACATTCTGTTTTAGAAAAATGATTTTGAAAAATGAGTGATTGGTTGCTTTGTCATAAATCTTCCCCATAGTGTGTTAACTGCGTTTATACAATTGCACCTGTAAATTGGCTAAATTTTATTGAAAAATATGCCCTAATAAACGTAATCTTTCATCAAATCCCTTTATTCTTAATATTTTTTTGCAGGTTTCATATCCAGCATGAATTACAATGCAGATAACATAGACAAACATTTTTATTTTAATTTGAATCTTCTAATATGTTTAATTATATTAGAATTTACCCATAAACAAGACTCACCCTTTAATACGAAAATCACTGGGGTTGTTCACAATATTAAATGGTATATGATACTCATTCTTATTTTTAATATATGCTAATGAGCTTGGACTGTATTTAAAGCTGCGTTTTATAGCTTGTTTGTTCTTAGCAGAACCGGTGTGCTGTTAAGGGACCACAAAAAGTTAACAAGTAAGGAAATCATAATTGAGTAGAAACCTAGAAGGGCTACAGACCAGCTGCCACATCTGCTGTCACTTCAACAGAATATATTCAGTCCATTTTATTAGCATTATCAGCACAACTGTCCCAGGATGATATGTAACTGTGTGGGGACATTGCAGTACAGAAATAGCAGCAGAAAGTGCACCATTCATCCTATTCTAAACACTTCACAATATGTTGAGATTAGCTATTCTGAGTATATTTTCATGTGAAATCATGTTCATAACAATCTAAAACCATTTTGCTCCACCTTTTCAGACCATTTTAATGCCTAATATAATCTTAATAAAATACACATATTGTTTGTATGATGCATTTTATATTACTTATAAAAATATATTTGAATGGGTAACATAAATTTTAAATTCTAGCAATATTCTTCATTATAATTCCTAAAGATTAAAGCACTCCCATCACAGTTTTTTCCTATTAATATATTGCAATCATCATATTATATAGCACTGGGTACTTTCAATTGCTCATTTTGCCTTTCTAACAAACTAATTTGACAAAGCGAAGTGCCAGGATTAAAGCATCTCATGTGATGCTCCACTTCTTGGGTGTCTGCGGGCTGGTATTTTTTGGTTCAGAGGGAGCCATTAACTATGGACCTTCCCAGCCTGATATCAGCTCCCAGCTGTCTGCTTTACCTTTGCTGATTACCAAAAATGTGGGGAACCCCACATCATTTCTTTAATTTATTTATTAGGCTACTAGATATACAATAATATACACATGAAAGTCACAAAGTATATATCTGATGGATATCTATCTACTGTATCTATTTATCTATCTATCTCTCTATGTACATATCTCTATATTTATCTATCTATTGCCTTTGCTCATCTTTAAAAAAAAAAATTAGTAATTTCTTGAATGCATTTCATTCCAGTACGTGTCACATGGATGGCACACAGATAGTACACATGTACACACGGATGGCCAACAGAAAACGGATAGTAAAAACAGACCATCTCACGCATAAGTTTTTTAAGCAGACATGTGAAGGGGGTCTTACAAAGTAAGGTGCCATCTGGTGCTAAAATTGTACAGCAATATCACGTCCACTTAATGAGTCTAGTGCTGATGGACACATGTTCAATTCTAGTTTATTATATTTTCATTGATTTCTAAGGAAGTATAAATAGTTGATGATAGACATTAGATACATTTACTATTCTTGACTGCATTCTACCTATATGCAGGGAATATAAGCTGCAAGATGGCGAAGGAGGCTAAGGCCACTTCCCCACCTTCAGTATTTGGTCAGTATCAGTGATGAGCGAGCCTGCTCGCCACTGCTCGGTACTCGGTCAAGTATCACTTCCTTGGATATTTTTTTGCATTACTTTCCTGTGATATACTGTTCAACTACCCATTCCCGTTGATCCGTTGACAATTATTTTGCTTTCCCCATGACTCACAATTAGAGATGAGCGGTGTTCGACTCGAACTGTTCGCCAATATCAAATTCGAGCTGTTTTGGACGCTGTTCGAGCCGTTCGGCGAACACGAACGATTTGAAAAAAATTCGGCTGTTCGAGGTTATGCTCGATAACTGTTCGTGCACCAAAGTCATAACTGGATTTTTTCTCAGTAATGCTGAAAATTAATGTTAATACGCAGTTTGACTGTACAGCGGGGCGGGGGGAGGGGCAGGGGATGGATCTCTGCAGGAATAATGAAGATCTCCATTTTTTTTTCTCTTTCCCGCATTTACAGTGGGGAGGTGCAATCTGTCAGCCTATCAGCAGCGCACACACGGAGCGAAGTGCTTTTTTTCACACAAGCAAGGGCATGTGCCATTGGCAGTGTATGTCACATGTCCTTGCCCTATAAGACCCAGCCATTTTCCCCGTCGCCACCATTTTCTCACTGCTGCAGCTGCGTGTTAGACGGCACCGCTGTTGCTGTGTGCGCTATACCTTGTTAATTTCAAGCCAATTTTCGCACAAATCTACAGATAGCTTGGGAGTAGGGAAGAGTTGTGATTGCAGTCCTTTTAAGGACTAGGTTACAGCATTTCCTATGACTTTTATCAGGCAGGTCTGTGCTCTTAAATAGATAGGTTGGGAGTAAAGACTTATTGTAATTGCAGTCCTTTTCAGGACTAAGTTACATCAGTTCCTATCAGTTTTTGCCAGGCAGGTCTGTGCCAGGGCTGTGTAAGTTTTTTTCACAGCATTTGGCTAAATCTAGCAAAGCAAATCTTTTTTGGCCTATTGCAGAGTGTGTTAGTCAGTGGAGTAGCCTATCTGTGTTGCAAGCTACACCACCTGTGTATAGAATACCAATTTTTTTACTGCACCTAGTGAAGTAAAACCTTTTGGGCATAGCATCATTCTATTAGTCCATCTATACTAACCTCCACCAGGTTGCAAATTGAATATACTTTTTTTCTGCATCTAGCTCTGAAAAAATATTTGGGCTTCTAGCAGTGTGTGGGACTTGGTCTATTAGCCCATCTATACTGACCTCCATCAGGTTGCAAATTCAATCAAATTTTTTTCTGCATCTAACTCTGAAAAATTATTTGGGCTTCTAGCAGTGTGTGGGACTTGGTCTATTAGTCCATCTATACTGACCTCCATCAGGTTGCAAATTGAATATAATTTTTTTCTGCATCTAGCTCTGAAAAAATATTTGGGCTTCTAGCAGTGTGTGGGACTTGGTATATTAGTCCATCTATACTGACCTCCATCAGGTTGCAAATTCAATATAATTTTTTTCTGCATCTAGCTCTGAAAAAATATTTGGGATTCTAGCAGTGTGTGGGACTTAGTGTATTAGTCCATCTATACTGACCTCCATCAGGTTGCAAACTGAATATAATTTTTTTCTGCATCTAGCTCTCAAAAAATATTTGGGCTTCTAGCAGTGTGTGGGACTTGGTCTATTAGTCCATCTATACTGACCTCCATCAGGTTGAAAATTCAATATAATTTTTTTCTGCATCTAGCTCTGAAAAAATATTTGGGCTTCTAGCAGTGTGTGGGACTTGGTCTATTAGTCCATCTTTACTGACCTCCATCAGGTTGCAAATTCAATATAATTTTTTTCTGCATCTAGCTCAGAAAAAATATTTGGGCTTCTAGCAGTGTGTGGGACTTAGTGTATTAGTCCATCTATACTGACCTCCATCAGGTTGCAAATTGAATATAATTTTTTTCTGCATCTAGCTCTGAAAAAATATTTGGGCTTCTAGCAGTGTGTGGGACTTGGTCTATTAGTCCATCTATACTGACCTCCATCAGGTTGAAAATTCAATATAATTTTTTTCTGCATCTAGCTCTGAAAAAATATTTGGGCTTCTAGCAGTGTGTGGGACTTGGTCTATTAGTCCATCTATACTGACCTCCATCAGGTTGCAAATTCAATATAATTTTTTTCTGCATCTAGCTCAGAAAAAATATTTGGGCTTCCAGCAGTGTGTGGGACTTGGTCTATTAGTCCATCTATACTAACCTCCACCAGGTTGCAAATTAAAAATAATTTTTATCTGCATCTAGCTCTGAAAAAATATTTGGGCTTCTAGCAGTGTGTGGGACTTGGTCTATTAGTCCATCTATACTGACCTCCATCAGGTTGCAAATTCAATATAATTTTTTTCTGCATCTAGCTCTGAAAAATATTTGGGCTTCTAGCAGTGTGTGGGACTTGGTCTATTAATCCATCTATACTAACCTCCACCAGGTTGCAAATTAAAAATAATTAGTATCTGCATCTAGCTCTGAAAAAATATTTGGGCTTCTAGCAGTGTGTGGGACTTGGTTTATTACTCCATGTATATTAACCTCCACCAGGTTGCAAATTAAAAATAATTTTTATCTGCATCTAGCTCTGAAAAAATATTTGGGCTTCTAGCAGTGTGTGGGACTTCGTCTATTAGTCCATCTATACTAACCTACACCAGGATGCAAATTAAAAATAATTTTAATCTGCCTCTAGCTCTGAAAAAATATTTGGGCTTCTAGCAGTGTGTGGGACATGGTCTATTAGTCCATCTATACTAACCTCCACCAGGTTGCAAATTAAAAAAAATTTTTATCTGCATCTAGCTCTGAAAAAATATTTGGGCTTCTAGCAGTGTGTGGGACTTGGTCTATTAGTCCATCTATACTAACCTCCACAAGGTTGCAAATTAAAAATAATTTTTATCTGCATCTAGCTCTGAAAAAATATTTGGGCTTCTAGCAGTGTGTGGGACTTGGTCTATTAGTCCATCTATACTAACCTCCACCAAGCTGCAAATTAAAAATAATTTTTATCTGCATCTAGCTCTGAAAAAATATTTGGGCTTCTAGCAGTGTGTGGGACTTGGTCTATTAGTCCATCTATACTGACCTCCATCAGGTTGCAAATTCAATATAATTTTTTTCTGCATCTAGCTCTGAAAAAATATTTGGGCTTCTAGCAGTGTGTGGGACTTGGTCTATTAGTCCATCTATACTAACCTCCAACAGGTTGCAAATTAAAAATAATTTGTATCTGCATCTAGCTCTGAAAAAATATTTGGGCTTCTAGCAGTGTGTGGGACTTGGTTTATTAGTCAATGTATATTAACCTCCACCAGGTTGCAAATTAAAAATAATTTTTATCTGCATCTAGCTCTGAAAAAATATTTGGGCTTCTAGCAGTGTGTGGGACTTGGTCTATTAGTCCATCTATACTAACCTCCACCAGGTTGCAAATTAAAAATAATTTTTATCTGCATCTAGCTCTGAAAAAATATTTGGGCTTCTAGCAGTGTGTGGGACTTCGTCTATTAGTCCATCTATACTAACCTCCACCAGGTTGCAAATTAAAAATAATTTTTATCTGCATCTAGCTCTGAAAAAATATTTGGGCTTCTAGCAGTGTGTGGGACTTGGTCTATTAGTCCATCTATACTAACCTCCACCAGGTTGCAAATTAAAAGTATTTTTTACCTGCATCTAGCTCTGAAAAAATATTTGGGCTTCTAGCAGTGTGTGGGACTTGGTCTATTAGTCCATCTATACTAACCTCCACCATGTTGCAAATTAAAAATAATTTTAATCTGCCTCTAGCTCTGAAAAAATATTTGGGCTTCTAGCAGTGTGTGGGACATGGTCTATTAGTCCATCTATACTAACCTCCACCAGGTTGCAAATTAAAAATAATTTTTATCTGCATCTAGCTCTGAAAAAATATTTGGGCTTCTAGCAGTGTGTGGGACTTGATCTATTAGTCCATCTATACTATCCTCCACAAGGTTGAAAATTAAAAATAATTTTTATCTGCATCTAGCTCTGAAAAAATATTTGGGCTTCTAGCAGTGTGTGGGACTTGGTCTATTAGTCCATCTATACTAACCTCCACCAAGTTGCAAATTAAAAATAATTTTTATCTGCATCTAGCTCTGAAAAATATTTGGGCTTCTAGCAGTGTGTGGGATTTGTTCTATTAGTCCATCTATACTGACCTTCATCAGGTTGCAAATTCAATATATTTTTTTATGCATCTAGCTCTGAAAAAATATTTGGGCTTCTAGCAGTGTGTGGGACTTGGTCTATTAGTCCATCTATACTAACCTCCACCAGGTTGCAAATTAAAATAATTTTTATCTGCATCTAGCTCTGAAAAAATATTTGGGCTTTTAGCAGTGTGTGGGACTTGGTCTATTAGTCCATCTATACTAACCTCCAACAGGTTGCAAATTAAAAATAATTTTTATCTCCATCTAGCTCTGAAAAAATATTTGGGCTTCTAGCAGTGTGTGGGACTTGGTCTATTAGTCCATCTATACTAACCTCCACCAGGTTGCAAATTAAAAATAATGTTTATCTGCATCTAGCTCTGAAAAAATATTTGGGCTTCTAGCAGTGTGTGGGACTTGGTCTATTAGTCCATCTATACTAACCTCCACCAGGTTGCAAATTAAAAGTATTTTTTACCTGCATCTAGCTCTGAAAAAATATTTGGGCTTCTAGCAGTGTGTGGGACTTGTTCTATTAGTCCATCTATACTGACCTCCATCAGGTTGCAAATTCAATATAATTTTTTTCTGCATCTAGCTCTGAAAAAATATTTGGGCTTCTAGCAGTGTGTTGGACTTGGTCTATTAGTCCATCTATACTAACCTCCACCAAGCTGCAAATTAAAAATAATTTTTATCTGCATCTAGCTCTGAAAAAATATTTGGGCTTCTAGCAGTGTGTGGGACTTGTTCTATTAGTCCATCTATACTGACCTTCATCAGGTTGCAAATTCAATATATTTTTTTATGCATCTAGCTCTGAAAAAATATTTGGGCTTCTAGCAGTGTGTGGGACTTGGTCTATTAGTCCATCTATACTTAACTCCACCAGGTTGCAAATTAAAAATAATTTTTATCTGCATCTAGCTCTGAAAAAATATTTGGGCTTTTAGCAGTGTGTGGGACTTGGTCCATCTATACTAACCTCCACCAGGTTGCAAATTAAAAATAATTTTTATCTGCATCTAGCTCTGAAAAAATATTTGGGCTTCTAGCAGTGTGTGGGACTTGGTCTATTAGTCCATCTATACTAACCTCCACCAGGTTGCAAATTAAAAATAATTTTTATCTGCATCTAGCTCTGAAAAATATTTGGGCTTCTAGCAGTGTGTGGGACTTGGTCTATTAGTCCATCTATACTAACCTCCACCAGGTTGCAAATTAAAAGTATTTTTTACCTGCATCTAGCTCTGAAAAAATATTTGGGCTTCTAGCAGTGTGTGGGACTTGTTCTATTAGTCCATCTATACTGACCTCCATCAGGTTGCAAATTCAATATAATTTTTTTCTGCATCTAGCTCTGAAAAAATATTTGGGCTTCTAGCAGTGTGTTGGACTTGGTCTATTAGTCCATCTATACTAACCTCCACCAGGTTGCAAATTAAAAATAATTTTTATCTGCATCTAACTCTGAAAAATTATTTGGGCTTCTAGCAGTGTGTGGGACTTGTTCTATTAGTCCATCTATACTGACCTCCATCAGGTTTCAAATTCAATATCTTTTTATCTGCATCTAACACAGCCAATACTTTTGGCCTAATACCACAGTTTGGCCACTCAGCTCTGCTCGGTTCCCATCCATTGTTTTTTGTGCAAACAACTCCAGAGTTGTGAATTAGTTAACCACCAAAATGAGTGGAAAAAGGCCTGCTGTTGGTGGAAAGGGGAATAGGCGTGTTGGGAAGGGGAAAAAAGGTTGTGTCCGTGGGGTAGGTGTTAATGCAACAGTAACATCTGCAGAAGAAAGACCATCTTCCAGCCAAACTAAAATGTCTACTTCTTTTAGCGGACAATGTGATAAGATCCCTTTCTTACGGCCACGCCAATCGCTACAAATTCCAGATAAGGCACAAAAACAGCAGGTGCTTCAATGGATATCAAGTGCTCCTTTAAGTGGGCTCTCCTCCACCTTAACTTCATCATCACAAATACTCCAGTCCTCAGAGGTGTCACACCAATCGCACTTGTTTCCTCACAGCTCCCAAATCTCCAGCTGCCCATCTGAGTATGGGGTAGAACAGATGATTGAGTCTGCAGAGCTGTTTGCTCATACTATATCCTGGAAATCAGAGGTCGGCTCCACAGCTTCTGTGAATCCAGACGAGGAAATGATCTGCACTGATGCCCAGAATCTTTATGAGTCGGATACAGGACCAGACGCATAAGGTTCTGACCATAATGTAGACCCTCGTTCCCAAACTGTAACTCCTGTTGGTGGAGACAATGAGGAAGACGATGATGAGACTCAAATGCCTGATTGGAGCGACAACTTTAGTTTTTTGTCAGGGCAGGAACAGGTTGGCTCTGAGGACGACGGGTGTGATAACACACAGGGTGATGATGATGAGGTTGGAGATCCCACTTACTGTCAACCCAGAGTCAGCCAAGAGATGAGGTCAGCAGAGGAGGTGGAGGAGGATGCTAGTGACGACGAGGTCAGGTTGCGCCTTCCTGGACAGAGACGGAGTACTGGAAGCACGTCAACAACTGCATCCTCAAACACAACTCTGCCTCTGACCACAAGTCGTGGTGGCTCTTCAGGTCGCATGGGTGCTAAGCCTTGCATAGCCTGGGCATGTTTTCAGATCGATAAAGATGACCCAACTCGTGTTATCTGTAACATTTGTCAGCAAAAGCTAAGTAGAGGCCAAAAAATACATAGTTTGAGTACTTCATGCATGAACCGGCACATGGATATGAAGCATAAGTTGCAGTGGGAAGCTCACTGTGCTACAATGCGGCCTAGCCGGCCGGACCAACCACCGTCTGCCACATCCGCGGCCTCTTCATCCTCTGTGACTGGGGGGACAGCAGTCACACCTGTTTTTGAACGCAGACCTGCCACCTCTTTACCCGCAACAGCCAGCGTGATTGGCAGGTCATCATTTTCTTTGGAAGTGGTAACACCAGCTGGTGTTGAGCGCTGTCCGATATCGATAGCACCACCTTTGGATCAAAGCAACCTAACATGTCCGCCTGCATCTTCCTCACAGACCGGCAGTTTGCCGGGGACACCCTTATCAACCCCGTCTAAGCACAACAGCCAGCCCTCGGTCCCTCAGATGTGGACAAGTAAAAGACCATTTCATCCTAGCCATGAGAAAGCTAAGAGGTTGAATTTCACCATCTCCAAGCTCTTGGCTACAGAAATGCTACCTTTCCGCCTGGTGGACACAGAGGATTTTCGAGACCTTATGTCCGTCGCAGTGCCCCAGTACCAGATGCCCAGTCGGCACTACTTCTCAAAGAAAGGTGTGCCTGCGCTCCACCAGCATGTCGCACACAACATCACCGCTTCTTTGAGAAACTCTGTGTGTGACAGGGTGCATTTCACCACAGACACTTGGACGAGTAGGCATGGACAGGGGCGTTACATGTCGCTGACTGGGCACTGGGTAACTATGGTGACAGCAGGACAAGGGGCTGCTGTCCAAGTCTTGCCGTCCCCACGAGTTGTGCGTCAATCCTCTTTATCTCAAAGTTCCTCCACTGCTTCTGCCTCCTCAACCTCCTCTCGGTCCTACACCTGCACCCAAAGCCTGTCTGGTCATGCCACAAGCTTTCTAACTGAGCAGACGGGACCCTGCACACCTCCTTACTATGCTGGCAGTAGGGCTCAAGGTCATCAGGTGGTTTTTACTTTGAATTGTCTGGGAAATGAGAGTCACACATCTGAGGAGTTGTGGTCAGCTCTGGAGAACCAATTTAATGAATGGTTGTCTCCACTGGACCTGAAACCAGGGAAGGCCGTGTGTGACAATGCTGCAAACCTGGGTGCGGCCCTTCGCCGGGGCAATGTCACACACGTGCCTTGTATGGCTCACGTGTTGAACCTGGTTGTCCAGCAATTTTTAGCCCACTATCCCGGACTAGATGGCCTTCTGCAGAGGGCACAGTCGCTGTGTGCTCACTTCCACCGTTCGCATCCCGCAGCTCAGTGACTTACATCTCTACAGAAGTCGTTGGGTCTGCCACTTCACCGGCTAAAATGCGATGTGCCTACCCGGTGGAATTCAACTCTGCACATGTTGCAGCGACTGTGGCAGCACCGACAAGCCCTGGTGCAATACGTTCTGACTTATAGCCTGGGCCAACGAGATCCAGAGGTGGGGCAAATCACGCTGGAGGAGTTGTCTCAGATCAGGGACCTATGCACCCTTCTGCACAGTTTTGAAATGGCGACGAAGATGTTTAGTGCTGACGACGCCTTATCAGCATGACTATTCCGGTGATTAACATGCTGGAACACATGTTAAACAGAATTCGGAGTCAGGTGGTGGCACAAGAGGAGGTGGAGGAATTAGAGGAGGAGGAGTTGTATGCGGAAGGGCTAACATCTGCAAGGTCCAGACTGTCGGCAGCACCAAGGCGGCAGGCATGTGAGGGTGGGGGAGATGGTTTTACCAGGGCGCATGGTAGCAGCCAAACTAGTGAGGAAGGTGCAGGAGCCCAGGAAGAAGTGGAGGACGAACTGATGGAAGACTCATCAGATGAGGGAGACCTTGATCACATTTCTGTTGTGCGAGGTTGGGGGGAGAGGACAGAGGAAGGAAGCATGATTGTTACCTCGCCACCAACACAACAGGGACTTGGTGCTCCTGGATGCGCAACACACATGAGTGCCTTCTTGCTGCACTACCTGCAACATGACCCTCGAATTGTGAGAATTAGAAATAATCCTGACTACTGGGTTGCCACACTGTTAGATCCCCGGTACAAAAGTAAATTTGCAGAAATTATTCCTGCCATAGAAAAGGATGCACGCATGCAGGAGTATCAGCAGAGACTGTTGCAGAATCTTACATGTGCTTTTCCACAAAACACCAGTGGTGCTCCTAGTGAATTTCACAGTTCCAACTTGCCAACCGTGGGACCGTCGAGTGTTCAGCACTCATACCGTAACAGAACCACAGTATCTGCTGGTAACATCAATTTTGCGGAATCATTTCACCACTTTTTTAGCCCATCCTTTGCAAGGCCACAGGAGACAAGAAGTCTGACACATAGTCAACGCCTAGAGACGATGGTACAGGAGTATCTCCAAGTAAACATTGAAGCCATGACTGTGTCACTGGACCCTTGCTCTTTTTGGGCTTTCAATCTGGATAAATGGCCGGAGCTCGCCACTTACGCCTTGGAGATCTTGTCATGCCCCGCAGCCAGCGTTCTGTCTGAACGTGTGTTCAGCGCTGCTGGTGGTGTGCTGACAGATAAGCGCACGCGGCTCTCCACTGATAATGTAGACAGACTCACGTTCAGAAAGATGAACAAATCATGGATCCGAAACGACGTTTCTACCCCTGTGTCATCCTGGGGAGAGTAAATGTTAGAACCTTGCTCTTAGGTTTTTTCCTTTGCTGGTCACATGACCTTGTTGGCCTATTTAATCCTGCTCCGCCCTTCTGGCTTTGCTGGACTTCATTGTATAACTACTTTCTAGCTAGCCTGTGCTCTGTATCTAACTCTGTTAGTTTGCTTGGTCTACGGACCTCATTGTTCTATATATTTTTTTTTTTGTCTGTCTGCTACTATTTCTGTTAGGAGGTGTCCCATTTTCCTCCCAGTCCTTAGTACTTGTAGGGATTCCTTCCCCACATCTATAGGTCTCCGTACAGACTAGCTTAGGACTTTAGCAGGTCTGATCGCAGGATCAGGTTCCCTGTTACATCGTAGGGATTCAGCTGAGTTCTATCGTAGGGACAGATCTCCTCTCTTTCCTTAGCTCTGGTAGCAGAACATAACAGTAAGTCCAGCCTGCAAATTCTCTAAGGAAAGATTTTTCTGTTCCATCATGGTGTCGGTTCAGGATTTGGCTCATCGCCTGCAGGGACTCTCTCTGGAGGTGGCCGAGCTCCGTCAGCACGTGAGTAACTGTCCTGGAGCACATTTCTTGGAGCCTAAGGTATGTTTGCCGGATTTATTTTTTGGTGAACACCGAGAATTTTTTTCATTTAAAAATGCTTGCTTATTGTATTTTCATTTGATACCCAAGTCCTCTGGGGATGAATCCCAGCGCACAGGGTTCATAATGTCACTTTTGCGCAAAGAGCCTCAGGAGTGGGCCTTTTCTTTGCAACCTAGTGATACATGCTTCAGATCAGTGGATAGTTTTATTTCTGCTTTGGGACTATTATATGATGATCCTGACCGTGTCGCATCAGCTGAGACTGAGTTGAGACGTTTGAAACAGGGATCAGGTAATGTGGAAAAATATTGTACTCATTTCCGTCGTTGGTCTACTCAAACAGGGTGGAACGATTCTGCTCTGAAAAGTCTATTTCTTGCTGGGCTCAATGAAAGGGTTAAAGACCTGCTAATTGCTTATCCTACACCTGAAGATTTGCAACAGGCTATGCAATTAGCTATACGGGTGGATAGGAGACTGCGTGCAAGGGTTAATGAGAGCAAATCCTCTGCTATGTCAGTTTCTGGTTATGAGAATGTGTGTACTAACAGTGGTGAACCGATGGAGATTGGATCGGTGGCACCTCGCTCTCAAGAAAAAGACCGTAGATTTTTTGAAGGCTTGTGTTTCTATTGCGGAAAATCTGGTCATTTGATTAAAGGCTGTGAGCTTCGTATGAAGAAAGAAAAAAAAAATGGTCAGTCATGCCCGTATTGCCTGTTTAAATTCCAAGGGTGTATTTTTAGCTGCTTCCACGATTGCTCAGGAAAAATTAATGGAATTTCGGGTGTTTGTTGATTGTGGGTCTACTCTGAATGTAATTGATGGGGGATTCTTGGAAAGACTCAATTTAAAACCCGAACCTTTATCATCCCCCATTGCTGTGGTTTCTGTGGATGGTTCCCCTTTGAAGAATATTACTCTCAAGGTCTGTGAATTTCCTCTCACTATTAATGGTGTTCACCATGAGAAATTGGATTTGGTAGTTTTGAATAACTTGCCTTCTCCAGTAATATTGGGATTGCCCTGGTTAAAATTTCACAATCCTGTACTGGATTGGTCTACCAGTGAAATTAAATCCTGGAGCCATAAATGTTATGACAAGTGTTGTAACGGGCGTATTGCAGCTTTGGATAGGGGAGAATTGCCTGTTCCTATTCAGGATTTTTGGAGAGTTTTTTCTGAGAAGGAATTGCAGGTTTTGCCTCCCATAGAGACTATGATTGTTCTATTGAATTTGTCCCTGGAGCGACTCTTCTTAAAAGTCGTTTATTTAACCTTACTATTCCTGAGAGGAAGGCTTTGGAGGAATACATACAGACAAGTTTGGCCGCCGGTCACATTAGGCCCTCTAAGTCTCCTGTGGCGGTTGGATTTTTTTTTGTAAAAAAAAAGGACGGCGGTTTACGTCCTTGTCTGGATTTTCGTGAGATTAACAAAATTACTGTACGCAATCCTTACCCACTGCCATTGATTCCTGATCTGTTTAACCAGTTAATGGGGGCCAAGTGGTTCTCTAAAATTGACCTTAAGGGGGCATACAATCTGTTGCGCATGAAGGAGGGTGACGAATGGAAGACTGCTTTTAACACTCCTGTGGGTCATTTTGAGAATCTGGTTATGCCTTTTGGTCTTACTAATGCTCCTGCATTTTTTCAGAATCTTATTAATGACATCCTTAGACCTTTGATCGGCAAAAATGTGGTTGTGTATTTGGATGACATTTTGATTTATTCGCCGGATCTGGAGTCTCATTGGCGGAGCGTACGTGAGGTATTACAGTTGTTAATGGACAATTCGCTTTTTGCTAAGCTGGAGAAATGTGAGTTCGCTGTACAGAGAATTAGTTTTTTGGGTTACATTATCTCCAGCGAAGGTTTTGAGATGGACCCGGTTAAAGTTCAAGCTGTACAGGAATGGCCTAGGCCTATTGGTTTGAAATCGATACAGAGGTTTTTAGATTTCGCCAATTATTACAGAAAATTCATAAAAAAATTTTCTAGTATTGTCAAACCTCTGACTGATCTCACCAGGAAAGGTGCTGATGCGGTTCAGTGGTCTTCTGAGGCCATTGAAGCTTTTGTGTATCTCAAGGAGAGGTTCACCTCTGCTCCCATCCTTATGCAGCCTGATGTGACTAAGCCGTTTTTGGTTGAGGTTGATGCTTCCTCTGTGGGGGTTGGCGCAGTATTGTCTCAGGATAACGGGGATGGATTACATCCCTGTGCCTTTTTTTCAAAAAAATTTTCGGAGACTGAACTGAATTACGATATTGGTAATCGGGAATTATTGGCTATTAAACTCGCATTTGAACACTGGCGCCACTTCTTGGAAGGTGCGGAATTTCCCGTTCAGGTTCTTACGGATCATAAAAATCTGATATATCTTGATGCTGCCAAGCGCCTGAATGCCCGTCAGGCTAGGTGGGCACTGTTTTTCTCGCGGTTTAATTTCTCCGTTACTTACATCCCTGGTACTAAGAATGTTAAGGCGGATGCCTTGTCTCGCAGTTTTTCTCCCATAGTCGGTGCTGAGAAAGAGGAGAACATTTTACAAGAAGGTGTTGTGATAGCTGCTTTGGACTCCGTTTTGGAAGATGAGATTCTTAAAGCACAGGAGAATGCCCCATCTAACACTCCTCATGGGAGGTTGTTTGTGCCTGGGACCTTTAGGAGAGATTTGTTTGTTGAGTGTCACGAATCTCGGTTGGCAGGTCATCCCGGAATCTCTGAGACCAAGAGACTGGTGGGTCGCAGTTTTTGGTGGCCTGGATGGCAGAAGGAAGTCATTAAGTGGGTGCGTCAATGTACTATATGTGCTAGATCTAAGTCCTCACATACTCCTGCTGCGGGGTTGCTTTGTCCTTTGGAGGTTCCCAGTGCTCCTTGGACACATTTGGCTATGGACTTTATAACTGACCTTCCCCCCTCTGAGGGTTTTACTGTCATCTGGGTGGTCGTGGACCGTTTTAGCAAGATGTGTCACTTGGTTCCCTTCGTCAAACTGCCCTGCACTAAAACTCTCGCTAAGGCCTTTGTCAAGGAAATTGTCAGACTTCATGGCGTTCCTACTGACATTGTTTCTGATAGGGGTCCTCAGTTCGTGGCTCGTTTTTGGCGTGCCTTTTGTGACAGGTTGGGAGTTCACTTGTCGTTCTCGTCCGGATATCATCCTGAATCTAATGGCCAGACAGAAAGGAAAAACCAGGATGTTGAGCAGTTCTTGCGTTGTTTTGTGGCAGACAATCAAGAGGGGTGGTCTGAGTTTCTGCCACTTGCTGAATTTGCTCTGAACAATCATACATCTTCTTCTGCTGGTTGTTCGCCTTTTTTTTGTTGTTATGGGAGACATCCGTCGTTTGGGTCGTTCTCCAAGTTGGGATCTGCCGTGCCTGAGGAGGAGAATTTTTCCGGTGATTTGGAGAGAGTTTGGACGGATGTGCGTGGTAATCTTCAGGAGGCCAACAGAAAATCTAAAGACTACTTTGATAGGAAACGACAGGAGGTTTTGTTCGCTGTTGGTGACATGGTTTGGTTGTCCTCTAGGAATCTGCGGTTGAGGATTCCTTCTAAGAAATTGGGTCCCAAGTTTGTAGGGCCCTTTAAGGTGCTTCAGGTTGTCAACCAATCTGCTGTTAGGTTGGAGGTTCCTACCTCCTGGAGAATTAATCCGGTATTTCATGTCTCTCTGTTAAAAAAAGCTTTTGTGTCGGATGGTGACGCCTCTGCCTCTGTTCCTCCAGTGGTGGAGGACGGGGAATATGAAATTTCTCGCATCCTTAACTCTAGACGGTATAGAGGTAGTTTGCAGTATCTTGTGGCATGGAAAGGTTTCGGACCCGAGGATAACTCTTGGGTGAGGTCAGATGATGTTTCCGCGTCCAGACTTATCAGAGCGTTTCACAGGAGATTTCCTGATAAGCCTGGTCCTAGGGGATCCGGAGGATCCTCTTAGAAGGGGGGGTACTGTTAGAACCTTGCTCTTAGGTTTTTTCCTTTGCTGGTCACATGACCTTGTTGGCCTATTTAATCCTGCTCCGCCCTTCTGGCTTTGCTGGACTTCATTGTATAACTACTTTCTAGCTAGCCTGTGCTCTGTATCTAACTCTGTTAGTTTGCTTGGTCTACGGACCTCAGTGTTCTATATATTTTGTTTGTTTGTCTGTCTGCTACTATTTCTGTTAGGAGGTGTCCCATTTTCCTCCCAGTCCTTAGTACTTGTAGGGATTCCTTCCCCACATCTATAGGTCTCCGTACAGACTAGCTTAGGACTTTAGCAGGTCTGATCGCAGGATCAGGTTCCCTGTTACATCGTAGGGATTCAGCTGAGTTCTATCGTAGGGACAGATCTCCTCTCTTTCCTTAGCTCTGGTAGCAGAACATAACAGTAAAAGCTTGATGATTGGTTAAATTCACCTCACCAACCGTTTTAAGCTTTCAAATTACTCATCATGTTTATCTGTATCTTGGCTGGAAAATTATTTGGGCTTTGTAGCAGTGTGCAGTACTGATTCTATTAGGCCATCTATACTAAGCTCCACCAGATTCAAAATTGCTAATCAGGTTTATCTGTATCTTGGCTGGAAAATAATTTGGGCTTTGTAGCAGTGTGCAGTACTGATTCTATTAGGCCATCTATACTAAGCTCCACCAGATTTAAAATTACTAATCATGTTTATCTGTATCTTGGCTGGAAAATTATTTGGGCTTTGTAGCAGTGTGCAGTACTGATTCTATTAGGCCATCTATACTAAGCTCCACCAGATTTAAAATTGCTAATCAGGTTTATCTGTATCTTGGCTGGAAAATAATTTGGGCTTTGTAGTAGTGTGCAGTACTGATTCTATTAGGCCATCTATACTAAGCTCCACCAGATTTAAAATTAATAATAATTTTTAGCTACATCTAGCCCGGAAAATAATTTTGGGGCTCCTAGATGCGCAAGACACATGAGTGCCTTCTTGCTGCACTACCTGCAACATGACCCTCAGATTGTCAGAATTCGAAGTAATCCTGACTACTGGGTTGCCACACTATTAAATCCCACACACTCTTCAATCAACCTTTTCATTTTAATAAAGAACAAAAAAATGGTCATTTTTGAAATTATAAGCATTAGCATGCTATTAGAAACTGAAATCAAACAGTTTTCAACTCAAAACTTTATTCTAGGTGATGTTACATTTGCACATAGGACCCCTTGTTCGAAAGGAGCTTCGGAACTCTCTCGTCCATTGAATTTGTCAGGTTTTGGATGGTTTCTGCTTCAATTGTTTTGCATGAGGACAGAATACCCTCCCAGAGCTGTTGCTTAGATGTGAACTGCCTCCCGCCATCATAGACACTCCTTTGGTGATGCTCCAGAGGTTCTGAATGGGGTAGAGGTCAGGGGAGCATGGGGGTCACACCATAAGTTTGTCCCCTTTTATGCCCATATCAGCTAGAGATGCAGATGTGTTATGTGCAGCATGAGATGGTGCATTATCATGCATGAAAATGATCTTGCTGTGGAATACACGGTTCTTCTTCTTGAACCATGGCAGGAAGTACTGTTTGAGAAACTCCACATACATTATGGAGTTCATCTTTACCCCTTCAGGGATCCTAAAGGGGCCGACAATCTCTCTCCCCATGATTCCAGCCCAAAACATTACTCCACCTCCTCCTTGTTGGCGCTGTAGCCGTGTTTGCGTGGGGTGTCCATCAACCAGCCATCCTTCACTCCATCCATCTGGATCATCGAGCGTTGCACGGCACTCATCCGTGAACAAAACAGTTTTGAAGTCAGTCTTCATGTATTGTTTGGCCCACTGGAGCCGTTTCTGCTTGTGTGCAGTGGATAGAGGAGGTCAACAGGATGGCTTACGCACAGCTGCAAACCTCTGAAGGACCCTGCATCTTGTTCGGGGGACGTTGGAGGCACCAACAGCTTCAAAAACTTGTCTGCTGCTATGACAAGGCTTTTTTGCCGCTGTTCTTTTAACCTGATGTAATTGCCTGTAGGAAAGAGTCCTCAATTTGCCCTTATCAGCACGCACACGTGTGTACTGTGAATCAGCTACATACTTCTTGATTGCCAAGGCACTTCATCCTGATCATCGCACAATGTTGATTGTAGTCATGCCTTGACCTGAACACTCCACAATTTGTTGCTTCTCAGCAGGCGACACATCCTTTTTCTTTCCCATTTTGGCAAAAAATGTAGGCTGCTTAATAATGTGGGATAGCCTTCTTAAGTAGTCTTGCCTTTCATTGGACACACCTGCCAAACTAATTAGCACAGGTGTCTGCAATTGCTTACAGTGATATAAAGAGCCCTGACCCACATCACCATCAATGAGTTTAACTGACAAACAAAAAAATTCTTACCTTATCACTCCTAAACACTTTTTGCATAATAATTTGGAACACAGTGTACATGTGCTTTTCCACAAAACACCAGTGGTTCACGTAGTGAATCTTACAGTTCTAACTTGCCAACCGTGGTCTGTATGGAGTTGTTCAATAAAGGGCCCAAAATTAAGATAACATAGACGGGAGAGGTCTCTATGAATACGAATTCCTAAGTATTTGATACCCTGTGAGGGCCAGGCAAAGGGAAAGTTGGACTGGATGGAATCCTGTATGGATTTGGGGAGGGAGACATCGAGGGCCTCAGACTTCGCTGCATTGATTTTAAAATTTGACCATGTAACAAAGTGATCTATTTCAGCCATAACAGCAGGGATGGATATATGTGATTGAGTGATATATACTAGGACATCATCAGCAAATAGAGAGCACTTGTACTCGGTGCCTCCCACCTCAATCCACCTAATATTGGGGTTATGGCAAATTGATGAGAGCAGGTGCTTCGTCACTAGGCTGTATAAGAGGGGACAGAGGACATCCCTGCCTTGTTCCATTGGTGATTATGAAAGGTGATGAAAATGTTCTGACGCGTCCTCTGGGCCTTGGGACACCCGGAGCCGGACCCTTTTAGGTGGATGCTGGTGGTTGTAGTCTCCGTGGCGGCGACCCGGTTCCGTGGCTCAGGGTGGTCAAACCAGTGGCGGAACTATTTATGTGGTTTTGATGTTTAAATGTCCGACTACGCCACCTGTGGATTGCGGTCAGAGTGAACCGCCGCTGCAGGGCAGACCGCTAAGGCTGGTGTTGTGGGTGCAGCAGAGCGTAGTATAACTCTCCACGGGAGGAGTATAGCCTCAGGGCTGTGTATGTGGAGGATGGGGGTGATGGTGCAGGGCAGCAGCAGTAACGACACGGAGTCAGTGATGCAGTCCAGGGCCTTTACTCACAGTTCTTATTATCCAGACCACTTCTGCAGGTAACGGCTGCCCACGTCGTACTGTGCTCACCAGGTGATGGGCTCAGACAACTCCCAGATAACTTTGGAGCGCTTCACAGGACCCCCTTTGTGTGTCCTTTGTCTGGCCTTTCTTACCAACCCTTCTGTCCCGCTGCCTCGGGCCTCCTCTTGGTAAGCTTGGTGCCAGTTTCCCTGACCCTATGTGGTGCCTTCCTAGCAGGTGTAGCGAGGGTCTGCGCCACATAAAATGTCACAGCCTCCGGTTTCTAGCTGAGGGTCGTTTCCCACCTCCACTAGTTTCGGGGACCGGTCTCCCCCTTTGGCCTGACCCCTCCACGCAGGTGGATTCGGGTGTGCGGTGGCGACTCGCCCGTCCGCACCCCTGGGATCCCTTCATTCCTCATTCCTGGAGCCTTCTCCGCTCCTCTTCCTTCCTTCTCCCTCTTCCAGGCCTGGGCCTCTGTTACTAGGCCCGCCTTCGGAGCAGTGCTCATGCAGTTCCCCTGCTCCCTGTCACTTCTGCTCAGACTTCTCTGCACTGAACTAAGATGGTGCCCACCTTTTATACTCCCTTCTCAATGCACCCAGGAACTGCTTCCTCCCTGCTCCTGCACTACAGGGTTCCTCTTCCTCAGTGTTCCCTCCCCCCACTCCAGCCAGGGACAGGGACAGTCGTGCCCATCTCAGGGGCATATTGGTCGCCCTGCCCCACGGCAATGTGGTGTAATGCATGCAGGTGTCGGGGTCCTGATCCACACTCCATCCTTACCTGAGAGTGAGATATCACACCTCTGGGTGAGGTGCAATACCTCTGCAGCAACTGAGCCCTCAGGGTGCTACAGTTCCATTTATCTTGAGCCTAGGTGACGTATTGCGATACAGGGCCGTGATTTTGGCTATAAAAGGGTCCCCTAGACCCCTACCCCAAGCTTTTTAAGAGAATAATATATGGCGTGCCAGGAGACTCTATGGAATGCTTTCTCAGCATCCAACGAGAGTATCTAGTTACAAATTTTTAACTGCATCTAGCCCAGGAAATACTTTGTGCCTAGTAGCAGTGTCTGCTAGTCAGCGGATTATCCCAGCTGTTAAGCAAGCTACACCACCTGTAGTTTGGACACTTAATTTTTTCAAAGGAAATGCTTCGGGACCCCGGGATACTCAGTGAAGAGCATCAGAAGGCTCCCAAAGGCATAGGGGCTGGGGCTGGCGGTAGGACGCCTTGCGGTGGACCGCCGAGCTCGATCCTTATAAAAGCTTTTTAACTGCAGCAGCTTTAGTGGACGCTACTGGAGCTGGAATTACCTCGGCTGCTGGCATGAGACTTGCCCTCCAATAGATCCTTGTAAAAGGATTTAAAGTGTATTCATTCAAATTAGAGAGACAATTTAAATTAAAAAGCTTAGAGCTGCCTCCACCACAGGGGGCTCGCTCGACCCACCAGCGGACAGGCACCAGTATTGGGAGAGGGGGGCTGGCCGTCAGGGTCCACCACAGCTCGGGCACAAACCCGGCGACACGGAGGTGGCATGGGCAGGAACGGACTGGCCGTGTCGGCTTCTCACTTTTTGGATTTTAGAAGGGCATGACATGCCTATATCTGTGTCTCCCCCTCCTTTTACTCCTCCACCTCTTTTCTTTTCGCATGACTATATGTACTTGTCACTTTTCCATGTGTTAGTTATGTCTTCTGCGCAGTTTGTCAGCTTTTGGAAGGTGTTTTCTATGTGTTTCTATGTGTTTTTGTTTGCCTGCCATTGGTTTTAACGGTGTTCGAAGGTGTTCGACGCACAGTTCGGCGAACACAAGGGTGTTCGACGAACCAAACCGAACTCGAACACTACGGGGGTGGCTCAACACTACTCACAATCCAGAAACGTCAGTGGCTGGATGAAAGATGGATGAAAGATGCAAGAGTCTGTCTGGATCCCAGAAATTCACTCAGCTTTTATGCACACACTGACTACAAGCAAACAGGTCACACGTGAGGATGATACCTTTAGTAGCCATTCGAACCTATTTTTTGTCAAATTCTGTGTGTAACATCCCTGGTGGCGTGCTTGCATAGTGCACCACCTCCCACTATGCAAGACCGCAATCTTACCTGTCAGTCCAGCCTGCAAATCTTGCTCCACTTCATGCTGTGTGCATGTCTCTTGTCTGATTGCTTAGGGCGGCGGCCCGGTTACTTCCTGATTCTTATAGCTGCTGTGGGCGCACTCCTAATGCGTCCCCAGCCTATTGCTGTGAGTCACTGGATATTTAGACCCCCTCCACCCAGAAGGAGGTGCCTGAGCAACACCTTCACTCAGTTAGTCTTTGCTACTGAATTGCCAGGTCCTGTCCTGTTTCTAGTCTGTTTCCGCCACTCTGGGGGCTGCATACCCAGACCTGTTATCTCTGACTTCTAGTCTGTTTCCGCCACTCTGGGGGCTGTATACCCAGGCCTGTTACCTGCGACTTCTAGTCTGTTTACGCTACTCTGGGGGCTGTATACCCAGGCTCGTTCTTGTATCTCATTGCAGTAGCAGTTCTGAACTGTATCCTAGCCTGTTACCTGTTTGTCAATATGTTCGTACCTTCCCTTTTCCTGCAGTATCTGAAACTGCACCTGACTACAACTCGCTGTCTCTGTACTTCTATTTGTGAGTTTTGTGTCCACTCGCTACTTCATAGGAAGTACCTTGTGTGTATCTGGTTCTGCTTGTCCCTTTTCCCTTCCTCCGTATCTTCCTCCTTTGTTCTAGCCATCTTCCAGTATTTTCCAGTCTGTTCCATGTGAACAGAGCCCTGTCCTCTCTGCCTTGTCCACCGCACCTGCGGTTTCGCTACACTCTATCTTGCCCACCGCTTCGGCGGTTTCTCTCTGCTCTGTCTTGCCCACTGCTTCGGCGGTTTCTCTCTGCTCTGTCTTGCCCACTAATTTGGCGGTTTCTCTCTGCTCTGACTTGCCCACCACTCCGGCGGCTTCCCTCTGCTCTGCCTTACCCATTGCTCCGGCGGTTTCTCTCTGCTCTGACTTGACCACCGCTCCAGCGGCTTCTTTCTGCTCTGCCTTACCCACTGCTCCGGCGGCTTCTCTCTGCTCTGACTTGCCCATCGCTCCGGCGGCTTCTCTCTGCTCTGCCTTGCTCACCACACCAGCGGTTTCTCTCTGCTCTGACTTGCCCACCGCTCCGGCGGTTTCTCTCTGCTCTGCCTTGCCCACCGCTCCGGCGGTTCCGCTCTGCTCTGCCTTGTCCACTGCACCTGTGGTTTCTCTCTGCTCTGCCTTGTCCACCGCTCCAGCGGTTCCGCTCTGCTCTGCCTTGCCCACTGCACCTGCAGTTTTCGCTCCGCTCTGCTTGCTCACCGCACCAGCAGTTCCTCTCTGCTCTGCCTTGTCCTCCGCTTTACTCTGCTTGTCTACAGCATTCTGCGGCTCTGTACCTGTCTCCCAGTCTGTACGGGACCCTAGGGTCTGTACTGGACCCTATCCAGCCTGCGCTCCAACCTGCTAGTACCTCCCTGTCTGCACTCTAGCCATGCTTGCCAGTATCTCCCTGTCTGCATACCTGCCGTGCTTGCCAGTGCCCACCTGTCTGCATACCAGCCGTGCTTGCCAGTGCCCACCTGTCTGCATACCAGCCGTACTTGCCAGTGCCCTCCTGTCTGCATACCAGCCGTACTTGCCAATACCCACCTGCCTGTATGCCAGTCTAACCTGCCTGTTCCGGCATTCCCCGGTGTGGGTCAACAACTGTGACCGGGGTCTGACCTGGAGTCGCACCTGGTCCCTCTGCTCAGTTCCTCCTTGGTCCACGGAGTCAACTAAGCCGCCGTGCGACCTTGGTCGGATCGGGTTGATACTTAGTTACGCCCCTCCAGGCACTCCTCGGTTCATGGTACATTGGGATCACTAATCACGCTCACGCCAGTCAGTCCGGGCGTGAGCGTAACAGTGTGCATGTTATCAGGCCAAAATCACCAGGGTATGTGAACTTTTGATCAGGGTCATTTGTATGATTTTGGTTGTCATTAAGATTTAAAAAGAGAAAACACAGTAGTTTGACAATAAATGGCTTCACCCAGCCAATAACCATGAGTGTAGAAAAAGTTTTTTTGTTATCATTCATATTCTCTGAAACAAGGCCAAGTAAGGAAAAATTCTGCTGGGGTGTGTACACTTTTGAGCACAACTGTAACTGCGGTTCAAATCCAGGCATTTGTAGTGAATGTGGAAAATATTGTCCTCCATTTAGAGTTTTGCATCAGTGTGTCAGTGAAGCTATTCACACATGAACTATGTGAAGAATAGTAAATTACAGAGCTGCTACTTAAAACCGTGGGTGTTCGTCAGACGTATCACATATAACTGCAGTTCAAATCCAGGCATTTGTAGTGAACATGGAAAATATTGTCCTCCATTTAAATGGGCAAGGCGCGTCACAAGGGACAGGGAAGTGGACGTGATGGTGCAGGCAGAGGCCGAGGCCGTGGGCAAGCTGAAATTGTGCCACAACAAACATCCACATCTTGTCGCTCGACCTTTCTGTCCCAATTGCTAGGAGACCACAGCATATCACTTTTGAACCCAGAGCAGTGTCAAAAGGTTGTTGGCTGGATAGCAGACAATGTTTCCAGTCACTTTGCTACTTCCACACGGTCAAGTCTCAGTAGCAGTGAGCCTGGACTGCATATTCCTCACCCTGATCCTTCTTCCTCCCACCATGTCAGGTACCCAGAGACAACTGATCCCACACTTGGACACTTCGAAGGGCTGTTCACTTTTACATTTATAGATTATGGCGTCTCACCCGGCCAGCTTGAAGTGGGGCAAAAGGAGAACGCGTGTAGCGATGCCCAAATATTTGAGCAGCCACAGTCACATGAAGGCAATGGTGGGAAAGTGCAATTACTGTCGCAAGAGGTGGATAATGATGAGACACAATTGCCAGAAAGTCAGGAGGAGGACTAGGGTGCGGAAGTGGAAGATGAGGTGGTGGATAAAGTAACTGACCCAACCTGGCAGGGGGACATGCAGAGCAAGGACAGCAGCACACAGGGGGAGTGAAGTGTAGCACCACAATAGGCAGGAAGAAGCAGTGTGGTGGCCACAGACACAAGGCGGGAAAGTGTTCACCGTAGCACCAACACGATGGAAATTGCCAATACAACTGTTAGGTCTTCCCAAGTCTTGTTCCTTTTTAAAGACTCAGCAGATAACCCAAAAAAGGCCATTTCCACCATCTGCCAGGCCAGCATCAGCAAGGGTAACAAAACTACCAGCCTGACCACCACAAGCATGATCAGGCACATGACAGCAAGGCACCCGACTAGGTGCGCTGAATGCCAAGGTCCAGAAACCGTGTCTGCGAGTGACACCACTGCTTCTTCCGCTGTTGTGCATGCACTCTAATCCCCTGTCCATGGCGCATGCAAAGATGCCTCCTGCCCTGCACCTGTCATTGCACAATCTCAACTAGCACCATCAGCAACCACATCTGCATCCTTGTCCCAGCGCAGTGTTCAGTACTCCCTACCCCAGTCCTTGGAATGCAAGCGCAAATATGCAGCCAAATGCCCACAGGCCACACTATTAAATTCACACATTCACGAAATGCTGCCTTTTAGGCTCATGGAGATGGAAGCTTTCCACAACCTGATGGCAGCGGCCGTCCCTCGGTACTTGGTCTCCAGCCACCACTATTTCTCCCAGTGAGCCGTCCCCACATTACACAAGCATGGCACGTGTCCCACAACATTAGCCATGCCCTCAACAATGCAGTTACTGGGAAAGTCCACCTAACCACGGACACGTGGACAAGTGCTTGTGGGCAGGGACGGTACATCTTGTTGACAGCACACTGGGTTAATATAGTAGAAGCCGGGACCAAGTCGGACCTTGGGACAGAACACGTCCTCCAGACGCTGAGGATTGTGGGCCCTGGGTCAGGATTGCCCCCACAATCTGCAGCTCCTGTACCTCCTCCTCTTCAGCCTCCATCTGCGAAATGATCACATCAGTCAGAAGCTGGAAGCACTGCAGCATTTCCTAACCAAGTGGCAACAGGCTGTGCTGAAGCTAATATGCTTAGGTGACAAACCGCACAATGCTGAAGAGTTGTGGACAGCTATGAAAGAGCAGGCAGATCTGTGGCTGACACCGCTGAACCTACAGGCAGACATGGTCATGTGTAACAATGGCCGGAACCTGGTGGCGGCTCTGAAAAGAGGCGAGCTCACACATGTGCCGTGCCTGGACCATTTGCTTAACCTCGTGGTTCAGCGGTATCTCAAAACCTACCCCGATCTGCTGAATATGCTTGTGAAAGTACGCTGCATGTGTACCCATTTTAGAAAGTCACCTACAGCTTCCGTTGCCCTTGCCATGCTTCAGCTTCCAGCTCACCAACTGGTGTGCTATGTCCCCACGTGTTGGAACTCTACATTGCAGATGTTGGGAAGGATTTATGAGCAGAAGAGGGCAGGTGTTGACTACCAGCATCAACATGGCCGTTGGTATTCAGGTCAGACTCTACACTTAAGACCTCAAGAGTGGACATGTATGTCAGACATCTGTACCATCCTCCAAAACTTTGAGGACTTCACCAAGAAGGTGAGCAGCGATGACGCCATAATTAGCGTCACCATACTGCTTCTCTGTCTTCTGAAACGTTCGCTGCTCAGAATTAAAGAGGATACATTGCAGGCGGAGCATGATGAGATGGAGCAAGGAACATACAGGGTGATTCCACACAGACGAGCCTCATCTCATCCCAACATGGATTGGGTGACAACGAATAAGAGGAGGAGGAGGAGGAACAGGAGCTAGTTTCCTGTGCTATAGATGGTACTACTTGCACAACTGTCATACCATCTGTTCAGCGTGGATGGCCTGAGGACAGGAAAGAGGAGGAGGAGGAGGAAGAGAGCATGATCATTTGTCCTCTTGGTGAGATCAAGAAAGTCTTACCTGATAGCAGTCTGGCACACATGGCTGAGTTTATGTTACGCTGCCTTTCCCGTGACCCTCGCATTGTCCAAATTTTGAGTGACAGTCATTACTGGTTGGTGTCACTTCTAGACCCACACTACAAGGAGAACCTTCTATCTCTTATTCCCATGGCGGACAGGCCTTATAAAATGGGGCAGTACAAGAAGGCCCTTGTTGTGGAATTATTAAAAAAATTACCATCTGAAAACGCTGACGGCAGAGGTCACAGTTCATTGGACAACCAAGGAGTACAGGCACAAATCCAATCCAGCAGAGACAGGGAAACACTGTCAATGTTCTGGGACTGTTTTCTCAGACCCTCCTACTCTCTCAAGGAGGGAAAAGTTTGGGAAGATGTGGAAGGAGTACCTTTCCGACCATACCATTGTAGTCCGTGATTCCTCTGTGCCTTATAATTATTGGGTATCCAAGCAGGACACGTGGCATGAACTGGCTCTCTACGCCTTGAAGGTTCTGGCCTGCCCTACTGCTAGCATTTTGTCAGAGTGGGTTTTTAGTGCCGCCGGGGGGGATTATAACTGATAGATGCGTTCCCCTGTCAACTGAAAATGTGTACAGGCTGACTCTTATAAAAATAAACAAAGGCTGGATTGGGCCATACTTCTCAATACCACCGAATGATAGCAGCATAACATAACTCAAATCCAGTGTCTTTTTTTGAGAGGCTTAACTCTTCACACCCAGACATGGGTATACGCTTCCTGATATTGTCTATTTGCTCTTGTCAAGAGATGAGCGTTGTTCTACTCGAACTGTTCGCCAATCTCAAATTCGAGCTGTTTTGGGCGGTGTTCGAGCCGTTCGGCGAACACGAACGATTTGAGAAAAATTCGGCTGTTCGAGGTTATGTTCGATAACTGTTCGTGCACCAAAATCATAACTGGATTTTTTCTCAGTAATGATGAAAATTAATGTTAATACGCAGTTTGAGTGTACAGCGGGGTGGGGGGAGGGGCAGGGGATGGATCTCTGCAGGAACAATGAAGATCTCCATTTTTTTTTCTCTTTCCCGCATTTACAGTGGGGAGGTGCAATCTGTCAGCCTATCAGCAGCGCACACACGGAGCGAAGTGCTTTTTTTCACACAAGCAAGGGCATGTGTCATTGGCAGTGTATGTCACATGTCCTTGCCCTATAAGACCAAGCCATTTTCCCCGTCGCCACCATTTTCTCACTGCTGCAGCTGCGTGTTAGACGGCACCGCTGTTGCTGTGTGCGCTATACCTTGTTAATTTCAAGCCAATTTTCGCACAAATCTACAGATAGCTTGGGAGTAGGGAATAGTTGTGATTGCAGTCCTTTTAAGGACTAGGTTACAGCATTTCCTACGACTTTTATCAGGCAGGTCTGTGCTCTTAAATAGATAGATTGTGGGAATAAAGACTAATTGTAATTGCAGTCCTTTTCAGGACTAGGTTACATCAGTTCCTATAAGTTTTTGCCAGGCAGGTCTGTGCCAGTGCTGTGCAAGTTTTTTTCACAACATTTGGCTGACTCTAGCAAAGCTAATCCTTTTTGGCCTATTGCAGAGTGTGTTAGTCAGTGGAGTAGCCTATCTGTGTTGCAAGATATACCACCTGTGTATAGAATACCAATTTTTTTACTGCACCTAGTGAAGTAAAATCTTTTGGGCATAGCATCATTCTATTAGTCCATCTATACTGACCTCCATCAGGTTGCAAATTGAATATAATTTTTTTCTGCATCTAGCTCTGAAAAAATATTTGGGCTTCTAGCAGTGTGTGGGACTTGTTCTATTAGTCCATCTATACTGACTTCCATCAGGTTGCAAACTGAATATAATTTTTTTCTGCATCTAGCTCTGAAAAAATATTTGGCCTTCTAGCAGTGTGTGGGACTTTCTCTATTAGTCCATCTATACTGACCTCCATCAGGTTGCAAACTGAATATATTTTTTTTCTGCATCTACCTCTGAAAAAATATTGGGCTTCTAGCTGTGTGTGGGACTTGTTCTATTAATCCATCTATACAGACCTCCATCAGGTTGCAAACTGAATATAATTTTTTTCTGCATCTACCTCTGAAAAAATATTTGGGCTTCTAGCTGTGTGTGGGACTTGTTCTATTAGTCCATCTATACTGACCTCCATCAGGTTGCAAATTAAAAATAATTTTTATCTGCATCTACCTCTGAAAAAATATTTGGGCTTCTAGCTGTGTGTGGGACTTGTTCTATTAGTCCATCTATACTGACCTCCATCAGGTTGCAAACTGAATATAATTTTTTTCTGCATCTAGCTCTGAAAAAATATTTGGCCTTCTAGCAGTGTGTGGGACTTGTTCTATTAATCCATCTATACAGACCTCCATCAGGTTGCAAACTGAATATAATTTTTTTCTGCATCTACCTCTGAAAAAATATTTGGGCATCTAGCTGTGTGTGGGACTTGTTCTATTAGTCCATCTATACTGACCTCCATCAGGTTGCAAACTGAATATAAATTTTTCTGAATCTAGCTCTGAAAAAATATTTGACCTTCTAGCAGTGTGTGGGACTTGTTCTATTAATCCATCTATACAGACCTCCATCAGGTTGCAAACTGAATATAATTTTTTTCTGCATCTACCTCTGAAAAAATATTTGGGCTTCTAGCTGTGTGTGTGGGACTTTCTCTATTAGTCCATCTATACTGACCTCCATCAGGTTGCAAATTAAAAATAATTTTTTGTCTGCATCTAGCTCTGAAAAAATATTTGGCCTTCTAGCAGTGTGTGGGACTTTCTCTATTAGTCCATCTATACTGACCTCCATCAGGTTGCAAACTGAATATATTTTTTTTCTGCATCTACCTCTGAAAAAATATTGGGCTTCTAGCTGTGTGTGGGACTTGTTCTATTAATCCATCTATACAGACCTCCATCAGGTTGCAAACTGAATATAATTTTTTTCTGCATCTAACTCTGAAAAAATATTTGGGCTTCTAGCTGTGTGTGGGACTTGTTCTATTAGTCCATCTATACTGACCTCCATCAAGTTGCAAACTGAAAATAATTTTTTGTCTGCATCTAGCTCTGAAAAAAATATTTGGCCTTCTAGCAGTGTGTGGGACTTTCTCTATTAGTCCATCTATACTGACCTCCATCAGGTTGCAAATTAAAAATAATTTTTATCTGCATCTACCTCTGAAAAAATATTTGGGCTTCTAGCTGTGTGTGGGACTTGTTCTATTAGTCCATCTATACTGACCTCCATCAGGTTGCAAACTGAATATAATTTTTTTCTGCATCTAGCTCTGAAAAAATATTTGGCCTTCTAGCAGTGTGTGGGACTTTCTCTATTAGTCCATCTATACTGACCTCCATCGGGTTGCAAATTAAAAATAATTTTTATCTGCATCCAGCTCTGAAAAAATATTTGGCCTTCTAGCAGTGTGTGGGACTTTCTCTATTAGTCCATCTATACTGACCTCCATCAGGTTGCAAATTAAAAATAATTTTTATATGCATCCAGCTCTGAAAAAATATTTGGCCTTCTAGCAGTGTGTGGGACTTTCTCTATTAGTCCATCTATACTGACCTCCATCAGGTTGCAAATTCAAAATAATTTTTTGTCTGCATCTAGCTCTGAAAAAATATTTGGCCTTCTAGCAGTGTGTGGGACTTTCTCTATTACTCCATCTATACTGACCTCCATCAGGTTGCAAATTAAAAATAATTTTTATCTGCATCTAGCTCTGAAAAAATATTTGGACTTCTAGCTGTGTGTGGGACTTGGTCTATTAGTCCATCTATACTGACCTACATCAGGTTGCAAATGAAAAATAATTTTTATCTGCATCTAGCTCTGAAAAAATATTTGGCCTTCTAGCAGTGTGTGGGACTCATTGTATTAGTCCATCTATACCAAGCTCCACCAGCTTTTAAATTAATAATAATTTTTAGCTGCATCTAGCCCTGAAAATAATTTTTCTTCCCAATAGTGGTAGCAATAGAAATATGGGGCGCGCGCCTGGCTTACAAAAATATACGCTTCATAACAAAAAACACCAGCCTAGCGCACTGCATTAATAAGATGGCATCATCGTCTCCCCCAGTGCTAGGCCTACTACCCAGGCTAGCATTCCTGTGCCTAAAACACAATATATGGGTCAACGCTAGCCACTATGCTGAGGGGTCTAAAGCTGCTGCTAACGCTTTATAACAATTAAATTGGCAGATTTTCACAGAGATCTTCCACAACGCCCACCCATCGGGCAACAGTTGCCCACCTTCCCTATGGGATCTAGTGGCGAATAGTTGATGCCATTAATCAGAGCGTCAGTTGCCCCGTCGACGTGGCAAGCATACGGTAAGGCATGGGAAGAGTGGACACGACTAGTAGCAGGCAGACGGGTTGACCAATGTGAACAAGCCAGATCACAAGTCACCATAGAATTTCTCCACCAGCTAATTATGAGGGGCATATCAGGGGCGTCAGCGCAGCGGTGTCTGACCGGAGTACCATTTCACTTCCAACTACTGAATTGGGGAGATGTGACAAAGGTTCATCATCAGACAATCCATAAAAGGGTGGAAAAGGGGTCAGCCAAGTCAGGAGTGTAGACGTCCCGTCCCGTGTCACTAAAACTGATTTCTCACATCATATCCCTAACACCATTAACATGACACTCACAATTTGAAGCAACACTACTGTCTAGTGCATTTGTGATCGCCTTCTTCGGGGCGCTATGCATAAGCGAATTAGTCCCTCAATCCAAAATTACCACCAGTGGAGGCTTATTACACCAGGACGTAGTCATAGCCAATAATGCAATACGTCTACGCATACACAAATCGAAAACGGTTCCAGCGTGCAGGGGCACTTGGGTACTTCTACAACCCACAAACGGTACACTGAGTTGGGTAACAATAGTAAAAACATATCTAACCATCAGATCACAAAGTAATTTCTTCCTATCACACATTGATGGAATGCCATTATCAAGATACCAGTTCCAAGCTATATTTAGTAAATGCATAACATCGGCAGGGAACCACCCCAAAGATTACGGGACACACTCATTCCGCATAGGCGCGGCCACGGAAGCAGCAAGAGCAGGACTGTCAGAAACGGAAGTTCAGAGTATAGGGAGATGGCGATCCACGTGTTTGGCAAGATATATAAGATCGGACTTGCTATCCTAACGTGGTTTGTTTCTTTTACAGGTGACGCTAAGCCAACAGTGTGGGTGATAGGCCACTCGTATATGTATTGGGCAGAAAAAAGGGCGAAAGTCTGCCCAGGCGGGAGGAAATTAGAGTTTCATAACACATATTTCAACTAGAGAGGTATTAGAGGCCTGCTATGGCCACAGGTACTAATGGAGGTAATCAAGGTAGGGAGAGAGGCAAGATGTCCGGTCATCTTAGTTATACAGGCCGGGGGAAACAACCTAGGTCATCATAACAGCGCATAACTATTGGCAATAATGAAACTAGACACTGAGCGCTTCAGAGAATTTTTCACAAAACTAGCGATAGTATGGTCAGAGATTGTGCCGATAGCAGTATGGCAAGGTGCGCGAGACATCACGGCCATCGAACGGACAAGGCGGGTAATAAATATTCGGATGGCAAAATTTAGAAGAGACAGAGGCGGTGTAGTGGTACGACACCGACAACTGGAAGGAGATAAAGCAGGTCTCATACGGCCCGACGTTGTTCACTTAATGAATATTGAACTGGACATATTCCTGTCAGGACTCCAGGACGGAGTGGAACAAGCGTTAAGAGTGATGGGTGGGGGTCAGAGTCCTGCATACGAGTACGCAGGATCCTCCATGGCCTGGAAATAGAAAGGACATGTTGGAGAGTTACACTTGTTGGCCAACTTGCCGGAGTGGAGACCCAGGGCATGCTGCAACAAGCTGAATTATTTTAGAAATAAAATGCCTTTCTAATGGAATGAGTATAAAGAGTTAATAAAGCTGTGACCGATCCTCACCCATCCAGTTGTAAGAGTTACATTATTGTTTTGTCAAGGAAAGGGGGGCGGTAGGGGGGCTGAGCGTCTGGGTTTGGTTGGGGATCCCCACAGTCTGCCTAGGCTAGATGCATTTAAAAATTCTTATTAGATACACAGGCGGTGCAGCTTGCTTCGCAGCTGGGCTACTACGCCCAAAGTATTGCCTAGGCTAGATGCAGTTAAAAATTCTACGCTGACTAGCAGACACTGAAGATTTGGAGCAGACCTCTGAGCTCTTCAGACTCAACCATCTGTGTTACCCCAAGCCATAGTGTATCTAGTTTCTTACAGTTAAAAAGGGGGGGGAGCGACCCAACCCACCTGGAATTGACGATGCCAACGTCATGTAAGACACAGCAAGGGGACTCCAAAAAGAGTCTCCATTTTTTCCCAAAATTGTGGCACAGACACCACTTAACCCTAGAACGCATACCTGGGGCCTCGCAGGCCCGCCCTGTTAATTGTTTTCTATTTTCTGCAAGATTACTTTAGTTAGAATTTTGAAACTCTAGATATTCTTCATGTATATAGTTGTTTGTCATTTGAGTTTGAGTTATTCCATGTTATTTGCACACGAGCCTAAAAGGCCCCAGGTATATGAAAGTGTAGATTTTTATGGTCATGCGTTCTAGGGTTAAGTGGCATCAATTGCCCCACAGTTGCTTAAAACGGTTGGTGAGGTGATTTTACCAAATCCTCAAGGTTTTAGTCTCCCAAGGATAACACAGGGGTAGAAAAGTCCTTGTGAATCCATGATTTGTTCATCTTTATGAACGTGAGTCTGTCTACATTCTCAGTGGACAGACGCGTGCGCTTATCTGTCAGCACACCACCAGCAGCGCTGAACACACGTTCAGAGAGAACACTGGCTGCAGGGCATGACGATCTCCAAGGCGTGAGTGGCGAGCTCCGGCCATTTTTCCAGATTGGAATACCAAAATGAGCAAGGGTCCAGTGACACAGTCATGGTTTCGATGTTCACTTGGAGATACTCCTGCACCATCCTCTCTAGGCGTTGACTATGTGTCAGACTTCTTGTTTCCTGTGGCCTTGCAAAGGATGGTCTAAAAAAGTGGTGAAACGATTCCACAAAATTGCTGTTACCAGCAGATACTGTGTTACTGTTACGGTTTGAGTGATGAAGACTCGACAGTCCCACGGTTGGCAAGTTAGAACTGTGAGATTCACTACGTGCACCACTGGTGTTTTGTGGAAAAGCACATGTAAGATTCTGCAACAGCGTCTGCAGATACTCCTGCATGCGTCAATCCCTTTTTATGGCAGGAATTATTTCGGCAAATTTACTTTTGTACCGGGGATCTAAGAGTGTGGCAACCCAGTAGTCGGGATTACTTCGAATTCTGACAATCTGAGGGTCATGTTGCAGGTAGTGCAGCAAGAAGGCACTCATGAGTCTTGCGCATCCAGGAGGACCAAGTCCTTGTTGTGTTGGTAGCGAGGTAAGAATCATGCTTCCTTCCTCTGTCCTCTCCCCTCAACCTCGCACAACAGAAATGTGATCAAGGTCTCCCTCATCTGATGAGTCTTCCATGCCCATCGCCAGTTCGTCCTCCACTTCTTCCTCGGCTCCTGCACCTTCCTCAACAGTTTGGCTGCTACCATGCGCCCTGGTTAATCCCTCTCCCCCACCCTCCCATGCCTGCCGCCTTGGTGCTGCCAACCGTCTGGACCTTGGAGATGTTATCCCTTTCGCATACGACTCCTCCTCTACTTCCTCCACCTCCTCTTGTCCCACCACCTGACTCTGAATTCTGTTTAGTGTGTGCTCCAGCATGTAAATCACCGGAATAGTCATGCTGATAATGGCATCGTCGTCAGCACTAAACATCTTCGTCGCCATTTCAAAACTGTGCAGAAGGGTGTGTGGCGCCCCTGAGGGTTCAGTCGCCACAGAGTTACTGCATCTCACCCAGAGGTGTGGTATCTCACCCTCAGGTAAGGAAGGCATATGGCTCGGGACCCTAACACCTGCATCCAACACATAGCCGCAGTGGGGGTAGGGCAAGATTGCTCCTAAGGGAGAGCACAGTCCCAGGTCCCTAGCTGGTGGAAGGGTCCTATGTAGTGGGTGGTTAGGGGAGCAGCTTAGCGGAGCACATGACAGGGAGAGTATAAATAGGAAGCTATCTTATAAAGAGCAAGCCAGTCAGAGGAGGAAAAGTGACAGGAGCAGAGGCTCGGCATGAGCTCTGCTCCAGAGGCGGGCCTAGCCTGGGAGGCCCAGGACTGAAGGAGAGAAGAGAGGAGTGGGAGCAGGAAGGCTCCAGGAACCGAAGGGACCCTAGGGCTATGGGCCATGCAGAAGGCCACCCGTACTCCTGCTGCTACCAGGAGGTAGAGGGGTCAGACCAGATAAGGGGAACCGGTCCCTCAACTAGCGGAGAAACAGCAAGGCTCAACTAGAAACCGGAGGCTGCAGCATTTCATGTACTGCAGGTAAAAGTCCACACCAGTCTCACTAAGAAGGTAGCCACATAGGACCCAGGGGACGGAACACAAGTCGCCCGCCAAGGCCCGAGGATACCGGATAGAAGTGTCACTGGGTGTGAGGTGCAGGTAGAAGGCCAGAGAAAGGACACACAGAAGGGTTCCTGCTAAGTACTCCGGAGCTATCTGGGGGTGGACTGAGCCCCTCACTGAGTACGCACAGCATGACGGGTGAGATTGCTCTGGTACCTGTAATCTGGACTGCAACAACTGTGAGTAAAGATCTTGGGACTGCATCACACGGACTCTGTGTTCATTACTGACTCCCTGCACTACAACCACCATCATCCACCCACACTGCCCTCAAGCTACACTCTTCCTGTGGTGAGTAATAATACCATTGCTGCAAAACCACCAGTTTCAGAGGACTGTTCCGCAGCGGCGGCCCCTTTTGCCCCACTCCAGAGGTGGCGTAGTCGGACATTATAAAACCCATATATACAAATTACCCTTGGATTGACCGCCCTGGATCACGGACCGGGTCACCGCCACAGTGACTACAACCTGCAGCGTCTACCGGCCCGGCTCAGGGTACCCCACGGCCCAGAGGGCGCGTCAACTTCATAGGTCCCTGATCTGAGACCACTCCTGCAGCGTGATTTGCCCCACCTCTGGATCTCGTTGGCCCAGGCTATACGTCAGAACGTATTGCACCAGGGCTTGTCGGTGCTGCCACAGTCGCTGCAACATGGTCAGAGTTGAATTCCACCGTGTCGGCACATCGCATTTCAGCCGGTGAACTGGCAGGCCCAACGACTTCTGTAGAGATGTAAGTCATTGAGCTGCGGGATGCGAACGGCGGAAGTGAGCACACAGCGACCGTGCCCCCTGCAGAAGGCCATCTAGTCCGGGATAGTGGGCTAACAATTTATGGACAACCAGGTTCAACACGTGAGCCATACAAGGCACGTGTGTGACATTGCCCCGGCGATGCAGCATTGTCGCACACGGCCTTCCCTGGTTGCAGGTCCAGTGGAGACAACCATTCATGAAACTGGGTCTCCAGAGCTGACCACAACTCCTCAGCTGTGTGACTCACATTTCCCAGACATTTCAAAGTAAACACTGATGCCTTGAGCCCTGCTGCCAGCATAGTAAGGAGGTGTGCAGGATTCCTTCTGCGCAGTTAGAATGCAGGTGGCATTACCAGACAGGCTTTGGGTGCAGGTGGAGGACCGAGAGGAGGTTGAGGAGGCAGAAGCAGTGGAGGAACTTCGAGATAAAGAGGATTGACGCACAACTCGTGGGGACCGCAAGACTTGGACAGCAGCCCCTTGTCCTGCTGTCACCATAGTTACCCAGTGCCCAGTCAGCGACATGTAACGCCCCTGTCCATGCCTACTCGTCCAAGTGTCTGTGGTGAAATGCACCCTGTCACACACAGAGTTTCTCAAAGAAGCGGTGATGTTGTGTGCGACATGCTGGTGGAGCGCAGGCACACCTTTCTTTGAGAAGTAGTGCCGACTGAGCATCTGGTACTGGGGCACTGAGACGGACATAAGGTCTCGAAAATCCACTGTGTCCTCCAGGCGGAAAGGCAGCATTTCTGTAGCCATGAGCTTGCAGATGGTGAAATTCAACCTCTTAGCTTTCTCATGGCTAGGAGGAAATGGTCTTTTACTTTTCCACATCTGAGGGACCGAGGGCTGGCTGTTGTGCTTAGACGGGGTTGAGTAGCAAACTGCCGGTCTGTGAGGAAGATGCAGGCGGACATGTTAGATTGCCTTGATCCAAAGCTGATGCTCTCGATGTCAGAGAGCGCTCAACACCAGCAGGTGTTTCCACTTCCCAATGATCTGATGACCTGCCAATCACACTGGCTGTTGCAGGTAAAGAGGTGGCAGGTCTGCGTCCAAAAACATGTGTGACTGCTGTCCCCCCAGTCACAGAGGATGAAGAGGCCGCGGATGCACAAGATGGGGCAGACGGTGGTTGGCCCAGCCTGCTAGGCCGCATTGTAGCACAGTGAGCTTCCCACTGCAACTTATGCTTCATATCCATGTGCCGGTTCATGCATGAAGTACTCAAATTATGGATTTTTTGGCCTCTACTTATGTTTTGGTTACAAATATTACAGATAACACGAGTTGGGTCATCCTTATCATTCTGAATAAATGCCCAGGCTATGCAAGGCTTAGAGCCCATGCGACCTAAAGAGCCACTACGACTTGTGGTCAGAGGCAGAGTTGTGGTTGAGGATGCAGTTGTTGACGTGCTTCCAGTACTCCATCTGTGTCCAGGAAGGCGCAACCTAACCTCGTCGTCAATAGCATCTGTGAAGCCCCGCTGTGCTTGGTATCACATATCCTAGAAGAGTGTATTGATGGAATCCTCCACAAGAGGCCCCCATAAACATTCACACATCTCCACCTTCCACCTCAGACCAGCAGAGGGAGCCCGTTAGGGATATAAATAGGGAAGGTGGAGCTAGGCAGTTCAGTTCCTCTGAAGAGTTCCTGCAGTAGAGAAGCCTAAGAGAGGTCAGTCTGCAGTGGAGCTCAGTCTAGTCTAGAGAACTCAGTTAATAGTTCAGCAGTGGAGCACGAGGCTCCTGCTAACTAGATTCAGTAAGGCATAACCGGAATCCCTGGAGAACTACAAGTCCCAGGATGGCTAAGGTGCTGATACGTAACAGAGCCAGGAGACGCTTAGTCCCCGCATAGTGGGAGCGTGAACTCCAAGAGAAGGCCCTACCACAAGGTCAGCCAGCGCAGGACAGAGACAAAGTTAGGCCTAGCTCCAGGCAGGTCAGAAACTTACTACGCAGAGGCAAGAAACAGGAGGCCCTACACCCGCTCATTGGGGAGGATCCTGATATTCACCCTTCACCCTACAGTGCTCCGGGATGTGCCTGAATTCCCTCCAGTAAAAGGTACTGAAGTGACTACCGTGTCCGTTCCCGTTCTTGCTCTGACCCAGCTGGGTCTCGCCTGTCCTGCATTCCCCCTGCATACGCTGCCCTGAGACCTAGCTCCACCTGTGGGGAGCTATACCATCGAGCAGCCTTATCACGGGTCTCAGTGGACTGCTGCAGCGCTGGTGCTTCTCACCAGATACCATAGGTGGCGTCACAAACTCTTATAAAATTAACAATTATCCACTCTTTTAAAGAGTGACCCCAGGGTACGGGCCAGGGAGCCGACCACCGCGACATCCCCAAGGCCAGGCAAAGGCCCGGGTACCGAGTCATCCCCATCCCCTGGGCTAGTCACATCCTCCTCCACCTCCTCCGTTGACCTCATCGACTGGCTGACTGTGGGGTGACAGTAAGTGGGATCTCCAACCTCGTCATCATCACCCTGTGTGTTATCACACCCGTCGTCCTCAAAGTCAACCTCTTCCTTCCCTGACCGAAAAGTCAAGTTGTCGCTCCAATCAGGTATTTGAGTCTCATCATCGTCTTCATCATTGTCTCCACCAACAGGAGTGACAGTTTGGGAACGAGGGTCTACATTATGCTCAGAACCTTCTTCATCTGGTCCTGGATCCGACTTATAAAGATTCTGGGCATCAGTGCAGATCATTTCCTCATCTGGATTAACAGAAGCTCTGGAGCAGACTTACGTTTCCCAGGCTATAGTATGAGTAAACAGCTCTGCAGACTCAACCATCTGTGTTACCCCATACTCAGACGGGCAGCTGGAGACTTGGGAGCTGTGAGGAAGCAAGTGCGATTGGGGTGACACCTCTGAGGACTGGAATATTTGTGATGTTGAAATTGAGGTGGAGGAGAGCCCACTTGAAGGAGCACTTGATATCCGCTGAAGCACCTGCTGTTTTTGTGCCTCATCTGGAATTTGTAGCGATGGGCGTGTCCGTAAGAAAGGGATCGTATCACATTGTCCACGAAAAGAAGTCGACATCTTAGCTTGGCTGGAAGATGGTCTTTCTTCTGCAGATGTTACCCCCCCCACTGCGGGGGGGCTCGACCCACCAGCGGACAGGCACCAGTATTGGGAGAGGGGGGCTGGCCGTCAGGGTCCACCGCGGCTCTGGCACAAACCCAGCGACACGGAGGTGGCACGGGCAGGAACGAACTGGCCGTGTCGACTTCTCACTTTTTGGATTTTAGAAGGGCATGACATGCCTATATCTGTGTCTCCCCCTCCTTTTACTCCTCCACCTCTTTTCTTTTCGCATGACTATATGTACTTGTCACTTTTCCATGTGTTAGTTATGTCTTCTGAGCAGTTTGTCAGCTTTTGGACACCTTTGAAGGTGTTTTCTATGTGTTTCTATGTGTTTTTGTTTGCCTGCCATTGGTTTTAACGGTGTTCGAAGGTGTTCGACGAACAGTTCGGCGAACACACGGGTGTTCGACGAACCGAACCGAACTCGAACACTATGGGGGTGGCTCAACACTACTCTTGTCCTCCTCCTTCTCCTCATCCTCCACTACCATATCAATCACCACCATATCTACCATATCACCTCCTCTACGTCTCTTGCAAGGGGCATTGGAGTGCCTACAAATTTTTGGCAGCCGTTGCATTCACTGCATAGGCAATAACAGTATGGGAAACCCACTTCCTAATAATGGGAACAATTTTTTCAGGAGGCTCTCCTCTACATCTCTTGCAAGGGGCATTGGAGTGCCTCCAAATTTTGGCAGCCCTTGAATTCACTGTATAGGCAATAACAGTATGGGAGACCCACTTCCTAATAATGGGAACAATTTTTTCATAAGGCCCTGCTCTACGTCTCTTCCAAGGGGCATTGGAATTTGTCCAAATTTTTGGCAGCTGTTGTAGTCACTGCATACACAAGAATAGTATGGGAAACTCGTTCCTTTCTAATGGGAATATTTTGTTACTGAGGCCCACCTCTATGTGTTGTGGTAAAGCGACTTACTTGGCTGCATGCGGAGATAAACAAGTAACATCGTTTCTTTAAATTTTCAGTTGGTTTATTTAGCGGCATAAACCAACGCAAAGTTCATGAAACATTAAGGTAGCCCATCTGCCATAATGGCAAAACAAACCTAAGAAAGTGTCCAGAAAGTCCTTGCACCCAGCCGGGGTCGGGCCACTCAGGATCAGTAACAGAGATCCAAATGGTTCAGTTTAACACACACAAACATGAGCTCCTCTTTCTGGAGCTGGCCTCCAGGTACTGAACACACCTGAGTGTCAAGGCTGGCTATTTAAAGCCCAGACAATCCCTTGATTGGAGAGGTATGTTGAATGACCTCCCACCCTTCACAATGGTCATTCACAAAAAAACACTCCCTTTTAGTGATTTAATACCCAGCATATAACATGCTGGAGAATAGATGTAGGTTCAGTTCGCTAAGGCTAGCAGCCGTAGCGAAACATACCTCCCCTCACATAAAACACCAGTGACTCTGTCATAGTGTCTTTAAATGCTATTGGGGTTTTTCCAAAATTTTGGAAGCCGTTGTACTCAATGCGTACCCTATAACTGTATAACAGAACCACTCCTTTCTAATGGGAACATGTAGTTACTGAGGCCCACCTCTATGTGTCTTTAAATTGGTATTGGGGCTTTTCCCAAATTTTGACAGCCGTTGTACTCACTGCATACACTATACCTGTATAGCAGAGCCGCTCCTTTCTAATGGGAACATGTAGTTACTGAGTCCCACCTCTATGTGTCTTTAAATTTGGTATTGGGTTTTTTTCCCAAATTTTGGCAGCCGTTGTACTCACTGCATACATTATAACTGTATAGCAGAACCGCTCCTTTCTAATGGGAATATGTTGTTACTGAGGCCCACCTCTATGTGTCTTTAAATTAGTATTAGGGTATTTCCCAAATTTAGGCAGCCCTTGCAGTCACTGCATGGGCATTACCACTATAGGAGATCCATTCCTTTATAATGGGAACATTATTTTACTGAGGCCCTCCTCTATGTCTTTTCAAAGGGGTATTGGGGTGTGTCCAAATTTTTGGCAGCCCTTGCAGTCACTGCATACGGAATAACAGTATAGGAGACCCACTCGGTAATAATGGGAACAACAAAGCATAGCCGGCTGATGGCTCAGGATGTGTCTGATCATGTCTCACACATCACATGGCCAGATAAGGTAGTAAAATGTTATAATGACATTTACGGGTGAATGTATTTTTCACCGCTGAAAGCAATTCAAAAGTGCAAAAACGCATCAAAAACACTACATGTGAACACAGGCCAAGGTGTGGTAGAGCATTTTTGTTTTTGGCTATTTACTTTGCCTTCTATACAAGTCATTACCCTGGAAAGGATGTCCCTTAACATTTTTTCCCAGGAAAATCCATTTTGGTTTTGTTTTTGTATGTTTTATTGTGAGTCTGTAAAAGTGGCATAATACTCTGACAATGTTGTTGACAGCAGTGACCTGAGAGTCAGAGATGCTTCCAGGGGTCTTCCCCATGCTGTTTCCAAGTGATTTAAGTACTGTTCTCATCGATTTTGGCAATTTTTAGGCCCCCTGAAGACCTCCGGGGGTATGGCCGCCTGAAAAATGTTCCAGTTTCCCATAGACTTTCCATGGGCTCGTTGCTTGGATTGAGCACTTGAGCATTCCAATTTGCAGGACACGAACAAAAAGTACCCGAGCATTTTAGTGCTTGCTCATCACTAGTCAGTATGTTACATCAGTATTTGGACGCTAAAACCAGAAGTGGGTGAAATATGCAGAAGTTGTGACATTTTTTCTATTATACTTTTCCCCTGATTGTTCTCCACCTGGTTTTGGCTTAAAAATACTGATGCAAAATACTGACCAAATACTGAAGGTGGGAACTTGGCCTAATTCTGATCACCAGCAGGATTGCTGCACCATCAATAAAACAAATGGAAGCAGTACAGATAAAAATGTATTTTTAAATTATAAAAATACAGCACATTACTTTAAAATTCATTCATGGGATAGCAACATAAACATAATTTTACTTTTTACTACAGGTGATTTTAGCAATTTCTAACATAAATTGAAAATAAATAGCTTCACGATGTAAAAGGCACCTGTATTTTGTAGTAAAATTATGACAACATAAACATCAGAAAGTAAGAAGAAAAAGAAGTGAGAAAGGCTGCAGGATCAAACTCTACAGTGTTTGTTGTCTGTTACCATAGAGACATAAATTTCTGCATAGAAGCTGCACACATGAAACTCGAATATGTCATTTGTTAAGATTTGTAAAGTTGCTTCAATTTTGATATAGTGGAACAAATTAAAAAATGATTGTGAAGGTGCACCTTCATTTTTAACCCTTTTCCGACATTTGCCATAATATGTCACATGTCACGTGCCAGTGTATAGCTTATGGTTGTTCAGATCACTGCTGTTAACTATTTAAATGCTGCTGTTAGTCACTGTCAACAGTATTTAAGTGGTTTAATCTGTGGTGCACTCAATGAATGCCATAAAAAGTAAAACAAATTGCGGGGGGCAGTTTACATGTCCCCACACTGTGATATTTTTCCCATTTTCCAGAACATTGTGTAGTAAACTAAAATGAGTAATTCGAACCTACGACTTTTCCTGCTAAAAAAAACAAGCCCTCATATGGTTATATCAGCGTAAAAAATTGAAAAACAAAAGGCACTTTGAAGAAGGTGAAGAAAAAACAGAATCACGAAAATAAAAAAAATGTTCGGTCATGAACAGGTTAATGTAGATTTTGTGAACAAGCACAATTATTTTATTGCAAAACTCACTTTTTGTTCACTCTATTTCAAACTTTTTATTGACTATTTTTGTTTATTAATTGGCCCCGATTCATTATTTGCAGTCTTTTTAAGTGACTTTTCTTTTTTAGTATTCTGGTCTTCTTTTGTTCATTGCCGTGTTTTTGCTGCAAATTCTTAAAAATGGCTCATGGGGTTCATACGGTTCATGAATTTTGCTTAAATTCAAAGTTGCTCTTTTTTATTGTCTTTTACTTTTCTTATACCTTTTTAGAGCAAAAGTCACTTGCTCCATTAAAATGTTGCAAGTTAGTCTTCAACTGCACAAAAATAAAATTAGGCAGATATTGTACTAAACTAGCGCACAATTCCATAATAAAAAATTGACATTTTAAAAAGTCACAAGTGATGAAATAGGCTAAATCATTTGGATAAGGAAAACTACACCCACGTTGTCAAACAATAAAAAGAATAGACTAATCCAGAATAAAGTTGACTTAAAAAAGGTGCAAATTAAATAAAGAATAAGGTAGTAATATAAAACTGTTTTACAACCATATTTAGTTCAAAAGAAAATGACGAAATGTCTTTATTCCATTGTTGGTAATAAGTATGGAGTAACAATAACACTGTTCTACAGCCAAATTGGTTCAGAAAGGAGAACAGTTGGATGTAACTAATTTTGTGGTGCTGAAAATGATTATGTTGTTTAAATTTGCTGATTGACTCTAATTTTCAAGATCTAGAGGAGGTTGTAATTACATATGACACCTTTCATGCAGGCTTGTAGACAAATTGCGTCTTTAGGCTGCGTGCCCACCATGCGTTTTTCAAGCGTTTTTGCGGCGAAATTTCTGCAGCGAAAACGCTTAAAAAACGCTTGGTAATACGTGCCCCATGGTCCCCAATGATAATCCGCATGTGCTGTGCACATGCTGCGGAAATTTCCACTGCGGATTATCATTGCGGAAAAATACACAGCATGTCCATTAATTTTGCGGACACGCAGCGTAATCGCCGCCATTGACTTGCATTGGACCGCGTGACATCCGCATCACTGCATCTGCACAAGCGGATATCACATGGTTCAATGTGCGGATGGCACCCAGGTCTGGAGGAGAGGAGACTGTCCTCCAGACCCAGGTACCATAGAAAACTGTAAAAAAAAGAATTTAAAATAAAAAAAAAGATTATACTTACCTTCCGATGTCCTCCCGGTGTTTTCTCCCCTCCGTCTGGTCTGCTGTATGAGTCGCGGTGTTGTGAAGGACCTGCCATGATGTCATTGAGTCATGTGAGCTGTCACATGACTCAATGACGTCACCGCAGGTTCTTCACACCATTGCGAGCCGCCCAAGACACCGGACGCATTAGAAAACACCGGGACGACATCAGAAGGTAAGTATAATCTATTTTTTTTTATTTTTTACCTTTCTTATTCTTTTTTTTTTAACTAACTTGGTCACACTACTATAAATCCTTGCCGGTTGCATTAATTTATATAGTGTGAACAAGTTGTCAAGCACTTTTCCAAGTGATGCTAAAATCACTTGGAAAAGCGCTTGATAACCACATGCAGAAATGCATGCAAAAATGCTTGACAAACGCTTCTACCTGGCGGGAAAAACGCATGTTAAAACCGCATGCATTTTTCCTGCCAGGGAGAAGTGGAAAAAATATGCAGCATTTCTGCATCGTGGGCACATAGCCTTATTATTTCATCATCATTATTGTATTATTAGTAGCTAGTCTATTACATCATGTATTTAGTCTATTGAGCCTTGGGTATTCTATCATCTTAGGGTCACCAATCAAAAAAAAAACAACTCAGCTCCGATGACGTAATCCTAATTACAGTTGTATCATCTACTTTTATAAATGCTCTCTGTGTAATGTATACAGTTTTAGCATTTCTTAGCTTAGTTTCTTAGCACATTGACAAGTTTTTGTGTTTTTTCAGATATACCTCTCTCTTGCATTAACAAAGCGAATAGCTTTTGCTGCATATGCGGAGAAGTCACTTTTGCATCACAAGATGAAACTTGACTACCATGATAAGGAAAGCTTACAACCTGTATTTTGGCTCCAGAACATGAGATCTGGAAAAAAATTTAGCTCCACACAAATGCTGCAATAGATGTGCATCACATCTTACCCAGTGGTTGTATTGGAAGAGGCAACCTATGCCTTTTGCAGTCTCAATGATCAAGAGTGAGCAAACCGATCACACTACAAATTGCTATTTTTGCATGGTGCCCCCATTAGGAAAGGAGTTTCAAGGAAGAAAAAGTGGACTTTACAGTATTCAAACTTTCCATCTGCAATACGCCCAGTACCACATACTGCCCGTTGCAAAAGCATCAGAAACATTTTCCAGTCAAGTCAAATGAGGAAGAAGAAGGCGCTTGGTGTCATGAAGCATCTTCCTCTCACAACCCAGACTTTGTCAGCAACCTCAACTTAACCATACCTTATAAAAATTACAATGAATTGTACAACCCAGCAGTAATCTATAACATGGGTCTGCAAAAAAAACTTTTTTTTTCAGATGCCAAGGTTTTTTTAATGGATTTCGGCTATTTTGAGGGTGTTGAATTAAAAAATTAATTAATGCATTCCCCCAATGCAACTTATTTGTGATAACAAATGCAATAGCTTTTGGTCTTAGGACTCTAACAGTGTCTTAGACAATTAAATATCCCATATAATTATTTTTCATTTTAATTTGCAGGCTTACGATGCTATAAAAATGACTTTTTGAAGCCAGAAATCTACTGTAATCAATTAATTAACTATTAAATATCTCAAAAACTAGAGCCAATCTGGCAAAACGAAAAGTCATATTCTTAATAAGCACCATAAACTTAATATAATACTGTTCAGACATTGTTGGCACCAAAATCGCTGTATACCAGTGAATGGATAAAAATGTGTATTTTAATTTTTTATACAGGCCATGAAGGGAGGTCCAGAACTATAACTATGTCACACGTGAAAATCTAGAGAATGGATATTTCAGTAATGGCATGTTCATTTTTGTTGATTTGTTTTAACCTTTTTGCAACTTCAGGCCTGAACTGCTTGTATTTACTTGTCTTATGTAATCTTGGATGTGAGCTGTTAATCTGATTTAATGTTTATCATCTGAAGGATACACTGTCATGGGATTTCTTTCCTTGGTTTGCTGCTTTGTAGTATATTCAACAGATTATGACCTGGGATCAATCACTTGTTAAAATACTGATCAATAAACTAGTAAAGTAAAGGATTATGGTATTTTTAGAACAAATTAGTCAGGCCTTAAATCTTTTGTGCACCTTTTCGTAAAAGAAAAATGTAAATATAAAGAAATGTACCATTGTTGGAACAAGGTGGTACCTGAGGCAAAGCTACCACCCACTTCACTCTAGTGCACACAAAACATCAACTGATGGCATGATTGCAGCTTAAAGTTTTATTTTTAATATTTCTATGTTTGATGGCCTTTAAAGAATATCATAAGGTAGTAAATTCTCTTCCTGGTGATCTGAAGCAAAGTAAAAAATATTGAATATTGTATTAAATTTGCACTCAACTGTATAAAACATAGAGAACAGCAAAAAAACATGCCACCCTCTATACATAGCCTGTGTGTTAGCACTCCTATTTCCAATCATGCAGATTTTTGGTTGGCAATCTTTCCATGAATTCTCTATGAGGAAAAAGTATGCTAATTATGCACGCTCTCATAAAAAAAAATAAAACATGTGACTAGTACCACACCATTCCAGTTAGCTACCCTATAAGTCAATGTTCAACGCTTTAACAAGTACAAGTCTTGCAACATGACAATAGATTTTTGCCAAGCCAAACTATCTACAGTCAGTTGTTTGGGCTACTTGCTCATCATCATCCTCAACATTGTAGAGCAGGATTTGGCTGAAACACTCAAATTTTTCTGTTTCCAAAATGCATGCTGTTTTTGAGAATATTAAAATGAAACTATTGTGGGACTTTAGTATGCACAATATCACAAAACTATCTGCATATCAAATTAGGATTTAATATTCAACTGATGTGTATTGTATACAGGTGAGTGGATCTGACAAAATTCGTATTCACCAAATTATATTAATTTTCTTGGGAAATTCCATTCACAGCTAAGTTATTTTCCACAAATTGAATGTCCTTTAATATGCTCTAGAATCTCTCCACACCCCAGGGCATAATAAAGATAAAAAGTAAAACATAAATTAAAATCGCATACTCACCTCATCGCTCACCTTCCCACTCCTCACTATCACCTGTCCTTCTTAGCACTGCCACTGAGTGCTGGATCCCCAGACCTCTTCACTCTCTTCATACTGGGCTGGGACAATAGGATTGAGGTCCGGAAATTTTCCTTGCCATTGACCCAAAACTTCAATGTTTTGTTCACCCAACCGCTTAGTTATCAATTTTCCCTGTGTCATAGTGTAAGGTGCCCCAGCAAGGTAGTCGCGTGCGAGCTGTGGCCCATGCTCGCTCTGGCACTCTACGGACAAAGTAGGGCTCCATTGCTGCCCTTCTTAACATGAGGCCAGCCCCCAAGAGCCTTTGCCTTACTGTGTGTTCAGATGTAAAGACACTTGCATGCTGCCATTCCAGAACAAGCTCTGCACTGGTATTGAACCAATCGCGTAGTAGAATTCTCTTTCGGAGATGGTCCTGGCACTTGATAGATTTTGTTGGTTACCCTGGAGGCTTTGTTCACAGTAATTGGACCTTTCTGCTGGAATTTATTGATGATCCGACACATGGTTGATATAAGGGCAATCTTAAAAGTCACAAATCTATGATGACAGCATGTGTTTTATTGGAGGTAACCATGGTTAACTGAAGAAGAGAATGTTTTCAAGCACTAGATACCTTTTAAAGCAACCAGTCTGCTCTCATAATTCAATCAACAGGACAGAGTGATATCAACCACATTGTCTTTGTTAGCACTTTCTGCTGACTAGAGAGAAGATCTCTGAAATCATATAAGAAGGTCATTTTGTGGCAGGACTGAAATTCAGTCAAAATTGATTTTTTGGGGTTAAGGTAATTTTCAGAACAAAGAAGGATTTGCTATTTTTTGCAAAAAAAAAACTGAAGCAGCAAATTTTGTAAAAAACAAAATTTGTTTTAGACTCAAAACTTTTGCCCACAACTGTATGTGTGATTGATTAGATACCTTCTTTCCTCTGGACATATAGGGCCTAGGTATAAAAAGATCATTAGAAGATCTCAGTTCTGTCCATTGATAAATGTGATCATTATAATTAGATCTTCTGCAAGCCATCTTTTTTTATAAACACAAGTGTGATCCCTCTGCCATATCTTATTGATCGCTGGGGTTGTGATCACTGGGACCCCCGTTGAAAATGGGGGTCCCAAACCACGAGCACTTTTCTCAGCTTTCAATAGCTTTCAATAGTAGTCCAATAGACAATAAGTAGAGGTAAAGCATGTTCACTTCTGCTCTATTCACAGTGAGGCTCTACAGTACTTAATTTTTGTGGTTCTTGTTAAAATAGTTTTTTTAGGGTTTTTAAGATATATAGGGAAAAACGAAATAAAAAGGGAAGTTAAAACAGTTAAGAGCCCCTTATTTCTATTTAAAAATAAGCAGTGAAAAAACATTATATCTTCTGGAATAAAGAAGGGGAAGAAGGGAATGGAAAGAAGGAAAGGGAGAAATGGGGTGGAAAGTGAAAAGAACAAAGAAAGAAATGAACTTGGGTTAAAAAAAGGAAAAAATACAATCGTACATATAGTATGTCATTTTCCAAAACTTAGATGTGGCCAATCATTTTTGCAATTCTGAGAATAACCATTTAAGCATTCAATTCCAGTTCAGGCTCTTGATTTACAGCAAAAAAAAAAATGTATTGTGGTACTGTGTTACCTGCAAAAAATCTATATAAAAATAACTTCATGTAAAAAAATAAGTATTCTAGTAGTGATACCTTAATTAGCTAAGCAAAAAAAAGTATTGCTTTTTCTCCAGAAAGGTATTTGCATAGCCTCTTCATATAATATCTACGCTACAAATAAATCTTCTTGCGAGTGAAAGTTTTGTAAAATTAGATTTCCTGTCTGTGTTTCATGTACATTTTTCAATCCCTGTATTAAATAACTGTATTTGCAAAATGGGTCTCCGTCCATGTGTCAGGCTACAGACCTCTAACATACAATTTACCATAGTAACAGTAGGTTTTTCATTCCAAGCATCCATCTCAATAAAATGTTAAAATACTCCGGCAGCCATCAACAAATGGGTACAACCACATTTCTTGGTGAGCGACTAATGATCAAGGAAAGGCATTTGACCTTTACATTACAAAGTCAACTTACTTGAATGCTTTTTGTTGCTCTAGCCACTATTATTTGCTCTTTTCCTCTTTAAATGTCCATTTTCTCTGAAAAGGTTATCTGTGAGATGAGAGGAACTGGTTAACCACAGAGCCCCGTTCTCTATCTTTTTGAGGTCTTGGTGATAGATGCAAAGGAAAATGCAGAACATTGCTTCTAAAATGCCATTATATTAAATTTCAACTTATTATGTAATATTTCAGTGCTAAAAAGAAATTGTCAAAAAATTCTGATTCTGTTTTCCAAGCATAGCATTTTCCATTTGAATTCTTAACTGTAAGGACAAGTAGAATAGATATTTTAAAAAAATTCCATGTTAATATTGTGTTCAAACTTCCGTTTGAATATTCTTTTAATCTGGACCTTTATTAGAAACAAATAGAACTAATTCCTAAAACAAATTTGTTGCATAACTGATGTAAAAGAAAGCAGAGAAACACCATTGATTAAGATGAGTCTGTCTGTGTTCCTTTATGTTTCTGTTTTAAGAGCAGACGAAAAAGCATATTATGCAGAACTTTTGCCTTCTGTCCTAAAAACCGACACAGCGAAACCCAGAAGGACCTCTTAATAATCAATGAGGTTCCTCTGTTTCTGTTTTTCATATGTTATTCAATTTATCCATTTTGGATAAAGATGAATAAATGGATTCTGAACTAATTGGATAGGAATGATTCTAACAAATCAGATTTTTGGGGGGGATTAGACTTTCATGGTTCCGAATATCAATTTCTGCAGACTCACTTATATTTGCAAATTGCTACATGTAAATGAGAAAATCAAGCGTATTATGTCAAAATAATAATGTGTACATAGAAATCATGGTGCCCCATAGCAAAAGTCATAATTGGGCCCCCTCTTCCCTCTCAGTTCAGTAGGTGTGGTCACGGCGCATAGGAGTCACAGAATGGCATGCCTCATACATTAAAAAATGGAGATGGCCATGTATTACAGCACATGCATAGTAATTTTGCTCCTCTTGAAGCCCCTTACTGTTCTCATCCACAATAATATCCCTTTATTGGCCCCACAGAGTATGATGCCTCCAAAACTGCATCACATTGCATGACACCCCCACACACACAGTATGATGACCCCAGTGTCCCAAAACATTATGACGTCCCCACAGTAAATATGCCCACATAATATGAGAGCCCAACACAATATGAGAGCCCTACATCACCTCACACAGTATAATGGCCCCACCATTACAATTCCCCACACACAGTATGAACGCTCCCACAATGGTCCCCACCACCACAGAGTATGATGGCCCCTTATAAGTACTGGCTGATAAAAGTAAGGAAAATACTACTTTCCTATACACATTCCCCTCTTGCGCTGCTCCGCTCTGTGCAGCTTGCGGACTGAAGCTCCGTAAAGCAGGAGACTCGGATGGATAAGCTGAATGGTGGAGAAATGATCTGACAGCTCCTTCTTTCACCATTGTATTCATTGTTGGACTGGGGTACATAGCACCCACCAGTGACATTGATTCCTATGGCCCACCTTAGGCATACACAATAACAATGCTCTGGAAGTGGAACACAAACTACACATCACTTTAAGCTTCGACTACTGATCATACAAATCGTTTCAGGACAGGAAATAGAAGAGACATATGCGCAATGAGTGCCCTCCATGATGGGAAGCTAGATACGTTTTACATATGGAGTTTAGCTTCTCCTGATACCCAATACTGATCATGCAGATCAGTGCCTGGCAGAAGAGAATTGTGCAAATATGAACATACAGAAAGTACTCTAAATGATCTTGCAGAACGCTTCATAAGCTTTTTGCCCAATCATAAAGAAAATTAACAAGGAGGTTGGAAAAGCTGGGTCCCCCTGATCAGGAACCATGAGACCCAGACTTTTAAACAAGATTTTATTCTTGGTAAAAATTGTGTCATATAGCCCTAAAAATACATTATACAGAAAAATAACTTTAATGGGGTTGTCCAAAATAATGAAAATAATGCACACAGTCAGCAATATATACTCATCCTTCTAGCTTGCGGCAGGTCTAGTGCCATGTTTCTGATGCTTCAATTAACATGGGCTTCAGATGGCTATGTGTTTATTGCAGCTTGTCAGTGGAATACAGCTTTAGACCATGAGGCCAGTGATCTGCAGCCATTGTAAGCAGAAGCATCAGGGAATGCTATACTAGAGATGCCAGGAGCTAGAAAGGTGTATTTATAAGTTTAATAATGAGGTTGTCCGGACAAAAGGTGCTCATTACCTAGTGGCCAGATTCTGTAAAAATAACAAAATAAATCATACTTACTTGCTGTCCCTCACCTGGATCCATCGCAGTCGGCCATGGGCCCGCCTGTCTGACTAGTCTACAGTACAGCTCGGTCCCTGGCTGCTAATACAGTATGTTTTTCTCTAAAATGCCACAAGATTTCAGAGTCAGACATGGCTGGCTGGGATTATACAGCCAGTGCCTGATATATGCCTGATTTCATATGATGCATGCTGTCCTGGACAGGAGTGAGGCCCGCACTTGCCAGCTTCTTCTTCCTGTAGTCTGTACTTCTATATCCTTTCAGGTGCAGCCTCCCATTCTCCTGGGCCCGACTGCAGAGATGTCTTGCTGTAATTGCAGGGCAGGAGGAGGAGAGCGGAGCAGTAATACAGAAGGGGAAGCAGAGAGAGCAGTGGCCATGTTATAAGCAGCCACTCTGCTCTGCTGAAACCCATAGCTGGTGGGCGGAGCAGACACTGAGGCATCTTCTGGGCCCTGCAGCCTGACATATTGCAGCAAGAGGTGAAGAGGTAGGTCTTTCTCCTGACTCCCCTATAATCTCTGGTGGTTCTGATCAAGCAGCCTGATTGTTTTCAACTGTATCTTCATCCTAAGGATGCAGATACTGTTGAAATTGTGATGGGGAGATGGAGGGATCCGATGTTGTTTCACACGAGTCCCCCTGCCTCACGGGCCCCATAGCAGCGTGGTCTGCTGCTATGGATGGTACGCCCCTGAATGACCCTAATGATAAAAGGGAATTGAAGTATAACCAAAAGGTTTTGTTTTTTTCTATTATGATTGTCACATACAAACTTCTCAGCACGGGATGTGTGGTGTAACTGTAAGAGTTAAAGGGAATCTATCATTAGGATCAACCCTCCTAAACCATCTATATTGGAATGCTCTCTCACACCACCCCCATCATTGCTCTCCCACACCACGCCCATCATTGCTCTCCCCCACCCTCACCATTGCACTCTCCCACCCTCATCATTGCTCTCTCACACCACCCCCATCATTGCTCTCTCCCACCCTCATCTTTGCGCTCTCCCACCCACTTCACTCCAGTGCTCAGCAAGCCCTATAAGTGCTCTCTGATGTCCTCCACATATACGGGAGCCAACCTTCAGGATCTCTCTCAAAACGGCTTTCATTCAGCTGAATGTGGTCCTCCACTCCCTTTGCGAGACCCATATCTCAATCGCCCAATGAGAGGACCCCGGCATACTTCTTCATACCCCTTATCACTGAATGCTTTTCCTCCTTCCTCAAGTCACTACCTTCAAAACAGGGATCAAAATATCAGGATATAGTTCCCTTCTTTCCTCTCCCTCTTTTTTCTCATAAGCAGCCAGACAGGATGAATTGTAAGGGACTGCGAATATCTATTGCCTCCAACTTCTCTACACCACTGAGCTAGTGTGCCAAAAAGGTTCGCTTTCATCCCCACTATAACAGGTACTGTTCCACCGATCTTCGTCCGCTTCTGGACAAACTAATGTTATGATGGGTATCTCTCTCTCCACCTCAGCGATGGTCTCTGAGAACAGTAGTGTGATACATCTATATCCTTTGTAGAGGTAACTGCTTTCACTCAGTCCCCAGACCACAATCCAGATAGGGGTTACCAGCGTATGTCTGACAAGTATTTTTTATACTATTTCTCAAAAATTATGGATACCTCATTAGCAATTAAAAGCTATTTTTGTATGCATACTACAAGGAAGGCTGTCAGAGGCTCTTAGCAGTCCAAATGCTAATCATAATGCACAATTCCACCAGCTTTCGAGGTTGAAATAGGTGCCCTTAACTTTTGGGTCCATAAGAGGCTACACAAATGGAAAGTCAACCCATGGCTGTCAGTCACTGATTAGGTGCACCCCCTTGACTACAAAGCCCAGAATGAGAAGACGGATGTGGAAGATTTTACATAAATGTGAAATCTTTAATTCAATCCCATTCCTTCCCCCCTAAAAAAAATCAAATAAAAAGACTACATATAAGCTACATTAAAGCAAATAAACGGAAGCTCCATAAACTAAATATTTTGTAACAATACTTCCTCACGGGACCGATAGGATTATATCGATTTCATATACTGATAAATATGTAAACACAAGTTTGGAATTATAGTACAATATGTTCTAGCATCTAGCAGAATAGCTTAATGCCTTGAAACTGAACCTGGCGGCCAACCAAGTGATTGTAAATTCTCGGGTGTTCTAAATAATGCATAAACTTCAAGAGCTGTCTCAGGTGCCATGTAGTGCTCCAGGATTGTGGAGCAGCATATGTTAAAAGAATTTGTAAAACTCAACTAGGAGCTTTGCATGAGCAAGATTCTCACTAGTCATTGTTTTGATACCTTTGCCTGGTAAGTGTGTGTTTGAGATACAGTTCACTTGAACTTTGAGTTCAAATTGAGTTCAGAACATCTAATATATCCTAGTTCTAGAATGATGGGGACATCTGGTTTAAAAACATTTTGTGGAGTCTGGCAACTCTTTAAAAGACTTCCACAGATAGACTTTGCATTACCCAATCTACTTAGCTGGTGTAAAATTATGCGTTGATGTTCAACTTTTTATCAGTAAACATGAGTCTGGTCTTCAATGCAAAGGTCCCAGGGTTCCATCCACAGAGTAGCTGGCTGATGAAGAAAGTTGTCAGCAGAGTAGTCAACAAGCTAGGCAAAAACTAAAGGGCTTAAAGGGAATCTGTTCATATGCACATGCCTCAAATTAAAGAAACACTGCTGTGTTGCAGAGAAGTCAACTTTAGAAAAAATATGCGAATAGGTCTGGAAGTGCTCTAGATAGAATAAGCACTTCAATGGCTCCAGGTTCCAGCTATATTTTCAGTCTAACTACACCCTCCCACTAGGTGATTGACATTTAGCACTGCGGCAACATGTACTGTAAGTCACTTAGTGGGGGGTGGAGATAGGCTAATAATGGAACTAGGAGCTGAAGCAGTGGAAGTGCAACATCCCACCTACTGCACTTCTAGCCTCAATTGAAAATCTCTGCAGAAAAGCAGCATTTTTTTTATAAAGATATAGATTCACTGGTGTTCTTAAAATTTACACACACACATATAATTGTTTTTGGGGGTAGAATGAGTTGACATTCACTTTAAGTCAGTCCTAGGTGCAATCCAAATCTGAGGGTCAGATTGCTGCGTAGTAACAAGTTAGGTCAGGTATCAGAAATAGCAGTACAAATATCAGAATTAAGGCTTATAACTGCAAGGGTTATATGTCAGTGGAAAGTTTAAATACGGAGAAAGCCATGCACCCACATTAGCCACTGAACCCACTCTGCAATAGTTTAATGACAATTATTAACACATTAAAATAGAATAGAGATGTTGGCAATTAGTGCCCAGCTGGTGAAGACTACAGAGTTCAGGGTCTTGATTGGGTATCCATAAGGCTGCCCAGCTGAAAAGGAAACTTCAGTTTTTTAATGACACCCAGATATGGTATCTGTGACACCCTTTCCACTGTAAGCTGATTTAAAGTGGTGGTGCCTGACTGTAGAGGCACCTGACAATGGAAGCGACTGACGGCAGAGACAGTTGGTGCAGGAGCGCCGCCAGGTGAGTGTGTAACATTGTAATGATTTTATAGCCATAATCCTGAAGAATCATGTTTGACAGAAATGGCATCAGTACTGCCCCTTCCACCATAAGCTAAGTTAAAGTAGTGGTGCCTGACTGCAGAGACAACAAAGGTGCCTGACAGCGGAGGCAGATGGTGCAGAAGAGTCGCCAGGTGATTATTTAACACTTTCAATATTCTTTGGTCAAATTCTTGAGGAATCATGCTTCTTTTTCTTATAAGTCTGTGATGATATTTATTAATAAATGGGTGCTTTTGATGGCACACAGACATTGCAGTGGTAGTGTAGTTTAGAGGTATATTAAAATGTGTGAACATAATGTAGTCTGTCATATAAATCTGGTTGTAAATTTTTCTTTTGAGTTCAGTTAGATAATAATAATCTTTATTTTTATATAGCGCCAACATAATCCACAGCGCTTTACATACATTATCATCGCTGTCCCCATTGGGGCTCACAATCTAAATTCCCTATCAGTATGTGTTTGGAGTGTGGGAGGAAACCGGAGAACACCCATGCAAACACGGGGACAAGATACAAACTCCTTGCTGCAGTGCAAACCACTGAGGCACCGTGCTGCCCAGAGTTAGATTGTTTTTATGTTGGACATGTGGTAAGGATCATGTGGGCTTAAACTACTTTTAAATTTGAAGCCACCTTCAAATATGGTGGCTTCAAATATGACAGATAGTGTTGATTAACACTAAGTATCAAATTTTTAAAACTGATTTTTAAAAATAGGCTTGTTACTGTGACATTCCTTGAGTCAGTAGCGCACAAATTATTTTAATATCTTTTAACTAGAGATGTACCACAGACATGGGCACTGGCAGGGGCGTATCTAGCGGGAAGCAGGCGGGGCATGTGCCCCGGGCACAACCGGCAGGGGGCGATCTCGGGCCGCCTAATGCGGCTGTCCGAGGTGTCTCCCCTGGCGGTAGTGTTCTGCCGCCCCCCCGACCAGGATTCGGACGTTCTCTGAGCGGTCGTCAAGCTGACAGCCCGCTCAGAGAAGCTACAGCATGCCGGCTCGCAGTGATTGTACTTGCGTCTTGCAGATGCAAGTACAATTGAAGCTCTGACCGTCGCTTACAGCAATGTCAGCAGCATGATCAGATCATGTGATCATACTGCTGACATCACTAGCCGGCGCCCACAGGAGGGAGCAGAGCCGCGGTGGGAAGTGCTCCTGTAGAGCTGAAGACACCGAAGATGGGGGGAGCATTTAAATTGTGCGGGGGGGTATTTATTATGCAGGGGGGGTATTTATTATGCAGGGGGGGTACTGTGCAAGGGAGTAAAGATGAGCGGTGTTCGACTCGAACTGTTCGCCAATCTCAAATTCGAGCTGTTTTGGGCGGTGTTCAAGCCGTTCGGCGAACACGAACGATTTGAAAAAAATCCGGCTGTTCAAGGTTATGTTCGATAACTGTTCGCGCACCAAAATCATAACTGGATTTTTTCTCAGTAATGCTGAAAATTAATGCTAATACGCAGTTTGAGTGTACAGCGGGGCGGGGGGAGGGGCAGGGGCATTTACAGTGGAGAGGTGCAATCTGTCAGCCTATCAGCAGCGCACACACGGAGCGAACTGCTTTTTTTCACACAAGCAAGGGCATGTGTCATTGGCAGTGTATGTCACATGTCCTTGCCCTATAAGACTCAGCCATTTTCCACGTAGCCACCATTTTCTCACTGCTGCAGCTGCGTGTTAGATGCACCGCTGTTGCTGTGTGCGCTATACTTTGAGAGTTCATTTCAAGCCAATTTTATCTGAAATATACAGATAGCTTGGGAGTAGGGAATAGTTGTGATTGCAGGTCTTTTGACGACTAGGTTACATCATTTCCTACAACTTTTATCAGGTAGGTCTGTGCTCTTAAATAGATAGGTTGGGAGTAGGGACTAATTGTAATTGCAGTCCTTTTGAGGGCTAGGTTACATCAGTTCCTATCACTTTTTGCCAGGCAGGTCTGTGCCAGTGCTGTGCAAGTTTTTTTCACAGCATTTGGCTAAATCTAGCTAAGCAAACCCTTTTTGGCCTCTTGCAGTGTGTGTTAGTCAGTGGAGTAGCCTATCTGTGTTGCAAGCTACACCATCTGTGTATAGAATACCAATTTTTTACTGCACCTAGCCAAGTAAAACCTTTTGGGCATAGCATAATTCTATTAGTCCATCAAGACTAACCTCCACCAGGTTGCAAATTAAAAATAATTTTTATCTGCATCTAGCTCTGAAAAAAAAATTGGGCTTCTAGCAGTGTGTGGGACTTGTTCTATTAGTCCATCTATACTAACCTCCACCAGGTTGCAAATTAAAAATAATTTTTATATGCATCTAGCTCTGAAAAAATATTTGGGCTTGTAGCAGTGTGTGGGACTTGTTCTATTAGTCCATCTCTACTAACCTCCACCAGGTTGCAAATTAAAAATAATTTTTATCTGCATCTAGCTCTGAAAAAATATTTGGGCTTGTAGCAGTGTGTGGGACTTGTTCTATTAGTCCATCTATGCTAACCTCCACCAGGTTGTAAATTCAAAATAATTTTTATATGCATCTAGCTCTGAAAAAATATTTGGGCTTGTAGCAGTGTGTGGGACTTGTTCTATTAGTCCATCTATACTAACCTCCACCAGGTTGCAAATTAAAAATAATTTTTATCTGCATCTAGCTCTGAAAAAATATTTGGGCTTGTAGCAGTGTGTGGGACTTGTTCTATTTGTCCATCTATACTAACCTCCACCAGGTTGCAAATTACAAATAATTTTTATCTGCATCTAGCTCTGAAAAAATATTTGTGCTTGTAGCAGTGTGTGGTACTTGTTCTATTAGTCCATCTATACTAACCTCCACCAGGTTGCAAATTAAAAATAATTTTTATCTGCATCTAGCTCTGAAAAAATATTTGGCCTTGCAGCAGTGTGTGGGACTTGTTCTATTAGTCCATCTATACTAACCTCCACCAGGTTGCAAATTAAAAATAATTTTTATCTGCATCTAGCTCTGAAAAAAAAATTGGGCTTGTAGCAGTGTGTGGGACTTGTTCTATTAGTCCATCTATACTAACCTCCACCAGGTTGCAAATTAAAAATAATTTTTATCTGCATCTAGCTCATAAAAAAAATTTGGGCTTGTAGCAGTGTGTGGGACTTGTTCCATTAGTCCATCTACACTAACCTCCACCAGGTTGCAAATTAAAAATAATTTTTATCTGCATCTAGCTCAGGAAAAAAATTTTGTCTTGTAGGAGTGTGTGGGACTTGTTCTATTAGTCCATCTGTACTAACCTCCACCACCTGTGTATGTAATAAAATTGTTTTACTGCATCTAAGACAGCCAATACTTTTGGGCTAATACCACAGTTTGGCCACTCAGCTCTGCTCGGTTCCCATCCATTGTATTTTGTGCAAACAACTCCAGAGTTGTTAATTAGTTAACCACCAAAATAAGTGGAAAAAGGCCTGCTGCTGATGGAAAGGGGAATAGGCGTGTTGGGATTGGAAAAAAAGGATGTGTCCGTGGGGTAGGTGTTAAAGCAACAGTAACATCTGCAGAAGAAAGACCATCTTCCAGCCAAACTAAGATGTCTATTTCTTTTAGCGGACAATGTGATAAGATCCCTTTCTTACGGCCACGCCAATCGCTACAAATTCCAGATGAGGCACAAAAACAGCAGGTGCTTCAACGGATATCAAGTGCTCCTTTAAGTGGGCTCTCCTCCACTTCAACTTCAACATCACAAATACTCCAGTCCTCAGAGATGTCATCCCAATCGCACTTGCTTCCTCACAGTTCCCAAGTCTCCAGCTGCCCGTCTGAGTATGGGGTAAAACAGATGGTTGAGTCTGCAGAGCTGTTTACTCATAGTATAGCCTGGGAATCACAGGTTGGCTCCAGAGCTTCTGTGAATCCAGACGAGGAAATGATCTGCACTGATGCCCAGAATCTTTATGAGTCGGATCCAGGAACAGATGCAGAAGGTTCTGATCATAACGTAGACCCTCATTCACAAACTGTAACTCCTGTTGGTGGACACAATGAGGAAGACGATGATGAGACTCAAATACCTGATTGGAGCGACAACTTGAGTTTTTTGTCAGGGCAGGAAGAGGTTGGCTCTGAGGACGACGGGTGTGATAACACACAGGGTGATGATGACGAGGTTGGAGATGCCACTTACTGTCAACCCACAGTCAGCCAGTCGATGAGGTCAGCAGAGGAGGTGGAGGAGGATGCTAGTGACGACGAGGTCAGGTTGTGGCTTCCTAGACAGAGACGTAGTACTGGAAGCACGTCAACAACTGCTTCCTCAAACACAACTCTGCCTCTGACCACAAGTCGTGGTGGCTCTTCAGGTCGCATGGGTGCTAAGCCTTGCATAGCCTGGGCATTTTTTCAGATCGATAAGGATGACCCAACTCGTGTTATCTGTAACATTTGTCAGTAAAAGCTAAGTAGAGGCCAAAAAGTACATAGTTTGAGTACTTCATGCATGAACTGTCACATGGATATGAAGCATAAGTTGCAGTGGGAAGCTCACTGTGCTACAATGTGGGCTAGCCGGCCGGGACAACCACAGTCTGCCACATCTTCTGCATCCGCGGCCTCTTCATCCTATGTGACTGGGGGGACAGCAGTCACACCTGTTTTGGGATGCAGACCTGCCACCTCTTTACCCGCAACAGCCAGCGTGATTGGCAGGTCATCATTTTCTTTGGAGGTGGAAACACCAGCTGGTGTTGAGCGCTGTCCGACATCGATAGCACCACCTTTGGATCAAGGCAACCTAACATGTCCGCCTGCATCTTCCTCACAGACCGGCAGTTTGACAGGGACACCCTTCTCAACCCCGTCTAAGCACAACAGCCAGCCCTCGGTCCCTCAGATGTGGACAAGTAAAAGATCATTTCCTCCTAGCCATGAGAAAGCTAAGAGGTTGAATTTCACCATCTGCAAGCTTTTGGCTACAGAAATGCTGCCTTTCCGCCTGGTGGACACAGAGGATTTTCGAGACCTTATGTCCGTCGCAGTGCCCCAGTACCAGATGCCCAGTCGGCACTACTTCTCAAAGAAAGGTGTGCCTGCTCTCAACCAGCATGTCGCACACAACATCACCGCTTCTGTGAGAAACTCTGTGTGTGACAGGGTGCATTTCACCACAGACACTTGGACGAGTAGGCATGGACAGGGGCGTTACATGTCGCTGACTGGGCACTGGGTAACTATGGTGACAGCAGGACAAGGGGCTGCTGTCCAAGTCTTGCGATCCCCACGAGTTGTGCGTCAATCCTCTTTATCTAGAAGTTCCTCCACTGCTTCTGCCTCCTCAACCTCCTCTCGGTCCTCCATCTGCACCCAAAGCCTGTCTGGTCATGCCACAAGCTTTCTAACTGTGCAGAAGGGATCCTGCACACCTCCTTACTATGCTGGCAGCAGGGCTCAACGTCATCAGGCGGTTTTTACTTAGAAATGTCTGGGAAATGAGAGTCACACAGCTGAGGAGTTGTGGTCAGCTCTGGAGAACCAGTTTCATGAATGGTTGTCTCCGCTGGACCTGAAACCAGGGAAGGCCGTGTGCGACAATGTTGCAAACCTCGGTGCGGCCCCTCGCCGGGGCAATGTCACACATGTGCCTTGTATGGCTCACGTGTTGAACCTGGTTGTCCAGCAATTTTTAGGCCACTATCCCAGACTAGATGGCCTTCTTCAGAGGGCACAGTCACTTTGTGCTCACTTCCGCCATTCGCATCCCGCATCTCAGCGAATTACATCTCTACAGAAGTCGTTGGGCCTGCCACTTCACCGGCTAAAATGCGATGTGCCTACCTGGTGGAATTCAACTCTGCACATGTTGCAGCGACTGTGGCAGCACCGACAAGCCCTGGTGCAATATGTTCTGATGTATAGCCTGGGCCAACGAGATCCAGAGGTGGGGCAAATCACGCTGGAGGAGTGGTCTCAAATCAGGGACCTATGCACCCTTCTGCACAGTTTTGAAATGGCGATGAAGATGTTTAGTGCTGACGATGCCATTATCAGCATGACTATTCCGGTGATTTATATGTTGGAGCACATGTTAAGCAGAATTCAGAGTCAGGTGGTGGCACAAGAGGAGGTGGAGGAAGTAGAGGAGGAGGAGTTGTATGCGGAAGGGCTAACATTTGCAAGGTCCAGACGGTCGGCAGCATCAAGGCGGCAGGCATGGGAGGGTGGGGGAGATGGTTTTACCAGGGCGCATGGTAGCAGCCAAACTAGTGAGGAAGGTGCAGGGGCCAAGGAAGGAGTAGAGGACAAACTTATGAAAGACTCATCAGATGAGGGAGACCTTGATCACATTTCTGTTGTGCGAGGTTGGGGGGAGAGGGCAGAGGAAGGAAGCATGATTGTTACCTCGTCACCAACACAACAGGGACTTGGTGCTCCTGGATGCGCAAGACACATGAGTGCCTTCTTGCTACACTACCTGCAACATGACCCTCGAATTGTGAGAATTAGAAATAATCCTGACTACTGGGTTGCCACACTGTTAGATCCCCGGTACAAAAGTAAATTTGCAGAAATTATTCCTGCCATAGAAAGGTATGCACGCATGCAGGAGTATCAGCAGAGACTGTTGCAGAATCTTACATGTGCTTTTCCACAAAACACCAGTGGTGCACGTAGTGAATCTCACAGTTCCAACTTTCCAACCGTGGGACCGTCAAGTGTTCAGCACTCAAAACGTAACAGAAACACAGTATCTGCTGGTAACATCAATTTTGCGGAATCATTTCACCACTTTTTTAGCCCATCCTTTGCAAGGCCACAGGAGACAAGAAGTCTGACACATAGTCAACGCCTAGAGATGATGGTACAGGAGTATCTCCAAGTAAACATTGAAGCCATGACTGTGTCACTGGACCCTTGCTCTTTTTGGGCTTCCAATCTGGATAAATGGCCGGAGCTCGCCACTTACGCCTTGGAGATCTTGTCATGCCCCGCAGCCAGCGTTCTGTCTGAACGTGTGTTCAGCGCTGTTGGTGGTGTGCTGACAGATAAGCGCACGCGGCTCTCCACTGATAATGTAGACAGACTCACGTTCATAAAGATGAACAAATCATGGATCCGAAATGACTTTTCTACCCCTGTGTCATCCTGGGGAGAGTAAAAGCTTGATGATTTGTTAAGATCACCTCACCAACCGTTTTAAGCTTTCAAATTACTAATCATGATTATCTGTATCTTGGCTGGAAAATAATTTGGGCCTTGTAGCAGTGTGCAGTACTGATTCTATTAGGCCATCTATACTAAACTCCACCAGATTTAAAATTACTAATCATGTTTATCTGTATCTTGGCTGGAAAATAATTTGGGCCTTGTAGCAGTTTGCAGTACTGATTCTATTAGGCCATCTATACTAAACTCCACCAGATTTAAAATTACTAATCATGTTTATCTGTATCTGAACTGGAAAATAATTTGGGCCTTGTAGCAGTTTGCAGTACTGATTCTATTAGGCCATCTATAATAAACTCCACCAGATTTAAAATTACTAATCATGTTTATCTGTATCTTGGCTGGAAAATAATTTGGGCCTTGTAGCAGTTTGCAGTACTGATTCTATTAGGCCATCTATACTAAACTCCACCAGATTTAAAATTACTAATCATGTTTATCTGTATCTTAACTGGAAAATAATTTGGGCCTTGTAGCAGTTTGCAGTACTGATTCTATTAGGCCATCTATACTAAACTCCACCAGATTTAAAATTACTAATCATGTTTATCTGTATCCTGGCTGGGAAATAATTTGGGCCTTGTAGCAGTTTGCAGTACTGATTCTATTAGGCCATCTATACTAAGCTCCACCAGATTTAAAATTACACTGGTCAACGCAATTTTTCTGTCAAAAGGTTTTAAAACATATTTTAAGTCAATTTTGGCTGCTGATTACTAATACGAACTCCGTTTTTGGCTATCACATCAGGATTTCGAGATATTTTTGATGGAAATTACTCCTATCGAATGTTTTTTGATAAAAACCTCATGATTTTTGTTACTACATTTTGTATATGTTTAATCAAGGAATAAGAAAATTTACAAAGTCTGTGTACAGCAAATCAAATATACTTACAAAATTAAACTACAAAATATAAAAACACATATATATATGGCCCACAGATGAATGGCAAATGGCAGTTATTTGAACTTTCTTTTCTTTTCCTGATCTGTGATGTACAGATTCTGGGTTGTCTCTCATCAAGCTCCAGCAATAGTCAGCCATCATACGTGAGTCCCACCGGCCTTGATACTGTTCTTCCATTGTTTTAATGTCCTCATGAAAACGCTCCCCTTGTTCCTCGCTCACATCCCCAAGGTTCTCTGGAAAAAAGTCCAAATGGCTGTGTAAATAGTGAATCTTGATACTCATTCTACATCCAAGATTTTGCAGACTCATTAGTAGCTCTTCCACAATCTCTTCATAGTTGTCTGCTTTCTTATTCCCTATAAAATTCTGCACCACATTACAAAATGCATTCCAAGCTCTTTCTTCTGTCTCATTCGTTGATGTGATAAAGTTTGGGTCTCTCATAAGTGTTCTTATTTGAGGTACATCAAATATTCCAGCCTTTTTCTTCTCTTCACTAAGACCAGGAAAAGTTGAACATATATGTGGCACCCCAGGGGTCTGGTTTTCCACAGTAACAGCAATGTTATGTCTGAGAGCAGGTGGGAGGTCTCTTGGTCAGGGATCCTATGCTTGCCACACCTCCTGCCCAGTCCTAGGAGGGGAAGAACTTCCCCTATATAAACCTAGGGCTGAGGCAGGGTGAGTGAGTAGAGAAGAAGCAGAGAAAAGAAGCAAATATAGGAAGAAACAACAGGAGCTCTGTGGGAGCAGTGTTACAAGGAGTCAGGGGCTGGCAGCTGCAGAGCTCGCCCTGACTGAGAAGTTATCACCGGACCCGGAGTCCGAGGCTGTGGGGACTAACTCCTATCCAGCAGCAGAAACCGACCGGCAGGGGATTGCAGGTCCTCTGGCCCAGAAACCCGAAGGCCCCGAGTCACCGGCCATACGGGTGAGCACCACACGGTACACTCAGGGACGTGGGCTACTTATACCCGCCTCTAGCAAGGTAGCCAGAAGAGTATCGTTAGTTTGGGAGGCCTACAACTCCGCCTGGCCAGGGGAGATCCCATCTGCTCAAGGACTGACCAGGCCCCAATCTAGCCAGTACTCCGGGAGGGTCTATCTTTGTCACCAGTAAAGACCCTGAACTACACAGTACCGTCTCCGAGTGGTTCCTGTTACCACCATCATCCACGTCGGCTGCCCTGAGGCCATACCCCTCCCCTTGGGGGTTATATTATCACGCTGCACAATCCTACCACCGGCCTCAGCGGTCTGCCCTGCAGCAGCAGCTCCCTGGCTGCACTCAACGGGTGGCGTAGTCGTCCAACATCTACCGCTAAAACAGCGCCACTTAGTCTGACTCCCTGGGCACGGACCGGATCACCGCCACGAGACTACAACCCTCAACAGATCCGGCTCCGGGTAAGCTCCCGCGTGCGCAACGCAGCGCGACACAGGCCCAGGGGCGCGTCAACTTTTGGCGTAGTCGGCAGGATTTCGTGCCCGCAACCACCGGGTACTGCGTGCCTGAAAAAGACTGTGAAAACTTACCCGTGGTGAAGATTCCCGCCATCCGGCGCCATCTTCCGCTTTCTTCCCGCCATCGGTGGAGTTTTCACGCCATCCGGCGCCATCTTCGGCCTTCTTCCCGCCATCCGTGGAGTTTTCCCGCCATTGGACGCCATCTTGAGGACGCCGCGCAGGAAGAAGAGGGGCGTGGACTCCGAAAACGCGCGAGAACTGAAGCCCCGCCTCACGTCCGGACGTTGCGTAAGGTCCTGGAAGGAGCCCAGCAGACGCCGACGTCACAGGAGCACGACGGAAGGTCCTCAACCCTGACGATCCACTGCGGAGCCGCGGCCTACGGAAGAGGATCATCGCAAGGTAGGCCACGGTCCACTAGGGGGGAGAAGGATGTCGGATACGGAGGAGAGCTTCACCGCTCCAACCACCGCCAGCGCCACCGCTGTTGCGGTCATGCCTTTCACCATGCCCTATATCCCGGGGGCAGCCTGGCTACCCCAGTACTCAGGGGAGTCACATACCCTGCAGGACTTTAGAGAAAAACTAGATAGCCTCTTCCAGGTGTACCCCCTCACAGAAGAGCAAAAAGTAAGCATCCTGGTGGCCCAATTAACCGGGGCAGCCAAAAGGGAGGTAAAGTCCTGGCCACCTGGGGGGAGGACTGTCACAGGGATACTAACCCGGCTGAGGGACACCTTTGATACCCGTACCTCAGCCGAGATCAAGCTTAGATTCTACGGGTGCAAACAGCGGGCACATGAGAGTATAAGGGACTATGCCCTGAACCTACAAGAGGCCCTGAGATCCATTAAGCAGACCGACCCTGACGGCGTGGGAGACGAGGACAGGCTGTTAACTGAACAATTTATAGAGGGTTTATATTGCAATGCCCACCGAACCCAGTTGTGGGCAATGGCCTTACAGGACCCTCATCTGGGATTTGCACAGTTCAAGGACAGAGCCATCCGGGTGCTCCGAGAACCGGCACCAGGTGGCGTTATGACCCACAGACGCCCCACTACCACCTACCACCAGGAGGCGGCGCCCTTGTCGGCAGGGCCTGTGGAAGCTGATGCGCAGGCTTTGAACAATGACTCGGCTCCAGACCTGCACCATCAGGTCCAAGAGCTAGCTAAAAGCGTTGCTGCGCTAACCCGAACTGTGCAGTCTTTACAGGTTTCCACTCCAGGGAAGATCCAGCTGGCATCCGGACCGGAGGACATCCCGTGGCGTCGACCAAGGAGGACCCCACCGGCCAGAGGAAGACCCAGCGACCGATACAACGAGGACGGACGACCCATCTGCCGCCGCTGTAATCAACCCGGACATATGGCAAGGTACTGTCCTTTAAACTGGCACAACCTAGGGTAGAGGGCCAACCCCTAGGAAAAAGATCATCAGGCCCATCGAACTGGCGCGACAAATATGTGGGAGGACATCCAGTCTTGCCTGTGGTACTGGATGGCATTCCTATGAGTGCCCTACTGGACACCGGGTCACAGGTCACCACCATCCCGTACGTGCTCTTCAAGCAGTACTGGAATGACTCGGATATTACCCGCTACCCTGACGACGACTTGAGTATCATCGCCAGCAATGGTCAGCCCGTGCCACAGATCGGATTTAAAGAGGTGACCATTAAAATTGGTAGAGTTGAACTGGCAGCACAGGGACTGATCATTGTAGACATTGACAAACATGAGAGTCACCCAAAGATAACTCTAGGAACTAATGTAATTGAAAATTGTCTTGCAGAGGTGATTTTCCTTTTACAGCAGGTTGCCAAGAACGCCAGCTCCGGCGAGCAGCGAGTGCTCCAAAAAGAGATCCGGGCACTGATGCGACGGCAACAGGTGGAACTCTCCGGCGGTGAGATTGGTAGCGTGAGAATGTGTGACCCTTTCCCTATTGCCATGCCCCCAAAAAGTGAAATGATGATTTGGTGCCGGGCAGCTATTGGTCTGAGAGGTAGAGATTACCAGGCAATGGTAGAACCAGTTTACTCAGACAGTAGGCCCACCATCTTGACAGCACGGGGGGTGGTTAATGTACGCCATGGGAGGGTGCCCGTTCGCATAATCAATATCGGGAAGAGGGAAGTGTACCTGCCCCGGTATGCCACGCTAGCCAAATTATATACCATTAACCAAAATGCTATACAATCTGTGGAACCCTTGCCTCCATCTCACCCGGAGGAAGGTAACGGCTCTAAGAAAACAATGGAGGACTGGTGTCAGCAACTACATTTGGGTACTGACTCCACTCCCTCACATCAGAAACAGGGAGTCTATCGGGTGGTTCAAGAGTACGAGAGAGTGTTTAGTAAACACCCGTTAGACTTCGGGCGAGTCAAGGGGGTAGAACACCACATCCCCACGGGAGACCATCCTCCCATAAAAGAGAGGTATCGACCCGTACCCCCTGCACACTACCAACACGCCAAGGGGATGCTTAGAGACATGAAGGAGGCTGGGGTGATCAGGGATAGCTGTAGCCCCTGGGCAGCTCCACTAGTCTTAGTCAAAAAGAAAGACAACACCATGAGGATGTGTGTAGATTACCGGAAAATCAACCGTATCACACACAAGGATGCGTACCCCTTACCAAGGATAGAGGAGTCTTTGGCTGCTTTAAGATCTGCTAACTTCTTCTCTACCTTGGATCTCACTAGTGGGTACTGGCAGGTTCCTGTAGCAGAGGCGGACCGGGAGAAGACCGCATTCACCACCCCGATGGGACTTAGCGAGTTTACCTGCATGCCGTTCGGACTCTGCAACGCACCAGGAACCTTCCAACGATTAATGGAGTGCTGTCTGGGCCATAGAAACTTCGAGACGGTCCTGTTGTTCCTGGACGATGTCATTGTATATTCTAAGACTTATGAGGACCACCTGAAACACCTGGCGGAAGTGTTCGAAGCTCTGGCAAGCTACGGCCTAAAGGTGAAACCCTCCAAGTGTCACCTCCTGAAACCAAAGGTGCAGTACCTGGGACACGTAGTGAGCGCTGACGGAGTGGCTCCCGACCCTGATAAGATCACCGCAATTAAGGAATGGCCAAGTCCCTCCAGTGTAAAGGAAGTGCGGCAGTTCCTCGGGTTGGTAGGCTACTACCGCAGGTTCATCCCCGGTTTCACCAAAAAGGCAGCTCCTATGCAGGACCTCCTGATAGGCCAGTCCCGGAAGGCCAAGAACCAGAAGCCGCCCTTCAGATGGGAGAAGTTGGAAGAGGAGTCCTTCCGCCAGCTGAAGATGGCCCTCACGGGGGATGAAATCCTGGCGTACCCGGATTACAGCCAGCCCTTTATCCTCTACACCGACGCAAGTAACATCGGACTAGGAGCCGTGCTGTCCCAGATCCAGCAGGGGAAAGAACGAGTAATCGCTTACGCCAGCCGAAAACTGCGACCCACCGAGAGAAACCCTGAGAACTACAGCTCATTTAAGCTAGAGTTCCTGGCAGTGGTGTGGGCAGTCACCGAACGCTTTAAGCACTACCTCGCTTCTTCCCGGTTCGTCGTGTACACGGATAACAACCCGTTGACACACCTGGACACGGCAAGACTCGGTGCCCTAGAGCAGAGATGGATGGCCCGCCTGTCCAACTACGAGTTCACCATCAAATACCGGGCAGGACGCTCCAATATCAACGCGGACGCCCTGTCCAGTATGCCAAACCTACCGGACGTAGGAGAAGATCCAGAGGGACTGGAAGAAGTCGAACTCCCCGCGTTCCACCGGCATGGGACTATCCAGTATTCCCACCGGGTAAGGAGTAAGCAAGCCGCTACGTTTAACCCCTTGCCTCACTACAACTGGGAGGAAACGCAAGACAGTGACCCTGCCGTCCGACTGGTGAAGGAGATGCTGACTCGGCCAGAGGCTCGCCTTGACCCAGACGCTCCGGAGGAAGCCAAGCAACTGTGGGCTGAGAAGAGTCGACTGTTCCTTTACAAGGGGAAGTTGTGCCGCAGAATGGTTAACTCCCGGACGCATGAACTAATCTGGCAAGTAGTGGTGCCACGAAGAGACGCAGCCATGGTGATGGAGTCATACCACGATGGGGCTGGACACTTCGGATGGAAGAAGCTGGAGTTCCTGCTGCGCGAGCGGTTCCACTGGGTAGGCATGAGGGGAACCATCGAGAGGTGGTGCAGAGACTGTGGCCCGTGCAACCTAAGAAGGAAGGACGGTGCCAGCCAGAAGACTCCCCTGCAGTCCATCGTCACCCGGCAGCCGTTGGAACTGGTAGCCTTGGATCATGTAAAACTGACCCCAAGCAGAAGTGGCTACGTCTACGCACTAACCATCGTGGATCACTACTCCCGGTTCTTGGTTGTCGTCCCCGTCAAGGACTTAACAGCTCGAACAGCAGCTAGAGCCTTCCAGCAGCATTTCTGCCGTCCACACGGGTACCCGGACCAAGTGTTGACAGACCAGGGACCTGCCTTTGAAGCGGAGGTCTTCCAAGAATTCTGCACTCTGTATGGCTGCCGGAAGATAAGGACGACACCCTATCATCCGCAAACTAATGGACTTTGTGAGAAAATGAACCAGGTGGTAATGGATCTTCTGAAAACGTTGCCCCTGGAAGAACGCAGTCTGTGGCCTGAGAAGCTGCCCGATCTGGTGGACCTATACAACCACATCCCGGTAGGTTCCACCAACTGTACCCCGGCTTACCTAATGAGGGCGAGACCTGGTAAGTTACCTGTTGACCTGGAAATGGGAGTCCTGACACCCGAGGACACTTCACCAGAAGCAGACTGGGACACAGAGAGGCAGCAGCAGTACCGGAGAGTACAGGAGAGCGTGGAGCGAAGTCTCTGTCAGGCTAGGGAAAGACAAGAGAAAACTTACAACCAGTATGCTCCCGCTGTTCCCCTGGTACCCGGAGAGCAGGTCTTGAAGAGAAAAAGACGGCTCCACAAGTTGGACGACCAGTGGGAGAAGGACCCGTACACCGTACTGCCCTCAAGCCACGGCAACCCGAAGGTCTGTACCATCAGTAAAGACGGAGGGGAGACCACAGCCATTGTATCCCGGGATCACCTGAAGAAGTGTCCTGAACAGCTACGGAACCCTGAAGAGGAACAAGAAGACCATCGACTCGTAGAGGAAAGGGAAGATATGGTTAGTACTGTGCTCGGAGACTTCCCTCAGTCTTGGACTCAAGTCAATGGTGCAGTTGTGGTACCCGTACTCACCTTCCTCCAACCAGCATCCCAAGCACCTACGGAGCAACAGGTAGAGCTGGAAGAACAGCCGGTCCAGGAGGCAGAAGACCCCACACCAGCAGACTAGGAGGATCAACCCTCTGCTTGCAGTGAGCCTGCCATATCCCTAGTGAGCCAAAGGGCCCGTAGACCGCTGCCCAGTTTACCCTTAACAGCTCCTACACCCTGTAGTTCAGGGCCAGACAGTCAGCTCCGTAGGTCCACTAGGGCCACTAGGGGCCAGTTACCCGCACGTTGGAGGATTTGAAGTGTATAAATTGTTTTATTTGTGGTTACCTGTTTATTGTTGCTTGTGTATAATTATGTGTTTCTAGTTATTTTTAGGAGTCCTTGGTGGATTTACCGGGAATCCTTTGTACATAGTTGGAGCGTAACCCAGGACGGACTAAAGACTGTTAAGGACTCGGGGCAGGACAGACCCCTACCTGGTTACGTCTCCCTGTTTTGGTGAAATGGACACCTTGCTTTCTTCAAAGACTGCACCCGGTTACGGACATGCCGTGACCACCTTTATGTGTTTCTTTATTGTTATTGTTATATCTTGTTATGTTTTTCTAAAATATGTTTAGTCCCGGAGTACTAAATTTCACTAGGGGGGAATGTGGCACCCCAGGGGTCTGGTTTTCCACAGTAACAGCAATGTTATGTCTGAGAGCAGGTGGGAGGTCTCTTGGTCAGGGATCCTATGCATGCCACACCTCCTGCCCAGTCCTGGGAGGGGAAGAACTTCCCCTATATAAACCTAGGGCTGAGGCAGGGTGAGTGAGTAGAGAAGAAGCAGAGAAAAGAAGCAAATATAGGAAGAAACAACAGGAGCTCTGTGGGAGCAGTGTTACAAGGAGTCAGGGGCTGGCAGCTGCAGAGCTCGCCCTGACTGAGAAGTTATCACCGGACCCGGAGTCCGAGGCTGTGGGGACTAACTCCTATCCAGCAGCAGAAACCGACCGGCAGGGGATTGCAGGTCCTCTGGCCCAGAAACCCGAAGGCCCCGAGTCACCGGCCATACGGGTGAGCACCACACGGTACACTCAGGGACGTGGGCTACTTATACCCGCCTCTAGCAAGGTAGCCAGAAGAGTATCGTTAGTTTGGGAGGCCTACAACTCCGCCTGGCCAGGGGAGATCCCATCTGCTCAAGGACTGACCAGGCCCCAATCGCTAGCCAGTACTCCGGGAGGGTCTATCTTTGTCACCAGTAAAGACCCTGAACTACACAGTACCGTCTCCGAGTGGTTCCTGTTACCCCCATCATCCACGTCGGCTGCCCTGAGGCCATACCCCTCCCGTTGGGGGTTATATTATCACGCTGCACAATCCTACCACCGGCCTCAGTGGTCTGCCCTGCAGCAGCAGCTCCCTGGCTGCACTCAACGGGTGGCGTAGTCGTCCAACATCTACCGCTAAAACAGCGCCACTTAGTCTGACTCCCTGGGCACGGACCGGATCACCGCCACGAGACTACAACCCTCAACAGATCCGGCTCCGGGTAAGCTCCCGCGTGCGCAACGCAGCGCGACACAGGCCCAGGGGCGCGTCATATATAGTTAAAGCTTTCTCCACTGTGATTGAGAGCTTTGACGAACTGCTTCATCAATCCAAGTTTTATGTGCAAGGGAGGAAAGACAATGTTCTTCCTATCCACTAGAGCAGTGTTCCCCAACTCCAGTCCTCAAGCCCCACCAACAGGTCATGTTTTCAGGATTTCCTTACTATTACACAGGTGGTGGAATTATAGCCTGTGCAGGTGATGTTATTATCACCTGTGCAATACTAAGGAAATCCTGAAAACATGACCTGTTGGTGGGCCTTGAGGACTGGAGTTGGGGAACACTGCACTAGAGGATCATGGATGACATTCTTATCGCCAGATGCCAAACTCTGTTGCTGAGGCCATTCAGTTTTCACCCAATGCTCTGCTGTAGCTCTACTGTCCCAGTAGCACAGAAAACAAGGGTGTTTGAAAACTGTTTTTTTACTTTCTTATCATAACAAATGGGAATTATGCATGTTCAAAGAAAACAACGATATTCTCACATTTATTGGGAGACTAAATTAAAACTAAATTTACCTTAGTGAACCGTATAAACCGGCACTTTTCATACACTACTCATATTTTTCTTGGAATTATTGAAAATGGGCTATATACCTATAGCGCAAAAACGTGATGTGATAGAGAAATTATAAGATCAGATTTGAATTCAGCACCCTCAAATTAGACTAAAACTGTTCTTAAAGTCCATGCCAGATTTTTTTTTTTTTTTGTACACCAGTGTTATTAATAAAAATCATGTTTATCTGTATCTTGCCTGTAAAATAATTTTGGCCTTGTAGCAGTTTGCAGTACTGATTCTATTAGGCCATCTATACTAAGCTCCACCAGCTTTCAAATTAATAATAATTTTTAGCTGCATCTAGCCTGGAAAATAATTTTGGGGCTCCTAGATGCTCAAGACACATGAGTGCCTTCTTGCAACATGACCCTCAGATTGTCAGAATTCAAAATAATCCTGACTACTGGGTTGCCACACTCTTAGATCCCCCACACTCTTCGATCAACCTTTTCATTTTAATAAAGAACAAAAAAATGGTCATTTTTGAAATTATAAGCATTAGCAGGTTATTAGAAACTGAAATCAAGCAGTTTTCAACTCAAAACTTTATTCTAGGTGATGTTACATTTGCACATAGGACCTCTTGTTCGAAAGGAACTTATGAACTCTCTCATCCATTGAATTTGTCAGGTTTTGGATGGTTTCTGCTTCAATTGTTTTGCATGAGGACAGAATACCCTCCCAGAGCTGTTGCTTAGATGTGAACTGCCTCCCGCCATCATAGACACTCCTTTTGATGATGCTCCAGAGGTTCTCAATGGGGTTGAGGTCAGGGGAGCATGGGGGTCACACCATAAGTTTGTCCCCTTTTATGCCCATATCAGCCAGAGATGCAGATGTGTTATGTGCAGCATGAGACGGTGCATTACCATGCATGAAAATGATCTTGCTGCGGAATACACGGTTCTTCTTCTTGAACCACGGCAGGAAGTGCTGTTTGAGAAACTCCACATACATTATGGAGTTCATCTTTACCCCTTCAGGGATCCTAAAGGGGCCGACAATCTCTCTCCCCATGATTCCAGCCCAAAACATTACTCAACCTCCTCCTTGTTGGCGCTGTAGCCGTGTTTGCATGGGGTGTCCATCAACCAGTCATCCTCCACTCCATCCATCTGGACCATCGAGCGTTGCACGGCACTCATCGGTGAACAAAAAAGTTTTGAAGTCAGTCTTCATGCATTGTTTGGCCCACTGGAGCCGTTTCTGCTTGTGTACAGTGGATAGAGGAGGTCAACAGAATGGCTTACGCACAGCTGCAAACCTCTGAAGGACCCTGCATCTTGTTGTTCGGGGGACGTTGGAGGCACCAGCAGCTTCAAAAACTTGTCTGCTGCTATGACAAGGCTTTTTTGCCGCTGCTCTTTTAACCTGACATAATTGCCTGTAGGAAAGAGTCCTCAATTCTCCCTAATCAGCACGCATACGTGTATACTGTGAATCAGCTACATACTTCTTGATTGTGCGATGATCAGGATGAAGTGTCTTGGCAATGTTGATTGTAGTCATGCCTTGACCTAAACACTCCACAATTTGTTGCTTCTCAGCAGCCGATACATCCTTTTTCTTTCCCATTTTGGCAGAAAATGTAGGCTGCTTAATAATGTGGGACAGCCTTCTTAAGTAGTCTTGCCTATCATTGGACACACCTGCCAAACTAATTAGCACAGGTGTCTGCAATTGCTTACAGTGATATAAAGAGCCCTGACACACATCACCATCAATGAGTTTAACTGACAAACAAAAAATTTCTTACCTTATCACGCCTAAACACTTTATGCATAATAATTTGGAACACAGTGTACATGTGCTTTTCCACAAAACACCAGTGGTTCACGTAGTGAATCTTACAGTTCTAACTTGCCAACCGTGGTCTGTATGGAGTTGTTCAATAAAGGGCCCAAAATTAAGATAACATAGATGGGAGAGGTCTCTATGAATACGAATTCCTAAGTATTTGATACCCTGTGAGGGCCAGGCAAAGGAAAAGTTGGACTGGATGGAATACTGTATGGATTTGGGGAGGGAGACATTGAGGGCCTCAGACTTCGCTGCATTGATTTTAAAATTTGACCATGTAACAAAGTGATCTATTTCAGCCATAACAGCAGGGATGGATATATGTGATTGAGTGATATATACTAGGACATCATCAGCAAATGCAGAGCACTTGTACTCGGTGCCTCCCACCTCAATCCACCTAATATTGGGGTTATGGCGAATTGATGAGAGCAGGTGCTCCGTCACTAGGACGTATAAGAGAGGGGAAAGAGGACATCCCTGCCTTGTCCCATTGGTGATTATGAAAGGGGATGAAAATGTTCCATTTATCTTCAGCCTAGCTGACGTATTGCGATACAGGGCCGTGATTTTGCCTATAAAAGGGTCCCCTAGACCCCTACCCCAAGCTTTTTAAGAGAATAATATATGGTGTGCCAGGAGACTCTATGGAATGCTTTCTCAGCATCCAACGAGAGTATCTAATTACAAATTTTTAACTGCATCTAGCCCAGGAAATACTTTGTGCCTAGTAGCAGTGTCTGCTAGTCAGCAGATTATCCCAGCTGTTAAGCAAGCTACACCACCTGTAGTTTGGACACTTAATTTTTTCAAAGGAAATGCTTCGGGCCCCCAGGACACTCAGTGAAGAGCATCGGGAGGCACCCCAAGGCACAGGGACTGGGACTGGCAGTAGGATGCCTTGCGGTGGACCGCCAAGCTCGATCCTTATAAAAGCTTTTTAACTGCAGCAGCTTTAGTGGATGCTACTGGAGCTGGAATTACCGCGGCTGCTGGCATCTGACTTGCCCTCCAATAGATCCTTGTAAAAGGATTTAAAGTGTACTAATTCAAATTAGAGAGACATTTTAAATTAGAAAGCTTAGACCTGCCTCCACCGCAGGGGGGCTCGCTTGATCCACTAGCGGACAGGCACCAGTATTGGGAGAGGGGGGCTGGCCGTCAGGGTCCACCGCAGCTCTGGCACAAACCCGGCGACACGGAGGTCGCACGGGCAGGAAAGGACTGGCCGTGTCGGCTTCGCACTTTTTTGGTTTTAGAAGGGCATGACGTGCCTATATCTGTGTCTCCCCCTCCTTTTACTCCTCCACCTCTTTTCTTTTTGCATGACTATATGTACTTGTCACTTTTCCATGTGGTAGTTGTGTCTTCTGAGCAGTTTGTCAGCTTTTGGACACCTTTCAAGTGTTTTCTATGTGTTTTCTATGTGTTCCTATGTGTTTTTGTTTTCCTGCCATTGGTTTTAATGGTGTTCGAAGGTGTTCGACGAACAGTTCGGTGAACATACGGGTGTTCGACGAACCGAACCGAACTCGAACACTACGGGGGTGGCTCAACTCTACAAGGGAGGTATTGTGCAGGGGGGTATTTATTATGCAGGGGAGGTATTGTGCAGGGGGTATTTATTATGTGGGGGGTATTTTGCAGGGGGGATTGTGCAGGGGAGTATTTATTATACAAGGGGGTATTGTGCAGGGGGGTATTATGCAGGGGAAGTATTGTGCAGGGGGGTATTGTGCAGGGGAGGTATTTATTATGCATGGGGTATCGTGCAGGGGAGGTATTGTGTAGGGGGTATTTATTATGCAGAGGGGGTATTGTGCAGGGGGGTATTTATTATGCAGGGGCGTATTGTGTAGGGGGTATTTATTGTGAGGGGGGGTATTGTGCAGGGGGATATTAATTGCGCAGGGGGCTATTAATTGTGCAGGGGTGTTATTAATTGTGCAGGGGGCTATAAATTGTGCAGGGGGCTATAAATTGTGCAGGGGGCATATTTATTTATTGTGCAGGGTGGCATATTTATTTATTGTGCAGGGGAGCATATTTATTTATTGTGCAGGGGCCATATTTTTAAGTGTGGAGGGAAGATTTAATTTGTGGGGAGCGAGTGGGGGAGTGGGTGTAGACACATTATTGGTAGCGAGGGGGAAAATATGTGCGGACACAGTATGGGAGGCGAGGGTGATGGATGTGTGCAGACACAGTATGTGGAGTTGGTGGGATGTGTGAGGAGGAAATATTAGGAGGTAGGGGGAATTGTGTAAGGAGTCTATTGAGGGGAATAGTGTGAGGAGACAGTATGGGGAAGAAAAGTGTGAGTGGGCACAGAATAGAGACTGAGTAGTGGGTGGGCGATAGCATTGGGGGGACAGTGTAAGGTCACAACCAGGAGTTAACAGTAGGCTAAGGAGGGGGAGTGTGATGAGGGGGAGTGTGTTGAGGGGGGTACAGTACAGAGACTGAGCCCAATAGGGGGGACACAGTGTGAGGACAGTGTAAAGAGGGGGCCCAGTATGTAAAGGAGAGGGCAGTGTGGAGGGCATGTACCATAAGAGGGACAGTGTGGGGGTCATATTTTGTGCAGAGAATATAGTGAGGGGCAATTATTTATTCAGGGGCTCAGCGTAGGGAAGATATTTTTATTCAGGAGTATTATAATGACACTGCTATCTTTCAGGGCATTGTGTGGAGATGTGCTGCAGAAGACCGGAGAAGATGGAAGTCTGCAGAAACGAGCTGTGGATGAGAAAAGTCATCATGGCGTCTGGACAAGAGGAAGAAAAGAAAGAGTACGACAGCGTCATCTATCAGGTACCTGGATGTAAATGTTTTTTATGATGCTGACATTTTTTTATTTTTATTTATGTTAGGAGCATTAAAGATGTTGTCCACCTTTATGATGAGTCTGCAGTCATTCTATGTGACTGCAGACTTTTGAATTCTCAGTGCGCACTGCAAACTGTCAGGATTCTCTCATGCTGACGATTTGTATACATGCAGTCATGTTCTGACTAGACATGCGTGGCCTTACTCAATGAAAATGAATTGAGGGAGGCCGGAAACATCTAGCCAGAATGTGGCCAGAAGTATACAAATCACATACATGTGCTCACATGACCGTCCACTCTTGCCACGGCAAGGGAGAATCCTAAAAGTGTGCAGTGCAGGTGCTGTGAGAATTCAGAAGCCTGCGGTCCTACACAGTGACTGCAGACTTTCATCTCAAACGTGGACAATCCCATTAATTATAAAATGAAGCCCTGTAGCCAATCCTGATAGCAAGTAATATCCTCACTGTCATGATTCAGCTCTGCTTGCAGGTTCCCTCAGTAATGACATGGCCACTTCACTCATATGAGATTTTCATACTTACGGCCAAGTGACAATGAGCTTTTCTTCCTGCTTCTCTCAGAGAATTAGGAAGAGCAGCCCGTCGGCATGTAACTAAGGCCATGGCCCCACTATCAGTATTTGGTCAGTATTCGATCAGTATTTTTTCTCAGGAGTGGGAGCCAAAACTGGGTGAGGAACAATCAGAGAAAAGGTATAATAGAAACAAGTCACTAATTCTGCATTTATTTATCACCCACTCCTGGTTTTTAGCTCCCACTCCTGAGAAAAAATACTGATCAAATACTGACCGAATACTGATAATGGGGCCATGGCCTTAGTGTGCAAATCGTATATGTGCTGGGAAAGGAGCGGGGGGGGGGGCAAACGGAACTCTTGCCCCGGGTGCTAGAAGACCTGGATACTCCTCTGGGCACTGGACTGGAGTCCCGTGATTCAATCCACTGATCTCTACATTTAACAGTTGGAAGGTAGGAGACACGTGGGGGGCATTAGAGTTGGGCATATTACTATCACTCAATTACCTGCCCCAACACATTTCATATCATATTCATACAGACTACTAGAACAGTCAGGTTTTTGACATATTACTCTTACTGAGTACATTTTTTTAAATCATTTATCTTTTGTATTTTTCTTATGTAAATATTCCCCCAAAATAGCTTTTACATCCCACTGTCTTTCTTATTATCCTTATCTCAACTGAGCCAGTGATACATAAAGATAGCGTGCTAAATACTGTACATGTCCATATCACTATCTGTCCTGTTCAATAAAGTTATCATTATTGATTTAAAACTAAATTAAAGTAGTCTTTGCAAATTATCCCTACTAATCAATACAACAGCAAAAGTAATCTTTAATCCTATAAATCTTTTTAATCTTTCTATATAAATGGACAGCATTAATGTTTAATTAAACTGATAAACTGCATTCACTAATTTATTTAAGTAATTGGTTCATAAGTACATCAGTCAAAGTTAATTACTTTCTTTGTTATATACTGTATATTTCAGGCAGCAAGTTTGATCCATTCATGTGCATTAGTAGATAGTCGTGTGAAAAGGTGAAGTAATGTTTTGCATTTTTTTTAAATATGGGAGCATATCAATATTTCATCTTTATTTTAACAGTATATAAAAGTGAACATGAAGCTCACTTAAACATGCACAAAAACAGCAAAATGCTATATATTTTTAACAAAATAATACAGATATTGCACTTCTTGCTTGGAAAATGGTAAGAACAACCTTAAAACGAAGCTTTATTTTCTTAACTGAAACCGCTACCAAAGTGTTGTACTGTTTTGTAAAAGCTTTCTCGACATGACCCTGTATAAGACTGGTTTCTCACATCTGACATTTAAGGCTTAAGTGCCAAATGCAATGTTCAGACCAGCCACAGGTCTCCTGATATTACTGAACAGCCTCATAAGCATATATGAGCCTTGAGATTTGAAACCCAAGCCTGGTCAACCTTTTAGATGTGAAGCCTACTGAATCTTCCATTTCTGTTGCGAAAACACTCTTAATACACTGTTATGCCTAATAGAAGGCTGAAGGCTTGGTTCAAGGATTTAAAAAGCAATAGAAATTTATTAAAGGAGTTTTTCAATATGGTTGTGGAGTGCTCCTAAAGCTCCCCTGCCTCCCAGTTTCCCACTTGCTGGGAGTCGGTGTACTCCTGATTTATTGACAGGTCAGTCCTGCAGCATAGCTGTGTTACTAGCCCAAACTCTGCTCTCTCCAATGTTGCAAACCCTTCCTATTACTATACCAACCCATTGGTATCCCGCAATAGCACACTTTAATTGCCACTGTCAAAGATTGACAGAGGCATTAGTGGGTTAACAGCAGACGGCATAGCTTGGCTCCACTTGCTGCTGTTAGAGGCAGATGATTATCTGATCAGCCATTATCAGCTTGCATCAAAGATGGGAATTCATTATGACATATTGTTATCTCAGGAAAAGGTTAAAAAGTCACAATTTTCACTCTAATAGGGGGTGGTATAAAAAATGAAGTAAGTGTATTAGCATTCTCGTAGTAGAGGCGAGGTGCTGGTGGAAGGAGATGAGCCCCTGGGACATCTAGTTAGGTAAATTCACTGCACGCTCTTGTGTTGAATGCAATTTCTTTTTATTTCAAAATCCAAGTGCTGACAGATATAAACTCAGCGTAAGCATAAAATGTAAATTATGAATGTGACATAACGTTGTCCCAGGTCTTGTTCACAAAGTCACTCTTAGTGTGCCAAGCTTGTTCAAAAGGTGCTGTTAGTGCCTGGAGGGGTAAAGCATAAGGGTTTCTCATCGGTTATGGTGTCCTGGTGTGGGCTACTGCGCCTCTGAGGTGTGAGCAATGTTTGGTATTGGTGTAATAATGCTGACCTGAATAATCATGTTTTCTGGTCATTTTTATTGTACAAACTAAATAAAAAAAAGTGAAGAAATTTAGATATTTTTTCACCCATTCACTACTGAATTTTTGTTCCATGTTTCAGTACATTATATGGTATAGTGAATTCTATGGTGAAATCTTAAACTCTTTCTTAAAAGAAATACTAGCACTCATGGCTATGTAAAAAATTCTATAAACAAGTTAAGAGGAGGAAAAATGAGAATGAAAAAATGAAAATTGTCTCCAACAAAAAGGGGTGAAAAAAGTATACCAACATTCACTTTACTAGTGGATAAAGAACACTCTTTTGAACTATGGATACACTCAATGTATGTGTTTGAACCTCTACCAGCATATACAATGAATGGTAGCGGAAAATGCTGTGATCAGAGATTAATAGAAGAGAAACAACTACTTTATAGATCTTGGTATGACAGACTTTTTAAAAGTCATATGTTCATCTATCTGCCCATAGAATTCGTGTTCACTGTTCACCTATGTGCCATTGCCATTTTTCTTCTAAAGGAACTAAGATAAGTGTTTCAAGTTAGCTTCTGACAAAAGAGTTTAGCAGCACAACAAGGAAATGATTCAGCTTTTACTGATACTAGAGACTACCTGAAAGACATTTCGCTTTGCATGGTCAGTCTTAACACACAGAGAGAATACAGTGTCATAAATCTTGCAATGCTCTTAAAGTTAGCACTTTGATTTAGTCAGCCTCTTGCAGGATTTTATAGTCAGGAGAAGAATATGAAACAAAATTAGTCAATTGTTCTTTTATTAATAATAATAATAAAAATAATAATTTTTATATGTATAGAGCCAACATATTCCGCAGCACTTTACAATTAAGCGGGGACATGTACAGACAATAAATTCAATACAAGGTAAGACAGTTTAAACAGTTGCATTAGGAGTGAGGTCTCTGCTTTCAAGCTTACAATCTACAAAGAAATGGGGGGACACAATAGGTGAAAAGTGCTTGTTCTATTCAATAAATAGGGATTTTCATATAATGTTGCATGATCCAGTCATCAGCCCGTATGTTTAAGTGCAATAATCAAGTATCGAGTGCAGTTATCATGTGCATGGAGGGGGTAGAGACAGATGAACAGTAGGGAGCAGATTCTGAATAATATTTAGGAGGGAACAGGGGAAAGTTAGTTTACTGGGTATTTGAGGTGGTAGGCTTGTTTATAGAGAAGGGTTTTTAAAGCGCGCTTGAAGACCTAAGGGCTAGGTATCAATCGGATCGTTTGGGGTACTGCATTCCAGAGAACTGGCGCAGCGCGAGAGAAGTCTTGGAGACGGAGGTGTGAGGTTCGGATTATGGGGGATGTTAGTCTTAGGTCATTTGTGGAATGGAGGGCACATGTAGGGCGATAGACAGTGATGAGAGAGGAGATATAAGGTGGTGCAGAACTGTGGAGAGCTTTGTGGGTGAGAGCGATGAGTTTATATTGAACCCTGTAGCGAATGGGCAACCAATGTAATAACTGGCACAAGATGGAGGCATCGGTGAAGTGGCTGGACAGAAATACGACCCTGGCTGTCGCATTCAGGACGGATTGGAGAGGAGAAAGTTTGGTAAGAGGGAGACTGATCAGAAGAGAGTTTCAGTAGTCCAAATGAGAGTGAATAAGAGCGAGTAATAGTTATAACAGTTTCAAAGGTGAGAAAAGGTCGGATTCTGGAGATGTTTTTAAGATGCAGGTGACAAGAGCGAATGAGTGATCAGATATAGGGAGTAAAGGAAAGGTTAGTGTGGAATATGACCCCAAGGCAGCAGACATGCTGCTTGGGAGTTATGGTTGAACCCTCCAAGGTAATTTCGATGTTAAATAGTTAGGTTAGTAGAGGGGAGAAACACAAGAAGTTTAGTTTTGGAGAGATTCAGCTTAAGAAACAGCAGACAAACAATCCTTGGTATTTTGTATTAGGGTAGGGGTGATGTCAGGGGAAGAAGTGTATAGTTGGGTGTCGTCAGCATAGAGATGATACTGGAACCCAAATCTGCTGATTGTTTGTCCAACAGAAGCAGTGTATAGAAAGAAGAGAAGGGACTGAGCCCTGCGGGACCCCGATAGTAAGGGGACAAGGAGAGGAAGAGGAGCTGACAAAAGATACAGTGAAGGAGCGGTCAGAGAGGTAGGAGGAGAACCAGGAGAGAACGGTTTCCTTGAGGCCTATAGAGTGGAGCATAGTAAGGAGGAGCGGCAGAGAGATCCAGGAGAATCAGCAGAGAGCAGTGACCTTTGGATTTAGCTGTTAGTAGATCATTAGAGACTTAAGTGAGGGCAGTTTCAGTGGAGTGTGAAGAGCGGAAACCAGATTGTAGAGGGTTGAGGAGAGAGTTATCTGAGAGATGGTGGATTATAAGAAAGTGGACCAAGCGTTCCAGGAGTTTAGAGATGAAAGGAAGATTAAAGACAGGTCTGTAGTTAGCACTGCAGTTCTGGTGCAGGGATGGCTTTTTAAGTAAAGGGGTTATGATTAGTGATGGGCTAGCACTAAAATGCTCGGGTGCTTGAGGCTCGGGTCGAGCACATTGGAATACTCGACCCGAGCAACGAGCCCACTGTAAGTCTATGGGAAACTCGAGCATTTTTCAGGCGGCTTCCCCCGGCGGTCTGCAGAGGGCCTAAAAACTGCCCAAATCGATGGGATCAGTGCTCAAATGACATGGGAACAGCATGGGGAAGATCCCTGGAAGCATTTCTGACTCCCAGGTCACTTCTGTCAACAACGTTGCCAGAGGTATTACGCCACTTTTACGGATTCACAATAAAACATACAAAAACGAAACCAAAATGGATTTTCCTGGGAAATATGTTAAGGAATATTCTTTCCCGGGTAATGACTTGTATATAAAGCAAAATAAATAACCAAACACAAAAATGCTCCACCACACCTTGGGCTATGTTCACACGTAGCGGTTTTTGATGCGTTTTTTTCACTTTTGCATTGCTTTCAACCGTGACAAATGCATTCACCAGCAAATGTCATTTTAACATTTTACAACCTTATCTGGCCATGTGGTGTGTGAGATTTCATCAGACATATCTTGTTTCATTTATGAAGGAGGGACTCTGAAAGTCACAAAGCCTATTTTTATAGGGCCATCAGGCGGCATTTACTATTCTTAAAGGGCCAGCAGTTGGCCCTAACTATTCTTAGAGAGACATGAGCGGGCTTTGTTTTATTGCTCCCATTACTAAAGAGTGGGTCTCCTATACTGTTGTGGTGTATGCAGTGAGTGGCAGGGCTGACGAAAATTAGGATGCACCCTAAATACCACTTTGAAAAATTGGACGCACCCCAATACCCCTTTGAATAGACTTAGAGGAGGGACTTCTGAAAACAATGTTCCCATTATTAGGAAGTAGGTCTCCCATTGTGTTTGCCTATGCAATGAATGCAAGGGTTGCCAAAAATTTTGAGGCACTCCAATGCCCCTTGAAAGAGTCGAGGAGGCCAGAGGGCCTCCTGAAAACAATGTTCCCATTATTAGGAAGTAGGTCTCCCATTGTGTTTGCCTATGCAGTGAATGCAAGGGCTGCCAAAAATTTGAGGGCACTCCAATGCCCCTTGGAAGAGACGTGGAGGAGGGCGTCTTAAAAAAATGATGCCATTAGAAAGGAGCAGTTTTCCTATACTTGTAATGCCCATGCACTAAGTGTTTGGGCTGACAAACATTTACCCCTGGGGGGTATACATGAACATACTGTATAAAAAAAATTTTTTACGGGCATCATAAACACCCTTTAAAAAAATTATGTGGGTGTTGCATCACGGACCAAGGTCACCCTGGTGATATGGTGGTGGAGGATGAGGAGAAGGAGGAGGACAAGAGCAAATAGCCAAAATCAGGAAGCATATACCCATGTCTGGGTGTAAAAAGGTGCATGGGAAAACACCTCCTAAAAAAGACACTGGATTTGAGTTTATGTTATGCTGCTCTCATTCGGTGGTGTTGAGAAGTCTGGCCCAATCCAGCCCTTGTTCATTTTTATAAGAGTCAGCCTGTCAGCATTTTCAGTTGACAGGCGGATGCACTTATCAGTTATAATTCCACCAGTGGCACTAAAAACCTGCTCTGATGAAACGCTGGTGGCAGGGCAGGCCAGGATCTCCAAGGCGTAGAGAGCCAGTTCATTCCACTTATCCAGCTTGGATTCCCAATAATTATAAGGCACAGAGGAATCACGGAGGAAGTTGGTACGGTCGGCAAGGTACTCCCTCAGCATCTTCCCAAACTTTGCACTCCTTGTGAGAGTACCCTGCACCTCAGGGCGTGTGAAATGGGAAGGGCTGAGAAAATTCTCCCAGAACTTTGACAGTGTTCCCCTGACTCTGCTGGATTGAAGTTCTGTCTCTCTCGCCTGTACTCCTTGGTTGTCCAACGAACTGTGACCTCTGCCGCCAGCGTTTTCAGATGGGAATTTTTTTAATAGTTCCGCAAAAAGGCCCTTCTGGTACTGCCCCATTTTTGTAGACCTGTCCGCCTCAGGAATAAGAGATATAAAGTTCTCCTTGTAGCGTGGGTCTAGAAGTGTCACCAACCAGTAATGACTGTCACCCAAAATTTTGAGAACGCGAGGGTCATGGGAAAGGCAGCATAACATAAACTCAGCCATGCATGCCAGACTGCTAACAGGCAAGACTTCCTTGTCCTCACCAAGAGGATGACTGACCATGCTCTCCTCCTCCTCTCTGTCCTCTGGCCATCCACGCTGAACAGACGGTATGACAGTTGTGCAGGTAGTATAATCTATAGCGCATGAAACTAGCTCCTGTTCTTCCTCCTGTTCCTCATTGTCACCCAATCCACGTTGGGATGAGATGAGGCTGGGCTGTGTGTAATCACCCTGTATGGTTCCTTGCTCCATCTCATCGTGCTCCGCCTGCAATGAATCCTCTTTGATTGTGAGCAGATAGCATTTCAGAAGACAGAGAAGCTCATTATGGCATTATCGCCGCTCACCATCTTGGTGGTGTCCTCAACGTTTTGAAGGATGGTACATATGTCTGACATCCATGTCCACTCCTGAGGTCTTATGTGTGGAGTCTGAACTGAATACCGATGGCCTTATTGATGCTGGTACTCAACAACTGCCTTCTTTGGCTCACAAATCCTTCCCAACATCTGCAGTGTAGAGTTCCAATGCGTGGGGACATCACATACCAGTCTGTGAGCCAGAAGCTGCAAACGCTGCTGAAACACGGCAAGGGTGGCGGAAGCTATAGGTGACTTTCTAAAATGGGCACACAGGTGGCATACATTAACAAGCAGATCCGGCAGCTCCGGGTAGGATTTGAGAAACCACTGAATCACTAGGTTAAGCACATGGGCCAGGCATGGCACATGTGTCAGCTCGCCTCGCCTCAAAACCGCCATCAGGTTCCGCCCATTGTCACACATGACCATGCCTGGCTGTAGGTTCAGCGGTGTGAGCCACAGATCTGCCTGCTCTTTCAGAGCTGTCCACAACTCTTCAGCATTGTGCGGTTTGTCACCTAAGCATATTAGCTTCAGCACAGCCTGTTGCCGCTTGACCGAGGCAGTGCTGCAGTGCTTACAGCTTGAGACTGATGTGGTCATTTCGGAGATGGAGGCTGAAGAGGAGGAGGAGGCTGTGGAGGATGAGGTGCAGGGGCTGTAGACTGTGGGGGCAACCCTGATTGACCTAGGGCCCGCAATCCTTGGCATCAGGAGGACGTGTTCCGTCCCAAGGTCCGACTGGGTCCCGGCTTCCACTATGTTAACCAAGTGTGCCATCAGCAAGATGTACCTTCCCTGCCCACAAGCACTTGTCGACATGTCCATGGTTAGCTGGACTTTCCCGATAACTGCGTTGTTGAGGGCACGGCTAATGTTTTGGGACACATGCTTGTGTAATGCGGGGATGGCACACCGGGAGAAATAGTGGTGGCTGGGGACAGAGTACCAAGGGACGGCCGCCGTCATCAGGTTGAAGAATTCTTCAGTCTCCACGAGCCTAAAAGGCAACATTTCGAGTGCAAGCAGTCGTGAAATGTGGGAATTTAGTAGTGTGGCCTGTGGGGCATTGGCTGCATATTTGCGCTTGCGTTCCAAGGACTGGGGTATAGACAACTGAACGCTGCGCTGGGACAAGGACATGGATGTGCTTCCTGATGTTGCTACTTGAGAGTGTGCAACGACAGGTGCAGGGCAGGAGGCATCTTCGCATGCACCATGGACAGGGGATTGGCTTGCATGCACATCAGCGGAAGAAGCAATGGTACCACCCGCAAACACTGTTCCTGGACCCTGGGGTTCAACCCACAAAGTTGGGTGATTTGCTGCCATGTGCCTGATCATGCTGGTGGTGGTCAGGCTGCTAGTTTTGCCACCCCTGCTGATGCTGGCCTGGTAGGTGGTGCAAATGGCCTTTTTGGGGTTCAGGCAGAGTCTTTAAAAAACAACCAGACTCGGGAAGACCTAACAGTTGTATTGGCAACTTCCTTCGTGTTGGTGTTACAGGGAACGGTTGCCTGCCTTCTGTCTGCGGCCACCACACTGCTTCTTCCTGCCTGTTGGGGTGCTCTGCCTCCCTCCCCCTGTGTGCTGCTGTCCTCACTCTGCATGTCCTCCTGCCAGGTTGGGTGAGTTACTGTATCATCCACCACCTCGTCTTCCACTTCCGCACCCTGATCCTCCTCCTGATTTTCTGGCAATTGTGTCTCATCATCGTCCACCTCTTGTGACACTTTTCCACCATCACCTTCATGTGATCGTGGCTGCTCAAATATTTGGGCATCGCTGCATGCGATCTCCTCTTGCCCCGCTTTAAGTGGACCGGGCGAGAGGCCCGAATCTATAAATGGAAAAGTGAACAGCTCTTCAGAGTGTCCAAGTGTGGGATCAGTTGTCTCCGGGTACTCGGCATGGTTGGGAGGAAGGAGGATCAGGGTGAGGAATATGCGGTCAGACTCACGGTTACTGAGACTTGACGGTGTGGAAGACAGGGTGGTGGTGGTGGCAAAGTGACTGGAAGCATTATCCGCTATCCAACCAACAACCTTTTGACACTGCTCTGGGTTCAATAGTGGTGTGCTGCAGTCCCCTAGTAATTGAGAAAGGACGGTCGGCCGTGAAGATGTGCGTTTTTGTTGTGGCACAATTTCAGCTTGCCCACGGCCTCGGCCTCTGCATGCACCATCACCATTATGTCCAGTTCCACGTCCCTTGCCATGCGCCTTGCCCATTTTAAATGGAGGACAATATCTACCACGCTCACTACAAATGGCTGAATTTGGAGCAAAGTTATATGTAATCCGTGTGATGGAGAAACCACAGTTTTAAATTCCTGGCCTGTAGATAACTATTTTGAACAGCAAACCGGTGTCGAAAACTTTGCTGACACACTGAAAAAAAATTAGAATGGAGGCCAGAAATGGCAGAATTTTCAGAAAACGTATATGTGATCCGTGTGACGGAGAAACCACAGTTTTAAATACCTGGCCTGTAGGTAACTATTTTGAACAGCAAACTGGTGTCAAAAACTATGCTGACACACTGAAAAAAAATTTGAATGGAGGCCAAAAATTGCAGTATTTTCAGTGCAATTATATGTGATCCGTGTGACGGACAAATCACAGTTTTAAATAGCTGGATTTTTAGCGCAGTAATATAGAAAGGACCTGGCTGTATTCTGCAGTGCCAACAACCAAATGACGCAGAAAAATGGTGTTCTCTGGATTGCTTTTTATGCAAATAATGAGGATTAAGATCCAAAAAAAAATTATTCCTGGCCCCTGAGACCTGGGCCATTTTCTAGAAATATCTAACAGCAGCAGGAGGCAGAACTGGAATGGAGCCTCTTGTGCTATATGCACTGCAGTCTGCTATATACACTGCCTGCCTGTCTATATACACTTCCTGCCTGATATCTCTGCAGATGGATTAGTCCTCAGAAGGATTGTTTGTTGAGATGGGTATGTGTAATGTACTTGTTCTCTCCCTACACTACCTAATACACAACCAAATCTCTCCCTAGCTCAGCAGCACCACTCCCTACACTGCCTGATTGCAGAGTAGACTGACGAGCACAGCGGTGCCAGGTCTGATATACACCTGATGACTCTGTGCAGCCAACCAATCACTGTAATGCCACAACCAACATGGCTGCAGCATTACAGTGAGTGGCAGGCAATCCCTGCATGTTGATTGGCGCTCTGAAGAGCACCAAACATGCAGGGAGGGGACCCGAGCATCCGCCCGAGCATCTCGAGTACTGAGATGCTTGGGCGAGTACCGAGTACTTGCAAGTATGCTCACTCATCACTAGTAGACAACTATAGAATTATCTGTCATCTGGCCAGTGCATATGCCAATGCAACTGTATCACAACAAACAAGTACTAGGCAAGTATAATACTCGCTGGTACTTGTCTCAGCAATGACACCACTCAGCAAGCAGTTGAGCCACTTCAATACTTATGTCATAATAAACATATCTTCCAATTTTGAAAAATAAGGAAGATGGACATACTTTATACTGTGGCAATTTTTATTTTACACTAAGTCAGTTCCCTAGCTTTGCCCAGTTTTGTATATGCGCCCATATAACGTGACGTGGGGCAGTAGTGACTAGCCCAGGGGATGGGGATGACTCGGTACCCGGGCCTTTGCCTGGCCTTGGGGATGTCGCGGTGGTCGGCTCCCAGGCCCGTACCCTTGGGTCAGCTTTTAAACGGGGATTGTTTGCTAATTTTATGAAAGTTTGTGACGCTACCTGTGGTATCTGGTGAGAAGCACCAGTGCTGCGGCAGCCCGCTGAGGCCGATGATAAGGCAGCTTGATGGTACAGCTCCCCACAGGTGGAGCTAGGCCTCAGGGCAGTGTATGAGGGGAGGATGCAGGACAGAGGGGACCCAGCCGGGTCAGAACAAGAACAGGGACAGACACGATAGTCACTTCAGTACCTTTTACTGATGGAAATTCAGGCACATCCCGGAGCACTGTAGGGTGAAGGGTGAATATCAGGGTCCTCCCCAATGAGCAGGTGTAGGGCCTCCTGTTTCTTGCCTCTGCGTAGTAAGTTTCTGACCTGCCTGGAGCTTAGCCTAACTTTGTCTCTGTCCTGCACCGGCTGACCTTGTGATAGGGCCTTCTCTTGGAGTACACGCTCCCAGCTTGGGGTACCTATGCGTCTCCTGGCTCTGTTACGTATCAGTTCTTTGATGTTCCTGGGACCTGTAGTTCTCCAGAGATTCCGGTTATGCCTTACTGGGTCATAGAGATCCTTGTAAGCTCTGACCTGGTGTCCAGTAAAAGCTTCGGGGTGAGCTGGTTAAGCTCCTCTGCCCCCTATGTACTAACTCTCCACTTGCCTTTGGCCTACTCGGGCCCTCACTAGGCTATACACACTAGCGGCAGCTTGCCGCACTTCACCGATCTTATGGCGTCGGCACACCTTCAGCTCACTATTCTGAGCTGCTTGAGTCTAGCTTGGCCTACCTCTGCAGACAGACTTCTGCAGGAACCGAACTGAGAACTCTGTCCCTCTCTGACTGTGAGCAGGAACTCTGTTCTGGCTAGACTAACTGACTGCCTAGCTCCACCTTCCCTATTTATATCCCTAACGGGCTCCCTCTGCTGGTCTGAGGTGGAAGGTAGAGATGTGTGAATGTTTATGGGGGCCTCTTGTGGAGGATTCCATCAATGCACTCTTCAAGGATCTGTGGTACCAAGCGCAGCTGGGCGCCACAGTAGCCATAGGCAAGGTATTTTTTAAAATAAACCTCCTTTTACTAAAGAATAACTTGGAATGAACTGTATACAGCAGATAGTAGGCATTTATCTTCAAGGACGTTTCTTTAACAACAAGCGACATCATAACACTCATGTCCTTATTTACTGGAAACACTATATCTTCCTCAGTTACTTCCTTTACTATCGGCACAGCCCAGCACACTATCTTGGGAGCCACTGTTTTCCTCTGTGGGGATCGCGTAGGTCGAGGTGTAATGCTGTGGCCCCTCACAGCTACTCTCAGATCCCAGCTGACTAATGAGGACGCCACGGGGTGGTGTTCGTTGATATGACTCCTGAATAGCACTTCCAAAGTCCAGTCCAAAAGAATCATAGACTCCATCCTGTAGCAATGCATCCTTTAATTTCTCCATAGGAGAGGATGTGTCCCAATATGGCGACTACATGGCTTTCTTTATTATAGATGCTTAGTAGCTACAATAATATATCTATTCTCTTCCTCTTGCCTTCCTTCATTTTTGCCTTCCGTTACCTCTCTGACGAAAGACTCTGTACTGTCTTCCTAGCAGCCTGCCCCAGGCTCTCTCTGTTTCTGTCCCAATTCCAGACTGCTACTCGCTTCTCTTCTCTGCTGTCTCTTCCCTTACAGTCTCTTACTATCTGCTCTGGTAGTTCCTCTCCTGACACAGGGACACCCACTGCATGCGGTTCTGATCACACTAGACCTTAGGTCTTTCTCTGCACACTCTGGGCTCTTTCTGACTCACTACCAGGAAACTCTCTCTTGTCTCTTCAGCTTGGATCCTCCCACTCTGGGCTAGTCCCAACCATTATCTTTAATTGTCCCTGTGAACTACCTGTTGCTGAGCAGAACACAGCTTCATCACTAACAATGTAAATCATTAATCGCACAAACATTCTAATGATACATGTGCCTTCAAGGGAGAACATGGGCAGTATTTCAATCTCCTTACACCCACACAAAAATATTGCTCCTAGGGAACATCATTAGTGTTCCCACACACTACGGTATCACTTTCATGGCCCACACAGTGCTCTCTATACAATATGATGTCCCCACAATTACTTACACATAGTATAATGCCCCCCACTGTGCCCACTACACACAGTATGATACCCTCACAGTATTATGCTCCTCAAGTCCCCAACAGTATGATGAGACCACAGACCCCCCTTACAACATGATGGCCCCACAGAGCCCCCAAAACAATATGATGTTACCTACAGTAAACATCGACACACAGCTTTGCTACATAAGCATTTTTACACTCTGCTACATCAACATACAAATACACAAAACACACACAATGCTACATCAAAATACCCACAAGTCTTCTACATCAAAACACACATGCAACTATGCTATACACACAGACACACTTCGTTCTGTTATTTACATACACTTAACCCCTATTATTTACATCCATACACACAGTTATGTTACAACTATACACACATTGACCTTTGCTAAATACAAACACACACTATGCTCTATTAAACACATACACACTTTGCCTGTGTCCTGCTCCTCTTCTATCTTCTCCACTATCAGTCATGTGACCTGACAATATCATGTAATCTAAAGGGTTTGGAAGCACCTTCAGTCTCTACATAGTCTCTGACCACCCCCTGCTCCTCCATTATATTCAACTGGATCTGTAACATATTCCCGATCTCCCAGGAGAGCATGATAGCAACTCAAATTCGTGACAGTCTAGCTGAGTCCAAGATGGTTGGGAGAGATGCATAGACTTTTATGGTAACTACCTGAGTGGATGCTTATTAGTATTTTGACCTTGAATGACCAGTATTTTGATTTGCTCTTGTATCAGTAATTGTTACTTTTTTGTGATGCAAAATAATTTCCATCGCATTTGCTTCACTTTGCTTGTTTTTGTTTACTACCATAAAATGCTTCTCTTCCGTGTGTTTTGTTCCACTAGAATGCTGTTATTGGCTGTACATTGTGATGTTCCAGCCATTATCCAACAAGTTTTCAGTACAACACTACAGTATAAACAGTGGACTGATCAGAAATATTACTATATTTTGTAAAAGGGAACTTATCTGTCTGTTCTTCAGACAGTTTGGATCATGTAGACATCTCTCATTATTAATATCTCTTCTGCCCTTGATCATGGTAGTACCAGAGAGAAAATGTAGACCAATGTAACTGTTACAATACATATATTGGTATCCACAGTTTGGGACCCAGTCCTTTGTCTACCCTTATTCACACAGAGGTCAACTTTGACACATGGTAAGGTTTTTAATATTAGACAGTGTAGGACTATCCCGAACGGGTTCATCTTGTCATGGTGGGATGGCTTTTATACTATTTTTGATCAAAAACAGTGTTACTAAGAACCCTATTTTATTTAAATGCACTTGCTTTTTATTTATTTATTTACATCAGGATTTTTTTTCATTTTGCTTCTTGTAGGTTTTTCTGAAAAGAAATATTAGTATTTTTGTAAGAGGGAACGTATCTGTCTGTGATCAGTTTGGATCATTTACACATCTGTCATTATTAATATCTCTTCTACCCTTGACCATGGTGGTCCCAGAGAGAAGATGTAGACCAGTGTAACTGTTACAATGCATATAATGCCTATTTATGCCTGGCACATACAGTGGGTACGGAAAGTATTCAGACTCCTTTAAATTTTTCTCTCTGTTTCATTGTAGCCATTTGGTAAATTCTAAAAAGTTCATTTTTTTCTCATTAAAGTACACTCTGCATCCCATCTTGACTGAAACAAACCAGAAATGTAGAATTTTTTTCAAATTTATTAGAAAAGAAAAATTGAAATATCACATGGTCATAAGTATTAAGACCCTTTGCTCAGAGACTCATATTTAAGTCACATGCTGTCCATTTCCTTGTGGTCCTCTGTGAGATGGTTCTACTCCTTCATTGAAGTCCAGCTGTGTTTAATTAAACTGATAGGACTTGATTTGGAAAGACACACACCTGTCTATATAAGACCTCCCAGCTCATATTGCATGTCAGACCAAATGAGAATCATGAGCTCAAAGGAACTGCCCATGGAGTTCAGATACAAAATTGTGGCAAGTCACAGATCGGGCCAAGGTTACAAAAGAATTTCAGCATTACTCAAAGCTCCTAAGAGCACAGCGACCTCCATAATCCTTAAATGGAAGAAGTTTGGGACCACCAGAAGTCTTCCTAAACCTGGCCATCCAGCCAAACTGAGCAATCATGGGAGAAGAGCCTTGGTGAGACAGGTAAAGAAGAACCCCAAGATCACTGTGGTTGATCACTATAGTTGAGCTCCAGAGATGCAGTAGGGAGATGGGAGAAAGTTCCACAAAGTCAACTATCACTGTAGACCTCCACCAGTCGGGCCTTTATGGCAGAGTGGCCCAACAGAAGCCTCTCCTCAGTGCAAGATATATGAAATCTTGCATAGAGTTTGCTCAAAAACATGTGAAGGACTCCCAGACTATTAGAAATAATATTCTCTGGTCTGATGAGACGAATATAGAACTTTTTGGTGATGATCCTAAGTGATATGTTTGGAGAAAACAAGGCAACCGCTCATCACCTGCCCAAAACAATCCCAACAGTGAAACATGGTGGTGGCAGCATCATGCTATGGGGGTGTTTTTCAGCTGCAGGGACAGGACGACTGGTTGCAATTGAAGGAAACATGAATGCGGCCAAGTACAGAGATATCCTGGATGAAAACCTCTTCCAGAGTGCTCTGGACCTCAGGCTTGGCTAAAGGTTCACCTTCCAACAAGACAATGACCCTAAGCACACAGCTAAAATAACAAAAGAGTGGCTTCAGAACATCTCTGTGACCATTCTTGACTAGCCAAGCCACAGCCCTGACCTAAACCCTGGAGTGACCTAAAAATGGCTGTCCACCAACGTTCACCATCCAACCTGATGGAACTGGAGAGGATCTGCAACCAAGAATAGCAGATGATCCCCAAATCCAGGTGTGAAAAACTTGTTGCATCATTCCCAAGAAGACTCATGGCTGTACTAGCTCAAAAGGGCGCTTCTACTCAATACTGAGCAAAGGGTCTGAATACTTATGACTATGTGATATTTCAGTTTTTCTTTTTTAATGCATTTGCTAACATTTCTACATTTCTGTTTTTTTTCAGTCAAGATGGGGTGCAGAGTGTACTTTAATGAGAAAAAAATGAACTTTTTAGAATTTACCAAATGGCTGCAATGAAACTAAGAGTGAAAAATTTAAAGGTGTCTGAATACTTTCCATACCCACTGTAACATGGCACAATAAAACATATATGATTTTTCTGAAAATGTTGCATTTATGGACACCTTCTTATGACTTTCTAGTTTCATTCTTTTCCTTAAAAAAAGGGAAACATGTTACTTTGAAGTAAAAAAGTAAAGAAAACAATGCAAGAAGAATATGAAAATATGGAATAAATTACAAACATTACAGTATGGTTTTGTAGCTTTTTATTTTGCCTTTATTTTGTGTTTCTTTAATATGTTTTGGATTTTTTCCAACTGCATTATGCTGTAGGTGAGGCATTTCTTTCATGCTTTTTTACATACAAAAAAGCAAGTATCAAAAAAGAAGCCCAACAAAAAAGGAAAAATGCTCATAAAAACCAATTCAATACATGACATAAAAATACTGTATTAAAACCACTGCAGTTTTTAATTGAGTGAATTTGAAAGGAGTATGAAATATGAATAAAAGATTTATACTTCATGTTGCTTTCTCCATTTCTGGTTTTAAAAATTGCCATGGGGTTTTTCCAAAAACACTGCAGCCCTGATTAATTAAAACTGGCATTTTGCATGCCAGTCTTAAGAAAGAGAGTGCTAGAGTAAGATGCACACAATTAATTAAATGACATGCACCTTTTAATGATTCTAAAAACATCTTTCAACTGTATTTCATCAGCCATAGGCTCCTGAAATGTGCACTAGCCAAGGGCTGGCAAACATGTCTGTCATAATTTATGCTACCTTAAGGGTATGTGCACACGATGCAGAAATGCTCAGGATTTTTTCCTGAGCGTTTCTGCATCTCTCTGGCAGGAAAAAACGCATGCGGATTGTACATGCGGTTTCCTGCCAGGGACATGCGGAAATGAAGCGGTCTTCACTTTCATTTCTGCATGCGGGTTGACAAGCGCTTCCCAAGCGATTTTAGCATCACTTGGAAAGTGCTTGTCAACTTCACACTATATAAATCCATGCAAACGGCATGGATTTATATAGTGTGTGATGTCAAAAAATAAAAAATAAATCTATACTTTACCCTCTGATGGCCCCCGGTGTCCTGCTTCATCGGTCCCGGCTGCCGGCAGTGAAGACTGTAGGACCTGCCGACGTCAGCGTCACGTGACCCGTCACATGACTCTGACGTCAGCGAAGGTCCTTCAATCAACCGCGAAGTGCCCGGAAAGCCTGGAGGACGCTGCGCGGGCCGTCAGAAGGTGAGAATATATGTATTTTTTATTTTATTCTTTTTTTTTAATGGTACCTGGGTCTGGATGAGAGTCCTCTCATCCACACCCGGGTACCATCCGCACATTAGACCGCATGAAAAGCGCATCAACATATACAGTGATGCGGATTCCATGCGGTCTAATGCAAGTCAATGGCGGTAAAAGAGCAGCGTTTCCGCAAAATTAATTGACATGCTGCGGATTTTTGACCGCAGCGTTTACGCTGCGGAAAAATCCGCATCATGGGCACAGTACATGCGGATTTCAATTGGGGAACATTGCTGCCCTTCTACCATGCGTTCTTCATGCTTTTCCGTGGCGTTTACGCAACTGCAAAAACGCCGCGGAAACGCACGAAAAACGCATCGTGTGAACTCAGCCTTATGGTGTAACGCTTGATGGATTTGCAACTCTGACTTTTCAAAAACTTGGAGCAACAAAAGTTGCTAAACTTTTGAGCAAGAACTCCGGTGAAAAACTGCTTGATGAAACTGAGCCTGTGTGTGAAATCACCCTTACATTTTTGTTTGAGAATTCCATTTTCTCATTATTCAATTACAAAAACATTGGTAACAGGAAAGAGAACATTTCTCAAATGTTCCGGAGAGTTTCCATTCTCTTTTATGCTGTTATGTTTACTCCTATTGGTATATCTAGACTCTTCCTTTCTCTATGAAAAATGACTTGTTTGTCATGACCTCATGTATACTCTGGTAATAAGTAAAAACAATTTTCTAAAGGCATAACTGAACAAATCTACAAGCAGCATGCTATAGAGTAATTCAGTGGATGCAATAAAGGCCCATAAAAGCAAAAAATTAGTGAATAGAGATAAGTAAATCAATTAGTCTGTCTTGTTAATATCCATCGCTCCCCTATCTACTGTCTTAAATCTTGTATTTTGTATCTTGTTTCTTCTTTCCAATCATTAAGACATTCTCAGTTATGTAGTGCATAATACACATTAATGACATGAGTCATACTCCATGTGACAACATTTGGTGCGACACCAGTTAGTGATGTATGTTGCTTTTGTGCTTTTCGCTGTGGTTAAATGGGAAACAAAATATGTGGTTCAGGGGAATTTGATTTTTTTGTAAAATTTGCAACCAGAAGATTGAATAGTAGGATAGATGGTGGCAAGAACAGGTAAGGAGGAGGGCTGGTGAGATGTAAGTATAAGGTTACTTTAACCCTTTCCTGGCCTATTAAATTTGCATTCAATTATATATGATATGAATGAATTTTCCCCCTTAACAACGTGTATCTACCCAAATCGAATTAATAGAAATTTGCTGTGCTGTAATAGTGAAAGACAGAGACAATCAAATCTTTTCAATTTCAAATTTTTCCCAAAAATTCGATTTGCAGCATATTTCAATTCTGAAAAGGTTCTAAATGCCTGGAAAAATGTGAAACCCTCTGACAGCTCCTAGGACTATTTGAACTCCTTTCAAGCTCTTTAACGCAAACAAAGCCAGATATAGGTAAATGGATGATAACTGGTAGTAAAAAACAGCCTGTTTAATAACGCACTGCTACACATGGGAGAATAGATTTGCAGGACTTGTGTCAATCGACCAGGTCAGTAGTTTCTTTCAGCCTCTCTGATGAAGACCAGCTAATCTATTTATCTCTCATCTGCTACAACGTCATCATTGTAACATAATGCACAAATGACATAACGACAACCTTGGCTAATCAAAAGATGAATACCAAAAGACATAGAGATTTAATAGTGTTGCTGGTGTAGCTGTTGATGGTGGTGGTGTAGCTGCTGCAGGGAGATGACGTGGTCTTTCTGTACCTACTGTGCCCAAATACAACACCTTCCTCTGGTGCACGCAGGCGACAGGACATTATATGTCCTTTCGTAGGCCCGAATACCGAATACTGAGGCAACAAGATGTTGAAAAAGTGTTAGATTGGATGGCTGAGAGTGCGTCCAGTTCCTTTGCATTATCTTCCACCTGGTCCATTGCAGAAAGTGCAGAGTTGGCACTTGTGGACCATGGTCATCCAGCTTCTACCTCATCCCCTTGCAAATCAGCCAAGCATTCCGAGCCCCAAGTCATGCAGCAGTCTCTTCTTCATTTTGAGTACTCCGCTGGCTGGGGTTCCGTGGCCCATGCACCTGGCCCTGCTCTGGAAGTGGAAGAGACTGAGTGCACTGATGCCTAACTACTTGTTATGTTGCAGGCTGAGTATGTGGGATGAGTATGTAAGAGAGCTAGTGCACACTGTCAGTGGACCACCACTGCACACATCAGATGATGACGAAACTCAGTTGCTAACTGCAGTGTCTTTCTGCAGGTTGCAGACTGGCAAGGAAGGCAGGGTTGAGGATTTGATGGAAGATGATGCCGGGGATAATGAGTTCCTAGACCCCACATGTAACGGAGGCCATCCTAGTGAGGTGTGCAGTTCAGATGTAGAGGAGATGGCCACCCTGCCCCAGCAGCACAGCAAAAGAGGGAGCAGGGTGCAGGCAGCACCAAGCCATTACGTCGGCAGCACACCAAAAACAGCTCCAAAAAGCTCCCTGGTCTGGCATTTCTTCAGGGAATGTGCTGAAGACAAACGACGGGTGGTTTGTATGCTGTGCCATCAGACCCTGAAGCGAGTCATAAATCTACTGAACCTGAGCACCACGTGCATTACAAGGCATCTGAATTCCAATCATGCAGTGCAGGGGGTTACACACCTTAAAAAGCATGACAAATATGAGCATCCTCCTGCTCCCTCTTCTGCAGCGGTCTCGGCCTCTTCCTCCCGCTCACGATCAACAGGGCCACTTGCTTCCGCGCAAAGGTAGAATGTGACAGCACCACCACCACCAGCAGTGTCACCGAGCATCTCCACACTATCCCATGGAAGTGTTCAGCTTTCCATCCCCCAAACCCTTACGAGAAAGAGGAGATACCCCCATAGCCACCCACAAGCCAAGGTCCTGAATGACAGCATTTCCAAATTACTGGCCTTTGAAATACTGCCATTCCAGCTGGTGGAGGCAAACAGTTTAAAAAAACTAATGGTGGTGGCTGTCCCGCAGTCACTAATGGTGGTCTGCTGTCCCAGCCAACACTACTTTTCCAGGTGGGCCATCCCTGCCATGGGCACATGTTGTGGACCAAATCAAGTGTGCACTGCACAACGCCATCAGTGACAAAGTTCCCATAACCACCAATACGTGGACCAGTAAGCATGGCCAGGGACATTATATCTCCCTAACTGTCCACTGGGTAAATGTATTGGTGACTGGGGCAGAGGCGGAAGGCGTTCTTGCTCAAGTCCTATCACCACCGAGGATTTCTGGAGGTTTATATGTCCAGGTTTCCTCCTCCTCCTTCTCCACTTCCTCCAATGCCTCCTCATCCGGTCACAGTAAGACCTGCACCATCAACTTCAGGACAACCAAGGGAATTGACAGCAGGCTGTTCTTAAGCGCCTCTGTTTGGGGGATAAATCCCACAATGCACAGGAGCTGTGAACTGGGATCAAACAGCAGACAGATGAGTGGTTGGTGCAGGTGAATCTCAAGCCCAGACTGGTAGTGTGTGATAATGGGCGAAATCTCGTAGCTGTTCTGATTTGACGCACATCCCTTACCTAATGCATGTGCTGTATTTGGTGGTGCAGAGCTTCCTGAAAAACTACCCACAAATGTCAGAGCTGCTGTTGAAAGTGCGGACAGTGTGTGCTTCCTTTCAGCGTCCTCACCATGCTGCTGCCTTCCCACTCACTGGCTGATATGCAACGTATTAACAAGGTGGAACTCCACCTTGCATATTCTGAAGTTACTGTTATAGCAGCAGCAGGCAATAGTGGAGTTTCAGTTGCAGCACACAAGGCTGAGTCGCTCTGCAGAACAATACTACTTCACAACCAATGAGTGACCCTCCTTGTGGGACGTGTGTGCCGCGTTGGGCTGCTTTGAATACTCCACCAAAATAGCCAGCACTGATGACGCTATCATCAGCGTTACTATACCACTTATATGACTGCTGTAAAAAACTATTTAGGCCATGATGGATGAGGTGGTGGTACAGGAGGAAGAGGAGGAGCAGGGCCAGGTCACACTATTTTCAGCCCTGTCATCCTAACATGGCTCGGAGGCTGAGCTTCCTGTCCCAACAGTGGACAGGTACCCAACTGTACAGCCATGGCATAGTTTGAGAGGATGAGGAGGAGGAGAAACAACCTTGTTCCCAGTATGGTGGCACTCAGATCAGCTCACAGGCATCACTTGAGCGTGGCTGGGGGGGATACAGAGAACCCAGACTATACACCTCCCAAAGAGGACAGCTTGACATTGCCTTTGGGCAGTCTGGCACATATGAGCCAATACATGCTGCTGTGCCTGTGTAATGACCGCCGAGTTGCCTATATTGTCACCAGTGCAGATTACTGGGCGGCAACCCTGCTGGATCCCTGCTAAAAAGACAATGTATCATCATTTCTTCTGTAACTGTGGTGCAAATTGCATGAATACAAGCACACTATGGTAGAGAAACTACTGATGGCTTTCCCACCTGACAGCGGAGGCTCAGTGGAAGAGCAAGGCAGAGGCAGAGGAGGAAATCGGTACCGCAGGATTAGTATGGCCGAAATGTGGCAAAACTTTAGGAACACGCCACAACATACAGCACCACCATGTAATAAGGTATTATCAGGAGCCAGCATTAAAGGGGTTGTCCAGTACTTTATATTAACCCTCCAATGTATCCCCCCGGGGCCCCTAAGGATTTTTGTAATTACCTTACATTGCAGATAATGCCTGTGAGCGGTGCTATCACTGGCCGCTCACAGGCATCACAGCATCACGTGACCCCTGGCTGCAGCCAGCTCTGACATCCGCTGATGTCACGACAAGTGCTGGCAGCAGCCGGGGGTCTTTGGCTTCCGCATTCCAGGTGGATGCCAGGCTGTGGGCGGGGTTATCCCCCACATCACACCCAGCATCCACTGCACACTTTCCAAATGAATGGGGAGAGGCAGAGCTCGCGGTGGATGCTGGGTGTGACACGGGGGTTACCCCGCCCACAACCCAGCAGCCACCACTGGGACCCCAGCACTGAGTCACACCTCATTTGTCGTGACGTCAGTACGGGGTCACGTGATGCCTGTGAGCGGCCACCGATAGCGCCCCTCACAGGCATTATCAGCAACGTAAGGTAATTACAAAAAGTCTTTGGGGCCCTGGGGGGATACATTGGGGAGGTAATATAAAGTACTGTACAACTTCTTTAAAACAACATGGTGGAAGAGGACCTGTCCCCATGTCTCCACGTACTAACTTCCGGGTCTACCCCATTAAACTTTTGGATCTCCAAATTGGGCTCATGGCCTGAGTTTCCCCTTTATGCCTTGGAGGTGCTGGCTTTCCCTGCAGCAAGTGTACCATTGGAATGTGTGTTTAGCATGGCAGGGGGTTTGATCACAGACTGGCGCATCCGCCTGTCCAATGTGAGGGAGCTAACATTCCTTAAAAGGAACCAGGTGTGGATCCCACAAGACTTGTCCTTACCTTTGAATGACTAGACAGCTATACCAGCTGCACCCAGGCAGTATTTAACTCTATTTGCCATTCGTTTCTTTTGTGTGCCTCTGCCCCAAATAAAAAAAAGCAAAAAACTGTATTGGCTACCTCCTCCTCTTCCTCTTCCACCTACACCACCACCTACACCTCCTTCTCCAGTTGGATCTCCGTTGTGGGTGCATTCTATGTTCTTTGAAGCTAGTTCCCTAATAAAAAAAAATAAAAACACCAAAAATACAGCGTTGGATTACTCCCCCCTTGCCTCTTCCACCTACACCACCACGTCCACCTCTTCCTTCACTTGGACCTATGCATCCTGATTCTAGATTGCTAGTTTTAGTTTTGCTAATTCTAGGTTGTTTTAAGTCAGTTCCATAAAAAAAAAATTAAAAAATATATGTATATTAAAAAAAAAAAAAAAAAAAACCAGTGTTAGATTACTCCTCCCTTACCTCTTCCACCCATACCACCACATTCACCTCTTCCTCCACTTGGACGTACGACTCCTTGTTCTAGCTTGCTAGTTTTAGTTTTGTTAATTCTAGGCTGTTTTAAGTCAGTTCCATAAAAAATAAATAAATAAATAAAAATAGTAAAAAAATAAAAATAAAAAATATACCCCAAAAAGAGTGTTGGATTACTCCTCCCTTGTCTCTTCCACCCATACTACCATATCCACCTCTTCCTCCACTTGAACGCACGACTCTTTATTCTAGGTTGCTAGTTTTAGTTTTGTAGTTTTAGTTCTAGGTTGTTTTACATCAGTTCCATGATAAAAAGTAAAAAAAAAAAGTTAAAATAAAAAAAGTTTAAAAAAATACAAAACATACCAAAAAAAAATGTTTTGGAATACTCCTCCCCTGCCTATTCCACCCATTCAGTCATGTCCACCTCTTCCTCCACTTGGATATACGACACCGCTCACTGAGCTCAGTGCAGTTAAGGGGCCCCCTCGCTGCAGTGAGTCATTCTCCTCAGCTCCTCAGTGTGTTCGGTCGCCTCAAGCCACCACGCATGCTGATGCAGAAATGTTGATTAGATGGAATTCTGCGTGGGACATTGGATTAAACTTAGGACAGGACAGAGATTTTGTTCTTTTTTATTTTTGGTTTGTTAACAGGGGACAATAGCTTCAGGGAATTAGGTGTAAAGGTGAGTATAATGAGTTTTTTATTTTATTCTTATTTTTTACACCAGTTGGAGACAGTGGGGGCAGAATACTACTCTCAACATTGTCCCTTGCTCACGCTGATCGCAGTGCAAGCAGGGGACAATGATGAGAAATTCCTTCAGCTGATTCCCAGGCGCCAGTACGTGTCATACGGATGACACATGGATGTCATCCATCTGTCATCTGTGTGCATGTGTGTGGCATGCAGAAAACGGATATGTCCATGGACACAAGGTCCATTTAAACACACTGACATATGCGCAGATGAGTCTAAGTGTGTGTGTGTCTCCAGAACGTGTGAAAACTGTCACCACATGTACTGGAGACACTGACCTGTGAAAGAGCCCTTGCACTGGGTCCCTTCTTAATCATGGTCCGAGTTCCAACAAACAAGAAAATAGAAACAGCGTACAATTCCATTATCCCTAGCTGAAGTATTCAGGCATTGTTGGCTGCTTTGCACAATAATTTTTTCAAGGGAAACATTTTGGGCCTCTGGGACCTTAAGGCAATAGCAATGGGGAGGTGTCCTAAAGCAAGGGGGCTGGCACTGCCAGTAGCAAGCCTCGCGGCGGACTGCCAGCTGTATCCAGAATCAAGCTACAAACTTTTTATCTGCCGCTGTACGCTACTGGAGGTAAAACATTGGCTGCTCTGTAATGGAAACATGCTCTGTTGATGAAAACTTTTATCAGCTTCTGTCAGGGGCGGCTGGGCCGGGTGGCAGAGGAGCAAATGCCCCCAGGCCGGTCCTCCAGCAGAGGTTTTGGGCTGCCTGGCCGTCAGCCATGGCCTCTATACTGCCGTGGCCACTCCCCACTACACGCGCCCTCCCATCAGGGCGCGCAGCCTGAAGGGAGGGCACGTGGCCTGATGGGAGGGCATGCGACCCGATGGGAGGGCACGCGCAGAGGAGAGTGGCCACGGCGCTAGTGAAAGGGGGATGGCGCATGCGCTGACAAGGATGAGGGATGGCCCATGGGCCCACAGGTAGGTAGGGATCAGCGCTGGATTGGCAGAGGTGAATATTTTTTTTTTTTTTAATCTCGGGCCATTATACTGTGAGGAGCACCATGTGGGGCCATTTATACAGCGCGGAGCACGATGCGGAGCCATGTATACAGTACGGAGCACTATGCGGGGCAATGCATACAGTACGGAGCACCATGCGGAGCCGTGTATACAGTATGGAGCACCATGCGGGGCCGTGTATACAGTACGGAGCACCATGCGGAGCCATGTATACACTACGGAGCACTATACGGGGCCGTGCATACAGTATGGAGCACCATGCGGGGCCATGTATACAGTACGGAGCACCATGCGGTGGCGTGTATACAGAACGGAGCACCATGTGGAGCCATGTATACAGTACGGAGCACCATGCGGGGCCATGTATACAGAACGGAGCACTATGCGGGGCCATGTATACAGTACGGATCACTATGTGGGGCCATGTATACAGTAAAGAGAACTATGCAGGGCCATGTATACAGTATGGTTACTATGCGGGGTCATGTATACAGTATGGAGGACTATGTGGGGCCCATTATACTGTATGGAGGACTATGTGGGGCCCATACTGTATGGAGGACTATGTGGGGCCATTATACTGTATGGAGGACTATGTGGAGCCCATTATACTGTATGGAGGACTATGTGGGGCCATTATTCTGTATGGAGGACTATGTGAGGCCCATTATTCTGTATGGAGGGCTATGTGGGGCCATTATACTGTATGGAGGACTATGTGGGGCCATTATAATGTATGGAGGACTATATGGGGCCCTTTATTCTCTATGGAGGACTAGGTGGGGCCCATTATTCTGTATGGAGGGCTATGTGGGGCCATTATACTGTATGGAGTACTATGTGGGGCCATTATACTGTATGGAGGACAATGTGGGGCCATTATACTGTATGGAGGACTATGTGGGGCCCATTATACTGTATGGAGGACTATGAGGGGCCCATTATACTGTATGGAGGACTATAAGGGGCCCATTATACTGTACGGAGGACTATTTGTAGCCATTATACTGTGTGGAGGGCTGTGTGGGGATTACAGTTGGAGAATCATACTGTGATGGGGTTACCATACTTTGCTGGGGGGATTGAGGGAGAAGGGTACAGTAGGGTCATCATACTGTGAGTGTGGAGGAATTCAGGGGGCATCATACTGTGTTTGGGGGCACTTTTGTTTGAATCATACATTATTATCTGATTCATTCAAGGATTTTTATCCTCTGTTAAATTACATATTTAAATTAGGCCATTGGACCATATACTTTTTACTGCTTTTACATAAGATATTATAATATTCCACTATAATTTTTTAATTAATCATTATATTTGATAAAGAAAAACTTCCTTAATTGTAGACACTTTTTTAATAACTATCAAGGTTGGTCTACGACTTTGTCCAAGCTTTCAACTTTGGCCCTCTGTGTATTTGAGTTTGACATCCATGGCTTTAAAGGGAACCTGTCATGTCATATCTACTATCTACACTGCCCCCATTGCTTTGTTAGTGATGCAATGTGCATCACTAACAAGCTTTTTTCATTAAAATTGGTGGTATTATAATGATTTTATAACATTACTAGCTGTACTACCCGGCTTCACCCGGGTTAATAACTGCTGTTAGCAAAATAGAATGTGTTAACAAAAATTTATTCTCCACGCAAAAACCACAAAACAAATAGATAGAAATGTAATTATTAAAAGGCAAAAACTAAGCTAATAGAAGCATTTCACAACATTATACAATTCCACATGTGCTTCAGTAGGGAGCCCAGCAAGGGAGTCACAAAAACACTGAACTTCAGGAGGGCAAAGTTTGATCAGCTAAGAGATGCCCTTCACCTTATAGACTGGGATAGTATCTTCAGTAATAGGAGCACGGATAGAAAATGGGAAATTTTCAAAACAGTCCTACATAGTCACTGTAGAAGGTACATACCTTATGGGAATAAAAGTGCTAGGAATAGGAGGAAGCCAATGTGGCTAAATAAGGAAGTCAAGAGGGCAATGAAAAACAAAAAAAGGGCTTTCGGTAAACTTAAACAAGAAGGCAGCGAGGAAGCGCTAATATCTTACAGGGAAAAAAACAAAATCTGCAAGAAACAAATAAGAATAGCAAAAGAGGAGACAGAGAGACTAATTGCCAAGGAAAGTAAAACAAATCCCAAACTGTTCTTTAACTATATAAACAGTAAAAGGATTAAAACTGATGGAGTTGGCCCATTGAAAAATAACCTGGGTAAAATCATAGAGGACGATGAGGGTAAAGCAAACCTACTCAATAGCTTCTTCTCCACTATTTTCACAAAAGAAAACAATTTATCAGAGGAAATGCAGAGTGATAAAGTAAACCCTCCACTAAATATCACCCACCTAACCCAGGAGCAAGTTCAGAAATGCCTAAATAATATCAAAATAGACAAGTCACCAGGCCCAGATGGCATACACCCCCGGGTACTAAAAGAATTAAGTAATGTGATAGACAGACCGCTGTATCTTATATTCAAGCATTCTTTATGGACAGGGACTGTCCCACTAGACTGGCGCCAAGCAAATGTGGTACCAATATTCAAAAAGGGGTCTAAAATTGACCCTGGGAATTATAGACCAGTAAGTTTAACGTCTGTTGTGGGTAAATTGTTTGAAGGATTTCTTAGAGATGCTATTGTAGAATATCTTAATGATAATAACTGTCTAACTCCATATCAACATGGATTCATGAGGGATCGCTCCTGCCAAACAAACCTGATGGCCTTCTACGAGGAGGTGAGCTCACAGCTGGACCGGGGAGAGTCAGTGGATGTTGTATACCTTGACTTCTCCAAAGCGTTTGATACCGTGCCACACAAAATGTTGGTATATAAAATGAGAATGCTTGGTCTGGGGGATAATGTGTGCAAGTGGGTAAATAGCTGGCTGAGTGATAGAAAGCAGAGGGTGGTTATCAATGGAGTAAGCGCAGGGTGTGTCAGGGTTACTAGCGGGGTGCCTCAAGGGTCTGTCTTGGGCCCTATATTATTTAACATATTTATTAATGATCTAGTGGAAGGGTGGCATAGTAAAATAGCAATATTTGCAGATGATACTAAACTTTGTAAAGTAGTTAATACAGATGAGGATAGGGCACAGCTACAGGAGGATTTAGATAAATTGGGGAGTTGGGTCAAAAAATGGCAAGTGGGGTTCAATGCCGATAAATGTAAGGTCATGCACATGGGAAAGAAAAACAGCAGTCACCCATACATATTAAATGGGAAACCGTTGGGGAAATCTGACATGGAGAAGGACCTGGGCGTCTTGGTTAACAGCAAATTAAATTGGAGTGCCCAGTGTCAGGCAGCAGCTGCGAAGGCAAATAGAGTCATGGCATGCATCAGAAGAGAAATAGGGGCATATAATGAGAACATTGCTCTTCCTCTGTATAAAGCGCTGGTAAGGCCACACTTAGAATATTGTGCACAGTTCTGGGCTTCGGTGCTCAGGAAAGACATATTGGAGCTAGAGAGGGTACAAAGGAGGGCGACTGGTTGCCTCAATTATATGTGGAAACAGGTTCTTAATCAAGAGTCTTGTTCCATTACACAGCTTTGGTGGATCCAAATTTCTCAATAGCAGAGTAGGTGCTCCAGGTTTTAGAAAGAGGTTGTGAGGAGGAAGTCCTTGTGGCTCCAAGGAATTGAGGAACTCAGTTGGATAAAATAATGCTTGAGCAGGGTCTATTACTGTATCCACTGACTTGTAGGTTGTGCACACACCTGGAAGAAGATTTAGAATTTGAAGACTGATCTTGTTGACACTGTCATTTTTGGGAGCTAGAATAGCCCTTTCACACAGCCAGACAGAATTATTGAAGTGGAGTTGAATGTTTGGAAAAACCTTTGCTTTCAACTCCTCAATGGAAGTCACAATGCAACAAAAGTTGCTTGGATAGGTGATCTGTCCAGCGGTTGAGGTTACTGGTTCCTTGCCATCTCCAATAGTCAAACATTGCCTGTCATGTAGACTCTTATGTTTGTGTTCAGTGACATTTTCTTTACTTTTCTCCAAAGGTACGATGCTTTGAGACAGGCATTCAGTTCGTCTGCAGGGGTTGATCTTGGAATAACAGGTAGTGTTTGACGGAAGTCACCTGCCAAAACAACAACTACTCCACCCATGATATATTTGTTGCTACGCAGGTCTTGCAGCAGTCTGTCCACTGCTTTCAGAGCCCTTTTGTGTGACATGGTGCATTCATCCCAAATTATCGCACTGCATTTTTGAAGCAATTTGGCCAGTCCTGATCCCTTGGCAATATTACACATGGGGCTGTCACTATGAGACAGGTTAAGTGGTAGTTTGAATGTCGAATGTGCTGTCCTGCCACCTTTTAAAAGCGTAGCTGCAATTCCAGAAGATGCCACTGCAAGTGCAATTTTTTTTTGCTGTCGAAATTTTGCCAGGAGCAAGTTGATTACAAATGTCTTTCCTGTTCCACCTGGAGCAATAAGGAAGACAATACCACCTTTGTTGGTTCACTGAAACTTAAAATGTAGTTGTTGGCGTCCCTTTGATCTGGTACCAATATTGGCTCGTTCTGAGACACAAATGCTGTCAGTTCATCAATATTGTAGTTTGTTTCTAGGAAAATCTCCCTACACATTTGGATGCCTTCAGGATTTCTTATTGGAGCAGGCAAACCAAGCAACTGTAAGGCTTTTCCTGACATTGCTATGCACTGATCTTCAAGGAGCATTCAAGTTTCATTGAACATTTCCTCAGTGAAGTTGATGAGTTGCTGAGGATTTTCCCTTCTAATCTGCATGAGGATGTCCTCACTGAGATAAGTTTTGTACTTTGTCCAAATCTCAAGAGGATTTGAAATGCTACAGGATATTAGAATAATAGAAAAGAGGTGTCTTAGTCGCTTTGGGGTTTGTGTGGCTGCTGCTTCACTGAGGGTCATGTCCCAGTGTCCATCATTTTCCAAAAGTCCTTTTCTTTGGCAAGCTTCCCTGAATGTTTCACACACATGGCCTCCGACGGTCTTCAGGTCAGAAAATGATGTAGGGCCTTTGACAACATGAAGTAACATGCGCAGGTAGAAGCACTCTGCATTTGACGGATGAACAGTATAGAAGCGACCAAGAGTATCAGTTGCTTTCACCTCTGGATAGCCTTCAATATCACGCCCCTGTTTCCTCCGTTCCAGTGTTTTTCTGGAGGCATTCCAAGTGTAGTACTTTGGTAAATCACAGTAGAGAATTGTTTATGCAAAAGGGTCTTGTTGACACAGCTCAAAAAATGCCAAGAGGGTGGTCTTAGGTGGTGTTAGGAGCTACTGCTGCTGCAAGTTTGCTGGGTTAAAGTAAATTCTCTGTCCATTTTCCAAGTGCACACTCAGATGCACAACTGGTGGGTAGCGCTCATGAATGGAGAATCCTAGTATTCTCCAAACAGCTTCAATGCTGCTTATGTACCTGCCCATATGGAATGCCTCCACTTCATCAATAATAGGTCCATTTTTCAGAGTTCAAAAACTGCTTGATCACTTCCTTTGTGGACATATATGCAGATATACTTGATTGATTTCACAGAGTGGCAAGATTCGACATTTATGTGGGCCTGGAAGATTTTTGAGAGCAAAGGGTTGTAAGGCACTACCCACTTGTTGTCAATTTCTATCTCTTGGAGTGATGATCCAACACGCATTTTGAGCTTTGCTATGCAACCACCATCCCCTGGCTTTCTTCTTCGGTAGACTGGATATCCATCTTGTCCTGTTTGGGTTTCTTGGACCAGGCATCGTGAATAATGCTTTGAACACCAGCCATCAATCATACAGGGAGAATTTTTGTTCAGACTCCCACACAGACCATGGATCATGTTTTTTGTGATGGTTTCAAACAGAAATGTGTCAATCTGAGGGTCTGGCAATTCAGCAGCACTGATGATATTGTCAATAACAGTAGGCTGTATTTTTTGCTTCAGCCAAAACAAGATGTGGGCATGAGGAAGGCCTCTTTTTTGCCATTCAACTGAATGCATCCAGCACTGCGTCTCACCATAAATATGTGATTTTGTGATGAGATTAGTCATTTTTGAAAGTTTCTGTTTGAAAACCCAGATTAATTAACTGTAGCAAAATAGAAGCTGAGCTGTAATTGGTTGCTATTGGCAGCCTGATAAATCTTTGTGAGATGAGTTTTGTGTGTGCTGAGGGTGGTATATGTCTTCAAGTACGTGGTAGTGTGTGGCGCATTTTGTGTGTGTGTTCATATCCCCGTGTGTGGTGAGTATGAGTATCCCATGTCGGGGCCCCACCTTAGCAACTGTACGGTATATACTCTTTGGCACCATCGCTCTCATTCATTAATTCTCCCTTGTTCACATGTGGCAGCTGTCAATTTGCCACCAACACTTTTCCTTTCACTTTTTCCCCATTATGTAGATAGGGGCAAAATTGTTAGGTGAATTGGAATGCGCGGGGTTAAAATTTCGCCTCACAACATAGCCTATGATGCTCTCGGGGTCCAGACGTGTGACTGTGCAAAATTTTGTGGCTTTAGCTGATACGGTGCAGATGCCAATCCCGGACATACACACATACATACATACATACATACATACATACATACATACACACACATTCAGCTTTATATATTAGATATATGCTTTGTCCTACCTGCTCGTTTTCAGTCATAGGGGTGTGATCCTGCTCTTCAGTCAGGGATGTCGCCGCATACAGTCACTGCTGGCGTCGCCCACTTATTTGAATATTGCTCCCCGGCAAGTGCTATTATTGTAGGGCGCATGCGCATTTCTACATGTCAAGCGCTGGTCCTGATCCTGCGCAGTGCTGCTGTGCCACTGCTCATGGGCCACTGCTGTATGCTTTCCCCCTACGCCAAAATTTGCCAGCCAGCCCCTGGCTTCTGTAGGGGTACTGTGCCCCATGCTCTGTGGGTGAAATCTGTAAGCTGCTTCTATGGGGGTACACTGCCCCATGCTCTGTGGGTGAAATTTTTAACTTGTCTGGCCTTAGCAAGCCTTATCCTCTGTGGGGGCATTGTTAAAATGTTTATGTTATTTCCTATTTTACCATGATTGCTATGGTGTCAGAACCACTTTAAGTTGTTTCCCTATCCACATTTGTTTGCAGGGTGATTGTCCTGCTCTTACCGCATTTAGCTTCCTTTTGCAGCCCCCTAGCCTTTACTATGACCATTTTACAGCCTATTTAAAGCACAAGAGTTCAGGCCCCCATTGACTTCTATTGGGTTCAGGTCCTGGGTCAAGTTCGAGGTCAAGTTCGATGCTGAACCAAACTTTTACTTCTGGTTCGGCCAAACCCAACTAACTCGAACATCCACAGGTCCGCTCACGTCTACTGAAAAAGCAATCATTTATCAACCAGGAGTAAAAAAAATATCTCTTTTTTAAAGAACCTCAACAGGTGTGCTATTCTCAAAATCACTAAACAACTGCAAAGGCTTTTTATCAAGCTATCCAAAATGTATCTTTAATTAGCAAACAGGAATAAGTTAGTAGTTTTCAAAGCAAATAAGTAATGGCATGTCTACAAGCAATGAAAAAACAAATACTATTTTGGAAGCAATTTCGCGTTTGTGTATTTTGAAGAGTGTACATTTCCTAGCGGTAGTACCGTATAGCTGTACAACATAGTGGACAACTGCAGAAGATGTTTGTGGGTGTCTAGCGGCAGTGCGTTGCACTTATTCGTAAGCCGCAGGCCTCAGCTGTTTCCAGGTCTTCAGTTTCAGGAGCTGCCGCACATGGATCCGGGGACACACAGTTTGTTTCATCACAAAGAACTGGCAGAATTCCTGTTGCCCTTCTACAGTTGACCACTAGTGGCTGCTATTGTTCACCTTAATTATTGTGCTGCAGTCCGACTCTTTACCACTGGAGGCTGGTGTTATGTTCTGCAATTGCCCTTTACTAAGATGGCAGATTCTGAACCTGTGGAATCTATCTTGTTTCCTGTTTCCTACTTAAAGCCACATGGATCGCTCACTCATTGCTTGAGTATTGTGTCTAGCTGTTTTGTCTAGTTCCAGTCTCGAGCTCCTGAACTGTCTTACCCAGACTGTTCTCACCTATCTATGGATTGTTTCCTACAACTCCTTAGCTATATCCAAGAACATCTATAACCGCTTGCTGCTCCTGCTCGTGCTCCTTTGGCCAGCAGTGCTACGCCAGTATGGTAATTTTACTCAACAGTTCGTGTACAACATATTGCAACTCGTATTAATCGGGCACAACACTTTCCATTCCTCACATACACAGCTTAATACACCTCCATATTTTCCTTCCATTCTACGTGGATTATCCTTGCCAGCCCTGCTTCTGTCAGTCCCAAGGATTCCCAGCCCAGTCCAGCAGTACATCTGAGGACCATCACTTCTCCCAAACTCGTCTCCACATAAATCTTACTTTGTAGAGAAGGGATAAAGGGCTCGCCATAGCATTAGCATTGAACCTTGAGCTCCCGACGATACAGGAGTATATTCACTCAGGGAATAATAGTAAGGCTTTGAACAATGTGTACGTTCCTTGCTGTCCAGCTCTTGCTTCCTACACGAACTTCACATTGTCTCTATCTCACTAACTGTCAGGAAGTTCCCCTCTGCTTTTCTACCCCTCCCTTCCAATGGTGGGCTAGTCCCAAACACCAACTTCTACCCCTCACCAATGTCACTAACTACTGTCAGCTACCTTATCCTGCCTATGTTATGTCCTAAGCCATATACTATATCTTACCTTGTGCTATCCTATGCTGTATACTACTACATTATCTTAGCACACTCTACTGGGTGGGCCATTTATATGGATACACCTAAATTAAATGGGAATGGTTGGTGATATCAACTTCCTGTTGGATACTGGAAGCCTTTGCTAGCATTTCTTCTGCAGTGCTGCTATCAGTGTGTCAAGAAAGGCGGAAGAGGGTTGCATTGACAATCCAACACAATGGGCAGCACTTTGAACACATTTTATAAGTGGTCATAAACTAGTAAAAAACTCATGAAAGAATAAAGTTACATTAAAACCAAGCATACCATTGTTTTTCTTATGAAATTCTAAATAAGTTTGATGTGTCACATGACCCTCTTCCCATTGAAAAAAATAAAGTTGGATCCAAAATGGCTGACTTCAAAATGGCCACCATAGTCACCACCCATCTGGAAAAGTTTTCCCCCTCCCATATACTAATGTGCTATGAACAGGAAGTTGATATCACCAACCATTCCCATTTAATTTAGGTCCACCCTATATATCACAATACATTTCAATTCACATAATATCATATAACTTAACTACACAATGTATACCGAAAATTGCAGCACATAGTTTGCACTACCATGCAATTGGTGTCTTCAGGGGTAGGAACGCGATAGTACAGTAGACTTCCCTTACATTATAACATTGGAAATCAGTCAGAGTTCTAGCATATTGTTCTGTTTCTGCAAATGCAGGACAGCATGCTTTGCCATTTAAGAATGGTTTAAATAAATAGACACTCTTGTGGCCTTGGCTTCCACCTTTCTCAAGAAGGTATGTTTCTTAAACAAATGTTGCATGAATAAATTCAGGATGTGTGTCATGATGGGTGTAGTGTCCACATGGTACAAGGAATTCAAGAGAGTAGATTTCAAATGTATTTTATTCTTCTTCTTCCTCCAGCACACTGCATAACATGTTTCTCAGCAGACTAGAAACTGAAACTAAAAACTAAACCTCCCCAAATCACTTCCTGTCTCCAGCTCCCCGGTCACAAGACTTCCTTTTCTTAAATAGACAGATCTAAACATTATACATTACATTATCCCTCTTTTTTCTTTTTTTTTTTTTTTTTTTTTTTTATACTAACAACCTAAGAAGAAAATTTATAATGCAACAGTGCAAGAGAATGTCCAAGAAAGAAAAAAATAATAATTATATCTCTTCAATGAGTCTCGATGGAGCCCTTCTTTCTCGTGTAGGGTAATGTCTGTGTTCATTGGGGGTGTCCATCACCGACGGATCTGCTACCTCCTGTTGGCCGTCTCCACCGTCAGCTACCAAATCTTCCATCAGTGGGAGCCCATTACTAGTGTTGAGCCACCCCCGTAGTGTTCGAGTTCGGTTCGGTTCGTCGAACACCCGTGTGTTCGCCGAACTGTTCGTCGAACTGTTCGTCGAACACCTTCGAACACCGTTAAAACCAATGGCAGGCAAACAAAAACACATAGAAACACATAGAAAACACCTTCAAAGGTGTCCAAAAGCTGACAAACTGCTCAGAAGACACAACTAACACATGGAAAAGTGACAAGTACATATAGTCATGCGAAAAGAAAAGAGGTGGAGGAGTAAAAGGAGGGGGAGACACAGATATAGGCATGTCATGCCCTTCTAAAATCCAAAAAGTGAGAAGCCGAGACGGCCAGTCCGCTCCTGCCCGTGCCACCTCCGTGTCGCCGGGTTTGTGCCAGAGCCGCGGTGAACCCTGACGGCCAGCCCCCCTCTCCCAATACTGGTGCCTGTCCGCTGGTGGGTCGAGAGAGCCCCCCTGTGGTGGAGGCAGCTCTAAGCTTTTTAATTTAAATTGTCCCTCTAATTTGAATGAATACACTTTAAATCCATTTACAAGGATCTATTGGAGGGCAAGTCTCATGCCAGCAGCCGCGTAATTCCAGCTCCAGTAGCGTCCACTAAAGCTGCTGCAGTTAAAAAGCTTTTATAAGGATCGAGCTCGGCTGTCCACCGCAAGGCATCCTAGTGCCAGTCCCAGCCCCTATGCCTTGGGGTGCCTCCTGATGCTCTTCACTAAGTATCCCGTGGTCCCGAAGCATTTCCTTTGAAAAAATTAAGTGTCCAAACTACAGGTGGTGTAGCTTGCTTAACAGCCGGGATAATCCGCTGACTAGCAGACACTGCTACTAGGCACAAAGTATTTCCTGGGCTAGATGCAGTTAAAAATTTGTAAGTAGATACTCTCGTTGGATGCTGAGAAAGCATTCCATAGAGTCTCCTGGCACGCCATATATGATTCTCTTAAAAAGCTTGGGGTAGGGGTCTAGGGGACCCTTTTATAGCCAAAATCACGGCCCTGTATCACAATACGTCACCTAGGCTGAAGATAAATGGAACTGTAGCACCGAGGGCTCGGTTGCTACAGACGTATTGCACCTCACCCAGAGGTGTGATATCTCACTCTCAGATAAGGATGGAGTGTGGATCAGGACCCGACACCTGCATGCATTACACCACATTGCCGTGGGGCAGGGCGACCAATATGCCCCTGAGATGGGCACGACAGTCCCTGTCCCTGGCTGGAGTGGGGGGAGGGAACACTGAGGAAGGGGAACCCTGCAGTGCAGGAGCAGGGAGGAAGCAGTTCCTGGGTGCATTGAGAAGGGAGTATAAAAGGTGGGCACCATCTTAGTTCAGTGCAGAGAAGTCTGAGCAGAAGTGGCAGGGAGCAGGGGCTCTGCATGAGCTCTGCTCCGGAGGCGGGCCTAGTAACAGAGGCCCAGGCCTGCAAGAGGGAGAAGGAAGGAAGAGGAGCGGAGAAGGCTCCAGGAACGAGGAATGAAGGGATCCCAGGGGTGCGGACGGGCGAGTCGCCACCGCACGCCCGAATCCACCTGCGTGGAGGGGTCAGGCCAAAGGGGGAGACCGGTCCCCGAACTAGTGGAGGCAGGAAACGACCCTCAGCTAGAAACCGGAGGCTCTGACATTTTATGTGGCGCAGCCCCTTGCTCCACCCGCTAGGAAGGCACCACATAGGGTCAGGTAAACTGGCGCCAAGTTTACCAAGAGGAGGCCCGAGGCAGCCGGACAGAAGTGTTGGTAAGAAAGGCCAGACAAAGGACACACAAAGGGGGTCCTGTGAAGTGCTCCAAAGTTATCTGGGAGTTGTCTGAGCCCCTCACCTGGTGAGCACAGTACGACGTGGGCAGCCGTTACCTGCAGACGTGGTCTGGATAATAAGAACTGTGAGTAAAGGCCCTGAACTGCATCACTGACTCCGTGTCGTTACTGCTGCTGCCCTGCACCATCACCCCCATCCTCCGCATACACTGCCCTGAGGCTATACTCCTCCCGTGGGGAGTTATGCTACGCTCTGCTGCACCCACAACACCAGCCTTAGCGGTCTGCCCTGTAGCGGCGGTTCACTCTGACCGCAATCCACGGGTGGCGTAGTCGGACATTTAAACATCAAAACCACATAAATAGTTCCGCCACTGGTTTGACCGCCCTGAGCCACGGAACCGGATCGCCGCCACGAAGACTACAACCACCAGCATCCACCAAAAAGGGTCCGGCTCCGGGTGTCCCAAGGCCCAGGGGGTGCGTCAGAACATTTTCATCACCTTTCACAATCACCAATGGGACAAGGCAGGGATGTCCTCTGTCCCCTCTCTTATACATCCTAGTGACGGAGCACCTGCTCTCATCAATTCGCCATAACCCCAATATTAGGTGGATTGAGGTGGGAGGCACCGAGTACAAGTGCTCTCTATTTGCTGATGATGTCCTAGTATATATCACTCAATCACATATATCCATCCCTGCTGTTATGGCTGAAATAGATCACTTTGTTACATGGTAAAATTTTAAAATCAATGCAGCGAAGTCTGAGGCCCTCGATGTCTCCCTCCCTAAATCCATATAGGATTCCATCCAGTCCAACTTTCCCTTTGCCTGGCCCTCACAGGGTATGAAATACTTAGGAATTCCTATTCATAGAGACCTCTCCCATCTATGTTATCTTAATTTTGGGCCCTTTATTGAACAATTCCATACAGACCACGGTTGGCAAGTTAGAACTGTAAGATTCACTACGTGAACCACTGGTGTTTTGTGGAAAAGCACATGTACACCGCGTTCCAAATTATTATGCAAAAAGTGTTTAGGAGTGATAAAGGAAGAATTTGTTTGTTTGTCAGTTAAACTCATTGATGGTGATGTGTGTCAGGGCTCTTTATATCACTGTAAGCAATTGCAGACACCTGTGCTAATTAGTTTGGCAGGTGTGTCCAATGAAAGGCAAGACTACTTAAGAAGGCTCTCTCACATTATTAAGCAGCCTACATTTTCTGCCAAAATGGGAAAGAAAAAGGATGTGTCGGCTGCTGAGAAGCAACAAATTGTGGTGTGTTTAGGTCAAGGCATGACTACAATCAACATTGTGCGATGATCAGGATGAAGTGTCTTGGCAATCAAGAAGTATGTAGCTGATTCACAGTACACACATGTGCGTGCTGATAAGGGCAAATTGAGGACTCTTTCCTACAGGCAATTACGTCAGGTTGAAAGAGCAGCGGCAAAAAAGCCTTGTCATAGCAGCAGACAAGTTTTTGAAGCTGCTTGTGCCTCCAACGTCCCCCGAACAACAAGATGCAGGGTCCTTCAGAGGTTTGCAGCTGTGCATACGCCATCCTGTCGACCTCCTCTATCCACTTCACACAAGCAGAAACGGCTCCAGTGGGCCAAACATTACATGAAGACTGATTTCAAAACTGTTTTGTTCACGGATGAGTGCCGTGCAGCGCTCGATGGTCCAGATGAATGGAGTGGAGGATGGCTGGTTGATGGACACCCCACGCAAACACGGCTACAGCGCCAACAAGGAGGAGGTGGAGTAATGTTTTGGGCTGGAATCATGGGGAGAGAGATTGTCGGCCCCTTTAGGATCCCTGAAGGCGCTAAAGATGAACTCCATAATGTATGTGGATTTTCTCAAACAGCACTTCCTGCCATGGTTCAAGAAGAAGAACCGTGTATTTCACAGCAAGATCATTTTTCTGCATGATAATGCACCATCTCATGCTGCACATAAAACATCTGCATCTCTGGCTGATATGGGCATAAAAGGGGACAAACTTATGGTGTGACCCCCATGCTCCCCTGACCTCTACCCCATTCAGAACCTTTGGAGCATCATTAAAAGGAGTGTCTATGATGGCGGGAGGCAGTTCACATCTAAGCAACAGCTCTGGGAGGGTATTCTGTCCTCATGCAAAACAATTGAAGCAGAAACCATCCAAAACCTGACAAATTCAATGGACGAGAGAGTTCAGAAGCTCCTTTCGAACAAGGGGTCCTATGTGAAAATGTAACATCACCTAGAATAAAGTTTTGAGTTGAAAACTGTTTGATTTCAGTTTCTAACAACCTGCTAATGCTTATAATTTCAAAAATGACCATTTTTTTGGTCTTTATTAAAATGAAAAGGTTGATCGAAAAGTTTGGGGGATCTAAGAGTGTGGCAACCCAGTAGTCATGATTACTTCGAATTCTGACAATATGAGGGTCATGCTGCAGGTAGTGCAGCAAGAAGGCACTTATGTGTCTTGCGCATCTCGGAGCCCCAAAATTATTTTCCGGGCTAGATGCAGCTAAAAATTATTTTTAATTTTAAATCTGGTGAAGCTTATTATAGATGGCCTAATAGGATCAGTGCTGCACACTGCTACAAAGCCCAAATTATTTTCCAGTCAAGATACAGATAAACATGATTAGTAATTTGAAAGCTTAAAACGGTTGGTAGGGTGATTTTAACCAATCATCAAGCTTTTACTCTCCCCAGGATGACACAGGGGTAGAAAAGTCGTTTCGGATCCATGATTTGTTCATCTTTATGAACGTGAGTCTGTCTACATTATCAGTGGAGAGCTGCGTGCGCTTATCTGTCAGCACACTACCAGCAGCGCTGAACACACGTTCAGACAGAACGCTGGCTGCGGGGCATGACAAGATCTCCAAGGCGTAAGTGGCTAGCTCCGGCCATTTATCCAGATTGGAAGCCCAAAAAGAGCAAGGGTCCAGTGACACAGTCGTGGCTTCAATGTTTACTTGGAGATACTCCTGTACCATCGTCTCTAGGCGTTGACTATGTGTCAGACTTCTTGTCTCCTGTGGCCTTGCAAAGGATGGGCTTAAAAAGTGGTGAAATGATTCCGCAAAATTGATGTTACCAGCAGATACTGTGGTTCTGTTACGGTTTGAGTGCTGAACACTTGACGGTCCCACGGTTGGCAAGTTGGAACTGTGAGATTCACTACGTGCACCACTGGTATTTTGTGGAAAAGCACATGTAAGATTCTGCAACAGTCTCTGCTGATACTCCTGCATGCGTGCATCCCTTTCTATGGCAGGAATAATTTCTGCAAATTTACTTTTGTACCGGGGATCTAACAGTGTGGCAACCCAGTAGTCAGGATTATTTCTAATTCTCACAATTCGAGGGTCATGTTGCAGGTAGTGCAGCAAGAAGGCACTCATGTGTGTTGCGCATCCAGGAGCACCAAGTCCCTGTTGTGTTGGTGGCGAGGTAACAATCATGCTTCCTTCCTCTGTCCTCTCCCCCCAACCTCGCACAACAGAAATGTGATCAAGGTCTCCCTCATCTGATGAGTCTTCCATCAGTTCGTCCTCCACTTCTTCCTGGGCTCCTGCACCTTCCTCACTAGTTTGGCTGCTACCATGCGCCCTGGTTAAACCATCTCCCCCACCCTCACATGCCTGCCGCCTTGGTGCTGCCGACCGTCTGGACCTTGCAGATGTTAGCCCTTCCGCATACAACTCCTCCTCCTCTACTTCCTCCACCTCCTCTTGTGCCACCACCTGACTCCGAATTCTGTTTAACATGTGCTCCAGCATGTAAATCACCGGAATAGTCATGCTGATAATGGCATCGTCAGCACTAAACATCTTCGTCGCCATTTCAAAACTGTGCAGAAGGGTGCATAGGTCCCTGATCTGAGACCACTCCTCCAGCGTGATTTGCCCCACCTCTGAATCTCGTTGGCCCACGCTATACGTCAGAACGTATTGCACCAGGGCTTGTCGGTGCTGCCACAGTCGCTGCAACATGTGCAGAGTTGAATTCCACCGGGTAGGCACATCGCATTTTAGCCGGTGAAGTGGCAGGCCCAACGACTTCTGTAGAGATGTAAGTCGCTGAGCTGCGGGATGCGAACGGCGGAAGTGAGCACACAGCGACCGTGCCCTCTGCAGAAGGCCATCTAGTCTGGGATAGTGGGCTAAAAATTGCTGGACAACCAGGTTCAACACGTGAGCCATACAAGGCACGTGTGTGACATTGCCCCGGCGAAGGGCCGCACCCAGGTTTGCAGCATTGTCGCACACGGCCTTCCCTGGTTTCAGGTCCAGTGGAGACAACCATTCATGAAATTGGTTCTCCAGAGCTGACCACAACTCCTCAGCTGTGTGACTCACATTTCCCAGACATTTTAATGAAAAAACCGCCTGATGACGTTGAGCCCTACTGCCAGCATAGTAAGGAGGTGTGCAGGATCCCTTCTGCGCAGTTAGAAAGCTTGTGGCATGACCAGACAGGCTTTGGGTGCAGGTGGAAGAGAGGAGGTTGAGGAGGCAGAAGCAGTGGAGGAAAAATGACATAAAGAGGATTGACGCACAACTCGTGGGGACGGCAAGACTTGGACAGCAGCCCCTTGTCCTGCTGTCACCATAGTTACCCAGTGCCCAGTCAGCGACATGTAACGCCCCTGTCCATGCCTACTCGTCCAAGTGTCTGTGGTGAAATGCACCCTGTCACACACAGAGTTTCTCAAAGAAGCGGTGATGTTGTGTGCGACATGCTGGTGGAGCGCAGGCACACCTTTCTTTGAGAAGTAGTGCCGACTGGGCATCTGGTACTGGGGCACTGCGACGGACATAAGGTCTCGAAAATCCTCTGTGTCCACCAGGCGGAAAGGCAGCATTTCTGTAGCCAAGAGCTTGCAGATGGTGAAATTCAACCTCTTAGCTTTCTCATGGCTAGGAGGAAATGGTCTTTTACTTGTCCACATCTGAGGGACCGAGGGCTGGCTATTGTGCTTAGACGGGGTTGATAAGGGTGTCCCCGGCAAACTGCCGGTCTGTGAGGAAGATGCAGGTGGACATGTTAGGTTGCCTTGATCCAAAGGTGGTGCTATCGATGTCGGACAGTGCTCAAGACCAGCTGGTGTTACCACCTCCAAAGAAAATGATGACCTGCCAATCACGCTGGCTGTTGCGGGTAAAGAGGTGGCAGGTCTGCGCCCCAAAACAGGTGTGACTGCTGTCCCCCCAGTCACAGAGGATGAAGAGGCCGCGGATGCACAAGATATGGCAGACGGTGGTTGGCCCGGCTGGCTAGACCGCATTGTAGCACACTGAGCTTCCCACTGCAACTTATGCTTCATGTCCATGTGCCGGTTCATGCATGAAGTACTCAAACTATGTATTTTTTGGCCTCTACTTAGCTTTTGCTGACAAAGGTTACAGATAACACGAGTTGGGTCATCTTTATCGATCTGAAAAAATGCCCAGGCTATGCAAGGCTTAGCACCCATGCGACCTGAAGAGCCACCACGACTTGTGGTGAGAGGCAGAGTTGTGTTTGAGGATGCAGTTGTTGACGTGCTTCCAGTACTACGTCTCTGTCCAGGAAGGCGCAACCTGACCTCGTCGTCACTAGCATCTTCCTCCACCTCCTCTGCTGACCTCATCTCTTGGCTGACTGTGGGTTGACAGTAAGTGGGATCTCCGACCTCATCATCATCACCCTGTGCGTTATCACACCCGTCGTCCTCAGAGCCAACCTGTTCCTGCCCTGACAAAAAACTAAAGTTGTCGCTCCAATCAGGTATTTGAGTCTTATCATCGTCTTCCTCATTGTCTCCACCAACAGGAGTTACAGTTTGGGAATGAGGGTCTACATTATGGTCAGAACCTTCTGCGTCTGGTCCTGGATCCGACTCATAAAGATTCTGGGCATCAGTGCAGATCATTTCCTCGTCTGGATTCACAGAAGCGCTGGAGTCGACCTCTGATTCCCAGGCTATAGTATGAGTAAACAGCTCTGCAGACTCAACCATCTGTTCTACCTCATACTCAGACGGGCAGCTGGAGATTTGGGAGCTGTGAGGAAGCAAGTGCGATTTGGGTGACACCTTTGAGGACTGGAGTATTTGTGATGTTGAAGTTGATGTGGAGGAGAGCCCACTTAAAGGAGCACTTGATATCCGTTGAAGCACCTGCTGTTTTTGTGCCTCATCTGGAATTTGTAGCGATTGGCGTGGCCGTAAGAAAGGGATCTTATCACATTGTCCGCTAAAAGAAGTAGACATTTTAGTTTGGCTGGAAGATGGTCTTTCTTCTGCACCTACCCCACGGACACAACCTTTTTTCCCCTTCCCAACACGCCTATTCCCCTTTCCACCAGCAGCAGGCCTTTTTCCACTCATTTTGGTGGTTAACTAATTCACAACTCTGGAGTTGTTTGCACAAAAAAACAATGGATGGTAACCGAGCAGAGCTGAGTGGCCAAACTGTGGTATTAGGCCAAAACTATTGGCTGGGTTAGATGCAGAAAAAAATTATTTTTAATTTGCAACCTGATGGAGGTCAGTATAGATGGACTAATAGACCAAGTCCCACACACCGCTAGAAGCCCAAATATTTTTTCAGAGCTAGATGCAGAAAATTTTTTTATTCAATTTGCAACCTGATGGAGGTCAGTATAGATGGACTAATAGACCAAGTCCCACACACTGCTAGAAGCCCAAATATTTTTTCAGAGCTAGATGCAGAAAAAAATTATTTTTAATTTGCAACCTGATGGAGGTCAGTATAGATGGACTAATAGACCAAGTCCCACACACTGCTAGAAGCCCAAATATTTTTTCAGAGCTAGATGCAGAAAAAAATTATTTTTAATTTGCAACCTGATGGAGGTCAGTATAGATGGACTAATAGACCAAGTCCCACACACCGCTAGAAGCCCAAATATTTTTTCAGAGCTAGATGCAGAAAAAAATTATTTTTAATTTGCAACCTGATGGAGGTCAGTATAGATGGACTAATAGACCAAGTCCCACACACCGCTAGAAGCCCAAATATTTTTTCAGAGCTAGATGCAGAAAAAAATTATTTTTAATTTGCAACCTGATGGAGGTCAGTATAGATGGACTAATAGACCAAGTCCCACACACCGCTAGAAGCCCAAATATTTTTTCAGAGCTAGATGCAGAAATTTTTTTTATTCAATTTGCAACCTGATGGAGGTCAGTATAGATGGACTAATAGACCAAGTCCCACACACTGCTAGAAGCCCAAATATTTTTTCAGAGCTAGATGCAGAAAAAAATTATTTTTAATTTGCAACCTGATGGAGGTCAGTATAGATGGACTAATAGACCAAGTCCCACACACTGCTAGAAGCCCAAATATTTTTTCAGAGCTAGATGCAGAAAAAAATTATTTTTAATTTGCAACCTTATGGAGGTCAGTATAGATGGACTAATAGACCAAGTCCCACACACCGCTAGAAGCCCAAATATTTTTTCAGAGCTAGATGCAGAAAAAAATTATATTCAATTTGCAACCTGCTGGACGTCAGTATAGAAGGACTAATAGAACAAGTCCCACACACTGCTAGAAGCCCAAATATTTTTTCAGAGCTAAATGAAGAAAAAAATTATTTTTAATTTGCAACCTGATGGAGGTCAGTATAGATGGACTAATAGACCAAGTCCCACACACTGCTAGAAGCCCAAATATTTTTTCAGAGCTAGATGCAGAAAAAAATTATTTTTAATTTGCAACCTTATGGAGGTCAGTATAGATGGACTAATAGACCAAGTCCCACACACCGCTAGAAGCCCAAATATTTTTTCAGAGCTAGATGCAGAAATTTTTTTTATTCAATTTGCAACCTGATGGAGGTCAGTATAGATGGACTAATAGACCAAGTCCCACACACTGCTAGAAGCCCAAATATTTTTTCAGAGCTAGATGCAGAAAAAAATTATTTTTAATTTGCAACCTGATGGAGGTCAGTATAGATGGACTAATAGACCAAGTCCCACACACTGCTAGAAGCCCAAATATTTTTTCAGAGCTAGATGCAGAAAAAAATTATTTTTAATTTGCAACCTGATGGAGGTCAGTATAGGTGGACTAATAGACCAAGTCCCACACACTGCTAGAAGCCCAAATATTTTTTCAGAGCTAGATGCAGAAAAAAATTATTTTTAATTTGCAACCTGATGGAGGTCAGTATAGATGGACTAATAGACCAAGTCCCACACACTGCTAGAAGCCCAAATATTTTTTCAGAGCTAGATGCAGAAAAAAATTATTTTTAATTTGCAACCTGATGGAGGTCAGTATAGATGGACTAATAGAACAAGTCCCACACGCTGCTAGAAGCCCAAATATTTTTTCAGAGATAAATGAAGAAAAAAATTATTTTTAATTTGCAACCTGATGGAGGTCAGTATAGATGGACTAATAGAATGATGCTATGCCCAAAAGATTTTACTTCACTAGGTGCAGTAAAAAAATTGGTATTCTATACACCGGTGGTATATCTTGCAACACAGATAGGCTACTCCACTGACTAACACACTCTGCAATAGGCCAAAAAGGATTAGCTTTGCTAGATTCAGCCAAATGCTGTGAAAAAAACTTGCACAGCACTGGTACAGACCTGCCTGGCAAAAACTGATAGGAACTGATGTAACCTAGTCCTGAAAAGGACTCCAATTACAATTAGTCTTTACTCCCACAATCTATCTATTTAAGAGCACAGACCTGCCTGATAAAAGTCGTAGGAAATGCTGTAACCTAGTCCTTAAAAGGACTGCAATCACAACTATTCCCTACTCCCAAGCTATCTGTATATTTGTGCGAAAATTGGCTTGAAATTAACAAGGTATAGCGCACACAGCAACAGCGGTGCCGTCTAACACGCAGCTGCAGCAGTGAGAAAATGGTGGCGACGGGGAAAATGGCTTGGTCTTATAGGGCAAGGACATGTGACATACACTGCCAATCACACATGCCCTTGCTTGTGTGAAAAAAAGCACTTCGCTCCGTGTGTGCGCTGCTGATAGGCTGACAGATTGCACCTCCCCACTGCAAATGCGGGAAAGAGAAAAAAAAATGGAGATCTTCATTGTTCCTGCAGAGATCCATCCCCTGCCCCTCCCCCCGCCCCGCTGTACACTCAAACTGCGTATTAACATTAATTTTCATCATTACTGAGAAAAAATCCAGTTATGATTTTGGTGCACGAACAGTTATCGAACATAACCTCGAACAGCCGAATTTTTCTCAAATTGTTCGTGTTCGCCGACCGGCTCGAACACCGCCCAAAACAGCTCGAATTTGAGATTGGCGAACAGTTCGAGTAGAACAACGCTCATCTCTACCCATTACCATTGTTCTGCGGTATGATTTTAAAATGTGAGAAATTTCTGGTTATGGAGTGTCCCTCCCGCTCAGCCTTGACCATGTTGCCTTTTCGCTCAGTAACATTATATTTTGCAGGACTATATACAGCTGAGGTTTTGTTGGTTGATCTTTGACGCACAACAACGATATCACCTCTTTTGATGGCATTTGGCTGTGCCCTTCGCCGTCTGTCTGCATAATGTTTCATGGCTTGTTTGTTAAAGAAATCCGTTGATCGCACTGAAGAGTCAATTGGTAAGGGATGGCTGGTCACATCAGGGATCCGTATACGAGGCGTTCTGCTGAACATTAGATGGGATGGAGCAGCATTAGTGGTGGAATATGGCGTATTGCGGTAATTGCACATGAATTTGTATAAAAACTGTTTCAGTGGGGTGTGCTCCAGACTAGCTGCCTTGATTCGCTTCCCCATATTGCGCAGGAAACGCTCTACAATTCCATCGGCTTGCGGCCAGCAAGGTGTGATTTTCCTGTGGCTGAACCCCAAGTATTCAGAAAATTGTGTGAACACATGTCCATTGAATGGAGGTCCATTGTCTGTTTTGACCACTCTTGGAATGCCATATGCAGAGAATATGTCGTCTAGTTCTTATATGACACTATTAGCAGACATTGTAGGGATGAATGAAATGACAGGGTATCTAGAATATTCATCAATTGTTACTAGAATATATTGGCCATTTGGTAATGGTCCATATATGTTGACTGCCACTTCCTCCCAGACAGCAGTGGGTAACAGAGACATTTGTAATGGTTCTAAGTTTGATGATGGAGTAATTAGTTGACAAGTGGAGCAGTGTCTAATCTTCTCTTCCACCAATTTATCCATATTTGGGAACCACACTTTTTCTCTGAGTAACTTTTTTGTGCCAACAATTCCTAGATGACCTTCGTGTGCTACTTGTATGACTAAGTTGCGCAAGGCCTTAGGTACAACCAGTTTGGTACCTCGAAGGATAAGGTGTTCTTCAGTGACTGACAATTCCTCACGTACATTTGAGAATAATTTTAATTCTTTCAGAACAATCCCAGAGCTGGGAAATTTTTCCTTTAGAATTTCATTCCACCTTTGATTTTGAATGATTTGTATTAAGGCACAGAGTGTCTTGTCACTTGTTGTATTCACAAACTGATCAACAGAAAGTGCTTTTGGCACTGTGTGAGCTGCAACAAAATGTATGTATTCTTCAATGGAGAAATGTACAGGTAGATCATCATTCGTAGGATGCCTTGAGAGATAATCAGCCGGATTACTGTATTTTCCAGGTTTGTGAACAATTTTAGAATTGTAGTCCTGTGGACGTAGACCCCATCGTTCGATCCGTGCAGGCATTTTAGCTCTGGGATTTCCAAAAATTGTGAGGAGGGCTTGATGATCTGTGACAATGGTGAAGGGAGCTCCATAGAGAAATAAGTGAAAGTGTTCACATCCCCAGACAACTGCGAAGCTTTCTTTTTCAGGTTGTGAATATTTTCTTTCAGTGTTTGTTAAGTTTTTACTTGCATAAGAAATTATGTCAGGATTTTGATGGTCATCCTTGTATTGTGCTAAAATGGCACCCAGTCCCATGGGACTGGCGTCCACAATCAGTTTGATTCGAAGAGTTGGATCGAAATAGGCCATGGTTGTTGTTGAGCAGAGTTCGTTCTTAATTGTGTCAAAAGAGGCCTGACAGTCTTGGGACCATTGAAAAACACAACTTTGTTTTTTAAGTTCCCTTAATGGAATGCTGATTGTTGAAAAATTTGGAATGTATCTAGCACAGTAGCTTGCCATTCCAAGAAAAGAGCGCACTTCACTGGCATTCTGTGGAATTGCAGCTGCTCTGATAGATTCCACGTTCTTGGGATCAGGTTGTACTCCTTCCGCCGAGAAAATGTGACCATAGAACTCCAATGAACTTTTATCAAATTTGCATTTCTCTTTGTTTAAAGTGAGTCCAGCAGACAGAAGGCACGATTGTGTTCAGCTTGAGTTTTCTCAAAAACGAATATGTCATCACTGTAATTAAAAGCATTTGGAATGTGTTGGATGACGCTTCTTATCGTATCTTCAAAAATTTCAGCTGCTGAGCAGACCCCAAAAGTCAATCTCTTGTATCTTCTGAGACCCACATGGGTGGAAAATGTTGTCAAGTATCTGGATTCTGGACTCAGTTCTAATTGATGATAGCCCTTATTGAGGTCAAGCTTTGAAAAGACTGTTGCTCCATTTAATAAGTGAATGATGTCATCAATTGTGGGTGAGATATGTCTGTCTCTCTGAATAGCGGTGTTGGGCAGGCGCATATCAACACACAGTCTCACCTGCTCTGGAGTCTTTGGTTTTGGAACTACGACAAGTGGAGAAACCCACGGAGTGGGACCGGTAACAGTTTCAATAACGTCCTCATCCATGAGCAATTGGAGTTCCTTTTCTACCTTCCTTCTCAGGTGAAATGAAATATGCCTGTGAGCCTGGGCTACTGGATGGACACTGTCATCCACATGAAGATGCACTTGAGAGTCCTTTAGTTTTCCCAATCCACTAAATAGGGAGGGAAAGCTGTTCACCATGGCTTGTACATCCAGATCCGCAGGATTGGTTATGGTATGAATAATCTGGATGAGTCCTAGTTTCAAGGCAGTGTGATAACTGAGAAGACAGCCTCCCGATCCTTGCAATGTATGAAAAGTGGTTTTCTGCCTGTTTTCTTCATAGTTAAGTTCAGCGTCAGATTGTCTCATTGTAACTAGAGGTATTTTAGATCCGTATGGAAAGATCTTAGTATGCAGTTGCTGTAGGACTGGCTTTGTTTTCAATTGTTCATATGCATTGCTGTCTATGATATCCACTGAAGCTCCCGTAGCTATTGTAAAAGTGATATCAGTGTTGCAGAGGGCGAGCGTGATACAGGGAGACTGTACTGAGCCAGTGACAGAGGTAGTGAACACATAATTCTCAGCCACCGACATTTCTTCTATATCCTGATTCACCATCTTTACATTTGCGGGCTTTGTCATAGGTAGAGGAGACTTATTGTGCGCTGACTTGCAGACAGCTGCAAAATGGTTCCCTTTTCTGCATGTTTGTCCCATAGCTGGACATTTGTTCAGGTGGTGAGGGAAATCTTTTCCACATCTATAGCATTTCTTCTGTTTCGGGGCTTATTTGTCTTGTGTACTTTTATGTTTGAGATTATGCACATGTAAATTATCCCCATTCTCCATGGCGGTGGCCTGATGATCTGCTATCTCTATAGCACGGGCCATCTTGAGCAAATCATGCAGAGAGAGATCCTGCTGCAAACCTTTACGTCTTATATTATTAGACGAGCAGGTGACAATTACTTGAGCTAGAATTTCATCATCTACGTCCGTAAATGCACATCCATGTGCTAGCTCTTTTAGCTGTGTAACATAGGTGTCTATGGATTCTTCTGGAAGCTGCTTAGCAATCCTGAACTTGTATCTTTCATATCTGATGTTTTGTTTGGGGTTGAAGTAGTCAGTGAGAGCTTTGGCGCAGTTGCTGTATGTATCTGTCACTGCTGCAGGTAACATGCCGTATATGTCATAGACTCCTGTGCCCGCGCAATGCAGGAGCATGGCTCTCTTTCTTTTCTCCTTTTTTATGTCCATAGCTTCAAAGAAGTTCTCAAACCGGTTTAGCCATTTTCTCCAGTTATGAGAGAGATTAATGACATCAGTCATATCAAACTGTGGGAAGGTGTGCAAGTAGTCAGCCATGATGGAGTCTCTCAGTGACGCGGACGTGTGAAGCGGTAAAGTAGTGGTCAGTACTCACAGCAGCAGGTGATTCAAACCCATCCTCGTCGCCAGTTGTAGTGTCCACACGGTATAAGGATTTCAAGAGAGTAGATTTCAACTGTATTTTATTCTTCTCCTTCTTCCTCCAGCACACTGCATAACATGTTTCTCAGCAGACTAGAAACCGAAACTAAAAACTAAACCTCCCCAACTCACTTCCTGTCTCCAACTCCCCAGTCACAAGACTTCCTTTTCTTAAAGAGACAGATCAAAACATTATACATTACAATGGGAACATGAGTTACTTTGTCCTAATATAAGGCAGCTAGATTTTTTCAGGGATTGTTGCTCATGACATGCTCCAAGCCGAAGTTGACAGGTGAGATTTGCTGTTTTATGCACAGCAGCAGCTCATTGACTGTATGGCTTTTGTCCTCTATGCTTTCAAGTTGTGAAACCATTTAGTAGAATATTATCTTGCATTAAGGAAAACACTGAGGCAGTATGTGAAATCAACATTGTATCCTGTGGTTGATGGGGATGAGATTATGTTTGTTAAGAAACGTAGCTCCCAGTCATGTAGGGTTCACCAGTCACCACCTGTCCTTGCTATGGTGTTGCAGTGCTGCCACTCAAAACATTCTCACAGTGCATTATCCCTTAATGTATTAGAAACAATTTAGCCCTTTCTGACCTGCTCTTCACAAGGGCCCCACATACAGAGAAGTGTTGACTCAGCAGGGAGTGCACGCTGGTCACCTGATCATACTTGCAGTTGGCAACCATTCACTGTACAAGTACTTTAGCAATTAGGAAACACTGATTTTCCTGCTATTTTGCCAATCCAATCTCACTAAAAATTTCTGAACAATTTTGGAAAAAAAATACATTTTTTTGTTAATTTCACTTGTGCAGTTCAAAGAATTTTGGTTTGATAATTTTCAACAATTCACTATTTTTCTCTTTCTGATCTGCCCTAAGCAGGGGCTGAACACACATGGAAGTGTTGACTTTGCAGGTAGCAGAAAGGGTTCCCTTGGTCCGACATACGATCGGCAACCATTAGCTGTGTAAAAGCTTTATTGATTTTTCCTTCTACTATGCCAAGTCCACCTCTCCAAAAATTTCTAAACAATTTTGGAAAAAAATTACGTTTTTTAAAAAAAACATTTCACTTGTGAAGTTCAAAAGAATTTTGGTTCTTAATTTTTAACAACTTTGCCCTTTCTAACAATTTTTCTCTTTCTGATCACACATGGAAGTGTTGACTTTGCAGGGAGTGGAAACAGTTCTATTGGTCAAACATACAGTTGTCAACAGTTTGCTGTGTAAAAGTTTCACTTACAGTGGGTACAGAAAGTATTCAGACCCCTTTAATTTTTTCACTCTTTGTTTCATTGCAGCCATTTGATAAATTCTAAAAAGTTAATTTTTTTCTCATTAATGTACACTTTGCACCCCATCTTGACTGAAAAAAAAGAACAGAAATGTAGAAATTTTTGCAAATTTATTAAAAAAGAAAAACTGAAATATCACATGGTCATAAGTATTCAGACCCTTTGGTCAGTATTGAGTAGAAGCGCCCTTTTGAGCTAGTACAGCCATGAGTCTTCTTGGGAATGATGCAACACATTTTTCACACCTGGATTTGGGGATCATCTGCTATTCTTCCTTGCAGATCCTCTCCAGTTCCGTCAGGTTGGATGGTGAACGTTGGTGGACAGCCATTTTCATTTCTCTCCAGGGATGCTCAATTGGGTTTGGGTCAGGGTTCTGGCTGGGCTAGTCAAGAATGGTCACAGAGTTGTTCTGAAGCCACTCCTTTGTTATTTCAGCTGTGTGCTTAGGGTCATTGTCTTGTTGGAAGGTGAACCTTCCGCCAAGTCTGAGGTCCAGAGCACTCTGGAAGAGGTTTTCATCCAGGATATCTCTGTACTTGGCCGCATTCATGTTTCCTTCAATTGCAACCAGTCGTCCTGTCCCTGAAGCTGAAAAACACCCCCATAGCATGATTCTGCCACCACAATGTTTCACTGTTGGGATTGTATTGAGCAGGTGATGAGCGGTTGCCTGGTTTTCTCCACACATACCACTTAGAATTATCACTAAAAAGTTCTATCTTCATCTCATCAGACTAGAAAATCTTATTTCTCATAGCCTGGGAGTCCTTCATGTGTTTTTGAGTAAACACTATTCAGGCTTTCATATGTCTTGCACTGAGGAGAGGCTTCCATCTGGCCACTCTGTCATAAAGGCCCGACTGGTGGAGGGCTGCAGTGATAGTTGACTTTTTGAAACTTTTTCCCATCTCCCTACTGCATCTCTGGAGCTCAGCCACAGTGATCTTGGGGTTCTTCTTTACCTCTCTCACCAAGGCTCTTCTCCCATGATTTCTCAGTTTGGCTGGATGGCCAGGTCTAGGAAGACTTCTGGTGGTCCCAAACTTCTTCCATTTAAGGATTATAGAGGCCACTGTGCTCTTAGGAGCCTTGAGTACTGCAGAAATTCTTTTGTAACCTTGGCCAGATCTGTGCCTTGCCACAATTCTGTCTCTGAGCTCCTTGGGCAGTTCCTTTGAGCTCATGATTCTCATTTGGTCTGACATGCACTGTAAGCTGTGAGGTCTTATATAGACAGGTGTGTGCCTTTCCAAATCAAGTTCTATCAGTTTAATTAAACACAGCTGGACTCCAATGAAGCAGTAGAACCATCTCAAGGAGGATCACAAGGAAATGGACAGCATGTGACTTAAATATGAGTGTGAGCAAAAGATCTGAATACTTATGACCATGTGATATTTCAGTTTTTCTTTTTAATAAATTTGCAAAAATTTCTAAATTTCTGGGTTTTTTTCAGTCAAGACGGGGTGCAGAGTGTACATTAATGAGAAAAAAATGAACTTTTTAGAATTTACCAAATGGCTGCAATGAAACAGAGTGAAAAATTTTAAGGGGTCTGAATACTTTCTGTACTCACTGTATTTTCCTGCTAATATACCAATTTCTAAACAGTTTCGGAAAAAAATTATAATTAAGAAAAAATTACTCATCAAGTTCTATAAATTTTGGTTGGATAATTTTCAATAATTTTGTACTTTCCAGATCAAGGTGCTACTGGAAAAATTCTACCAAGATGTAATTGCAATAATATTTAATTTCAATAAAAATTTTGGTTAAAAAAATATTGTTGCATTTTGTGCCCATAAATGGCAGCAATGACTTTGTGGTACAATAAATAATGGTGGCTAGGTATCGTCTATTGATTATGATGCGCACGCAATTCTTTCACAAAAGGTAATACAATATAGGAGATTGTGATTTTCACTATATCCTTTAATTCTACAGCATTGCAGTATATATAGCACAAATGATTGCAGCTTCAAATGCACTATAGGGACTAAAAAATACAAGTCACGGATCTCGGAAAATGCCAACACAAACCATTTCTTATTTTACAAATTTAAGATTTTTTTTAAGCCAATTACATAATTAAAAAAGACCATACACTTCCCAGGTAAATCTTATTGCCGGCTCATTATTACTGTAATAAAAAAAACAGAAAAACAATGATGGAATTGTGTTTTTTTCACTATTACTAAATTTTACTACATTATGATAAAGTGACTAGTGTCATTAAACACTACAACTTCTCACACAGAAAAATAAAAACATCTATAGAAAAGGGTAGTAACCAATACACTTAAACTATTGAAAAGTAGTCAGCCATACAAAACTCAATCATAGAAATACTTATATAAGTTTTTACATAAATGGATAATCATCTGTCTATAAGAGTCACTGAAGTGCTAGTGCATGATGAATAATGCAATGATTCATCCATAATACCATTATAAATAAAATAATATTGATAAATAATGTCAATTGATAGTACAAAAACACTTCTGGTTTGCTTCATACTACACTCTTCTGTAAATTTACGAGTGTGAATTACATCTTACATGCTCGGTCATCACACCTTATTCATGGAGCTATGGTTATCCCGAAAGGACAATTTACTAGAGTTCGGAGGATTTGTGAGGATCCAGTTGAGTTTGAACAACAGGCAAATGACTTCAAAAAGTGATTTTTACAAAAAGGATGTCAGTCTAAAAATATTGATCAAGGCTATCAAGCTACAAAACAATACCAACATAATACCCCTTTCTTTATTCTAATACAAGTAAGAACTGACAAAAAATCCAAAAACGAACAGGTTAGTTTAATTGCAGGCTTACATAGTCATTGGTATGAGATGCAACACTTCAGAAATACTGGCCAATTTTATTGCAAAACAAGGATGTTAAACAATTTATCAATTACGGACAGACATGAACAGACGCTACATGACCACCTTGTCCACAGGCGATATCCTTCACATAGCCTACATACCTTACCAATCCCGTTGACCAAAATGAGATTTCTCATTCTATTTGGACTGTTCTGCCTGTAGATTTATGATAAAAAACTAAAAGATTTCTGAACTCCCATGGACAGAAAGGACATAACATTGTACGCTATATTAACTGGCATGCAGTTATAATGTGGCGTGGGACGGAAGCCGTGGGTGAGGCACTAGTCTGTGCTACCCTGGCACGATACATGAAAGTGGAGGTCCTGGCTGGTGTGTGGATTTGTTCTGTGAGGATTATGAAGGTGCAGGCCACATGTAACTATTGTTGTGGAATTGCCAGGACTAGATGGGTCACAGTTCAATGAGGGAGACCACCATTCAAAAATAAAATCTTTACTGAATGTTATCTTGATAAGGGTTCCATAAAAGGGATAGCGGGTGCACAGTCTTATGAACATTTTCTTACATTTCCTTTCCTTTATGAGCATTTTCCACACAGTTTCCTTCCTCAGTAGTTTACTCCAGGGCTCTCTATGTCTGTTTCTCCCTACTTCACCACAACCCAGCTTTAACACAACAGTCCTGATCAACAAGTGTCATCTACTTGTTCTGTGGTTCCATGTCCTCTTTTCCCCTGTGCTTGCCACTATGGCTGGTAAATATGATGCTCTGGAACTTACGCCCGGGACACTCCACTCGTCCCATGCACTCAGTCCTGCTTAGGCCCCTTACCTTTCAGCATTATAAATTTGGGGCCTAGTGGCTGGGCGTCCTCTCCTAGGACCCGTTTCCAGAAGGCCACTCTGTCTCTTAGTCACTTGTAATCCGGCTCTTGTTATCCCTTCTCTGTGGTCTCCTCTCAATTAGGCTCACCCCAGAATGTGGCACTGCTCACCATCTATCTTTTGGTCCACTCAATAGGCACTCTAGGCCCTATATGACTCTCTGACAGGAACTTGTCACATTTCCTGCAGCTTAGCTTGTCTCACTCTGGGCTAGTTCCAGATATTAAACTAACTAATGGGTGTAAACAACCCTCTAAGGATGAAAATTCCTATTAACAGATTACCCAAAGGATAAATAAACCCTATTTAATGGATATAATAAAATGTGACTTTTAGACATATTGCTATAACTATGCTATCCTACCTAGGCCATGGCAGAGGAAGAGTTGGGGGCATTTATGCATATAGCATTTATGCATACTTTATCGAAGTGCCATAATTTAGCAAAGTGCCCTGGCAGTTAGAAAATGGCATTGCTAATATTCATCTTTCTTCTCTTCTTACAGGTATATATTTTTCACTGCTTGTGTGATCTGTCCTGAAAACTGCCTTGTATCTCCATGCAATGCTCTGCAGCCTATCAATTTCTGGTATATATTTTTCACTGCTTGTGTGATCTGTCCTGAAAACTGCCTTGTATCTCCATGCAATGCTCTGCAGCCTATCAATTTCTGGTATATATTTTTCACTGCTTGTGTGATCTGTCCTGAAAACTGCCTTGTATCTCCATGCAATGCTCTGCAGCCTATCAATTTCTGGTATATATTTTTCACTGCTTGTGTGATCTGTCCTGAAAGCTGCCTTGTATCTCCATGCAATGCTCTGCAGCCTATCAATTTCTGGTATATATTTTTCACTGCTCTAGCTTTTTTATTCCATGATACTTAAAGGTCATCACACTTACTTTAAGAGTTTATGATCCATGCCGAGTTTACTAGTCTGTTTTTTTTTTTTTTTTTTCCCCTGCACTTTATGGTCTCCTGTTGTCTTTTAAGCTAGTGATTGATTGTTAATGAGTTAAATCTGTGCAGATCTAAGCAGATACGTCCCTATATATTGAGACTTAGTTAAGGGGCAGCATTTATGCGGGGGCATTTATGCATATAGCATTTATGCATACTTTATCGAAGTGCCATAATTTAGCAAAGTGCCCTGGCAGTTAGAAAATGGCAGTTGGACAGGGCAGGAGACAGGTAAGACATGCAAGACAATTAAACAAACTTGCTTCCAGGTCATCTTTTTGGCAAACAGTATTCACCATTTGTATCTGTGCCATTTATTTTCTGGTTGCTACAATCATCCACATTCACCGTTCTCCCACAAATGCGGCACACTTCATCTATATTAACCCCTCACTCCTCTCTTCTCCTATGTACAGTCGTCATGCTCTCTTCACAATGTTATACCACGCAGATCCATTCATTCCCATCATACAATGCAGGAAACGCTCTCACAAATCACTCAATCATCTGCTCTCTCTCTGTATCTTCCTTCTATTAGTCGCAGGTGATATTTCTCCCAACCCAGGACCCTCCAGTAATAATAACACTAACTCTTTCCCTGTTACATTCAGAAACCCTGCTAATCTCATTAATATTCCCTGCATATCTTCTGTCTCATTCAACTGTGCCCTTTGGAATGCACGCTCAGCTTGTAATAAACTCTCTTACATCCATGACTTTTTCCTCTCTAATTCCCTCAACCTTCTGGCTCTCACTGAAACCTGGATCCAGCAGTCGGACACCACCGCCGCTGCAGCTCTCTCCTATGGTGGCCTACATTTCTCTCATACCCCGCGACCTGACAGCAGATCAGGTGGAGGTGTTGGTCTGCTTCTTTCAACAAAATGTACTTTTCAGGTTATCCCCCTGTACCCTCCCTTATCTTCCCGTCCTTTGAGGCCCACACAGTCAGACTCTACCGGCCCTTCTCCCTGCGAGTGGCGGTTGTCTATCGCCCCCCAGGTCCCCCCCGTCAATTCCTGGATCACTTTGCTGCCTGGCTTACAAATTTTCTATCCTGCGACATCCCCACGATAATCATGGGAGACTTTAACATCCCAATTGGCGATCCTCTTTCCCCATCTGCCACGCATCTTTTATCATTAACCTCCTCCTTCGGCCTTTCACAGCTTGCTAATTCTCCTACACATGAGGACGGGAACACATTGGACCTGATCTTCTCCCGGCTTTGCTCAGTACATGACTTTACTAACTCTCCCCTTCCACTCTCTGACCATAATCTTCTTTCATTCTCTGTCAAGAACTGTGACTCTACTCAAGACACTCCCACCGTCCACACTTATAGAAATTTACGCGCCATTAACACCCAGAAATTTATAAAAAGGTTGCAATCATCATTGGCCCCAATCTCCTCCCTCTCATGTCCCGACTCTGCATTGAAGCATTATAACAAAATAATGCTATGCGCCCTGGATGAAGCCGCACCTCCTACACAAAGAACAATTCGGCATAGACGGCGACAACCCTGGCACACGCCTCAAACACGTCTTCTCCAGAGGTACTCCAGGTGCGCTGAACGGCTGTGGAGAAAATCAAATCTGCCCGAAGATTTCCTCCACTATAAATTTATGCTGAAAACATATAACTCTGCCCTTCACCTCTCCAAACAAACCTACTTTAACAACCTCATCATCTCACTTTCCAATAATCCTAAACGACTCTTTGACACGTTTCATACTCTCCTCAATCAAGCAGCACAGGCCCCGACCACCGACCTCAGCGCTGACGATCTGGCTAACTATTTCAAAGAAAAAATTGACCATATCCGACAGGAAATTTTCTCCCAATCCCCAAATGTTATGCATGCTCCCCCCCGCCACATTGTATCTTGCTCATTTTCTGACTTCGAACCAGTCACGGAAGATGAAGTGATCAGGCTCCTTGCATCTTCTCGCCCTACCACCTGCACCAGCGACCCTATTCCCTCACATCTCCTTCAGTCCCTTGCTCCAGCTGTCACCTCTCACCTAACTAAAATTTTCAACCTTTCCCTCTCATCTGGTATCTTTCCCTCTTCTTTTAAACACGCCAGCATACAACCATTACTTAAAAAACCATCCCTCGACCAGAACTGCACGGCCAACTACAGACCTGTTTCCAATCTTCCCTTTATCTCTAAACTCCTGGAACGCCTGGTCCACTCCCGTCTAATCCGCTATCTCTCAGACAACTCTCTTCTTGACCCTTTACAATCTGGTTTCCGCTCTTTACATTCTACTGAAACTGCCCTCACTAAAGTCTCTAATGATCTACTAACAGCTAAATCTAATGGTCACTACTCCCTGCTGATTCTCCTGGATCTCTCTGCAGCATTCGACACTGTGGATCATCAGCTCCTCCTCACTATGCTCCGCACTATTGGCCTCAAGGACACGGTTCTCTCCTGGTTCTCCTCTTATCTCTCTGACCGCTCCTTCTCTGTGTCTTTTGCCGGCTCCTCCTCCTCCCTACTTCCTCTTACTGTCGGGGTTCCTCAAGGATCAGTCCTAGGCCCCCTTCTTTTCTCCTTATACACCGCTCCTATTGGACAAACAATCAGTAGATTCGGTTTTCAGTACCATCTCTATGCTGATGACACCCAATTATACACCTCTGCTCCGGACATCACCCCTGCATTACTACAAAAGACCAGTGATTGTCTTTCTGCTGTGTCTAACATTATGTCCTCCCTCTACCTAAAACTGAATCTGTCAAAAACTGAACTACTCGTCTTTCCTCCCTCCATTAATCTACCTGTGCCCGATATTGCCATCTCCGTTTGTGGCTCAACCATTACTCCCCAGCAACAAGCCCGCTGTCTTGGGGTCATTTTTGATTCAGATCTTTCTTTCACTCCTCACATCAAATCACTCGCTCGTTCATGTCATCTACACCTCAAAAACATCTCAAGAATCAGGACTTTTCTCACCTTTGACTCGGCAAAAACTCATACTCTCGCTCTTATTCATTCTCGTCTTGACTATTGCAACGCTCTACTAATCGGTCTCCCTCTTACTAAACTCTCCCCTCTCCAATCCGTCCTGAACGCAGCAGCCAGGATCATATTCCTCACCAACCGCTACTCAGATGCCTCTTCCCTGTGCCAGTCATTGCATTGGTTGCCCATCCAATATAGAGTTTGTTTTAAACTTATCACGCTTACCCACAAAGCGCTCCATGCTTCAGTACCCCCCTACATCTCCTCCCTTGTCTCAGTCTACCACCCTACACGTGCCCTCCGTTCTGCAAATGACTTGAAACTAAAATCCCCCATAATCCGAACTTCCCACTCCCGTCTCCAAGATTTCTCGCGTGCTGCGCCAATTCTCTGGAATGCACTACCCAGGACAGTTCGATTAATTCCCAATACCCACAGTTTCAAGCGAACCCTAAAAACACATTTCTTTAGACTGGCGTATCACCTAAACACACTCTGTCCATCCCAGCTTTCCCCCATATTAAAATCTTCTTCAACTTCGGGTTCAAACCAACCATGCACATAAAAGCCTCTGTCAGGACTGCACACATACTGGCTGGCGACCAGTCCATGTATTGTTATTTAACCTATTCAGTATATCAAGGCTGCATTATACAATATATGTACTTTTTACCTTTTGTGTCTCCCCCACTTCCTCATAGACTGTAAGCTCACGAGCAGGGCCCTCACTCCTTTCGATATGAGATATGCTTATTCTGTATTGTCTGTATAAGTCCCCCCTAAAATTTGTAAAGTGCTGCGGAATATGTTGGCGCTATAAAAAAATAAACTATTATTATTATTATTATTATGGCTGCAGTCCATGTATTTATATAGCACTATCAGGGTAAGTATGGTTAGTAGTATACACAAGAATCACTGTAGCTAATTGAATGCAACTCAGATTCCCCAATTAGCTAAAAGGATCTTACATAAAGCCTTTAACAGGGGTAAAATTACAAGTAGGAATTCACTGATTAGCTCATAGGTTACACCACAGAGGAAGACAATCAGATGCATAGGTATCTATGATGACCAGGCAAGTGCAATTTATAAGATTATGCAGATATTGGCTCATTCTTTTAGCGGACCCAGACTCGAGGGAGACTGTTGGTGCATCTGTTAAAAAATCCGAGATATTAACTCTAACTGTTCCTGCGGTCAAACTACACATGTCATTAACACATTACACTATTCACATTACACAGCACAGTTCACATTACATCACAATAACTCGATTGGTGTCTTCAGGGAATGGAAAGCGATAGCAGTAGTCCAGCTCCTTACACAACAGCAGTCATCTATTTGGCATCATGTCCATGTGGTCTATTATATTTAGGCTTTACCTCCAGAGATGGCTATTAATTTGAGTGAGGTAGACACCATCTCAAAATTGAAGCCAATTACTCATCATTTTAGTATGAATCATCCTCCTCATTTCCAGAAACTGAGAATTAGAGGGATTGATCTTATCCATCTTGGCTCACATGCAGGTAAGATCAAGAAAGTATTAGCCCAAATTAAGTGTAAGTGAAGGGGGGAGGCTCAGGGTCGGTATCAACATGCTGGGGGACGGAAGTTCTCTTTGCCCTGTGTCCCCTCTTCTATAAAGGACTGAGAGTGGAGTGTGTAGTGTGATAGAGGATTTTCTTTACTTACTGTTACATTGTTCATGGGACCAGAACCGGCTTCAAGCAAGACTGGAGATCTAAGATCCGGATTAACAGGCTCACTTTTACTGTGCAATTATTCTACACACGGCTGCAGCACGCAGATTAAGATTTGGTCTTTTGTTAGTGAAGTACCCTTGGTTATGTGCCTTTCCAGTGTTCATCCTTGTCCTGTCCTGAGACCAACCAAATTCCACTTCCTCTGTGACCCAGCTGAAATTCTCCCCATGAGGGATACAGAGGCCTGCTTCTCAGTACCTCTTGTAGGCTTTAATCCCTGGACTATGCCGGCATCCAGATCGAGCATCAAATGTGCCCTCATTCTGTCAGAAAACTTGCGCTGATAAAACACTCTTCACCGCTGTATCTGCTTGCTGGAACTTGTCTCCCTGTTTGTTCAACCTTCCTTCTACACTCCATTCTCCCTTGTACAGAAACTGCACCGATCCCGTTCTATACGGGTCCTGGACCCATAACTCATGTGTCCGTGTCAAGGACTACTTCCTGACCAATTCCCTAATGAACTGAGTGCAACCCGGAAATTGTTTTTTATAAAACTGTTCTAACCCCTCCCAAATGATGATCGAATCCCTGAGTTAACTATCTAATGTCTAAGTAATGTAATATAAACTATATCCCTACATATTGTATGGTTCCCCTAGTGAACAGACCTCCTGCCTTCCCAGGGACGGCCTTAGGCAGAGCCTGTAGGTAAACCGGCATACAATAATGGCCATAGGGATAAAACACAGCAAAACTTTATCACACAACTTATGACGTACACAACACACATATTCAACATATTATTTTAACTCTAACAACCCCCTTGTTGCCACGGCATCTTCATCAGCCACCACCCTCCTATATAAGTGGATAATAGTATTGTACACGTCATGTTTTTTTTACTTCTTTCATTCTTCTCTCCAATTCACTTTATACCCAATAAAAAATATTTTATTAGCATGAATGAACGTCTGGTTCTGTGCTGGACTTATATAGGTGAAAAGGCTAGAAATTGGAAGAATCCTTAAAGGGAGCCTATAATGTCCCTAAACACTATTAACCTGCAGATATGGAGCAAATGAGCAGGTTAATAGTATTCTAAAGCTGCCCAGCAAAGGCACTAAAAGCTCAGCTTTAACTGTATTCCTCTCGGCAGCCTCTGACTTTCAGTCCTAGAGGTGCAGCTAGCGTGGCTTCAATCACTGCTCAGTATACAGTGAGGGGCGGCTGTAATCACACCCTGGCAATTTGATTGATAGCACTGATACACTGCAAAGACAGTTGTCAATCAATATGGTGGCCATTCTTACAGCAGCCACTCTCTATGAATGTGAGGTGTCTGAAGCCACGCTGGCTGTACCTCTATGACTGAAGGCCAGAGACTGCTGGAAGGAATAAAGTTATTTTTTTCAGTGATTTCAGTGCTGCATTCGGGCAGCTTTGGAACACTATTAACCTGCAGATTAACCCAATATCTGCAGGTTAATGGCATTTGGGGACATGACAGGTTCCCTTGAAAGGGAATCTGACAGCAGGTTTTTGCTATGTAATCTGAAGACTGCATGAGTTGGGGGTTAAAACACAGATTTCAGCAATGCTTCTCTTATCAACCTCAAGGTTATGTTAGCTTACAATGATTATTTTAGCACCAGGAGCTTATAATTCCTGTGATAGGCACCTCACTGTCTATGGACTTTGTACATGGAGAGCCTGGTGTGAGCGGGGTAAGCTTTCTCATCTCTGCTTTATGCTAAATCTAAAAGCTCTGGTTGTGTCAGAACCGCTGCACCCAGTAATCTAAGGGATACATCCTTGGATTCAGCATTTATTTGCGTCCATCAGGCTGTTCTCAAATGAGGTAGCAAAAACCTGCTGATATATTTCCTTTAAGGGGTTATAGTCCATAAGGTGAATAGACTTATTTTGGTATAATTGCAAAACACAAAAACAAATACATGTTTTTGCTGTCACAAAGTAAATGCACTGTGTGAGGGTTTCTTAACCAACATTTCTGCTATTACTTTACATTTATCCTTTGCATATTCTAAATGCTTTATGAGCAATGACCTCCTTCTAGAAGACTACTTGCTGGTCTTAGAATTTTAATTTGTGGTTGTTTCATTCTTATGGGAGCACTGGGTATCAAAATTCTTCCTTCAGCAGCTAGACTTGCTGATTTCCTTGAGCAGACTAGTCAGGCATATCTTGATAAAATGCCTGTACTTCTCATAATGCACTATAAAATCTCATCTTATTTAGTACTCCAGGCTTTATTTAGGTTAACTGGATTTGTGCCATGAAGGACATCAGTTACCAATGCTTAGATTTATCTTACTTCTTGTTTTTCCAAGAGCTTTAATTTCGAATGTCATTTTAGATTATTTTACTTCCCACAATCTTTCTCAATCATTGGAAACTACACATTGTGACATTTGTCCCTTACATTCTTGATTTGATAATTTCTTATTGTGTAATTTTTTACATTACTGTTTTCCTGTTTTAAACCTGTCCCTTCATGCACAGGGCTCTATTATGACATACTTTATATGGAACCATAGTAGGGCTGCCAAAGTGATCCATGATGCCTCCATTCATGGTCGGACTGGTTCAGCGGGAAGCGGAGGATCCTCCTGTGGGCCACGGGACCTCAATGGGCTCCTGAGCAGGTCAGAGAGGGGACCCACCGGTAACAGTGCTGGTTTCAACTGGGCAATAAAAATGAAAAAAGCATATACAAAATGGAAGGAATAGAGCTAAGCAACAGTACATGTGAAAAAGACTTAGGTATACTAATAGATCATAGACTGAACATGAGTCAACAGTGTGATGCACCAGCAAAAAAGTCAAATACAATTCTGGGATGTATTAACAGAAGCATACAGTCTAGATCACGTGAAGTCATTATCGGACTTTACTGCTCTTTGGTCAGACCTCATCTGGAATACTGCATCCAGTTTTGGGCACCACATTTTAAAAAAGACATCAACAAACTGGAGCAAGTTCAGAGAAGAGCGATCAGAATGGTGACCGGTCTGCAAACCATGTCCTATGAGGAACGGTTACAGGATTTGGGAATGTTTAGCTTGCAAAAAAAGAAGACAGAGAGGAGACTTAATAGCTGTCTACAAATATCTCAAGGGCTGCCACATTGTAGAAGGATCATCTTTATTCTCATTTGCACAAGGAAAGACTAGAAGCAATGGGATGAAACTGAAAGAGAGAAGATACAGATAAGACATTAGAAAAAACTTTTTGACAATTAGGGTGATCAATGAGTGGAACAGGCTGCCACGAGAGGTGGTGAGTTCCCCTTCAATGGACGTCTTTAAACAGAGGCTGAACAGATATCTGTCTGAGATGATTTAGTGAATCCTGCTTTGAGCAGGGGGTTGGACCAGATGACCCAGGAGGTGCCCTCCAACTCTACCATTCTATGATTCTATGATTCTATGAATGTGTGTCCTCAGATGCACATTCAGTTGAAATGTGTTGCAGTGCACAAAGCCACCAGCTTCCTACATTACATTCTCAAAATTTCCACTGTGGCCATCAACTATCAGCCTGAATGGCTCCAGACATCTCCCATTACCTATTTCCACTATCCTTGTCTCTTGCACCACCGACTCGCACTCTGCACTATCTTTCTCTACAGCAATTATCACTGGTTCCCTCTTCCTTTATTCCTGCCTCTGTGGCATGTCCTTTTACTTCTCATCCCCACTCTCCAGTTGTCTCTTCTTCCTTTTATTTCTAATAGCTCAATCAATTCATTCACCCACTCCCCCTTTTTTCTCCTAACAAATGGGTTCAATCTCCACCCAACACTCTTAAAATTCACTTTCCTTTTTTTTTTTTTTTTTATTTGCTTGTGGACATTTTCTTCCGTTTCAATCATACCTCCAGCATTTTTAAAACCCTTGCCCTTGTACACTTACAATGCAATTCTTTTTTTCACTTGAAAAAGATGCTAGTCCAACTCGTTGTGGAAATAAAATCCATTCAACTCATCTTGGTCCTAAGGATTCTTTATTAAAGCAGCGCAGCCTAATATTGTGTTATCATCCAAATTGGTCATAATTACTGTATTGGAGCCAGAATGAGGAACATAAATTATTAGTTTTTGGTGGTAATTAGGGGACATAATTACTGTAGTGGACAATTAGGGGACAGTATTACTGTGGTAATATATTTTACTTTTGAAGATACTGTTTTCCATGGGAGAAAGAAAGGGGAGGTACTGTTACTGTGCAAGGTGGCAATATGTCTCTTTTTTCTTCATCTAGCACAGTGTATAAGTCAGGGAAAAAGTGGAAATATGCTTTAGAATCAATCAGCTATAGACGTCTGGGTGCTACTTTCTGCAGAGACGAGATCTGGCAGGAAGAAGTGATAGAGCTGGATGAAGAAGAAAAGTGAAGATGAATTACTTCTAATTATAACTATAATAATAATAACTATAATAATAATGTATAACTATAATTATACATTTTATTTCCTCTGCCCAAGTGCATTACCCCCCATTAAAGCTCATTTGCCATTTATCCGTGCCAGCTTCTAGTTTACATAGATCCTCCTGTAATATAAAATTGTCCTCCTCTGTATTGATTACCCTGCAGAGTTTAGTGTCATCTGCAAATATTGAAATGCTACTCTGTATGCCCCCTACAAGGTCATTAATAAATATGTTAAAAAGAAGCGGGCCCAATACTGACCCTGTGGTACCCCACTGTTAACTGTGACCCAGTCTGTGTGTTCCATTAATAACCACCCTTTGTTTCCTATCACTGAGCCAATTCTTAACCCACATACATATATTTTCCCCTATCCCCATTGTTCTCATTTTATGTGTCAACCTTTTGTGTGGAACCATATCAAAAGCTTTTGAAAAGTCCATATACACAACATCCACTGCATTTCCTTGGTCCAGTCCGGAACTTACCTCCTCATAAAAACTGATCAGATTAGCTTGACAGGAATGGTCCCTTGTAAACCCATGCTGATATTGGGTCATGAGGTTATTCTTCTGCAGGTAATCTAGTATAGCATCTCTTAGAAAACCCTCCAGGATTTTACCCACAGTACAGGATAAGCTTACTGGCCTATAATTTCAAAGTTGGGTTTTTGTCCCCTTTTTGAATATTGGCACCACATTTGCTATACGCCAGTCCTGTGGTACAGATCCTGTTATTATGGAATCTTTAAAGATTAAAAATTAAGGTCTGTCTATGACTTTACTTAATTCCTGCAGTACTCGCGGGTGTATCCCATCCGGGCCCGGGGATTTCTCAACTTTAGTGATTTTTAGACGCTGGGTTAAGCAAGTGACATTTAATGGAGAATTTTTGTTATCACTAATCATGTTTTCTGTCATGCGATTTTCTTGTGTAAATACTGTTGAAAAAAAATCCTTTAGCATATTGGCTTTTTCCTCAGCCTCATCCACCATTTCACCCAGACTATTTTTAAGGGGGCCAACACTATCATTCTTTAGTTTCTTACTATTTATGTAGTTAAAGAATATTTTGGGATTATTTTTACTTTCTGTTGCAATGAGTCTCTCTGTCTCAATCTTTGAGGTATCACAGCAAAGAGGTAAATCCTATTCTAGTCAATACAACAGCTCACAGAAACTGTATCTTATTAGATAAATTAAAATTCAACTTTTATTAACCGCTTCCCGACCTCCCACTGTATATAAACGTCCGCGCTGCCTGGGCTCTGTGCAGCGCCGACGTTTATAAACGGTCGGTGGTCCCGCAGCGCTCAGGACCCCCAGGGTCCTGCAAGCACTGCAGGTGCGGTGCAGAGCGACAGCTCCGACAGGGGACATCATTGGGACCTGATTGGATCAGGTCCCAATGATGTTAATGTTAACCCTTTGCTATCTTCTAGATGCCGCGATCTATAGCGATCGCGGCATTTAGAAGATAGTGAGAGGAGAGGGGGTCGTCCACTTACCTCTCCGATGGCCCCCCTGATGTCTGAGAGGACCTGGCATTGTCATGGCAGCCGGAGGTCACTTGACCGCCTCCGGGTCTGCCATATACGGTGTCCTGCTAGGCTCAGCCTGCAGCTGAGTGTAGCAGGAGATAATGACAGTTTTACACAGTCAGCAGAGCTCTCATGCAATGCAATACATGTCTATTGCATTGCATGAGAACAGTGATTAGAAAAATAACAATTAATGTCCCATACAGGGACTAAGTAAAAATGTAAAAAAAAAAGTCTAAAAAATGTTTTCAAACTGTTAAAAAAAATCACAAAATAAATAAGAATAAATAAATAAAAGATTAAACCAATAAATCCATATATTTATGCAAAAACAAAAAAAAGTACACATACAGTATTTGGTATCGCCGCATCCAAAACAACCCGATCTATAAACTGTCACACTAATTAACTCCTTCTGTGCACACCGTATAAAAAAATACATAAAAAACGCAGCAAAAACCTATGCTTTTTCATCATATCGTCAAACAAAAAGTGGAATAAAGTGCGATCAAAAAGTCAAATGGAAATGGTACCACTGAAAACATCTTCTTGTTCTGCAAAAAAAAAGCTGCCATACTGCTCCATCAGCCGAAAAAAGTTATAGCTCTCAGAATAAAGCATTGTAAAAAAAATATTTTTTCTATAAAATAGTTTTATTCTGTAAAAGCTCCAAAACTTAAAAAAAAATATATGGTAAGTGTAGTATCCCTGTAAACCTACTGACCCAAAGAATATCGCTGCCTTATCACTTTTACCATACACAGAATGGCATAAAAAAAAACTCAAAAAACAATTCCTGAATTGTTTGTTTTTGTTCATTTTACCTCCCAAACAACGGAATAGAAAGCGATCAAAAAATGTCACATACCCAAAAATGGTACCAATAAAAATGTCAACTCGTCCCGCAAAAAAACAAGCCCTCACATGACTCTGTTGGCCGAAATATGCAAAAATTATAGCTCTCAAAATATGGCGATGCAAAAACTAGATTTTGCAAAAAAAAGCGTCTTAGTGTGTGACAGCTGTCAGTCATTAAAACCCGATATAAATCTGGTATCACTGTAATCGCACCGACCCAAAGAATAAAGTAATCTAATCACTTATACCACATGAGGAATGGCGTAAAAAAATAAATAAAACCAATTCTTCACCTGCTACTATGTCTCCCAAAGATCGCAGTAAGGCTCTGCTCACATTTATCCTGCACTCTGCACTGAGCACTTACACCAGAGTTTCGGTGTAAATCTCTGAAATACTTGATTCAGACGAAACCCATGATGGAAGATTCCCTATAATAAGGCAGATGGAGGCACTGTGGATGCCGTCTGGCCTGTGATCCCACAGTGTCAGTTTTTTTAGGCGAGCATAAAAGTGCGGTTGGCCACAATTTTGTGTACTTCTGAAAAAAAGGACACCGCTAAACAAAGGCCAGACGGAGTCCAGAGTAACTCTGCTGCCTCATTATAGTGAATGGATCCCAAAGGTTTCATCTGAATTACAACACTTGGAAATTTAGATGGAAACCCCAATATAAGTGCTCAGCCTAGAGCACCGGATAAATGTTATGTAAAATGTTCCCAATAAAAGCTTCAACTCAGTCCTCAAAAAAAGCTAATCCCCGTCAGGACCGTTATCTGTTAAAAATATAAGAGACTTCCAAGTTACTGGTAGCAGAAAGGCTCTGGAAAAGCGAAATGGCCCTTGCCCCCCAAAAGAAATTCAGAAAATTTTGTGCTCCTAAATCCAAATGCCTCCCCCCCTTCTGAGCACCACAATGTGCCTAAACTACATTTAGGGTCCACACGTTTGGCATTTCGGTAGCGATGAGAGCTTGCCTAATTTACAGGTGCATGTCTCCAGAAGCACGAGCTGGGAACAACGTACTGGTCACTAGAGCGCACTGGTCACTTCAACGGCAGTTTGAAATTTTCACTCAGCAACATCTACTGCTGCTTGTTTCTGGAAAAGACCCATGGAGTCAAAATCATCACTACACCTGTAGGTAAATTCCCAAAGGGGTATAATTTCCAAAATGGGGTCACTTGAGGGGGGATTCTGATCTTCTAGCACTTAGGGGCTGTGTATATGGAGTCCGCAAACTATTCTACAATAATTTGTTCTCCAAGAGTCAAATAGCGCTCCATCCCTCCCGGATCTCACCGTATGGCTAAGTGGTACGGTACAGCCACATATGGGGTATTGCCACATTTAGAAGAAATTGTGTGACACATTTTGGCACTATTTTTACCCATTGCCCTGTGTGAAAATGCAAAATCTGAGGGTAAAACATTTTTTTGTGGTAAAAATATAATTATGTTTTCTTCACTGCCCAATGGTATAAATTTAAAAATTAAAAAATACTCACTACTTCCCTAGATGAATTCCTTGAGAGGTGTAGTTTACAAAATGGGGTCACTTGTGGGGGTTTCTGCTGTTTCGGCTTGTCAGCGACTCTTCAAATGTGACATGGTGTCTGCAACCTATCCCAGCCAACATAGCGCTCCTTTCTCTTCCGAACCCTGCCATACACCGAAGCAGTGGTTTTCCCCAACATATGGGGTATCAGTGTACTCAGGAGAAATTGCAAAACAAATTTCATGGTGCAATTTCTCCTGTTACCCTGACGATAATGCAAAATTAGGGGATGAAAAACATTTTTGTGGAAAAAATTTGAAAATGTTATTTTTACGCCTCAATATTACAAACTTCTGTGAAGCACCTGGGGGTTCAAGGTGCTCACCACACATCTAGATAAGTTCCCTAAGGGGTCTAGTTTCCAAAATGGTGTCACTTGTGGGGGGTTTCCACTGTTTAGGCACATCAGGAGCTCCCCAAATGAGACATGGCGTCCGCTAATTATTCTACCAAATTTTACATTCAAAAAATCTAATGGCGCTCCTTCCCTTCCGATCCCTGCAGTGCGCCCAAACAGTGGTTTTCCCTCACATATGGGGTACTAGCATGCTCAGAAGAAATTGCACTACAAAATGTGTAGTCCATTTTTTCCTGTTACCCTTGTGAAAATAAAAAAATTGGGTCTAAAGTAACACTTTTGTGAAAAAAAGTTAAATGTTCATTGTTTTCTTCCATATTGCAAAAATTCCCGTGAAGCACCTGAAGGGTTAATAAACTTCTTGAATATGGTTTTCAGCACCTTGAGTGGTTCAGTTTTTAGAATGGTGTCAATTTTGGGTATTTTCTGTCATAAAGGCCCCTCAAAGTCACTTCAAATAAGATGTGGTCCCTAAAAAAATGTTTTTGTAAATTTTATTGGGAAAATGAGAAATCGCTGGTCAACTTTTAACCCTTACAACTTCCTAGCAAAAAAAATGTTGGTTCCAAAATTGTGCTGATGCAAAGGAGACATGTGGGCAATGTTATTTATTAATAGTGTTGAGCCACGCCCGTAGTGTTCGAGTTCGGTTCGTCGAACACCTGTATGTTCGCCGAACTGTTCGTCGAACACCTTCGAACACCATTAAAACCAATGGCAGGCAATCAAAAACACATAGAAATACATAGAAAACACTTCAAAGGTGTTCAAAAGCTGACAAACTGCTCAGAAGACACAACTAACACATGGAAAAGTGACAAGTACATATAGTCATGCGAAAAGAAAAGAGGTGGAGGAGTAAAAGGAGGGGGAGACACAGATATAGGCATGTCATGCCCTTCTAAAACCAAAAAAGTGTGAAGCCGACACGGCCAGTCCGTTCCTGCCCGTGCGACCTCCGTGTCACCGGGTTTGTGCCAGAGCTGCGGTGGACCCTGACGGCCAGTCCCCCTCTCCCAATACTGGTGCCTGTCCGCTGGTGGGTCGAACGAGCCCCCCTGCGGTGGAGGCAGGTCTAATCTTTTTAATTTAAATTGTCTCTCTAATTTGAATGAGTACACTTTAAATCCTTTTACAAGGATCTATTGGAGGGCAAGTCTCATGCCAGCAGCCTCGGTAATTCCAGCTCCAGTAGCGTCCACTAAAGCTGCTGCAGTTAAAAAGCTTTTATAAGGATCGAGCTTTGCGGTCCACCGCAAGGTGTCCTACCGCCAATCCCAGCCCCTGTGCCTTGGGGTGCCTCCCCGATGCTCTTCACTGAGTGTCCCGGGGGCCCAAACCATTTCCTTTGAAAAAATTAAGTGTCCAAACTACAGGTGGTGTAGCTTGCTTAACAGCTGGGTTAATCCACTGACTAGCAGACACTGCTACTAGGCCCTAAGTACTGCTTGGGCTAGATGCAGTTAAAAATTTGTAATTAGATACTCTCGTTGGATGCTGAGAAAGCATTCCATAGAGTCTCCTGGCACGCCATATATTATTCTCTTAAAAAGCTTGGGGTAGGGGACCCTTTTATAGCCAAAATCATGGTCCTGTATAGCAATCCGTCAGCTAGGCTGAAGATAAATGGAACATTATCATCACCTTTTATAATCACCAAAGGGACAAGGCAGGGATGTCCTCTGTCCCCTCTCTTATACATCCTAGTGATGGAGCACCTGCTCTCATCAATTCACGATAACCCCAATATTAGGGGGATTGAGGTGGGAGGCACAGAGTACAAGTGCTCTGCATTTGCTGATGATGTCCTAGTATATATCACTCAACCACATATATCCATCACTGCTGTTATGGCTGAAATAGATCACTTTAGTACATGGTCAAATTTTAAAATCAGTGTAGTGAAGTCTGAGGCCCTCGATGTCTCCCTCCCCAAATCCATACAGGATTCCATACAGTCCAACTTTCCCTTTGCCTGGCCCTCACAGGGTATCAAATACTTATGAATTCGTATTCATAGAGACCTCTCCCATCTATTTTATCTTAATTTTGGGCCCTTTATTGAACAAGTCCATAGAGATCTTACTTCTTGGACAGTGAAGGATTGTTCCTGGTTCGGCAGAATAAATATACTAAAAATGAACGTCCTACCTAAACTCTTATACCTCTTCCAAACCATTCCCGTGGTAATTCCCTCAAATTTTTGGAAAAGATTACGCAGTAGCTTTTGCAGATTTATCTGGGCAAGTGGGCGTCCACGCATTCGGGGGGACGTTCTGATCAGACACAAACAAAAGGGGAGCCTTAGCCTTCCGGATTGTAGAAGGTATTACATGGCAGCATGTAACATACCTGGCGGCGTCCTTGCATGGTGGTCCATCTCCCACTGTGCAAGAGAGCGCACTTGATCTCCTGTCCAGAATGTCTCTCTGGCTTCCCTCCATGCTGTCTGTTTGTGTCTGTTTCTGCTGCTTAAGGGCGGCGCCCGATCACTTCTTGCTTTTTGTACCTGCTGTGGGTCACGCCCCTTGTGCGTCCTCAGCCTATTGCTGTCTGTCACTTGGTATATAGCTCAGCAGCTCCCTTCTATCCCTGCCTGAGCATAGTGTTTCCTTCAGTGTGTGCTTGCACTCTGAAGGTGCCAGGTCCCGTCTCTTGTCTCCTGCTTTTTGTATCAGTTCCCGTGTCTGAACTGAGTCCTGTATGTCTCCTGCTTTGCGGTATCAGCTCCCGTGTCTGAACTGTGTCCTGTATGTCTCCTGCTTTGCGGTATCAGCTCCCGTGTCTGAACTGAGTCCTGTATGTCTCCTGCTTTGCGGTATCAGCTCCCGTGTCTGAACTGTGTCCTTTTTGTGTTCTCTGGTCTGTCCTGTCTGAACACGCTCCTTGCCTGTTCGTTCCGCCTTCTAGTGGCCGATTTCCTAGACCCGCTCCTGCGTCTGGTCTGTCCTGTCTGAACACGCTCCTTGCCTGTTCGTCCCGCCTCTCTGGGGGCCGTATTCCCAGACCCGCTCCTGTATCCCTCTGCAGTGTCGGTCTCCTCCGTACACTCAGTTCCAGTCTGAACTCTCTCCTGTCCTTTACCTGTTTTGCCTCTATGTCCGTTCCCTTCCTTTTTCTGCAGAGTCTGAACTCGTACCTAACTCCTGCTTGTTGTCTCTGCAAGTACTGTGTGAGTATCTGGCTCTGTCTTTCCCTTCCTGTCTGTTCCGTGTGAACAGAGCCCTGTCCTCCCTGCTCAGCCTTGTCTGCACTCTAGCTGTGCTTGCCTGTAACCCTCTGCCTGTATTGTTCCTGAGTCCCGGTGTGTACTGGGTCCTATCCCGCCTGTGTTCCTACCTGCTAGTGCCTCCCTGTCTGCACTCTAGCTGTGCTTGCCTTTACCCCCCTGCCTGCATACCCGCCTGCCTGCATACCAGTCATGCCTGCCTATACCCACCAGTCTGTGTGCCAGCCTTCCAGCCTGTTCCTGTATTCCCCTGTGTGGGTCAACAGCCGTGTCCGGGGTCTGTCCTGGAGTAGCACCTGGTCCCTCTGCTCGGTTCCTCCTTGGTGCACTGGCGTCGTATGCCGTCGTGCGACCCTGGTCGGATTGGGTGAATACTTAGTCACGCCCCTCCAGGCATTCACTCTCCGGCACGGTCCAGTGGAATCACTACAATCACACGCACACGCCGCTTAGCCCGGGCGTGTGCATAACAGCATGCTCAGGCCATGGTTCCCGTTGAGCCCCACGGCCTTCGCTCTTTGAGAAGTTTTTCCAGCGAATACATGCATTAAAATAAATAAATAAATTTTTTTCCCCCTTTAGCTGAGTTCCAGGCGAATTACGCACCCGTCCAGATGGATCTATCAGCTCTCGTTCCTGCGGATCCGCCACGTTACTATGGGGATCCAAGACAGTGTCGTGCATTTGTGGAGCAATGCATGCTACACTTTAAGGCCTACCCTCTCTATTTTCCTTCCGATTGGGCTAAAGTGGCCTTTATGATTGACTACCTAGCGGGTGATGCCTTGAAATGGGTCACCCCCCTATGGGAAGCATGGGATCCTGTCATCCTTGACCTGCAGGCCTTCCTGGTGGCCTTTCGTATGGTCTTCGAGGACCCTAACTCTGAAGCCCCTGCTGAAGCTTCACTTCCCAATATCCCGGAGCAGCCCCGACGGGTAATGTGTGTGGGTAGCGCAATAGTCCTCCAGCCCAATGAGACTACTGCCCACCCAGAATCCTCACAGGGTGACTACGCTTTCCGGAATACTTCTCTCAACCTCAAGAGGCAGTCCAGACGTGCTAGACTTAGAGGCAAGCCGTCACGCCAGGGTCTGTCCTCCCTGAGACCTCCTGACCCCAACCTTGAAGTCCCTACTGAAGCTTCATCTCCCTGTATCCCGGAGAAACCCCAATGGGTAGTGTGCGTGGGTAGTGCACCAGTTCTCCTGCCCGAAGAGACTTCTGCCCATCCAGACTCCACACAGGAGAACTTCCTGCACCCGGCATCAGATGCTTCTCTCTCTTTAACCGGTGTGCATGTCCAAGGATGCTCCAAAGCTGTGGTTACCTCTGAGTCTGTGCACCTCTACTACCTGGCGGAGGATCCCCTGTTGCCTCCTGAATCCTCCGGGATACCACTCGATGACAAATGGAGAGAGACTTCTCTACACCCGGTACTCAATACTTTGTCCGCTTCGTCCTGTGAGCCTGACAATGGGTACCCCAAAGTGGTAGTTACCTCCGAGTCTCTACACCCCTCCGACCAGGCGGAGGATCTCCAGTTGTCTCCTGAACCCTTCGGGGTGCTACCTGGTAGCGAAAGGACAGAGACTCTCCTATACTCTGTACCTGATACCTCGCTCGCTTCGTCCAGTGAGTCCAACCTAGTGTACTCCGAAGCAGAGGTTACTCCCGAGTCTCTACACCCCTCCGACCAGGCGGAGGACCTCCAGTTGTGTTCAAAATCCTTCGGGGTGCCACCTGGTGGTGAATGGACAGAGACTTTCCTATATCCTGGATCTGATACCTCGCTTGCTTCGTCCAGTGAGTCCGACCTAGTGTACTCTGAAGCAGAGGTTACCCGTGAGTCTCTACACCCCTCTGACCAGGCGGAGGACCGCCAGCTGTCTCCAGAACCCTTCGGGGTGCCACCTGGTGGTGAATGGACAGAGACTTTCCTATACTCGGTACCCGATACCTCGCCTGCTTCCTCCAGTGAGTCCGACCTAGTGTACTCTGAAGCAGTTGTTTTCTCTGAGCCTCTGCACTCTTCTGACCCGGCGGAGGACCTCCAGTTGTTTCCTGAATCCTCCGGGATACCACCAGATAACAAGGAGACAGTGACTTTTCCTCATTATGTACCTGATAACCCGTCTATTTCTTTCTGTGAGCTTGACAAGATGTACCTCGAAGCAGAGATTACTCTCAAGTCTCTGTCCCCCTCCAACCCAGTGAACGACTGGTCCTCGAATTCCCTGCGGAAGATTCTGGCAGGCCTGAAGAAGAGGGGGCGTAAGGGGGGAGGTACTGTAACATACCTGGCGGCGTCCTTGCATGGTGGTCCATCTCCCACTGTGCAAGAGAGCGCACTTGATCTCCTGTCCAGAATGTCTCTCTGGCTTCCCTCCATGCTGTCTGTTTGTGTCTGTTTCTGCTGCTTAAGGGCGGCGCCCGATCACTTCCTGCTTTTTGTACCTGCTGTGGGTCACGCCCCTTGTGCGTCCTCAGCCTATTGCTGTCTGTCACTTGGTATATAGCTCAGCAGCTCCCTTCTATCCCTGCCTGAGCATAGTGTTTCCTTCAGTGTGTGCTTGCACTCTGAAGGTGCCAGGTCCCGTCTCTTGTCTCCTGCTTTTTGTATCAGTTCCCGTGTCTGAACTGAGTCCTGTATGTCTCCTGCTTTGCGGTATCAGCTCCCGTGTCTGAACTGTGTCCTGTATGTCTCCTGCTTTGCGGTATCAGCTCCCGTGTCTGAACTGAGTCCTGTATGTCTCCTGCTTTGCGGTATCAGCTCCCGTGTCTGAACTGTGTCCTTTTTGTGTTCTCTGGTCTGTCCTGTCTGAACACGCTCCTTGCCTGTTCGTTCCGCCTTCTAGTGGCCGATTTCCTAGACCCGCTCCTGCGTCTGGTCTGTCCTGTCTGAACACGCTCCTTGCCTGTTCGTCCCGCCTCTCTGGGGGCCGTATTCCCAGACCCGCTCCTGTATCCCTCTGCAGTGTCGGTCTCCTCCGTACACTCAGTTCCAGTCTGAACTCTCTCCTGTCCTTTACCTGTTTTGCCTCTATGTCCGTTCCCTTCCTTTTTCTGCAGAGTCTGAACTCGTACCTAACTCCTGCTTGTTGTCTCTGCAAGTACTGTGTGAGTATCTGGCTCTGTCTTTCCCTTCCTGTCTGTTCCGTGTGAACAGAGCCCTGTCCTCCCTGCTCAGCCTTGTCTGCACTCTAGGTGTGCTTGCCTGTAACCCTCTGCCTGTATTGTTCCTGAGTCCCGGTGTGTACTGGGTCCTATCCCGCCTGTGTTCCTACCTGCTAGTGCCTCCCTGTCTGCACTCTAGCTGTGCTTGCCTTTACCCCCCTGCCTGCATACCCGCCTGCCTGCATACCAGTCGTGCCTGCCTATACCCACCAGTCTGTGTGCCAGCCTACCAGCCTGTTCCTGTATTCCCCTGTGTGGGTCAACAGCCGTGTCCGGGGTCTGTCCTGGAGTAGCACCTGGTCCCTCTGCTCGGTTCCTCCTTGGTGCACTGGCGTCGTATGCCGTCGTGCGACCCTGGTCGGATTGGGTGAATACTTAGTCACGCCCCTCCAGGCATTCACTCTCCGGCACGGTCCAGTGGAATCACTACAATCACACGCACACGCCGCTTAGCCCGGGCGTGTGCATAACACAGCAGTACACGCTAGAATCCTGGACTTCTTCCATCATTCGGAGGGGAAATTGTGGGTCAAAATAGCTCAATCCATTTGTCCTAAAGCTCTTACCACTCTCCCATGGTGCGCCCATTTAATTGTCCCCTCTCTTGGCCTCATGTCATACAGTACTTATGCCACTGCTTTGGCTTTGAGATTCCAAAAAAAAAAGCTTATCCTCAATCGACCCCCAGGGCCCCTTGCTCCCGATTTCAGATAATCCAGATTTCCCACCAGGACTATCTGCAAATAGATTTCTCGGTTCAAATAAATCCCATCCGATATTATTTTCTCATGTCATCTCCAATGACTTGTTACAGGGAAGAGCCACTTCCCCGAAGGCTAATTTTGAATATAGCCAGTTACAACACTTCTATTCAACTGTGAAGAAGTGCACACATCTTCATAGAGATCTCACAAACTTTGAAAAATTGAGCCTATCATTGTCACCCCCTACACACTCCATCTCCCTACTGTATAATCTCCTTATTGCCCAGGTAACTGACAATAGGCCAGGATTCTGCGGTGCATGGGAAAGGGAACTGGGGAAGTCCTTCTCTGACTCACAATGGGATAAATGTTTCTTCCTCCTAAAACATAAAACCTCAATAGGGTCCAAAGCTCAGGAAACCTCCTTCAAAATTATCTCTAGATGGTACCGGGTACCAGCAGTCCTTCATAGATGGTATCCAGTGGTCTCAGATAGATGATGGAGATGTGGGGAGGGGGAAGGGACAATGTCACACATATGGTGGGCATGCCCTATAATAAATGCATTTTGGGCAAAGGTGGTTCCCATGATTGAGAAAATAACTGGTTTGACTATCCCTAATACGCCCGAAGCCCTCCTTTTATCAATGTTACCAATAAGTAAACGTAGTTATAAAAGGTCATCAATAGGCTACCTAATACAGGCGGCTAAGAATGTCATTCCACGACACTGGAAAAGCCGAGACCCACCCACTGTGGAGGAATGGTTTGCGGAGATCTCCCTCCTTAATAGGATGGAGCATCTGATTGCCATCTCACCGGCTGATGTTGATAGATACTGTGTGATTTGGAGGGATTAGATTGATTTGCAAAACTCTGACGCCTACCATCTAGCCCCCAACTAAAGTTATCCGTGATGTCGGCACAACAATGATCATAATCGCACTCTATTGATTGGTGGTCTGCCGTGGTCCGCTCCCTCTCTATCTTTCATATGGAAAAATACATGCTTGATCTGGATATTGATGGAAAACCCTCCCTGTATCCCCCAATGTGCTGTCGTTATGCATAGATTTATAGTTATACTACCCCTTTTACTATGTATATTGTATTTTCTTGTACTTTTTCAAACACAAAATTAAAAAAAACTTGAATTTGAAAAAAAAAATGTAATTAGATCTACAGGCGGTGGCTACTCTGCTGACTAGCAGACACTGAAGCTTTGGAGCAGACCTCTGATTCCCAGGCTATAGTATGAGTAAACAGCTCTTCAGACTCAACCATCTGTGTTACCCCAAGCCATAGTGTATGTAGTTTCTTACGGTTAAAAGGGGGGGGGACCCCCGACCCACCTGGAATTGACGATGGCAACGTCATGTAAACCACAGCAAGGGGACTCCAAAAAGAGTCTCCATTTTTTCCAAAAATTGTGGCACAGACACCACTTAAGTGGCATCAATTGTCCCAGAGTTGCTTAAAATGGTTGGGGAGTGATTTTCCAAAATCCTCAAGCTTTTAGTCTCCCCAGAATGACACAGGTGGGGCAGATGGTAGTTGTCCCGGCCCGCTAGGCCGCATTGTAGCACAGTGAGCTTCGCACTGCAACTTATGCTTCATATCCGTGTGACAGTTCATGCATGAAGTACTCAAACTATGGATTTTTTGGCCTCTACTTAGCTTTTGGTGACAAATGTTACAGATAACACGAGTTGGGTCATCCTTATCGATCTGAAAAAATGCACAGGCTATGCAAGGTTTAGAGCCCATGTGACTCTGCTACTAGCAATACTATCAAATGATTGGCTGGGTTAGATGCAGAGCGTCTGGGTTTGGTTGGGGGTCCCCACAGTCTGCCTAGGCTAGATGCAGTTAAAAATTATTATTAGATACACAGGCGGTGCAGCTTGCATCGCAGCTGGGCTAATACGCGCAAAGTATTGGTAGACTCTATACTAAATAAGGAAGGATTCACTGACTGTGGTGGCCCCTCCGTGGGCCGTGGCGATTGGTGGTGATTTGGTGGATGATTATAGGAGAAAGCTCCTTAATAGAGAAAGTTGGTGGATTTATACTTTAAATACACGTGTACCAGCGGGTTTAAACATCAGACATGATTTGATGTATCATTATGAATGATCATTTATATAGATTATTATTATATATATGTTCCTTTTTTCTTCTTTTCTTTTTCTTTTGGATTATTTAAATTTATATGCATTGTTTCTATGCTATACGATTTTAACATGATATGTGTGTTTAAATTTCTGATTAACTCAGCCTTGAACAGGTGGATAGCAGGACATGACATATAAATACCACTTCCTTGCTGTTTTTTTGCTATGCAATGATTAAGAACCTTTAGTTCGAAACGCGTTTGCTGTTCTTCTCCAAGGTGGACTTTTAAAATATTTTTTGTATGACCCAATAAAAAGTGGATTTTAGAAGATTTGTTCAGCTGGATCTTCCTGGTTCCTCATGTTCTTCTGGTAGCACTCCTGGCTCCGTGCTGTTGATCTTCTAGGTGGGTGAGCTGATTTTTACCTTTCTTTTTCTGCCATGTGGCAATTGGTCATCCACTTTCGCTGCCCCTTACTCAACGAATTCACAAACATCTCCCGTCGGTTTGGAGTCCCATTATGCCCAACCAAAAACATAGGCCCCACAACTAAAAAAAATCATTCTTAGGCATCGAAATCGACACCACAGCAAGGTTGTTCCGCCTCCCATGGGAAAAAATACCAAAACATTACACCTGATCTAGGTTTTTTGCGCAGTATGGAAAGTAACACTACAGCAGATGCAAGTATTACTAGGTCTCCTCGTGTTTGCGAGCCGGGTGATGCCAGTCGGAAGGGTTTTTTCTCTTCATTTATCACCCGCAACAAAAGGGGCATCTAAACCGAGTCATACAATCAGAATCAGCAGGCAGCTACGGGCGGACTTAGAGGTGTGGAAAACCTTCTTATAATCATTCAACGGTCACACGTTATTTATGTCAGCAGAACAGTCCAACATTCAACTAAGATTATTCACCGGGGCGGCAGAATCAGGCGGATATGCAGCGATACTAAATAACCAATGGTGCACAAGCTTATGGCCTCCGTATTGGGCAGAACAAGTGCTGACAAAAAAACAGACAGTCCTGGAACAGTATCCAATAGTTGTAGCAATAGAAATATGGGGCGCGCGCCTCGCTAACAAAAATATACTCTTCATAACTATTTTGTGTGACATATCTCTCTGATTTAAGGGCATGAAAATTCAAAGTTTGAAAATTGCAAAATTTTCAAAATTTTCGCCAAATTTCCAATTTTTTCACAAATAAACGCAAGTGATATCAAAGAAATTTTACCACTATCATGAAGTACAAGATGTTACAAAAAAACAATCTCATAATCAGGGGAATCCGTTGAAGCGTTCCAGAGCTATTACCTCATAAAGTGACAGTGGTCAGAATTGAAAAAATTGGCCTGGTCACGAAGGCGAAAACAGGCTCTGGCGCAAAAAAGTTACATATCTTTTAAAATCCTGTTCTCATTATTAAAACAACAAACCACACTATCAGTGCACAATTCAGAAAATGAAGAGGGGTGTGCCTAACCCTGTATTGGCACTACCTAGCCCTACCTTGCAGCGGAGGTTGGCATCCTATATCCTTCGCAATGGCGCCCCCGCTGCTCGACGGCTCACCCTACTCTCCCTATATTACCCTATAGTGACAGTAAACAGTTAGGAAAGTGAAAAAAGGATTTTGTGAGGTAGAGTCATATTATTTTTTTTCATCAGCTAGCAAACGGTATAAAAATTATAATGTCAGCAGCCCTGATCAGTGCAATTAGCTGCAGACATACCAGTAAAAAAGAAAAAAACAAAGAAGTATGCCCTGGAGATTTAGGTATAATCCTATATATATATATTTCAGTGGTAAAGAATGAAATCCATTAATATGGAATATCAGATTCATAATATAATTATAAGTTTGAGGACCAGAAAAATTAGAATATCAAAAATTCAATAACATGCAATGTCAGGATGTAAATTTTCTGACTCCAATCCAAATTATTATATATAGGATATCCAAGCACAGTGACTCAGAATCACAAATTATAACATGATTGTAAGTTTCTGATTACACATATAATATGTCATATACAATTATCAGGATGTAAATTTTCAATCCAAGTTATTATATATAGGATATTCAAGCACAGTAACTCAGAATCACAAATTATAAAATGATTGTAAATTTCTGATTACACATATAATTAGTGATGAGCGAGCACTAAATTGCTCAGGTACTCGTTGGGAAACTCGAGCATTTTTCAGGCGGCTCCCCCCGGCGGTCTGCAGAGGTCCTAAAAATTGCCCAAATCGATGGGAACAGTGCTCAAATGACATGGGAACAGCATGGGGAAGACCCGTTCAAGCATTTCTGACTCCCAGGTCACTGCTGTCAACAACGTTGTCAGAGTATTACGCCACTTTTACGGACTCACAATAAAACATACAAAAACAAAACCAGAATGGATTTTCCTGGAAAATATATTAAGGAACATCCTTTCCAGGGCAATGACTTGTATATAAGGCAAAATAAATAACCAAAACCAAAACTACTCCTCCACACCTTAGGCTATGTTCACAAGTAGCATTTTTGATGCGTTTTTTCACTTTTGCATTGCTTTCAACCGTGACAAATGCATTCACCAGGAAATGTCATTTTAACATTTTACAACCTTATCTGGCCATGTGGTGTGTGACACATCATTAGACACATGCATACAGTGCTGAAAAGACATGGTAACAGCATGGGGAAGACCTCTGGAAGCATTTCTGACTCCCGGGTCACTGCCTAAAAGTGTGCCCATCATAAGTGATCCTTGGCGCATGCGAAGATGCCTCCCGCCATGCACCTGTCATTGCAGACTTGCAACAATCACCGTCCACGTCCTTCTCCCAGTGCAGCGTTCAGTTGTCCCTACCCCATTCCTTGGAATGCAAGCACAAGTATGCAGCCAGTCACCCACCCATCCACAGGCTGCAATACTATACTGCCAATTTTTTGACAGCTTCCTGCACTTGAAATGTGGCCTTTTAGGCTTGTGGAGGCGGAAGCTTTTAATAACCTCATGCCGGCGGCAGCCGGGTGTCCATACTCGGTCGGCAGCCGCCACTGTTTCTCTCGGCGTCATCTCCGCCTTCCACAAGTACGGGTCCCACAACATTACCCGTGCCCTCCCCAGTGCACTTACTGGGAAGGACCGCCTAACCACAAACACGTGGAGAGATGAATGTGGCCAGGGATGGTACGGAGCCAGTCTACAGCTTTTTTGCTGAGTTGTATTTCACCACAGCCATATTCTTTAGCTTGGTGAAAGGACTTAGGAAACCATATCTACCCAGCTGTCATTTCTCACAGGAAGTCCTCTAAAGATGCTTTCTCTTGAAATGTGGCCTTTTAGGCTCGTGGAGGAGGAAGCTTTTTCTAACCTCATGCCGTCGGCAGCCGGGTGTCCATACTTGATCCCCAGCCGCCACCATTTCTCCCGCTATCGTCTCCGCTTTCCACAAGCACGGGTCCCACAACATTACCCATGCCCTCCCCAGTGCACTTACTGGGAAGGACCGCCTAACCACAAACACGTGGACAGGTGAATGTGGCCAGGGACCAAGAGCCAGTCCACAGCTTTTTTTGCTGAGAGTTGATTTTAGCTCGGTGAAAGGACTGGCATAGAGGGAAACCGTATCTACCCTGGGTGTCATTTCTCCCAGGAAGTACTCTAATGCAGCTTGTTGCAGAAGCAATCGCAGCCCGTCCAACATCAACTCGCACTTGTTGGTGGTGCTTTGACACACAAACATCTTTCTTTGCGCATTTAATTTCATGAATACAGAGTTGGACAATGGCCTGATCTGCAATGCGGTTTAAGAAATACCATGCATAAGCATGTCCGATCCACATTAAAAAAGCAGCCATAGAGTGTCTAGAAACCTTCCCCCACACTTTTCTTAGCCAGGGCTGCTTCTCGGCAGGGTTAGACGGGCCCACCAGAGAATGGGAGACTCCTCCGGTGGGCCCTGGCTTCTCCTTCAGGAGAGTTGAAAGTGCCGAGGTGAGGCCATGATGATGATAGAGGCCACCGTCTGCTTAGTTTTCTGTTACTTGGAATGCAAGTGCAAGTATGCAGCCAGCCACCCACCCACCCACAGGCCTCAACACTAAACTGCCAGATTTCTGGGCAGCTGCTTGCACTTGAAATGTGGCCTTTTAGGCTAGTGGAGGCGGAAGCTTTTCACAACCTCATGCCGGCGACGGCCGGGTGTCCATACTCGGTCCCCAGCCACCACTGTTTCTCCCGGTGTCGTCTCCGCCTTCCACAAGCACGGGTCCCTCAACATTACCCATGCCCTCCAGAGTGCACTTACTGGGAAGGACCGCCTAACCACAAACACGTGGACAGGTGAATGTGGACAGGGACAGTACGGAGCCAGTCCACAGCTTTTTTTTTATGAGAGTTGTATTTAGCTCAGTAAAAGGACAGGCATAGAGGGAAACCTTATCTACTCTGGGTGTCATTTCTCCGTCACCAGGTTCCGCCCATTGTCACACACGACCATGCATGGCTGTATGTTCAGCGGTGAGAGCCACAGATCAGGCTGCTGTGTTACAGCTTTCAACAACTCTGCAAAGCTGGGCGGTTTGTCAGTTAAGCATTAAGCAAGTTATCTTCAGCACAGTCTGTTGCCGCTTGGCCAAGGCAGTGCTGCAGTGCTGTCAGCTTGTGACTGATGTGGTCATTTCGGAGATGGAGGAGTAGGTGCAGTAGCTGAAAAATGTGATTACATTGAGGTTAAATTGGTGACGCTGTTTTTTATACTAAAGAAAGATCCTATTGTTTTGCTTTTTTACGTTATTTTTTAAGACAAATGCATTCACCGGGAAATGTCATTTTAACATTTTACAACCTTATCTGGCAATGTGGTGTGTGACACATCATCAGATACATCCGGTTTTATTTATGATGGAGGGACTCTGAAAGTCATAAAGCCTATTTTTATAGGGCCATCAGACGGCCCTTACTATTCGTAAAAGGCCAGTAGTCGGCCCTTGCTATTGTTAGAGAGCCATCAGCCGGCTATGCTTTGTTGTTCCCATTATTAACAAGCGGGTCTCCTATACTGTTATTGCGTATCCAATGACTGCAAGGGCTGCCCAAAATTTGGACGCAACCCAAGACCCCTTTGAAGAGACATAGAGGAGGGTCTCAGTAAAAAAATGTTCCCATTATGAAGGCGCGGGTCTCCTATAGTAGTAATGTCCATGCTGTGACTGCAAGGGCTGCCAAAATTTGGGAAAAACCCTACTAAGAATTTAAAGACACAGAGCAGGGCCACAGTAATGACATACTGTATGAACATACTGTATAAAAAAAAATTTACGGGCATCATAAAGACCCTTTAAAAACCTTATGTGGGTGTTGCATCATGGACCAAGGTCACCCTGGTGATATGGTGGTGGAGGATGAGAAGAAGGAGGAGGACAAGAGCTAATAGCCAAAATAAGGAAGCATATACCCATGTCTGGGTGTGAAAAGGTGCATGGGAATACACCTCCCAAGAAAAGACACTGTATTTGAGTTTATGTTATGCTGCTATCATTCGGTGGTGTTGAGAAGTCAGGCCCAATCCAGCCCTTGTTCATTTTTATAAGAGTCAGCCTGTCAGCTTTTTCAGTTGACAGGCAGATGCGCTTATCAGTTATAATTCCACCAGCGGCACTAAAAACCCCCTCTAATAAAACGCTGGCAGGCCAGGACCTCCAAGGCATAGAGAGCCAGTTCATTCCATGTATCCAGCTTGCATACCGAATAATTATAAGGCACAGAGGAATCACGGAGGACATTGGTACGGTCGGCAAGGTACTCCCTCAGCATTTTCCAAAACTTTGCACTCCTTGTGAGAGTACCCCGCACCTCTGGGCCTGTGCGATGGGAGGGTCTGAGAAAACTCTCCCAGAACTTTGACAGTGTTTCCCTGCCTCTGCTGCATTGAAGTTGTGTCTCTCTCGCCTGTACTCCTTGGTTGTCCAACGAAGTGTGCCCTCTGCCGCCAGCGTTTTCAGATGGGAATTTTTTTAATAGTTCCGCAACAAGGGCCTTCTGGTACAGCCCCATTTTTGTAGACCTGTCCGCCTCAGGAATAAGAGATATAAAGTTCTCCTTGTAGCGTGGGTCTAGAAGTGTCACCAACCTGTAATGACTGTCACCCAAAATTTTGAAAACACGAGGGTCATGGGAAAGGCAGCGTAACAAACTCAGCCATGCATGCCAGACTACTAACAGGCAAGACTTCCGTATCCTCACCAAGAGGATGACTGACCATGCTCTCCTCCTCCTCCTCCTCCTCTCTGTCCTCTGGCCATCCACGCTGAGCAGACAGTATGACAGCTGTGCAGATAGTACCGTCTATAGTGCATGAAACTAGCTTCTGTCCTTCCTCCTCCTCTACCTCATTGTCACCCAATCCACGTTGGGATGAGATGAGGCTGGGCTGTGTGCAATCACCCTGTATGGTCCTTTGCTCCATCTCATCATGCTCCCTCTGCAATGCATCCTCTTTGATTGTGAGCAGAGAGCGTTTCAGAAGACAGAGAAGCGGGATGGTGACGCTAATTATGGCGTCATTGCCGCTCACCATCTTGGTGGAGTCCTCAAAGTTTTGGAGGATGGTACATATGTCTGACATCCATGTCCACTCCTGAGGTCTTATGTGTGGAGTCTGAACTGAATACCGACGGCCTTGTTGATGCTGGTACTCAACAACTGCCCTCTTCTGCTCACAAATCCTTCCCAACATCAGGAGTGTAGAGTGCCAACGCGTGGGGACATCACACACCAGTCTGTGAGCCGGAAGCTGCAAACGCTGCTGAAACATGGCAAGGGCGGCGGAAGCTGTATCTGACTTTCTAAAATTGGCACACTGGCGGCGTATTTTAACAAGCAGATCCGGCAGCTCCGGGTAGGATTTGAGAAACCGCTAAACCACGAGGTTAAGCACATGGGCCAGGCATGGTATGTGTGTGAGCTCGCCTCGCCTCAGAGCAGCCACCAGGTTCCGGCCATTGTCACACACGACCATGCCTGGCTGTAGGTTCAGCGGTGTGAGCCACAGATATACCTGCTCTTTCAGAGCTGTCCACAACTCTTCAGCATTGTGCGGTTTGTCACTTAAGCATATTAGCTTAAGCACAGTCTGTTGCTGCAGTGCTTCCAGCTTGTGACTGATGTGGTCATTTTGGAGATGGAGGCTGAAGAGGAGGTGGAGGCTGAGGAGGATGAGGTGCTGGAGCTGTAGACCGTGGGTGCAACCCTGATTGACCTAGGGCCCGCAATCCTTGGCGTCGGGAGGACGTGTTCCGTCCCAAGGTCCGACTGGGTCCCGGCTTCCACTATGTTAACCCAGTGTGCCGTCAGCGAGATGTACCACCCCTGGCCACAAGCACTTGTCCATGTGTCCGTAGTTAGGTGGACTTTCCCGGTAATTGCATTGTTGAGGGCACGGCTAATGTTTTGGGGCACGTGCTTGTGTAATGTGGGGACGGCACACTGGGCGAAATAGTGGCGGCTGGGGATCAAGTACCGAGGGACGGCCGCCACCATCAGGTTGTGTAATGCTTCCGTCTCCACGAGCCTAAAAGGCAACATTTCGAGCGCAAGCAGTCATGAAATGTGAGAATTTAGTAGTGTGGCCTGTGGGGTGTTGGCTGCATATTTGCGCTTCCGTTCCAAGGACTGGGGTATGGACAACTGAACACTGCGCTGGGACAATGACATGGACGTGCTTCCTGATGCTGCTACTTGAGAGTGCGCAACGACAGGTGCAGGGTAGGAGGCATCTACGCATGCACCATGGCCAGGGGATTGGCTTGCATGCACAACAGCAGAAGAAGCAATGGTGCCACCCCCAGACACTGTTCCTGGACCCTGGGGTTCGGCCCACAAAGTCAGGTGCTTTGCTGCCAAGTGCCTGATCATGCTGGTGGTGGTCAGGCTGGTCGTTTTGCCACCCCTGCTGATGCTGGCCTGGCAGGTGAAGCAAAAGGCCTTTTTGGGGTTATCGGCAGAGTCTTTAAAAACAACCAGACTCGGGAAGACCTAACAGTTGTACTGGCAACTTCCTTTGTGTTGGTGTTACGGGGAACGGTTGCCTGCCTTCTGTCTGCGGCCACCACACTGCTTCTTCCTGCCTGTTGGGGTGCTCAGCCTCCCTCCCCCTGTGTGCTGCTGTCCTCGCTCTGCATATCCTCCTGCCAGGTTTGGTCAGTTACTTTATCATCCACCACCTCATCTTCCACTTCCGCACCCTGGTCCTCCTTCTGACTTTCTGGCAATTGTGTCTCATCATCGTCCACCTCTTGTGACACTTTCCCGCCGATGCCTTCGTGTGACCGTGGCTGCTCAAATATTTGGGCATCGCTACACGCGATCTCCTCTTGACCCACTTCAAGTGGACCGGGCGAGAGGCCCGAATCTATAAATGGAAAAGTGAACAGCTCTTCAGAGTGTCCAAGTGTGGGATCAGTTTTCTCTGGGTACTCGGCATGGTGGGAGGAAGAAGGATCAGGGTGAGGAATATGCGGTCCAGACTCACGGCTACTGAGACTTGACCGTGTGGAAGACAGGGTGGTGGTGGTGGTGGCTAAGTGACTGGAAGCATTATCCGCTATCCAACCAACATTCTTTTGACACTGCTCAGGGTTGCTGGTGTGCTGGGGTCCCCTAGAAATTGGGACAGGAAGGTCAGGCGAGAAGATGTGGGTGTTTGTTGTGGCACAATTTCAGCTTGCCCACGGCCTTGTCCTCCGCATGCACCACTATCATCACGTCCAGTTCCCCGTCCCTTGCCACGTGCCTTGCCCTTTTTAAATGCAAAAAACCTGAAGGTCTGAACCTAAACGTAAGTTGATGTGCATGCAAAATGTAAATGCATGTTCACACAAGGCCATTAAACAGAGAGAAACCAAAGACAAGAAAAATACCCAAATAACTGAAAGTAAATGTATAAATCGCACAGTGCAAAAACAATAATAAATAATAAAGGGTATTTAGTTAACAATTTTGATCAAAATAATGTGAAAGCCATCCCGCCACTTCACGGCAACCCTTATGGGACAGTCCTAACTCTAATATTAAAAACCTTAACATTTGTCAAGTGACATACATATGGACAAGGGCAGAGAGACTGGATCCCTGGTGTAAGCATAAAGCCGAAGCAGAATGAGCGTCTCAGCCCAGACAAAGGGCGGCCACACCCTTTTATATGCACTAAAGCATACTGACTGCAAAGAAAAAAACTGAAGGTCTGAACTGAAACGTAAGTTGATGTGCATGCAAAATGTAAATGCATGTTCACACAAGGCCATTAAACAGAGAAACCAAAGACAAGAAAAATACCCAAATAACTGAAAGTAAATGTATAAATCGCACAGTGCAAAAATAAGAATAAATAATAAAGGGTATTTAGTTAACATAATTTTGATCAAAATAATGTGAAAGCCATCTCGCCACTTCACGGCAACCCTTATGGGACAGTCCTAACTCTAATATTAAAATCCTTACCATTTGTCAAGTGACACATATGGACAAGGGCAGAGAGACTGGATCCCTGGTGTAAGCATAAAGCCGAAGCAGAATGATCGTCTCAGCCCAGGCAAAGGGCGGCCACACCCTTTTATATGCACTAAAATGGCGGGATGGCTTTCACATTATTTTGATCAAAATTATGTTAACTAAATACCCTTTATTATTTATTATTATTTTTGCACTGCGCAATTTATACATTTACTTTCAGTTATTTGGGTATTTTTCTTGTCGTTGGTTTCTCTCTGTTTAATTGCCTTGTGTGAACATGCATTTACATTTTGCATGCACATCAACTTACGTTTCAGTTCAGACCTTCAGGTTTTTTCTTTGCAGTCAGTATGCTTTAGTGCATATAAAAGGGTGTGGCCGCCCTTTGTCTGGGCTAAGACGCTCATTCTGCTTCGGCTTTATGCTTACTCCAGGGATCCAGTCTCTCTGCCCTTGTCCATATGTATGTCACTTGACAAATGGTAAGGTTTTTAATATTAGAGTTAGGACTGTCCCATAAGGGTTGCCGTGAAGTTGCGGGATGGCTTTCACATTATTTTGATCAAAATTATGTTAACTAAATACCCTTTATTATTTATTATTATTTTTGCACTGTGCGATTTATACATTTACTTTCAGTTATTTGGGTATTTTTCTTGTCTTTGGTTTCTCCCTTTTTAAATGGAGGACAGTATCTTCCACGCTCACTACAAATGACTGAGTTTGGAGCGAACTTATATGTGATCCGTGTGACGAAGAAAACAGAGTTTTAAATACCTGGCCTGTAGGTAAGTAGTTTGAACAGCAAACTGCTGTGAATTTATTCACTGACACACTGAAAGAAATTTTTAATGGAGGCCAGAAATGGAAATATTTTCTGACAACATATATGTGATCCGTGTGACAGAGAAAACAGAGTTTTAAATACCTGGCCTGTAGGTAAGTAGTTTGAACAACAAACTGCTGTGAATTGCTTCACTGACACACAGAAAATACTGCCATTTCTGGTCTCCATTAAAAATTTCTTTCAGACAACGTATATGTGATCCATGTGACGGAGAAAACAGAGTTTTAAATACCTGACCTGTAGGTAAGTAGTTTGAACAGCAAACTGCTGTGAATTTCTTCACTGACACACCAAAGGAAATTTTTAATGGAGGCCAGAAATGGCAGTATTTTCTGACAACGTATATGTGATCCGTGTGACGGAGAAAACAGAGTTTTAAATAGCTGGATTTCTAGCGCTGTAATTTGGAAAGGACCTGGCTGTATTCTGCAGTGCCAACAAGCAAATGGGGCAGAAAAACGGTGTTCTCTGGATTGCTTTTTAAGCAAATAATGAGGATTAAGATCCAAAGAAAAGTATTCCTGGCCCCTGAGACCTGGGCCTTTGTATAGAAATATCTAACAGCAGCAGAAGGCAGAATTGGAATGGAGCCTCTTGTGCTATATGCACTGCAGTCTGCTATATACCCTGCCTGCCTGCCTATATACATTGCCTGCCTGATATCTCTGCAGATGGATTAGTTAGTCCTCAAAAGGACTGTTTGTTAAGATTGATATGTGTAATGTACGGTTTTTCTCCCTACACTACCAAATACACAAGCAAATCTCTACCTGACGCAGCAGCACCTCTCCCTACACTGTCTGATTCCGGAGTGACTGTGACGAGCATGGCGGCACCAGATCTGATATAGACCTGATGACATTGTGCGGCCAGCCACTCACTGTAATGCCACAACCAACATGGCTACGGCATTACAGTGAGTGGCAGGCAATGCCTGCATGTTGATTGGCGCTCTAAAGAGCGCCAAACATGCAGGGAGGGGACTCGAGCTCCCTCAGAGCAACCCCGGAAATACTCGGCGAGGGCCGAGCATCTCGAGTAGTGAGATGTTCGGGTGAACACCGAGCAGTAGCAAGCATACTCGCTCATCACTACATATAATATTTCATATACAATACCATACTCCAAGCATAAATGAATGGCCTAACCAACCCAAATGACAACTCGACGCGTTTCTCCTTTAAAAGATTCATCAGGAGTAGTTAATCAGGCAGAGTTTATGTATAATTGTACAAGAAAGAAAACTACTTATCTGGATCCCATGCTTGTTCTGACCCAAATTTTGAAAGACCCAGCCTCATAGTAGGGCGATTGAGGAGTCCAAGGTAAATCCCTCACAATCCCAGTATCCTGAAAGGTGGGAAACTTTTTTACTGTGGCCCCTTCTTTTATATATCCCCCTTTCCAGTTTAGCGTGCGTCCCATTCATCTTACCACGTGTATCCGGAAGTAAATACCCGTAAACATGTGACCGGATACTAATATGCGTTCCATCATATGCATTTCAAGTCTCACTACTATCATAGGTTGAATAGCCTGAAGCACATGACCGGAAGTTGAGGTGCGTTCCACCGCATGAATTCCACATAGCCGGAAATTAAGGCGCGTTCCACAGCATGCGTTGCAAACATCACAGAGGTACGCTCCAAATATAGAGCCTATACAGCAAAGAGTACAAATACCGGAGGCTGTCATACCTTCCACCATATGCATTCCAGCCCACAATATTATAGGACTTCTCATTAATAGATGTGTACTCCAGAACATAATACAGAACAAATGCTGGCTAAGGCTAAACTAAACCTATAGGATACATAAGCACGCGTAACAACTCATTTCATTGATAAAATAGTAAACGGGGGTTTGTCAATTTTAAAGGTATATTATGCCATAGGCATACGGTCATATCCAATGCAAAAGACAAGTGGCCTTTTATCCAATAAAGAGCCCTGAATCAGGGCATGGTGTTCCAAGAACTATTACCCATTAGGGACAATCTGTTCAGGCAGAATTTTACGGTCATATTATAGTCATGTCATATACAATGGGACATTCATATATAGCAATTGAAATTTAACTGCTCATTTAAACCATTTGATTGGAGAGACTTAAATCTGTATATCCATTTTAACTCTTAACTCCTCAATCTTTGCTGTCTTGATTTGGTTTTTACAGAATTTATTTAATTTTCTGTATTTATTTAATGCCTCATCGCTACCTACTTGCTTTAGTTCTCTAAATGCTTTCTTTTTGTCACTTATTGCGCCCCTTACAGCTCTATTTAGCCATAGTGGTTTCTTCCTATTTCTAGCATGTTTATTCCCATAGGGTATATATTGTGCACAGGTCCTATTGAGGATGCTAATAAATGTCTCCCGTTTGCTTTGTGTAGTTTTATGTCTCAGGATATCGTCCCAGTTTATTGCACTAAGATCCTCTCTCAACCGTTGGAAATTTGCCATCCTGAAGTTTAGTGTCCCTGTAACCCCTCTACTACACATCTTATTAAAAGATACATGAAAACTTATTATTTTGTGATCACTATTACCCAAGTGACCCCCAACTTGTATACTTGATATGCAATCTGGCCTGTTGGTTAATATTAGGTCTAGCAGTGCCCCCCTTCTTGTTGGGTCCTGAACCAGTTGTGAAAGGTAAGTGTCTCTCATAGTAGTCAAAAACCTATTACCTTTGCTTGAACTACAGGTTTCTGTTCCCCAATGTATTTCAGGGTAGTTAAAGTCCCCCATAATAATGACTTCTCCTCATCTATTTGCTTTATGAGGATATTCTCCGCTGCTTCCATTATATTTGGAGACTTATAACAAACCCCTATCAGTAATTAATTATTTTCTGCCCCTCCCTTTATCTCCACCCACAGGTACTCTACATTTTCATTAGATTCATATATATTCTCACGCAAGATTGGTTTTAAGGATGATTTTACTTATAAACACACACCCTCCTCGTTTGTTTGTACAGTCATTTCTGAACAGACTCTAGCCCTGTAAATTAACTGCCCAGTCATGGCTCTTGTCCAGCCATGTTTCAGATATCCCCACCATGGCATAATTATTTTCCAACAAAATTAATTCTAATTCCTCATTTTGTTGTCGAGGCTTCTGGCAATAGTGTACATGCATTTTATGTATCTCTCTGTACCACTATTCTTTCTTACTATATTGACTGTTCTAACCCCACCCCCAATTTCTTCATTTGTGCCCAGGTCACTATCTGCACTATCTTCCCTACCTATAAAATGTATACCCTCCCCCCCAATCCCTAGTTTAAACACTCTTCCAACCTTCTAGCCATTTTCTTCCCCAGAGCAGCTGCACTCTCCCCATTAAGGAGCTAGCGTAGAACCTGTAGCCAACTGAGAAGTCGGCCCAGTTCTCCAGGAACTAGTGATGATATTAGTGTTATTGTGGTTTTTATTAATGATAAGTATTGTAATATTTGGTCACTTTATGGAGGTAATATGTGGTCTGGTCATTGTGTAGTGGTATCTCTCCATTGTGTGTGGTATTATTTGGTCACTATGTGGTGGTAATATGTGGTCTGGTTATGATGTGGTGTTTTTTGTCCCTTGTATGTGATATTATTTGGTCACTGTATGGTGGTAATATGTGGTCTGCTCATGGTGAGGCAATATTTGTCTCTTGTATGTAGTATTAGTCAGTCACTATGTATTGGTAATATGTGGTCTGGCCATGGTGTGCAGTATTTGTCCCTTGTAGGCGGTATAATTCTGTCACTATGTGGTGGATATATATGGTCTGGTCAAAGTGTGGTGGTATTTCTCCCTTGTATGTGGTGCTATTTGGTCACTATGTGGGGTAATATGTGGTCTTGTCACAGTGTGCTGTTATTTGTCCCTTGTATGTGGTATTATTTGGACACTATGTGGTGGTAACATGTAGTGCGGTCATGTTGTGACAGTATTTCTTCCTTGTAGATGGTATTATTGGTATATTGATCTTGGTGTGGTGGATTGTGTTGTGTATGGAGGTCATTTTACATGCGTTTGATCTGACAGGGACAAGCGTTTGTGAAGCGTTTTGCACATGCGATTTCGCATGCGGGTTGTCAAGCATTTTTCCATGCGATTTTAGCATCACTTGGAAAAGTGCTTGACAACTTGGTCACACTATATAAATCCATGCAACCGGCATGGATTTTATATAGTGTGACCAAGTTAATAGTTAAAAAAAAGTATGAAAATGGTGAAAAATAAAAAAAGAAACATTATACTAACCTTCCGATGGCCCCGGGTCTCCTTCTCCAGTGCGTCCGGTGTCATGGATGGTTCGCGGTGGTGTAAAAGGACCTTCCATGATGTCATTTAGTCATATGACAGGTCACGCGACCACTGTCATCAGCAGTCGCGTGACCTGTAACATGACTAAATGACGTCATGGAAGGTCCTTTACACCATTGCAAGCCACCGGGGAGCCAGTACACACCAGAGAGAAGACCAGGGGCCATCAGAAGGTAAGTATAACGTTTATTTTTTATTTTAAATTCTTTTTTTTACAGGTATTATGGTACCCGGGTCTGGAGGAGAGTCATCCGCACATTGAATTGCAGAATATCCGCATGTGCACATGTAGTCATGCGAATATTAAGCAATTCAATGCAAGTCAATGGCGGCGAAAACACCGCGATTACGCAAAGTTAATAGTAGTGCTGTGGATTTTCCGCAATGATAATCCGCAGCGGAAATTTACTCAGCATGTGCACATCATTGAGGAACATTGCAGACCTTCTACCAAGCGTTTTTTAAGCGTTTCCATAGCGGAATTGCCGCTGCAGAAAAGCTTAAAAAACGCATCATGGGCACGTAGAATTTTACTTACTTAATATAAAATATTTTCATACCATGTTATTAATTTTATAGGGCATTGAACAGCAGAGAAGAAAAGAGAAAACATACGGTAATGTATGCAAATAAAGATAATAGAATCTGGTAACATTGCAAATAATAGATGTGTACTACTAGATCCACAAGAAAAGAAAAAAAAAAACTCCAGGACTATTGAGATCTTACTTTATGATGCCTGTATTACAGCAATGTCACTGCATGTACAGTGACGATCTAGATGACAGAGTGACAGATGTCATTACAAATGAAAATGTCTGAGGTCTCTCGCACATGTCACAACGTGTGAGGGTTTATGAAAGGTACTTTACTGACTCTGCTCACAAAGCAGACAACACAATCAATTTGATAACAGAAAAGTGTGCAGTTTACACGGAGTATTATTTCCCATGATATACTGGAGTTGCTCAAGGTGTTTTCTTTGAAGAAGACTTTTATAAGTCATGGAGCAGGAATGTCAATCATGTATATCTTAAATAAAATGAAATGAGCACATCAATCAGTGACCTTGAAAAACTCACGCTCGTAGACCAACATGTTATTTTCCTTTACCATTCAGATTTCACATGAATACAAAATTGTTAAAGAGATGTGCTGAATAACATCAGAGCCACCCTTTTTGGAGTATATAATAGACCTGAGAAATTATTAATTCCTGTATATAATGATATTATTAGAATTCCTAAACTCCCAGCAAGATGTTACTGGTTTCTCCTTATTCACTTATTCACATCTGCTGTAAAGCTCAGCCTGATCCATAACCTAACTCAGCTTGTGACATGAAAACATTCAGTCTGTCATTTTCCCAGTCTTTTACTCCACCCCGTCTGACTGTTTTTTCTATCCTTCTGATATCTGACGTTGGCTATTTCAAAGACAAGATCAAATATCAGAAGAACAGTCAAAAATTGGTTTTGCCTCACGATTCTGTCCCTGTTCTGTGCTTCCTGTTATAGATCCGGCTAGATTAACCTTTCTTACCTTCAGGTTCACTCTTCTACAGAAGCCACTCCATGAACATTACATCCATATAGCTGTATAGGGGTTAAAAGGTGGCTTGAGCCAAAACTGTCCAAAGTAGTCTTTTGGGGCTGATGTATTTTAACAAACTTTACAATAACATAAAAATAAATAATAATTACAATAATAACATATTGGAAACTGAGGAAAAACGTTATGTGCAAGTTCTGCTACAACCTGTCATGGGTCAATGCAATAGTAAGGCATTTATGTTACCTTAATTATTTACATGCATTTCAGTGCATGAAATTTAAGAGAACTTTTAACTATAACCAATAGTGAATATATTCCTATTAGTGATGAGCAAGCACTAAAATGCTTGAGTACTCTAAGTTTGAGTCGAGCAAATTGGAATGCTTGAGTGCTCAGACCGAGTAACAAGCCCAATGTAAGTCTATGGGAAACTCGAGCATTTTTCCGGCGGCTCCCCCCAGCGGTCTGCAGAGAGCCTAAAAATTGCCTAAATCGATGGGAACAGTGCTCAAATGACATGTGAACAGCATGGGGAAGAAGTTTTTGATGCATTTTTGCACTTTTGCATTGCTTTCAACCAAGACAAATGCATTCACCAGGAAATGTCATTTTAACATTTTGCAACCTTATATTGCCATGTGGTAGGTGGCACATCATCAGACACATCCTGTTTCATTTATGATGGAGGGACTCTGAAAGTCACAAAGCCTATTTTTATAGGACCATCAGGCGGCCCTTACTATTCTTAAAGGGCCAGCAGTCGGCCCTTGCTATTGTTAGAGAGCCATATGCTTTGTTGTTCCCATTATTAACAAGTGAATGCAACTGCTGCCAAAAATTTGGAGGAACTCCAATGCTCCTTGCAAGAGACGAACAGATTGGAGGGCCTCCTGCAAAAAATGCTCCTATTATTAGGAAGTGTGTCTCCCATACTGTTTGCCTATGCAGTGAAGAAAAGGCTGCCAGAAATTTGGAGGAACTCCAATGACCCTTGAAAGAGACGTAGAGGTCGGATGGCCTCCTGAAAACAATGTTCCCATTATTAGGAAGTGTGTCTCCCATACTGTTTGCCTATGCAGTGAAGCAACGGCTGCCAAAAATTTGGCGCAACTCCAATGCCCCTTGCAAGAGACGTAGAGGTCAGAGGGCCTCCTGCAAAAAATGCTCCCATTATTAGGAACTGTGTTTCCCATACTGTTTTCCTATGCAGTGAAGCAACGGCTGCCAAAAATTCAGAGGAACTCCAATCAGGAAGCGTATGCCCATGTCTGGGTGTGAAGACAGAGGTGCAAGGGAATAGAGTTAGACCTCCCAAAAAAAAGACACTGTATTTGAGTTTATGTTACGCTGCTATCATTCAGTGGTGTTGAGAAGTCTGGCCCAAGCCAGCCCTTGTTCATTTTTTATAAGAGTCAGCCTGTCAGCATTTTCAGTTGACAGGCAGATGCGCCTATCGGTTATAATTCCACTGGCGGCACTAAAAACCCGGTCTGACAAAACACTAGGGCAGCGCAGGCCAGGACCTCTAACGCGTAGAGAGCCAGTTCATGCCACATGTCCAGCTTGGATACCGAATAATTATAAGGAACAGAGGAATCACGGAGCACGTTGGTACGGTCGGCAAGGTACTCCCTCACCATCTTCTGAAACTTTTTCTTCCTTGAGAGAGTACCCCGCGCATCCGTGCTTGTGCGATGGGAGGGTATGAGAAAACTGTCCCAGAACTTTGACAGTGTTCCTCTGCCTCTGCTCGATTGAATTTGTGTCTCTCTCGCCTGTACTCCTTGGTTGTCCAGAGAACTGTGACCTCTGCCGCCAGCGTTTTCAGATTGGAATTTTTTTAATAATACCGCAACAAGGGCCTTCTCATACTGCACCATTTTTTAAGGCTTGTCCTGCAAGGGAATAAGAGACAGAAAGCTCTCCTTGTAGCATGGGTCTAGAAGTGTTACCAACCAATAATGATTTGGACAACGCGAGGGTCACAGGAAAGGCAGTGTAACATAAACTCAGCCATGTGTGCCAGACTGCAAAGAGGCAAGACTTCCATGTCCTCACCAAGAGGACGACTGACCATGCATTTCTCCTCATCCTCCTCCTCTTCATCCTCCTCCCTGTCCTCAGGCCATCCACACTGAACAGATGGTATGACAGTTGTGCAGGTAATACTATCTATAGCACAGGAAACTAGCTCCTGTTGTTCCTCCTCCTCTTCCTTTTCCTCATTGTCTCCCAATCCATGTTGGGATGAGATGAGGCTGGGCTGTGTGTAATCACCCTGTATTGTTCCTTGCTCCATCTTATCATGCTCTGCCTGCAACGCATCCTCTTTAAATGTGACCAGAGAGCATTTCAAAAGACAGAGAAGTGGGATGGTGATGCTAATTATGGCGTCATCGCCACTCACCATCTTGGTGGTGTCCTCAAAGTTTTGGAGGATGGTACATATGTCTGACATCCATGTCCACTCCTGTAGATCTTATGTGTGGAGTCTGACCTGAATACCGACAGCCTTGTTGATGCTGGTAGTCAACAACTGCCTTCTTCTGCTCACAAATCCTTTCCAACATCTGCAATGTAGAGTACCAATGCATGGGGACATCGCAGATCAGTCGGTGAGCTGGAAGGTGCAAATCCTGCTGAAGCATAGCAAGAGCGGCAGAAGTTGTAGCTGACTTTCTAAAATGGGCACATAGACGGCGTACTTTAACAAGCAGATCCGACAGCTCCTGGTAGGTTTTGAGAAACCGCTGAACCACGAGGTTAAGCACATGGGCCAGGCATGGTACATGTGTGAGCTCGCCTCGCCTCAGAGCTGCCACCAGGTTCCGGCCATTGTCTCACACGACCATAAACAACCAAAAGGAGATTAGACTCCTAAAGTATAACTTTTATTTAAATATACTAAAAAGGACTCAGCAGTCCCCATAACAACAAACAAAAAACAATGCCGGGGATCAGGGATAAGTCACACATCAGTCAGGAAGGATTACGGACTCTGTCCCTATTTTGTCCCTAAATTCTCTCCCTTCCTGACAGCGGAGGTTGGCACCCTAATTTTTGCTCCGTGGCGCCCCCGCTCCACGTCGGTGTCCCTGATATCCCTAGTAGATATCTATCTTTATAATTAAAAAACCACAATCATGAAGAAAAGATAGAAAAAAGTGAACGTAAAGATTTAGAGGGCGACTATTAATCATAAATATACATTAAAAGAACCAAGTCTGTATGTTGTAACAGTAATAATGGCCCTAGGAATTTTTTGAAGGCAGAATTTTTCTCCAGATAGCTGGCTTATTACAGTCATACATATACCTGCATATATTTAATAACCACAGCTGACAAAGCTGGTTCCGTTATATATCGGAATAATCCCCAGAGGTAATGCCTACAGACAGGTATCACATGTGCATCACTGCTCTTTGTTGTTCTGAGTCATCAGAGCAAGAATGTGGTAGAGGCTGTAACACATACAGGCAAAACAAATTACCAACTCTAAATGCATTCAACAATCTCGATATCATGTAGTAAGGAATAACATGTATCATTGGTGTTGCCTTATGTCACATTTCAGATACACAGGGACTTGACACTTATCATTAGTGTTGAGCGATACCTTCCGATATCGAGAAATATCGGATCGGATTGGATCGGACCGATACCCAAAAAATATCGGTTATCGCCGATTCCGATACCGGAAACCAATGCAAGTCAATGGGACACAAGTATCGGAATGAAAATAACCCCTTTCTTTCCTTGTAGGTTAATTCTACATTAAGGAAAACAACTAAGAATAATGTAGAATGTATTGGGGGAGGTGGGGGAGACAATAAAGGCATAGAGGTTTAGCCCAATCACATGGAATAGCAGGAATTAATATTTTTTTTAAGACGTTCTGAGTTACGAAAATATTGACTATGTTAAGTTTTTTTCATACTTTGTCAGATATTTATGTTTCACTACTTCCATGCTCTTCACCTTCTTTTTTACTTCTCCCACACTTTCTCCTTCATCATCCTCAGCATCAGCATCTTTTTCCTCAACTTCTTCACCTTCTTCATCTTCTTCTTCTTCACCTTCTTCGTATTATTCTTTTTTTTTTACATTCTTCGTATTCTTCTTATTCAACAATTATTCTTCTTCATATTCTTCTTCTTCCTCATATTCTTATTTGTGACAGTCATTCCTGTAGTTGTTATCTATAAAATTTTTAAGATTACACCTTTCTTTCTGCCTGTCACAAAAGATTTACAACAAGATTTGTCCACGTTCAGTTTGGCCTGCAGCAGCAGCTCTTTTCCAGGGGCACCACAAGGAGGAAAGGACTCACCCCCATACATTGCTTAGTCTTCTTCTGCTTATAATTTAGATAATATATTTTGCTCTGATTTTTAGTCTTATGCTTAATGTTCTTCCGCTTTTTGTTCTGCAGCTTCTTGTACTTCTGCTTCTTGGTTTTCTGTCTCTTGTTCTTCTGTATCTTGGTGGTTGTCTTCTTGTTCTTTGTCTTCTTGGTCATCTTCTTCAGGGTCATCTTCTTGGTCTTCTTCAGGGTGGTCTTCAGGGTCGTCGTCTTCGGGGTCGTCGTCTTCTTCGGGGTGGTCTTCAGGGTCCTCGTCTTCAGGATCGTTGTCTTCAGGGTCCTCGTCTTCTTCGGGGTGGTCTTCAGAGTCGTCGTCTTCGGGGTCCTCGTCTCCAGGGTCCTCGTCTTCAGGTTCCTCGTCTTCTTCGGGGAGGTCTTCAGGGTTCTTGTCTTCAGGGTCGTCGTCAGGGAGATCCAGAGTGATTACCAAGAACCATTTCAAAAGCTTGAACTTGGAAATGTAGCAGAAGGTACAAGAAGGCTGAGGAACTGCCGAGAACCAGCTGACTGTACTGGAACCTGGATGGGTAGCAGAAGGTACAAGAGCCAATGGAACTACCGAGGACCAGCTGACGGTACAGGAACTCAGTTACTAAGCAGGAGGTACCTGTACCAGAAATCACTACCAAGGGCCAGCAGACGTTGGTGGAACTTGAATACCGATAAGGAGCCACCTAATCCAAAGGCACTGCCGAGAACCAGCTGACGGTACTGGAACTTGGATGGGTAGCAGAAGGTACCCATGAAAAAAAAAGTTGCAAGGCCGTGAGCTGGCCGCAGCTATCGAAACCCACAGTCCTACAGGGGGTACTTGTCCTATTGCACTATGGAACCAGCCTTCATTGCCAGATCCCGCAGCCCACATACGAGTCACCTAAACTGCAGGCTAACCCGACCGCAACGCGACAGGACAACGTATTGGAGGCAAAGTGACGTTGACACTACCCGGAAACAGCTGGCGTGCTGGAACCAGGCTGGGCAGGAGGGAGTACCCATGCCAAAGACACTGCCGGAAAAAAGCTGACGGTACTGGAACCCGGATGGGTAGCAGAAGGTACAAGAGCAAATGGAACTAACAAGAACCAGCTGATGGTACTGGAACCCGGATGGGTAGCAGAAGGTACAAGAGCCAATGGAACTACCGAGGACCAGCTGACGGTACTGGAACTCGGTTACTAAGCAGGAGGTACCTGTGACAGAAAGCACTACCAAGGACCAGCAGACGTTGGTGGAACTTGGATACCGAGAAGGAGGCACCTAAGCCAAAGACACTGCCGAGGATCAGCGGACGTTACTGAACCCCAATAACACTGGACCAAGTGATAACTGTGCAGACAGCACTTCTGAGCAGCAACTGGCGGTGTTGGAGCTCATGTTAAATACTGAAAACAGAGGAGCCAGAGGTATAATTGGAGCAACTTTAAAATCTGTAGTAGTGAGAATGTGGACAGAGCAGGAGAATTTGCCGGGCACACAGCAGGGGATCAGCTGACGTTACTGAACCCCAATAGCACGGCAGCAAGTGTTGACTGTGCAGACGGCACTTCTGAGCAGCAACTGGCGGTGTTGGAGCTCAGGGTAAATACTGAAAACAGAGGAGCCAGAGGTGTAATTGGAGCAAGTTTTAAATTTGTAGTACAGTGGATGTGGACAGAGAAGGAGAATTTGCCGGACACACAGCAGGGGATCAGCTGACGTTATTGAACCCCAATAACAGGGCAGCAAGTGTTGACTGTGCAGATGGCACTTCTGAGCAGCAACTGGCGGTGTTGGTGCTCAGGGTAAATACTGAAAACAGAGGAGCCAGAGGTGTAATTGGAGCAAGTTTTAAATTAGTAGCAGAGTGGATGTGGACAGAGCAGGAGAATTTTCCGGACACACAGCAGGGGATCAGCTGACGTTACTGAACCCCAATAACCCGGCAGCAATTGTTGACTGTGCAGACGGCACTTCTGAGCAGCAACTAGCGGTGTTGGAGTTCAGGGATTACAGTTCAGGTGGTAGAAACATGAACACAACAGGAGACTTGGATACTGTTGCCAACCAATTATTTATTCTGGAAGAGGACTGGCAGATTCATGCAAGATCCAGGCCTTGTTCATTTTCAGAAAAGTAAGCCGGTCAACATTATCGGAGGATAGGCGCATGCGACGGTCTGTTAGTACACCACCTGTGGCACTAAAGACGCGTTCCGATAATACACTAGCAGCAGGGCAAGCCAGCACCTCCAATGCATACTGGCTAAGCTCTGGCCATATATCCAGCTTAGAGACCCAAAACTTGAAGGGGGAAGAGCCGTCTGGGAGTACACTAAGAGGGCAAGACATCTAGTCTGTCACCATCTGACGGAAACGTTGCCTCCTGCTGACTGGAGCCGTCTGTGATGGTGTAGACATTTGTGGCGGCGGGGACACAAAACTTTGCCACATTTGGGCCATACTGGTCTTGCCTTGTGCTGAGGCGCTGCTTCTGCTCCCTCTTTGTGCAGAGCTTCCTCCACTGCCTCGACGCACAGAGCTGCTTTGTAAAGCACTAGCAGCACTGCTCTCGGTTGGAATGGAGAACATGATGGAATGCACCAGTGCGTCTTGGTACTCCCGCATTTTACGCTCCCGGTTCAACGGTGTTGTGAGGCTTTGTAAGTTGTCCCAGTAGTGAGGATCTAGGAGGGTGGACACCCAATAATCAGCCGTGTTGAGAATGTGGGCGATGCGTCGGTCGTTTCTCAGGCTCTGCAGCATGAAATCAACCATGTGCTGCAGACTGCCAACTGGCCAAGAAACACTGTCCCCTGCTTGAGGCGTGATCTCTGCCTGCTCTGCATCACCCCACCCTCGCTCTAGATACTGACTACTAGAGCATTGTGTACCTCCTTCCTCTGGAGAGATGTCTTCCTCCTCCATTGACTCCTCCTCATCCTCCTCACAAAGTGTCCCCTGCCTAGGCCTTTGTGAGGAACCACGTTGCGCAGACTGTACAGAAGCAGATGGCATTTGTGACTCCTCATCCTCCACCTCTTCCAAAACCTCCTCCCTTAGTGCTTGCAGTGTTTTTTCAAGCAGGCAGATAAGGGGGATAGTCATGCTGACTAGTGCCTCATCTGCACTCGCCATCCGCGTGGAATAATCGAAGGCACGCAAAACGTGGCAAATGTCCTTCATAGAGGCCCACTCAGTGGTGGTGAATTGTGAACGGCGCGCACTACGACTTGATTGCGCCTGCTGCAGCTGGTACTCCATTACTGCTGCCTGCTGCTCACACAACCTCTCCAACATATGTAACGTTGAATTCCACCTGGTGGGTAGGTCACATATGATGCGATGTTCCAGAAGACGCAATCGGCGCTGCAGAGCTGCAATGCGCAATCTTGCGTTGCTGGAACGCCGCAAGTGAGCGCACTCTATGCGGACCTTGTGCAGCAGTGCATCAAGATCCGGATAGTCCCTCAAAAAACTCTGCACGACCACCTAGGTTGCCTAGGCCCAGAGCTGCCACCAGATTTCAGCCATTGTCACACACTACCATGTCTGGCTGGAGATTCGCTGGCACAAACCACACGTCGCTCTGCTGCTTGATGGCATTCCAGAGCTCCTGCACTGTGTGGCTTTGATTCCCCAAAGAAATTAATTTTAATACGGCCTGTTGACGTTTGGCTACGGCTGTGCTCATATCGGTCATCATAACAGGTAACCGTTCACGGGTCAATGTGGAGGGAGACCGTGACGGCTCCTGCAGTGCTGATTCAGAGGAACTGGAGTATGAGAAGGAGTCAGTGTGTACAGATTGGATTCCTGCAATCCTTGGAGTTGGCAGAACACATACAGCGCCACTCTCAAGATCTGTACCCGGCTCCACAACATTTACCCAATGGGCAGTGAGGGAAAGGTATCGTCCCTGTCCATGCTTACTGGTCCACGCATCGATGGTCAGGTGGACCTTGCTACTGATGGCGTTTTGTAGCGCATGTTTAATTTTTACCTCCACATGCTGTTGCAGGGCAGGGACGGCTTGCCTGGTGAAATAAAAGCGGCTGGGCATATTGTATTGTTGGACTGCAAATGCCATAAAGTTACGGAAGGTGTCAGTCTCCACCAGCCTGAATGATAGCATTTCAAGGGCCAGTAGTTTTGCAATGCCAGCATTCAGAGCCTGTGCTCGTGGGTGGTTTGCCGAGTATGGGCGCCTTTTCTCCCATGCCTGTGCTAACGATGGCTGTAGACTGGCCTGGGAGAGTGATGATGACAGGGAACGTGGTGCTGTGGGTGGAATGACACTGTGTCTCTGTAGAACAGTGCCAGAGGTTCTTCCACGGTGATCCTGTGAGGAATCTGAGAGGATCTGGAACTAATTGAAGTCAATGCGTTAGCTGCCATCCATCCGACAACGGCTTCAATTTGGTCCTCCCGCAGCAGTGGGGTACGGCTAGCTCCTTCAAAGCTGCGCATAAAGGACTGTTCCCTGGTAAAACTGGGGGATGCTGAGTCACTGGTGCCCGCAGGCACAGAATCCCCACGTCCTCTCCCTGCAGGCACAGAATCCTCACGTCCTCTCCCTGCAGAAACTCCACGCCCACGACCACAACCACATGCCTTACTCCCTGCCTTCTTCATCTTGGTAGACTGATAAAGAGAGGCAGAAAAGTACTAAGGGCTTAGTGTGCTTATTCCTGAACAGCTGCTAACAGGTATAAGAAATAGAGATGAGCGTTGTTCTACTCGAACTGTTCGCCAATCTCAAATTCGAGCTGTTTTGGGCGGTGTTCGAGCCGGTCGGCGAACACGAACAATTTGAGAAAAATTCGGCTGTTCGAGGTTATGTTCGATAACTGTTCGTGCACCAAAATCATAACTGGATTTTTTCTCAGTAATGATGAAAATTAATGTTAATACGCAGTTTGAGTGTACAGCGGGGCGGGGGGAGGGGCAGGGGATGGATCTCTGCAGGAACAATGAAGATCTCCATTTTTTTTTCTCTTTCCCGCATTTGCAGTGGGGAGGTGCAATCTGTCAGCCTATCAGCAGCGCACACACGGAGCGAAGTGCTTTTTTTCACACAAGCAAGGGCATGTGTGATTGGCAGTGTATGTCACATGTCCTTGCCCTATAAGACCAAGCCATTTTCCCCGTCGCCACCATTTTCTCACTGCTGCAGCTGCGTGTTAGACGGCACCGCTGTTGCTGTGTGCGCTATACCTTGTTAATTTCAAGCCAATTTTCGCACAAATATACAGATAGCTTGGGAGTAGGGAATAGTTGTGATTGCAGTCCTTTTCAGGACTAGGTTACATCAGTTCCTATCAGTTTTTGCCAGGCAGGTCTGTGCCAGTGCTGTGCAAGTTTTTTTCACAGCATTTGGCTGAATCTAGCAAAGCTAATCCTTTTTGGCCTATTGCAGAGTGTGTTAGTCAGTGGAGTAGCCTATCTGTGTTGCAAGATATACCACCTGTGTATAGAATACCAATTTTTTTACTGCACCTAGTGAAGTAAAATCTTTTGGGCATAGCATCATTCTATTAGTCCATCTATACTGACCTCCATCAGGTTGCAAACTGAATATAATTTTTTTCTGCATCTAGCTCTGAAAAAATATTTGGGCTTCTAGCAGTGTGTGGGACTTGGTCTATTAGTCCATCTATACTGACCTCCATCAGGTTGCAAATTAAAAATAATTTTTTTCTGCATCTAGCTCTGAAAAAATATTTGGGCTTCTAGCAGTGTGTGGGACTTGGTCTATTAGTCCATCTATACTGACCTCCATCAGGTTGCAAATTAAAAATAATTTTTTTCTTCATTTATCTCTGAAAAAATATTTGGGCTTCTAGCAGCGTGTGGGACTTCTTCTATTAGTCCATCTATACTGACCTCCATCAGGTTGCAAATTAAAAATATTTTTTTTCTGCATCTAGCTCTGAAAAAATATTTGGGCTTCTAGCAGTGTGTGGGACTTGGTCTATTAGTCCATCTATACTGACCTCCATCAGGTTGCAAATTAAAAATAATTTTTTTCTTCATTTAGCTCTGAAAAAATATTTGGGCTTCTAGCAGTGTGTGGGACTTGTTCTATTAGTCCTTCTATACTGACGTCCAGCAGGTTGCAAATTGAATATAATTTTTTTCTGCATCTAGCTCTGAAAAAATATTTGGGCTTCTAGTGGTGTGTGGGACTTGGTCTATTAGTCCATCTATACTGACCTCCATCAGGTTGCAAATTAAAAATAATTTTTTTCTGCATCTAGCTCTGAAAAAATATTTGGGCTTCTAGCCGTGTGTGGGACTTGGTCTATTAGTCCATCTATACTGACCTCCATCAGGTTGCAAATTGAATAAAAAAAATTTCTGCATCTAGCTCTGAAAAAATATTTGGGCTTCTAGCGGTGTGTGGGACTTGGTCTATTAGTCCATCTATACTGACCTCCATCAGGTTGCAAATTAAAAATAATTTTTTTCTGCATCTAGCTCTGAAAAAATATTTGGGCTTCTAGCAGTGTGTGGGACTTGATCTATTAGTCCTTCTATACTGACGTCCAGCAGGTTGCAAATTGAATATAATTTTTTTCTGCATCTAGCTCTGAAAAAATATTTGGGCTTCTAGCGGTGTGTGGGACTTGGTCTATTAGTCCATCTATACTGACCTCCATCAGGTTGCAAATTAAAAATAATTTTTTTCTGCATCTAGCTCTGAAAAAATATTTGGGCTTCTAGCAGTGTGTGGGACTTGGTCTATTAGTCCATCTATACTGACCTCCATCAGGTTGCAAATTAAAATTATTTTTTTTCTGCATCTAGCTCTGAAAAAATATTTGGGCTTCTAGCGGTGTGTAGGACTTGGTCTATTAGTCCATCTATACTGACCTCCATCAGGTTGCAAATTAAAAATAATTTTTTTCTGCATCTAGCTCTGAAAAAATATTTGGGCTTCTAGCGGTGTGTGGGACTTGGTCTATTAGTCCATCTATACTGACCTCCATCAGGTTGCAAATTAAAAATAATTTTTTTCTGCATCTAACCCAGCCAATAGTTTTGGCCTAATACCACAGTTTGGCCACTCAGCTCTGCTCGGTTACCATCCATTGTTTTTTTGTGCAAACAACTCCAGAGTTGTGAATTAGTTAACCACCAAAATGAGTGGAAAAAGGCCTGCTGCTGGTGGAAAGGGGAATAGGCGTGTTGGGAAGGGGAAAAAAGGTTGTGTCCGTGGGGTAGGTGCAGAAGAAAGACCATCTTCCAGCCAAACTAAAATGTCTACTTCTTTTAGCGGACAATGTGATAAGATCCCTTTCTTACGGCCACGCCAATCGCTACAAATTCCAGATGAGGCACAAAAACAGCAGGTGCTTCAACGGATATCAAGTGCTCCTTTAAGTGGGCTCTCCTCCACATCAACTTCAACATCACAAATACTCCAGTCCTCAAAGGTGTCACCCAAATCGCACTTGCTTCCTCACAGCTCCCAAATCTCCAGCTGCCCGTCTGAGTATGAGGTAGAACAGATGGTTGAGTCTGCAGAGCTGTTTACTCATACTATAGCCTGGGAATCAGAGGTCGACTCCAGCGCTTCTGTGAATCCAGACGAGGAAATGATCTGCACTGATGCCCAGAATCTTTATGAGTCGGATCCAGGACCAGACGCAGAAGGTTCTGACCATAATGTAGACCCTCATTCCCAAACTGTAACTCCTGTTGGTGGAGACAATGAGGAAGACGATGATAAGACTCAAATACCTGATTGGAGCGACAACTTTAGTTTTTTGTCAGGGCAGGAACAGGTTGGCTCTGAGAACGACGGGTGTGATAACGCACAGGGTGATGATGATGAGGTCGGAGATCCCACTTACTGTCAACCCACAGTCAGCCAAGAGATGAGGTCAGCAGAGGAGGTGAAGGAAGATGCTAGTGACGACGAGGTCAGGTTGCGCCTTCCTGGACAGAGACGTAGTACTGGAAGCACGTCAACAACTGCATCCTCAAACACAACTCTGCCTCTCACCACAAGTCGTGGTGGCTCTTCAGGTCGCATGGGTGCTAAGCCTTGCATAGCCTGGGCATTTTTTCAGATCGATAAAGATGACCCAACTCGTGTTATCTGTAACATTTGTCAGCAAAAGCTAAGTAGAGGCCAAAAAATACATAGTTTGAGTACTTCATGCATGAACCGGCACATGGACATGAAGCATAAGTTGCAGTGGGAAGCTCAGTGTGCTACAATGCGGTCTAGCCGGCCGGGCCAACCACCGTCTGCCATATCTTGTGCATCCGCGGCCTCTTCATCCTCTGTGACTGGGGGGACAGCAGTCACACCTGTTTTGGGGCGCAGACCTGCCACCTCTTTACCCGCAACAGCCAGCGTGATTGGCAGGTCATCATTTTCTTTGGAGGTGGTAACACCAGCTGGTCTTGAGCGCTGTCCGACATCGATAGCACCACCTTTGGATCAAGGCAACCTAACATGTCCGCCTGCATCTTCCTCACAGACCGGCAGTTTGCCGGGGACACCCTTATCAACCCCGTCTAAGCACAATAGCCAGCCCTCGGTCCCTCAGATGTGGACAAGTAAAAGACCATTTCCTCCTAGCCATGAGAAAGCTAAGAGGTTGAATTTCACCATCTGCAAGCTCTTGGCTACAGAAATGCTGCCTTTCCGCCTGGTGGACACAGAGGATTTTCGAGACCTTATGTCCGTCGCAGTGCCCCAGTACCAGATGCCCAGTCGGCACTACTTCTCAAAGAAAGGTGTGCCTGCGCTCCACCAGCATGTCGCACACAACATCACCGCTTCTTTGAGAAACTCTGTGTGTGACAGGGTGCATTTCACCACAGACACTTGGACGAGTAGGCATGGACAGGGGCGTTACATGTCGCTGACTGGGCACTGGGTAACTATGGTGACAGCAGGACAAGGGGCTGCTGTCCAAGTCTTGCCGTCCCCACGAGTTGTGCGTCAATCCTCTTTATGTCATTTTTCCTCCACTGCTTCTGCCTCCTCAACCTCCTCTCGGTCTTCCACCTGCACCCAAAGCCTGTCTGGTCATGCCACAAGCTTTCTAACTGCGCAGAAGGGATCCTGCACACCTCCTTACTATGCTGGCAGTAGGGCTCAACGTCATCAGGCGGTTTTTACATTGAAATGTCTGGGAAATGTGAGTCACACAGCTGAGGAGTTGTGGTCAACTCTGGAGAACCAATTTCATGAATGGTTGTCTCCACTGGACCTGAAACCAGGGAAGGCCGTGTGCGACAATGCTGCAAACCTGGGTGCGGCCCTTCGCCGGGGCAATGTCACACACGTGCCTTGTATGGCTCACGTGTTGAACCTGGTTGTCCAGCAATTTTTAGCCCACTATCCCAGACTAGATGGCCTTCTGCAGAGGGCACGGTCGCTGTGTGCTCACTTCCGCCGTTCGCATCCCGCAGCTCAGCGACTTACATCTCTACAGAAGTCGTTGGGCCTGCCACTTCACCGGCTAAAATGCGATGTGCCTACCCGGTGGAATTCAACTCTGCACATGTTGCAGCGACTGTGGCAGCACCGACAAGCCCTGGTGCAATACGTTCTGACGTATAGCCTGGGCCAACGAGATTCAGAGGTGGGGCAAATCACGCTGGAGGAGTGGTCTCAGATCAGGGACCTATGCACCCTTCTGCACAGTTTTGAAATGGCGACGAAGATGTTTAGTGCTGACGATGCCATTATCTGCATGACTATTCCGGTGATTTACATGCTGGAGCACATGTTAAACAGAATTCGGAGTCAGGTGGTGGCACAAGAGGAGGTGGAGGAAGTAGAGGAGGAGGAGTTGTATGCGGAAGGGCTAACATCTGCAAGGTCCAGACGGTCGGCAGCACCAAGGCGGCAGGCATGTGAGGGTGGGGGAGATGGTTTTACCAGGGCGCATGGTAGCAGCCAAACTAGTGAGGAAGGTGCAGGAGCCCAGGAAGAAGTGGAGGACGAACTGATGGAAGACTCATCAGATGAGGGAGACCTTGATCACATTTCTGTTGTGCGAGGTTGGGGGGAGAGGACAGAGGAAGGAAGCATTATTGTTACCTCGCCACCAACACAACAGGGACTTGGTGCTCCTGGATGCGCAACACACATGAGTGCCTTCTTGCTGCACTACCTGCAACATGACCCTCGAATTGTGAGAATTAGAAATAATCCTGACTACTGGGTTCCCACACTGTTAGATCCCCGGTACAAAAGTAAATTTGCAGAAATTATTCCTGCCATAGAAAGGGATGCACGCATGCAGGAGTATCAGCAGAGACTGTTGCAGAATCTTACATGTGCTTTTCCACAAAATACCAGTGGTGCACGTAGTGAATCTCACAGTTCCAACTTGCCAACCGTGGGACCGTCAAGTGTTCAGCACTCAAACCGTAACAGAACCACAGTATCTGGTGGTAACATCAATTTTGCGGAATCATTTCACCACTTTTTTAGCCCATCCTTTGCAAGGCCACAGGAGACAAGAAGTCTGACACATAGTCAACGCCTAGAGACGATGGTACAGGAGTATCTCCAAGTAAACATTGAAGCCACGACTGTGTCACTGGACCCTTGCTCTTTTTGGGCTTCCATTCTGGATAAATGGCCGGAGCTAGCCACTTACGCCTTGGAGATCTTGTCATGCCCCGCAGCCAGCGTTCTGTCTGAACGTGTGTTCAGCGCTGCTGGTGGTGTGCTGACAGATAAGCGCACGCGGCTCTCCACTGATAATGTAGACAGACTCACGTTCATAAAGATGAACAAATCATGGATCCGAAACGACTTTTCTACCCCTGTGTCATCCTGGGGAGAGTAAAAGCTTGATGATTGTTTAAAATCACCCTACCAACCGTTTTAAGCTTTCAAATTACTAATCATGTTTATCTGTATCTTGACTGGAAAATAATTTGGGCTTTGTAGCAGTGTGCAGCACTGATCCTATTAGGCCATCTATAATAAGCTCCACCAGATTTAAAATTAAAAATAATTTTTAGCTGCATCTAGCCCGGAAAATAATTTTGGGGCTCCGAGATGCGCAAGACACATAAGTGCCTTCTTGCTGCACTACCTGCAGCATGACCCTCATATTGTCAGAATTCGAAGTAATCATGACTACTGGGTTGCCACACTCTTAGATCCCCCAAACTTTTCGATCAACCTTTTCATTTTAATAAAGACCAAAAAAATGGTCATTTTTGAAATTATAAGCATTAGCAGGTTGTTAGAAACTGAAATCAAACAGTTTTCAACTCAAAACTTTATTCTAGGTGATGTTACATTTTCACATAGGACCCCTTGTTCGAAAGGAGCTTCTGAACTCTCTCGTCCATTGAATTTGTCAGGTTTTGGATGGTTTCTGCTTCAATTGTTTTGCATGAGGACAGAATACCCTCCCAGAGCTGTTGCTTAGATGTGAACTGCCTCCCGCCATCATAGACACTCCTTTTAATGATGCTCCAAAGGTTCTGAATGGGGTAGAGGTCAGGGGAGCATGGGGGTCACACCATAAGTTTGTCCCCTTTTATGCCCATATCAGCCAGAGATGCAGATGTTTTATGTGCAGCATGAGATGGTGCATTATCATGCAGAAAAATGATCTTGCTGTGAAATACACGGTTCTTCTTCTTGAACCATGGCAGGAAGTGCTGTTTGAGAAAATCCACATACATTATGGAGTTCATCTTTAGCGCCTTCAGGGATCCTAAAGGGGCCGACAATCTCTCTCCCCATGATTCCAGCCCAAAACATTACTCCACCTCCTCCTTGTTGGCGCTGTAGCCGTGTTTGCGTGGGGTGTCCATCAACCAGCCATCCTCCACTCCATCCATCTGGACCATCGAGCGCTGCACGGCACTCATCCGTGAACAAAACAGTTTTGAAATCAGTCTTCATGTAATGTTTGGCCCACTGGAGCCGTTTCTGCTTGTGTGAAGTGGATAGAGGAGGTCGACAGGATGGCGTATGCACAGCTGCAAACCTCTGAAGGACCCTGCATCTTGTTGTTCGGGGGACGTTGGAGGCACAAGCAGCTTCAAAAACTTGTCTGCTGCTATGACAAGGCTTTTTTGCCGCTGCTCTTTCAACCTGACGTAATTGCCTGTAGGAAAGAGTCCTCAATTTGCCCTTATCAGCACGCACACGTGTGTACTGTGAATCAGCTACATACTTCTTGATTGCCAAGACACTTCATCCTGATCATCGCACAATGTTGATTGTAGTCATGCCTTGACCTAAACACTCCACAATTTGTTGCTTCTCAGCAGCCGACACATCCTTTTTCTTTCCCATTTTGGCAGAAAATGTAGGCTGCTGAATAATGTGAGAGAGCCTTCTTAAGTAGTCTTGCCTTTCATTGGACACACCTGACAAACTAATTAGCACTGGTGTCTGCAATTGCTTACAGTGATATAAAGAGCCCTGACACACATCACCATCAATGAGTTTAACTGACCAACAAACAAATTCTTCCCTTATCACCCCTAAACACTTTTTGCATAATAATTTGGAACACAGTGTACATGTGCTTTTCCACAAAACACCAGTGGTTCACGTAGTGAATCTTACAGTTCTAACTTGCCAACCGTGGTCTGTATGGAGTTGTTCAATAAAGGGCCCAAAATTAAGATAACATAGATGGGAGAGGTCTCTATGAATAGGAATTCCTAAGTATTTGATACCCTGTGAGGGCCAGGCAAAGGGAAAGTTGGACTGGATGGAATCCTATATGGATTTGGGGAGGGAGACATCGAGGGCCTCAGACTTCGCTGCATTGATTTTAAAATTTGACCATGTAACAAAGTGATCTATTTCAGCCATAACAGCATGGATGGATATATGTGATTGAGTGATATATACTAGGACATCATCAGCAAATAGAGAGCACTTGTACTCGGTGCCTCCCACCTCAATCCACCTAATATTGGGGTTATGGCGAATTGATGAGAGCAGGTGCTCCGTCACTAGGATGTATAAGAGAGGGGACAGAGAACATCCCTGCCTTGTCCCATTGGTGATTGTGAAAGGTGATGAAAATGTTCTGACGCGCCCCCTGGGCCTTGGGACACCCGGAGCCGGACCCTTTTTGGTGGATGCTGGTGGTTGTAGTCTTCGTGGCGGCGATCCGGTTCCGTGGCTCAGGGCGGTCAAACCAGTGGCGGAACTATTTATGTGGTTTTGATGTTTAAATGTCCGACTACGCCACCCGTGGATTGCGGTCAGAGTGAACCGCCGCTACAGGGCAGACCGCTAAGGCTGGTGTTGTGGGTGCAGCAGAGCGTAGCATAACTCCCCACGGGAGGAGTATAGCCTCAGGGCAGTGTATGCGGAGGATGGGGGTGATGGTGCAGGGCAGCAGCAGTAACGACACGGAGTCAGTGATGCAGTTCAGGGCCTTTACTCACAGTTCTTATTATCCCGACCACGTCTGCAGGTAACGGCTGCCCACGTCGTACTGTGCTCACCAGGTGAGGGGCTCAGACAACTCCCAGATAACTTTGGAGCGCTTCACAGGACCCCCTTTGTGTGTCCTTTGTCTGGCCTTTCTTACCAACACTTCTGTCCGGCTGCCTCGGGCCTCCTCTTGGTAAACTTGGCGCCAGTTTCCCTGATCCTATGTGGTGCCTTCCTAGCGGGTGGAGCAAGGGGCTGCGCCACATAAAATGTCAGAGCCTCCGGTTTCTAGCTGAGGGTCGTTTCCTGCCTCCACTAGTTCGGGGACCGGTCTCCCCCTTTGGCCTGACCCCTCCACGCAGGTGGATTCGGGCGTGCGGTGGCGACTCGCCCGTCCGCACCCCTGGGATCCCTTCATTCCTCGTTCCTGGAGCCTTCTCCGCTCCTCTTCCTTCCTTCTCCCTCTTGCAGGCCTGGGCCTCTGTTACTAGGCCCGCCTCCGGAGCAGAGCTCATGCAGAGCCCCTGCTCCCTGCCACTTCTGCTCAGACTTCTCTGCACTGAACTAAGATGGTGCCCACCTTTTATACTCCCTTCTCAATGCACCCAGGAACTGCTTCCTCCCTGCTCCTGCACTGCAGGGTTCCCCTTCCTCAGTGTTCCCTCCCCCCACTCCAGCCAGGGACAGGGACTGTCGTGCCCATCTCAGGGGCATATTGGTCGCCCTGCCCCACGGCAATGTGGTGTAATGCATGCAGGTGTCGGGTCCTGATCCACACTCCATCCTTATCTGAGAGTGAGATATCACACCTCTGGGTGAGGTGCAATACGTCTGTAGCAACCGAGCCCTCGGTGCTACAGTTCCATTTATCTTCAGCCTAGGTGACGTATTGTGATACAGGGCCGTGATTTTGGCTATAAAACGGTCCCCTAGACCCCTACCCCAAGCTTTTTAAGAGAATCATATATGGCGTGCCAGGAGACTCTATGGAATGCTTTCTCAGCATCCAACGAGAGTATCTACTTACAAATTTTTAACTGCATCTAGCCCAGGAAATACTTTGTGCCTAGTAGCAGTGTCTGCTAGTCAGCGGATTATCCCGGCTGTTAAGCAAGCTACACCACCTGTAGTTTGGACACTTAATTTTTTCAAAGGAAATGCTTCGGGACCACGGGATACTTAGTGAAGAGCATCAGGAGGCACCCCAAGGCATAGGGGCTGGGACTGGCACTAGGATGCCTTGCGGTGGACAGCCGAGCTCGATCCTTATAAAAGCTTTTTAACTGCAGCAGCTTTAGTGGACGCTACTGGAGCTGGAATTACGCGGCTGCTGGCATGAGACTTGCCCTCCAATAGATCCTTGTAAATGGATTTAAAGTGTATTCATTCAAATTAGAGGGACAATTTAAATTAAAAAGCTTAGAGCTGCCTCCACCACAGGGGGGCTCTCTCGACCCACCAGCGGACAGGCAACAGTATTGGGAGAGGGGGGCTGGCCGTCAGGGTTCACCGCGGCTCTGGCACAAACCCGGCGACACGGAGGTGGCACGGGCAGGAGCGGACTGGCCGTGTCGGCTTCTCACTTTTTGGATTTTAGAAGGGCATGACATGCCTATATCTGTGTCTCTCCCTCCTTTTACTCCTCCACCTCTTTTCTTTTCGCATGACTATATGTACTTGTCACTTTTCCATGTGTTAGTTGTGTCTTCTGAGCAGTTTGTCAGCTTTTGGACACCTTTGAAGGTGTTTTCTATGTGTTTCTATGTGTTTTTGTTTGCCTGCCATTGGTTTTAACGGTGTTCGAAGGTGTTCGACGAACAGTTCGACGAACAGTTCGGCGAACACACGGGTGTTCGACGAACCGAACCGAACTCGAACACTACGGGGGTGGCTCAACACTAATAAGAAACACTAATTTTATAAAGTGTGGACTAGACTTTAATATGAGCTAACGTGGCCTACACAACTGTAAAGTGGAGTGTTTGGTGAACTTTATTTAGGTTTTTTTTGTCACAAAAAGACACTGGATGTGCCCAAAGATGTAATACCGATAATATCACAAACTTTTTGTAGCTATTACAATGCAGGAAGGTAACTTACAATGCAATAGATGAGGCTACAAAAAATAGGCTAATACTAATCTGGCTGGGGCTGCAGGGCACAAGGCTGCAGAAAGGCTCTTCTATCTACTCCTATATAGTGTGTTTGGAACCAATGTAGTAGCTCACACTACAGCGTGAGCTACAGTCACACACAGAGACCTTGCAGACAGCTGTGAACAGTACAGATGCAGAGCACTGTGCACTAGCGCTGCAAGACAAAATAAAACTTCTCTATCTACTCCTATATAGTGTGTTTGGAACCAATGTAGCTGGATACGGATGGAACCACCACACTAATAGGAGAAATCAGGAAAAATGATCAATTAGCAAAAAAGGACAATGTATGAGGCAGTGACGCACGCTGAGCGCACTACAACCAGACGTGGCTGAAGCACACACTACAGCGTGATCTGCACTCACACACAGAGACCCTGCAGACAGCGGGGAACAGCACAGAGAACTGTGCACTAGCGCTGCAAGGCACAGCGATTTATAAAGTAGCTTGGGTAAAGCAGAATAGAGCAAATAGGTAGCTAAAACTGTCCCTCAGAACAGCAGCATCCTATCCCTAACTGAATTCACAGCAGAGTGAGCTCAAAATGGCGGCGGCGGCTTTTATAGTGCATCATGACATCATTTCAGCAGCCAATCACAGTCATGCCATTAGTTAACATGCCTACATGCCTAATAGGATGTGCCCACACTTCTTAGGTTCCTCATTGGCTGAATAAAATGAAACTGGCTCATTGCATTATGGGAACTTCCGATTCCGGTATCCGATATTCTAAAAGTATCGGAACTAAGTATCGGAATTCCGATACCGCGAATATCGTCGATACACGATATTTCAGTATCGGAATGCTCAACACTACTTATCATAGATAGTTCCTCATTTCATATCCCAAATACTTCAATGGTCTGATATCTTATGAGTAAATGGGGAATAACACTTGTCATTGGTGATCCCTCATATCACGTCCCACAAATGACTAACCCTAGATGCATTCAGCAGTCTAGATATCAGGTAATAAGGAATAACACGTATCATTGGTGGTGCCTTATATCATATCTCAGATACCAATGGACTTAAAGGGAATCTGTCACTGCCCTGGGCGGGATCAGCCCTCTACTATGGCCAAACAGGTGATAGGAAAGTAAATATATACTCACTTGTATGGCCCATAGTACAGGTTTAATTGCAGAGAAATCTGGTTTTATAAAGTCTGTTTTTCAGAGGCTTGGCGTCCGGGGGACGTGCATGCACAACAGCGGAACAAACAGTGGAGTCACCCGCAGACACTGTTCCTGGACCCTGCGGTTCGGCCCACTTAGTGGGGTGCTTTGTAGTTTTGCTACCCCTGCTGATGCTGGCCTGGCAGGTGGTGCAAATGGCCTTTTTGGGGTTATCTGCAGAGACTTTAAAAAATAACCAGAAATGGGAAGACCTAACAGTTGTACTGGCAACTTCGTCTTGTTGACGTTACGAGGAACGCTTTCCCGCCTTGTGTTTGCGGCCACCACATTGATTCTTCCTGCCTACTGTAGTGCTACGCCTCCATCACCCTGTGTACTGCTGTCCTCACTCTGTATGTCCCCCTGCCAGGTTGGGTCGGTTACTATATCATCCACTATATCATCCACCACCTCGTCTTCCACTTCCGCACCCTGGTCCTCCTCCTGACTTTCTGGCAATTGTGTCTCATCATCCACCTCTTGCAACAGTAGTTGCACTTTCCCACCGCTGCCTTCATGTGACCATGGCTGCTCCAATATTTGGGCATCACTACACGCACTCTCCTCTTGACTTGCTTGAAGCTGGCCGGGCAAGATGCCCGAATTTACAAATGGAAAAGTGAACAGCTCTTCTGAGTGTGCAAGTGTGGGATCAGTTGTCTCTGGGCACTCGGCATGGTGGAAGAAAGGAGGATCAGGGTGAGGAATATCCGGTCTAGATTCACGGCTACTGAGACTTGACCGTGTGGAAGACAGGGTGGTTGTGGCTATGTGACTGGAAGCATTATCTTCTATTCAACCAATAACCTTTTGCCACTGCTCTGTGTTCAATAGTGGTGTTCTGTGGTCCCCTATTAATTGGGACAGGAAGGTCGAGCGACAAGATGTGGGTGTTTGTTGTGGCATAATTTCAGCTTGCCCACGGCCATGTCCTCGGCCTCTGCATGCACCACCACTATCACGTCCACTTCCCTGATCCTTGCCACGCACCTTGCCCATTTTTAATGGAGAATAATATTTTCCACATACACGAGAAGTGGCTGATTTTGGAACACAGTTATGTGTGATATGTCTGACAAAGAACTACAATTTTAAATAGCAGGTCTGTAATTTGCTAATACTATCCTTCACAGACACCTAGTGTGAATAGCTTGACCAACACAATGCAACGGAATGAAAATGGAAGAAATGTCAGATTTTGGAACACTCTTATAGGTGTTATGTCTGACAGAGAACCACGATTTTAAATAGCAGACCTGTAATTTGCTAATGCTATCCTTCACAGACACTAGTGTGAATAGCTTGACCGACACTGGATTATGGAACCCCACAGGACACTGGGGAGGCAGGATTCCCACATCTTAAGATGAGTTAAACTCTTTCTACTTTAGATTTATGTGATAGTATAGTACCTCTTTGATGCCAGGGGTGGAAATAACTATTTGACACATTGGTTTGGGTCTCTGGTTGTGTATTCTGAATATTGATGATGGTAGAATAAAACTGGATCTCTATACCCTTTCTTATCATATTTTGCATGGGATGATACCTACCACTTTGTCCCAAATTGGGGAAATATCTGTTTATAAATAGTCTGAAGTGGAATATGGTTCCTACCTGGTAATAGTCCGGGTATTATAATAAATGACTGGACAGGAGTATGTATCCCATATGGGTGGTGTATTAAGGCGCTATGTGCATACAATATATACACTTGCTACGCTATCTGGAACCAGGTCTACTTATTTTTTGGAACCATAACAGACCAGGAATATCTACTGGCTGTACTCCATAATGGTGTTTTGTGTCTCGTTGATCCATCACTAATAAAGGAGAATAGGCTTTGAGCGTGAGTTACTTAATAAGTGCTCTCATTTTCATTAATATATATGCCATAGCCTTCCCTTTATGTTGGAAGTATCTATATATTGGTAGTAGATGGATTACAATTTTATGTTTGTCTATTTCTATGGTATTTAGTATTATTGTGAGCCTTGAGGCATTTTAATGCAAATCATTAAAAGTTATCTTTTAAATGGCTTTTCTATGTGAGACTAACTTGACCGACACACTGCAATGGAATGAAAATGGAAGAAATGTCAGATTTTGGAACACTCTTTTAGGTGTTATGTCTGACAGAGAACCATGGTTTTAAATAGCAGGCCTGTAATTTGCTAATACTATACTTCACAGACACCTAGTGTGAATAGCTTGTCCGACACACTGCAACATAATGGAAAAGGAGGCCAATATTTTCCACGTTCAGTTTAAATTTCTGGATTTTTATCACTGAAATATGGAACAGATCTGGATTTATTCTGCAGTGAGAACAAGGAAATTAAGCAGAAAAATGGTGTACTCTGGATTGCTTTTTAAGCAAATAGCCAGGATTAAGATAAAAAAATATGCTTAGCCACCAGTCGCTTAGCCACCACCACCACCAGCACCCGGTCTTCCACACGGTCAAGTCTCAGTAGCCGTGAGTCTGGACTGCATATTCCTCACCCTGAACCTTCTTCCTCCCACCATGCTGAGTGCCCAGAGACAACTGATCCCACACTTGGACACTCCGAAGAGCTATTCACTTTTCCATTTATAGATTCGGGCCTTTTCGCAGGCAAGAGAAGATCGCATGTAGCGATGCCCAAATATTTGAGCAGTCATACGAAAGCGATGATGGGAAAGTGTCACAAGAGGTGGACGATGATGAGACACAAGTACCAGAAAGTCAGGAGGAGAACCGGGGTGCGGAAGTGGAAGACGAGGTGGTGGATGATATAGTAACTGACCCAACCTGGAAGGAGGACATGCAGAGAGAGGAAAGAAGCACACAGGGGGAGGGAGGCAGAGCACCTCAACAGGCAGGAAGAAGCAGTGTGGTAGCCACAGAAAAAAGGCAGGAAACCGTTCCCCGTAACACCAACACGACGGAAGTTACCAGTACAACTGTTAGGTCTTCCCGAGTCTGGTTGTGTTTTAAAGACTCTGCCGATAACCCCAAAAAGGCCATTTGTACCACCTGCCAGGCCAGCATCATCAGGGGCAGCAAAACTAGCAGCCTGACCACCACCAGCATGATCAGGCACATGGCGGCAAAGCACCCGACTTTGTGGGCCGAACCCCAGGGTCCAGGAACAGTGTCTGCGGGTGACACCACTGCTTCTTCCGCTGTTGTGCATGCAAGCCAATCCCTTGTCCATAGTGCATGCGAAGATGCCTCCTGCCTTGCACCTGTCTTTGCACACTCTCAACTAGCACCATCAGCAAGCATGTCCTTGTCCCAGGGCAGCGTTCAGTTGTCCATACCCCAGTCCTTGGAGTCCAAATACGCAGCCAATGCCCCACAGGCCACACTACTAAATTCCCACATTTCGCGACTGCTTACGCTCGAAATGTTGCCTTTTAGGCTCGTGGAGACGGAAGCATTCCGAAACCAGATGGCAGCAGCCGTCCCTCGGTAATCAGTCCCCAGCTGTCACTATTTCTCCCGGTGTGCCGTCCCCGCATTACACAAGCACGTGTCCAACAACATTAGCCGTGCCCTCAACAATGCAGTTACAGGGAAAGTCCACCTAACCACGGACATGTGGGCAAGTGCTTGTGGGCTGCGATGGTACATCTCGCTGATGGCACACTGGGTTAACATAGAGGAAGTTGGGACCCAGTCGGACGTTGGGACGGAACACATCCTCCCGACTCTGTGGATTGCGGGCCCTAGGTCAATCAGGGTTGCCCACACAGTCTACAGCTCCTGCACCTCATCCTCCTCAGTCTCCTCCTCCTCTTTAGCCTCCATCTTCAAAATGCCCACATCAGTCACAAGCTGGAAGCACTGCAGCACTGCCTCAGCCAAGCGACAACAGGCTGTGCTGAAGCTAATATGCTTAGGTGACAAACCGCACAATGCTGAAGAGTTTTGGACAGCTGTGAAAGAGCAGGCAGATCTGTGAATGAGACCGCTGAACCTACAGCCAGGCATGGTCGTGTGTGACAATGGCCGGAACCTTGTGGTGGCTCTGAGGAGAGGCGAGCTCACACATGTACCATGCCTGGCCCATGTGCTTAACCTCGTGGTTCAGCGGTTTCTCAAAACCTACCCAGAGCTGCCGGATCTGCTTGTCAAAGTACGCCACATGCGTGCCCATTTTAGAAAGTCAGCTACAGCTTCCGCCACCCTTGTCGTGCTTCAGCAGCGTTTCCAGATTCTGGCTCACCGACTGGTGTGTGATGTCCCCACGCGTTGGAACTCTACACTGCAGATGTTAGGAAGGATTTGTGAGCAGAAGAGGGCAATTGTTGACTACCAACATCAACAAGGCCATCGGTATTCAGTTCAGACTCCACACATAAGACCTCAGGAGTTGACATGGATGTCAGACATCTGTACCATCCTCCAAAACTTTGAGGACTCCACCAAGATAGTGAGCGGAGATGATGCCATAACTGGCATCACTATCCCTCTTCTCTGTCTTCTGGAATGCACTCTGCTCATAATCAAAGAGGATGCATTGCAGGCAGAGCACGATGAGATGGAGCAAGGAACCATACAGGATGATTACACACAGCCCAGCCTCATCTTATCCCAACATGGATTGGGTGACAATGAGGAGGAGGAGGAGAAGGAGGAAGAACGGGAGCTAATTTCATGCACTATAGATGGTACTACCTGCACAACTGTCATACCGTCTGTTCAGCGTGGATGGCCTGAGGACAGGGAGGAGGAGGAGAGTATGGTCTGTCGTCCTCTTGGTGAGGACACTGAAGTCTTGACTGTTAGCAGTCTGGCACGCATGGCTGAGTTTATGTTACGCCTTTCCCGTGACCCTCGCGTCCTCAAACTTTTGAGTGACAGTCATTACAGGTTGGTGACACTTCTAGACCCACGCTACAAGGAGAACTTTATATCTCTTATTCCTGAGGCGGACAGGTCTGCAAAAATGGGGCAGTACCAGAAGGCCCTTGTTGAGGAACTATTAAAAAAATTCCCATCTGAAAACGCTGGCGGCAGAGGTCACAGTTTGTTGGACAACCAAGGAGTACAGCCGAGAGAGACACAACTCCAATCCAGCAGAGGCAGGGGAACACTATCAAAGTTCTGGGACAGTTTTCTCAGCCCCTCCCATCACACAGGCCCTGAGGCGCGAGGTTCTCTCACAAGGAGTGCAAAGTTTGGGAAGATGCTGAGGGAGTACCTTGCCGACCGTACCAACGTCCTCCGTGATTCCTCTGTGCCTTATAATTATTGGGTATCCAAGCTGGACACGTGGAATGAACTGGCTCTTTACGCCTTTGAGGTCCTGGCCTGCCCTGCCGCTAGCGTTTTATCAGAGCGGGTTTTTAGTGCCGCTGGTAGAATTATAACTGATAAGCGCATCCGCCTGTCAACTGAAAAAGCTGACAGGCTGACTCTTATAAAAATGAACAAGGGCTGGATTGGGCCAGACTTCTCAACACCACCGAATGATAGCAGCATAACATAAACTTAAATCCAGTGGTTTTTTTGGGAGGTGTATTCCAATGCACCTTTTCACACCCACACATGGGTATACGCTTCCTGATTTTGGCTATTTGCTCTTGTCCTCCTCCTTCTCCTCATCCTCATCCTCCTTCACTATATCACCAGGGTGACCGTGGTCCGTGATGCAACATCCACATAATTTTTTTAAAGGGTGTTCATGATGCCCGTAAAAAAAAAATTTTTACACAGTATGTTCATGTATACCCACCAGGGATAAATGTTTGTCAGCCCATACACTTAGTTCATGGGCATTACAAGTATAGGAGACCCACTCGTTTCTAATGGGAACATTTTTTATGAGACCCTCTACGTCTCTTCCAAGGGGCATTGGAGTGCCTCCCAATTTTTGGCAGCCCTTGCATTCACTGCATAGGCCAACACTATGGGAGACCCACTTCCTAATAATGGGAACATTTTTTCATGAGGCCCTCTACGTCTCTTCCAAGGGGCATTGGAGTGCCTCCCAATTTTTGGCAACCATTGCATTCACTGCACAGGACAACACTATGGGACACTCACTACCTAATAATGGGAACACTGTTTTCAGGAGGCCCTCTGACCTCTACGTCTTTTCCAATGGGCATTAGAGTGCCTCCCAATTTTTTTTTTCAGCCCTTGCATTCACTGCATAGGTCAACACTATGGGAGACCTACTTCCTAATGATGGGAACATTTATTCATGAGGCCCTCTGCGCCTCTTCCAAGGAGCATTGGAGTGCCTCCCAATTTTTTTTTTCAGCCCTTGCATTCACTGCGTAGGCCAACACTATGGGAGACCCACTTCCTAATAATGGGAAAAAATTTTCATGAGGCCCTCTACGCCTCTTCCAAGGGGCATTGGAGTGCCTTACAATTTTTGGCACTCATTGCATTCACTGCATAGGCCAACACAATGGGAGACCCACTTCCTAATAGTGGGAACATTGTTTTCAGGAGGCCCTCTGACCTCTACGTCTCTACCAAGGGGCATTGGAGTGCTTGCCAATTTTTTTTTTCAACCCTTGCATTCACTGCATAGGCCAATACTATGGGAGACCCACTTCCTAATAATGGGAACATTTTTTCATGAGGTCCTCTACGTCTCTTCCAAGGGGCATTTGAGTGCCTTACAATTTTTAGCAACCCTTGCATTCACTGCATAGGCCAATACTATCGGAGACCCACTTCCTAATAATGGGAACATTTTTTCATGAGGTCCTCTACGTCTCTTCCAAGGGGCATTTGAGTGCCTTACAATTTTTGGCAGCCGTTGCATTCACTGCATAGGCCAACACTATGGGAGACCCACTTCCTAATAATGGTAACATTTTTTCATGAGGCCCTCTACGTCTCTTCCAAGGGGCATTGGAGTGCCTCCCAATTTTTGGCAACCATTGCATTCACTGCACAGGACAACACTATGGGACACTCACTACCTAATAATGGGAACACTGTTTTCAGGAGGCCCTCTGACCTCTACGTCTTTTCCAATGGGCATTAGAGTGCCTCCCAATTTTTTTTTCAGCCCTTGCATTCACTGCATAGGTCAACACTATGGGAGACCTACTTCCTAATGATGGGAACATTTATTCATGAGGCCCTCTGACCTCTACGTCTCTTCCAAGGAGCATTGGAGTGCCTCACAATTTTTTTTTTCAGCCCTTGCATTCACTGCATAGGCCAACACTATGGTAGACCCACTTCCTAATAATGGGAAAAAATTTTCATGAGGCCCTCTACGCCTCTTCCAAGGGGCATTGGAGTGCCTTACAATTTTTGGCACTCATTGAATTCACTGCATAGGCCAACACAATGGGAGACCCACTTCCTAATAGTGGGAAAATTATTTTCAGGAGGCCCTCTGACCTCTACGTCTCTTCCAAGGGGCATTGGAGTGCTTGCCAATTTTTTTTTTCAACCCTTGCATTCACTGCATAGGCCAATACTATGGGAGACCCACTTCCTAATAATGGGAACATTTTTTCATGAGGCCCTCTACGTCTCTACCAAGGGACATTGGAGTGCCTCCCAATTTTTAGCAACCCTTGCATTCACTGCATAGGCCAATACTATGGGAGACCCACTTCCTAATAATGGGAACATTTTTTCATGAGGTCCTCTACGTCTCTTCCAAGGGGCATTTGAGTGCCTTACAATTTTTGGCAGCCGTTGCATTCACTGCATAGGCCAACACTATGGGAGACCCACTTCCTAGTAATGGTAACATTTTTTCATGAGGCCCTCTACGACTCTTCCAAGGGGCATTGGAGTACCTCCCAATTTTTGGCAGCTCTTGCATTCACTGCATTGGCCAACACTATGGGAGACCCACTTCCTAATAATGGGAACATTGTTTTCAGGAGGCCCTCTGACCTCCACGTCTCTTCCAAGGGGCATTGGAGTGCCTCCAAATTTTTGGCAACTCTTGCATTTACTGCATAGGCAAACACAATGGGACACCCACTTCCTAATAATGGGAACATTTTTTTTCAGTAGGCCCTCCTCTACATCTCTTCCAAGGGTCATTGGAGTAGGTCCAAATTTTTGGCAGCCCTTGCATTCACTGCATAGGCAAACAGTATGAGAGACCCATTTTCTAATAATGGGAACATTGTTTTCAGGAGGCCCTCCTCTAAGTCTCTTCAAAGGGGTATTGTTATGCGTCCAAATTTTCAAAGGGGTATTGGGCTGCGTCCAAATTTTGGGCAGCCCTGCCACTCATTGCATACGCTATAAAAGTATAGGAGACCCACTCTTTAGTAATGGGAACAACAAAGCATAGCCGGCTGATGGCTCTCTAACAATAGTGAGGGCCGACTGCTGTCCCTTTAAGAATAGTAAAGGCTGTCTGATGGCCCTATAAAAATAGACTTTGTGACTTTCAGAGTCCCTCCTTCATAAATGAAACAGGATGTGTCTGATCATGTCTCACACACCACATGGCCAGATAAGGTTGTAAAATGTTAAAATTACATCTCCCTGTGAATGCATTTGTCTTTGTTGAAAGCAATGCAAAAGTGCAAAAATGCATCAAAAACGCTATGTGTGAACATAGCCCAAGGTGTGCAGGAGTATTTTTGTTTTTGGTTATTTATTTTGCCTTATATACAAGTCATCACCCTGGAAAGGATGTTCCTTAACATATTTCCCAGGAAAATCCATTTTGGTTTTGTTTTTGTATGTTTTATTGTGAGTCCGTAAAAGTGACGTAATACCTCTGACAACGTTGTTCACAGCAGTGATCTGGGAGTCATAAATGCTTCCAGGGGTCTTACCCATGCTGTTCTTATGTCATTTGAGTACTGTTCCCATCGATTTGGGCAATTTTTAGGCCTCTGCAGACCGCCAGGGGGAGCCGCCTGAAAAATGCTCTAGTTTCCCATAGACTTACATTGGGCTCATTGCTCGGGTCGAGCACCCGAGTATTCAAATTTGCATGACCCGAGCATCGAGCACCCAAGCATTTTAGTGCTCTCCCATCACTAGTCATATGTTTTAAATGTCAGACCCAAGGACAGTCATGGAAAATAATATTACTTAACTATAATGGGGGCCATTTGGTTGCAATTAAAGTGTCCATCATTTGGCAGATACCTTAATGGAAACTAAGCAGACCCCATCTATATATATAATCCTCTTATCCCGTCTGTCTTTCTGTCTGTCTGTCTGTCCAGGAAATCCCGCGTCTCTGATTGGTCCGGCCGCGGCCAATCAGCGACGTGGGATTTGAGAAAAAGATGGCGGCCGTTAGCGGCTCATCTGCAGGCGGCGCGAGGCGCTCATCTCCCGGCTGCTTGCACCCCGACCGGCGGCGCCGCTGACCTCCATGCGGCTACCATCGGGAGATCAGCCGCTTGGCCCGCTGATCTCCTGACGGCAAGTGTGAACGGAGGACCGGGGAGCGGCGCTGCCAGTCGGGATACTTCTGCTGCGAGCAGCCGCTCATCTCCTGGCTTCTCACAGCGGAAGTAGCCGCACAGGCAGTGCCGCTGCCCGGTTCTCACTAATATTATTCGCTGATTGGTCGCGGCCGCCGGCCACAACCAATCAGCGATTTTGTCTCCAAATTTAAACAACGTTCTGCTGATTGCGCCCGGTCGGCCGCATACATATTCTAGAATACCCGATGCGTTAGAATCGGGCCACCATCTAGTTATAGATAAATGGATACAGATACATATGATTGCTTTAAAAGAAGCACTCCTCTTGAAATTTGTATCCCATTAATATATTGCAAATCATCATATTATATAGCACTGTATACTTACAATTGCTCATTTTGCCATTCTCCCCAGCTATTTCTTCCATTTTCCATTAGGTATATGACATCACATAATTAAAAACTGACTAGCTGAAGCCTTCTAAGCTCTGTGTAGAAACAGGAGATCAATTGGAGCGACCAATCAGCGATTTTGGCTCCAAATTTAAACAACGCTCTGCTGATTGGTTGCGGTCGCCGGCCGCGACCAATCAGCGATATTGGCACCAAATTAAAACACCGCTCTGCTGATTGGTCGCGGTTGCCGGCCGCAACCAATCAGCATTATTGGAGCCAAATTTAAACCCCGCTCTGCTGATTGGTCACGACCGCCGGCCGCGACCAATCAGCGATATTGGTGCCAAATTTAAACACCGTTTTGCTGATTGGTCGCGGTCGCGACTAATCAGCGATATTGGCGCCAAATTTAAACACCGTTTTGCTGATTGGTCGCGGTCGTGACTAATCAGCGATTTTATCGCCAAATTTAAACAAGCTCTCCGGTCCTCACTAACACAGTTCGCTGATTGGTCGCGGCCGCCACCCGCGACCAATCAGCGATTTTGGCGCCAAATTTAAACAACGTTCTGCTGATTGCGCCCGGTCGGCCGCATCCATATTCTAGAATACCCGATGCGTTAGAATCGGGCCACCATCTAGTTAAAGATAAATGGATACGGATACATATGATTGCTTTAAAAGAAGCACTCCTCTTGAAATTTGAATCCCATTAACATTGCAAATCATCATATTATATAGCACTGTATACTTACAATTGCTCATTTTGCCATTCTCCCCAGCTATTTCTTCCATTTTCCATTAGGTATATGACAACACATAATTAAAAACTGACTAGCTGAAGCCTTCTAAGCTCTGTGTAGAAACAGGAGATCAATTTTCTCTGTATGAGTCATGAGTCACTACAAAAGTCCCTGGCAGGGGGGAGGAGGTAGCAGTTTTGTCTGGAGTTGAAGAGGGGATTGATAAATGCAGGGACAAGAGACTTCCTGTTTCTACATAGAGCAGAGAAAGGGGAAGAATTAGCTGGGTAGAAGGGTAAAATAAGCAATTTTCAGTGGACAGTGTTATATAATATAATGACTGCAATATATTAAGAGGATAAAAATTTTGATGGGAGTGCTTCTGGCATGTGACAAATGCAGTTTGCAGCACAACTGATAGTGGTGCTGGTGCTGTATTCCTGTACTGATGGTAATTCTTGTGACTTATTCCTGTACTGATGGTAGTTCTGGTGATATATTCATGTACTACTGATGGCTATCTTCATCACCAGAACCATCATCAGTACATGAATATGAAACTAAAATCATCATCAGTACATAAATAAATAGGTCACTAGAATCACACATTGTACATGTTTATGGCACCAGAACCACCATTAGTACATGAAAACATCAACAGAACCACCATCAGTACATTAATGCGTCACCAGAACCTAAATCAGTATGTGAATACATTATGAGAACCACCATCAGTAAATAAATACAACACCAGTACCATCATCAGAACATGGATACGTCACCAGAATTAGCATCACTACATGAATATATCAATAAGCTTAGAACAGCAATCAATTGTAATGTCAAGTCAGGCCCATGTATATTTGTATCTCATGAACCTATAAATGGTAAGTAGATACTTGGAGTTGTTATCCATCTTTATCAGACTGCGGACCATACAGGAACCACAGTACATGCATGCTTTGGCAGTCATAGGTAAATGTCTGGATTTTGTTTAATTTTCTTTTGGATTTTTATAGCAAAATTATTCCACATATTCCAAAAACAATTGAACAGAAAATACAAAAATAGTCATTGTGGAAAGTACACTTTCTCTGACAGTCACTGAAGCACAGATTCAATATGACTGGCGTTGTGCATGCCAGTCTTAATAAACTTGTTCGCTGGAGCAAGATGCGTCTAATCCATTAGGAGGTGCATGCCACTGAATGAATTGGGCACATCTTACAAGTTTTGTGAGCTTCTGCCACAAATGTATTCTAGTTAGGGACTGGAGTACATTTCTGGAGTAAGTTATGCCACTTTAGTGGCATTATTTCATTAATTTTCCAGGGCTCAACCACACCATATCCCTCCCATTCTCTGCCCACATTGACATACCTAGCCAGAACTGGTGTGAAGATGGCAAAAGTTGCAATATTTTTGCACAAAAATGATACCAACATTTAAGGTGTTTTAGACCAGAATTCTTGTGCAATGAATCGGCCCATGAGTTTCGATTTTTTTTCTTCAAGAAATATTGTGTTGGTTAGCTACATTCTTGAGCAAGAAGAATGATAAAATGTGTATTTCAAATGCAGCAGGACAGCTGCCAGCTACCCTATATTACTCTGTAATCAATCACAGTGGCATTGCTGTGGGCAACTCTCCTATCACTCTCCCTGAATTAATTGAATCTGTATTATTAGCATACTACTACACTCATTTTCTTCAAATTGATTTGCACTTCTCTTGAACCTATTCCTAAAGTCTAACTTGCAAGAAAGGATGTTATAGTTTTTTTTCTTTTACATTTTTATGGCTACTTCTCTCTAAGACTTGAAATGGGGAAATATAAAAATTATTTTAACCCTTGATGTATTCAGCAGTTGATACAGTAAGGAGTTATGTATTATTTAATATGTATTTGTAACCAGAGAAAATTAAAGCCAAGACACTGCCTGGGATAAAATCCAATAATAATAAGGTCTACATTTACAGCTAATTTTAGATGTGGAGATAACTGGGTTTTTAAAAAATGACTACACCACTTATGGTGAAAGTGAAATATAGAGATGAGAAGTAGAAGAAACAGCAGATATGATTATGCAGGAAATGTCATTGTAATATAATTGTTCTAATTATAATTTCTAGTTGTAGGGCAGGGTGAGTTACTACAAACTAAATCACATCAATTTTCATTGCTCTCAAATAAGTCACATGATAAAAATGCAGTTTCTTTCTGTTGCATGTATTTCTGGCATCTACATACCATATTCATACAGTACATTAAACTAACATTGCTGTGTTATGTGACCTCTGTAGCTAAACAGCATCGCTGTCCAGCTCCAGTCTTTACGTCTTTGTCAGAGCAGCCATCCGATCTGATGGAATATAGATGATCTGAAGCCGATCAGTTGCCGCTGATTGGCTGCAGCAGTCATGTCACAACAGTATCATGGCACCCACTGGAAACAGCAGCATTGATGTCACCGGAATGGCATTGTTGTGGGAGGTAAGTATACATTTTATTTAAAATATTGTCCTGAGCTGATTAAGCAGGGGTTGTCCAGTAGGCTACAACCATGTTAAAATGTAACCGGCAAAGTGAAAAATTTTGATTATCTTGATTATTTCATGACTTGTGCCACCTTAGCACCTGTGATACCATTGTATATCCCTGATTCTGACATCAGCTTGTTTACTAACCATTCTCTTGCCTATGCATACTTCCTATTTCTGAGCCTATCTCACCATTTTTTCTTGTAAGCTTGCACCAGCGGTCAGTGGCATCTCCAAAGACTTAGCCCAGTTTCCCTGTGTAAGTCCACATTTCTGTACAGTGTTTAAAGGGAATCTGCCACCAGTTTTTACTATGCAAACTGAGAGCACCATAATGAAGGAGTAGAAACCCTGATTTCAGTGATGTGTTACTTACTGGACTGTGTCTTGCTGTTTCAATACAATCAGTGTTTTATGAGCAGGAGATTATATCTAGAGGACAACTGGCCTCGTGCATCCTAGTCCAAGCACGCCCCACCAATGATTAGAAGCTATATAATGGACACAGAAATCTATTATGTGGACAGGGTTATACACAGTTTAACAACTTAGGTGTGATAGAACTGCAGCAGAGAAAACTGTGACTCTATCATAACTGCTATACCTAGTAAACTGATACATCACTGGAATCAGGGTCACGGTCCCTATCTCATAGTGCTGGCAGATTACATAGCAAAAACCTGCTGACAGATTCCCTATAAAGAGTGAAGGCTAGGACTCACCTGGACCTCAAAGTCAGAGAAGCTAGCGCAATGTCTGTACAGGGTAGCCCTTTTTAAAGCTTCAAAGTGACCACTTACAGTGCCCCTGTAACAACTGGGTCAGATCATTTCTAAAACGACCAGTCTTGTGGAGTGTCCCCAGTATACAGTGGTTAATACTTAGCAAAAGGTGGTTATATGATGGAAAAGTGATGGCAAGTTCACGGGAGCCCAAAGTTTATTAATGCGCATAAGAAGTAAAGCCTAGCCTCTGTAGTCTTATCTCACCGAAAAACTATTGCATTGCAAATTTAGTTTTGTTTTTGATAAAAAGATGCTAGAACACACAATACATCACTGCTTGCTGTGCATGGAGCTGCAGCTGAGACCATCTTTAATTGGCATGTGAGTATCAACACTGAACCACAAAGCAATGGAACAGGGATGTCAAACTTAAACACACAGAGGGCCAAAATAAAAAACTTGGACAAAGTCGCGGGTCAACCAGTATACAGTATAATGAGCCCCACATAGTCCTCCATACAGAATAATGGGCCCCGCATAGTCCTCCATACAGAATAATGACCCGACTGTAGTATAAACATAAAAATGGCTATTTTATATTTCAAATCCATATTGAAATAAAATAGGAACCGGACATGTCAGGATTGTAGGTATCCTACCTCAGTAGACTAGGGGTCATTAGTCCAGACATACTAAAACATAGCTTTAGATTGAGTCTGAGGTTTAATCTTTATTACTGAAGGGAATTAGCCGTTCTATACGCTGCGTTTGCCATGACAGATCCAAGGTAGAACCAGACACCAAGACGATTGCACAATATTGTAAATAAGACTACAGGCATATGGCTTAAGATGGAGAAGCTTATTCTAGTACCAAAAATATAAGTGGCTATCTGAAACCCATTATGATGTATCCAACCTTTAATTAATATTCTGATTATATATTCTGTGTTAAGGTATACTTTATCTGTGAATGTATCTCACTGATACATAGCTTCTTAACACAATATACTGTCTGGGAAGAAAACCTTGTTCTGATTTATAACCCGGTGTAGGATTTACTCTCATCATACGTAAACATTATGACAGAAGTAGAATGGTCCGTGAACAGGTCTTGTCCGGCATTGCTTATCTGTGATAGCTGGCCACTGTCACGGGATTGGAATGTTGGACAAGAACCTATGTATTTTCATGCTTACGTAATATTAGGTTGGGTAAGCCTTTTTTTTAAATACAAAAGCTGTTGAAGTTATGGCAGAAGCATTGTGGACCTGTGAAGAGGACTCTCATCACAGTGTAGAACCTAGGACGCATTCTCTGCCCATCGCTGAACGCTTCTCCAGCTGAAGTTTCGGACGGATGATGTACATGCTACTAGGGAAATCTTTTTTCTTTTTCTATCGAATAGTAAGTATATAACCTTTATAAGTATTTAACCTTTGTAACCTTTAATCTACAAAAGTGTACGCAATATCATAATATCATACTATTCCTTTGATTCTGTATTTTATATTTCAAATTAACTGTTATAAATAAAATTGCGTTATATTACAAGTGGTTGCCTTCTTTAAAGCCGTAGCCGAACCTTATTGCTAAAAACTTGGCAATACACCTGACAGTCTTCCATACAGAATAATGGGTCCCACATAGTCCTCCATGCAGAATAATGTCCCCATATAGCTTCCCTTATAGTATAATGGGGCCCACAGTCCTCCCCATACAATATAATGGGCCTACATAGTCTTCCATACAGAATAATAGGCCCCACATAGTTCTCCATACAGTATAATCGGCCTCACATAGTCCTCCACACAGAATAATGGCCCCACATAGGGGTGGCGGTTCTGGTGTTGGGGGCCAAATATAACCACCCTGCAAACCAGATTTGGCCCACGGGCCAGAGTTTAACACGTGTGCGATAGAAGGTGGTTTGGTCCAAAAAATGTCAAATACGTGTATCATTTACCTTGGAATGATATGGCACTACGATGCACTATAGGAAGAAGGCAAGTTGGTGAAGAAAATGCAATTCTCTGGGTAATATTCTACTGGTTGATCTTGGGTCCCGGCATTGATGTAGATTTTACTTTGAAACATACCACATACTTAAACACTGTTGCAGATCACTAACTCTCCTGGCAACAATATCCCTTAGCAGCATGGAGTAATCTGGTGGGGGTTGGGGGCTAGGTAAGGCACGTATGCCCTAGGTGTGTTTTGCAGGGAAGGAAAGGAGCACCAAGGTGTGAGTACTATCTATGATGAAGAAGAGAGCTATAGATAGATATAGCCCATCCTAGGTCTGGAGAGTTCTCCTGACACCAGGCAGTGCGATGACTTCACTTCAATGTACTGCCTGTGCTGGAAGAAAAAAGGTAAAAGACGTCCTGCAGTTTGTGCTCAGAGCAGGCAGCACTATACAGTTACGTTACCATGCTGCCTGTGCCAGGCATAGACTGCAGAGAGCAGGAAGAAAGGAGACTCCTAATCTCCTTGTGGGAACAGGGTGAGGTGAGTTTAATATTTGTTCTTTATAGCGACACACATAAGGCAAATGTTGTGGGACACAGATTGAGGGAATATTACAAAGCGGAGCCAAAAATGGAGAATGGGGGAATAAATGGGTGAATAGAAATAGGTGAGGGTGGCAGTGGGGGGAACATTAGTAATTAGTAAATGGTGGAGAAAAAAGTGGATTATTATTAAGTGGGGGCTTAAAATATGTGAATGTTCATAAGTGGGGGCAAAAATAGAGTAATGTCAGTAAGTTGGGGGTACAAATCGAGGAATATTAGCAAATGGAGGTGCAAATGGGGGCATATTACTAAGTGGAGGTACACATAGGAAAATATCATTAAGTGGGGTTAAAAGTGAGGGAATAATGCTAATTTCAGGGGAAGTGAGAAAATATTTCAAAGTAGGGGACAAATAGGATAATTTTGTATAGTGGGCATGCTAATGGGGGAATATTGCTAAGTGAGGGCAGAAATGGGGGACATTACTAAGTAGGAGTATTATTAATATTGTGTGAGGGCATTTGCTATGGTGTGGAGGCACAAAGGGGGCACTATTCGTGTGTGGGGTGAGTAAAATGATATGGGAGCACAGAAGTGGTACTTCCACCATGATTAATACCTTGTGATGGTGTATAGGGGCACTATTACCATGTGGAGACAGAAGAGAAAACTACTGCAGTGTGGGGGCACAACACAAAAGTGTTACTAGAGTTTCTTTCATTGCTGCTCTCTGAACAGACATCCTAGATCTATGGTGATATACGCTGTGGTAGATGTGAGTGCATCACCGGCACTCTGCTTAGATAGAAGTAATCTCGTCAAACGGGGCTGGTGATAGAAGCAGTAAGTAACACCAGCGCCGTCCCGATGACAATCCATTTGAGGGTGATGCTAGAAGCTGTGGGGCGGCGCTAGTATCAATCACTGCAGAGTACCAGCGTTGCACTCACATCTCCCAGAACATGTATCACCATGGATCCAGGACGTCTCTTCAGAGGGCAGAGATGCAAGAAACTCTAGTAAGTAATTGCAGCACTGCCCCCTAATGACGTCTTGTTCCAGGAGGGATGATAGACCCTACAAGGATGTGTGTGCAGCCTCAGCCTCCTGTGATGTCATGTTTCAGACTCCTTTCAAACAAAACATCGCAGGAAGTGCAGGAAAAAAAGACATTTAGGGATTAGCTAAATAGGGAGAAGTGTGGGGTATTTTATAATAAAGCTAATTACAAAAGTGGTGAGGGCGCAATGACAGATATTTTGGAAGAACATTTTAGGTGTCAGACCAACCCTTTAACCAATATATGATCAATCACTACAATCGATTTTGGTCATTATCAATATAGAAATTATGGTCTGGTGGTATTATTGGTAATATTATCCTTGGTATATTAGGTCTTATTTAGCAACAGTATAGTAGTAGTCCTCAATACATTATCTGTAGAGTAGGTAATTCAGTAATAGTCAACTCATCCAGTGTTAATTTGGTCGCACAGTATTGCTCTGAACAGGAAATGACGTTAAGGAAGGAGGAAAGCCTGTGTCCGATGTAAGACCATTTTGACTTTTATTTATTGACTCCTCAGACAGTTACAGATACGAGGGGCGTTCATTAAAGATTTACCCTGACCCACTTCTATTTATGACAGTGTGAGGGGTACAGGATGGAAGTAGAGGCAAGGGACTGCTGTGATCCTACACCCTGGCTCCCTGACAAAGACAACTGTCCTGAATCTCCTGTGCTGTGCGAGTGGTGCGTAACACTCACGATTTGATCACAGATCTCTGCTGTCTTCGGTTTTTCCACTTCAGGAACAGCCGCACACACTTTTAGGGACTTCCACACCATTTTATAAAAAATATCTTTTCATAACTGTCCAACTTCAACATAGTGGAGCAGTATTGGGTACATACTTTTCCAGGTTCACAGTCCATTGCCCAGCACATTTTGATATTCACCATCCATTTGTCCTGAGCTATCCCTTCCATAGTCAACCTCTTTGGCCTCTGAGAAGCTCGCCTTTTTAAGCGTCCCGTACTATCTCCTCTGTACTATTCCCCGTACGACTTCCCCTTCTGGGAAAATTTTGAGACAAGCTAGTCTGCTGGCTCCTGTGGACAGTAGGCCCCGAACGTTAAGTGAAAGTCTGTTTCAGAGTTCCTGACTAACGTTCCTCTGCTGCTGGACATTCCGTGCTTCTGTGCCCCCCTGGACCACCAACTACTGCTCTTCACATCTCTCCCTCAGACTCTAACTAACTGACTGACAGGAAAAAACGTTGCTCTCACTTGGCCCAAGGTCCTCCCACTTTTGACTGGACCAATCATCAATCCTCCTTTGGTTGCTGGGCAGACTTCCCCGTTACTACCTCGGCTCCTCCTACACTGGAGCTATTGCTAAACACATTAACTGTTTCTATCCTAAACTATTGTGCCCACCACTGCACTCTACCCAATTCCTAATCTAATACTCTATCTACTCCTAACATATACTGTCCCTGTAACTAACATCAGACAATAGGTCATTTACATACTCATATATAAACACAGAGTACAATAATATGTGCACAAAAGGAAAGAAGTACATGACTGTCCTGGTCACCCTCTTACAACAGGACGCTGAAACTTCACATGTGTAATGATATAGGTCTCTATAGGTTACATGCCAATTTGCAACTCAGTACTGATAACGGTCTTGATTTTACAGGTGCTGAAGTGGTGTGAGGTTTGATAATGGACCCAATGGAATACAGAGCAGTTATCAAGTTCCTTTATTTGAATGGCCGCACACCAAAGGAGATTTTCGATGAAATGAAAGAGGTTTATGGTGATGATTCCCCATCATATGATGTAGTCAAGAACTGGCATTGTCAATTTAAATGTGTTCGGACTTTGGTGGAAACAGCTCCAATTCCATGGCAACCCCACTCTGCTTGATGAAGACACCATCCAGAAAGTGGAGGTCACCATTTTAAAAAATTGCCACGTAACCATTTGCCACCTAGCCCAAAATGTCAAGATTAGTGTGGAGTCCGTGGAAAAAAATCATTCAAGACCATCTTCATATGCATAAGGTATCCGTTTGCTGGGTTCCCCGGCTTCTTACACCTTTCAAGAAGCAGGAACAAGTCGAATGCTCTCAGGCACTATTGACAATGTGCCATGGAAACCAGGAGGACTTTTTCAACAGATTGATCACACAGGATGAAACTGGGTCCATCACTATGATCCTGAGACTAAAGTCCAGTCGATGCAATGGAAGCATCATGACTCACCGCCCCCAAAGAAGGCACGTGCCCAACCCTCGGCATGCAAGGTCATGCTCACAGTATTTTGGGACCAGCATGAAGTAGTATTGATGGATTTCCTAGCAAAGGGTACCATGATCACTGGGGCACACTATGCTTCACTGCTGTGGAAATTGCAGGAGGACAGCAAAATCAAGAGACGGGGCATGCTCACCAAAGCTGTCTGCCTTCTGCAAGACAATGCACCAGTTCACAACTTGCATGTTGCCCAAATGGAAGCATGCTCCTGTGGCTTTGAAATTCTACCGCATCCCCCTTATTCACCCAACCTCGCACCATCGGACTTCCACCTCTTTCCAAAAATGAAGTTATTTTTGAAGGGCAAGCATTTTCCAGATGATGAGACTTATTTCCGAAGTCACAATGTGGCTTTTGGAGCAACCTGTCGACTTTTACAAGCGAGGTGTTTACAGTTGCTTAAAGAGATGGGAGAAGTGTGTGTCCCTAGGTGGCACCTATGTAGAGAAGGACTAATAATTGTGCCAAGTTTCATTGCTCTCAGTCCACAGGAAGTGGGTCAGGGGAAATCTTTAATGAGCGCCCACCTCGTAGCATCACCTCTTCTCTGGCACTATGAGTGGAAATGATCAATGTAAAATTTCAATGTGAAGAAATAAAAGCTAGAATGGTTTACTTTAACATTGGACGCTGGATTTTCTTCTTTCACATTATTTGTAGAGTGTTATCAATGTGTATTATCTGTGATGTTGCATAGGACTGCAGATAACATCAATTACATTATATGTGGTCAGAGAGCGTTATGACTGTTATCTGTGGTGTTGCATAGGACTGCATATAAGTAACATCCACTACATTGCTACATTGTTTGTACTCAGTCATCACTGTGTATTATATGCAGTGATACATAGCACTGCAGGTAATATCAGCTAGATTATATCTGCTCAGAGTTATCGTTGTTACCTATGGTATAACATAGGACTGCAGGTAACATCTATTACATTATCTGTGGTCAGAGTGAGTTATGCCTGTTATCTGTGTAGCTTAGAACTGCATTATATGTACTCAGAGTTATCACTGTTATATATGACTAGGTATTGAGCCCGTTCTACGAGCGAGCATTTTTATTGGTATATGGTCTCCCATGCTGGTATGTGCTGCCCCCATCCTGGTATTTGTTCTGCCCCCATCCTGATATTTGTGCTCCCCAATCCAGTTTCTCCATCCTTTTTCTCCATCCTGTTATGTGCTGCCCTCATCCCTATCCAGGTATGCATGGCACCCCTCACCACAAATCCTGGTATGCATGGCAACTCTCACCCCCAATCCTTGTATGCATGGCACCCCTCATCCCCAATCCTGGTATGCATGGCACCCCTCATCCCCAATCCTGGTATGCATGCACCCCTCATCCCCAATCCTGGTATGCATGGCACCCCTCATCCCCAATCCTGGTATGCATGGCACCCCTCATTCCCAATCCTGGTATGCATGGCACCCCTCATCCCCAATCCTGGTATGCATGGTACTTCTCATCCCCAATCCTGGTATACATGGCACCCCATCTCTCATCCTGGTATGCATGGCCCGCTCATCCCAAATTTGATATACATGGCACCCCTCATCCCAATCCTGGTATGTATGGCACCCCTCATCCCCCAATCCTGGTATGTATGGTACACAATCCCTCATCCTGGTATGCATGGCTTCCTCATACCCAATCCTGGTATGCATGGTACCCCTCATTCCCAATCCTGGTATGCATGGCACTCCTCATCCCTATCCTGGTATGAATGGCACCCCATCCCTCATCCCGGTATGCATGGTACCCAGCATCCCTATCCTATTATGTATGGCACCCCTCATCCTGGTATGCATGGCACCCCATCCCTCATCCTAGTCTGCATGGTACCCCGCATCCCTATTCTAATATGTATGGTACCCATCATCCTGATATACATGGCACCCCTCATCCCAATTCTGGTTTGTATGGTCTCCTCTTCCCTCAATCCTGGTATGCATGGTGCCCCGCATTCCAATCCTGGTATGCATGGTACCCCTCATCCCCAATCCTGGTATGCATGTCACCCCTCATCCCCAATCCTGGTATGCATGGCACCCCTCATCCCCAATCCTGGTATGCATGGCACCCCTAAACCCCCAATCTTGGTATGCATAGCACCCCTCATACCCAATCCTGGAATGCTTGGCACCCCTCATCCCCAACCTGGTATGCATGGCACCCCTCATCCCCAATCCTTGCATGCATGGCGCTTATCATCATGGTATGCATGGCTCCCTCATAACCAATCCTGGTATGCCTGGTACCCCATCCCTCATCCCTATCCTGGTATGTATGGTACCCTCATCCTGATATACATGGTACCCCTCATCCCTATCCTGGTATACATGGCCCCTTATCCGAATCCTGGTATGCATGGCCCCCCAGATCCCTATCCTGGTATGCATGATACCCCTCATCCCTATCCTGGTATGCATGGCACGCCTCATCCCAAATCCTGGCATGCATGGCACCCCTCATCCCCAATCCTGGTATGCATGGCACTCCTCATCCCCAATCCTGGTTTGCATGGCACCCCTCATCCCCAATCCTCGTATGCATGGCACCCCATCTCTCATCCTGGAATGCATGCCCCCCTCATCCCAAATTTGATATACATGGCACCCCTCATCCCAATGCTGGTATGTATGGCACCCCTCATCCCCTAATCCTGGTATGTATGGTACCCAATCCCTCATCCTGGTATGCATGGCTTCTTCATACCCAATCCTGGTATGCATGGTACCCCTCATCCTCAATCCTGGTATGCATGGCACTCCTCATCCCTATTCTGGTATGTAGGGTACCCCTCATCCTGGTATACATGGCACCCCTCATCCCAAGTCTGGTATGTATGGCCTCCTCATCCTTCAATCCTGGTATGCATGGTACCCCTCATCCCTATTCTGGTATGCATGGTATCCCTCATCCTGGTATGCATGGCACCCCATCCCTCATCCTGGTTTGCATGGCATCCCATCCTTCATCCTGGTATGCATGGCACCCCTCATCCCAATCCTGGTATGCATGGCATCCCTCATCCCCCAATCCTTGTATGTATGGTACCCAATCCCTCATCCTGGTATGCATGGCTTCTTCATACCCAAACCTGGTATGCATGGCACTCCTCATCCCTATCCTGGTATGTATGGTACCCCTCATCCTGGTACATGGCACTCCTCATCCCCAATCCTGGTTTGCATGACACCCCTCATCCCCAATCCTGGTTTGCATGGCTCTCCTCATCCACAATCCTGGTTTGATGGCACCTCTCATTCCCAATCCTGGTAGCATGGCACCCCATCTCTCATCCTGGTATGCATGCCCCCCTCATCTCAAATTTGATATACATGGCACCTCTCATCCCAATCCTGGTATGTATTGCACCCCTCATCCCCCAATCAAGGTATGTATGGTACCCAATACCTCATCCTGGTATGCATGGCACCCCATCTCTCATCCTAGTATGCATGGTACCCCGCATCCCTATCCTGGTATGTATGGTACCCCTCATCCTGGTATGCATGGCACCCTATCACTCATCCTGGTATGCATGGTACCCCTCATCCCTATTCTGGTATGTATGGTACTCCTCATCCAGGTATACATGGCACCCCTCATCCAAATTCTGGTATGTATGGCCTCCTCATCCTTCAATCCTGGTATGCATGGTACCACGCATTCCTATCCTGGTATGCATGGTACCCCTCATCCTAATCCTGGTATGCATGACACCCCATACCTCATCCTGGTATGATGGCACCCCATTCCTCTTCTTGGTATACATGGTACCCCACATTCCTGTTCTGGTATGTATGGTACCCCTCATCCTGGTATGCATGGCACCCCTTATCCCAATTCTGGTATGTATGGCACCCCTCATCCTCCAATCCTAGTATGTAAGGCCTCCTCATCCCCCAATCCTGATTTGCATGGCACCCAACCCCTCATCCTGAAATGCATGGCTCCCTCATCCCCAATCCTAGTATTTATGGCCCCCTCATCCCTATCCTGGTATAAATGGCACTCCTCATCCCCAATCCTGGTTTGCATGTCAACCCTAATCCCCAATCCTGGCATGTATGGTTCCCTCATCCTAATCCTGGTATGCATGGCACTCCTCATCCCCCAATCCTTGTATGCATGGCACCACATATTCCTATTCTGGTATGCATGGTACCCCTCATCCCTATTCTGGTATGCATGGTACCCCTCATCCCCATTCTGGTATGCAAGGTACCCCTCATCCCCAATCCTGATATGCATGGCACTCCTCATCCCTATCCTGGTATGTATGGTACCCCTCATCCTAGTATGCATGTCACCCCATCCCTCATCCTGGTATGCATGGTACCCCGCATCCCTATCCTGGTATGTATTGTACCCCTCATCCTGGTATGCATAGCACCCCATCCGTCATCCTGATATGCATGGTACCCCCCATCCCTATTCTGGTATGTATGGTACCCCTCATTCTGGTATATATGGCACCCCTCATCCCAATTCTGGTATGTATGGCCTCCTCATCCTTCAATCCTGGTATGCATGGTACCCCACATTCCTGGTATGCATGGTACCCCTCATCGCTATTCTGGTATGCATGGTACCACTCATCCTGGTATGCATGGCACACCATCCCTTATCCTGCTATGCATGCCACCCCATCCCTCATCCTGGTATGCATGGTACCCCTCATCCTGGTATGCATGGCACCCCTTAAACCCAGTCCTGGTATGCATGGCACTCCTCATCCCCAATCTTGTTTTTTTGGCACCTCTCATCCCCAATCCTGCTATGCATGGCACCCCATCTCTCATCCTGGTATGCATGCCCCCCTCATCCCAAATTTGATATACATGGCACCCCTCATCCCAATCCTGGTATGTATGGTACCCAATCCCTCATCCTGGTATGCATGGCTTCTTCATACCCAATCCTGGTATGAATGGTACCCCTCATCCCCAATCCTGATATGCATGGCACTCCTCATCCCTATCCTGGTATGTATGTAACCCCTCATCCTGGTATGCATGGCACCCCATCCCTCATCCTGGTATGCATGGTACCCCGCATCCCTATCCTGGTATGTATGGTACCCCTCATGCTTGTATGCATGGCACCCCATCCCTCATCCTGGTATGCATGGTATCCCCCATCCCTATTCTGGTATGTATGGTACCCCTCATCCTGGTATACATGGAACCCCTCATGCCAATTCTGGTACGTATGGCCTCATCATCCTTCAATCCTGGTATGCATGGTACCCCACATTCCTGGTATGCATGGTACCCCTCATCCCTATTCTGGTATGCATGTTAGCACTCATCCTGGTATGCATGGCACCCCTCATCCCAATTCTGGTATGTATGGCACCCCTCATCCTCCAATCCTAGTATGTATGGCCTCCTCATCCCTCTATCCTGATATGCATGGCACCCAACCCCTCATCCTGGCATGCATGGCTCCCTCATCCCCAATCCTGGTATGTATGGCCCCCTCATCCCTATCCTGGTATACATGGCACTCCTCATCCCCAATCCTGGTTTGCATGGCACCCCTCATCCCCAATCCTGGTATGCATGGCACTCCTCATTCCCAATCCTGGTTTGATGGCACCTCTCATCCCCAATCCTTGTATTCATGGCTCCCCATCTCTCATCCTAGTATGCATGCCCCCTCTTCCCAAATTTTATATACATGGCACCCATAATCCCAATCCTGGTATGTATGGTACCCAATCCCTCATCCTGGTATGCATGGCTTCTTCATACCCAGTCCTGGTATGAATGGTACCCCTCATCCCCAATCCTGATATGCATGGCACTCTTCATCCCTATCCTGGTATGTATGGTATCCCTCATCCTGGTATGCATGGCACCCCATCCCTCATCCTGGTATGCATGGTACCCCACATCGCTATCCTGGTATGTATGGTACCCCTCAACCTTATTCTGGTATGCATGGTACCCCTCATCCTGGTATGCATGGCACCCCATCCCTCATCCTGGTATGCATGGTACCCCACATCCCTGTTCTGATTTGTATTTTATCCCTCATCCTGGTATGCATGGCACCCTTCATCCCAATTCTGGTATGTATGGCTTCCTCATCCCCCAATCCTGATATGCATGGCACCCAACCCCTCATCCTGGTATTCATGGTTCCCTCATCCCCCAATCCTGGTATGTATGGCCCCCTCATCCCTATCCTGGTATACATGGCACTCCTTATCCCCCAATACTGGTATGCATGGCACTGCATTATATGTACTCAGAGTTATCACTGTTATATATTACTAGCTATTAAGCCAGTTCTATGCCCGGGTGGCGTGCATTTTTATTGGTATATGGCCTCCCATGCAGGTATGTGCTGCCCCCATCTGGGTATTTGTGCTGCCCCAATCCTGATATTTGTTCTGTCCCCATCCTGGAATTTGTTCTGCCCCCATCCTGGAATTTGTGCTCCTCAATCCTGTTCCTCCATCCTGTTATGTGCTACCCTCATCCCTATCCTGGTATGCATGGCACCCCTCATCCCTAATCCTGGTATGCATGGCACCGCTCTCCCCCAATCCTGGTATGCATGGCACCCCTCATCCCTATCCTGGTAAGCATGGCACCCTTCATCCCCAATCCTTGTATGCATGGCACCCCTCTTCCCCAATCCTGGTATGCATGGCACCCCTCATCCCCAATCCTGGCAACCCTTATCCCAAATACTGGTATGCATGGCATACCTCATCCCCAATCCTGGTATGCATGGCTCCCTCATACCCAATCCTGGTATGCATGGTCCCCCTCATCCTGGAATGCATGGTACCCCACATCCCTATCCTGGTATGTATGGTACCCCTCATCCTGGTATGCATGGCACCCCATCACTCATCCTGGTATGCATGGTACCCCTCATCCCTATTCTGGTATGTATGGTACTCCTCATCCAGGTATACATGGCACCCCTCATCCCTATCCTGGTAAGCATGGCACCCTTCATCCCCAATCCTTGTATGCATGGCACCCCTCATCCCCAATCCTGGCACCCCTTATCCCAAATCCTGGTATGCATGGCACCCCTCATCCCCAATCCTGGTATGCATGGCTCCCTCATCCCCAATCCTGGTATGCATGGTCCCCCTCATCCTGGTATGCATGGTACCCCGCATCCCTATCCTGGTATGTATGGTACCCCTCATCCTGGTATGCATGGCACCCCATCACTCATCCTGGTATGCATGGTACCCCTCATCCCTATTCTGGTATGTATGGTACTCCTCATCCAGGTATACATGGCACCCCTCATCCAAATTCTGGTATGTATGGCCTCCTCATCCTTCAATCCTGGTATGCATGGTACCCCGCATTCCTATCCTGGTATGCATGGTACCCCTCATCCTCTTCCTGGTATGCATGACACCCCAAACCTCATCCTGGTATGCATGGCACCCCATCCCTCATCCTGGTATACATGGTACCCCACATCCCTGTTCTGGTATGTATGGTACCCCTCATCCTGGTATGCATGGCACCCCTCATCCCAATTCTGGTATGTATGGTACTCATCATCCTCCAATCCTAGTATGTAAGGCCTCCTCATCCCCCAATACTGATATGCATGGCACCCAACCCCTCATCCTGACATGCATGGCTCCCTCATCCCCAATCCTAGTATTTATGGCCCCCTCATCCCTATCCTGGTATAAATGGCACTCCTCATCCCCAATCCTGGTTTGCATGTCACCCCTCATCCCCAATCCTGGTATGCATGGCACTCCATCTCTCATCCTGGCATGCATGGCTCCCTCATCCCCAATCCTGGTATGTATGGTTCCCTCATCCTAATCCTGGTATACATGGCACTCCTCATCTCCCAATCCTTGTATTCATGGCACCACATATTCCTATTCTGGTATGCATGGTACACCTCATCCCTATTCTGGTATGCATGGTACCCCTCATCCCCATTCTGGTATGCAAGGTACCCCTCATCCCCAATCCTGATATGCATGGCACTCCTCATCCCTATCCTGGTATGTATGGTACCCCTCATCCTAGTATGCATGTCACCCCATCCCTCATCCTGGTATGCATGGTACCCTGCATCCCTATCCTGGTATGTATTGTACCCCTCCTCCTGGTATGCATAGCACCCCATCCCTCATCCTGATATGCATGGTACCCCCCATCCCTATTCTGGTATGTATGGTACCCCTCATCCTGGTATACATGGCACCCCTCATCCCAATTCTGGTATGTATGGCCTCCTCATCCTTCAATCCTGGTATGCATGGTACCCCACATTCCTGGTATGCATGGTACCCCTCATTGCTATTCTGGTATGCATAGTACCACTCATCCTGGTATGCATGGCACACCATCCCTTATCCTGCTATGCATGCCACCCCATCCCTCATCCTGGTATGCATGGTACCCCTCATCCTGGTATGCATGGCACCCCTTAAACCCAATTCTGGCATGTATGGCACACCTCATCCTCCAATCCTTATATGCATGGCACCCCTAATCCCCAGTCCTGGTATGCATGGCACTCCTCATTCCCAATCCTGTTTTTTTGGCACCTCTCATCCCCAATCCTGTTATGCATGGCACCCCATCTCTCATCCTGGTATGCATGCCCCCCTCATCCCAAATTTGATATACATGGCGCCCCTCATCCCAATCCTGGTATGTATGGCACCCCTCATCCCCCAATCCTGGTATGCATGGTACCCAATCCCTCATCCTGGTATGCATGGCTTCTTCATACCCAATCCTGGTATGAATGGTACCCCTCATCCCCAATCCAGATATGCATGGCACTCCTCATCCCTATCCTGGTATGTATGTAATGTTAGAACTCTCCTGTTAGGTTTTTTTTAGTTTGCTGGTCACATGACCATTTTTGCCTATTTAATCCGGCTCCGCCCTCCTGGCCTGGCTGGACTTCATTGTATTTACTACTCTTGAGCTAGCTTGGTGCTCTGTTACCGTTCTCTGTTAGTTTTGCTAGGTCTTCGGACCTCTTTGTTCTTTGTTGTGTGTTTGTCTTTGACTGCTACAATTTCTGCTAGGAGGTGTCCAACTTTATCCCAATCCCTAGTTCTTGTAGGGATTCCTCCCTTGCATCTATAGGTCTTCGTACAGACTAGCCAAGGACTTTAGCGGGTCTGATCGCAGGATCAGGTTCCCCGTTACATCGTAGGGATCCAGTTTAGTTCGATTGTAGGGACAGATCTCCTGTCTTTCCTTAGTGCTTGTAGCAGATCATAACATGTAACCCCTCATCCTGGTATGCATGGCACCCCATCCCTCATCCTGGTATGCATGGTACCCCGCATCCCTATCCTGGTATGTATGGTACCCCTCATGCTTGTATGCATGGCACCCCATCCCTCATCCTGGTATGCATGGTATCCCCCATCCCTATTCTGGTATGTATGGTACCCCTCATCCTGGTATACATGGAACCCCTCATGCCAATTCTGGTACGTATGGCCTCATCATCCTTCAATCCTGCTATGCATGGTACCCCACATTCCTGGTATGCATGGTACTCCTCATCCCTATTCTGGTATGCATGTTAGCACTCATACTGGTATGCATGGCACCCCATCCCTTAACCTGTTATGCATGGCACCCCATCCCTCATCCTGGTATGCATAGTACCCCACATCCCTGTTCTGGTATGTATGGTACCCCTCATCCTGGTATGCATGGCACCCATCATTCCCAATTCTGGTATGTATGGCACCCCTCATCCTCCAATCCTAGTATGTATGGTCTCCTCATCCCTCTATCCTGATATGCATGGCACCCAACCCCTCATCCTGGCATGCATGGCTCCCTCATCCCCAATCCTGGTATGTACGGCCCCCTCATCCCTATCCTGGTATACATGGCACTCCTCATCCCCAATCCTGGTTTGCATGGCACCCCTCATCCCCAATCCTGGTATGCATGGCACTCCTCATTCCCAATCCTGGTTTGATGGCACCTCTCATCCCCAATCCTTGTATTCATAGCACCCCATCTCTCATCCTAGTATGCATGCCCCCCTCTTCCCAAATTTTATATACATGGCACCCATAATCCCAATCCTGGTATGTATGGTATCCAATCCCTCATCCTGGTATGCATGGCTTCTTCATACCCAATCCTGGTATGAATGGTACCCCTCATCCCCAATCCTGATATGCATGGCACTCTTCATCCCTATCCTGGTATGTATGGTACCCCTCATCCTGGTATGCATGGCACCCCATCCTTCATCCTGGTATGCATGGTACCCCACATCCCTATCCTGGTATGTATGGTACCCCTCAACCGTATTCTGGTATGCATGGTACCCCTCATCCTGGTATGCATGGCACCCCATCCCTCATCCTGGTATGCATGGTACCCCACATCCCTGTTCTGATTTGTATTTTATCCCTCATCCTGGTATGCATGGCACCCTTCATCCCAATTCTGGTATGTATGGCTTCCTCATCCCCCAATCCTGATATGCATGGCACCCAACCCCTCATCCTGGTATTCATGGTTCCCTCATCCCCCAATCCTGGTATGTATGGCCCCCTCATCCTTATCCTGGTATACATGGCACTCCTTATCCCCCAATACTGGTATGCATGGCACTGCATTATATGTACTCAGAGTTATCACTGTTATATATTACTAGCCATTAAGCCCGTTCTATGCCCGGGTGGCGTGCATTTTTATTGGTATATGGCCTCCTATGCAGGTATGTGCTGCCCCCATCTGGGTATTTGTGCTGCCCCCATCCTGGAATTTGTTCTGCCCCCATCCTGGTATTTGTGCTCCCCAATCCTGTTCCTCCATCTTGTTATCTGCTGCCCTCATCCCTATCCTTGTATGCATGGCACCCCTCACCACTAATCCTGGTATGCATGGCACCGCTCTCCCCCAATCCTGGTATGCATGGCACCCCTCATCCCTATCCTGGTAAGCATGGCACCCCTCATCCCTATCCTGGTAAGCATGGCACCCTTCATCCCCAATCCTTGTATGCATGGCACCCCTCATCCCCAATCCTGGCACCCCTTATCCCAAATCCTGGTATGCATGGCACCCCTCATCGCCAATCCTGGTTTGCATGGCTCCCTCATACCCAATCCTGGTATGCATGGTCCCCCTCATCCTGGTATGCATGGTACCCCTCATCCCTATCCTGGTAAGCATGGCACCCCATCCCTCATCCTGATATACATGGCACCCCTCTTCTTTATCCTGGTATACATGGCCCTCATCCGAATCCTGGCATGCATGGCCCCCCCAGATCCCTAACCCGGTATGCATGGTACCCCTCATCCCTATCCTAGTATGCATGGTACTCCCCATCCCTATCCTGGTATGCACGGCACCACTCATCCGAAATCCTGGTATTCGCAGCACCCCTCATCCCCAATCCTGGTATGCATGGCACCCCTCATCCCCAATCCAGGTATGCATGGCACTCCTCATCCCCAATCCTGATTTGATGGCACCTCTCATCCCCAATCCTGGTATGCATGGCACCCCATCTCTCATCCTGGTATGCATGGTACCACACATCCCTGTTCTGGTATGTATAGTACCCCTCATCCTAGTATGCATGGCACCCTTCTTCCCAATCCTGGTATGTATGGCACCCCTCATCCTCCAATCCTAGTATGTATGGCCACCTCATCCCCCAATCCTGATATCCATGGCACCCAACCCCTCATCCTGGCATGCATGGCTTCCTCATCCCCAATCCAGGTATGTATGGTCCCCTCATCTCTATCCTGGTATACATGGCACTCCTCATCCTCCAATCCTGGTATGCATGTCACCACATATTCCTATTCTGGTATGCATGGCACTCCTCATCCCTATCCTGGTATGCATGGTATTCCTCATCCTGGTATACAGTACATGGCACCCCTCATCCCAATTCTGGTATGTATGGCCTCCTCATCCTTTCAATCCTGGTATGCACGGCACCCCACATTCCTAGTATGCATGGTACCCCTCATCCCTATTCTGGTATGCATGTTACCCTTCCACCAGGTATGTATGGCACCCCATCCCTCATCCTGGTATGTATGGCACCCCATCCCTCATCCTGGTATGTATGGTACCCCTCATCCTGGTATGCATGGCACCCCTCATCCCAATTCTGGTATGTATGGCACCCCTCATCCTCCAATCCTAGTATGTATGGCCTCCTCATCCCCCAATCCTGATATGCATAGCACCCAACCCCTCATCCTGGCATGCATGGCTCCGTCATCCCCAATACTGGTATGTATGGCCCCCTCATCCCTATCCTGGTATACATGGCACTCCTCATCCCCCAATCCTGGTATGCATGGCACCACATATTCCTATTCTGGTATGCCAGGTACCTCTCATCCCTATTCTGGTATGCATGGTACCCCATCCATCATCCTGGTATGCATGGTACCCCGCATTCCTATCCTTTTATGCATGAATAAAAAAAGAAAAAAGGAGAAAAGAAAGGGGGGCGCAGATCTAAGTGTAGTATTTTAGTAATATCGAATTAGAATTAAAAATTGCTCTCACCTTTGTGGTGTCTTGTTATTCAGCATGTAACCCTGTCTTTAGGGAGTGGAGTAATTGTCTGGACCTGCTGGCCTGCAGCTCAAAAACAGGTAAAACGAGCTCCCTTGCAGGAGACTCGTCAGAAAGTGCAAGAAAGAGTTTCCAGTTTGTCAGGGAGTGCTTCCAGGTGATTCATTACTTACTCCAAATCTTTCAGGAATAATCCAGTTTATTTTTATACAAACAACACGTTTCGGCTATACATAAAATTAGCCTTCATCAGGTAAAATCATAATTGTCTTTTAAGGATGCATTTATATAGAATAAAAAGAGGAGGAGGAGGAACTAATCCAACCCCTCGATCACTTTTCATCAATTAAAAACACGTGTACTTCTAGAAGGTATTAAACAGTTAATTAAAAGTGAACTCTATATTGATTTAGAAAGGGAAAAAAAAAAAAACATCACTATATATTGTTCTTTCCTATTCAATAAAAACATATTTTTCCTCTATAAAATTAATAAAATTATTTGTCATATGACTCCATTTACTGTACTATCCTATTTACTACTTCACTGATAAGGGAAAAATATTTCTCCTGATTCTAGAATATAACGATGTCATCAATATTAAGAACTCCATTTTTTATCTTATCTACTACATCACCAATAAGGGAAAAATATTTCTCCCAATTCTAAGGTATAAAGAATTTATCACCAATAGTTGAACCAGTATCTGCTGGGATTAGAACTCATACATTTAGATTCCCCATAGCTACAATCCTTGCGTATTTACTCCATTTAGCCACTCGCAGTTATAGTCTCTGAGTGCTTAATTTTTCTTTTTATTCTCTTTAGCTTTTCTCCCTCTACCTAATTTACGAGGTTTGCAGACTTCGATTTTAAACCCCAAAAATTTAGCGGTATTATATGTTCTCTAATTTATCGTTGAGGCCGTCTGGGTAAAGAGTCCTCAATCTGTATATCCAGAAGGCCTCCTTTTTATTTAACTGTTGTATCCTGTTGGAAACATCTCTAGGGAGCTGTTCAATCGGTGTCAAAGTAACATTGAATTCTTTTTTATGTGTTAGCAAAAGGTGTCTTGATAGACTATGGATAAGGAGACCAACTCTGGCATTGTGTCTGTAGCCATTCAGTCAGGTTCGGCCCATTTGCGTGGTCCTCCCCACATACTGGAGGCCACAGTCACAATTTATAACATATATAACAAAATTGCTTGTACATGTCAAATGTTGTTCTTTCTGAAATATTTCACCTGTACTCTTGGAAACTATTTGTTGTTCTTTATCTGCTATATTATAGCAGCACTGACATTTTTTCTGGTTGCATTTATATACTCCAGGTTTATTCACCTTTTTTGAGCAATTGTGGTTTTTCATGAAGTTTTTCAATCGGCTGGGAGCTACCATGTTCCTTATTGTTTTTCCCCTTCTAAATGTCATATCCTTTTATGCATGGTACTCTTCATCCTCAATGCTGGTATGCATGGTACCCCTCACCCCCCAATCACGGTATGCATGGCACCCCTCATGCTCAATCCTGGTATGCATGGCCCCCTTCACCTCCCAATCCTGGTATGCATGGTCCCCTCACCCCCAATCCTGGTATGCATGGTACCCCTCATCCCCCAATCCTGGTATGTGTGGTACCCCTCATCCCCCAATCCTGGTATGTGTGGTACCCCTCATCCCACAATCCTGGTATGCATGGTACCCCTCATCCCCTAATCCTGGTATGCATGGTACCCCTCATCCCCCAATCCTGGTATGCATGGTACACCTCATCCCCCAATCCTGGTATGCATGGAACCCCTCCTCCCCCAATCCTGGTATGCATGGTCCCCACACCCCTCAATCCTGGTATGTATGGTACCCCTCATCCCCAATCCTGGTATGCATGGTCCCCTTACCACTCAATCCTGGTATGTATGGTACCCCTCACCCCTCAATCCTGGTATGTATGGTACCCCTCTTCCCCCAATCCTGGTATGTATGGTACCCCTCATCCCCCAATCCTGGTATGTGTGTCCCCCTCATCCTCCAATGCTGGCATGTGTGGCCCGCTCATCCCTCAATCCTGGCATGTGTGGCCCCCTCACCCCCCAATCCTGGTATGTTTGGCCCCCTCATCCCCCAATCCTGGAATGTGTGGCCCCCTCATCCCTTTTACATTGAAGCTCTGTGCTCCAGCGCTGCTTTGTCCTGTTCTGTCGGAGGCTGGGGGAGGAGTGTGTCGCAGGAGTACGCGCGTGCCCATGCAAATGTGTCTTCAGTAAAATGGCGCTGGATCGCGCTATGCGCATACGCAGACTCAAACGTCTTCACTCCTGCCCCGGTCTCCGGCGAGAAGAGAGGCGCCGTGGCAACGCTCCTCCTGGTCAGGTAAGTATGTAAGTATGGCACCGGAGATCGCGGTATTCATTCAGTGTCTACGAACACCGCAATCTCCGGTGCCATTCACTCATCTTACCTGTAAGGGCTCCATGCGTTCTTCTGTCTGGAGCCAGACTGCGTGTCACGCTTACGCAGTCTATAGAGGCTTCAGACAGAGGGACGCTTGCAGCGTTATATTATAGATGTTACACAGGACTATAGTTAACATCTACATTATTTGTACTCTTAGAGTTATCACTCTGTGTGTGAACTGTGGTGTTACTGTACATAGAACTGCAGGGAGCAGCTACTACATTATCTGTCAATATTGTAACATACTGCTCAAAAGAACAACTTACTTTAAAAGATCCAGCAATCAAGTGGGCACAATTTCTGATGTTCCAAAATTCCAAATATTCCAAATATGGGGAAATTATTGTCCCATGGGAATTGCAACAATTGAAAGCGTATCCTGTTTAGAATTGTGGAACACCAGAAAGTGGAGCCAATTAATTGGATCTTCTAAGAAAAGTTCCTCATCTGCGCATTACGCCATGATATTGTGTGATTTATAACATGTGACCATCTCTGTCTGCATTAATTGCTACTACTTGAGAAGACTATTTAAATGACTTTTCTTGGTTTTACTTTTGAATAGATTTTAGCTGCCCTGTTGATTGCAGTACATTCTCTACTCAGAGAGTTATCATTGTAATATCTGTGGTGTTACATAGGACTGCGTGTAACATCTACTACATTATCTGTACACAGAGAGTTATCACTGTGTTATACAGTATATGACATTATATTGGACTGCAGGTAACATCTACATTATCTGTGGTCAGCGAAAGTTATCACTTTGTTATCTGTGGTGTTACACAGGACTGGCGATGATAGTTTAATGTGTCTTTCAATTTGGTTATTGTTACTTTTTATTTTAAGTGTGATGAAAGGGTATGTTATTGTGAATAGTGTTAAAAGGCTTGGTTTCTAGAAAAAGCATGGCTTGATGGTAAGGACAGCTGCTGCGTTTTTTTAATTGATTTTGCAGGAGAACAATTATGTTATCCATAAAACCAACTATCAATCAAGTTACTGCTTAACAACAATTAATTAAAAAAAACATGTAAGTGACGCACCAGGACCTCAACATAACATGACAAGCCTAATCCATAAGTTTTAGGTAAGGGATAGGGGCACCAAAGTAATTCATTGCCCTGGGTACAAGAAAGCCCCCACTCCAACTCTATCTCCTCATCCATGGCTAACTTCTACTGCTTTATTGACAGCTACTTAGCTTTGTGATTTCAAGCAAAGAAGCTGTAAGTCAAGGAGAAGAATCCAGCACTGGGTGGGGAATAGAGCTGGAGTGACAGAGATTGGGGAAGAGCTTCCATGTGCCAAAACCACATCAGCCTCATTTGTATATTAATTCAAATGCTGATTTCTCGGTAACAAAGGAATACCTAGTAGTTTTTTTTTACATAGTCTTCCTTCAACCTTAAAAAAATAAGTCCATCTAGTTCAACCCATAGCCTAACATGTTGATCCAGAGGAAGGCAAAAAAAAAACATGTGGCAAACACTAAGCTCCACATTGGGGAAAAAAATTCCTTCCCGACTCCATACGACAATCAGACTAGTTCCCTGGATCAACGCCCTATCAAGGAATCTAGTATATATAACCTGTAATATTATACTCCTCAAGACAGGCATCCATGCCCTTCTTAAATTTTAATAGTGAATCACTCATTACAACATCATGCAGCAGAGTGTTCCATAGTCTCACTGCTCTTACAGTAAAGAATCCCTGTCTGTGATTATGATTAAACCTTCTTTCCTCCAGACGTAGAAGATGCCCCCTTGTCCCCGTCTCTGGCCTCAGAGTAAAAAGATCAGTAGACAGGTCTTTGTACTGTCCCCTCATATTCTTGTACATAGTACTAAGATCACCCCTAAGCCTTCTTTTTTACACAGTAAATAACCCCAAGTGTAATAACCTGTCTTGGTTTTGCAGACCCCCCAGTCCTCTAATAACCTTGGTCGCTCTTCTCTGCACCCGCTCTAGTTCAGCTATGTCTTTCTTATACACGGAGACCAGAACTGTACACAGTATTCTAAGTGTGGTCGCACTAGTGACTTGTATAGAGGTAAAATTATCTTCTCCTCATGAGCATCTATGCCTCTTTTAATGCATCCCATTATTTTATTTGCCTTTGCAGCAGCTGCCTGACACTGGCCACTAAACGTGAGCTTGTCGTCCACCAATACACCCAGGTCTTTTTCAGTAACAGTTTTGCCCAGTGTTTTACAATTAAGCATATAATTATACATTTTATTTCCTCTGCTCAAGTGCATTACCTTACATTTATCCCCATTAAAGCTCATTTGCCATTTATCAGCCCAAGCTTCTAGCTTACATAGAGCCTCCTGTAATATAAAATTGTCCTCCTCTGTATTGATTACCCTGCAGAGTTTAGTGTCATCTGCAAATATTGAAATATTACTCTGTATGCCCCCTACAAGGTCATTAATAAATATGTTAAAAAGAAGGGGGCCCTATACTGACCACTGTGGTACCCCACTGTTAACTGAGACCCAGTCTGAGTGTTTTCCATTAATAACCACCCTTTGTTTCCTATCACTGAGCCAATTCTTAACCCACGTACATATATTTTCCACTATCCCCATTGTTCTCATTTTATGTGTCAACCTTTTGTGTGGAACCGTATCAAAAGCTTTTGAAAAGTCCATATACACAACATTCACTGCATTTCCTTGGTCCAGTCCAGAACTCGCCTCCTCATAAAAACTGATCAGATTAGTTTGACAGGAACGGTCCCTCGTAAACCCATGTTGATATTGGGTCATGAGGTCATTTTTCTTCAGATACTCTAGTATAGCATCTCTTATGAAACCCTCCAGGATTTTACCCAGAGTAGAGGTTAAGCTTACTGGCCTATAATTTCCAAGTTCGGTTTTTGTCCCCTTTTTGAACATAGGCACCACATTTGCTATACGCCAGTCCTGTGTTACAGACCCTGTTATTATGGAGTCTTTAAAGATTAAAAATAATGGTCTATCTATGACTTAATTCTTGCAGTACTCGCGGGTGTATCCCATCCGGGCCCGGGGATTTGTCAACTTTAGTGATTTTTAGATGCCGCCGTACTTCCTGCTGGGTTAAGCAAGTGACATTTAATGGAGAATTTTTGTTATCACTAATCATGTTTTCTGTCATGCGATTTTCTTGTGTAAATACGGTTGAAAAAAAATCATTTAGCATATTGGCTTTTTCCTCATCCTAATCCACCATTTCACCCAGACTATTTTTAAGGGGGCCAACACTATCATTTTTTAGTTTTTTACTATTTATGTAGTTAAAGAATATTTTGGGGTTATTTTTACTTTCTCTGGCAATGATTCTCTCTGCCTCAATCTTTGCTGCCTTGATTTGGTTTTTACAGAATTTATTTAATTTTCTATATTTATTTAATGCCTCATCACTACCTACTTGCTTTAGTTCTCTAAATGCTTTCTTTTTGTCACTTATTGCGCCCCTTACAGCTCTATTTAGCCATAGTGGTTTCCTCCTATTTCTAGCATGTTTATTCCCATAGGGTATATACTGTGCACAGGTCCTATTCAGGATGCTAATAAATGTCTCCCATTTGCTTTGTGTAGCTTTATGTCTCAGGATATCGTCCCAGTTTATTGCTCTAAGATCATCTCTCAACCGTTGGAAATTTGCCTTCCTGAAGTTTAGTGTCCTTGTAACCCCTCTACTACACATCTTATTAAAGGTTACATGAAAACGTATTATTTTGTGATCACTATTACCCAAGTGACCCCCAACTCGTATATTTGATTTGCGGTCTGGCCTATTGGTTAATGAACTGGTCATGTAAAGGTATGGCTGAACTTGTCTACCTATGCGCACATAAATAGTTTGTGGGGTGACTGCTGACAGGCTCACTTTAAGTGACAACCACATAATCCTTCACATTGCTTATTCCTGGCTTTTTGATAGTTTTAGGTTAAGTGCCCACGTAGCGTTTTTGCGGCGTTTTTACGGCTGCGAAAACTTCACGAAAACGCTTGTAAAACAGTCTGCCATGCAAAGCAATGTGAATTCGGATGTGCTTTGCACATGATGCGCTAATTTGCGTGCCGAATTCGCATTGCGTTGCAAAATGCAGCATGACTATTTCTACCATGATTACGCTGCAAATTCGCGGCCATTGAGGAACATACGTAGCAAACCCGCAGGTATATGTGGATTTCCTGCGTTTCAATTAAATTCAATGGCCGCGAATTTGCAGGGTAATCGCGGTGCGTGTGGTACCCGGGATGAAGAGGAGACTACAAATCCTCTTCATCCCGGCTACCACGTGGTAAAAAAAAGAAATAAAAAAGTTAAAAATAAACAAAACCTGTATATTCACCTCTCTGGCGGCTCCCGGTCTGCTCCCGGCCACGTCCTCTCTCCTTGGCGTCCCGCAGTGTACTGTCAGAACCTGCGGTGACGTTATTTAGTCACCTGATGGTCACGCGACCGCTGACGTTGGCGGTCAGGTGATGGTCGCGTGACCATCAGCTGACTAAATGACGTCACCGCAGGTCCTGACAGTACACTGCGGGACGCCGAGGAGAGTGGATGCCGCCGGAGCAGACTGGAGGAGACAGGAGAGGTGAGTATACAGGTTTTTTTTTTTTTTTTAACATTTTAATTCTCTTTTTTTTTACTATAGATGCTGCATTTAAGCATCAGTTGTTCACACATTATAAATCCATGCCGGTTGCAAGAATTTATATTGTGTGACCAACTTGTCAAGCACTTTTCCAAGTGATGCTCAAAATCGCTTGGAAAACTGCTTGAAAAAACGCATGCGAAAACGCATGTAAAAACGCTGAAAAAAACGCTTCTCTCTGGCAGAGAAAACACATGTAAATCTGCATGCGTTTTTTTCTGCCAGAGAGGCAAAAACGCTCGGCATCAAATCTGCTACGTGGGCACATAGCCTTACATTGACAAAACTGGACAGGACAATGGGTCCCAAGAATTCACAATTCTACACAAATAATTCATATGTTTGAACAATACCATAAAATTGGTTTATCAGGAGGTTTGATCTTGTGTTGGTGGTTTTCTATAACATATTGAATGTCCACATGTGAACCCGAACTAAGGGTGAATTTTTCTGGTCGCTGAAAACAATAACTGCACAAATTATAAAAGCAACCAGGTTACAGAAATACTTTTACTGGCATTATGAGGTCTTTTACATCAGATATTTCTCTTGAAGTTACATTTCCATGAAATTGTCATAGTTAGGAGTTTAGCGGTGACATTTTGTATATGAAATGTGACATTATTCCCTCTATACACGTGAAATATGTCTGCAGTGACAGAGTGAAGTGCTCAGTAAATTGGTATAGACACAGAAGACAGAGTGAGATGTAACCTTTCAAGGGTCCGTAGTCTGGAGCGAGAGGTTTGCTGTGATGAAACGCTCTACTGACACACAGGTCAACGGTGTCAGGGTGACATGATCACCACCTGCAGCAGCGCATCATCAAAGGGAAAAAAATATTCCATAAAAAGTATATAAAATAGTGTCTGCACTATCAAGTACACTTGTGATGTTAATTGCCTGAAATTGCAACTCATTATTAACAATGTGTCACAATAAAAAAAATCAGTGTAAAATAATCCACTTACAACAAAAGGTTGATACAGAATGAGTAACAAGCAGTAGATGGCTCAAAACCTAAATATATATATAGTCTATGGTTATTTTCATAAAGGTTTGATTCTCTTTAACGCATACACAGTGTCAGACTGAGGTGCCCAAGGCCTATCAGTAGAATTGATTACGGAGGTTTACTATACAAAAATATTACCTATTTATACAATGCACTATAATACAATACATTATATAGTGCATTTCACTATATTGGGTTGTCCACCCTTGGGGACCTTTGTTTCCTTCTTAACTACATTTAGCTTTGGCTAAAAAATAGTTTTAGAATTCATTAAAAATTTTGCACCTTCTATAGCCTCTGTGTTGCAGAATGGGCTAAACGAGAATCCATCAGTGAGTTTATTATGGCAGCCCAATGGGAGAATTTCTAAATCTTATGTCTTTTTTGAGCTCATCTCAGCTGATTTGTGACCACAGACCAGAGGGTGCAAAATTTGGAATAAAATGTGAATTGTAAAACTTATTTTAATCCAAAATACATGCACCACTGGGAAGTGAGTATCCATGTGTTTTTTTTTAATTGGGGTCCTGAGTTCATGAAGCTATGATTATTCAAATATGAACACCCCTTTAAGTAGAGAAAAAAAATAATGTCTCCAGAGATGGACAACTCCAATTTAGCAGATTTAATTTGGTAATTCTGAGGCTAGATGGGAATCCCTGAGGATTCCACTGAATATTAGAAAACTTGCAGTCTTCTAAAGTTCTTCTTGCAGTCAATTTCCTTTTTTGTCTTGTGGTATTAGATGCTGTTTTTAGATCCAAATTCTTCAAAATGGCGCATGTGATTCAAGAATTTGGCACAAAAAAAAAATTGGCCTTTTTACTGTCTTGAACTGCTTTTGTATCTTTTGGCTCTAAAAGTGGAAAATTGACAGAAGCTGTGGATTTGAATTCTCAGCATGTCATTTTATTCTGAGGATGTCACCACAGATTTTATTACAAAGGATGAAATGTGTAGTAGATGTTGCAACAGAATCATCAGTGAGATTTTCCACTGCAGACTTCACTGTATTTTTTGCAATGTCAAACAATTGTTGCGGATATAGCAAAATACCCTTAATGTCAGCTGATACATGCTGCCCATGGATTGGGCTGAATTTATCAGGCACTGGCTGTATCATCAGGCACTGACACTGGCTATATTATCTCAGCCAGCACTTCAGGGTTTCAGCGTAAAGCATAACGTAAAAGCTTCTCCCCACCCGCTGCCCTAGATTGACAGGTCTCGGACTATACGCGCACGTAGGCAGACACCTGTCACTCTAGGGCAGGGATGTTGACTAGTCTACCGCGCGGTCACAGTCCCCAGTGGCTTTTAAAGTACATTTTTCTCTGAAACGCCGCAGCAGTTCAGAATCAAACACACCGGGCTGAAATCATACAGCATCTGATACATGCATCTGTGAACAGCAATTTTCAAGTCCTGATATAGATTTCTTATGGTCTGGACATTCAAACACATTATTATTATTATTTATTATTATGGCGCCATTTATTCCATGGCGCTTTACATGTGAAAGTGGTATACATAGCAAAAATAATTAAAATTACAATAATCTTGAACAATACAAGTCAATGACTGGTACAGGAGGAGAGAGGACCCTCCCACGAGGGCTCACAGTCTACAAGGGATGGGTGAGGATACAGTAGGTCAGGGTAGAGCTGGTCGTGCAGCGGTATGGTGGAGTGAGAGTTACTACAGTTTGTACGCTTGTAGTAAGAGGTGGGTCTTCAGGTTCCTTTTGAAGGTTTCCACGGTAAGCAAGAGTCTGATATGTTGGGGGTAGAGAGTTCCAGAGAAGGGGGGATGCACAGGAGAAATCTTTTATGCGATTGTGGGAAGCGGAGAAAAAAGGGGCGTAGAGAAAGAGATCTTGCGAGGATCGGAGGTTGCATGCAGGTAAGTACCAGGAGACTAGGTCACAGATGTGTGGAGGAGACAAGTTGTGGATGGCTTTGTGCCATGGTTAGGGTTTTGAACTGGAGTCTGAGCAATGGGGAGCCAGTGCAAGGATTGACAGAGGAGAGGCCGGGGAATAGCAGGGGGGGGATTAGTGTATTAGTGGGTTAGTAGGCCAGCATAGTTTAGGATAGATTGGAGGGTTGCGAGAGGGTTGCGAGAGTGTTGGAAGGGAGGCCACAGAGCAGGAGGATGCAGTAGTCGAGGCGGGAGATGATGAGGGCATGCACTAGTGTTTTTGCAGATTCGTGGAATGTGCGGATCTGGGAGATATTTTTGGGTTGGAGTCGGCAGGAAGTGGAAAGGGCTTGGATATGTGGTTTGAAGGACAGATTAGAGTCCAAGGTTACCCTGAGGCAGTGAGCTTGCGGGACTGAGGAGAGTGGACAGCCATTGACTATGATGGATAGGTCAGATAGAGGGGTTGAATGAGATGGGGGAAAGATGATGAATTCATTTTTGTCCATGTTAAGTTTTAGAAATCTATCAGGGAGGAAGGAGGAAATAGAGGACAGATATTGTGGGATTCTGGTTAGTAAGGAGGTGATATCAGGTCCATAGAGGTAGATCTGTGTGTCATGAGCATAGAGATGATACTGAAAGCCATGAGACTCTATGAGCTGTCCCAGGCCGAAGACGTAGATGGAGAAGAGCACATGAATGTGCTTTGATATAAACCATTCCATTGTAGCTCTAGCAGTATGTTTAGGGTCATTGTCCTACTAGAAGGTGAACCTATGCCCCAGTCTCAAGTCTTTTGTAGCCCCTAACAGTTTTTCCTCCAATATTTACCTGTATTTAGCTCCATCCATCTTCCCATCAACTCTGATCAGCTTTCCTGCCCCTGCTGAAGAAAAGCATCCCCACAGAATTATGTTGCTATCACATGTTTGACGGTAGAGATGAAGTTTTCAGGGTGACGTGTAGAGTTAGTTTTCCGCCACACATTACGTTGCATTTAGCCCAAGAAATTTGACATTGATTTAGTCTGAGACCTTCTTCCACATGCTAGCTGTGTCCTCTACATTGCTTTTTGCAAACTGCAAATGGGACTTTTTATGGCTTACTTTCAAAAATCATACTTCTTGCCAGTCTTCTAAAAAGGTAAGATTTGTAAAGGACATGACTAATAGTTGTCCTGTGGACAGATTCTTCCACCTGAACTGTGAATCTCTGCAACTCCTCCAAAGTGACTGTGGGCATCTTGGCAGCTTCTCTAATTAGTGCTCTACTTGCTTGGGATGTCAGTTTAGTTGATGGGCCATGTCTTGATTGGCACAACTGTGAACATTACTTCTATTTTTTTTATAGCCTAACCCTACTTTACTCTTTCCACAACTTTACCCCTGACCTGTCAGGTGTGTCCCTTGGTTTTCATGCTGCTCTTTGATGCCTAATGTTCTCAAACAAAACTCTGAGGCCTTCACAGTACAGCTGTAGTTATACTGAGAATAAATTACACACAGGTGGACTCAATTTACTAATTATGTGACTTCTAGAGACAATTGGTCACTTAGGATTTTATTTAGAGGTATGAGACTACAGGAGGCAGAAAATAAATGCCTGTCATAATTTTCAGATATATATTTTTTAAGCAATTAGAAAAACATGTATAATTTCCATTACACTTCACAAATACTTGCTACTTTGTATTGGTAGATTACATAGAATCGCAATAAAATACATTTAAGCTTGTGGGTGTAACGTGAAAAACTTTGGAAAAGTTCATGGGGTATTAATAGTTTTTCAAGACACTCTAGAAGTTATCCTTGGAGATAGATCTCTGACCCATTACAATGAGCATGCCTTTTTACATGTCCTATTTTTGAGCACCAATTGTCACCAAATAAGGATCAAATTAGTCAATGCAAGTCAGTTGCCCCAAGAACAAAAAATGGATAGGACAAAAGAATTACTTTTTCATATGAGGAAAAACGAATGCAAATGATTATAAAATCTTAAATAGAACAAAACTGTATCCAGTACATTGAAAAAAAACACAACATTTTACAATTAACAGCAGTACCATTTTTTTAAAATACGTGTTTAACCCCTTGAAGCCTCATGACGGATATATCCATTATGAAGCTCTGCTTCTGAGCCCACTTCACAGAGGGCAGATGTCTGCTACATTAAATAGCAGACATCTGCCCCTAACAGCAGTCGATTAGCCTGCCAATCACTGCTGTTAACCTTTTAAATGCTGCTGTCAATTGCTGAGACCCCCTTTGATCAGCTGAAAGCTACTCTGGGACTAAGCTATATACAGGCAGAACACAGCGGCTCTCTACTTGGTACTTGGTGACAGCTGCCGAGTTCTACAGTAAATTCACTTCATTGGGACATAAAGCACAGTACTGCACTCATTAAGCAATGTATGGTCCTGCTGTACATCGCTTAGTTCTGGCAGCTGCAAAAGTAGTGTTCAGCTCATGAGTTTGTGTTCTAGGTGTAAGGCCACCACCAATCTCATACTGATGACCCATCCAGGAAATAGGTCATCTATTAGACCTGAAGAACCCCTTTTCATTTTGTAGGTGAAACGTGGACGAGGGACGGCCACAGGACGAGGGGTACAGCAGCAATGAGCAGACATGCACAAAGATTAGATAATATAATATAAATATTTACTAACCAGTTCAGAAAAACAAAGGAAAAGATGGTAGGTAAACAGTGTATAAATAACAAATACAATGACAAGAATTACTCTCAATAACACCGAATAAGAGTATACACAAGTACCCTTACCAGAATTAACAGTTATATGCGAGCAAAATACAATGCGATTAACCCTTTCTATGCATAAATCAATAAAATGACAGTGTTGTGCCAGTACTTTAGTAAAAGCCTATTCAGAGCAGTTTTCAAATGTCTCTTACAAAAGAAGCCTTTTCTCCTAACTAACTAGACCTCTATAAGGCTATTTATATATGCGCATATAAATTCAGATGTAAGATGGTACCGGTACGTCCTGAGACTGAAGTAGAAAGATCCTTACTGGGCTGAGTCCCGAATAATCAGAAACGCCATCTTGAATATCTTAGGGAATGCTGACCTCTCCAATTCAGGCCTCCTTGAGTCATTAGAGATGAAGTCTAACATGGCTTAGCCCAAGATGCTGTGTACTTGGTTGTCCTCACAGAGTTGGCTCATGGCAAGTTGAACAACACGTCTCAGAATCACCAACAGATCCAGAGTCGCATCGCTTTATTCAGACTTTTCCCAAGGATCAGCACCTCCACTTGCCTGCGGTCTCTTGTTTGCCTCACTCCAACCGCTCACCAATTGCCAAAAACCCCATGCTCCAACTCAGGCCTCGCGCTACTGCCCTATACTGGCCGGATCATATTTTACATCACCAATCTATAGCAATGCAGTAAACTATGATTAACCCTTACACATGAATGCCATATATGTTGAACTTAACTCTGGTTTGCGCATGCTACAGTACTCAGGATGGGCCATTTGGATTTAAGAGCAAGCTGATTAAGCTTTCGAAAATCAATACAGAATCTCATGTCCCCATTTATATTGGGTACAATAACAATTGGGAGGGCACCAGGGACTGCAGAGTGGCTCAATGACACATAATTTTAGCATATTTTGGATCTAAGGCTTTTGACGGATTGGTTTTTCATTACCCGTGTCAATCACCTGTTGGGCTAGCTTAGTGTAATCAGGTGTAGAAACAAATGTATGTTCATGCTTTTGGAATTAATGATCTAAATCTATGCTCTGATCATCAGAAAGCTCCTTACCTCTCCTAACTCATATCTGGGAACATCTAGGTGATGATATAGAGTAAGCCTGTACATAAATATTTGGGTGACATTCTGATAAAATAGTATACATCTGATCTATCCACCCTTTTTTTTAGTTGGCATGGAAGACTCTCTTTTTCTTGGATTCTTCCAGGCATAAAAATTTCATAATCTTCAGGACCCATTTGCAGTAAAACTTCAAATGGGCCTTGCCACTTTGCTAGCAATTTGTTATCAAACGTTGGTAGTAATAGTAGAACCTTATCATCTGGTAAAAAAAAACATTTCTCTGTAGTAGATTTGTCATACAACTGTTTGATGTGTGGTCCGGTTTTTCCCAATGTTCCTCTATCACATCCTCATGAGCTAGTGGGGGTATGTTGGGGAGAAGGTTGAATGGTGTACTAGTATGTCTGGGTGTCTGGAAAATTGATATTTTAAGGGCATGTGGGAGAAAACGTGGTGGACTTGTTCAATTCAGTGTGTGGGCTTTTGTTTAGTATTTTTTTTTTTTTAAAATAAATATGAGCTTTTCTTGAAACCGCCTGAGTGACGAGCTTCTATAAGTACCCACACTCCAACAGATATGGCAATATGATTCTCCAGGTCAGTACGAGTGCGCCAATACCAAACATGTATAGGGTTATTTTTGTTTGTTTTGTAAAGTGGTGGAAAAAATTAGGAAATTTTTAAGAAAAAAATGTTTTGCTTGTGTCACCTTTTTCTGAGTCCTATAAATGTTTTTATTTTCTGAGATACACAGCCCTATAAGGCCTTATTTTTTGTGCCCTGATGAGGCATTTTTATTGACCCCATTTTGGGATAGATACGATCTTTAGATCGTCTTGCACTGCAAAGTTGCGGCAGCCAAAAAAACGTAATTCTGAGGTTCTGATTTTTTCGTTTCATTACACTGTTTACTGATTGGATTAATGTATTTTATATTTTGACTTTCATGAACGCAGCAATACCAAATATATGATGTTTTTTTATTGTTTTTAATGGGGAAAAGGGGAAGTGATTTGAACGGTTGGGGTTTTTTTGTTTTCTATTTTAATTTATTTTCATATCTTTAAAAACTTTCTCACTTTTTATTTTACTTGTTAGTCCCCTTAGAGGACTTGAAGCTGTGATCATCTGATTACTAGTGCTGTATGCACTGCTATCTATAGAGAAAATCACAATTTCCTATGAGCACCGGCCACAGACTGGCTTTTCCTGGAGGAATGTGATGACAGGCATGGTGGTCTTCAGCAGACCCCCAGCTTTCATGGCAACCCATCGGCGCACTGCGATGATGTCACAGGTACGCCGATGGGAGTGTGGAATGACGCGCCCCCGTGCCGGCGCGTGTTAAATGCTGCTGTCAGAGATTGACAGTGGGATTTAACAGGTTAACAGCTATTAGAGGCACATAATGGCTGATTAAATCAGCTGTCAAGAAAAGGCTGGTGCAATTGGCCCAAGGCAATAGGGCGGAAGCCGGCATGACAGGGGGTGCGGCATAGGTGGGGACAGGTATTGAGAAGGAGGGAGCAGCTAATAAGGCCACCGGGGGAGTGGCTTGGTCTTTCCTTCCCATCTTCAGGACACAACACAAGTCCCACCCACCCTCCCCTAGTGATTAGTAGACCACAAGGGTCACAGTGACAATTGCCTACGATGGGCAGCCTATCCAGTATGTGAGAGATACTTTGCTATGCATCTGCTGATTGTGTACTCCACGTCATATATGAAAAAAAAAAGAAAAAAGAAAGGGTGCCAAGCCTGGAATCGCTAAGGGCAGCATCCTTCTAAGCCCAGGGGAAGGGCAGTTTGTCAGCCATTGTTTCCTAGAGGTTTCCCCCAAAGGGGTTTTTTCCTCTCCTGAGTGCTGTAGGACGACTCTTTGTGAGTCGGAGGTATGCCCGGCCTGCCTCTAGGGGCATGCGTAATTAGGGTCCTTGAAGTTGGTTTTAAATTGGTATGGGAGTGTCCACAAGACATGGATCCCTCGGTTATATGTGGTTTTGGGGTCTGGTGATTTGTGGGACTTACGGCAAATGGATGTCGAGTCCCGGATGTGGCGGTTTTAAACCATTTGGACCCCCCACCGGTTCGGGGCGGGGTCGTGGTGCTCCTGGGATTGTGGTGGACACCTGGGAGGAAGTGGAATTGTGTCATTGGGATCACAAGACCTTTCTTAGCTTCAAGGACCTTAACGCATCTTCTTTATGTATATAGATATACAACGCTTCTTAACTATGCGTTAATAAAGGCCACTGCGGCCAATTGCATCAAAGCCATGGTGTCTGTCATTTTTGGGGGGTAAGAGGGGAGATGACCAACACACCTCAGATTGACGATACCAACGTCATGTGCAGGGAAAGAAGCAGGCTCAGCGTGCGAGCCCACATCCAAGGCAGGGACACAACTTTTGAAGTACATCAAAGGTCATGAAGGAGAAGCATGTGCAATTGTGAAATGTAGTTTTAGCAGTTATGAATAGGACCACCCATTATTCTGTTATGTGAAGCTGGATACACTGCGCGACAGATATTGATGAAAAAAGACAAAGTTACAGGAAAGAAACTGAGTTGGGCTTGGTTTGCATATTAACAATAAGTGTGAATTGAATGTGCTTTGTGAAAAATAATGTGATTGTGGGAATAACTATTTAAAATACATCCTCCACACAAATAGTGCATGTTATACCCAAACTGCATGTTACACACACTTTGTATTATACACACACTTATGGCAAGCAAGGTAGCTCAGTGGTAAGAATGGTTGCTTTGCAACGCTGAGGTCCTGGGTTCAAATTCTAGCAACAACAGGAGTTTGGATGTTCTCCCCATGTTTGTATGAGTTTCCACCAGGTACTTTGGTTTCCTACCACCCTCCAAAGACATACTGATAGTAGATTTAAATTGTGTGCCCCAATGGGGGCAACAATGACAATATCTGTAATGTGCTAAGGAACATGATGGTGCAATATAAGTAATAAATAAATGCTATGAATACTGTATGTTAACACACTATACATGCTACTCACATTGTATGTTACTTATGCACATCCTGCATGTAACACGACCAGGGTCTTTCATCCATACTCCGTGAAAGGCCTTTGTACGCATGACAATGTTGTCCTTCTACACGTCTAAGGTTTTGGCTTGTAAATAGTAATGACCGAACATGCTCGCCACTACTCGGTACTATCCCGAACATCACTGTACTCGACATGCTCAGCACTCAGCGAGTATTTCCGGGGGTTGCTCGGGGGGAGCTCTGGTCCCCGCCCTGCATGTTTTGTGCTCTTTAGAAAGCCAATGAACATGCAGGGATTGCTTGCCACGCACTGCAATGTCGTAGCCATGTTGGTTGTGGCATTACAGTGATTGACTGGCCACATTGCATCATTGGGTCTATTTAAGACCCAGTGATGCTAGGCTCATCACAGTCTACCCCAGAAAGAGGTAGAGTAGAGAGAGCTGCTGCTGAGTCAGGGAGAGATTTGCTTGTTTATAGTTAGTAAAAGTATTCCACAGCATATCTATATATCCATCTGAACTAACAGTCCTTCTGGGGACTAATCCAGCTGCATATATTCAGTGGTGATAGCAGAAGTTAGGCAGGCAGGCTGGGTTTGTGGCAGACTGCAGTGCATACAGCACCAGAGGGTCCATTGCCTGTTCTGTCTGAATCTGCTGTTACAGATATTTGTAGCCGCAGATATCAGGGGCCAGGGCTAATTTTTTTGGGATCTTAATCCTGATTATTTGCTTAAAAAGCAATCCAGAGTACATCATTGTTCTGCTCCATTTGCTTGTTAGCACTGAATACAGCCAGATCTTTTCCATTTTACAGCGATAAAAACCCAGAAATTTGTAGTGAACCTGGAAAATATTGGTCTCCATTTACAGTTTGTTGCAGTGTGTCAGTGAAGCTATTCACACATTGTTCGCTGTGAAGAATAGTAAACTACAAGCCCGCTATTTAAAACTGTGGTTGTCTATCAGATGTATCACATACAGTGGGGAAAAAAGGTATTTAGTCAGCCAGCAATTGTGCAAGTTCTCCCACTTAAAAAGATGAGAGAGGCCTGTAATTGACATCATAGGTAGACCTCAACTATGAGAGACGAAATGAGAAAACAAATCCTGAAAATCACATTGTCTGATTTGGAAAGAATTTTTTTTCAAATTTTGGTGGAAAAAAAGTATTTGGTGAATTACAAAAGTTCATCTCAATACTTTGTTATATATCCTTTGTTGGCAATGACAGAGGTCAAACGTTTTCTGTAAGTCTTCACAAGGTTGGCACACACTGTTGCTGGTATGTTAGCCCATTCCTCCATGCAGATCTCCTCTAAAGCAGTGATGTTTTGGGGCTGTCGCTGGGTAACACGGACTTTCAACTCCCTCCAAAGGTTTTCTATACTGTTTAGATCTGGAGACTGGCTAGGCTACTCCAGGACCTTGAAATGCTTCTTACGACGTTACTCCTTCATTGCCCTGGTGGTGTGCTTGGGATCAATGTCATGCTGAAAGACCCAGCCACATTTCATCTTCATGCCCTTGCTGATGGAAGGAGGTTTGCACTCAAAATCTCACCATACATGGCCCATTCATTCTTTCATGTAAACGGATCAGTCGTCCTGGTCCCTTGGCAGAGAAACAGCCCCAAAGCATGATGCTGCCACCCCCATGCTTCACAGTAGGTATGGTGTTCTTTGGATGCAACTCATCATTCTTTCTCCACAAACACGACGAGTTGTGTTTCTACCAAACAGTTCTACTTTGGTTTCATCTGACTATATGACATTCTCCCAATACTCTTCTGGATCATCCAAATGCTCTCTAGCAAACTTCAGATGGGCCCGGACATGTAATGGCTTAAGCAGGGGGACACGTCTGGCACTGCAGGATCTGAATCCATGGCGGCATAGTGTGTTACTAATGGTAGCCTGTGTAAAGTTGGTCCCAGCTCTTTGCAGGTCGTTCAGTAGGTTCCACCGTGTGGTTAAGGGATTTTTGCTCACCGTTCTTGAGATCATTTTGACCCCACGGGGTGAGATCTTGTGTGGAGCCCCAGATCGAGGGAGATTCTCAGTGGTCTTGTATGTCTTCTATTTTCTAATTATTGCTCCCACAGTTGATTTCTTCACACAAAGCTGCTTGCCTATTGCAGATTCAGTCTTCCAAGCCTGGTGCAGGGCTACAATTTTGTTTCTGGTGTCCTTCAACAGCTCTTTGGTCTTCGCCATAGTGGAGTTTGGAGTGTGACTGTTTGAGGTTGCAGACAGGTGTCTTTTATACTGATAACAAGTTCAAACAAGTGCCAGTACTACAGGTAATGAGTGGAGGACAGAGGAGCCTCTTAAAGAAGAAGTTACAGGTCTGTGAGAGCCAGAAATCTTGCCTGCTTGTAATTGACCAAATACTTATTTTCCACCAAAATTTGAAAAAAAATTCTTTCCAAATCAGACAATGTGATTTTCAGGATTTGTTTTTTTATTTTGTCTCTCATAGTTGAGGTCTACCTATGATGTCAATTACAGGCCTCTCTCATCTTTTTAAGTGGGAGAACTTGCACAATTGCTGGCTGACAAAATACTTTTTTTCCCCACTGTATAACTGCGGTCCCAATTCAGCCATTTCTGGCCTCCATTTACAGTTTGTTGCAGTGTGTCAGTGAAGCTATTCACACGAGGTCGCTGTGAAGAATAATAAACTACAGGGCTGCTATTTAAAACCATGGGTGTCATCCAGCCATTTGTAGTAAATGTGGAAAATATTGCCCTCCATTTAGAGTTTGTAGCATTGTAGCAGTGTGTCAGTGTGTCATTTTACTGTTCCATTTGATTGTTCGCGGAATACAGCCATTTGTTTTTTAGTTTATTTGCATTACTGTATCCCATATGACTGCCGTAATAATCCAGCACTTTTTGTGAGCATATCAAATATTACACTCCATTTAAAGTATTGCAATTGTGGTTTCAGACCTATTCACAGTTGGTCGCTGACAAATAGCATATCTATGAACAATGTTGTCACAGTATTATGCCACTTTTACGGACTGAAAAAAAATACAAAAAACAAGGTAAAATGGAAAAAATGTTAAACGTTCTTTCCAGGGTAATGACTTGTATATAAGGCCAAAGAAATACTAAAAACAAAAGTTATGGACTGTGGAAGACATTAATGCTACCAGAATGAACATGAACAGAGCAACACTCATCTGGAGCTGATGATACCACCTAGCAGCACCTGTCCCTATTTTAAATGCATCTAACAGCATTATCGAATGGGAATAGAATAGATTTTAATTTTTTTGGGGCAACACCAGCAGCACGCAGTAAAGGGCAACAATACCTGGCTGGATCGGTGTAATACGCTATCCATACTGCGATACCACACCCGTAAACAAATTTCAGATAATATTCTAGAATATAGAATTTATTTGAATTGTCCTTCCCATTATTAAGGAGTGGGTCTCCTCTACTGTTATTGCATATGCAGCAATTTCAAGTGCTGCCAAAAATTAGGACGCACTCCAATACATATTTGAAGAGACATAAAACAAATAAAAAAACACAGTTGAATCTTTAGTATAAAAACCAGACTCGCCAATGTAACCTCAATGTAATAATCACATTGTCACCTCCTGCACCCCCTCCTCCTGATCGGCCTCCATCTCCGAAATGACCACATCAGTCACAAGCTGGAAGCACTGCAGCACTGCCTTGGCCAAGCAGTTACAGGCTGTGCTGAAGCTAATATGCTTAATGCTTAGGTGACAAACCGCACAACGCTGTAGAGTTGTTAAATGCTGTAACACAGCAGGCAGTTCTGTGGCTTTCACCACTGAACATATAGCCAGGCATGTTCATGTGTGACAATGGCCGGAACCTGGTGGCAGAGAAATGACAGCCGTAGTAGATACGGTTTCCCTGTATGCCAGTCTTTTCATCCGACCTAAACATTATGGCTGTGGTGAAATACAACTCTCTCCGAGAAGCAGCCTTGGTCTCAAAAGCCTAAAAGTCTGTGTGAAGGTTCCCAGACACTCTATGGCTGCTTTTTTTTTTTTTTTTTACTGTGGATTGGACATGCTATGCATGTCCTGTCTCAAACCGCACAGCAGATCAGGCCATTGCCCATCTCTGTAGTCATGAAATTCAAGGTGCAAAGAAAGATCTGTGTGTGTCGAAGCACCACCGATAAGTGTGAGCTGATGTTAATGGGCTGCCATTGCTTATGCAACAAGCTGCATTAGAGGACTTCCTGGGAGAAATGACAGCCGGAGTAGATATGGTTTCCCTCTATGCCAGTCCTTTCACCGAGCTAAAGAATATGGCTGAGGTGAAATACAAGAAGCAGTGTCAGACTGAAGAACATTGGGCCCCCCAGAGGATTTGATTCTGAGGGCCCACCTTTCTCCCCCACTCAAGAGCCCCATAGCAGCTGAAAGGTTTGCGCTATGAACTCCCCTGAAGGAGAAGCCAGGGTCCACCGGAGAATTCTCTGTTCTCTGGTGGACCCGTCCAACCCTGCCGAGAAGCAGCCCTGGCTAAGAAAAATTTGTGTGAAGGTTCCTGGACACTCTATGGCTGTTTTTTTCCTTGGGGGAAACCCACACAAACACGGGGCGAACATACAAAATCCTTGCAGATTTTGTACTTGGTGGGATTTGAATCCAGGACCCCAGTGCTGCTAGGCTTCAGTGCTAGCCACTGAGCCACTGAGCCACTGTGATGCCCTCTCTGTTCTCCCTCTGATATCTAGCATGGGAATCCCTGACGATGCCACTGAATATTAGAAAACTTGCAGTCTTCTAAAGTTCTTCTTGCAGTCAATTTCCTTTTTTGTCTTGTGGTATTAGATGCTGTTTTTAGATCCAAATTCTTCAAAATGGCGCATGTGATTCAAGAATTTGGCACAAAAAAAAAATTGGCCTTTTTACTGTCTTGAACTGCTTTTGTATCTTTTGGCTCTAAAAGTGGAAAATTGACAGAAGCTGTGGATTTGAATTCTCAGCATGTCATTTTATTCTGAGGATGTCACCACAGATTTTATTACAAAGGATGAAATGTGTAGTAGATGTTGCAACAGAATCATCAGTGAGATTTTCCACTGCAGACTTCACTGTATTTTTTGCAATGTCAAACAATTGTTGCGGATATAGCAAAATACCCTTAATGTCAGCTGATACATGCTGCCCATGGATTGGGCTGAATTTATCAGGCACTGGCTGTATCATCAGGCACTGACACTGGCTATATTATCTCAGCCAGCACTTCAGGGTTTCAGCGTAAAGCATAACGTAAAAGCTTCTCCCCACCCGCTGCCCTAGATTGACAGGTCTCGGACTATACGCGCACGTAGGCAGACACCTGTCACTCTAGGGCAGGGATGTTGACTAGTCTACCGCGCGGTCACAGTCCCCAGTGGCTTTTAAAGTACATTTTTCTCTGAAACGCCGCAGCAGTTCAGAATCAAACACACCGGGCTGAAATCATACAGCATCTGATACATGCATCTGTGAACAGCAATTTTCAAGTCCTGATATAGATTTCTTATGGTCTGGACATTCAAACACATTATTATTATTATTTATTATTATGGCGCCATTTATTCCATGGCGCTTTACATGTGAAAGTGGTATACATAGCAAAAATAATTAAAATTACAATAATCTTGAACAATACAAGTCAATGACTGGTACAGGAGGAGAGAGGACCCTCCCACGAGGGCTCACAGTCTACAAGGGATGGGTGAGGATACAGTAGGTCAGGGTAGAGCTGGTCGTGCAGCGGTATGGTGGAGTGAGAGTTACTACAGTTTGTACGCTTGTAGTAAGAGGTGGGTCTTCAGGTTCCTTTTGAAGGTTTCCACGGTAAGCAAGAGTCTGATATGTTGGGGGTAGAGAGTTCCAGAGAAGGGGGGATGCACAGGAGAAATCTTTTATGCGATTGTGGGAAGCGGAGAAAAAAGGGGCGTAGAGAAAGAGATCTTGCGAGGATCGGAGGTTGCATGCAGGTAAGTACCAGGAGACTAGGTCACAGATGTGTGGAGGAGACAAGTTGTGGATGGCTTTGTGCCATGGTTAGGGTTTTGAACTGGAGTCTGAGCAATGGGGAGCCAGTGCAAGGATTGACAGAGGAGAGGCCGGGGAATAGCAGGGGGGGGATTAGTGTATTAGTGGGTTAGTAGGCCAGCATAGTTTAGGATAGATTGGAGGGTTGCGAGAGGGTTGCGAGAGTGTTGGAAGGGAGGCCACAGAGCAGGAGGATGCAGTAGTCGAGGCGGGAGATGATGAGGGCATGCACTAGTGTTTTTGCAGATTCGTGGAATGTGCGGATCTGGGAGATATTTTTGGGTTGGAGTCGGCAGGAAGTGGAAAGGGCTTGGATATGTGGTTTGAAGGACAGATTAGAGTCCAAGGTTACCCTGAGGCAGTGAGCTTGCGGGACTGAGGAGAGTGGACAGCCATTGACTATGATGGATAGGTCAGATAGAGGGGTTGAATGAGATGGGGGAAAGATGATGAATTCATTTTTGTCCATGTTAAGTTTTAGAAATCTATCAGGGAGGAAGGAGGAAATAGAGGACAGATATTGTGGGATTCTGGTTAGTAAGGAGGTGATATCAGGTCCATAGAGGTAGATCTGTGTGTCATGAGCATAGAGATGATACTGAAAGCCATGAGACTCTATGAGCTGTCCCAGGCCGAAGACGTAGATGGAGAAGAGCACATGAATGTGCTTTGATATAAACCATTCCATTGTAGCTCTAGCAGTATGTTTAGGGTCATTGTCCTACTAGAAGGTGAACCTATGCCCCAGTCTCAAGTCTTTTGTAGCCCCTAACAGTTTTTCCTCCAATATTTACCTGTATTTAGCTCCATCCATCTTCCCATCAACTCTGATCAGCTTTCCTGCCCCTGCTGAAGAAAAGCATCCCCACAGAATTATGTTGCTATCACATGTTTGACGGTAGAGATGAAGTTTTCAGGGTGACGTGTAGAGTTAGTTTTCCGCCACACATTACGTTGCATTTAGCCCAAGAAATTTGACATTGATTTAGTCTGAGACCTTCTTCCACATGCTAGCTGTGTCCTCTACATTGCTTTTTGCAAACTGCAAATGGGACTTTTTATGGCTTACTTTCAAAAATCATACTTCTTGCCAGTCTTCTAAAAAGGTAAGATTTGTAAAGGACATGACTAATAGTTGTCCTGTGGACAGATTCTTCCACCTGAACTGTGAATCTCTGCAACTCCTCCAAAGTGACTGTGGGCATCTTGGCAGCTTCTCTAATTAGTGCTCTACTTGCTTGGGATGTCAGTTTAGTTGATGGGCCATGTCTTGATTGGCACAACTGTGAACATTACTTCTATTTTTTTTATAGCCTAACCCTACTTTACTCTTTCCACAACTTTACCCCTGACCTGTCAGGTGTGTCCCTTGGTTTTCATGCTGCTCTTTGATGCCTAATGTTCTCAAACAAAACTCTGAGGCCTTCACAGTACAGCTGTAGTTATACTGAGAATAAATTACACACAGGTGGACTCAATTTACTAATTATGTGACTTCTAGAGACAATTGGTCACTTAGGATTTTATTTAGAGGTATGAGACTACAGGAGGCAGAAAATAAATGCCTGTCATAATTTTCAGATATATATTTTTTAAGCAATTAGAAAAACATGTATAATTTCCATTACACTTCACAAATACTTGCTACTTTGTATTGGTAGATTACATAGAATCGCAATAAAATACATTTAAGCTTGTGGGTGTAACGTGAAAAACTTTGGAAAAGTTCATGGGGTATTAATAGTTTTTCAAGACACTCTAGAAGTTATCCTTGGAGATAGATCTCTGACCCATTACAATGAGCATGCCTTTTTACATGTCCTATTTTTGAGCACCAATTGTCACCAAATAAGGATCAAATTAGTCAATGCAAGTCAGTTGCCCCAAGAACAAAAAATGGATAGGACAAAAGAATTACTTTTTCATATGAGGAAAAACGAATGCAAATGATTATAAAATCTTAAATAGAACAAAACTGTATCCAGTACATTGAAAAAAAACACAACATTTTACAATTAACAGCAGTACCATTTTTTTAAAATACGTGTTTAACCCCTTGAAGCCTCATGACGGATATATCCATTATGAAGCTCTGCTTCTGAGCCCACTTCACAGAGGGCAGATGTCTGCTACATTAAATAGCAGACATCTGCCCCTAACAGCAGTCGATTAGCCTGCCAATCACTGCTGTTAACCTTTTAAATGCTGCTGTCAATTGCTGAGACCCCCTTTGATCAGCTGAAAGCTACTCTGGGACTAAGCTATATACAGGCAGAACACAGCGGCTCTCTACTTGGTACTTGGTGACAGCTGCCGAGTTCTACAGTAAATTCACTTCATTGGGACATAAAGCACAGTACTGCACTCATTAAGCAATGTATGGTCCTGCTGTACATCGCTTAGTTCTGGCAGCTGCAAAAGTAGTGTTCAGCTCATGAGTTTGTGTTCTAGGTGTAAGGCCACCACCAATCTCATACTGATGACCTATCCAGGAAATAGGTCATCTATTAGACCTGAAGAACCCCTTTTCATTTTGTAGGTGAAACGTGGACGAGGGACGGCCACAGGACGAGGGGTACAGCAGCAATGAGCAGACATGCACAAAGATTAGATAATATAATATAAATATTTACTAACCAGTTCAGAAAAACAAAGGAAAAGATGGTAGGTAAACAGTGTATAAATAACAAATACAATGACAAGAATTACTCTCAATAACACCGAATAAGAGTATACACAAGTACCCTTACCAGAATTAACAGTTATATGCGAGCAAAATACAATGCGATTAACCCTTTCTATGCATAAATCAATAAAATGACAGTGTTGTGCCAGTACTTTAGTAAAAGCCTATTCAGAGCAGTTTTCAAATGTCTCTTACAAAAGAAGCCTTTTCTCCTAACTAACTAGACCTCTATAAGGCTATTTATATATGCGCATATAAATTCAGATGTAAGATGGTACCGGTACGTCCTGAGACTGAAGTAGAAAGATCCTTACTGGGCTGAGTCCCGAATAATCAGAAACGCCATCTTGAATATCTTAGGGAATGCTGACCTCTCCAATTCAGGCCTCCTTGAGTCATTAGAGATGAAGTCTAACATGGCTTAGCCCAAGATGCTGTGTACTTGGTTGTCCTCACAGAGTTGGCTCATGGCAAGTTGAACAACACGTCTCAGAATCACCAACAGATCCAGAGTCGCATCGCTTTATTCAGACTTTTCCCAAGGATCAGCACCTCCACTTGCCTGCGGTCTCTTGTTTGCCTCACTCCAACCGCTCACCAATTGCCAAAAACCCCATGCTCCAACTCAGGCCTCGCACTACTGCCCTATACTGGCCGGATCATATTTTACATCACCAATCTATAGCAATGCAGTAAACTATGATTAACCCTTACACATGAATGCCATATATGTTGAACTTAACTCTGGTTTGCGCATGCTACAGTACTCAGGATGGGCCATTTGGATTTAAGAGCAAGCTGATTAAGCTTTCGAAAATCAATACAGAATCTCATGTCCCCATTTATATTGGGTACAATAACAATTGGGAGGGCACCAGGGACTGCAGGGTGGCTCAATGACACATAATTTTAGCATATTTTGGATCTAAGGCTTTTGACGGATTGGTTTTTCATTACCCGTGTCAATCACCTGTTGGGCTAGCTTAGTGTAATCAGGTGTAGAAACAAATGTATGTTCATGCTTTTGGAATTAATGATCTAAATCTATGCTCTGATCATCAGAAAGCTCCTTACCTCTCCTAACTCATATCTGGGAACATCTAGGTGATGATATAGAGTAAGCCTGTACATAAATATTTGGGTGACATTCTGATAAAATAGTATACATCTGATCTATCCACCCTTTTTTTTAGTTGGCATGGAAGACTCTCTTTTTCTTGGATTCTTCCAGGCATAAAAATTTCATAATCTTCAGGACCCATTTGCAGTAAAACTTCAAATGGGCCTTGCCACTTTGCTAGCAATTTGTTATCAAACGTTGGTAGTAATAGTAGAACCTTATCATCTGGTAAAAAAAAACATTTCTCTGTAGTAGATTTGTCATACAACTGTTTGATGTGTGGTCCGGTTTTTCCCAATGTTCCTCTATCACATCCTCATGAGCTAGTGGGGGTATGTTGGGGAGAAGGTTGAATGGTGTACTAGTATGTCTGGGTGTCTGGAAAATTGATATTTTAAGGGCATGTGGGAGAAAACGTGGTGGACTTGTTCAATTCAGTGTGTGGGCTTTTGTTTAGTATTTTTTTTTTTTCAAAATAAATATGAGCTTTTCTTGAAACCGCCTGAGTGACGAGCTTCTATAAGTACCCACACTCCAACAGATATGGCAATATGATTCTCCAGGTCAGTACGAGTGCGCCAATACCAAACATGTATAGGGTTATTTTTGTTTGTTTTGTAAAGTGGTGGAAAAAATTAGGAAATTTTTAAGAAAAAAATGTTTTGCTTGTGTCACCTTTTTCTGAGTCCTATAAATGTTTTTATTTTCTGAGATACACAGCCCTATAAGGCCTTATTTTTTGTGCCCTGAGGAGGCATTTTTATTGATCCCATTTTGGGATAGATACGATCTTTAGATCGTCTTGCACTGCAAAGTTGCGGCAGCCAAAAAAACGTAATTCTGAGGTTCTGATTTTTTCTTTTCATTACACTGTTTACTGATTGGATTAATGTATTTTATATTTTGACTTTCATGAACGCAGCAATACCAAATATATGATGTTTTTTTATTGTTTTTAATGGGGAAAAGGGGAAGTGATTTGAACGGTTGGGGTTTTTTTGTTTTCTATTTTAATTTATTTTCATATCTTTAAAAACTTTCTCACTTTTTATTTTACTTGTTAGTCCCCTTAGAGGACTTGAAGCTGTGATCATCTGATTACTAGTGCTGTATGCACTGCTATCTATAGAGAAAATCACAATTTCCTATGAACACCGGCCACAGACTGGCTTTTCCTGGAGGAATGTGATGACAGGCATGGTGGTCTTCAGCAGACCCCCAGCTTTCATGGCAACCCATCGGCGCACTGCGATGATGTCACAGGTACGCCGATGGGAGTGTGGAATGACGCGCCCCCGTGCCGGCGCGTGTTAAATGCTGCTGTCAGAGATTGACAGTGGGATTTAACAGGTTAACAGCTATTAGAGGCACATAATGGCTGATTAAATCAGCTGTCAAGAAAAGGCTGGTGCAATTGGCCCAAGGCAATAGGGCGGAAGCCGGCATGACAGGGGGTGCGGCATAGGTGGGGACAGGTATTGAGAAGGAGGGAGCAGCTAATAAGGCCACCGGGGGAGTGGCTTGGTCTTTCCTTCCCATCTTCAGGACACAACACAAGTCCCACCCACCCTCCCCTAGTGATTAGTAGACCACAAGGGTCACAGTGACAATTGCCTACGATGGGCAGCCTATCCAGTATGTGAGAGATACTTTGCTATGCATCTGCTGATTGTGTACTCCACGTCATATATGAAAAAAAAAAAAAAAAAGAAAAAAGAAAGGGTGCCAAGCCTGGAATCGCTAAGGGCAGCATCCTTCTAAGCCCAGGGGAAGGGCAGTCTGTCAGCCATTGTTTCCTAGAGGTTTCCCCCAAAGGGGTTTTTTCCTCTCCTGAGTGCTGTAGGACGACTCTTTGTGAGTCGGAGGTATGTCCGGCCTGCCTCTAGGGGCATGCGTAATTAGGGTCCTTGAAGTTGGTTTTAAATTGGTATGGGAGTGTCCACAAGACATGGATCCCTCGGTTATATGTGGTTTTGGGGTCTGGTGATTTGTGGGACTTACGGCAAATGGATGTCGAGTCCCGGATGTGGCGGTTTTAAACCATTTGGACCCCCCACCGGTTCGGGGCGGGGTCGTGGTGCTCCTGGGATTGTGGTGGACACCTGGGAGGAAGTGGAATTGTGTCATTGGGATCACAAGACCTTTCTTAGCTTCAAGGACCTTAACGCATCTTCTTTATGTATATAGATATACAACGCTTCTTAACTATGCGTTAATAAAGGCCACTGCGGCCAATTGCATCAAAGCCATGGTGTCTGTCATTTTTGGGGGGTAAGAGGGGAGATGACCAACACACCTCAGATTGACGATACCAACGTCATGTGCAGGGAAAGAAGCAGGCTCAGCGTGCGAGCCCACATCCAAGGCAGGGACACAACTTTTGAAGTACATCAAAGGTCATGAAGGAGAAGCATGTGCAATTGTGAAATGTAGTTTTAGCAGTTATGAATAGGACCACCCATTATTCTGTTATGTGAAGCTGGATACACTGCGCGACAGATATTGATGAAAAAAGACAAAGTTACAGGAAAGAAACTGAGTTGGGCTTGGTTTGCATATTAACAATAAGTGTGAATTGAATGTGCTTTGTGAAAAATAATGTGATTGTGGGAATAACTATTTAAAATACATCCTCCACACAAATAGTGCATGTTATACCCAAACTGCATGTTACACACACTTTGTATTATACACACACTTATGGCAAGCAAGGTAGCTCAGTGGTAAGAATGGTTGCTTTGCAACGCTGAGGTCCTGGGTTCAAATTCTAGCAACAACAGGAGTTTGGATGTTCTCCCCATGTTTGTATGAGTTTCCACCAGGTACTTTGGTTTCCTACCACCCTCCAAAGACATACTGATAGTAGATTTAAATTGTGTGCCCCAATGGGGGCAACAATGACAATATCTGTAATGTGCTAAGGAACATGATGGTGCAATATAAGTAATAAATAAATGCTATGAATACTGTATGTTAACACACTATACATGCTACTCACATTGTATGTTACTTATGCACATCCTGCATGTAACACGACCAGGGTCTTTCATCCATACTCCGTGAAAGGCCTTTGTACGCATGACAATGTTGTCCTTCTACACGTCTAAGGTTTTGGCTTGTAAATAGTAATGACCGAACATGCTCGCCACTACTCGGTACTATCCCGAACATCACTGTACTCGACATGCTCAGCACTCAGCGAGTATTTCCGGGGGTTGCTCGGGGGGAGCTCTGGTCCCCGCCCTGCATGTTTTGTGCTCTTTAGAAAGCCAATGAACATGCAGGGATTGCTTGCCACGCACTGCAATGTCGTAGCCATGTTGGTTGTGGCATTACAGTGATTGGCTGGCCACATTGCATCATCGGGTCTATTTAAGACCCAGTGATGCTAGGCTCATCACAGTCTACCCCAGAAACAGGTAGAGTAGAGAGAGCTGCTGCTGAGTCAGGGAGAGATTTGCTTGTTTATAGTTAGTAAAAGTATTCCACAGCATATCTATATATCCATCTGAACTAACAGTCCTTCTGGGGACTAATCCAGCTGCATATATTCAGTGGTGATAGCAGAAGTTAGGCAGGCAGGCTGGGTTTGTGGCAGACTGCAGTGCATACAGCACCAGAGGGTCCATTGCCTGTTCTGTCTGAATCTGCTGTTACAGATATTTGTAGCCGCAGATATCAGGGGCCAGGGCTAATTTTTTTTGGATCTTAATCCTGATTATTTGCTTAAAAAGCAATCCAGAGTACATCATTGTTCTGCTCCATTTGCTTGTTAGCACTGAATACAGCCAGATCTTTTCCATTTTACAGCGATAAAAATCCAGAAATTTGTAGTGAACCTGGAAAATATTGGTCTCCATTTACAGTTTGTTGCAGTGTGTCAGTGAAGCTATTCACACATTGTTCGCTGTGAAGAATAGTAAACTACAAGCCCGCTATTTAAAACTGTGGTTGTCTATCAGATGTATCACATACAGTGGGGAAAAAAGGTATTTAGTCAGCCAGCAATTGTGCAAGTTCTCCCACTTAAAAAGATGAGAGAGGCCTGTAATTGACATCATAGGTAGACCTCAACTATGAGAGACGAAATGAGAAAACAAATCCTGAAAATCACATTGTCTGATTTGGAAAGAATTTTTTTTCAAATTTTGGTGGAAAAAAAGTATTTGGTGAATTACAAAAGTTCATCTCAATACTTTGTTATATATCCTTTGTTGGCAATGACAGAGGTCAAACGTTTTCTATAAGTCTTCACAAGGTTGGCACACACTGTTGCTGGTATGTTAGCCCATTCCTCCATGCAGATCTCCTCTAAAGCAGTGATGTTTTGGGGCTGTCGCTGGGTAACACGGACTTTCAACTCCCTCCAAAGGTTTTCTATACTGTTTAGATCTGGAGACTGGCTAGGCTACTCCAGGACCTTGAAATGCTTCTTACGACGTTACTCCTTCATTGCCCTGGTGGTGTGCTTGGGATCAATGTCATGCTGAAAGACCCAGCCACATTTCATCTTCAATGCCCTTGCTGATGGAAGGAGGTTTGCACTCAAAATCTCACCATACATGGCCCATTCATTCTTTCATGTAAACGGATCAGTCGTCCTGGTCCCTTGGCAGAGAAACAGCCCCAAAGCATGATGCTGCCACCCCCATGCTTCACAGTAGGTATGGTGTTCTTTGGATGCAACTCATCATTCTTTCTCCACAAACACGACGAGTTGTGTTTCTACCAAACAGTTCTACTTTGGTTTCATCTGACTATATGACATTCTCCCAATACTCTTCTGGATCATCCAAATGCTCTCTAGCAAACTTCAGATGGGCCCGGACATGTAATGGCTTAAGCAGGGGGACACGTCTGGCACTGCAGGATCTGAATCCATGGCGGCATAGTGTGTTACTAATGGTAGCCTGTGTAAAGTTGGTCCCAGCTCTTTGCAGGTCGTTCAGTAGGTTCCACCGTGTGGTTCAGGGATTTTTGCTCACCGTTCTTGAGATCATTTTGACCCCACGGGGTGAGATCTTGTGTGGAGCCCCAGATCGAGGGAGATTCTCAGTGGTCTTGTATGTCTTCTATTTTCTAATTATTGCTCCCACAGTTGATTTCTTCACACAAAGCTGCTTGCCTATTGCAGATTCAGTCTTCCAAGCCTGGTGCAGGGCTACAATTTTGTTTCTGGTGTCCTTCAACAGCTCTTTGGTCTTCGCCATAGTGGAGTTTGGAGTGTGACTGTTTGAGGTTGCAGACAGGTGTCTTTTATACTGATAACAAGTTCAAACAAGTGCCAGTACTACAGGTAATGAGTGGAGGACAGAGGAGCCTCTTAAAGAAGAAGTTACAGGTCTGTGAGAGCCAGAAATCTTGCCTGCTTGTAATTGACCAAGTACTTATTTTCCACCAAAATTTGAAAAAAAATTCTTTCCAAATCAGACAATGTGATTTTCAGGATTTGTTTTTTCATTTTGTCTCTCATAGTTGAGGTCTACCTATGATGTCAATTACAGGCCTCTCTCATCTTTTTAAGTGGGAGAACTTGCACAATTGCTGGCTGACAAAATACTTTTTTTCCCCACTGTATAACTGCGGTCCCAATTCAGCCATTTCTGGCCTCCATTTACAGTTTGTTGCAGTGTGTCAGTGAAGCTATTCACACGAGGTCGCTGTGAAGAATAATAAACTACAGGGCTGCTATTTAAAACCATGGGTGTCATCCAGCCATTTGTAGTAAATGTGGAAAATATTGCCCTCCATTTAGAGTTTGTAGCATTGTAGCAGTGTGTCAGTGTGTCATTTTACTGTTCCATTTGATTGTTCGCGGAATACAGCCATTTGTTTTTTAGTTTATTTGCATTACTGTATCCCATATGACTGCCGTAATAATCCAGCACTTTTTGTGAGCATATCAAATATTACACTCCATTTAAAGTATTGCAATTGTGGTTTCAGACCTATTCACAGTTGGTCGCTGACAAATAGCATATCTATGAACAATGTTGTCACAGTATTATGCCACTTTTACGGACTGAAAAAAAATACAAAAAACAAGGTAAAATGGAAAAAATGTTAAACGCTCTTTCCAGGGTAATGACTTGTATATAAGGCCAAAGAAATACTAAAAACAAAAGTTATGGACTGTGGAAGACATTTATGCAACCAGAATGAACATGAACAGAGCAACACTCATCTGGAGCTGATGATACCACCTAGCAGCACCTGTCCCTATTTTAAATGCATCTAACAGCATTATCGAAAGGGAATAGAATAGATTTTAATTTTTTTGGGGCAACACCAGCAGCACGCAGTAAAGGGCAACAATACCTGGCTGGATCGGTGTAATACGCTATCCATACTGCGATACCACACCCGTAAACAAATTTCAGATAATATTCTAGAATATAGAATTTATTTGAATTGTCCTTCCCATTATTAAGGAGTGGGTCTCCTCTACTGTTATTGCATATGCAGCAATTTCAAGTGCTGCCAAAAATTAGGACGCACTCCAATACATATTTGAAGAGACATAAAACAAATAAAAAAACACAGTTGAATCTTTAGTATAAAAACCAGACTCGAGAATGTAACCTCAATGTAATAATCACATTGTCACCTCCTGCACCTCCTCCTCCTGATCGGCCTCCATCTCCGAAATGACCACATCAGTCACAAGCTGGAAGCACTGCAGCACTGCCTTGGCCAAGCAGTTACAGGCTGTGCTGAAGCTAATATGCTTAATGCTTAGGTGACAAACCGCACAACGCTGTAGAGTTGTTAAATGCTGTAACACAGCAGGCAGTTCTGTGGCTTTCACCACTGAACATATAGCCAGGCATGTTCATGTGTGACAATGGCCGGAACCTGGTGGCAGAGAAATGACAGCCGTAGTAGATACGGTTTCCCTGTATGCCAGTCTTTTCATCCGACCTAAACATTATGGCTGTGGTGAAATACAACTCTCTCCGAGAAGCAGCCTTGGTCTCAAAAGCCTAAAAGTCTGTGTGAAGGTTCCCAGACACTCTATGGCTGCTTTTTTTTTTTTTTTTTACTGTGGATTGGACATGCTATGCATGTCCTGTCTCAAACCGCACAGCAGATCAGGCCATTGCCCATCTCTGTAGTCATGAAATTCAAGGTGCAAAGAAAGATCTGTGTGTGTCGAAGCACCACCGATAAGTGTGAGCTGATGTTAATGGGCTGCCATTGCTTATGCAACAAGCTGCATTAGAGGACTTCCTGGGAGAAATGACAGCCGGAGTAGATATGGTTTCCCTCTATGCCAGTCCTTTCACCGAGCTAAAGAATATGGCTGAGGTGAAATACAAGAAGCAGTGTCAGACTGAAGAACATTGGGCCCCCCAGAGGATTTGATTCTGAGGGCCCACCTTTCTCCCCCACTCAAGAGCCCCATAGCAGCTGAAAGGTTTGCGCTATGAACTCCCCTGAAGGAGAAGCCAGGGTCCACCGGAGAATTCTCTGTTCTCTGGTGGACCCGTCCAACCCTGCCGAGAAGCAGCCCTGGCTAAGAAAAATTTGTGTGAAGGTTCCTGGACACTCTATGGCTGTTTTTTTCCTTGGGGGAAACCCACACAAACACGGGGCGAACATACAAAATCCTTGCAGATTTTGTACTTGGTGGGATTTGAATCCAGGACTCCAGTGCTGCTAGGCTTCAGTGCTAGCCACTGAGCCACTGAGCCACTGTGATGCCCTCTCTGTTCTCCCTCTGATATCTAGCATGCTGGAGAAATTTGCACCTACTGCCACTCAGTATCTTCAGCTCCTTTGTGAGAAACTAATGTACTTGGACAGCCACTCAGTCTAACAAATAAGATTCCTGAGAAGGAAATTGTAGATGGCTTTGCTACTGGTACTGGGGGCACTGCTAATACCATGGCGTTGCGCCATAGTTCACTGGAAATATTTGAGGCTTGTAGGAGCCAAGCAGATTCCCACAGAAAAGTAACAGCAGCAAGCTAAGGAGATGGTGGCCTCTATCATCAACACGACCTGCAAGGTTTGCACTATGAGCTGTCCTGAAGGAGAAGCCAGGGCCCACCAGAGGAGTCTCTGGTTCTCTCATGGGCCCATCCAACCCTGTCGAGAAGCAGTCCTGGCTAAGAAAAGTCTGTGGGAAGCAGTAGTGTAGCTACTGGGGGGAGCAGAGGGGGCTGGGGCCCACCCGGAGCTACGCCATTGTAACTGTATCGGTGTGCGCAGCATGCCGATACAGTTACACCCTGGGGCAGAGCAGGGAGACTCGATGTCCCTGCACTGCCCGGCGTAGGGGGGGCCCCCGGTGCCAGAATTGGGGCCCCCCCACCCATCACCGCAAGCTCAGTAATGAGAGGGGGAGCGCGACGCTTCCTCTCCCATCAGTCCCCCCTCTGCATCTGACGTCACTGATGTCATCACTTGTTCTGAAGATGTGCGCGGGCCGTGCGCTCATAGCAGCGGGGAAAGGAGGAGGCGAGAGAGGTGAGTATTGAGTTTACTTTTTATTTTTCCTATGGGAGGAGGGAGTATGCCATAGACTCTGCTACAGACTCTGCCTATAGGGGGGTGGTTATGCTACAGACTCTGCCTATAGGGGGGTGGTTATGCTACAGACTCTGCCTATGGGGAGGATTATGCTACAGACTCTGTCTATGGGGGGATTATGCCACAGACTCTGCCTATAGGGGGGATTATGCTACAGACTCTGCCTATAGGGGGGATTATACTACAGACTCTGCCTAAGGGGGGATTATACTGCAGACTCTGCCTAAGGGGGGGATTATACTACAGACTCTACCTAAGGGGGGGATTATACTACAGACTCTGCCTATGGGGGAATTATGCTACAGACTCTGCCTATGGGGGGGATTATGCTACAGACTCTGCCTATGGGGGGGATTATGCTACAGACTCTGCCTATGGGGGGATTATGCTACAGACTCAGCCTATGGGGGGGATTATGCTACAGACTCAGCCTATAGGGGGGATTATTCTACAGACTCTGCCTATGGGGGGTATTATGCTACAGACTCTGCCTATGGGGGGATTATGCTACAGACTCTGCCTATGGGGGGATTATGCTACAGACTCTGCCTATGGGGGGATTATGCTACAGACTCTGCCTAAGGGGGGATTATACTACAGACTCTGCCTATGGGGGGACTATACTACAGACTCTGCCTAAGGGGGGGATTATACTACAGACTCTGCCTAAGGGGGGGATTATACTACAGACTCTGCATATGGGGGGGATTATGCTACAGACTCTGCTTATGGGGGGATTATGCTACAGACTCTGCCTATGGGGGAAATTATGCTACAAACTCTGCCTATGGGGGGATTATGCTACAGACTCTGCCTATGGGGGGATTATGCTACAGACTCTGCCTATCGGGGGGATTATGCTACAGACTCTGCCTATCGGGGGGATTATGCTACAGACTCTGCCTATCGGGGGGATTATGGTACAGACTCTGCCTATGGGGGAGGATTATGGTACAGACTCTGCCTATGGGGCGATTATGGTACCGACTCTGCCTATGGGGCGATTATGGTACCGACTCTGCCTATGGGGCGATTATGGTACAGACTCTGCCTATGGGGCGATTATGGTACAGACTCTGCCTATGGGGCGATTATGGTACAGACTCTGCCTATGGGGGGGATTATACTACAGACTCTGCCTATGGGGGGATTATACTACAGACTCTGCCTATGGGGGGGCTTATACTACAGACTCTGCCTATGGGGGGATTATACTTCAGACTCTGCCTATGGGGGGGATTATACTACAGACTCTGCCTATGGGGGGATTATGCTACAGACTTTTTTTTTGCCTTCCTCTGGATCAACATGTTAGGCTGTGGGTTGAACTAGATGGACTAAGTCTTCCTTCAACCTTAAAAACTATGTTACTATGTATGGGGGGGATTACGGTACAGACTCTGCCTATGAGGGGATTATACTACGGACTCTGCCTATTGAAGTGCATTATACTATATTGAGGACTATCAGGTGCATTATACTGTATGTGGGCTATTTATACAGTGTGGGGATTACAGTTAGGGTCATACAGTGTGGGAGGTAACGTGGGGTCTTTGCACAGTGTGGGGGCCATCATATAGTGTGGGAGATAATGTAGGGTTTTTGCACAGTGTGGGGGCCATCATACAGTGTGGGAGATAATGTGGGGTCTTTACACAGTGTGGGGGCCATCATACACTGTTGGAGCCATCAGTTTGGAGGCTACTAACGGGTCAGTATACTGTGTGGTGGGTACTATACAGTGACGGGGAATTATACTGTGTATAAAGGAGCTGTACATGGGGGAGACTCAGGACATTATTAAATGTTAAGTGGGCACTTATCGTTATAGGGGAACTCAGGTTATTATGAATGTCAGAGGGGCACACAGAGGGCACTTACTTTCTAGGAGGCAAAATGTGGGCACTGTTTTCTAGGACACTTGCACACGGCATTACTATATTCTAGAGGGTTGTTTTACCATCTAAAGGGTACACAGTAGGTGCAGTAATAGGGACACATATGGCAGCAGAGGCTCAGTATTGGGGTATCAGCAGGATGAGGCATTTGTGCAAGTTGGGAATAGATGGGGACGGTGCCTGAAATGTAAAGAGTCAAATGTGCTTTTGTTGTGATCTCTGCAGACCTGAGATTCTGAGTCCTGGATGGAGACGTTGTGGTGTTGGTCTGGGCCAGATGGAAAAGACGGTAAAAGTGAACAATTTAATCAGAAAGAACGTCAACTGTAAGGTACTACATATAACTGTGCTGTGATCTCTTATATATTCTTCAGGACTGGTATCTATTAATATATGTCACCATATGGCGGTAGTATCAGTGCTGGTCTTTGTATAGAGAATATTTTTAGTAACAGTGTGGTCATCTGCTGAGGTTCTCCTACATCCACTATCTGGGTGCACCACCATAGTTGTAATCAGGGTTACCTGGCTAGGGGCCCACTCAGAAGTTTAGCCCCCCCTGAACCAAAAACCTAGCTACGCCTCTGGTGGGAAGGTTCCCGGACACTCTATGGCTGCTTTTTTACTGTGGACTGGCTATAGATTGCAATCTATAAGATCCCTCCACTGGCTCCCCATTGCCCAGAGAATCCAGTTCAAAACCCTAACCATCACATGCATAGCCATCCACAGCCTGTCTCCTCCATATATCTGTGACCTCTTCTCCCGGTACATACCTGCACGCAACCTCAGATCCTCACAAGATCTCCTTCTCTACTCCCCTCTTATGTAATCTTCCCACAATCGCATACAAGATTTCTCCAGTGCATCCCCCTACTCTTGAACTCTGTAGTACCCCAATATATCAGACTCTTGCCTACTGTTGAAACCTTTAAAAGGAAGCTGAAGACCCACCTCTTCCGACAAGCCTACAACCTGCAGTAACCCTCGCTCCACCATACCGCTGCACAACCAGCCGTACCCTCACCTACTGTATCCTCACCCATCCCTTCTAGACTGTTTGTGCGCCCTCATGGGCAGGGTCCTTTCTCCTCTTGTACCACTCAGTGACCTCTTTTCACATGTAAAGCGCCATGGAATAAATTGCTCTATATTAATAAATAATAATAATAATTTTACTACTTGTACTCTGGGTCAATTGATGGCACTTTCCTGGTGTCTGCCCCTAAATTTATGTGTTTTGGCAGCTTTTGGTCCCGTTTGAAGGTGTTGTGTATGCATTTGCTTTTGGCCCCCAATTGAATCCAATGGCGTTCGGCAATGTTCGGCGAATATTGGACAATTACCTTGGCGAATATTGCAAAAACAGCGATCGTAATTCGAAACGAATATTGAAATATTCACTCGTCTCTAATCAGAAACAACCTTAAAAAAATTATATGGGCATGGCATGATGGTCACCCTGGTGATATGGTGGTGGAGGATGCGGAGAAGGAGGAGGGCAACATAAAATAGAAAAATTCCCCAAGTATATACCCATGTCAGAGTGTGAAGGGGTGCATGGGAATATAGACTCCCAAAAAAGTAACCACTGGATTTGAGTTTATGTTTGATGCTTTCATCTGGTGGTTTTGTTGAGAAGTCTGGCCCAATCCAGCCCTTGTTCATTTTGATAAATCAGTCTGTCAGCATTTTCAGTTGACAGGCGGATGCGCCTATCAGTTATATCAGTTATAATGCTCCCGGAGGAACTAAAAATCATATTTGACAAAATGCTAGTGGCCAAAACCTCCAAAGCATAGAGAGACAGTTCATGACATGTGTCCAGCTTGGATACCCAACAGTTGTAAGACACAGAGAGGAATCATGGAGGACACTGGTATGGTCACCAAGGTAGTCCTTCAGCATGTTCTAAAGATATTCCCTCCTTGTGAGAGTACCCCATGCATCAGGGCCACTGGTAGGGTCAGAGAAAACTGTCCCAGACTTTTGACAGTGTTCCCCTGCCTCTGCTGCATTGTATTTGTGTCTCCCTCGCCTGTACTCCTTGGTTGTCCAAGCAACTGTGACCTCTGCCGCCAGCCTTTTCAGATGGGAATTTTTTGAATAGTTCCTCAACAAGGGCATTCTGGTACTGCAACATTTTACTAGACCTCTCTGCCACAGGAAGGAGACATAGAAAGTTCTCCTTGTAGCATGGGTCTAGAAGTGTGACAATCCAGTAATGACTGTCACCCAAAATGTGTAAAACGCGAGGGTCATGGGAAAGGCAGCGGAACATAAACTCAGCCATGTGTGCCAGACTGCTAACAAGCAAGACTTCTGTGCACTCACCAAGAGGACAACTGACCATGCTCTCCTCATCCTACTCCTCCTCCCTCTCCTCAGGCCATCCACGCTGAACAGATGGTATGACAATTGTGTGGGTAGTACCATTCTTTAGCGCAGGAAACTAGCTCCTGTTCCTCCTCCTCCTACTCCTCCTCTTCCTCCTCCTCATTGTCACCCAATCCACGTTGGTATGAGATGAGGCTGGGCTGTGTGTAATCACCCTGTATGGTTCCTTGCTCCATCTAATCGTGCGCCGCCTGCAATGTATCCTCTTTAATTGTGAGCAGCAAGCGTTTCAGTAGACAGAAGTGGGATGGTGAAGCAAATTTTGGCATCATCGCCACTCACCATCTTGGTGGAGTCCTCAAAGTTTTGGAGGACGGCACACATGTCAGACATCCATGCCATTGCCCACTCATCAGCTCTTAGGTGCGGAGGCTGACCTGAATGCTTATGGGTGTGTTGAAGCTGGTACTCAACAACTGCTCTCTGATGCTCAAAATCATTCCAAACATCTGCAACATTGATTTCCAATGCATAGTCACATCACACACCAGTCGGTGAGCTGGAAACTGCAAACGCTGCTGAAGCCCCACCAGGGCGGTGGTAGCTCTAGCTGAGTTTCTAAAATGAGCACACATGTGGCGCATTTTCACAAGCTGCTCTGACAGATCTGGGTAGGTTTTGAGAAACCACTGAACCACTAAGTTGAGCACAGGGGAAAAACAATGGTACATGTGTGAGCTTGCCTAGCGTCAGTGCCACCACCAGGTTCACTGATACAGCTTTCAACAACTCTGCAAGGGTGTGTGGCTTCTCGTTTAAGCATACAGTCCTGCTTATTGTTATTGGCGCCAACAAAGTTTAAGTACATAATCTGGAATATATTCTGAAAAAAATGAATCAAGTGATGGAGATGGAGACTGAAGAGGAGGAGGAGGAGGTGGTGGTGGTGCAGGAGCTGTAGAATGTGGGGACAACCCTGATTGACCCAGGACTCGCAATCCTCTGTGTCAGGAGGACGTATTTCGTACCAGGGTCCCACTGGGTCCCTGCTTCCACAATATTAACCCAGTGACATGCGTCAGTAAGATGTACCATCCCTGGCCACAATCACTTGTCCACATGTTTGTGCTTAGGCGGTCCTTCCCACTTAAGTGCACTGGGAGGGCACGGATAATGTTCTGGGACCCATGCTTTTGTAAGGCAGAGATGATAACAGGAGAAATAGTGGCAGCTGGGGACAGAGTATGGACACCAGGTTGCCGCCGTCATGAGGTTGTGGAAAACTTTCGCCTCTATGAGCCTAAAAGGCAACATTTCAAGTGCAAGCATGCAATCCAGAAATGTGGCAGTTTAGTATTGTGGCCTGTGGGTGTGTGGTTGGCTGCATACTTGCGGTTCCATTCCAAGTAACACAAAGCTAAGGAGATGGATGATCCATCATAGATAATTTTGTCGTTGTCTAGGAGACTGACCACAATATTAACCCAGTGATGCATCAGTGAGATGCACCGTCCCTGGACACATTCACCTGTCCATGTGTTTGTGGTTAAGTGGTCCTTCCCACTTAAGTGCACTGGGGAGGGCACGGGTAATGTTCTGGGACCCATGCTTTTGGAAGGCGGAGATGATACCAGGAGAAATAGTGGCGGCTGGGGACCGAATATGGACACCTAGCCACTGCCGCCATGAGGTTGTGGAAAGCTTCCGCCTCCACGAGTCTAAAAGGCAACATTTCAAGTGCAAGCAAGCAGTCCAGAAATGTGGCAGTTTAGTATTGCGGCCTGTGGGTGGGTGGTTGGCTGCATACTTGCGCTTTGCGTTCCAAGGACTGGGGTAAGGACAACTGAACGCTGCGAAGAGACAAGGACGTAGATGATGATGGTTGCAAGTCTGCAATGACAGGTGCAGGGCGGGAGGAATCTTCACATGCGCCATAGACAGGGGATTGGCGTGCATACACAACAGCGGAAGAGGCAGTGGTGTCATCCGCAGACCTTGGCATTCGGCCCAGCTAATCGGGTATACATACATTCGAGTATAAGCCGAGTTTTTCAGCTACCACGTGTGCCCGCTGCTAAAGGGGAATGAATATTCCCTCTTCTCCACACCCATATAATTAATAACCAGCAAAGGCTAGGCAGCTGTTATGATCTGCTACAAGCACTAAGGAAAGACAGGAGATCTGTCCCTACAATAGAACTAAGCTGGATCCCTACGATGTAATGGGGAACCTGATCCTGCGATCAGACCCTCTAAAGTCCTCGGCTAGTTTGAGCGAAGACCTATAGATGTGAGGAAGGGATCCCTACAAGAACTAGGGACTGGGAGAAAGATGGACACCTCCTAGCAGAAATTGTAGCAGAAATAAGACAGACAAACAACATAGAACATAGAGGTCCGAAGACCTAGCAAAACTGACTAAGAAAGGTAACAGAGCACCAAGCTAGCTCAAGAGTAAAAATTACAATGAAGTCCAGCAAGGCCAGGAGGGCGGAGCCGGATTAAATAGGCAAAAAAAGGTCATGTGACCAGCAAACTAGAAAAAACCTAACAGGAGAGTTCTAACAGCAGCAACTGCGGGCTGATATAAATAGGCTAGTAAGGGGCCATGGGTATTGGCCCCCTCCCAGACTTAGAAAATCAGCTCTCAGCCGCCCCAGAAATGGCGCATCCATAAGATGCACCAATTCTGGAGCTTAGCCTTTTCTCTTCCCACTTCCCCGCTCGTGATGACATCAGTGAGGTGAACGTAGTTCATCGGCTATGAACTCCACTCACCCTATTCACGTCACCATAAGGCACTGATGCTGAGCTATCATGCGCAGATCAGTGTATCTTCTGGATGCCAGGCTGAATGATCACATCATGCCACCGTTCAGCAAGGCATCTAGATGTAGCTGAGCTAGTCTCGTTGCGGGACAAATGGATTATCTTCTCCTCAGAAAGGTGAGGAATATGGTGTTTTTTATTTTTTAATAATAAATGGGTAAGAGAGTGGGGGAGTGTTTATTTCAAATAAAGGTGTGAATGGGCTTTCTTTCAATTAAAGGACTTTATTCTGGCTGTGTATTTTTTACAATTTGACTATGGGGTTTTTAATGGCGGCTTCTTATAGACGCCTCTCCATTACTAACCCCTGGACTTGACGTCAGCTGCTAATACAAAGGTTACATCAACCCTAATATTATTACCCCACTTGTCACTGCACCAGGGCAAATGGGAAGAGCGGAAGCTAAGCGCTAGAATTGGCGCATCTTATAGATACTCCAGTTCTCGGATGGCTGAAAGCTGATGTTCTTAGTCTAGTAGGGGGCCAATATCCATGGCCCATTCCTAGCCTATTAATATAAGCCAACAGCTGTCTGCCTAGTCTTTGCTGGTTATTAATTATAGGGAGGACCCCATGTAATTTTTTTTTTTTTTTGGAGGGGCCCATTTTAATAATCAGTAAAGGCTAAGTATACAGTTGTGAGCAGATATTAATAGCCTGGGAAGCTCCATGCTTATTACCCCCTTCCCAGGCTATAAACATCAGCCCCCAACTGTCAGCTTTTCCTCAGCTAGTTAATAAAAAATTTTGGGGTCACCACACAATTTTTTTCATTAATTAATTTATTACTTAAATACATGTACAGTAAGCTACACATGCAAAGCACTGATTACATAACTCACTCCCATATTTCTATCTATCTATATATGTATTGAAGAATATTTACTTTTATCTTTAAATGACAGAGAATTACTCTATGTAAAAGCTAATGCTAAAATCGCATTGCATATGGATTGCATACAAATGTCATATGGATGTCATTCGGATTCTAGGTGATAAAAATCGCATTGTACTCTCATGACACTCGTCCGACTTTTCAGGAACAACATTGGACTGATTTTATTAGCGCAGGTGGGTATGAGCCCAAAAACTACTCCTCACTACAGTCATACAGTGAGGAAGAATGGGGAGCTCTGATCAGTAATGGCTGTAGTGATCTGCTGATTAGATGCTACAGCCATCACTGAAAGTCCAACCCAGGCTACCAGAAGTCAATTTACCTGTTTGTGGGGAAGTCACAATCCCTATGGATGACCGAAGATAACCTATAGGAAACTTCTGTGGATAAGGACAGCTTTATTCTATTATATTCTTTATATTTTTGCATTATATTCTTTATATTTTTGTAGTTTGACTTGAACATTGATTGATGGTGCTCCTTTATTCTAAGTGTATTCACATGGTATGGTTACTATCAACAAAGCAAGCTCCATAAATTAAAGAGGACGCCATGCTGCGCTGTTGTGGGCTGTAGGAATAAGTAATGTAAAGCAAGACATAATTAAAAACAAACTGTGCAACCGCTTATAACCTGCATGTCATTAAAGGCCATTTGTTTCCAGCATCCAGGATAGATCGGCAGCATTAAGCTCATCCAGTAAAACATACAATACTGTAGAAGACAAGTCCTAATTACCTTCTGTAATAAGTGTGCAGAGCGTGTGTAAATGGGGAAGCTTTTGACTGGAAAATGTGCTCTGCGGACGTGTTAGTACTCACCTAAATGATGAAGCAATATGCATTACGTGTAACAAAATGCCACAATATTGAGCCTAGAGAGAAAGAGACCAAAAAGCCATGCACAATCTCTTATCCCATGAACTCTTCATTGAATGGCATTTTACATTTGTTCAATAACAATAAAAACTGAAGCAGGCTCAAATGTTTCCCAGTGAGAAAGCATAAATCACATACTAATGATAAAGGTGTTATGGAAACTAAGGATGAAGGTCAGCTGTGATGTTATCAATCACCAGCCACATTTATGTGGTCATTGCAGTGCTACTGCTTAGCTACTACCCTTTCTGTAATTAGCGAGATGGGTCTTCTAAATAACCTTGTAGAAAGATGCAGCAGTTCCTGCAAAATGTTTTTAACATTTTCCTTTTGTTTGACTTTTTTAGTGTTCTGCTTCTTGTTTATTACTGGTAACGCTATAGATAAAGGCTTGTGTTGACATTTACCCCTGCTCCACATATAATGTACTCATATGACAATATGTGTTGTATTTTATTATTCTTTTTATTTATTTACTTTGCAATATAGAAAATAGAATGAAATGGCAGGAGATGGAGCACTAATATCGCTAGAATGGCTCCGCTTCTGGAGGTGAATATATGGGGGGGTTAATTCTATATGGGGGATTTTAGCATTGAAGAATGGGTCAACTCCTTGAAGAATGTAAGCAGAACAGCCCCTTTAAAAATGTATGCAGAAGATATGCATCTCAAATATTCATTTCCGTTTCCTTTGCATAGTAAATATATATATACTAGATGGTGGCCCGATTCTAACGCATCGGGTATTCTAGAATATGCATGCGGCCGACCGGGCGCGACTAATCAGCGAAGCAGTGTTTAAATGGGTTGTGCACTACTTTAAATTAACCCCCCAATGTATACCCCCGGTGCCCCTAATGAATTTTGGAGGACCGGAGAGCGAGGCCCCGGTCGGGGAACTTCTGCTGCGAGCAGCCGGGAGATGACCAGCTATCACAGGGTGAGCGTGTGAGCGGGTGAGCGTGGGAGCGTGTGAGGGTGAGCATGAGAGCGTGTGAGGGTGAGCATGGGAGCGTGTGAGGGTGAGCGTGTGAGGGTGAGCGTGTGAGGGTGAGAGTGAGAGGGTGAGAGTGTGAGGGTGAGAGTGTGAGGGTGAGAGTGTGAGGGTGAGAGTGTGAGGATCAGATCGTGAGCATCAGAGTTTGAGCGTGAGTGTCAGAGCGTGAGCGTGAGCGTGAGCGTCTGAGCGTGGGCGTGAGCGTCAGAGCGTGAGCGTCAGAGCGTGAGCGTGAGCGTCAGAGCGTGAGCATGAGCGTCCGAGCGTGAGCGTCAGAGCGTGAGCGTCCGAGCGTGAGCATCCGAGTGTGAGCGTCAGAGCGTCTGAGCGTGAGCGTCGGAGCGTGAGCGTCAGAGCGTGAGCGTGAGCGTCAGAGCGTGAGCGTGAGCGTCCGAGCGTCCGAGCGTGAGCGTCCGAGCGTGAGCGTGTGAGCGCCAGAGCGTGAGCGTCAGAGCGTCAGAGGGTGAGCGTGAGCGTCCTAGCGTCAGAGCGTGAGCGTCCGAGCATGAGCGTCCGAGCGTGAGCGTCCGAGCGTGAGCGTGAGCGTCAGAGGGTGAGCGTGAGCGTCAGAGCGTGAGCGTCCGAGCGTCTGAGCGTGAGCGTCCGAGCGTCTGAGCGTGAGCGTCCAAGCGTGAGCGTCCGAGCGTCTGAGCGTGAGCGTCGGAGCGTGAGCGTCGGAGCATGAGCGTGAGCGTCAGAGCGTGAGCGTGAGCGTCAGAGAGTGAGCGTGAGCGTCCGAGCGTGAGCGTCCGAGCGTGAGCATCCGAGCGTCCGAGCGTGAGCGTCCGAGCGTGAGCGTGTGAGCGCCAGAGCGTGAGCGTCAGAGCGTCAGAGGGTGAGCGTGAGCGTCCTAGCGTCAGAGCGTGAGCGTCCGAGCATGAGCGTCCGAGCGTGAGCGTCCGAGCGTGAGCGTGAGCGTCAGAGGGTGAGCGTGAGCGTCAGAGCGTGAGCGTCCGAGCGTCTGAGCGTGAGCGTCCGAGCGTCTGAGCGTGAGCGTCCAAGCGTGAGCGTCCGAGCGTCTGAGCGTGAGCGTCGGAGCGTGAGCGTCGGAGCATGAGCGTGAGCGTCAGAGCGTGAGCGTGAGCGTCAGAGAGTGAGCGTGAGCGTCCGAGCGTGAGCGTCAGAGCGTGAGCGTGAGCGTCCGAGCGTGAGCATCCGAGCGTCTGAGCGTGAGCGTCCGAGCGTGAGCGTCAGAGCGTGAGCGTGAGCGTCCGAGCGTGAGCGTCCGAGCGTCTGAGCGTGAGCGTCCGAGCGTGAGCGTCAGAGCGTGAGCGTCCGAGCGTGAGCGTCCGAGCGTCTGAGCGTGAGCGTCCGAGCGTGAGCGTCCGAGCGTCTGAGCGTCAGAGCATGAGTGTGAGCGTCAGAGCGTGAGCGTCCGAGTGTGAGCGTGAGCATGAGGGTCCGAGCGTGAGCGTCCGAGCATGAGCGTGAGCGTCCGAGCCTGAGCGTCCGAGCGTGTGAGCGTGAGCGTCCGAGCATGAGCGTTAGAGCGTGTGAGCGTCATAGCGTGAGCGTCAGAGCATGAGCGTCAGAGCGTGAGCGTCCGAGCGTGAGCGTCCTAGCATCAGAGCGTGAGCGTCCGAGCATGAGCGTGAGCGTCAGAGCGTGAGCGTGAGCGTCCGAGCGTGAGCGTCCGAGCGTGAGCGTCCGAGCGTCTGAGCGCGAGCGTCGGAGCGTGAGCGTCAGAGCGTGAGCGTGAGCGTCCGAGCGTGAGCGTCCTAGCGTCAGAGCGTGAGCGTCCGAGCATGAGTGTCCGAGCGTGAGCGTCAGCGTCCGAGCGTCTGAGCGTGAGCGTCCGAGCGTGAGCGTCCGAGCGTCTGAGCGTCCGAGCGTGAGCGTCAGAGCGTGAGCGTCCGAGCGTGAGCGTCCGAGCGTCTGAGCGTGAGCGTCGGAGCATGAGCGTCAGAGCGTGAGCGTGAGCGTCAGAGTGTGAGCGTCCGAGCGTGAGCGTCAGAGCGTGAGCGTGAGCGTCCGAGCGTGAGCGTCCGAGCGTGAGCGTCAGAGCGTGAGCGTGAGCGTCCGAGCGTGAGCGTCCGAGCGTCTGAGCGTGAGCGTCGGAGCATGAGCGTCAGAGCGTGAGCGTCCGAGCGTGAGCGTCAGAGCGTGAGCGTGAGCGTCCGAGCGTGAGCGTCCGAGCGTCTGAGCGTGAGCGTCCGAGCGTCTGAGCGTCAGAGCGTGAGCGTGAGCGTCCGAGCGTGAGCGTCCGAGCGTCTGAGCGTGAGCGTCCGAGCGTGAGCGTCCGAGCGTCTGAGCGTCCGAGCGTCTGAGCGTCAGAGCATGAGTGTGAGCGTCAGAGCGTGAGCGTCCGAGTGTGAGCGTGAGCATGAGGGTCCGAGCGTGAGCGTCCGAGCATGAGCGTGAGCGTCCGAGCCTGAGCGTCCGAGCGCGTGAGCGTGTGAGCGTGAGCGTCCGAGCATGAGCGTTAGAGCGTGTGAGCGTCATAGCGTGAGCGTCCGAGCGTGAGCGTCCTAGCGTCAGAGCGTGAGCGTCCGAGCATGAGCGTCCGAGCGTGAGCGTCCGAGCGTGAGCGTCAGAGTCTGAGGGTGAGAGTGTGAGGGTGAGCGTGTGAGGGCGAGCGTGTGAGGGTGAGCGTGTGAGGGTGAGCGGGTGAGGGTGAGCGTGTGAGGGTGAGCGGGTGAGGGTGAGCGTGTGCGGGTGAGCCGCTAACGCCCGCCATCTTTTTCTGAAATCCCGCGTCGCTGATTGGCCGCGGCCTGACCAATCAGCAACGTGGGATTTCCTGGACAGACAGACAGACAGATAGACAGACAGACGGGATAAGACAATTATATATATTAGATACTCACTGTCACTTCATAGCTCAATATAATACATATTGCAACTTTACTGATCATGTAGTATTATAGTTAAACTAGAGATGAGTGACTCCATTTGAAGCATCAACTTTTGGAAGATTCGCAAATTTTAATACTTCATAATTTGGTTTGAGTGAAGCATTTTTGGCCTGTCATGTTTTAAATACAGTTAAGCAGCGTTGTATTTGATACTTCCTAGCTTTGACAAAACTTTATGGATACAGTCATGTATGGATTACATGTGTTTTTGACCTGCGTATTTTCTGCATGAATGTGATTGTATGGAGAAAATTTGCACATAAAACTTGCGTACCCGCAAGTGAAAATGACGTGTTGTAGATTTCAAACACTCACTTCAGGTCAGTTTACACTGCGTAAAAAGAAAGCATAGAGGGCATTAAATTTCCATAAATCCCATCCACCTTGCTGGAATAGTAAGACATGGCATTTTTGATGAAGCAAAAATATGTAACGTCAAAAGAGCACCAAAAGCTTTAGAGTGCTGATTGGTGGAGATAAAAGTCCAGTAAGTAGAAATTGTACGATTTATTGTATATACTTTCGATATGCCATAAATGTCACAAAAGGTAATACTCCTTTAATTTTTAGTGCGGCCCTTGGATTGATTCAGTATGATAATTTAACACTTGGACCAAAAATTTTGTGCACACATGCATTAGATGTATACAACTCTTTACAAATTATTATGCAAATTGAATTTAAGTATCATAAACATGTAACTTTTTGTTTTTCAAATAAACTCAAGGATGGTGTTGTGTCTCAGGGCTCTTTGGATCACTGAAATCAAACTCAAATACCCGTGATAATTAGTTTGCCAGGTGAGCCCAATTAATAGAACACTAGTTAAGAAGGACAATCCTCAAGTTTCAAGCATCATGAGAAAGTATAAGGATTCCTAAAAGTGTCAAATTGTCCAAGGTATTGCACTATGTATGAAAACATTAGATATTTTATGAGAACTTAAGCGTGTGGCCAATGCAGGGACCAGACGGGTTCGTGCAGATAAAGGCATAATTAGGAAGGCTTTAGCAGCTGCTAAAGTACCATTATAAAGCTGCAACCAGGTACTTGAAGCTGCTGGTGCCTCTGAAGTCCCGCAAACCTCAAGGTGTAGGATCCTCCAGAAGCCTGCAGTTGTGCATAAACCTACTATTTGGCCACCCCTAAACAGTGTTCATAAGCAGAAATGGTTGCAGTGGGCTCAGACATACATGAGCACTACTTTCAAAACAGTCTTATCTACTGATGAGTGCCGGGCATTCCTGGATGGTCCAGAGAGATGGAGCAACGGATGGCCATCATTTCCAACAAGGCTGCGGCGTCAGCAAGGAGTTGGCTTGTTTTGGGTCAGAATCATGGGAAAAGATCTTGCAGGTCCCTTTAGGGTTGCTGGAGGTGTGAAAATGACCTTGACAAAGTATATAGAGTTTCTGACTGACCACTTTCTTCTTTTGTACAAAAAGAAGATCTGGCCATCTGTTGCAAAATCAACTTCATGCATGACAATGCACCATCTCATGCTGCAAAGAGTACTTATGAGTCATTTTCTGCTATGGGCATAAAAGGAGAGAAACTTTTGGTTTGGCCACCATCCTCCCCTGTTTGAAAACTCTGTTTTGCATAATAATTTGGAACAGTGCATTTTGAGTGGTTTTTTTTTTTAGTTTTGAAAAAAGTACTGATATTGGCAGGTATGTCCCATAAAATTTGATTTATACTCATTTGCATTGACTAGTGTTGAGCGAGCACTAAAATGCTCGGGTGCTCGAAGCTCGGCCCGAGCTCGCCGTGATACTCGGGTGCTCGACCGAGTATCTATGGGAGTCTATGGGAGTCTATGGGAGACCCGAGCATTTTTGCAGCGGCACTCCAAGCAGTCTGTAGAAAGCCTAAAAAGTGCCCAAAACGATAGTGACAGTGCTCAAATGACATGGGGACAGCATGGGGATCGCCCCAGGAAGCATTTCTGACCCCCAGGTCACTGTTGTCAACAACGTGTTCAGAGGTATTAAGCCACTTTTACAGGCTCATAACAAAACGTTCAAAAACGAAAGTGAAACGGTTTTCCTGTGAAATATGTGAAGGAATTTCTTTTCCAGGGTAAAGACTTGTGTATAAGGTAAAATAAATAACCAAAAACAAAAATACTCCTCCACACCTTGGGCTATGTTCACAAGTATCATTTTTTATGCGTTTTTGCACTTTTGTATTGCTTTCAACTGTGACAAATGCATTCACCAGGAAATGTAATTTTAACATTTTACAACCTTATCTGGCCATGTGCTGTGTGACACATGCATACAGTGCTGAAAAGACATGGGGACAGCATGAGGAAGACCCCTGGAAGCATCTCTGACTCCCAGGTCACTGCCTAAAAGTGTGCCCATCAGAAGTGATCTTTGCCGCATCAGAAGATGCAGACTTGCAACTATCCCCATGCAAGTCCTTGTCCCAGGGCAGCGTTCAGTTGTACCTCCCCCATTCCTTGCAATGCAAGCACAAATATGCAGCCAACCACCCACCCACCCCCAGGCTGCAATACCATACTGCTAGCTTGCACTTGAAAAGGGGCCTTTTAGTTTTGAGGGGGCCGAAGCTGGCAACAACCTCATGGCTGCTTCGGCAGCGAGGTATCCATACTCAGTCCCCAGCCGCCCGGCGGCCGGGTGTCCACACTCGGTCCCCAGCCGCCCCGTGGCCGGGTGTCCACACACGGTCCCTAGCCGCCTAGGGGCGGCCGGGTGTCCATAAATGGTCCCCAGCCGCCCCGATTTCTCCACGGAACATCCACAAACACTTTTCTTAGACTGACCTGCTTTAGGGCAGCATTGGACGAGCCCACCAGAGAACCCGACTCCTCCGTTGGGCCCTGGCTTCTCCATCAGGGGAGTTGTTTGTGCCAAGGTGAGGAGCATGATGATGATAGAAGTTAGCATCTTCTTTGTTTTCTTGGAATGCAAGCATAAGTGTGCAACCTGCCACCCACCCACCCCCAGGCTGCAATGCCACACTGCTAGCTTGCTTGCACTTGAAATTGGGCCTTCTAGGCATGTGGAGGCAGACGCCGGCCACCATGTCATGGCTGCGTCAGCGGCCCTTTTATCCATACTCGGTCCCAAGCTGCCCGGTGGCCGAGTGTCCACGCTCGGTCCCCAGCCGCCCCGCGGCCGGGTTTCCACACACGGTCCCCAGCAGCTTGGGGGCGGCCGGGTGTCCATAAACGGCCTCAGCCGCCCCGATTTCTTTTCTTAGACTGGCCTGCTTTTGGGCAGCATTGGACGAGTCCACCAGAGAACCCGACTCCTCCGGTGGGCCCTGGCTTCTCCATCAGGGGAGTTGAGAGTGCCAAGGTGAGGAGCATGATGATGATGATAGAAGTTAGCATCTGCTTTGTTTTCAAGGAATGCAAGCGCATGTATCTAGCAGCGGCTAGGCCTGATGTGGTCAGCGTTTTGGCACATATCCTACCTCCTCCGAGGATGGATGGATGTTTTCCTGCTACTATCAAAGTTCTATGACTTCCGTTAAAACAAAGCTTCAGGTCATAAATGATGGATAAGGTAGTGGCAAAGGAGAAAGAGCAGGAGGAACAGGAACCATTCACATCAATATCAGGCCAGTCAACCACATCTGTCTTGTAGGATATGTTTCTGTAACAAAAAGAGTGGTTCGGCTACAAAGTTATAGGGCATACAGTGAGTGCAATGCCTACCAAAAAATTTGAGGCACTCCAATGCCCCATGGAAATGACATGGAGGTCAGAGGGCCTTAACTAAACCTTTTTTTCCATTTATAGCAACTGGGTCTCCTGTGCACTGTTGGCCTAAGCAGTGAATGGAAGGCTTTCCAAAAATTATGAGGAACTGCAATGCCCCTTGAAACAGACGTGGATTACAGCATACTAAAAACCTTCTACCCATTATTGGGGAGTGTGTCTCCCTTAGTTTTCACCTTTGCATTGAAAAGCAAAAGCTGACTAAAATTAGGAGGAAATGCAATGCCCGTTGGAAGAGTCATGGAGATTAGAGGTAAGGTAATTAAAAACAACATTTCAATGCCCCTTGGGAGAGACATGGAGGTCACAGTAGCTTAACAAGATGGTTTTAATGCCCCTTGGAAGAGTCGTGGAGGTCATAGTAGCTTAACAAGACAGTTTTAATGCCCCTTGGAAGAGTGGTGGATGTTACAGTGGAATAAAAAGACAATATCAATGCCCCGTGGAACAGACGTTGAGGTCACAGTAGCTTAACAAGACGGTTTTAATGCCCCTTGGAAGAGACGTGGAGGTCACAGTAGCTTAACAAGACAGTTTTAATGCCCCTTGGAAGAGTGGTGGTAGTTACAGTGGAATAAAAAGACAATATCAATGCCCCGTGGAATAGACGTTGAGGTCACAGTAGCTTAACAAGACGGTTTTAATGCCCCTTGGAAGAGTGGTGGAAGTTACAGTGGAATAAAAAGACAATATCAATGCCCCGTGGAATAGACGTTGAGGTCACAGTAGCTTAACAAGACGGTTTTAATGCCCCTTACAAGAGCCATGCAGTACAGCATATTATAAACATTAGTCCCATTATCGGGGAGTGGGTCTCCCATAGTATTTGCTTATGCCTTCCAAGCAAAAGCTTCCAAAAATTAGGATGGAGCAACTTGCAATGACCCTTACAAGAGCCATGCAGTACAGCATATTACAAACATTAGTCCCATTATTGGGGAGTGGGTCTCCCATAGTATTTGCTTATGCCTTCCAAGCAAAAGCTTCCAAAAATTTTGAGGAAATGGAATGCCCGTTCGAAGAGTCGTGGAGGTCCCAGTAGCTTAAGAAGATGCTTTTAATGCCCCTTACAAGAGACGTGGAGGTCAGAGTGGTATAACAAGACGCTTTTAATGCCCCTCAGAAGAGACGTGGAGGTCAGAGTGGTATAACAAGACGCTTTTAATGCCCCTTACAAGAGACGTGGAGGTCAGAGTGGTATAGCAAGACGCTTTTAATGCCCCTTACAAGAGACGTGGAGGTCAGAGTGGTATAACAAGACGCTTTTAATGCCCCTTACAAGAGACGTGGAGGTCAGAGTGGTATAACAAGACGCTTTTAATGCCCCTTACAAGAGACGTGGAGGTCAGAGTGGTATAACAAGACGCTTTTAATGCCCCTTACAAGAGACGTGGAGGTCAGAGTGGTAAAACAAAACACTTTTAATGCCCCTTACAAGAGACGTGGAGGTCAGAGTGGTATAAAAAGACGCATTTAATGCCCCTTACAAGAGACGTGGAGGTCAGAGTGGTATAACAAGACGCTTTTAATGCCCATCAGAAGAGACGTGGAGGTCAGAGTGGTATAACAAGACGCTTTTAATGCCCCTTACAAGAGACGTGGAGGTCAGAGTGGTATAACAAGATGCTTTTAATGCCCCTCGGAAGAGACGTGGATGTCAGAGTGGTATAACAAGACGCTTTTAATGCACTTTGGAAGAGCCATACAGTACAGCATCTTAAAAATATTATTCCCATTATTGGGGACTGGGTCTCCCACAGTCTTTGCTTATGCCTTCCAAGCAAAAGCTGACAAAAATCAGGATGGAGGAACGTTCAATAATGGCAACACGGACCACGGTCACCCTGGTGGTATAGTGGTGGTCGAGGCTGAGGATAAGGAGAAGAACATAAAACAGCCGAAATGAGGAAGCGTATACCCATGTGTGGGTGTGAAGCGGTGCATGTGAATACACCTCCCGAAATAACACAGTGGATTTGACTTTATGTTACTCTGCTGTCATTTGGTTGTGATGAGAAGTCTGGCCCAATCCAACCCTTGTTCATTTTGATAAGGGTCAGCTTGTCAGCATTGTCAGTTGACAGGCGAGTGCGCTTATCAGTTATAATTCCCCCAGCGGCACTAAAAACACGCTCCGATAACACGCTAGCGGCAGGGCAGACCAGGACCTCCAAGGTGTAGAGAGCGAGTTCATTCCAAGTGTCCAGCTTGGATACCCAATAAATAAAAGGCACAGAGGAATCACGGAGGACGCTGGTACGGTCGGCAAGGTACTCCCCCACCATCTTTTGAAACTTTCCACTCCTTGTGAGAGTACCCAAGGCCTCAGGGTCTGTCCGAAGGGAGGGTCTGAGAAAACTGTCCCAGATTGTTGACAGTGTTCCCCTGCCTCTGCTGGATTGGAGTTGCATCTCTCTTGCATGTACGCCTTGGTTGGGCAACAACGAACTGTGACCTCTGCCGCTAGCGTGTTCAGATGGGAATTTTTTTAACAGTTCGGCAGCAAGGGCCTTCTGGTACTGCCCCATTTTTGTAGCTCTCTCCACCTCAGGAATAAGAGAGTGAAAGTTCTCCTTGTAGTGGGGGTCTACAAGTGTCACCAACCAGTAATGACTGTCACCCAACATTTTGACAACGCGAGGGTCACAGTTTAGGCAGTGTAACATAAAGTCAGCCATGCGTGCCAGACTGGAAACGGGCAAGATTTCCGTATCCTCACCAATATGACGACTGACCATTCTCTCCTCCTCCTCCCCCCCCCCCCCGTCCTCAGGCCACCCACGCTGAACCGACGGTATGACAGTTGTAGAGGTACTACCGTCTTCAGTGCATGATACCAGCTCCTGTTCTTCCTTCTCCTCCTCCTCCTTCTCCTCTCCCTCATTGTCCCCAATGCACGTTGGGATGAGATAAGGCTGGGCTGTGTGTAATCGCCCGCTACGGCTTCTTGATCCATCTCATCATACTCTGGCTGCAATGCCTCCTCTTTAATTCTCTGCAGAGAGCGTTGCAAAAGACAGACAAGTGGGATGCTGACACTAATGATGGCGTCATCGCCACTCACCATCTTGGTGGCCTCCTCAAAGTTTGTCAGGATGGTACATATGTCAGACATCCAGGTCTACTCCTGAGGTCTTATGTGTGGAGTCTGATCTGAATATCGACGGCCTTGTTGCTGCTGGTACTCCACAACTGCTTTCTTCTGCTCACAAATCCTTAGCAACATGTGGAGGGTAGAGTTCCAACGTGTGGGGACATCACACACCAGTAGGTGTGCCAGAAGCTGCAAACGTTGCTGCAACACAGCAAGGGCGGCGGAAGCTGTAGCCGACTTGCGAAAATGAGATGACAGGCGGCGTACTTTGACGAGCAGATCTGGCAACTCGGGGTATGATTTAAGAAACCGCTGAACCACGAGGTTAAGCACATGAGCCAGGCATGGTACGTGTGTGATCTCGCCTCACCTCAGAGCTGCCACCAGGTTACGGCCATTGTCACACACGACCATGCCTGGATGTAGGTTCAGCGGTCTCAGCCACAGATCTGCCTGCTATTTCACAGCTGTCCACAACTCACAAGCAGTGTGAGGCTTATCACCTAAGCTTATGAGTTTCAGCACAGCCTGTTGCCGCTTGGTGGAGGCAGTACTGCAGTGGTTCCAGCTTGTAACTGATGTGGTGATATCTGAGATGGAGGCTGAGCATGAGGAGGAGGAGGAGGATGATGCACAGGAGCTGTACACTGTGGGGGCAACTCTGACTGACATAGGGCCCGCAATCCTCGGTGTGGGGAGGATGTGTTCCGTCCCAAGGTCCGACTGGGTCCCGGCTTCCACTATGTTTACCCCGTGTGCCGTCAGGGAGATGTACCTACCTTGGCCACAAGCACTTGTCCACGTGTCCGTTGTCAGGTGGACTCTCCCAGTAACTGCGTTGTTGAGGGCACGGCAGATGTTTTGGGACACGTGCTTGTGTAGTGCGGGGATGGCACACCGGGCAAAATAGTGTCGGCTGGGGACCGAGTACCGCGGGACGGCCACCGCCATAAGGTTGTGGAAGGATTCCGTCTCCACCAGCCTAAAAGGCAGAATTTCCAACGCAAGCAGTCGTGAAATGTGCGAATTTAGGACTGTGGCCTGTGGGGCGTTAGCTGCGAATTTCCGCTTTCGTTCAAAGGTCTGGGATATGGACATTTGAACGCTGCGGTGGGACGTGGACACAGACGTTGATGCTGTTTCTTGAGAAACTGCCATAACAAGCGAAGACTGAGAGGAGGGGGCATCTTTACATGCAGTATGGACAGGGGATTGCCTTGCACACACAACAGGGGGTTCTATTGCATGCACAACAGCGGAAGAAGCAATGGTGACACCCGCTGACACTGGTCGCGGACCCTGGGGTTCGCCCCACAAAGTCGGGTACTTTGCTGCCATGTGCCTGATCATGCTGATGGTGGTCAGGCTGGTAGTTTTTTCACCCCTGCTGATGCTGGCATGGCAGGTGGTACAAATGGCCTGTTTAGGGTTATCAGCAGAGTCTTTAAAAAAATTCCAGACTCTGTAAGACCTACCGCTTGTACTGGCAACGTCCCTCGTGTTGGTGTTACGGGGAACGGTTGCCCGCCTTCTGTCTGCGGCCACCACACTACTTCTTCCTGCCTGTTGGGGTACTCTGCCTCCCTCCCCTGTGTGCTGCTGGCCTCACTCTACATGTCCTCCTGCCACGTTGGGTCAGTTGCTAGATCATCCACCACCTCCTCCTCTTCCACTTGCGCACCACGATCCTCCTCCTCACTTCCTGGCAATTGTGTCTCGTCATCGTCCACCTCTTGTGACAAATTGCCAGCATCGACTTCCTGTGGCCATGACTGTTCAAATATTTGAGCATCGCTACATGAGATCTCCTCTTCCACCACTTCAAGCGGAGCAGGCGAGGGGCACAAATATGGAAATGGACCAGTGAACAGCTCTTCAGAGTGTCCAAGTGTGGGATCAGTTGCTGTCTGATGACACTCGGCATGGTGGGAGGAAGGAGCATCAGGGTGAGGAGGAGTTTGCGGTCGAGACTCACGGCTACTAACATTTGACAGTTTGGAAGACAGACTGGAGGTGGTGGTGCTCAGGAAACTGGAAGTATTATCTGCTATCCAATTAATAACCTGTTCACACTGATCAGTTCGCAATACTGGTGTTGTTCTGTGCTTCCCTAGTAATTCGGTCAAGAAGTGGGAGCGAGAAGATGTGGCTGTTGGTTGTGGCACATTTTCACCTTGGCCACGGCCCCGTCCTCTGCACGCACCATCACCAGAACGTCCACTTCCACGTCCCTTGCCACGCGCCTTGCCCATTGTAAAGGAAGTAAAATAGCTTATACTCGCACTATCAATGGAAAAAGGGTAATAAAAAGGAGATTAGAACCGTGGAAGAGGAAAACCACAGTTCTATTTCTCTGGCCTACACCCGACTCTTTTAAGCAATTACTGTTTTTCTTTATGGAAAAAATACCAAAACCTGAATAATAATGATTTTTTACCATGGAATGGCAAAACCACAGTTATTGTTTACTGGGGTATACCATAAAATTTTAAATATATATATATTTGCGGCTGAACAGTGAACGACACACTCAAACTGCCAAAAAAGCGAAAAGCAGGATAATAGAGATTTTTTACCGTGGAACAGCAAACCCACAGTTATAATTTACTGGTGTATATCAGACTTTTTTAAATATATAGATTTGCGGCTGAACAGTGAACGACACACTAAAACAGTTTTTTTTTTTAGATACAAAAGGCCCACAACTGGATTCTACAGAGATTTGACCTGTGGAAATGCAAAACCACATTGGGATTTTTCGGGCCTACAACAGACTATTTTCAACAGATATATTTGTGTCTGAAAAATCAGAGACACACTTTTTTTTTGTTGGGGGAGGGGCAGCAATAGGTTAATAAGACGGGTATTTGTACAATGTGAAGGAGGAAAAAAAAAAGAGGATTTAGATGAAAAAAAAAAGGATTTTTACTGGCCCCCAAGACCTGGAGCTAAGTCCAGCAACTTCAGAAACAGGAGCACACAGGACAGTAATGCAGCGTTTGCTGGTATAACCACTGCGTCTCCTATACAGCTTGCCTGCCTGCCTGCCTGATATCTTCGATGGATATTAGTCCTGAGAAGGACTGTCTGTTTGTTCTGGCAGCCTTTACAGACCCTACACTAACTATTTCGCAGGAAAAATCTCTCCCTAGCTAAGCAGCGCTGTCCCTACACGGTCCAATCCGGAGTAATTGTGCCCAAGATGGCGGCGACCGGTTTTAAATACTCGAGGTGACGCTGTGCGGCCAGCCAATCACTGTAATGCCCACAAACAACATGGCTGCGGCATTACAGTGACTGGCTGGCAGTCCCTGCATGTTCATTGGCTCTGTAAAGAGCGCCAAACATGCAGGGCGGAGACCCGAGCTCCCGCCCGAGTAACCCGGAAATGCTCGGTGCTCGCCGAACATCCCGAGTAGCGTGATGCTCGGGTGAGTACCGAGCAGTGTCGAGCATGCTCGCTCAACACTAGCATTGACCATTTAGGAAAATCAGAGAAAAATAGTATTTGCATAATAATTTGGAATGTGGTGTAAATCAGCCAAACAGGAAGGGAATATAGCCGATTAGTAGTGATGAGCGAACGTGCTCTGATAACGTGTTACACGAGCATGTTCGGGTGTTATCTGAGTATCTTGGGCATGAGTGGATAGGAATAAGGGTGTAACCAGCTCACCACATCCAGAATCCAGAAGCACAGAAAACGTTCTGACCAAACGTAGGATAAGCAGTGAAAAGGAAGGAAAATTCCAGCTTCTGGTAAGTTATTAAATTCAGGAAAATTTATTCAAAATATGATAAAATTCAAACAGGGAGGGCAAAATGGAGCATGCCATGGCGACGTGTTTTGAACGCTGCTGTGTCCTTCTTCAAGACACTGAAGAAGGCGTTGCCATAGCATGTTCGCGTTGTTTGCAAAAACGCGTTGCCATAGCATGCTCCATCTTGCCCCGTTTGAAGTATATCATTGAATTTTATTTTGAAACATTTTCCCAAATTTAATAACTTACCTGAAGCTGGAAATTTCCTTCCATTTAATTTCACTATCTTGGGCATGCTCGGATAATATGTTCAAGTCCTTGCAGCTGCATGTTTTTCGGCTGTTAGACAGCCGCAGCACATGTGGGAATTGCCTGTTTGCTAGGCAAGGATCTAAAAGGACTTCAGCAAAATCTTAAGAGAGATATTGAGTTAACAAAGACACACCAAGGGAACAAGGCTGATACTCATGATAAATGTAATGACAATGATATCCACAACAATCCTGTCCATGATAACCAACCATCGCAGCTAAGGGTCGAAAGAAAACCAATGGACCCTTGGTTCTATTGATGGGCATGGAAAGTTGATGGCTTGACTGACAAATAGAGACCCACTCCATGAACAACCAGGTTCAGCCATGCAGTACCTTAACAGTTCACTTTATTCAGTATCCACTGATACTCAGAGAGGGTATTTATCACAACAGGTGGTGCCATCACACCCAAGCTGATAAGTTTGACCTGAACAAGTATGGAAAAATTTACATTTGTCAAAATGAATCAGGCATGGATCTATGAGGATTTTCACACACATACGGCTGATACCATTGGTTAGATCTAGACCTAGACCTTAGGGAATTAGACCTACCGGTAATTCTGTTTCCAGGTAGTTCCTCAGGACAGCACACTAGGAGGTAGTCCTTCCTTGACCTATAACAGGACAGGATCACAGAGGTTAAAAGGTCCCTCCCACATCCACCCTCCAGAGTTTTTACCAATTAAGAACGAAGGATGGATGCAAATGGTCTATACAAGCCACTAGAAACTCATATAAAAGAACCACTTTAACAGCTCCAGCTCAACCCAGAGCCATGGCAACCAGATGAATGAATGACCCATGAGTAGACCGTTCCCGCGCTAGCCCAAACATAAAAATAAGGGAGGGAATTAATGGTGCTGTCCTGAGGGACTACCTGGAAACAGAATTACCGGTAGGTCTAATTCCCTTTTTCCAGTACATCCCTCAGGACAGCACATTAGGAGAAATGCCAAATAAATAGCACCAGGGTGGGTACCGAAACCTCAAGGAACCAAAGTCCTGTGCAGGAACCAGGCCAGATATAGAAAAGATCTGTGCGATCAAAAGAAATATAGGCAACTAAGGAGAACTGCAAAGATAAACCACCATAACGAGTGTCTGATATATATCTATAATGCAAACATTCAGTATAAATGTGACAAATTATGCAGAAGAAACAGAGGGAGAGAGAGACTCCCATGTTGTGTCCCAACACCAATAATGAACCACTGTGATTGTTAGAAAGATTATACTTATAACTAGTGTTGAGCCACCCCCGTAGTGTTCGAGTTCGGTTCGGTTCGTCGAACACCCGTGTGTTCGCCGAACTGTTCGTCGAACTGTTCGTCGAACACCTTCGAACACCGTTAAAACCAATGGCAGGCAAACAAAAACACATAGAAACACATAGAAAACACCTTCAAAGGTGTCCAAAAGCTGACAAACTGCTCAGAAGACACAACTAACACATGGAAAAGTGACAAGTACATATAGTCATGCGAAAAGAAAAGAGGTGGAGGAGTAAAAGGAGGGGGAGACACAGATATAGGCATGTCATGCCCTTCTAAAATCCAAAAAGTGAGAAGCCGAGACGGCCAGTCCGCTCCTGCCCGTGCCACCTCCGTGTCGCCGGGTTTGTGCCAGAGCCGCGGTGAACCCTGACGGCCAGCCCCCCTCTCCCAATACTGGTGCCTGTCCGCTGGTGGGTCGAGAGAGCCCCCCTGTGGTGGAGGCAGCTCTAAGCTTTTTAATTTAAATTGTCCCTCTAATTTAAATGAATACACTTTAAATCCATTTACAAGGATCTATTGGAGGGCAAGTCTCATGCCAGCAGCCGCGTAATTCCAGCTCCAGTAGCGTCCACTAAAGCTGCTGCAGTTAAAAAGCTTTTATAAGGATCGAGCTCGGCTGTCCACCGCAAGGCATCCTAGTGCCAGTCCCAGCCCCTATGCCTTGGGGTGCCTCCTGATGCTCTTCACTAAGTATCCCGTGGTCCCGAAGCATTTCCTTTGAAAAAATTAAGTGTCCAAACTACAGGTGGTGTAGCTTGCTTAACAGCCGGGATAATCCGCTGACTAGCAGACACTGCTACTAGGCACAAAGTATTTCCTGGGCTAGATGCAGTTAAAAATTTGTAAGTAGATACTCTCGTTGGATGCTGAGAAAGCATTCCATAGAGTCTCCTGGCACGCCATATATGATTCTCTTAAAAAGCTTGGGGTAGGGGTCTAGGGGACCCTTTTATAGCCAAAATCACGGCCCTGTATCACAATACGTCACCTAGGCTGAAGATAAATGGAACTGTAGCACCGAGGGCTCGGTTGCTACAGACGTATTGCACCTCACCCAGAGGTGTGATATCTCACTCTCAGATAAGGATGGAGTGTGGATCAGGACCCGACACCTGCATGCATTACACCACATTGCCGTGGGGCAGGGCGACCAATATGCCCCTGAGATGGGCACGACAGTCCCTGTCCCTGGCTGGAGTGGGGGGAGGGAACACTGAGGAAGGGGAACCCTGCAGTGCAGGAGCAGGGAGGAAGCAGTTGATGGGTGCATTGAGAAGGGAGTATAAAAGGTGGGCACCATCTTAGTTCAGTGCAGAGAAGTCTGAGCAGAAGTGGCAGGGAGCAGGGTCTCTGCATGAGCTCTGCTCCGGAGGCGGGCCTAGTAACAGAGGCCCAGGCCTGCAAGAGGGAGAAGGAAGGAAGAGGAGCGGAGAAGGCTCCAGGAACGAGGAATGAAGGGATCCCAGGGGTGCGGACGGGCGAGTCGCCACCGCACGCCCGAATCCACCTGCGTGGAGGGGTCAGGCCAAAGGGGGAGACCGGTCCCCGAACTAGTGGAGGCAGGAAACGACCCTCAGCTAGAAACCAGAGGCTCTGACATTTTATGTGGCGCAGCCCCTTGCTCCACCCGCTAGGAAGGCACCACATAGGGTCAGGGAAACTGGCGCCAAGTTTACCAAGAGGAGGCCCGAGGCAGCCGGACAGAAGTGTTGGTAAGAAAGGCCAGACAAAGGACACACAAAGGGGGTCCTGTGAAGCGCTCCAAAGTTATCTGGGAGTTGTCTGAGCCCCTCACCTGGTGAGCACAGTACGACGTGGGCAGCCGTTACCTGCAGACGTGGTCTGGATAATAAGAACTGTGAGTAAAGGCTCTGAACTGCATCACTGACTCCGTGTCGTTACTGCTGCTGCCCTGCACCATCACCCCCATCCTCCGCATACACTGCCCTGAGGCTATACTCCTCCCGTGGGGAGTTATGCTACGCTCTGCTGCACCCACAACACCAGCCTTAGCGGTCTGCCCTGTAGCGGCGGTTCACTCTGACCGCAATCCACGGGTGGCGTAGTCAGACATTTAAACATCAAAACCACATAAATAGTTCCGCCACTGGTTTGACCGCCCTGAGCCACGGAACCGGATCGCCGCCACGAAGACTACAACCACCAGCATCCACCAAAAAGGGTCCGGCTCCGGGTGTCCCAAGGCCCAGGGGGTGCGTCAGAACATTTTCATCACCTTTCACAATCACCAATGGGACAAGGCAGGGATGTCGTCTGTCCCCTCTCTTATACATCCTAGTGACGGAGCACCTGCTCTCATCAATTCGCCATAACCCCAATATTAGGTGGATTGAGGTGGGAGGCACCGAGTACAAGTGCTCTCTATTTGCTGATGATGTCCTAGTATATATCACTCAATCACATATATCCATCCCTGCTGTTATGGCTGAAATAGATCACTTTGTTACATGGTAAAATTTTAAAATCAATGCAGCGAAGTCTGAGGCCCTCGATGTCTCCCTCCCTAAATCCATATAGGATTCCATCCAGTCCAACTTTCCCTTTGCCTGGCCCTCACAGGGTATCAAATACTTAGGAATTCCTATTCATAGAGACCTCTCCCATCTATGTTATCTTAATTTTGGGCCCTTTATTGAACAATTCCATACAGACCACGGTTGGCAAGTTAGAACTGTAAGATTCACTACGTGAACCACTGGTGTTTTGTGGAAAAGCACATGTACACCGCGTTCCAAATTATTATGCAAAAAGTGTTTAGGAGTGATAAGGGAAGAATTTGTTTGTTTGTCAGTTAAACTCATTGATGGTGATGTGTGTCAGGGCTCTTTATATCACTGTAAGCAATTGCAGACACCTGTGCTAATTAGTTTGGCAGGTGTGTCCAATGAAAGGCAAGACTACTTAAGAAGGCTCTCTCACATTATTAAGCAGCCTACATTTTCTGCCAAAATGGGAAAGAAAAAGGATGTGTCGGCTGCTGAGAAGCAACAAATTGTGGAGTGTTTAGGTCAAGGCATGACTACAATCAACATTGTGCGATGATCAGGATGAAGTGTCTTGGCAATCAAGAAGTATGTAGCTGATTCACAGTACACACGTGTGCGTGCTGATAAGGGCAAATTGAGGACTCTTTCCTACAGGCAATTACGTCAGGTTGAAAGAGCAGCGGCAAAAAAGCCTTGTCATGGCAGCAGACAAGTTTTTGAAGCTGCTTGTGCCTCCAACGTCCCCCGAACAACAAGATGCAGGGTCCTTCAGAGGTTTGCAGCTGTGCATACGCCATCCTGTCGACCTCCTCTATCCACTTCACACAAGCAGAAACGGCTCCAGTGGGCCAAACATTACATGAAGACTGATTTCAAAACTGTTTTGTTCACGGATGAGTGCCGTGCAGCGCTCGATGGTCCAGATGAATGGAGTGGAGGATGGCTGGTTGATGGACACCCCACGCAAACACGGCTACAGCGCCAACAAGGAGGAGGTGGAGTAATGTTTTGGGCTGGAATCATGGGGAGAGAGATTGTCGGCCCCTTTAGGATCCCTGAAGGCGCTAAAGATGAACTCCATAATGTATGTGGATTTTCTCAAACAGCACTTCCTGCCATGGTTCAAGAAGAAGAACCGTGTATTTCACAGCAAGATCATTTTTCTGCATGATAATGCACCATCTCATGCTGCACATAAAACATCTGCATCTCTGGCTGATATGGGCATAAAAGGGGACAAACTTATGGTGTGACCCCCATGCTCCCCTGACCTCTACCCCATTCAGAACCTTTGGAGCATCATTAAAAGGAGTGTTTATGATGGCGGGAGGCAGTTCACATCTAAGCAACAGCTCTGGGAGGGTATTCTGTCCTCATGCAAAACAATTGAAGCAGAAACCATCCAAAACCTGACAAATTCAATGGACGAGAGAGTTCAGAAGCTCCTTTCGAACAAGGGGTCCTATGTGAAAATGTAACATCACCTAGAATAAAGTTTTGAGTTGAAAACTGTTTGATTTCAGTTTCTAACAACCTGCTAATGCTTATAATTTCAAAAATGACCATTTTTTTGGTCTTTATTAAAATGAAAAGGTTGATCGAAAAGTTTGGGGGATCTAAGAGTGTGGCAACCCAGTAGTCATGATTACTTCGAATTCTGACAATATGAGGGTCATGCTGCAGGTAGTGCAGCAAGAAGGCACTTATGTGTCTTGCGCATCTCGGAGCCCCAAAATTATTTTCCGGGCTAGATGCAGCTAAAAATTATTTTTAATTTTAAATCTGGTGAAGCTTATTATAGATGGCCTAATAGGATCAGTGCTGCACACTGCTACAAAGCCCAAATTATTTTCCAGTCAAGATACAGATAAACATGATTAGTAATTTGAAAGCTTAAAACGGTTGGTAGGGTGATTTTAACCAATCATCAAGCTTTTACTCTCCCCAGGATGACACAGGGGTAGAAAAGTCGTTTCGGATCCATGATTTGTTCATCTTTATGAACGTGAGTCTGTCTACATTATCAGTGGAGAGCCGCGTGCGCTTATCTGTCAGCACACCACCAGCAGCGCTGAACACACGTTCAGACAGAACGCTGGCTGCGGGGCATGACAAGATCTCCAAGGCGTAAGTGGCTAGCTCCGGCCATTTATCCAGATTGGAAGCCCAAAAAGAGCAAGGGTCCAGTGACACAGTCGTGGCTTCAATGTTTACTTGGAGATACTCCTGTACCATCGTCTCTAGGCGTTGACTATGTGTCAGACTTCTTGTCTCCTGTGGCCTTGCAAAGGATGGGCTAAAAAAGTGGTGAAATGATTCCGCAAAATTGATGTTACCAGCAGATACTGTGGTTCTGTTACGGTTTGAGTGCTGAACACTTGACGGTCCCACGGTTGGCAAGTTGGAACTGTGAGATTCACTACGTGCACCACTGGTATTTTGTGGAAAAGCACATGTAAGATTCTGCAACAGTCTCTGCTGATACTCCTGCATGCGTGCATCCCTTTCTATGGCAGGAATAATTTCTGCAAATTTACTTTTGTACCGGGGATCTAACAGTGTGGCAACCCAGTAGTCAGGATTATTTCTAATTCTCACAATTCGAGGGTCATGTTGCAGGTAGTGCAGCAAGAAGGCACTCATGTGTGTTGCGCATCCAGGAGCACCAAGTCCCTGTTGTGTTGGTGGCGAGGTAGCAATCATGCTTCCTTCCTCTGTCCTCTCCACCCAACCTCGCACAACAGAAATGTGATCAAGGTCTCCCTCATCTGATGAGTCTTCCATCAGTTCGTCCTCCACTTCATCCTGGGCTCCTGCACCTTCCTCACTAGTTTGGCTGCTACCATGCGCCCTGGTAAAATCATCTCCCCCACCCTCACATGCCTGCCGCCTTGGTGCTGCCGACCGTTTGGACCTTGCAGATGTTAGCCCTTCCGCATACAACTCCTCCTCCTCTACTTCCTCCACCTCCTCTTGTGCCACCACCTGACTCCGAATTCTGTTTAACATGTGCTCCAGCATGTAAATCACCGGAATAGTCATGCTGATAATGGCATCGTCAGCACTAAACATCTTCGTCGCCATTTCAAAACTGTGCAGAAGGGTGCATAGGTCCCTGATCTGAGACCACTCCTCCAGCGTGATTTGCCCCACCTCTGAATCTCGTTGGCCCAGGCTATACGTCAGAACGTATTGCACCAGGGCTTGTCGGTGCTGCCACAGTCGCTGCAACATGTGCAGAGTTGAATTCCACCGGGTAGGCACATCGCATTTTAGCCGGTGAAGTGGCAGGCCCAACGACTTCTGTAGAGATGTAAGTCGCTGAGCTGCGGGATGCGAACGGCGGAAGTGAGCACACAGCGACCGTGCCCTCTGCAGAAGGCCATCTAGTCTGGGATAGTGGGCTAAAAATTGCTGGACAACCAGGTTCAACACGTGAGCCATACAAGGCACGTGTGTGACATTGCCCCGGCGAAGGGCCGCACCCAGGTTTGCAGCATTGTCGCACACGGCCTTCCCTGGTTTCAGGTCCAGTGGAGACAACCATTCATGAAATTGGTTCTCCAGAGCTGACCACAACTCCTCAGCTGTGTGACTCACATTTCCCAGACATTTCAATGTAAAAACCGCCTGATGACGTTGAGCCCTACTGCCAGCATAGTAAGGAGGTGTGCAGGATCCCTTCTGCGCAGTTAGAAAGCTTGTGGCATGACCAGACAGGCTTTGGGTGCAGGTGGAAGACCGAGAGGAGGTTGAGGAGGCAGAAGCAGTGGAGGAAAAATGACATAAAGAGGATTGACGCACAACTCGTGGGGACGGCAAGACTTGGACAGCAGCCCCTTGTCCTGCTGTCACCATAGTTACCCAGTGCCCAGTCAGCGACATGTAACGCCCCTGTCCATGCCTACTCGTCCAAGTGTCTGTGGTGAAATGCACCCTGTCACACACAGAGTTTCTCAAAGAAGCGGTGATGTTGTGTGCGACATGCTGGTGGAGCGCAGGCACACCTTTCTTTGAGAAGTAGTGCCGACTGGGCATCTGGTACTGGGGCACTGCGACGGACATAAGGTCTCGAAAATCCTCTGTGTCCACCAGGCGGAAAGGCAGCATTTCTGTAGCCAAGAGCTTGCAGATGGTGAAATTCAACCTCTTAGCTTTCTCATGGCTAGGAGGAAATGGTCTTTTACTTGTCCACATCTGAGGGACCGAGGGCTGGCTATTGTGCTTAGACGGGGTTGATAAGGGTGTCCCCGGCAAACTGACGGTCTGTGAGGAAGATGCAGGCGGACATGTTAGGTTGCCTTGATCCAAAGGTGGTGCTATCGATGTCGGACAGCGCTCAAGACCAGCTGGTGTTACCACCTCCAAAGAAAATGATGACCTGCCAATCACGCTGGCTGTTGCGGGTAAAGAGGTGGCAGGTCTGCGCCCCAAAACAGGTGTGACTGCTGTCCCCCCAGTCACAGAGGATGAAGAGGCCACGGATGCACAAGATATGGCAGACGGTGGTTGGCCCGGCCGGCTAGACCGCATTGTAGCACACTGAGCTTCCCACTGCAACTTATGCTTCATGTCCATGTGCCGGTTCATGCATGAAGTACTCAAACTATGTATTTTTTGGCCTCTACTTAGCTTTTGCTGACAAATGTTACAGATAACACGAGTTGGGTCATCTTTATCGATCTGAAAAAATGCCCAGGCTATGCAAGGCTTAGCACCCATGCGACCTGAAGAGCCACCACGACTTGTGGTGAGAGGCAGAGTTGTGTTTGAGGATGCAGTTGTTGACGTGCTTCCAGTACTACGTCTCTGTCCAGGAAGGCGCAACCTGACCTCGTCGTCACTAGCATCTTCCTCCACCTCCTCTGCTGACCTCATCTCTTGGCTGACTGTGGGTTGACAGTAAGTGGGATCTCCGACCTCATCATCATCACCCTGTGCGTTATCACACCCGTCGTCCTCAGAGCCAACCTGTTCCTGCCCTGACAAAAAACTAAAGTTGTCGCTCCAATCAGGTATTTGAGTCTTATCATCGTCTTCCTCATTGTCTCCACCAACAGGAGTTACAGTTTGGGAATGAGGGTCTACATTATGGTCAGAACCTTCTGCGTCTGGTCCTGGATCCGACTCATAAAGATTCTGGGCATCAGTGCAGATCATTTCCTCGTCTGGATTCACAGAAGCGCTGGAGTCGACCTCTGATTCCCAGGCTATAGTATGAGTAAACAGCTCTGCAGACTCAACCATCTGTTCTACCTCATACTCAGACGGGCAGCTGGAGATTTGGGAGCTGTGAGGAAGCAAGTGCGATTTGGGTGACACCTTTGAGGACTGGAGTATTTGTGATGTTGAAGTTGATGTGGAGGAGAGCCCACTTAAAGGAGCACTTGATATCCGTTGAAGCACCTGCTGTTTTTGTGCCTCATCTGGAATTTGTAGCGATTGGCGTGGCCGTAAGAAAGGGATCTTATCACATTGTCCGCTAAAAGAAGTAGACATTTTAGTTTGGCTGGAAGATGGTCTTTCTTCTGCACCTACCCCACGGACACAACCTTTTTTCCCCTTCCCAACACGCCTATTCCCCTTTCCACCAGCAGCAGGCCTTTTTCCACTCATTTTGGTGGTTAACTAATTCACAACTCTGGAGTTGTTTGCACAAAAAAACAATGGATGGTAACCGAGCAGAGCTGAGTGGCCAAACTGTGGTATTAGGCCAAAACTATTGGCTGGGTTAGATGCAGAAAAAAATTATTTTTAATTTGCAACCTGATGGAGGTCAGTATAGATGGACTAATAGACCAAGTCCCACACACCGCTAGAAGCCCAAATATTTTTTCAGAGCTAGATGCAGAAATTTTTTTTATTCAATTTGCAACCTGATGGAGGTCAGTATAGATGGACTAATAGACCAAGTCCCACACACTGCTAGAAGCCCAAATATTTTTTCAGAGCTAGATGCAGAAAAAAATTATTTTTAATTTGCAACCTGATGGAGGTCAGTATAGATGGACTAATAGAACAAGTCCCACACGCTGCTAGAAGCCCAAATATTTTTTCAGAGATAAATGAAGAAAAAAATTATTTTTAATTTGCAACCTGATGGAGGTCAGTATAGATGGACTAATAGACCAAGTCCCACACACTGCTAGAAGCCCAAATATTTTTTCAGAGCTAGATGCAGAAAAAAATTATTTTTAATTTGCAACCTGATGGAGGTCAGTATAGATGGACTAATAGAACAAGTCCCACACGCTGCTAGAAGCCCAAATATTTTTTCAGAGATAAATGAAGAAAAAAATTATTTTTAATTTGCAACCTGATGGAGGTCAGTATAGATGGACTAATAGACCAAGTCCCACACACTGCTAGAAGCCCAAATATTTTTTCAGAGCTAGATGCAGAAAAAAATTATTTTTAATTTGCAACCTGATGGAGGTCAGTATAGATGGACTAATAGACCAAGTCCCACACACTGCTAGAAGCCCAAATATTTTTTCAGAGCTAGATGCAGAAAAAAATTATTTTTAATTTGCAACCTGATGGAGGTCAGTATAGATGGACTAATAGACCAAGTCCCACACACTGCTAGAAGCCCAAATATTTTTTCAGAGCTAGATGCAGAAAAAAATTATTTTTAATTTGCAACCTGGTGGAGGTCAGTATAGATGGACTAATAGAACAAGTCCCACACGCTGCTAGAAGCCCAAATATTTTTTCAGAGATAAATGAAGAAAAAAATTATTTTTAATTTGCAACCTGATGGAGGTCAGTATAGATGGACTAATAGACCAAGTCCCACACACTGCTAGAAGCCCAAATATTTTTTCAGAGCTAGATGCAGAAAAAAATTATTTTTAATTTGCAACCTGATGGAGGTCAGTATAGATGGACTAATAGAACAAGTCCCACACGCTGCTAGAAGCCCAAATATTTTTTCAGAGATAAATGAAGAAAAAAATTATTTTTAATTTGCAACCTGATGGAGGTCAGTATAGATGGACTAATAGACCAAGTCCCACACACTGCTAGAAGCCCAAATATTTTTTCAGAGCTAGATGCAGAAAAAAATTATTTTTAATTTGCAACCTGATGGAGGTCAGTATAGATGGACTAATAGACCAAGTCCCACACACTGCTAGAAGCCCAAATATTTTTTCAGAGCTAGATGCAGAAAAAAATTATTTTTAATTTGCAACCTGATGGAGGTCAGTATAGATGGACTAATAGACCAAGTCCCACACACTGCTAGAAGCCCAAATATTTTTTCAGAGCTAGATGCAGAAAAAAATTATTTTTAATTTGCAACCTGATGGAGGTCAGTATAGATGGACTAATAGAACAAGTCCCACACGCTGCTAGAAGCCCAAATATTTTTTCAGAGGTAAATGAAGAAAAAAATTATTTTTAATTTGCAACCTGATGGAGGTCAGTATAGATGGACTAATAGACCAAGTCCCACACACCGCTAGAAGCCCAAATATTTTTTCAGAGCTAGATGCAGAAAAAAATTATATTCAATTTGCAACCTGCTGGAGGTCAGTATAGAAGGACTAATAGAACAAGTCCCACACACTGCTAGAAGCCCAAATATTTTTTCAGAGCTAAATGAAGAAAAAAATTATTTTTAATTTGCAACCTGATGGAGGTCAGTATAGATGGACTAATAGACCAAGTCCCACACACTGCTAGAAGCCCAAATATTTTTTCAGAGCTAGATGCAGAAAAAAATTATTTTTAATTTGCAACCTGATGGAGGTCAGTATAGATGGACTAATAGACCAAGTCCCACACACCGCTAGAAGCCCAAATATTTTTTCAGAGCTAGATGCAGAAAATTTTTTTATTCAATTTGCAACCTGATGGAGGTCAGTATAGATGGACTAATAGACCAAGTCCCACACACTGCTAGAAGCCCAAATATTTTTTCAGAGCTAGATGCAGAAAAAAATTATTTTTAATTTGCAACCTGATGGAGGTCAGTATAGATGGACTAATAGACCAAGTCCCACACACTGCTAGAAGCCCAAATATTTTTTCAGAGCTAGATGCAGAAAAAAATTATTTTTAATTTGCAACCTGATGGAGGTCAGTATAGATGGACTAATAGAACAAGTCCCACACGCTGCTAGAAGCCCAAATATTTTTTCAGAGATAAATGAAGAAAAAAATTATTTTTAATTTGCAACCTGATGGAGGTCAGTATAGATGGACTAATAGACCAAGTCCCACACACTGCTAGAAGCCCAAATATTTTTTCAGAGCTAGATGCAGAAAAAAATTATTTTTAATTTGCAACCTGATGGAGGTCAGTATAGATGGACTAATAGACCAAGTCCCACACACTGCTAGAAGCCCAAATATTTTTTCAGAGCTAGATGCAGAAAAAAATTATTTTTAATTTGCAACCTGATGGAGGTCAGTATAGATGGACTAATAGAACAAGTCCCACACGCCGCTAGAAGCCCAAATATTTTTTCAGAGATAAATGAAGAAAAAAATTATTTTTAATTTGCAACCTGATGGAGGTCAGTATAGATGGACTAATAGACCAAGTCCCACACACTGCTAGAAGCCCAAATATTTTTTCAGAGCTAGATGCAGAAAAAAATTATTTTTAATTTGCAACCTGATGGAGGTCAGTATAGATGGACTAATAGACCAAGTCCCACACACCGCTAGAAGCCCAAATATTTTTTCAGAGCTAGATGCAGAAAAAAATTATATTCAATTTGCAACCTGCTGGAGGTCAGTATAGAAGGACTAATAGAACAAGTCCCACACACTGCTAGAAGCCCAAATATTTTTTCAGAGCTAAATGAAGAAAAAAATTATTTTTAATTTGCAACCTGATGGAGGTCAGTATAGATGGACTAATAGACCAAGTCCCACACACTGCTAGAAGCCCAAATATTTTTTCAGAGCTAGATGCAGAAAAAAATTATATTCAGTTTGCAACCTGATGGAGGTCAGTATAGATGGACTAATAGAATGATGCTATGCCCAAAAGATTTTACTTCACTAGGTGCAGTAAAAAAATTGGTATTCTATACACAGGTGGTATATCTTGCAACACAGATAGGCTACTCCACTGACTAACACACTCTGCAATAGGCCAAAAAGGATTAGCTTTGCTAGATTCAGCCAAATGCTGTGAAAAAAACTTGCACAGCACTGGCACAGACCTGCCTGGCAAAAACTGATAGGAACTGATGTAACCTAGTCCTGAAAAGGACTCCAATTACAATTAGTCTTTACTCCCACAATCTATCTATTTAAGAGCACAGACCTGCCTGATAAAAGTCGTAGGAAATGCTGTAACCTAGTCCTTAAAAGGACTGCAATCACAACTATTCCCTACTCCCAAGCTATCTGTATATTTGTGCGAAAATTGGCTTGAAATTAACAAGGTATAGCGCACACAGCAACAGCGGTGCCGTCTAACACGCAGCTGCAGCAGTGAGAAAATGGTGGCGACGGGGAAAATGGCTTGGTCTTATAGGGCAAGGACATGTGACATACACTGCCAATGACACATGCCCTTGCTTGTGTGAAAAAAAGCACTTCGCTCCGTGTGTACGCTGCTGATAGGCTGACAGATTGCACCTCCCCACTGCAAATGCGGGAAAGAGAAAAAAAAATGGAGATCTTCATTGTTCCTGCAGAGATCCATCCCCTGCCCCTCCCCCCACCCCGCTGTACACTCAAACTGCGTATTAACATTAATTTTCATCATTACTGAGAAAAAATCCAGTTATGATTTTGGTGCACGAACAGTTATCGAACATAACCTCGAACAGCCGAATTTTTCTCAAATTGTTCGTGTTCGCCGATCGGCTCGAACACCGCCCAAAACAGCTCGAATTTGAGATTGGCGAACAGTTCGAGTAGAACAACGCTCATCTCTACTTATAACACCGCAGCCATAGAATAGACATAAAAAAACTCTTATTGCCCAGCAAGAGTATGGTGTTAGTGACGCGCCCCTGGGCCTGCTGTGTCGTGCGGCATCGCGCGCACGGGGGCTTACCCGGAGCCGGATCAGATGGGGGTAGTAGTCTTGTGGCGGTGACCCGGTCCGTGCCCAGGGAGTCAAACTGAGCGGCAGTATTTAGCAGTAGATGTTAGAATGTTCGACTACGCCACCTGTGGATTGCGGTCACGGAACCGCCGCTGCACGGCAGTCTGCTGAGGCCGGTGTTGTTTGTGCAGCTGAGAATGAGATGACTCCCCACGGGAGGAGTATGGCCTCAGGGCAGATCTGTTAGAGATGATGATGGGAGTGATGGTGCGGGTGTCCCAGTGCTGAGGGTGCAGGTGTGACGGCAGGAACACAGAGGCGGGAAGTGCAGTTTCAAAAGCTTTACTCACAGTTCTTTATCAGATCCTTGTGCACAGTAGGACCACCCGAGCCGTGCTGCGTCCACCAGGTCAGGGACTCGGCCAACTCCCAGGCGATTCCAGAGCGTGGTCCAGAGCTCCCCTCTCTTCCTTCCTACCGGCCGTCCTCACCAGGTACCCACCTATGTCCGGCTTCCTCGGGCCTTATGGGGCAAAACCTCTCTCCGGCTTTCCTGACCCTATGTGGCGTGCCTTCCTGGTGGATGTGGCGAGGGGTCGTGCCAAAGCTTGACCACGACCTCCGGTTCCTGGCTAAGGATGATTGACCTCCACCAGTTTGGGATCCGGTACCCTTCTCTGCCAACCCTTCACCCGTTTTAGTTCACTCGTGGGATCTCAGGGTTCCTTCTGCTTGCGTCTCTGGGCCTTTCCTTGTGTTCCTCTTCTTCCTTCCCTCTCTTTGCTTCAGGCCTGGCTCTGGAGCTGGGCCCAGACGGAGCCACAGCTCCCCCTCAGCCCTCTCTGGCTGAGCTCCTTTCTCCACTCCTCCAGGCTGAACAGACCCTGTCTAAAGATGGTGCCCACCTTATATACTCCCTCTGACACCCGAGCCCAGGTGACTAGCACCCAATGGGCTCCTACCTATGCCCAGAGTCCCTCCCCTATCTGCTCCTACACTACTGGGATGTTCCTCCCCCCCCACTCCAGCCAGGGACAGACGCTGTTGTACCTGCACATCTATCTGGTGGGAGTACCGTTGTTCTGTCCCCCGGAAATGGGGTGAGTGTAGTGCATGCAGCTATCTGAGCTCTGTCCCACACTCCATCCTTACCCGGGAGTGGAATACCACACCTCTGGTTTGAGGTGCAATACTCCTGTAGCAGCCGAGTCCTCGGGGTGCTACATTCCCCCCTGGTAAACCACAGCACGTCCTCGGGCTGGAAAAGAGCATAACATTACAAAACATACAAAATTTTTAAAGTACACACTAACATATAAAACATTATAAAAAACATTATCAGAAAATATAACATTACAGGTAACTTCTTATATTATAATCTTAGCAGCATAAACTTTCAATATAAAACTCCTTCATATAAAACGTTCTTGTTCTTCCGGCCACGGTGCAACTTGTGACCGGGTAAAGTGCAACAGTCACTAGTAGAAAAAAAACAGTTCCTTATAAAACCAGTAGGGGGCGCCTGAAGAAGCGCAACTATTTACAGGGTATGGCCGCTCTCAGTCCTCGGCCAGTGGGAATAGGAGAACGGCTGCTCACAGTCCTCAGCCTGATTGGGGATAGGGGCACACAGGAAACAGTTCCTTTAAACAGTTCCACACTAGTCCCAACGGGGACCACACTTCACTTAGCATATCGAATACCCATACGGGTAACTTATTTACAGTACTTTGCTTATGCTACTCCCCTTTAGTAGCGATGTCCTCCCCTTGTCTCCTCCTGAGGGTAGTCTTCAGACCCGTCCGGGTCCTCTTGATCTTCCTCATCCTGTATCTCCTTCTCCGTCAACCGGTGCACGTGAAGGGCGTATGGTCCTTTGGCACACTGGTGCCGGGTGAAGGTGACCTCATCACCTGAGTAAAGGTCACGTCCTCGGTGTCCCTCCGGCAGGTGAGACTCGACATCCCTGCGGGTGACAAAGACGTCGCCGGGGGTTCGGTGATCCCGGATAAAGCCCCAGCCATTCTCCAGCTGAAACTTTATCACAGTCCCAGTGGCGCGGGGACCGTGGGCCGTACGGGGGTTTCGTCGGGCCCGGCGTTTCTGCTCCACGCTTTGGACCTGCAGCCGTTCCTCGCGGATCCGCCTCTCTCGCCGTTCTCTCCCGAAGACCTCTAACTGCTGACGGCAGCATTCCTCACGCCGGGCTGCGTCCGCCCGCGTCTCCTGGGTGAACCCCATGAGGTTTTCACCGGTGGGGTCCCATGCAAATTGGGCCTCCTCCAGCGGGAGCGGAACAATTTTGGCGGGTGCCGGAGCCGGGATCAGAGGCTCACACAGAGGCCATTCCTTCCGGAGTCGGGGGTTGACGTACTCCGGTGGCCAAACGAAAGGCAGCCCGTCCGGGCTAGTATGCTGTGCGAACAGATCTTCACCCAGGGGTGGCACGGTGGAGGTAGAGGGCGCTGTAGGGGCAGCGGCGCCCGGGGGCGCTCGGCCTTGCGTCCAGGCCGTAGGCATCCTGTCTGGATTCAGGTATGGCGCCTTCCGGGAGGAGGGCGCTGTGGGGACCGCGGCGCCTGGGGGCGCTCGGCCTTGCGACCAGGCCGGGGGCACTTCCTCTTTTGCCGCGCTCAGGGTCAAGGGACGTGGCGTAACAGAGGGCGCGACCGCGGCTCCTGCCGCTCGAGGCCTAGTCGGGAGCAGCGGCGGTTCAGCAACGGGCGCGGTGAGTGGAACTTCGGGCTCTGCGACGGGGAGCTGGGGCAGGCTTGCGGCTACTGGGCACGGGGTGATGACGTCCCCATTACCTGCTTCCATCTCTGCGGCTCCCTCTGCGGCGTCGTCTCCGGCCTCCGTTCCTCCTGCACCATCCTCAGGGGCAGACATGCTCCACGTTGCGGGTGGGGTCTTCTGCTGGCGGGTTCCAGCCTGCTGGTGTCACGGGTGTGTTGCCACGAAGATCGTCACGAGTACACAGCCTGACTTCTCGCAGCTGACTTGTTGGTGCTTTGTGTTTTTTCGGCAGTGAAGGAGTTAATTCTCTCTCTCTCTGGGCTAGCTGAGGTCCAGCCTCGCCCAGCTGCAATCAATGCTTCTTTAGTGAGACTCCTTCATATTCCTGCAGGTCTGTTTGGGAGGTGTCGGTGAAAGCTTTTCATTCAGACTTACAGAGCGGATCGTGGTGTTTGGAGTTGCTGAGATAAGTGTATTTGGAAGTGTTTTTTCCCTTTCCTCGCTTTATCATTTATCTCCTTTCCCGTTGGTGTTCCCTCTGTTGTAGTTGTGTAGAAGTTGTATGCAAGGTGGTTTTGGTTTTTCCCTTGTACTGTCTCGTTCGTCTAAATACTGTGTGTGGGCATATTATTTCTGGTTCCCAATTGTTGTGATCGGGGTCCTTCTCAGGACTAGATTACTGAGGTGCAGGGATCCTCAGGAGGTAGGGGTTACGCTGGCGGCCTGGACCTCTGTACCTTTAACAGTACCTCCAGGTTGAGGGATTAGTCAGAGCCCCAGCTTAGGGTCAGCTTAGGCCCCCTACCTCCAGTATTCTGTGACAGTGACATTTTCACCGACCAACTTAGTTTTTCTCCAGCTACCATGGATCCAGTAGCCGGTCTAGCTCGGCAGTTGCAGAGTTTGTCCATGGGGCTGGCGGACGTTAGGTCCAAGGTTTTGCATCCTCTGGAGCAAGCCGGACCAGAACCTAAAGTAGCTCTCCCTGACAGGTTCACTGGGGGGCGGGACAAGTTTTTTGTTTTCCGGGAGGCATGCAAATTGTACTTTCGGCTGCGGCCTCGGTTATCGGGCAGCGAAGAACAAAGGGTGGGAATTGTCATCTCGCTCCTACAAGGGGACCCACAATCTTGGGCATTCTCTCTTCCCCCAAGCTCCCCGGTTCTCCAGTCAGTGGATAGTTTTTTTGCTGCTCTGGGACTCGTATATGATGACCCAGATCGGATCTCCCTTGCTGAGTCTAAGTTACGTAGGATTCAGCAGGGAGATCGTCCGGCGGAGGAATTCTGTTCGGAGTTCCGTAGGTGGGCCACGGACACCCAGTGGAATGACCCGGCTCTTAGGAGCCAGTTTTGTCATGGTTTATCCGACAAATTACAGGATGTGTTGGCACAGTATGACTCTCCCGCGTCACTGGAAGCCGCTATGGCCCTTGCCATTCGCGTTGACAGACGGCTTCGGGAGAGGTGCGGGATAACTCTACCCCCTGTAATGTCTCCACCTCCTTCAAGGTCCCCTCATATGGTGGTTCCCCTGGTCAGTCCGGAGGAGCCTATGCAATTAGGAGGGACATCATTTCGGGGAAGGGGACCGGTGGAGCGCCATAAGACAGGAAGGTGTTTCCTCTGCGGGAAAAAGGGACATTTTATTGGGGGGTGTCCATCCCGTCCCTTGCAGAGTAAAGAGTCGTCGAAAAAACTGTTGATCCCAGGTTGTGTGGTGGACGGCAATCTGGGAGTAGGTATTTCGTCCCTAGGTTCGTCTCAGTTTCTCGTACCGGCGGAGGTGGTGGTGGGTGCGAGAACTGAGAGGATATCTGTTCTTCTGGATAGTGGGGCCGGGGCTAATCTGGTTGATGCTCGGTTTGCCCGGGTTCAAGGTATGCGATTGAGTGAGTTGGCTAAACCCATCCCCATATTCTCGATCGATGCCAGGCCTCTCGGTCAGGGAAGTTTTTTGCAAGCTGTGCATGGCGTAAAACTTCAAGTGGGGGCAATACATAAAGAACTGTTGTCTTGCTACGTGTTGGAGGGTCTTCCCACTCCTATAGTGTTGGGCCTTCCTTGGTTAGCTAAGCATAACCCGGTTATTAATTGGCAAACCAGAGAGATAAGCCAATGGAGTAAATTCTGTAATAAAAACTGCATGAACACGGTCATCGGTGCGGTTACTCCTTGGGTCTTACCTCCATTTCTGGCGGACTTTGAGGATGTATTCTTGGAGAATGGGTGTCAGGAACTACCTCCTCATCGCGAGTATGACTGTTCTGTAAAACTGCTCCCTGAGGCCAAGTTACCTAAAGCTAGGTTGTATAACCTTTCTGGTCCTGAGAGGCAGGCCATGAAGGATTATATTTCTGAAAGTCTGGCTAAGGGGCATATTAGACCTTCATCTTCACCGGTGGCCGCGGGGTTCTTCTTTGTTAAGAAGAAAGATGGAGGCCTACGCCCTTGCCTGGATTTCCGTGAACTTAATCGGATTACGGTCCGAGATCCGTATCCGCTCCCACTTATTCCCGATCTCTTTAATCAGATCGTGGGCGCCAAATGGTTCTCTAAGTTGGATCTCAGGGGGGCGTACAATCTGATTAGGATGAAGGAGGGGGATGAGTGGAAGACGGCTTTTAACACTCCGGAGGGGCATTATGAGAACCTTGTCATGCCATTCGGTCTGACTAATGCCCCGGCGGTGTTTCAACACTTTGTTAATGATATTTTTCGCCACCTGGTGGGACAGTTTGTTGTCATATATCTGGATGATATCTTAATTTACTCGCCGGATCTGGTGTCTCATCAGGAGCACGTTAGACAGGTGTTACAGATCTTGCGGGATAATAAACTGTATGCCAAGTGGGAAAAGTGTGTGTTCGCCGTACAGGAACTCCAGTTTTTAGGCTTCCTGGTTTCAGCGTCCGGTTTTCGTATGGACCCTGGGAAAGTGCGGGCAGTTCTTGAGTGGGATCGGCCGGAGAATCTTAAGGCACTACAACGTTTCCTGGGGTTTGCTAACTATTACCGGAAGTTCATTCGTAATTTCTCGTCCATGGTTAAGCCTCTCACAGACATGACTAAAAAGGGGACGGATTTTTCTAGGTGGTCTGACAAGGCTTGTCAAGCATTCTCCTCCTTGAAAAAATGTTTTGCCTCGGCACCCATACTCATTCAACCTGATGCGTCTCAGCCATTCTTTGTAGAGGTAGACGCTTCCGAGGTAGGGGTGGGAGCAGTATTGTCACAGGGTTCGTCCCCTGGTAAGTGGCATCCGTGCGCCTTTTTCTCTAAAAAATTGTCGTCCGCTGAGAGGAATTACGATGTCGGCAATAGGGAACTCTTGGCCATTAAGTTAGCTTTTGAGGAGTGGCGCCATTTTTTGGAGGGGGCAGTTCATCCGGTCACCGTCATCACCGATCACAAGAACCTGCTATATCTGGAGTCCGCTAAACGTCTGAATCCCAGACAAGCTAGGTGGTCATTGTTTTTTACCAGGTTTAATTTCGTCGTTACATATCGTCCTGGGTCTAAAAATGTAAAGGCGGATGCCTTATCTCGTAGTTTCCCTGGGGCCGGGAATACGGACGACCCGATTCCTATTCTTCAGGAGGGGTGGTGGTTTCGGCAGTATGCTCTGAGCTGGAGGAGGAGATATTGGAGGCTCAGGGGGACGCCCCTGTTGGACCTCCGGGGAGACTGTTCGTTCCAGATCAGTTGCGACAAAAGGTGATCGAGGCACACCATAACTCAGTTTTTGCAGGACACCCGGGGAGTAAAGCAACTGTGGATCTCCTCTCGCGTCGGTTTTGGTGGCCTAACTTACATAAAGAGGTGGTAACTTTTGTCGCGTCCTGTGGGGTTTGTGCGCGCTCTAAGACCTCACATACCCGTCCGTCTGGGGCCCTTTTACCTTTGAAGATCCCGGAGCGTCCTTGGACTCATCTGTCTATGGACTTTATTACGGACCTCCCTCCGTCTTCGGGTAAAACGGTCATACTCGTTGTAGTGGACAGGTTCAGCAAGATGGCACATTTTATCGCTCTTCCGGCTCTCCCTAATGCTAAAACTCTTGCGCAGGTGTTCATTGGGGAGATTGTGAGGCTTCACGGGGTACCCTCCGAGGTGGTGTCTGATCGGGGGTCTCAGTTTGTGTCCAAGTTCTGGAAGGCGTTTTGTGCACGGCGGGGGATGCATTTGTCATTCTCGTCGGCTTTTCATCCTCAGACCAATGGTCAGACGGAACGTATGAACCAGAGCTTGGAGACATATCTTCGGTGTTTTGTGTCAGAGAACCAGGAGGACTGGGCTTCTTTCCTACCTCTGGCAGAGTTTGCTCTCAATAATAGGCGGAGCGAGTCCACTGGTAAGTCCCCGTTTTTTGGGGCATATGGTTTTCACCCCCAGTTTTGTACTTTCAGTAGGGGGGGCTCTTCGAGGGTTCCGGAGGAGGAACGATTTTCCTCATCTCTCGCTTCAGTATGGAGAGGGGTGCTGAAGAATCTGAATACTATGGGGAACCGATACAAACGTATGGCTGATAGGAGGAGAGTGTCTGGTCCGGACCTAAGTGTGAACGATCAGGTATGGTTGTCTACCAGGAATATTAAACTTAAGGTTCCCTCCTGGAAACTGGGTCCCAGGTTCATCGGGCCGTACAGAATCAGTTCTATTATTAATCCGGTGGCATTCCGTCTTGACCTCCCCCCTACGTTTAAAATTCACAACGTGTTTCACAGATCATTGCTTAAGAGGTATGTGGCGCCGGTGGTACCGTCACTTTTACCTCCCCCTCCTGTGGTTGTCAATGGTAACTTGGAGTTCCAGGTATCGAGGGTCATTGATTCACGCTTTAATCGCCGGTCCCTTCAGTACTTGGTTCATTGGAAGGGGTATGGTCCTGAGGAGAGGATGTGGGTTCCTGCGTCGGATATTAACGCAGACCGATTAGTTCGGGCCTTCCACACGACTCACCCGAATAAACCTGGCCCTGAGGGTCCGGAGGCCCCTCGTAGAAGGGGGGGTACTGTCACGGGTGTGTTGCCACGAAGATCGTCACGAGTACACAGCCTGACTTCTCGCAGCTGACTTGTTGGTGCTTTGTGTTTTTTCGGCAGTGAAGGAGTTAATTCTCTCTCTCTCTGGGCTAGCTGAGGTCCAGCCTCGCCCAGCTGCAATCAATGCTTCTTTAGTGAGACTCCTTCATATTCCTGCAGGTCTGTTTGGGAGGTGTCGGTGAATGCTTTTCATTCAGACTTACAGAGCGGATCGTGGTGTTTGGAGTTGCTGAGATAAGTGTATTTGGAAGTGTTTTTTCCCTTTCCTCGCTTTATCATTTATCTCCTTTCCCGTTGGTGTTCCCTCTGTTGTAGTTGTGTAGAAGTTGTATGCAAGGTGGTTTTGGTTTTTCCCTTGTACTGTCTCGTTCGTCTAAATACTGTGTGTGGGCATATTATTTCTGGTTCCCAATTGTTGTGATCGGGGTCCTTCTCAGGACTAGATTACTGAGGTGCAGGGATCCTCAGGAGGTAGGGGTTACGCTGGCGGCCTGGACCTCTGTACCTTTAACAGTACCTCCAGGTTGAGGGATTAGTCAGGGCCCCAGCTTAGGGTCAGCTTAGGCCCCCTACCTCCAGTATTCTGTGACAGTGACAGCTGGACCATCTCCCTCCTCCACTCGGCCAGCGCTTCCTGCTGTACCTGGGCCATCTTCCGGGCCAGGGCTTCCAGCGCGGTCTGTGCACGCTCCCGATCTCTGGGGAGCTGTGCCAGGATCTCCACCAGGCCTTCTGGGGTGGCAGCCTGCAACAGGTTCCGGACCACAGCGTCAGTGCTGCTCGACTCTTCCTCCATCTCCGGGTGCGATCTGTCCAGACTCCTCCAGGCCGCACCCATCTTCTCTGTTTTGTTCTCTATCCGCCCCCCTTGAGGGTGGTCCCGGGGCAACTTGGTGACAGTCAGTTCCAGGGGCAGCCCCCTCACGCTGATGGACATTTCTATCATTGCAGTCTCTGCTGGTGAGGGCGGTTTCCGCTTTTGGCGCCATTCCTGGACCTGGCCCACGATGGGAGGTGGCCTCTTGCCACCCTCTGGCACGCCCATAATGGAGTCCGCTCTGCCAGGGCGGGAAATCGTCTCAGATGGCGGGAATCGTCTCCTTATGGCGGGAAACTCCGTGGATGGTGGGAAAAGGCTGCAGATGGCGGGCAAACGGCGGGAAACGACCCGAGATGGCGTCCGATGGCGGGAACCCTCTGGAATTGGCGGGAGACTCCTTTTTACGGTAAATGTGAACTTTTCTTCAGGCACGCAGTACCCGTCGGTTGCGGGCACGTGATCCTGCCGACTACGCCAAAGTTGACGCGCCCCTGGGCCTGCTGTGTCGTGCGGCATCGCGCGCACGGGGGCTTACCCGGAGCCGGATCAGATGGGGGTAGTAGTCTTGTGGCGGTGACCCGGTCCGTGCCCAGGGAGTCAAACTGAGCGGCAGTATTTAGCAGTAGATGTTAGAATGTTCGACTACGCCACCCGTGGATTGCGGTCACGGAACCGCCGCTGCACGGCAGTCCGCTGAGGCCGGTGTTGTTTGTGCAGCTGAGAATGAGATGACTCCCCACGGGAGGAGTATGGCCTCAGGGCAGATCTGTTAGAGATGATGATGGGAGTGATGGTGCGGGTGTCCCAGTGCTGTGGGTGCAGGTGTGACGGCAGGAACACAGAGGCGGGAAGTGCAGTTTCAAAAGCTTTACTCACAGTTCTTTATCAGATCCTTGTGCACAGTAGGACCACCCGAGCCGTGCTGCGTCCACCAGGTCAGGGACTCGGCCAACTCCCAGGCGATTCCAGAGCGTGGTCCAGAGCTCCCCTCTCTTCCTTCCTACTGGCCGTCCTCACCAGGGACCCACCTATGTCCGGCTTCCTCGGGCCTTATGGGGCAAAACCTCTCTCCGGCTTTCCTGACCCTATGTGGCGTGCCTTCCTGGTGGATGTGGCGAGGGGTCGTGCCAAAGCTTGACCATGACCTCCGGTTCCTGGCTAAGGATGATTGACCTCCACCAGTTTGGGATCCGGTACCCTTCTCTGCCAACCCTTCACCCGTTTTAGTTCACTCGTGGGATCTCAGGGTTCCTTCTGCTTGCGTCTCTGGGCCTTTCCTTGTGTTCCTCTTTTTCCTTCCCTCTCTTTGCTTCAGGTCTGGCTCTGGAGCTGGGCCCAGACGGAGCCACAGCTCCCCCTCAGCCCTCTCTGGCTGAGCTCCTTTCTCCACTCCTCCAGGCTGAACAGACCCTGTCTAAAGATGGTGCCCACCTTATATACTCCCTCTGACACCCGAGCCCAGGTGACTAGCACCCAATGGGCTCCTACCTATGCCCAGAGTCCCTCCCCTATCTGCTCCTACACTACTGGGATGTTCCTCCCCCCCCCCCCCACTCCAGCCAGGGACAGACGCTGTCGTACCTGCACATCTATCTGGTGGGAGTACCGTTGTTCTGTCCCCCGGAAATGGGGTGAGTGTAGTGCATGCAGCTATCTGAGCTCTGTCCCACACTCCATCCTTACCCGGGAGTGGAATACCACACCTCTGGTTTGAGGTGCAATACTCCTGTAGCAGCCGAGTCCTCGGGGTGCTACATTAGCATCTGCCACAAACCCAATGAGGACTGTGGAAGACTAACAATAAAATTGCATGTGTTTAATAACATAGGTGTTACAGGACTGGGTGGTGGAACCTCTGTGCTTAGGTGCAAGGAGGGACCTGAGGGGCGTGACTAAGTGCCTACCCAGGTCACACGGCGGCTTAGTCGATTCCGTGAACAAGGGAGGGACCGGGCAGGTGAACCAGGTGCCACTCTGGGACCAACCTTCTGTGACAGCAGGTGACTCCCACGGGTCAGATAACAGGAGCTGACCGGTACAGCGGATGAGCACGGCAGGAAGGCTGGCGGGTGGTCCGGGTAGATAATCAGGCAGGTACGGCTGATAGCCAGACAGGTGCTTCGGGTAGGCAAGCTGGCGGGCATGGCAGGTTACTTGGCAGGTGCTCCGGGTTGGCAGGCTGGTGGGCATGGCAGATAACTGGCAGGTGCTCCATATAGGCAGGCTGGCGGGCACAGCAGGTAACTGGCAGGTGCTCCAGGTAGACAGGCTGGCAGACACGGATGGTTACTTGGCAGGTGCTTCAGGTAGGCAGGCTGGCGGGCATGGCAGGTAACAGGCAGGTGTTCCAGGTAGGCAGGCAGACGGGCACGGCAGGTAACAGGCAGGTGCTCCAGGTAAGCAGGCTGGCGGGCATAGCTGTTAGACAGACTGACGGGCAGAACTGTTAGACAGGCTGGCGAACTGGACTGACAAACAGACTGGCGGGCAGGACTGACAGGCAGCGGGACCTGAGGGCTGAGGAAAGTGTTAGCACACAAACAACAACCTTGCACAGGCACCTCCATTTTGCAGGAGGTGCCTTATATAGGAGAAGTCCTCCGGCCATTGGCCGGGGACTCTTTAGGACGGCGCACGCAGCCCGTTTAGGAGGGAGGGAGCGCGCGCGCCCCAAGCACAGTGCCCGGGAAGCTACACGCGGTGCGCGCCACAGCAGCAGGGGAGAGGGAAGACGCCGGACCGGGACCGCGGCGGTGAGGGAAACGGCGTCTCTGCCCGGCTACAGTACCCCCCCTTTATGCCCCCTCTTCTTTAGGTCTGCGAGAAATTTTTTAAGAAGATCAGGGGCTTGAATGTTCTACCTGGGTTCCCAAGACCTCTCCTCCGGGCCAAACCACTTCCAATCCACAAGAAAGAAAGTCTTTCCTCTTACCCTCTTGATGGCCAACATGTTATCTACCTCAAAGACGTTTTCAGGGGAGACTGGAGCTGGAGTGGTACCTGGATCGTCAGAGAAGGAATTAGGGACAACTGGTTTGAGGAGGGATACATGAAAGGAGGTGGGAATCTGTAAGGTGACTGGGAGTTTCAGCTTGTAAGCCACGGGATTGATTTGGTTCAGAGCCTCGAACGGACCGATGAACCGCGGACCCAAGAAGGTATCTCGAGACGGACATATTTGGAGGAAAGCCAGACCTTGTCTCCCGGATGGAATTGAGGTGGATCCAGACGTCTCTTATAAGCATGTTTCTTCATCCGCTCGGAGGGCTGAAGAAGGGCAAATCTAGTGTCTTCCCAAATAGCCAAAAATTCGCTGACAAGACGCTCTGCGGCAGGAATGTCCACTAAAGAGGAGACGGGAAATGGAATCCGGAGGTGTCGACCATAGACCACAAAAAATGGGGATTTAGTAGGAGACTCGCTCTCATGGTTGTTATAGGAGAACTCGGCCCAGGGCAGGAGCTCAACCCAATCGTTATGGTGAGCGTTGACAACATGCCGAAGAAAGCTGGTAAGGATCTGGTTAATACGTTCCACTTGATCATTGGACTGAGGATGATAAGCAGAAGAGAAATCCAAAGAGACATCCAGCAGCTTGCACGTAGCTCTCCAGAAGCGCAAAGTGAACTGAACTCCGCGATCAGACACAATGTGGAGGGCCATGAAGACGGAAGATGTGATGGATGAAGTCCTTAGCCAGCACAGATGCAGATGGAAGACCAGGCAGAGGGATGAAGTGGGCCATTTTAGAAAAGCGGAAAATGCAAAAAGGTAAAAGCTGGTGATAAAAAGCGCTAAGGCATATAAAATTCAGCAATTACTACCTTTATTAAAGTCCTTGTAAAAACACAACGCGTTTCGACAGTATGCAAGCCGTCTTCATCAGGTGAATCAGCAGCTTTTACCTTTTGCATTTTCCACATTCCACCCCTTTGGGGTTACTGGTGAGCTGCTTTAGCTTACTTTTTAATTTTAGCTCATGGACTGTTTGCCCCTCATTTTGACATCCTAGCGCTTCTTACTACCAGCTTCAACGTCTTTTTTTCATTGTAGAAAAGTGGTCAACGACCACCCAAATGACAGTACAAATGGCAGAAACAGGGAAATCCGTGATGAAGTCCATTGCAATGTGTTTCCACGGAGTGGAAGGCACAGGAAGAGGAAGGAGACGGCCGGATGGAAGATGCCTGGGAACCTTGTTACGTGCACAAGAGGAACAAGCTGCAACAAAATCCACAACATCCTTGCGCAGGGAAGGCCACCAGTAATGTCAGGCGATGAGCAGAAATGTCTATCTCTGGCCAGCATGACCGGCTAGTTTGGATGAATGGCCCCAGAGTAGAACCTTCTTACGATCCAGAACCGCTACAAAGGTCTTAACGGGTGGAAGATGAGACAGGTCAAATGGAGCAAAAGTCATTACTTTGGAGGGGTCAATGATATGTAGAGGCTCCTCCTCTTGGTCGGAAGACAGGAATGAGCAGGATAGAGAGTCAGCTTTAATGTTCTTGTCCGCCGGGCGATAATGCGGAGTGAAGCAGAATCGGGCGAAGAATAGAGACCACCTGGCCTGACGCGGATTTAGTCTTTGGGTGTTCTGTAAGTAAGTGAGGCTTTTGTGGTCAGTGTAGATGACCACTGGGTGCAGAGCCCCCTTCAGCAAGTAGCACCACTCCTCCAGTGCTAATTTGATGGCCAGCAGCTCACGATCTCCTATGGAGTAGTTGGGCTCGGACGAGGAGAAGAGCTTGGAGAAGAAGCCACAGGTTACCATTCTCCCGGACGAGAACTTCTGGGTGAGCACTGCTCCGGCTCCGGAGGAGAATGCATCAACCTCCAGGAAGAACTGCTTGTTGCAATCCGGACGGTGAAGCACAGGAGTGGAGGAGAAGGCTTGTTTAAGGGAGACGAAGGCCTCCTCCACTTTGGAAGTCCATTTCCTGGGATTTGCTCCTTTACGGGTGAGCGCAGAGATGGGAGCAGTCCGGGAGGAGAAATGTGGAATGAAGAGATGGTAATAGTTTGCGAAGCCCAGGAATCGCTGAATCGCCTTCAACCCCTCTGGTCGGGGCCACTTTAAGACAGCAGACACCTTCTCGTGATCCATCCGCAGACCAGTCTCGGAGATAATATAGCCCAGGAACGGCAGAGAGGTCTGCTCAAACAGGCATTACTCGTATTTAGCGTATAGGTGATTCTTCCGGAGCCTCAGCCGAACCTGACGAACATCCCTCCAGTGAGGGCAGATCCGGAGAGAAAACCAAGATATCGTCCAGGTACACCACCACTCAAGAATACAGGAGATCACAAAGATGTCGTTAACCAGCTCCTGGAAGATGGCTGGAGCATTACAGAGACCAAAAGGTATCACACGGCATTAGTAATGACCGTCCCGGGTGTTGAATGCCGTCTTCCTCTCTTCTCCCTGGCGGATCCGGACCAAATTGTACGCCCCACGAAGATCAAGCTTGGTGAAGATCTTCGCACCTTTAAGGTGGTCAAACTGGTCCGAGATGAGAGGCAGGGGGTGCTTATTTTTTATGGTAATCTGGTTTAGGCCCCTGTAATAGATACAGGGACGTAGAGAGCTGTCTTTCTTCTTGACGAAGAAGAATCCTGCTCCAGCAGGAGAGGTGGATTTCTAGATAAATCCCCTAGCAAGATTCTCCTCTATGTACTCAGACATGGCCTGGGTCTCAGCCAACTACAAGGGGTAGATTTGCCTGCGGGGAGGAGAAGCACCAGGTATCAGGTCGATGGGGCAATCGTACGGCCTATGAGGTGGTAGTGTCTCTGCTTCCTTTTTGTCAAAGACGTCCGCATAGGACCAGTAGGGTGCCGGCAGACCAGGTAGATTAGCCGGAGTAGACGGGGGTCGAGCAGGACCACCTGGAACCAGACAGGACTCATGGCATTCCTGACCCCAACGGAGCACTTCACCAGACCTCCAATTCAGGACGGGCTCATGTCTTTGTAACCAGGGTAGACCAAGCAAGAAGGAGTGAGAGAGACCGGCCAGCACATGAAAGGAGATCTTCTTCGAGTGCAGCATTCCCACCTGAAGGGTTACAGGCTCAGTGACAAGCAAGATGGTCTCTGGGAGAAGCTTCCCATCCACAGAGGCAACTGCCAACGGTTCAGCCAGACGTATGGTAGGAATCTGGTAACGCTCCACGACTGCCTGTTGAATGAAATTCCCAGCGGCTCCGGAATCCAGGTGGGTTGTCTCGAAGAAGCGGGTCTCACCACTGGAAATGGAAGCAGACAGCATCAAAGACAGAGAGGGTTTACTCTTGCCTAGGACGACTTCTCCGAACGGTCCTAGACATTGGAGTTTCCCGGCCTCACCGGGCAGGAACGGATCAGATGCTCTATACTGCCACAGTAGAAGCAACTCCCCTCAACGCGGCGTGTCTCCAGGCGAGATTTGACCATCTTGTTTGGTCAATCTGCATAGGCTCAGGCGAACATGCCCGGGTAATTGCTGGTTGCGAGGCTGGCCTTTGGAATGTTGGAGCGAGACGTGGAAATCTTTTCTCCCGGGAAGTCTCCTTAGCATGTTCCAGAAAACGGATGTCAATCCGGGTAGCTAATGACACCAGGTCGTCTAGGGTGAAAGGGATGTCACAACCGACTAGCTCATCCTTGATCCGTCCGGAAAGACCCTCCCAAAAAGGTGGACACCAGGACCTCATTGTTCCAGGCAAGTTCAGATGCGAGGGTTCGGAAACGTATAGCATACTGGCCCACAGTGAGACTCCCTTGCAGAGACGGAGAAGTGAGGAGGCAGTAGAAGATTTTTGTTCGGGCTCATTGAACACCTTCCGAAAGGCAGCGGGGAAAGCCAGAAGATCGGACACCAGGGGATCCCCTCTCTCCCACAGAGGGTTTAGCTATGCCAATGCCTCTCAGGTGAGGTGAGACATGATGAACGCCACCTTGGCCCGGTCAGAGGAGAACTGATGTGCCAGGAGTTCAAAGTGCAGCGTGTACTGATTTATGAAGCCCCGACATAGGACGGGGTCACCACCAAAACGTGGAGGTGCAGAGAGCTGGGGTCCAAAGCCGGGTGCCACAGCACGACTGGGTTGAGGTGCCCCCAGAGCTGGTGCCGCTCATTTAGAGACGGAAACAGTCGGGGTGGACAGCGCATCCAGGCGGGAGTTGACTGTCCGCAGATAGGACAGGATAGTATCCTGTTGGGATCTCCGGCGAGAGACCTCTTGATGTAGGTCTGAGAGCGAAGGAGCCTGGGAGCCACCGGGTTCCATGGCCTGTGAAAACTGTTATGGGACCGGGTGGTGGAACCTCTGTGCTTAGGTGCAAGGAGGGACCAGATTGGCATGACTAAGTGCCTACTCAGACTGACCCAGGTCACACGGTGGCTTAGTCGACTCCATGAACCAGGGAGGGACCGGCAGGTGAACCTGGTGTCACTCTGGGACTGACCTTGTGTGAGAGCAGGTGACTCCCACGGATCAGATGACAAGAGCTGACCGGTACAGCGAATGAGCACGGCAGGATGGCTGGCGGGTGGTCCTGGTAGATAAGCAGGCAGGTACGGCTGATAGCCAGACAGGTGCTCCGGGTAGGCAAGCTGGTGGGCACGGCAGGTTACTTGGCAGGTGCTCTGGGTTGGCAGGCTGATGGGCACGTCAGGTAACTAGCAGGTGCTCCAGGTAGGCTGGCTGGCGGGCAAGGCAGGTAGCTGGCAGGTGCTCCAGGTAGGCAGGCTGGCGGACACAGCTGGTTACTTGACAGGTGCTCCGGGTAGGCAGGCTGGCGGGCACAGCAGGTAACAGGCAGGTGTTCCAGGTAGGCAGGCAGACGGGCATGGCAGGTAACTGGCAGGTGCTCGAGGTAATCAAGCTGGCGGGCATGGCTTTTAGACAGACTGGGGGGCAGAACTGTTAGACAGGCTGGCGAACTGGACTGACAAACAGACTGGCAGACAGGACTGACAGGCAGCAGGACCTGAGGGCTGAGGAAAGTGTTAGCACACAAACAACAACCTTTCACAGGCACCTCCATTTTGGAGGAGGTGCCGTATATAGGAGAAGTCCTCAGGCCATTGGCCGGGGACTCTTTAGGACGGCGCACGCAGCCTCTTTAAGAGGGAGGGAGCGCACGGGCCCTAAGCACAGTGCCCGGGAAGCTGCATGTGCCACAGCAGCAGGGGAGCAGGAAGATGCCGGACCGGGACCGCGGCGGTGAGGGGAACGGCATCTCTGCCAGCAGGAGGCAGAGACGCCGATGCTACAACAGGGCTTCACAGGTCCTCCTGGGCTTTGACTAAACCTTGGTTACAGACCAGCTTACAATAGCACGATGAGTCCTGCAGGACAGAGGTCCTGGATTGCTGGAAGATCAAACCAATAACAGTTAGTATATGGATAAATGGGCAGAGCATTGGGATGTTTATACATTACTCATCCAGGAGCCCACGGGCATCTATTCTGACTCTCTAGATCTCTAGGCCTCAAGAGAGGGTCTGGATATTATTGAAATTAATGAATATGCAGGCTGGCAGGTAACTTCCCCTGCCATTAACAATGCTGGGCTCCTCATTAGAACCTCTGATAGGCAAGTGTGGATCATCACCCCTGTGGTGCCGATGTTAACACCACAGGGAGTCTGGGCTCTGAAATTAATGAAAGTGGCCTAAATAAATAAGTATATATATATATATATACTTATATATATATATGAAGAAAATCAAGAATTGATTTGTCATATTCACATCTAGCTCATAATCCAGGACCTTGGTAAAACTCCAGGGACTGGTAAGAACCCCTTCCCACAAGAGAGAATACTTTAGAAACTGCCTCTACACAAGTAACTAGCCCAGACATTTCATGTCGACATTTGTAGTATATATAATTTTGTTTACCAAACTTGGACTCGGCCTGGAGAAAATAAAGACCTAAAGGCGATCCCATTACCATGTGCAAAATAAATGCGGGAACAAGATGAGAATTTTTTCAGTGAAATTTGTACACCCAGACTGCACTCGTGACAGGGATCCTCTTCTATAGCTAGAGGAAACAAAGTTTCTTCCCATCACACAGGGAGATTATCTACTGTGAGGCAGTTGGACTATGGGTTCTTAATGGTAAGAACCTCAGATAAATATTCATTTTTTTTGTAGGCGCCCTGACTGCTGTAACAATAGTGAGAGTATGGGGTCTTCTGCCATATGATGATGCAGGCTGATGATGTTGATTCACAACAAAAGTACAAAGATGTGTGAGGGACTCAGGGTGGTAGTTGTGGCGAGAGGCTGCTGTGTTCCCACACCCTGGCTCTCTGACAAAGACAAATGTCCCCATTCTCCTGTGCTGTGATGTGGTGTGTAACACTCACATGTTGGTAGAAGATCTCTGCTGTCTTCAGTTCTTCCACCTCAGGAACCGCCGCACACACATTTAGGGACTTCCATTCCATTTAAAAAAAAAATAACTTTACTTGAACACTTGAAATCAACTTTATACAGCATGCAGCATTGATCACATGCTTTTCCAGGGTTACCGTCCATTGCACCGCACGTAGTGATGTTCACTATCCGTTTGCCTCGAGCTGTCCCTTTCATAGTCGACCTTTTTGGCCTATGAGACGCTCGCAGACTTGAGAGTCCCGTACTGTCGACTCAGTACTATTCCTGTCTGACTTCCCTTCCTGGAAGATTTTGAGACAAGCTTCTCTGCTGGTTCCTGCGACCGTAGGCCCTGAACGTTAAAGGAAAGTCTATTTCAGAGTATTTGACCGACGTTCCTTTGCTGCTGGACAGGCCATGCTTCTTGTGCCCCCCTGGACCTCCAATTGCTGCTCTGTTACATCTCTCTTTCTCCCTCTCACTAGAACTGCCTGCAATCAGGAAGTGTCTCAGTACTTCACTGAACCTGCTCCTCCCACACTGGAGCAGCTCCTAAACCCCTTAACTTTTTCTTAACTTATAACTGCATCTTCTCTAACCTATAGTGCCCATTTCTGCACTAAGATATACTCTACCTGCACTAACCTATACTGACCCTGTAACTGACAGTTTGTTATAACACAATCTCAGGTATAAAACAGGGTAAACCATGTGCATACAGAGGGAAAAGGTGCACGACCATCCTGGTCACCTTCTTACATTCCTCCCTCCTAAAACATAGTTGTCCCAACCATGAGAGCACCTGTAAAGACAACAATACACATTTAAAACCTTCAACACACAGTTTTATATAAAATGCACAATAGATTAATACATTTTTATCAATTCTTCTGTTGGTCAACCTTGACCTCGGTCTCACTCGGTTGGGATCCTGGAACAGAGTTCAAGTCTTGTTCTTAAGACCGACCAATTTTGGCCAAATTTAGTAGTTGCCCATATGAAAGGGCAGAGTCCTTCAACCCGGCATGCACATCGGGTCATTCAAAGAACCAGGCGGGTCTGACTGACCCTAATCCCTCCGCTGTAAGGCACTAACCACAAATGTTCAAAGTTCCTTTAAACATGGGTCAGCCTGACCCCGGTCCCCTTGCTACTGCAACCCACAAAAAATGTCTATCACAGGTCCATTGGCTAGCAAATCCTGCTCCGAGTTTACCAAACACAGGAAATACTCGTTAAGAACATAATGGCCCACTGGCCAACTTACATCAGCTCTGACAGTCCTGGAGCAGTGACTCGGCACGATCCTCGGGTTGTCCGGACAGTTTTCCCCATCCCTCCTTTTTGCTGAGTACGGTCCCTTTAAGAACCATGTGTTGCTCAATAGCTCCTTTAGCAAAGTAATACAAGAGCATAGTCCATGGAGCAGTTGCACACAGTCAATAAATGTGGGAGATTTAACTCTATTAGGGTTCAGTCCCACAATCCAGCAGGGGAATGCGCAATAGGCTCAAGAACTTGGAGGGAGGAAAACAAAGAAGAAAGATTCCTCTCTTTCAACTGTCGCCGGACTGGCCAGCACCAATTACTCTTGGTGCCATTACGGCTCCTTGCCCTTTAAGAGATGCAGAACAGTCTCATTCATTCATTTTTTTTCAGTGCAACTAGCACAACAAGACACTTTTAAAGTGGCCACTTCACTCGGGGATTCCCCTGTGACCACCATAGTGGTCCACTCCTTGGCCTTGAATATAGATGATTGTGGTCCCGGAGGATGAACTACTGGAGGAAGACCCTCCACCGTTGCTCTGGCTTCTTGTCTCCGATGCTAACAGGCTCGGGGACTCTGACCGCACGCTCCCCTGAGAGCTCCCCATTTCCTACTGCCTGCTACAAAGCATGCACCAGCCAATTTTGACCACTATTTCGGGGTGTCAGCCTGCCTTCTGTCCATATTAGTCCACTTAAAAAATCATTGAGTGCCCTGCACAAAACAGTAGTCCAAACATTTCCTACTGCCTGCTACAAAGCACGCACCAGCCCATTTTGACCACTATTTTGGGGTGTCAGCCTGCCTTCTGTCCATATTAGTCCACTTAAAAAATCATTGAGTGCCCTGCACAAAGCAGTAGTCAAAACATTTCCCACTGCCTGCTACAAAGCATGCACCAGCCCATTTATCCACTATTTTGGCTGAGACAGCTAGCTTGGCTTGTGCCATCAACATCTGAAAATCTGTCAACAAAACCCAAAATGCCAAAAAAGCTTGTTGTTAAGGGACATGGACGTGGACGTGGTGTTGTCAGTGGTGCGCGAGAAGGCACTCAGTCTGTGTCAGGTCAAAAGAAGCTTGATGCATCCACTATGTTCCTGGAAAAATTTCCCAGTCTGGAACGTAAACGTGTGTGGAAGCCAGAAGATCGAGAGCAGATTCCGTCTTGGATAGCAGACAAGGCCTCTACGCATTTGTCAGCAGCAACAAATCTTCCACGACCACACAGTCTATTGTGGATACACAGAAGGCTGGCCCATCCAATCCTGAAGCTGGTTCTCCTTCCTCCTGCCATTATCAGTCACAGGTGACATATGACCCCAAGCTTGGCCACTCCAAGGATCTGTTTGGTATGTATCCTTTGGTTGGCTCTGGCTTATCACGGTGCAGCATTGAAGAGAGACAAGAGGAGGTGGCGTGCATTGATGCTCAAGTATTTGAGGACCTACGGCCAGAAGAACGACACTTGGTGGAACGTCATTTACTGTCTCCAGAGGTGGAGGCTGATGATGATAAGTCACAATTGCCATCCGGTCAGCCTACAATGTCAACTGGGAAGGAGGATTAGATGGAAGACAAGGTGGTCGATGATGAGTCCACTGATCCAACCTGAACCGTTGGCATGCATAGCCATGACAGCAACACAGAGGAAGATCGATATGTAGCACCAACATAGGCACCAAGGGGTCGTGGTTTGCCCAGAGTGAGAATTGGGTCAACTGTTCCCAAGAGCACCCCTGCTGTGCACCAAGTCAGGGTAAGGAGGCATTCAGCTGCTCTGTGGAATTCTTTTTCTAAAAGTCCTTCAGAGAAAAACATTGTAGTCTGTAGCATCTGCCATACCAAGTTGAGCAGAGGCCAGGGCAAAGGCAACCTAAGCACCACCAGTATGCAAAACCACATGGTAGCCAAGCACCACAGTACGTGGGCAGAACACCAGGGTACCAAATCTGCATCTGCGGGTCAAACCAATGCCATGCCGCCTAAGCTATGTCCTTCAGAATCTGTTGTTCAGGAAGTAGGCGCTCATACCTTCTGCCCACAAGCTCACACACAACAAACATCAACCACATCCACTTCATTGACCCAGCAAAGCGTCCAAATTGTCTGTTCGTGAGAGCTTGGAAAGAAAGCTTAAATACCCAGCCACGCACCCACAGGCACAAATACTAAACTCACAGATCGCCAAATTGCTAGCTGTGATGTTGCCGTTTAGGCTTGTGGGAACACAGTCTTTCTGTGATCTCTTGACTGTGGCTGCTCCACGATACAGTGTTCCTAGCCGCCACTATTTTGCCCGGTGTGCCGTCCCTGTGTTACACAAGCACGTGTTAAACAATCTGCTCTCACCAATGTCGTAACTGGGAAGGTACACCTAACAACAGACACCTGGACAAGTTGTTGTGGACAGGGACAATACATTTCTGTGACGGCACACTGGGTGAACCTGGTGGAGGGTGGGACAAGGGCGCAAACGGGAACATCACACATCCTACCCACGCCAAGAATAGCGGGCCCAACTTCTGTCGCTGACATTTGTGAGGTTCTTGAGAAATTTGAGTACTGCACCAATCTTGTGAGCGGTGATCAGGCGATTATCAGCGTAACCATCCCGCTGCTGTGTCTCTTGAAACAATCACTGCATAATCTCAAAGAGGAAGCTTTGAGTGCCCAGCATGTTGGTAAGGAGCCAGATTTCCCAATGGGTGTTACTACACAGCCCAGCCAATATTCTCAGGCAACAATGGGTGATGAGGAGGATGAGGAGGGAGAGGATTTGTTTTTCTGTGATACAAGGGGACTCGTAATGCTACAGAGGGGACACCCAACCCAAGCTTCATGTCTGTCCAGGCTGAATGGGTTGAAGAGGAGGATGAGGAGGTGAGTCAGCATGAGGAAAGGATGGGTACTTTTTCTACTGTTGGGGACACAGAACATTTGCATTTTTGCAGCTTGGCCCACATGGCACAGTTCATGTGTAAGTGTCTGTGGCAAGACCCTCACGTGATACGCATTTTATCCAACAACCTATAATGGTTGGCCACCTTTCTCAATCCATGGTTCAAGGAGAAATTTCCTTCTCTTCTTTTGGAGTCACCAAAGAGTTTTACAATGGAATTGTTCAAGAGGGCCATTGTAGATCAGTTGCTGACCACATCACCCTCACTCAATGCTGGTGGCAGAGGTACCGGCTCTTTTCAACACCAAGGGCTAATGGGGAGAGACACGAACACCAGCTCCAACAATGGTGGGGGGGGAAATGTGCACAAATTGGGCAATTTTCAATAAACCAGCACAACAGCAAGGGCTATCTGTGCCTGTAACAATGCCAAGGAGGGATACGTTGCAGAACATGGTCAAGGGGTTCTTAAGTGACCATACTGCATCCTTTCTGATGCTTCAGTTCCCTTTAATTATTGAGTGTCTAAGCTGAACACTTGGCCCAACCTCTCCTTATATGCCTTGGAGGTGCTATTGTGATGTCAGAGTGTTTTCAGATCCGCTAGGGCAATCATCACTGATAGGCGCACACACCTCTCCATGGAAAATGCAAACAGACGTACTCTGATTAAATTAAAAAAGGACTGGATATCTCCACAGTTTGAAATCCCTCCAGATGACAGCAAGCCAACCTAAATTCACCAAAAATGCAGATTAATGCTACTGCTGTTAACGTCACCCCTTTCCTATACAAAACCCACTTCCATTCTTCGTCAACCATGACTCAGCCCATAGAGCTAATTTTTACAAATCCTATGCACATTGCGCAGTGGACAAACCAGGACAGTATTCCTACTCCAGCCTAACTACTATTTGTGATTGGAGGCCCTTGGGATGGTGGTAACCTACATCAACCATGACTCATCCCTTAGGGCTCATTTTTGCAAACCCCCCCAATGTGCTGTGGATAAATCTGGAATGTACAGTGGTCCTACCAAACTAATATTTGTCATTGGAGGCCCTTGTCAAAGGTTGTGCCACATTGTGACTGAGATAGGGGATGTATATTCAATAGAAATTTACACTGACCAACTGATGGCCCTCTGAAAACTTGAATTGAGGGCCACAAATACTACAATGCTCCATCGTAGATAATGTTTGACAAGGGAGACCCTTGTCATGGAGTCTCCCTGCACCTATGATACAGCCCCCAGGAGTAATTTTGCGAAATACAATGCACATTCTGCACTGTACCAAGTAGTACAGTATCCAGAAGTCTTTTCTTCCTATATAATCTGGGGAATATTGACAATCAAAATCTCTGAGCCATTTGGAGAAGCTTCTTCAACCTATCCTGGAGGGGAGCACCATATAACCTTTGTCCTTTGACTTGCACAAGTGAGATATTTGAGCTCGTCATCCAGTTGACTAGTGCAGCTTTATTTTTCCGGTTCACAGAGTTCAGCTATACCTGAGGATCGCAGGCCGCACTCACTGCAACCTTCTAGTTCTCCATGTCTCTTGGCCTTTTTCTCTGTAGTCTCTGCCCTTAAATGAGTTAAATAATAGAGTGAGGGCCCCAGAATATGAATAAGTGAGGGCACTCTCAAATGTATTGTACACAAGAGTGACCTCCAAAATCTCTAGAAAAGGGCACTTCAAAATGTATGTTACAGGGCCACACGGGGGCTCTCACCAAACTCAGCTTTCCTGCCTACTGCAGGGCCTCTGAACATTTGAATTTAGGACCGCAGTGTCACATCGTGGTGGAGGAGGAAGAGGAGGAGGGTCAAGCCCAACGCTACAATGGGCACATTGTAAACGGCTATTGAATATGTATTCCACTATCTCAGTGTCAATGATGGAGGGACCGACTAAATGTCTAAGTAACAACTGTCCCTCCAAAACGCATGTTACAGAGCCACCTGAGGCCTCTCAGGACAAAGATCATCATACCTACTAGTACGTTCTAGCTGTGCTTGTAAAGTGCTGGGGAATAGCGAACTAAAAATTATGTATGACAGAGGGACCGACAAAATGTATAAGTCAGGGCACTCCCAATTGTAAAAGGCGAAAAAAAGCCACAACAGTATGTGTGAACAAAGGCTAAAAGGGATATTTTTTTGGTTTCTCTGGTTTATTTAGCCTTATATACAAGTGATTGTGCAGGAAAAACTGTTTCTTAACCTTTTTGGCCCATTAAATGCAATTTAGGTTAGGTTTGGTAGTTGTTCTTGTGTTTCTGTAAAAGCGGCGTAATACTGCGACAAACTTATTCCCAGAAACCATATGTGAGTCAGAAATGCATGCAGGCATATTCTCCAGGCTCTTTCCATTCTCTTTCATCACTTTCCCATCCATTTAAGCCTTCTACTCAGGTCCCCAGACTCCTTTGTAGGGTCCTGCAGAAAATTACTCGCATTTCCCATTCACTTACATTGTACTCGCTATTCGGAACGAATACGCGATTATTACAAAGCACTCGTTATGAGTATAGCGATTACAAATATTACGGTACTCGCTCATCACTAGTCATCACGGGTGCCTTTACCGCCTCCTCCAGGGGCTCGATATCCCTCCGCGGGTGTGCACATGGGGACCAACCGGGTACGAATAAAAGGCCATCTTACATCAGATATTCGTGCAGATCAAAGACTCCCCAGTGGCTGCCGGATCGTTTCCGAGTCCACTGCCTGCGCCGCTGCCAATACGTGCAACCGAGGCCTCCGCGATACGACATGGTATGTAGCTGTTGCTGCCTCACTATCTCCTTCAGCAATGGCGCTGCACTGCTTAACAGGAGGGATCCTCCCATCCATGGGTGGAGCCGCCTCCACAATTTCCTCCCACTCTGACTCTGTCTCTGGGATCTTCATTGGTTGGCGGGGTTTCTTCTTTCTTCGCCATGCCCACCACAGGTGAGCACTGCTTACAGGTGATCGCAGTCTCAGCCCAGCCCGGCATCCATGCCATACAGTTTTTCACGCCGTTTTGCACTCAAAATGCCCACGATGGGCGGAGCTATAGCCAGCCTCCGCACCATCATCCGCCATCTTTACTTTCACTGAAATCTTCCCCGCATCTGTCTCTTTCTCACGAAGCATGATTTCGCCCTGCCGACTTCGCCAATTTTGTGAGGGGCTCAGGATGGTAGTTGTGGCGAGGGCCTGCTGTGTTCCCACACCCTGGCTCCCTGACAAAGACAAATGTCCCCATTCTCATGTGCTGTGTGCGTGGTGTGTAACATTCACGTTTCAGTCGCAGATCTCTGCTGTCTTCGGTTCTTCCACCTCAGGAACAGCCGCACACACATTTAGGGACTTCCATTCCATTTTATAATAAACAACTTTACTTGAACACTTGAAATCAACTTCATACAGCATGCAGCATTGATCATATACTTTTCTAGGGTTACTGTCCATTGCAGTGCACGTAGTGATATTCACTGTCCGTTTGTCCTGAGCTGTCCCTTTCATAGTCGACTTTTTTGACATATGAGACGCTCGCAGACTTGAGAGTCCCGTACTGTCGTCTCTGTACTATTCCCCTTCTGACTCCTTTCCTGGAAGATTTTGAGACAAGCTTTTCTGCTGGCTCCTGTGGACCAAACGTTAAGGGAAAGTCTATTTCAGAGTATCTGACCGACGTTCCTCTGCTGCTGGACAGGCCGTGCCCCTGGTGCCCCCCCTGGACCTCCAACTGCTGCTCTGTCTCATCTCTCTTTCTCCCTCACTAGAACTGTTGCAATCAGGAAGCGTCTCAGTTTTACACTGAACCTGCTCCTCCCACACTGGAGCAGCTCCTAAACCCCTTAACTTTTTCTTAACTTATAACTGCATCTTCTTTAAGCTATAGTGCCCACCTCTGCAATAAGCTATACTCTACCTGCACTAACCTATACTGACCCTGTAACTGACACATCAGACAGTTTGTCATAACACAATCTCAGATATAAAAAAGGGTATAACATTATGTGCATACAGAGGGAAAAGGCGCATGACCGTCTTGGTCACCTTCTTACAGAGGGTCGAGGTACCCTCCTTGATAAATATAATATTACAGACTATGTGACTAGAATCTTTAACAGGAGGATGATCAAGGAAACTAGACCGATCACCGTACGTGAAGTTGGGAAGCATTCTTTCCCCCAACATGATTAGCATCTATCTCATAGGTTTAACTACTCCCGCAACAGTAGTATGTCATGTTATAGGATGAACTCAATAAACATATGTCTCCCTTCAACCACAACTCCGATTACTTAAAGGCAGCAGCTGAATTGAAATCCCTGTTCCAAAACAGAATACTAGGCCAATCACAGCATAGTTATTCCTCTGGCTAAACTCAGATGCAAAGATTGGGGCAAAGGAAGCTGGATCTAGGTCCAGAAATACAAAGATTCTATAACCAGAATCGAGGCCAGAGGCAAAGTGTGAAAAGGTAGGCTGGAGACACAAGGTACGAAGCACGATGAAAGCGTCCCAAGGCATAAGCCATAGGCATAGAGCCACAGCAAAAAGCCACCAGTCCACAGGCACAAGGTCACAAAGGCACAAAGCCACTGAGGCACAAGGCCACAGAGGCACAATGAGAAATTATGAAGTACAATGAGGTACTATGAGATACAGAGGCACTATAAAGTACAATGAGAAAACATGAGGCCCAGAGGCACTATAAAATACAATGAGCAACCTGAGGCACAAAGCACTCTAAGGTGCTATGAGTCACCATAAGGCACAAAGAGTCACACATCACAATGATGTACTATGATGTTTCATGAGGCACAGAGGCACTACAAAGCACAGACTAGAGCCGTGTTTGAAGGCGCTAGACAAGTGACTAGACTCTTTCAATCAGGAGAGTAATTAATGTGAACTCAGAATAAACCTCCTATATATGAGTAATACACCTCAGTTGTCAGACTAGCACCACTTGAAGGAGCCACTTTAATGAGGCTCAGCTCGAGGGCAGACTTCATGGAGGCAATGTGCTGAATTAACACCATGTGTCCTTTAGACTGATACTGGTCTGCAGACAACAGTGAAGCATGTGTTTATTAAACCATACAGAGAGACAAACATTCTTGGCATAAGTCAAACTGTGGAGCCCAATCATGACGCCCTGTGCAGCTATGACATGCAACTAACTGAAGTCAAACTTTAGCACATGGGGCTCTAGGCCCAGCTTTGGCATAAGACATGAGACTAGTAACTGTCCAGAGGCCTAGCCCCATGCACTTACCTGTGCTGACTCCACACCCATTAGATCAACAGGGGGAGCGGGTAATGCCAAAAGCCCATCATGAGGGAAGCGGCGTCACATCGGGAATGTTGCACAGGCTGGCTGCTGCCTGAGGGACCTCTGCCCAGAGAGGTGTTGGCCCCAGACTGCTTGACAGAGGGAAGGGAAAGCCGAGACCCCCCCCCCGATTCCCCCGAGTCTGTAAAACGAAGCTCCACCTTGAAGCGCATGCAGCTTGATGCCTAGAGCCCTCCACTGAGGGAAGTGGCAAAGCCAGGAGTCACTTCCCACTCTACTGACTTGGCTAAGGGACCCCCGCCCAGTGAGGCATCAGCCCAGAGCCTCTTCAGAGAGGAAAGGGAAGAGATCGATCCTCTCCGATCCCCCTGAGCTCCCAGGTTATCTTCGCTCTGATGCGCATTCCCCTCCGGCATCTGTCCTGCAAGGGACAGGAAAAAACACTGGAGGGTGGAGGAGGGAGGGGCCTTTTAACCTCTCTGTGATCCTGTCCCGTTATAGGTCAAGGAATGAGTACCTCAAGGAATGACTACCTCCTAGTGTGCTTTCCTGAGGGGTGTACTGGAAACATGCAATTTTAATTCAAATGCAGCAGTACAAATGCCAGCCACAAGTCACTGATCAATCACACTAACTCTGGCACTGTTGCGTGCACGTCTCCTATCTATATCTCCCCCCCCCCCCCCAATCAAATGGATTATTAGCAAACTACACTATCTATTTTCTTCAGTGATGCAGTTGTACAACACGTTAATGTCTGAAGCTTTTCTCTATTGTTTTAGGACTTTCTCATACTATCTCGATTCCTGAACTGTGAGTGTAGCACCCTGAGGACTCGGCTGCTACAGGGGTATTACACCTCAAGCCAGAGGTGTGGTGTTCCACTCCCGGGTAAGGATGGAGTGTGGAACTGAGCTCAGTTAGCTGCATGCACTACATACATCCCATTTCCGGGGGACAGAACGACGGTACTCCCACCAGTTTATGTGCAGGTACGACAGCGTCTGTCCCTGGCTGGAGTGGGAGGGGGGTGGAACATCCCAGTAGTGTAGGGGCAGATAGGGGGAGTAGTCTGGGTAAAGATAGGAGCTCATTGGGTGCTGGTCACCTGAGCTCACACATAGAGGGAGTATATAAGGTGGGCACCATCTTAGAACAGGGAGAGAGTTTAGCCTGAGGAGCAGAGCAGAGGAGCTCAGCCAGGAGGGCTGACAGGGAGCTGTGGCTCTGGCTGGGCCCAGCTCCAGAGCAGAGCCTGCAGAGAGAGAGAGAGGAGTGAGAAGGATCCAGAGAGGAAACAAGAAGGAACCCCAAGATCCCAGAATAAGGACAGAAGGGTGAAGGGTTGGCGGACAAGGGTACCGGATCCCAAGCTGGCGGAGGCCCAAAACGAACCTTAGCCAGGAACCGGAGGTCGTGGTCAGGATCTGCCACGACCCTCACCAAATCCACTAGAAAGGCACACCGAGTATAGGGTCAGGGAGCCCAGAGGAGGCTTGACCACAAAGAGACCCGAGGGAGCCGGCCAAAAGTGGATCCCTGGTGGGAACGGCCAGAGGAAGGGAGAGTCAGAAAGGAGCTCAGGACCACGCTTCAGAACTGCCTGGGGGTTAGCCGAGTCCAGGACCTGGTGGACGCAGCACGGCTTGGGTGGTCACTCAAGGCCAGAGTGACCAAAAGAACACCAGTAAGTAAAAACCCTGAACTGCATCTCCTGACTCTGAATCTTCTTTTTGCATCATCACAACCCCCATCATCTACACCTGCTGCCCTGAGGCCATACCCCTCCCGTTGGGGGTTATACCATCACTGCTGCACATATACCACCGGCCTCAGTGGACTGCTCTGCAGCGGCGGCTTCAAAGCCGCACTCAACGGGTGGCGTAGTCGACAATCAAGTTAACATCTACTGCCTTAGACTGCCACTTAGTTTGACACCCTGGGCACGGACCGGGTCACCGCCACAAGGACTACTACCCCTATCCAGATCCGGCTCCGGGTATCCCCTGAACATGGCCCAGGGGGCGCGTCAACTTTGGCGTAGTCGGCAGGATAACGTGCCCGCAACCACCGGGTACTGCGTGCCTGAAAAAGAGACTTTTAAAACTTACCATCCGTGAAGTTTTCCCGCCATCCGGTGCCATCTTCAGCCTTCTTCCCGCCATCGGTGAAGATTCCCGCCATCCCCGGAGTTTCCCGCCACTGGGAGACGATTCCCGCCATTTCAGAAGATTTCCCGCCCTGGCAGAGCGGACGCCATTATGGGCGTGCCGGAGGGTGGCAAGAGGCCACCTCCCATCGTGGGCCAGGTCAAGGAATGGCGCCAAAAGCGGAAACCGCCCCCACCAGCAGAGACTGTGATGTTAGAGATGTCCATCAGCGTGAGGGGACTGCCCCTGGAACTGACAATCACCAAGTTACCCCAGGACCGCCCTCAGTATGGGCGTATACAAAACAAAAGAGAGAAGATGGGAGCAGCCTGGAGGAGTCTGGAGGAGCCGTACCCGGAGATGGAGGGAGAGTCAGGCAGCACCGACCCAGTGGTCAGGAGCCTGTTGCAAGCGACAACCCCAGAAGGCCTGGTGGAGATCCTGGCACAGCTCCCCCGAGACCGGGAGCGTGCACAGACCGCACTGGAGGGCTTGGCTCAGAGGATGGCCCGAGTGCAGCGGGACGTACTGGCCGCATGGAGCAGAGAGATGGCCCAGCAGGCTGGAACCCGCCAGCGAAGCACGCCACCCGAGACGAGGAGTCAGACCGCCTCTGAGGATGGCGCAGGAGGAATCAAGGCCGGAGACGACGCCGAGGAAGGAGCTAAAGAAACGGAGGCAGGTAAAGGGGACGTCACTACCCCGAGCCGAGAAGCCGTGAGCCTGCCCCAGCTCCCCGTCGCAGAGCCCGAAATTTCCCCTGCCGTGCCCGTCGTTGCACCGTCACCGCTCCCGACTAGGCCTCAAACAGAAGCCGCGGCCGCGCTCCCCGTGACTTCACGCGCCTCAAATCAGAGTGCGACCAAACAGGAAGCGCCATCGGCCTGGTCGCAAGGCCGAGTACCCCCGGGCGCCGCAGTACCAACAGCGCCCTCTACCTCTGCTGAGTCACCGGCCTGGTCGCAAGGTCAAGTAACCCCGGGCGCCGCCGTCTTCACGGTGCCCTTTACGTTCAGGGTGCCCCAAGCCTGGTCGCAAGGCCTGGTAAACCTGGGCGCCGCTACCACCACCGCGCCCTCAACTTTCACTGTGCCGCACCTGGGTGAGGACTTGTTTGCCCAGCACACTTGCCCGGATGGGCAGCCCTTTGTGTGGCCACCGGAGTTCCACCATCCCCGACTCCGGAAAGAAAGACCCCTGGATGAGCCCCTAATCCCGGTTCCGGCGCCCGTCAAGATGACCCCGCTCTCGTTAGAGGAGGCGCAGTTTGAGTGGGACCCCGCAGGAGGACGTCGCCACTGATGTACAGTAGGAGAACTGTAAAATAGTTACCCGTTAGGGTACAGGAATTGTTACCATTATAGTCCCCGTTGGGACCAGTGAACTGTTCCAGTGTGTCCCATCTCCCCACAGGCTGAGGACTGTGAGCAGCCATCCCTTCTTCCCACTGACCGAGGACTGAGAGCGGTCATTCCTTCCCTTTTCCCCCACTGGTCGAGGACTGAGAGCGGCCATATCCCCTTGTATATAGTTGCGCTTTCTAAGGCGCCCCCTACCGGTTTTATAGGAAACTGTTTTTCTTGAAGAGACTGTTGCACTTTACCCGGTCACAAGTTGCACCGTGGTCGGAGGAACAAGAATGTTTACTATGAAAAGTTTTATGCTGATGATATATATAATGTTTTATATGTTTATGATGTTTTTGAAAAAAATTTGTATGTTTGTGATGTTTTTATTCTTTTACAGCCCGAGGACGTGCTGTGATTTACCAGGGGGGAATGTAGCACCCTGAGGACTCGGCTGCTACAGGGGTATTACACCTCAAGCCAGAGGTGTGGTGTTCCACTCCCGGGTAAGGATGGAGTGTGGAACTGAGCTCAGTTAGCTGCATGCACTACATACATCCCATTTCCGGGGGACAGAACGACGGTACTCCCACCAGTTTATGTGCAGGTACGACAGCGTCTGTCCCTGGCTGGAGTGGGAGGGGGGTGGAACATCCCAGTAGTGTAGGGGCAGATAGGGGGAGTAGTCTGGGTAAAGATAGGAGCTCATTGGGTGCTGGTCACCTGAGCTCACACATAGAGGGAGTATATAAGGTGGGCACCATCTTAGAACAGGGAGAGAGTTTAGCCTGAGGAGCAGAGCAGAGGAGCTCAGCCAGGAGGGCTGACAGGGAGCTGTGGCTCCGGCTGGGCCCAGCTCCAGAGCAGAGCCTGCAGAGAGAGAGAGAGGAGTGAGAAGGATCCAGAGAGGAAACAAGAAGGAACCCCAAGATCCCAGAATAAGGACAGAAGGGTGAAGGGTTGGCGGACAAGGGTACCGGATCCCAAGCTGGCGGAGGCCCAAAACGAACCTTAGCCAGGAACCGGAGGTCGTGGTCAGGATCTGCCACGACCCTCACCAAATCCACTAGAAAGGCACACCGAGTATAGGGTCAGGGAGCCCAGAGGAGGCTTGACCACCAAGAGACCCGAGGGAGCCGGCCAAAAGTGGATCCCTGGTGGGAACGGCCAGAGGAAGGGAGAGTCAGAAAGGAGCTCAGGACCACGCTTCAGAACTGCCTGGGGGTTAGCCGAGTCCAGGACCTGGTGGACGCAGCACGGCTTGGGTGGTCACTCAAGGCCAGAGTGACCAAAAGAACACCAGTAAGTAAAAACCCTGAACTGCATCTCCTGACTCTGAATCTTCTTTTTGCATCATCACAACCCCCATCATCTACACCTGCTGCCCTGAGGCCATACCCCTCCCGTTGGGGGTTATACCATCACTGCTGCACATATACCACCGGCCTCAGTGGACTGCTCTGCAGCGGCGGCTTCAAAGCCGCACTCAACGGGTGGCGTAGTCGACAATCAAGTTAACATCTACTGCCTTAGACTGCCACTTAGTTTGACACCCTGGGCACGGACCGGGTCACCGCCACAAGGACTACTACCCCTATCCAGATCCGGCTCCGGGTATCCCCTGAACATGGCCCAGGGGGCGCGTCATGAGCTTTGATGACCATTCACTATCCTAAATCACTGTAAAATGGCTGCTGCATTTCCTGCTTCTGCTTTTATACAGGTTATGTTAGTCTCTCCAGATTGACTGTGCTAAATCATGTGACTCACAGGCTGAACATTATTATGGAGAAGCCCACATATTTGTACTTTAGGTCATGTGAGCCTTCTCTATTGATAGAATATTCTGATGATTTTCTTCTGCCATATGCACCAGCAATGTTCATTCACAGTTTCACATCACTGAGCTGTCTGCTGCAGGAATCAAACAGCTCAGCTTGTTTCAGCTCTGCTGAGCCTAATTTTAACAAACACCATTTTGGAGAATTTCAGGACAGTTGAGCCCTTCTGAAACCAGCAAACAGAGCATTGATGTAAAAACACATAAGCAGCTTTACTGATGTAAATGGCAGAAGATAAAATTATGCTGGCAATGTTTTGTTCAGGAGCATACAATGCAGAGAAGCATAGAGTGATTAATTCAATTAGATTTGTTTGATAATATCTGTGGTGAATATCTGCAGTTGAGTCATCAACTCAGAGGTGGGGCTAGTAATGAACAAATGGGAGAGTAGAGAGGTCTGCAGACTGATGAGAAGCAGGGTGCTGCTTTTAAATGTAATTTTAGGAGTGTAAGAATAGGACCGACCATTCATATATGTGAAGCTTGATGTACAGCAGGACAGATAGACATAAAAAAAAAGAAAAAGAAAATACAAGAAAGAAATGTTATGGGGCTTAGTTTAACAATCAGTTTGCATTTACTGTGCTTCATGAAAAATAAAGGGGTTGTGGAAATAACCCTTTAACTGTATGGGCTACAGCATAACATTAAAGGGAACTGTTATGCTGGATAATACTGTACTGAAAGTGCGGCAACTGGTAGAAAATTCACTTTATGCCTCCCGGGAGCCACCTGGCACACATAAATGTATGGCTAAAAACACGCATCACCCTGATGGAATAAAGTTAACTTTCACTTGGGTACCTCACTTTTAATACAGTTGCTTAAAGAGAACCTGTCATGTCCTAGTTACTATCATCACTGCCCCCATTGGTGCAATGTGCATCACTAGCAAGCTGTTTTCATGAAAATCGGTGGTAGTATAATGCTTCACTAACGTTTTATATACTTTGTCCTACCTTCTCGAATTTAGTCATAGGGGTGTGATTCTCAGATTCAGTCATGGGCGGCGCAGCATTCAGTCAGTGCTGGCGCCACCCATGACATTTGAATACTGCTCCTGGCAAACGTCGGGCCACTGGTCCGGCGCCTGCGCACTGTGACTGTGATTACCAGCGTCAGCGCGCATGCGCTGTGACCTGTGGCTCCCGGGGCATGCGGTGACTGCAAGATACATTGACTGCGCATGCGTCAGGAGCCACAGGTCACAGCGTGTGCGCACTGAAGCTGGTAATAACACAGCCTCAGTGCGCACGCGCCGGACCAGCGGCCCGACGTATGCAAATGGGCATGTGCCCCACAAACATAGCGCTTGCCAGGAGCAGTACTCAAATGTCATGGGTGGTGCCAGCACTGACTGAATGCGGCAACCGCCCATGACTGAATCTGAGAATCACACCCTACCACCGATTACGAGTAGGTAGGACAAAGTACATAAAACATTAGAAAAGCATTATACTACCACCGATTTTCATGAAAACAGCTTGTTAGTGATGCACACTGTATCACTAACAAAGCAATGGGGGCAGTGTACATAGCAACTAGGACGTGACAGGTTCCCTTTAAAATAAGCACTCTTTTGATACATTTTTTATTCATCTTTAAAGCATTTTTACTTGCGTTTTTTTCCCATTCATTTGTATGGGTGAAAAACGCTGAAAGAATTGACTCGCTGCAGTTATGCAAAAACACTTTCATAGTTTGAATCCGCAAGGAAAAAATAAGCAACATGTGCACAACATTTTAGAAATCTCATTCATTTGCTGTATGTAGCATCGGCGTCTCTGCCCCGTTCTAGGCAGAGACGCCGTCCCTCTCACTTCCCCGCTCCTGGCGCGGCGTCCTCCAGCGCTGCTCTCCCCGCTGCTTCCGGCACGCGCTCCTTCCCCGGCAGTGTGCTTAGGGCGCGCGCGCGCGCGCTCCCCCTCTCTTAAAGGGACCGCGCGCGCCGTCCTAAGGAGTCCCCGGCCAATTGCCGGAGGACCTCCCATATAAAAGGCACCTCCTCCAAAATGGAGGTGCCCGAGCAATGTTGTAGCTCTGTTCACTATTCTGCTTCAGCCCTCAGGTCCCGTTGCCAGTTACCTGCCAGATTCCTGCCAGTCTGCTGTCTAATTCCTGCCTGATATCCTGCTACCTGCCTGCTAGCCTGAGGTCCGACGGTCTGCCTTCCAACTTCTGTCAGTCTGTCTAAGGACCAGCTTGCCCGCTCACCTGGGAGCACACATCTTCTACCTGCCTGCTTGCCTGAGGTCCGACGGTCTGCCTTCCAACTCCTGTCAGTCTGTCTAAGGACCAGCTTGCCCGCTCACCTGGGAGCGCTCATCTGCTGCCTGTCTGCTAGCCTACCAGGAGGCTCTGCCGCCACAGGTCGTACCAATCCTTTACCCAGAGACTGCCCCGGTCACTTGCCGTGACCTCCTGCCCGTTCATCCAGAGACTGCCCCGGTCACTTGCCGTGACCTCCTGCCTGTTCTTCCAGAGACTGCCCCGGTCACTTGCCGTGACCTCCTGCCCGTTCATCCAGAGACTGCCCCGGTCACTTGCCGTGACCTCCTGCCCGTTCATCCAGAGACTGCCCCGGTCACTTGCCGTGACCTCCTGCCCGTTCATCCAGAGACTGCCCCGGTCACTTGCCGTGACCTCCTGTCCGTTCATTCAGAGACTGTCCCAGTCACCTGCTGTGACTGCCTGCCCGTCTACCCTGGTCGCCACCCGCTCCCTTACAAGGACCGCCCCCTTGTATAGTAGCTCAGAGGTTCCGCCTCCCAGACCCGTTACAGTTTGCTCGGGCCATGGAACCCGGTGGCACCCAAGCTCCCTCGCTCTCGGACCTGTGTCATGAACTGTCCCGTCAGAGGTCCCAATAGGAGTCCATCCTGGGTCACCTGCGGAATGTCAATTCTCGCCTGGACACTCTGACTGCTCTGCCTGCAACCACCGCCAGTGCCATGACTCGCAATCCGGCAGCTCCACTGCCCATTAATAACATGGTATCCTACTCCGGACCCCGGCTTTCTGCACCTCCTCGTTTCGGAGGCGACTCCGCCCAGGCTCGGGGCTTCATAAATCAGTGCACCCTGCACTTTGAACTCCTGTCTCACCAGTTTAACTCCGACCGGGCCAAAATTGCCTTCATCATGTACCATCTCACCGGAGAGGCCCTGGCCTGGCTAAATCCTCTATGGGAGAGAGGAGACCCCCTGGTGTCCGACTTGCCTGCCTTTCTCACGGCTTTCCGGAAAGTCTTCGACGAACCCGGACGGAAGACCTCATCCGCATCATCTCTGCTACTCCTCCATCAGGGAAGTCTCACCGTGGGCCAATATGCCATACGGTTCCGTACCCTTGCCTCGGAGCTGGCCTGGGATAATGACGCTCTGGTTTCCGTCTTCTGGGAGGGTCTGTCCGGCCGTATTAAAGATGAACTTGCCGGTCGGGACATTCCTACCACTCTCGATGACCTAATAACTCTTGCCACCCGGATTGACCTGCGGTTCCAGGAGCGTGCCAAAGAGGTCACCCGTGAGAGGAGGTTTCCACGTCTAGCTCCTACTTTTCAGAAACCCGTCACTCCCTCCGTCTCTCCTCAGCTACACTCTCCTGAGCCTATGCAGGTCGACCAGACCAAGATGGTCGGTTCTCGCCAAGAATCTCGCCGAGCCGAGGGAAGCTGTTTCTATTGTGGCAGTATGAAGCACTTCATCCGTTCCTGCCCGGAAAAGCCGGGAAACGCCAGTGTCTAGGACCACTCGGAGAGGTCGTACTAGACAAAAGTAAGCCCTCTCCGTCTCTGACCTTACCGGTCTCTATTGCTTGGGGAGAAAACCGTCTCTTTGAACTCGCCCATCTGGATTCTGGAGCTGCTGGAAACCTCATCTCCCAGTCTCTGGTAGAGAGATACCATATTCCCACCAAGTCCCTGGCTGAACCATTGTCAGTCACCTCCGTGGATGGAAGACTTCTCTCGGAGACCATCTTGCTCGTCACCGAACCCATAACCCTGCAGGTGGGAATGCTGCACTCTGAGGAGATCTCATTCCATGTGCTGTCCGGACTTTCTCACTCCCTGTTGCTAGGTCTACCTTGGCTCCAGACACATGAACCCGTATTGAACTGGCGGTCCGATGAAGTACTCCGATGGGGTCCTGACTGCCATAGGACCTGCCTGGTCTCGGTCCGTCCACTTTGCCCTCAGCCTACTCCAGCTAACTTACCTGGTCTCCCGGCTCCCTACTGGCCCTATGCGGACGTCTTCGGTAAGAAGGAAGCTGAGACGTTGCCACCCCATAGGCCATACGATTGCCCGATCGACCTGGTACCTGGCACCACTCCTCCCCGTGGGCGTATCTACCCGTTGTCTGCAGCCGAGACCCGAGCCATGTCTGAGTACATTGAAGAGAATCTGGCTAGGGGATTTATCCGAAAATCTACCTCCCTGGCTGGAGCCGGATTCTTCTTTGTCAAAAAGAAAGACGGCTCGCTACGTCCCTGTATTGACTACAGAGGACTCAATCTCATCACGGTAAAAAACAAATATCCCCTGCCACTCATCTCCGAATTGTTTGACCGTCTCAAGGGCGCCAGGATCTTCTCCAAGCTGGATCTACGAGGAGCGTATAATCTGGTCCGTATCCGTCAAGGAGACGAGTGGAAGACGGCATTCAATACCCGGGACGGTCACTACGAGTACCTTGTGATGCCCTTCGGTCTCTGTAATGCTCCCGCGGTCTTTCAGGAACTAGTCAACGACATCTTCCGTGACCTCCTGTACTCCTGCGTAGTGGTATACCTGGACGATATCTTGGTCTTCTCTCCGGATCTCCCCACACACCGGAGGGATGTTCGTCAGGTCCTGCTTAGGCTTCGGCAGAACCACCTTTACTCCAAATACGAGAAGTGCCTCTTCGATCAGACCTCCCTTCCGTTCTTGGGCTATGTCATCTCCCAAACAGGTCTGCAAATGGATCCCGAGAAGCTCTCTTCCATTCTAAAATGGCCTCGTCCTGAAGGTTTGAAGGCGATACAGCGATTCCTGGGCTTCGCTAATTATTATCGTCTTTTCATCCCACACTTCTCGTCTCGGACTGCTCCCATATCTGCACTTACCCGTAAGGGGGCTAACCCCAGGACATGGTCGCCTGAAGCCGAGGAGGCCTTCCTTTCCCTAAAGAAAGCCTTCGCCTCTGCTCCCATCCTGCACCGTCCGGACTGTAATAAACAATTCTACCTGGAGGTTGATGCCTCCTCCTCCGGAGCCGGAGCGGTGCTCACCCAGAAGTCTTCTACTGGGAGAATGGTAACGTGCGGCTTCTTCTCCAAAATCTTCTCCTCATCGGAGCGCAACTACTCCATTGGAGACCGGGAATTGATAGCCATCAAATTGGCACTGGGAGAGTGGCGCTATCTGCTTGAAGGGGCTCTCTACCCGGTAATTATCTACACGGATCACAAAAACCTGGCATATCTCCAAAATGCCCAGAGACTCAATCCTCGCCAGGCCCGGTAGTCGTTGTTTTTTGCCCGCTTCGACTTCATTCTTCATTTCCGTCCGGCGGACAAGAACGTCAAAGCTGATGCCTTGTCCCAGTCCTTCCTGTCCTCCGATCAAGAGGAGGAACCTACGCACATCATCGACTCCTCCAAGGTGATGAATGTGGCCCCCTTGGATCTGACTCGTCTTCCACCCGGTAAGACGTTCGTAGCTGTGCCAGATCGGGAGAGGGTTCTTCGCTGGGAACATTCTTCTAAACTAGCTGGCCATGCTGGCCAAAAGAAGACCTTCCAACTTATTACCCGGCATTACTGGTGGCCTACCCTGCGTAAGGACGTGGTAGACTTCGTCGCGGCCTGTTCTTCCTGTGCCCGTAACAAAGTTCCCCGACATCTACCTGCCGGCCATCTCCTGCCCCTTCCCGTACCTGCTGCTCCTTGGCAACACATCGCTATGGACTTTATCACCGACCTTCCAGTTTCTGCTGGTTGTACTGTCATTTGGGTTGTCGCTGACCGTTTTTCTAAGATGGCCCACTTCATTCCCCTGCCTGGTCTTCCGTCTGCACCCGAGCTGGCTAAAGACTTTATCCGCCACATCTTCCGTCTCCATGGTCTGCCCCTCCACATCGTGTCGGATCGTGGGGTTCAGTTCACCTCTCGCTTCTGGAGAGCCACATGTAAGCTGCTGGACATTACCCTGGATTTCTCCTCCCCTTACCACCCTCAGTCCAATGGTCAAGTGGAGAGGATCAATCAGATCTTGTCCAGCTACCTCCGGCACTTCGTTGATGCTCACCACTCGGACTGGGTGGATCTCCTACCATGGGCCGAGTTCTCTTATAACAACCATGAGAGCGAGTCCTCTTCCAAATCCCCGTTCTTTATAGTCGGTGGCCAACATCCCCGGATTCCACTTCCTGTCTCCGTTTCTGTGGACAACCCTGCTGCGGAGTCTCTTGTCAGCGAATTTTCTACTATTTGGGAGAGCACCAGGTCCGCTCTTCTTCTCTCCTCTGAGCGGATGAAGAGATATGCTGATAAGAGACGTCTGGATCCGCCCCAATTCCATCCGGGAGACAAGGTTTGGCTCTCATCCAAACATGTGCGGCTCAAAGTACCCTCCTACAAGTTGGGTCCTCGATTCATCGGCCCCTTCGAAGTCCTCAGGCAAATTAACCCTGTGGCCTACAAATTAAAACTCCCGGCCACCCTACGGATTCCCAACTCCTTCCACGTATCTCTCCTCAAACCCGTTGTCTTTAACTTTTTTTCCAAAAATCCAGGTGCCCCTCCTGCTCCGGTTTCCGCTGATGACATCTTTGAGGTAGAGAGTATTCTGGCCTCCAAGAGGGTAAATTGGAAGGGGTTTGGTCCTGAGGAGAGAACTTGGGAACCCAGGGAGAACATCAACGCCCCGCTTCTTCTTGAGAAATTTCTTTCTGGCCAAAAAAAGAGGGGGCCTAAAGGGGGGGGTACTGTAGCATCGGCGTCTCTGCCCCTTGCTAGGCAGAGACGCCGTCCCTCTCACCTCCCCGCTCCTGGCGCGGCGTCCTCCAGCGCTGCTCTCCCCGCTGCTTCCGGCACGCGCTCCTTCCCCGGCAGTGTGCTTAGGGCGCGCGCGCGCGCGCTCCCCCTCTCTTAAAGGGACCGCGCGCGCCGTCCTAAGGAGTCCCCGGCCAATTGCCGGAGGACCTCCCATATAAAAGGCACCTCCTCCAAAATGGAGGTGCCCGAGCAATGTTGTAGCTCTGTTCACTACTCTGCTTCAGCCCTCAGGTCCCGTTGCCAGTTACCTGCCAGATTCCTGCCAGTCTGCTGTCTAATTCCTGCCTGATATCCTGCTACCTGCCTGCTAGCCTGAGGTCCGACGGTCTGCCTTCCAACTTCTGTCAGTCTGTCTAAGGACCAGCTTGCCCGCTCACCTGGGAGTGCACATCTTCTACCTGCCTGCTTGCCTGAGGTCCGACGGTCTGCCTTCCAACTCCTGTCAGTCTGTCTAAGGACCAGCTTGCCCGCTCACCTGGGAGCGCTCATCTGCTGCCTGTCTGCTAGCCTACCAGGAGGCTCTGCCGCCACAGGTCGTACCAATCCTTTACCCAGAGACTGCCCCGGTCACTTGCCGTGACCTCCTGCCTGTTCTTCCAGAGACTGCCCCGGTCACTTGCCGTGACCTCCTGCCCGTTCATCCAGAGACTGCCCCGGTCACTTGCCGTGACCTCCTGCCCGTTCATCCAGAGACTGCCCCGGTCACTTGCCGTGACCTCCTGCCCGTTCATCCAGAGACTGCCCCGGTCACCTGCTGTGACTGCCTGCCCGTCTACCCTGGTCGCCACCCGCTCCCTTACAAGGACCGCCCCCTTGTATAGTAGCTCAGAGGTTCCGCCTCCCAGACCCGTTACACTGTAACTGCAAAATGCCCTGCCTTGCCAGCACAGAAAAAAGGTATTAAAAGCAGTAAAATGAATAAGCCCTAAGGCTATTAACTTGCAGCTTAATGTTATATCTGCAGATTAAGGCTACAGGCCCACTATCAGTATTTGGTCAGTATTTTTTCTGAGGAGTTGAAGCCAAAAGCAGGAGTGGGTGATAAATGCAGAATTTGTGACTTGTCACTATTATACCTTTTCTTTGATTGTTCCTCACATGGTTTTGGTTCCCACTGAAAAAAATACTGACTGAATACTGACCAAATACTGATAGTGGGGTCGTCGCCTAATATTGTTATCCAACATGACAGGTTGCCTTTAAGATTTCCCCGTATTACTTAAGATAAGTATACTGAGGCTACGGTGGATACATGCTTACCAGCACTTGACAGCTGAAGATTGCAAAACCATTGACATCTCTGACAAACCTCACAATCTGTTGTACCGGGATCTGAATTTATCATAAAAAAGCATGAATTGAGAATGCAAATTTATACAAGTCAATCAGCGCTTGTTTACCGGGCTGACAAAAACTGATAGAAACAGAATGATTGTTAATCTGATCATTCTGTTGCCATATAGTATCTTAGATGATCTGATCACCCAACGAACAAGCGTACTTAAATACCATGTCCAGACAGAACACAACAGGTCCCCCATGATAAAGGCAGGGCAGCACAAAATATTAATAAAGCATTCACTTACTAATCCACCAAACATCTGTGGGGTGGCTGCCTAGTATTTAAAATGCACACAGACTTGCACCATTACGTGAGATGCACCTCTGTCCATATAACTTCCCAATACCAAAGCCCCTACTATTACATCAAGCAGGGTGACCAGACCATATGTGAACCCACAAGCCAGACACCCCACTTTACCCAGCTACCACTGATGGGCCCGTCTTGCATTCTGCATAAAAAACGTGCAAAATAGATGTATATAATCCATGAGGTATCGGTTGATATTTTGGCCTAAATACACAAACTCACAACCCCACGATCTTATATGGACAGCGGTGCATCTCACGTAATGGTGTGAATGGCACCCTATTCAAGCCTGTGTGCATTTTAAATAGTAGACAGCCACCCCATGGATGTTTGGTGGGTAAGTAAATGGTTGTTTTATTAGTATTTTGCACCTGTGCTGCCCCCGCTTTTATCATGGCAGACCTGCTGCATCCTGTTGTGTATTTGTGTCTGGACATAGTACTGCAAGTATGGCTATTTTTTTCCTTTTCAGTAATGTCTTTTATTGATTTGTGGCCTACTTTCAGTTAATAGAGTTTAAAGTGTAACTGTTGTTTAATTTTTATTTCATAAATCAATAGTGCTCATGAAAATAAGTGTAGCATCCCTTTAAGCTTTCTCCATAGGCAGGGCGTCTGGTGCTTCTCAACTCAATATGGTACAGTGCCACCACCCAAATCTTACTGGGAGCTGTAGTGGGATGCAGGAGGGTCTTTCTCTTCTGCCAGGGGTCGACTCGAGAAACCCCTGTCCACATTCAGTCCACACTTACAAGAGATGAGGTTGAAACAATTAACAGGTTTATTTATAAGGGGATAAAAGGTGTTAAATTCAAAACTAGGAACAGCATAGCATATAATATCACACAATCTATGATACAGGTTCAAAATGTCCTTTGCAGTAGGTCTGAATGTTAATGATGACACTTCCCCTTTAAGTGACAGCGAACCCACTCCTAACTAATAACACATTACCCAATAATGGCTGCAGCAATGTCAGTAACACAGTTACTGGACCCAGTTGCCATGGATGGGACCCAGTTGCCTTGGATGTCGGTGCGCGTACAGGAATCATTATTGCATTACATGCACTAGGAACACAATCTCCTCAGCAACAGTTCTCTTATTAACACCTCAACAGTGGATCCACAAGTCCCAGCAAAAGCTACTCACTCCTTGATGTAGCAGGTTTGGGTCACACAGGCATCCAGCTTGGGGCTGCAGGGTCCAGTTGCCAGAGACACACAGAATGGATTGTAGACTCGTTCCCTTAGTTAAGCCAAGCGGTGGTGGACATCTCCTGGTAACCTGACTGGTATGCAGATGTGGTTTGGCTGCAGGATTATCTTCTCTCCCCACACACTGAGCAGCTGAATTATTAGCACTCACTCTGTGCCTTCGTCCCCTGCTCTCCATGATCAGACTCTCACATGTCTGACATGGAGGATTGCACACATCTATCTCCTGCTAGCTCCACCCTTCTTCTCCAACCTGCGAAGCCAATCAGTCCCTTCGTCTGCTGCTCCTCCTCCCCTATGATGCAGAGAAGAGCAATATCTTCTGGGAGTTGTAGTACAGGACAGTGCAGCAAGAGAATCATTAATGTCTGCTGCTGTGAATGTCTGTGTAATCCCAGCAGCAGTCTCTGAACATATAGGTGTCACATAAGCAACTTTGTAATATATCTTATATAGAAAAATTTTCTCCTTTCTCTGCCAGAAGTAATCAGTCATTATAAAATTCTCAATTCTGAGGTAAAATCTGTGTTCAGTGAAGGCAGACTTTCCCCATTACTGAGATATGAGATGAGGGCTGCTACTGATAAGATTCTATGTAGTTGGGAGTAGTGTTGAGCCATCCCCGTAGTGTTCGAGTTCGGTTCGGTTCGTTGAACACCCGTGTGTTCGCCGAACTGTTCGTCGAACTGTTCGTCGAACACCTTCGAACACCGTTAAAACCAATGGCAGGCAAACAAAAACACATAGAAACACATAGAAAACACCTTCAAAGGTGTCCAAAAGCTGACAAACTGCTCTGAAGACACAACTAACACATGGAAAAGTGACAAGTACATATAGTCATGCGAAAAGAAAAGAGGTGGAGGAGTAAAAGGAGGGGGAGACACAGATATAGGCATGTCATGCCCTTCTAAAATCCAAAAAGTGAGAAGCCGACACGTTCAGTCCGCTCCTGCCCGTGCCACCTCCGCGTCGCCGGGTTTGTGCCAGAGCCGCGGTGAACCCTGACGGCCAGCCCCCCTCTCCCAATACTGGTGCCTGTCCGCTGGTGGGTCGAGTGAGCCCCCCTGTGGTGGAGGCAGCTCTAAGCTTTTTAATTTAAATTGTCTCTCTAATTTGAATGAATACACTTTAAATCCATTTACAAGGATCTATTGGAGGGCAAGTCTCATGCCAGCAGCCGCGTAATTCCAGCTCCAGTAGCGTCCACTAAAGCTGCTGCAGTTAAAAAGCTTTTATAAGGATCGAGCTCGGCTGTCCACCGCAAGGCATCCTACTGCCAGTCCCAGCCCCTATGCCTTGGGGTGCCTCCTGATGCTCTTCACTGAGTATCCCGTGGTCCCGAAGCATTTCCTTTGAAAAAATTAAGTGTCCAAACTACAGGTGGTGTAGCTTGCTTAACAGCCGGGATAATCCGCTGACTAGCAGACACTGCACTAGGCACAAAGTATTTCCTGGGCTAGATGCAGTTAAAAATTTGTAATTAGATACTCTCGTTGGATGCTGAGAAAGCATTCCATAGAGTCTCCTGTCACGCCATATATGATTCTCTTAAAAAGCTTGGGGTAGGGGTCTAGGGGACCCTTTTATAGCCAAAATCACGGCCCTGTATCGCAATACGTCACCTAGGCTGAAGATAAATGGAACTGTAGCACCCTGAGGGCTCGGTTGCTACAGAGGTATTGCACCTCACCCAGAGGTGTGATATCTCACTCTCAGGTAAGGATGTAGTGTGGATCAGGACCCGACACCTGCATGCATTACACCACATTGCCGTGGGGCAGGGCGACCAATATGCCCCTGAGATGGGCATGACAGTCCCTGTCCCTGGCTGGAGTGGGGGGAGGGAACACTGAGGAAGGGGAACCCTGTAGTGCAGGAGCAGGGAGGAAGCAGTTCCTGGGTGCATTGAGAAGGGAGTATAAAAGGTGGGCACCATCTTAGTTCAGTGCAGAGAAGTCTGAGCAGAAGTGGCAGGGAGCAGGGTCTCTGCATGAGCTCTGCTCCGGAGGCGGGCCTAGTAACAGGGGCCCAGGCCTGGAAGAGGGAGAAGGAAGGAAGAGGAGCGGAGAAGGCTCCAGGAACGAGGAACGAAGGGATCCCAGGGGTGCGGACGGGCGAGTCGCCACCGCACGCCCGAATCCACCTGCGTGGAGGGGTCAGGCCAAAGGGGGAGACCGGTCCCCGAAACTAGTGGAGGCAGGAAACGACCCTCAGCTAGAAACAGGAGGCTGTGACATTTTATGTGGCGCAGCCCCTCGCTACACCCGCTAGGAAGGCACCACATAGGGTCAGGGAAACTGGCGCCAAGTTTACCAAGAGGAGGCCCGAGGCAGCCGGACAGAAGGGTTGGTAAGAAAGGCCAGACAAAGGACACACAAAGGGGGTCCTGTGAAGCGCTCCAAAGTTATCTGGGAGTTGTCTGAGCCCCTCACCTGGTGAGCACAGTACGACGTGGGCAGCCGTTACCTGCAGACGTGGTCTGGATAATAAGAACTGTGAGTAAAGGCCCTGGACTGCATCACTGACTCCGTATCGTTACTGCTGCTGCATTGCACCATCACCCCCATCCTCCGCATACACTGCCCTGAGGCTATACTCCTCCCGTGGGGAGTTATGCTACGCTCTGCTGCACCCACAACACCAGCCTCAGCGGTCTGCCCTGGAGCGGCGGTTCACTCTGACCGCAATCCACGGGTGGCGTAGTCGGACATTTAAACATCAAAACCACATAAATAGTTCCGCCACTGGTTTGACCGCCCTGAGCCACGGAACCGGGTCGCCGTCACGGAGACTACAACCACCAGCATCCACCAAAAAGGGTCCGGCTCCGGGTGTCCCAAGGCCCAGGGGGCGCGTCAGAACATTTTCATCACCTTTCACAATCACCAATGGGACAAGGCAGGGATGTTCTCTGTCCCCTCTCTTATACATCCTAGTGACGGAGCACCTGCTCTCATCAATTCGCCATAACCCCAATATTAGGTGGATTGAGGTGGGAGGCACCGAGTACAAGTGCTCTCTATTTGCTGATGATGTCCTAGTATATATCACTCAATCACATATATCCATCCATGCTGTTATGGCTGAAATAGATCACTTTGTTACATGGTCAAATTTTAAAATCAATGCAGCGAAGTCTGAGGCCCTCGATGTCTCCCTCCCCAAATCCATATAGGATTCCATCCAGTCCAACTTTCCCTTTGCCTGGCCCTCACAGGGTATCAAATACTTAGGAATTCCTATTCATAGAGACCTCTCCCATCTATGTTATCTTAATTTTGGGCCCTCTATTGAACAACTCCATACAGACCACGGTTGGCAAGTTAGAACTGTAAGATTCACTACGTGAACCACTGGTGTTTTGTGGAAAAGCACATGTACACTGTGTTCCAAATTATTATGCAAAAAGTGTTTAGGAGTGATAAGGGAAGAATTTGTTTGTTTGTCAGTTAAACTCATTGATGGTGATGTGTGTCAGGGCTCTTTATATCACTGTAAGCAATTGCAGACACCTGTGCTAATTAGTTTGGCAGGTGTGTCCAATGAAAGGCAAGACTACTTAAGAAGGCTGTCTCACATTATTAAGCAGCCTACATTTTCTGCCAAAATGGGAAACAAAAAGGATGTGTCGGCTGCTGAGAAGCAACAAATTGTGGAGTGTTTAGGTCAAGGCATGACTACAATCAACATTGTGCGATGATCAGGATGAAGTGTCTTGGCAATCAAGAAGTATGTAGCTGATTCACAGTACACACGTGTGCGTGCTGATAAGGGCAAATTGAGGACTCTTTCCTACAGGCAATTACGTCAGGTTGAAAGAGCAGCGGCAAAAAAGCCTTGTCATAGCAGCAGACAAGTTTTTGAAGCTGCTGGTGCCTCCAACGTCCCCCGAACAACAAGATGCAGGGTCCTTCAGAGGTTTGCAGCTGTGCATACGCCATCCTGTTGACCTCCTCTATCCACTTCACACAAACAGAAACGGCTCCAGTGGGCCAAACATTACATGAAGACTGATTTCAAAACTGTTTTGTTCACGGATGAGTGCCGTGCAGCGCTCGATGGTCCAGATGGATGGAGTGGAGGATGGCTGGTTGATGGACACCCCACGCAAACACGGCTACAGCGCCAACAAGGAGGAGGTGGAGTAATGTTTTGGGCTGGAATCATGGGGAGAGAGATTGTCGGCCCCTTTAGGATCCCTGAAGGCGCTAAAGATGAACTCCATAATGTATGTGGATTTTCTCAAACAGCACTTCCTGCCATGGTTCAAGAAGAAGAACCGTGTATTTCACAGCAATATCATTTTTTTGCATGGTAATGCACCATCTCATGCTGCACATAAAACATCTGCATCTCTGGCTGATATGGGCATAAAAGGGGACAAACTTATGGTGTGACCCCCATGCTCCCCTGACCTCTACCCCATTCAGAACCTTTGGAGCATCATTAAAAGGAGTGTCTATGATGGCGGGAGGCAGTTCACATCTAAGCAACAGCTCTGGGAGGGTATTCTGTCCTCATGCAAAACAATTAAAGCAGAAACCATCCAAAACCTGACAAATTCAATGGACGAGAGAGTTCAGAAGCTCCTTTCGAACAAGGGGTCCTATGTGAAAATGTAACATCACCTAGAATAAAGTTTTGAGTTGAAAACTGTTTGATTTCAGTTTCTAACAACCTGCTAATGCTTATAATTTCAAAAATGACCATTTTTTTGGTCTTTATTAAAATGAAAAGGTTGATCGAAAAGTTTGGGGATCTAAGAGTGTGGCAACCCAGTAGTCATGATTACTTCGAATTCTGACAATATGAGGGTCATGCTGCAGGTAGTGCAGCAAGAAGGCACTTATGTGTCTTGCGCATCTCGGAGCCCCAAAATTATTTTCCGGGCTAGATGCAGCTAAAAATTATTATTAATTTTAAATCTGGTGAAGCTTTAGTATAGATGGCCTAATAGGATCAGTGCTGCACACTGCTACAAAGCCCAAATTATTTTCCAGTCAAGATACAGATAAACATGATTAGTAATTTTAAATCTGGTGGAGCTTATTATAGATGGCCTAATAGAATCAGTGCTGCACACTGCTACAAAGCCCAAATTATTTTCCAGCCAAGATACAGATAAACATGATTAGTAATTTGAAAGCTTAAAACGGTTGGTAGGGTGATTTTAACCAATCATCAAGCTTTTACTCTCCCCAGGATGACACAGGGGTAGAAAAGTCGTTTCGGATCCATGATTTGTTCATCTTTATGAACGTGAGTCTGTCTACATTATCAGTGGAGAGCCGCGTGCGCTTATCTGTCAGCACACCACCAGCAGCGCTGAACACACGTTCAGACAGAACGCTGGCTGCGGGGCATGACAAGATCTCCAAGGCGTAAGTGGCTAGCTCCGGCCATTTATCCAGATTGGAAGCCCAAAAAGAGCAAGGGTCCAGTGACACAGTCATGGCTTCAATGTTTACTTGGAGATACTCCTGTACCATCGTCTCTAGGCGTTGACTATGTGTCAGACTTCTTGTCTCCTGTGGCCTTGCAAAGGATGGGCTAAAAAAGTGGTGAAATGATTCCGCAAAATTGATGTTACCAGCAGATACTGTGGTTCTGTTACAGTTTGAGTGCTGAACACTTGACGGTCCCACGGTTGGCAAGTTGGAACTGTGAGATTCACTACGTGCACCACTGGTATTTTGTGGAAAAGCACATGTAAGATTCTGCAACAGTCTCTGCTGATACTCCTGCATGCGTGCATCCCTTTCTATGGCAGGAATAATTTCTGCAAATTTACTTTTGTACCGGGGATCTAACAGTGTGGCAACCCAGTAGTCAGGATTATTTCTAATTCTCACAATTCGAGGGTCATGTTGCAGGTAGTGCAGCAAGAAGGCACTCATGTGTGTTGCGCATCCAGGAGCACCAAGTCCCTGTTGTGTTGGTGGCGAGGTAACAATCATGCTTCCTTCCTCTGTCCTCTCCCCCCAACCTCGCACAACAGAAATGTGATCAAGGTCTCCCTCATCTGATGAGTCTTCCATCAGTTCGTCCTCCACTTCTTCCTGGGCTCCTGCACCTTCCTCACTAGTTTGGCTGCTACCATGCGCCCTGGTAAAACCATCTCCCCCACCCTCACATGCCTGCCGCCTTGGTGCTGCCGACCGTCTGGACCTTGCAGATGTTAGCCCTTCCGCATACAACTCCTCCTCCTCTACTTTCTCCACCTCCTCTTGTGCCACACCTGACTCCGAATTCTGTTTAACATGTGCTCCAGCATGTAAATCATCGGAATAGTCATGCTGATAATGGCATCGTCAGCACTAAACATCTTCGTCGCCATTTCAAAACTGTGCAGAAGGGTGCATAGGTCCCTGATCTGAGACCACTCCTCCAGCGTGATTTTCCCCACCTCTGGATCTCGTTGGCCCAGGCTATACGTCACAACGTATTGCACCAGGGCTTGTCGGTGCTGCCACAGTCGCTGCAACATGTGCAGAGTTGAATTCCACCGGGTAGGCACATCGCATTTTAGCCGGTGAAGTGGCAGGCCCAACGACTTCCGTAGAGATGTAAGTCGCTGAGCTGCGGGATGCGAACGGCGGAAGTGAGCACACAGCGACCGTGCCCTCTGCAGAAGGCCATCTAGTCTGGGATATTGGGCTAAAAATTGCTGGACAACCAGGTTCAACAAGTGAGCCATACAAGGCACGTGTGTGACATTGCCCCGGCGAAGGGCCGCACCCAGGTTTGCAGCATTGTCGCACACGGCCTTCCCTGGTTTCAGGTCCAGTGGAGACAACCATTCATGAAATTGGTTCTCCAGAGCTGACCACAACTCCTCAGCTGTGTGACTCACATTTCCCAGACATTTCAATGTAAAAACCGCCTGATGACGTTGAGCCCTACTGCCAGCATAGTAAGGAGGTGTGCAGGATCCCTTCTGCGCAGTTAGAAAGCTTGTGGCATGACCAGACAGGCTTTGGGTGCAGGTGGAAGACCGAGAGGAGGTTGAGGAGGCAGAAGCAGTGGAGGAACTTTGACATAAAGAGGATTGACGCACAACTCGTGGGGACGGCAAGACTTGGACAGCAGCCCCTTGTCCTGCTGTCACCATAGTTACCCAGTGCCCAGTCAGCGACATGTAATGCCCCTGTCCATGCCTACTCGTCCAAGTGTCTGTGGTGAAATGCACCCTGTCGAACACAGAGTTTCTCAAAGAAGCGGTGATGTTGTGTGCGACATGCTGGTGGAGCGCAGGCACACCTTTCTTTGAGAAGTAGTGCCGACTGGGCATCTGGTACTGGGGCACTGCGACGGACATAAGGTCTCGAAAATCCTCTGTGTCCACCAGGCGGAAAGGCAGCATTTCTGTAGCCAAGAGCTTGCAGATGGTGAAATTCAACCTCTTAGCTTTCTCATGGCTAGGAGGAAATGGTCTTTTACTTGTCCACATCTGAGGGACCGAGGGCTGGCTATTGTGCTTAGACGGGGTTGATAAGGGTGTCCCCGGCAAACTGCCGGTCTGTGAGGAAGATGCAGGCGGACATGTTAGGTTGCCTTGATCCAAAGGTGGTGCTATCGATGTCGGACAGCGCTCAACACCAGCTGGTGTTACCACCTCCAAAGAAAATGATGACCTGCCAATCACGCTGGCTGTTGCGGGTAAAGAGGTGGCAGGTCTGCGCCCCAAAACAGGTGTGACTGCTGTCCCCCCAGTCAAAGAGGATGAAGAGGCCGCGGATGCACAAGATATGGCAGACGGTGGTTGGCCCAGCCGGCTAGGCCGCATTGTAGCACACTGAGCTTCCCACTGCAACTTATGCTTCATGTCCATGTGCCGGTTCATGCATGAAGTACTCAAACTATGTATTTTTTGGCCTCTACTTAGCTTTTGCTGACAAATGTTACAGATAACACGAGTTGGGTCATCTTTATCGATCTGAAAAAATGCCCAGGCTATGCAAGGCTTAGCACCCATGCGACCTGAAGAGCCACCACGACTTGTGGTGAGAGGCAGAGTTGTGTTTGAGGATGCAGTTGTTGACGTGCTTCCAGTACTACGTCTCTGTCCAGGAAGGCGCAACCTGACCTCGTCGTCACTAGCATCTTCCTCCACCTCCTCTGCTGACCTCATCTCTTGGCTGACTGTGGGTTGACAGTAAGTGGGATCTCCAACCTCATCATCATCACCCTGTGCGTTATCACACCCGTCGTCCTCAGAGCCAACCTGTTCCTGCCCTGACAAAAAACTAAAGTTGTCGCTCCAATCAGGTATTTGAGTCTTATCATCGTCTTCCTCATTGTCTCCACCAACAGGAGTTACAGTTTGGGAATGAGGGTCTACATTATGGTCAGAACCTTCTGCGTCTGGTCCTGGATCCGACTCATAAAGATTCTGGGCATCAGTGCAGATCATTTCCTCGTCTGGATTCACAGAAGCGCTGGAGTCGACCTCTGATTCCCAGGCTATAGTATGAGTAAACAGCTCTGCAGACTCAACCATCTGTTCTACCTCATACTCAGACGGGCATCTGGAGATTTGGGAGCTGTGAGGAAGCAAGTGCGATTGGGGTGACACCTTTGAGGACTGGAGTATTTGTGATGTTGAAGTTGATGTGGAGGAGAGCCCACTTAAAGGAGCACTTGATATCCGTTGAAGCACCTGCTGTTTTTGTGCCTCATCTGGAATTTGTAGCGATTGGCGTGGCCGTAAGAAAGGGATCTTATCACATTGTCCGCTAAAATAAGTAGACATTTTAGTTTGGCTGGAAGATGGTCTTTCTTCTGCAGATGTTACTGTTGCTTTAACACCTACCCCACGGACACAACTTTTTTTCCCCTTCCCAACACGCCTATTCCCCTTTCCACCAGCAGCAGGCCTTTTTCCACTCATTTTGGTGGTTAACTAATTCTCCAACTCTGGAGTTGTTTGCACAAAAAAACAATGGATGGGAACCGAGCAGAGCTGAGTGGCCAAACTGTGGTATTAGGCCATAACTATTGGTTGGGTTAGATGCAGAAAAAAATTATATTCAATTTGCAACCTGATGGAGGTCAGTATAGATGGACTAATAGAACAAGTCCCACACACAGCTAGAAGCCCAAATATTTTTTCAGAGGTAGATGCAGAAAAAAATTTTATTCAGTTTGCAACCTGATGGAGGTCTGTATAGATGGATTAATAGAACAAGTCCCACACACAGCTACAAGTCCAATATTTTTTCAGAGGTAGATGCAGAAAAAAAATATATTCAGTTTGCAACCTGATGGAGGTCAGTATAGATGGACTAATAGAGAAAGTCCCACACACTGCTAGAAGGACAAACATTTTTTCAGAGCTAGATGCAGACAAAAAATTATTTTGAATTTGCAACCTGATGGAGGTCAGTATAGGTGGACTAATAGAACAAGTCCCACACACTGCTAGAAGGCCAAATATTTTTTCAGAGCTAGATGCAGAAAAAAATTATATTCAGTTTGCAACCTGATGGAGGTCTGTATAGATGGATTAATAGAACAAGTCCCACACACAGCTAGAAGCCCAAATATTTTTCCAGAGGTAGATGCAGATAAAAATTATTTTTAATTTGCAACCTGATGGAGGTCAGTATAGATGGATTAATAGAGAAAGTTCCACACACTGCTAGAAGGCCAAATATTTTTTCAGAGCTAGATGCAGATAAAAATTATTTTTAATTTGCAACCTGATGGAGGTCAGTATAGATGGACTAATAGAGAAAGTCCCACACACTGCTAGAAGGCCAAATATTTTTTCAGAGCTAGATGCAGATAAAAATTATATTCAATTTGCAACCTGATGGAGGTCAGTATAGATGGACTAATAGAACAAGTCCCACACACAGCTAGAAGCCCAAATATTTTTTCAGAGGTACTGTAGATGCAGATAAAAATTATTTTTACTTTGCAACCTGATGGAGGTCAGTATAGATGGACTAATACAACAAGTCCCACACACAGCTAGAAGCCCAATATTTTTTCAGAGGTAGATGCAGAAAAAAATATATTCAGTTTGCAACCTGATGGAGGTCAGTATAGATGGAGTAATAGAACAAGTCCCACACACAGCTAGAAGCCCAAATATTTTTTCAGAGGTAGATGCAGATAAAAATTATTTTTAATTTGCAACCTGATGGAGGTCAGTATAGATGGACTAATAGAGAAAGTCCCACACACTGCTAGAAGGCCAAATATTTTTTCAGAGCTTGATGCAGAAAAAAATTATATTCAGTTTGCAACCTGATGGAGGTCAGTATAGATGGACTAATAGAGAAAGTCCCACACACTGCTAGAAGGCCACATATTTTTTCAGAGGTAGATGCAGAAAAAAATATATTCAGTTTGCAACCTGATGGAGGTCTGTATAGATGGATTAATAGAACAAGTCCCACACACAGCTAGAAGCCCAAATATTTTTTCAGAGGTAGATGCAGAAAAAAATATATTCAGTTTGCAACCTGATGGAGGTCAGTATAGATGGACTAATACAACAAGTCCCACACACAGCTAGAAGCCCAATATTTTTTCAGAGGTAGATGCAGAAAAAAATATATTCAGTTTGCAACCTGATGGAGGTCTGTATAGATGGATTAATAGAACAAGTCCCACACACAGCTAAAAGCCCAATATTTTTTCAGAGGTAGATGCAGAAAAAAATATATTCAGTTTGCAACCTGATGGAGGTCAGTATAGATGGACTAATACAACAAGTCCCACACACAGCTAGAAGCCCAATATTTTTTCAGAGGTAGATGCAGAAAAAAATATATTCAGTTTGCAACCTGATGGAGGTCAGTATAGATGGACTAATACAACAAGTCCCACACACAGCTAGAAGCCCAATATTTTTTCAGAGGTAGATGCAGAAAAAAATATATTCAGTTTGCAACCTGATGGAGGTCAGTATAGATGGACTAATACAACAAGTCCCACACACTGCTAGAAGCCCAATATTTTTTCAGAGGTAGATGCAGAAAAAAATATATTCAGTTTGCAACCTGATGGAGGTCTGTATAGATGGATTAATAGAACAAGTCCCACACACAGCTAAAAGCCCAATATTTTTTCAGAGGTAGATGCAGAAAAAAATATATTCAGTTTGCAACCTGATGGAGGTCAGTATAGATGGACTAATACAACAAGTCCCACACACAGCTAGAAGCCCAATATTTTTTCAGAGGTAGATGCAGAAAAAAATATATTCAGTTTGCAACCTGATGGAGGTCAGTATAGATGGACTAATACAACAAGTCCCACACACAGCTAGAAGCCCAATATTTTTTCAGAGGTAGATGCAGAAAAAAATATATTCAGTTTGCAACCTGATGGAGGTCAGTATAGATGGACTAATACAACAAGTCCCACACACTGCTAGAAGCCCAATATTTTTTCAGAGGTAGATGCAGAAAAAAATATATTCAGTTTGCAACCTGATGGAGGTCTGTATAGATGGATTAATAGAACAAGTCCCACACACAGCTAAAAGCCCAATATTTTTTCAGAGGTAGATGCAGAAAAAAATATATTCAGTTTGCAACCTGATGGAGGTCAGTATAGATGGACTAATACAACAAGTCCCACACACAGCTAGAAGCCCAATATTTTTTCAGAGGTAGATGCAGAAAAAAATATATTCAGTTTGCAACCTGATGGAGGTCTGTATAGATGGACTAATACAACAAGTCCCACACACAGCTAGAAGCCCAATATTTTTTCAGAGCTAGATGCAGAAAAAAAATATATTCAGTTTGCAACCTGATGGAGGTCAGTATAGATGGACTAATAGAATGATGCTATGCCCAAAAGATTTTACTTCACTAGGTGCAGTAAAAAAATTGGTATTCTATACACAGGTGGTATATCTTGCAACACAGATAGGCTACTCCACTGACTAACACACTCTGCAATAGGCCAAAAAGGATTAGCTTTGCTAGATTCAGCCAAATGCTGTGAAAAAAACTTGCACAGCACTGGCACAGACCTGCCTGGCAAAAACTGATAGGAACTGATGTAACCTAGTCCTGAAAAGGACTCCAATTACAATTAGTCTTTACTCCCACAACCTATCTATTTAAGAGCACAGACCTGCCTGATAAAAGTCATAGGAAATGCTGTAACCTAGTCCTTAAAAGGACTGCAATCACAACTATTCCCTACTCCCAAGCTATCTGTAGATTTGTGCGAAAATTGGCTTGAAATTAACAAGGTATAGCGCACACAGCAACAGCGGTGCCGTCTAACACGCAGCTGCAGCAGTGAGAAAATGGTGGCGACGGGGAAAATGGCTTGGTCTTATAGGGCAAGGACATGTGACATACACTGCCAATGACACATGCCCTTGCTTGTGTGAAAAAAAGCACTTCGCTCCGTGTGTGCGCTGCTGATAGGCTGACAGATTGCACCTCCCCACTGTAAATGCGGGAAAGAGAAAAAAAAATGGAGATCTTCATTGTTCCTGCAGAGATCCATCCCCTGCCCCTCCCCCCACCCCGCTGTACACTCAAACTGCGTATTAACATTAATTTTCATCATTACTGAGAAAAAATCCAGTTATGATTTTGGTGCACGAACAGTTATCGAACATAACCTCGAACAGCCGAATTTTTCTCAAATTGTTCGTGCTCGCCGAACGGCTCGAACACCGCCCAAAACAGCTCGAATTTGAGATTGGCGAACAGTTCGAGTAGAACAACGCTCATCTCTAGTTGGGAGGAGAGAGGATCTAAAGACGGAGCCCTCCTCCTATCTAGATGGAGTCTTATCAGAAGCAGATCTCATCTCCTCTCACATCTCATCTCAGTAATGTAACACTGCCTTCCCTGAATACAGATATATTACAAAGTTGCTTATTTTCATTTGTATTTATTTATAAAATAAAAATTAAAGTAACGGTAACGCTTTAAGTCGAGTTTTCAAACCCAAGCTGGTAATGGTAGGATAATTATACAGTATTAAATTTATTTATCCCATTTTGCCTATTTAATAATAGCCAGACGTGAGAAAACTGATTAAGCAGGGCATAAAACACTGGTCTCCACACCATTTACTTACAATAAATTTCTTTATGAAGTAATCAAGATTGTCTCTTTGACAGCAGAGTCTGTTATTTGCTCTTGTCCGACATTTGTCTTTTTTACAGTCCATGGAAATTACCAGATAGAGTTTATTAAATTTTGTGATAAGTTTTCAAATGTCAATTTTGAAGCTTAGAAAACGTTGCCTTTTTTGTGCAAATGTCATGCTCTTCACAGTGTAACATTTTTCAATTTTTTAGCTAATTTAATCATGTTTTTTAGTTTTTATTCAACTGAACACTAATGATCAGGTGACAAGACCTTTTTTGGATACAAATAACTATGTATATCAACATTGTCATAGCTTTGTTGCGTCTATTTTGTGCACTGATGGTATGCATTTAAAAAGAACTTGTCACTATGTTAAAAGTGACCAGATTTTGTTCTTATTTTAAACCCATTGCTCCCCTAAGTAATTCAAGTTTGTTGTTTTTTTTTCCATAAATCTGACATGCAGTTCCAGAGATATAGACTTTTTTATTTAGCGATGATTTTAATGGTCTCTACCAAGGTGGCGTTGTTCTCAGGATCCTCTGGGGGATCATGTCTTTAGATTACTCTGCATCATTACCCTGAGAGTCATGCCCAATTGTAAATTCAATAAAAAAATAGCACAAAATAAAAAGGCCCATATCTTTGAAACCATATGGCAGATTTTTTAAAAAAACTAAATATTCGAGGGAGCAGCAGAAATAAAATAGGAGGCCACTTTTGACCTGGTGAAAGGTCCTCTTTAAGCTTTTATTATTGTAAGTACCAATTATGTTCTATATGGGTAAAATAGGTCTTGCTAAAATGTAAACTGCAACAAGGTGTTCTTTTAAGTCAAAACTGGGCTATAACCTGTAAAGTGCCTGATAGGGTAGTGCATTACAGGCAATTGTCTCGATTCATCAGGACCGGCATTTTTCACACCGATAATGAGGGGGCATGCTGGAGTCAGATACTACTGATTCATGAAGAGGTGTACTCTGCCGCTCATCATGAATTTCTTACACCCAGCAGTCGCCAGTCCCTATTCTGCCCCAGGTCCGCCCATTTCCGTGGAGATGGGAAAAAGGGTCATGAAGAAGCCAAAATATGCTGCGAGTTGCACCTAAATTTTGCATCTTTACAGAGCTTTTACCCCAGAATTCTGACTTGAAAGCTTTGATGAATTGGCCTCATTGTCTTTGTGATATGGTTTGATTCCTTTTGTCACATTCTTCCCCTTTAGACCCTGAACCAGATATAACACTTTACATTAGTGTATTACTTTTACATTGTTTATAAGCTTCTTGCAGTACAGCCATTAACATGTATATTTCATACATGTTTAAATATACATGTTTACATGTTTGGCTCAGTACAGTACATGCAATTATCACGTGCACAGTAGATGATCATTAGATGCTACGTTTATAGTACAGTAAGTACAATATAAAAGTATGTTCACACAGGGCTTTTGTAAAACAAATCCAATTTGGTTTTCAAGAAAAATCCATATTGGGAATCCATGTGGTTTTTAATGAGGTTTTCAGATCAGATGCAGTTTTTGAAGAGCTTTTTGAACCGGTTGTGAAGAGATGTGATGATTCTCGTCCATACTTCTCTGCAGTCTGTTGACTTGACATTGTAAGTTTCTAGCAGATTCCATATCACCGCTTTTTTATTTCCTTGGCAAGGTTTTCCAAACTTTATCAGCAAATAGTTAAAAAAAATGTCTGAGTTGAAATCTAACAACACACTATCCTATATTATTCAATAGAGCTGTTCAGATAACAATGTTTTAACACAGACCAAGTGTCCATGTCAAAAAAATTGCATTGTGGACTATTGTCTTCTGTATTTCGGAAAACTGCACCCAAGATGCTACTGCACTCTGAGTAGGACAGTTGCTGACTGTTCAATGCCTCGTAAGTATTGTGCATGGGTTCTATTCTAATGCAAAGTACAAATGCTCAAAAGCTGCTGGTTGCTTCAGCAAATGTTCCATCTAGCATGCAGCATCTGATTTGAGACTGTGCAACCCCTTTAACCCCTTAAGGACCTTGGGTTTTTCTGTTTTCGTTTTTTGCTCCCCTTCTTCCCAGAGCCATAGCCTTTTTATTTTTCGTTCAATATGGCCATGTGAGGGCTTATTTTTTGCAGGACAAGTTGTACTTTTAATTGCCATCACTGATTTTACCATATCGTGTACTGGAAAATGGGAAAAAAATTCCAAGTGCGGTGAAATTGCAAAAAAAACGCAATTCCACAGTGGTTTTTTGGGGTTGTTTTTTACCACGTTCACTAAATGCTAAAACTGACCTGCTATTATTATTCTCCAGGTCATTATGAGTTTGTAGACACCAAACATTTATAGGTTCTTTTTTATTTAAGTGGTGAAAAAAAAAATCCAAAGTTTGCTAAAAAAAAAAAAGACGGCATTTTCCGAGACCCGTAGGGTCTCCATTTTTCGTGATCTGGGGTCGGGTGAGGGCTTATTTTTTGCGCGCCAAGCTGACGTTTTTATTGATACCATGTTGGGATAAATCCGATGTTTTGATCGCCCATTATTGCAATGGTGCGACGACCAAAAAAACGTAATTCTGGCGTTTAAAATTTTTTGCTTGTTACGCCGTTTACCACCTAGTGGTCGGCGCTCATAGCTAGCGAGACATGACAACCACAGGGGTCAGCTGCAGACCCCGGGTTGCCATGCCCACCCATCAGTGACCTACGATCACGTGATGGGGTCACTGTTGGGCGGGGCTATGGCCCGCGCTTCTGGCGTGGCGCTGTTAAATGCCGCTGTCAGAGATTGACACCCACGGCTGTTGGTTCAGTGCGGGCCAGTACACCAGGAGACGTTGAGAGGGCCGTAGGAGGGCAACAACCCAGCAGCAGGACCGCTATCTCCGCCTTTGTGCAAGGAGGAACAGGAGGATGTTACGGATCCAGGTCGTGGAACCTCTGTGCTGCGGTGCAAGGAGGGACCAGAGGGGCATAACTAGGTATCAACTTGGACCGACCAAGGTCGTACGATGGCTCAATCGACTCCGTGACCAGGGAAGGACCGAGCAGAGGGACCAGGTGCTACTCTGGGGACCGACCTTGTATGAGAGTAGGTGACTCCCACGGGTCAGAAGGCAGGAACTGACCGATACAGCAGATGAGCATGGCAGGCAGGCTGACTGGTGATCCGAGCAGATGGACTGGCAGGCACGTCAGGTAACAAGCAGGAGCCTCTGGGTAGGCTGGCTGGTAGGCACGGTAGGTAACAGGCAGGTGCTTCTAGGTAAGCGAGCTGGTAGGCACGGCAGGTAACAGGCAGGTGCTTCCAGGTAAGCGGGCGGACAGAGCCCATAGACAGACTGGTGGACTGGACTGTAGACAGACTGTCGGGCTGGAGAGTAGACAAGCAGGCACAGTGGACTTAAAGTCAGGCTGGCGGACTGGACTTGTAGTCAGACTGGCGGGCTGGACTGGTAGTCAGGCTAGCAGCGGGACCTGAGGGCTGAAGCAGAGTAAAACACACAAAGCTACAACCTTGCACAGGCACCTCCATTTTGGAGGAGGTGCCCTTTATATGAGAGGACCTCCGGCTATTGGCTGGGGACTCCTTAGGATGGCGTGTGCGGCCCCTTTAAGAGGGAGGGAGCGTGCGCGCGCCCTAAGCACAGTGCCTGGGAAGCTGCGCGTGCCAGCAGCAACAGAGGCAGGAGCGCCGGAGGACGCCGGGCAGGGAGCGCGGCGGTAAGTGGGACGGCGTCTCTGCTTGTCAGGGGGCAGAGACGCCGGTACTACAGTACCCCCCCCCCCTTTACGCCCCCTCTTTTTTAGGCCTGAAAGAAATTTTTTAAGGAGAAGCAGGGCATGGATGTTCTCCCTGGGTTCCCAAGTTCTCTCCTCTGGGCCAAACCCCTTCCAATCCACCAGAAAAAAGTTTTTTTCTCTTACTCTCTTGGTGGCCAGAATGTTTTCTACCTCATAGACGTCCTCAGCGGATACCGGAGCTGGGGAGGGACCTGGATTGTCGGAAAAAGAATTAAGCACAACTGGTTTGAGGAGAGATACATGGAAGGAGTTGGGAATCCGTAAGGTGGCAGGGAGTTTTAACTTGTAAGCTACTGGGTTGATTCGCTGGAGGACTTCAAATGGGCCGATGAACCGTGGACGCAACTTATACGAGGGTATCTTGAGACGAACATGTTTGGAGGAGAGCCAAACCTTGTCTCCCGGACGGAATTGAGGCGGATCCAGACGTCTCTTATCAGCATGTTTCTTCATCCGTTCGGAGGATTGAAAAAGAGCGGACCTAGTATCCTCCCAAATGGTAGAAAATTCGCTGACCAGAGACTCCGCAGCAGGGTTGTCTACGGCAGCGGAAACAGGAAACGGAATCCGGGGATGTTGACCGTAGACCACAAAGAACAGGGACTTGGAAGAAGATTCGCTCTCATGGTTGTTGTAGGAGATCTCGGCCCATGGTAGGAGCTCCACCCAATCGGTATGGTGAGCGTTGACGAAGTGTCGGAGATAACTGGTAAGAATCTGATTGATATGTTCCACTTGGCCATTGGACTGCGGATGGTAAGCAGAGGAGAAATCCAGGGTAACATCCAGCAGTTTACACGTAGCTCTCCAGAAGTGCGAAGTGAACCCCTCGATCAGACACTATGTGGAGGGGTAGGCCGTGGAGACAAAAGATGTGATGGATGAAATCCATAGCCAGCACAGATGCAGACGGGAGACCAGGCAGAGGAATGAAGTGGACCAGTTTAGAAAAGCAGTCAGCGACCACCCAATTAACCGTACAACCGGCAGAAACAGGGAGATCAGTAATAAAGTCCATAGCAATGTGTTGCCACGGGGCAGCAAGCACGGGAAGAGGCAGGAGACGGCCGGCTGGAAGGTGTCTAGGTACTTTATTGCGAGCACAGGACGAACAGGCCGTGATGAAGTCTACCACATCCTGGCGCAGGGTAGGCCACCAGTAATGCCGGGTAATGAGCAGGAAGGTCTTCTTCTGGCCAGCATGGCCAGCTAGTTTGGATGAATGACCCCAGTGAAGAACCTTCTTACGATCCGGAACCGCTACATACAGTACAGACCAAAAGTTTGGATACACCTTCTCATTTAAAGATTATTCTGTATTTTCATGACTAAGAAAATTGTACATTCACACTGAAGGCATCAAAACTATGAATTAACACATGTGGAATTATATACTTAACAAAAATGTGTGAAACAACTGAAAATATGTCTTATATTCTATGTTCTTCAAAGTAGCCACCTTTTGCTTTGATGACTGCTTTGCACACTCTTGGCGTTCTCTTGATGAGCTTCAAGAGGTAGTCACCGGAAATGGTTTTGACTTCACAGGTGTGCCCTGTCAGGTTTAATAAGTGGGATTTCTTGCCTTATAAATGGGGTTGGGACCATCAGTTGTGTTGTGCAGAAGTCTGGTGGATACACAGCTGATAGTCCTACTGAATAGACTGTTAGCTGATTTTTTCTTGCCATAATACAAATTCTAAGTAAAGAAAAAAGAGTGGCCATCATTACTTTAAGAATTGAAGGTCAGTCAGTCCGAAAAATTGGGAAAACTTTGAAAGTGTCCCCAAGTGCAGTTGCAAAACCCATCAAGCCCTACAAAGAAACTGGCTCACATAACATGAGGACCGTCCCAGGAAAGGAAGACCAAGAGTCACCTAAGCTTCTGAGGATAAGTTTATCAGAGTCACCAGCCTCAGAAATCGCAGGTTAACAGCAGCTCAGATTAGAGACCAGGTCAATGCCACACAGAGTTCTAGCAGCAGACACATCTCTACAACAACTGTTAAGAGGAGACTTTGTGCAGTAGGCCTTCATGGTAAAATAGCTGCTATGAAACCACTGCTAAGGACAGGCAACAAGCAGAAGAGACTTGTTTGGGCTAAAGAATACAAGGAATGGACATTAGACCAGTGGAAATCTGTGCTTTGGTCTGATAAGTCCAAATTTGAGATCTTTGGTTCCAACCACCGTGTCTTTGTGCAACACAGAAAAAGTGAACGGATGGACTCTAGATGCCTGGTTCCCACCGTGAAGCATGGAGGAGGAGGTGTGATGGTGTGGGGGTGCTTTGCTGGTGACACTGTTGGGGATTTATTCAAAATTGAAGGCATACTGAACCAGCATGGCTACCACAGCATCTTGCAGTGGCATGCTATTCCATCCGGTTTGCGTTTAGTTGGACCATCATTTATTTTTCAACAGGACAATGACCCCAAACACACCTCTAGGCTCTGTAAGGGCTATTTGACCAAGACGGAGAGTGATGGGGTGCTACGCCAGATGACCTGGCCTCCACAGTCACCAGACCTGAACCCAATCGAGATGGTTTGGGGTGAGCTGGACCGCAGAGTGAAGGCAAAAGGGCCAACAAGTGCTAAGCATCTCTGGGAACTCCTTCAAAATTGTTGGAAGACCATTTCCGGTGACTACCACTTGAAGCTCATCAAGAGAATGCCAAGAGTGTGCAAAACAGTCAAAGCAAAAGGTGGTTACTTTGAAGAACCTAGAATATAAGACATATTTTCAGTTGTTTCACACTTTTTTGTTAAGTATATAATTTCACATGTGTTAATTCATAGCTTTGATGCCTTCAGTGTGAATGTACAATTTTCATAGTCATGAAAATACAGAAAAATCTTTAAATGAGAAGGTGTGTCCAAACTTTTGGTCTGTACTGTACGTCTTACCGGATGGGAAACGAGAAAGGTCCAAGGGGGCCACATTCATCACTTTGGAGGGGTCGATGATATGCATAGGCTCCTCCTCTTGATAGGACAACAGGAAGGATCGGGACAAGGCGTCGGCTTTAAAGTTCTTGTCCGCCGGGCGGTAATGTAGGGTAAAGTTGAAGCGGGCGAAGAACAAAGACCACCGGGCCTGACATGGATTGAGTCTTTGGCATTCTGTACATAAGCCAGGTTTTTGTGGTCAGTATAGATGACCACAAGGTGCAGAGTCCCCTCGAGCAGGTAACGCCACTCCTCCAGCGCCAATTTGATGGCTAGCAGTTCTCAGTCTCCTATGGAATAGTTGCGCTCAGATGAGGAGAAGAGCTTGGAGAAGAAGCCGCAGGTTACCATTCTCCCGGATGGGGATTTCTGGGTGAGCACGGCTCTGGCTCCGGAAGAGGAAGCATCAACCTCCAGAAAGAACTGTTTGTTGCTATCTGGACGGTGCAGCACAGGAGCGGAAGAGAAGGCTTGTTTTAAGGAAAGGAAGGCCTCCTCCGCTTCGGACGGTCATTCCTTAGGATTTGCTGCCTTTCGGGTTAGGGCAGAGATGGGAGCAGTCCGGGAAGAGAAATGTGGAATGAAGAGACGGTAATAGTTGGCGAAGTCCAGGAATCGCTGAATCGCCTTCAACCCCTCCGGACGGGGCCACTTTAAGACGGCAGAGACCTTCTCGGGGTCCATCCGTAGACCAGTCTTAGAGATAATATAGCCCAGGAATGGAAGGGAGGTCTGCTCGAAGAGGCACTTCTCGAATTTAGCTTAAAGGTGATTCTGCCTGAGCCTAAGCAGGACCTGACGAACATCCCTCCGGTGAGTGGGAAGATCCGGAGAGAAGACCAAGATGTCGTCCAGGTACACCGCCACGCAAGAATATAAGAGGTCACGGAAGATGTCGTTAACTAATTCTTGGAAGACGGCGGGAGCATTACAGAAGCCGAAGGGCATCACACGGTATTCATAGTGACAGTCCCGGGTATTGAATGCCGTCTTCCACTCGTCTTCTTGGCGGATCCGGACCAAGTTATACGCCCCAAGAAGATCGAGCTTGGTGAAGATCTTCACGCCTTTAAGGCGGTCGAACAGCTCAGAGATGAGCGGCAGGGGGTATTTGTTTTTAATAGTGATTTGGTTGAGACCTCTATAATCGATACATGGGAGAAGTGAACCGTCTTTCTTTTATACGAAGAAGAATCCGGCTCCAGCCGGGGAGGAAGATTTCCGGATGAATTCCCTAGCCAGATATTCTTCGATGTACTCTGACATGGCCCGGGTTTCAGCCAACGACAACGGGTAAATACGCCCAAGGAGTGGAGTGGCACCGAGTATCAGATCGATAGGGCAGTCATATGGCTTATGAGGTGGCAGTGTCTCTTCCTCCTTCTTGTCGAAGACATCAGCATAGGACCAGTAAGGTGCCGGTACACCGGGTAAATTAGTCGGGGTAGATGGAGGTCGAGCCGGGCGATCCGGAACCAGGCAGGTCTTAGGGCAATCCTGCCCCCAACGAAGCACCTCACCGGATTGCCAGTTCAGAACGGGTTAGTGTCTCTGTAGCCAGGGTAGGCCTAGCAAAAGAGGGCGAGAGAGTCCGTAAAGCACATGGAAGGAGATCCTCTCTGAGTGCATCATTCCCACCTGCAGGGTTACGGGCTCTGTGACGAGCAAGATGGTCACCGGAAGGAATCTTCCATCCACGGAAGCGACTGCCAATGGTTCAGCCAGAGATTTGGTAGGAATGTAATATTTCTGTACAAGGGACTGGGAAATGAGATTCCCAGCTGCTCCGGAGTCCAGATAGGCGGTCTCAAAGAAGCGGTTGTCTCCACAGGAGATTGAGACGGACAAAGTCAAGAACGGAGAGGATTTACTCTAGCCCAGGACGACCTCTCCGAGTGGTCCTAGGCACTGGAGTTTCCTGGCTTCTCCGGGCAGGAACGGATCAGGTGCTCCTTACTACCACAGTAGAAGCAGCTCCCCTCGGCTCGGCAAGTTTCCTGGCGAGACTTGACCATCTTGGTCTGGTCGATCTGCATAGGTTCGGGCGAGCGTGCCCCGGGAGTTGCTGATTGGGAAGCCGGTTTCTGGAAAACAGGAGCAAGACGAGGAAATCTTCTCTCCCGGGTAGTCTCCTTTGCACGTTCTAAGAAATGGATGTCAATCTGGGTTGCTAGTGACACCAGGTCATCCAGGGTGGTAGGAACGTCTCGGCCGGCAAACTCGTCCTTAATCCGACCGGAAAGGCCCTCTCAGAAGGTGGACACCAGTTCCTCGTTGTCCCAGGCAAGCTCAGAAGCGAGGGTACGGAACCGTATGGCATACTGGGCCACGGTGAGACTCCCTTGGTGGAGAGGGAGCAATGAGGAGGCAGTAGAGATCCTTCGTCCGGGTTCATCGAAGACCCTCCGGAAGGCAGTGAGGAGATAGGACACCAGGGAATCCCCTCTCTCCCATAGAGGGTTAAGCCATGCCAATGCTTCCCCGGTGAGGTGAGACATGATGAACGCCACCTTGGCCCGGTCAGAGGGAAACTGATGTGGCAGAAGTTCAAAGTGCAGCATGCACTGGTTCAGAAAGCCCCGACAAAGGACGGGGTCACCTCCAAAATGAGGAGGCACAAAAAGCCGGGGTCCTAGGCTGGATGCCGTGGTATTGGTAGGTAGCGGCGCTGCCGGAGCGGGTGTCGCTCAACTTGGGGTGGACACAGGTGGAACTGAAAGCGTGTCCAGGTGAGAGTTGACAGACCACAGGTAGGTCAAGATGGTTTCCTGTTGGGATCTCTGATGAGAAACCTCCTGGTACAGGTCAGCAAGCAAAGGGGCCTGGGGGCCACCGGGTTCCATGGCCCGTGCAAACTGTTAAGGATCCGGGTGGTGGAACCTCTGTGCTGCGGTGCAAGGAGGGACCAGAGGGGCGTAACTAGGTATCAACTCGGACCAACCAAGTTCGTACGATGGCTCAATCGACTCCGTGACCAGGGAAGGACCGAGCAGAGGGACCAGGTGCTACTCTGGGGACCGACCTTGTATGAGAGCAGGTGACTCCCATGGGTCAGAAGGCAGGGACTGACCGGTACATCAGATAAGCACGACAGGCGGGCTGACGGGTGATCCGGGCAGACGGACTGGCAGGCACGGCAGGTAACAGGAAGGAGCCTCAAGGTAGGCTGGCTGGTAGGCACGGCAGGTAACAGGCAGGTGCTTCTATGTAAGCGGGCTGGCAGGCACGGCAGGTAACAGGCAGGAGCCTCCAGGTAGGCTGGCTGATAGACATTTAAGGTAACAGGCAGGTGCTTCCAGGTAAGTGGGCGGACAGAGCCCATAGACAGACTGGCGGACTGGACTGTAGACAGACTGTCGGGCTGGGCAGTAGACAAGCAGGTGGACTGGACTTGTAGTCAGGCTGGCGGACTGGACTTGTAGTCAGGCTGGCGGGCTGGACTTGTAGTCAGGCTGGCGGGCTGGACTTGTAGTCAGGCTAGCAGCGGGACCTGAGGGCTGAAGCAGAGTATAACACACAAAGCTACAACCTTGCACGGGCACCCCAATTTTTGAGGAGGTGCCCTTTATATGAGAGGACCTCCGGCCATTGGCCGGGGACTCCTTAGGACGGTGCGCGCGGCCCCTTTAAGAGGCCCTAAGCGCAGTGCCCGGGAAGTTGCGCGTGCCGGCAGCAACAGAGGCAGGAGCGCCGGAGGACGCCGGGCAGGGAGCGCGGCGGTAAGTGGGACGACGTCTCTGCCTGTCAGGGGGCAGAGATGCCGATACTACAGGAGGAGCACTGCCAGAGCCCTGAAAAATTATCTCCAGCAGGCCACAAATGTGCATGTGTCTGCACAAATGGTTAGAAACCGACTCCATGAGGGTGGTATGAGGGCCCGACGTCCACAGATGGGGGTTGTTCTCACAGCCCAACGCCGTGCAGGACGCTTGGCATTTGCCACAGAACACCAGGATTGGCAAAGTCACCATTGGCGCCCTGTGCTCTTCACAGATGAAAGCAGGTTCACACTGAGCACATGTGACAGACTTGACAGAGTCTGGAGACACCGTGGAGAGCGATCTGCTGCCTGCAACATCCTTCAGCATAACCGGTTTGGCAGTGGGTCAGTAATGGTGTGGGGTGGCATTTCTTTTGAGGGCCGCACAGCCCTCCATATGCTTACCAGAGGTAGCCTGACTGCCATTAGGTACCGAGATGAGATCCTCAGACCCCTTGTGAGACCATATGCTGGTGCGGTTGGCCCTGGGTTCCTCTTAATGCAGTACAATGTCAGATCTCATGTGGCTGGAGTGTGTCAGCAGTTCCTGCAAGATGAAGGCATTGAAGCTATGGACTGACCCGCCCGTTCCCCAGACCTGAATCCGATTGAGCACATCTGGGACATCATGTCTCGCTCCATCCAACAATGTCACGTTGCACCACAGACTGTCCAGGAGTTGGCGGATGCTTTAGTCCAGGTCAGGGAGGAGATCCCACAGGAGACCATCCGCAACCTCATCAGAAGCATGCCCAGGCATTGTAGGGAGGTGATACAGGCACGTGGAGGCCACACACAATACTGAGCCTCATTTTGACTTGTTTTAAGGACATTACATCAAAGTTGGATCAGCCTTTAGTTTGTTTTTCCACTTTAATTTTGGGGGTGACTCCAAATCCAGGCCTCCATTGGTTAATAAATTTGATTTCCATTGATGATTTTTGTGCGATTTTGTTGTCAGCACATTCAACTTTGTACAGAACAAAGTATTCAATGAGAATATTTCATTCATTCAGATCTAGGATGTGTTATTTGAGTGTTCCCTTTATTTTTTTGAGCAGTGTATATTGAAAGGTGGCTAATGGTCTTGTAGTCGATGGGAGGTATGTATCACAGAGATGGTTGGTCTCTGTGATGTAACCCGGTGTATTTTTTCTAGTGCATGCATGCACTAAGAGGACTAATTGGTGCACCTTGGACCGGGTTACGGATAGCTGTGACGAGTTGGGCGGGTCTAGCTTCCCACATACCTCACCTCTAGGTGTGGTTAACAGCCTATATAAAGGAGGCTGTTATTTGTCACATGGGCTGTGTTTGGAGAGAGAAGGCCTCCTGTGCGTTGTCTCCAGATTGAGTTGGGTACTGGACGCATACCAACCTGTGTGACCACAGGTCCGGTCTACCAGAGACTTTACTACACGGACAGTTTTGTTTTCACCTGCCCTAAAAGCTGTTTTTTGCCTTTTACTTTCTGACCGGTTTATGAAGCAAATAAACCTCTCTGGACATTATAGGAACATGCCTCCTGTTTGCCTCACATCATACCTGAGTGAGTACAATCCCTACAATTAGTGTTAGACATGCGGGCAGCATTTTCAGCAGACATGTGTGACTGCTATAAGAAGGATTGCATGTCCTGGCTGAAGTCTGCTATAAGCCAGCAAGTAACACTGGACAAAATGGAGGACCGGCTGAAACATCTGTTACAGGTGCAGCAGATGCAGCAAGCACAACACCAGCAGATGCTACAGGAACAACAGACCACTAAGCTGCTGATGCAGCAGATTCAGCTCCAGAAACAGCAGAAACAGGATCAGCATCGTCAAAAGCAGCAGATCAAGTTGCTTGCAGAGGCGGTCCGTGGCACAGTGACAGCTCCGACAAGGTCAGTGGGTGACTTTTCCATCTGGAAGGCGGTAAGGGGAGCCCGGAAGAAAATGACCCCGGGGGATGATATATAGGCCTTTTTGACAGTGTTTGAAAGGGTTGCCAAGAGAGAGAGACTTCTGCCAGAGCAGTGGGCAGAAGTGTGGCGCTATACCAGACAGGGGGGCCCCGGAAAGCATAGTATGACTTAGCCTTGCAGGACACTAAGGAGTATGGCAGGCTAAAGACCGAGATTCTGGCGCGGTTGGGGGTGACAATGACTGTCAGGGCACCCCCGACACCCAAATGTTTGACCTATTGCACCTGGTCCAGAAGTGGCTGCAGCCGGAGTCTGCTATGCCTGCGCAGTTCATGGAGCGAGTGGTAATAGACAGGTTTGTGCACTCCCTGGCAAGACCAAAACAGACTTGGCTTGCCCAGGGAATGCCGATGAACTGATTGGACTGGTCAAGAGATACATGGGGGTCGAGGGATCCTTGGGAAGGCAACCCACTCCATGCTGGGGGACCCAACAGGGGGTGGGGCATACAAGGTCCAAAGGGGCGGGGGATGTGGTGCCCAAGGTCCCTTCGGGTGATGTCATTTGCTGGAGGTGGCACGGCCGAGGCCACATAGCCGCCCGTTACCCCCGGGCAGATGGACTGAAGCATAGGACGTCGCTGTTCTTATAACGCGTATCTGGCCTGCAGTGTGAACTGTCCACCCAGCGAGGGGCCACAAGCGTGTCCCGTGAAAGTGAACGGGTGTCAAGTAACAGCGCTGCTGGATTCCAGGAGTCTGGTGACCCTTGTGAGGGCCACTCTTCCTCTCCAACTGATCCCGGGGAAAAAAGTCAGCTTAAGGTGCATTCATGGCGATGCTAAGGACTATCTTATGGCCAGAGCGGACATTGAAATGAACCACGGTACTGATCCCATGAGGTCGACGTCGTTTAGGACTTGTTGCACTCTATCATTATAGGCCGGAAATTTTGTTTATTTTGGGATCTCTGGGGGAAGGGTTCAGGGTTCGCTGGCACGGTGAAAAAAACAGGAAACCCTGAAGAGGTATCGCCACACCCAGAGTCAGACGGGTTTCCCTTTTGTGTCCTTGTGGGGGATGAAGAAATAGTGTCCCCTGAGTCTGACATTCCTGAGTTAGGGGTGACCAGCGAGAATTTTGGGTCTGCCCAACATAGGGACCTAACTCTGAAGGAAGCCTTCAATAATGTCACGGTCATAAATGGGGAGGCACAGGAGCCTGGGGCTGACACCAGGTTTCCCTATTTTATGATAAGTGGGAAATTGTTGTACCGGGTCACGAAAGTAAGGAAAGAGCTTGTGGAACAGTTAATAGTCCCTATAGACGAAAAGTGTTGGACATGGCCCATTTGCATATCTATATATAACATTTAGGGGTGGAAAAAATGCAGAAATGGATCATGCAGAGGTTCTATTGGCATGGGTGTCACCGGAAAATATTAAAGTATTGCAGGTCCTGCCCTAAATGCCAGTTAACCGCCCCCACATCTCACTTTTGAAGTCCCCTAATGCCATTGCCCATTATTGAAGTGCTGTTCGAGAGAAATGCGACGCGTATCCGATGGCACGTGTCGATTAGCTGATCGAGAGACTTGGGCCAGCAAGGTACATAACCACCTTGGATTTAACGAAGGGATATTGGCAGATCCCCATGGCAAAGGGAGCCAAGAAGAAGACTGCGTTTTCTACGCAAGATGGATGCTTCCAGTATGTCCGGATGCTGTTTGGACAGCAAGGGGCCCCTGCAACCTTCCAGAGACCTATGGATCGAATGCTTGCACCCCATAAGCAATACGCTGCAGCATACCTGGACGATATTGTTATTTTCAGCCCGGATTGGGAGAGTCATCTGGAAAAGGTCCAGGCAGTGTTTGATTCTGTAAGGAAAGGGGAGTTTTCAATAAACCCAAAGAAATGTGCCATGGGGAAAGAAGAAGCTAAATACCTGGGTTATGTAGTGGGAAGAGGCAAGATCAAACCCCAAATCAGTAAAGTGGAGGCAATCCAAACCTGGCCGAGAATGCTGTCAAAGAAACAGGTTAGAGCCTTCCTGGGGATCGTAGGATACTACAGGAGGTTCATCTCAAACTTTGCCATGATGGCCTCACCCCTGACTGACCTCCTTAAGGGGATGAAATTGGCTATGGCCAAGTGGACTGCAGAGGCGGAGTCGGCCTTTCAAGAAATGAAGGTGGCGCTGTGTAGGCAACCGGTCCTGGCTGTTCCCAACTTCAAGAAAGAGTTCATACTCCTGACAGATGCCTCAGATGTCGGTTTAGGACACCCTGTCCTCTGCCTGAGTAGAAAGCTGTTCTCTTGCAAGAAAAATTATTCAGTCATAGAGAAGGAGTGCTTGGCCATAAAGTGGGCGGTGGACACCTTACAGTACTATCTGTTAGGTCGAAAATTTAGATTAGTATCCAACCATGCCCGACTCAGATGAATGAGGGAAACAAAGGGAAAAAATGCCAGGGTCACCTGCTGGCTTTTAGCCCTACAGGACTTCAACTTCCATGTAGAACAAAGAGCAGGAAAGCTACATGGTAATGCCGATGCCCTCTCGAGAATCCCCTGTCTGGTAGTAGAAGGCGCCAAGCCCCACGGCTTAAGGCAGAGGGGAAGGTATGTAAGGTGGCTAATGGTCTTGTAGTCGATGGGAGGTATGTATCACAGAGATGGCTGGTCTCTGTGATTTAACCCGATGTATTTTCTCTAGTGCATGCACGCACTAAGAGGACTAATTGGTGCACCTGGGACCGGGTTATGGGTAGCTTTGAAGAGTTCGGAGGGTCTGGCTACCCACATACCTCACCTCTGGGTGTGGTTAACAGCCTATATAATGGAGGCTGTTGTTTGTCACATGGGCTATGTTTGGAGGGAGAAGGCCTCCCGTGCGTTTTCTCCAAACTGAGCTGTGTACTGGACACATACCAACCTGTGTGACCACAGGTCCGGTCTCCCAGAGACTTTGCTAAACGGACAGTTTCATTTGTTTTTGACTGCCTAATTAGATTGAGATCTAAGTAATTTTGAGGTTAACCCCAACAGGTCAACACCTTAAACCATTTTTAATGTTCTTTTTTGCAGTTTGGTATGGTGTAGGATGCTTTTGAAGGAAGCCACTCCTATTAGAGAGTACCACTGCCATGAGGAGATAGAAGATGGTCTGTAAGAATGGAAAAGTCGATGGTACATGGTCAGGTACCATGGTGGTACATGTGTAGTGAGCTGGCCGGCTCTGGCTGTTCTGTGATTATTGATATAGAGCCTGTTACAGAAGTGATTACACAGGATGATGTTGCCACCTTGTGGCCAGAGGTTGCACCTGTGCAGGGTGTGATGACAGAGAAACAGACTGAGCCTCCTGTGTCCCGCCCTAGAGAGTCACGTGACCAAAGTGGGAAGCAGGAAAAAGCGCGCGAGGAGTTTGCTGTGGTCTGTGAAAAGAGCCAGGACGGTGTGCAGGCCCTCGTGCGTGGCGCAGGAGAGACTCTCAACGGGATTTCTTTTACCTGACACCATATCCTCGGGGCCTTCCCCAGCTTCTTCACTGCTGAGGGATACAGCTATTACACTCCCTGCTACTGGAGTGTGGACTACATAAGGGATCCACCAAAGCTGCTATCCGGATCAGAGAGACTGTAAGCGGGTCCTCTGGCGAGAGGCCGAAGTATTCCCTTCCTTTCAGCGTAATTTGTTGTTCCTGTTTTTTTCTCCGGCTGGGACCCCTTCCTGCAAAGACAGACAGGCCTGCGACGGGGGACACATCCTTCTGGAGTAAAGGACTGGTAACGTGTGAGTAGGGACAGTGAGGGTCAGCTTATCACTACACGTTATTACTGTGCATATTTACGGTTGTCATTTATTGTTTTTTTTTCTTTGCTGTGTTAAAAATGTATACGAGTAAAGATACGGTTATCAAGATGGAGTCTGTGTGTGGGGATCTTGCTTGGCCAGATCATAGATACCAATGCGCGGCCTTGCCCGCGGTCACTTCATCTGGCGTAGTCGGCAGGATCTGTGACCAACAAGATTCCCACCCAGGCCATGTGTACAGTCAGAAACCCCCGCCGGTGTCTATTGTGAATCAGGTCAGTAAATTTGGCGGACGAAACTACCCTGTACCAGAGTGGGCGGAACAAGTACGGATACTGGGGGAAATGTATAATATTGACCCTAAGACCTTGGTAGAAATGGCGGTACTGATGCTAGAGGGGGAGGCATGGACGACAGTCAGACTGGAGACGGTCAGGGGCCAGCGTACAGTAGATGATTTGGTGCGGGTGCTGGAGAACACCTATGGGCCGACTACATACCAGGGAACACTGCGACACATGTTCTTTAGACGGATGCAGCTTGAATGGGAGGATATTCCCCAATATGCGAACGCCCTTCAGGTACTCCTTGAACAAACCTGTGGAAAAGGGGAGCAACTAGCTGGTATGGCTTCTCGTGACCTGGTACTGAGAGACCAATTTGTAATAGGACTGAGAGACCAGTATCTTAACCGCACGTTACAGGACTTGATCCGGATGATGCCGGCTCTTACTTTTGCTGAAGTCAAACAGGAAGCCATAGAACGTTCAAGGGGACCCGTCATGGATGTGGGGATTCAAGGTGCTGCGTGCAGATCCATATCTGACATTAAAAATCCGAACAGTGACACGGAAGACCTGAAACAGATGGTAGCAGACTTACAGAGACAGATATTACAGTTAACATTAGACCGACAGGGAGACCAGCGAAGACAGCCTAGTCGTCCCGTGGGACAGTGTTGGTCATGCGGTGATCCTCGCCATAGGGCAAATCGTTGTCCTCAACACTTCCCTCCGCAACAACCTCCGTCGCACCAACGAACAAACCCTCAGTCACCCCAGCGAAGGGAATTTCGATCAGACCAGCGAATTGAACCCCAGCCATATCCACAAGCAGAGCTACCACGCCGGGCCTCACCACAATGGCCGCCGTTAAACTAGACACCCCTGCAGCTGAGGCTCGCGCAGCAGGGGAGGCCAAGGAGAGGGGTGTGGAAAAACAGAGCCGATGGCGGAGTGCTCTTGCCTCGAATAGCCCGACACTTGAAGTTGTCCTGGAAGGAATTGCCGTACAGGGACTGATGGACACCGGGTCACAAGTGACCACGATCTCTGAACAGTTTTACGAAAATTACCTCAAACCAAGAACTGCTCGTGACCCAGACACCACCATTAAGATTATTGCGGCTAATAATCTACCCATTCCAGTGACCAGAGTTGCTTGAATGGACACAAAGGCCTGCAGACAGGACTTAGGGAAACGAGGGATCGTCATCGTCAAGGAAGGTTTCGGCTCCGAGACCCCAGTGTTAGTTGGAATGAACATCTTGAAAGACCTGGATCTTATGCTGTTGACAAGAAAAGGACCCAAATACTGGCAGAAAGTCACCAAACATAAGCCGACTCGTCTGGCGTTCCAGCGCGTAATCCGGACCGTTGGACTTCAACAGATGGCAGAGGAACAACTACCCCTAGCCGCCATTACGGTGCCATGCCATACCCGGATTACTTTGCCCGCTGAAAAAGAGACAGTCATTTCCTTACCCCTTAACACCCACCGACAACTTGAGGGGGTTGAAGTGTTGATCGAGCCGAGGACCCCAAGTGGGGGTAAGCTAAACCCACTAGTTGCTCGCACTTTAGCTGTCGTGCGGAACGGGAGAGTCCCTGTCAGGCTAAACAACACCGCAGACGTAGGCCTAGCCCTTGAAGCTGGCACTCAACTTGCCCGGGTATATGCTCTACCCACGGAAGTGAATCCTATTGGACCCCTAGAATTCACCCCGTCTACAGAAGGCGACTGGACGGTAACCGTCTCAGCCATAAACGCTCAAGTAGACGATGAAGACATTGGGCAAAAACTACGGGAAAAAGTGCAGCTAGACACGTCTCAGTACACCGAACAAGAAGTGTTTCAAGTGGAGGAACTTCTGCGGGAACACCAAGACTCCTTTGCAAAGCATGACACAGACTTTGGGTGTACCACCAGTATCCAGCACGAGATACCCACGGGCGATACCCCCCCTATCCGCGAGAGGTACCGGCAGATACCACCTCAGCAATACCAGGAGGTGAAAAGCCTGTTAGAATCTATGCTACACGCCGGAGTGGTACGTGAAAGCCTGAGCCCGTGGGCTGCACCCGTGGTGATAGTCAAAAAGAAAGATGGTTTCCTAAGGCTTTGCGTGGACTACCGTAGGCTGAACGCTTGCACTATCCGGGACTCATATCCACTTCCTCGGATCGAAGAGTCACTGACCGCCCTGAAGAAGGCCAAATATTTTTCGTCCCTAGACCTGGCCAGTGGATATTGGCAGGTTCCAATGAGTGAGAAGGACAGGGAAAAGACCGCCTTCATCCTTTCCATGGGCCTGTATGAGTTCGACCGGATGCCGTTCGGCTTGAATAACGCACTGGGGACCTTTCAGAGACTAATGGAACGCTGTCTGGGGGACTTCAACTTTGAGTTTACGCTGATATACCTTGACGACATCGTGGTATACTCCGCCACCTTTCAAGATCATCTTCACAAGCTTGGCCAAGTGTTCCAGCGCTTGAGGCGACACGGCTTGAAGTTGAAGCCCAGCAAGTGCCGTCTGTTCCAGCAGGAAATCGACTACTTGGGTCACCGGATCTCGGCCGAAGGCGTCCAGCCCTCTCCGGAGAAGATAGCAGCCATTCAAGAGTGGCCGCAGCCAACTACCGTCAAAGAAGTCCGGGCTTTTCTGGGGCTAGCAGGCTACTACCGTCGGTTTGTCAAGGACTTTGCTCGGCTTGCTGAACCACTGCATGAGGTTCTCCGAGGGACCGCGAACAGCCCCAGAGGACGACGCATCAGTTGGGGGCCTGACCGAGAAAAATCCTTTCAGGCACTTAAGGCTGCTCTAACATCACCCCCTGTTCTGGCATATGCAGACTACACATTACCGTTTCAGTTGCACACCGATGCCAGCCTTCAAGGTCTAGGGGCGGTCCTCTCTCAAGTTCAAGATAATAAAGAACGCGTGATAGCCTATGCCAGTAGGTCTCTCCGTGACACCGAAAAGAATCCCGTCAACTACAGCTCCTTCCGCTTGGAACTCCTGGCTCTGACTTGGGCTATGACGGAGAAATTTGCTGGCTATCTGGCAGGAGCGGAAGTGCTGGTCATGACGGACAACAATCTTCTTGCCCACCTAGAGAATGCCAAACTAGGGGCAATGGAACAGCGCTGGATAGCCAGGCTCTCTAGATTCCAGTACAAAATTAAATACAGAGCGGGGAACGAGAATCAGAATGCTGACAGCCTGTCTAGAGTGACATCATCCCCGCCAGTGGGGGACCGGGATGAAGAGTTGGAGGAAGATGAGATGGCTGACTTTGCCTGGCTCGCAAAGCAAATAGAAGATAACCGCCAGTATGCTGTAGGAGGGATTGAAGCCGTAGTGGGATCTCCCCGTCCCAGCAAGAATGGGCCAAGCTTCAAGATCGAGATCCCGAGCACGTCTTACTGAAACAGTATGTGAATAAACAAGAGAAACCGCCCTCCGAAGTGCGAGCCCGACTATCAACCGGAGCCTTGGCTCTGCTTGCCCAGTGTGATCGGCTGATTGTGAAAGATGGAGTCCTGTGTCGCAGGGCCCTTTTATCCCATATGCTGGAGGAGTGTTTGCAGATTGTCGTCCCGGTGCAGTTGGCCCATGAGATGGTGGGCGAAGCTCACAGGAGCAACGGCCACTTCGGCATAGACAAGACCCTCCGGTGGACCCAGCAGTTCATTTTTTGTCCGGGGCTCCGTAAGTTGGTTGAAAATGTCTGTCAAGCATGCCGTACCTGTGAATTCCACAAGTCTGCAGAGCAGCGTGCCCCCGTCCAGACTATTAAGACGTCGAGGCCCCTCGAGCTGTTGATGGTGGACTATCTGTTGATCGGAACGGCGAATAGTGGCTACCAGTACTGTCTGGTGATGGTGAACCACTTCACGAAATTCGCTGTCGCTGTTGCTACGAAGGATCAGACTGCTGAATCAGCTGCACAGGCTATCTGTCAGCAATTCATTCTGGTCTACGGGTGTCAGGAGCGGCTACACTCTGATCAGGGGGCTTGTTTCGAAGGGCGAGTCATTGAAGAACTCCAACGGATGTATGGAATCAAGAAGTCCAGGACCACCCCTTACCATCCACAAGGGAATGGCGCGTGTGAACGCTTTAACCGGACCCTCTTACAACTGATCCGGACTTTGGCTGAAGACAAAAAGCCCGACTGGCCTCGATTCCTCCCGGAACTGCTGTGGGCCTATAATAATCAGGTCCATTCCGTCACCGGATACACCCCATACACCCTTCTCTTTGGCCGTCCAGGCAAAGACATCCATGAGTTGCAACTGTCTAGCTCCGAAGAAGATACCTGTGGTACCTATCCTTCCTGGCTACAAACACACCGCCAGAGAATGGAGACTGTATACCGGCTAGTAGGCCGACAAATTCAGGATCAAGTGCACGCTGACCCACTTCCGGTACAAGAAGACCCACTGAATGTAGGTCAACTGGTCCTAGTCCGAATAAAGAAGCCGCAAGGGAAACTCCGGCCCAAGTGGGAGACCGAAGTCTATCGAGTAATTGGACAGCCGTACCCCGGTGGCCCCGTCTATTGAGTGCAGGGCGAAGACAGCGGCAGCATCCGAACTTTGCACCGTAATATGTTGCGCCCCTGCCGTTCCCAGCCTGACTCCCCTACTGTGATACCTAGAGAGATGGATATCACTAATACTGTCGGAGACACTGACCCCAGGGATGTAGAGACTGAATGCATGCCTACCCCTGTCCGTCCGACTGACGCACTTGAACCGATTACCTCCTCTACTGACATGTCGACTGGGAAAGAGAGTGGGGTGACTGATAGGAGAGAGGGGATCCAACCCGTTAGGCGGACAACGAGGACCACTGCAGGGGTACCTCCAGAACAGTCCTACAGAGACCAATATGTGTGGCCCTCTTCCCAGCCGCCCCCTGTCACATCCACAGCCATCGCCGCCCTGGAGCCGGTCGTTGACAGGGACTGCCAACCTTTGAGTTGGGGGCCGTGTAGTGAGCTGGCCGGCTCTGGCTGTTCTGTGATTATTGATATAGAGCCTGTTACAGAAGTGATTATACAGGATGATGTTGCCACCTTGTGGCCAGAGGTTGCACCTGCGCAGGGTGTGATGACAGAGAAAAAGACTGAGCCTCCTGTGTCCCGCCCTAGAGAGTCACGTGACCAAAGTGGGAAGCAGGAAAAAGCGCGCGAGGAGTTTGCTGTGGTCTGTGAAAAGAGCCAGGACGGTGTGCAGGCCCTCGTGCGTGGCGCAGGAGAGACTCTCAACGGGATTTCTTTTACCTGACACCATATCCTCGGGGCCTTCCCCAGCTTCTTCACTGCTGAGGGATACAGCTATTACACTCCCTGCTACTGGAGTGTGGACTACATAAGGGATCCACCAAAGCTGCTATCCGGATCAGAGAGACTGTAAGCGGGTCCTCTGGCGAGAGGCCGAAGTATTCCCTTCCTTTCAGCGTAATTTGTTGTTCCTGTTTTTTTCTCCGGCTGGGACCCCTTCCTGCAAAGACAGACAGGCCTGCGACGGGGGACACATCCTTCTGGAGTAAAGGACTGGTAACGTGTGAGTAGGGACAGTGAGGGTCAGCTTATCACTACACGTTATTACTGTGCATATTTACGGTTGTCATTTATTGTTTTTTTTTTTTGCTGTGTTAAAAATGTATACGAGTAAAGATACGGTTATCAAGATGGAGTCTGTGTGTGGGGATCTTGCTTGGCCAGATCATAGATACCAATGCGCGGCCTTGCCCGCGGTCACTTCACATGCATGCCATAACCCAATATTTTCCAGCAGAACTTTCCCCAAGCATGACACTGCCTAAGCTTGTTTGCCTACTTCAAATAGTACATCCTGGTGCCACCTCTTCCCCAATGATGCACATGTACATGGCCATCAACATGATATAAAAGTAAACATTTATCATCAGACCAGACCACCATATTTTATTGGTCCAGTGATAATGTCCCCATGACCATTGTAAGCACTTTCAGCAGTGGTAGGTGTCAGAGATAGCATTTAGTTCCATGCACATCACGCTTTTATTCACTTTGTGTTATAACACCATTTTATCCTACTCTGCTATTTGTGCTACTGTAGTTTCTTTGCAGGATTGAACCACATGAATCAGTGAGCCTTGAGCAGCAAAACACTGTTGCCAGTTGATGGATGTTCTTCTTTTGATAGGTACTAGCAATTACATACAGGGAACATCCCATTAAATCTGCCATTAGGGTAATGCTCTGTCCCAGTCATCTAGCCATTACCATTGCTCTCTTTTTAAAGTTAAACATACACTTTCCCATTCTCCTAATTTCAACTCATCAACTTCAAGAACTGTTTATTTGTCGTCTAACATATCTCACCCCAAGACATCAAATAAATAATATTATTCAAGTTATCTATCTACGGTTTTAATGTTACGGCTGATCAGAGTATAAAAATATTCTAACCAAATGTCAGTTAGATGCATTTGCACTTGTGTTTTTTTTAAAAAAGAATAGATTTTGTACAAGCTTTCATTTACTGCACCTCTAATTTTGGCTATGAGCTTGAATATTGACATCTTAAAGCTCTTAGAGCAAATCTCAAACAAGGAATAGAACTTTAAAAAGTGGGTATCTTACTAAAAGATTTGATTTAATGGACTTAATTAATTAAAAAATATATAGAACAAAGTGTTCCAAAGAAAGTTTTTTTTCTTACAATGCGAAATCCCGCTAGCAGAACTTATTGTGGAGCTGAATGCTATAATTATGACCATTACAAACCCCAAATTTAATTAGTTTGACATTTCAGATTTTTGCTAAATCCATACACAAACCCTTTATGGGCTGTTATCTAGCGGAAGCTGATCTTGAAAATCCACTTCATAGCTATTTGCTACCTCTACAGACAAACATGAAAACACAGGATACAGAGGTTTCTCCTGTTTTAGAATGTTTTTGAATGCGCTTTTCTCAGCGGGTCTTTATTAAATTGCATAGCTAAAGTACAAAAACGTTACATTATATCTTTTAGAAATCTTTCTAAAGCAGAAACTGACAAGTATTTGGTTATCATGAGCAAAAAAAATAATTACGTTATGAGTGTGCATGTACGGTTTACGTAATATCCATGATAAGCCTTTCATTCATACATCAGGATCACTTTATGGTGCATATACCAATGTTCTCACATCAAATGTAGTCAACTTTAGTCAACTTTATTTCCAATAAATATCCTTTAATATGTTTTAACATATATATTGGGATATCCTTGGGAGCGCCATTTGACTTTTTGAATGTAAAATTTCCTGGAATAATTAGCGGATGCCATGCCGCGTTTGAAGAGCCCCTGATGTGCCTAAACAGTGGAAACCCCCCACAAGAAATTTTGGAAACTAGACCCCTCAGGGAACTTATCTAGATGTTTGGTGAGAACCCTGAACCCCCAGATGCTTCACAGAAGTTTATAACATGGAGCTGTGAAAATAAAAAAATCTAACTTTTTCCATAAAAATGATGTTTTAGCCCTACATTTTTTATTTTCGCAACGGTAAGATGAGAAAATGGACCCCAAAAACTTTTGTGCAATTTCTTCTGAGTACGCCGATACCCCAGATGTAGGGAAACTACACTGTTTCGTCGCACGATAGGGTTCAGAAGGGAAGGAGCACTGTGTGACTTTTTGAACGCAAAATTAGCTGGAATTGACAGCGGACGCCATGTTGCGTTTGTAGACCCCTGATGTGCCTAAACAGTGGAAACCCCCCACAAGTGACCCCATTTTGGAAACTACACCCCTCAAGGATTTTATCAAGGGGTATAGTGAACATTTTGAACCTAGAGGTACGACACAGAATTTGATAACATTAGGTCATCATATTGAATAAGTTGTCCTTAGTCTCGAGTGCAAGTGCTCTCTACTTGAGTTTGCATCAGGTACTCGGGTATGCACCATGTATCGCGAGTGCTCGAGTGACATGTTCGAGTCCCCACCTCACATGTTTCACGGTTGTTATACACCCAAAACAAAACATGAGGAGATTACTCGTGCATGTCAGGCAATACCCGCAAGGTTTTTTTTGGCCACGAAGCATATGGGGCGGAGACTCGAGCATGTCACTCCAGCACCCACAATACTCGGTGCATATCTGAGCACCCAATGCAAACTCAGGGTAGCGAGCACTTGCGCTCAACACTAGTCCCCATATCGTCATCATTTTTTTTTCTTTATTTTTGAAAAATCTCAACAGCAACACAACCCTAGCTCAGCCCTAACCCTAGCACAAGCCTAACCCTAGCACAACTCTCACCCTAACACAACCCTAGCACAACCCTAACACAACCCTAGCACAACCCTAATACAACCCTAACCCTAGCACAACCCTAACCCTAGCACAACTCTAACCCTAACACAACCCTAACACCAGCCCTAGAATGACCCACACCCTAGCACAACCCTAACCGTAGCACAACCCTAACCCTAGCACAACCCTAACCCTAGCACAACCCTAACCCTAGCACAACTCTAACCCTAGCACAACTCTAACCCTAGCACAACCCTAACCCTAGCACAACCCTAGCACATCCCTAACCCTAGCACAACCCTAACCTTAGCACAATCCTAACCCTAGCACAACCCTAACACAACCCTAGCACAACCCTAACCCTAGCACAAGCCTAACCCTAGCACAAGCCTAACCCTAACCCTAGCACAATCCTAACCCTAGCACAACCCTAACTCTAGAGTTTACTTTTTACGCCTTTCCTCATGCGGTATAAGTGATTAGACGATTTTATTCTTCGGGTCGGTGCAATTACAGATTTATATCGGGTTTTTATGATTGACAGCTGTCACACACTAAAAGACGCTTTTTTTTGCAAAGACTAGTTTTAGCATCGCCATATTTTGAGAGCTATAATTTTTCCATATTTCGGCCGACAGAGTCATGTGACAGCTTGTTTTTTGTGGGACTAGTTGACGTTTTTATTGGTACCATTTTCAGGCACGTGACATTTTTTGATCGCTTTCTATTCCAATTTTTGGGAGGCAGAATAAGCAAAAACCAATAATTCAGAATTTTTTTTCTTTTTTTATGCCGTTCCACGTTTGGTGAAATTGATAAGGCAGCTTTATTCTTCAGGTCAGTACATTTACAGTGGTACCACATTTATATAGTTTTTTTATGTTTTGGCACTTTTACACAATAAAAACTATTTTATAGAAAAAAATATTTTTTTTGCATCGCTTTATTCTGAGAGCTATAACTTTTTTATTTTTTGACTGATGGAGCTGTATCGCAGCTTGTTTTTTGCAGGGCAAGATGACGTTTTCAGCGGTACCATTTCTATTTACATTTATCTTTTTGATCGTGTTTTATTCCATCTTTTGTTTGGCGGTACCATGATAAATCATCGTTTTTGCTTCGTTTTTTTTTTTTTTTTTTTTTACCGTGTTCGCTAAGGGGTTAACTAGTGGGATACTTTTATAGGTCAGGTTGTTATGGATGCGCCGATACCAAATATGTGTACTTTTTTTTTTCTTAATATTTATTGATGGGTACATAATAATTTTATTTTTGGGGGATTTTTTTTATTTTCTTTTTACATTTTTTTAAAAATTTCTATTTTCAATTTTTGATCGTTTTCCTACTTTTACACTTTGTCCCACTATGGGACTTTCACTTTTTACAGTCTGACCGGCTGTATAGCATAGGAATGCAGCAGCATCCCTATGCTATATGCAGCCTGTCAGCGCTGAAAGCAGAAGATACTTTGATCGTGCACTGCGCATGATCAAAGTATCTTCCTGCTGTCTGGTGACCCGGATGTTGTCATGACGACATCCGGGTCACCATGACAACCACGGGACCCCGGCCTCAGACAGTGTGGAATGCCAGGGAAGAGGTGAGTACCGGCACTTACCTCCAGAATGCTGCGATTGACTTTGATCACAGCATTTCGTGAGTTAATGTGCTGGGAGCAGTGCGCGACCACTCCCAGCACATAGTACTGGGTATCAGCTGTGACAATCAGCTGACACCCGCAAGCTATCGCGCCTGCACAGCTTGTGTGCGGGCGAAATCGCCAAGGCGTACTAATACGTACCAGGCTCTTAAGTCCCAGGTATGTATTAGTACGCCTGGGGCTAGAAAGGGGTTAATGTCCTGCCTCAATCTAAAACAGATTTTTTACAAAACTGAACTTCTTATATTTTCTCCCTCTACTAACCTACCTAAAACCATTAATGCCATTTCCATTGGTGGTTCTGCTTGCTTTATTGGGATTAAGTCTTGACTCACATCTATCTTTGACTTCCTATATCTAATCACTCACTCGTGTCATCTTCACCTCAAAAACATCTTGAGAATCTGTCCTTTTCTTACCATGGGTACTGCAAAAATTCTTACTGTTGCTCTAATTCATTCTCGTTTGTACGACTGCAACTCTCCACTTGTTGTCCCTTTTACTAAACTTTCTTTTCTCCAATCTATCCTGAATGCAACACCCCTGTGTCATATTTCTGTCCAACCACTTCACTGATGCCTTCACCTTGTGCCAGTCATTTGCACTGGTTACCCATCCAGAAGCGTATCTGGGGTGGGAGGGGGGCAAGCAATGCATGTGCCCCAGGCGCAGCCGGCAGGAAGGTGCCATTGGGCTGCCTAATGCAGTGGTCCAAAATGTCTCCCCTGGTGGCTGCATTTTGCCGCCCCCCTGACTGATAGTCACCCGTTCTCTGAGCCAGCTGTCAGAAAGTGCAGTGTGTCGGCTTCTAGTGAAAAATTGTACTCATGTCTTTCAGACGCGAGTACAATTGAAGTATTGTAATCAGGTCATGTGATCACGCTGCTGACGTCACTCGCCGGTGCTGACAGAGACACGCATTGGTGGTAAGTGGTACAGAGCTGAAGACACCGGAGATTCAGTGTAACGTGGGAGATTTTAAGATGGGGGTAATCAGTATGCGTGGGGGTAGATTTTAGGATGAAGGTATTCAGTGTGTGGGGGGAGATTTAGGATATGGGCATTTAGTGTTGGGGGAGATTTAGGATCGGGTATTCAGTGTGTGGAAGTGATTTAGGATGGGGGTATTTAGTGTGTGAGGGTGATTTAGGATGTGGGTATTTAGTGTATGGGGGAGATTTAGGCTGGGGGTATTTTGTATGAGGGGGGAGATTAAGGATGGAGGTATTTAGCATGTGGCAGGAGATTTAGTGTGGGGGCATTTAGTATGTGGGGGTAATTTAAGATGGGGTTATTTAGTGTGTAGGTTGAGATTTAGGATGGGGGTGTTTAGTGTGTGTGGAGAGATTTAGGATGGGAGTATGGTGCGGACACATGGGATGGTGCGGACACAGAATGGGGAGTATGGGTGCGAATGCAGTATGGGGAGGGCAGGCGGAAATGTAAGGCGCCCCAGCGAGGTAGTCATGGACGAGTTGTGGCCCCTGCTTGCTTTGGCACCTTACAGACAATTTGCGTCCTCCCTCTGATGTGTGGCTGTGCATGTGACATTCTTCACTTACTTCACACCATCCAGTCGCAGCTGTCTCCAGACATTTCTCTTCTGGGACCAGGGCAGTAATAATTTCAAAGGACACAAAGTTATTAACCATAACTGGGGTTTTACTTGGGGGAAAGGAGTAATTACAGTATTTACAGTCTGGTAGATTGGATAAGGCCCAACAGGTTCTTGTCTCCCATACAGGTGCTAAAATGATCTTCAGCCCTGGTGCCTTCTTTAGGTGAAGCATCTCTCTGTTTCTATTCCTTAGCCTAAGAGACGGTTTCTCACCAGAGACAGTGTGCCCAGATCCTTTATCTCCCTCACGGCTTATCCTGGAGTCCTATTTTCCTCTGCTACCTGCAGATTAGAAGTGCCCCGGGTCCTCAATACCTCCGTTGAGTTTCTCTGGCCGGCTAATGGGACTCCTGCGTGAGGAGATATTCACACTACGGATTCACTGTCTGAGGGTAGAGAGCCCCCATCTACCCTAGCAGCCAATTTCCCACTAAGCCATCTGCTTAGCAGCTGCCTTACCTCTCACTGACAACTATGCCCAGCAGTGGCATCTTGTGGCTGATAAAAAGTACTGCAGCCCCAAAAGGAATTATATTTAACCTCTAGACATGCCCAATGTCTATCCCTGTCACTACGTTTCCCTCTTACTCTACTGACTGCGCCACTGAAATTAACCCCATAACTTGACATAATAGCAGTTCAGAGAGTGCCTAACTAGAGGGATATGTAATTCTAACTACTTCAGTCCCAGGCGAAGGTTACACCCTTCCTCACTATTACACGAACACAGTATAGGGAGCGAGTGGGGTATGGGTGCAGACACAGTATGGTGAGTGTGGGGATAGGTGCAGACACAGTATGAGTAGCGAGGGGAAAAAAGTATGTGAACACAGTTTGATGAGCAAGGGTGATGGGATATGTGCGGACTCAGTATAGTAAGCAAGTGTGATGGGATATGCGTGGACATAGTTTGGGGAGCGAGGGTGCTGGAATGCGTGTAGATACAGTATGGGGAGTGAGGGTGATAGGATGTGTAAGGAGGCAGTATGGAGAGCAAGGGGATAAATATGAGGAGACAGTATGGTTAGCAGGGGGCATGTGAGGGGAGACATTATGACGAGGGAGGGTGAAACATGTCAAGAGACTATTGAGAGGAATAGTGTGAGGAGACAGTATGGGAGAGATAAGTGTGAGTGGGTACAGAATAGAGACTGAATAGTGTGGAGGGGGGTAGCATGGGGGGACAATGTAAAGGCACAACCAGGAGGGGAAAATATGGCAAGGAGGGGGAGTGTGATGAGGGGGCACAATATAGAGACTGGGCCCTATAGGGGGGACAGTGTGAAAGGACAATGTGAAGAGGGGGCCCAGTATGCAAAGGAAAGAGCAGTGTGGAGGACATGTACCATAAGAAGGAGAGTTTGGGGTCATATTTTATGCAAGGAATATAGTTAGGGGCAATTATTTATTCAGGTGCTCAGCATAGGGCAGATATTTTTATTCGGGAGCATTATAATGACACTACTATTTTTAAAGGTATCGTGTGGGGATGTGCTGCACAATACAGGAGAAGTTGGAAGTCTTCAGAGACGAGCTGTGGCTATGAAAAGTCATCAAGGGGTCTGGACAAGATGAAGAAGAAAATAAATAGAACAACTCCAGTCTGAGACAATGTTATCTATAAGGTACCTGGATGTAAATGTTTTCTGTGATACTGACTAATTCTTATGTTTTTATTTATGTTAGGAGCATTAAAAGTGTTGTCGAAGATTGTGATGAATCTGCAGTCATTTTATGTGACTGCAGACTTCTGAATTCTCACAGAGCGCACTGCACGCTGTAAGGATTCTCTTGTGCCAGCGATTTGCATACATGTGGTCATGTGCAGACTAGACATGCGTGGCCTCACTCAATGAAAATAAATTCACTCAATGAAAATAAATTGAGCGAGACTGGACACGTCTACTCGGAATGTGGCCAGAAGTATACAAATCGCATACTTGTGCTCACATGACCATCCACTAGTGAAGAGCGAGCGTGCTCATTTAACCCTTTCGCCGAGCACGCTGGGGTGCTTTCTGAGTATCTTCGGCGTGCTCGTATTTTAAGTTCGAGTCTCTGCGTCTGCATGATTTATGGCTGTTAGTCAGCCTCAACACATACAGAGATTGCCTGTTTGTTAGGGAATCCTCACATGTGTTGAGGCTGACTAACAGCCATAAATCATGCTGATGCAGGGACTCGAACTTAATATACGAACATGCTGAAGATACTCGGAAAGCACCCAAGCGTGCTCGACGAAAGGTTTAAACAAGCATTCTTGCTCATCACTACCATCCACTCTTGCCACTGTCAAGGGAGAATTCTTAAAGTGTGCCATGCATGCGCTATGAGAATTCAGAAGCCTGCAGTCACATAGAGTGACTGCAGACCTTCATCTCAAACCTAGACAAGCCCTTTAATTATAAAATGAAGCCCTGTAGCATGCCAATCCTAACAGCATGTAACATACTCACTGTCAGGATTCTACTCTGCTTGCTGGTTTCAGCAGGCATCACATGACCATATCACTCATATGCGAGTTTTACACTTGCAATCACATGACAACTAGCTTTTCTTCCTGCTTCTCTCAGTTTTTCACTGAACATTGAATTAGTGAGAGCAGCTCGTCAGCATGTGACTAAGTGTACAAATCGCATATGTGCTTGGGGGGGCACCAAACTGAACTCTTGCCCCGGGTGCCAGAAAACCTAGCTACATCTCTGTACCCATCCATTACAGAGTACAATATAAGCTTATCACTCTCACCCACAAAGCTCTTCACAGCCCCAACTGCGCTGTCTGTTCTGCTAATGATCTAAAACTAATATCCTCTATTATCCAAATCTCACACACCCGTCTCTATGACTTATCTCATGCTGAGCCATTTCTTTGGAATCTAATACCCCACACAATCCAGTTCATTCCCAGTATCCACAGCTTTTAAGCATGCTCTATCACCTCACCTCACTAATCTAATTATTCCGTTTTCCCTAAATTTCCCTCAGAATCTCTTCTATCATTTGTTTCCACACCCTCTATTCACTCAATAGCTCTTTGTATCTGGACTTATACATATACTTGATGTTGACAGGTTCATGCAGTTTTATTTGAGTTCCCTCGTTTATTCTAATGATGGCTGGTCCATACAATACCAGCACTGTTTACTTTGTGTTCCCCCTATTTATTTTACTCATTCATATAGTGCTATTAATTTCCACAGCGCTTTACAGACATTATCATCCCTCTCCCCATTAGGGCTCACAATCTAAATTCCCGAAAAAAGTCACCGTGATGCCCCCTTTTCCTTTTAGACTGTAAGCCAGTGAGCAAGACCTTCCCTTTTCTTGGTATTTGTTCATTTATGTGTTTAGCTATAATTAGTGATGAGCGAGCATGCTCGCCACTGCTCGGTACTCGCCCGAGCATCTCAGTACTCGAGATGCTCGGAGCTCGCCGAGTACTTTCAAGATGCTCGGGTGGGAGCTTGGGTCCCCGTCCTGCATGTTTGGCGCTATTTAGAGCACCAATCATGCAGGGATTGTCTGCCACTCACTGTAATGTCACAGCCATGGTGGTTGTGGCATTACAGTGATTGCCCAAATCGATGGGAACAGTACTCACAGTGAAACATGAAAAGCCGGCAATTCAGCAGCGGCATACACCGGTACCCGACAATTTAGAACAGAAAGAATAGAGCATCACACATAGATTAGATAGATAGAAAAATGTCAGTCACATATATAATAAGAACAGTGACAGTGTTGGTTACTGTACTTGTTATTTAGTGTTAAAATAAAGGATTTATTTAAAAAAAAATAATAGTGTTTTCATGCACCCATCTCTTTAAAAAAGCCGGCCGGCAATTCATCAGCAGCATACACCGATACCCGACAATTTAGAAAAGAAAGAATAGAGCATCACACATAGATTAGATAGACAGAAACATGTCAGTCACATATATAATAAGTACAGTGATAGTGTTGGTTACTGTACTTGTCATTTAGTGTTAAAATAAAGGATTTATTAAAAAAAACTTGGCGTAGGGTTCCCCGTAATTTTAGTCTCTAGCGGAGGTTAAGCAGATGGCTGGGGCAGATGTTTGAAGCCTGGGAAGGGGATAATACCCACGGAGCTTCCCAGGCTACTAATATCAGCCCCCAGCTGAATACCTAGCCTTTACCAGCTATTAAAATGGGGGACCCAAAAAAAAAAATGGCGTGGGGTCCCCCCTATTTTAATAGCTAGCAAAGGCTAGGCAGACAGCTGGGGGCTGATCTTAATAGCCCAGGAAGGGTGCCATGAATATTGGCCCCCTCCCAGGCTAGAAACACCAGCCGTCAGCCAGCTGACATCAAGCTCAGGTTAGTAATGGAGAGGCGTCTATAAGACACCCCCATTACTAACCCCATAGTCAAAGTTAAAAAAAACACAAACACCCAGAATAAAGTCCTTTAATTGAAATAAACACACAATTCTTTATTGTTCTAAATTAAACCATACTTACCATCACGCCCAATCCAGCTGAAGCCAATGTCTTCTGCAATAAAAGTAAAATAATAAAGCAACCTCATCCTTACCTTTCCATGGTTCCCAGGACGGCTCCAGCTCTGCTACATTCACATGACAGGCTGGATCGCAGCCGAAAGCTGCCATCCAGCTTGCCATGCCGCAGACACTGAGAAGTGCAGGTATGCTTGCGCTCCTCAGTGTCTGGCTGTGACGGCATCCAGATGAGCCGAGTTCATATCCAATGAACTCAGCTCACCTCATGCACGTCACTGACAGCGTGAGAGAATTCTCCTTATTATATATGTGACTGACATGTTTCTCTCTATCTAATCTATGTGTGATGCTCTATTCTTTCTGTTCTAAATTGTCTGGTACCCGGTGTATGCCGCTGATGAATTGCTGGCCGGCTTTTTTAAAGAGACAAAAACAGTATTATTTTTTTTTAATAAATCCTTTGTTTTAACACTAAATGACAAGTACAGTAACCAACACTGTCACTCTACTTATTATATATGTGACTGACATGTTTGTATCTATCTAATCTATATGTGATGCTCTATTCTTTCTGTTATAAATTGTCAGGTACCGGTGTATGCCGCTGATGAATTGCCAGCTTTTTTAAAGAGAAGAGTGCATGAAAATCGGAGGGCACTAGTGTGTTCCAATTGCCCTGCTATGTTTTTCATGCAACCTATATACCCTGCCTGCCTGTCTGCCTATATATTCTGCCTGCCTGACGTTTAATTGAGCACCGTTCCCATCGATTTGAGCAATTTTTGACCTTCTGCAGACCGCCGGGGGGGACTGCCAGAAAAATGCTTGAGTTTCCCATAGACTTACATTGGGCTCGTTGCTCGGGTCGAGCACCCGAGTATTCCAATGTGCTCGACCCGAGCTTCGAGCACCCGAGCATTTTAGTGCTCGCTCATCACTAGCTATAATGTATTATATTGTCTGTACATGACACCTCTGATTTGAATAAAGTGCTGCAGTATACATTGGTGTTATAGAAATAAAATTATTATTATTATTATTATGTATTACTTGTATTACTTGTGACATATTATTATAAATAAATAAAAACACTTTGAAAAATGTTTTAAAAATAAAAAGTTTCCCATCTAATGAATAAGTTATTAGTAAAAAAATTATACATTTTATTGTAATTAAATTAAATAAAATAAAAAAAAAAACATAGGTATCTACATGACCGTAACAATCTGAAAAAATTATATAACAGGATTTTTTAAGTAACAAATGAGTAGTATTAAAAAATGTCAAATTTATTTTTTCTATATTCTCATTGAAAAAAATATATACAGTCATATGCAAAAGTTTTGAGATTGACACAAATTTTGTTTTTCACAAACTTTGCTGCTTTCAGTGTTTTTAGATCTTTTAGCCGGATGTTTCTGTAGTTACTGAAGAACAATTTAATTTCAGAAGTTTTTAAACTTTTATTGACAAATATATTATGTTTATACAAAGAGTCAATATATATATATTTTTGAAACTTCTGCAATTTACCCTTGTATTCCGGATACCAGGTTCTGGGCAAAATTCTGGCTGTTGACATCCTATTCTTGCCTAATAAGTGCTCGAGGTTTATCACAATTTTTGTGATTTTGTTTGCCCACTCGCTATTTTGAGGATTGACCATAGGTTGTCAATGAGATTGAGTTCTTGAAGTTTTCTGGCCATTAACTCAAAATTTCATTGTTTTGTTCACTGAGCCACTTAGGTTATCACTTTCACCTTGTGACATGGTGATCCATCATGCTAGAAAAATCATTGTTCATCACCAAATTGCTATTGAATCACTATGAGAAGTTGCTTTTTTAGGACATTTAGATACCGTTTTTTATTCATGGCAGAAGTCTTACACAAAATTGTCAGTGAGCCCACTCCCTTGGATGAAAAGCAACCCCATACATAAATGGTTTCAGAATGCATTACTATTGGCATGATACAGGAGCTGGAGAGCAAAAAAGCACAATAGGGTCTTACCTGGTATAAATTATTTAGTTTTTAGAGATGGTGATAAACTGATAAAGTTGCAGAGCCACAGATCGTCCTACCAGTTCACATGCAATACAGGAATAGTTTGTGGATATTCCGATCTGGTGAATAGCAATAAGATCCAGGATACATAGACTGTAAATAAATGCGGTTTTATTATCAACGCGTTTTTGAAGTTGACACACTTCTTCCTCTATATATGTGACATGTGGTTATATCCTGAGGAAGAAGTGTGCCACCTTCAAAACGCGTCAATAATAAAACCACATTTATTTACAGTCTATGTATCCTGGATCTTATCGCTATTCTTCAACAGCGTATAAAATCCACAAATTATTCCTGTATTGGCGTGACACAGGACTCGTTGCAGTGCTCACCTTTCTTCTCTGGACAATCATTCTTCCAGATGTCCTAAACAGTCTGAAGGGGGCCTCATCAGAAAAAAATAAGTTTGCAGGAAGTACAGGAATTGGACTGCAGAGGGCAGGGGTAAAGTTATTTTCTTGACGGCAGAAGATCAAAGGCCTAGTCAGCTGGAAGCAGCAGCCCAGAGTGTAGCAGGCCCAATATGAGCGCAACAGAGGAAGGTGGAAAGAAGAGGCACAGAGGACCGGATGGCAGACTGTGGGGGCAGAGTAATACAGTGGTGGCCAAAAGTATTGGCACCCCTGCAATTATCACAAATTCTTTGGTATTATTATCTTCATTTAATTTGCTTGCAAGGAAAAAACACAAAAAAGAATGAAGCAAAAATCAAATCATTGATCATTTCACACAAACTCCAAAAAATGGGCCAGACAAAAGTATTGGCACCCTCAGCCTAATACTTGTTTGCACAACCTTTAGCCAAAATAACTGCGAACAACCGCTTCCGGTAACCATCAATGAGTTTCTTACAATGCTCTGCTGGAATTGTAGACCATTCTTCTTTGGCAAACTGCTCCAGGTCCCTGATATTTGAAGGGTGCCTTCTCCAAACTGCCATTTTGAGATCTCTCCACAGGTGTTCTATGGTATTCAGGTCTGGACTCATTGCTGGCCACCTTAGAAGTCTCCAGTGCTTTCTCTCAAACCATTTTATAGTGCTTTTGGAAGGGTGTTTTGGGTCATTGTCCTGCTGGAAGACCCATGACCTCTGAGGGAGGCCCAGCTTTCTCACACTGGGCCCTACATTATGCTGCAAAATTTGTTGGTAGTCTTCAGACTTCATAATGCCGTGCACACGGTCAAGCAGTCCAGTGACAGAGACAGCAAAGCAACCCCAAAACATCAGGGAACCTCTGCCATGTTTGACTGTAGGGACCAAGTTCTTTTCTTTGAATGCCTCTTTTTTTTTCCTGTAAACTCTATATTGATGCTTTTTCCCAAAAAGCTCTACTTTTGTCTCATCTGACCAGAGAACATTCTTCCAAAACGTGCTAGGCTTTCTCAGGTAAGTTTTGCCAAACTCCAGCCTGGCTTTTTTATATCTCTGGGTAAGAAGTGGGGTCTTCCTGGGTATCCTACCATACAGTCCCTTTTCATTCAGACGCCGGTGGATAGTACGGGTTGACACTGTTGTACCCTCGGACTGCAGGGCAGCTTGAACTTGTTTGGATGTTAGTCGAGGTTCTTTATCCACCTTCCGCACAATCTTCCGTTGAAATCTCTCGTCAATTTTTCTTTTCCATCCACATCTAGGGAGGTTAGCCACAGTGCCATGGGCTTTAAACTTCTTGATGACACTGCGCACGGAAGACACAGGAACATTCAGGTCTTTGGAGATGGACTTGTAGCCTTGAGATTGCTCATGCTTCCTCACAATTTGGTTTCTCAAGTCCTCAGACAGTTCTTTGGTCTTCTTTATTTTCTCCATGCTCAATGTGGTACACACAAGGACACAGGACAGAGGTTGAGTCAACTTTAATCCATGTTAACTGTCAGCAAGTGTGATTTAGTTATTGCCAACACCTGTGAGGTGCCACAGGTAAGTTACAGGTGCTGTTAATTACACGAATTAGAGAAGCATCACATGATTTTTCAAACAGTGCCAATACTTTTGTCCACCCCCTTTTTTAGGTTTGGTGTGGAATTATATCCAATTTGGCTTTAGGACAATTCTTTTTGTGTTTTTTTCATTGAAGACAAATTAAATGAAGATAATAATACCAAAGAATTTGTGATTGCAATCATTTTCAGGAAGAAACTGAGTATTATCTGACAGAATTGCAGGGGTGCCAATACTTTTGGCCACCACTGTAGGTGAGGTGTTTATTTTGGAGAGACCACAGAGTTTTAGGCTATGTTCACAAACATGTTTTTTTCTGCTGCAAATCTGCTAACTTTTCTCTGGCAGGAAAACAGCTGGGTTAAAAACGCAGGTTTTGGTGCATTTTTGGTGAGTTTTTTGCTGTGTATTTTTGACCACCCATTACTTCCTATGGGTGAAAAAAAATGCAAATATGCAGCAAAAACGCAGGTGCGTTTTCTGCTGCAAAAAATACTGAATGAAGTGACATGCTCTATTTTCCAAAAACACAACCAAGTTACAAAATACGCAACAACAAAAAAAAAACAACATGTGTGAACTGAGAATTCTGGTTTCTCATAGACTTTGCTGGTACTGCAAAACACAGCTGAAAATTTTCATAAAAATCTGCAGCAAAATACGCCGCAAAACCCAATGTGAGTGAACATAGCCTTATAATGAGAATTCAATGCGCATCAAATAGCTTTGATGCAAATCGAATATTCCTGATAAATTTGTGAGATTTGCCAGATTCAAATCTGGCTAATCCACGGATCTTCAAATGAAACTCCATTGATGTCACATTGATGACCTCTCCCACGAATAGCTCATCTACATGTTATAACCTATTTCCATGTCACAGCAGTACTATTCCTTACATTGGTGGAGGAGGAACAGGAGACAGCAAGCAAGAAAGAGCATACATGACTTGGAAGCACACTACTTCGGAGGGGACCGGATACTTTATTTAATCACACAGCAAGAGACTTTTTCCAAATCACTCTGTTTTCAGCCTAATCCATGGATATGTGCCCCAACTGCTCCCCCTAGCTGAATTTTACCTCTGATGCCCCATCCATGATTGCTTACAGGCACTGATACTTCTGTGTGAAGGTCCACAGGTGGTTTGCGCAGCCTGCAGCAGTTTCCTAGTCCCAGGTTGCAGTGTTCTTCCTCAGAAGAGCAACACTGTATCCTTCCTGCTCTCTGATTGGTGAGGCAGCCACTGCAGCCTCTTGTGACTGCTGCTCCACCAAAAAATATTGATGTTGCTTAAATTGATAGTGGTGAGGTCTAAGGTTATTTGCTTGTCATCTGAGGGAGGCACAGGCTCTGGATGTTGCAAGTCCACTGAGGAATCAAATTACTGCTGCCTATATGTATTGGGAGAAAAGAGGAGGGGGGGGGGGCTGGAGGGAGACGTAGACAGAAAGACACACATATAGTGCTGCTTTTTTCTTAAATGTGTCTTTTCCTCCACTAGTGCTGGATCCATAACTACACTCCGTACAATGTCCTCCATACTGTGTCTGCTTCTGAATATGTCATACATTGACAGAGGAAAGCAGGATTCCCTTTGTATGCATGTGCTGTGTATGGGAGATATCATAGCAGCTAATCTCCAATAACTCAGAGACAACTCAAAATTAGAGATAGAGCACGTAGAAGGGAAAATTGGAGAAAAATGTAATATGCAAGTAATATACCGGTAATAGCTAGAAATAGTGTTATTCTTCATGTACTCACACATGACTAGTGATGGGCGAGCACTAAAATGCTCGGGTGCTCGATGCTCGGGTCGTGCACATTGGAATACTCGAGTGCTCGACCCGAGCAACGAGTCCAATGTAAGTTTATGGGAAACTCAAGCATTTTTCAGGTGGCTCCCCCCGGCGGTCTACAGAGGGCCTAAAAATTACCCAAATCGATGGGAACAGTGCTCAAATGACATGGGAACAGCATGGGGGAAGACCCCTGGAAGCATTTCTGACTCCCAGGTCACTTCTGTCAACAACGTTGTCAGAGGTATTACGCCACTTTTACGGACTCACAATAAAACATACAAAAACGAAACCAAAATGGATTTTCCTGGGAAATATGTTAAGGAACATTCTTTCCAGGATAATGATTTGTATATAAAGCAAAATAAATAACCAAAAACAAAAACGCTCCTCCACACCTTGGGCTATGTTCACACGTAGCGTTTTGATGCGTTTTTTCACTTTTGCATTGCTTTCAACAGTGACAAATGCATTCACCAGGAAATGTAATTTTAACATTTTACTACCTTATTTGGCCATGTGGTGTGTGAGATATCATCAGACACATCGTGTTTCATTTATGAAGGAGGGACTCTGAAACTCACAAAGCCTATTTTTATAGGGCCATCAGGCGGCCTTTACTATTCTTAAAGTGCCAGCAGTCGGCCCTCACTATTCTTAGAGAGCCATCAGCCGGCTATGTTTTACTGTTCCCATTACTAAAAAGTGGGTGTCCTATATTGTTATTGCGCATGCAGTGAGTGGCAGGGCTGCCCAAAATTTGGACGCACCCCAATCCCACTTTGAAAATTTGGACACACCCCAATACCCCTTTGAAGAGACTTAGAGGAGGGCCTCCTGAAAAGTGGGAAAAGGAAGTGGGTCTCCCATTATGTTTGCCTATGCAGTGAATGCAAGGGTTGGCAAAAATTTGGAGGCACTCTAATGCCCCTTGGAAGAGACGTAGAGGAGTGCCTCCTGAAAAAAAATGTTCCCATTATTAAGAAGTGGGATTCCCATTGTGTTTGCCCATGCAGTGAATGCAAGGGCTGCCAAAAATTGGGAGGCACTCCAATGCCCCTTGGAAGAGACGTGGAGGAGGGCCTCATAAAAAAATGTTCCCATTAGAAAGGAGTGGGTCTCCTATACTTGTAATGCCCATGCACTAAGTGTATGGGCTGACAAACATTTACCCCTGGGGGGTATATACTGTATGAACATAAATTTTTTTTACGGGCATCATAAACACCCTTTAAAAAAATTATGTGGGTGTTGCATCACGGACCACGGTCACCCTGATGATATGGTGGGGGAGGATGAGGATGAGGAGAAAGAGGAGGACAAGATCAAACAGCCAAAATCAGGAAGCGTATGCCCATGTGTGGGTGTGAAGAGGTGCATGGGAATACACCTCCCAAAAAAAGACACTGGATTTGAGTTTATATTACGCTGCTATGATTCGGTGGTGTTGAGAAGTCTAGCCCAATCCAGCCCTTGTTCATTTTTATAAGATAATTTATAGAGGGAAGAATGGCACTCCTTTAAAGTATGGCGCAACGATAGGATCCCACTCCATTCAGTATAAAAATTCAATAGAAACCGGCACTCATTTGCAGAGATTTATTAGTAATCAGTAATCAGAGTTCAAAGAGTCAGGAGAGGATGACTCTATGGCATGTGGACCTCCACATGCCATAGAGGCATCGTCTCCTGACTCTTTGAACCCTGATCCATATCCATGGGGGGATCTTAGACTGGTCTCAGCCTGTTCCACTACGAGTGCCGCCAATGCACCTTACATTTGATACTATTGGAATCTCTGATCATATAGGGAGCGTCGCTTGAGTCCCGGAATCTATCTTTATACCTACATATTTTCATTTATGCATACTTGAAATAATCTTTAGTGTATAAACTGAAGAAGGTCGTAGAGACCGAAACGTCGATGAATTGTGTATACACGATACTGTAATTACTAATAAATCTCTGCAAATGAGTGCCGGATTCTATTGAATTTTTACAGAATTTTTATAAGAGTCAGCCTACCAGCATTTTCAGTTGACAGGCCGATGCGCTTATCAGTTATAATTCCACCACCGGCACTAAAAACCCGCTCTGATAAAACGCTGGTGGCAGGGCAGGCCAGGACCTCCAAGGCATAGAGAGCCAGTTCATTCCACGTATCCAGCTTGGATACCCAATAATTATAAGGCACAGAGGAATCACGAAGGACGTTGGTACGGTCAGCAAGGTACTCCGTCAGCATCTTCCCAAACTTTGCACTCCTTGTGAGAGTCCCCTACGCCTCAGGGCCTGTGCGATGGGAGGGGCTGAGAAAATTCTCCCAGATCTTTGACAGTGTTCCCCTGCCTCTGCTGGATTAAAGTTGTGTCTCTCTCGCCTGTATTCCTTGGTTGTCCAACGAACTGTGACTTCTGCCGCCAGCGGTTTCAGATGGGAATTTTTTTAATAGTTCCACAACAAGGGTCTTCTGGTACTGCCTCATTTTTGTAGACCTGTCCGCCTCAGGAATAAGAGATATAAAGTTCTCCTTGTAGCATGGGTCTAGAAGTGTCACCAACCAGTAATAACTGTCACCCAAAATTTTGAGAACGCAAGGGTCAAGGGAATGGCAGCATAACATAAACTTAGTCATGCGTGCCAGACTGCTAACAGGCAAGACTTCCATTTCCTCACCAAGAGAATGACTGACCATGCTCTCCTCCTCCTCCTCTCTGTCCTCTGGCCATCCATGCTGAAAAGACGGTATGACAGTTGTGCAGGTAGTACCATCTAAAGCACATGAAACTAGCTTCTGTTCTTCCTCCTCCTATTCCTAATTGTCACCCAATCCACGTTGGGATGATATGAGGCTGGGCTGTGTGTAATCACCGTGTATGGTTCCTTGCTCCGTCTCATCGTGCTCCGCCTGCAATGCATCCTCTTTGATTGTGAGCAGAGAGCATTGCAGAAGACAGAGAAGCGGAATGGTGACACTAATTATGGCGTCATCACCGCTCACCATCTTGGTGGAGTCCTCAAAGTTTTGGAGGATGGTACATATGTCTGACATCCATGTCCACTCCTGAGGTCTTATGTGTGGAGTCTGAACTGAATACCGACGGCCTTGTTGATGCTGGTACTCTACAACTGCCCTCTTCTGCTCACAAATCCTTCCCAACATCTGCAGTGTAGAGTTCCAAAGCATGGGGACATCACACACCAGTCTGTGAGCCGGAAGCTGCAAAAGCTGCTGAAACACAGCAAGGGCGGTGGAAGCTGTAGGTGACTTTCTAAAATGGGCACACAGGCGGCGTACTTTAACAAGCAGATCCGGCAGTTCCGGGTAGGATTTGAGAAACCGCTGAACCATGAGGTTAAGCACATGGGCCAGGCATGGTACGTGTGTGAGCTCGCCTCGCCTCTGAGCCGCCACCAGGTTCCGGACATTGTCACACACGACCATACCTGGCTGTAGGTTCAGCGGTGTGAGCCACAGATCTGCCTGCTCTTTCAGAGCTGTCCACAACTCTTCACCATGTGTGTCACCTAAGCATATTAGCTTCAGCACAGCCTGTTGCCGCTTGGCCGAGACAGTGCTGCAGTGCTTCAAGCTTGTGACTGATGTGGTCATTTCGGAGATGGAGGCTTAAGAGGAGGAGAAGGCTGAGGATGATGAGGTGCAGGAGCTGTAGACTGTGGAGGCAACCCTGATTGAACTAAGGCCCGCAATCCTTGGCATCGGGAGGACATGTTCCGTCCCAAGGTCCGACTGGGTCCCGGCTTCCACTATGTTAACCCAATGTGCCGTCAGCGAGATGTAACGTCCCTGCCCACAAGCACTTGTCCACGTGTCCATGATTAGGTGGACTTTCCCGGTAACTGCGTTGTTGAGGGCATGGCTAATGTTTCGGGACACGTGCTTGTGTAATGCGGGGACGGCACACCAGGAGAAATAGTGGCAGCTGGGGACTGAGTACCAAGGGAAGGCCGCCTCCATCTGGTTGCAGAATGCTTCCGTCTCCACAAGCCTAAAAGGCAACATTTCGAGCGCAAGCAGTCATGAAATGTGGGAATTTTGTAGTGTGGCCTGTGTGGCGTTGGCTGCGTATTTGCGCTTGCGTTCCAAGGACTGGGGTATGGACAACTGAATGCTGTGCTGGGACAAGGACATGGACGTGCTTGCTGATACTGCTACTTGAGAGTGCGCAACGACAGGCGCAGGGCAGGAGGAATCTTCGCCTGCACAATGGACAGGGGATTGGCTTGCATGCACAACAGCGGAAGAAGCAATGGTGCCACCCGCAGACACTGCTGGCCTGGCAGGTGGTGCAAATGGCATTTTTGGGGTTATCGACTGAGTCTTTAAAAAACAACCAGACTCGGGAAGACCTAACAGTTATACTGGCAACTTCCTTCGTGTTGGTGTTACGGGAAACGGTTGCCTGCCTTCTGTCTGCGGCCACCATACTGCTTCTTCCTGCCTGTTGGGGTGTTCTGCCTCCCTCCCCCTGTGTGCTGCTGTCCTCGTTCTGCATGTCCTCCTGCCAGGTTGGGTCAGTTACTATATCATCCACCACCTCGTCTTCCACTTCCGCACCCTGGTCCTCCTCCTGACTTTCTGGCAATTGTGTCTCATCATCGTCCACCTCTTGTGACACTTTCCCACTGTCACCTTTGTGTGACTGTGGCTGCTCAAATATTTGGGCATCGCTACATGCGATCTCCACTTGCCCCGCTTCAAGTGGACCGGGCAAGAGGCCCGAATCTATAAATGGAAAAGTGAACAGCTCTTCAGAGTGTCCAAGTGTGGGATCAGTTGTCTCCGTGCACTTGGCATGGTGGGAGGAAGGAGGATCAGGGTGAGGAATATGCAGTGCAGACTCACGGCTACTGAGACTTGACCGTGTGGAAGACAGGGTGGTGGTGGTGGTGGTTGCTAAGTGACTGGAAGTATTATCTGCTATCCAACCAACAACCTTTTGACACTGCTCTGGGTTCAATAGTGGTGTGATGCGGTCCCCTAGCAATTGGGACAGGAAGGTTGGGCGAGAAGATGTGGGTGTTTGTTGTGGAACAATTTCAGCTTGCCCACGGCCTTGGACTCTGCATGCACCATCACCATCACGTCCAGTTCCCCGTCCCTTGCCACGCACCTTGCCCATTTTAAATGGAGGACAATATCTTCCACTCTCACTACAAATGGCTGAATTTGGAGCGAAGTTATATGTGATCCGTGTGACGGACAAACCACAGTTTTAAATACCTGGCCTGTAGGTATCTATTTTGAACAGCAAACCGCTGTTGAAAACTCTGCTGACACACTGAAAAAAATTAGAATGGAGGCCAGAATGGCAGAATTTTCAGAAAACGTATATGTGATCTGTGTGATGGACAAACCACAGTTTTAAATACTTAGACTGTAGGTACAGTTATATGAAAAAGTTTGGGCACCCTTATTAATCTTAAGTTTAATGTTTTATAAAAATTGGTGTTTTTGCAACAGCTATTTCAGTTTGATATATGTAATAACTGTTGGACACAGTAATGTTTCCGCCTTGAAATGAGGTTGACAGGTGCATAAGTAGGGGCACCTCACCAGAAAAGTGACAATAATATTTAGTAGATCCTAAATTTTTATAAAACATTAAGCTTAAGATTAATAGGGGTTCCCAAACTTTTTCATATAACTGTAACTATTGTGAACAGCAAACCGGTGGCAAAAACTTTGCTGACACACTGAAAAAAATTTGAATGGAGGCCAAAAATGGCAGTATTTTCAGTGCAATTATATGTGATCCGTGTGACGGAGAAACCACAGTTTCAAATACCTGGCCTGTAGATAACTATTTTGAACAGCAAACCGGTGTCAAAAACTTTGCTGATGTGGCACCCCAGGGGTCTGGTTGCCACAGTGATAGAAATATCACGTCTGAGAGCAAGTGGGAGTTTCCTGGTCAGGAGCCCTTGAACATGCAAAACCTCCTGTCCCAGACCAGATAGGGGAGGAACCTGCCCTATATAAACTGGATCTGGGGCGGGGTTAGGGTAGAGAAAGTGAAGCAAAGAGTAGAGAGTGCACCCTAACAACAGCCTCAGCGGTCTGCCTTGCAGCGGCGGTCATCCCTGACCGCAATCCACGGGTGGCGTAGTCGGACATTAATCTAAAACATATAAAAGACTGCCACTGGTTTGACCACCCTGAGCCACGGGACCGGGTCGCCGCCACGGAGACTACAACCCCCAGAGACCCAGCTCCAGGTAACCCACACACGTGCACACACGGCAAAGGGGGCGCGTCAACTTTGGCGTAGTCGGCAGGATTTCGTGCCCGCAACCACCGGGTACTGCGTGCCTTCAAAAGACTGTCATACCTGCCGTGGTGAAGTTTCCCGCCATCCGCAGCCGTTTTCCCGCCATCCGCAGTCGTTTTCCCGCCATTGGGCGCCATCTTCGGGACGCCGCGCGGGAAGAAGAGGGGCATGGACGCCGAAAACGCGCGAGAGCTGAAGCCCCGCCCTACGTCCTGACGCTGCGCAAGGTCCTGGAAGGAGCCCAGCGGACACCGACGTCATCAGCACGCGACGCAAGGTCCTCAACCCCGACGATCGCTTGTGGAGCCACGGCCTACGGAGGAAGAGCAACAAGAGGTAGGCCACGGTTAACTAGGGGGGCGGAAGATATCAGTAATGGAGGGAGCTCCCACCGCCAGTGTGGCTGCTGCCGCAGTGATGCCGCTCACGATGCCATATATCCCCGGAGCGGCATGGCTACCCCAGTACTCAGGGGAGTCACACACCCTAAGTGATTTTAAGGAAAGACTAAACAGCCTCTTCCAAGTATATCCCCTGACAGAAGAACAAAAAGTGAGCATCTTGGTGGGCCAGTTAATCGGAGCAGCCCAAAGGGAGATAAAGTCCTGGCCACCATGGGAGAAGGGGACTGTTAGAGAAATACTGGCCCGTCTAAAGGACACTTTCGATACCCGCACCTCAGCAGAGATTAAACTAAGATTTTACAGGTGCAAGCAACGGGCACAGGAAAGTATAAGAGACTATGCTTTGAACTTGCAGGAGGCCCTGAGAGCCATTAAGCAGGCAAACCCTGACAGCGTGCGGAATGAAGATAAGCTGTTGACTGAGCAATTCATAGAGGGTCTACTGTCCAATACCCACCGAACCCAGTTGCGGGCAATGGCCCTACAGGACCCTGATTTAGATTTTGCACAGTTCAAGGACAGAGCCATCCGGGTGCTCCGAGAACCGGCACCGGGTGGCACTGTAACCCACAGGCGCCCCGCTATCACTTATCCATAGGAGGTGGCGCCCTTGTCTGCAGGGCCTGTGGAAGCTGATGCGCAGGCTATGGACAACAACCCGGCTACAGACCTGCACCATCAGGTCCAAGAGCTAACCAAAAGCGTTGCTGCGCTAACCAGAACTGTGCAGTCTTTACAGGTCTCTCCTCCAGGAAAGATCCAGCTGGCATCCGGACCGGAGGACGTCCCGTGGTGCCGACAGAGGAGGATCCCATCGTCCAGAGGAAGACCCAGCAACCGATACAACGAGGACGGACAACCCATCTGCCGCTGCTGCAATCAACCCAGACATATGGCAAGGTACTGTCATTTAAACGGGCACAACCTGGGGCAGAGGGCCAACCCCCAGGCATAAGATCATCAGGCCCATCAAACTGGCATGATAAATACGTAGGGGGATGTCCAGTCTTGCCTGTGGTACTGGATGGCATTCCTATGAGTGCCCTACTAGACACCAGGTCACAGGTGACTACTATCCCTTATGTGCTCTTTAAGCGGTACTGGAATGACTCAGACATAACCCGCTACCCAGATGACGACCTGAGTATCATTGCCAGCAATGGTCAGCCCGTGCCGCAGGTGGGATTCAAAGAGGTGACCATTAAAATCGGTAAAGTTCAACTGGCGGCACAAGGACTGATTATTGTGGACAATGACCGTCGTGAGAGTCACCCTAAAATAACCTTGGGTACTAACGTGATTGAAAATTGTCTTGCAGAGATAATTCTCATTTTACAGCAGGTTGCCATGAACGCCAGTTCCAGCCAGCAGCGTGTCCTACAAAAGGAGATCCGGACGCTGATGAAACGGCAACAGGTGGAACTATCTGGTGGTGAGATTGGTAGCGTGAGAATGTGTGACCCGTTCCCTATTGCCATGCCCCCGAAAAGTGAGATGATGATATGGTGCCGGGCAGCTATTGGTCTAAGAGGTAGAGACTACCAAGCAATGGTCGAACCCCTCTACTCGGACAGTAGGCCCACCATTTTGAAAGCACGGGGGGTGGTCGATGTACGCCATGGGAGGGTGCCCGTCCGCATCATAAATATCGGGGAGAGGGAAGTATACCTGCCCCGGTATGCCACGCTAGCCAAATTGTTCACCATAAACCAAAATTCTGTAAAGGCCGTAGAACCCTTGCCTCCGTCTCAATCAGAGGAAGGTAACGGCTCTAAGAAACAAATGGAAGACTGGTGTCAGCAGCTGCATTTGGGTACTGACTCCACTCCCTCACACTAAAAACAGGGAGTCTACTGGGTGGTTCAGGAGTACGAATGAGTCTTTAGTAAACACCCGCTAGACTTCGGGCGAGTAAAGGGGGTAGAACATCACATCCCCACAGGAGACCATCCACCCATAAAAGAAAGATACCGACCTGTACCCCCTGCACACTATCAGCATGCAAAGGGGATGTTGCGAGACATGAAAGAGGCTGGGGTAATCAGGGACAGCTGTAGCCCCTGGGCAGCTCCACTAGTTCTAGTGAAAAAGAAAGACAACACCATGAGAATGTGTGTAGACTACAGAAAGGTCAACCATATCACACACAAAGATGCGTACCCGTTACCTAGGATAGAAGAATCTTTAGCTGCATTAAAATCTGCTAACTTCTTCTCCACTTTGGATCTTACTAGCGGGTACTGGCAGGTTCCTGTAGCAGAGGCGGACAAGGAGAAGACCGTGTTTACCACCCCGATGGGTCTCAGTGAATTCAACTGTATGCCATTCGGGCTCTGCAACGCATCGGGGACCTTCCAGCGGTTGATGGAATGCTGTCTGGGACACCGGAATTTCGAAACGGTCCTGTTATACCTGGACGATGTCATCGTTTATTCCAAGACCTACGAGGACCATCTGAAACACCTGGCAGAAGTGTTTGACGCCCTGGCAAGCTACGGCCTAAAGGTGAAACCCTCCAAGTGTCATCTACTGAAACCAAAAGTACAGTACCTGGGACACGTGGTGAGTGCTGACGGAGTGGCTCCCGACCCCGATAAGATCACCGTGATTAAGGACTGGAGAGAACCCACCAGCGTGAAGGAAGTGCATCAGTTACTCAGGTTGGTAGGCTACTACCGAAGATTCATTCCCGGTTTCACCAGAATGGCAGCTCCTATGCAAGACCTCCTGATAGGCCAGTCCAGGAAGGCCAAAACCCAGAAGCCACCCTTCAGGTGGGAAAAGCTGGAAAAGGAGTCCTTCCGCCAGCTGAAGATGGCCCTCACGGGGGATGAAGTCCTGGCGTACCCTGACTACGGCCAGCCCTTTATCCTCCACACGGACGCAAGTAACATCGGGCTAGGAGCCGTACTGTCCCAGATTCAGCAGGGGAGAGAACGGGTAATCGCTTACACCAGCCGGAAACTACGGCCCACAGAAAGGAACCCTGAGAATTATAGCTCCTTCAAGCTAGAGTTCCTGGCAGTGGTGTGGGCAGTGACCGAACGTTTCAAGCATTACCTTGCCTCTTCCAAGTTCATCGTGTACACGGATAACAACCCGTTGACACACCTGGACACTGCAAAACTTGGTGCCCTGGAGCAGAGATGGATGGCCCGCCTGTCCAACTATGAATTCACCATCAAATACCGGGTGGGACGCTCAAATGCCAACCCGGATGCCCTGTCCAGAATGCCAAACTTACTGGACGGAGGAGAAGATCCAGAAGAACTAGAAGAGATCGAACTCCCGGCGTTCCACCGTCATGGGATTACCCAGTATTCCCACCGTGTAAGGGACAGGCGCTCTGCTACGTTCAATCCCTTACCCCACTGCGGCTGGGCGGAGACGCAAGACAGTGACCCCGCAGTCCGTCTGGTGAAGGAAATGCTGACACAGGCTGATGCCCGCCTTGACCCAGACGCTCCGGAGGAAACCAAGCAACTGTGGAGAGAAAAGTAAGCTGATTCTTTACAAAGAGAAACTGTGCCGGAGAATGGTCAACTCCTGAACACATGAGCTGACCTGGCAGGTAGTGGTCCCGAGACGAGACGCGGCTATGGTTCTGGAGGCACACCACGACGGAGCAGGGCACTTCGGATGGAAGAAGCTGGAGTTCCTGTTGCGTGGACGGTTCTTCTGGGTAGGCATGAGAGGAGCCATCGAGAGATGATGCAGGGACTGTGGACCGTGCAACCTAAAAAGGAAGGACCGTGCCAGCCAGAAGACTCCTCTGCAGCCCATCATCACCAGGCAGCCACTGGAGCAGGTAGCTCTGGACCATGTGAAACTGGCTCCGAGCAGGTCTGGGTACATCTACGCCCTCACCATCGTAGATCACTACTCCCGGTTCCTGGTTGTGGTCCCTGTTAAAGACTTGACAGCTCAAACAGCAGCCAGAGCCTTCCAGCTGCACTTCTGCTGTCCACACGAGTATCCGGAGCAAGTGTTGACGGACCAAGGACCAGCCTTCGAAGCAGAGGTCTTCCAGGAGTTCTGCAACCTGTATGGCTGCAGGAAGATAAGAACAACACCCTATCACCCTCAGACCAACGGACTATGTGAAAAAATGAACCAGGTGGCGAAAACGCGCCTCGAGGTTTCTTCTTGGCCAGATGGCGACCTAATCTTGTTGTTTTCCTTCAATCTATCTGTTTTTCCCTCCTGATGTCCCTGTGTAACCAGCCGGTAAGCAGAACCCTGATGTGAATACTATTTCACCCTATCTGCACACAGGTGCGGATAGTTTTATGTGGTAGCTTGCCGCAAGTGCTATATATTTACCAGGGCTCACACTGTGTGTTAGTCAGCTGGGACTATGTCACCCACATATAGATTGTATTTCACCATGTGCTGTTTTTTATAACCTATATTGTGACACCACCTTTGTGGATTACATTTTAATAATATTGAATAAAGAATTTTGTTTTATGCCATTTAAGACTCTGTTTCTCCTGGTATACATATAATTTTGAGTAGGCACATAATTGATGGACACTATGCACTGTCTAGATATCTATCAATTTTTTTCTTAGAATGAAGGCCGCCTTTTGTTTAGTTTTAAATACCTGGCCTGTAGATAACTATTTTGAACAGCAAACCGGTGTCAAAATCTTTGCTGACACACTGAAAAAAAATTTGAACGGAGGCTAAAAATGGCAGTATTTTCAGCGCAATTATATGTGATTCGTGTGACGGACAAACCACAGTTTTAAATAGCTGGATTTTTAGCGCTTTAATATGGAAAGGACCTGGCTGCATTCTGCAGTGCCAGCAAGCAAATGGCGCAGAAAAATGTGTTCTCTGGATTGCTTTTTAAGCAAATAATGAGGATTAAGATCCAAAAAAAAATTATTCCTGGCCCCTGAGACCTGGGTCTTTGTGTAGAAATATCTAACAGCAGCAGAAGGCAGAACTGGAATACAGCCTCTTGTGCTATATGCACTGCAGTCTGCTATATACACTGCCTGCCTATATACACTGCCTGCCTGATATCTCTGCAGATGGATTAGTCCTCAGAAGGACAGTTTGTTGAGATGGATATATGTAATGTACTTGTTTTCTCCTCACACTACCTAATACACAACCAAATCTCTCCCTAACTCAGCAGCACCTCCCCCTACACTGCCTGATTGCAGAGTAGACTGACGAGCACAGCGGCTCCCAGTCTGATATAGACCTGATGACGCTGTGCGGCCAGCCAATCACTGTAATCCCACAACCAACATGGCCAACAGTGAATGGCAGGCAATCCCTGCATGTTGATTGGCGCTCTAAAGAGGGACCCGAGCATCCGCCCGAGCATCTCGTAAGTACTCGTCGAACTCCGAGCATTTCGAGAACTGAGATTCTCGGGCTAGTACCGAGTACTTGCGAGTATTCTCGCTCATCACTACACATGACAGAATATTCTGAAACGACAGGTACGCTTTAAACAAAATGAAACAAAGTTTCTAAACACAGTTTCATTTGTAATGAAAAATAAAATGAGTCCATTGGACGTTATTTAAATCTATTTTAATGAGAGCGAGACAAAGAATGCATGGCTGTTCTGTGAAATGATTAACTGAACACAGCACTTTTGACCCAATAATCTGTATACTACTGCAGAATATAACAATTACAATCAACATAACTCCTAATGCTCCATTTTACTTTTTCAACAACTTCCTTTTAATTCAAGCTATTAATGTGGTTAAAGAAATGATTAGTATTTAATAGAGTAGATAAATTCATTTCAGCACTTGATGGCTGAACAATGTTGAAAATAGTTACTAAAATAGATTCCCCATCAGCCTTTATTATTCCATTCAACATCTGAAAGATAGAAATGAATTTCTATTCAAGGGTTCTTAATTTTCTTCCCCACTTCTACCTTCATAACAAGTGTTCACTTTACAGAGTTAGACCATAAATAACACCAATAGCTCCAGCACCAACATATCTGGAATATGCTCTTAGGAAATGAATAGTGACCTTAGGCATCCTGTCTTTTTTATTTATCGTGCTTCTATTTAACAATATGAAGAGTAGCAGATGGGAATGTTACGGGGTTACTAACAAAAGGGCAACATAGAGGACTTTCCTAAATATATCATACATTTAAAAAATTGTTCCACCCCATAATTAGATAATGAATTAAAACATTATGTGACCAGAGCTTTCCACCATATCAGATAAAGATGTATGAATGTACATTAGACTGTTCACATGAATGACCTCCAGTTTCCAAAGTTGAATAGTAGACTGGCACCACTAACAAGCAATGTCATACTGTATCTGTACACAATCGATTGCATTGCATAAAGTCTTCATAACAGTCTTCAGCAGGTTATGAAAATAATCCAAGCATGAAAGCTGTGAAATCACAGCATCTAAGGAGCTTGACAGAAGAATGGGGCTCTGTCTGTATGGCTATAAGTGCCCATGGGGTGCCAGTGGACTACAATGGCAACTAGAGCCAGTAAAAAAGCTTTCATATTCTCTATGTTTAAGATTTTTAGTCCATGCCAACCTAATCTGGAATTCCACAATAAATAATATGGGGGTAAGAATGGACTGGGCAAAAAGGCTTTATGGACCTTCTCCTTTTTGATGGCAACAAAGCTAGACAAAGATTAACATATACAGTACTGTGCAAAAGTTTTAGGCAGGTGTAACGTGGTGCGGGGTGGTAGCCTGGAGGGATGTATTCATTTTTTATGCCAAGCACATTACATAAAGGTGGGGGTACTGGCTGGGTGTGTGAACTCATGCTTTAAGGGCGCTAAGCCCATGCAGGCCTCATGTAAACAATGTTACTGGTTGGCCAAGGCCAGATGTTTTACAGTTCAAGAGGGAGACCACCAGTTCAAAATGAACTTTTTACTGAACATTAACTTGGGGAGGGTTGTATACACTAGATAGCAGGTACACATCTCAAATGTTTCTTTGATAATGAGCAACATTTTCCTCACACAAATTTAGTCCCTTTCTCTTCTCTGTCTTTCTTCACTGTTCCTCACTACTTTACCACAACCCAGCTTGACACTACTGTTCGGCTAGCCAGAGACGTTTGCTCTGTATCTTCTTTTCTCCTTTGGGGAGCTATTGTGCCAGTATGGTGGGTACTTATCTTCTCTAATGCTGACGCTCCCACTTGGGGCACTCTATTCATCTTGCATACTCAATCCTGTCTAGGCCCGTTACCTTCATAAGTTATAAACTCTGGGCCTTACTGCTGGACATCCTCTTCCAGGACCGGTCTCTGGAGAATCACTCAGTCTTCCAGTCACTTTTCCTAGTTATTGCTCTAGATCACACTATCTCTTTCTTTCGGTCTCCTCTCGCTCTAGGGGCATCCCAGAATGTGGCACTGCTCACATTAGACCTTGGGTCCTTTTCTATGCACTCTAGACCATATTTGAATCATTACCAGGAAACTGTAACTTTCTCTTCACCCTAGCCCCTCCCACTCTGGGCTAGTTTCAACCATTAACTCTTGCTTTCTCTACTGTCAAACAACACACATCAATAACTCCATTAATGCATAGCACAATTCACATTATACATTACAATATATCACCAATTCACAAAAAAGAGAGCATAAGCATAAATAGTATCTGTTATAGTTAAAATTAATCTTTATTGTAAGGTAGACAAAAAACATGAGTACACAGAGTGGCGACAGGCAGCTGGGGGGAAAAATATAAATAAATGAATATAACAATAATAATATACAGGGATACATATAGAAATATATATTTAAATAGAAAGCTCATCTAAAGCTCAATATCATAGTAAAGTGTATAGTGCTAGTCAATAGATACAATAACTAAGAGAATATGTCCCCATATAATAAATATATTTCTCATTTCAATTATTTAGATTAGCAGCATAACTCATACATCATTTTTCCTATATGGTCAAAAACGGTAGATACATAAAGTGACAATGCATACTAACCAAAGGACATCTCCTCCTGTTGAAATGGCGCCACAAAGGTCCCAACTCCCGACATGCGTTTCGGTGTCTGCCTTCGTCAGGGGGCGCCCACTGGCCGAGGGTATGTATAACTCATACATACCCTCCGTTACTGGGTCTGAAACCGGTGAAACCCCATAGCGCACAGTTTGTGCGTTGGGGAAATTCATAAGTCTGCAGTCATACAGAGTGATACCACAACAATATCAAAACTCCCATAGTCCCCATCTAGACTATTTTTACACATAGGACACATGTCATACCCAGTCTCTTTTTATACATATGATGCATACGGCCCATGCTATGCATACTTACAGTGGTGTGAAAAAGTGTTTGTCCCCTTCCTGATCTCTTATTCTTTTGCATGTTTGTCACACTTAATGCAGTTTTTAAATGAAGGTCTTTATTATTAAGAGAAAAAGAAATCCAAACCTACAGTGCCCAGTGTGAAAAAGTGATTGCGCCCCCCCCCCCTCAAAACATAAATTAACTTTGGTTTAGTACATCTTTGGGAAGCTGAGTTCAATTTCCCTAGCCACACACCATCTTGATTACTGCCACACCTGTTCTCAATCAAGAAATCACTAAAATAGGTCCTGCCTGACAAAGTGAAGTAGATAAAAACATCCTCAAAAGCAAGACATCATGCTGGGATCCAAAGAAATTCAGAAACAAATGAAAAACAAAGTAATTGAGATCTATCAGTCTGGAAAAGGTTATAAAGCTGTTTGTAAAGCTTTGGGACTCCAGCGAACCACAGTGAGAGCCATTATCCACAAATGGCAAAAACATGCAACAGTGGGGAACCTTCCCAGGAGTGTCTGGCCAACCAAAATGACCTCAAGAGTGCAGCGACGATTCATCCATGAGGTCACAAAAGACCCACAACAACATACAAAGAATTTCAAGCCTCAGTGTTCATGACTCCACCATAAGAAAGAGACTGGGCAAAATGGCATGCATAGCAGAATTCCAAGACAAAAAACACTGCTGAGAAAAAAGAGCATAAATGCTTGTCTCGGTTTTGTCAGAAAATATCTTGATGATCGGCAAGACTTTTGGTCCCATTACATCTGGCGTATAAATAACACAACGTTTCAGATAATGAACATCAGACCAACAGTAAAATATGGTGGTGGTAGTGTGATGGTCTGGGGCTGTTTTGCTGTTTCAGGACCTGGAAGACTTGCTGTGATAAATGGAACCAAGAATTCTGCAGTCTACCAAAAAATCCTGAAGGAGCATGTCCGGCCATCTGTTCCTGACCTCAAGCTGAAGCACACTTGGGTTATGCAGCAGGATAATGATCCAAAACACACCAGTAACTCCACCTCTGAATGGCTTAAGAAAAACAAAGTTAAGACTTTGGAGTGGCCTAGTCAAAGTCCTGACTTTAATCCAATTGAGCTGCTATGGCATGACTTTAAAAAAAGGCAGTTCATGCTCAGAAACCCTCCAATGTGGCCGAATTACAACAATTTTGCAAAGATGAGTGGGCCAAAATTCCTCCAGAGCATTGTAAAAGACTCATTGCCAGTTGTCGCAAATTCTTGATTGCAGTTGTTGCTGCTAAGGGCGGCCCAACCAATTATTAGGTTTAGGGGGCAATCACTTTTTCACACAGGGCCCTGTAGGTTTAGATTTTGTTTCCTTTAATAATAAAGACCTTCATTTAAAAACTGCATTTTATGTTTACTTGTGTTACCTTTGTCTAATATTAAATTTTTTTTTGTGATCTGAAACATTTTAAGTGTGACAAACATGCAAAATAATAAGAAATCAGGAAGAGGGCAAACACTTTTTCACACCACTGTATACTTGCACACTCTACAACATCTCTGCAGTATACACACAAGAAGTCTGCTATGGAACGGTCTCACACGGACCTCTTCCAATTTCCAAGTACAAAAATGTGGCTACAGAATACATGTTAAAAAAACAGACAACGTTTAACTAATAAATTTCCCTTTGCTCCAGCATCAACATTTCCATGAGCCCCATCCAGTCTCTGTTTATACAGTTGCAGAAATAACATGCCATAATGGCATGTAACTGCTACAACTAGTTACTGATGGATCACTGACGTGTTACACCAAATCGACAAAATAATTATAATTTTTCTAAAACAGAGGAGATATAATTATTATAGCACAGCAGATCCTTTGGGGGCCACCTCCTAGCTAAAGAGGCAGTAATATCCTTCCTTGTCCTAATGCACGGGGCGATATGTTTAAATTTTTCCAATTAATTACAACTTATACGCATACTGGGAGTAGTAAAAAATATATACAGTAAAGGTAGAGAATTTAGAATTTGTAGACAATTTATGCTTTTTCTTTTTCAGTTCACAACTTTGTATTAAACCTCCAGTGGAGGACCACTGGGCAGCTACAACATACAGTGCTTAAACTGTTAGGCCACGTTCACACGTTCATTATTCGGTCAGTATATTATACTAGATGGTGGCCCGATTCAAACACATCGGGTATTCTAGAATATGTATGCGGTACACCGGGCGCAATTAGCAGAGTGGTGTTTAAATTTGGTGCCAAAATTGCTGATTGGTCACGGCCGGCGACCGCGACCAATCAGCAAAGCGGTGTTTAAATTTGGCGCCAATATCGCTGATCGTATTAGTGAGGACCGGGGAGCGGCGCTGCCTGTGCGGGTACTTCCGCTGCAAGCAGCCGGAACATGACCGGCTGCTCGCAGCAGAAGCATCCTGACCGGCGGCGCCGCTCCATGGTCCTTCCTTCACACTTGCCGTCAGGAGATCAGAGGCCCTAGCTGCTGATCTCCCGACGGTAGCCGCATAGAGGTCAGCGACGCCGAGTGTCGGTCAGCTCACTGCTAAAAGCCGTGGACCTCTGTGCAAAGCGGTGTTTAAATTTGGCGCGGTCGGGGTAGTTCTGCTGCGAGGAGCCAGGAGATGACCAGCTAGAACCGGTCATCTCCAGGCTGCATCGCCGCTGACCTCCGTGCGGCAGATGAGCCGCTAATGGCCGCCATCTTTTTCTGAAATCCCACGTCGCTGATTGGCCGCGGCCAGACCAATCAGCGACGCGGGATTTCCTGGACAGAAGGACAGACAGACAGAAAGACAGACGGGATAAGACAATTATATATATTAGATCAGTATTTGTAAGCCAAATCCCGGAATGGGTGATAAATACCAAAGTGGTGACGTGTTTCTATTATACTTTTCCTCTGATTGTTCCACTCCTGGTTTTGGCTTAGAAATATTCATGTAAAATACTGACCAAATACTGAACGTGTGAACGTGGCCTTGCAATTAGCCAACGACTGGCAGGCTCCAACTATGGGAGAGATTAAATATGTTCAATCTGGCCAGCAGTCTCCCGCAATGGACCATGTGCAGCAAACCACACGTACTGTATGTGGGGACATGACAGTAACAAGACATGGGTCTGAAATTGGAGGCTCAAAGCAAAGTAGTGTATTAAAAGGGTAATCCTAGCTATGGAAGAAAATCTGCAGTCACTCTATGTGACTGCAGACTGCTGAATTGTGATGGCATGCATTATTCATGCTTTCACAATTCCCCAGTGTTCTCAGTGTGAACGGGCAGTCACGTGACCACTTGTATGTGATTTGCCAGCTTCTCTCAATAAAAGTGAATTCAGAGAAACCAGATGAGTCTAGTTGACATGTGACCGCAAGTATGGAAATAATAGACTAGTATTCACATGGCCACCCTCTTGCACCAGTAATACTGGGGAATCATGACAGCATGCACACCACACACAGTCACGATTCCGCAATATGGAGTCACTTAGAGCAGTGGTCCCCAACCTTTTTTGCACCAGGGACCGGCTTGAAGCAAGATCATTTTTCCATGGCCCAGCAAGGAGGGGGTGGGGTGGGCGGGGCTTTGGTCATATGGGGGCGGGGTAATGGAGGGATTTGGAGTTTAGTGCATACTTATCATATAGTGTAGACCAGGTCCCCGCCAGGAGCTATGCCAGGAGCCCCACATAATGTGCTGTGCCAGGAGCCGCATCACTGAGGCCCCATCACGCCCTGCAGCAGGACAGGGCAGCTGTCCTGACAGCTGCTGTTCAGCTGCATTTACTTCATCCCAGGGGCGGACACAGACTGTAGTGGGCCCCTGTGCAAGAAATTTTTGGGGGCCCCCCCCGCCCTTCATAAGGCAACAAAGTTATGTAAACATAACCCCCCCATGTGCATCTCTCACCCCCCCATGTGCAGCTCACCCCCGTGCATCTCTCATCCCCCTCCGTGCATCTCTCATCCCCCTCCGTGCATCTCTCATCCCCCTCCGTGCATCTCTCATCCACCCCCCGTGCATCTCTCATCCCCTCCGTGCATCTCTCATCCCCTCCGTGCATCTCTCATCCCCCCCGTGCATCTCTCACCCCCCCGTGCATCTCTCACCCCCCCGTGCATCTCTCATCCACCCCCCGTGCATCTCTCATCCCCCCCGTGCATCTCTCACCCCCCCCGTGCATCTCTCATCCACCCCCCATGCATCTCTCATCCCCCCCGTGCATCTCTCACCCCCCCGTGCATCTCTCACCCCCCCGTGCATCTCTCATCTCTCCCCTCCCTCCCATGTGCATCTCTCATCTCTCCCCTCCCCCCATGTGCATCTCTCATCTCTCCCCTCCTCCCATGTGCATCTCTCATCTCTCCCCTCCCCCCATGTGCATCTCTCATCTCTCCCCTCCTCCCATGTGCATCTCTCATCTCTCCCCTCCCCCCATGTGCATCTCTCATCTCTCCCCTCCCCCCCATGTGGATCTCTCATCTCTCCCCTCCCCCATGTGCATCTCTCATCTCTCCCCTCCCCCCCATGTGGATCTCTCATCTCTCCCCTCCCCCATGTGCATCTCTCATCTCTCCCCTCCCCCCCATGTGGATCTCTCATCTCTCCCCTCCCCCATGTGCATCTCTCATCTCTCCCCTCCCCCCATGTGCATCTCCCATTCCCCCCACTCCTAGTTAATTGTATTTAAAAAAAAATAAAACTTGTTATACTTACCCCCATGCGATCCCTGCAGAATCCTGGCGCTCGTCCAAATCGCTGACACCAGGTTCTCCTGACTTCCGGCCATGTGACGGCGCCGTCACATGACCGGAAGTCAGGGGAATCATGAAGGTGCTGCCGCAGCAGCGCAGCGCTAAGATGTCCCGGACCCGGCGCTTAGCATGCGGCCGGGGGCCCCATGAGGAGAGAGACGCACAAGAGGGGGGCTCCGAGGGGGCTCCTACCGGCCGGGCCCCATACTGGAGTCAGGGCAGTCATGCCCTGATGGCGGCCCTGCTGGAGGCTGGAGGGGCCCCCTCTCCCCGCGGACCGGCTGAAAAACCCCAACGGCCCGGTCCTGGTCCGCGGACCGGCGGTTGGGGACCTCTGACTTAGAGTGACTGCCGACTTTTGTCCCAAGCCTGGACAACTCTTTTAAATATAAGAGAATTATTTACAGTGCCCAAACCGTCTTTCTTACACAAGTCTATGTACAGTATAACAACAAATTTCCCATTTGCCAAAGCTCTCATCCCACTTTCCGCAACTTGGAGAACACTCTCTATTTAAAAGGGGTATGAAATCAAGTGCAAGGGTGAAGTGGCAGCAAGCTCAGCAAGCTCCAGCAATTTAATTGAAAAAAACAATATTTTGGGCAAATGTATTTAAAATGTTATGTAGAAATTATAGTTTATTATTATTGTTATTATTATTATTATTATTATCTAGAAATCAAAAGAGGAATAACAGAAAATATGCATGAGTCAACTAACGTGGTGGGTATAGTCTTGTCCACGAATGCACAATTATTGCAGTTACACACATTGCTGTATATTTATCTTTCCTGTCTAATTCTTAGACAGTGCAAATGTAAACTAGACAGTATGATAGACAGGGATGTTCCATGGATCAGCTTATCACCCTTAATATAGGGGGAACATAAAGAAGGACCCCGGGTGAGATTATGCCAGTACTCATATGAGGATATAATGCCTGGATGGTAATAAGAGGCTCCTCATATGTCTGGTTTGATTGATATATACATACCTGCTGGTTAGATAATAATGCTTGTTATGTTATGATTAGTGGTTACATGTTTATCTAGGTATGATCACCAAATCTATTGTGGTATATATTAGTGAATTCAGCGGGTGCTACTGCTGACATTTACATTGGCAAATATAGGCCTCTATAAGGGCTTTGGATTTTTTAGCTAAGCACCTTTGGGGATTTATACCTTTGTTGACCTAATAAGGTTATACTTTGGAGCCTTGTTCATGATAGATGCTTACATAATGCTATATGGTATGATTATGTTTATACCCTACTAGTGTTGAGCCACCCCCGTAGTGTTCGAGTTCGGTTCGGTTCGTCGAACACCCGTGTGTTCGCCGAACTGTTCGTCGAACTGTTCGTCGACCACCTTCGAACACCGTTAAAACCAATGGCAGGCAAACAAAAACACATAGAAACACATAGAAAACACCTTCAAAGGTGTCCAAAAGCTGACAAACTGCTCAGAAGACACAACTAACACATGGAAAAGTGACAAGTACATATAGTCATGCGAAAAGAAAAGAGGTGGAGGAGTAAAAGGAGGGGGAGACACAGATATAGGCATGTCATGCCCTTCTAAAATCCAAAAAGTGAGAAGCCGAGACGGCCAGTCCGCTCCTGCCCGTGCCACCTCCGTGTCGCCGGGTTTGTGCCAGAGCCGCGGTGAACCCTGACGGCCAGCCCCCCTCTCCCAATACTGGTGCCTGTCCGCTGGTGGGTCGAGAGAGCCCCCCTGTGGTGGAGGCAGCTCTAAGCTTTTTAATTTAAATTGTCCCTCTAATTTGAATGAATACACTTTAAATCCATTTACAAGGATCTATTGGAGGGCAAGTCTCATGCCAGCAGCCGCGTAATTCCAGCTCCAGTAGCGTCCACTAAAGCTGCTGCAGTTAAAAAGCTTTTATAAGGATCGAGCTCGGCTGTCCACCGCAAGGCATCCTAGTGCCAGTCCCAGCCCCTATGCCTTGGGGTGCCTCCTGATGCTCTTCACTAAGTATCCCGTGGTCCCGAAGCATTTCCTTTGAAAAAATTAAGTGTCCAAACTACAGGTGGTGTAGCTTGCTTAACAGCCGGGATAATCCGCTGACTAGCAGACACTGCTACTAGGCACAAAGTATTTCCTGGGCTAGATGCAGTTAAAAATTTGTAAGTAGATACTCTCGTTGGATGCTGAGAAAGCATTCCATAGAGTCTCCTGGCACGCCATATATGATTCTCTTAAAAAGCTTGGGGTAGGGGTCTAGGGGACCCTTTTATAGCCAAAATCACGGCCCTGTATCACAATACGTCACCTAGGCTGAAGATAAATGGAACTGTAGCACCGAGGGCTCGGTTGCTACAGACGTATTGCACCTCACCCAGAGGTGTGATATCTCACTCTCAGATAAGGATGGAGTGTGGATCAGGACCCGACACCTGCATGCATTACACCACATTGCCGTGGGGCAGGGCGACCAATATGCCCTGAGATGGGCACGACAGTCCCTGTCCCTGGCTGGAGTGGGGGGAGGGAACACTGAGGAAGGGGAACCCTGCAGTGCAGGAGCAGGGAGGAAGCAGTTCCTGGGTGCATTGAGAAGGGAGTATAAAAGGTGGGCACCATCTTAGTTCAGTGCAGAGAAGTCTGAGCAGAAGTGGCAGGGAGCAGGGGCTCTGCATGAGCTCTGCTCCGGAGGCGGGCCTAGTAACAGAGGCCCAGGCCTGCAAGAGGGAGAAGGAAGGAAGAGGAGCGGAGAAGGCTCCAGGAACGAGGAATGAAGGGATCCCAGGGGTGCGGACGGGCGAGTCGCCACCGCACGCCCGAATCCACCTGCGTGGAGGGGTCAGGCCAAAGGGGGAGACCGGTCCCCGAACTAGTGGAGGCAGGAAATGACCCTCAGCTAGAAACCGGAGGCTCTGACATTTTATGTGGCGCAGCCCCTTGCTCCACCCGCTAGGAAGGCACCACATAGGGTCAGGGAAACTGGCGCCAAGTTTACCAAGAGGAGGCCCGAGGCAGCCGGACAGAAGTGTTGGTAAGAAAGGCCAGACAAAGGACACACAAAGGGGGTCCTGTGAAGCGCTCCAAAGTTATCTGGGAGTTGTCTGAGCCCCTCACCTGGTGAGCACAGTACGACGTGGGCAGCCGTTACCTGCAGACGTGGTCTGGATAATAAGAACTGTGAGTAAAGGCCCTGAACTGCATCACTGACTCCGTGTCGTTACTGCTGCTGCCCTGCACCATCACCCCCATCCTCCGCATACACTGCCCTGAGGCTATACTCCTCCCGTGGGGAGTTATGCTACGCTCTGCTGCACCCACAACACCAGCCTTAGCGGTCTGCCCTGTAGCGGCGGTTCACTCTGACCGCAATCCACGGGTGGCGTAGTCGGACATTTAAACATCAAAACCACATAAATAGTTCCGCCACTGGTTTGACCGCCCTGAGCCACGGAACCGGATCGCCGCCACGAAGACTACAACCACCAGCATCCACCAAAAAGGGTCCGGCTCCGGGTGTCCCAAGGCCCAGGGGGTGCGTCAGAACATTTTCATCACCTTTCACAATCACCAATGGGACAAGGCAGGGATGTCCTCTGTCCCCTCTCTTATACATCCTAGTGACGGAGCACCTGCTCTCATCAATTCGCCATAACCCCAATATTAGGTGGATTGAGGTGGGAGGCACCGAGTACAAGTGCTCTCTATTTGCTGATGATGTCCTAGTATATATCACTCAATCACATATATCCATCCCTGCTGTTATGGCTGAAATAGATCACTTTGTTACATGGTAAAATTTTAAAATCAATGCAGCGAAGTCTGAGGCCCTCGATGTCTCCCTCCCTAAATCCATATAGGATTCCATCCAGTCCAACTTTCCCTTTGCCTGGCCCTCACAGGGTATCAAATACTTAGGAATTCCTATTCATAGAGACCTCTCCCATCTATGTTATCTTAATTTTGGGCCCTTTATTGAACAATTCCATACAGACCACGGTTGGCAAGTTAGAACTGTAAGATTCACTACGTGAACCACTGGTGTTTTGTGGAAAAGCACATGTACACCGCGTTCCAAATTATTATGCAAAAAGTGTTTAGGAGTGATAAGGGAAGAATTTGTTTGTTTGTCAGTTAAACTCATTGATGGTGATGTGTGTCAGGGCTCTTTATATCACTGTAAGCAATTGCAGACACCTGTGCTAATTAGTTTGGCAGGTGTGTCCAATGAAAGGCAAGACTACTTAAGAAGGCTCTCTCACATTATTAAGCAGCCTACATTTTCTGCCAAAATGGGAAAGAAAAAGGATGTGTCGGCTGCTGAGAAGCAACAAATTGTGGAGTATTTAGGTCAAGGCATGACTACAATCAACATTGTGCGATGATCAGGATGAAGTGTCTTGGCAATCAAGAAGTATGTAGCTGATTCACAGTACACACGTGTGCGTGCTGATAAGGGCAAATTGAGGACTCTTTCCTACAGGCAATTACGTCAGGTTGAAACAGCAGCGGCAAAAAAGCCTTGTCATAGCAGCAGACAAGTTTTTGAAGCTGCTTGTGCCTCCAACGTCCCCCGAACAACAAGATGCAGGGTCCTTCAGAGGTTTGCAGCTGTGTATATGCCATCCTGTCGACCTCCTCTATCCACTTCACACAAGCAGAAACGGCTCCAGTGGGCCAAACATTACATGAAGACTGATTTCAAAACTGTTTTGTTCACGGATGAGTGCCGTGCAGCGCTCGATGGTCCAGATGAATGGAGTGGAGGATGGCTGGTTGATGGACACCCCACGCAAACACGGCTACAGCGCCAACAAGGAGGAGGTGGAGTAATGTTTTGGGCTGGAATCATGGGGAGAGAGATTGTCGGCCCTTTTAGGATCCCTGAAGGCGCTAAAGATGAACTCCATAATGTATGTGGATTTTCTCAAACAGCACTTCCTGCCATGGTTCAAGAAGAAGAACCGTGTATTTCACAGCAAGATCATTTTTCTGCATGATAATGCACCATCTCATGCTGCACATAAAACATCTGCATCTCTGGCTGATATGGGCATAAAAGGGGACAAACTTATGGTGTGACCCCCATGCTCCCCTGACCTCTACCCCATTCAGAACCTTTGGAGCATCATTAAAAGGAGTGTCTATGATGGCGGGAGGCAGTTCACATCTAAGCAACAGGTCTGGGAGGGTATTCTGTCCTCATGCAGAACAATTGAAGCAGAAACCATCCAAAACCTGACAAATTCAATGGACGAGAGAGTTCAGAAGCTCCTTTCGAACAAGGGGTCCTATGTGAAAATGTAACATCACCTAGAATAAAGTTTTGAGTTGAAAACTGTTTGATTTCAGTTTCTAACAACCTGCTAATGCTTATAATTTCAAAAATGACCATTTTTTTGGTCTTTATTAAAATGAAAAGGTTGATCGAAAAGTTTGGGGGATCTAATAGTGTGGCATCCCAGTAGTCATGATTACTTCGAATTCTGACAATATGAGGGTCATGCTGCAGGTAGTGCAGCAAGAAGGCACTTATGTGTCTTGCGCATCTCGGAGCCCCAAAATTATTTTCCGGGCTAGATGCAGCTAAAAATTATTTTTAATTTTAAATCTGGTGAAGCTTATTATAGATGGCCTAATAGGATCAGTGCTGCACACTGCTACAAAGCCCAAATTATTTTCCAGTCAAGATACAGATAAACATGATTAGTAATTTGAAAGCTTAAAACGGTTGGTAGGGTGATTTTAACCAATCATCAGGCTTTTACTCTCCCCAGGATGACACAGGGGTAGAAAAGTCGTTTCGGATCCATGATTTGTTCATCTTTATGAACGTGAGTCTGTCTACATTATCAGTGGAGAGCCGCGTGCGCTTATCTGTCAGCACACCACCAGCAGCGCTGAACACACGTTCAGACAGAACGCTGGCTGCGGGGCATGACAAGATCTCCAAGGCGTAAGTGGCTAGCTCCGGCCATTTATCCAGATTGGAAGCCCAAAAAGAGCAAGGGTCCAGTGACACAGTCGTGGCTTCAATGTTTACTTGGAGATACTCCTGTACCATCGTCTCTAGGCGTTGACTATGTGTCAGACTTCTTGTCTCCTGTGGCCTTGCAAAGGATGGGCTAAAAAAGTGGTGAAATGATTCCGCAAAATTGATGTTACCAGCAGATACTGTGGTTCTGTTACTGTTTGAGTGCTGAACACTTGACGGTCCCACGGTTGGCAAGTTGGAACTGTGAGATTCACTACGTGCACCACTGGTATTTTGTGGAAAAGCACATGTAAGATTCTGCAACAGTCTCTGCTGATACTCCTGCATGCGTGCATCCCTTTCTATGGCAGGAATAATTTCTGCAAATTTACTTTTGTACCGGGGATCTAACAGTGTGGCAACCCAGTAGTCAGGATTATTTCTAATTCTCACAATTCGAGGGTCATGTTGCAGGTAGTGCAGCAAGAAGGCACTCATGTGTGTTGCGCATCCAGGAGCACCAAGTCCCTGTTGTGTTGGTGGCGAGGTAGCAATCATGCTTCCTTCCTCTGTCCTCTCCCCCCAACCTCGCACAACAGAAATGTGATCAAGGTCTCCCTCATCTGATGAGTCTTCCATCAGTTCGTCCTCCACTTCTTCCTGGGCTCCTGCACCTTCCTCACTAGTTTGGCTGCTACCATGCGCCCTGGTAAAATCATCTCCCCCACCCTCACATGCCTGCCGCCTTGGTGCTGCCGACCGTCTGGACCTTGCAGATGTTAGCCCTTCCGCATACAACTCCTCCTCCTCTACTTCCTCCACCTCCTCTTGTGCCACCACCTGACTCCGAATTCTGTTTAACATGTGCTCCAGCATGTAAATCACCGGAATAGTCATGCTGATAATGGCATCGTCAGCACTAAACATCTTCGTCGCCATTTCAAAACTGTGCAGAAGGGTGCATAGGTCCCTGATCTGAGACCACTCCTCCAGCGTGATTTGCCCCACCTCTGAATCTCGTTGGCCCAGGCTATACGTCAGAACGTATTGCACCAGGGCTTGTCGGTGCTGCCACAGTCGCTGCAACATGTGCAGAGTTGAATTCCACCGGGTAGGCACATCGCATTTTAGCCGGTGAAGTGGCAGGCCCAACGACTTCTGTAGAGATGTAAGTCGCTGAGCTGCGGGATGCGAACGGCGGAAGTGAGCACACAGCGACCGTGCCCTCTGCAGAATGCCATCTAGTCTGGGATAGTGGGCTAAAAATTGCTGGACAACCAGGTTCAACACGTGAGCCATACAAGGCACGTGTGTGACATTGCCCCGGCGAAGGGCCGCACCCAGGTTTGCAGCATTGTCGCACACGGCCTTCCCTGGTTTCAGGTCCAGTGGAGACAACCATTCATGAAATTGGTTCTCCAGAGCTGACCACAACTCCTCAGCTGTGTGACTCACATTTCCCAGACATTTCAATGTAAAAACCGCCTGATGACGTTGAGCCCTACTGCCAGCATAGTAAGGAGGTGTGCAGGATCCCTTCTGCGCAGTTAGAAAGCTTGTGGCATGACCAGACAGGCTTTGGGTGCAGGTGGAAGACCGAGAGGAGGTTGAGGAGGCAGAAGCAGTGGAGGAAAAATGACATAAAGAGGATTGACGCACAACTCGTGGGGACGGCAAGACTTGGACAGCAGCCCCTTGTCCTGCTGTCACCATAGTTACCCAGTGCCCAGTCAGCGACATGTAACGCCCCTGTCCATGCCTACTCGTCCAAGTGTCTGTGGTGAAATGCACCCTGTCACACACAGAGTTTCTCAAAGAAGCGGTGATGTTGTGTGCGACATGCTGGTGGAGCGCAGGCACACCTTTCTTTGAGAAGTAGTGCCGACTGGGCATCTGGTACTGGGGCACTGCGACGGACATAAGGTCTCGAAAATCCTCTGTGTCCACCAGGCGGAAAGGCAGCATTTCTGTAGCCAAGAGCTTGCAGATGGTGAAATTCAACCTCTTAGCTTTCTCATGGCTAGGAGGAAATGGTCTTTTACTTGTCCACATCTGAGGGACCGAGGGCTGGCTATTGTGCTTAGACGGGGTTGATAAGGGTGTCCCCGGCAAACTGCCGGTCTGTGAGGAAGATGCAGGCGGACATGTTAGGTTGCCTTGATCCAAAGGTGGTGCTATCGATGTCGGACAGCGCTCAAGACCAGCTGGTGTTACCACCTCCAAAGAAAATGATGACCTGCCAATCACGCTGGCTGTTGCGGGTAAAGAGGTGGCAGGTCTGCGCCCCAAAACAGGTGTGACTGCTGTCCCCCCAGTCACAGAGGATGAAGAGGCCGCGGATGCACAAGATATGGCAGACGGTGGTTGGCCCGGCCGGCTAGACCGCATTGTAGCACACTGAGCTTCCCACTGCAACTTATGCTTCATGTCCATGTGCCGGTTCATGCATGAAGTACTCAAACTATGTATTTTTTGGCCTCTACTTAGCTTTTGCTGACAAATGTTACAGATAACACGAGTTGGGTCATCTTTATCGATCTGAAAAAATGCCCAGGCTATGCAAGGCTTAGCACCCATGCGACCTGAAGAGCCACCACGACTTGTGGTGAGAGGCAGAGTTGTGTTTGAGGATGCAGTTGTTGACGTGCTTCCAGTACTACGTCTCTGTCCAGGAAGGCGCAACCTGACCTCGTCGTCACTAGCATCTTCCTCCACCTCCTCTGCTGACCTCATCTCTTGGCTGACTGTGGGTTGACAGTAAGTGGGATCTCCGACCTCATCATCATCACCCTGTGCGTTATCACACCCGTCGTCCTCAGAGCCAACCTGTTCCTGCCCTGACAAAAAACTAAAGTTGTCGCTCCAATCAGGTATTTGAGTCTTATCATCGTCTTCCTCATTGTCTCCACCAACAGGAGTTACAGTTTGGGAATGAGGGTCTACATTATGGTCAGAACCTTCTGCGTCTGGTCCTGGATCCGACTCATAAAGATTCTGGGCATCAGTGCAGATCATTTCCTCGTCTGGATTCACAGAAGCGCTGGAGTCGACCTCTGATTCCCAGGCTATAGTATGAGTAAACAGCTCTGCAGACTCAACCATCTGTTCTACCTCATACTCAGACGGGCAGCTGGAGATTTGGGAGCTGTGAGGAAGCAAGTGCGATTTGGGTGACACCTTTGAGGACTGGAGTATTTGTGATGTTGAAGTTGATGTGGAGGAGAGCCCACTTAAAGGAGCACTTGATATCCGTTGAAGCACCTGCTGTTTTTGTGCCTCATCTGGAATTTGTAGCGATTGGCGTGGCCATAAGAAAGGGATCTTATCACATTGTCCGCTAAAAGAAGTAGACATTTTAGTTTGGCTGGAAGATGGTCTTTCTTCTGCACCTACCCCACGGACACAACCTTTTTTCCCCTTCCCAACACGCCTATTCCCCTTTCCACCAGCAGCAGGCCTTTTTCCACTCATTTTGGTGGTTAACTAATTCACAACTCTGGAGTTGTTTGCACAAAAAAACAATGGATGGTAACCGAGCAGAGCTGAGTGGCCAAACTGTGGTATTAGGCCAAAACTATTGGCTGGGTTAGATGCAGAAAAAAATTATTTTTAATTTGCAACCTGATGGAGGTCAGTATAGATGGACTAATAGACCAAGTCCCACACACCGCTAGAAGCCCAAATATTTTTTCAGAGCTAGATGCAGAAAATTTTTTTATTCAATTTGCAACCTGACGGAGGTCAGTATAGATGGACTAATAGACCAAGTCCCACACACTGCTAGAAGCCCAAATATTTTTTCAGAGCTAGATGCAGAAAAAAATTATTTTTAATTTGCAACCTGATGGAGGTCAGTATAGATGGACTAATAGACCAAGTCCCACACACCGCTAGAAGCCCAAATATTTTTTCAGAGCTAGATGCAGAAAAAAATTATTTTTAATTTGCAACCTGATGGAGGTCAGTATAGATGGACTAATAGACCAAGTCCCACACACCGCTAGAAGCCCAAATATTTTTTCAGAGCTAGATGCAGAAAATTTTTTTATTCAATTTGCAACCTGATGGAGGTCAGTATAGATGGACTAATAGACCAAGTCCCACACACTGCTAGAAGCCCAAATATTTTTTCAGAGCTAGATGCAGAAAAAAATTATTTTTAATTTGCAACCTGATGGAGGTCAGTATAGATGGACTAATAGACCAAGTCCCACACACCGCTAGAAGCCCAAATATTTTTTCAGAGCTAGATGCAGAAAAAAATTATTTTTAATTTGCAACCTGATGGAGGTCAGTATAGATGGACTAATAGACCAATTCCCACACACCGCTAGAAGCCCAAATATTTTTTCAGAGCTATATGCAGAAAAAAATTATATTCAATTTGCAACCTGCTGGAGGTCAGTATAGAAGGACTAATAGAACAAGTCCCACACACCGCTAGAAGCCCAAATATTTTTTCAGAGCTAAATGAAGAAAAAAATTATTTTTAATTTGCAACCTGATGGAGGTCAGTATAGATGGACTAATAGACCAAGTCCCACACACTGCTAGAAGCCCAAATATTTTTTCAGAGCTAGATGCAGAAAAAAAATATTTTTAATTTGCAACCTGATGGAGGTCAGTATAGATGGACTAATAGACCAAGTCCCACACACTGCTAGAAGCCCAAATATTTTTTCAGAGCTAGATGCAGAAAAAAATTATTTTTAATTTGCAACCTGATGGAGGTCAGTATAGATGGACTAATAGACCAAGTCCCACACACCGCTAGAAGCCCAAATATTTTTTCAGAGCTAGATGCAGAAAAAAATTATTTTTAATTTGCAACCTGATGGAGGTCAGTATAGATGCACTAATAGACCAAGTCCCACACACTGCTAGAAGCCCAAATATTTTTTCAGAGCTAGATGCAGAAAAAAATTATTTTTAATTTGCAACCTGATGGAGGTCAGTATAGATGGACTAATAGAACAAGTCCCACACGCTGCTAGAAGCCCAAATATTTTTTCAGAGATAAATGAAGAAAAAAATTATTTTTAATTTGCAACCTGATGGAGGTCAGTATAGATGGACTAATAGACCAAGTCCCACACACTGCTAGAAGCCCAAATATTTTTTCAGAGCTAGATGCAGAAAAAAATTATTTTTAATTTGCAACCTGATGGAGGTCAGTATAGATGGACTAATAGACCAAGTCCCACACACCGCTAGAAGCCCAAATATTTTTTCAGAGCTAGATGCAGAAAAAAATTATATTCAATTTGCAACCTGCTGGAGGTCAGTATAGAAGGACTAATAGAACAAGTCCCACACACTGCTAGAAGCCCAAATATTTTTTCAGAGCTAAATGAAGAAAAAAAATATTTTTAATTTGCAACCTGATGGAGGTCAGTATAGATGGACTAATAGACCAAGTCCCACACACTGCTAGAAGCCCAAATATTTTTTCAGAGCTAGATGCAGAAAAAAATTATATTCAGTTTGCAACCTGATGGAGGTCAGTATAGATGGACTAATAGAATGATGCTATGCCCAAAAGATTTTACTTCACTAGGTGCAGTAAAAAAATTGGTATTCTATACACAGGTGGTATATCTTGCAACACAGATAGGCTACTCCACTGACTAACACACTCTGCAATAGGCCAAAAAGGATTAGCTTTGCTAGATTCAGCCAAATGCTGTGAAAAAAACTTGCACAGCACTGGCACAGACCTGCCTGGCAAAACTGATAGGAACTGATGTAACCTAGTCCTGAAAAGGACTCCAATTACAATTAGTCTTTACTCCCACAATCTATCTATTTAAGAGCACAGACCTGCCTGATAAAAGTCGTAGGAAATGCTGTAACCTAGTCCTTAAAAGGACTGCAATCACAACTATTCCCTACTCCCAAGCTATCTGTATATTTGTGCGAAAATTGGCTTGAAATTAACAAGGTATAGCGCACACAGCAACAGCGGTGCCGTCTAACACGCAGCTGCAGCAGTGAGAAAATGGTGGCGACGGGGAAAATGGCTTGGTCTTATAGGGCAAGGACATGTGACATACACTGCCAATCACACATGCCCTTGCTTGTGTGAAAAAAAGCACTTCGCTCCGTGTGTGCGCTGCTGATAGGCTGACACATTGCACCTCCCCACTGCAAATGCGGGAAAGAGAAAAAAAAATGGAGATCTTCATTGTTCCTGCAGAGATCCATCCCCTGCCCCTCCCCCCGCCCCGCTGTACACTCAAACTGCGTATTAACATTAATTTTCATCATTACTGAGAAAAAATCCAGTTATGATTTTGGTGCACGAACAGTTATCGAACATAACCTCGAACAGCCGAATTTTTCTCAAATTGTTCGTGTTCGCCGACCGGCTCGAACACCGCCCAAAACAGCTCGAATTTGAGATTGGCGAACAGTTCGAGTAGAACAACGCTCATCTCTATACCCTACATAATTTAGGTTCAACGTAGTATGCACCTAAGTACTACCTATTTTATATTCACGGTGTGAATTATTTACACTTAGCACTTTATATTTTTAATTATATATACAACAAAGGTTATATTTTAAAGGAACTTTTTTGCTGTATCGATGATATTCTGTCAGCCTGTTAGTTTTAATTGGTTTATTATGTAGCAAAAATGTGTGCCACAATTTTAGTGTGATTTTTGCCACAAAGTGCTGAATATCATTCAGGCCTTGACCCGCTAATCCATGATTATTTTTAGCATGGTCTGATCTCTTTGTGGGGCAAGGCACAGAAATTGTCTAAAACACATAACAAATATGTTCATATTCATGAAAGACAGTTTTATGGTGGTTAGATAACAGTAAAAATGGCATAAAGCTTGGCAGTTAAACAAGAAAATCAAGGCAGAGAACTTGGAGGTTACACATCAAATTTTAGGTTCAAATTTTAGGTTTAGAGTTTGGTGGTTATCAGCAGCAACAGGAGCTCGTCCTTGCAACAATTACAAATTTAACCCACAACTGGCATAAGCATTGCTTGGCAAATTGGCTTGTCAGTGTTTTAGGTCACTCACTTAAACCACTGTGTCTTTTCTTATATCCATCCACAATATAGACTGTAGGCTGAAAATGATCCAATAGATACAACAGACATTTAACTTTAATACTTAAATTCATTACTGTAGATTATGGCAAATAAACATACTAAAGAAGTTATAGCTTGTAATTCCTAAAAAACAGTATTAATTATTCATTAAAGGGAATCTGTCACCAGGTTTTTGCTTTTTGCTATGTAATCTGAAGGCAGCATGAGGTAGGGGCTGAGACACTGATTTCAGGGATGTGTAACTTATTAGGCTGTGTGCTGTTGCTTCAATACTATCAGTGTTTTATCAGCAGGAGATTATCACTGCCGGACTAGCTGCCTGCATGCCTCCTGGTCAAGCCAGAGCTTCTACAATTTCACCCATTTTACTCAGCCAACCATAAACTTAGTCTGTAGCTATGCTTGAAAAACTCCAAAATAATGCTGTCTACAGGTGAGATAGGAATGCTGAAACTGCTCTTAGGATTTATTCATTGAATTGCTATGAAAGTGTGAAATATGTAAACATTTTCTGAATATGTGTTAATTAAATGTCTAACAATAATCCTATTCTTTTTTTATATTCACAAAGTGCTGGATCTTTTTTCATATGGCATTAATATTATACAACTTTATTCTCTTCAACAAGTGATTTCATGTTTTCTTCCCCAACCACAGTCTAGCATATCTCCTAAATTCATGCTGTCGCCACGTTTTGTCACCACTTATAATCCCTGTAAATGCTCCTGTTATTAGCGCACTAAAATGTAAAGCTTCAACTTTCACATTCAATTTGTTTAAATGTCAAACTTAATATAAATCAGATTTTTTTATTGATTAAAAGCAGATTTATTAAGGGACAAATACATATTTTTCTACAATAAAGTACCTGTTAAAAATACATTAGAAATCCCAGAACACAAGAAAGCAGAGATCACAAGAAAGCTTGCTGTGCTTGAAACATTTCCGAATTAAAATTAAAGTCCGCAGAACACATACACATTGCAAATTTCCCTCCTCTGTACATTATGATTTTAGACATAGTCTCTCCATGGTGTTTCAGCTACTTCCCACATTTGTATGCCATCTTATCTTCATGTTTGGCTCACTTTTCATCTGTTGGGTTGACATACGAGTACTTTCAGTACATTCAGTTGTGCCTGTAGTTGCCCTGGGCCCGTGCACCCAGCTCTATTCCCATAACCATTAAATGTGACATCTTTTAGCCTTTCTCACACTCTATCCCGTTTATCATACCTTAACATTTTTTCTGTTCTATTTTGTTTTAAATTTAGTTTATTCCTCCTTGCACCAATCCTCATGACTTGACGGCTCCTAACAGTCTGACTTCGGCCTAAAATTATTTTCTGTTTAGAAATAGTACGAAACCAGGTAATAAACATAATTTGTAATTTCACTAGCTACACTCCCAAACATTGAAACTGCAAGACCAAGAAGGAAAAGTGGGGGAATTATGTAAGTCACAGTATTGATAGTCAAGTTAAATAGTTAATACAGTTGAAAAAAGACAACTGTCCATGAAGTTCAACTAAGGGATGCAAAGAACAAACAGAAGGGGCACAAGAGTAACTCTAATGCATGATCCAGTCCACTCCAAAAGAGATAGTCTTTCCATCATGATCACAGTTGTCGATACACTGGACCAAACATTTGGAAAAGTACTTTACACATTTACATATGCATTCATGTTAATAATATGCAAATTATATCATCAAGTTTAACATCTGGCGGCTCCCTTCGCATTTGCCAGCCAATAATGTCGCAGATGAGCTATGGAATGAAGACTTGAAAGAACCGACTGCCATTCATTATGCCACCGCTAGTGTTGAGCATTCCGATACTGAAATATCGGGTATCGGCCGATATTCGCGGTATCGGAATTCCGATACTTAATTCCGATACTTTTGCAATATCGTATACCGGAATCGGAAGTTCCCATAATGCAATGAGCCAGTTTCATTTTATTCAGCCAATGAGGATCCTAAGAAGTGTGGGCACATCCTGTTAGGCATGTAGGCATCTTAACTAATGGCATGGCTGTGATTGGCTGCTGAAATGATGTCATGATGCACTATAAAAGCCGCCGCCGCCATTTTGAGCTCACTCTGCTGTGAATTCAGTTAGGGATAGGACGCTGTTGTTCTGAGGGACAGTTTTAGCTACCTATTTGGTCTATTCTGCTTTACCCAAGCTACTTTATAAATCGCTGTGCCTTGCAGCGCTAGTGCACAGTTCTCTGTGCTGTTCACCGCTGTCTGCAAGGTATGTGTGTGTGAGTGCAGCTCACCCTGTAGTGTGTGCTTCAACCACGTCTGGTTGTAGTGCACTCAGTGTGTGTCACTGCCTCATACATTGTCCTTTTTTGCCAATTCATAATTTTTCCTGATATCTCCTATTAGTGTGGTGGTTCCATCCGTATTCAGCTAAATTGGTTCCAAACACACTATATAGGAGTAGATAGAGACAATTTTTTGGTCTTGCAGCGCTAGTGCACAGTGCTCTGCATCTGTACTGTTCACCGCTGTCTGCAAGGTCTGTGTGTGTGAGTGCAGCTCACCCTGTAGTGTGTACTTCAGCCACGTCTGGTTGCAGCGCACTCAGTGTGTGTCACTGCCTCATACATTGTCCTTTTTTGCCAATTCATAATTTTTCCTGATATCTCCTATTAGTGTGGTGGTTCCATCCGTATTCAGCTAAATTGGTTCCAAACACACTATATAGGAGTAGATAGAGAAATTTTTTTGGTCTTGCAGCACTAGTGCACAGTGCTCTGCATCTGCACTGTTCACCGCTGTCTGCAAGGTCTGTGTGTGTGAGTGCAGCTCATCCTGTAGTGTGTGCTTCAGCCACATCTGGTTGTAGTGCACTCAGTGTGTGTCACTGCCTCATACATTGTCCTTTTTTGCCAATTCATAATTTTTCCTGATTTCTCCTATTAGTGTGGTGGTTCCATCCGTATTCAGCTAAATTGGTTCCAAACACACTATATAGGAGTAGTTAGAGGAGCCTTTCTGCAGCATTGGGCCCTGCAGCCCCAGCCAGATTAGTATTAGCCTATTTTTTGTAGCCTCATCTATTGCATTGTAGGTTACCTTCCTACATTGTAATAGCTACAAAAAGTTTGTGATACTATCGGTATTATATCTTTAGGCACATCCAGTGTCTTTTTGTGACAAAAAAAACCTAAATAAAGTTCACCAAACACTCCACTTTACAGTTGTGTAGGCCACATTAGCTCATATTAAAGTCTAGTCCACACTTTATAAAATTAGTGCTTCTTATACCTGTTAGCAGCTGTTCAGGAATAAGCACACTAAGCCCTTAATACTTTTCTGCCTATCTTTATCAGTCTACCAAGATGAAGAAGGCATGGAGTAAGGCATGTGGTCGTGGTCGTGGTCGTGGGTGTGGAGTTCCTGCAGGGAGAGGACGTGAGGATTCTGTGCCTGCAGGGAGAGGACGTGGGGATTCTGTGCCTGCTGCGGGCACCAGTGACTCAGCATCCCCCAGTTTTACCAGGGAACAGTCCTTTATGCGCAGCTTTGTAGGAGCTAGCCGTACCCCACTGCTGCGGGAGGACCAAATTGAAGCCGTTGTCGGATGGATGGCAGCTAACGCATCGACTTCAATTAGTTCCAGATCCTCTCAGGTCCTGAGCACTGAAGAACACCCATCTGTCTCTTCACCACCTGCCCAACTGCCCAGGCAGTCAGAGAGCCCTGGACAGGAGCCATCTCTACTTCTGTTCTCTGAATCTCTTGGCTTGGAAAGAGGGGGCCAGCCAAGCAGAATTCGAGAATTTGAAGAAGAGGTAGTATGCAGTGATGCGCAACCGTTTTGTCTCTCTGAATCTGAAGAGGTGGGTGGGCCAGTGCCTATGGTCAGCAGCACACCTCAGTACGCATCTGATGATGAGACTCAGGTGCCACTTTCTGGTGCGTACTGTGCTGTCGAGACTACCCAGGAGAAGCAGTTGTTTGAAGAGGGTGGTGTAGATGATGAGGTCCTTGACCCATCATGGTGTGAGGGACAGGAAGGTGGTGGGAGCAGCTATGAGGAAGAGATTCCCCGAACAGCCCAAAAAGGAGGGAGAGGGAGGGGGCAGACTTGGTTGCCTGTAGCCTCCACTTTGGCACCCATTAGGAGCATGGCTCTTCCAAAATCCAAAGCGGGCGCTCCCAAGACTTGCAGTGCCTGGTCCTTTTTTGACACAGTTGCAGATGACATTTGCTTTGTCAAATGCAAGCTGTGTAATCAGAAGGTGAAAAGAGGGAAAAGTGTCAGCAACCTGAATACCACCTCTTCAGCTCGTGTTGTAGCCTCTTCCTCCAGCTCACACACAGCTGGTTCGGCTTCCTCACAGGATCGCCATGGAAGAATCTCTGGCACTGTTGTACAGAGACACAGTGTAATTCCACCCACAGCACCACTTTCCCAGTCATCCTCACACTCCCAGGCCAGTCTACAGCCATCGTTAGCACAGGCATGGGAGAAAAGGCACCCATACTCGGCAAACCACCCCCGAGTACAGGCTCTGAATGCTGGCATTGCTAAACTACTGGCCCTTGAAATGCTATCATTCAGGCTGGTGGAGACTGACACCTTCCGTAACTTTATGGCATTGGCACTCCCACAATACAACGTGCCCAGCCGCTTTTATTTCAGCAGGCAAGGCGTCCCTGCCCTGCAACATCATGTGGAGGGAAAAATTAAACATGCGCTACAAAACGCCGTCAGTAGCAAGGTCCACCTGACCACCGATGCGTGGACCAGTAAGCATGGACAGGTACGATACCTTTCCCTCACTGCCCATTGGGTAAATGTTGTGGAGCCGGGTACAGATCTTGAGAGTGGCGCTGTACGTGTTCTGCCAACTCCAAGGATTGCAGGAATCCAGTCTGTACACATTGACTCCTCCTCATACTCCAGTTCCTCTGAATCAGTGCTGCAGGAGCCGTCACGGTCTACCTCCACATCGACCCGTGAACGATTACCTGTTATGATGACCGATATGAGCACAGCCGTGGCCAAACGTCAACAGGCCGTATTAAAATTAATTTATTTGGGGAATCGAAGCCACACAGCGCAGGAGCTCTGGAATGCCATCAAGCAGCAGAGCGACGTGTGGTTTGTGCCAGCGAATCTCCAGCCAGGCATGGTAGTGTGTGACAATGGCCGAAATCTGGTGGCAGCTCTGGGCCTAGGCAACCTCACTCACATCCCATGTCTGGCACATGTGCTCAACTTGGTCGTGCAGAGTTTTTTGAGGGACTATCCGGATCTTGATGCACTGCTTCACAAGGTCCGCATAGAGTGCGCTCACTTGCGGCATTCCAGCAACGCAAGATCATGCATTGCAGCTCTGCAGCGCCGATTACGTCTTCCGGAACATCGCATCATATGTGACCTACCCACCAGGTGGAATTCAACGTTACTTTTGTTGGAGAGGTTGTGTGAGCAGCAGGCAGCAGTAATGGAGTACCAGCTGCAGCAGGCACAAACAAGTCGCAGTGTGCGCCGTTCACACTTAACCACCACTGAGTGGGCCTCTATGAAGGACATTTGCCACATTTTGCGTGCCTTCGATTATTCCACGCAGATGGCGAGTGCAGATGATGCACTAGTCAGCATGACTATCCCCCTTATCTGCCTGCTTGAAAAAACACTGCAAGCACTAAGGGACGAGGTTTTGGAAGAGGTGGAGGATGAGGAGTCACAAATGCCATCTGCTTCTCTACAGTCTGCGCAACGTGGTTCCTCACAAAGGCCTAGGCAGGGGACACTTTGTGAGGAGGATAAGGAGGAGTCAATGGATGAGGAAGACATCTGTCCAGAGGAGGGATGTACACAATGCTCTAGTAGTCAGTATCTAGAGTGAGGGTGGGGTGATGCAGAGCAGGCAGAGATCACGCCTCAAGCAGGGGACAGCGTTTCTTGGCCAGTTGGCAGTCTGCAGCACATGGTTGATTTCATGCTGCAGTGCCTGAGAAATGACCGCCGCATCGCCCATATTCTCAACAAGGCTGATTATGGGGTGTCCACCCTCCTAGATCCTCGCTACCGGGACAACTTACAAAGCCTCATAACACCGTTGAACCGGGAGCATAAAATGCGGGAGTACCAAGACGCACTGGTGCATTCCATCATGTTCTCCATTCCAACCGAGAGCAGTGCTGCTAGTGCTTTACAAAGCAGCTCAGTGCGTCGAGGCAGTGGAGGAAGCTCTGCACAAAGAGGGAGCAGAAGCAGCGCCTCAGCACAAGGCAAGACCAGTATGGCCGAAATGTGGCAAAGTTTTGTGTCCCCGCCGCCACAAATGTCTACACCATCACAGACGGCTCCAGTCAGCAGGAGGCATCGTTTCCGTCAGATGGTGACAGACTAGATGTCTTGCCCTCTTAGTGTACTCCCAGACGGCTCTTCTCCCTTCAAGTTTTGGGTCTGTAAGCTGGATACATGGCCAGAGCTTAGTCAGTATGCATTGGAGGTGCTAGCTTGCCCTGCAGCTAGTGTATTATCAGAACGCATCTTTAGTGCCGCAGGTGGTGTACTAACAGACCGTCGCATGCGACTATCCTCCGATAACGTTGACCGGCTTACTTTTCTCAAAATGAACAAGGCCTGGATCTCTCATGAATTTGCCAGTACTCTTCCAGAATAAATAATTGGTTGGCAACAGTATCCAGGTCTCCTGTTGTGTTCATGTTTCTACCACCTGAACTGTAATCCCTGAGCTCCAACACCACCAGTTGGCACTCGGAAGTGCCATCTGCACAGTCAACACTTGCTGCCGTGTTATTGGGGTTCAGTAACGTCAGCTGTTCCCCTGCTGTGCGGACGGCAATTTCTCCTGCTCTGTCCACATTCTCACTACTACAGATTTTAAAGTTGCTCCAATTACACCTCTGGCTCCTCTGTTTTCAGTATTATCCCTGAGCTCCAACACCGCCAGTTGGCGCTCGGAAGTGCCGTCTGCACAGTCAACACTTGCTGCCGTGTTATTGGGGTTCAGTAACGTCAGCTGACCCCCAGCTGTGTGTCCGGCAAATTCTCCTGCTCTGTCCACATTCACACTACTACAGATTTTACCAATTACGCCTCTGGCTCCACTCTGTTTTTAGTATTTACCCTGGGTTCCAGCACCACCAGCTGTTTCCCAGCAGTGTCTTTGGCACGGGTACTCCCTCCTGCCCAGCCTGGTTCCAGCACGCCAGCTGTTTCCGAGTAGTGTCAACGTCACTTTGCCTCCAATGCATTGTCCTGTCGTGTTGCAGTCGGGTTAGCCGACTCTATGGTGCCTGCAGTTTAGGTGACTCCTATGTGGGCTGCGGGATCTGGCAATGAAGGCTGGTTCCATAGTGCCAATAGGACAAGCACCCCCTGTAGGACTGTGGGTTTTGGTAACTGTGGCCGGCTCGCGGCCTTGAAACTTTTTTTTCCATGCGTACCTTCTGCTACCCATCCGGGTTCCAGTACCGTCAGCTGGTTCTCGGCAGTGCCTTTGGATTAGGTGCCTCCTTCTCGGTATCCAAGTTCCACCAACGTCTGCTGGTCCTTGGTAGTGCTTTCTGGCACAGGTACCTCCTGCTTAGTAACCGAGTTCCAGTACCATCAGCTGGTCCTCGGTAGTTCCATTGGCTCTTGTACCTTCTGCTACCCATCCGGGTTCCAGTAATGTCAGCTGGTCCTCGGTAGTTCCATTAGCTCTTGTACCTTCTACTACCCATCAGGGTTCCAGTACCGTCAGCTGGTTCTCGGCAGTGTCTTTGGCACGGGTACTCCCTCCTGCCCAGCCTGGTTCCAGCACGCCAGCTGTTTCCGGGTAGTGTCAACGTCACTTTGCCTCCAATGCGTTGTCCTGTCGTGTTGCGGTCCGGTTAGCCGACTCTATGGTGCCTGCAGTTTAGGAGACTCCTATGTGGGCTGCGGGATCTGGCAATGAAGGCTGGTTCCATAGTGCCAATAGGACAAGCACCCCTTGTAGGACTGTGGGTTTTGGTAACTGCGGCCGGCTCACGGGCTTGAAACTTTTTTTACATGGGTACCTTCTGCTACCCATCCGGGTTCCAGTACCGTCAGCTGGTTCTCGGCAGTGCCTTTGGATTAGGTGCCTCCTTCTCGGTATCCAAGTTCCACCAACGTCTGCTGGTCCTTGGTAGTGCTTTCTGGCACAGGTACCTCCTGCTTAGTAACCGAGTTCCAGTACCATCAGCTGGTCCTCGGTAGTTCCATTGGCTCTTGTACCTTCTGCTACCCATCCGGGTTCCAGTACCGTCAGCTGGTCCTCGGTAGCTCCATTTGCTCTTGTACCTTCTACTACCCATCCGGGTTCCAGTACCATCAGCTGGTTCTCGGCAGTGTCTTTGGCACGGGTACTCCCTCCTGCCCAGCCTGGTTCCAGCACGCCAGCTGTTTCCGGGTAGTGTCAACGTCACTTTGCCTCCAATGCATTGTCCTGTCATGTTGCGGTCGGGTTAGCCGAATCTATGGTGCCTGCAGTTTAGGTGACTCCTATGTGGGCTGCGGGATCTGGCAATGAAGGCTGGTTCCATAGTGCCAATAGGACAAGCACCCCCTGTAGGACTGTGGGTTTTGGTAACTGCGGCCGGCTCACGGGCTTGAAACTTTTTTTACATGGGTACCTTCTGCTACCCATCCGGGTTCCAGTACCGTCAGCTGGTTCTCGGCAGTGCCTTTGGATTAGGTGCCTCCTTCTCGGTATCCAAGTTCCACCAACGTCTGCTGGTCCTTGGTAGTACTTTCTGGCACAGGTACCTCCTGCTTAGTAACCGAGTTCCAGTACCATCAGCTGGTCCTCGGTAGTTCCATTGGCTCTTGTACCTTCTGCTACCCATCCGGGTTCCAGTACCGTCAGCTGGTCCTCGGTAGCTCCATTTGCTCTTGTACCTTCTACTACCCATCCGGGTTCCAGTACCATCAGCTGGTTCTCGGCAGTGTCTTTGGCACGGGTACTCCCTCCTGCCCAGCCTGGTTCCAGCACGCCAGCTGTTCCCGGGTAGTGTCAACGTCACTTTGCCTCCAATGCGTTGTCCTGTCGTGTTGCGGTCGGGTTAGCCGACTCTATGGTGCCTGCAGTTTAGGAGACTCCTATGTGGGCTGCGGGATCTGGCAATGAAGGCTGGTTCCATAGTGCCAATAGGACAAGCACCCCCTGTAGGACTGTGGGTTTTGGTAACTGCGGCCGGCTCACGGGCTTGAAACTTTTTTTACATGGGTACCTTCTGCTACCCATCCGGGTTCCAGTACCGTCAGCTGGTTCTCGGCAGTGCCTTTGGATTAGGTGCCTCCTTCTCGGTATCCAAGTTCCACCAACGTCTGCTGGTCCTTGGTAGTGCTTTCTGGCACAGGTACCTCCTGCTTAGTAACCGAGTTCCAGTACCATCAGCTGGTCCTCGGTAGTTCCATTGGCTCTTGTACCTTCTGCTACCCATCCGGGTTCCAGTACCATCAGCTGGTTCTCGGCAGTGCCTTTGGATTAGGTGCCTCCTTCTCGGTATCCAAGTTCCACCAACGTCTGCTGGTCCTTGGTAGTGCTTTCTGGCACAGGTACCTCCTGCTTAGTAACCGAGTTCTAGTACCGTCAGCTGGTCCTTGGTAGTTCCATTGGCTCTTGTACCTTCTGCTACCCATCCGGGTTCCAGTACCATCAGCTGGTTCTCGGCAGTGCCTTTGGATTAGGTGCCTCCTTCTCGGTATCCAAGTTCCACCAATGTCTGCTGGTCCTTGGTAGTGCTTTCTGGCACAGGTACCTCCTCCTTAGTAACCGAGTTCCAGTACCGTCAGCTGGTCCTCGGTAGTTCCATTGGCTCTTGTACCTTCTGCTACCCATCCGGGTTCCAGTACGGTCAACTGGTTCTCGGCAGTGCCTTTGGATTAGGTGCCTCCTTCTCGGTATCCAAGTTCCACCAATGTCTGCTGGTCCTTGGTAGTGCTTTCTGGCACAGGTACCTCCTGCTTAGTAACCGAGTTCCAGTACCATCAGCTGGTCCTCGGTAGTTCCATTGGCTCTTGTACCTTCTGCTACCCATCCGGGTTCCAGTACCGTCAGCTGGTCCTCAGTAGTTCCATTTGCTCTTGTACCTTCTACTACCCATCCGGATTCCAGTACCGTCAGCTGGTTCTCGGCAGTGTCTTTGGCACGGGTACTCCCTCCTGCCCAGCCTGGTTCCAGCACGCCAGCTGGTTCCGGGTAGTGTCAACGTCACTTTGCCTCCAATGCGTTGTCCTGTCGTGTTGCTGTCGGGTTAGCCGACTCTATGGTGCCTGCAGTTTAGGTGACTCCTATGTGGGCTGCGGGATCTGGCAATGAAGGCTGGTTCCATAGTGCCAATAGGACAAGCACCCCCTGTATGACTGTGGGTTTTGGTAACTGCGGCCGGCTCGCGGTCTTGAAACTTTTTTTTACATGGGTATCTTCTGCTACCCATCCGGGTTCCAGTACCGTCAGCTGGTTCTCGGCAGTGCCTTTGGATTAAGTGCCTCCTTCTCGGTATCCAAGTTCCACCAACGTCTGCTGATCCTTGGTAGTGCTTTCTGGCACAGGTACCTCCTGCTTAGTAACCGAGTTCCAGTACCGTCAGCTGGTCCTCGGTAGTTCCATTGGCTCTTGTACCTTCTGCTACCCATCCAGGTTCCAGTACCGTCAGCTGGTTCTCGGCAGTGCCTTTGGATTAAGTGCCTCCTTCTCGGTATCCAAGTTCCACCAACGTCTGCTGATCCTTGGTAGTGCTTTCTGGCACAGGTACCTCCTGCTTAGTAACCGAGTTCCAGTACCGTCAGCTGGTCCTCGGTAGTTCCATTGGCTCTTGTACCTTCTGCTACCCATCCGGGTTCCAGTACCGTCAGCTGGTTCTCGGCAGTGCCTTTGGATTAGGTGCCTCCTTCTCGGTATCCAAGTTCCACCAACGTCTGCTGGTCCTTGGTAGTGCTTTCTGGCACAGGTACCTCCTGCTTAGTAACCGAGTTCCAGTACCGTCAGCTGGTCCTCGGTAGTTCCATTGGCTCTTGTACCTTCTGCTATCCATCCGGGTTCCAGTACTGTCAGCTGGTCCTCGGTAGTTCCTCAGCCTTCTTGTACCTTCTGCTACATTTCCAAGTTCAAGCTTTTTGAAATGGTTCTTGGTAATCACTCGGATCTCCCTGACGAGGACCCTGAAGACGAGTACCCTGAAGACCAACCCAAAGAAGACGAGGACCCCGAAGACGACGACCCTGAAGACGAGGACCCTGAAAACCACCCCGAAGAAGACGAGGACCCTGAAGACCACCCCGAAGAAGACGAGGACCCCGAAGACGAGGACCCTGAAGACCAACCCGAAGAAGACGAGGACCCCGAAGAAGACGAGGACCCCGAAGACGAGGACCCCCGAAGACGACGACCCTGAAGACCACCCCGAAGAAGACCAAGAAGATGACCCTGAAGAAGTTGACCAAGAGGACAAAGAAGGGAAGACAACCACCAAGATACAGAAGAACAAGAGACAGAAAACCAAGAAGCAGAAGTACAAGAAGCTGCAGAACAAAAAGCGGAAGAACATTAAGCATAAGACTAAAAATCAGAGCAAAAGATAATATCTAAATTATAAGCAGAAGATGACTAAGCAGTGTATGGGGGTGAGTCCGTTCCTCCTCATGGTGCCCCTGGAAAAGACCTGCTGCTGCAGGCCAAACTGAACGCGGACAAATCCTGTTGAAAATCTTTTGTGACGGGCAGAACGAAAGGTGTAATGTCCAAACTTTTATAGATAACAACTACAGGAATGCCTGTCACAAATAAGAATATGATGAAGAATATGAAGAAGATGAAGAAGTAGAATATGAAGAATGTAAAAAAAAAGAATAATACGAAGAAGGTGAAGAAGAAGAAGATGAAGAAGGTGAAGAAGTGGATGAAAAAGATGCTGATGCTGAGGATGATGAAGGAGAAAGTGTGGGAGAAGTAAAAAAGAAGGTGAATAGCATGGAAGTAGTGAAACATAAATATCTGACAAAATATAAAAATACTTAACATAGTCAATATTTTCGTAACTCAGAACGTCTTAAAAAAAATATTAATTCCTGCTATTCCATTTGATTGGGCTAAACCTCTATGACTTTATTGTCTCCCCCACCTCCCCCAATACATTCTACATTATTCTTAGTTGTTTTCCTTCATGTAGAATTAACCTACAAGGAAAGAAAGGGTTTATTTTCATTCCGATATTTCTGTCCCATTGACTTGCATTGGTTTCCGGTATCGGAATCGGCGATATCCGATACTTTTTCGGTATCGGTCCGATCCAATCCGATCCGATATTTCCCGATATCGGAAGGTATCTCTCAACACTAGCCACCGCACAACATAATCCAGGGAGAAGGACCGGTGTGATGTTCCCTCATAATGGTATCTTCATGGCATTGACAATGTAACTTTGTGTTAAAACAAACAGAACATTGGTGTGTAACTGCTATACTTGTGCTATGTGTAGATTTGAGTTATAACATTAAAACCAGACCAGCACAGATAAAATACATAATATACAATTATATATGTGTACCACTTGATCATTGAAATGCCCATTATTATTTTTTTGGTAACAGAAGAATACTTTATAATCAGTACTGGTGATGGTGGGTGGGTAGTTAGTTATCAGTAGGAGAAGGTATGTAACAACAACTCAAAAATATCTTTAGTGCCAATAATGTGACAAACAGCATTGGCTTACTGATTATTTTGTTTTATTGAACTCAACAAAAAAAATTCAAATTATCCAATCCATATCCAATTATTATCCTTGAATTTTCTTAGCGTTGTGTAGATTTGGGTATTGCTTTTAAGTCACATTATTACAATGGAAGGATTCAGCACTTTACAGTGTAAATATTTCAGGGAATAGAGGGTCCCATGAGATAAATAATGCAATTCTCAATCACAAATCTGGAGGAAGGTCATGGCGAGACCGCTTCACCTTTAACCTTCCGCTTCATGTTAACGAGTTATATTTCCATGGTTCTTCTTTGCAGTTTTCACATATATGCCGTCTTTTTTCTTTTTTGGAACTTTGCTTTGTCTAAATATATTGCGTGTTACAGCTATTTTATTGATTTATTAATACAATTATAGTTATATGTGCAAAAAGAAAAGAAAGAATACTTGCTGAATACAAATTTAAGGAATTTATGGCCAATGAGGGCCAAAATAAAAAAAAAATAATCCCAGGGGTGAGCAAGCATAAACACAATATACTGCACATTGTAAGCAACAGCAATATTTTGTGTTGGTTTTCTCTGCATACGGTAACAATAATCATAGTAACATAGTTTGTAAAGCCGAATAAAGACTTGCGTCCATCAAGTTCGACCTGTTAGTTCTGTAATTGCTAAAGTTGATCCAGAGGAGGGCAAAAACCCCAAATGATTTTGCAATCTTCACCTGAGGAAAAATTCCCTCCCGACTCTGAAACCAGCAGTCAGAATAAATCCCTGTATCAACCTACTATTTTATTTTATTTTTAAGTATACGCTGAAATCTGCCTGGTATCTAGAAATGCATCCAGTCCCCGCTTGACTGGTGTAGTGAATCCGACATTACCGTCTCCTCACTCAGTGAATTCCATATTCTCACTGCTCTTACCGTAAAGAACCCCTTCCTATGCTGGTGCTGAAACCTTTTCTCTTCCAGTCTTAGTGAATGCCCTCTTGTTACCGTAATATCCCTCCTTTTGAACAAATCCCGGGCAAGATCTCTATACTGTCCCCTAACATATTTATACACATTTATTATGTCCCCCCTCAACCTTCTCTTTTCCAGGCTGAATAGTCCTAGTTTTGCCAACCTCCCTGGGTATTGCAGTCCCTCCATTCCCTTTATTAATTTTGTTGCCCTCCTTTGTACCTTTTCAAGCTCATTTATATCCTTTCTATATATTGGGGCCCATAACTGAGCACAGTATTCCAAGTGTGGTCTGACCAGTGCTTTGTACAGTGGAAGAACAATGTTCTCATCCTTTGCAGCTATACCTCTTCTGATACATCCCATTACCCTGTTTGCCCTTACAGCAGCGGCCTGACTTTGGGCACTCCAATTTAGTTTGCTATCAATCAAGATGCCCAAGTCCTTCTCCATCTCTGAATTCCCCAATGATTTCCCATTCAGTGAGTACTGATGACTTCCATTTTTCCTTCCCATATGTATGACCTTACATTTCTCCTCGTTAAACCTCATTTGCCATTTAATGCTCCACCTACCCAGCTTATCCAAATCCCTCTGTAGGTCTGCACTGTCCTCTTTTGTATTAATTGTTTTGCATAACTTTGTGTCATCTGCAAATATTGATATTTTACTATTTATCCCGTTGACTATGTCGTTAATAAAGATGTTAAATAACATTGGGCCTAGTACAGACCCCTGTGGTACCCCACTACTGACGCTTACCCAATCTGAGTATATTCCATTTATAACCACCCTCTGCCTTCTATCCTTTAGCCAGTTAGCTACCCACTTGCAGACATTTTCGCCCAGCCCCATCATTCTCATTTTGTATACCAACCTATTATGTGGCACGCTATCGAACGCTTTTGAGAAGTCGAGATACACGACATCCACTGGTTCCCCCTGATCTAATCGAGCGCTAACCTCCTCGTAGAAGTCAATCAGGTTTGTTTGGCAGGAGCGATTCCTCATGAATCCATGGTGGTTCGGGATTAAAAGATTATTAGCATCAAGATGCTCCATAATTGCCACTTTAATGAAGCTTTCAAAAATTTTGCCCACAACGGACGTCAGACTCACCGGCCGATAGTTTCCGGCGTCACTTTTCGCTCCCTTTTTGAATATTGGCACTACATTCGCCTGTCGCCAATCAAGTGGCACAGACCCAGTCTCAACAGAGTCCTTAAATATAAGATATAATGGTCTGTCTATCACATTACTTAGTTCCCTTAGTACCCGTGGGTGTATGCCATCAGGTCCTGGTGATTTGTTTATTTTAATGTTACTGAGGCATTTCTGTACCTCAACTTGGGTTAGATTAGTCATACTTAGTGGAGGATTAAGCTTGTCACTTCTCATTTCTCCTGTTAGTTCTATTTCCTTTGTGAAAGTTGTCGAAAAAAAATTATTTAATAGATTAGCTTTATCCTCATCTTTCTCTATGATTTTGCCTTCCTCACTTTTTATCGGTCCAATATTATCCGATTTAATCCTTTTACTATTTATATACGTAAAGAACAGTTTGGGATTTGATCTACTTTCCCTAGCAATACGTTTCTCTGTTTCCTCCTTCGCTATTTTAATTTGTTTTTTACAGGTTCTCGTTTTTTCCTTGTAACACATTAGTGCCTCCTTACTGTTGTCCTGTTTTAATCTCTTGAATGCCTCTTTTTTGCTATTTAACACCCCTTTTACGTTCTTGTTCAACCATATTGGTTTCCTCTTATTTCTGGCCCTTTTATTCCCATACGGTATATACCTCTCGCACTGAGTATTCAGAATTCTTTTGAAGGTTTCCCATTTACTATTCGTATTCCATTGATTAAGTACTTTGTCCCAGTCAATAAGTTGAAGGTTTTCTATCAGCTGATCAAACTTCGCCCTCCTAAAGTTTAATGTTTTTGTTGTTCCCTTATTGATAACCCTACTGAAGGCCATTTTGAAGTCGATAATATTATGATCGCTATTACCTAGGTGCCCCCCTATCTGTACCTCAGTTATTCTATCAGGCCTATTAGTCAATATTAAGTCCAACACGGCCTTCCCTCTCGTTGGTTCCTGCACTAGTTGGGAGAGATAATTATCCTTAATATTTGTCAAGAACCTTTTTCCTTTCTGAGATCTACAGGTTTCTGTTTCCCAGTCAATATCCGGGTAGTTGAAATCCCCCATTACAATCACTTCATTATGTTTTGCTACTTTGTCTATTTGTCCTAATAGCAGATTCTCATTCTCCTCTGTTATATTTGGTGGCTTATAGCAGACCCCCAGTAATATTTTAGTATTATTTTTTGCCCCCTCTATCTCTACCCACATGGACTCGACCCCCTCTTCTCCCTCTCCTATATCTTCCCTTAGTCTGGGTTTTAGACATGACTTTACATATAAGCAGACTCCTCCGCCTTTCCCCTGTTTCCGGTCCCTTCTAAATAAACTATAATCTAATAAATTTACCGCCCAGTCGTAGCTATCGTCTAGCCAAGTCTCTGTTATACCTACGATGTCATACCTCTCCTCCGATATAAGCGCCTGCAGCTCATCCGCCTTATTGGTCAGGCATCTTGCGTTGGTCAGCATGCAAGATAAAACTTTGGGGTTATTTAGCATCCTATTCTTCTCTAACGATCTAACTGTACTATCCCCACCCCCATCTCCACCCTCATTATATTCACTTCTCCCCTTCCCCCTTGCTTGCCTCGCATCCCACCTATTTCCTTGGTTTCCCCCTCGTCTCTAGTTTAAAAACTCCTCCAACCTATTAGCCATCTTCTTCCCCAGCACCGCTGCACCCTCCCCATTGAGGTGCAGCCCGTCCCTACGGTAGAGCCTGTAGCCGACCGCGAAGTCGGCCCAGTTCTCCATGAACCCAAACCCTTCTGCCTTGCACCAACTCTTTAGCCACTTATTCACCTCCCTAACTTCCCGTTGGCGCTCCTGTGTGGCTCGCGGGATTGGTAGTATTTCTGAGAAAACTACCTTGGAGGTCCTTGCCCTAAGCTTCCTACCTAGGTCCCTGAAATCATTTTTAAGGACCCTCCATCTACCACTCACTTTGTCATTGGTGCCGATGTGGACCATGACCGCTGGGTCTTCGCCAGCCCCTCCTTAACAGCGCAAACTTTGGTAGTAAATTCTCTGGAGAAAAAAAGTGATCAAGAAAAATTGTTGTCTTTGGGTGAGATTTCTATAAAAACTCAGCCCATTGTACCACGGATCATAGAAAAAAGCATCTAACAACCCAATAAATGGACACTGAAATGCATTAAAGCCTGGATCACCTTGCAAAACCAAATGCTGCTGTAGATTTTTGTTCTCATTTTTCTCTATAGAAGCCCTGATGGCCCCAGCTGTTAATGACTGACTGGTATTGGTGACCGTGCTTTAATACATGTAACAGACAACCAGAACCAGCATGGTCTTAAAAATAAAATTTAGATATACTCATACAGCAATCCCCAATTGCTCCTCAGTAGCGCTAACAGGCTCTTCACAGGTCTTCTTCACACTGGCGTTCAAAACTGCTAACTGTATCATCATGGCATCCTCAGGACTTCGATACTGTTAACAGCTGGAACAGCACAGAGACATCAGTTTAACTGTTAAGCCAGTTACTCCGGCAGACCACAAGCTACTTCTGACCTGTGACTTGTTGGAGACCGATGCCACACAGGGGACGTCAGGTGGCACGATGCAGTGATGTCATGGAAGGATAGAAGAAGTGATCATGGTGGTCTGGGTTGAATGCTAATGATCATCAAGAACATCACTGTTGAGTATCTATACAAATATACAGAGCACTGGAGTAAAACTGATATTACCATTATATGGTCACTGTATGGTGGTAATATCAGTCGTATTGGTTTTGATTAGTGATGAATATGGCGGTATTATTACTACTGTATATGCTGTTAATATTTAGTTATGGTTTTGCGGTATGATTTGTTTGTTTTATTGCAATATTGATGTTATTATTGGTTCTGACACAGTTATGTTTGTTGAAAGTGTTCTCCACTACTGAGTAAATTGACGCCAAGCACTGAAGTTTGCCAATTCCTATAGGTGTGTAATTTATATACTGTTAGGATTCGGCTCCGGTTGTTAATACCGGCAGTTGTCACGTGATTGCAAGTATGTGATTTGCATACTTACAATCAGTGTTGGACTGGGATGCCAAAGTTCCACCAATAACATTGATTCTGGAGGGCCACTGTTCAGTTACATGCAAATATTGCATTACCCTCATTAAAAATGTACCTATGCATTTATATAATAATACACTGCTTAGTTTGTTAAATGAATGATGAGATGCTGGCTTTGACTGTACAAAGTGAATTAAAGAAGCACTCCCATCAAAATTTTTATCCTATTAATATATTGCAGTCCAGGGGCAGACACATCATTGGTGAAACCTGTGCAGTCGCACAGGATCCCAAGAGCTAAGGGATCCCATGTTCACCTTCAAATCAGGTGGAATTGTGCACTATGAGGAGCTATTGTATGGCAAAGGGCCCATATATTGTACTTGCACAGGGCCCTCTTCTGTCTATGTCTGCCAGTGTTGCAATCATCATATTATATAGCACTGTGCTCTTACAATTGCTCATTTTACCTTTCTACCCAGCTAATTTTTCACTTTTCCATTAGGTCTATGACATCACGTGATTAAAAACTGACTATCTAAATCTTTCTAAGCTCTATGTAGAAACAGGAGGTCAGTTTTCTCTGTATGAGTTACAAGTCTCTGCAAAAGTCCTTTGCACGGGGGAGAAGCGGAGCAGCTGGGTCAGGAGTTGAAGAGGGGAATGATAAATGCAGGGACAAGAGACTTCCTGTTTCTACATAGAGCATAGAAAAGAGAAGAATTAACTGGGTAGAAGGGCAAAATGAGCAATTGTAAGTACACAGTGCTATATAATATGATGATTGCAATATGTTAACAGGATGAAAACTTTGATGGGAGTTCTTCTTTAAGTGTATTGTGCCGACTAATGCTCATGTAGAGTGGTGGGGGGCCAATTCCTGCATAGAGGTTCACCACTGGATTCATCTGTTCCCCAGTGTGCTAGTCCGAACCTGCTTGCAGTCATGTGTTGATTAGAATAAAACATTGAGCAAAGTGGCTGAGACTCTAGTCGGCACGTGACGTGACCACAAGTATTCAAATTGCATACTTGCGATTGCATGACAACAGCAAACAGCCAAATCCTAATGGTGTGTATATTACACACCATTAGAATTTGTCAGGCTGCACTACTACTTGCAGAGAATTTACTGAGGGGTGAACACCTTTATTAATCAGTATCATTCTGTCACTATTTGGTGTTATTATCTAGTCATAGCAGTATTATTTAATCTTATATAGCAGTATTTTTGGTAATATTGGTCTGATAGTAATTAAATCTTGATTTCTTCTAGGCAGGGTAATATTTGTAGTAGACACCTCAATCAGAGGAAGAGGAAGCAGAGCAGCATGGGCCAGTATGCTTTCAAAATACCATTGCTGAATTTCAGACCCAGTCCATGGCTACAGTCAGCAATACAGAGGATCAGTATAGGAGCAGTACCAAGTATAGATTTTTTAATTTTTGTTGATTTTTTTGTTCAAATAAATGGTGCATTCAGAAATCCAAGTGCTTGCAATCTCCAATGACTCCCTCATATAAAGGAATGCTCAAGTTGGCCAAGGGGTCCTGTGTTCCCTATGAGAGAGACTCTGGCAGTGGTTTATTTTTAGGGAGAACAACACAGTTTGCCGGTGAGATTGCAAATACCAGATCCTTATTTCCCCACCATCATCTGTGGGGGAGAGTCAGGACGCCTCCATACACAATACACTGTTGTCTGAATTTTCCGATATCGAATTTAATCTAATAGGTAAACAATTTTAGTCTAATCAGATGGTGAGTGTTGATTTTTGAGGCTTTTACTTTACAGAAGCATTATTCCTCTAGTTTTGTAGAAACATATTAAACCCAACAGCCACGATTAGTTCCTGTCTTCTGCATTATGCTGTCAAGTAGAACAAATGAGGGGTACCTTCATTACATGACAGGTAATGTAAAGGAACATACCCCAATTTTTTTTCTCACAAATTTCTTTTTTTATCCTAAGGCCTAGTGCCCACGAAGCAGAAATGCTCCGGATTTTTTCTGCATCTCCCTGGCAGGAAAAACGCATGCGGATTTTAAATGCATTTTTCCTGCCAGGTAGAAGCGTTTATCAAGCGTTTTTGCATGCATTTCTGCATGCGGGTTATCAAGCGCTTTTCCAAGCGATTTTACCATCACTTGGAAAAGTGCTTGACAACTTGGTCACACTATATAAATCCATGCAACCGGCATGGATTTATATAGTGTGACCAAGTTAATAGTTAAAAAAAGAATAAGAATGGTAAAAAATAAAAAAAATAAAACATTATACTCACCTTCTGATGGCCACCGGTCTTCTCTCCGGTGCGTCCGGTGTCTTGGGTGGCTCGCGGTGGTGTAAAAGGACCTTCTGTGATGTCATTTAGACATGTGACAGGTCACGCGACCGCCGAAGTCAGCACATGTAGTCATGCGGATATTAAGCGATTCAATGCAAGTCAATGGTGGCAATTACGCTGCGTTTCCGCAAAAATAATGGACATGCTGCGGATTTTTCCGCAATGATAATCCACAGCGGAAATTTCCGCAGCATGTGCACATCACATGCGGATTATCATTGGTGACCATGGGGCACGTATTACCAAGTGTTTTTTAAGCGTTTTCACTGCGGAAATTCCGCTGCAAAAATGCTTGAAAAATGCATAGTGGGCACGCAGCCTTAGTCAATAGAAAGCTAATCAAAATCACATTCCCGTATTCTTCTTTTCTCTTTCAGTGTCATAACGAAGGACGTCTATGTCAGCTCAGCAGAGGAGCCGGACAGCAGAGTCCATGATATCCATACAAATAATGCTGTAAAATGAGACCCCCCTGTTGTTATATCAGCTTTCAGGGCGAATTATAAACATGAACTAGCTAATTTGTGACAGTACTAGTTCAGACTATTAGCAAGATAATACTTTTTTTTCTCTTAAATAGAGGTTGTTATCTAACAGATGACAGTATTGAAAATACTGAATTATAGTAAATTGGTTGTACATGAAGTTCATAGAGCACAATAGTGAAGAGACTCATTAAAGTCGTATATGGAGCCAAGCATAGCTTTGATAAACTGCTACGTTGGGCTTCATTAATATGTGTCTCACCCAATCTGATATGCATTTGTTTGCCTCGTTTTGCTGAGTGTAGAGTGGCAGCTCTCCATATTCAGGTGTGATAGAAAGGTTGCACTATGCCAGCATTCCCAGTCAATTGCAAGGAGTAAAGGAACAGTCCCAGGTGACTAATCAAGCTCTGGCAGAACTAGCAACTATCCCATATCTGCAGGAGATCAGTCAACAAGATGCTGAACTGGTAAGTATTCCTTAAATCATTCCTGGCTTATGCAAGCAGTGAGCATAACTGAAAACAGAGCAATATGCACCAGGTCTTCAGGGATGCAAATCCCCTTATTAGACGTCCTTCTGAAACTCGTCTGTAATGGATTAAAGCTGCAGTATGCTGTGCTTACAAATTTACCAGTGTTCGAAATGCAACCTGAGCTAAGTGTACTTTTAAAAAATAATCAAAATGGCTACTGGGATCTATTGTCATTGATTGCTTTGATTTTCCTTCCTCTGTTATAGAATATGCCACTATAAGTATTTTAAGAGCTTTTGGCTGGAGGATGGAATATGGAATTAAATTTGTTCTCAACAACTTCATGAGCATGCCATATGTTGGGAGATTCACTGCTGTCAATAAAGATGTGAGAAATATATAAAAATACGTTTTAACTTTTCACTTTTTGAACTTTTATTTGTATTTCTATAATAGATATATTACTTTATATTGCATTGTTTATATTTTCTGTTTATATTAGATTATGTATTTGTATTGCTGTACCAATCCATATTGTATGCATGATGATTAAAGAGGGTAGTAAACCATTTTTGATGTGTTGAACAGTGCTGGTTGCTAGAAAACACCATTTTCTGGCTTTTAGCCAGAAGGGAGAGTTCAGAATATGGGCCAAGCAGAGTTAACAAGCATTATGGTGCCCAGTAGGTTATAGGGGATGAAAGAACTAGACTACAAATGGATGAATACCCCTGTGGCCACCATTCAGAGAAGTATGTAAGAGAGCAGCTGACCTGATGTAGAATTCTAAAGGCAACCGGTGGCCATATAAGATCTAGTAAATACTTTAAACTAAAAGCTGTGGTAGAGGGTGCAGACCTAGGCGGAAGAGAGAGGTAGCAACAGGCTTATTGATTAATCCAAATTTTTATGATTTTGCTTGTTGGTTAGAGTGCTTTATCATAATTCCTGGCTCAGAAGAAATAAGTGTTGACAGAAAGAGTGTTAGTAAATACATTGTTAGTTGCAGTGTTCCCCAACTCCAGTCCTCAAAAGCCACCAACAGATCAAGTTTTCAGGATCTCACTGGAATTAACCAGGTGATAGAATTATCACCTGTGCAATACTAAGGAAATCCTAAAAACATGATCTGTTGGTGGCCCTTGAGGACTGAAGTTGGGAACACTGGTCCAGTGCCTGGTTTAGTGCCATTCAGCGGCATATTGCAACATTAGCTATAAAGCTATAAAGTAGTTGACGCACCCCCTGGGCCGTGGGGTACTTGGTAGCCGGGCCGGTCTTTGCTGGGGGTGTCACGGTAGCAGTGACCCGGCTCGTGACCCAGGGCGGTCAATTAAAGGGAAAGGTAGAAGGGGAATAAAGTTTTTATAGATAGTATTTGTGACGCCACCTGTGGTATGCGGCTATATGGGGCCGCCGCTGCGGTGCAGATTCTCTGGAACTGATGGTGACGCAGCAGAGTTGGTTCAGCTCTCCACAAGCAGAGCTTAGCTCCAGGGCAGGATCTAGTGATACTATAGGGTAGATGTTGTTGGTGCGGTGTAGTGGAGGTGATGGCGCAGATAATGACCAGTCCACAACTTAATGGCGGTTTCCTCTCATCTTTACTTGCGGTTGTTAAGCAGACCGGGGCACGAGTAGTAGTAGCTGGTAGTAGAGTTCCGGGCGGCCTGGGAGCAAGTTGGGGATCCACCTCGCCAGGTGAAGTTGCAGTCCTTCCCTCTGCGCTAATCTCTTTTGGCCCTGCTGCTTGTAGCTATGCTGCGGCCCTTGTCCCTGAGTAAAATGTCTGTTCCTCACCCGTATGGCAGGCAGCTCGGGCCTTCCGTAAGTGTAGCTCCCACGTGCCTTGCTGGGCCCTATGGTGCTGCTGTGTCGCCGGGTGTCTGATGGGGCCAGGAGACCTGCAGTCTCCTGCCCTCCGGTTTCTGCTGCTGGGCCTTCAGTGCCCCACAACCTCGGACTCTGGTGTCTGGTTCTTCTGCGCTTCTCTCGTCTGGGGTGAGCTCGTACACAGCTCCCTTCCCCAGGTCTTTCCTCATCACTGTCCTGTCTTCAACTCCTCTCACTAACTCTAACTAACCCCGCCTCCAGATTCCAGTTGCTAAGGGGAGTAGCTCCCCTTTCTGGTCTGAAGCCAGGAATGTGTTGTATGCTGGTAAACCTGATTAGGGGACCCCTCCTTGCTTCCAGGCATAGCATCACCCCTTGTAAGGGAGGCAATGCCACTGTGGCAACCGGACTCCTGGGGTGCCACATTCCCCCCTAGTTGAATTCAGTACTCCCGGACTGAGGATACCTTTTTGAATTAAACAGGTAACAACAATAACAATTCACATTACAAATAGTTTACAAAGTCTCAAAAAGCAAAAATAACAAAAACCAAACTAGAATTGAGAGCAGTCATTGCGGCGCTTAGTCTTTATGCCGCTATCCGGGAATTGTCTTTTTCCGGATAACTGAAGTTTGGTTGGTGGGAACCGCCTCAACCCACTTCGTGTATCGTCCCTGGGCATGACTTCAGGGCACTCTGTCAGTGGGACTGGTTTTCGGTCATGCCTGCGGTTTATTTTCAAGGCCAATTATTAACTATTTTCAACATTGTCCTGACCACACCTAGTCATGTGGTCCATTTGTCCATAAGTTTAACAACTATATACTTTACATTTTTATTCTCTTACACTTTAGTTCCTCCAGCGGGCAGGGAGCTGACCTCTAGTACTACGGGTTGATCTACGCAGTACATTTGTTGCCACTGACCTACCCTGGTTTCTTGTGTCTACCACTGGTGTGGTGGGCTCAGTGTTGACTACACTACGGTTAGTCTGAGGTAACACCGGTAAGCTTGGTAGTCTTCTGCGAACTCTTTGACTCATCATGGGTATGACAGATTCACCGCTAGCAGAGGGTAGATTCTCCTGATCTGCTGCTGATGAAGCATCTGTTCCCAGGGCCGACTGGTCTCTCTGCTGTTCTGGAGTCTCTGCAGCTTCCGGTGAGACCGCTTGGAGAAAGGTCAGGACAGGTACCACGATTGCTCGGTTCACCTGTGTCCAAGACCGGGGAAATTCTCCAAAAATTGTTTGGACCGTTTCTTCCACCTTTCCTGTGTGCTGGGGGTTGTCTTGTCTTCTTCTTTGTGTTTCAACTGATCAGGGCATATCTTCAAGTGGTCTCTTGAGACTGCCGCTGAAGTTTCCCCTCCATCTTTACTGATGAGGCACACCTTGGTGTTATCGAAATTTGAAGGTAAGACGGTGTATGGCTCAACCTCCCACTGGTCATCTAATCTGTGGACTCGTCTCTTCTTTTTGAGTACCTGTTCTCCAGGTGACAAGGGAACTGCAGGTGCATGCTAATTGTAAGCTTTCTCCTGCCTCTGTCTCGCCTGGGACAAACTTCTATCCGCATATTCTTGCACCTTGCGGTATTGTCGCTGCCGCTCCGTATCCCAGTCTGCATCTGGTGATGTCGTCTCAGGTGTTAAGACTCCTATGTCTAAGTCAATGGGTAGCTTGCCAGGTCTTGCCCTCATCAGGTAGGCAGATGTACAGTTGGTGGAGTTCACCGGGATGTGGTTATATAGGTCCACCAAATCTGGTAACTTCTCTGGCCACAGGCTACGTTCTTCAAGGGGCAACGTCTTCAACAGGTCTATTACCACCTGGTTCATTTTCTCGGACAACCCATTGGTGTGGGGATGATGCGGTGTCTTCCTTATTTTCTTGCAGCCATACAAGTTACAGAATTCCTGGAACACTTCTGCTTCAAAGGCTGGGCCTTGGTCGGTGAGCACTCGTTCAGGGTAACCGTGCGGGCAACAAAAGTGTTGTTGGAACGCTTTGGCTGCCGTCTGAGCCGTCTGATCCTTCACTGGCATTACTACCAAGAAGTGGGAGTAGTGGTCTATGGTGAGAGCATAGACATAGCCTGACCAGCTTGGGGCTAGCTTCACATGGTCCAAGGCTACCAGTTCAAGTGGTTGTTTGGTGATTATGGGCTGCAGGGGATCCCTCTGGCTGTTACAGTCCTTCCCTCTCAGGTTGCATGGACCACATTCTCGACACCATCTCTCGATTGCTTTACTCATGCCAGCCCAGTAGAATCGCTCACGTAGCAGGGCTTCCAACTTCTTCCACCCGAAGTGCCCTGCTCCTTCGTGGAACGCTTCTAAGACCATTGGCGCATCCCGCCTTGGGACTACCACCTGCCAGACCAGTTTGTGTGTCCGGGAGTTGATGCTTCTTTGACACAGCTTTCCCTCGTAGATGAACAGCTTACCCTTCTCCTTCCACAACTGTTGGGTCTCCTGTGGAGCATCGGGACCAGGGTACGAGTCAGCTTGTGTCAGCAACTCCTTTACTAGGTGGACAGCTGGGTCACTATCCTGCGTCTCTGCCCATCCATGGTCGGGCAATGGGTTAAACGTGGCCTCTCTGTTGGTGGAGCGCTTGTTCCTCACACAGTGGGAGCACTAGGTCACCCCGTGATGATGGAAAGCGGGTATCTCTATCTCCTCCAGCTCTTCCGGGTCTTCTCCCCCATCTGGCAAGTTGGGCATCCTGGACAGCGCATCAGCATTAGTATTTTTATGCCCCGCCCAATACTTGATGGTAAACTTGTAGTTAGACAGTCGAGCCATCCATCGTTGTTCTAGGGCACCAAGCTTCGCAGTCTCAAGGTGCGTCAGTGGGTTTTTATCCGTGAAGACTGTAATTCTGGAGTAGGCGAGGTAATGTTTGAAGCGCTCTGTTACAGCCCAGACTATGGCTAAAAACTCCAACTTGAAGGAACTATAGTTGTCGGGGTTCCTTTCCGTAGGATGGAGCTTCCTGCTGGCGTAGGCAATCATTCTCTGTCTGCCTTGCTGTACCTGGGACAGCACCGCTCCCAATCCCACGTTGCTGGCATCCGTATGGAGTATAAAGGGTTGGCCATAGTCGGGGTAGGCCAGGACTTCGTATCCAGTAAGAGCCATTTTCAGTTGAGTGAATGATTCGTCTTCTGGTTTACCCCATTTCAACGGAGGATTCGGGTTCTTGGCCTTCTTGGACTGGCCTACTAAGAGGTCCTGCATGGGAGCCGCTGTCTTGGTGAAACCCTTGATGAATCTCCTGTAGTAGCCTACCAGCCCAAGGAACTGCTGCATTTCCTTGATAATGGAGGGTCTTGGCCAGTCCTTGATCACGGTGACTTTTTCAGGGTCTGGTGCTACACCTTCGGCGCTTACCACATGACCTAGGTACTGCACCTTGGGCCTCAACAGGTGGCACTTGGACGGCTTTACTTTCAGGCCATAACCAGATAGGGCTTCGAGCACCTCAGCCAGGTGCTCCAGGTGGTCTTCATATGTATTTGAGTAGATGATTACGCCATCTAGGTACAGCAGAATGGTTTTGAAGTTTTTGTGTCCTAGGCAACACTCCATTAACTGCTGAAAAGTTCCCAGGGCGTTGCAGAGCCCGAATGGCATGCAGTTGAACTCGCAGAGGCCCATTGGTGTCGTAAACGCGGTCTTCTCTTTGTCCGCCTCTGCCACGGGAACCTGCCAATACCCACTGATGAGATCCAAAGTGGAGAAATAATAAGCGGATCTTAGTGCAGCTAATGATTCCTCAATTCTGGGTAATGGGTAGGCGTCCTTATATGTAATGCGGTTAATCTGCCTGTAATCAACACACATCCTCATTGTACCATCTTTCTTTCTAACGAGAACTAATTGAGCTGCCCAGGGGCTACAACTATCTCTGATCACCCCAGCCTCCTTCATCTCCTGTAACATTCCTTTAGCACATTGATAGTGAGCTGGGGGTACAGGCCGGTACCTCTGTTTAATGTGCGGATGATCTCCTGTGGGGATATGATGTTGGACCCCTTTTACCTGCCCAAAGTATAGTGGGTGTTTGCTAAAGACTCGCTCATATTCTTGAACCAGCCGGTACACTCCATGCTTTTGGTGCAAAGGGGTGGAGTCAGTGCCTACTTATAGCTTTTGACACCAATCCTCCATCTATCCCTTGGAGCCATTATCCTCCGCCTGTTTGGACAGAGGCAAGGGTTCCACTGCCTTCATTGCGTTGCTACTGACAGTGAACAGCTTAGCAAGGGTGGCATAGCGGGGTAGAAGGACCTTTCTCCCCACAATTCAGGATGCGTATCGGTACTCTCCCCTTGCGGACATCGACTACCCCCCTTAGCTGTCAAGATGGTGGGCCTACTATCAGAGTACACAGGTTCTACCAGGGCCTGATAATCTTGACCCCTGAGACCTATTGCTGCCCGACACCATATTAACATTTCACTCCTAGGGGGCATTGCAATGGGGAATGGATCACTCATTCTGACACTGCCGACTTCTCCACCAGACAGCTCTACCTGTTGTCTTCGCATCAGGGCTCTGATCTCCTTCTGCAGAACTCACTGCTGACTGGAACTGGCAATCTCTGCGACCTGTTGCAACAAAACAATAATTTCCTCAAGACAATTCTCTATCACATTGGTGCCTATAGTTATCATAGGATGATTTTCTCGGCGATCAATATCAACAATAATCATTCCTTGTGATGGCAATTCTACTCGGCCAACTTTTATGGTCAACTCTTTATACCCCACCTGAGGCAAGGGCTGACCATTGCTGGTATAGATGCTAAAATGCGGGTAATGTCTGAGTCAGTCCAGTATCGTTTATAATGGATATATGGCATCGTTGTCATCTGGGAACCCGTGTCCATCAAGCACGACAGGTAGGACGGGTCGTCCTCCCATGTACTTGTCTCGCCAGCTATGTGGGCCTGGTCGTCTTACTCCTGGGGGTTGGCCCTCTGCCCCAATGGTTGCTCATTTTAAATCGCAGAATCTTGCGAAGTGCCCCGCCTTTTCACAGCGGCAGCAGATCGGTTGTCCCTCCTGGTCATAGCGATCACTGTTCCGCCCTCTGGTCGGTGGAATTCTTCTCTGCCGTCACCGCGGGACGTCATCTGGACTGGAAGCCAGTTGGATCTTTTCCTTTGGAGACACTTGCATGGCCTGCACAGTTTTGGTTAGTGTTGCCACACTTTTCGTCAGCTCCTGGACCTGAAGGCATAGGTCTGCAGACTGGTGCCGGGGAAAAGGACGCCACCTCCTGGTGGTAGGTGATAGCTGAGGGAAGCAGTGCCACCTGGGGTTGGTTCTCCTATCACCCAGATGGCTCGGTCTTTAAATTGCGCAAAGTCCAGATCAGGGTTTTGCAGAGCCATAATGCGCAGCTGTGTCCAGTGAGCGTTAGACAGGAGCCCCTCAATAAACTGCTCAGTTAGCAATCTGTCCTCGTCTCGCATGCTGTCGAGGTCTGCCTGTTTAATGGCTCGCAGCGCCTCCTGCAGGTTTAGAGCATAGTCCCGTACACTGTCCTGCACCCTTTGTTTGCACCCGCAGAACTTCATTTTAATTTCTGCTGCTGTGCGGGTGCCAAAGGTATCCTTTAACCGGGCCAGTATTTCCTTAACAGTGCCTTTGTTCCTGCCTGGCCAGGACTTCACCTCTCTCCGGGCTGCACCAATTAGCTGGCCTATGAGGATGCTGACTTTTTGCTCCTCAGACAGGGGGTACACTTTAAACAAACTGCGCAGTCTCTCCTCAAAGTTGGTCAGGGTGTGCGACTCCCCTGAGTACTGGGGCAACCACGCCATCCCTGGTATATATGGCATTGATAACGGCATTACAGTGGCGGCGGCCGTGCCCGCGGCTGATTCCTCTCCCAGGTTTGTTCATCCTCAGCCAGGTCCTGGGTTTCTGCTGACGTACCAGTAAGCTGCTCTGCCAGCGAGAGGGATCGCTTACCCGGCGGTTCCGGATCGGGGCCTCCTGCTTCCCCTCGGCTGACAGCAAATGACGTGATGATACAGTTCAGTAAAGTCTATGGCACACAGTAAGCGGTTATACTGGGCTTCGTGAATCCTGTTCGTGACGCCAAGTATGACGTGCCCCCTGGGCTGTGGGGTACTCGGTAGCCGGGCCGGTCGGTGCTGGGGGTGTCACTGTAGCAGTGACCCGGTCCATAACCCAAGGCGGTCAATTAAAGGGAAAGGTAGAAGGGGAATAAAGTTTTTATAGATAATGTTCGTGATGCCACCTGTGGTATGCGGCTATATGGGGCCGCCACTGCGGTGCAGATCCTCTGGAACTGATGGTGACGCAGCACAGTTGGTTCAGCTCTCCACAGGCAGAGCTTAGCTCCAGGGCAGGATCTGGTGATACTATAGGGTAGATGTTGTTGGTGCGGTGTAGTGCAGGTGATGGCGCAGATAATGACCAGTCCACAACTTAATGGCAGTTTCCTCTCATCTTTACTTGCGGTTGTTAAGCAGACCAGGGCATGAGTACTAGCTGGTAGTAGAGGTCCGGGCGGCCTGGGAGCAAGTTGGGGATCCACCTCGCCAGGTGAAGTTGTAGTCCTTCCCTCTGCGCTAATCTCTTTTGGCCCTGCTGCTTGTAGCTAAGCTGCGGACCTTGTCCCTGAGTAAAATGTCTGTTCCTCACCCGTATGGGAGGCAGCTCGGGCCTTCCGTAAGTGTCACTCCCACGTGGCAGTGCTGGGCCCTATGGTGCTGCTGTGTCGCCGGGCGTCTGATGGGGCCAGGAGACCTGCAGTCTCCTGCCCTCCGGTTTCTGCTGCTGGGCCTTCAGTGCCCCACAACCTCGGACTCCGGTGTCTGGTTCTTCTGCGCTTCTCTCCTCTGGGGTGAGCTTGTACACAGGTCTTTCCTCGTCACTGTCCTGTCTTCAACTCCTCTCACTAACTCTAACTAACCCGGCCTCCAGATCCCAGTTGCTAAGGGGTGTAGCTCCCCTTTCTGGTCTGGAGCCAGGAATGTGTTGTATGCTGGTAAACCTGATTAGGGGACCCCTCCTTGCTTCCAGGCATAGCATCACCCCTTGTAAGGGAGGCAATGCCACTGTGGCAACCGGACTCATGGGGTGCCACATAGTCACTCGTCAGCAAGCAGACAAATTGCAGAAATGTTTATGTTGCACAACTTTTCAGAAAGTTGTGATGTAAGACACAAAGACAGAGGGCACCATCAGATAACTGGGATCCACGTGTGGCATGTCAGAAATGAACTGAGAAAATCAAGAGAAAGAAACATGCCATATGAACAGGGATCATCAATAAAATAATCAATACTTTATTGGTACAGACAATAGCCACAGAAATTTTTTAAAACATTTAAAAAGTCAAACATGGCACATAATGAAATATCAACCCACAATAGGATTGCAACCACCTAACTAATGACACACTAGTTGATACAAAAATGTTAAGTATAATAACAATTCAAAGAGAGTTCATAGGACCTAATTATGATTATAGGCATATATGATCAGCACCAATGTAAAGGAATGAATATTATAAAGACCCTACATTAAAGGATAAAGTACACATAAGCTGATGAAGCTGCCAAATAGTGGTGCATCAAGGAAATCCCAGCAAGTGAATGCTAAAAAATATAAACACTGGTAAAGATCCAAAAAAAGACAACCTGCCAATGGACAAGTAGCCAAGGAATATCCCTGAAGACAGATATACACACAACCACACCAATGGTGACTTGTCACATGCACATGGCAATGCAATGCTACAGGTTATAAATTAGGTCGCAGGGCAAAATTAACAAACCCCCCAAAAAAATGAAGCTCATGAACAATCAAGTCCTGAACTCCCAAAGTGGTCAAAATTTTAGTTCCAGTAAGATGCTCGACTCATATCACCACACAAAGTGACTTCCTCAGGGGAGCTTTTACATGTGGGTTAATGTTTCATTATGTGTCATGTTTGACTTTTTAAATGTATTTAACATTTTCTGTGGCTATTGTTTTTTACCAGAAAGTATTGTTTATTTTTATGGTGATCCCAGTTCATATGGCATGTTTCTCTCTCTTGATTTTCACATGTTGCCGTGTAGCCCCAGCCTTAATAGAGTTTCCCTTAGAGAGACAGTACATGTGATACAAAAGTTTGAACAAAGACTATATTCACCCTTTTGGGGGCCAGGACCGCACTCTGTTGCTGCAAAAAGACATGCAACTTAGATGTGGTACATATGTGCCTGAGCAAGTTGTCATGTACAAAAAGGTAGTACCATAGTCACCATTGGAACACAGAGAACATGTTTACAAGAAGTGTGGGCACCCTAGTAGGCTATAAAAAACATTCACCCCTCAGCAGCACAGTAGGAAAGGTTAATAAGTCTGTAATCGCCTTAGTGCAACCTAACCAAAGGGAACCACTGCAGTGGTCGAGATCCTCGACTTTGTTTATAGGGATCATCTGTCAGTTTGGAAGCAATACTTTAATAAAGTCTATAGAACCTACTATATCTATGTTATCTTGTGATTACAAGCAGTAGGCCTTCTGCTGATTTATTACTATTTTACCTGTAACAATAATCATGGTGTGGAAACGACCGCCATAACGAATTTTTACGGCGGTCATTAAGGGTACTTATTAGAGATGAGCGTTGTTCTACTCGAACTGTTCGCCAATCTCAAATTCGAGCTGTTTTGGGCGGTGTTCGAGCCGGTCGGCGAACACGAACAATTTGAGAAAAATTCGGCTGTTCGAGGTTATGTTCGATAACTGTTCGTGCACCAAAATCATAACTGGATTTTTTCTCAGTAATGATGAAAATTAATGTTAATACGCAGTTTGAGTGTACAGCGGGGTGGGGGGAGGGGCAGGGGATGGATCTCTGCAGGAACAATGAAGATCTCCATTTTTTTTCTCTTTCCCGCATTTGCAGTGGGGAGGTGCAATCTGTCAGCCTATCAGCAGCGCACACACGGAGCGAAGTGCTTTTTTTCACACAAGCAAGGGCATGTGTGATTGGCAGTGTATGTCACATGTCCTTGCCCTATAAGACCAAGCCATTTTCCCCGTCGCCACCATTTTCTCACTGCTGCAGCTGCGTGTTAGACGGCACCGCTGTTGCTGTGTGCGCTATACCTTGTTAATTTCAAGCCAATTTTCGCACAAATATACAGATAGCTTGGGAGTAGGGAATAGTTGTGATTGCAGTCCTTTTAAGGACTAGGTTACAGCATTTTCTACGACTTTTATCAAGCAGGTCTGTGCTCTTAAATAGATAGATTGTGGGAGTAAAGACTAATTGTAATTGGAGTCCTTTTCAGGACTAGGTTACATCAGTTCCTATCAGTTTTTGCCAGGCAGGTCTGTGCCAGTGCTGTGCAAGTTTTTTTCACAGCATTTGGCTGAATCTAGCAAAGCTAATCCTTTTTGGCCTATTGCAGAGTGTGTTAGTCAGTGGAGTAGCCTATCTGTGTTGCAAGATATACCACCTGTGTATAGAATACCAATTTTTTTACTGCACCTAGTGAAGTAAAATCTTTTGGGCATAGCATCATTCTATTAGTCCATCTATACTGACCTCCATCAGGTTGCAAATTAAAAATAATTTTTTTCTGCATCTAGCTCTGAAAAAATATTTGGGCTTCTAGCAGTGTGTGGGACTTGGTCTATTAGTCCATCTATACTGACCTCCATCAGGTTGCAAATTAAAAATAATTTTTTTCTTCATTTATCTCTGAAAAAATATTTGGGCTTCTAGCAGCGTGTGGGACTTGTTCTATTAGTCCATCTATACTGACCTCCATCAGGTTGCAAATTAAAAATATTTTTTTTCTGCATCTAGCTCTGAAAAAATATTTGGGCTTCTAGCAGTGTGTGGGACTTGGTCTATTAGTCCATCTATACTGACCTCCATCAGGTTGCAAATTAAAAATAATTTTTTTCTGCATCTAGCTCTGAAAAAATATTTGGGCTTCTAGCAGTGTGTGGGACTTGGTCTATTAGTCCATCTATACTGACCTCCATCAGGTTGCAAATTGAATAAAAAAAATTTCTGCATCTAGCTCTGAAAAAATATTTGGGCTTCTAGCGGTGTGTGGGACTTGGTCTATTAGTCCATCTATACTGACCTCCATCAGGTTGCAAATTAAAAATAATTTTTTTCTGCATCTAGCTCTGAAAAAATATTTGGGCTTCTAGCAGTGTGTGGGACTTGGTCTATTAGTCCATCTATACTGACCTCCATCAGGTTGCAAATTAAAAATAATTTTTTTCTTCATTTAGCTCTGAAAAAATATTTGGGCTTCTAGCAGTGTGTGGGACTTGTTCTATTAGTCCTTCTATACTGACCTCCAGCAGGTTGCAAATTGAATATAATTTTTTTCTGCATCTAGCTCTGAAAAAATATTTGGGCTTCTAGCGGTGTGTGGGACTTGGTCTATTAGTCCATCTATACTGACCTCCATCAGGTTGCAAATTAAAAATAATTTTTTTCTGCATCTAGCTCTGAAAAAATATTTGGGCTTCTAGCAGTGTGTGGGACTTGGTCTATTAGTCCATCTATACTGACCTCCATCAGGTTGCAAATTTAAAATAATTTTTTTCTTCATTTATCTCTGAAAAAATATTTGGGCTTCTAGCAGCGTGTGGGACTTGTTCTATTAGTCCATCTATACTGACCTCCATCAGGTTGCAAATTAAAAATAATTTTTTTCTGCATCTAGCTCTGAAAAAATATTTGGGCTTCTAGCAGTGTGTGGGACTTGGTCTATTAGTCCATCTATACTGACCTCCATCAGGTTGCAAATTAAAAATAATTTTTTTCTTCATTTATCTCTGAAAAAATATTTGGGCTTCTAGCAGCGTGTGGGACTTGTTCTATTAGTCCATCTATACTGACCTCCATCAGGTTGCAAATTAAAAATAATTTTTTTCTGCATCTAGCTCTGAAAAAATATTTGGGCTTCTAGCAGTGTGTGGGACTTGGTCTATTAGTCCATCTATACTGACCTCCATCAGGTTGCAAATTAAAAATAATTTTTTTCTTCATTTAGCTCTGAAAAAATATTTGGGCTTCTAGCAGTGTGTGGGACTTGTTCTATTAGTCCTTCTATACTGACCTCCAGCAGGTTGCAAATTGAATATAATTTTTTTCTGCATCTAGCTCTGAAAAAATATTTGGGCTTCTAGCGGTGTGTGGGACTTGGTCTATTAGTCCATCTATACTGACCTCCATCAGGTTGCAAATTAAAAATAATTTTTTTCTGCATCTAGCTCTGAAAAAATATTTGGGCTTCTAGCAGTGTGTGGGACTTGGTCTATTAGTCCATCTATACTGACCTCCATCAGGTTGCAAATTGAATAAAAAAATTTTCTGCATCTAGCTCTGAAAAAATATTTGGGCTTCTAGCGGTGTGTGGGACTTGGTCTATTAGTCCATCTATACTGACCTCCATCAGGTTGCAAATTAAAAATAATTTTTTTCTGCATCTAACCCAGCCAATAGTTTTGGCCTAATACCACAGTTTGGCCACTCAGCTCTGCTCGGTTACCATCCATTGTTTTTTTGTGCAAACAACTCCAGAGTTGTGAATTAGTTAACCACCAAAATGAGTGGAAAAAGGCCTGCTGCTGGTGGAAAGGGGAATAGGCGTGTTGGGAAGGGGAAAAAAGGTTGTGTCCGTGGGGTAGGTGCAGAAGAAAGACCATCTTCCAGCCAAACTAAAATGTCTACTTCTTTTAGCGGACAATGTGATAAGATCCCTTTCTTACGGCCACGCCCATCGCTACAAATTCCAGATGAGGCACAAAAACAGCAGGTGCTTCAACGGATATCAAGTGCTCCTTTAAGTGGGATCTCCTCCACATCAACTTCAACATCACAAATACTCCAGTCCTCAAAGGTGTCACCCAAATCGCACTTGCTTCCTCACAGCTCCCAAATCTCCAGCTGCCCGTCTGAGTATGAGGTAGAACAGATGGTTGAGTCTGCAGAGCTGTTTACTCATACTATAGCCTGGGAATCAGAGGTCGACTCCAGCGCTTCTGTGAATCCAGACGAGGAAATGATCTGCACTGATGCCCAGAATCTTTATGAGTCGGATCCAGGACCAGACGCAGAAGGTTCTGACCATAATGTAGACCCTCATTCCCAAACTGTAACTCCTGTTGGTGGAGACAATGAGGAAGACGATGATAAGACTCAAATACCTGATTGGAGCGACAACTTTAGTTTTTTGTCAGGGCAGGAACAGGTTGGCTCTGAGGACGACGGGTGTGATAACGCACAGGGTGATGATGCTGAGGTCGGAGATCCCACTTACTGTCAACCCACAGTCAGCCAAGAGATGAGGTCAGCAGAGGAGGTGGAGGAAGATGCTAGTGACGACGAGGTCAGGTTGCGCCTTCCTGGACAGAGACGTAGTACTGGAAGCACGTCAACAACTGCATCCTCAAACACAACTCTGCCTCTCACCACAAGTCGTGGTGGCTCTTCAGGTCGCATGGGTGCTAAGCCTTGCATAGCCTGGGCATTTTTTCAGATCGATAAAGATGACCCAACTCGTGTTATCTGTAACATTTGTCAGCAAAAGCTAAGTAGAGGCCAAAAAATACATAGTTTGAGTACTTCATGCATGAACCGGCACATGGACATGAAGCATAAGTTGCAGTGGGAAGCTCAGTGTGCTACAATGCGGCCTAGCCGGCCGGGCCAACCACCGTCTGCCATATCTTGTGCATCCGCGGCCTCTTCATCCTCTGTGACTGGGGGGACAGCAGTCACACCTGTTTTGGGGCGCAGACCTGCCACCTCTTTACCCGCAACAGCCAGCGTGATTGGCAGGTCATCATTTTCTTTGGAGGTGGTAACACCAGCTGGTCTTGAGCGCTGTCCGACATCGATAGCACCACCTTTGGATCAAGGCAACCTAACATGTCCGCCTGCATCTTCCTCACAGACCGGCAGTTTGCCGGGGACACCCTTATCAACCCCGTCTAAGCACAATAGCCAGCCCTCGGTCCCTCAGATGTGGACAAGTAAAAGACCATTTCCTCCTAGCCATGAGAAAGCTAAGAGGTTGAATTTCACCATCTGCAAGCTCTTGGCTACAGAAATGCTGCCTTTCCGCCTGGTGGACACAGAGGATTTTCGAGACCTTATGTCCGTCGCAGTGCCCCAGTACCAGATGCCCAGTCGGCACTACTTCTCAAAGAAAGGTGTGCCTGCGCTCCACCAGCATGTCGCACACAACATCACCGCTTCTTTGAGAAACTCTGTGTGTGACAGGGTGCATTTCACCACAAACACTTGGACGAGTAGGCATGGACAGGGGCGTTACATGTCGCTGACTGGGCACTGGGTAACTATGGTGACAGCAGGACAAGGGGCTGCTGTCCAAGTCTTGCCGTCCCCACGAGTTGTGCGTCAATCCTCTTTATGTCAAAGTTCCTCCACTGCTTCTGCCTCCTCAACCTCCTCTCGGTCTTCCACCTGCACCCAAAGCCTGTCTGGTCATGCCACAAGCTTTCTAACTGCGCAGAAGGGATCCTGCACACCTCCTTACTATGCTGGCAGTAGGGCTCAACGTCATCAGGCGGTTTTTACATTGAAATGTCTGGGAAATGTGAGTCACACAGCTGAGGAGTTGTGGTCAGCTCTGGAGAACCAATTTCATGAATGGTTGTCTCCACTGGACCTGAAACCAGGGAAGGCCGTGTGCGACAATGCTGCAAACCTGGGTGCGGCCCTTCGCCGGGGCAATGTCACACACGTGCCTTGTATGGCTCACGTGTTGAACCTGGTTGTCCAGCAATTTTTAGCCCACTATCCCAGACTAGATGGCCTTCTGCAGAGGGCACGGTCGCTGTGTGCTCACTTCCGCCGTTCGCATCCCGCAGCTCAGCGACTTACATCTCTACAGAAGTCGTTGGGCCTGCCACTTCACCGGCTGAAATGCGATGTGCCTACCCGGTGGAATTCAACTCTGCACATGTTGCAGCGACTGTGGCAGCACCGACAAGCCCTGGTGCAATACGTTCTGACGTATAGCCTGGGCCAACGAGATTCAGAGGTGGGGCAAATCACGCTGGAGGAGTGGTCTCAGATCAGGGACCTATGCACCCTTCTGCACAGTTTTGAAATGGCGACGAAGATGTTTAGTGCTGACGATGCCATTATCAGCATGACTATTCCGGTGATTTACATGCTGGAGCACATGTTAAACAGAATTCGGAGTCAGGTGGTGGCACAAGAGGAGGTGGAGGAAGTAGAGGAGGAGGAGTTGTATGCGGAAGGGCTAACATCTGCAAGGTCCAGACGGTCGGCAGCACCAAGGCGGCAGGCATGTGAGGGTGGGGGAGATGATTTTACCAGGGCGCATGGTAGCAGCCAAACTAGTGAGGAAGGTGCAGGAGCCCAGGAAGAAGTGGAGGACGAACTGATGGAAGACTCATCAGATGAGGGAGACCTTGATCACATTTCTGTTGTGCGAGGTTGGGGGGAGAGGACAGAGGAAGGAAGCATGATTGTTACCTCGCCACCAACACAACAGGGACTTGGTGCTCCTGGATGCGCAACACACATGAGTGCCTTCTTGCTGCACTACCTGCAACATGACCCTCGAATTGTGAGAATTAGAAATAATCCTGACTACTGGGTTGCCACACTGTTAGATCCCCGGTACAAAAGTAAATTTGCAGAAATTATTCCTGCCATAGAAAGGGATGCACGCATGCAGGAGTATCAGCAGAGACTGTTGCAGAATCTTACATGTGCTTTTCCACAAAATACCAGTGGTGCACGTAGTGAATCTCACAGTTCCAACTTGCCAACCGTGGGACCGTCAAGTGTTCAGCACTCAAACCGTAACAGAACCACAGTATCTGCTGGTAACATCAATTTTGCGGAATCATTTCACCACTTTTTTAGCCCATCCTTTGCAAGGCCACAGGAGACAAGAAGTCTGACACATAGTCAACGCCTAGAGACGATGGTACAGGAGTATCTCCAAGTAAACATTGAAGCCACGACTGTGTCACTGGACCCTTGCTCTTTTTGGGCTTCCAATCTGGATAAATGGCCGGAGCTAGCCACTTACGCCTTGGAGATCTTGTCATGCCCCGCAGCCAGCGTTCTGTCTGAACGTGTGTTCAGCGCTGCTGGTGGTGTGCTGACAGATAAGCGCACGCGGCTCTCCACTGATAATGTAGACAGACTCACGTTCATAAAGATGAACAAATCATGGATCCGAAACGACTTTTCTACCCCTGTGTCATCCTGGGGAGAGTAAAAGCTTGATGATTGGTTAAAATCACCCTACCAACCGTTTTAAGCTTTCAAATTACTAATCATGTTTATCTGTATCTTGACTGGAAAATAATTTGGGCTTTGTAGCAGTGTGCAGCACTGATCCTATTAGGCCATCTATAATAAGCTTCACCAGATTTAAAATTAAAAATAATTTTTAGCTGCATCTAGCCCGGAAAATAATTTTGGGGCTCCGAGATGCGCAAGACACATAAGTGCCTTCTTGCTGCACTACCTGCAGCATGACCCTCATATTGTCAGAATTCGAAGTAATCATGACTACTGGGTTGCCACACTCTTAGATCCCCCAAACTTTTCGATCAACCTTTTCATTTTAATAAAGACCAAAAAAATGGTCATTTTTGAAATTATAAGCATTAGCAGGTTGTTAGAAACTGAAATCAAACAGTTTTCAACTCAAAACTTTATTCTAGGTGATGTTACATTTTCACATAGGACCCCTTGTTCGAAAGGAGCTTCTGAACTCTCTCGTCCATTGAATTTGTCAGGTTTTGGATGGTTTCTGCTTCAATTGTTTTGCATGAGGACAGAATACCCTCCCAGAGCTGTTGCTTAGATGTGAACTGCCTCCCGCCATCATAGACACTCCTTTTAATGATGCTCCAAAGGTTCTGAATGGGGTAGAGGTCAGGGGAGCATGGGGGTCACACCATAAGTTTGTCCCCTTTTATGCCCATATCAGCCAGAGATGCAGATGTTTTATGTGCAGCATGAGATGGTGCATTATCATGCAGAAAAATGATCTTGCTGTGAAATACACGGTTCTTCTTCTTGAACCATGGCAGGAAGTGCTGTTTGAGAAAATCCACATACATTATGGAGTTCATCTTTAGCGCCTTCAGGGATCCTAAAGGGGCCGACAATCTCTCTCCCCATGATTCCAGCCCAAAACATTACTCCACCTCCTCCTTGTTGGCGCTGTAGCCGTGTTTGCGTGGTGTGTCCATCAACCAGCCATCCTCCACTCCATTCATCTGGACCATCGAGCGCTGCACGGCACTCATCCGTGAACAAAACAGTTTTGAAATCAGTCTTCATGTAATGTTTGGCCCACTGGAGCCGTTTCTGCTTGTGTGAAGTGGATAGAGGAGGTCGACAGGATGGCGTATGCACAGCTGCAAACCTCTGAAGGACCCTGCATCTTGTTGTTCGGGGGACGTTGGAGGCACAAGCAGCTTCAAAAACTTGTCTGCTGCTATGACAAGGCTTTTTTGCCGCTGCTCTTTCAACCTGACGTAATTGCCTGTAGGAAAGAGTCCTCAATTTGCCCTTATCAGCACGCACACGTGTGTACTGTGAATCAGCTACATACTTCTTGATTGCCAAGACACTTCATCCTGATCATCGCACAATGTTGATTGTAGTCATGCCTTGACCTAAACACTCCACAATTTGTTGCTTCTCAGCAGCCGACACATCCTTTTTCTTTCCCATTTTGGCAGAAAATGTAGGCTGCTTAATAATGTGAGAGAGCCTTCTTAAGTAGTCTTGCCTTTCATTGGACACACCTGCCAAACTAATTAGCACAGGTGTCTGCAATTGCTTACAGTGATATAAAGAGCCCTGACACACATCACCATCAATGAGTTTAACTGACAAACAAACAAATTCTTCCCTTATCACTCCTAAACACTTTTTGCATAATAATTTGGAACGCGGTGTACATGTGCTTTTCCACAAAACACCAGTGGTTCACGTAGTGAATCTTACAGTTCTAACTTGCCAACCGTGGTCTGTATGTAATTGTTCAATAAAGGGCCCAAAATTAAGATAACATAGATGGGAGAGGTCTCTATGAATAGGAATTCCTAAGTATTTGATACCCTGTGAGGGCCAGGCAAAGGGAAAGTTGGACTGGATGGAATCCTATATGGATTTAGGGAGGGAGACATCGAGGGCCTCAGACTTCGCTGCATTGATTTTAAAATTTTACCATGTAACAAAGTGATCTATTTCAGCCATAACAGCAGGGATGGATATATGTGATTGAGTGATATATACTAGGACATCATCAGCAAATAGAGAGCACTTGTACTCGGTGCCTCCCACCTCAATCCACCTAATATTGGGGTTATGGCGAATTGATGAGAGCAGGTGCTCCGTCACTAGGATGTATAAGAGAGGGGACAGAGGACATCCCTGCCTTGTCCCATTGGTGATTGTGAAAGGTGATGAAAATGTTCTGACGCACCCCCTGGGCCTTGGGACACCCGGAGCCGGACCCTTTTTGGTGGATGCTGGTGGTTGTAGTCTTCGTGGCGGCGATCCGGTTCCGTGGCTCAGGGCGGTCAAACCAGTGGCGGAACTATTTATGCGGTTTTGATGTTTAAATGTCCGACTACGCCACCCGTGGATTGCGGTCAGAGTGAACCGCCGCTACAGGGCAGACCGCTAAGGCTGGTGTTGTGGGTGCAGCAGAGCGTAGCATAACTCCCCACGGGAGGAGTATAGCCTCAGGGCAGTGTATGCGGAGGATGGGGGTGATGGTGCAGGGCAGCAGCAGTAACGACACGGAGTCAGTGATGCAGTTCAGGGCCTTTACTCACAGTTCTTATTATCCAGACCACGTCTGCAGGTAACGGCTGCCCACGTCGTACTGTGCTCACCAGGTGAGGGGCTCAGACAACTCCCAGATAACTTTGGAGCGCTTCACAGGACCCCCTTTGTGTGTCCTTTGTCTGGCCTTTCTTACCAACACTTCTGTCCGGCTGCCTCGGGCCTCCTCTTGGTAAACTTGGCGCCAGTTTCCCTGACCCTATGTGGTGCCTTCCTAGCGGGTGGAGCAAGGGGCTGCGCCACATAAAATGTCAGAGCCTCCGGTTTCTAGCTGAGGGTCGTTTCCTGCCTCCACTAGTTCGGGGACCGGTCTCCCCCTTTGGCCTGACCCCTCCACGCAGGTGGATTCGGGCGTGCGGTGGCGACTCGCCCGTCCGCACCCCTGGGATCCCTTCATTCCTCGTTCCTGGAGCCTTCTCCGCTCCTCTTCCTTCCTTCTCCCTCTTGCAGGCCTGGGCCTCTGTTACTAGGCCCGCCTCCGGAGCAGAGCTCATGCAGAGCCCCTGCTCCCTGCCACTTCTGCTCAGACTTCTCTGCACTGAACTAAGATGGTGCCCACCTTTTATACTCCCTTCTCAATGCACCCAGGAACTGCTTCCTCCCTGCTCCTGCACTGCAGGGTTCCCCTTCCTCAGTGTTCCCTCCCCCCACTCCAGCCAGGGACAGGGACTGTCGTGCCCATCTCAGGGGCATATTGGTCGCCCTGCCCCACAGCAATGTGGTGTAATGCATGCAGGTGTCGGGTCCTGATCCACACTCCATCCTTATCTGAGAGTGAGATATCACACCTCTGGGTGAGGTGCAATACGTCTGTAGCAACCGAGCCCTCGGTGCTACAGTTCCACTTATCTTCAGCCTAGGTGACGTATTGTGATACAGGGCCGTGATTTTGGCTATAAAAGGGTCCCTTAGACCCCTACCCCAAGCTTTTTAAGAGAATAATATATGGCGTGCCAGGAGACTCTATGTAATGCTTTCTCAGCATCCAACGAGAGTATCTACTTACAAATTTTTAACTGCATCTAGCCCAGGAAATACTTTGTGCCTAGTAGCAGTGTCTGCTAGTCAGCGGATTATCCCGGCTGTTAAGCAAGCTACACCACCTGTAGTTTGGACACTTAATTTTTTCAAAGGAAATGCTTCGGGACCACGGGATACTCAGTGAAGAGCATCAGGAGGCACCCCAAGGCATAGGGGCTGGGACTGGCACTAGGATGCCTTGCGGTGGACAGCCGAGCTCGATCCTTATAAAAGCTTTTTAACTGCAGCAGCTTTAGTGGACGCTACTGGAGCTGGAATTGCGCGGCTGCTGGCATGAGACTTGCCCTCCAATAGATCCTTGTAAATGGATTTAAAGTGTATTCATTCAAATTAGAGGGACAATTTAAATTAAAAAGCTTAGAGCTGCCTCCACCACAGGGGGGCTCTCTCGACCCACCAGCGGACAGGCACCAGTATTGGGAGAGGGGGGCTGGCCGTCAGGGTTCACCGCGGCTCTGGCACAAACCCGGCGACACGGAGGTGGCACGGGCAGGAGCGGACTGGCCGTCTCGGCTTCTCACTTTTTGGATTTTAGAAGGGCATGACATGCCTATATCTGTGTCTCCCCCTCCTTTTACTCCTCCACCTCTTTTCTTTTCGCATGACTATATGTACTTGTCACTTTTCCATGTGTTAGTTGTGTCTTCTGAGCAGTTTGTCAGCTTTTGGACACCTTTGAAGGTGTTTTCTATGTGTTTCTATGTGTTTTTGTTTGCCTGCCATTGGTTTTAAAGGTGTTCGAAGGTGTTCGACGAACAGTTCGGCGAACACACGGGTGTTCGACAAACCGAACTCGAACACTACGGGGGTGGCTCAACACTAGTACTTATTCCACAGCGCCATTAAAATGCGTCTCTGTGGAACTAGCGTATAGTGCCGCCTGGCGGCGGCGATTCCTGCAGGTAATGGCTGTGTGTGACAGCTGACACCCTGCAGTATCGGCCCCGGCCGGTCTCGATGCCAATCGAGGCTGATTAACTCCTTAAATACCACTGTCAATCGTGACAGCGGTATTTAAGTGCTTACCAGTGGGTCTTGCGACCCCCTTAGTAACCATCGGACCCCCGCGATGAGAATCACAGGTCCCGATTGTTACCATGGTACCCTGAGGTCATGTGATGATCCCAGGGTACGGTGGCCTGTGAGATCCAGAAATAAGCTGGATCTCACCGGCAGTCAGTGAGTTCAGTGACTCACTGACAGGTCTCATACACTGCAGTACAGAGGTACTGTGGTGTATGAGACCTGAGATCAAAGTGAAAATTACACATGTCCCACAGTGGGACTTGGTGAAAAAGTAAAAAAAAGTTAAATAAAATATGTAAAAAAAAACACAAAAGTGCACATAAATCACTAAAATCCATTTCGCCGCTCAAAACGCAGCGTTAGATAAAACAAAAATAAACAAAAAAAGTACACATAATTAGTATCGCCGCATCCAGAATGACCCGCTCTATAAAACTGTCACTTTATTAAGTCCGTTTGGGAATGCCGAAAAAAAAAAAAAAAAGCCAAAAATTACACTTTTTCATCATACTGACTCACATAAAAGTGAATAAAAAGCGATCAAAAAGTCGTCTGTAAAAAAAAATTATATAAACAAAAACGTCAAACCATCCTACAAAAAACAAGCCATAATATGGCTAATTTGGCAAAAAAGTTGTTACAGCTCTCAGAATATGACGATGCAAAATCAAGTTCTTTTTTGTGAAATACTGTTTTTAGTCTGTAAAAATAGCAAAGCATAAAAAAAATATAAATCTGGTATCGCTGTAATCGTACCGACCTGACGAACAAATCGGTCTTATCACTTTTACCGCATGGTGAACGGCGTAAAAAAACAATAACTGAATTGCTGGTTTTTGTTCATTCTGTGTCTGAAAAATCGGAGTAAAAAGCGACCAAAAATTACTATGTGCCCCAAAATGGTACCAAAAAAAATCTGCAACTCAGTCCGCAAAAAAATAAGCCATCATACAACTCTGTTCACCAAAAAGTAAAAAAGTTACAGCTCTCAGAATATGGCGACGAAAATAACTACTTTTTCTAAAAAAAAAAAAGCATTTTTACTGTGTGATAGCAGCAAAACCTAAAAACACCCATGTAAATCTAGTATCACTGTAATCGCACCGACCCAAAGAATAAATCCGCCTTATCACTTATATTGCACGGTGATCTGTGCAAAAATAAAAATAAGAACTATTCTGGTACTGCTGTCTATTTCTTTATTCTGCCTCCAAATAAATCGGACTAAGGCTCGGCTCATGTTTATCCTGCGCTCTCCGCTGGGCACTTACATTGGGGTTTCCATGTAAATTCACCAAAACCGCAATTCAGACAAAAAAACAGATGGAACTACTCCCTTATGAGGCCGATGGAGTCCCTTTGGATTGGTCTCTGTTCCGGTGGCGTACCATCATTTTAGGCTTTTTTTAGCGCACAAATGTGGACGACCACAGATCTGTGTGCTCCTAAAAAGATGGAGACCACCGGAGCAGACGTCAAACGGACTCCAAAGTGTCTCCATCTGCCTCTTTGTGGTGGGTGGTTACATTGGGGGTTTCGTCTGAATCACATTTTTGTGGTCAGTGCTCAGCGTAGACTGGCGATACAGTTTTATTCTGGATGCAATCGAAAAATACGTACCCCAAAATGTTACTAATAAAACCCCTAATTTATCCCACACAAGCCAGCCCCCAGTCATGTCCATCATTTGTCACTGGGACTATAGGGGGTCCCATGTTACTGGTAGAACAAAGGCTCTGGAAAAGTGACATGGCTCCCGCCCCCTCAAATAAAATCCAGTGAATTCTGCACTCCCAAATCCAAATGCCCCCTCCTTCTGAGCCCCACTATGCCTAAACTGCAGTAAGCGGCCACATGTTTGGCATTATTGTTGCGGGAAGAGCACTTAATTTACGGGGTGTGTGTCACCAGGAGAAATGTATGGGGACACTACACTTTATGGGGACACTACACTTTATGGGGGCACAATGTGTGGGCACTAAACTGGCATATTTGGAATTCTCCAGAATAAAGCCTGGCTTAGATGTTACATAATAGTCACTGCGGCAGTAGATGAATTCATTGAGATGTTTAATTTCTACAATGGGGTCACTTTTGTTTTTTTTCTGCTGTTCTGGCACCTTTGGGGCTCTGCAAACTATTCTACCAAAATCTATGCTCAAAAAGCCAAATAGTGCTCCTTCCTTCTCAGCCTTGACGTGTGGCCTAACTAATTTCTGATGAAATATGGGGTATCATCGCATTCGGGAGAAATAGCTTAACAAATTATGGGGTCCGTTTTCTTCTATTATCCACTGCAAAAATTACAAATTTGAGTCTAAAACTACATTTTCATGAAAAAAATGAAAATTATCAGTATGACGACCTAATGTTATCAAATTCTGTGTAGTACCTGTGGGCTCAAAATGCTCACTATACCCCTGGATAAAATCATTGAGGGTGTAGTTTCCAAAATGGGGTAACTTGTCAGGGTTTTCACTGTTTAGGCACATCAGGGGCTCTCCAAATGCGACATAACACCCTCAGACCATTCCATCAAAGTCTGTGTTCCAAATGTCCCTCCTTCCTTTCCAAGCCCTGCCGTGCCCCCAAACAATAGTTTTCCACTACATATAGGGTATGTCCGTACTCAGGAGCAATTGCAAATTTAGGGGTCCATTTTCTCCTGTTACCCTTGTGAAAATAAAAAAATTGGGGCTAAAAGTACAGTGTAGTGGAAAAAATTTAATGGCTTAATTTCATGGCTCTACGTTATAAACTTCTGTGAAGCACCTGGTGGTTCAAGGTGCTCACCACACATCTAGATAAGTTCCCTGAGGGGTCTAGTTTCCAAAATGGGGTCACTTGTGTGGGATTTCCACTGTTTAGGCACATCAGGGCCTCCCCAAACATGACATGGCATCCGCTAATTATTCAAGGAAATTTTACATTCAAAAAGTCAAATGGCGCTCCTTCCCTTCTGAACCCTGCCGTGCGCCTAAACAGTGGTTTTCCCCCACATATGGGGTATCGGCGTGCTCAGGAGAAATTGCACAACAAATTTTGTTGTTCATTTTCTCTCGTTACCCTTGAGAAAATAAAAAAATTGGGTCTGAAGTAAACATTTTGTTAAAAAAAGTTAAATATTCATATTTTCATTCCACGTTGCTTCAGTTCATGTGAAGCACGTGAAGGGTTAATAAACTTCTTGAATGTGGATTTGAGCACCTTGAGGGGTTCAGTTTTTAGAATGGTGTCACTTTTGGGTATTTTCTGTCATATAGATCCCTTAAAGTCTTTCAAATGTGATGTGGTCCCTAAAAAAATGGTTATGTACATTTTATTGGAAAAATTAGAAATTGCTGTTCAACTTTTAACCTTTATAACTTCCGAACAGAAAAAAAATTTTGGTTCCAGATTTCCAAAATTGTTCTGATGTAAAGTAGACATATCGGAAATGTTATTTATGAACTATTTTGTGTGACATATCTTACTGATTTAAGGGCATGAAAATTCAAAGTTTGAAAATTACAAAATTTTCGAAATTTTTGCCAAATGTAAACAACGCAAGTCTTATCAAAGAAATTTTACCACTATCATGAAGTACAATATGTCACAAAAAACAGTCTCAGAATCACCGGGATCCGTTGAAGCGTTCCAGAGTAATTGCCTCATAAAATGACAGTGGTCAGAATTGTAAAATTTGTCCTGGTCATTAAAGACATAATTGGCTCCGTCCTTAAGGGGTGAACCAAAATCTTCATCATCTTAAATGCACATTTTTTTCTGCTTCTTCATTAAAATCAATCCGATATGCTGAATATTTGTGTTAACCAATGCGTCCATATGTGGCGATTACCAAAAGTAATCTGGAATCTTCCATAATAGAGTTCAATGATCTCCATATCTCAGACTCTGCATTATTGTATTTACATGCTATTGAAGAATTGCTAAAGTAAAAGTGTACAGTCCTTTGTAGTCATCCTAATATTTGAAAGTCGGTAGATTTGCAGCATGTAAAAACTTGACATACAATACCGTGTAAGAAATTGCGTCTCCTCTGTTGATTTTTGCTCTTCTAAGACGTATGCCAAACCTTGCAGGATCACTGATCTGATCAGTATGGACTTTGCACCGCACCATCTCTGTTAAGTGCCACCAGACACCAAAAGAACAGCAAACAATATGATATACTGACACCATTATAAGTAAGTACACGGAGCCTGCTACTACAATATACATCATACATGTCCCTAGATGCAGCCACAACAGTTAGGCTGAAAGCAACTACTGCTTACATTGCTGACAGCATTCAGAGAACCGGTAAAATGAGAAAAATAGAAATAGAACACAAGTTTAGCAGCCATTACATGGCAATTTTATCTCTGCTACATTTGTACAACATCCGGAGAACAGGTGGACTCACTGTCATGTGCAGCGATGAACCACAATTGTTGGTAATGAATATATTCAATGCTGACACATTTCATAGATTTATCATCACCGTCACAGGGAAATGTTCATGTTCATTAATTTTGTGAAAGGTGTCTTAAAACTGTCTCAATGTTTGTGAAATATGAAGTAAGTCATCTGCAGCAGATTTTATCACACTTTTAGGCAAGATTCACACCTGTCCTTTTTTCCCAACTCAGTTTTTAACCACAGTAACCAGATGTTGTATGAATGTGAATGAGGTCTTTAAAAATGGAATCTACATATGTTGTTAAAAAAAATCAGTGTAAAAATACAAGTAAAGATTTTTAGATGGGACACCATGATGTTGTGGGTCATTGACTAAAAAATAGGAAATGGCTAAGGGGCTATAAAGAGATTTTGGCTGCGACATGTCGTGCAGCCAAAGATCACTATGTATGGCTGCTACATTAAGGTGCTATACAAGTGAATGGGGACACATTGCAACCTGAGTGTACTGCAATCATGACAAGCATATCGCAAAAAAATCTGACATGGTTGGACTTTTTGCACCTTGCTTCACACACTCGCAATGCTCTCAGGGTCACAATGAGAGATCATTTATTTGTACTGTACTGCAATGTAGCAGAGACACTAAAAAACCTTTAGCCACGTAACATGTGTCACTGCCAAAGTTGCTGTGTAGCCCCAAGCTTCAAACTTGTTGGCACAGGTGGTCAAGTGGCATCATTTTAGTAGTGCAGCCACATTACATCCAAAACTCTGAATAATACAGTATGTCACTCTCTTTTTGAAGCTGAAACATTTTGAAAGACCAGTAATGCCTGACTGTATGCTTTAGTATCAGTAACTCCTATATATTCCCAGGATAAAGATCAGGCATGAGTTCTTCTAGAATAGTGTTGAATGACCTCCATAACTCAGACAGCAATCTATGTTATGGTATTTATATACTATTGAAAAATTGTTAAAGGGAACTTGACAGCTGATACGTGCTGCCCGATCCACAAGCAACATGTATAAGACACTGGCTGCATGATTTCAACTAGGTATATTTAACTTGCTGCAATGTTTCAGAGAAAAGCATAATTTAAAAGCTGCACGGGAGACTAGTCGGTCAGGTGGGTTACTGACAGGAGGGTCCCCACCTGCTGCCTCGAAGTGATAGGTCTCTTCCTGTACATGTTGCCTGTCCGACTAGTCTCCCGTGCGGCTCGGTCTTCAGCGGCTATTAACACCTTAGCAACCGCCGATACACATTAAAAATGGCGTCCGTTAATGGGCCTTATTCCCTCATTGCCGCTTTACAACAACAATCGAGAATAAGTAAATAGCACCGCCCCGTGGCTGAAATTCCCATGAGTGACAGTTGTACTTGACACCCTGCAGTATCTGCCCCGGACAGTTTTGGAGCCGATCGGCTATCAATCGCGACAGCAGTATCTAAGTGGTTAAAAGGGGCTTAAAAGACTCCCTATGGCTGGGTCGACCCCAGCGATCATTATCATTTGAGCCAGTTGTTGCCATGGTACCCTGAGGTCATCTGATGACCCCAGGATACAGTGGCCTGTGAGATCCACCTATAAGCTGGGTCTCACAGACACAATCAGTAAATCATTTCACCTCCCAAAAAATCAGAATAAGCCTCAGCTCACATTTATCCTCCACTCCCCACTGAGCGCTTACGTCAAGGTTTCTGTGTAAATCCCCAAAACCGCGATTCAGACGGAACCATTCACTTATGAGCAGATGGAGTCCCTTTGGACTCTATCTGGTCTCTGTTCAGGCAATGTCCCATCATTTTAGGTGTCTTTTCAGCATACAAGTGTGGTTGACCACAGTTCTGTGAACTCCTAAAAAGATGGATACCACCAGAGCAAATGCCAAATGGAATCCAAAGTGTCTTCATCTTCCTCATTAAAGTGGGTGGTTTCATTGGGGTTTTCATCTGAATCACATTTTTGTGAGATTTACACATAAAACACGTCGTAAGTAGTGTTGAGCGAGCACTAAAATGCTCGGGTGCTCGAAGCTCGTGCCGAGCTCACCGTGATACTCTGGTGCTCGACCCGAGCAACGAGCCCAATGTTAGTCTATGGGAGACCCGAACATTTTTGCGGGGGCACCCCCGACAGTCTGTAGAAAGCCTAAAAAGTGGCCAAATGATAGTGACAGTGCTCAAAAGACATGGGGACAGCATGGGCATCGCCCCAGGAAGCATTTCTGACCGCCAGGTCACTACTGTCAACAACGTGGTCAGAGATATTAAGCCACTTTAACGGGCTCACAATAAAACGTTCAAAAAACGAAACTGAAACGGTTTTCCTGTGAAATATGTTAAGGAACTTCCTTTCCAGGGTAAAGACTTGTGTATAAGGTAAAATAAATAACCAAAAACAAAAATACTCCTCCACACCTTGGGCTATGTTCACAAGTAGTGGTATTTTATATGCGTTTTTGCACTTTTGTATTGCTTTCAACCGTGACAAATGCATTCACTGGGAAATGTCATTTTAACATTTTACAATCTTATCTGGCCATGTGCTGTGTGACACATGCATACAGTGCTGAAAAGACATGGGAACAGCATAGGGAAGACCCCTGGAAGCATCTCTGACACGCAGGTCACTGCCTAAAAGTGTGCCCATCAGAAGTGATCCTTTCCGCATCAGAAGATGCAGACTAGCAACGATCCCCGTGCAAGTCCTTGTCCCAGGGCAATTGTACCTCCCCCATTCCTTGCAATGCAAGCGCAAGTATGCAGCCTGCCATCCACCCACACCCAGGCTGCAATACCATAATGCTTGCTTGCTTGCACTTGAAATGGGGCCTTTTAGTTTGGAGGAGGCCGAAGCAGGCCACTACCTCATGGCTGCTTCGGCAGCGAGGTATCCATACTCAGTCCCCACTCGCCCGGTGGCCGGGTGTCCACGCTCGGTCCCCAGCAACCAGGGGGAGGCCGGGTGTCCATACTCGGTCCCCAGCCGCCTGGGGGCGGCCGGGGGTCCATAAACGGTCCCCAGCTGCCCCTATTTCTCCTTGAAAGTTCCCCCACACTTTTCTTAGGTTGGCCTGCTTTAGGGCAGCATTGGACGAGCCCACCAGAGAACCAGACTCCTCCTGTGGGCCCTGGCTTCTCCATCAAGGGAGTTGAGAGTGCCAAGGTGAGGAGCATGATGATGATGATAGAAGTTAGCATCTGCTTTGTTTTCTTGGAATGCAAGCGTATGTGTGCAACCTGCCACCCACCCACCCCCAGGCTGCAATACCATACTGCTAGCTTGCACTTGAAATGGGGCCTTTTAGTTTGGAGGAGGCCAAAGCTGGCCACTACCTCATGGCTGCTTTGGCAGCGAGGTATCCATACTAAGTCCCCAGCCGCCCAGCGGCCGGGTGTCCATGCTCGGTCCCCAGCCGCCAGGGGGCAGCCGGGTGTCCATAAAAGGTCCCCAATCGCCCCTATTTCTCCTTGAAGCTTCCCCCACACTTTTCTTAGCCCGGCCTGCTTTAGGGCAGCATTGGACGAGCCCACCAGAGAACCAGACTCCTCCGGTGGGCCCTGGCTTCTCCATCAGGGGAGTTGAGAGTGCCAAGGTGAGGAGCATGAAGATGATGATAGAAGTTAGCATCTGCTTTGTTTTCTTGGAATGCAAGCGTATGTGTGCAACCTGCCACCCACCCACCCCCAGGCTGCAATACCATACTGCTAGCTTGCACTTGAAATGGGGCCTTTTAGTTTGAAGGAGGCCGAAGCTGGCCACTACCTCATGGCTGCTTCGGCAGCGAGGTATCCATACTCAGTCCCCAGCCGCCCGGCGGCCGGGTGTCCACGCTTGGTCCCCAGCCGCCAGGGGGCGGCCGGGTGTCCATACTCGGTCCCCAGCCGCCCCGCGGCCGGGTGTCTACACACGGTCCCCAGTCGCCCCTATTTCTCCTTGAAACTTCCCCCACACTTTTCTTAGCCTGGCCTGCTTTAGGACAGCATTGGACGAGCCCACCAGAGAACCAGACTCCTCCGGTGGGCCCTGGCTTCTCCATCAGGGGAGTTGAGAGTGCCAAGATGAGGAGCATGATGATGATAGAAGTTAGCGTCTGCTTTGTTTTCTTGGAATGCAAGCGCATGTATGTAGTAGCGGCTAGGCCTGAGGTGGTCAGCGTTTTGGCGCATATCTTACCTCCTCCGAGGATTGCTGGATGTTTTCCTGCTACTATCCCAGTTCTATGACTCCCATTAAAACAAAGCTTCAGGTGATGAATGATGGATGAGGTGGTGGCAAAGGAGAAAGAGCAGGAGGAACAGGGACCATTCACATCAATATAAGGCCAGTCAACCACACATGTCTTGTAGGATATATTTCTGTACGAAAAGGAGCGGTTCGGCTACACAGTTAAAGGGCATGCAGTGAATGCCCCTTGGAAGTGACATGGAGTTCAGAGGGCCTTAACTAAACAGTTTTTTCCATTTATAGGAACTGGGTCTCCTGTGCACTGATGGCTTAAGCAGTGAATGGAAGGCTTTCCAAAAATTATGAGGAACTGCAGTGCCCCTTGAAACAGACGTGGATTACAGCATACTAAAAACCTTCTACCCATTATTGGGGAGTGGGTCTCCCTTAGTGTTCGCCTATGCATTGAAAAGCAAAAGATGACTAAAATTAGGAGGAAATGCAATGGCCGTTGGAAGAATGGTGGAGGTCGCAGTGGAATAAAAAGACAATATCAATGCCCCTGGGAAAAGTGGTAGAGGTCGCAGTAGCTTAACAAGACGGTTTTAATGCCCCTTGGAAGAATGGTGGAGGTCGCAGTAGCTTAACAAGATGGTTTTAATGCCCCTTGGAAGAGACATGGAGGTTGCAGTAGCTTAACAAGACGGTTTTAATGCCCCTTGGAAGAGACGTGGAGGTCGCAGTGGAATAAAAAGACAATATCAATGCCCCTGGGAAAAGTGGTGGAGGTCGCAGTAGCTTAACAAGAAGGTTTTAATGCCCCTTCGAAGAATGGTGGAGGTCGCAGTGGAATAAAAAGACAATATCAATGCCCCTGGGAAAAGTGGTGGAGGTCGCAGTAGCTTAACAAGATGGTTTTAATGCCCTTTGGAAGAATGGTGGAGGTCACAGTGGAATAAAAAGACAATATCAATACCACTGGGAAAAGTGGTGGAGGTCGCAGTAGCTTAACAAGATGGTTTAAATGCCCCTTGGAAGAGCCATGCAGTACAGCATCTTAAAAACATTATTCCCATTATTGGGGAGTGGGTCTCCCATAGTCTTTGCCTATGGTTTCCAAGCAAAAGCTGCCAAAAATTAGGATAGAGGAACTTGCAATGCTGACAAACAAGAGCCATGCAGTACAGCATCCTCAAAACATTATTCCCATCATTGGGGAGTGGGTTTACCATAGTCTTTGCCTATGCCTTCCAAGCAAAAGCTGCCAAAAATTAGGACGAAGGAACTTGCAATGCTGGCAACACAGACCAAGGGCACCCTGGTGGTATAGTGGTGGTGGAGGCTGAGGATAAGGAGAAGAGCAAAATACAGCCGAAATGAGGAAGCGTATACCCATGTATGGATGCGAAGCAGTGCATGGGAATACACCTCCCGAAATAACACAGTGGATTTGACTATATGTTACTCTGCTGTCATTTGGTAGTGATGAGAAGTCTGGCCCAATCCAGCCCTTGTTCATTTTGATAAGGGTCAGCTTGTCAGCATTGTCAGTTGACAGGCGAGTGCGCTTATCTGTTATAATTCCCCCAGCGGCACTAAAATCACGCTCCAATAACACGCTAGCGGCAGGATAGGCCAGGACCTCCAAGGCATACAGAGCTCGTTCATTCCAAGTGTCCAGCTTCGATACCCAATAATTAATAGGCACAGAGGAATCACGGAGGACGCTGGTACAGTCGGCAAGGTACTCCCTCACCATCTTTTGAAGCTTTCCACTCCTTGTGAGAGTACCCCGCGCCTCAGGGCCTGTAAGCTGGGTGGGTCTCAGAAAACTGTCCCAGAACATTGACAGTGTTCCCCTGCCTCTGCTGGATTGGAGTTGCGTCTCTCTCGCCTGTACGCCTTGGTTGGGCAACGAACTGTGACCTCTGCCGCTAGCGTGTTCAGATGGGAATTTTTTTAACAGTTCTGCAGCAAGGGCCTTCTGGTACTGCCCCATTTTTGTAGACCTCTCTACATCAGGAATAAGAGAGTGAAAGTTCTCCTTGTAGCGGGGGTCTAAAAGTGTCACCAAACAGTAATGACTGTCACTCAACATTTTGACAACGCAAGGGTCACAGTTCAGGCAGCGTAACATAAAGTCAGCCATGCGTGCCAGACTGGTAACGGGCAAGACTTCCGTGTCCTCACCAAGATGACGACTGACCATGCTCTCCTCCTCCTCCTCCCCCCTGTTCTCAGGCCACCCACGCTGAACCGACGGTATGATAGTTGTACAGGTACTACCGTCTACAGCTCATGATACAAGCTCCCGTTCTTCTTCCTCCTCCTCCTCTTCCTCATTGTCCCCAATGCACGTTGGGATGAGATGAGGCTGGGCTGTGTGTAATCGCCTGCTACGGCTTCTTGATCCATCTCATCATACTCTGGCTGCAATGCCTGCTCTTTAATTCTCTGCAGAGAGCGTTGCAAAAGACAGACAAGTGGGATGCTGACGCTAATGATGGCGTCATCGCCACTCACCATCTTGGTGGACTCCTCAAAGTTTGTCAGGATGGTACATATGTCAGACATCCATGTCCACTCCTGAGGTCTTATGTGTGTAGTCTGACCTGAATATCGATGGCCTTGTTGCAGCTGGTACTCCACAACTGCTCTCTTCTGCTCACAAATCCTTTGCAACATGTGGAGGGTAGAGTTCCAACGTGTGGGGACATCACACACCAGTCGGTGTGACAGAAGCTGAAAACGCTGCTGCAACACAGCAAGGGCAGCGGAAGCTGTAGCCGACTTGCGAAAATGAGCTGACAGGCGGCGTACTTTGACGAGCAGATCTGGCAACTCGGGTACGATTTAAGAAACCGCTGAACCACGAGGTTAAGCACATGAGCCAGGCATGGTACGTGTGTGATCTTGCCTCGCCTCAGAGCCGCCACCAGGTTACGGCCATTGTCACACACGACCATGCCTGGATGTAGGTTCAGCCGTCTCAGCCACAGATCTGCCTGCTCTTTCACAGCTGTCCACAACTCACAAGCAGTGTGAGGTTTATCACCTAAGCTTATGAGTTTCAGCACAGCCTGTTGCTGCTTGGCTGAGGCAGCACTGCAGTGCTTCCAGCTTGTAACTGATGTGGTGATATCTGAGATGGAGGCTGAACATGAGGAGGAGGAGGATTATGCGCAGGAGCTGTACACTGTGGGGGCAACTCTGACTGACATAGGGCCCGCAATCCTCGGTGTGGGGAGGATGTGTTCCGTCCTAAGGTCCTACTGGGTCCCGGCATCCACTATGTTTACCCAGTGTGCCGTCAGGGAGATGTACCGTCCCTGGCCACAAGCACTTTCCGTTGTCAGGTGGACTCTCCCAGTAACTGCATTGTTGAGGGCACGGCAGATGTTTTGGGACATGTGCTTGTGTAGTACGGGGATGGCACACCGGGCAAAATAGTGTCGTCTGGGGACCGAGTACCGAGGGACGGCCAGCGCCATAAGGTTGCAGAAGGATTCCGTCTCCACCAGCCTAAAAGGCAGCATTTCCAACGCAAGCAGTCGTGAAATGTGTAAATTTAGGACTGTGGCCTGTGGGGCGTTGGCTGCGAATTTGCACTTTCGTTCAAAGCACTGAGATATGGACAATTGAATGCTGCAGTGGGACGTGGACGTGGACATTGATGCTGTTTCTTGAGAAACTGCCATAACAAGTGAAGACTGAGAGGAGGGGGCATCTTTGCATGCAGTATGGACAGGGGATTGCCTTGCACGCACAACAGGGGGTTCTATCACACGCACAACAGTGGAAGAAGCAGTGGTGACACCCGCTGACACTGGTCGTGGACCCTGGGGTTCGCCCCACAAAGTCGGGTGCTTTGCTGCCATGTGACTGATCATGCTGGTGGTGGCCAGGCTGGTAGTTTTGTCACCCCTGCTGATGCTGGCATGGCAGGTGGTACAAATGGCCTTTTTGGGGTTATCAGCAGAGTCTTTAAAAAAATTCCAGACTCTGGAAGACCTACCGGTTGTATTGGCAACGTCCCTCGTGTTGGTGTTACGGGGAACTGTTGCCCGCCTTCTGTGTGCGGCCACCACACTGCTTCTTCCAGCCTGTTGGGGTACTCTGCCTCCCTCCCCCTGTGTGCTGCTGGCCTCGCTCTGCGTGTCCGCCTGCCACGTTGGATCAGTTACTAGATCATCCACCACCTCCTCCTCTCCCACTTGCGCACCACGATCCTCCTCCTCACTTCATGGCAATTGTGTCTCGACATCGTCCACCTCTTGTGACAAATTGCCAGCGTCGAATTCCTGTGGCCGTGGCTGTTCAAATATTTGGGCATCGCTACATGGGATCTCTTATTCCACCACTTCAAGCGGATCAGGCGAGGGGCACAAATATGGGAATGGACCAGTGAACAGCTCTTCAGAGTGTCTAGCTGTGTGATCAGTTGCTGTCTCACGACACTCGGCATGGTGGGAGGAAGGAGCATCAGGGTGAGGAGGAGTATGCGGTCGAGACTCACGGCTACTAAAACTTGACCGTGTGGAAGACAGACCGGAGGTGGTGGTGCCCAGGTAACTGGAAGTATTATCTGCTATCCAATTAATAACCTGTTCACACTGATCAGTTTGCAATACTGGTGTTGTAGTGTGCTTCCCTAGTAATTCGGTCAAGAAGTGGGAGCGAGAAGATGTGGCTGTTGGTTGTGGCACATTTTCACCTTGGCCACGGCCCCGTCCTCTACACGCACCATCACCAGAACGTCCAGTTCCACGTCCCTTGCCATGCGCCTTGCCCATTGTAAATGAAGTAAAATAGCTTACACTCGCACTATCAATGGAAAAAGGGTAATAAAAAGGAGACTAGAACCATTGAAAAGGAAAACCACAGTTCTCTTTGTCTGGCCTACACCAGAATCTTTTAAACAGATATATTTGTGACTGAACACACAGGGAGACACTATTACTGTTTTTTTTTTACGTAAAACAGGCCAAAAGCTGGATAATACAGAGATTTGAACCATGGAACTGCAAAACCACAGTTCTAATTTACTGGCGTATACCAGACTTTTTTAAATGGATATATTTGGGGCTGAATAGTCAGCGACACACTCAAACTGTTTTTTTTATGTAAAAAAGACCCAAAAGTGGATCATAAGAAGGTTTGACCCGTGGAACTGCAAAACCACAGTTATAGTTATGTGGCGTACACCAGACTCTTTTAAACAGATATATTGGTGTCTGACCAGTCAGGGAGACACTATTATAGTTTTTTTTTACGGCAAAAAATGCCAAAAACAGGATAATACAGAGATTTGACCCGTAGAACTGCAAAACCACAGTTCTATTTTTCTGGCCTACACCAGACTCTTTTAAACAGATATATTGGTGTCTGACCAGTCAGGGAGACACTATTACAGTTTTTTTTTTACGGCAAAAAATGCCAAAAACAGGATAATACAGAGATTTGACCCATGGAACTGCAAAACCACAGTTCTATTTTTCTGGCCTACACCAGACTCTTTTAAACAGATATATTGGTGTCTGAACAATCAGGGAGACACTATTACTGTTTTTTACGGCAAAAAATGCCAAAAGCAGGATAATACAGAGATTTGACCCGTGGAACTGCAAAACCACAGTTATGGTTATGTGGCGTACACCAGACTCTTTTAAACAGATATATTGGTCTCTGACCAGTCAGGGAGACACTATTACAGTTTTTTTTTTACGGAAAAAAATGCCAAAAACAGGATAATACAGAGATTTGACCCGTGGAACTGCAAAACCACAGTTCTATTTTTCTGGCCTACACCAGACTCTTTTAAACAGATATATTGGTGTCTGAACAGTCAGGGAGACACTATTACAAATTTTTTTTACGGCAAAAAATGGCAAAAGCAGGATAATACAGAGATTTGACCCGTGGAACTGCAAAACCACAGTTCTATTTTTCTGGCCTACACCAGACTCTTTTAAACAGATATATTGGTGTTATGCACACGCCCGGACTGACTGGCGTGTGCGGGTGTTGTGGTTCCACTGGACCATGGACCGGAGAGTGCCTGGAGGGGCGTGACTAAGTATCTGGCCGATCCGACCAAGGTGGCACGACGGCATACGACGCCAGTGCACCAGGGAAAAACCGGGCAGAGGGACCAGGTGCTACTCCAGGTCAAACTCCGGACACGGGGGTTGACCCACACTGGGATTACTGGAACAGGCAGGTTAGGCTGGCACAGACTGGTGGATGTAAGCAAACACGGCAGGTATGCAGATGGGTGGATACAGGCGAGTATGCAGGCAGGGAGGTACTGGCCGAAAGGACGGGCTGGAGCACAGAAAGGTTAAGACCCAGTACAGACTGGGTCACAGAACCGCAGATGCGGTAGACAACCACAGCAGAGAGGGAACGCCCAAAGCGGTGGGCAAGAACAGAGCAGGACGGGGCTGCAGGAGCAGCGAGCACAAGCAGGGCAGGACAGGACTGCCGGAGCAGCGGGCAGAAGCAGGGCAGGACAGGACTGCCGGAGCAGCGGGCAGAAGCAGGGCAGGACAGGACTGCCGGAGCAGCGGGCAGAAGCAGGGCAGGACAGGACTGCCGGAGCAGCGGGCAGAAGCAGGGCAGGACAGGACTGCCGGAGCAGCGGGCAGAAGCAGGGCAGGACAGGACTGCCGGAGCAGCGGGCAGAAGCAGGGCAGGACAGGACTGCCGGAGCAGCGGGCAGAAGCATGGCAGGACAGGACTGCCGGAGCAGCGGGCAGAAGCAGGGCAGGACAGGACTGCCGGAGCAGCGGGCAGAAGCAGGGCAGGACAGGACTGCCGGAGCAGCGGGCAGAAGCAGGGCAGGACAGGACTGCCGGAGCAGCGGGCAGAAGCAGGGCAGGACAGGACTGCCAGAGCAGTGGGCAGAAGCAGGGCAGGACAGGACTGCCGGAGCAGTGAACAAAAGGGTCAGAGCGGAGCAAGGCTGCCGGAGCAGTGAGCAAGGAGTCAGAGCAGGACGGACAGGGCTCTGTTCACACGGAACAGACAGGAAGGGAAAGGCAGAGCCAGATACCCACAGGGTATTTGCAGTGAAGTAGCAAGTGGACCACAAACTCACAAACGGGAGTACAGAGACAACAAGCAGGAGTTAGGTACAAGTTCAGACTCTGCAGAAAAAGGAAAAGAACGGACATAGAGGCAAAACAGGTAAAGGATAGGAGAGAGTTCAGACTGGAACTGAGTGTACGAAAGAGACCGACACTGCAGCGGGATACAGGAGCGGGTCTGGGAATACAGTCCCCAGAGAGGCGGGACGAACAGGCAAGGAGCGTGTTCAGACAGGACAGACAAGATACAGGAACGGATCTAGGTAATCGGCCCCTAGAAGGCGGAAGGAACAGGCTAGGAGCGTGTTCAGACAGGCCTGGAAATACAGCCTCCAGGAAAGGCAGCAGGCAAGAGTACACAGACAGGACTCAGTTCAGACACGGGAACTGACACCGCAAGGCAGGAGACATAGATAGGACTCAGTTGAGACAGGAACAGATACCGCAAGGCAGGGACACAAACAGGACTCTGTTCAGATGGGAACAGATACCGCAAGGCAGAGACACAAACAGGACTCTGTTCAGACGGGAACAGATACCGCAAGGCACAGACAGGCAGATCTAGGAATACGGCCCTTAGAAGGCGAAAGAACAGGCAAGAAGCGTGTTCACAAGAACAGACCACAGTTCAGACACAGAACTGGAAAACAGGCAGGAAAACAGGATAGGACCTGGCATGTCAGAGACAAAAAGCCGACTGACAGGACACAATGCTCAGGCGCCATCTTGAGGAAGAAGGTGGTATAAATACCCAAAGATGGACAGCAATAGGCTGAAGGTGCAACAGGGGCGTGTCCGCAGCAGGTACAAGAAACAGGAAGTTCAGCGGGCGTCGCCCTATGCAGCCAAAACAGACAAACAGACAGCAAGGAGGGAAGCCAGAGAGACATTCTGGACTGGAGATCAAGTGCGCGCTCTTGCACAGTGGGAGATGGACCACCATGCAAGGACGCCGCCAGGTATGTTACAATTGGTGTCTAACTAGTCAGGGAGACACTATTACAGTTTTTTTTTACAGCAAAAAATGCCAAAAACAGGATAATACAGAGATTTGACCCATGGAACTGCAAAACCACAGTTCTATTTTTCTGGCCTACACCAGACTCTTTTAAACAGATATATTGGTGTCTGGACAGTCAGGGAGACACTATTACTGTTTTTTTACGGCAAAAAATGCCAAAAGCAGGATAATACAGAGATTTGACCCGTGGAATTGCAAAACCACAGTTATGGTTATGTGGCGTACACCAGACTCTTTTAAACAGATATATTAGTCTCTGACCAGTCAGGGAGACACTATTACAGTTTTTTTTTTACGGAAAAAAATGCCAAAAACAGGATAATACAGAGATTTGACCCATGGAACTGCAAAACCACAGTTCTATTTTTCTGGCCTACACCAGACTCTTTTAAACAGATATATTGGTGTCTGAACAGTTACAGACACACATGCTCGCTCAACACTAGTCGCAAATGCTCAGTGTAGAATAAAAAAATGTGATCCCAGCCTTATACTTGAATCGATCAAAAAATGTTATGTACCCCAAAATTATACCAACAAAAACCCTAACTTATCCTGTACAAAACCAGCCGTGGGAGCTATTTTCAGCAGAGCGCCACTGGTTTTTACCAGCTTATTTTTATCATGCTATGCAGTGGTTTGTTAAGTATTCACCCCTCTTGGCTCTTTACCTATTACATTACAACATGTGTTTAAATATTTTTGTAATTTGATTTGTGAGTATTTGTGAGAGATGCATCAGCACTACATAGTCTAAGTTGGTGAAGGGAAGTGAGAAAAATATAAATTTAATTTATGGGATCAAATTTCTAAAAATTGGCATGTGCATATGCATTCACCCCTTTTGCGATGAAGCCCCTAAAACTTTCTGGTGCAAGCAATTATCTTCGTAAGTCAAATGTTTAGTGAAAGTATATACACATTTTTTCTGAAAGGCCACAGAGGCTGCAACACTATTAAGCATGAGACACCACTAACCAAACAACACTATGAAGACCAAGGAGATCCCCAAACAAGTCAGGGACAAAGTTGTTGAGAAGTATCAGTCAGGGTTGGGTTATAAAAAAAAAATATCCCAATCTCTGATGATCCCCCAGAGCACTATCAAATCATCAGCTGGAAAGAACATATACCGCAAAAAACCTGCCAACAAAGGGCCGCCCACCTAAGCTCTCAATCCGGGCAAGGATTGCATGAATCAGAGAGGTAGCACAGAGACCAAAGGTGACCCTGAATGAGCAGCATAGTTCCCAAGTAGACACTGGAGTATCTGTCCATATGACCAAAATAAGCCGTATGCTCCATAGAGGTGGCTCGTTTTGAGTTTGTCAAAAAACGTGGGAGACTCCCTAAATGTATTGAGGAAGGTGCTGTGGTCAGAAGAAAAACATAATTTAACTTTTTGGCCATCAAGATAAACACTATGTCTGGCGCCAAACCAACATAGCACATCAATCCAAGAACCCCATCCTCACAGTGAAACATGGGGGTGGCAGCATTGTGCTGTGGGGATGTTTTTCAGCAGCAGGAACAAGGAAAATGGTCCGACTTGATTGGAAGATGGATGGTGTGAAATACAGGGATATTCTTGAGCAAAACCTGTTTCAGCCTGTCAGTGATTTGAGATTGGGACGGAGGTTCACCTTCCAACAAGACAATGACCCAAAACATACTGCTAAAGCAACACTCGAGTGGTTTAAGGGGAAACATGTAAATGCTTTGGAGTAGCCTAGTCAAAGCCCAGACCTTAATCCAATTGAGAATCTGAAGTCAGACTTGAAGATTGCTGTATTGCTGTTCACCAGAGGAAACCGTCAAACTTGAAGGAGCTGAAGCAGTTTTGTCATGAGGAATGGGCAAAAATCCCACTGGCAAGATGTGGAATGCTCATAGAGACTTATCCAAAGTGACTTGTAGCTGCAATAACCACAAAAGGAGGCTCTACAAAGTACTGACTTTAGGGTGGTGAATAGTTATGCACACTGAAGTTTTCAGTTATTTTGTCCTATTTGTTGCTTGCTTCACTATAAAAAGAAAACCAAATGTTCACAGTTGTAGGCATGTTCTTTACATGAACTGATGCAGACCCTCAAAAAAAACAGTGAAGTTCTATGTTGTGATTTAGCAAAACAAGAAAAATGACAAGGGGGTGAATACTATCGCAAGCCACTGTATGTGCATTTGCTGACAGCTCCACTTAAGTTACAGTGATAGTGCCAAAAAGTTTCCTTTGCTCTTCCTGAATCATGATTAAACTGGCATATTTGCAATTCTCCAGAATAAAGTAAGGCGTGGATGTTACAAAATAGTTACTGCTGCCGTAGATAAATTCATTGAGAGGTGCAATTTCTACAATGGGGTCCCTTTTGGGTTTTTCTGCTGTTCTGGCACCTTAGTGGCTCCGCAAATGTCGCCTGCAAACTATTTTAACAAAATCTGTGCTCCAAAAGCCAAATAGCGCGCCTTCCTTCTCAGCCCTGAAGTGTGACCTAGCAATAGTTTTTGACCATATGGGGAATCACAGCATTTAGGAGAAATTGTACAATAAATTGTGAGGTCCAGTCCTATTAACCCTTGTGTAACTGACAAATTATATTTCCACATGCTAGAGTTATAAAAATTCTGTGATGCACCTGTGAATTCAAAGTACTCACTAAACCCCCAGATGAAATCCTTAAGCAGTGAAGTTTTTTATATGGGGTCACCTGAGGGGGGTAATTTCTGCAGTTCTGGCATCTCAGGGGCTCGGCTAATGGAGCCCACAATCTGTTCAAACAGAATCTATATTCTAAAAGCCAAGAAGTGCTCCTTCCCATTCGATCTCTGCCATGAAGCCAAACAGAAGAGTACTGCCAGGGGCAATAAAAATTGCTTAACAAACTATGGGGTTCATTTTCTCCTATTGCGCCTCATGTAAATTATAGAATAAAATGTATTTTTTTGTTTTCACATCTAAATGTTATAGTTTCATGAATCACCTGTAGGTTAAAAATGCTCAGTACACCACTAGATGAATTACTTGAGGGGTCTAGTTTCCAAAATGTGGTCACTTATGGGGGGTTTCTGCTGTTTTGGCATTTCAGGGGCTCTGCAAATGCGACATGGCATTCACAATCTATTCCAGACAAATTTACCCTGCCATGTGCCCAAACAGCAGCATTTGACCACTCTATAGGGTATCTTCATGTTTGGAAGAAATTGCATAACAAATTATGAGGTCAGTTTTTCCTATTATCCATTGCAAAAATTACAAATTTGTCATTTTAGCAGAAAAAATTTCATTTTCGTTTTCATGTAAACATTTTAAAAAGTTCTGTGAAGCACCTACAGATTCAACAAGCTCAACACACCCCTAGATGAATTCCTTGATGGATCTAGTTTCCAAAATGGAGTCACTTGTGGGGGTTTCTACTGTTTTGGTACCTCAGGGGCTCTGCAAATAAGATATGGTGTCAATATGTGCAATCTATTCCAACCAAATTTACATTTCAAATAACAAATATCGCTGCTTTCCTTCCGAGCCCTGCCGTGTGTCCAAACAGAACTTTTTTATTACATTTGGGGTATCGCCACACTCAGAAGAAAATAGATAACAAACTTTGCGATCCGCTTTTTCATATTACCTCTTGAAAAAGTGAAAAAATTGGGGCTAAAGCAACATTTTTGTGAAAAAAATAAAAATTGTCATTATGACGACCTAATGGTATCAAATTCTACGTAATACCTGTGAGCTCAAAATGCTCACTTTACTCCTGGATAGTTCCCAAAATGGAGTCACTGCCGTTTGGTCGCCTTAGGGGTCGTGCAAATGCGACATGGTGCCTACAATCTATTTCAACCAAATTTGTGTTCCAAAATTCAAATGGTGCTCCTTCCCTTCTAAGCCCTGCCATTTGTCCAAACAGAGGTTTCTGGCCACAATATAGGGTATCAGGGCACTCATAAGAAATTAGGTAACATATTGTAGGGGGCATTTTCTTGTGCTATTCCTTGTAAAAGTGAAAAAATTGGGGCTAAAGCAACATTTTAGAAAAAATAGAGAAAAAAAGTAACATTTTTTTTTCATTCGACTCATTCAACCCGGCTCAGGTGGTGGGTCGCTGTCTGAGTATTTAGTTTGTATTCTTTCTACTACACTGTACCACCACTGCATACTCAGCTGTGCTGCATCAGCTATTCTGGTCATCATTGTTCTAGCACTGCTACATCAGCCACCCATACTACAACTCTGCTGTTCTGGTCATCATTATTCCTTGCTTCTACTACTTCTGCTTTGCTTTATTAGTCATTGTCATGTTAACTTTACTACATCAGTCTCAATTATACCAGTTCAGCATCTTCTCTACTGCCCATTACACATTCAACACTGCTTCATCTTATCTCTGTTGTCCTTCTGCACCTACGCCACCTGTCCGTGTTGATCAGGAACTCATTGTCCAGATTAAAGGCTTTAAGGATCCACCTTGCCAGCTGAGGCATAACAGGTTTGTTTTCATCATTATAGTTATAGTGGCACTGTGGTATCTTCTCCATCTGAAAAAGTTGTGTTATTTATATTTACCTATATACAGTATCAGTCAAAAGTTTGTGTAATCATATTCCTTGTACTTATTAGAATGTGCACATTGGAGATTCAGGCTCAAAGCAGCAAAACCATGAAATAACACATATGGCAGCAAGGAGTAAGCATACAGAACAGTACAAGTTTGGGGTGAGCTGGACCGCAGAGTGAAGGCAAAAGGGCCAGCAAGTGCTAAGCATCTCTGGAAACTCCGTCAAGATTATTGGAAGACCATTTCCGGTGACTACCTCTTGAAGCTCATCAAGAGAATGACAAGAGTGTGCAAAGCAGTCATCAAAGCAAAAGGTGGCTACTTTGAAGAACTTAGAATATAAGACATATTTTCAGTTGTTTCACACTTTTTTGTTAAGTATATAATTCCACACGTGTTAATTCATAGTTTTGATGCCTTCAGTGAGAATGTACAATTTTCATAGTCATGAAAATACAGAAAAATCTTTAAATGAGAAGGTGTGTCCAAACTTTTGGTCTGTACTGTATAACTGATGATTGAATGACCGTTGATTGAAAACTGACTCAAATGATTCAGGTGAGGCGCCTTTGCAGTTTTACTTATATATTTCAGGAGTCGGGGGATTGCTATATTTTGTCAACGTTAACTATATGACTGTGATGTCTGGAATGACATTGGTGTAAACTATGAGGATCCCTGAATGTGGAACTGAATGATTTTTGAGTGACTAGTAAGGGACTACAGTCTCTGATTGACAAGAGTGTGTTTCCTCACATATGGTGAAGAAAAAAATGGTACTATAGGGAAGTATGACTGTCTATAATAGAGGAATCCTTTATGGTAAGGTAGTACTCTGAAGGTATAAAATTTCCCTGGTAAATTGATAAGGGCACCCTTTTGAAAGGGGTGCTGAATGCTGCCTTAGCCTTAACACAGCAGAAGGAATTGTACCAGTGATTGTGGAGTGTGTATTGAGTGACTGACGTATTCTACAATAGTATTGATGAATAAGAATCGTTGTCCTCAGTGCCTGTGCTCTGTTTTGTGTGAACTTAAGAGAGGAAAACTCATAGTAGTTGAAGTCCAGCCAGTATATCCAGACCAAGAAACATAATTGCCAGAGATGGAAGACATAACACAGATTTAATTGTCAAGCTGTGCCCCCTATAGAACATAAAAGGGAACTTCTTGGTTAGGTAGTCAAAGCCCGAATCTGAGTAACTCCACCTCTTTTGTGCTAGAACTTATTCTCCCATGACAAACTTCAGCTAGGATGTGGTTAGAAGTAGTCAATGAGTGAACATAAAGTATTTCATCTATTAATTTATTTAATCTATGATAGTATAAAAAGCCCAGAGACCCCTGTAGTTTCTGTATTTGATGTAAAACCAGCATCTGCTTCAGCACCCCTGCCTTATGTAGAAACAATGGAATGGAACTGCAGACTTATGACCAACAGAATTCCCCTGTGGTTAATTACTGTGTCCTGTGGGTCCACATTCCATGGGTTAGTGCCCAAGGTGCCTCCCCTTGAGGACCACAAGTCATGTATACTTTCTTCCTCCTAGGATAGAAAATAGCCTGGTGGTACATGATCCGACCCAACAGCACTCTCCCTCCATCTTCCCTTTCTAGGCTGCATGGGGCCAAAATAACTCTTTCTTTGACATGCTTTCTAATCTAGCACCCCAGGCTATTTCCCTTATATTAACCCATTGCATATTGCGCCACTGAGGGCAACTTGTGTTTATTGAAGTCTGGACTATAGAACTAAGGCCATTGTTGAAACACTGCCGCAATAGTAAGGGGTCACTCCCTTTCTGTAAAATGACAGAGACTAGATCATCTTATGTGCGCCAATATGCCTCCTGGATACCATGGAGATACATTCTAAATGTTAGGCCGTCCGGGAGCTGGGTAGCGAGAGCAGCGAGTTCACTGAGGCACCAAGGCCAATGTGTTCTGAGGAGGAAGTAGCCGTCAAGGAAGAAATAGAGACTGCAGCAATGTAGAATGTTGGTCTTAAAAAGGACAATTTTCTTTCTTTTCTATCCTGAACCCCATAGGAAACTTGGAATACAGATGTCTCCCTGTGCCCCGTTGTCACCCCTCAGGGACCCACACTCACTATTCCTGTTTCCCTGGGGGAGGGACAATCTGTTACATTCATGGTAGACACTGAAGCAGCCCGTACAGTATTATTATTGATAGAACATTTTTCCGGAGGACATATTATCACCCAAATATATAACTTGTGAAGGGGTAGAGGGAGTACCTATTAAATTACAAATTATTCAGCCCCTCTGGCTGAATTTACATGACAAAATTGTGACCCAGGTTTTATTTTCCCCTGATGTACTTTGTAATGTGTTAGGGACAGACGTGTTGCATAAAATTGGGGCTTGCCAAATGGTCCTGAGATGATCATCTCATTATAAAAAGGCACCCTGGTTAGTCTCTTGTCTCTGACAATTTCCACAGCGCTGGACACCACATGCTCTGAATCTCATTTCCTGCCTACTTGGCTCGAAAACATACCAAGCCAGCTGTGGGAACATAGCAAACTTGACGTGGGAAAACTGCACATTCCGTCAGTGACAGTAAAACTTAAACCAGGTGGCCAACCACCCTGTATAAAGCAGTACCTGTTGAGTGCTGCCCAGGATGCAGAAGGACATGAAAATGCCAAAGCGCTCCAGACACTCCAGCTCCCATTTAACACTCCTTCATATAACTATCAAACGATCTAAAGATCTAATGATCTAAATCAGACCTGGGCAAAGTGCGGCCGCGGTCCCCCTCTTCCACCAATCAGCGTGAGAAACAGCTGACATGATTACGTCATTTCCTCGCATTATCTGCACACTGTGGAGTGTCAGACAGAGGTCCGGGGGAACGGGATCAGGGTAAGTCTATGGGATGTTTGGCTGGATAATGGGGAGGCTCTCATGCTAGACAATGGGGAGGTTCCCATGCCGGATACTGGAGAGGCTCTCATGCCGCTGGAAAATGGGGAGGCTCTCATGCCAGACAATGGGGAGGCTCTCATGCCTGACAATGGGGAGGCTCTCATGCCGGATATTGGGGAGGCTATGGGGCTCTCATCCAGACATAGGGAGGCTGTATGGGGTCTCATGCTGTATATAGAGAGGCTGTGTGGGGCTCATGCTGTATATAGGAAAGGCTGTGTGGGGCTCATGCTGTATATAGGGAGGCTGTGTGAGGTGGGGGCTGAAACGGTATATAGGGGATGTCATCATACTTAATTCTGCTCAATATTAAGTGATACAATTAATATTAATATCATTAATAATATAATAATATAATATAATTAATATGTTAATATTAATATTGAGCAGAATTAATTTCAGCCTATTGGTTTGGCCCTTCACAACAGTCACGGAGAATGTCAGGATGGGGAAGAGGGAGGGACCGTGAGCCAAAACCCGTGTCTGTATTTCAAATTAGCAGATGAAGATAAGCCTTGTACACTGACAGACACTGACTGTGAGCTCTTGTCTCTGATTGATCGACATCCTGGTTTGATCAAAACTGGAAAATGTGTGAAACCTTTTGAGTTTCTCCTAAAGCTCTTCCTATGGAGGAACCACAACTGGTACTGTATATAATGGTTTTTTTTTTTAGGTTTTCAAGACTGCATTCACTCTGTATACCTGTTTAGGAAAGTTTTCCACTGCCGAAACCAAACCTGGTTTTAAGAAAAGTTAGCCACAATCACAGCTGTACAAAAGGTTATACATGTTAGCCTTTCCCTTAACTTGACTATATATTGATGTCATGCATGTACCTTTGATACTTTTAAGAACTGTTTTCAAAGCCCAACAATATTACTGGCAACACTAATGGTAACAAATATCTTTTTCACACAAAAATTACCATTCATTCAAAAGTAGTAAGTACTGTTTAGTAACCTGCAAATATTAAGAATAAAATGATTGTAGAGTGGTATATTGATGATGTGCATATTACTATTGACATACCTCTGTATTCTTTACCATGGGAATAAAACACCATGAATTAAACTGTTTTACTATAATAATAGAATTATGATTGTGTAACAATTGATCAGTTGTTTTGAAAAGGTTTTTTAAAAAATCATTAAATTCCTATTGTAGACACATAATGCTACTTTAAGACACTGTCAGCCTCTTCAGTGTTTTGAAATCCTTTAAGTCTCTTTAGACTTGTCGGCTCTTTATTTTTATGATTTCCCTTAAGACCAGTGTCCTGGGATTTAACCTTACCATCACAGGGAGAGAGGAAGAAAACAGGATAATTATCATTTCACACATGCAATGCTGGAAAACCAGTGACCTCCGCATAACACTGAATTTCCAATGAGGCATTGGTGGAGGGCTGTAATCCTTGTAAAGACATGTTTGGAGGTAGAAGTGCTAGGAAAATTTTGCTATGTAAAATTTGAGCCCACATTAATGAAACTGAAAAAAATACAGAAAACTAGAGAGTTATCCATTATAATCTTCTAATTACATAGATAAACTAATCTATAGACACAGGTAATGTCTGACAATTGGGAGAATTTATGATCTTGACCAATTTACAGTATGCTAATTATGATAAATGCCAAGGTGACATATCTTTGTCATTTTCACAATCTGAGTTGTATGTTAGACAATCTCATTGAACAGAGTGAGATGTCATCTCATCTATATCACATTATATGTTTTTTTATGGGTGTAACAAGAGAAACTGCAAATGTCATGTTCTCTGCTTAATGATGAAGAACAGTGCTAGCAATTGTGGCATTTAAATCGGAGAACTAGAATCAGAATTTCAAAAGGGCTTTGACTTGGAAATTGTACTTCCCTGTATGTTATGTTTATCAACCTTTATTGATTGGACTAGAACTATAGTATAATAGAATACGATGCCTACCGTTTTGTTTTTGGACAACAATATTGTCATATTGAAGGATTGAATTATATTTGCAGAGTTTAATAGTTATGGTATGATACACCATATTTCATGTATATATATATTTATATACACTGCTCAAAAAAATAAAGGGAACACTTAAACAACAGAATATAACTCCAAGTAAATCAAACTTCTGTGAAATCAAACTGTCCACTTAGGAAGCAACACTGATTGACAATCAATTTCACATGCTGTTGTGCAAATGGAGTAGACAATAGATGAAAATTATTGGCAATTATCAAGACACACTCAATAAAGGAGTTGTTCTGCAGGTGGGGACCACAGACCAGATCTCAGTACCAATGCTTTCTGGGTGATGTTTTGGTCACTTTTGAATGTTGGTTGTGCTTTCACATTCGTGGTAGCATGAGACAGACTCTGCAACCCACAGAAGTTTCTCAGGTAGTGCAGCTCATCCAGGATGGCACATCAATGCGAGCTGTGGCAAGAAGGTTTTCTATGTCTGTCAGTGTAGTGTCCAGAGGCAGGAGGCGCTACCAGGAGACAGGCCAGTACACCAGGAGATGTGGAAGGGGCCGTAGGAGGGCAACAACCCAGAAGCAGGACCGCTACCTCCGCCTTTTTTAAGGAGGAACAGGAGGAGCACTGCCAGAGCCCTGCAAAATGACCTCCAGCAGGCCACAAATGTGCATGTGTCTACACAAACGGGTAGAAACTGACTCCATGAGGGTGGTATGAGGGCTTGACAGCCACAGATGGGGGTTGTGCTCACAGCCCAACACCGTGCAGGATGCTTGGCATTTGCCACAGAACACCAGGATTGGCAAAGTCGCCACTGGCACCTTGTGCTCTTCACAGATGAAAGCAGGTTCACACTGAGCACATGTGACAGACGTGATAGAGTCTGGAGACGCCATGGAGAGCGATCTGCTGCCTGCAACATCCTTCAGCATGACCGGTTTGGCAATAGATCAGTAATGGTGTGGGGTGGCATTTCTTTGGAGGGCCGCACAGCCCTCCATATGCTCGCCAGAAGTAGCCTGACTGCCATTAGGTACCGAGATGAGATCCTCAGACCCCTTGTGAGACCATATGCTGGTGCGGTTGGTCCTGGGTTTCTCCTAATGCAGGACAATGACAGACCTCATGTGGCTGGAGTGTGTCAGCAGTTCCTGCAAGATGAAGACATTGAAGCTATGGACTGGCCCGCCCATTCCCCAGACCTGAATCCGATTGAGCACATTTGGGACATCATGTCTCGCTCCATCCACCAACGTCACGTTGCCCCACAGACTGTCCAGGAGTTGGCGGATGCTTTAGTCCAGGTCTGGGAAGAGATCCTACAGGAGACCATTCACAACCTCATCAGGAGCTTGACCAGGCATTGTAGGGCAGTAATACAGGAACGTGGAGGCCACACACAATACTGAGCCTCATTTTGACTTCTTTTAAGGACATTACATCAAAGTTGGATCAGCCTGTAGTGTGTTTTTCCACTTTAATTTTGGTGGCGACTCCAAATCCAGGCTTCCATTGGTTAATAAATTTGATTTCCATTGATGATTTTTGTGTGATTGTGTTGTCAGCACATGCAACTTTGTACAGAACAAAGTATTCAATGAGAATATTTCATTAAGTCAGATCTAGGATGTGTTATTTAAGTGTTCCCTTTATTTTTTTGAGCAGTGTGGATATGTATGTATATATATATATATATATATATATATATATATATATATATATATATATATATATACAGCACAGACCAAAAGTTTGGACACACCTTCTCATTTAAAGATTTTTCTGCATTTTCATGACTTTGAAAATTGTACATTCACACTGAAGGCATCAAAACGTGAAACAACTGAAAATATGTCTTATATTCTAGGCTCTTCAAAGTAGCCACCTTTTGCTTTGCACACTCTTGGCATTCACTTGATGAGCTTCAAGAGATAGTCACCGGAAATGGTCTTCCAACAATCTTGAAGGAGTTCCCTGAGATGCTTAGCACTTGTTGGCCCTTTTGCCTTCACTCTGCGGTCCAGCTCACCCCAAACCATCTCAATTGGGTTCAAGTCTGGTGACTGTGGAGGCCTTGTCATCTGGCGTAGCACCACATCGCTCTCCTTCTTGGTCAAATAGCCCTTACACAGCCTGGAGGTGTGTTTGGGGTCATTGTCCTGTTGAAAAATAAATGATGGTCCAACTAAACGCAAACCGGATGGAATAGCATGCCGCTGCAAGATGCTGTGGTAGCCATGCTGGTTCAGTATGCCTTCAATTTTGAATAAATCCCCAACAGTGTCACCAGCAAAGCACCCCCACACCATCACACCTCCTCCTCCATGCTTCACGGTGGGAACCAGGCATGTAGAGTCCATCCGTTCACCTTTTGTGCGTCGCACAAAGACACGGTGGTTGGAACCAAAGATCTCAAATTTGGACTCATCAGACCAAAGCACAGATTTCCACTGGTCTAATGTCCATTTCTTGTGTTCTTTAGCCCAAACAAGTCTCTTCTGCTTGTTGCCTGTCCTTAGCAGTGGTTTCCTAACAGCTATTTTACCATGAAGGCCTGCTGCACAAAGTCTCCTCTTAACAGTTGTGGAAGAGATGTGTCTGCTGCTAGAACTCTGTGTGGCATTGACCTGGTCTCTCGGATAAACTTATCCTCAGAAGCAGAGGTGACTCTTGGTCTTCCTTTCCTGGGACGGTCCTCATGTGAGCCAGTTTCTTTGTAGCATTTGGTGGTTTTTACAACTGCACTTGCGGACACATTCAAAGTTTGCCCAATTTTTCAGACTGACTGACCTTCATTTCTTAAAGTGATGGCCACTCGTTTTTCTTTACTTAGCTGCTTTTTTCTTGCCATAATACAAATTCTAACAGTCTATTCAGTAGGACAATCAGCTGTGTATCCACCTGACTTCTGCACAACACAACTGATGGTCCCAACCCCATTTATAAGGCAAGAAATCCCACTTATTAAACCTGACAGGGCACACCTGTGAAGTGAAAACCATTTCCGGTGACTACCTCTTGAAGCTCATCAAGAGAATGCCAAGAGTGTGCAAAGCAGTTATCAAAGCAAAAGGTGGCTACTTTGAAGAACCTAGAATATAAGACATATTTTCAGTTGTTTCACACTTTTCTGTTAAGTGTTAATTCATAGTGTTGATGCCTTCAGTGTGAATGTACAATTTTCATAGTCATGAAAATACAGAAAAAATTTAAATGAGAGGGTGTGTCCAAACTTTTGGTCTGTACTGTATATATATATATATATATATATATATATATATATACACACAGGGTGGGCCATTTATATGGATATACCTAAATTAAATGGGAATGGTTGGTGATATCAACTTTCTGTTTGTGGCACATTAGTATATGGGAGGGGGAAAACTTTTCCAGATGGGTGATGACCATGGCTGCCATTTTGAAATTGGCCATTTTGGATCCAACTTTATTTTTTTCAATGGGAAGAGGGTCATGTGACACATAAAACTTATTGAAAATTTCATAAGAAAAACAATGCCAAAAGGAAGAACCAGGTGATGGCGCTGTCTTTGAAACCAAGTTGGATCAAGGTGCAGGAACTTCAGGTTGCTCGTAAGTAGAAGAAATTTTTTTTTTTTTATTATTATTCACACTAATATAAAACAATAAAACCTATATAAACAATGCATTTCGGCTGTTTACAGCCTTCTTCAGGTGTCAGGTGTCAAAAAAAAAAAATTCTTTTACTTACGAGCAACCTGAAGTTCCTGCAACTTGATCCCACTTGGTGGCAAAGACAGCGCCATCACCTGGTTCTTCCTTTTGGCATCCTCATTGCGGGATGCTCCTGTCCCAGGATTCAATCCCACCTCACCAGGTCGGCCACAGTCTTTTGCAAATTCATCCATACTACAAGTGGGAGTTGTGCCTCGGCTTGCACAACCGCATCAGGTGAGCAATTTCCTATAAATACTCACCCTTTTAATTGATCAAATCTTACTATGCTTAGATAGTGCCACGTTTTTTCTCCTTTAGGAAATCTATTATCGTTCATAAGAAAAACAATGGTGTGCTTGGTTTTAATGTAACTTTATTCTTTCATGAGTTTTTTACAAGTTTATGACCACTTATAAAATGTGTTCAAAATGCTGCCCATTGTGTTGGATTGTCAATGCAACCCTCTTCTCCCACTCTTGACACACTGATAGTAACACCGCAGAAGAAATGCTAGCACAGGCTTCCAGTATCCGTTGTTTCAGATGCTGCACATCTCGTATATTCACAGCACAGACAATTGCCTTCAGATGACCCCAAAGATAAAAGTCTAAGGGGGTCAGATTGGGAGACCTTGATGGCCATTCAACTGGCCCACGACGACCAATCCACTTTCCAGGAAACTGTTCATAGAGGAATGCTCGGACCTGACACCCATAATGTGGTGGTGCACCATCTTGTTGGAAAAACTCAGGGAGCGTGCCATCTTCAGTGTATAAAGAGGACAACACATCATCATGTAGCAATTTCAGATATCCAGTGGCATTGAGGTTTCCATTGATGAAGAATGACCCCACTATCTTTGTACCCCATATACCACACCATACCATCAAGATACGAGATGTGCAGCATCTGTAACAACGGATACTGGAAGCCTGTGCTAGCATTTCTTCTGCGGTGTTGCTATCAGTGTATCAAGAGTGGGAGAAGAGGCTTGCATTGGCAATCCAACACAATGGGCAGCACTTTGAATACATTTTATAAGTGGTCATAAACTTGTAAAAAACTCATGAAAGAGTTATGTTAAAACCAAGCACACCATTGTTTTTCTTATGAAATTCTCAATAAGTTTGATGTGTCACACGACCCTCTACCCATTGAAAAAAATAAAGTTGGATCCAAAATGGCCAACTTCAAAATGGCCGCCATGGTCACCACCCATCTGGAAAAGTTTTCCCCCTCCCATATATTAACCCCCCACAAATAGGAAGTGGATATCACCAACCATTCCCATTTAATTTAGGTGTATCCATATAAATGGCCCACCCTGTATATATATACAGTACAGACCAAAAGTTAGGACACACCTTCTCATTTAAAAATTTTTCTGTATTTTCTTGACTATGAAAATTGTACATTCACACTGAAGGCATCAAAACTATGAATTAACACATGTGGAATTATATAGTTAACAAAAAAGTGTGAAACAACTGAAAATAGGTCTTATATTCTAGGTTCTTCAAAGTAGCCACCTTTTGATTTGATGACTGTTTTGCACACTCTTGGCATTCTCTTGATGAGCTTCAAGAGGTAGTCACCGGAAATGGTCTTCCAACAATCTTGAAGGTGTTCCCAGAGATGCTTAGCACTTGTTGGCCCTTTTGCCTTCACTCTGCGATCCAGCTCACCCCAAACCATCTCGATTGGGTTCAAGTCTGGTGACTGTGGAGGCCAGGTTATCTGGTGTAGCACCCCATCACTCTCCTTCTTGGTCAAATAGCCCTTACACAGCCTGGAGGTGTGTTTGGGGTCATTGTCCTGTTGAAAAATAAATGATGGTCCAGCTAAACGCAAACCGGATGGAATAGCATGCCGCTGCAAGATGCTGTGGTAGCCATGCTGGTTCAGTATGCCTTTAATTTTGAATAAATCCCTAACAGTGTCACCAGCAAAGCACCCCCACACCATCACACCTCCTCCTCCATGCTTCACAGTGGGAACCAGGCATGTAGAGTCCATCCGTTCACCTTTTCTGCGTTGCACAAAGACACGGTGGTTGGAACCAAAGATCTCAAATTTGGACTCATCAGACAAAAGCACAGATTTCCACTGGTCTAATGTCCATTCCTTGGGTTCTTTAGCCCAAACAAGTCTCTTCTGCTTGTTGCCTGTCCTTAGCAGTGGTTTCCTAGCAGCTATTTTACCATGAAGGCCTGCTGCACAAAGTCTCCTCTTAACAGTTGTTGTAGAGATGTGTCTGCTGCTAGAACTCTGTGTGGCATTGAATCATAGAATCATAGAATCATAGAATGGTAGAGTTGGAGGGGACCTCCTGGGTCATCTGGTCCAACCCCCTGCTCAAAGCAGGATTCACTAAATCATCTCAGACAGATGTCTGTCCAGCCTCTGTTTGAAGACGTCCATTGAAGGGGAACTCACCACCTCTCGTGGCAGCCTGTTCCACTCATTAATCACCCTAACTGTCAAAAAGTTTTTTCTAATATCTAATCTGTGTCTCCTCCCATTTAGTTTCATCCCATTGCTTCTAGTCTTTCCTTGTGCAAATGAGAATAAAGATGATCCTTCTACAATGTGACAGCCCTTGACATATTTGTAGACAGCTATTAAGTCTCCTCTCAGTCTTCTTTTTTGCAAGCTAAACATTCCCAAATCCTGCAACCGTTCCTCATAGGACATGGTTTGCAGACCAGTCACCATTCTGGTCGCTCTTCTCTGAACTTGCTCCAGTTTGTCTATGTCTTTTTTAAAATGTGGTGCCCAAAACTGTACACAGTATTCCAGATGAGGTCTGACCAAAGAGGAGTAAAGACCGATAATGACTTCACGTGATCTAGACTGTATGCTTCTGTTAATACATCCCAGAATTGTATTTGCCTTTTTTGCTGCTGCATCACACTGTTGACTCATGTTCAGTCTATGATCTATTAGTATACCTAAGTCTTTTTCACATGTACTGTTGCTTAGCTCTATTCCTCCCATTCTGTATATGCTTTTTTCATTTTTATTGCCCAGATGTAGTACTTTGCATTTTTCCCTGTTAAAAACCATTCTGTTGGTTGCTGCCCACTGCTCCAGTTTATTTAGGTCTTTTTGAATCTTCCCTCTCTCTTCTCTAGTATTAGCTATCCCTCCTAGCTTTGTGTCATCAGCAAATTTAATCAGTTTACCCTCAATTCCTTCATCTAAATCATTGATAAAGATGTTGAACAATACAGGTCCCAGGACGGAGCCCTGTGGTACCCCACTTGAGACATTCATCCAGCTGGATGTGAAGCCATTTACAACCACCCTTTGAGTCCGATCACTAAGCCAGTTATGAATCCACCTAACAGTTGCCTGGTCCATTGCATACTTGGTCATTTTTTCAATAAGGATGGTGTGAGATACTTTGTCAAATGCTTTGCTGAAGTCAAGATATACTATATCTACAGCATTTCCCTGATCCACCCAGTCAGTGATTCTGTCATAGAAGGAAATTAAGTTAGTCTGACATGACTTGTTAGTTACAAACCCATGCTGACTCTGGTTAATCACTTCATTCTTATCCAGGTACTTACATACATGTTGTTTAATAATTTGTTCAAAGATCTTTCCTGGTATAGAAGTCAGACTCACCGGCCTATAGTTCCCTGGGTCCACCTTCTTCCCCTTTTTGAAGATAGGAACAACATTTGCTCTTCTCCAGTCTTCTGGGACTTCTCCTGTTCTCCAAGAATTTTCAAAGATTATGGAGAGTGGTTCTAAAATTTCTTCTACGATCTCCTTCAGTACTCTGGGGTGTAATTCATCTGGACCTGGAGACTTGAACTCATTTATGTTAGCTAAATATTCCCTCACAATCTTTCTGTTTACAGATAACTTGGATTCCTCTATTCCTTTAAAAGGACAGTGAAGATTAGTTGATGTTACATTTTCTTTCTGAGAGAAAACAGATGCAAATTAGGAGTTAAAAAGTTCGGCCTTCTCAACATCCTCTCTTACCATTTCTCCATTTTCATCCTGTAAAAATCAAATAGCATCTTTGACTTTTCTTTTACTTTTGACATACCCCCAAAATCCTTTTTTATTGCTTTTGACATCTCTTGCAAGCCTTAATTCATTGTCAGCTTTAGCTAACCTGATACGTGCCCTGCAGGATCTGCAGACTGCATTATAATCTTCTTTAGATATGCCTCCCTCTTTCCATTTAATAAACATTTCTTTCTTTCTTTTTAGCATGTGTTTAAGTTCTGTGTTCATCCATCCTGGTTTCCTTAAATGCTTCTCATTCTTCTTACTTTTCGGGATTGTTAACGATTGTGCTTTGAGAATCTCATTTTTAAAAATTTCCCATCCTTCCTGGACATTTTTGTCCTTAAGGACATCCAGCCATTGGATCCCTCCTATTCTCTTTCTGAGTCTCTTAAAATCTGCCTTTCTAAAATCTAACCTTGAAGTTTGAGTCTTCACATGTCTTCCTCCTCTAGTTATCCAAAATTCTATAATAGCATGATCGCTGCCTCCTAGGGTCCCAGCCACCTTTACCTCCTCAACCATTTCCTCCCTGTTTATAAGGATTAGATCCAAAGTAGCAGATCCCCTTGTTTTCTCCCCTACCTTTTGGAAGATAAAGTTGTCAGCAAGAGAGGATAAGAATTTGCTTGACCTGTTAGTTTTACTTGAGAGAGATTCCCAACAAATGTCTGGATAGTTGAAATCTCCCATGACCACTACGTCATATTTTTTGGAGAACTTGGTCATTTGATACATAAAGAGTTCATCCATATCTTCAGCTTGCCCAGGTGGCCTGTAGTAAATGCCTACAATGGTGTCCTTTCCGTTGTTCTCTCCTTGTATTCTTACCCAAACAGTTTCCACAGAACTCCTAGTCTCTGAAGCTTCAATCTCTGTGCAGATATACGCTTTTCTAACATACAATGCGACACCTCCTCCTCGTTTATCAAGTCTGTTTCTTGCAAATAAGTTGTATCCTTTTAGCCTTGTATTCCAATCATGTGTATCGTCCCACCAAGTTTCAGTGATTCCAATGACATCATATTCCTTTTCCTGCATTAGTAGTTCTAATTCTCCTTGTTTGTTGCCCATGCTTTGTGCATTTGTATAAAAACATTTTAGTTTGTGATTGGTTTCTCTTCCTCCCATATTTTTATTATTTAAATTGTTTTGTCTTTGTTCTTTCTTTCCACTTCCAGTAGCAGAGATCTCAATAGTATTTGTCAGCTGTATGGCTTTTTCTGGCCTTTTGCTTCCCTTCCCACATTGTTCTAGTTTAAAGCTCTCCTGATGAGTGTAGCAAGGCGACTTCCAAATACACGTTTTCCAGTCTTCGTTGACCTGGTCTCTAATCTGATCTGCTGTTAACCTGCGATTTCTGAGGCTGGTATCTCGGATAAACTTATCCTCAGAAGCAGAGGTGACTCTTGGTCTTCATTTCCTGGGGCAGTCCTAATGTGAGCCAGTTTCTTTGTAGCGCTTGATGGTTTTTGCAACCTAGAATATAAGACATATTTTCAGATGTTTCACACTTTTTTGTTAAGTATATAATTCCACATGTGGTTAATTCATAGTTTTGATGCCTTCAGTGTGAATGTACAATTTTCATAGTCATGAAAATACAGAAAAATCTTTAAATGAGAAGGTGTGTCCAAACCTTTGGTCTGTACTGTATATATATATATATATATATATATATATATATATATATATATATATATATATATAGTATCACAATCTGTTACATACTACAGACAATAAGATTTATAACTTCCATAACTTCTAGCCTGAGAAGTAATATTAAGGGGAACCTGTCATTAGTGTTTTAGTCACAGGGGCGTTGCCTGTGCGGCTTCAGTCACAGCTCTGTGTATAGAGGGAGGCGGCTGTAACCACACTCCCAGCACTGACTGACAGCAGAATAAGGCTCTCTATACACTGATCAGTGACTAAAACAGTGACGACGCCACACACATGACTGAAACAAGAATGCTACCAGGAGCAATAAAGTTAATTTCCTCCTGGCAGAGGGGCTCTCAGTGACGATGCCAGGCACATTCAGAACGCTATTAACCTGCAGATTAACCCCATACCTGCAGTTTAATAGCGTTTCTTCACGTGACAGGTTCCCTTTAAGTTTCTGAGTCAGATGCAAAATATGTAAACCCTCCACCACCACCTCTGAATACTATCAATAATATAGGAGTTTTCTTATGTGGCACAGATATCTTTAGACTGAGCCATGGTCCTAGTATAACGGCTTCTGCTTCAATCCTAAAGCGGTACCCCTACTCCTACCTGTGAGTGAGTGGTCATACTTCTGAACTTAGAATTAGGCTCTGCATTTTTCCAGAATATTCCTATAAACAGATTGAGCACAACTGACACGTGTACTTACGTTTTTACAACTTATATGACTGCCATGGAGACTCCATCAATAAGTCTGATCTCCTCAATATTCATAGGATGTTTCTAGACCCTACTAATTGATAAACCATAATAGATGATAATGATGCAATGTCTTAATAATGTGGATTTATCACTAAAGAAAACATCAAAATCTAGATTTATAATTTCCATTTTGGCAGCCTATTGTTTGCAACGTATTTTAACGCGTTGCCAACTTCACCAAAATCAGTAAAGCATAATAAAGTTTTGCTTGTTTAAAATGTCACTATAATTCAGTTCTCCCACTCCTTATCTGGCATCAGGCATGGAAAAACACAGGGAGCACAGCGGCCAGTACATTTACTGCAGCCACCATATGACCTGCATTATCTTAGGTCTGCCCAACTGTAACATTGCCCTTAAGTCTGTATGTTAAAACACGACATGATTTGTAATTTGTTCATTCATACATTAATATTATGGTGATTCATGTCATTAGCTGTTGTATGGCCTTCACTTACCGACAGAATTTTAACAGATGACCTTTACTAAGGTATCTTCACGATATAGTAGGCTTGGTTGTATAGAAAATGCAGTGTGCATCCATTAAGATGCCACTTTAATGAGTGCAAGATTAAAGAGACAGTCTAGAATATAGAATTAATGCTAGAACAGTTGAATACTCAAATATTGAACCAGAGTGTGAAAAAATCTAGGACAGGACCACACAACCAAGGCATCTACACAACATAAAACAGAAACTGAAAAAAGAAACCCAGAAGCATGGCTGTAAGAAGGTTAATCCAAACTCCAAAGAGAGAACTAAAGAATGCTAGGATGTCAGCAGCAGCTGATCAATAGCAGTTTTATTCCCTTGAGATGCAAGCCATCATTGTAATCTGTTTCTTAGGAACAACAGAGGTATTAGAATTCAATCTGACATGTAATGTTCATCATACAAAATGTTTATTTCTCATGCTCGAATGGTTAAATGCAAGCTTATGTACTGTACCCACTTTGCCATTATTACAAGATCTACCATGACAAAGGGTTTATACAAAAGGCCAATGTTAATGGATATTCTCTACAAGGTGGGTGCATGCCACATGAAGGTTGGAACCATAAACTTTGTTCGGCAAGTGACAGCTAAAATACAACAGATAAAGAAAAAAATACAGACAGAAAACAATAAACAGTCAAATGTAGAGTCCAGTCAAACTAGAGTAAAAGTACTAATGTATGTCAATGGGATTTTGGCAGACAATCCAGAACTTCACAACAATATTAAAGATTATCGAAAAAATTAAGTTATAGATTACCAAAATTTCCAAGGTTTTGGAAAACAGTTGATAAATATTATACAAATGATCTCTCATGGTGCCTAAAATTTTATAACTTTTCAGATATTTATTGTTCATTACGCATTTACAATCATATTTGTATGGATTCCAAAGACAATGAACTATAGTATGTTAAAGTTTACATGATTGAACACATCCTAATAATTGGATTGCAATTGGATTGAAATCTGGAATTGACAAAAGCTAGAAAAACTCCTGATGTCCTGTAAATGCAAATATACTACACATTTTGTAATATAAAACTTACCTTTAATATATCCGGTAGGTCAACGCCCAACTGCCATCCTGAAGTTGTCCCATTGGAATAATTAAAGGAATATTCCCATCTTCAAGTTTCTGTCCCAATATGTAGTAGGTGTAGTAATAATAATATTAGCTAATACCACTAGTGATGGGCGAGCACTAAAATGCTCGGGTGCTCGTTGCTCAGGTCGAGCACATTGGAATACTCGGGTGCTCGACCCGAGCAATGAGCCTAATGTAAGTCTATGGGAAAGTCAAGCATTTTTCAGGCGGCTCCCCCCGGCGGTCTGCAGAGGACCTAAAAATTGCAAAATCGATGGGAACACTGCTCAAATGACATGGGAACAGCATGGGGAAGACCCCTGGAAGCATTTCTGACTTCCAGGTCACTGCTGTGAACAATGTTGTCAGAGGTATTACGCCACTTTTATGGGCTCACAATAAAACATACAAAAACGAAACCAAAATGGATTTTCCTGGGAAATACAGTATGTGAAGGAACATCCTTTCTACGGTAATGACTTGTATATAAGGCAAAATAAATAACTAAAAACAAAAATACTCCTCCATACCTTGGGCTATGCTCACACGTAGCGTTTTTAATGCATTTTTGCACTTTTGCATTGCTTTCAACCCTGACAAATGCATTCACCGGGAAATGTTATTTTAACATTTTACAACCTTATCTGGCCATGTGGTGTGTGACACATCATCAGACACATCCTGTTTCATTTAGGAAGGAGGGACTCTGAAAATCACAAAACCTATTTTTATAGGGCCATCAGGCGGCCTTTACAATTCTTAAAGGGCCAGCAGTTGTCCTTCACTATTCTTAGAGAGCCATCAGCCGGATATGCTTTGTTGTTCCCATTACTAAAGAGTGGGTCTCCTATACTGTTATTGCATGAGTGGCAGGTCTGCCCAAAATTTGGACGCACCCCAATACCCCTTTGAAAATTTGGACACACCCCAATACCCCTTTGAAGAGACTTAGAGGAGGGCCTCCTTAAAACAATGTTCCAATTATTAGGAAGTGGGTCTCCCATACTGTTTGCCTATGCAGTGAATGCAAGGGCTGCCAAAAATTTGGACCTACTCCAATGCCCCTTGGAAAAGACGTAAAGGAGGGCCTCCTGAAAAAAAGTTCTCATTATTAGGAAGTGGGTCTCCTATTGTGTTTGCCTATGCAGTGAATGCAAGAGTTGCCAAAAATTTGGAGGCACTCCAATGACCCTTGGGAGAGACATGGAGGTCAGAGGGCCTCCTGAAAACAATGTTCCCATTATTAGGAAGTGGGTCTCCCATTGTGTTTGCCTATGCAGTGAATGCAAGGGTTGCCAAAAATTTGGAGGCACGCCAATGCACCTTGAAAGAGACGTGGAGGTCAGAGGGCCTCCTGAAAACAATGCTCCCATTATTAGGAAGTGGGTCTCCCATAGTGTTGGCCTATGTAGTAAAAGCAAGGGCTGCGTAAAATTGGGAGACACGCCAATGCCCCTTGGAAGAGATGTAGAGGGCCTCATGAAAATTTTTTCCCATTATTAGGAAGTGGGTCTCTGATAGTGTTGGCCTATGCAGTGAATGCAAGGGCGGGTCTCCTATACTTGTAATGCCATGCACTAAGTGTATGGGCTAACAAACATTTACCCCTGGAGGGTATACATGAACATACTGTATAACAAAAAAATTTACGGGCATCATAAACACCCTTTAAAAAAATTATGTGGGTGTTGCATCACGGACCACGGTCACCCTGGGGATATGGTGGTGGAGGATGAGGATCAGGAGGAGGAGGACAAGAGGAAATAGCCAAAATCAGGAAGCGTATACCCATGTGTTGGTGTGAAAAGATGCATGGGAATACACCTCCCAAAAAAGACACTGGATTTGAGTTTTATGTTACGCTCTGCTATCATTCGGTGGTGTTGAGAAGTCTGGCCCAATGCAGCCCTTGTTTATTTTTATAAGAGTCAGCCTGTCTGCATTTTCAATTGACAGGTGGATGCACTTATCAGTTATAATTCCACCAGCGGCACTAAAAACCCACTCTGATAAAACGTTAGCAGCAGGGCAGGCAAGGACCTCCAAGGTGTAGAGAGCCAGTTCATTCCACGTGTCCAGCTTGGATACCCAATAATTATAAGGCACAGAGGAATTACGGATGGCATTGGTATGGTCGGCAAGGTACTCCGTCAGCATCTTCCGAAACTTTGCACTCCTTGTGAGAGTACCCCGCGCCTCAGGGCCTGTGTGATGGGAGGGGCTGAGAAAACTCTCCCAGAACTTTGACAGTGTTGCACTGCCTCTGCTGGATTGGAGTTGTGTCTCTCTCGCCTGTACTCCTTGGTTGTCCAACGAACTGTGACCTCTGCCACCAGCGTTTTCAGATGGGAATTTTTTTAATAGTTCTGCAACATGGGCCTTCTAGTACTGCCCCATTTTTGTAGACCTGTCCACCTCAGGAATAAGAGATAGAAAGTTCTCCTTTTAGCGTGGGTCTAGAAGTGTCACCAACCAGTAATGACTGTCACCTAAAATTTTGAGAATGCGAGGGTCACGGGAAAGGCAGCTTAACATATACTCAGCCATGCGTGCCTGACTGCTAACAGGCAAGACTCACCAAGAGGACGACTGACCATGCTCTCCTCCTCCCCCTCCTCCCTGTCCTCAGGCCATCCACGCTGAACAGACAGGATGACAGTTGTGCAGGTAGTACCATCTATAGTGCATGATACTAGCTATTCTTCCTCTTCCTCCTCCTCCTCTTCCACATTGTCACCCAATCCACGTTGGGATGAGATGAGGCTGGGCTGTGTGTAATCACCCTGTATGGTTCCTTTCTCCATCTCATTGTGCTCTGCCTGCAATGCGTCTTCTTTGATTGTGAGCAGAGAGCGTTTCAGAAGACAGAGAAGTGGGATGGTGATGCTAATTATGGCATCATCGCTGCTCACTATCTTGGTGGAGTCCTCAAAGTTTTGGAGGATGATACATATGTCTGACATCCATGTCCACTCCTGAGGTCTTATGTGTGGAGTCTGAACTGAATACCGACGGCCTTGTTGATGCTGGTACTCAACAACTGCCCTCTTCTGCTCACAAATCCTTCCCAACATCTGCAGTATAGAGTTCCAACACGTGGGGACATCACACACCAGTCGATGAGCCGGAAGCTGTGAACACTGTTGAAGCACGGCAAGAGCGGCGGAAGCTGTAGCTGACTTTCTAAAATGTTCACACAGGTGGCTTACTTTGACAAGCAGATCCGGCAGGTCCTGGTAGGTTTTGTGAAACAGCTGAACCACGAGGTTAAGCACATGGGCCAGCCATGGTACCTGTGTGAGCTCGCCTCACTTCAGAGCCGCCACCAGGTTCCAGCCATTGTCACACACGACCATGCCTGGCTGTAGGTTCAGCGGTGTCAGCCACAAAGAAGAGGAGGCTGAGGAGGATGAGGTGCAGGAGCTGTAGACTGTGGGGGAAACACTGACTTACCTAGGGCCCGCAATCCTCAGCGTCGGGAACATGTGTTCTATCCCAAGGTCCAACTGGGTCCCGGCTTCCACTATGTTAACCCAGTGTGCCGTCAGCGAGATGTACCGTTCCTGCCCACAAGCACTTGTCCACGTGTCCGTAGTTAGGTGGACTTTCCCAGTAATTGCATTGTTGAGGGCACGGCTAATGTTGTGGGATACATGATTGTGTAATGAGAGGATGGCGTGCCTGAAGAAATAGTGGCGGCTGGGGACCAAGTACCGAGGGACGGCCGCCGCCATCAGGTTTTGGAAAGCTTCAGTCTCCACGAGCCTAAAAGGTAACATTTTGAGTGCAAGCAGTCGCGAAATGTGGGAATTTAGTAGTGTGGCCTGTGGGGCATTGGCTGCATATTTGCACTTGCATTCCAAGGACTGGGGTATGGGCAACTGAACGCTGCGCTGGGACAAGGACGTGCTTGCTGATGGTGCTAGTTGAGAGTGTGCAACGACAGGTGCAGGGCAGGAGGCATCTTCGTATGCACTATGAACAGGGGATTGGCTTGCACGCACAACAGTGGAAGAAGCAGTGGTGGCACCCGCAGACACTGTTCCTGGACCATGGGGTTCGGCCCACAAAGTCGGGTGCTTTGCTGCCATGTGCCTGATCATGCTGGTGGTGGTCAGGCTGGTCGTTTTGCCACCCCTGCTGATGCTGGCCTGGCAGGTGGTGCAAATGGCCTTTTTGGGATTATCTTACAGAGTCTTAAAAAAAACAACCAGATTCGGGAAGACCTAACAGTTGTACTGGCAACTTCCGTCATGTTGGTGTTACGGGGAACGGTTGCCCGCCTTCTGTTTGCGGCCACCACACTACTTCTTCCTGCCTGTTGGGGTGCTCTTCCTCCCTCCCCCTGTGTGCTGCTGTTCTCGTTCTGCATGTCCTTCTGCCAGATTGGGTCAGTTACTATATCATCCACCATCTCGTCTTCCACTTCCGCACCCTGGTCCTCCTCCTGACTTTCTGGCAATTGTGTCTCATCATTGTCCACCTCTTGTGCCGCTTTCCCACCGTCGCCTTTGTATGACCGTGGCTGCTCGAATCTATAAATGGAAAAGTGAACAGCTGTTCGGACTGTCCAAGTGAGGGATCAGTTGTCTCTGGGCACTAGGCATGGTGGGAGGAAGGAGGATCAGGGTGAGGAATATGCGGTCCAGACTTACGGCTACTGAGACTTGACCGTGTGGTGGTGGTGGTGGTGGCAAAGTGACAGGAAGCATTATCCGCTATCCAACCAACAACCTTTTGACACTGCTCTGGGTTCAATAGTGAGGGCTCCAGTTCCCTAGTAATTGGGACAGGAAGGTCGGGCGAGAAGATGTGGGTGTTTGTTGTGGCACAATTTAAGCTTGCCCACAGCATCGGCCTCTACATGCACCATCACCATCACGTCCAGTTCCCCGTCCCCTGCCATGCGCCACACGCCTTGCCCATTTTAAATGGAGGACAATATCTTCCATGCTCACTACAAATGGCAGAATTTGGAGCGAACTTATATGTGATTCGTGTGACGGACAAACCACAGTTTTAAATAGCTGGATTTTTAGCGCTGTAATATGGAAAGGACCTGGCTGTATTCTGCAGTGCCAGCAAGCAAATGGCACAGAAAAACGGTGTTCTCTGGATTGCTTTTTAAGCAAATAGTCATTATTAAGATAAAAAAAAAATATTCCTGGCCCCTGATACCTGGGGCTATTTCTACAAATATCTGTAAAATCACCAGCAGACAAAACTGGAATGGACCCTCTTGCTATATGCACTGCAGTCTGCTATATACCCTTCCTGCCTAGCACTGATACTTCTGCAGCTGGATTAGTCCTGAGAAGGACTGTTAGTTGAGATGGATATGTAGAGAATCTTGTGGAATACCTACACTAACTAATAAACAACAAAATCTCTCCCTAGCTCAGCAGCACCTCTCCCTACACTGCCTGATTGCGGAGTAGACTGTGACGTGCACAGCGGGGCCAGGTCTGATATAGACCTGATGACGCTGTGCGGCCAGCCAATCACTGTAATGCCACAACCAACATGGCTGCAGCATTACAGTGTGTGGCAGACAATCCCTGCATGTTGATTGGTGCTTTAAAGAGCGCCAAACATGCAGGGAGGGGACCCAAGCATCTGCCCGAGCATCTCGGAAGTACTCGGTGAGCTCCGAGCATCTCGAGTACTGAGATGCTCGGGCGAGCACTGAGTACTTGCGAGTATGCTCGCTCATCACTAAATACCACCAATTAGAAATGTAGTATAGTTTTTCTGATTCGCTATGTCTCTTTCCTCATGTGCAGGCATTGCAGGACCTTAGGTATCCATGGTTATGACCATTAGCAACTAGCTAACTTTCACTGTATCAGTGGTCGTTACTATGGATACCTAAGGTCCTGCAATGCCTGCACATGAGGAAAGAGACATAGCGAATCAGAAAAACTATACTACATTTCTAATTGGAGGAATTTGTTAATATTATTACACCTACTATATATTGGGATAAGATCTTTGAGATGGGAGTACCCTTTTAAGCCTAGATTCCACAACATGCAATTCAAAGCACTGTTACATAACATTACCTTGGCAGTCAATATTTGAGGGAATCTCTGGGTAAGTTTTAGAGCTTTCCTATGCAACCAATAGTTTAGTTTTACTGGATCATCTTACAATTGGCCTTATTTAAAGTGAGTTTACTATAGTACATGCTTGACCATAAAAGCCAGACTATTGACAGGCTCAGCCAATAGTCTAATGTGCATGGGAGCCTTCCAACCCTCCCCCAACATGGTTGTCATGGGAGATAAGGATGAGTTCTGACTGCCCATGGTTTTGTTCCCGGACAGATAAGGAACCTTTCATAAACTCTCTTATAGAGAACATAGGAGTGCTTGGAAGAAGTGAGTGCTCTTGTGTATCGTGAAGTTGTTACAGATAACTGCTTTCCAAATGATCAACCATATCCTTGTTAGCCCAACAGCTATCTGTTATGTATGGGGGCCTTTACAGTAAGCAGACTTTGTCACCTTTATCTCCCAATCACAGCTAAATTTTATTTTACCAGAGCAGATTAATAAATTAACGAGGCCCATTGTATCCTAACTGCCAGTCAAGTGGTAATCTCACTAAAGGGCTTGAGTGTACCCAATATGCTGTTTGGAATTAAATAAAGAATTAAGCCTATATACAAAAAGGCCAATTCATAGACACACAGATTTATTTTGCTGGTTAGTTTCCAGACCTTCCTATTCACCCAAAAATCAAAAAAAGTGATTACATACAGAAAAGGTGGAACACAGGATTTGTGATTGACACCTATCATTGTTGCAAACATTAAGGAGGAGATTATGAGAAAGCTGTGGAAAACAATGCAGAAATCATCCCAGCAATGTATTTAAGCAGGTCAGCTTGTCAACATGTACTGACATTGCTTTGCCTGAAGCCAGTCCAAGTGTAAGTTGCGCAAGAGTTAAAAGAAGGTGCAAACAGAAGCATGTGATGTATTTCAGTTTGCTACTGGGTATGATTGTAGACGACCATTTGGACCCATTGCAATATGTCATGTCTGATAAAGTGTGGTGGTATTTAACTAGGTGTTTTAATTCACTAAAAAATGGTTACTGGCAAAAAGAGAATTTACATGAGTGGCACCAACATTCAAAATTAGGGTTTGATACACAGCTATGACATTCATAGAAGAATATACTGTGAACAAAGTATTGTGACCTCCATGGTCATCAAACTTAGCGGTATCAAACTTTTATCTCAGGTTACTTGAAAATTAAGGTTTAGGCTCTGGTAGTCCTGAACATAAAACAGACGACTTACAACATCTCCTGTCCCTGATAAGTACATTATTTTTCCATTATACATTATCTTACACAAACCACACAAGCCCAACCCTGTTGAATATTCAGTATAAAGTCTCCGGTTGGCAATGTGACACTTCTAGTCCACTGAGAGAGCCACACTGATTAACATACAGCGTACACTCTTACTTCTCCCTCCTAATGGAAGTTTGGAGGGGGCGCATCATATTTTCTTTAAACAAGCAAACAGGGCAGTTAAATGTAAGGACAATAGTTAAATCAGTTGTGCAAGCTGCTAAAAACTACAAATTGATATTAGAATAAACCAGTGCTGACCGTGCTGGAACATGGTCTGATCATACCACATCTCCTGGGCAGGAGAGGAAGCAAAAAAGTATACAGAGATTACAGCATGGGATCACAAATAATTCTTTCTCTGAAGTTAAACATTGTTTAAAAATCAAGCAGGGAAATGTATACCCTCTTTTGTGTCCTCCCCTGCCCAAGAGATGATTTATGATCAGAAAATGTTCCTGCATGGTCAGACACAGCCATTACACAGAACACAGCAGGGGCACATTTATAAGATTATCTCAGCACAGGAATATTTTATTTAAATACATCAAATTGTGGAAATTATTATTATTCCAAGATCTATTGATTAAAATGAACTTTTGTTCATGGGGAAACCCCTTTAAGAAGAGTTCAGTTCTGCTTTTCTCATGACAGAAGCGCAGCAGCAGCCCAATATGTGAACGTTGTCATGGACATTATGAAAACATCTTTCCTGAATTAAAATACAAAGCACAAGTCAAAATATCTGACTTTTGGCAGTAAACATTAGACTTTTCAAATCAACTAAGTATAGCTTTCATTTGCAGGGATTTCTGAGGAGTGTGACACTGGCATACTTGTCTTGCCATGTTTTGTTCATGTCTTCTGTTAAAATGGTTCAGTCTTCAGTAAACATCCACAAGTCAGTAAGAATATTATGCTTGACATACAACACTGCTTAAATCAATGTTTAAGGGGGTTGTCCAAAGACAAAACAACATTATCTTGTTTACAAATATGATTTAATACACACGTGGTCAAAATTGTTGGTACCCCTCGTTTAATGAAAGAAAAACCCACAATGGTCACAGAAATATCTTGAATCTGACAAAAGTAATAAATTAAAAATCTATGAAAATGAACAAATGAAAGTCAGTCATTGCTTTTCATCCCTGCTTCCACAGAATTTTTTAAAAAATTAAACTCATGAAATAGGCCTGGACAGAAATGATGGTACTCTTAACTTAATATTTTGTTGAACAACCTTTTGAGGCAATCACTGCAATCAAACGATTCCTGTAACTGTCAATGAGACTTCTGTACCTCTCGACAGGTATTTTGGCCCACTCCTCATGAGCAAACTACTCCAGGTGTCTCGTGTTTGAAGGTTGCCTTTTCCAGACGGCACGTTTCAGCTCTTTCCAAAGATGTTCAATAGGATTTAGGTCAGGGCTCATAGAAGGCCACTTCAGAATAGTCCAATGTTTTCCTCTTAGCCATTCTGGGTGTTTTTAGCTGTGTGTTTTGGGTCATTATCCTATTGCAAGACCCATGACCTGCGACTGAAACCAAGTTTTCTGACACTGGGCAGAACATTTCTCTCTACAATCCCTTGATAGTCTTGAGATTTCATTGTATCCTGCAAAGATTCAAGACACCCTGTGCCAGATGCAGCAAAGCAGCCCCAGAACATAACAGAGCCTCCTCCATGTTTCACAGTAGGGACAGTGTTCTTTACTTGATATGCTTCATTTTTCCGTCTATGAACATAGAGCTGATGTGGCTTGCCAAAAACTTCCAATTTTGTCTCATCTGTTCATAGGACATTCTCCCAGAAAATTTGTGGCTTGTCAACATGTAGTTTGGCAAATTCCGGTCTGGCTTTTTTATGATTTTTTTTCAACAATGGTGTTCTCCTTGGTCGTCTCCCATGAAGTCCACTTTGGATAAAAAAATGCCGGATGGTGCAATCTGACACTGATGTTCCTTGAGCTTGAAGTTCACCTTTAATCTCTTTAGAAGTTATCCTGGGCTCTTTTGTTACCATTCGTATTATCCGTCTCTTTGATTTGTCATAAATTTTCCTCCTGCAGCCACATCCAGGGAGGTTGGCTACAGTCCCATTGATCTTAAATTTCTGAATAATATGTACAACTGTAGTCACAGGAACATCAAGCTGCTTGGAGATGGTCTTATAACCTTTACCTTTAACATGCCAATGTCTATAATTTTCTTTCTAATCTCCTGAGACAACTCTTTCCTTTGCTTCCTCTGGTCCATGTTGAGTGTGGCACATACCATGTCACCAAACAACACAGTGAGTATCTGTAGCCCTATATACAGGCCCACTGACTGATTACAAGATTGTAGACACCTGTTTATGCTAATTAGTGGACACAACTTGATTAAACATATCCTTTTGTCACATTATTTTCAAGGCTACCATCATTTCTGTCCAGGCCTATTTCATGAGTTTAATTTTTTTAAAAATTCTGTGGAAGCAGTGTTGAAAAGCAATGTATGACTCTCATTTGTTCATTTTCATAGATTTTTAATTTATTATTACCTTTGTCAGATTCAAGTTATTTCTGTGACCATTGTGGGTTTTTATTTCATTAAACAATGGGTACCAACAATTTTGACCACGTATCTAAGACTTACTAATATAGTCTAGTTATAAAAGCTGCAGCTTTCTAACAATATGAGCACCATTCCCAAGATCCCGTAACCTTCTACTTTACCTTTGACACAGAAGGGAACTTCGTCCCCTCCATGTGTTGATACAGGACCAGTGACGTGATGAAGGGACTGACTGTCTGCCTCAATCCAATACCTAAGCCAGCTCCCGTCTCCATCATGGTATATTCAGAAACAGATGAAGGGGCTGGCTGAGCTATTGATCTGAACCGAACAGCCGACACCTTTCATGCAAAATCACCGATTACGTGCCAACACAAGGAGTGAAAATAATCTTTCTTTAAAACCAATCTGGAAGTGGGTTTTCTGGGACCACAGAATCAATGCAGATTGGGGAAAAAGTATAGCTTTCATCAATGCACTTTATTAGTATGTTCTATTAAATAATATTTGTACAGCAAAAAAATAACATTTTTATATCCCTGGCTGAGGAGGCATTATATTACCAAGCACAATGCCAAATATCAGATTGAATCGTGTAGAGAGACAAATCACTCTTCTATCTCTGGCAGTCTGATGGATGAGTTGAGGTTTGGCGAATGCCAGGAAAATGTTACATCCCTGACTGCATTGTGCCAACTGTAAAGTTTGGTGGAGCAGAGATAATGCTGCAGGGTTGATTTTTCAGGGGTTAGCCTGGGCCCCTTAACACCAGTGAGGAGAAATCTTAATGCTTCAACATACCAAGACATTTGGTCAATTGTATGCTTCCAACTTTGTGAGAACAGTTTGGGGGAGGCTCTTTTCTGTGCCACCATGACTGTGCCCCAGTGCACAAAGCAAGGTCCATAAGGGCATGGTTGGGCAAATTTGGTGTAGAAGAACTTGACTGGACCTCACAGACCCCTGACTCACCCCGATCGAGCACCTCTGTAATGAACTCAAATGAAGATTGTGAGCCTGACCTTCTAGCTCCACATCATTGTTTGACCTCACTAATTCCCACACTCCGAAATCCTGTACTAAACCTTTCCTGAAAAGTGAAAGCTGTTTTTCTGCAAAGTGGAGATGAACTCCATATAATGTCTATGGATTTAGATTTGGATGTCATAAAATCTCCTGTAGTTGTACTTTGCAGGTGCTCTGATTCTTTTGTCCAGCTTATATGCAAGCATGTAATATTTTTATTTTAATTCCTGACAACATGTGATGTATGTTCACATCACATGCACTCAATTGAGTACAGACAATGCTCAGCAGAGGCAGTTATATCCACCATAACTGTTGCAAATGATGCAAGAAATGTAACCATTTAGATGTCTACTGCCTACAATTTCTAAGTGGTTAGTCAGAGCTAAAACCTCTGTCACTTCATTGCACCATTCCACCCGCCCAATCCCGGCAGGGCGATTACGTGGTGCCAGTGAGTTGTTCTAGCAGCCTTTGGCCTAATGAATGCTCCCAAGCTCTGCCATTTTTTAGCAGAGCTTAATAAGACATAACTAAGGTGATAATACTCTGCAAAACGCTAGTATTGCAGTTTATTGCACGAGCAATTACATCCCAAGTTCAAGTTCTTTAGTGGGACTAAAAGAAAATAACATAAAAAACAGTGCAAAACCGTTTTTAAAAATACATGAATATATATATATATATATATATATATATATATATATATATATATATATATATTGTAATGCAGCGGCTTGCGGCATTACTGTAATGGTCCAGGGTGTGTTTTGGCTGACCATGTACCTCCCCCTCAGGTGACTGATCACATGACTGTGACATCAGCACAGGTCCTGTGCACACAGAAGGTCTGATCACATGACTGTGACATTAGCACAGGTCCTGTGTGTGTACTGGAGGATATATAAACCTTGGTGCTTTTGAGACAGGGTGTGAAAGGCGTGAGGCCTGTTCCCTGTGTGGACACCGTTAAAGTGTGTGGCCTGGTGAAGCCTGGTGAAGCCTGTAAGGCAGAGGCTGGATCCTTGTGTGTAAGAAATGCCAGTAGCCTTGGAGGACAAGAGGCTTGGAAGGCAAAAGTCCTGGAAGGCAGGGGCTGGATGTTATGTGTGAAAACATACCAGTAGCCTTTGAAGGTACGAGGCCCAGAGGCCCCATCTGGGAAGCCGTGGTGCCACAGCGGTGGCAGAACCAAACTGACTGAAGCAGCTAAAACCCTGCAAAGGTAAAAACACTGCTTGATGTGGACATTTATATTGTTACCTTGCTGAAGGCTGTATCTGGAGCGAAGTGGACATATCTGTCACTGGAAAGGCTCTTGGACATTATATGTGTAATATGTCGGCGAGCCACTGAGATGGACTCGGTTATAAGCAGTTATGAAGTGTAATAAACTGCTGGATTGTGAAATACCGGAAAGTCGTCGCATGTGTGCTTTAATTGACCCGGTGAAGTGAGTGTCCCCCAGCATGATGACTAGCGCTGCCTTACAATATATATATATATATATATATATATATATATAGTACAGACCAAAAGTTTGGACACACCTTCTCATTTAAAGATTTTTCTGTATTTTCATGACTATGAAAATTGTACATTCACACTGAAGGCATCAAAACTATGAATTAACACATATGGAATTATATACTTAACAAAAAAGTGTGAAACAACTGAAAATATGTCTTATATTCTAGGTTCTTCAAAGTAGCCACCTTTTGCTTTGATGACTGCTTTGCACACTCTTGGCATTCTCTTGATGAGCTTCAAGAGGTAGTCACCGGAAATGGTCTTCCAACAATTTTGAAGGAGTTCCCAGAGATGCTTAGCACTTGTTGGCCCTTTTGCCTTCACTCTGCGGTCCAACTCACCCCAAACCATCTCGATTGGGTTCAGGTCTGGTGACTGTGGAGGCCAGGTCATCTGGCATAGCACCCTATCACTCTCTTTCTTGGTCAAATAGCCCTTACACAGCCTGGAGGTGTGTTTAGGGTCATTGTCCTGTTGAAAAATAATTGATGGTCCAACTAAAAGCAAACCGGATGGAATAGCATGCCACTGCGAGATGCTGTGGTAGCCATGCTGGTTCAGTATGCCTTCAATTTTGAATAAATCCGGTGACTACCTCATGAAGCTCATCAAGAGAATGCCAAGAGTGTGCAAAGCAGTCATCAAAGCAAAAGGTGGCTACTTTGAAGAACCTAGAATATAAGACATATTGTCAGTTGTTTCACACTTTTTTGTTAAGTATATAATTCCACATGTGTTAATTCATAGTTTTGATGCCTTCAGTGTGAATGTACAATTTTCATAGTCATGAAAATACAGAAAAATCTTTAAATGAGAAGGTGTGTCCAAACTTTTGGTCTGTACTGTATATGTATGTAAAATGTAGAAATCCAAACTATTAAAATTGTACAATTTATTGTACACAGTGAGCAGTGTCGGAAATAAAAGTGTCAGAATTGACTTGGTTTGGTCACCTCAACTCCCCATATAAGTACTGTAGAATAAAAAGTGTTCAAAGGAAATGTATGTCAAAATTGGTATCATTAAAAAATAACTACAGGTCACCGAACAGAAAACATACCCTTAAACAGCTCCATCAATGGAAAAATGATAATGGTGTGGATCTCAGAATAAGGTGAAATAAATCATATTTATTTTTTCAAAAGTTGTAAAAAAAAAAAAGATCACTATATAAAAATTGCATCACTAGAATTGTTCTTACACACATAATAAATTAATTGTGACATTTTTACCATTTTGTCATTTTTTTAGTGCTTATATCATAAATTACAACTCTTCAAAGAATAAAAACAAGCCCTCTTATCTACAATGATTGAATGTAGACCAATGTTTGATCAATGATTTTCTCATATGTTCAAAAAAGTTATAAAGCTTCTCCTTGCCATTGCAATGTTAAAAATGGACAGCACACTGATTGTACACAAATTGCAATATGTGTTGTCAGTGGTTTTTCCTGAACTCATAGACTTGTATGGGTAATTTTGATCCGTGACTCGGAGCAAAAACAGACATGTTTCTCTGATATTTTTGTGAACACAAAGTCCGCAAAAAAACATGGACATGTGAACTGCTGCATAGATTATAATGGGTGCACAAGGAAAGAACACATATGTGAAAAAAGGATGTCTGTATGAGTTCTAAATGCCTGTGTTCTGCTACTAACATGTAATATCTAATCGTAAAGAATCCAATAATCCACAGTATCCACAGATTTCTGTTTGCATGAAGCATGACTGAGTATATTGAGCAGCACTAAGCCCTATAGCACTACTTCCTGGAAAATGCAGAATAAGAATCTGAATGGAAGACCCTTCATATTTGGCTACAGCTTCTCTTTATTGACCCAATATTAAGGACGAGGACAGAGTACAATGAGTTTTTTGTTTTGTTTTTTTCTTGCTTTTTTTTATTTATTTTATTTTATGGGTCTGTCTTCACATTTTTAGAGAAGAAACTTTCAATTTATCCCCATTTTCAAAAGCTGTAAGTGTAAGATGATGACACAAATAATGTCTTAATCATACAAACAATTGTCTTAATGAGTGCTTATGATAGATAACTGTATATCTGAACACTGCAATCAAGCGCTTTCTTTTCTCTTCTCCATTGCAACCAAAATAACATAGGTTTCAATTTTCCTTCGCACCTGAAATCAGTAAAATTGTCGGAATGCTACTTCACTGAAGACACGAGTTTTTTTTTTCCTCTTTTTGTTTACAGGTGCGTTATACAAGGGTTAGGCAGGACCTTGGTCCTGCTAATGGCGAAAATCATAGAAAATATAAATACCAATAAACATCCATTCCTAAAGGTAATATAAAATCTCTTTAAGGACCCAAAGCTTTAAATACAGTATTTTGTTAATAATAGGAACGATATGGGGCTATGGGGGGGCCATGATCAGATTGCCCTCATTATAGTATTTTTATTTTGCCCCCAGCGGTGTACATTATTGTAGCTCCACTGCCTGCTATTCTTAGCCTCCTACCCAGCACTTTCTCTATGACTCAGCCAGCACGATAACATACATGTCACCATGCTGGCTGCATCTTTTAGCACATACCCAGCCACCAGGAGACACCTTTACCAGTTGGGGAAAGGACTTGTAAAGAATTGGTGGGAGAAGAAATGTAACTAATGAATTGGAGGAGAGGACATGTAATTGTAACGAATTGGGTGAGAAGACATATAATTGTAATGAATTAGAGGAGAGAACGTAATTGTAATGACTTGGAAGAGATGACATGTACTTATAATGAAGTGAAGACGCGAGAGGAGCACATTTGTGAGGGCTGAGGATTCAAGAGAGTGATTAGTAATGAAATGGGGGAAAGAATACAATGGTATTTAATTAACGTTTTTATTGGGATGGGGAAAAGTGGCTAATTATATAGTTAATGAGAGACGTAGTGCTGGCTTATCAATTTATATCTTGAATGGTGTAGTACAATGGCTAATTATATATTAACCCCTTCACCCAGAGCATGTTTTCACTAGGCATGAGCGAACATTTCAATGTTCGGTTCGGAAAAGTTTGCCAAACAAATTGATATTTGCCGAATTTATTCGCCGAATGTACGTCGAACATTTCCGAATCCCATAGGAGTCAATAGGGGGACCAAAAAAATGCATATACAACACCTAGAAACGGGACCAAAAGCTGCCAAAACACATCAAATTAGGTGTAAACACCAGGGAAGTGCCATCAATTGACCCAGAGTACAAGTACTATACACTGTGTGCAGAATTATTAGGCAAATGAGTATTTTGATCACATGATACTTTTTATATATGTTGTCCTACTCCAAGCTGCATAGGGTTGAGACCCAAGAACCAATTAAGTAAATCTGGTGATGTGCATCTCTGTAATGAGGAGGGGTGTTGACTAATGACATCAACACCCTATATAAGGTGAGCTTAATTATTAGGCAACTTTCTTTCCTTCGGCAAAATGGGTCAGAAGAGAGATTTGACGGGCTCTGAAAAGTCCAAAATTGTGAGATGTCTTGCAGAGGGATGCAGCAGTCTTGAAAATTCCAAACTTTTGAAGCGTGATCACCGAACAATCAAGCGTTTCATGACAAATAGCCAACAGTGTCGCAAGAAGCGTGTTGGCCAAAAAAGGCGCAAAATAACTGCCCATTAATTGAGGAAAATCAAGCGTGAAGCTGCCAAGATGCCATTCGCCACCAGTTTGGCCATATTTCAGAGTTGCAACCTTACTGGAATATCAAAAAGCACAAGGTGTGCGATACTCAGGGACATGGCCAAGGTAAGGAAGGCTGAAAAACGACCACCTTTGAACAAGAAACATAAGATAAAACGTCAAGAATGGGCCAAGAAATATCTTAAGACTGATTTTTCAAAAGTTTTATGGACTGATGAAATGAGAGTGACTCTTGATGGGCCAGATGGATGGGCCAGAAGCTGGAACAATAAAGGGCAGAGAGCTCCACTCCGACTCAGACACCAGCAAGGTGGAGGTGGGGTACTGGTATGGGCTGGTATCATCAAAGATGAACTTGTGGGACCTTTTCGGGTTGAGGATGGAGTGAAGCTCAACTCCCAGACCTACTGCCAGTTTCTGGAAGACAACTTCTTCAAGCAGTGGTACAGGAAGAAGTCGGTATTGTTCAAGAAAATCATGATTTTCATGCAGGACAATGCTCCATCACATGCATCCAACTACTCCACAGCGTGGCTGGCTAGTAAAGGTCTAAAAGAAGAAAAAAAAATTGACATGGCCCCCTTGTTCACCTGATCTGAACTCCATAGAGAACCTGTGGACCATCATAAAATGTGAGATCTACAGGGAGGGAAAACAGTACACCTCTCGGAACAGTGTCTGGGAGGCTGTGGTGGCTGCTGCACGCAATGTTGATCGAAAACAGATCAAGCAACTGACAGAATCTATGGATGGAAGGCTGCTGAGTGTCATCATAAAGAAAGGTGGCTATATTGATCACTAATTTTTGGGTTTTTTTTTTTTGCATGTCAGAAATGTTTATTTCTAAATTTTGTGCACTGATATTGGTTTACCTGGTGAAAATAAACAAGTGAGATGGGATTATATTTGGTTTATATTAAGTTGCCTAATAATTCGGCACAGTAATAGTTACCTGCACAAACAGATATCCTCCTAAGATAGCCAAATCTAAAAAAAAACACTCCAACTTCCAAAAATATTAAGCTTGGATATTTATGAGTCTTTTGGGTTGATTGAGAACATAGTTGTTAATCAATAAGAAAAATAATACTCTAAAATACAACTTGCCTAATAATTCTGCACACAGTGTAATTATTATTACTGTGACATCGACATTTATTCAGTTGCGCTTTACATGTCAAAAGGGGTCATCGACTGGTACAACAGGAGAGAGGACCCTACCTGCGAGGGCGCACTGTCACAGACGTGGTTTTTGGAACCACTGTGCGACGGACCCCAGAGAGTCTGGAGGGGCGTGACTAAGCGAGCATTGGACTGTTCACTAGAGCCTCTGATGGTGAGGTTAGACTTGGCTCCCGATGAACGCCAGGTGCCACTCCAGGACAGACCAACATACGCGCAGCAGCTGGACCCAGTAGGACAGACTTAGATGGTGCAGCAGGCAGAGTCTGTATCAGAGTGCAGCAGGCAGAGTCTGTATCAGAGTGCAGCAAGCAGAGTCTGTATCAGAATGTAGCAGGTACACTCTGTATCAGGAGTGCAGCAGGCAGAGTCTGTATCAGGAGTGCAGCAGGCAGAGTCTGTATCAGAGTGCAGCAGGCAGAGTCTGTATCAGGAGTGCAGCAGGCAGAGTCTGTATCAGAGTGCAGCAGGCAGAGTCTGTATCAGAGTGCAGCAGGCAGAGTCTGTATCAGAAGTGCAGCAGGCAGAGTCTGTATCAGGAGTGCAGCAGGCAGAGTCTGTATCAGGAGTGCAGCAGGCAGAGTCTGTATCAGAGTGCAGCAGGCAGAGTCTATATCAGAGTGCAGCAGGCAGAGTCTGTATCAGGAGTGAAGCAGGCAGAATCTGTATCAGGAGTGAAGCAGGCAGAGTCTGTATCAGGAGTGCAGCAGGCAGAGTCTGCATAAGGAGTGCAGCAGGCAGAGTCTGGATCAGAGTGCAGCAGGCAGAGTCTGTATCAGGAGTTCAGCAGGCAGAGTCTGTATCAGGAGTGCAGCAGGCAGAATCTGTATCAGGAGTGCAGCAGGCAGAGTCTGTATCAGGAGTGCAGCAAGGACTGGTACGCAACCTTACACAACTTAGACTGCAGAACAGGAAGGTTCCACTACAACCAACCCAATAGATGGAGACCCAATCAGGATTCCCCACATTTAAAAAAATTAGTGGCAGACGCCAGCAAAGTGGCATCAATTTCACTACTGTAGAAATAGTGTAAATAAGACCCACACCTCTTCCAGTATGTAACATACCTGGCGGCGTCCTTGCATAGTGGTCCATCTCCCACTGTGCAAGAGCGCGCACTTGATTTCCAGTCCAGACTGTCACTTTGGCTTCTTTCCATGTTGTCTGCTCTGCTCTGCTCTGTCTGCTTAGGGCGACACCCGCTGAACTTCCTGTTTCTTGTAGCTGCTGCAGACACACCCCTAATGCATCCTCAGCCTATTGCTGTCTGTCACCTGGTATTTAACCCAGCTCCTCCCTGGAATCCTTGCCTGAGCATTGTGTTCTGTCAGTTGGCTTCTAGTCACTGATGTGCCAGGTCCTGTCTATGTTTCCTGCCTTGCGGTATCAGTTCCCGTGTCTGAACTGTGTCCTGTCTGAACTATCTTCTAGCCTGTTGTCTTCTGCCTATCCTGGAGGCTGTATTTCCAGGCCAGTGTGAACACGCTCCTAGCCTGTTCTTTCCACCTCCTAGGGGCCGCATACCTAGACCCGTTCCTGTATCTTGCCTGTTCCTGTCTGAACACGCTCCTAGCCTGTTCGTTCCGCCTTCTAGGGGCCGCATACCTAGACCCGCTCCTGTATCTTGCAGCTGTGTCTGTTCTTGTCTGAATACTCTCCTAGCCTGTTACCTGTTTTTCTCTATGTCCGTACCTTCCCTTTTCCTGCAGAATCTGATCCCATACCTAACTCCTACTCATTGTCCCTGTACTCCCGTTTGTAAGTTTAGAGTCCACTCGCTACTTCATTGCAAGTATCTTGTGTGTACCTGGTTCTGCCTTTCCCTTCCAGTCTGTTCCGTGTGAACAGAGCCCTGTCCCCTCTGCTCTGCCTTGCTCACCGCTCCGGTGGTTCTTGCCTGCTCTGCCTTGCTCACCGCTCCTGCGGTTTCCGCTCTGCTCTGCCTTGCTCACCGCTCCTGCGGTTTCCGTTCTGCTCTGCCTTGCTCACCGCTCCTGCGGTTTCCGCTCTGCTCTGCCTTGTTCACCGCTCCTGCGGTTTCCGCTCTGCTCTGCCTTGATCACCGCTCCTGCGGTTTCCGCTCTGCTCTGACCCTTTGCTCGCAGCTCCGGCAGTCTCGCTCTCCTCTGACCCTTTGCTCGCTGCTCCAGCAGTCTCGCTCTGCTCTGACCCTTTGCTCGCTGCTCCGGCAGTCTCGCTCTGCTCTGACCCTTTGCTCGCTGCTCCGGCAGTCTCGCTCTGCTCTGACCCTTTGCTCGCTGCTCCGGCAGTCTCGCTCTGCTCTGACCCTTTGCTCGCTGCTCCGGCAGTCTCGCTCTGCTCTGACCCTTTGCTCGCTGCTCCGGCAGTCTCGCTCTGCTATGACCCTTTGCTCGCTGCTTCGGCAGTCTCGTCCTGCTTCTCTCTCGCTCACCGCTCCAGGCGGCCTCGTCTTGTTCTGCTCTTGCTCACCGCTCTGGGCGGCCTCACTCTGCTGTGTTTGTCCACCGCATCTGCGGTTCTGTTCCTGAGTCCCAGTCTGTACTGGGTCCTATCCACTCGGTGCTCCAACCTGTCGTACCTGCCAGTACCTCCCTGCCTGCTTACCAGTCGTGCTTACCAGCATCCGCCAGTCTGCATACCAGCCGTGTCTGCCTATACCCAGCAGTCTGTGTGTCAGCCTAACCTGCCTGTTCCTGTATTCCCCTGTGTGGGTCAACAGCCGTGTCTGGGGTCTGTCCTGGAGTAGCACCTGTTCCCTCTGCTCGGTTCCTCCTTGGTGCACTGGCGTCGTATGCCGTCGTGCAACCCTGGTCGGATCGGGTGGATACTTAGTTACGCCCCTCCAGGCATTCACTCTCCGGCACGGTCCAGTGGAATCACTACATATACACGCACACGCCACTCAGCCCGGGCATGTGCATTACACAGTACAGCCAACCCAGGAGATGGAGACCTAAGCAGGAGTGTTCACATTGCCGTAAATGAGGGCCTAACACCACCGAAGTGGCATCAATGTCATCAGACTACAAGAAGTTTAATGCAGACCCATACCTGTCCTACTACAGCCAACCCAGGAGATGCAGACTAAATCAGAAGTGTTTACATTTAAAAAAAATAGGGCCTAAGACCAACATTTCCTTGGCCAAGAGATGGTGGAGTTCAACCTTTTATCCTTGGCATGTGTAGAATGAAACAATCTTTTACGTGACCACAACAGTGGGATTGAGGGCTGGCTGCAGTGCTGAGAGAGGGCTGAGTACGGTGAAACGGACAAAATGATAGACCATGAGTGAGGTTCAGGCAGAGATGTTACGGTGGATTGAGAAACGTGTGGTGTGCTCAGACAAACAAACACAGCAGGCATTTCCGCTTCACTTACAGCTCACGGGCTGTCACTCAGCCTAACTGCAGCGGGTATACAGCTGGTTCTGTCGGACACCTGCATGACACAACTTGGCACGGTAACAGAGGAGGAGGAAGAAGCAGCAGAGGTGTTTGATTGGGCGGCTGATGGTTGTTTATTGAAAATCAATTTAGAGTTTATCATGTTTGTGTACCCGTTTGGGGAGAATAAAATCTTCACCAAATGCTCAATTTCACTACAGTATAACTATAGAAATGTATGGAGATCAAAACCTCTTCCACTACAGTCAAACCAATGGATGGAGACCCATTTGGGATTCCCCACATTTCCAAAAATTAGCGGGAGACACCAGCAAAGTGTAATCAATTTCACTACAGTAGAAATAGTGTAAATGAGACCCACATCTCTTCCAGTACAGACAACCCAAGAGATGAAGACTTAACCAGCAGTGTTCACATTGCCCTAAATGAGGGCCTAACAAACACCAAAGTGGCATCAATGTCATCAGATTACAAGTAGTTTAACGCAGACCCAAACCTGTCCCACTACAGTCAACCCAATGGATGGAGATCCAAATATACCAAAATTAGGGCCTAAAACCTGCAGCAGCAGCAAATGCAGGCACAGAAGCCATATCACAGACTGCAATTTCAAGAGATCAATGCAGCACACTCAAAAGTACAACATCGCCTACTCTGTACAGTCTGCAATTGGGGTGCAAAAGTCCTTGGAGACCCATGACTTGTTCATCTTGATGAAAGTTAGGCAGTCTACACTTTTAGGGGACAGCCGGGTGTGCTTATCCGTCAAGACATTACCAGCAGCGCTGAAGACACGTTCAGAGAGAACGCTGGCTGCTGGGCATGACAAAACCTCCAAGGCGTGAGAGGCGAGCTCAGGCCATTCATCCATTTTTGAAGACCAAAATGTAAAAGGGTCCAAACCCTCCCTGATGGTATTGATATTGAACTCTAGATACTCCTGCACCATCCTCTCCAGTCGTTCACCATGTGTCAGACTTGTACTCTGTTGTACTGGTGCATGAGCTGGTGCAAAAAATGTGTTAAAGGACGTCCAGAAATTGCTTCTGCCACTTACTCTGCTGCTGCTGCTAATGTTTTGGCATTGACAAACTGACGTGCCCGAGGTTGAAACTACAGCTGCGATGCACACTGTGTGCCTCACTGTTATCTTGGGGAAAACCCCTATTAAGGTTGCTTAAAAGCTTGTTTCGATACTCCAACATAAGCGGGTCCCTTTCCAGGGTGGGAAGCATCTGGCAAAATTGACTCTTATAATGTGGATCTAACATTATAACAGAGTGGCAACCCAGTAGCATTATTTAGAATCCTAACTATTCGGGGATCAGGTTGCAAGTAGTACATCAAGAAGGCACTCATATGTTGGGCTCTTCCAGGAGGTCCAAAGCCAGGCTGTATTGTGTGCTGCGGAACACTGATGCTTGTTTCCTCTGTCCCCTCCTGCCAACCACGTTCAAACGAGAGGGGATGATTATCCTTGTCATCCTCTGACAGCTGCTCGCCCTTCACCTCTTCCTCCTCCATTAGTTCCTCGGCTCTTGCACCTTCACTAACAGTTAGCCTGGTATCACCAAACTCCCTCAATCGCTGTAATCCACCATCACTTGGCATCCGCCTGTGTGACGACAGTCTGGAAATTTGAGACATTGGCATCCCTTCCGCATCCTCCTCTTCTTCTTGGGCCACCACCTCCTGCTGCAGGTTATTCAAAGTTTGCTCCAGCATGTATATGACCGGAATAATGATGCTGATGACGGCATTGTCAGCGCTAACCAGTTTAGTAGCCATTTCAAAACCAAGCAGAAGGGCGCAGAGGTCATTAATCTGTTCCCACTCCGCAAACGTGATATGCCCCAAATCCGTACTGCATTGCCCCAAACTATACGTCATGACATACTGTGTCAGAACTCGTTGCTGCTGGCACAGTCGCTGCAATATGTGCAGAGTGGAATTTCACCGCGTCATCACATCGCAGATCAACCTGTTAAATGGCACGGATGGAGACCTCTGTATCGATGCAAGTCGATGACATGAGGGGTGCGATCTGCGAAAGTGAGCACACAGCTTCCGTACTTTGTGAAGCAGCTCATCCAGGCCAGGATAGTGGTGGAGAAATCACTGTACCACCAGGTTGAGGATGTGAGCCATGCAAGGCACGTGTGCGAGCTTGCCTCGGCCTAGGGCCGCTAACAGGTTCGCACCATTATCGCACACGGCCTTCCCTGGCTCTAGGTTTCAGAGGAGCCAGCCATTGCTCAAACTGAGCCTGGAGAGCTGCCCACAACTCTTCACCTGTATGACTGCGATCTCCAAGGCATATTAATTTGAAGACTGCCTGATTAGGGTGAGCCCTGACTGCGCAGTACGGAGGTGGTTTGTATTCGCTCCGCACCCTTGGAACACATGTCTCGCTAAGGCAGAGGTTGAGTGCGCAGGTGGAGGCCGTAGAGGAGGTGGAGGATGCAGAAGCAGCGGAGGAAGTGGGAAATACAGAGGTTTCTTCTGAAAGCCTTGGGAATTCCAAGATTTGTGGAGCAGTCCCTTCTGCTCCTGCCCCCACAGTCACCAGAGTCACCCAGTGCCCAGTCAGCGAGATGTAACGCCCTTGGCCATGCTTACTCGTCCAGGTGTCTGTGGTGAAATGCACCCTGGCACACATTGATTTAGACAAGGAACGGGTGATGTTGTCTGCGACATGCTGGTGTAGTGCAGGCATAGCTTTCTTACACAAGTAATGGCGACTGGGCAACTGGTACTGGGGGACTGCGACGGCCATCAGTTTTCGGAAACCGTCTGTATCTACCAGGCAGAAAGGCTGCATTGGCCAACAGATTGGAGATGTTGGAGTTCAACCTCTTAGCTTTGTCATGCATAGGGTGAAACAATCTTTTACGTGACCACAACTGCAGGACCGAGGGCTGGCTAAGGTGCTGAGAGAGGGAGGAGTATGGTGAACCGGAAAAACTGGTGGAGCGTGAGTGAGGTGCAGATGTTATGGTGGATTTAGAAACATGCGGTGCGCTCGGTGAAACAAACACAGCAGGTGTGTCCGCTTCCATTACAGCTGATGGGCTGTCACTCAGCCTGACTGGAGCGGGTAAAGAACCAGAGTTTCTGTGATGGACCTGCGTGACAATACTTGGCATGGTAACACAGGAGGAGAAAGAAGCAGCAGATGCGTTTGATGGGGCAGCTGATAGTTGTTGAGGTGCGTTGATCCGTATTTCAGAGCGGTAAGATTTGCAGCGTAAAGAATGTTGTTTGAGCATGTGACCATTCATGCATGTAGTAGTCAAATTATTGCAGTTTTTTCCTCTATTGCATTTTATATCGCAATGTTTGCAGATAACGTGAGTTGGCTCATCCTTTGCAGTGACAAAAAAGGCCCATGCTAGGCAACCCTTGCTGCCCCTGCGAGTTGCAGACCCGTGACCGCTGCTGGCCACAGCCATGGTTGTGGCTAAGGATGCAGTGCCCCTCATGCTTGCATCATTCCATGTCTGCACCGTAGGGTGAAATGTAACCTCCTCGTCTTCCTCCTCCACCTCCTCAGATGAGCTACTCGGCTGCGTGACTCTGGGTTCACACCAAGTAGGATCTTCAACCTCGAATCATCCAATGTGTTATTCCATTCCTCGCTCTCAGAGTGACCCCTCTCCTCTTGTCCGCATGAGCCTCAGGTATCTGAGTCTCATCGGGATCACCTCCCTCCCCTGTGGTTAACATCTGGTGCCGAGGGTAAGGAACCTGCTTGGACCCTACTTCGTCCTGACCCGAATCCAAGCTAAAAAATTGTGGGCATCGGTGCAGATGCTTTCTTCCCCTTAACTCTGTGACTGTTTGGAGTACACTTCTGATGCCCATGGTGTAGAATGGGTGAAGAGTTCTACAGACTCGCCCATCTGTGGTTCACTACAGTCAGTTGGGCATTTGGTCAGTTGTGACGTGGGGGGAAGCATGGGTAATTGGGGTGCCACCTCTGTGGACTGTACTGCGTGTGATGTTGAGGTGGAAGAAGAAGAGGAGAGGGCACTGGAAGCAGAGTTGCCATCCACTGGAGCACCTGCTCTTTCTGGACCTTATCAACAAGGTGTATCACTGTGCGGCTGCCAAAGGAAGGGAGTACAGTAGGCCGTCCACTAACATAAGTTGTCAGTTGTCTTTGGATAGGACCTGTTTGTGTTGGTTCATTAGTGCTTTCACTAATATTACCATGTACCCCACATACACCTTGAACACCAAGCCTCTTCCCCCTTCCACCATGCCCTCTCTTTTTCCCACTCTTGATGGTCAGATACAGTGGTAGGAGCACGCAATTAACTAAAGAAAAATACATTTTTTTCCTGTGCAACAGCTCAGACAAATAACCTGAATTTCAGCGACTCTAAATGACAAGGTAAGATATGGCCTGCCGTATAATGTTACTAACAGACAAAAGAAATTTGTTAGTGTGCATGAGGCTGACAAAACCTGCAAGATATTCTCCAAACAATTTCAAACTGAGATGTGTCCTGCTGTATTACTTTAGGAACAGCAGAAATTTTTTTTGTATGTGGATGAGGCCCTTATGACATAGAATATACAGTTAGGTCCATATATATTTGGACAGAGACAACATTTTTCTAATTTTGGTTCTAGACATTACCACAATGAATTTTAAACAAAACAATTCAGATGCAGTTGAAGTTCAGACTTTCAGCTTTCATTTGAGGATATCCACATTAAAATTGGATGAAGGGTTTAGGAGTTTCAGCTCCTTAACATGTGCCACCCTGTATTTAAAGGGACCAAAAGTAATTGGACAGATTAAATAATTATAAATAAAATGTTCATTTGTGAATTGTTTTGTTTAAAATTCATTGTGGTAATGTTTAGCACCAAAATTAGAAAAATGTTGTCTCTGTCCAAATATATATGGACCTAACTGTATGCTCCAAAATATTTTAAACTCAGATCTAGCTAGCTTTACTCAGGGCAAAAAATATTTTTTGGGTTACTCTGCATAAACTCTGCGTCCAGCTGACTTTGACGGCCATTGACATAGTAGCTGGCTTATAGGACTGCGTGACTTTTGGCACAGGAAAAGATATTTTTTGGACTGGGCCTAGTAAGAGAAGTTTTTTTTTTTTACTGTGAAACCAGGGCAAGGTCAACGCCACTAAAATAGGATCCGCCTTTTAGCAGACTGGATCAACTTTCCCATAGTAAAAAACCTTTGGTGGACTCTGCCTGCCAACCAAAAATATATATAGATTTGACTGTGCGTACAAGCTGAAATTGACCGCCACTGACGTAGTAGCTGGCTAATACCACAATATGACTTTTGGCACAGGACAAAATATTTTTTGGACTGGGCCTAGTAAGAGAAGTTTTTTTTTTTACTGTGAAACCAGGACAAGTTCAACGCCACTAAAATAGGATCTGCCTATTAGCAGACTGGATCAACTTTGCCACAGTAAAAAACCTTTGGTGGACTCTGCCTGCCAACCAAAAATATATATCGGTTTGAATATACGTACAAGCTGACTTTGACCGCCACTGACGTAGTAGCTGGCTTATAGCAATGTATGACTTTTGGCACAGGAAAAAATATTTTTTGGACTGGGCCTAGTAAGAGAAGTTTTGTTTTTTTTACTGTGAAACCAGGACAAGTTCAACGCCACTAAAAAAAGATCTGCCTTTTAGCAGACTGGATCAACTTTGCCATAGTAAAAAACCTTTGGCAGACTCTGCCTGCCAACCAAAAATATATATATAGGTGTGAATATGTGTACAAGCTGAAATTGACCGCCACTGACATAGTAGCTGGCTTATAGCACTGCGTGACTTTTGGCACAGGAAAAAATATTTCTTGGACTGGGCCTAGTAAGAGAAGTTTGTTTTTTTTACTGTGAAACCAGGACAAGTTCAACGCCACTTAAAAAGGATCTGCCTTTTAGCAGACTGGATCAACTTTGCCATAGTAAAAAACCTTTGGTGGACTCTGCCTGCCAACCAAAAATATATATAGATTTGACTGTGCGTACAAGCTGAAATTGACCGCCACTGACGTAGTAGCTGGCTAATACCACAATATGACTTTTGGCACAGGACAAAATATTTTTTGGACTGGGCCTAGTAAGAGAAGTTTTTTTTTTTACTGTGAATCCAGGACAAGTTCAACGCCACTAAAATAGGATCTGCCTATTAGCAGACTGGATCAACTTTGCCACAGTAAAAAACCTTTGGTGGACTCTGCCTGCCAACCAAAAATATATATCGGTTTGAATATACGTACAAGCTGACTTTGACCGCCACTGACGTAGTAGCTGGCTTATAGCAATGTATGACTTTTGGCACAGGAAAAAATATTTTTTGGACTGGGCCTAGTAAGAGAAGTTTTTTTTTTTTTTACTGTGAAATCAGGACAAGTTCAACGCCACTAAAATAGGATCTGCCTTTTAGCAGACTGGATCAACTTTACCATAGTAAAAAACCTTTGGTGGACTCTGCCTGCCAAGTTTTTTTTTTACTGTGAAACCAGGACAAGTTCAACGCCACTAAAATAGGATCTGCCTTTTAGCAGACTGTATCAACTTTGCCATAGTAAAAAACATTTGGTGGACTCTGCCTGCCAACCAAAAATATAAATAGGTTTGACTGTGCGTACAAGCTGAATTTGACCGCCACTGATGTAGCAGCTGGCTTAAAGCACTATATGACTTTTACCACAGGAAAAAATATTTTTTGGACTGGGCCTAGTAAGAGAAGTTTGTTTTTTTTTACTGTGAAACCAGGGCAAATTCAACGCCACTAAAATAGGATCTTCCTTTCAGCAGACTGGATCAACTTTGCCACAGTAAAAAACCTTTGGTGGACTCTGCCTGCCAACCAAAAATATATATCGGTTTGACTGTGCGTACAAGCTGAGCTTGACCGCCACTGACGTAGTAGCTGACTTATACCACAGTATGACTTTTGGCACAGGAAAAAATATTTCTTGGACTGGGCCTAGGAAGAGAAGTTTGTTTTTTTTACTGTGAAACCAGGACAAGTTCAACACCATTAAAATAGGATCTGCCTTTTAGCAGACTGGACCAACTTTCCCATAGTAAAAAACCTTTGGTGGACAATGCCTGCCAAGTTTTTTTTTTTTTACTGTGAAACCAGGACAAGTTCAACGCCACTAAAATAGGATCTGCCTTTTAGCAGACTGGATCAACTTTGCCATAGTAAAAAACCTTTGGTGGACTCTGCCTGCCAACCAAAAATATATAGAGATTTGACTGTGCATACAAGCTGAATTTGACCGCCACTGACGAAGTAGCTGGCTTATAGCACTGTATGACTTTTGGCACAGGAAAAAATATTTTTTGGACTGGGCCTAGTAAGAGAAGTTTGTTTTTTTTTACTGTGAAATCAGGACAAGTTCAACGCCACTAAAATAGGATCTGCCTTTTAGCAGACTGGATCAACTTTGCCATAGTAAAAAACATTTGGTGGACTCTGCCTGCCAACCAAAAAAATAAATAGGTTTGACTGTGCGTACATGCTGAATTTGACCGCCACTGACGTAGTAGCTGGCTTATAGCACTATATGACTTTTGCCAGAGGAAAAAATATTTTTTGGACTGGGCCTAGTAAGAGAAGTTTGTTTGTTTTTTACTGTGAAACCAGGGCAACTTCAATGCCACTAAAATAGGATCTTCCTTTTAGCAGACTGGATCAAATTTGCACTGCGCTTGCTTGATCACATTAGCAAGTGTAAAAAAAGATTCAAGGTATACTGAGACATGGAGCTCTATACCAGCGGTACACAGCACTATTGTATGGCATGGACCCTTTGTTTCTGTCAGAATCTCAGTACTTGCACAAGAACACCAAAAATGTGCTGCACCAGCGATTGCAGAGGTACACAGGCCAGGAATTACCTACACTATCTGATGACCACTCAAACGCCCACCTATCTAGCTAATATCTCTCAATACACAGGAGAACACTGAGCTGCGTCTGTCTCCAGCAGTGACATGGATATAATGACACTGAAGGAACATGGCTGCTTTTTATATTGAGAGGACATGTGATTTCTGCAGCCAATTGAAGAAGCCCTTATGTCTGGACAGTGTAGATGCTTCCTGCGCTATGATTGGCTGACTTTCCTCAGTTAAAGTTACCGCCCACAGGAAGAAATAAAAAACAGTGCGCCACTGATCTGACCTGTTCTAAGCTCTCCACAGCCCCCGCACTCACCTGGCACATGTCACCGCTCATCATACACTTGCACTATGCTAGCAAAACTGTTCAAAACGCCGAGGTTGCCCTGTATTCGCGGTCCCTCGCAAATTCATCGAACTTTTCCGGTTTTAAAAAAATTGCTCACCTTTGTGATCACGAATTTGAATGTGCCATATTCGTGCTGAATTTGAAACTTTCGAACAGTCGCCGAACAAATTCGCTCAACACTAGTTTTCACCTTCATGACCGGGCCAAATTTTACAATTCTGACCACTGTCACTTTATGTGGTAATAACTCTGAAATGCTTCAACGGATCCCAATGATTCTGAAATTATTTTTTCGTGACATATTGTATTTCATAATAGTGGTAACATTTCTTTAATATGACTTGCGTTTATTTGTGAAAAAACGGCAATTTGGTGAAAATTTTGCAATTTTCAAACTTAAATCAGAGAGTTATATCACACAAAATAGTTAATAAATAACATTTACCACATGTCTACTTTACATCAGCACAATTTTGGAAACATACTTCTTTTTTTTTTTAGGAAATTATAAGGGTTAAAAGTTGACAAGCAATTTTTCATTTTTCCAACCAAGTTTACCCAAAAAATTTTTAAGGACCGCATCACATTTGAAGTGACTTTGAGGGGTCTATATAATAGAAAATACCAAAAAATGACACTATTTCAAAAACTGCACACCTTAAGGTCCTCAAAACCACATTCAAGAATTTTATTAACCCTTCAGGTGCTTCACAGGGATTAATGGAATGTGGAAGGAAAAAATGAACATTTGACTTTTTCCCACAAAATTTTATTTAGACCCAAATTTTTACATTTTCACAAGGGTAACAGGAGAAAATAGACACCAAAATTTGTTGTGCAATTTCTCCTGAGCATGCCAATACCCCACATATGGAGGAAAACCACTGTTTAGGCGCACGGCAGGGCTCGGAAGGGATGGAGCGCCATTGACTTTTTGAATGTAAATTTTGCCGGAATAATTAGTGGACGCCATGTTGTGTTTGGAGAGCCACTGATATGCCTAAACATTGGAACCCCCCCACAAGTGATACCATTTTGGAAACTAGATCCCTCAGGGAACTTATCTAGATGTGTGGTGAGCACCTTAACCCCAAAATGCTTCACAGAAGTTTATAACGTAGAGCCATGAAAATAAAAAAAATCATATTTTTCACACAAAAAATTTTTTTAACCCCAATTTTTTTCATTTTCACAAGGGTAACAGGAGAAAATGACCCCAAAATTTGTTTGTGCAATTTTTCCTGAGCATGCCGATACCCCATATCTGGGGGAAAACTATTGTTTGGGTGCACAGCAGGACTCAGAAATGGAGTGAAGTTTTGGAAAGCAGACTTTGATGGAATGGTCTGCGGGTGTCATGTCGAGTTTGAAGACCCCTGATGTGCCTAAACAGTGGAGACCCCCCACAAGTGATCCCATTTGGGAAACTAGACCCCTCAAGGAATTTATTTAGATGTGTGATGAGCATCTTGAACCCACAGGTGCTTCAAAGAATTTTACAACGTGGATCGGTAAAAATTAGAAAAAATATTTTTCCCACAAAAATGTTGTTTTAGCCCCAATTTTTTTCATATTAACAAGGATAGCAAGAGAAAATAGACCCTAAAATTTGTTGTGCAATTTTTCATGTGTATGCTAATATCCCATATGTGGTCAAAAATTACTTTTGATGCACAGTGCAAAGCTCAAAAGGGAAGAAGCACCATATGGGAGTTCAGATTTTGCTGGACTGGTTTAAGGGTGCCATGTCACATTGGCACAACTCCTCACATGCCAGAACAGCAGACCCCAAATAAGAGACCCCATTTTACAAACTAAACCTCTCAATTAACTTATATAGGGGTGCAGTGATCATATTGACACCACAGGTGGGTCACAGTATTTTATACCATTGGGCAATGAAGAAAAAATAATTACATTTTTACCACCAAATTTTGTTTCAGCCCCAGATTTTGCATTTTCACACTGGAAAATGGGTACAAATGGCAACAAAATATGTCCCACAATTTCTGCTGAATATAGAAATACCCCATATGATAATGTACAGTACTGCTTAGTCACACGGTGAGACTCAGGAGGGAATGAGCACTATTTGCCTCCTGGAGAACAGATTTTCCTAGAATAGAATGCGCACTCCTTATACACAGCCCCTAAGTGCTAGACTAGCAGAATCCTCCCTCAAGTGTCCCCATTTTGGACATTATACCCCTTTGAGAATTTATCTACAGGTGTAGTGACGATTTTGACTCCATGAATCTTTTCCAGAAACAAGCAGCAGTGGATGTTGCTGAGTGAAAATTGCAAACTGCCATTGTAGTGATCAGTACGTTGTAGTGACCAGTACATTGTGGTGACCAGTACGTTGTGGTGACCAGTACGTTGTGACCATTTCATGCTTCTGGAGAAAATTAGGCGGGCTCTCATCGCTTCAGAAATGCCAAACATGTGGACGATAAATGTGGTTTAGACACACTGGAGCTCAGAAGGGAGGGTCATTTGGATTTGGGAGCGCAGAATTTGCTGAATTTCGTTTGAGGGGCGAGGAGCAATTTCTCTTTTCCAGAGCCTTTGTGCTACCTATAACAGAGAAGCCACTATATTTCCATTGATAGATGACGGACCTGAGTGGGGACTTGCGTTTTTCTTGTAGATTAATTTGAAGCTTTTGTTAGGAACATTTTACATAACATTTTGGAACACATTTATCCGGTTCTCTATGCTGAGCACTTATATCAGAGATCTCATCTAAATCTCAGAGTGACATCATTCAGATGAAATCCCCAAAGGATCCACTCACTATAATGAGGCAGCAGAGTTACTCTGGACTCCGTTTGGCCTATGCTCAGCGGTGTCCTATTCAGAAGTGCACAAAACTGTGGTCGACTCTATCTGCCTTATTATAGGGAATGTTCCATCGGGGGTTCCGTCTGAATCACGTATTTCAGAGATTTACACGGAAACCCCAGTGTAAGCACTCGGGATAGAGCTCCGGATAAATGTGAGCTGAGCTGCGATCTTTGGGAGGCAAATGAACAAATCAACAGCAGTTGAAGAATTGGTTTTATTTATTTTTTACCCCATTCCTTGTGCGGTATAAGCGATTAGACGACTTTCTTTGGGTCGGTGCGATTACAGCGATACCAGATTTATATCAGGTTTTTATGTTTGGCAGCTGCCACAGACTAAAAGACACTTTTTAAGAGCCATATGTTGAGACCTATAATATTTCCATATTTCGGCGGACAGAGTCATGTGATAGCTTGTTTTTTGCAGGACGAGTTGATGTTTTTATTTGTTTAATTGGTTTATTTTTGGGCACATGACATTTTTTGATCGCTTTCTATTCCAGTTTTTGGAAGGCAGAACGAACAAAAATCAGCAATTCAGGAGTTCTGTGTTTGGTACAATTGATAAAGCAGCTTTATTCTTTGGGTCTGTACGATTATAGTGATACCGCATTTATATATTTTTTATGTTTTGGTACTTTTACACAATAAAACCTATTTTATAGAAAACATAATTATTTTTGCATCGCTTTATTCTGAGAGTTATAACTTTTTTATTTTTCTACGGATGGAGCTGTATGGCGGCTTGTTTTTTTCGGGACAAGATGACGTTTTCAGACATACCATATCTATTGACATTTGTCTTTTTGATCGTTTTTATAGCACTTTTTGTTGGGCGGTACCATGGTAAAGCATAGTTTTTGCCTCATTTTTTTTACGGTGTTCACTAAAGGGGTTAACTAGTGGGACAGTTTTATAGGTCAGGTCATTCCGGACGTGTTGATACCAAATATGTGTACTTTTTTTGTTTATTTTTTTTCCATTAAAATATTTATTTATGGGTACAATATATATGCATTTTTTATTATTATTATTTTGCGTTTTTCTTCTTCATATTTTTACTTCTCTTTTCTCACTTTTTTTTACTTTTTTACTTTGTCACTTTTTTCAGCCAGATCGCTTATAAAGCATAGGGATGCAGGAGTATTCCTATGCCTTATAAATTGTCAGCGTTGCACTGGCACACAGACTTGCTACATAATGCTCTGAGCATGATATAGCATGTTTGCTAGCTCTGGTGGCCTGGATGTCATCATGATGACATTGGGTCACAATGGCAATGATCGGGACCCCGGAATAACGTCGCGGGGTCTCCGATCCAAGGGCAGAGGGGCTTTCCCACTGCCTGCACGCTAAATGCTGCTTTCTCAGCGATTGCAGCATTTAGTGGGTTAAAGTGTCGGGAGTGGGGCGGGCACAGCTCCTGGCACTGAGTGCCAGGTGTAAGCTGTCAGAAACAGCTGACACCCAGCTGCGATCGTGAGCACAGCCTCTGTGCACACAAAATCACCGAGACGTATCCTTATGTCCCTGGTCAATAAGTACGATACCACGTATGGATACGTCTCACATCAGAAAGGGTTAAATATATTATTATTATTAATAAAATATATTTTAGACATACATATATAGTATTGTGCAAAGATTTTAGGTAGGTGTGGATAAAGTGCTTGAAAGTAAGAATGCCTTCAAAAATTATATGGCCCCCATAGAGCCCTGATCTCAGCATCGTTGAGCTTGTCTGAGATTACGTGAAGAGACAGAAGGATATGCACTTGCATGCATCCACAGAAGATCTGTGGTTAGTTCTCCAAGATTTTTGGAACATCCTCTCTGCTGAGTTCCTTCAAAAACTGTGTGAAAGTACCTAAAAGAATTGATGTTGTTTTGAAAACTATGAATTGTTACATCAATTTTTGATTTAATTAAGATTTCCCATTTGTTCATTCACTTTGCCATTTGATAAAAATTACCATATTTTTCAGACTATAAGATGCACCAGACCATAAGATGCACCTAGGTTTTAGAGGAGGAAAATTGAAGCAAAAAATGGGGTCATGACACACTGTTATGGGGGCATTCTGCTGCTGACACTGTTATGGGGGTAATGTTCCCAATTCTGTACTAATGTCCACCATCCTGGGCCCCTTCGTTGTATATATGTTCCCCGTCCTGGGCTCATGCTTTTGTTTCGGTGCTTTTACACAATAAAAGCTATTTTATAGAAAACATAATTATTTTTGCATTGCTTTATTCTGAGAGCTATAAATGTTTTATTTTTCTGCTGATGAAGCTGTTTGGAAGCTTGTTTTTTGTGGGACAAGATGAGGTTTTCTGAGATACAATATCTATTTACATTTGTCTTTTCGGTTGTGTTTTATACCACTTTTTGTTCGGCGGTATCAGGATAAAGCATCGTTTTTGTCTCTTTTTTTTACGGTGTTCACTGAAGGGGTTAACTAGTGAAACAGTTTTATAGGTCACCTCATTCTGTACATGACAATACCAAATATGTGTACTTTTTTTGCTCATTTCTTTATAAAAATATTTATTTATGGGTGCAATATATACAGTGCCTACAAGTAGTATTCAACCCCCTGCAGATTTAGCTGGTTTGATAAGATGCAAATAAGTTAGAGCCTTCAAACTGCATTCGAGAGTAGGTTTTATGAACAGAAGCATAAATCTTACAAACCAAAAAGTTATGTTGCTCAGTTGAATTTTATTAAATTTTAAACATAAAAGTGTGGGTCAATTATTATTCAACCCCTATGTTTAATATTTTGTGGAATAACCCTTGTTTGCAATTACAGCTAATAATCGTCTTTTATAAGACCTGATCAGGCCGGCACAGGTCTGTGGAGTTATCTTGGCCCACTCCTCCATGCAGATCTTCTCCAAGTTATCTAGGTTCTTTGGGTGTCTCATGTGGACTTTATTCTTGAGCTCCTTCCACAAGTTTTCAATTGGGTTAAGGTCAGGAGACTGACTAGGCCACTCCAACACCTTGACTTTTTCCCTCTTGAACCAGGCCTTGGTTTTCTTGGCTGTGTGCTTTGGGTCGTTGTCTTGTTGGAAGATGAAATTACGACCCATCTTAAGATCCTTGATGGAGGAGCGGAGGTTCTTGGCCCAAATCTTCAGGTAGGCCGTGCTATCCATCTTCCCATGGATGCGGACCAGATGGCCAGGCCCCTTGGCAGAGAAACAGCCCCACAGCATGATGCTGCCACCACCATGCTTGACTGTAGGGATGGTATTCTTGGGGTCGTATGCAGTGCCATCCAGTCTCCAAACGTCACGTGTGTTGTTGGCACCAAAGATCTCGATCTTGGTCTCATCAGACCATAGAACCTTGAACCAGTCTGTCTCAAAGTCCTCCAAGTGATCATGAGCAAACTGTAGACGAGCCTTGACATGACACTTTGAAAGTAAAGGTACCTTACGGGCTCGTCTGGAACGGAGACCAGTGCGGTGGAGTACGTTACTTATGGTATTGACTGAAACCAATGTCCCCACTGCCATGAGATCTTCCCGGAGCTCCTTCCTTGTTGTCCTTGGGTTAGCCTTGACTCTTCGGACAAGCCTGGCCTCGGCACGGGAGGACACTTTCAAAGGCTGTCCAGGCCGTGGAAGGCTAACAGTAGTTCCATAAGCCTTCCACTTACGGATGATGCTCCCAACAGTGGAGACAGGTAGGCCCAACTCCTTGGAAAGGGTTTTGTACCCCTTGCCAGCCTTGTGACCCTCCACGATCTTGTCTCTGATGGCCTTGGAATGCTCTTTTGTCTTTCCCATGTTGACCATGTCTGAGTGCTGTTCACAAGTTTGGGGAGAGTCTTAAATAGTCAGAAAAGGCTGGCAAAAGAGATCTTTAATCCACACATGTGAAGCTCATTATTCTTGGTGCCTGAACTACTTCTTAATACTTTAGGGGGACCAAACAGAATTCTTGTGGTTTGAGGGGTTGAATAATAAATGACACTCTGAATTAACTTTTAACGTTTTAAAAAAAAACAAACAAAAAAAAAAAAAAAAAAAATTTGCTGCAGTGCATTTCCCACTTCCAGGCTGATCTACAGTACAAATGTCACAATGCCAAGTTAATTCTGCATGTGTCAACCAGCTAAATCTGCAGGGGGTTGAATACTACTTGTAGGCACTGTATATATTTTTTATTATTTTGTAATTTTTTTTCCAGATTTGTACTTTTTTTTCACTTTTTTACTTTGTTCCACTATGGGACTTTCACTTTTTTCAGCTTGATTGCTTATAAAGGATAGGGATGCAGGAGCATTCCTATGCCTTATAAACTGTCAGTGCTGCACTGACACACAAACTTGCTACATCATGCTCTGAGCATGATATAGCAAGTTTGCTAGCTCTGGTGACCCTGATGTCGTCATAATGACATCGCATCACCATGGCAATGCTCCGGCCCTTGCAATGACGTCGCAGTGGCGCCAATCCAAGGGCAAAGGGGGTTCCTCCCCCTGCCTGGCTCGCTAAGTTCTGTGATCAATATCTATCACAGCATTTAGGTTGTTAAAGTGCTGGGAGCAGTGTGGGCACTCCTGGCACTGAGTCCTGGTTGTCAGCTGTCAGATCACCATGACGTATATATACTGCATTGGTTGTGAAGTCCTTCCCGACCATGATGTATATATGCTGCAAATGTCGAAAAGGGGTTAATGGTATGGTACTTATTTTTATTCAGTGGTGAAGTGTGGGATGGGGAATCTTTTTATTCAGGAAACATATATACAGTAGCTTGCAAAAGTATTCACCCCCTTAGCTTTTTACCTATTTTGTTACATTATAACCTGTGTTGAAATATTTTTGTAATCCGATTTGTGTGTGATGCATCAGCACTAAATAGTATAAGTAAGTGAAGTGAGAAAAATCTAGGCATAAATTATTGGATCAAATAAGTAAAAATTAGCAATTGTATAAGTATTCACCCCTTTTGCTATGAAGTTGCTATAAATTTCTGGTGCAAGCAATTACCTTCATAAATCACATGCTTAGTGAAAGGAAGTCCACCTGTGTGCAATCTAAGTGTCACATGGTCTGTCAGTATATACACACCTTTTCTTATAGGCCACAGAGGTTGCAATACCATTAAGCAAGAGGCACCACTAGACACACAACAACAAGAAGATCAAGGTGATCTCCAAACAAGTCAGGGACAAAGTTGTTGAGAAGTACAAGTCAGGGTTGGTTTATAAAAAAAATATCCCAATCTCTGATGAGCACTATCAAATCCATTATGAGCAAATGGAAAGAACATGGTACCACAATAAACCTGCCAAGAGAGGGTCGCCCACCACTCTTAGCCTGAGCAAGGAGGACATTAGTCACAGAGGCAGCACAGAGACCAAAGGTAACCCTGAAGGAGCTGAAGAGTACCCAAACAGAGTCTGGAGTATCTGTCCATACGACCACAATAAGCCGTACACTCCATAGAAGTAGCAATTATGGAAGAGAGGGCAGAAAAAAGCCTTCACTTACAGTCAAAAAATTGTAAGGCTCATTTTGAGTTTGTCAAAAGACATGTGGGAGACTCCCCAAATGATTGAGGAAGGTGCTGTGGTCAGATGAGACCAAAATTGAACTTTTTGGCCACCACAGTAAATGCTATGTCTGGCACCAAACCAAGACAGCTTATCACCCCAAGAACACCATCCCCACAGTGAAACATGGTGGCGGCAGCATCATGCTGTGGGGATATTTTTCGGCAGCAGGGACAGGTAAAATGGTCCTAGTCGAGGGGAGATGGACTGTGCGAAATGCAGGGATATTCTTGAGCAAAACCTGTTTCAGTCTGTCAGTGATTTGAGACTGGAACTGAGGTTCACCCTCCAACAAGACAGTGACAAAAAGCATACTGCTGAGGCAACACTCGAGTGGTTGAAAGGGAAACATGTAAATGTTTTGGAGTGGCCTCTTCAAAGCCCAGACCTTTATTCAATTGAGAATCTGGGAGACTTAAAGATTGCTGTTCACCAAAGGAAACCATCTAGCTTGAAGTAGCTGGAGCAGTTTTACCTTGAGAAATGGGCAAAAATACCAGTGGCAAGATGTGAAAAGCTCATAAAGACTTATCCAAAGTGACTTGCAGCTGTAATTGCTGCAAAAGGAAATTCTACAAAATACTGACTTTAAGGGTGTGAATAGTTATACACATTAAAGTTATTTGTTGTTTGCTTCTCAATAAAAATAAAACCAAATGTTCACAGTTGTAGGCACGTTGTTTACATGAACTGATGTAAATCCTCAAAAAAAAACTTTACAATTCCAGTTTATGAGGTAGCAAAACACAAAAAATGCCAAGGTGGAGAATACTTTGCAAGCCACTATATATATAGTGCCTTGTAAATCTATTCATACCCCGTGAAATTTTCCAAATTTTTTCACGTTATACCCACAAATTTTAAATGTATTTTCTTGGGATTTTATGTTATATACCAAAACAAAGTAGCAAGTATTTGTGAAGTGTAAAGGAAATGACACAGTCAATTTTGCAACAAATCCTTTACTAAAAAGCTGAAGATGAAGAGGAATTTCACCTTTCAGCATGACAGCGACCCTAAGCATACATCCAAATCAACAAACGAATGGATTCACCAGAATAAGATTAAAGTTTGGAAATGGCCCAGCCAGAGCTCAGACTTGAAACCAATTGAAAATCTGTGTGTTGATCTGAAGAGGGCACTGTACAGAGGATGCCCTCACAATCTGATAGATTTTAAGCACTACTGCACGGAAGAGTGGGCAAAGATTTCCAGTTCTAGATGTGCCATGCTAATTTTCGGCACTCTGGTCCATTGGACAGATCAGTAGTCTCTGGCCACTGGACAGGAGGCTTCAAAATTCTTATCTTCTTATAACCCCAGTGTTGCTTTTGATTAGTCATCTGCGCATCACTCTAAAGCTGTCCCTTATTATATAGTGCCAAAATGATGCTGAGTCACATCTCACGGACAAGCCGTGAGGCGGGGAGGTCAAGGAATCCAAAGCCTGGAGAGTTCCATCAAAGACAAAAGGGATAAGATAAATGAATAATCAAAGGCAAAGTCCGGGGTCAGTTAATAAAGGTCAAAGTATGTGAAAGGCAAGAGGGGTAATACAATCGAGTAGTAAAAAAGGCAACTCTGAGGTCTGGTAACAAATATCAGAATATCAGAACACAGAGCATGAACAAACACACCACCGAGCAAGACAATGACTGGCAATAGTCTGACCATTGCCAGCTAGCTAAATAGCTAGGTAATCACCCTGAAGGGGTGACACCTGGAGGAAACCCCCAGGCCTGACCAGATTGCACAACTAAGCTGTCACTCACATTACTGAAAGCCCAGCACGCCTTGCCTCTGATTGGGTGTCGGGGCTGTCTCTCCCAACACTGACAGCCCAGCACGCCTCTGATCCTATAGGGCGGCTGAGCTGTCATTCACAGCATCCTGAGGACATCATGAGTGATGGAATCGTGACAGTCACCTCTTGTTTTCTATAGAGCTTTCCCTTATTACATCGCATACTCCTCTTGTTATTTGCTGTATTATCCCTTATTACTTAACATCCTATCTTGTTATATATAGCGCCATCCTTTATTATAAAGCGTCCTCTCTTGTTATGTATAGCACCATGTCTTAATACATTGTTCTGTCCTAGCAGTAAAATTCTGTTATCTGGAACATTTAGTCAAATTTTGTATCTCATAGCTACGACAGTCTATTTTCTGTAATTTGAATACTGTCTTATATTGTTTGGTAACAGCACCATCTGCTGGCTATTTAATGTATGCATTCTAGTTTCAGTTTGCAATGTATTATGGGATGTTCCTAAGGCATTATGGGATTATTCCTGTTGCATTATTGTCTTGTTATGACACTGTGAAAGGAACAGCAGCCATTGTTACTGTATGCGCTTGAAGAGAAACCACATCATCACTCGTTTTCTGTCTTGTGCTCCTTGCACTGACTCATTCCATACTGTGTGCACTGCTGACTCTTTCATAGTCAGTGTGCACATGCAGCGCTGCGGTTAGGGTTCAGACAATACTCCGTCTGGCCAAGTGATCACTGTCAATCAGAATGCAATTAACTGCTCAGCACCGACGCCCCTTTATCTAAATATGGAAAAAAAACAAGCTTTTAAAAGTAATTACAGCAAATCTAAATTTCCAAATTTTGGTAGACAATTTTAATGTTATGGCTTTTTGGTAGAGATGAGCGAATCCAAACTTAAAAGTTGGGGTTCGTACCAGACACTTAATGTCCGGTGCTAAACTCCGAACACAGACTTCTCCCAGAAGTCTGTTTTAATGTTTGGAGTTCCAGGGGAAGTCCAGGAGGAGAAAGAGAGAGAGAGAGTTCACATTTATCCTGTGCTCTACTCTAAACAGTTGCATCAGGATTACCATCTAAATTCCCCTAATAAACAGAATTCAGACAGAGCCCAGACAGAGCTATTCACTGTAATTAGGAAAACGGAGCCACTTTGGACTATGTTTGGCCACCTTTTCAATGCTGTCAGCCTTTTTATTTTAGGTGAACATACAAGTTCGGTAGACCATCCTTTTGTATCCATGCAAGAAATGGACACAACCAAAACAGAGGCCAAATGAACACCAAAGTGACTCTATCTGCCTGATTATAGTGAATGACTCTTTTGGACGTCGGGGAAATGTACATAGGAAATGTGTCATCTTTAACTTTAGACCTTTTAGGCTGTGTGCCCACGATGCGTTTTTTAAGCATTTCCACAGCAGCAAAAACGCTGCAGAAATGCTTAAAAAACGCATGGTAGAAGGCCTGCCATGTTCCCCAATGATAATCTGCATGTGCTGTGCACATGCTGCGGAAATTTCCGCTGCGGATTATCATTGCGGAAAAAAACTCAGCACTACCAATTATTTTGCGGAAGTGCTTCGTTTTTACCGCCATTGACTTGCATTAGACCGCATGGATTACGCATCACTGCATAAGTAGATGCGCATTCCATGCGTTCTAATGTGCGGATGGGACCCAGGTCTAGAGAAGAGGAGACTCTCCTCCGGACCCGGGTACCATTGAAAACTGTAAAAAAAAGAATAAAATAAAAAATAAATATATACTTACCTTCTGGCGGCCCGTGGTGCGCTCCTCCTTGCTTGGCAGCAGTTGACGATGGAATGAAGGACCTGCGCTGACGTCAGAGTCATGTGACGGGTCACGCGATGCTGACGTCGGCAGGTACTTCACTCTACCGCTGCCGGCAGCCGGGACGGAGCAAATCAAGACAGCGCGGGCCATCGGAAGGTAAGTATAGATTTATTTTTTTATTTTTTGACATTCTCTCTGGTCACAGTATATAAATACATGCAGTTTGCATGGATTTATATAGTGTGACCAAGTTGACAAGCACTTTCCAAGTGATGCTAAAATCGCTTGGAAAGTGCTTGTCAACCTGCATGCGGAAATGCAAGTGAAGAACGCTTCACTTCTGCATGTCCCTGGCAGAAAAACGCATGTACAATCCGCATGCGTTTTTTTTCTGCCAGGGAGATGCAGAAACGCTCAAGAAAAATCCTGAGCATTTCTGCATCGTGGGCACATAGCCTTAGAGATCATTTAAAGATCTCCAACTTGCTTAACTGTTCACAAAAGTAATTTTGACCAGGGGTGTCCAAACTTTTACATGCCACTCTATGTACTGGGCTGAAGGAATTTTTCTGTGCTCTACTCTCCCTTGATGATTTTTAAAGATGTTATCATGTATGTTAATTTGTGTAATTAATAAAGCGTGTTACCTTTTTTCATATGGGATTTTGTAGCTTCTCTTTTGTTGGAATTAACACCTGCTCATGCAGGATGTGTATAACCATAATCATGCATGCAAAATAAAATTTAAAAAAGAAAACTACAATAAGAAAACAAAAACAAATTAGAAAAAGAGAATGTTTTTCAATATTTGGTTAAAAATAACATACTGTGTGTGACACATTCCCTTTAAATTAATTCGGTGTAATCAGGGATGAGTATTACTTTAAAGACTGAAAGGTAAAGAATATGATGAGTGAAGCTCTATACAAATTGGAATATGCTTCATTCATTTCCCATTTCACTCAGTTTATACGAACAAAACATCTATCATTCTATTGGTACATCTTGGAGCCTAAATGAAGTCAGTAATAAGACTTGATTGTGGAAATAGTCTTATAATCAAAGTGGAGTAACATTTTCTAGAATTTCAATAAAACCAATCATTGAATGCATTGTTGATACATTACGAAGCCCTAACACTATGACTATGACAGCTACTATTATTAAACACACCACAATATCACCGAGGAAAGCTGCAAAACGTATTTCCCATGCTCAGTTTTTCATTAGTAAATATTTACCGTTCTTTGTGCATTAGCAGCAGCAAGAAATGAAGCAGGCTTCGTTTTTAGGTCACACCATCAAATGTAATGATGCCTTAAAGACATCTTTAATTACCCAATTACCCTTCCTCGACATCCTTAATTACCCAAGATACCCTTTCTGAGATCCTTGGTTGCACAAACAACAACATGTGAGAAATGTAATGGAGGAAATATGTTTAATTGCTGTTATTGAATTTACTCTGCTACATGAATATTTCATTATTTACAGGTGTATATTTTTCCTGCCGGGTTACATAGACAGCATCAACTTTTTTATACATATAAACTAAAAATCACTGATTATTAACAAATGCACAAGTGAAATTGTTTGTTTTTCATTAAGACATTTAAACAGTGAGGTTAGTGCCCTCAGCTATGTACAGTATTACTGTTTTGTCAGCCTAAGCCCTTCTTCTTTAAAATGAGGTTAAAATAAGGAGTGATTAACACAATAGTCTTATCTCGCAGGAATAACAGTTATAAAAGATGTGTAGTGCTTTGCTTAAAGGAAATGTTCACTTTTAACAACCAAAGTTAATTAGAATGGCACAAAATATAATGGGTTGTCCAGGATTTTTCATAATTGGGTTAAGGCAGGAAATGACATAAAGTATTAAAAAAAGGACTACTCAGTTAAACCTCTTCTGTTCCAATTCCATTACTCCTGGATACCCTGTCGTTCAGCAGCGATGACATCATAGCCATTATTGACATCACCATTACTGTCAATCATTGGCCTCAGCCGACTTGCTGACTGGCCGGCAGTGCTCAGGCCAGATATTGGCTGCAGAGATCACATGAAAGATGTAAATGATGTAAACAATACAGGACCAATACTGGACCACCTGAGGGGTGGTGTTGGAACGTTTTGGGCTTGAATATATTTTTAATGCTTTTTTTTAAACCATAATAAGCTTTTTTTAGCAAAACTTTTCAGCTTAGCTCCCAGTTCTTTGAAACCATGGTTAGATTACCAGGTCTATGTATGTCTGCTTGTTAACCTTGGCCAGATTTATACATAAAATGTCAATATAATAATGCAACAATACTGGATCTTGGAAACTGATCCAACAAGATAAGTAATACATTCTTAGATTTACGGGGAAATTACCATTGGAACCAATGAATACATTTCTGTAGCCTACTCCAAATGTATGCAGTTTTTTTTGGTCTGTGCTACGCCTCCGCAGATCACGAGGGGTTGGTGTTGTAAAATGCATGGACGTCTGATATACAGTAGTCAATCTTTCTGTATTCTTTTTTTTCCTAAGGCTACGTTTTCATTGTATTTAGTGAGCTTTTGGATTTTACAGATTTTTTGCAGCATTTTTGCACCTATTAGGTGATGTGTTTTTTCATTGTATTTTTATGACATTTTTGAAGCTGAGGCTTTCTTCTTTTTATGTTATGTCATGTTTAAATAAAGCTGTTTTGTTTTTCATACTTCCTTTTAATGGTTTGATAGAACCTTATTGCATATTATATGCATTTTTAGTGCGTTCTCACAACGGAAACCCATTGAAAACACATATGCGTTTTTTACCTGCGGATTTTCCGCATCTAATGCAGTTCAATAACGTAAATAAAACTAACATACTCACAAGAGAATTTGACGTGTTGCAGATTTCAAACATGCACCGCAGGTCAGTTTACACTGAGTAAAACAAAAAGCACAGTGGGCATGAGATTTCTATAAATCCCATCCGTTTTGCTGGAACTGTGAGACGCTGTATGTTTTGAGCATCAAATTTATAAAGTGTCAAAAACTCACCCAAAACTCATCATTGGAAGAGAAGACTTATTCTTCCTATTTGCTTGATTACTGATTTTATTGACCGTAGAACTATTTGACAATTTCCAGGCTTATATACATATTTTAAGTAGAGATGAGCAGATCGATTCGCGAAGAGTCATGTTCACATTGAATTTCCTGAAATTTGAGGTTTAATGCAATTTCAAACATTTTGAGATTCAATTTGCTCATTGCAAAGGAAAACTTGCCTGGCACTATTTCACGCACTGTTGTAGCATCAGAGAGGAGGCTAATGTCATTTTGTGTTACTGTGCCGGCTTCCACATAATGCCCTGCAGCTATGACATCTAGTGGATTATCATACCTTGTTCTGTGGTGGTCAGTACCTGGGCTATCAGACAGCAGCGGTTCCCAGCGGAGCACAGTTTGTACGGCAAAGTCCTTTTCCATTTACAGAGGCACTGGGTAAGTCTCCCTCCAGTAAAATGTAAATCTTATGATCAGCAAGGTCCACTTGGTCTGTCTCTCTCCTGTAGAGTGTAAGCTCTTATGGTCAGCAGGGTCCTCTCTCTCTTGTAAAGTGTAAGCTTTTATGATCAGCGGGGTCCTCTCTCTCTCTCGCCTGTAGTGTGTAAGCTCTTATGGTCAGAGGGGTTCTTTCTCTCCTCTCCCCATGTATTCTGCAAGCAATTTAAAGCTTTTCAGTATTGAAGTTTGTGTGAATTTATTCACTGCAAATCGAATTTTTGATGAAAATTTGGCCAGGGCAGCAAATTTTAATTTGAAAACATCTGCTCACCTCTAGTTCCTTTTTTTTCTCTCACATACAAGCAAGTTTCAACAATAGAGCATTATTTAGTTTCCAGATAATCAAACTTTTTAGCACATCTTTTAAAACTATGGCAAGGTTTCACCAACCTTTGGGCACATTTAAAGTACCATAAATTTACCTAGCATTATGATAGGTAATTTTTTCAGTGCAGAGTATTAACATATTAACATACTCCGACAGCATTTCTGCTAATGATTGGTAACAATACATGTTCTCCTACTCAATAACAGGCACACATGCTGTATTTGAGACACTGCCTATCAAACAGAGTAAGACAAAAGAAATATTCAATGTAGTTTAATGACTGCCCTAGAGAACAATTGCTATTGGGAATTTTGACTAGAATTTTTCTTTAAAGACAAAAAAAATGTTATTTTTCTTGTTCTTCCCCTGCATTGTCACCCAAGGATACTCTTAAGTAAAAATATACTTGGATAACAGCAGTTGGGAAAAGAATGGAAAACAATCCAGGAGATAATATTTTAAAACAAGTCAGTTTATGAATAATTTGTGGACTTTGTGATGAGGGAGACTAAACAACTGGTTGATAATGTCTAAAGAAGCAAGTTACAGTGGGAAAAAAATATTTATTCAAATATATAAACTTTTCCTCACTAGAACTCATATTCCCACTTGGGAGAAAATTAATTTTAACTCCATTCTGACATGGGGCATCATAATACATACCTGCGCCCTGGGCCTTAATGATCAGGTACGGATTATTACGCCCCGGTGATCGCACCCACACAGACCGCGATTCTAACAGCTGACACCTGGTACTATGTGCCAGGAGCAGTCTCGGCACATTAACCCCCAAAATGCTGCGATCGAAGACCCCACGCACATTGCCATGGTGACCTGATGTCGTCATGACAACATTCGGGTGACCAGGCATCAGGAAGTTAGATAGATTGTGCGCAGTGCAGAGCTGACAGCGTGCATAACACAGGGATGCTGCTGAATCTCTATGTTATACAAGCTATCAGCCTGCAAAAAATGAAAGTCCCATAGTGGGACAAAGTATAAAAGTGAATGAAAGTGTCAGAAAGTGAAAAGAAAAGAAAAAAAAATTGTTAAAATATTTAAAAAAAAAAGAAAAAATAATCCAAAAAAAAAAAACTGTACCCATAAATAAATATTATTACGAAAAAAAAAAAACAATATAGTACACATATTTGCTATTGTCGCGTCCGAAACGGCCTGACCTATAAAATTGTCCCACTAATTAACCCCTTTAGTGAACACGTTAAAAAAATAAATAAAAAATGAATAAAAAACGAAGCAAAAAACAATGCTATATCATCATACTGCCAAACAAAAAATGGAATAAAACGCGATCAAAAAGACAAATGTAAATAATGGTACCTCTGAAAACGTCATCTTGTCCCGCAAAAAACAAGCCACCATACAGCTTCATCAGCCAAAAAATATAAAAGTTATAGCTCTCAGAATAAAGCGATGCAAAAAAATTATTTTTTCTATGAAATAGTTTATTGTGTAAAAGTGCCAAAGCATAAAAAAACTATATAAATATAGTATCGCTGTAACCGTACTCACCCGAAGAATAAAGCTGCCTTATTAATTTTACCACATGCGAAACAGCTTAAAAAAAAAACAATTCCTGTATTGTTGTTTTTTGTTTATTCTGCCTCCCAAAAATCGCAATAGAAAGCGATGAAAAAATGTCACATGCCCGAAAATAGTACCAATAAAAACGTCAACTTGTCCCGCAAAAAACAAGCCCTTGCATGACTCTGTCGGCCGAAATATGGAAAAATGATGCAAAAACTAGTCCATGCAAAAAAAAAGTGCCTTTTAGTGTGTGACAGCTGCCAAGCATAAAAACCCGATATGAATCTGGTATCGTTGTAATCGCACCGACCCGAAGAATAAAGTTGTCTAATCACTTAAATGCATGAGGAATGGTGTAAAAAATAAACTCTAGGGTTAGGGTTGCACTAGGGTTAGGGTTGTGCTAGGGTTGTGTTCAAATTGTATTAGGGTTGGGGTTGTACTAGGGTTGTGCTAGGGTTCTGTTAGGGTTGGGGTTGTATTAGGGTTGGGGATAGGGTTGTGTTGGGGTTGGGATTTTTTCAAAAGTAAAGGAAAAAAATGATGACGATATGGTGACTAGAGTTGAGCGCAAGTGCTCACTACTTGAGTTTGCATCAGGTACTTGGGTATGCACCGAGTATAGCGAGTGCTCGAGTGACCTGCTTGAGTCTCCGCCCCATATGTTTCGCGGCTGTTATACAGCCAAAAAAAACTTGCAGGGATTGCCTGCCATGCACGAGCGATCCCTGCGTGTGTTTTTTTTGGGTGTCTAACAACTGTGAAACATGCGGGGCGGGGACTCGAGCATGTCACTCGAGCACCCGCGATACTTGGTGCATACCCGAGTACCTGATGCAAACTCAATTAGCGAGCACTTGCACTCGAGACTAAGGATAACTTATGAAATACACCAAAAATGCCATCTATGTGTACAAAAAGGTGGGCAGCCACCTGTATTACAGATGCCTGTCCACATGCATGCTGAAACAGCATAAGCGAAGGAGGAGAAAAACTCAGCATATAATGCAGAAAATATTTATTCAATAGTGCACAATAAAAACAGATAAGAATTCAGACGATGAGGTAGTCAGATGATGAAGTGCTAACAGGTCAGGTAAAGATATTATGATATATTTGTAATAAATCCGTGGATTAGCATAATTGCACATTGCCCACAATAAAAATAAAGATTATGAATAATAATAGATTTAAACAAGTGAGCTGGAATAGGGGTCACAGGTTTAACGTATACATCATAATTCCACTGGCTGCTAAATAGACAGGGATAGGGGTGAAACAATGTTCTTAATATAAGGCTCTGTGCCCAACTCCAAACATCAAAGTCATGTTAACCCAGCGGGATAATTACCTGACAAGGACAATTTATTCAATATGATGACCTAATGTTATCAAATTCTGCGTCGTACCTCTAGGTTCAAAATGTTCACTATACCCCTTGATAAAATACTTGAGGGGTCTAGTTTCCAAAATGGGGTCACTTGTGTGGGGTTTCCACTGTTTAGGCACATCAGGGGTCTACAAACGCAACATGGCATCCGCTCTAGATTCCAGCCAATTTTGCGTTCAAGCAGTCACACAGTGCTCCTTCCCTTCTGAACCCTGTCGTGCACCCAAACAGTGTATTTCCAACACATATGGGGTATCGGCGTACTCAGAAGAAATTGCACAACGATTTTGGGGTCCATTTTCTCCTTTCACCCTTGTGAAAATAAAAAATTTAGAGCTAAAAGATAATTTTTGTGGAAAAAGTTTGATTTTTTTATTTTCACGGTTCTATGTTATAAACTTCTGTGAAGCACCTGAGGGTACAGGGTGCTCACCACACATCTAGAGAAGATCCTTGAGGGGTCTAGTTTCCAAAATGGGGTCAGTTGTGGGAAATTAAAAAAATTTTGGTCAACTTTTAACCTTTATAGCTTCCTAACAAAAATAAATTTTGGTTCCAAAATTATGCTGATGTAAAGTAGACATGTGGGATATGTTATTTATTAACTATTTTGTGTGACTTAACTCCCTGATTTAAGGGCATGAAAATTCAAAGAATGAAAATTGCTAAATTTTCTCAATTTTCATCAAATTTCCAATTTTTTCACAAAGTAATGCAAGTCTTATCGAAGAAATTTCCATTGAAGCATTTCAGAGTTATTACCTCATAAAGTGACAGTGGTCAGAATTGTAAAAATTGGCCTGGTCATTAACGTGCAAACCACCTTTGGGGGTTAAAGTATCCTCTGTGCAATCTACCAAGATACTTGGTGATCTAAAAAATAACATCTGAATTGTAAAAGTATACAAGAGAACTAAACAGATATGATATAGTACATAATATTTATTAAATGTAGAGAGAAATATTATGTAGTATATTCATAATCATAATCAATATCTTTCTCCCCACCTCTATTTTTAAAATTGTAGTATAAGTTTTTTTTTACTCCTGTTATCTTACAGGCCTTATGCTTTGCTTTATACTTTTTAAAGATATAAACACACAGTTTTTCCTATCCTCATTCACCTTAGACTACTTTTCACTAGCATATTTATAATAGTTGTTATTGTTTTAAAAATCATGCAAGGCTTTTCTGTGATCTTGTTTAATAATTGGACACTTCTATTTACTGTTTGTGAAAGTATTTACTGATGAATTTATCTTAAGGTCTGTGGTCTATAAGGTACAGTGCCATGAAAAAATATTCATACACTGTGAACTTTTCCACATTTTTTCATGTTAGAGCCACAAACTTAAATGTATTTTCTTGGGATTTTATGTGATATACCAACACAAAGTAACAAGTATTCGTGTAGCATTAAGAAAATGATACTTGTCTTTCTAATTATTTTTAAAATATAAATCTGAAAATTGTGACGCGCATGTGTATTCAGCCCCCTTTATCTGATACCCCTAAATAGAATCCTGTGTGGCTAATTGACTCTAGACGTCACATAAATAACAAATTGAGACCACCTGTGTGTAATTAATTCTCAGTTTAACTACAGCTGTTCTGTGAAGGCCTCAGAGGTTTATTTGTGAACATTAGGGAACAAACAGCATCATGAAAACCAAGGAACACACCAAATAAGTCAGCGATAAAGTTAAGGAGAAGCATAAAGCAGGGTTAGGGTATAAAAATAGCCCAAGCTCTGAACATCTCATGGAGCACTTTTCAATCCATCATCCAAAAATGGAAGGAGTATGGCCCAGCTGTAAACCTACCAAGACATGGCCATCCACCTAAATTGACATTCTAAGCAAGGAGAGCACTAATTAGACAAGCAGCTAAGAGGCCCATGTTCATTCTGGAGGAACTGCAGGGATCTATAGCTCAGGTGGCATAATCTGTCCAAAGGACAACTATTAGTCCAATACTCCAGAAATCTAGTTTATATTGTAAGAGGACAGACATTTTTGAAAGCAAAACATAAGAAGTCCTGTTTGTAGGGGACACAGCTAGCATGTGGAAAAATGTGCTCTGGTCAGATGAGACAAAAGTAGAAGTTTTTGGGCTAAATACAAAACGCTATGTGTGGCAGAAGACTAACACTGCACATCACCCTGAAAATAACATCCCCACCATCAAACATGGTGGTGGGAGCATCATGCTGTGGGAATGCTTTTCTTCAGCAGGGACAGGGAAGCTGGTCAGGGTTGATGGAAAGATGGATGGAGCTAAATACAGGGCAATCCTGCAGTAAAACCTGTTAGAAGCTGCAAAAGACTTGAGACTGGGTTATAAGTTCATCTTCCAGCAGGACAACAACCCTAAACATACTGCCATAGCTACAATGGATGGTTTAGATCAAAGTTTATTCATGTGTTTGAATGGTACAGTCAAAGACCAGAGCAAATCCCATTAAGAATCTGTGGCAAGACTTAATAATAATTTTTATTTCTATAGCGCCAACATATTCCACAGCACATTACTGTTAGAACCCTCCTGTTTGTTTTTTTCCATCTTGTATTTTGCGGTCACGTGACCATCTGCCTTTATATTCCAGCTCCGCCCTTTTGGCTGTGCTGGACTTCAATGTTTGACTGTTTCTCTAGCCAGGTGCTTCGGTGCCTTTCTCTGTCAGTTCGCTTGGTCCTTCTGGGACCTCTAGTACCTTTTTGTCAGTTTGTCTTTTCCTGTTCTACAACATCTTCTCGGTTTAGGAGGTGTCCCATTTTTTGTCCCAGTCCTTAGTTCTTTTAGGGACCCCTCCCTTTATGCTATAGGTCTTCGTTCAGACTAGCCGAGGACTAAGGCGGGTCTGTTCACTAGGAACAGTCAGCCCGCTACATCGTAGGGATTCAGCTTAGTCTTACTGTAGGGACAGCTTTCCCCTATCTTTCCTTAGTACTTGTTGCAGATCATAACAGTAAGTCTAGCCCAAAAAACTAAAAGGAAATAAATTCGGGGATCAGTATGGTTTCCATCCAGGATTTGGCTCAACGCTTGCAGGGATTGTCTCTGGAGGTGGCCGAGCTACAGCAACACGTGAGTAGCTGTTCTGGAGCACATTTTGTGGAACCAAAGGTAGGACTGCCTGATGTTTTTTTATGGTAAACAGCAAGATTTTTTTTCCTTTAAAAATGCTTGTTTGTTATATTTTCATTTGAGTCCAAGGTCCTCTGGGAATGAATCACAGCGCATTGGTTTTATTATGTCACTTTTGAGCAATGAACCACAGGGGTGGGCCTCTTCTCTCCAACCTAATGATCCCTGTTTAAGGTCTGTAAAAGAATTTTTTTCTGCCATGGGGCTATTATATGACGATCCTGATAGAATCTCATCTGCTGAGGCAGAACTCAGGCGTTTGAATCAGGGGTCAGGTGATGTTGAAAATTATTGCACACACTTCAAGAGATGGGCTTCAGAAGTCCAATTGAATGATCCTGCGCTGAAGTGTTTATTTCTTGCTGGTCTGAGTGAAAGGGTTAAGGATCTGCTAATTGCATTCCCCGCACCTGAGACTCTGCAGGATGCCATGCAGTTAGCTGTTCGTGTGGACAGGAGACTGAGGTCCAGGGTGAATGAGGTAAAGACTCCTGTAATGTCAGTTCCTAGTCCCCAGAAAATCTGCTCAGACGGCGGAGAACCGATGGAGGTTGGGGCGATGTCACTCCGCTCTCAGGAAAGAGACCGGAGGTTCGCTGAGGGATTATGTCTTTATTGTGGTAAAGCTGACCATTTGATTAAGTATTGTGAGCTTCGTTTAAGTAAAGAAAAAAAAAGGTCAGGTACGCCAGTATTGCTTGTTTACGCTCTGCAGGAGTATTTCTTTCTGGGAGTACTACTTTGCAGGGAGATTTGATTGAATTTCAGGTATTTGTGGATTGTGGTTCAACACTTAATGTGATTGATAAAGGGTTTTTGGAAAACCTTAAATTGAAATCCAAACTTTTGTCATCACCTATTTCTGTGATTGCAATTGATAACACTCCCTTGAAATGTATTACTCACAAGGTTGCTGAATTTCCCCTCACTATCAATGGAGTTCACCAAGAAATTTTGGACTTGGTTGTATTAGATAATTTACCCTCTCCAGTCGTTCTAGGTTTTCCTTGGTTAAAACTGCACAATCCTTTGTTGGACTGGTCTACTAATGTGATTAAGTCTTGGAGTCCGAAGTGCTATGATAAATGTTGTAATGGTTGCATTGCAGCTGTGGAAAAAGGGGAATTACCTGTACCTATTCAAGATTTTTGGAGGATTTTTTCGGAGGAGGAGTCGCAAGTTTTACCTCCTCATAGGGATTATGATTGCGCCATTGAGTTTGTTCCGGGAGCTACTCTTCCCAAGAGTCGCTTGTTTAATCTGACTATCCCTGAAAGAAAGGCATTGGAGGAATACATACAGACTAGGCTGGCTGCTGGTCACATTAGACCTTCTAAGTCGCCTGTGGCAGTTGGATTTTTCTTTGTTAAAAAAAAAAGGACGGGGGTTTACGTCCATGTCTGGATTTTCGTGAAATTAATAAGATTACCGTACGCAATTCCTACCCATTGCTGTTAATTCCTGACTTGTTTAACCAGTTAGTGGGGGCAAAGTGGTTCTCTAAAATTGATCTCCGGGGGGCATACAATTTGTTACGAGTGAAGGAGGGTGATGAATAGAAAACTGCTTTTAACACTCCGGGAGGTCATTTTGAGAATCTGGTGATGCCTTTTGGTCTTACCAATGCACCTGCATTTTTTCAGAACCTTATTAATGACATCCTGAGACCTTTGATTGGTAAGAATGTGGTTGTGTATTTGGATGACATTTTGATTTATTCACCAGATCTAGAGTCCCATTGGCAGAGTGTACGTGAAGTTTTGCAGTTATTGAGTGATAATTCTCTCTTTGCTAAGCTGGAGAAATGTGAGTTTGCTGTGCTGAAAATTAGTTTTTTTGGGCTACATTGTATCCAGCGAGGGCTTTGAGATGGACCCTGTGAAGGTTTAGGCTGTGCAGGAAAGGCCTAGGCCTATTGGTTTGAAATCTACAGTATACAGAGATTTTTGGGTTTTGCCAATTATTACAGGAAATTCATTAGGAATTTTTCTGTAATTGTTAAACCTCTAACCGATCTCACCAAGAAAGGTGCGAATACGGTCCAGTGGAATACTGAGGCCATTGAAGCGTTTAAGTATCTCAAAGAGAGGTTCAGTTCTGCCCCTATCCTTATGCAGCCTGATGAGACCAAGCATTTTTTGGTCGAGGTTGATGCTTCATCGGTGGGGGTCGGAGCAGTTTTGTCTCAGGAGAACAGGAATGGAGTACATCCTTGTGCCTTCTTTTCGAAAAAAATTTCGGAAACTGAACTGAACTATGATGTTGGAAATCGGGAGTTGCTGGCTATTAAACTCGTGTTTGAACATTGGCGTCATTTTTTGGAAGACGCTAGATTTTCTATTCAGGTTTTCACAGATCATAAGAATTTGATCTGTCTGGATGCTGCCAAGTGCTTGAATGCCCGTCAAGCTAGGTGGGCACTTTTTTTTTTCTCGGTTTTATTTTTCTGTTACCTATATCCCTGGTACTAAGAATGTTAAAGCCAATGCTTTATCTTGCAGCTTCTTTCCTACGGTCGGTGCCGAGGAGGAGGAGAGCATTTTACAGAAAGGAGTTGTGTTGGCGACATTGGACTCCATTTTGGAGGATGGGATTCTGAAAGCTCAAGATGATGCCCCATCTAACACTCCTCATGAGAGGTTGTTCGTGCCTAGAACCTTTAGGAGAGATTTGTTTGTGGAGTGTCATGAGTCTCGGTTGGCAGGTCATCCAGGAATTTCTGAGACTAAGAGACTTATCAGTCGCAGTTTTTGGTGGCCTGGATGGCAGAAAGAAGTCATCAAGTGGGTGCATCAATGTACTGTGTGTGCTAGGTCAAAGGCTTCCCATACTCCTGCTGCGGGGTTGCTTTGCCCTCTGGAAGTACCTAGTGCGCCTTGGACGCATCTCACAATGGATTTTATTACTGATCTTCCTGTGTCCGAGGGTTTTAGTGTCATCTGGGTGGTCGTGGACCGTTTTAGTAAGATATGTCATTTGGTTCCAATCATTAAGTTGCCCTGTGTCAAGACACTCACTAAGGCGTTTGTTACGGAGATTGTCAAGCTTCATGGCGTTCCCATGGATATTGTTTCTGATAGAGGACCTCAGTTTGTGGCTCGCTTTTGGCGTGCTTTTTGTGACAGGTTGGGAGTCCATTTGTCATTTTCTTATGGGTATCATCCTGAGTCTAATGGACAGGCTGAAAGAAAGAACCAGGATGTAGAACCGTTTTTGCGTTGTTTTGTGGCGGACAATCAAGAGGTGTGGTCTGAGTTTCTGCCTCTCGCCGAATTTGCTCTTAGCAATCATACATCCTCCTCTGCTGGGTGTTCTCCTTTTTTTTGTTGTACTGGGAGACATCCATCTTTTGGCTCGTTCTCCAAATTGGGGTTGGTGGTGCCGGAGGAGGAGAATTTTTCCGGTGATTTGGAGAGAGTTTGGACTAATGTACATTGCAACCTTCAAGAGGCTAACAAGAAGTCCAAGAAGTATTTTGACAGGAAATGTAAGGAGGTTTTGTTTACTGTGGGTGACATGGTTTGGTTGTCATCAAAGAACCTGAGGTTGAGGACTCCCTCTAAAAAACTGGGTCCTAAGTTTGTTGGTCCATTTAATGTGCTTCAGGTTGTTAACCCATCTGCTGTTAGGTTGGATGTCCCTACTTCCTGGAAGATTAATCCTGTGATTCATGTTTCTTTGTTGAAAAAGGCTGATGTGTCAGATAGGGATTCCACTGTCACAGTTCCTCCTGTGGTGGAAGACGGCGAATATGAAATTTCTCGTATCTTGAATTCTAGATGGCATAGAGGGAGATTACTGTATCTTGTTTCCAGGAAGGGTTTCGGTCCCCAAGACAACTCCTGGGTAAGGACGGATGATGTCTCTGCTACTAGGCTTGTTAAAGCTTTCCACAAGAGGTTTCCAGATAGGCCTGGGCCTGGAGGATCCGGAGGATCCTCATAAAAGAGGGAGTACTTTAGAACCCTCCAGCTTTTTTTTTCCATCTTGTGTTTTGCAGGCACGTGACCATCTGCCTTTATATTCCAGCTCCACCCTTTTGGCTGTGCTGGACTTCAGTTTTTGACTGTTTCTCTAGCCAGGTGCTTCAGTGCCTTTCTCTGTCAGTTCGCTTGGTCCTTCTGGGACCTCTAGTACCTTTTTGTCAGTTTGTCTTTTTGTGTTCTGCAACATCTTCTCTGTTTAGGAGGTGTCCCATTTTTCATCCCAGTCCTTAGTTCTTTTAGGGACCCCTCCCTTTATGCTATAGGTCTTCGTTCAGACTACCTGAGGACTAAGGCTGTTCTGTTCGCTAGGAACAGGCAGCCCGCTACATCGTGGGGATTCAGCTTAGTCTTACTGTAGGGACAGCTTTCCCCTATCTTTCCTTAGTACTTGTTGCAGATCATAACAATTACAATTTAGAGGTTGCTTGTACAGACAATAAAGACATTACAGAACAACACATAACTCAACAGATACCAAAAGGAATGAGGCCCTGCTTGCAAGCTTAAAATCTATGAGGAAGCAGGGGAAGACTTGAAAATTGCTGTTCACAGACCCTCTCCATCTAATCTCACAGAGCTAGAGCTAGTTTGCAAAGAAGAGTGGGCAAAAATATAAGCCTCTAGATATGTAAAGCTGGTATAGACATACCCCAAAAGACTTGCAGCAGTATTTGCAACAGGTTGTCCTACAAAGTATTGACTCGGGGAAAATGACTACAAATTCACATCACAATTTTCAGATTTACAGTATATTTTTAAATAATTAGAATACCATATATCATTTCCTTTACACTTCACAAATACTTGCTACTTTTTGTTGGTTTAACACATAAAATCCCAATAAAATACATTTAAAGGGGTTGTCCACTACTAGGACAACCCCTTCTTGATCTAAATGTTTGGCCCCGATAAAAAAGAATTGAACATGAAGAGGAAGTCAGTGATAAGCTGCAGCCCTGACTTCCTCTTCATGCTCAATTCACAAGAAAGTGGGGACAGTGATGCCAGCGATAATTGGGCGCCAGGCTCTTGTGTCATAACAACCGCACAAGAGCCCCAGGAATGTGGGTGCTGACACAGCTGGAATGGTGACGGCATGGCTGGTGAGTATAGGCTTTTTTATTTTATCAGGGCCAAACATTTAGATCAAGAAGGAGTCATCCTAGTAGTGGACAACCCCTTTAAGTTTGTGGGTGTAACGTGAAAAAACGTGGAAAAGTTCACTAGGTATGAATACTGTTTGAAGGCAGTGAAAGTGGAATTTGCCTACTCAATTATTCCCCTCAGGTAATGTATTTTCCTATCCTTTAAAATCACTATTACACTATTTAATGACCAATTCTTTTAAATTCTAATTTGCTTTTTTGTGGAATATTGTCAAGCAATATTTCGGTCTGTGGCATGAAAGAAGGCTTTATTGGCATCTCCATTTTCCCTAAAAAAATCTAAGAAATTTGTTTCCTAACTCATTTCACGGGAGAGTTGTACACTTTAAAAATCCAAAAGAAATAGTGGAGATATATATATAGACAAATAGACAAAAGCTTTTTCCTCCTTTATCCAGAGGAGACCAGAAGTTGAAATATGTTAAATCAGAACAAATGGGGCAGTGGATGTCATAGCTATTTGTTATGATGATGCAGTAGATATTTATTAATAATAATAACAATGTCAGACATTAAAAAGTAACACATATTACTACAATTTAAACAAGAGGAGTAACGGCCATGCCCTCAAGCTTACAATCTATAAGGAAATAGTGACAGACTCACAAAAGGTAGAAAGTGATTTTAGTGTATGCTCCAGTCATCTTTATAATAAATAGCGGTATTCAACTAAAGCTGCATTAACCAGTCATCAAACAGTATCTGTATATGTACAGATGGAAAATAGAAAATGCTACTGAGTGCATGGAGGATATGGGAACAAATGAAATTGGGGACCAGATTCTTAGTAAAATTAAGATGGGAGAACAGGAAACAGTTAGATTAGTGAGGTGAGGTTATAGACCTGTCTAACTAGCAGTCTATTTAACCACACACTGCAGTCAGAGTTTTTAGGCTACTTAAATTGTAAAAACTGACCAAAAATTATCCTTTTTTGATTCAGATGTCTGCATTGCTGGTGTTTGTACACAAGCGATGCAAATGAAAAAAGCCATGACTTTTTCACACAGGGGAGTGTAAAAATTATCCCTGTTTGAGGAGTTTCAAGATCTTTGTTCTTTGATTAATGAAGAAGCAATAGCATTTCACAATCTGTCCAAAAATTCTCTCTTATGTATACAAACAAAACAGATGTACTGGTTTTACCATGAAGAAGTAATAGCTTCTCAACTATGAATGAAAAAAATATCTCCTTTTACTATTCACAAAATGATTAAGAAAATTACAAAGGTTTTTTTATCAAGTCATCTGAAAAGTATCCCTTTTTTAGGGAGCAGGAACATGTGTTAGCTGTTTTCAAAGTGAAGAGAAAATGGGTTGTAAACAAGCCTTTCATAAATGTAGCCGTATTTTGGGAGCTGTTTCATGTTTTTGTACCCTCAAGACAATATGCTTCATATTTGCTGTTCACTTTATCTATAAAACACAGTGCGTGGCCAGGAGCCTTATGTGCCGTATGGTAGAGAATTAAGATGGCACAGACAAGAAGATATGTAACATTGTAGGGCCTGCAACAGTAACCCAGCTGCAGCCGATCTATAGTATAGATGTAATGATGGTCAGGGAGTAAATGCCCAACTGATTGTGGGCTAATGGCACAGGCCGCAGCAGAACAGTGTAGAAAACACAACGGACAACCAGGCAGGCAGATGGTATTTAATCATCGCATAGGTGAATGAAAGTCCAAATTGATCCATGCCTGATTCATTTTGACAAATGTAAAGTTTTCCACTGAGGCGGAAGATAATTTGGTCTGCTTGGATGTGACAAAGTCAACGGCTGTGCTAAATCCCATATCTGAGAGTACTCTGTGTGGTCCATTTATGCTGAGCCAGAAGTCTATGGGATCAGAGCTCATGGTATCTTCTGGGGAAAGACACAGTGCAGGGTAGGACTGAAACTGGCTGTTCAGGCAGTGCAACTTTATGGATAAACCATTTGGTCCATTATGTCATATATTGTAATTGGTGCTTCTACTGCCTTGGTTATGGAATTTGGAGAATTTTGGTCTCATAATTTTAAACAATTTTGCCCTTTCTGACAATTTTTTGCTTTCTGATCTCCCCTGCACAGGGGCTGTACTTGTGGGGAAGTGTTGACTCTGAACCAATATGGAAAAGCTAAAGTGAACATGGAAAACATATTTTTCATCTAATATGCCTCACCTGAAAAAAATTCTTACCAATTTTGGAAAAAGAAAATATCACTTATAGAATTTATAAATTTTTTGTTTGATCATTTTAAATAATTTTGCCATTCCTCACAATCCTGATCAGGATGCTACTGTGAAAATTCACTCCACATGCAGTCACAGTAAAATTTAATTTCACTCAAAATTAGAAGGAACATGATTTATATTGAAAAACTGATGCATGTAACACAATAAATTTTGTTGTTTAAAAAATGTAGCATTTTGGTTTTTAAGTACAATAAATAATGATGGATAGATGGATAGATATTTTACATTGAGACCAAGCACATGTGATTATTTCCCTAAAGGCAGTATAATCCAGGTGGTCTGGCATCAGTTGTGGTGACCATGGACATGTGAGAGTACAATTTCCCTGTAATTGGACAAGTAAATGTATGTTTCTGGGGCACAAAAGGAGAGCTGATGATGCAATGGAGGTAGAGGAGGAAGTGTATAAAAAGCAGTAGGTGAGGATAATGATGGGGTTGATGACAATGACAAAGGCACTACTTGCAGGTACAGATTGGTCACCAGAAAGATGATCATGAGAAGAGGAGAGGAAGGAGGACAGCTTGAACCTTGCTCATCTTGCTGGTCAGTTTGCTTTCCCCACATGAGCAGGAGACACCATTTTATCTGCTGACGGTGTGATGTAGTTCCTAGTCGATGTGTGCCAGGATGTACCGGGCTTATCTTCTAACAGCACAGCCTGCACACTAACAATAGATTGGTCCTCTGGCAATGTGGATAGAATTCCCATATGCAAGATGCCCACACATAGGAATCACCGTCACTACGACCACCATCAATGCTTTTGTACATTGTTGAGACTGTCTGTACAATTCCCCTCCAAAATGTAAAGTTCTGCGTAATATGTTGGCGCTGTAGAAATAAAAATTTATATAATATTTCTATATATTAAAATATTTTATATTTTACTGATTTCCAAGCAGAAAAAAGTAACAATTTAAGGCATGATGAAAAGAAAATATGTTTTTCAATAATCCAATAAGGTGTGACTGAGTCCAGATAAAAAATCCATAATGACTCTTCCATCCTATTGACTTTTAATTTACCGTGGTGGCAACTGAGAAAGTGTCCGCCAATTATACCTTTCTGCTAGCATGATAGCAGAAAGGTATAATTCCTGTGGGGTTTGCCCAACATACACTTTCAGGAATGAGTACATCAAAGTGTATAAACATAGCATGCCTAGTCTAAACTGTTTCAAATCAATTGGATCCATTTTTTTATTGCTTGTAATCTGCATTTCTCTGATGTTTTGCTTTATGAAGTTTAAGAACAGAAAATTATTCAGGTTAGGGTGGGTGTGCCCATATTTCTTTGATCAATAGTTGTGCATTGTTGAGATATATGTAGCTCTCCTACATATATTTTCAGATGGCCCTGACATTACTTTGTTGAAAATATTTAAAGGGGTCTGAATATTTTCCGTACCCACTGTATATTAAAATGATAAACATTTTGATGGGAGTGCTTCTTTACCAAAGCAATTGAAACTGCACTTTCATCCTGGGGGCTTGCCAGAAAAGGAAGCAAGATAAGACAAAAGAGGATGCAACAAAGATTCACAGTTTTGCCAAGACTGGTCAATAATAAAATAAAAAAAAAGTTTAGTTACTCTTTAACCCCTTCATGACATCCACCATACATGTACGGCGCCAGAGGGAGGTGCGATCCCACAAGCGGCATGTATGGCAGGATGACGAAAAAGTGGCATAAAATGCGATCAAAAAGTTGAATGTAAATAAAAATGGTATCGCTGAACACATCATCCTGTCCCACAAAAAAAAACGCCGCCATACAGCTGCAACAGCGGAGAAATAGAAAAGCTATAGCTCTCAAACTATAGTCATTCAAAAACAATTCTCTTTTTCCTAAAAAATATTGTTTTTATTGTGTAAAAATATAAAAAAGTACACATATTTTGTATCGCCGCATCCAGAACGACCCGATCTATAAAATTGTCTCACTAGAAAATAAAATAACAAATAAAACAACAATGCTTTTTCAACCTACTGCCAAACAAAAAGTGGAATAAACGTGAGCCTAAGGCACAACTGTGCAATAACCATGCTGTCTAATCAGCATCTGGATATACCACACCTGTGAGGTGGATAGATTATCTCAGCAAAGGAGAAGGGCTCATTAACAGATTTAGACAAATTTGTGAACAATATCTGAGCGGAAAAGGCCTTTTGTGTACATAGAAATAGTCTTAGATCTTTGAGCTCAGCTCATGAAAAATGGGAGCAAAAACAAAAGTGTTGCATTTATATTTTTGTTCAGTGTAAATAAAAATGGTATCCCTGAAAAAGTCATCTTGTCCTGCAAAAGGCAAGCCACCATACAGCTCTGACAGCAGAGAAAAACAATTTCTAAATTGCTGATTTGTGTTTATTCTGGCTCTTAAAAATCAGAATAGAAAGCAATCAAAAAAAGTTATGTGCCCAAAAATGGTACGAATAAAAACTCCAACTCATCACACAAAAAACAAGTCCTCAAATGACTCTGTCAGTTGAAATAAAGAAAAATTATAGCTCTCAAAATATGGCGATGCAAAAATTTGTTTTTGCAAAAAAAAGCGTCTTTAATGTGTGACAGCAGCCGAACATAAAAAAAACATATAAATTTGGTAAGGCTGTAATCACACCAAAAAAAGAGATAAGAATTCAGCTCAACCATGTGGCAATCCGATGGTCAGAACCAGCAGTCGAACAGAGTTGAATATAGAAGGAGGATAATTGAATTACAGTGAATGCCCCTCTGTTGGGTTGTGACAATATGCCATACATTTTTATGAAGATTAAAATAAAATTTGTATTTTAATGAAGATCCTGACTCTGGAATTATCCTCCGTCTATATTTGACGCTCTAATTACACCGACCCGAAGAACAAAGTCGTCTAATCACAAAACATAAATAAAGCCAATTCTTGTGCTCTGTGTTGAACACTTACACCGGGGTTTCTGTGTAATTCTCTGAAATATGTGACGGCACCCCCAGCGGAAGATTCCCTATAATGAGGCATATGGTGACACTGTGGACGCTGTCTGGCCTATGATCCAGCGGTGTCCGTCTTTTTAGGCGTGCATAAAAGCGCGGTTGGCCACAGTTTTTTGCACTTCTGAAAAGAAGGACACCACTGAACAGAGGCCAGTCGGAGTCCAGAGTAAGGCTGCTGCCTCATTATAGTGAATGGATCCCTCAGGGGTTTCATCTGAATCACATCATTCGGAGATTTAGATTGAAACCCCAATGTAAGTGCACAGCGTAGTGATAAATGTGATCCAAAATGTTGTGTGAAATATTCCTAACAAAAGCTTCAACTCAATCCACAAAACAAGTAAGTCTCAACTCAGGTCATTCATCTGTTAAAGGAAATATAGGGGCTTCCACAAAGGCTCTGGAAAAGCGGAATGGCTCCTCGCACCCAAAATAAATTCAGAAAATGTTGTGCTCCCAAATCCAAATGTTCCCCTCCCTTCTGAGCCCCACGATGTGCCTAAACCACATTTAGCATCCACATGTTTGTCAGTACTGTAGCTATGACAGGCCACTGTCACGGGTGTGTCAGAAATTACAGACAGTTGCCCTGCAGTTGGTTGCAGGAGGTCTCTGCGTTTGGCATTACAGACACCTTCTTAGAGGCTGTCTCTAGGACCGAGCGGCTACCTTCCTCTGGCTAATTAACACCTTGGCCTGGGTGTATAAATACCTGCTGTGTGCCAGAGGGAGGTGCTGGCGATATTCATTACTCCTTGTGAAGGCTTGAGCAAGAGCAGCACTTCTTCCTCTGTGGAGCTTGAGGACGTGTGCACATTTGTCTGGAGTCATCCAAAGCTAAGCAATTTCCCTTGTTTGCCCTACCTTGTTGTCTTTCTCTTCTATGATTACCCTGACTGAGTCGCCTTGGCTGAGTCTAGGCTACATCACCTTCAGCAGGGGAATCGGTCAGTGGAGATGTACAGTTCAGAATTCCGGAGATGGGCAACGGATTCCAAATGGAATGACTCAGCCCTTAGAAGTCAATTTTATGAGGGGCTTACTGAAAGGTTGAAAGATGCCTTGGCAGTATATGAAACCCCTCAGTCCTTGGAGGCTGCCATGTCGTGGGCCATACGTCTTGATAGACGCCTTTGGGATAGACAGGCGAGACCACCTTCACCGGGGCCTTCTTGTTGGGGTTGTGTACCTCTGCCGGGGGAGCGGTCTGGGGGTGAATCAGTACTGGGGGAGGTGGAGGAACCCATGCACTTAGGGGGTGTCTCTGCATCATACGTCTCCCCGGAGATTCGCAAAAAAAAAGGCGTGGGTTTTTTGTTTTTTTTTGTGGGAAAAAGGGACATTTTGTTGGGATCTGTCCTTCAATTCCTAAACAAAAGGAGACTCGATTAACTCTTGGTAGTCTGGAGTTGGATAAACATGGGGCGAATTTGTTGCCAACCTGCAGTTCCTACTTTGTCCTGACAGCAGAGGTGGTGCTAGAGAGCAAAACCAAGAAAATTTCTGTGTTTGTTGACAGCAGAGCTGGAGCCAGCATGGTTGATGCTGAGTTTGTGAAAACTCATATTCTTGCTTGCTGTACTTTAGCTAATCCTATTTCCATCTTCGCCATCGACTCGGCGCCACTTGCACAGAAATCATTTACTCAGATTGTACATAATGTAAAACTGAGGGTAGGGTCAGTTCATTGTGAAATAATCCCTTGCTATGTTCTTGACAATCTTCCCATACCGATTGTTTTGGGTATTCCTTGACTTGTTAAACATAATCCATTAGTGGATTGGTAAACTGGGGAGATTATTGAATGGGGAGATTACTGCCATGAGAACTGTTTAAATATTTCTCTTGCTACTGTCTCTAAGGAAATATTACCTGCTTTTCTGACTGGTTTGGAGGACATTTTTTCTGAGAGGGGGTGTCAGGATTTGCCTCCTCATCGTACTTATGACTGTCCTATTAACCTGACCCCCAGAGCATACTACCGAAGTCCAGACTGTATCTTTCTGGCCCTGAGAGACAAGCCATGAAGGATTTCATTGCGGAAAGTCTGGAGAAGGGACATATCAGACCCTCATCTTCACCCGTGGTGGCAGGGTCCTTCTTTGTGAACAAAAAAGATGGCGGTCTATGTCCCTGTTTAGATTTCTGGGAATTAAATCAAATTACCATCCGTGATTCATACCCTCTTCCTCTGATTATTGATTTGTTCAGCCAGGAGCTGAAGGTACTCTCCAAGTTGGAATTAAGGGGAGCCTACAATCTGGTTAGAATCAGAGAAGGAGACAAAGGGAAAACCGCGTTCAATACCCCTGAAGGACATTTCGAGAGTCTGGTTATGCCTTTTGGTTTGACCAATGCACCTGCGGTATTCCAGCATTTCATAAATGATATTTCCATCATTTGGTGAGCAGGTGTGTGGTGGTCTACCTGGACGATATTTTGGTTTACTCACCTGATTTTGAGACACATCGGGGGCATGTTAAGCAGGTGCTCAAGATATTAAGGGATAACAAACTTTATGCCAAACAGGAAAAATGTGTTTTCGCTGTTCCGGAGGTGCAGTTTTTGGGGTACTTGTAGTCATCTTCAGGTTTTCGGATGGATCCGGAGAAGATCCGTGCAGTCCTTAATTGAAAACCTGAAGGCTCTCCAACATTTTCTGGACTATACTAATTTTTACCGGAAATTCATCCAAAATTACTCTGTAATGATGAAACCCCTTACTGACATGACTAAGAAGGGGGTCTGAATTTTCCAAATGGTCGGATGCCTCCCTCCAGGCTTTTTCTTCTTTAAAGAATCATTTTGCCACTGCACCTATACTCAGTCAACCCAATGTTTCCCAACCCTTTATTGTGGAGGTTGATGCATCGGATGTCGGGGTTGGGGCTGTGTTGTCTCAGGGTCCGTCCCCTGGTAAATGGCCTCCATGCGCCTTCTTTTCTAAAAAATTGTCTTCAGGTGAGAGAAATTATGACATGGGTAATAGGGAACTTTTGGAGATCAAATTGGCGTTCGAAGAATGGCGACATTTGTTGGAGGGGACTTTCCATCCTATTACTGTTATTATTGACCATAAGAACCTGTCATATTTCCAGTCAGCTAAACGTCTCAACCCTAGGCAAGCCAGATGGTTCCTGTTTTTTACCAGGTTCAATTTTGTTGTCACTTTTCGTCCAGGGGTCAAAAATGTCAAGGCTGATTGCTTTGTCCCAGAGCTTTCCTGGTGGTGGTGACCATGAGACCCCTGCCCCAATATTACAGAAAGAGGTAGTCATTTCGTCACTGTAACCTGAACTGGAGGGTGAGGTGTTGGAGGCTCAGGGGACACCCCTGCCTCCTTCCCTTCAGGAAAGTTATTTGTAATATCTAATCTGCACCGCAAAATAATTAAGGAACATCATAACTCTGTGCTTGCTGGGCATCCAGGTGGTAAGGCAACCACGGACCTCATCTCGCATTGTTTTTGGTGGCCGGGGTTGCATCGGGATGTGGTTGAACACGTAGCTGCTTGTAGTATTTGCGTGTGTTCTAAGGCTTCGCATACCCGTCCATCTGATATTTTTAAGGGTATCGTGTGGGTATGTGCTGCACAAGACCAGAGAAGATGGAAGTTTGCAGAGACGAGTTGTGGATAAGAAACGTCATCATGGCGTCTGAACTTGATGAAGAAAAGGAACAAAATAACTCCAATCAGAGACAACGTCATCTATAAGGTACCAGAATGTAAATTTTTTTTGTGACACTGAATAATTCTCATCAGTAATGTGGTTCCTGTTTGGTTCTCAGACTGATGAGGACTGATAGTAACAACTCCCAGTATCTTCTTACCATCGTTAAGGACATACTGAAGGTAGGTTCATTCAATACAAATGTGTATGAGTCTGACCTGATATTACAATTGAATTACCATGTACTGATGGTGGTTCTGGTGCTGAATTCATGTACTGATGGTGGTCCTGGGGATGTATTCCTGTACTGATGTTGGTTCTTGTGATGTATTTAAGTACTGCTGGTGGTTCTGATGATGAATTTATGTACTGCTGGTGGTTCTGGTGATATATTTCTGTAATAATGAGGATTGTGATGGTGTGTTTCTGTACTGATGGGGGTTCTAGTCAGCTGCTGCAGTCCCGGTGAGTGCCCTGGCGTGGTTACTGGTGTCTACCGACAGCCCAGCCTATTCTCACCAACTGAGGTCTGAAGACCCGGTAGACACGTAGTCACGCTTCTCCAGGGTAAGCCCAGCCTGTGGCGCAGTGGATCCACATCCACCAACATTACATGTTCAGGCCATGGAATCCGCAGACAAATTAGGCCCTATGGATCCCAACTCTTGTGTAGAAGTATTGTACAAGGAGGTCCGCTCTCAGCGTGAGCGTCAGGACCAGTTGTAGGGTCTGTCCACCGCTATGTCCGCTCTGCCTTCTGCTTCTACCATGTTTGACCAACTCTACTCTCAACAATCAGCCTCTCTGAGGGAATGACCTAATGCTGCAGTTTCTGGTGGAACTGCTAAGTTCCAGCTTACACTTCTGTTCCTCTACGATGGAGACATAGGCAGAGCCGCAGCTTCATCAGTGTCAGATCCATTTCACACTCCACACTCACCTCTTTCCTTTGGACCAGACCAAGATATAATTTATGGTCTCTCAGCTATCTTGAAAAACCCTGGCCAAACCCCATTTGAAAGCATGGAGGCCGGAGACCCGTTATTTTGGGAGGTTCCTGGAGATATTCCAAGCAGTATTCGAGGTTCCAGGTTGCATCTCCTCTGCTGCTTCATCCCTGTTGTCTCTAAGGCAGAGCATGGATACCATGGCCCAGTATGACTCATGTTTCCTTACCTTTGTGGCGGAGCTGGCTTGGAACAAAGTGGCCCTGGTGGTGACCTTCAGGCAGGGCTTGTCTGGTCGAATCAAGGATAAGTTGGCTGGCAGAGACCTACCATCCTTGCTGGACGCCCTTATACACCTGGTGACTAGGAGAGATGTCCGCTTCCATGAACAAGCTCAAGAACAAGCTTTAGTGTCTCATCGTGACAGAAGACCACCCAGACTGGCTCCAAACTTCCAGTTTCCTTTGCTGCTACAAGTCGCACCATCAGCCACTGAGCCGATGTACATTAAGTGGGCCAAACTTTGCTAACCGCTTCTGGTGGCCCTCTCTGGTTAAGGATGTCCGGGACTTCTTAACCATCTGTCCACAGTGCTCCAAATACAAGTCATCAAGGGACAGGCCTGTTGGTCTCCTTCTGCTATTGCCAGTTCCTTACGTTCCGTGGCAACACATATCCATGGATTTCATCCTGGATCTTACTCTCTCTGAGGGTTGCAATACCATTTGGCTCGTGGTGGATCTGTTTTCCAAAATGGCTCATTTCATTCCTCTAGTTGGTCTTCTCTCCGCTCCTAAGCTCACCACGCAGTTCTTCCAGTATGTTTTTCAGCTCCACGATCTTCCTTTTCACATAGTCTCTGATCATGCAATTCAATCCACTTCTAAATTCTGGAGAGAGCACTTTGCAAGATGCTGAAGATACAGCTGGATTTTTTTCTACCATCCGCATACCAATGGGCAAGTGGATTGAGTAAATCATATTCTCGAGAACTACAGTACCTTCACCTTTTCATCTCTGCCCGTCAGGATGACGGAGTACAAGTACTTCCTTGGGCGAGTTTTCTTACAATAACCACGTTGGGGAATACTCCGGAGCATCTCCATTCTTTGTTGCTCATTCCCAGCATACCCAAGTTCCAGCTCCTATGTCTGCTTCCTCCGGGGTACCAGCGGCTGATTCTTCTTTTAGGAATTTCTTGTCTGGTCAGCTGCTGCAGTTCCGAGGACTGCCTTGAAATGGTACCTGGTGTTTACCGGCAGCCCAACTTATCCTCACCATCTGAGGTCCTAGTGAAGACCCGGTAGACACTTAGTCATGCCCCTCCAGCGTAAACCTGCCCCGTGGCCCAGTGGGTCCACACCCACCAGTGTTACACACAGTTTATGGTCAGCAATGGTAGCAGCAGTACAGTCTATCACTTTGAAACACAGTGGACATCCAATGAGTGTGTAACTGACGTGGCTGTTCAGTAGCAGCACTGGCCATGGCATACCACCAATGGCAGCACCAGCAGCAGAAAGACAGACTAGCACAATGTTGACAGAGGCAACAGAGGGGTTAAACGCCCTTGATAGATGTTAGCACCGATCATGGGTGTTGCTGCAGGGTGTAAGCTCTCATAACTGACATCCACATTTGATTGCGACGGTGCTCAGCGTGAGCCTGAGCGATTGTCATGAAATATACAGTACAGACCAAAAGTTTGGACACACTTTCACATTTAAAGATTTTTCTGTATTTTCATGACTATGAAAATGTGTGCAAAGCAGTCATCAAAGCAAAAGGTGGCTACTTTGAAGAATCTAGAATATAAGACATATTTTCAGTTGTTTCACACTTTTTTTGCTAAGTATATAATTCCACATGTGTTAATTCATAGTTTTTATGCCTTCAGTGTGAATGTACAATTTTCATAGTTATGAAAATACAGAAAAATATTTAAATGAGAAGGTGTGTCCAAACTTTTGGTCTGTACTGTATGTACAGTGGTTTGCGGAAACACAGCTCCCCCAGTGTCGTACATATACGGCACATGTCGGGGTGGAGTTAACCCCTACTTCATGCAGTCCTCAGATTACATAACAAAAACCTGCTGACAGATTCCCTTTAAGAAAGGTCAGGCAAGGTGATGCTTGACAGTTTAGGGCCAGCAATGGCAGTTCCAATAGCAGTACTACAGTATAGATGACAGACATTATGTACAGAGAATAGCTACTCGGCAGATTGTGGTCCATTGGCACTGGCGGTAGCAGAACTGTGAAGACAACAGTCAACATATAGTTAGACAGGCAGATAGATGGTGAGGCCAATTTAATCTTTGGCATCAGTCATTGGTGCATGAAAATCTGCACTGATCAAAGCCTGATTTATTTTGCTAAATGTTAGGTTTCCAATGCTTGTGGCAGATAATCTGGTCTATTTTGGTGTGAGAAATCCAAGAGCCGCTGTGAATACCATCTCTGACTTGACAATACTTTCATAGCAAACTGGGCCAGTTCTTGCCTCTGGTAAAATTTGATGATCCAGAAATCCAAGAGATTGGGATTCAGAGTATCTACCTGAAAAAGGACTCGGTATCAGTGAACCTGGCCATTCAGACGATGCATCTGTGTTTGCTGAAGTGCTTCAGGTTGTTGCAATGGCAGAAAAAACACATTTGGTCCATCATGCAAATATATTGTAGTCCTAATGCTGGAACTGACAGGGGAACATTGGGTCTGTGTGGATTACAAAGGGGTCTGCTAGTCAGTCGTGTGGGCCAAATGCAAGTCATATTTGGCCTCCTTTGCAAACTCAAGTGCAATAGCGAGAAGGAAGCGGAATGCGGAATGGAGTATATGTCCCATCACTTATCTCAATCACAACAGGATGATGTAGCCTCTGACAGCGACACCATCAGCTGAAATCAGTATTCTGCTCAGTCCACTTCCTCTGCCAACAGTAGAGGAATAACAGTTAATAAGCATAGCAGAATTTCCAATTCACTAATGACACCTGTTTTTATTCTGCCCCAAAGTCCCCTAGCCAATAGTACCCTTGGGTCTAAGGAATATAACTACATACTACACCAGAAAAACTTCCAGTTGATATTTTGGAAGACATGAACAGTAGTGATGAGCGAGCACTAAAATGCTTGGGTACTCATTGCTCGGGTCGAGCAAATTGGAATACTCGGGTGCTCGACCCGAGCAACGAGCACAATGTAAGTTTATGGGAAACTCAAGCATTTTTCAGGCGGCTCCCCCTGGCGGTCTGTAGAGGGCCTAAAAATTGCCCAAATTGACGGGAACAGTGCTCAAATGACATAGGATCAGCATGGGGAAGACCCCTGGAAGCATCTCTGACTCCCAGATCACTGCTGTCAACAACGTGGTCAGAGTATTACACCACTTTTATGGACTCACAATAAAACATACAAAAACGAAACCAAAATGGATTTTCCTGGGAAATATGTAAAGGAACATCCTTTCCAGGGTAATGACTTGTATATAAGGCAAAATAAATAACCAAAATCAAAAATACTCCTCCACAACTTGGGCTATGTTCACACGTAGCACTTTTGATGCGTTTTTGCACTTTTGCATTGCTTTCAACCAAGACAAATGCATTCACCAGTAAATGTCATTTTAACATTTTACAACCTTATCTGGCCATGTGGTGTGTGACACATCATCAGACACATGCATGTAGTGCTGAAAAGACATGGGAACAGCATGGGGAAGACCTCTGGAAGCATCTCTGACTCCCAGGTCACTGCCTAAAAGTGTGCCCATCATAAGTGATCCTTGGCGCATGCGAAGATGCCTCCCATCATACACCTGTCATTGCAGACTTGCAACAATCACCGTCCACGTCCAATCACCTCATGCCTGCGGCGGCCGGGTGTCCATACTCGGTCCCCAGCCGCCTCTATATTTCCCGGTATCGCCTCCGCCTTCCACAAGGACGGGTCCCACAACATTACCCGTGCCCTCCCCAGTGCACTTACTGGGAAGGACCGCCTAACCACAAACAAGTGGACCGGTGAATGTGGCCAAGAACGGTACAGAGCCAGTTCACAACTCCGGCAGGCCCTGGCTTCTCCTTCAGGAGAGTTCATAGTGCCGAGGTGAGGCCATGATGATGATAGAGGCCACCATCTGCTTAGTTTTCTGTTACTTGGAATGCAAGTGCAAGTATGCAGCCAGTCACCCACCCACCCACAGGCCGCAACACTAAACTGCCAGATTTCTGAGCCGCTCTTTGCACTTGAAATATGGCCTTTTAAGCTCTTGGAGGCGGAAACTTTTCACAACCTCATGCCGGCGGCGGCCGGGTGTCCATACTAGGTCCGAAGCCGCCACTGTTTCTCGGTGTCGCCTCCGCCTTCCACAAGCACGGGTCCACAACATTACCCGTGCCCTCCCCAGTGCACTTACTGGGAAGGATAGCCTAATCACAAACACATGGACAGGTGAATGTGGCCAGGGACGGTACGGAGCCAGTCCACAACTTTGAGTTGTATTTAGCTCGGTGAAAGGACTAGCATAGAGGGAAACCGTATCTACCCTGTGTGTCATTTCTCCCAGGAAGTCCTCTAAAGCTGCTTACACTTGAAATGTGGCCTGAACATTACTGCTGGTACTTTTCTGTGGGAATTTGCTTGCCTCCTACCAGCTTGGAAAATTTCCAGCAAACTATGGTACGACGCCATGGTATTAGCACTGCCCCCAGTACCAGTAGCGAAGCCATCCCCAATTTCTTTCTCAGGAATTTTATTTGGTAGACTGAGTGACTGCCCAAATACATTTTCTCACAAAGGAGCTGAAGATAGAGTGGCAGTAGGTGCAAGTTTCTCCACCCTGTTAGATATTAGAGGGTGAACGGCAGCACATTGGATCAGTGGTTAGCACTGAAGCCTTGCAGCGCTGGGATCCTGGGTTCAAATCCCAGCAAGGACAACATCTGCAAGGACTTTGTATGTTCTCCCCGTGTTTGCGTGTGTTTCCTCCTCAGTAAAAATAGAGTGTCCGGGAACCTTTCCACACACTTTTCTTAGCAAGGACTGCTTTTCGGCAGGGTAGAACAGTCCCACCAGAGAATCCTCTGGTGTTCCTTAGCTTCTACCTCAGGAGAGTTCATCATAGCGCTAACTTTGCAGCTGCTATGGGGCTCTTGAGCGGGTGAGAAAGGTTAGCCCTCAGAATCAAATCCTCTGGTGGGCACAATGTTTTTCAATCTGAAACAGCTTCTCAGTGGGAGTTGTATTTCACCACAGCCATATTCTTTAGCTCAGTGAAAGGACTGGCATAGAGGGAAACTGTATCTACCCCGGCTGTCATTTCTCTGTCACCAGGTTCCGCCCATTGTCACACACGACCATGCCTGGCTGTATGTTCAGCGGTGAGAGCCACAGATCAGGCTGCTGTGTTACAGCTTTCAACAACTCTGCAGCGCTGGGCGGTTTGTCAATTAAGCATTAAGCATGTTATCATTAGCACAGCCTGTTGCCGCTTGGCCAAGGCAGTGCTGCAGTGATGTCAGCTTGTGACTGATGTAGTCATTTCGGAGGAGAAGGTGCAGGAGCTGAACAATGTGATTACATTGAGGTTAAATTGGTGACGCTGTTTTTTATACTAAAGAAAGATCCTATTGTTTTGTTTTTTTTACGTTATTTTTTAAGACAAATGCATTCACCGGGAAATGTCATTTTAACATTTTACAACCTTATCTAGCAATATGGTGTGTGACACATCATCAGACACATCCTGTTTTATTTATTATGGAGGGACTCTGAAAGTCATAAAGCCTATTTTTATAGGGCCATGAGATGGCCCTTACTATTCTTAAAAGGCCAGCAGTCGGCCCTCGCTATTATTAGAGAGCCATCAGCTGGCTATGCTTTGTTGCTCTTATTATTAACAAGTGGGTCTCCTATACTGTTATTGCGTATCCAGTGACTGCAAGGGCTACCAAAAGTTTGGACGCAACCCAATACCCCTTTGAAGAGACATAGAGGAGGGTCTCAGTAAAAAAAATGTTCCCATTACTAAGGAGCAGGTCTCCTATAGTGGTAATGCCCATGCTGTGACTGCAAGGGCTGCCAAAATTTGGGAAAAACCCCACTAAGAATTTAAAGACACACAGAGCAGGGCCACAGTAACAAGTACGACATGTTCCCATTAGAAAGGAGAGGGTTTGCTATACAGTTATAGGGTATGCAGTGAGTCCAACGGCTGACCAAATTTAGGAAAAAACCCTCTAAGAAATTAAAGACACATAGAGCAGGGCCACAGTAGCGACAAATTCCCATTAGAAAGGAGAGAGTCTGCTATACAGTTATAGGGTATGCAGTGAGTCCAACGGCTGACCAATTTTAGGGAAAACCCCACTAAGAATTTAAAGACACACAGAGCAGGGCCACAGTAACAAAGTACGACATGTTCCCATTAGAAAGGAGAGGGTCTGCTATACAGTTATAGGGTATGAGGTGAGTCCAACGGCTGACCAAATTTAGGAAAAACCCCACTAAGAAATTAAAGACACATAGAGCAGGGCCACAGTAACGACAAATTTCCATTAGAAAGGAGAGCGTCTGCTATACAGTTATAGGGTATGCAGTGAGTCCAAAGGCTGACTAATTTTAGGAAAAACCCCACTAAGAATTTAAAGACACACGGAGCAGGGCCACAGTAACAAGGTACGACATGTTCCCATTAGAAAGAAGAGAGTCTGCTTTACAGTTACAGGGTATGCAGTGAGTCCAACGGCTGACCAATTTTAGGAAAAACCCCACTAAGAATTTAAAGACACATAGAGCAGGGCCACAGTAACAACAAATTCCCATTAGAAAGGAGAGAGTCTCCCATAGTGTTGGCCTATGCAGTGAATTCAAGGGCTGCCAAAAATTTGGAGGCACTTCAATGACCCTTGGAAGAGACGCGGAGGAGGGCCTCATAAAAAAATGTTCCCATTCGAAAGTAGCCGGCCTCCTATACTTGTAATGCCTATGCACTAACTGTATGGTCTGACAAACATTTACCCCTGGGGGGTATACATGAACATACTGTATGAAAAAATTTTTTACGGGCATCATAAACACCCTTTAAAAAAATTATGTGGGTGTTGCATCACGGACCACGGTCACCCTGGTGATATGGTGGTGGAGGATGAGGAGAAGGAGGAGGACAAGAGCAAATAGCCAAAATCAGGAAGCGTATACCCATGTCTGGGTGTGAAAAGGTGCAGGGGAATACACCTCCCTAGAAAAGACACTGGATTTGAGTTTATGTTACGCCGCTATCATTCGGTGGTGTTGAGAAGTCTGGCCCAATCCAGCCCTTGTTCATTTTATAAGAGTCTGCCTGTCAGCATTTTCAGTTGACAGGCGGATGCGCTTATCAGTTATAATTCCACCAACGGCACTAAAAACCCGCTCTGATAAAACGTTGGCGGCAGGGCAGGCCAGGACCTCCAAGGCATATAGAGCCAGTTCATTCCACGTATCCAGCTTGGATACCCAATAATTATAAGGCACAGAGGAATCACGGAGGACGTTGGTACGGTCGGCAAGGTACTCCCTCAGCATCTTCCCAAACTTTGCACTCCTTGTGAGAGTACCCCGCGCCTCAGGGCCTGTGCGATGGGAGGGTCTGAGAAAACTCTACCAGAACTTTGATAGTGTTCCCCTGCCTCTGCTGAATTGAAGTTGGGTCTCTCTCACCTGTAATCCTTGGTTGTCCAACGAAGTGTGCCCTCTGCCGCCCACGTTTTCAGATGGGAATTTTTTTAATAGTTCCGCAACAAGGGATTTCTGGTACAGCCCCATTTTTGTAGACCTGTCCGCCTCAGGAATAAGAGATATAAAGTTCTCCTTGTAGCGTGGGTCTAGAAGTGTCACCAACCAGTAATGACTGTCACCCAAAATTTTGAGAACGCGAGGGTCATGGGAAAGGCAGCGTAACATAAACTCAGCCATGTGTGCCAGACTACTAACATGCAAGACTTCCATGTCCTCACCAAGAGGATGACTGACCATGCTCTCTTCCTCCTCCTCCTTCTCCTCCTCTCTGTCCTCTGGCCATCCACGCTGAACAGACGGTATGACATCTGTGCAGGTAGTACCGTCTATAGTGCATGAAACTAGCTCCTGTCCTTCCTCCTCCTCCTCCTCTTCCTCAATGTCATCCAATCCACGTTGGGATGAGATGAGGCTTGACTGTGTGTAACCACCCTGTATGGTTCCTTGCTGCATCTCATCGTGCTCCGCCTGCAATGCATCCTCTTTGATTGTGAGCAGAGAGCGTTTCAGAAGACAGAGAAGCGGGATGAAGACGCTAATTATGGCGTCATTGCCGCTCACAATTTTGGTGGAGTCCTCAAAGTTTTGGAGAAAGGTACATATGTCTGACATCCATGTCCACTCCTGAGGTCTTATGTGTGGAGTCTGAACTGAATACCGACGGCCTTGTTGATGCTGGTACTCAACAACTGCCCTTTTCTGCTCACAAATCCTTCCCAACATCTGCAGTGTAGAGTTCCAATGCGTGGGGACATCACACACCAGTCTGTGAGCCGAAAGCTGCAAACGCTACTGAAACACTGCAAGGGCGGCGGAAGCTGTAGCTGACTTTCTAAAATGGGCACACAGGCGGCGCACTTTAACAAGCAGATCCGGCAGCTCCGGGTAAAATTTGAGAAACCGCTGAACCACAAGGTTAAGCACATGGGCCAGGCATGGAACGTGTGTGAGCTCGCCTCGCCTCAGAGCTACGATCAGGTTCCGGCCATTGTTACACACGACCATGCCTGGCTGTAGTTTTAGCGGTGTGAGCCACAGATCTGCCTGCTCTTTCAGAGCTGTCCATAACTCTTCAGCATTGTGCGATTTTTCACCTAAGCATATTAGCTTCAGAACAGCCTGTTGCCGCTTGGCCGAGGCAGTGCAGCAGTGCTTCCAGCTTGTGACTGATGTGGTCATTTCGGAGATGGAGGCTGAAGAGGAGGAGGGGGCTGAGGAGGATGAGGTGCAGGAGCTGTAGACCGTGGGGACAACCCTGATTGACCTAAGGCCTGCAATCCTTGAAGTCAGGAGGACATGTTCCGTCCCAAGGTCCGACTGGGTCCCGGCTTCCACTATGTTAACCCAGTGTGCCGTCAGCAAGATGTACCGTCCCTGCCCACAAGCACTTGTCCACGTGTCCATGGTTAGGTGGACTTTACCGGTAACTGCGTTGTTGAGAGCACGGCTAATGTTTTGGGACACGTGCTTGTGTAATGCGGGGACGGCACACCGGGAGAAATAGTGGCGGCTGGGGACCGAGTACCGAGGAATCAGGTTGCGGAATGCTTTCGTCTCCACGAGCCTAAAAGGCAACATTTCGAGCGCAAGCAGTTGTGAAATGTGAGAATTTAGTAGTATGGCCTGTGGGGCGTTGGCTGCATATTTGTGCTTGCGTTCCAAGGACTGGGATATGGACAACTGAGCGCTGCGCTGGTACAAGGACTGGGACGTGCCTCCTGATGCTGCTACTTGAGAGTGTGCAACGACAGGTGCAGGGCAGGAGGCGTCTTCGCATGCACCATGGACAGGGGATTGGCTTGAATGCACAACAGCGGAAGAAGCAATGGTGCCACCCACAGACACTGTTCCTGGACCCTGGGGTTTGGCCCAGAAAGTCGGGTGCTTTGCTGCCATGTGCCTGATCATGCTGGTGGTGGTCAGGCTAGTCGTTTTGCCACCCCTGCTGATGCTGGCCTGGCAGGTGGTGCAAATGGCCTTTTTGGGGTTATCGGCAGAGTCTTTAAAAAGCAACCAGACTCGGGAATACCTAACAGTTGTACTGGCAACTTCCTTCGTGTTGGTGTTACGGGGAATAGTTGCCTGCCTTCTGTCTGCGGCCACCACACTGCTTCTTCCTGCCTGTTGGGGTGCTCTGCCTCCCTCCCCCTGTGTGCTTCTGTCCTCGCTCTGCATGTCCTCCTGCCAGGTTGGGTCAGTTACTATATCATCCACGACCTTGTCTTCCACTTCCGCACCTTGGTCCTCCTCCTGACTTTCTGGCAATTGTGTCTCATCATCGTCCACCTCTTGTGCCGCTTTCCCACCGTCGCCTTCGTGTGACCGTGGCTGCTCAAATATTTTGGCATCGCTACACGCGATCTCCTCTTGCCCCGCTTCAAGTGGACCAGGCGAGAGGCCCGAATCTATAAATAGAAAAGTGAACAGCTCTTTAGAGTGTCCAAGTGTGGGATCAGTTGTCTCTGGGTACTCGGCATGGTGGGAGGAAGGAGCATCAGGGTGAGGAATATGCGGTCCAGACTCACAGCTACTGAGACTTGACCATGTGGAAGACAGGGTGGTCGTGGTGGGGGTGGCTAATTGACTGGAAGCATTATCCGCTATCCAACCAACAACCTTTTGACACTGCTCTGGGTTCAATAGTGGTGTGCTGCGGTCCCCTAGAAATTGGGACAAGAAGGTCAGGCGAGAAGATGTAGGTGTTTGTTGTAGCACAATTTTGGCTTGCCAATGGGCTTGTCCTAGGCCTCTGCATGCACCATTACCATCATGTCCAGTTTCCCGTCCCTTGCCACATGCCTTGCCCATTTTAAATGGAGGACAGTATCTTCCATGCTCACTACAAATTACTGAGTTTGGAGCGAACTTATATGTGATCCGTGTGACAGAGTTTTAAATACCTGGCCTGTAGGTAAGTAGTTTGAACAGCAAACTGCTGTGAATTGCTTCACTGACACACTGAAAGAAATTTTTAATGGAGGCCAGAAATGGCAGTATTTTCTGACAATGTATATGTGATCCGTGTGATGGAGAAAACCGAGTTTTAAATAACTGGCCTATAGGTAAGTAGTTTGAACAGCAAACTGCTGTGAATTGCTTCACTGACACACCGAAAGAAATTTTTAATGGAGGCCAGAAATGGCAGTATTTTCTGACAATGTATATGTGATCTGTTTGACGGAGAAAACACAGTTTTAAATAGCTGGATTTCTAGCGCTCTAATATGGAAAGGACCTGGCTGTATTCTGCAGTGCCAACAAGCAAATGGTGCAGAAAAAAGGTGTTCTCTGGATTGCTTTTTATGCAAATAATGAGGATTAAGATCCAAAGAAAAGTATTCCTGGCCCCTGAGACCTGGGCCTTTGTATAGAAATATCTAACAGCAGCAGAAGGCAGAATTGGAATGGAGCCTCTTGTGCTATATGCACTGCAGTCTGCTATATACACTGCCTGCCTATACACCCTGCCTGCCTGATATCTCTGCAGATGGATTAGTCCTCAGAAGGACTGTTTGTTAAGATAGATATGTGTAATGTACGGTTTTTCTCCCTACACTACCTAATACACAATCAAATCTCTCCCTAACACAGCTGCAGCTCTCCCTACACTGTCTGATCTGGAGTGACTGTGACGAGCATGGCGGCGCCAGGTCTGATATAGACCTGATGACGCTGTGCGGCCAGCCAATCACTGTAATGCCCACAACCAACATGGCTACGGCATTACAATGCATGGCAGGCAATCCCTGCATGTTCATTGGCTCTCTAAAGAGCGCCAAACATGCAGGGAGGGTTTCCCAAGTTCCCGTCCGAGCAACCCGGAAATACTCGGCGAGCGCCGAGCATCGAGCAGTAGCGAGCATGCTTGCTCATCACTAATGAACAGTCAACCTTTGTTCTCAGAAAACATGGTGGCTGAGGAAATGGACAAAACAATTCTAATGCCCATCTGTGTTGCAGCTTCTGTGAGCCGAGGTGGTACAGTCACTGTCCATTGAAGTAGCACATTGAACCAGTGCAAATGTTGTGGTGGGAATCAGGTGGGGGGCAAGGATCGCAGGCCATTTCACACAAAAAGGCTTCTGTCAGCTGAATCATGGATGACGATGAAGGTGACGATTTTGTGTAGGTCTAAACCTGTTAACCAGACAGGGGTGACGAGGATATCTGGTCACCGGAGGAGGATGTTGCCAGCATCGGTGATACACAGTCGAAATGCGTCAAAAACATTCTCTTGGGGCAAATCAGCTCTTCAAGCTCCAGAGTAATGCTGCACATGCTGTTGGTGGAGGAAGCTCTACATTGCCTGAAAGATCTGATCATGGAGGTGGTGAGCCATACTTGCGTGCTTTGTGTATGCGAGTCTTTTTGTACATTGCCACCAGGCAATCTTTTGGCACACTGCAGGCTCTGCAAGAGGAAAAATACTCATTTGGCAAATTCAATCCAGACAGCAATCAGAGCAAGCCTCAAGTTGTTGTCCTCCATCTTCTCACCTTGCTCATCTTTCTGTCAGCCCAGTCACACCCTTGGGTAGTACCTGATCAATGTCATCATCATCAGTATCATCACTGTTATTCTCCTTTATTGTGTGTCCTAATCCAAGTACACTTCCTCTTTCTCTGTCGATATAGCAAATATCCATCACCAATTGTGTGACCAGGAAGCAACTCAGTCATCTGTTGGTTTGCTAACTAACCTCCCATCTTGTTAAGTTGCTGGTGGTGCAGTTTCTGACTTACCAGCTTGCAGATTCTGCTGCCTTTCGAGAAATGATCACGAGTGCTCAGCATTGCTGGAAGATAACAAGCTTTCATTATTTCTCACAATAAATGGGGCCTACTCTCTGTTTTCATGTAAGGAGACTGTAGGCCGCGTTCTGGACTTATCTTTGAGCTCCAAAGTGCACTTCACTATAGATACACGTAAGAGCATAGAATCATAGAATGGTAGAGTTGGAAGGGACCTCCTGGGTCATCTGGTCCAACCCCCTGCTCAAAGCAGGATTCACTAGATCATCTCAGACAGATGTCTGTCCAGCCTCTGTTTGAAGACGTCCATTGAAGGGGAACTCACCACCTCTCGTGGCAGCCTGTTCCACTCATTAATCACCCTAACTGTCAAAAAGTTTTTTCTAATATCTAATCTGTGTCTCCTCCCATTTAGTTTCATCCCATTGCTTCTAGTCTTTCCTTGTGCAAATGAGAATAAAGATGATCCTTCTACAATGTGACAGCCCTTGACATATTTGTAGACAGCTATTAAGTCTCCTCTCAGTCTTCTTTTTTGCAAGCTAAACATTCCCAAATCCTGCAACCGTTCCTCATAGGACATGGTTTGCAGACCAGTCACCATTCTGGTCGCTCTTCTCTGAACTTGCTCCAGTTTGTCTATGTCTTTTTTAAAATGTGGTGCCCAAAACTGTACACAGTATTCCAGATGAGGTCTGACCAAAGAGGAGTAAAGACCGATAATGACTTCACGTGATCTAGACTGTATGCTTCTGTTAATACATCCCAGAATTGTATTTGCCTTTTTTGCTGCTGCATCACACTGTTGACTCATGTTCAGTCTATGATCTATTAGTATACCTAAGTCTTTTTCACATGTACTGTTGCTTAGCTCTATTCCTCCCATTCTGTATATGCTTTTTTTCATTTTTATTGCCCAGATGTAGTACTTTGCATTTTTCCCTGTTAAAAACCATTCTGTTGGTTGCTGCCCACTCCTCCAGTTTATTTAGGTCTTTTTGAATCCTCTCTCTCTCTTCTCTAGTATTAGCTATCCCTCCTAGCTTTGTGTCATCAGCAAATTTAATCAGTTTACCCTCAATTCCTTCATCTAAATCATTGATAAAGATGTTGAACAATACAGGTCCCAGGACGGAGCCCTGTGGTACCCCACTTGAGACATTCATCCAGCTGGATGTGAAGCCATTTACAACCACCCTTTGAGTCCGATCACTAAGCCAGTTATGAATCCACCTAACAGTTGCCTGGTCCATTGCATACTTGGTCATTTTTTCAATAAGGATGGTGTGAGATACTTTGTCAAATGCTTTGCTGAAGTCAAGATATACTATATCTACAGCATTTCCCTGATCCACCCAGTCAGTGATTCTGTCATAGAAGGAAATTAAGTTAGTCTGACATGACTTGTTAGTTACAAACCCATGCTGACTCTGGTTAATCACTTCATTCTTATCCATGTACTTACATACATGTTGTTTAATAATTTGTTCAAACATCTTTCCTGGTATAGAAGTCAGACTCACCGGCCTATAGTTCCCTGGGTCCACCTTCTTCCCCTTTTTGAAGATAGGAACAATATTTGCTCTTCTCCAGTCTTCTGGGACTTCTCCTGTTCTCCAAGAATTTTCAAAGATTATGGAGAGTGGTTCTAAAATTTCTTCTACGATCTCCTTCAGTACTCTGGGGTGTAATTCATCTGGACCTGGAGACTTGAACTCATTTATGTTAACTAAATATTCCCTCACAATCTTTCTGTTTACAGATAACTTGGATTCCTCTATTCCTTTAAAAGGACAGTGAAGATCAGTTGATGTTACATTTTCTTTCTGAGAGAAAACAGATGCAAAATAGGAATTAAAAAGTTCGGCCTTCTCAACATCCTCTCTTACCATTTCTCCATTTTCATCCTGTAAAAATCCTATAGCATCTTTGACTTTTCTTTTACTTTTGACATACCCCCAAAATCCTTTTTTATTGCTTTTGACATCTCTTGCAAGCCTTAATTCATTGTCAGCTTTAGCTAACCTGATACGTGCCCTGCAGGATCTGCAGACTGCATTATAATCTTCTTTAGATATGCCTCCCTCTTTCCATTTAATAAACATTTCTTTCTTTTTTTTTAGCATGTGTTTAAGTTCTGTGTTCATCCATCCTGGTTTCCTTAAATGCTTCCCATTCTTCCTACTTTTCGGGATTGTTAACGATTGTGCTTTGAGAATCTCATTTTTAAAAATTTCCCATCCTTCCTGGACATTTTTGTCCTTAAGGACATCCAGCCATTGGATCCCTCCTATTCTCTTTCTGAGTCTCTTAAAATCTGCCTTTCTAAAATCTAACCTTGAAGTTTGAGTCTTCACATGTCTTCCTCCTCTAGTTATCCAAAATTCTATAATAGCATGATCGCTGCCTCCTAGGGTCCCAGCCACCTTTACCTCCTCAACCATTTCCTCCCTGTTTATAAGGATTAGATCCAAAGTAGCAGATCCCCTTGTTTTCTCCCCTACCTTTTGGAAGATAAAGTTGTCAGCAAGAGAGGATAAGAATTTGCTTGACCTGTTAGTTTTACTTGAGAGAGATTCCCAACAAATGTCTGGATAGTTGAAATCTCCCATGACCACTACGTCATATTTTTTGGAGAACTTGGTCATTTGATACATAAAGAGTTCATCCATATCTTCAGCTTGCCCAGGTGGCCTGTAGTAAATGCCTACAATGGTGTCCTTTCTGTTGTTCTCTCCTTGTATTCTTACCCAAACAGTTTCCACAGAACTCCCAGTCTCTGAAGCTTCAATCTCTGTGCAGATATACGTTTTTCTAACACACAATGCAACACCTCCTCCTCGTTTATCAAGTCTGTTTCTTGCAAATAAGTTGTATCCTTTTAGCCTTTTATTCCAATCATGTGTATCGTCCCACCAAGTTTCAGTGATTCCAATGACATCATATTCCTTTTCCTGCATTAGTAGTTCCAATTCTCCTTGTTTGTTGCCCATGCTTTGTGCATTTGTATAAAAACATTTTAGTTTGTGATTGGTTTCTCTTCCTCCCATATTTTTATTATTTAGATTTTTTTGTCTTTGTTCTTCTTTTCCACTTCCAGTAGCAGAGATCTCAACTATGGTCAGGAACAATACATGAGTTTCATAGCTCATTAGGTGACTGTTCTCAGCAGTAGTGATGCACCTGTGCATCTAGGACAGGTGTTGATGCCTCCATGACTGAGAGCTACGTCTCTTTCCACTGCCAGGCAGAGGCTGTCTGTCTCCTCCTGCGCCTCCTCCGGATCCTGCTCAACTGACATGACCTCATCTCCAACAAGAACAGAGCACATTTTTGAGTCCACACAACAACCTCATTCTTTTCACTCATACAAGTCATAGTGCTGTCAAGCAATCTTACAGCTTGAAAGCCACACAGTGGAAGAGTTGCTGGCTGGCTGGGTTCCCGTGAACTGCAACTTGGAATGGTCGTGAACAATAATGCCTGAAACATTCTGGCCACCTTAGGGTCAGGCAAAATAACCCACTATCCATGCATGGCCCATATCCAGAAGTTAATAGTGCAAAATTTATTTTGCAAACATACAAGTTTGAGAAAGTTGGTGACTATAACCAGAAAAGTATCAGCCAATTTCAATAGGTCTTATGTGGCAAAGCATGCCCTCCTTTAATTGCAAAAAAAAAAATGGGCTTCCAGAGGACCACCTGATTTGCAGCATCACAACCCACTGGAATTAGATGTTGTACAGTCATGGCCAAAAGTGTTTGCACCTTTGAAATTGTTCCAGAAAATGAAGTATTTTCCCTAAACATTATTACAATTGGACATGTTTTATTATGCACATGTTTATTTCCTTTGTTTGCATTGGAACAACACAAAAAAAGGCAAATTGGACATAATTTCACACAAAACGCCAAAATGAATAAAAAGAAAGTGCTGGAGAGTTCTGAAGTGGCCAGCAATGAGTCTGATTCTAAATATAATTGAACACCTGTGAAGAGATTTTAAAATTCCTGCTGGGAAAAGGCACCCTTCAAATATAAGAGGCCTGGAGCAGTTTGCAAAAGAAGAGTGGTCCAGAATTCCAGTTGAGAGTTGTAAGAAGCTAATTGATGGTTATAGGAAGCGATTGATTGCAGTTATTTATTCCAAAGGGTATGCAAACAAATATCAACCCCTTCGCGACCTGGGGATTTTCCATTTTTGCATTTTCGTTTTTTGCTCCCATTGTTCCCAGAGCCATAGCGTTTTTATTTTTTGAGCAATATGGCCATGTGAGGGCTTATTTTTTGCAGGATGAGTTGTACTTTTAAACGCCATTACTAGTTTTACCATATCGTGTACTGGAAAACGGTAAAAAAAATTCCAAGGGCGGTGAAATTGCAAAAAAAAAAATGCAATTCCACAGTTGTTTTTTTTGTTTGTTTTCTTACCACGTTCACTGGATGCTAAAAGTTACCTGCCATTATTATTCTCCAAGTAATTACAAGTTCATAGATACCAAACATGTATAGGTTTTTTTTTATTTAAGCGGTGAAAAAATGAGCCGGGTTAGGGCTCTTTTTTTGCGCGCCGAGCTGAAGTTTTTATTGATACCATTTTGGGGTAGATCTGATCTTTTGATCACCCGTTATTGCATTTTATTGCAATGTTGTGGCGACCAAAAAACGTAATTCTGGTGTTTAGAATTTTTTTCTCGTTACGCCGTTTACTGATCGGATTAAATCTTTTTTTATATTGATAGATCGGGCGATTCTGAACGCGACGATACCAAATATGTGTATGTGAGGTTTTTTTTATTATTTTATTTTGAATGGGGCGAAAGGGGGGTGATTTAAACTTACCACCGATGGGCGGGGTAAGTGATGCCCTTCCGGCGCGGTGATGTTAAATGCCCCTGTCAGAGATTGACAGCGGCATTTAACATGTTAACAGCCGCAGGTGGATCGCGATTCCACCCGCGGCTGTTGCGGGCACATGTCAGCTGTAAGAATCAGCTGGCATGTGCCCGGTTCAGTGTGGGCTCACCGCCGGAGCCCGCGCTGAACAGGGGGTGACAGCCTGGTGCGTACTAATATGCCACAGGTTGTAAAGTGGTTGAGTTGAGGGTGCCAACAATTTTGTTCAGCCCATTTATGGTGTTTTGTGTGAAATTATGTCCAATTTGCCTTTTTTCTCTGTTTTTTATTGTGTTGTTCCAATACACACAATATATGTATACATATGTATAACAAAACATGTGTAATTGCAATAATTTTCTGGGAGACATATTTAATATTCTGGAAGAATTTCAAGGGTGCCAACACTTTTGGCCGTGACTGTAAATGTTGCAGCATTTATATATGAAAAGCATAAGGCGGTGATGGACTATATCAAGCAGAGGTCAAATTGGTGCATAGGCTACTCTGGGATATGACATTAGATGCTAACGAGGGATGAGTATTGTCTACTGAAGCCCTTTGAAGAGGCAACAAAACTTCTCAGGACATGTGTGGAATTAGTGATGTAATGACGCTAATATTTATTCTGGAAAAGCACCCACCAGCATGCAAAAAGGAATGTAGGAAGAACACCAATTTGCACCTGTTCAGTATTGTCATGTATTTGTTTTGGACACTCAAGGTGCATGTTAAATGCTGCAGGGTTTGGAGGAGGAGGAGGTGCAAGAGGAAGTGGTGAAGGACATAGTACTGGCACAGGCAAGGGACAAGGCTGACATTCAGAGTGAAAATGACGGTGACTATGACACTGGTCATGACAACTAACTATCACAGTGGGGTTATGACAATGAAACAATGGGGCCCTCAGTCATGTTGATGGGCATGGCAAGCTATATGCTGCAATGCTTGTGGGAGGACAGGTGTATTGTTAACATGAAGCAAACTGATAACTATTGGATAGTCACGCTTTTAGATCATCGCTATAAAACCAAAATGGGGGATTTGTTTATCTGCATAAGAACCTGCCTCAAGAAGTTATTCTAATTGAAAGGGTTGTTACCAGTGTGAGACATGAAGAATAGGAGAGCAGACTATCAGTCATTACATGTCTCACACTTGTAACACTCCTTTCTGGAAGCAGAATCTCAGGCAGATCTGTGTTCAGCCCAAAGATCTTAACAGCTTGTTTACTTATTAAGAAGAATGTGGATTTCTCTGGAATAATACATCAGATTGTAAATATCAAAGTATAATTTTATTCAACTTTCTATGACCTAAATGTCCATATGGATGGCTTAAGAGGGTTAATTCCCTTTAAATTGCAACTATCCAAGACACAAAAATGGAGAACTGGCATAAAACCTTTAATAACTTGCCTTCTATGTTTAGGCATTGAATTTGGAGCTTTGAATCAGAAGCAATTAACTGCTAAAGAGTATATTAAAAAACTAACTAGTACATAATTTTGGACCTATATAGATTAAAAAAAATATTGAGCTCAAAGGTGAACACTTATTTCTATATTGTCTGAACACAATATCAATATTAACTGATATAAACAATCTTGACACAGGGACATTATCGAATAGTTCTTGGGCAAGATTAAATGCTGGGGGCTATCAAAACTGAGATTTTTAAATATGGGGTCTTTAATCCTCAAAGACAGGATTTAGAAAAAAGCAACCCTGCTCTATACACATAATAAAAAAGTATAAAACCATGACACAAGGTCTACCTGCATAATTTTGACCCTCTAGATCAGGGGTCTCAAACTTGGCTAAGTATATGGGCCGCACATAGAAAAAAATGTGAATTTGAAGGGCCACATTCTTTGCAAGATGATATGAAATTTTTAATGATACCATATTGTTTTTCTATACTCCTTTTGGATCATTTTTTGAACATTTTTGGCTTTTTTTATTTTATTCTTTTAAATGACATTCATTTTATGGGCTATGGTACAGTTTTATAATTTTTACAATTTTTATTTCCCTTTTGTGTCCCATAATTGGCCACATACAGTGATTTATTTTTCTTACAATTAGCACCATATAGTAATTCTGACCAACTTCTTATAGTAATGTCCCCATCTTGTAGTAGTTTCCCCATCTTGTAATAATGAGCCCGTCCTGGTCCGCATCTTGTAGTAATGTGCCCAACATGGTCCCCATCTTGTAGTGAGGTCCCCATCCTGGTCTCCATCTTTTAGTAATGTGCCATCATGGTCCCCATCTTGTAGTAATATGCCCCATCCTGGTCGGTCCCAATCTTATAGTAATGTGCCCATCCTGGTCCCCATTTTGTAGTAATGGCCCATTCTGGTCCCCATCTTGTAGTAATGTGCCCATCTTGGTCCCCATCATGTAGTAATGTGCCTATCCTGCTCCCTAACTTATAGAACATTCAATTGAAAAGAATCACTGACTTCGGTGGCCCTCAGGACCAGGCCGCAATCATTACGGGGACTCCGGTGCCTGCGGGCCGCATTAAGCAGCCTCAGTGGCCGCATGTGGCCCTCGGGCCACGTGTTTGAGACCCCTGCTCTAGATCTTACATGTCAAACTCCAGACCGTGGGCCAAAACTGGGCCACAGGGTGGTTATATTTTGCCGTGACACCAGAACCGCCACCCCTGTGTGGGGCCATTATTATATATGGAAGACTATGTGAGGCACATTATACTGTATTGAGGACTATGTGAGGTCTATTATTCTGTATTGAGGACTATGTGGGCCCCTTATACTGTATGAAGGACCATGTGGGGCCCATAATGCTGTATGGAGCACTATGTGGGGCTCGTTATACTGTATACTGGTTGGCTCACAAATTTGAACAAGTTTTTCCATTTTGGCCCTCTGTGTGTTTAAGTTTGACATCCCTGCTCTAGATGAAAGAGCTGACTTGGGCTAAACTAATAATTTCCCTTGTTTTCACCCTTCAACCTATGTACATAGATAATAATAATAATCTTTATTTTTATATAGCGCTATCATATTCCGCAGCGCTTTACATACATTATCAGATGTGAACTTAATTTCAAGTAATCCCCCAGTTGCTACCCCTAGAGCATGCTGCTTAGCAATGGCTAACATTAGTGAGGGGCGAACCTGTATGCTACAGTTGAGGGTCCATACACAGACTCCAAACATGGACTTCTTCACAGGTTTGTGTGCTACTGTTCGGCAGCCCAAACAAAGCTTGTTGAAAGGCAGGCAATGAAAAAGCTTTTCCAGTGTGGCTGAGATTGGCCAGCGCTGCATGTGAAAAAAAAATAATAATAACAAAAGACATGGGGTTCCCCCTATTTTTTAGAACAAACGCAGGTAAAGCAGACAGCTGCGGGCTGCAGCCCTCAGTTTCCTGCTTTATCTTGGCTGGTTATCAAAAATAGAGGGGCCCCCTTGCCGTTTTTTTTAATTATTTAAATAAATAATTACAAAAAACAGTGTGGGGTCCCCTCCATTTTTGAAATCCAGCCAAGGTAAATCAGACAGCTGGGAGCTGGTATTCTCAGGCTGGGAAGCTACACAGATATTTGGCCCTCCCCAGCCTAAAAACAGCAGGCCACAGCCACCACAGAAAAGGCGCATCCATTTGATAAGCCAATTCTGGCGCTTTTTCCGGCTCTTCCCGCTTGCCTTGGTGTGTTGGCAAGTGGGATAATATTTTGGGGTTGATGTCAGCTGTGTAATGTCCGCTGACATCAATCCCAGAGGTTAGTAATGGGGAGGCGTCTATCAGATACCTCCATTGCTAACCCGGTAAATGAATAGTTAAAAAATCACAGACATGCAGGAAAAAAATAATTTATTTGAATAAAGACACCCTCGCTTACCCATTTATTAATTAGAAATAAATCCAAGAAGTTCCAACGGTAATCCAAGAGTGTAATGTCCCACGACATCTATCGAATCCTATGGAGTCTGGCTCTGAGAATGTTCTCAGAACGAGACTTCATAGTTCACTCCCGTTCAGTGACAGTCATGCCTGCCGCTGACCGTGAGTAACCCTATTGAGCCTTCTTCTCAGAGCGTTCTCAGAACATGTTCACACATATGAAACAGAAGCAAAACAGTGAGAGGAGAAGCAGGAAAGCTGCACTTGGGAAAGTTAGTGCACTGTTACATACCTCCCTATAATGCCCTGCTTCCTGAGAGTTACTCACGACTCCCTGATCCTGCAACAATTTGTGACTGCCATCTTTCTGCTTCTCTGCCTCCAGCAAGCGGTTGTGTTAGGTTGCCATGAGAACTGCTCAGTTCTGATGATGGCAGACAATAAAACTGTACAAATATGATTACTTGTGGATTGAGATCCCTCCAATTTAGCTAGTTTACTTGTGTTTGATCCCGGCTGACCGTTAGCCTGTCTCTGGATTCAGCCTTTGCCTAGCACCTTTGGATTTGTTGCCTGGTATGTCCCAATCTCCCTAGTTTTGATGCTTGCACACAGACATGTGCATGATGTGTACAGTCATGGCCAAAAGTATTGAGAATGAGACAAATAGTAATTTTTCCAAAGTTTACTGCTTCATTTTTTGTAATGGCAATCTGCATATACTCCTGAATGTCAAAGAGTGATCAGCTTAACAGCAATTACTGTACATGCAAAGTCAATATTTGCCCAGAAAATGAACTTTAACCCCCAAAACACATTTCAACATCATTGCAGTCCTGCCTTAAAAGGAGCAGCTAACATCGTTTTAGTGATTGATCCATTAACACAGGTGTGGGTGTTGATGAGGACAGGGCTGGCAATCAATCAGTCATGATTAAGTAAGAATGACATCACTGGACACTTTAAAAGGAGGCTGGTTCTTGGTATCATTGTTTCTCTTCAGTTAACCATGGTTATCTCTAAAGAAACACGTGCAGCCATCATTGTACTGCACAAAAATGGCCTAACAGGGAAGAGTATCGCAGCTACAAAGATTGCACCTCAGTCAACAATCTATCGCATCATCAAGAACTTCAAGGAGAGCTTCCATTGTTGTCAAAAAGGCTCCAGGGCACCCAAGAAAGACCAGCAAGCGCCAGGACCGTATCTTAAAACTGTTTCAGCTGCGGGATCGGACTACCAGCAGTGCCGAGCTTGCTCAGGAATGGCAGCAGGCTGGTGTGATTGCTTCTGCACGCACTGTGAGGCGGAGACTCTTTGAGCAAGGGCTGGTTTCAAGGAGGGCAGCAAAGAAGCCACTTCTCTCCAGAAAAAACATCAGGGACCGACTGATATTCTGCAAAAGGTACAGGGAGTGGACTGCTGAGGACTGGGGCAAAGTCATTTTCTCTGATGAATCCCCTTTTCGATTGTTTGGGACATCTGGAAAACAGCTTATTCGGAGAAGAAGAGGTGAGCGCTACCACCAGTCTTGTCTCATGCCAACTGTAAAGCATCCTGAAACCATTCATGTGTGGGGTTGCTTCTCAGCCAAGGGAATCGGCTCACTCACAGTCTTGCCTAAAAACACAGCCATGAATAAAGAATGGTACCAGAATGTCCTCCAAGAGCAACTTCTCCCAACCGTCCAAGAGCAGTTTGGCGCCCAACAATGCCTTTTCCAGCATGATGGAGCACCTTGCCATAAAGTAAAGGTGATAACTAAATGGCTCATGGAACAAAACATAGAGATTTTGGGTCCATGGCCTGGAAACTCCCCAGATCTTAATCCCATTGAGAACTTGTGGTCAATCATCAAGAGACGGGTGGACAAACAAAAACCAACAAATTCTGGCAAAATGCAAGCATTGATTATGCAAGAATGGACTGCTATCAGTCAGGATTTGGTCCAAAAGTTGATTGAGAGCATGCCAGGGAGAATTACAGAGGTCTTGAAGAAGAAGGGGCAACACTGCAAATATTGACTTGCTGCATTAACTCATTCTAACTGTCAATATAACCTATTGGTACTCATAATATGATTGCAATTATATTTCTGTATGTGATATAAACATCAGACAAACACTAATAAAAACCAGAGGCCAGCAGATCATGTGAAAATATAATTTTGGTATCATTCTCAAAACTTTTGGCCATGACTGTAAACCCCTCTATAATTGCTACAGACGGACATCATTTTGTCAGTTACATCCATCCATTATATGAATATTTTATAAATGCAGAAGGTAGCCCGTAGTGTGAACATGACCTGTCTCTTTAGTGCATGCTTAGTGTTCAGATTCCGGTGAAATAATGTGTATTCAGAAATTGGCGCTAGGATATGGAGTCATAATGATGACCTGTAGTGCAGAAACTGCTGCAGGGTGAGACCACAATTAACTTTTGACTGGAGGGAAAGTCGGACACATCCTATTTTATATTGTCAGCCTGTTCTCATTTCCCAATGGCGATGTTTTCTTCCATTCTTAAAATTTTACACACATGGGGCATAAGTGTCAAACAGAGACCCATGAGACTGCTATTCATTGTGTTTTCCCGTACGGACTTCAAAAATAGACTTACAGTGTACAGTTGTATATTAAAAACATAAAGGAAACAACGATAAACTGACCTGACTGCTAGCGTTATATCCTCCTGACCTTATGCTATTAATATTATTATCATCACCTGCCTGAATTGAGTGAGTACAACAGAGATGTTCAAAGGGCTTATAAATCCTTATGTCACATTCAGCCAAGTAGATGTGATATCCTGCAACAGATGCTGAGAGCATTGTTAGTAAGAGAAATGCACAGACCTGTTCATTCCCATAGAACATAAAAAGAAATGATTCCGAGTGCTGATCATTTCAATTATTATTGCTAAAACAAAAAAAATGTTACTACTGGCATTATTTGTTACAGTTTTTAGATTCAGAAAAATATGGCAGGACAAGATATTCTTTAGATCGGTTTGCACTGGAGCGGTGTTTCCTTTATATATAATTAACTTTATTTTGTGGTGTCCTTATAAGTCAAGGTATAAATTATGGAATGGGATTATATTAGGCTTCATAGGAAAGTATGAAATGCCCTCCTTGGGGGCTGACCTAGGGAAGAGGAGATTGTCTTTTTAACCCAACTCCATGCTAAAGTATATAAAACTATGGCCTAATCTACATTAAATTATGACCCCTATTCAGCAAGACCTGCAATTTTCACGCCGGTCTTGATAAGGGGGCAGGTTGGTGTCAGACACTCCTGAATCCTTAATAGGTGCATGCCTCTATAAATTAATCAGGAGTGTCTGACGAGTGGCCTGAACCTCTGTGTGCCGTGACACAAATTTTACTCTAGTCCCTAACTAGAGTAAGATTTCTGGCATGAGGAACGTTACAAGCTGTGACGATTCGCCCCCATCACGCCCCCACCCTGCCCCATCTCCACTGATTTCCACAGAGCTGGGAGAGGCATGAAGACTTGAAGTTACGATAATTAGCATAGAAAAATATGTTTTTACTATTATTGTAGTTTAAATTATTTATGTACAAACAAATGTAATCTGGATGTCATGTGAATGTAAAAAATGGATGGTGGATGACTTACATTTCAATGATAATACAGATGAAAAATTGTCCTTTTTTCATGAAAAAACATGATTTTACATACTTTTGTCTCTCATTCTCTAAACGAGTTCTTTGGCTTTGACTAGGGCTATAATAGGGTGTTGTTTGTTTATATGTATCATTTATCTTGGATCTCTACATACCTAACAGACCTTGCATTCAGCATCTCCCACTCACACACCACCTTCTCATGTCGCCCCCTATCTGTTGGTGTCCCCTAAGATTCAGTTCTAGGACCTCTGCTCTTCTCCATCTACACTTACGGACTTACGGCCTGGGGCAACTTAGAGTCTCACGGCCATCAGTATCATCTCTATGCAAAAGACACACAGATCTACCTCTCTGAACTTGATATCACCTCCTTACTAACCAGAATCCCACAATGTCTGTCCGCTATCTCATCCTTCTTCTTTGCTAGATTTCTAAAACTTAACAGGATAAAATAGAATTCATCATTTTTCCCCCATCTCACTCAATTCCCCCCTAACAGACCTATTCATCAAAGTCAATGGCTGCTCACACTCCCCAGTCCCACAAGCTCGCTGCCTCGGGGTAACCCAGAACTCCTTAAAACCACGCATCCAAGCTCTTTCCACTTCCTGCCGACTCCAACTCCAAAAATATCTCACGGATCCATACATTCCTTAACCATGAATCTGCAAAAACCCTAGTGTATGCCCTCATCATTTCCCGCCTCGAGTACTGCAACCTCCTGTTCTGTGGCCTCGCTTCTAACACTCTTGCACCCCTCCAATCTATCCTAAACTCTGGTGTCCAACTAATCCACCTATCACCCAGCTATTCCCCAGCCTCTCCTCTCTGTCAATCCCTTCACTGGCTCCCCATTGCCCATAGACTCCAGTTCAAAACCCTAACTATGGCATACAAAGCCATCCACAACCTGTTTCCTCCATACATCTGTGACCTAGTCTCCAGGTACTTACCTAAACACAACCTCCGATCCCCACAAGATCTCTTTCTCTACTCCCCTCTTATCTCCTCTTCCCACAATCGCATACAAGATTTCTCCAGTACATCCCTCCTTCTCTGGAGCTCTCTACCCCAACATATCAGACTCTCGTCTACCGTGGAAACTTCAAAAGGAACTTTAAGACCCACCACTTCTGATTAGCCTACAACCTGCAGTAACCCTCGTTTCACCATACTTCTGTATGACCAGCTGTACACTGACCTACTGTTTCCTCACCCATCCCTTGTAGACTGTGAGCCCTTGTGGGCAGTGTCCTCTCTCCTCCTGTACCAGTCTGTGTCTTGAATTGTTCAAGATTATTGTACTTTTTTTAGTATGTATACCCCTTTTTCACACGTAAAGAGCCATGGAATAAATGGTGCTATAATAATAAAAATTAATAATAATAAATAATAGATTTGGTATATACCTAAGGGTAGGAATGAACACACAAATGTAACCAAACCATGTGTCCCCAAAAAGATAACTGTTAAACCCACTTATATAAAACCATAGTATGCCTTTCAAAAAAAACATGTAACATTATACTGTCACATTGGAAATATTCTGTGTTACAAAACATAAAACCATATAAAGTACCACTGATTGACCAAAAAAAGACGACAAGATATGTCCAGAATGTCCTAATTTTGGGGGTTTGTGTTAGAAGCACAGACGTTAAGAAGCACATGGAGTCCCTAGTTTAATTCTGTATTATGGATCCATATGTACTCGAATTGCCATATTATGGTATCACCATGAGCAACTACACTATGGATTACCTAAAACCTGTTTAATATGGCACATGATGGAGTCTACCACTTTTTTCCCTTGAGAAGAATGAATATAAAGTATGAGCAAATAATCGTATACAGGCACTATACTATGGATCTGTACAAATTGGATTCATACAATGTTTATTTGCTTTAGTCAATAAGGATTTTTAGGGATTGTGCTAAACATGTTAAGTCTTTAGGGCAGGGGTCCCCAACCTGTAGCTCGAGAGCAACATTTAGCTCCCGAGCCCAAGATGTGTGGCTCACGGCTATCAGCCAGCTTGGTGCATTAGCAACCAACTATGAAGAGAAGATCTCCAGATGTTGACCTTTATAAGTAGCCTCACACAAAAGAGAAGATCTGGATGTATGTGCATATACTTACGGAGGGTGAGGGGGAAATAAATAAATATAGTAAGCTAGTGATAGAATGATAATGTTAGTTAGAGGGAAGCTTAAAGAGTGCCAAGTGAGATTAAAGTGGGAATCCTTGGATGTACCGTATTTTTCGGACTATAAGATGCACTTTTTCCCTCCAGAATTTTGGATGAAAGTACTGTGGCTGTGGATGTGGAGGGGAGGGGCGGCAGCGGCAGCGGAGCTGGTCACAGAGGTCGGAGCCGCCAACTGCAGCTATCATGTGTGCCTGCTATTAAAGAAAATTAATATTCACTGCTTCCCACGCCCATAGTCACAGCATGGGAAGCAATGAATATACCAGCACCTGACCTCATCGTGTGGAAGCGCATGGCAGTGATGTAATGCGCTGATTACACGCTTATGTCAGCTGCTGGCATCAGAACAGGAGGCAGTGCTGTACTGAGGGAAAATAGCATGTTTTTTCATTTTCGCAAAAAAAAGGACTTGAGAAACTGCTTTAAGGCCCTCTTGACAGGTCAGTGTTTCCAGTACGTGTGGTGACAGTTTTTTTCACATGTGCTAACACACACACCCATTATAATAGATAGATAGATAGACAGACAGGTAGATATAGTGTAGATAGATAGATATCTGTAGATAATTAGTGCCGTGCATGTGTAATTTATTGCACTTGAATTTAGCTAATAAATGAATAAATGAAAAAAATGTCGTGGAGTACCCTCAATTTTTGATAACCAGCAAAGGTAAAGTGGACAGCTGCAGGCTGATATTATCAGGTGGAGAAGGTCCATGGATATTGGGCCCTTCCCAGCCTAAAAATACCAGTCTGCATCTGCCTCAGAATTGGCGCACCCATTAGATGCGCCAATTTTGGCACTTTTCCTGGGGCAGTGGCAATTGATGAAATGGTAGTTGGCGTTGAAGTCAGCTGTGATTTGTCAAAAATTACATCTACCATCAAGCCCTGTGGTTAGTAATGTAGAGGTTTCTATCAGACACCCCCATTGCTAACCCAGTAATAAAAAAAAAACACACACAAAAAAAAAACCACTTTATTTGAATAAAGACTCCCCCCACCCACTATCCATGGTTCACCACTTTATTGGAGAAAAAAAATCCCACGCAGGTCTGCCATAATCCTGGGAATCCGATGTAGTCCAGAAATGGATACCTGAAAAACATAAAACAAGAGAAATAAACAGAAGAGACTATCCCTCGTTCACCACATCGGACTACATCGGATTCCCAGGATCACGGCGGACCTGCAGGGGATTTTTTTTTCCAATAAAGTGGTGAACCAGGGATAGTGTGTGGGAGTTTTTTTTTTGATTACCGGGTTAGTAATGGGGGTGTCTGATAGACACCTCTCTATTACGAACCCCATGGCTTGATGGCAGCTGTGATTTTTGACAAATCACAGCTGACATCAACCCCACCTACCATTATCCAGATGGCCTCCGCACCAGGACAATTGGGAAGAGCCGGACAAAGAGCCAGAAATGGATGCGCCAATTCTAGGGTGGGTGCAGGCTGGTATTTTTAGGCTGGGAAAGTACACATTTTTAACACCTAAACATCTGTCATTTCTATTATTCATTCCATTCCAGTATGTGTCACACGGATGACACACACATACACATGGACAGTACTGGAAATATCAGGATGAGTGAAGGGGGCCTAAGGGAAAGTATTCAGTAACAGCAATTTGATTTGTTTTAATATCTTGGATACAATTAAAACCTATTCTGTTCTTCTATCTCACTGAATTCCCAGACACGAACCTTGTGATTCTATATGTTAAATCTAACCCATCAAGAATGAAAAAGATTTTCTACTGGTAAACTTTAATGACATATTATAAAGGAGACATAGGTTTGGACCCTGCTGCCAGATCAAAACTGATGTGACCTTCATAACATATCTATTTCAATTGGCATTAAACTCTATCAATGGAAAACCTTTTCATCTCTGGGAGCCATTTTTAAGAATGTTTTATGTATCTGACACTGCCATTTTTTCATTAAGACATTCGCATTCATGCTCTTAGGGTAATGAAAGTCATTCTAATTTGTGTGATAAAATATAGGATAATCTTCTACGGTAAATTATATGAATATTAAGAGTCACTAAGGAACCATATAAAGGCACAAGGCTGCGGGCATTATACTGTATTACTCAGGTATTGCATCACCATTATTAATTGATATAAAACAAGCTACCATAATCATTTCCATTAAGAAGATCTCCTGCAGCTGTGGCATAGTATTATATAGTACACCCTGATCCTACTGAAAAAGCTCTTCTTAAAGTGAAAGTTTCATGAGAAAATGACCAACTGTTCAATAGTGATCTGTCAACAAGTCAAAAGTTGTCAGTTTTTGCTCTTGTTTTATTAAAGAGAACCTGTCACGTCCTAGCTGCCCTCTAAACTGCGCCCATAGCATTGTTAGTGATGCAATGTGCATCACTAACAAGCTTTTCCATTAAAATTGGTGCAGCTATAGTGATTTCATAATCTTTGATAAACTTAGATCCTACCTGCTCGTTCAGTCATAGGGGTGTGATTCTCTCATTCAGTCATGGGCGGCGCAGCATTCACTCACTGCTGGCGCCACCCATGTATTTGAATACTGCTCCTGGCAAGCGCTTATTTTGTAGGGGACATGCGCACTTGTAGATGTCCGGTGATCTGCGCAGTGAGGCTGTGTGAGTACCAGCTTTACTGCGCATGCACTATGACACGCTATGTTCCCTGTGCATGCGCAGTGAAGCTGGTAATCACACAGCCTTACTGCGCACGCGCGGGGAACATAGTGCGTCATAGCACATGTGCAGTGAAGCTGGTACTCACACAGCCTCACTGCGCAGGTGGCCGGACATCTACAAGTGCGCATGCGCCTCACAATATCAGCGCTTGCTGGGAGCAGTATTCAAATACATGGGCGACGCCAGTAGTGAGTGAATGCTGCGACCGCCCATGACTGAATATGATAAGCACACCCTTATGACTGAATGAGCAGGTAGGATCTACTTATATTAAAGATTATAAAATCATTATAGCTGCACCAATTTTAATGGAAAAAGCTTGTTAGTGATGCACATTGCATCACTAACAATGATATGGGCGCAGTGTAGAGGGTAGCTAGGGCGTGACAGGTTTACTTTAACTGCCAGCCCTCATGAGTAATCCTGTTTTGCATTTTTTGTTTTTTTAAATCCACCTTTTTATTTAGTACAAATTTTTATGATCTTTACAAGAGAACGTGGCTCACTGCATTCTCTGAGGGAATGTCTTTAGGCTGCTCTGCATTATTTCCATGTCGGCAACACTCCCTTGGTGAAGAGAAACAGCACTAAAAAAAAAAAGACTCATATAGCTGGAACCATATGGTAATTAACAGTATAATCAGGGGAACTTGGAATGAGGGATTAAAATAAGAGCAGAAACTGGCTACTTTTAACCTGGTTAAAGGCACTTTTTAATTCCCATTTTTACCATTAGGGTGTTCTTAAAATTTTATATGTAATTTTTTTATTCATTTATTTTAATCTTCTTTATATCACGAACTGTATTAAAAAATTAAAATCTTACAATTTTCACACTGGCCACTAGGTCCATTCTACACTTATAGATACTGTTGTGTCAAGAAACCTACATGTACATTAGCAGCAATATACTAACTCAAACCCCATTCTATTATATCAAACCTTCCAATGAGTGTGTGATAAGGGAGAGGGGCATAGGGAGCTGTGACATCACATGTTGTTAATGGTGAATTTAGAAGGGTTAACAGTTGATCAGCAAATTCTCATTTTTCCAACAAAATTTACAAAAAACAATTTTTTTAGGAACCACATCCCATTTCAAGTGACTTTGATAGCCTATGTGACAAAAAAATACCCAAAAGTTACACCATTTTAAAAACTGCACTCCTCAAAGTGCTCAAAACCACATTCAAGATGTTTATTAACCCTTCAATGTTTCACAGAAATCAAAGCTATTTAGAAGGAAAAAATTTAAAAATTACTTTTACCCACAAGATTGTCACTTTAGCCATAAATTTTGCATCTTCGCAAGGGTAACAGAAGAAAATGGACCATACAATTTTTACAATTTCTCCTGAGTACACCGATACCCCATATGTGGTGAAAAACTACTGCTTGGGTGCACGGCAGGGCTTGGAAGGGGAGAAGCGCTATTTGACTTTTGGAGTGCAAAATTGGCTGGGATAGATATCGGATGCCATGTCGCATTTGCAAAGCCCCTGAGATGCCTAAACAGTGGAAACCCCCAACAAATGCCCCTTTTTGGAAACTACACCCCTCAAGGAATTTATTTAGAGGTGTAGTAAGCTCCTTGAATCCACAAGTGCTTCACAAAATTTTAAAACGTTGAGCATTGAAAATTAAACAATACATTTTTCTCAAAAAAATGTTGATTTTGCCCAAGGGTGAAAAGAGAAAATGGACCATACAATTTCTTGTGAAATTTCTCCTGTGTACACCGATACACAATATGTAATAGAAAACTACTGTTTGGGTGCACGGAAGGGCTCGGAAGGGAAGGAATATATTGTGGACGCCTTGCCACATTTGAAGAGCCCGAGACATACCAGAACAGCAGAAACCTCCACAAGTAACCCCATTTTGAAAACTACACCTCTGGAGAAATACATCTAGGGGTGTAGTGAGCATATTTAAACCTCAGATGATTCACAGAATTGTATAACTTTGGGCTGAGCAAATGGAAAATGTTACGGGTCCGGGTGGTGGAACCTCTGTGCTTCGGTGCAAGGAGGGACCAGAGGGGTGTAACTAAGTGCCTACTCGGACCGACCCAGGTCACATGGCGGCTTAGTCGACTCCGTGAACCAGGTGCCACTCTGGGACCGACCTTGTGTGAGAGCAGGTGACTCCCACGGGTCAGATGACAGGAACTGAGCGGTACAGCTGATGAGCATGGCAGGAAGGCTGACAGGTGATCCGGGTAGATAAGCAGGCGGGTATGGCGGATAGCCAGACAGGTGCTCCGGGTAGGCAAGCTGGCGGGCACAGGCCGGTGCTCCAGTTAGGTAGGCTGGCAGGCACGACAGATAACTGGCAGGTGCTCCGGGTAGGCAGTCTGGTGGGCACGGCAGGTAACTGGCAGGTGCTCCAGGTAGGCAAGCTGGCGGGCACAGGCAGGTGCTCCAGTTAGGTAGGCTGGCGGGCACGACAGATAACTGGCAGGTGCTCCGGATAGGCAGGCTGGTGGTCACGGCAGGTAACTGGCAGGTGCTCCAGGTAGGCAAGCTGGCAGGCCCGGCTGATAGACAGACTTGCGGGCAAGACTGTTAGACAGACTGGCGGGCTGGACTGTTAGACAGACTGGCGGGCTGGACTGTTAGACAGACTGGCGGGCTGGACTGTTAGACAGACTGGCAGGCTGGATTGTTAGACAGACTGGCGGGCTGGACTGACAGGTAGCAGGACCTGAGGGCTGAGGAAAGTGTTAGCACACAAAACATCAACCTTGCACAGGCACCTCCATTTTGGAGGAGGTGCCTTATATAGGGGAAGTCCTCCAGCCATTGGCCGGGGACTCTTTAGGATGACGCGCGCAGCCCCTTTAAGAGGGAGGGAGCGCACGCGCGCCCTAAGCACAGTACCCTGGAAGCTGCGCACGGTGTGCACCACAGCAGCAGCCGGTGGACAGCAGGAAGACGTTGGACCGGGACCGCGGCGGTGAGGGGAACGGCGTCTCTGTCCGGCAGTAGGCAGAGACACCGATGCTACACAACCCCCTCCCTTTACGCCTTCTTTTCTTTAGGCCCGAGAGAAATTTTTTTAAGAAGATGAGGGGCATGAATGTTCTCCCTGGGTTCCCAAGACCTCTCCTCCGGGCCAAACCCCTTCCAATCCACAAGAAAGAAAGTCTTTCCTCTTACCCTTTTGGTGGCCAAAATGTTCTCTACCTCAAAGACGTCCTCAGCTGAGACTGGAACTGAAGTGGTACCTGGATCTTCAGAAAGAATTAAGAACAACTGGTTTGAGGAGAGATACATGAAAGGAGTTGGGAATCCGTAAGGTGACAGGGAGTTTCAGCTTGTAAGCCACGGGATTAATTTGGTTCAGAACCTCGAACGGACCGATGAATCGCGGACCCAACTTTTAAGAAGGTATCTTGAGATGGACATATTTGGAGGAAAGCCAGACCTTGTCTCCCGGACAGAATTGAGGCAGATCCAGACGTCTCTTATCAGCATGTTTCTTCATCCGCTCGGAGGACAGAAGAAGCGCAGATCTAGTGTCTTCCCAAATAGCCGAAAATTCGCTGACGAGAGACTGCGCGGCAGGATTGTCCACTGAAGAGGAGACTTGAAATGGAATCCGGAGGTGTTGACCCTAGACCACAAAAAACGGAGATTTAGTAGAAGACTCACTCTCATGGTTGTTATATGAAAACTCGGCCCAGGGCAGGAGCTCAACCCAATCGCTATGGTGAGAGTTGACAAAGTTCCGAAGAAAGCTGGTAAGGATCTGATACGTTCCACTTGGACTGAGGATGATAAGCAGAAGAGAAGTATAGCCCAGGAACAGCAGAGAGGTCTGCTCAAAGAGGCATTTCTCGTATTTAGCAAACAGGCGATTCTTCTGGAGCCTCAGCAGAACCTGACGAACATCCCTCCGGTGTGAGGGCAGATCCGGAGAGAAAACCAAGATATCGTCCAGGTACACCACAAAACAAGAATACAGGAGATCTAGGAAGATGTCGTTAACCAGCTACTGGAAGACGGCTGGAGCATTACAGAGACCAAAAGGCATCACGCGGTATTCGTAGTGACCGTCCCGGGTGTTGAATGCCATCTTCCACTCGTCTCCCTGACGAATTCGGACCAAATTGTAATCCCCACGAAGATCGAGTTTGGTGAAGATCTTCGCGCCTTTAAGGCGGTCAAACAGCTCCGAGATGAGAGGCTGGGGGTATTTATTTTTTATGGTGATCTGGTTTAGGCCCCTGTAATCGATACAGGGACGTAGAGAGCCATCTTTCTTCTTGACGAAGAAGAATCCTGCTCCAGCCGGAGAGGAGGATTTCTGGATAAATCCCCTAGCAAGATTTTCCTCTATGTACTCAGACATGGCACAGGTCTCGGCCAGAGCAAAGGGTACATTCGCCCTCAGGGAGGAGAAGCACCAGGTACCAGGTCGATGGGGCAATCATACTGCCTATGAGGTGGTAGTGTCTCAGCCTCCTTTTTGTCAAAGACATCCGCATAGGACCAGTAGGGTGCCGGCAGACCAGGTAGATTAGCCGGAGTAGATGGGGGTCGAGCAGGATGAACCGGAACCAGACAGGACTCATGTGCATTCCTGACCCCAACGGAGCACTTCACTAGATCTCCAATTTAGGACGGGTTCATGTCTTTGTAACCAGGGTAGACCAAGCAAGAGGGAGTGAGAGAGACTGGACAGCACATGAAAGGAGATCTTCTCCGAGTGCAGCAGTCCTAGACACTGGAGTTTCCCGGCCTCACCGGGCAGGAACAGATCAGATGCTCTATACTGCCACAGTAGAAGCAACTCCCCTCGGCTCAGCGTGTCTCCAGGCGAAACTTGACCATTTTGGATTGGTCAATTTTCATAGGCTCTGACGAACATGCCCGGGGAATTGCTGGTTGCGGGACTGGCCTTTGGAATGTTGGAGCGAGACTCAGAAATCTTCTCTCCCGGGTCGTCTCCTTAGCACGTTCCAGAAAACGGATGTCAATCCGGGTAGCTAATGACACCAGGTCGTCCAGAGTGGAAGGGATGTCACTCATCCTTGTCCGGAAAGACCCTCCCAAAAGGTGGACACAAGGGCCTCATTGTTCCAGGCAAGTTCAGATGCGAGGGTTCGGAATTGTATGGCATACTGGCCCACAGTGAAACTCCCTTGGCGGAGACGGAGAAGTGAGGAGGCAGTAGAAGATGTTCGTCCGGGCTCATCGAAGACCTTCCAGAAGGCAGCGAGGAAAGCCAGAAGATAGGACACCAGGGGATCCCCTCTTTCCCACAGAGAGTTAAGCCATGCCAACGCCTCACCAGTGAGGTGAGACATGATGAACGCCACCTTGGCCCGGTCGGAGGTGAACTGGTGTGCCAGGAGTTCAAAGTGCAGCGTGCACTGATTTATGATGCCCCGACATAGGACGGGGTCACCACCAAAACATGGAGGTGCAGAGAGCCGGGGTCCAAAGCCGGGTGCCACAGTGCCACTGAGTTGAGGTGCCACCGGAGCGGGTGCTGCTCGGTTAGAGACGGATACAGTGGACAGCGCGTCTAGGCGGGAGTTGACTGTCCGCAGATAGGACAGGATAGTATCCTGTTGGGATCTCTGGCGAGAGACCTCTTGGTACAGGTCTGTGAGCGAAGGAGCCTGGGAGCCACCAGGTTCCATGGCCTGTGCAAACGGTTACGGGTTGGGGTGGTGGAACCTCTGTGCTTCGGTGCAAGTAGGGACCAGAGGGGCGTAACTAAGTTCCTACTTGGACCGACCCAGGTCACACGGCTGCTTAGTCGACTCTGTGAACCAGGGAGGGACCGGGCAGGTGAACCAGGTGCCACTCTGGGACCGACCTTGTGTGAGAGCAGGTGACTCCCACAGCTCGGATGACAGGAACTGACCGGTACAGCAAATGAGCACGGCTGGAAGGCTGATGGGTGATCCGGGTAGATAAGCGGGTGGGTACGGCGGATAGCCAGACAGGTGCTCCGGGTAGGCAAGCTGGCGGGCACTGTCAGGTGCCCCAGGTAGGCAGGCTGGCGGGCACGGCAGGTAACTGGCAGGTGCCTTATATAGAGGAAGTCCTCCGGCCATTGGCCGGGAACTCTTTAGGACGGCACGCGCAGCCCTTTCAAGAGGGAGGGAGCGCGCGCCCTAAGCACAGTGCCAGGGAAGCTGCGCGCGGTGCGCACCACAGCAGTGGGAGGAGGGCAGGAAGACGCTGGACCGGGACTGTGGTGGTGAGGGGAACGGTGTCTCTGCACGGCAAAAGGCAGAGACGCCGCTGTTACAGAAAATGACCATTTTTTCCACTAAAATGTTGCTTTGACCCCAAGTTTTTAATTTTCAGAAAGGGTAATAGGAGAAATTGAATGTTACAATTTGTTATGCATTTCTCCTGAGTACGCCAAAACCCTATATGTGGTCGAAAACTACTCTTGACGCACAGTGCAAAGCTAAGAAGGGAAGGAGCACTATATTGGAGTGCAGATTTTGCTGGAATGGTTTAAGGGTTCCATGCCACATTGGTAGAGCCCCTGACATGCTAGAAAAGCAGACTAAAACATAAGTAAGTTCAGTTTACAAACGAAACCCCTCAATGAATTAATCTCGGGGTGCAGTCAGCATATTGCCATCACATGTGCCTCACTGAATTTATACCATTGGACCGTGAAGAAAGAATAATTACATTTTTACCACTAAAATGTTGTTTTAGCCCCAAGTTTTTCCATTTTATAAGGGCTAATAGGAAAAAATGTATCTCAGTTTGTTGTGCAATTTTTCCCGGAGTGCGCCAATACCAGACATGTAATCGGGAACTACTTATCAGGCACATTGGAAAGCTCAGAAGGGAAGGAGTGCCATATTATAGTGCAGATTTTGTTGTTATGGCTTGCAAGTACCATGTCACATTGGCAGAGCACTTGGGATGCCAGGACAACCAAACCACCCCTATTAGTGACCCCATTTTACAAACTACACCTCTCAATGAATTCATCTAAGTGTGCAGTGATCATATTGACACCGCAAGAGTGTCACAGAATTTCAAATTATTGGGCGGTAAAGAAAAAATAATTAAATTTTTACCACAAAAATTTTGTTTTAGCCCCCCCCATTTTACATTTTCATATGAGTAAATGGGTAAAAATGGCACCAAATTTTGTCACGCAATTTCTGCTGAAAGTAGCAAAACCCCATATGTGGCTGTACAATACTGCTTAGCCATATGGCTAGACTCGGAAGAGAAGGAGCACTATTTGACACTTGGAGAACAAATTTTGGTAGAATAGTTTGTTAACTCCATAAACAAAGCCGCTAAGTGCCAGAAAAACAGAATCCCCCCTCAAGCAACCCCATTTTGGAAATTACACCCCTTTGGAAATCTACTAGTGTAGTGAAAATTTTGACTCCATATGTGTTTTCCTGAAACAAGCAGCAATGGATGTTACTGAGTAAAAATTGCAAATCTGCCATTGTAGTGCTCATACATTGTAGTGTCCAGTACGTTATGCCCAGTTCATGCTTCTGGAGACATGGACCCTATAAATTAAGTGGGCTCTTATCACTACAGAAATTATAAACTTGAATGCTAACTGTTGTTTAGGCGCACTGTGGGGCTCAGGATTTAGGAGAGCAGAATTCGCTAGATTTCTTTTGGGTGGTGAGAATCCATTTTGCTTATGCAGAACCTTTCTGTTACCTTTCTGGGGGACTTGTGGATTGAGTTGAAGCTTTTTTTGGATCACATTTATCCTGTGCTCTACACTGAGCACTTGCATCGGGATTTCGATCTAAATTTCCAAATGAGTATGGGTATGAGTGATTAGATGACTTTATTCTTCAGGTCAGTGTGATTACAGTGTTACCAGATTTATATAGTTTTTTTAAGTTTCTCAGCTGTCACACACTAAAATACACTTTTCTTTTTTTTTTACAAAAAATTTTTTTACATCACCATATTCTGACAGCTATAATTTTTCTATATTTATGCCAACACAGTCATGTAAAGGCTTGTTTTTTTGTGGAACACGTTGACGTTTTTATTGGTACCATTTCCAGGCACATAACAGTTTTTGATCGCTTTCTATTTAGATTTTTGGGAGACAGAATGATCAAAAACCAGCAATTCAGGAATTTTGGGGATTTTTTTTATGCCGTTCTCCGTGTGGTAAAAGTGAAAAGACAGCTTTATTCTTCGGGTCAGTACGATTATGCGATACCACATTTATACAGAAAAAATTATTGTTTTTGCATCTCTATATTCCGAGAGCTAAAACGTCTTTATTTCTTCGCTGACGGAGCAGTATAGCAGCTTGTTTTTTGCGGGACAGGATGACGTTTTCAGCTATATCATTTTTATTTACATTTCCCTTTTTGATTGCGTTTTATTCAACTTTTTGTTTGGTGTTATGATGAAAAAGCATAGTTTTTTGTCTCTTATTTATCTAGTGTGACAGTTTTATTGTTCAGGTTGTTTTGGATGCAGCAATACCAAATATGTGTACTTTTATATTTGTTTTGTATTTGTATTGATATTACATTAATATATATATATTTATTGGTATAATTTTTTATTTTGTGTTTTTTAAAAATATAGATTTTTACGATTTTTTAAAACTTTATTTTTACTTTTTTTACTTAGTACCTCTAAAAGACTAACTTTCATTACTCTAATCGCTGGTGTAATGCATTGCAATGCACGAGCATTACAATGCATTATACCTGTCAGTGCTGCACTGACAGAAGCCTCTTAGACCATGCTCTCAGCATGGTCTAACAGGCTTGCCATAGCTGGAAACCCAGAGGTATTCATGACGACCTTCGATTGCCATGGCAATGATCATCCCTCGCGATGACGTCGCAGTGGCGCCGATCAGAAGGGAGAGGGAGCTCCCTCTCCTAGCCTCCTAAATGTTGCAATCAATATCGATCACTGCATTTAGGGTGTTAAATGGCCCTGGGCAGTACGGGCACTACTCCTGTGCCCGAATGATCACCAAGACGTCGTGAACCCCTATCAACCCTAATGTAAACTTACATCAAAAGTCATTACGTGGTTAAAAAAAATTGTCATTTTCTGATGATACATCCAGTTTGAAGAGTACATTTTTTAATGAATAACTAATGTTTCTCATGAAAGACAATGCTGCATTATCTTTTCTTAGAACTCTGGATTTTGTAATTCCTCTGTTATTCCCCCTGGAAATGTATAAATTGTCAAATCAGAACTGACAGCATTATAGAATGTTGTAGTAAAGTGTGCTATAGCTAAGAGGAATGCTTGCACCCTATTGTCAATTTTTTCATACATTTTCCACAGTGATAACAATGGAAAGGCACAATGCAGTCAGTGTTGTAAAAAGATGCCTCAGCATTGGGATTTCAAGGGGTTTACAAAATAGTAATCTGAACTAATGGGTCCCATTTAAAGAATGAGGGAACACTCCTGTCAGTCAATGGTTGTCACAGGAGAAAGAACTGCCTGAAAAATCAATATGTGCTAAGAGATAAATAATGCCGGTATCGCACCACTCATCTCTATATAATTGTCTGACACCTCAGTGTGATCTGAAAGTTACTTACAGATATGCCAATTGAAAATTATCATTAACCCCTTCCCGTTATCTGCCGTAAATAGTGAGCTGAGCCCCCTCCATACACGACAGGTGATGGCCTTAAGGCGGCCAGTCTCACAGGGTAATTCATCCAGCAAAATATACACCTGCCGAAAACCCAGTATATCGAAACAAAGGGAAGAACAACGAAAGTGTACAGTAGGCAAATGCATTGATTTATTTCAATGACACATGACAGAAGGTTTTTATCAGTTACTCCCTACTGCCCTCTGTGTGGCCTTAATCACATTACAGACAGAAGCGGGTACATATTTCAGTTCCCCATTTGCAACCTTTACTTATATATTAAAGATGTCTAAATTCATCTTTCCAGATTTCATCGGGGTATAGTGTAAAATGACTCCTTTTATTATTTTCAGGTAAACATTTTCAACAACTAGCCTGAAGATGAACCCAGCAATAATAACGAATTCCTTTGTGTCCATGAAGGTCCAGGATAAAAGGCGCAGTTATATTAGTAAGGCAAATTCCATCTATTATAACGCTAAATTGCCTTTCAAGTGTGTATAGAAAATGATCAGTCATCATAAATGACATTTTGTGCCCACAGCTCATTTTCCAGTCCCTTTTGCATTGATAGCTGCTTACTGATGCAACTGTCTCCATTCTCCCATTATACCTATGGCCTTGGAAGTTGGAGGTCACTGCACAGAACCGCACAGCAGTTTACATGCGTGCCTTATGTGTCATAGGACTCTTTACAATTTATGACCAGCTTTGCTTGCAGAAAAAAAAAAAATTGCCAATTTTTGTGATTGATACATTGTTGCATATTTTTTTCAACAATCACAAAAATTGCCAATTTTTTGTGGTTGATACATTGTTGCATATTTTTTTCAACTAATATACCATCTAACGTATTTCGCTTGTGGAGTGAAATCGGAATTAACGCAGAAGTCCCAGTAATTGAGTTTGTGTGTCTTTATTCACTACCTAGGCTAATTCAGCCTCTCATCTCTCCATGATCTGCAGCAATAAAGTGTCTTTGTGTAACAGTGACAGGAGAGAAGGCAATGGCTTTTCATCATTCTATTTATAGGCGCACAAAAGGAGATAAGGTCGTAAGACAAAAACATTTTAAAGGACATTTCTCTAGAGGTTAAACGTCTGATTTTTTTTTTCTTATTATTTTCCTCCTTTTTTATCACTGCACAAGTGGTTTCTTTAACAGGTTTGTAAATTGCTGCAAAAGCAAATGTATTAAGAACGATGATAAAAATGATAACTGTTTTTTTTTTCATCTGTTATGGGAGGGAGTTTGCATTAATAATTAAGCCGCAGAAGGAAAGATGCAAAAGATTAAATGAAAGTGATGTGTCCATTAAAAAATATACACTGCGTCGTGATTGTTCATTCTTATAAAGCACTCCGGGATGTTCTGCTAATTGGATCGCTTGATTGGCTGAACATTGCAAAAATCTAGCGATGTGAATAGAGCATTAGAGAGGCCTTTTAACAACAGCGCTATTCATCTGCAGCTCGGCAGAAGGACGATTTTCTGAATGATAAGTTTAACAAAAAGGCTTAACAAACTACCTTGGGCTAAAACTGCTGGAAATAGTTTTCTGTCAATGATGTGACCAAAACACTATGACCACAGAGACTAGAGAAAGCCATGGGCTCACTGAGGCAAGGATGAGTCATTTTATCTCTGCGTGCCACGTTTAGTCATCTGTAATTAGGTTAGAATAACACCATCCTTCAGTCATCTTCATTTTGAAAAACACAATAAAGGTTAGACATCTGAAGTTATGCATCCATTTCATTTTCACATCCTGATGCCCTGCTTGGATTTTTCTCCATAATTTAATTCATTTTTAATAAATGTATGCACGAGCTATAGAAATATACCTTCAAATGCATATGAACAAAATGCAGTAGTGCTAATTGGGAGAGGAGAGATGTTGATTTTCTTATATATTTACTTATCCTTTTGCTTAGTATAATTCTTGCTGGTAAATTGGCATGACATTTCTATTGCTCTAAAAAGCTTTTTAGATCCTGATACTAATTAGAGTACATGGAATGGAATACAAGACATAAAAAAATAAAATTGGGTTCGCTGCTGGTGCTGATTCATGAAATCACACCTATTACTGGACATTGTGACAGGGAGAAATAAAAAATATCAGAAACAACCTTGGCACCAAGGCGTGCAGGAAACGATAGCAATGCTACCAAGGACAGGTCATTATCGAAATATATACAGTGGCATGTAAAAGTTTGGGCAACCCTGGTCAAAATTACGGTTATTGTGAACTGTTAAGCAAGTTGAAGATGAAATGATCTCTAAAAGGCCTAAAGTTAGAGATGACACATTTCCTTTGTATTTTAGGCAAAAAAATATATATGTGGTCATTTTTTACATTTTAAAAATTACAAAAATGGGGATGAAGATGTACAAGGTGTGTGAAAGGGCCACCGGTTGCACACACTCCTTTAAAATTTACAGGATTCAAAAATTAATTCCCCAGAGTGAGCACCATTTCTCACAATCAGTGCAAAATTGTATGGAACGTGAACCACCCTTTACTTGGACAGAGATATTACTTTTTCCTCAATCATTGTTTTTATACTACCACCCTCCTAAAGTTCCTTCACTCTAAATCCACCGTGGCATATGGCACCATCAGAAATAATCAGAGGGGTCTCCCCAAAGCCATTGGGACAGACACTGCAAACAGGGGAAAGCAGTGCAGTCTGCAATAAAAAAAACTCTTTTTAAATTCATGTATTAAGGGACGTGGCAGACATAATGACATAACCAGAACTGTTGCAGTATGAGGATCTATCCTGAAACCACTAACCCTGTCTGTATCCTAGACCATAATCACTTTATGGGTCAGGTGTATATATGGTTATCAAACCATAAAGTGCCATGCGTAAAAGCAAAACAAGGTATAAAAATCTGGCAGTACACCTAACCAGAATAGCATTTTATCATGCGTAACACCCCTTTAAGTCATCTCCGGGGGCAGGGTGTCTGGTAGTTTTCACCTCAATATGTCATAGTGCCTCCATCCGAATCTTCCTGGGAACTGAAGTGGAATGCAGGAGGGTCTTTCTCTTCTTCCAAGGGTCAACTCTGGAAACCCCTGTCCACACTCCGTACACACTCACCAGAGATGAGGTTGAAACAATTAGCAGGTTTATTTACAGAAGAATAAATGGTGTTAAATTCAGAGGTCATAACAAGGAACAGCAAAACATGTAATATCTCACAATTTATGCTTCAGGTTCAAAATGTGCTTTGCAGTAGGTTGGAATGTTAATGATGATACTTCCCCTTTACGTTACAGCAGACACACTCCTAACTAATAACACATAACCAGATAATGGTTGCAGCAATGCCAGTAAAACAGTCCAACAATGGGACCCAGTTGCTGCAGTTGTTGTTGCGCTTGCAGAAGCCGTTGGTGCACATTATACAATAGGAACAAAATCCCTTAAGCAACAGTTCTCTTATTAACTCCTCAACAATAGAACAAGTCCCAGTAATCGCTACTCACTCCTTGATGTAGCAGATTTGGAGTCACACAGGGATCCAGCTTGGGGCTGCAGGGTGGAGACACAAGGGATGGATTGTAGACTGGTTCCCTTAGTTACGCCAGGTGGTGATGGACATCTCCTGGTAACCTGGCAGGTCTGCAGATGTTGTTCGGCTGCAGGATTACCTTCTCCATTCACACACCGGACTATTAGCACTCACTCTGTGCCTATGTCCCCTGCTCTCCAGGATCAGACTCTCGCATGTCTGTAATGGAGGATTGCACACAATGCTCTCTCCTACTAGCTCTGCCCTTCTTCTCCAACCTTCTCAGCCAATCAGTCCTTTCCTCTGTTTCTCCTCCTCCCCTATGATGCAGAGATGAGTGATGTCTGCTGGGAGTTGTCTACCATGTTGAGTTTTCCTGGGGACACACCCTATGCAGGATTTACAATAGTCTTTAATGTAAGCTCTCATTCTTGGCCAGTAGAATTGATCGGCTATACAATCAGTGGTCTTCTTAAGCTCATGGTCATCAAGCAGCACTCTGGTAACCATCTTCTGAAGCAGTGGAAAGCACCAACTGTCTGCAAACTCCCCTGTTTTGACGTTTGACTTTCTGATATAGCCGTCCATTTCTCACAACTAGGGACTCCAACAGGTGAGTAAGCAAAGCAGATTCTTCTGTCTTCAAGGCATTAACTCCTATAGAAGGATCTTCCTGTTGACTTCTCAACCTGTATTTTCATCATTGGTGGCAGAGAGAAGGTATTCACCTTAGCCAACAGGTAGGACAAATGTGCGCAGGTTTCCTCTGAAAATCCCGAAACCTGAGCACTTTCCCATGATGGAACGATCTTGCATCGGATCTGGAGATACATGACTTCAGTCTCAGGGCTAGGTACCTCCGGTTTGGAAGGGGGGTTAATATAGGACTCTTCATCTCCAGACAACCTTTTCTCATGGTGGGGGGAAGACTGGGACTTCTTTAAACCCCACCGTTTTGATCACTGCGAACCACATGATTGGGATTCCCACAGACAAAACATCCCTCTTCTTCCACATCTCTGATCCAACGCTGACCATCACTCATCCATCTTTAAGACTGTTGTTGTCTTCCATTGGCTGATTCAACAATTTGTTTTAGCCGCTCTATTTCCCCAGCCTGGGCATTTAGAAGCTGGGTGATTTTCTCCCTTTGCTTCTCTATGATCTTCAAGAGCTGCTCCTCTCGATCACTCAGCTTGGAATTTAAGGCAACAGCAGTTATTCACTTGATTGCCTGCTCTCTGGCTGCTAGCATAGCTTCCGCTTCTCGCATCTCATTAAGCAACTGATGGAAGGAAAGGGTATCTGCTCTTTATCACAGCACCTCAGTTGTTGAGCAATGGGATGGTGGGTCAGAGCTCCCTTCGCACTTGTTCCAGGAGACGCTGATCGACTTGTCCAGTGCTAAGTCAACCCTTGGATACTATTCTGTGCACCAGCTTGTTCAGTCGATAAAGATAATCAGATATTTTCTCACCAGAGTCCTGGTAGGTGGTGCGGAGTTTATATAGGAGGTATATGGCATGCTCTGGAGATCCAAAAGTATCTTCTTAATCAACACTTTCATGAAAAAAAATATTTTTTAAATGTCTCGACCCAATGTTATAAAATCCTATGAAGCAACTGTGGTTTGAAAAAGCTTACTATGCAAGAAGATAAATTCCGGGTGGAGTGTAGTTTCCAAAATGTGGTAACTTGTGGGAAGGTCAGTTGTTTTTGAACTTTACTCTGAAAATGTGACATTGCACCTGTAATCTTTTCTAAATTTGCACTCCAAAGTCAAACAGCACTCCTTCTCTTTTGAGACCTTCCATTTGTCTAAACAATAGTATGCAACCACATATGAGATATCACCACATTCAGAAGAAATGCAGGCAGATACTTATTTTTCATTTAGTGCCCTCAGGAAGGCATCTGATTGCTCCAAATTTTATTCAGCAGCAAGATATAGGCCCCATTGTTATTAAGAACTTTTTTCAGCACGAAGAGCAAGGAGTCCTGAAAGTGACAATATGGTCTCCACAGATCTCTGATCTTAACATCATCAAGTATGTCTGGGGTTACATGAAAAGACAGGAGATCTGGGGTCAGTTCTACTAGATGTTTGGAAGAGCTTGCCTGCTGAGTTTCTTCAAAAACTGTGTGCAAGTGTAGCTAGAAGAATTGATGCTTTGATGCTGTTCTAAAGTCAAACAGTGGTACCACCAAATAATGATTTGATTTAGATATTTCTTTGATTCATGCACTTTGCATTTTTTTTATTATTAAAAATATTTTTGAACGCATTCTTACATTGCAGCATTTTTTTCCACATCCGCCTAAAACTTTTGAACAGTACTGTTTATATCTGCCTTATGTTTAATTATAAGGTTTTCTCACATGATTTTAAACTTTGATACATGTTATAATGGAAAACATATGTATCTCCTTGAAAGATCACATACTGATGGAAGAGGACACTTGTGTGAACAAAGTTAAAAATCACCAGTTACACCCATTGCTTACAGATGTCTGCAGAATACTTGGCAATTATTTTTTAGCGTGTCAGAATTTGGCTGGGGCAACATGCCATAAGTTGCGTGACCAAAAACCTTTGTGCATCTTGTCTGCAATTTGATCTTGCTCAAATAGTTCTTACTTTGCTGTAAATAAAACACTTTCAGACAGGTCGCACTTGCATGTGACTTGCATTGAACTCTATGACAAGTGTGTCACCTGTGACTTGTGACCAGCGACAGAAGATCCAACACATTTGGAAATGTATGTGACTGTGTCACAGTTGCAGTATTTGGCAGTCACAATGCAACAGCATAGGAAATCATTACAGCCAATGTTGCAACGTGCCATTGCAATTTCAGCGTCACGCGACACATGCATGGTGCCCTAAGCCTAATGTGTCGCACAACATACATTCTCAGAAAAGTCGCACTGTAAAAGACAACTGTGAAACTTGTCTGTAACTTGCGATTAGCAATTCTTAGACTATTTTAAAGCTGTGATTTTGCTGTGCCAAAATGGTCAAATATCAAATAAGACTCCCTCAAGTCGCAGTCGCATGTGGCTTGCATTGAAGTGTATGGCAAAGTGTGTTGCGTGTGACCAGCAACATAAAATCCAACATATTTGGAAAACATTCGATTCTGTGTCACTGTCCTAGGAGGTCACCGGTCGCAATGTCACACCAGGGTAAATCACGAGATGCCGCTCGACACAAGCCTAAAGCCCAAGCCTAAAAGTTAAGTTTGTAACATTATTTATATATCACGAGTAAGGAGGGTTTTTTTTCCATTTTTGTGACATTACAGGAAGATATTAAACAGGTATCAATAAAGAAATGAGAAGGTTTTATGAGAATGCTGGAGCACGTGTGTTTTCCCTATTGTGGGTATTACCTGATGCGGAGGACTAATAAATCCCAAACATTTACTTGTGGATTACTTCCCTGTTCTTCAGAATGTACGTTTGCACAGTAGTGGACAAATGGATAAAAGTATCAAAGCAAGACTTTGCTGTCTGTTACCATGGAAACACATAGTTCGACTGCTTAATTTTTTTATTTTCTATATATTGAGACAATAACTAGGTTGTGAAGGTGGACATATCCAAAACCCTTGTTCACAGGCTATTCATTTCAATCATTGACTACATTTACTAGGATAGACATCTGACAATATGCTCTGCATTCGTTGCTGAAGCCGTATTAAAGATTCTGCTCTTGTTCTTTCATGTTAGATTTGGTCCTTCGGTGTGACAATTCCATGTAGATATTAAACTTCAGCATTCAAAATCATTTTTCTTGTTTAAAAGTGACATGGATGGAAAAGCGGAGCATGCTTTAGTAACGGAAAGACTCCCAGTTGTACTGGCTACTTTAGATTAATGCCTTGAAGCCACCAATCAATAACAGTTGGAATATAATATATATTTTTTTACATTTTGACCTTGTTTTCTGCTATGACTTGGGCCTTTCATCACCTGCCTATCCGAATCAGCTTGTTCATGTAATGTGAAGCTTTTTAGGGAATAGAAAAAGTTTCAATGAATAATTCAGATGTTATATTTTGTGAGACTGTCCTGGTGTCCCAGTAGGTATTATGGCTGAATAAATAGCCTTTTTGACCTGGACTCAGGGTGACCTTGTGAATGAGATATGATACATCAAAATACATCATCAGTTTTGCAAAGCTCCATATGCAGATAGCCACTTCTCACAATCACAAGCTTAAAGATATTATAATTTCAATTTTATATCATAAATCAATAGTGCACATGAAAATAAGCAACTTTGTAATATATCTTACCAGAGAAATCAGCTTCTTTTTCCTTCTGAATTTATTTTCCACTTTCAATTCATGGGTAAAGCCTGTAAAATCGGTGTTTAGTGAAGACAGATTTTCCCTTTAGGCCACAGCCCCACTATCAGTATTTGGTCAGTATTTTTTCTCAGGAGTGGGAGCCAAAACCAGGAGTGGGTGATAAATGCAGAATTGGTGACTTGTTTCTATTATACCTTTTCTCTGATTGTTCCTCATCTGGTCTTGGCTCCCACTCTTGAGCAAAAATACTGACCGAATACTGACTAAATACTGATAGTGGGACCGTGGCCTTACTGAGATAGGAGACAACAGTTGGTGCTTTTAAAATTCTGTGAAGAAAAGAGATAAAGGCGGAGACAGACATTCTGCTGCAAGTTCACCTGGAACTGCAGTTACAGCTCTCCATAGAACTTTATAAGCACCAACTCCATAAACAATGTATTAACCCCTTCACGACATGGCCATTTTTTGTGGGGGGTTTTTTCGTTTTTTTTCTCCCCTTCTTCCAAGGGAAGTCATAGCTTTTTTATATTTCCGTCAATACAGCCGTATGATGGCTTGTTTTTTGTGGGACGAGTTGTACTTTTCAATGACACTATTGATTTTACCATATAGTGAACTGGAAAAAAGGGAAAAAATTGCAATTGCGGTGAAATTGCAAAAAAAAGTGCAATTCCACACTTGTTCACTATATGGTAAAACTGACCTGACAATAGGATTCCCCAGGTAAGTACAAGAATGAAGATACCAAACATGTATAGTTTATTTTTTATTTAAGTGATGAAAAAAAATCTGAAATTTGTATGAAAAAAAGTTTTTGCATTTGTCGCCATTTTCCAAGACTCGTAGCGTTTTAATTTTTTGAGATTTGGGGTAGGGTGATGACTTATTTTTTGAGCCCTGAGCTGATGTTTATATTTATACCATTTTGGGATAGATGCAATGTTTTGATCGCCTCTTATTGTACTTTATTGTAATGTTGCAGCTGCCAAAATAACGTAATTCTGGCTTTTGATTTCTTTTCGTTGCGCCGTTTACTGATCGGATTAATTTATTTTATATTTTAATATATCGGCATTTCTGAACACAGCGCCACCAAATGTGTCTTTTTTTAATTGTTTTACTTTCAAGGCAGCAAAAGTGGGGTGATTTGACATTTTTTATATTTTTTATATATTTTTAAAAACTTTTTTTCTCATTTTTTACTGTATTTAATAGTCCCTTTAGGAGACTTGAAGCAGCGATCATTTGATCATTTGATCACCTGTGCTATACATAGCAGTGCATCAGCCCTGCTATGTATAGCAGAAATCACGATCTCTTATGAACGCCGGCCACAAGTCAGCATTCACAGGAGTATTACAATGACAGGCACAGGGGTCTTCAGTAGACCCTTGGCTGTCATGACAATCCATCGGTGCTACCCAATCACGTGACAGGGGAGCCGATGGGGGCTGGATTTGGGACACGCTTCTGGCAGGCAGGTATTAATTCTCACTGTCAGAGATTGACAGCAGAATTTAACTATTAACCCTAGAACGCATGACCATAAAAATCTACTTTTTCACATACCTGGGGCCTTTTAGGCCCGTGTGCAAACAACATGGAATAACTCAAACAAAAATGACAAACAACTATATACCTGAGGAATACCTAGAGTTTCAAAATTCTAACTAAAGTAATCTTGCAGAAAATAGAAAACAATTAACAGGGCGGGCCTGCGAGGCCCCAAGTATGCGTTCTAGGGTTAACAGCTGTAGGTGGAGCTCATACCAACTCGCAGCTGTTAAAGGCACATGAAAGCTGATTAAATCAGCTGTGATGAGGGCTCAGCGCTGAAAATATACATCATATGTTGTGAAGGAGTTAAAAGTTCTTGGCATTCTATAGAGAATATATGCAGAGTTATGATTTTATTTTCAGCAATCTACAAAAAAAATAACAACATTTCTTTCCCTAGGCCAGATTTTCCTCAGATAAAAATTGTCACTAAGTATACAAGGGAGCTGCAGTAGAAGGCCCAAAAGAAATGAGACTGCAGCCGCTGGAAGAGAGGCGTACTTTTTTTCTGTTTATTTTTGGATTGCCTTCAATAAAATCACAAATCTGCATGTATTCTCTTTGGAGTGCCAAGTAATTTATACATTGCTTAAGGAGTGGAACTCTTCTTGAACACAGCCTCTACAGGAGTGCCGTATATCCATAACATTTACAGTGGGTACGGAAAGTATTCAGATCCCTTTAAATTTTTCACTCTGTTTCATTGTAGCCATTTGGTAAATTCTAAAAAGTTCATTTTTTCTCATTAATGTACACTCTGCACCCCATCTTGACTGAAAAAAAACAGAAATGTAGACATTTTTGCAAATTTCTTAAAAAAGAAAAACTGATATCACATGGTCATAAGTATTAAGACCCTTTGCTCAGACACTCATATTTAAGTCTTATGCTGTTCATTTCCTTGTGATCCTCCTTGAGATGGTTCTACTCCTTCATTGAAGTCCAGCTGTGTTTAATTAAACTGATAGGACTTGATTTGGAAAGGCACACACCTGTCTATATAAGACCTCACAGCTCACAGTGCATGTCAGACCAAATGAGAATCATGAGCTCAAAGGAACTGCCCAAGGAGCTCAGAGACAGAATTGTTGCAAGGCACAGATCTTGCCAAGGTTACAAAATAATTTCTGCAGCACTCAAGGTTCCTAAGAGCACAGTGGCCTCCATAATCCTTAAATGGAAGAAGTTTTGGACCACTAGAAGTCTTCCTAGACCTGGCCGTCCAGCCAAACTGTGCAATCATGGGAGAAGAGCCTTGGTGAGAGAGGTAAAGAAGAACCCCAAGATCACTGTGGCTGAGCTCCAGAGATAGAGTAGGGAGATGGGAGAAAGTTCCACAAAGTCAACTATCACTGCAGCCCTCCACCAGTTGGGCCGTTATGGCAGATTGGCTCGACTGAAGCCTCTCCTCAGTGCAAAACATATGAAAGCCCGCATAGAGTTTGCTCAAAAACACATGACGGACTCCCAGACTATGATAAATAAGATTCTCTAGTCTGATGAGACGAAGATAGAACTTTTTGGTGATAATTCTAAGCAGTATGTGTGCAGAAAACCAGGCACTGCTCATCACCTGCCCAATACAATCCCAACAGTGAAGCATGGTGGTGGCAGTATCATGCTATGGGGGTGTTTTTCAGCTGCAAGGACAGGACAACTTGTTACAATTGAAGGAAACATGAATACAGCCAAGTACAAAGATATCCTGAATGAAAACCTCTTCCATATTGCTCTGGACCTCAGACTTGGCTGAAGGTTCACCTTCCAACAAGACAATGACCCTAAGCACACAGCTAAAATAACAAAGGAGTGGCTTCAGAACAAGTCTGTGACCATTCTTGACTCGCCCAGCCAGAGCCCTGACCTAAACTCAATTGAACATCTCTGGAGAAACCTGAAAATGGCTGTCCACCATCCAACCTGATGTAACTGGAGAGGATCTGCAAGGAAGAATGGCAGAGGATCCCCAAATCCATGTGTGAAAAACTTGTTGCATTATTCCCAAGACGACTCATGGCTGTACTAGCGCAAAAGGGTGCTTCTACTCAATACTGAGCAAAGGGTCTGAATACTTATGACAATGTGATATTTCAGTTTTTCTTTTTTAATAAATTAGCAAAAATTTCTACATTTCTGTTTTTTTTCAGTCAAGATGGGGTGCAGAGTGTACATTAAAGAGAAAAAAAAATGAACTTTTTAGAATTTACCAAATGACTGCAAAGAAAAAAAGAGTGAAAAATTTAAAGGGGTCTGAATACTCTCCGTACCCACTGATTAAGCACAAGCTGTCATCTCCTATCTCAGTAATGGTAAAAATCTGTTTTCACTGAAGGCAGATTTTACCCGTGAATTGAGAATTTTGGGAACGAAAGATCAATACAAGAGGAGAAAGAAGATTTATCTAAAATAGTTATATATGCAGAACTATGTATCTATAGATGTACCATATATCTCTGATACAGATATATTACAAAGTTTCTTATTTTCTTATTTTAACGTATACTATAGATTTATGAGAGGAAAAAGATTAAAACGACGATTACTCTTTAAAGAAAAGAAAACCAGGTTCTCTGACCTTGCAGAAGCCAGAATCATACACATTATGCTACAAATAGATTCTGTGGTATTCCTCAGTCCTAAAATATGGTAGGAGAAATTTATTGCCTGTCTCCTAGCAACTAACAGGAACATTTTCTCCTCGTCTTCATAAATAAGGGTATGTTCAATATTTTCTCACTGAAGTGAATGCTTTAACCACCTCGACATTTCATAGATAGCACATAGTTAAAGACAACTAGTGAACTTCAATATCTGGCTTCCCACATCCATCACAAGGCGGTGAATAGAATCACACACAGGCCAGTGCATGTAACACTTTGCTGACTGGTGACACCATTTTCATTGCCTGGAGCTCTGTGATAAATTTAGGATTACTATTGTGCATTATGTCAGGTACAGACCTGGCCAGGATAACCCAGAATCCACCTCTGCAAGGCTGAGGGCTTTTACAGGAATCAGGGACGGACACAGACAGAAGAGGGCCCCTGTGCAAGAAGAATATATGGGCCCTTTGCAGTCCAATAGTTCCTCACAAAGCCCCCCTTTATGTTTCTGTGACAGAAACTGCTTGCTGCTTTGGAGGTGACAGAGGCCTCTTTAACTCTAGGGTCCCAGCTGCACAGGATGCCCCAATGGTATGTCCGCCCGGATCTAGGTTCTGATATAATATAATGTTCCTTGTCGTGTATTTGACATTAATATTGGTTTCTCATAGTCAGACTCTATTAGTCAAAAAAGAAATGCAACAAAATGCATAGATTTGAATAGTAGAATCACATTTCTGCTGACAGTACATGTCAAACACAGTAGGACATTTTAATTCGAAAAACATAGAGGACAGTGCGTTTTGTAATACACTTGAAGTGAGGATCCTCTACCTAACCAGGATTAATGAGAAGCTGCTTACCTTATATTCAAGTCACCTGACCGCTGCAGCCAGTCAGTGGCCACAGTGGTCATGTGGTTGTTTGAATATTGACACCACTTTGTGTGCTGCTGCAGACCATGGTGTGATCTGTGCTGGATCCATGAGGGTGCCAATAGTTGAGTATCATTTTTTTCATTGTTGCCACTTCAAGCCCCTTGGCAATGTTACCTTTGGCCCATTGTGCCTGAAGAAATATTTTTAGTCACCTTTCCCCCTGAAGCTATACAAAGCTACCACTTTGCCCCTTGAATCTATACAAAGCCACCACTGTGCCCCCTGAAGCTATACAAAGCCACCACTGTGCCCCCTAAATCTATACAAAGCCACCACTGTGCCCCCTGGATCTATACAAAGCCACCACTGTGCCCCCTAAATCTATACAAAGCCACCACTGTGCGCCTGAAGCTATACAAAGCCACCACTGTGCCCCCTAAATCTATACAAAGCCACCACTGTGCCCCCTGGATCTATACAAAGCCACCACTGTGCCCCCTAAATCTATACAAAGACACCACTGTGCCCCCTGAATCTATACAAAGCCACCACGGTGTTCCCTGAATCTTTTCAAAGTCACGACTGTGGCCCCTGAATATACTGTGTCCTCTAAATAAATATTGAGCCATCACTGTAGCCCCTGGAAATAATTTAAATGGGAGTGTTCCACGAACAAAGTACATTTTAATCAAAAGATCTTGGAAAAAATAAGTTCCACAATTGGATGTGTTAAAAAAAACAATGTTCCTGTGCTGAGATAATCTAATAAATGTGCCCCTGCTGTGTACTGTGTAATGGCGGTGTCTGACCTTTCAGGAATATGGTTGCCACATTCCCATCTTCTGGCCAGGGAAAGAAGCAAAAGAGAGTATATAGACAGGACAGCACGGAATCACAGATGCTGATTTCCATGAGGTAAAACATGTTTAAAAACAATGTTAAATATTAATTAACAATACTAATAATATTAGTCTAAAAACAGCATATGTTTTACCTCTCAGAATCATCTGTGATCCCAGGCTGTAATGTCTGTATACTCCCTTTTGCGTCCTCCCCTGCCCAGTATCTGTGGTATGATCAGACCATGTTCCTGCATGGTAAGACACAGCCATTATACAGTACACAGCAGGGGCACATTTATAAAATTATCTCAGCATAGGAATTTTTTTTTTTTAACCTATCCAATTTTTTTTACATTTTTTTAACATATCTAATTCAATTGTTGTTCCTAGATCTGTTGATTAAAATGTGCTTTGTTCATGGGAAAACCCCTTTAAGCCTCATTATGCCCCGGAACAAACTTTTAGCCACCATTATAACCCCCTTCCCGTCCAACTGGGATGTTGCAGAACATTGTACCCAAGCCGGTAATTGCTCAGTTGTCATGAGAAGCAGAGGTAGAGAGAAGGCAAGGAACAACCTGCCATTGAAAAGATTGGCATTGGGCTGGAGGCGAGGTTATTTGATATCGGCTTTAAGATAATTAATATGGACATTTGTCTGGTGTGTTTTGACTCTTCTCTACAGGGGAGCAATTCAGCTGCTTTATACAGTAAAGCCTAGATGGTTATCACTGGAGCAGATAGTGAGCACTTGATAATTTTGGGCCAGGAGATTATGTCAATATCAGGGGCGGCTTTTCCTATGAAGGAGATATTGCTTTTCCACCAAGGGTCACTATTATTATTAATTTTTAGCGCACCATTTACTCAATATAAATTACAGTGAACAAACTAACAACGGCAGACTGGAACAGAAAAGAGAGGGCCCTGTGCTTCCGGACTTACATTCTACGGGATAATGAGGAAAGACAGTAGCTTAGGGGGTTGTGGCTGCTTTGGTGGTGGTGAGGTGGCACGGGGCATTGTAGGCTGTAAGCTTTCTTGAAGAGATGGGTTTTCAAGTTCCATCTGAAAGCTCCTAGTGTGGTGGATAATCGGATGTGTTGCTGCACAGAATTCCAGAGGATGGGGGATACTCAGGAGAAGTCTTGGTATTTGCTCATTTTGTTTTTATCCTAGGTTCTATCAAGAGAAGCAGTGGTAGACAGAATCTGGGAGCAACTTGCCCATTGAAGAGATTTACAGTGGGTTGGAGGCTGGGAGACTTGATGTAGAGACATAGAAGCTGGGAGAGTTTATCTTGTCTGCTTAAGGCCCCCATATACATTAGAATTTTTTTTACCAATTTTAGCAGGACTAGCCGGTTATCCAATGTTATAGGAGCTTCCCAACGACCCCCCAACATATTTTGTTGGAAGAGACCCTGACCTGGAGGATGGAATTCAATTGCTTGATCTCTTTATTTTGCGGAGAGATAAACCACTGCCAGATGATTCTAGCAGCAGCTCTCTCATAGTTGGGAGAAGTAGTTCAGCTGACAGCTACCATTCATTGTCTATATTGTTGTTCAGTCGACAGCATTCTAATGTGTATATCCAGTTTATAGCTAGTCACGTGTATTAAAGCTGTTAAACAGGTGCAAATCATGCACACGGAGTGACAAAAATATAACATTCGAGCACGCCGAAAATACTTGGCGAGCACCCGAGCATGCTCACTGAAAGGGTTATCTGAACACGCACGCTCATCACTAGAGGGGACTAATTCAGCTCCTTGTCTGAGCATCAATGATGCCAACTTGACTTTTTAATTTTTCTGGACTTATCAAAAAATCACAGACAGACAATAATTTTTACAGACACATTGGAAGACCATAATAAATCATAATAGTTAGAAGTGATACATGTCTACAGCCCATAATTCTGATATGAAGGCATCAGCTGCATTCACGGTAAGCTGTAAAATGATGATAATTACAGTCATAATAATCTGCATAAGTTCCTTGAGCTTCCAGAACAAATCACGGACGCCTTAAATTTTTTTATGGACAGGGCAAAAAAGTGCTCTATTTTTACAGACTGTCCTGGAATTTTTGGATAGTTGACAACCCACCTGAGCACAGTTGTCTCTAGGTGAAAGAGTGACCCAATACAGGGACCCTTTGAAAGTCTAGTGCTAGGAGAGGCGGTGACATCTTCTGTTGAGAAAATATCTACTTTCCACCACAGTCCATGACTGTGAAAAAAATTTGATAAGTGATTAGTGTGAGTAAATTGACAAAGCGAGTGGTTCATGCGTGTCATATGTCCAGAGTTCATCAATTGCTCACCGTTTGTCCGAATTGCTCACACAACCTTCTCGCATTGAGTTCATCTGCAGTACGTCTCTGTTCTACATGATGGCAGCTTGTCTTCTTAATTATGGTTTAGCAAGAGCCCCTTAGAGAATATGAATGCTTTGCCCAATCAGAGGGCAGCTACAATCTTAATTAAGGCATTGACTTAATAAGTTAAATTGTTATACGTATGCCAAAAAAGCTGGATTAGCTGCTGTATAACTTTGTTATATACTGTTACCAGTAAACTGTATGCAAAATCTCGATTTAAAGCAAGTAGATCATATTACACTCAGCAACTAAAGTTCCAGTCAGAATTCAGTTTGTTTAATACCTTACAAATTGCTTTTCATGCCCACTCAAATGTCACAAATGTTGAAAATGTCTTTGTTGTGGGTGGCCAGCTGATTGCAAAGCTGCAGCAGCACAAATGTCAGCATCACATCAACTCCTAAATTCACAGGAGAGCTGTAGAATAATACAGCTGTCATTTCCATCAAAACCAGTGGCTCTTAAAGTGCATCTGTCGTAAGACAAGTACAGAGAACTCGAAAATGTCCATAATGGGTTAAACCAAAGGTTGCAAACCGTTCCCACTATAAAACCACATCAAACTTTGGTTTGTGGTGCTGCACACTGTAGTGATGGGCAGTAGAGCTCTTTTTGGTGATCAGAAACATTTGACTCCGTGCACCAAAAGTGCTTGCTCTTTTGGATCCCAACAGATCCTTATTAAACATGTGTTCACATCTAAGTGAACACATACTTAAGGTAAAATCACTGTTGTCTGGTGTGCTTGAAGCCTCCTGCATTGGCAGCTAATCATCGTCATTCTACTCCCAGTGAGGGCCATTCAGGAGCTTCAAGTGGCTCTTACTGGGTTGCACGTTCCCATTCTTTACAGAACAGTGCCCGCTCTTTGTGCAGGATCGGTCACGCAGGATCTATCACTAGTACATTTGTTACACACCTATCCGTGGTCTGGGCTCTGCTCCATCTTTCCCAGTCCATTGAACCTCCTGGTTCTCCACGTCATGCTTTGCAGGTGGCCTTGCGTGCTTCCATGTGATAAACTGCCTGGGGCCTATTGAAGGGCTTCTAAGGCACACACCCAAACCTTGGTATTGAATCTCTGACTAGTCATACAGTTTGTGTGTGCAAAGCAACCTGGGTGCAGGCTGCAAGTTGTCTTCTGTAGACCAGTGGCTTCTAGTGCCTATACCTACTTGTCTGCAGCTTCTTGTGACTCCAGAGTTCTGACAGCTACCTGTCCCTGGGTCTTCTGGACCTCTTCTCTGTGTACGTCTGTGGTTTTCAGGATGTCTTCCTTGGTTTGTGCGGCTTTTTTGGTTGCAGACTTTCCCGTTACTCTGGAGTGTCATCTGCTACCTGCTTATGGTTTCCAGCATTGCACTACTTGCCTATGGTTTCCTGATATCCTCCGCCTGCCTGCGGTTTCCTGCACTCCACCTGCTTGCCTGCAGTTTCCTGCACTCCACCTGCTTGTCTGCAGTTTCCTGCACTCCACCTGCTTGTCTGCAGTTTCCTGCACTCCACCTGCTTGTCTGCAGTTTCCTGCACTCCACCTGCTTGTCTGCAGTTTCCTGATGTTCTTTGCTTGTCTGTGGTTTACTGGTGTTCTCTGCATGCCTGCGGTTTCCTGATGTTCTCCACCTGCCTGCGGTTTCCTGACATCCTCCGCCTGCCAGCGGTTTCCTGACGTTCCCCACCTGCTTGCGGTTTCTAGCATTCCATCTGTCTACCTATGGTTTCCAGTCCCTCTACTCACCAACCTGCTGCACTGACCCATGTTCCCACCAGGATCTTGGGCTTAGAGGATCCACCTCACTCCACCTGGTTTCCTGCTTTTTTTTGCACTCCATCAGCTTGTCTACAGTTTCCCGACAACCTCTGCTTGCATGCAGTTTCCTGATGTTCTCTGCCTGCCTGCGGTTTCCTGATGTCCTCCGCTTGCCTGCTGTTTCCTGATATCCTCCACCTGCCTGAGGTTTCAAGTGTTCCACCTATCTACCTATGGCATTCTAGTCCATTTACTCACCAACCTGCTGCACCGATGCCCATGACCCATGTTCCCCCCAGGACCCTGGACTTAGGGGATCCACCTCAAGTGAGCCCCATGAACGTCTTGTAACAGAATATGAAGGCCATGGATCCTAAAAGCACAGCAGTGACAACACCATTGCCAAGGGTTACAGAATTTTTTGGGAGGGGCCTTTTAAGGGGGGCACAGATAGACACTTATCCGTGGTCAAGGCTCCATCTTCCCGGTCCATTGAACTTTCTGGTTCTCCACGTTGGGCTTTGCAGGTGGCCTTGCGTGCTTTCATGTGATGAACTGCCTTAGCGTATTTAAGAGCTTCTAAGATACACACCCAGTCCTTAAATTTGACTCTGTGACAAGACTTGCAGTATGTGTGTACACAGCAACCTGGCTGCGAGCTGCAGGTCATCTCCTGTAGACCAGTGGCTTCTAGTGCCTCTACCTACAGTGGGGAAAATAAGTATTTGATACACTGCCGATTTTGCAAGTTTTCCCCTACAAAGAATGGAGAGGTCTGTAATTTTTATCGTAGGTACATTTCAACTGTGAGAGACAGAATCTAAAAATAAAATCCAGAAAATCCCATTGTATGATGTTCACATAATTAAATTGCATTTTATTGCATGAAATAAGTATTTGATCACCTACCAACCAGCAAGAATTCTGGCTCTCACAGACCTGTTAGTTTTTCTCTCGTCATAGTGTGTAACTAACACTAGCGGTAATATTTGAGACTGTGGTCCCAGCTCTCTTCAGGTCACTGACCAGGTCCTACCATGTAGTTCTGGGCTGATTCCTGACCTTTCTCAGAATCATCCTTAGCCCACGAGGCAAGATCTTGCAGTGAACGCCAGAAGATTGTCAGTCATCTTGTGTTTCTTCCATTTTCTTATAATTGTGCCCAAAGTTGTTGCCTTCTCACCAAGCTGCTTGCCTATAGTCCTGTAGCCCATCCCAGCAGGGGCGGAACTACCGCCCGTGCAGCCCGTTCATTGAACGGGGGCCCCGAGGGAGAGGGGGCCCCTCCAGCCTCCAGCAGGGCCGCCATCAGGGCATGACTGCCCTGACTCCAGTATGGGGCCCAGCCAGTAGGGGCCCCCTCGGAGCCCCGTTGGGGGCCCCCCTCTTGTGCGTCTCTCTCCTCATGGGGCCCCCGGCCCCATGCTAAGCGCCGGGACCGGGACATCTCAGAGCTGCGCTGCGCTGCTGCGGCAGCGCCTTCATGATTCCCCTGACTTCCGGTCATGTGACGGCGCCGTCACATGGCCGGAAGTCAGGAGAACCTGGTGTCATCGATTTGGACGAGCGCCAGGATTCTGCAGGGATCGCATGGGGGTAAGTATAACAAGTTTTATTTTTTTTTAAATACAATTAACTAGAAGTGGGGGGAGATGAGAGATGCACATGTGGGGGGGGGGAGATGACAGATGCACATGTGGGGGGGGAGATGAGAGATGCACATGTGGGGTGGGGGGAGATGAGAGATGCACATGTGGGGTGGTGGGAGATGAGAGATGCACATGTGGGGGGGGGAGATGAGAGATGCACATGTGTGGGGGGGGGATGAGAGATGCACATGTGTGGGGGGGGAGATGAGAGATGCACATGTGTGGGGGGGGAGATGAGAGATGCACATGTGTGGGGGGGAGATGAGAGATGCACATGTGTGGGGGGGGAGATGAGAGATGCACATGTGTGGGAGGGAGATGAGAGATGCACATGTGGGGGGGAGATGAGAGATGCACATGTGGGGGGGTGAGAGATGCACATGTGGGGGGGGTGAGAGATGCACATGTGGGGGGGGATGAGAGATGCACATGTGGGGGGGATGAGAGATGCACATGTGATGGGGGGATGAGAGATGCACATGTGGGGGGGGAGGGGGATGAGAGATGCACATGTGATGGGGGGATGAGAGAGGTGCACATGTGGTGGAGGGGGATGAGAGAGGTGCACATGTGGTGGAGGGGGATGAGAGAGGTGCACATGTGGGGGAGGGGGATGAGAGAGGTGCACATGTGGGGGAGGGGGATGAGAGAGGTGCACATGTGGGGGAGGGGGATGAGAGAGGTGCACATGTGGGGGAGGGGGATGAGAGAGGTGCACATGTGGGGGAGGGGGATGAGAGATGTGCACATGTGGGGGGATGAGAGATGTGCACATGGGGGGGTGAGAGATGTGCACATGGGGGGGTGAGAGATGTGCACATGGGGGGGGATGAGAGATGTGCACATGGGGGGCGATGAGAGATGTGCACATGGGGGGGATGAGAGATGTGCACATGGGGGGGATGAGAGATGTGCACATGGGGGGGTGAGAGATGTGCACATGGGGGGGGATGAGAGATGTGCACATGTGGGGGAGCGGGATGAGAGATGTGCACATGGGGGGATGAGAGATGTGCACATGGGGGGAGATGAGAGCTGCACATGGAGGGGTGAGAGCTGCACATGGGGGGGTGAGAGCTGCACATGGGGGGGTTTGAGAGCTGCACATGGGGGGGATGAGAGCTGCTCATGGGGGAATTGGGAGAAAATGAGCTGCACATGGGGGAATTGGGAGTAGGGGGATAATGAGCTGCACATAATGAATGTGGGGTGGGGGAGAGTAAATGATGATGGGGTGGGGAGAGCACGGACATGATATAATGAATTGGGGCAGGGGGTGCATGTAAATAATGAATGCGGGGAGCAGGAAGTATAGAGTAGGGGGCGTTGCGGATGCAGGAGTGTAACTGGTAACAAATTGGCGGAAAGAGTAGAGGTTCTAATTAAATTATATATTAAGTGCCTATTTACAGTTAATTTGGGCACCGTGGTGGATTAAAATTTATATTTGGAATGGTAGGTTGTATAATAACTAACCATATATTGATGGTGGATGCACGTCTGTATTCAGCTGCGTAATGTAGAAGTTGGGGAATGTGCTCTAGATAACTGTGTTATTTTATGCAGAGACGAGTCCTGGCTGGAAGACGTGATGGCGGTCTGTGCTGGATGAAGGAGAAAAGCGTAGCTGAAGGACTTCACCTAGAGACGTCACCAGTGAGTCAGTGTATTACATGTACACTTACACTATATACTATGTACCGGGCTCCTGTGTATAATGTCACTGGTGATCACTGTATTACCTGTACACTATATACAGAGCTCCTGTGTATAATGTCACTGGTGATCACTGTATTACCTGTACACTATATACAGAGCTCCTGTGTATAATGTCACTGGTGATCACTGTATTACCTGTACACTGACACTATATACAGAGCTCCTGTGTATAATGTCACTGGTGATCACTAGATTACCTGGACACTTACATTATACATACCATGTATAGAGCTCCCGTGTATAATGACACTTATGGTAATATTAGTAATGTGGTGGTAATATTAGTAATGTGGTGGTAATATGTGGTCTGGTCATGGTGTGGCAGTTTTTCTCCCTTCTGTGTGGCATTATTCGGTCACTATGTTGTGGTAATATGTGGTCTGGTCATGGTGTGGCGGTATTCCCTGTATGTGGTATTATTGGTCATTTTAAAAAAAAATGCATATGACACATTCCCTTAAAGAAAACTAAATAAAAATATATCTAAAAAGAGTATTGGATATTTTAAGAAAATTTTAATAGGTTAGAGTATGGCCCGGCCAGAAGAGTCTACCTTATCGTGGTGGCGGCTTTAAAAATCTTTTGGCCAAAACAAAAGCTGCTGGCTATGCATGTGGCACCGTCACATGGCCGAACGTCAGGAGAACCTGGTGGCAGCGACGTGGACGAGCGCCAGGATTCTGCAGGGATCGCATGGGGGTAAGTATAACAAGTTTTATTTTTTTTAAATACAATTAATTAACTAGGAGTGGGGAGAATCAGAGATGCACGGGGGGGATGAGAGATGCACAGGGGGGTGAGAGATGCACAGGGGGATGAGAGATGCACAGGGGGATGAGAGATGCACAGGGGGATGAGAGATGCACAGGGGGATGAGAGATGCACCGGGAGATGAGAGATGCACAGGGGGATGAGAGATGCACATGGGGGGGTGAGAGATGCACATGGGGGGGGTGAGAGATGCACATGAGGGGGATGAGAGATGCACATGGGGGGGATGAGAGATGCACATGGGGGGGTGATGAGAGATGCACATGGGGGGGATGAGAGATGCACACGGGGGGATGAGAGATGCACATGGGGGGGTGAGAGATGCACATGGGGGGGTGAGAGATGCACATGGGGGGGTGAGAGATGCACATGGAGGGGATGAGAGATGCACATGGGGGGATGAGAGATGCACGGGGGGTGAGCTGCACATGGGGGGATGAGAGATGCACGGGCGGGGATGAGAGATGCACGGGGGGGATGAGAGATGCACGGGGGGATGAGCTGCACATGGGGGGGATGAGAGCTGCACATGGGGGGGTGAGAGATGCACATGGGGGGGTTATGTTTACATAACTTTGTTGCCTTATGAAGGGCAGGGGGGGCCCCCAAAAATTTCTTGCACAGGGGCCCACTACAGTCTGTGTCCGCCCCTGCATCCCAGCCTTGTACAATTTTGTCCCTGGTGTCCTTAGACAGCTTTTTGGTCTTGGCCATGGTGGAGAGGTTGGAGTGTGATTGATTGAGTATGTAAACAGGTGTCTTTTATACAGGTAACGAGTTCAAACAGGTGCAATTAATATAGGTAATGAGTGCAGAGTAGAAGGGCTTCTTAAAGAAAAACTAACAGGTCTGTGAGAGCCAAAATTCTTACTGGTTGGTACGTGATCAACTACTTATTTCATGCAATAAAATATAATTATGTAAAAATCATTCAATGTAATTTTATGGATTATATATTTAGATTCTGTCTCTCACAGTTGAAGTGTACCTACGATAAAAATTACAGACCTTTCCATTCTTTGTAGGGGGAAAACTAGCAAAATCGGCAGTGTATCAAATATTTATTTTCCCGACTGTCTTCTAACTTCTAAATATAGTGATGTTTAAATGTAATAGTTTCGTGGGTGAAGATTAGGCCTAGTAGTGATCACTATTCAGAGTTAATGAGGTGGTAGTGATACGAGGTACTATTGTATGTTCAGGGTCAGGCTTTGTTCCAACTTTATGGAAAAGTTCTTAATTACAGTTCTTTGCAAATAGTCCATGATGGTTCAGACTGTCGCAGTCACTAATAGGTGGGTCACTGCACTTAAGTTGTCTACACTTTCAGTTCTGACCAGGGCTGATTGTATGTAATCTGGCCAACATTGAAAACATCAAGAAAAGGCCTCCCTCCCACCTTATGTGAAAGAAGGAAAAATGTCACTCCTCTGCTGCAGGTGTTTTAAAGGTTGCTATGGACTTGTAAGCACAATTGCTGAAGAGTATGGAAATTCCTTTGCCACTGTGATATGCACGGTTGCTTATGGCTGATAAGTTTTAAGGCTAAACAGCTTAGAAAGAACACCATGGGTTAAAGTAAAGTCCTAATGTCCCAAAGACAAATTAACAATGAGATAATTTTCTGTGTATAATAATCTAGATGTCTCAAACATGCGGCCCTCATGCGGCCCCTGAGGCTGCTTTATGCGGCCCGCAGGCACCACAAAGTCAGATCCCTTGATGATCCCGACCAGGTCCAGGAGGAGCCGCCGACAGCAGCGCTACATTGCCGCGCACTTCGCGCAGAGACAGTCTCCCAGTACAGCACTACCAATGTCAGCCGCCGGCCAATCATAGGCCAGCAGCTGATATCTGCGTGATGGCGCAGCGGCGTATGATGTCACTACCATGCGCAGATATCAGCTGCTGGCCTCTGATTGGCTGATGGCTAGCATTGGTAATGCTGTACTGGGAGACTGTCTTTGCGCGCAGTGCGCGGCAATGCAGCGCTGCTGTCGACCGCTCCTCTTGGACCAGGTCGGGATCGTCAAGGGGTCTGACTCTGTGGTGCCTGCAGGGCACATGTGCAGAAAGGACGCCGAAGGAACGGAGGACAGGTGAGAATAATTTTTTTTTTCTCTTTTATGTGTGTGAAGAACAGCACAATAAGGGACATAGCCACAACATAGGGACTTGGATGGGGACACAGCCACAACATGGGGACATAGCCACAACATGGGGAACTGGATGGGGGGCATAGCCACAACATGAGGACATAGCCACAACATGGGGACCTGGATGGAGGACATAGCCACAACATGGGGACATAGCCACAACATGGGGACCTGGATGGGGGAAACAGCCACAACATGGGGACATAGCCACAACATGGGGACCTGGATGGGGGACATAGCCACAGCATGGGGACCTGGATGGGGGACATAGCCACAGCATGGGGACCTGGATGGGGGACATAGTCACAGCATGGGGACCTGGATGGGGGACATAGCCACAATATGGGGACATAGCCACAACATGGGGACCTGGATGGGAGACATAGCCACAGCATGGGGACATCGATGAGGACATAGTCACAGCATGGGGACATTGATGGCAACATAGCCACAGCATGGGGACATCGATGGGGACATAGCCATAGCATGAGGACATTGATGGGGACATAGCCACAGCATGGGAACATTGATGGAGACATAGCCACAGCATGGGGACATCGATGGGGACATAGCCACAACATGGGGACATCGATGGGGACATAACCACAACATGGGGACATTGATGGGGACATAGCCACAACATGGGGACATTTATGGGGACATCGATGGGGATATAGCCACATCATGGGGACATAGCCATAACATGGGGTCCTGGATGAGGACATAGCCAGAACATGGGGACCTGGATGGGGATATAACCACAATATGGAGATCTTGATGGGAACATAACCATAAGATGAGGACCAGGATTGTGACATATCTACAATATGGGGACATATCTACAATATGGGGACCTGCATGGGGGGCATATCTACAATATGGGACATATCTACAACATGGGGACATAGCCACAACATGAGGACCTGGATGGGGAACATAGCCACAACATGGGGAAAACTAGCAAAATCGGCAGTGTATCAAATACTTATTTTCACGACTGTATGTCTTCTTACTTCTCCATATAGTGATGTTTAAATGTAATAGTATTGTGGGTGAAGATTAGGCCTAGTGGTGATCACTATTCAGAGTTAATGAGGTGGTAGTGATACGAGGTACTATTGTATGTTCAGGGTCAGGCTTTGTTCCAACTTTATGGAAAAGTTCTTAATTACAGTTCTTTGCAAATGGTCCATGATGATTCAGACTGTCGCAGTCACTAATAGGTGGGTCACTGCACTTAAGCTGTCTACACTTTCAGTTTTGACCAGGGCTGATTGTATGTAATCTGGCCAACATTGAAAACATGAAGAAAAGGCCTCCCTCCCACCTTATGTGAAAGAAGGAAAAATGTCACTCCTCTGCTGCAGGTGTTTTAAAGGTTGCTATGGACTTGTAAGCACTATTGCTGAAGAGTATGGAAATTCCATGCCACTGTGATATGCACGGTTGCTTATGGCTGATAAGTTTTAAGGCTAAACAGCTTAGAAAGAACACCATGGGCTAAAGTAAAGTCCTAATGTCCCAAAGACAAATTAACAATGAGATAATTTTCTGTGTATAATAATCTAGAGGTCTCAAACACGCGGCCCGCGGTCCTCATGCGGCCCCTGAGGCTACTTTATGCGGCCCGCAGGCACCACAAAGTCAGATCCCTTGATGATGCCGACCAGGTCCAGGAGGAGCCGCCGACAGCAGCGCTACATTGCCGCGCACTTCGCGCAGAGACAGTCTCCCAGTACGGCATTACCAATGCCAGCCGTCGGCCACTCATAGGCCAACAGCTGATATCTGCGTGACGGCGCAGCGGCGTATGATGTCACTACCATGTGCAGATATCAGCTGCTGGCCTCTGATTGGCTGACGGCTGTCATTGGTAATGCTGTACTGGGAGACTGCCTTTGCGCGCAGTGCGCGGCAATGCAGCGCTGCTGTCGGCGGCTCCTCCTGGACCAGGTCGGGATCGTCAAGGGGTCTGACTCTATGGTGCCTGGGGGCCACATGTCCAGAAAGGACGCTGAAGGAACGGAGGACAGGTGAGAATAATTTTTTTTTTCTCTTTTATGTGTGTGAAGAACAGCACAATAGGGGACATAGCCACAACATGGGGACCTGGATGGGGGACATAGTCACAACATGGGGACCTGGATGGGGGACACAGCCACAACATGGGGACTTAGCCACAACATGGGGACCTGGATGGGGGACACAGCCACAACATGGGGACATAGCCACAACATGGGGACCTGGATGGGGGACATAGCCACAACATGAGGACCTGGATGGGGGACATAGCCACAACATGAGGACCTGGATGGGGGACATAGCCACAACATGAGGACATAGTCACAACATGGGAACCTGGATGGGGGACATAGCCACAGCATGGGGACCTGGATGGGGAACATAGCCATAGCATGGGGACATAGCCACAATATGGGGACATCGATGGGGACCTGGATAGGGATATAGCCACAACATGGGGACATAGCAACAACACGGGGACATTGATGGGGACATAGCCACAACATGGGGTCCTGGATGGGGAAATAACAACAATATAGGGACCTGGATGGGGACATAACCACAACATGGGGACCTGGATGGCGACATAGCCACAACATGGGGACCTGGATGGGGACATAGCCACAACATGGGGACCTGGATGGGGACATAGCCACAACATGGGGACCTGGATGGGGACATAGCCACAACATGGGGACCTGGATGGGGACATAGCCACAACATGGGGACCTGGATGGGGACATAGCCACAACATGGGGACCTGGATGGGGACATAGCCACAACATGGGGACCTGGATGGGGACATAGCCACAACATGGGGACCTGGATGGGGACATAGCCACAACATGGGGACCTGGATGGGGACATAGCTACAACATGGGGACCTGGATAGGGACATAGCCACAACATGGGGACCTGGATAGGGACATAGCCACAACATGGGGACCTGGATGGGGACATAGCCACAAGATGAGGACCTGAATGGTGACATATCTACAATATGGGGACCTGGATGGGGGGCATATCTACAATATGGGGACATATCTACAACATGGGGACATAGCCACAAAATGGGGACCTGGATGGGGGACATAGCCACAGCATGGGGACTTGGATGGGGGCCTTGGCACAGCATGGGAACATAGCCACAACATGGGGACCTGGAGGGGGAACATAGCCACAACATGGGGACCTGGATGGGGGACATAGCCACGGCATGGGAACATAGCCACAACATGGGGACCTGGATGGGGAACATAGCCACAACATGGGGACCTGGATGTAGGGACATAGCCACAACATGGGGAGATAGCCACAACATGGGGCGTTAAATAGCAAAAAAGAGGCATTCAAGAGATTAAAACAGGAAAACAGCAAGGAGGCACTAATGTGTTACAAGGAAAAAACGAGAACCTGCAAAAAACAAATGAAAATAGCAAAGGAGGAAACAGAGAGACGTATTGCTAGGGAAAGTAGATCAAATCCCAAACTGTTCTTTACGTATATAAATAGTAAAAGGATTAAATCTAATAATATTGGACCGATAAAAAGTGATGAAGGCAAAATCATAGAGAAAGATGAGGATAAAGCTAATCTATTAAATAAATTTTTTTCGTCAACTTTCACAAAGGAAAAAGAACTAACAGGCGAAATGAGAAGTGACAAACTTAATCCTTCACTAAGTATGACAAATCTAACCCAAGCTGGGGTACAGAAACGCCTCAGTAACATTAAAATAAACAAATCACCAGGACCTGATGGCATACACCCACGGGTACTAAGGGAACTAAGTAATGTGATAGACAGACCGTTATATCTTATATTTAAGGACTCTGTTGAGACTGGGTCTGTACCACTTGATTGGCGACAGGCGAATGTAGTGCCAATATTCAAAAAGGGAGCAAAAAGTAACACCGGAAACTATCGGCCGGTGAGTCTGACGTCCGTTGTGGGCAAAATTTTTGAAGGCTTTATTAATGAGGCAATCATGGAGCATCTTGATGCTAATAATCTATTAACCCCGAACCAACATGGATTCATGAGGAATCGCTCCTGCCAAACAAACCTGATTGACTTCTACGAGGAGGTTAGCTCTCGAGTAGATCAGGGGGAACCAGTGGATGTCGTGTATCTCGACTTCTCAAAAGCGTTCGATAGCGTGCCACATAATAGGTTGGTATACAAAATGAGAATGATGGGGCTGGGGGAAAATGTCTGCAAGTGGGTAGCTAACTGGCTAAAGGATAGAAGGCAGAGGGTGGTTATAAATGGAATATACTCAGATTGGGTAAGCGTCACTAGTGGGGTACCACAGGGGTCTGTACTAGGCCCAATGTTATTTAATATCTTTATTAACGACATAGTCAACGGGATAAATAGTAAAATATCAATATTTGCAGATGACACAAAGTTATGTAAAACAATTAATACAAAAGAGGATAGTGAAGACCTACAGAGGGATTTGGATAAGCTGGGTAGGTGGAGCATTAAATGGCAAATGAGGTTTAACGAGGAGAAATGTAAGGTCATACATATGGGAAGGAAAAATGGAAGTCACCAGTACTCACTGAATGGGAAACCATTGGGGAATTCAGAGATGGAGAAGGACTTGGGCATCTTGATTGATAGCAAACTAAATTGGAGTGCCCAAAGTCAGGCCGCTGCTGTAAGGGCAAACAGGGTAATGGGATGTATCAGAAGAGGTATAGCTGCAAAGGATGAGAACATTGTTCTTCCACTGTACAAAGCACTGGTCAGACCACACTTGGAATACTGTGCTCAGTTATGGGCCCCAATATATAGAAAGGATATAAATGAGCTTGAAAAGGTACAAAGGAGGGCAACAAAATAAATAAGGGGAATGGAGGGACTGCAATACCCAGAGAGGTTGGCAAAACTAGGACTATTCAGCCTGGAAAAGAGAAGGTTGAGGGGGGACATAATAAATGTGTACAAATATGTTAGGGGACAGTATAGAGACCTTGCCCGGGATTTGTTCAAAAGGAGGGATATTACGGTAACAAGAGGGCACTCACTAAGACTGGAAGAGAAAAGGTTTCAGCACCAGCATAGGAAGGGGTTCTTTACGGTAAGAGCAGTGAGAATATGGAATTCACTGAGTGAGGAGACGGTAATGTCGGATTCACTAAACCAGTTCAAGCGGGGACTGGATGCTTTTCTAGATACCAGGCAGATTTCAGCATATACTTAAAAATAAAATAAAATAGTAGGTTGATACAGGGATTTATTCTGACTGCTGGTTTCAGAGTCGGGAGGGAATTTTTCCTCAGGTGAAGATTGGCTAAATCATTTGGGGTTTTTGCCCTCCTCTGGATCAACTTTAGCAATTACAGAACTAACAGGTCGAACTTGATGGACGCAAGTCTTTATTCGGCTTTACTAACTATGTAACTATGGGGACATTGATTGCGACATAGCCATAGCATGGGGACCTGGATGGGGACATAGCCACAACATGGGGACCTGGATGCGGACATAGCCACAACATGGGGACCTGGTGGGGACATAGCCACAGCATGGTGACCTGGATGGGGACATAGCCACAACATGGTGACCTGGATGGGGACATAGCCACAACATGGGGACCTGGATGGGGACATAGCCACAACATGGGGACCTGGATGGGGACATAACCACAATATGGAGATCTTGATGGGGACGTAACCACACGATTAGAACCGGGATGGTGACATATCTACAATATGGGGACATATCTACAATATGGGGACCTGGATGGGGGGCATAACTACAATATGGGGATATGTAAACAATTTGGGGACCTGGATGGGGACATAGCCACAATATGGGGACCTGGATGGGGACACAGCCACAATATGGGGACCTGGATGGGGACTTACCTACAATATGGGGACCTGAATGGGGACATAGCCACACTATGGGGACCTGGATGGGGACATAGCCACAATATGGGGACCTGGATAGGGACATAGCCACAACATGGGGACCAGGATGGGGACATAGCCACAACATGGGGACCAGGATGGGGACATAGCCACAACATGGGGACCAGGATGGGGACGTAGCTACACGATTAGAACCTGGATGGTGACATATCTACAATATGGGGACATATCTACAATATGGGGACCTGGATGGGGGGCATATCTACAATATGGAGACATGTAAACAATATGGGGACCTGGATGGGGACATACCTACAATATGGGGACCTGGATGGGGACATAGCCACAACATGGGGACCTGGATGGGGACATAGCCACAACTTGGGGACCTGGATGGGGACATAACCACAATATGGAGATCTTGATGGGGATGTAGCCACACGATTAGAACCTGGATGGTGACATATCTACAATATGGGGACATATCTACAATATGGGGACCTGGATGGGGACATGCCTACAATATGGGGACCTGGATGGGGACATACCTACAATACGGGGACCTGGATGGGGACATAGCCACAATATGGGGACCTGGATGGGGACATAGCCACAAAATGGGGACCTGGATGGTGACATAGCCACAACATGGGGACCTGGATGGTGACATATCTACAATATGGGGACCTGGATGGAGGGCATATCTACAATATGGGGACATATCTACATCATGGGGACATAGCCACAACATGGGGACCTGGATTGGGACATAGCCACAACATGGGGACCTGGATGGGGACATAGCCACAACATGGGGACCTGGATGGGGACATAGCCACAACATGGGGACCTGGATGGGGACATAGCCACAACATGGGGACCTGTATGGGGACATAGCCACAACATGGGGACCTGGATGGGGACATAACCACAATATGGAGATCTTGATGGGGACGTAGCCGCACGATTAGAACCTGGATGGTGACATATCTACAATATGGGGACATATCTACAATATGGGGACCTGGATGGGGGGCATATCTGCAATATGGGGGCATATCTACATCATGGGGACATAGCCACAACATGGGGACCTGGATGGGGGACATAGCCACAACATGGGGACATAGCCACAAAATGGGGACCTGGATGGGGGACATAGCCACAGCATGGGGACCTGGATTGGGACATAGCCACAACATGGGGACCTGGATGGGGACATAGCCACAACATGGGGACCTGGTGGGAACATAGCCACAACATGGGGACCTGGATGGGGACATAACCACAATATGGAGATCTTGATGGGGACGTAGCCACACGATTAGAATCTGGATGGTGACATTTCTACAATATGGGGACATATCTACAATATGGGGACCTGGATGGGGGGCATATCTACAATATGGGGACATATCTACATCATGGGGACATAGCCACAACATGGGGACCTGGATGGGGGACATAGCCACAACATGGGGACATAGCCACAAAATGGGGACCTGGATGGGGGACATAGCCACAGCATGGGGACCTGGACTGGGACATAGCCACAACATGGGGACCTGGATGGGGACATAGCCACAACATGGGGACCTGGATGGGGACATAGCCACAACATGGGGACCTGGATGGGGACATAGCCACAACATGGGGACCTGGATGGGGACATAGCCACAACTTGGGGACCTGGATGGGGACATAGCCACAACTTGGGGACCTGGATGGGGACATAACCACAATATGGAGATCTTGATGGGGACGTAGCCACACGATTAGTACCTGGATGGTGACATATCTACAATATGGGGACATATCTACAATATGGGGACCTGGATAGGGGGCATATCTACAATATGGGGACATGTCTACAATATGGGGACCTGGATGGGGACATAGCCACAATATGGGGACCTGGATGGGAACATACCTACAATATGAGGACCTGGATGGGGACATAGCCACAATATGGGGACCTGGATGGGGACATGCCTACAATATGGGGACCTGGATGACGACATACCTACAATATGGGGACCTGGATGGGGACATACCTACAATATGGGGACCTGGATGGGGACATAGCCACAATATGGGGACCTGGATGGGGACATGCCTACAATATGGGGACCTGGATGGGGACATACCTACAATACGGGGACCTGGATGGGGACATAGCCACAATATGGGGACCTGGATGGGGACATAGCCACAAAATGGGGACCTGGATGGTGACATATCTACAATATGGGGACAGATCTACAATATTGGGACCTGGATGGGGACATACCTACAATATGGGGACCTGGATGGGCACATACCTACAATATGGGGTCCTGGATGTGGACATAGCCACAATATGGGGACCTGGATGGGGACATAGCCACAACATGGGGACCTGGATGGGGACATAACCACAAGATGAGGACCTGGATGGTGACATATCTACAATATGGAGATCTGGATGGAGGGCATATCTACAATATGGGGACATATCTACATCATGGGGACATAGCCACAACATGGGGACCTGGATGGGGAACATAGCCACAACATGGGGACATAGCCACAAAATGAGGACCTGGATGGGGGACATAGCCACAGCATGGGGACCTGGATTGGGACATAGCCACAACATGGGGACCTGGATGGGGACATAGCCACAACATGGGGCCTGGATGGGAACATAGCCACAACATGGGGACCTGGATGGGGACATAGCCACAACATGGGGACCTGTATGGGGACATAGCCACAACATGGGGACCTGGATGGGGACATAACCACAATATGGAGATCTTGATGGGGACGTAGCCACACGATTAGAACCTGGATGGTGACATATCTACAATATGGGGACATATCTACAATATGGGGACCTGGATGGGGGGCATATCTACAATATGGGGGCATATCTACATCATGGGGACATAGCCACAACATGGGGACCTGGATGGGGGACATAGCCACAACATGGGGACATAGCCACAAAATGGGGACCTGGATGGGGGACATAGCCACAGCATGGGGACCTGGATTGGGACATAGCCACAACATGGGGACCTGGATGGGGACATAGCCACAACATGGGGACCTGGTGGGGACATAGCCACAACATGGGGACCTGGATGGGGACATAACCACAATATGGAGATCTTGATGGGGACGTAGCCACACGATTAGAACCTGGATGGTGACATATCTACAATATGGGGACATATCTACAATATGGGGACCTGGATGGGGGCATATCTACAATATGGGGACATATCTACATCATGGGGACATAGCCACAACATGGGGACCTGGATGGGGGACATAGCCACAACATGGGGACATAGCCACAAAATGGGGACCTGGATGGGGGACATAGCCACAGCATGGGGACCTGGATTGGGACATAGCCACAACATGGGGACCTGGATGGGGACATAGCCACAACATGGGGACCTGGATGGGGACATAGCCACAACATGGGGACCTGGATGGGGACATAGCCACAACTTGGGGACCTGGATGGGGACATAGCCACAACTTGGGGACCTGGATGGGGACATAACCACAATATGGAGATCTTGATGGGGACGTAGCCACACGATTAGAACCTGGATGGTGACATATCTACAATATGGGGACATATCTACAATATGGGGACCTGGATGGGGGGCATATCTACAATATGGGGACATGTCTACAATATGGGGACCTGGATGGGGACATAGCCACAATATGGGGACCTGGATGGGAACATACCTACAATATGGGGACCTGGATGGGGACATAGCCACAATATGGGGACCTGGATGGGGACATGCCTACAATATGGGGACCTGGATGATGACATATCTACACTATGGGGACCTGGATGGGGACATACCTACAATATGGGGACCTGGATGGGTACATAGCCACAATATGGGGACCTGGATGGGGACATAGCCACAAAATGGGGACCTGGATGGTGACATATCTACAATATTGTGACATATCTACAATATTGGGACCTGGATGGGGACATACCTACAATATGGGGACCTGGATGGGCACATACCTACAATATGGGGACCTGGATGGGGACATACCTACAATATGGGGACTTGGATGGGGACATAGCCACAATATCAGGACATGGATTGGGACATAGCTACAATATGAGGACCTGAGGACATTACTACAAGATGGGAACATTACTCCATGATGGAGACCAGGATGGGCACATTACTCCAAGATGGGGACCAGTATGAACACATTACTCCAAGATGGGGACCAGGATGGGGCACCTTACTACAAGATGGGGACCAGGATGGGGCACCTTACTACAAGATGGGGACTAGGATGGGGCACATTGCTACCAGATTAGGACTAGGATGGGGCACATTACTACAAGATTAGGACCAGGATTGGGCACATTACTACAAGATTAGGACCAGGATGGGCACATTACTACAAGATTAGGACCAGGATGGGCACATTACTACAAGATTAGGACCAGGATGGGCACATTATTTCAAGATGGGGAACAAGATGGAGCACATTACTATAAGATGGAGACCAGGATCGGGCACATTACTACAAGATGAGGACCAGGATTGGGCACATTACTACAAGATTAGGACCAGGTTGGGCATATTACTACAAGATGGGGAACAGGATGGCATTACTACAAGATGGGGACTAGGATGGGGTACATTACTACAAGATGAGGACCAGAATGGGACACATTACTACAAGATGGGGACTAGGATGGGGCACTTTTCTACAAGATGGGGACTAGGATGGGGTACATTACTATAAGATTAGGACCAGGATGGGGCATATTACTACAAGATTAGGACCAGGATGGGGCATATTACTACAAGATTAGGACCAGGATTAGGCACATTACTACAGGATTAGGACCAGGATGGGGCACATTACTACAAGATTAGGACCAGGATTGGGCACATTACTACAAGATTAGGACCAGGTTGGGCATATTACTACAAGATGGGGAACAGGATGGCATTACTACAAGATGGGGACTAGGATGGGGTACATTACTACAAGATGAGGACCAGGATGGGACACATTACTACAAGATGGGGACTAGGATGGGGCACTTTTCTACAAGATGGGGACTAGGATGGGGTACATTACTATAAGATTAGGACCAGGATGGGGCATATTACTACAAGATTAGGACCAGGATTAGGCACATTACTACAGGATTAGGACCAGGATGGGGCACATTACTACAAGATAGGGACCAGGATGGGGCACATTACTACAAGATCGGGACCAGGATGGGGCACATTACTACAAGATCGGGACCAGGATGGGGCACATTACCTCAAGATGAGGACCAGGATGGGCACATTACTACAAGATGGGGACTAGGATGGGGCACATTACTACAAGATGGGGACCAGGATGGGGCACATTACTACAAAATGAGGACCAGGATGGGGAGCATTACTGCAAGATGATGACCAGTATGGGACATTACAAGATGAGGACCAGGATGGGGCACATTACTACAAGATGGGGACCAGGATGGGGCACATTACTACAAAATGAGGACCAGGATGGAGAGCATTGCTGCAAGATGTTTGCCAGAATTACTATATGGTGCTAATTGTAAGACAATATTAATGTATGTGGTCAATTGAGGGAAACAAAATTGTAAAAGTTAAAAAAACTAATTAAAAATAAAGCATGAAAAATATTTTGGCACTAAAAATGCTGTTTTATATATAAACTAAACACAAAAAAGTGCACATTTATTATCGCCACATCCATTACGACCCAAGCTATAAAAAAAATAAAATAAACACGGCAAAAATGTTCAAAAGGTATATACAAAAAAAAATGGTATCACTAAAAATGTCGCTTTGACCTGCAAAGAATGCGGCCCCCCAAATTCAATTTTTTTCCATGTGCGGCTCATATACCCAGCCGAGTTTGAGACCCCTAATCTAGACAATACAAATCCAAAAGAGAAAAAGAAGTGCTAAAAAGCTTATGAAAATCAAGCCGATTCCTTATTCATTAGGTACTTGAGGTATTTCAACTCTTTCAAATATCACATGTATTTGATTAATAAAAAATCATTTTGCTCTTCATAAACTTTCAACTACTGCTGTTCCTCTGGTGGATTTGTTTGTAACCAGGGTTCCTGGTGTGGGTGAGGACATCACCCAATAGATCTCATCCCTGTCAGTCCATAGATGCTCCCAGGCTGGGATTCCAAAGGGCTGAAAAATGGATGTCCAATGGTCATAAGAGAAACACTAATTTCTGGGACACAATTCTAGCTGAGGGCTGTCTGAAATTCTACACCTAGTGTGGAAAAATGTAATATCAGATGCTTGGGTGTTGAAACAGACAAAACAAAGTTACAATTTTCCTTTTTTTCTTGTCCTTCTTTGTTCCATTACTTGGTAATTCTAGCTCTTCCAGCATAAAAACAGACCATTCTAGATGTCTCTCTTCAAGAGCTGATACAAATGCATTTTTGAGGCAGAAACTTTCTTTAAGAAATTCCTTGGAGGCTATTTCAGATTATTCACCCCCCCCCCCCCTTTGCTTTTTACCTATTTTATTACGATACAACCTGTGTTTAAATAATTTTGTAATCTGATTTGCGTGTGATGCATCAGCACTAGTGTTGAGCGAGTATGTTCTATTAACCCTTTCGCTGAGTATGCTCGGGCCGAGCTCCGAGTATTTACAGCTGCTCGATGATATGTTTGAATCGCTCCCGTGTGCATGATTTACAACTGTTTGACATTTTTTTTACATGTGAGGAATGTCTATTTCTTACACATTCCTCACATGTAATAAAGCTGTCAAACAGTTGCAAATCATGCACACGGGGAGCGATTCAAACATATCATCGAGCAGCTGTAAATACTCGGAGCTCGGCCCGAGCATACTCGGACAGAACATACTCGCTCAATCCTAATCAGCACTAAATAGTTTAAGTTGGTGAAGTGAAGTGAGAAAAATATAGGCATAAGTTATATTTATGGGATCAAATAACTAAAAATTGGCATGTGCATATGTATTCACCCCTTTTGTCATGAAGCCACAACTATTTCTGGTGCAAGCAATTACCTTCATAAGTTAAATGCTTAGTGAAAGGAAGTCCGCCTGTATACAATTTAAGGGTATGTGCGCACGTTCAGGATTTGATTGCAGAAATTTATGCAAGGTTTCTGCATCTCTTGGCAGCAAAAATGCGTGTTTTGCCGCAATGTTGATGCATTTTGATGCATTTTAATGCATTTTTGTACAGCAATGAATACTTTTTGGAGCTAAATAAAGATATTTGAAAAAGAAATGTGGGACATCGTTTTAACCCTTGGATTACCGTCAGGCCTGGGGTGAGTATATTGGTTAATTTAAATTATTAAAGAATGTGTCTGTTGTATTTCAAATAAAGTGTTTTACTCTCAGTGTGTGTGTTTATTTAATTCTTTACTTTACTTAGGTTTAGTAATGAGGGTGTCTGATTGACACCTCTTCATCACTAAACAAAGGGCTAGGTGTCAGCTAAACCCATAAACCTTAATTCCATTAGCATTCCCATTCATGTCATTTCTGGGGCAGCTGAGAGCTGCTATTTTTAACCTAGGAAGGTGTCATTAGGCAAACATGTTCCCTGGCTATTACTAGCAGCTCACAGCTGTTTGATTAGCTGCTACATCCCTACGATCAGCAACCAGCAGCGCTTTGGACGCAACGTATTTTAGCTGCGTCCAAACACTGTGTTCTAATGCCACATTTTTGTTGTCAGTACATGCGGATCCACCGCATGTAATGACATTTCAATTGTTCAAAATCTGCAACAGAGACTAGCGTCTGCGCTACAGAAATTGACATGCTGCAGGTGACTTTGGGTACGTGCCCACGATCAGGAGCTGCTGCGGGTTTATAGCTGCGTGTTTATGCAGCGTCAAACCAGCAGTGGCCAGATGTTACAGCATAGTGGATGGTATTTCTAGAAATCCCATGTCCACTATGCGTGCATCTGAGGCTGCGGATCACCCGTGAACACTGACATGCGGCATGTCTTTCTGGAGTGCACCATATCAAATTCACTTGCAGAGTCGATAGTCTCCGCAACAGAAATTTGACCACTAGAAAGTATTGAATGTTGTAAATCCGCATGGTTCATTGAACACATGTGGATTTACCTGCGTTCAATAGAATGCAGTGTTTTGGACGCAGCAAAAATATGCTGCGTCCTAAGTGCTGCTACGTCCGGATCGTGGGCACAGCCTAAAATTTAAAAAAATGGCGTGGGCTCCCACGTTATTTACAGAACCAGCAGAGGGAAAGCCAACCACTGGGGGCTGATATTACTAGCCTGGGAAGGGGCCATTTGCCAAAAATGTTCCCTGGCTATTAATAACAGCCCACAGCTGTTTGCTTAGCCTTTACTAGCTAGATTACAGGGGGACCCCAGAAAAAAATTGACATAGGATCCCCCTATAAAATCTAAACAGCAAAGGCTAAACAGACAGCTGTGGGCTGATATTAATAGCTAGTGAAGGGGCCATAGATACTAACCCCCTCTGAGGCTAATATGGGTCCATGTGGGTAGAGATAGAGGGAACTAAAAATAATAATAAAATATTACTGGGGGTCTGCTATAAGCCACCCAATATAACAGAGGAGAATGAGAATCTGCTATTAGGACAAATAGACAAAGTAGCAAAACATAATGAAGTGATTGTAATGGGGGATTTCAACTACCCGGATATTGACTGGGAAACAGAAACCTGTAGATCTCAGAAAGGAAAAAGGTTCTTGACAAATATTAAGGATAATTATCTCTCCCAACTAGTGCAGGAACCAACGAGAGGGAAGGCCGTGTTGGACTTAATATTGACTAATAGGCCTGATAGAATAACTGAGGTACAGATAGTGGGGCACCTAGGTAATAGCGACCATAATATTATCGACTTCAAAATGCCCTTCAGTAGGGTTATCAATAAGGGAACAACAAAAACATTAAACTTTAGGAGGGCGAAGTTTGATCAGCTGAAAGAAAGCCTTCAACTTATTGACTGGGACAAAGTTCTTAATCAAAGGAATACGAATAGTAAATGGGAAACCTTCAAAAGAATTCTGAATACTCAGTGCAAGAGATATATACCGTATGGGAATAAAAGGGCCAGAAATAAGAGGAAACCAAGATGGTTGAACAAGAACGTAAAAGGGGCGTTAAATAGCAAAAAAGAGGCATTCAAGAGATTAAAACAGGAAAACAGTAAGGAGGCACTAATGTGTTACAAGGAAAAAACGAGAACCTGTAAAAAACAAATAAAAATAGTGAAGGAGGAAACAGAGAGACGTATTGCTAGGGAAAGTAGATCAAATCCCAAACTGTTCTTTACGTATATAAATAGTAAAAGGATTAAATCAGATAATATTGGACCGATAAAAAGTGAGGAAGGCAAAATCATAGAGAAAGATGAGGATAAAGCTAATCTATTAAATAATTTTTTTTCGACAACTTTCACAAAGGAAATCGAACTAACAGGAGAAATGAGAGGTGACAAACTTAATCCTCCACTAAGTATGACAAATCTAACCCAAGCTGGGGTACAGAAACGCCTCAGTAACATTAAAATAAACAAATCACCAGGACCTGATGGCATACACCCACGGGTACTAAGGGAACTAAGTAATGTGATAGACAGACCGTTATATCTTATATTTAAGGACTCTGTTGAGACTGGGTCTGTGCCACTTGATTGGCGACAGGCGAATGTAGTGCCAATATTCAAAAAGGGAGCGAAAAGTGACGCCGGAAACTATCGGCCGGTGAGTCTGACGTCCGTTGTGGGCAAAATTTTTGAAAGCTTCATTAAAGATGCAATTACGGAGCATCTTGATGCTAATAATCTTTTAATCCCGAACCAACATGGATTCATGAGGAATCGCTCCTGCCAAACAAACCTGATTGACTTCTACGAGGAGGTTAGCTCTCGAGTATATCAGGGGGAACCAGTGGATGTCGTGTATCTCGACTTCTCAAAAGCGTTCGATAGCGTGCCACATAATAGGTTGGTATACAAAATGAGAATGATGGGGCTGGGGGAAAATGTCTGCAAGTGGGTAGCTAACTGGCTAAAGGATAGAAGGCAGAGGGTGGTTATAAATGGAATATACTCAGATTGGGTAAGCGTCACTAGTGGGGTACCACAGGGGTCTGTACTAGGCCCAATGTTATTTAATATCTTTATTAACGACATAGTCAACGGGATAAATAGTAAAATATCAATATTTGCAGATGACACAAAGTTATGTAAAACAATTAATACAAAAGAGGACAGTGCAGACCTACAGAGGGATTTGGATAAGCTGGGTAGGTGGAGCATTAAATGGCAAATGAGGTTTAACGAGGAGAAATGTAAGGTCATACATATGGGAAGGAAAAATGGAAGTCACCAGTACTCACTGAATGGGAAATCATTGGGGAATTCAGAGATGGAGAAGGACTTGGGCATCTTGATTAATAGCAAACTAAATTGGAGTGCCCAAAGTCAGGCCGCTGCTGTAAGGGCAAACAGGGTAATGGGATGTATCAGAACAGGTATAGCTGCAAAGGATGAGAACATTGTTCTTCCACTGTACAAAGCACTGGTCAGACCACACTTGGAATACTGTGCTCAGTTATGGGCCCCAATATATAGAAAGGATATAAATGAGCTTGAAAAGGTACAAAGGAGGGCAACAAAATTAATAAAGGGAATGGAGGGACTGCAATACCCAGAGAGGTTAGCAAAACTAGAACTATTCAGCCTGGAAAAGAGAAGGTTGAGGGGGGACATAATAAATGTGTACAAATATGTTAGGGGACAGTATAGAGACCTTGCCAGGGATTTGTTCAAAAGGAGGAATATTACGGTAACAAGAGGGCATTCACTAAGACTGGAAGAGAAAAGGTTTCAGCACCAGCATAGGAAGGGGTTCTTTACGGTAAGAGCAGTGAGAATATGGAATTCACTGAGTGAGGAGACGGTAATGTCGGATTCACTACACCAGTTCAAGCGGGGACTGGATGCATTTCTAGATACCAGGCAGATTTCAGCATATACTTAAAAATAAAATAAAATAGCAAGTTGATACAGGGATTTATTCTGACTGCTGGTTTCAGAGTCGGGAGGGAATTTTTCCTCAGGTGAAGATTGGCCAAATCATTTGGGGTTTTTGCCCTCCTCTGGATCAACTTTAGCAATTACAGAACTAACAGGTCGAATTTGATGGACGCAAGTCTTTATTCGGCTTTACAAACTATGTAATAATATCTGCTCTCAGCGACCCCAAAACTGGTGCATCCATAAGATGTGCCAAATCTGGTGATTAGCCTCTGCTCTTCCCACTTGCCCTGGTGCAGTGGCGAGAGGGTAATAGGGTTGGGGTTCATGTCAGCCTTGTATTGGCAGTTCACATGAAGTCCAGGTTAGTAATGGAGGGCGTCTATAAGACGCCCTCATTACTAACCTTGCAGTAAGGTTTTTGAAATTAAGACACGGACAGAATAAAGTCTTTTATTTAAATAAAATTATTACACGGTTTTAATAATTTATTTAATAATAAAAAACACTGTATACTCACCTAACGCCTAATTCCCGAAGCCCTCGTCTCCTGTAAGAAACCAAAAATAAAAAACAACATATTCTATGTGCGTTTTTGACTCATTGACTTGAATTGAGTCAGTCAAATATGCAGCAAACATCCGCAGCAAATACGCAAATATTTTTATACCTGCATTTTTGCTGAGGATTTGACTGACTCAATTAAAGTCAATGGGTGAAAAACACTGCATAAACACACAAAGAATTGACATGCTGCAGATTTAAAAGCAATGACAATCCTGGCAGGAAAATTCATGATCATGTGCACAGCACTTCAGGATTGTCATTGCATTAGCTGGCACATGGATTACCTAGCATTTTCGGCCCATTTCCGCGCTGAATAAACATCATAAAAACACAGCAACAATGCACAGAGTGCACATAGCCTAAGTGTCGCATGGTCTGTCAGTACATACACACCTTTTCTGAAAGACTACAGAGGCTGCAACAGCATTAAGCAAGAGGCACCACTATCCAAACAACTCCATGAAGACCAAGGAGATCTCTAAACCAGTCAGGAACAAAAGTTGTTGAGAAGCACAAGTCAAGATTGGGTTGTAAAAAAATATCCCAATCTCTGATAATCCCCCGGAGCATTATCAAATCCATCATCAAATGGAAAGAACATGGTGCCACAACAACCCTACCAAGAGAGGGCCGCCCACCAAAATTCTCAGCCCGGGCATGGAGGGCATTAATCAGAGAGCACAGAGACCAAAAGTAACCCCAAATGAGCTGCATAGTTACCAAGCAGAGACTGGAGTATCCATCCATACGGCCACAATAAGTCGTACACTCCATAGAGTGGCCCTCTATGGAAGAGTGGACAGAAAAAAGCCTTTACTTACACACAAAAATTGTAAGGCTCATTTTGAGTTTGTCAAAAGACATGTGGGAGACTCCCCAAATGTATGGAAGAAGGTGCCGTGGTCAGTTAAGATCAAAATTTAACTTTTTGGCCACCAAGGTAAACACTATGTCTGGTGCCAAACCAACACAGCGCTTCACCCCAAGAACACCATCCCCACAGTTAAACATGGTGTTAGCAGTATCATTCTGTGGGGAGATTTTTCAGCAGCAGGGACAAGGAAAATAGTCCGAGTTGATGGGAAGATGGATGATGCGAAATACAGGGATATTCTTGAGCAAAACCTGTTTCAGTCTGTCAATGATTTGAGTCTGCGACGGAGGTTCACCTTACAACAAGACAATGACCCAAAGCATACTGCTAAAGCAATGCTCGAAAGGTTTAAGAAGAAACGTGTAAATGTTTTGGAGTGGCCTACTCAAAGCCCAGACATTAATCCAATTGAGAATCTATGGTCAGACTTGAAGATTGCTGTTCACCAGAGGAAACCATCTAACTTGAAGGAGCTGGAGCAGTTTTGCCTTGAGGAATAGGTAAAAATCCAAGTGGCAAGATGTGGAAAGCTCATCATAGAGACTTATCAAAAGCAACTTGCAGCTATAATTGCTGCAAACGGAGGCTCTGCGAAATACTGACTTTAGGGGGTGAATAGTTATGCACGCTGAAGTTTTCAGTTATTTTGTCCAATTTGCTGCTTCCTTCACAATAAAAAGAAAACCAAATGTTCACTGTTGTAGGCATGTTCTTTTCATGAACTGATGCAAATCCTTAAAAAACTGTGAAATTCCAGGTTGTGAGGTAGCAAAACACAAATCACTTTATGGTGCATCCCTATGGAAGCAAAATTCTCTCTAAGATGGTAGATGGATCTACCAAATGGTTGATCATTCGCTCATGTCCAATGGTGCTTTATTACAAAAGATGATTTCCAGCTTGCCTGGGTAGCACATCTGGAGACTTCAATGGTCCTGGGATCTTGGCCTCTTGCAGAAAGCATCATGCCATCCTATTTCTAAGTATTTCACTTGGCACTTACCCATAATCAAAACTTGTTCCCTAAAAAGAAAGATGGATAATACCAACGCAGCTTATGTAAATCTGCTGGATGGTACCGAATGGTTACGAGAAGGTAGGCCAAGTGTCCTATGTTCTATTCCCTGTTCAACGCAGCCAACTCTAGAGCTGGACGCCACATCGTTTCTGTGGATCTTAAAATTGGCATATGTATGTCCTACTCTGATTGTAGTGATGCAAAGCGTCATGCTTCACTTTCAACAGGATCAGACTCCAACCATAGCAATAATTTGATTCAGGGAAGTCTAATTCTCACAGCTCATGAGAATGAGCAAAGATTAATTCATTGTTCTCCTCAGAAGACTGGACCTTAATGTCTCAGGACTGCCAAGTGTCTCAATGTTTCAAGTTTCAAACTAACAGCCTGGAGGTTGATAGATCCCATATAAAATTCAGGGGTTTCTTGAAGTCCTATTGAATTCCTTCAACCAGTGTAGAGCCACTGATACTAAGAAAATGTACTCCAGAGTCAAGAAAATCTATTTGCATTTTATGTCCAATAAACTTTCTGGAGAACCTCCTTCTGTTATGTTTTTTCTTGAATTCATTCAAGCTAGGTTTCATGAAGACCTCTGTCCATTTACCAAAGAGTTTAACATGCAGCCCTTTCAGAATCTTTATATATGGAGGGAGGAGGAGGAATGAAAGATCAGCTCACCAGTAAGTAGTATCCAGGACACAGCTGTAAGGATCCGCTCGGAAGACCCGGGACCAGGCTGAACAGCAAATCTAAAAATAGAAGTTCCGGTGGAGATCCAAAAGTAAAAGAAGATTAAGTTTATTCACAAAATAGTTAAAATACACAGCAGCAACACGACCGGCTAATGTGAATACCAATGCGTTTCGACCACCTAAGGGGTCTTACTCATGACAGTTTGCTGAAAACACAATGGTGCTATTTAAAAGAAAGAATCTTTGAAACTCATTTTTCCTGTGACTGATAAAGTTTTTTTAAGGTTATATCTAGGGTTACGGCTAAGATTTAAATCTGGTTACTTAATGGGACCTTTCTTTGGTCTTCAAAAGACATTGTGTTGCTCCCTATGCACCTTTAGAGTCTTGCTTAGTGGTTCATCCATACTGGAAAATTGCCTTTTTCATGGCTTTCACTTCAACAAAAACAATCAGCATTTATAGACATTTGGCTTTAAGGAACCAAATTCATCCTTTTTTCCAGAAAGTGTACTTTAAATTTTTGCCAACATTAAAGACCTAAGATTCCATCTTTTCACAATAACCAATTGGTTATTTCTGCATCTACAGTGAATTCAAATTTTTCCCAGGATGAAAAACTTGGTGGAATCACTTGGTCATCACACATTGCCAGTACTCTTACATTGAGAAGACAGATTTTTTTAGTAGAAGATTTGTTTTTGTGTTGAATCTCATTCAACAAGATCTGCATCCATTATTAATGTTGAATGATCTCAATCAATAGAACAGTTATGGAATACATTGTCCTGGTCCTCTGCCAACACTTTCCTCAACCATTATAAGCTTCAAGACAGATATTTTGAAGAGACAATTAAGGGGTCTATTCTGAGATCTTTGGTAAGCATCCCTCCTTAAGGGTGCTTGCTACATCCCCATGCTTGGTGTTGCTGTAAAGGATGTTACAAAAGAGGTGATTTAAAATTTTAATCTGTTTTCGTTTAGTTCCATCAGCAGCACAAAGTTTCCTCTCCTTATTTATTAGTTAACTGGGTTATTTAAATGTACACGATAGGGTGGAGCTTTAACCCCTTCAAGACATCCGTTGTAAATGTACGGCGCAGCAGGAGGTGCTTTCCCGCAAACCGCCGTACATCTGCTGCGTGCCAATTGCGCCGGCTCACTCTAAGTGCCAGCGCGATAAAAAGCGGATGTCTATACGAGAGCTGACACCATGCAGCAATGCTCACAAACGGTGCTAGCGCTGATCGCCGATGTTTAACCCCTCTGATGCCGTTGTCAATAGTAACAGCTATATTGCTTAGCATAGCAGAAGGAGGGAGCTCCCTCTCTGCTCTGACCGTCACAACGCGATTGGACTCGCGTTGTGCCAGTGGTCTCCATGATGACCCCAGGCTGAAAGATGGCCGTGGGGTCACCTAGGTATGGTGGCCTGTAAGCTGCTGCTCCGAGCAGGAGCTAACACGCCTCCTGCCTGTGTCTGATTCACAGATCTAATGCCCTGCAATGCAAAAGCATAGTATTATATCAGCGATCAAGGCAGGGAAAGTTCATGTCCCATACTGGGACAAGGTAAAAAAAAAAAAAAAAAGTTTTTAAAATTATAAAAATAATTTAAAAAAAAAAAAATCACAAAATAAAAAACAAAAAAATGAAAAAATTTGAATCCAATAAATACATATATTTATGTAAAAACAAAAACAAATAAAATACACATATTTGATATCGCCGCGTCCAGAACGACCTGACTTATAAAACTTTCCCACTAGTTAACCCCTTCAGTAATCACCGTAAAAAAAAAATATATATGCTTTTTCATCATACCCCTGAGCAAAAAGTGTAATAAAACGCGATCAAAAAGTCGAATGTAAATAAAAACAGTATCGCTGAAAATGTCGTCTTGTCCCACAAAAAACAAACCACGATACAGCTCCATCAGCAGAAAAATAAAAAAGCTACAGCTCTCAGAATAGAGTGATGCAAAAACAATTCTTTGTTTCTATAAACTAGTTTTTATTGTGTAAAAGCGTCAAAGCATAAAAAAATTATATAAATGTGGTATCACTGTAATCGTACTGACCAGAAGAATAAAGTTGTCTTCCACTTTTACCACATGTTAACGGCATAAAAAAAAACAATTCCTGAATTGCTGTTTTTTGTTCTCTCTGCCTCCTAAAAATCAAAATAGAAATCGATCAAAAAATGTCACGTGCCCGAACATAAAAAACTAATATAAATCTGAAGAATAAAAGTAGTCTAATCACTCATACCACACAAGAAACTGCATAAAAAAATAAAAAAAAACAATTCTTCACCTGCTGTTGATTTGTTCATTCTGCCTCCCAAAGATCGCAGTAAGGCTTGGCTTACATTTATCCTGCACTCTACTCTGAGCGCTTACACCGGAGTTTCCATGGAAATCTCTGAAATACGTGATTCAGACAGAACCCCTGCTGAAAGATTCCTTATAATGTGCATATGTCCAGTTATTTTAGCGTGTTTTAACCACTTAATGTTTGTAAAAAGAAATGCCCTGACCATTCTTCAGGCAGCTTTTGATTGGAAGCCTCTCAATATAACATACATATACTGTAAGTATAGAAAAATGTCAGCAGCAAATAATCAACCTTTAGGGCGCCAAAAAAGACACTTCAGGAAATTTTTGGGAACATTTTTTATGAGGTTTTTATGTATGGGGTATTTTTTTCTGCTTCTACTAATTCAGTGGTTAAATTTCAAGCAAGAAAAATGCCTTTTTTCCATTTTGAAAAAAAATGTAGAAAAAATAGCACCTTGTGCATTATTATCTTATTGTCCCATTAAAATCAAATGGGAGCTCATTCAAAGAATATGGTTACTGATGTGGATTTTAAAGAAGAAATGATTCTAAAATCCACTTAAAAACTGTGTGATCATACCGTTACATTGAAAAAGGTAGGCCGAGCTTGTTTCTGAAATGTTGCAAACTATACTTGACTATAAGCAAAGCCTCACAAGAGATGGCACTATATATTCTTTATCTATCTACTACCTGTAAATACTTGGACATTTATTGAAATGAATTTTGTACATCCAATCTACTTTAAGTCGTTGGCAATGCCATTTGTTAATATAAGCATATTTTAGAATGCAAACACCCACATGTTTATGTACTTTATATATGTTAATGCTTCCTCCTCTCTGAAAGGTAAATAAAGATTTAGGGATGTGGTGAATGTATATGATCATGTCGTCTATGTAAGCGCTCATTTCCAGTAAGAATCGCATTAAATCAATCAGTAGTTTGGCTGTAAAGCCTCAATCAGTAGATGACTCTGAAGTTTTCTGTGGACATTTTTATCGAAGCCTTGATTAAAAGTAACACTAAATGTCATTGCTTAGAGTTAACCTTTTTTTCTGCACAATGTTCTAGAGAATAGGATGTGCTATAATAAATCCGTGTTAGCATTAGTGCTTTATTCGTTTTTATAGAAATTGCTTATCAAACAAACAAGTTAAGCAGGTAACAAATGTGAACAATGGTTCAGCGTAGGCAAATACTTAATGGTGTGAATGTGTGTAGTACTAATTATAACTTGTACTACGAGAATGAGCTAAACGAGCTACATGTAAGGTATATTTTCAATTCTTGTGCCAACATTTTTAAAGGGATTGTCTACTTTGTTGTTGGAAGGGTTTTGCTTCTTGCACCCACAATTATCTGTTTACTTTCATACTTTGGTCAGCCCTTGAGTTGATCAGGTATTGTTCAATTTCACACCTTGGTCAGCCAATGTGTTTTTTATATGCATCAGTAATTTAATTAAACTGTACTAATCCTAACTGCCATTCTCAGGTGAGAACACCAAGACATTATGTCTTAAACTTGGGAAAAATCACAAAAATAAATGGATTTCACATACTGCTCTACCTGCTTTTTTCCACTAAAAATGCAGCAAAACCTGATACCTTTGCTGCGTTTTTGCACTTACTCATTGCTTTCTATGGGTGAAAAATGCTGCAAATACGCTGCAATTTCAATTCAGCGAGGAAAAAAAACAATGTGTGTGCATGAGATTTCTGAAATCTCATAGCTTTTGCTAGTACTGTAAAATGCTGTTTTTAATTTGCATAAATTTGCATAAAAACCCAGGGGGAAAAAATGCAGCAAAGTTGCAATGTTTGAACATAGCCGTACTATGCTTAGAAACCTTGAAAAAATAGTTTTGTAGCTATTATAGTATTTGTGCAAAAAAGATGAAGACAGCACTCCTTTTTGGAAAAATAGAAATTGTGATTTTAATAGTCCATAGGGGCTTCAGCAATGTTTTGGCTCAAAGTGTAAGCCTTTCTCAAGCTTCTATTCTAGTATTTGAAAATATGTTTCTATACCAGGTAGTCCCTGTTTGTAGTTGTTTTTTGTAGCGCCTCCCTTTGTTTGCACTGCCGCACATTTATTACTGCTGACCAGACCTTAGGAATTCACAAGTCTGTTTTCTGAACAAACTGTCTATTTCTGATATGTGAAGGTTGTCATCTTGATCAACGATGCCACCTGTCGATCTTTGCGGTGATATGGGCAGCAAGGTGGCTCAGTGGTTAGCACTGCAGCCTTGCAGTGCTGGGGTCTTAAATTAGAATACCGCCGCAGACAACATCTGCAAGGAGTTTGTATGTTCTCCCCATGTTTGTGTGGGATTCTTCTGGGTGCTCTGTTTTTTTCCCACACTCCAAAGACATACTAGTAGGGAATGTAGATTTTGAGCTCCAATGGGGACAGTGATGTTGGTGTAAAGCGCTGTGGAGTTAGTGGCGCAATATAAGTGAATAAAATAAATAAATAAAAAATTTGTGGCCTAGACTAGGCTTCCATTGATGAAATACAGATCTTTTTTTCAGTATGACAGGCTCTAGAATGCGACAATGATCAAAAACTTTAACTTGACAGATACACCTTTTACCAGACATCTACCTTCAGTTGCAATCTGTTACTTTCAATCTGGTCACGAAAACATGCCGATAGCAGAATATTATCCAAATCATCATTTTCAGCTGTCCAAAATATGGATGACAAATCAAGTGATATATAGTGGTACATAGTTTAAAAAAGCAAGGTAGCCCCAGTCACATTATCAAGCACTGTGCTCACCCATTGGTGAATACTTTGCATACTACTTCATCTGTCATTTATAAGCTATGATTCATGTTCTCTTTAAAAAAAAGTGCAAGAAACTGTTAATAATTCAGCTACTTTCTGACACTGAGTGAAGCCACAACCTATTTTTATGACACAAATTAAGTATAACTAGATCACTACTATTGCAGACTGCACTATATTTTATGTCAATTGTGTAGAATGTAGTGAATTATTTTCAAAATTGTCCCAAGGTAGATGCTGGAACCCTCAATTGCATTCCCACATCAACCTACGCCCTGTTCAACCCCTGAATATGTTTCTGAACAATGTCAGCTCAGCGTCACATAGATTTGGGGGGCACTACATTCTAGGAGGCTTGTGCGGCACCCAAAAGATTTCCAACTGTTCTAGGAGTCTCCCACATATTTTGGAAGTTGGCAAGAAGAATATTGTGGTGAAGTTGTCATAGCCTAACAGGGGAATGCTCCATTATCAACAACAATTACTTGTCACTTTGGAATGATATTGCTGTCTGGAGTTAATGGCCTCAGAGACAATTTTACAGCATAAATACAATAAGTGTTACAATCTAAAGATCACCATACAAATTGCTCGGCCAGTGGCCATTTTGGCTGGTGCTCATATACATAGGAACACTCATTTGGCCGAGCACCCCTGTATGCTCTATGAGAGAGCCATCGCTAGACATGTCTGGTGGAAACTTATTTCCAGGAGATAAAACAATTACTGAAATCAGACATACCAGTTTGAGATTTACCCCGACAATAAGTTGTCCAGGGCTCTCATACCCTTGGAGTGTCAGACGAGCCTGTCGATATCAGTGGTTTCGCCCATTAGTCTAATGTGTATAGGGGGCTTTACCTGCCCATGCCCCTACACCATTGTCAGGTGGCACCACCCTCAATTGGAGAGCTGCACTGACACTGGAGGGGCCACACTGAAGTCATTGTAGTGCATCATGTATCCTACGAGGAATCTGCATCGATGTAGTGACGTCACCTCTTTTCTTCTACAGTGCAGATTTTTAAACTTTGGCTATAAAACTTGTAATGTAAACATCAATATGGTTTTCACATTGAATAGGCTTCGTATTGATTTCAAAGAGAATTTTGAAGTCGGTTGTTTTGGCCATGATCAGGTAAATTAGTGTATTTTATAAAGTAGATAAATCAGCCAACAGGTAAAATGAAAGTGCCAATAATATTTATATTAAAAATTATGAAAAAACAATGACAGATGTAATTTAAACCACAAAAAAAGTTAATTTCAGTACAATGCATCGCTCTATAGCACTTATACTATGTACATCATTCTCAATCCATTTTAGCTACAAATCTAACATAAAAGAGATGGGGGGATTCCTCAGTTAATAATAATTTTGTTCATGTTTCCACTTACTGATACCTAAATAGCGAAATTATCTTTATTTGTACTTGCAGAGATTTTCTGCTTCTGTAAGATTCTCCAGTAGTCCATTATAATAAATCCAGCATCGTAATGTGCTATCACATTGCAGAGTATTAGACAGTCCAGAGAGCTTTAGGAAATCACTGGCCTACAGAAATGTCAAATCCATTATAATGCAGGAGACGGGAGACGAGCAGTGTCTGTCTGCCGCTCAGTGAAGTACTGCAGCCCAGACAAATTAAATAACAATGTGCCTTAATAAAAGATGCCTAAATTGGTGAAGAGATGTTACAATCCAACACAGTGTTTTCATATTAGTGACATTTAGAAAATTCACACTTGTGTTTTTCATACTTGGTACAGGAAATTATAGTGGCCTGCTAGATTATAACAAAAAATGAAAAATTCATGTTGCTTAAAATTGTGATTAGTATGAAGAACTGTGCTAGAGATGCACCTCTAAGGCATCTATGTGATCACATATACATCCCAATTCAGGGGCGGACATACCGTTGGTGCAACCTGTGCAGTCCCACAAGGGCCCAAGAGGTAAGTGGACACTTACACCTCCAAAACAGGTGGAATTGTGCATTATGATGAGCTACTGGAATGCAAAGGGCCAAATATATTATACTTGCACAGGGCCCTCTTCTGTCTGTGTCCTCTCCTGCCCCAATCATTGTGCTTGGAAAGTTAAGGGAATTTGGCCAAGAAATAAATAGGGGAGGAGACATGTGTAAACATAACACAATACAATGATTTTCAGGGGGTGCAGATGATTCTTCCCTCTCTTACAAGGTCTCAGGTGCTGCTCATTTGGGTAAGGGTTGCTCTCTGCCTTTTAGGCAGCATGTAATCCAGTAGCCTGTCTGCTCCCTAAAGATGGATTTTAGCAGCATATTAGGGTGAATTATAAGTTTTCCTATATTCACTTGTACTTTTCAGTGATGCAAAGTTTGTTGATCTGACAGTAACCATTAAAATATGTCATTTCTCATGAGATATTGTCTTTAAGATAACTATTCTTTCTTTAATGGGAGCTGAAAATATTCCATTTCCTGACTATAACTTGCTTTACTGACAGTTGTTAACTGTGGAACATCAGTCATAAATGACACAAATAGATAATCTAACTTATCACGCCATTGTAAATACAGGAAGAATATTTTGCAATTCTATCATAAATAATTGATGTTGCATTCATTTCCAAAGACCCTGTTCACCAGATAGTAGCAGAGATTAATTTCTTCATCACACATTCTGTTTAAAGTTGCTGGTATTCAATGCAGTTCAAGAACAGTTGTGAAATTCCCAATTTGTAGGCCTTAAATAAATCTAGTTGTAGCGTCAGCGTCTCTGCCTCCTGCCGGGCAGAGACGCCAATCCCCTCACCGCCGCGGTCCCGGTCCGGCGTCGTCCAGCTCTCCTGCTGCATCTGCCTGGGGTGCGCACACCACGCGCAGTTCCCCGGGCACTGTACTTAGGGCGCGCGCTTCCTCCCTCTTAAAAGGGCCACGCGCGCCGTCCTAAAGAGTCACCGGCAATGGCCGGAGGACTGCTCCTATATTAGGCACCTCCTCCAAAATGGAGGTGCCTGTGCAAGGTTGTTGTTTGTGTGCTAACACTCTCCTCAGCCCTCAGGTTCCAGTGCCCGCCAGCCTGTCTATCTGCCATGCCCGCCTGCTTGTCTACCCGCATCACCTGCCTGTCTACCAGCCCTGCTCATCTGCTGTGCCTGTCGGCTTCAGCCATCAGTCCCGTGGGAGTCGCCTGCTCTCACACAAGGTTGGTCCCAGAGTGGCACCTGGTTCACCTTCCCGGTCCCTCCTTGGTTCACGGAGTCGACTAAGCCGCCGTGTGGCCAGGGTCGGTCCGGGTAGGCACTTAGTTACGCCCCTCTGGTCCCTCCTTGTATCACATCACAGAGGTTCCACCACCCGGAACCGTAACACTAGTTTTTTTTATTTCTCCTCTACAAATGCAAAGTAATGAAATCCTTCAAGAATAGGTTAGGAATATACACTTTTCTGAAAAATAAAGTGCTATGTTGAGAAGAATTCTTGCTTTATGAAGCTTCTGTCCTCTCAGTTCTCTTCCCTTTAGAATAAACAGTTTTGCTTCATGTGATGAAGCACAACTTTCCTTTTGATGATCTGGTCTAGTGTCTGCTGTTCTGTTTTATATTGACCAAAATCAATGTTTTTTGTTAGTTTTATGGTAAGAAAATGTGTAGTTAGACAGGTTCATAAAAGCATAAAAACATCTGATTGCTCAAAGGGAAAGGATAAAAATAAAAGGACGTTCAAGGGCCCTGCTTCATCACTTTGATGGGATAGCACCACCATCCATAAGACCTAAGTAAAAGGCAGCAGGAATATTAGCACCACAGACTGATGACAGCATGGAAAACAAAGGCTCATCTTTAAATTAATGAGCTGTCCCTTTGCTACAACTATCCTGTAGCAAGGAGATCATGCACATCATTAGTCTTGGTAGGCAGAAGCAAATGCCCTTTGGAAGTACGGTAGGATTTGTAGGGGTTTTTATTACTTACCTTGCAAAGAGTTGACCCTACCTGTTTTGTCCGTTTTCTTAATGAACAAAACATGGGCATGCTTGTTTCAATTGGTATATTCTGTTTTTTGGTCCATCAAAAATGATATGGAGACGAGTCCCATTTTGACCCAATTTACTGATCAAAGACGCTCATTTAAGTGAATGGGTGTAGGAAAAAAGACTGCTAACACTTGGATACCATCTTTGTGTCATTCGAGTGCTGTCAGTGGACAAACCACAACTTCCAGACTGGGCGAAGATCACTTCACCCAAACTAACCCACCTCATATATGCCTGCGAGGCTTCCAGCTTGGGTCATGACATTCATGGCCGGTCTAGAAATTGCAGCCTGCACGTGGACTGTGAAATTTGAATGTGTGAAGCCGTACAGATATTAGAATGAAGAGGACTGCTGAGTGTCACATGCAATACTAACATATCCGGCTGTTAATAGGTGCTTCATTTCTGTAGCTCAGCATTACTCATTGATTGCCATTGACTAGTTTCCTGACTCTACATCTACAATCTATGGCAGTGTTGCAAGCTTCCCAGTAAGCAGGAAATAAACTGTATGTAAGCAGCGCTCGCCAGCAGATACTTGCACTCTGTATTACTGATTTAATTAGAGATCACACAGAGTGCAAAGAATACAATACAGATGTTAACTGTAAAGGAGCAAAGGAAAAGTGACATGTATCTGTAAATGATGAGATATACAACCCAGTGTGCTAGAGGTGTGCGCTGAATATTGCTATCGACTAAGACTCGGCGTCCCACCATGCTGTTGAATATTTGCCAATCTGAACAATATTAGAACCCACAGTTCTCAGCTGGACCTGTGCACTACACTACATTGGATTTGACAGACATTGTAAATCATAAAGAATTACTGAACACAAGTAAATGCAAACCATTTGTACTGAGGCAGAATGCAAGGCTATGAATATGAATAGAGAGAGGGCATAAATATAATGAGGGCAGCAAGCTCCGAAAGTCATCATTAATGGCTACAACTCAACTGTAGCTTCTTCAAGATGCTTACTGTCGTATCATTTCTGCCTGTGGAGGGCTGTCAGAATAGGTCCTGTACAATGAATGCATATTCTTTCAGACATTTGTCCTTCTGACACTTAGTGGAGAAAGTAAAATGGTGCCACATCCAAAAACCCTAAAGGCCATGTGTGACCTATGTGACCGCCTATTGGTAATATAGTTTTATGACTTTTTTTTTCTCAGTTCACTACATATTATGCTGTCTTCATCTAACAAAAATCGATAAGTATATTTACAGTAATATACTGTAGAGTAGACTCTCGAGAGTCCAGATTAAAGGAGTTGTCCTCTACTTTCACATTGATGCCCTATCCTAAGGATACGGCATCAATGTATGATCGGCCAGGGTCCCACATGCGGCACCCCCGCCGATCAGCTGATATCAGTGCCGGCGGCTGCACATCCGCCGCCTATTCAATTGAATGGGAGGTGGATGTGTAGTACCCCGCGGCGGCCACCACAGATGGACGGCCAAGCACCGCTGATAAGCACTTCCGGCTGGCGGCCGCCGACACCGATAACAGCTGATCGGCGGGGGTGCTGCATGTGGGACCCCGGCTGATCATACATTGATGCCCTTTTCAAAGGATAGGGCATCAATGTGAAAGTAGTGGACAACTCCTTTAATATGTTTTCTACAGTAATGTATAATTAAAAGATGGTTTTCCACCTCTGTTTTTTTTATTTCCAAAAATCATGCAGCCGATGAGAACAACATAAAACATACATAGCCTACTGATCCTCCTCTAAAGCTGTCTGGGCCCCCCAATCTCTCTACCTGCCTCTTCTTCTGGCTTGGCCCAATGTAAGAGAAAGTGATGGTACCCCTGAAGAGCCCCAGCGTGGCGTGACATTTGAGAGGAAAGGACGCCATCTGCTGGAGGGGCGAAACCAGGCGGAACCAATTGGTACCAGAAGAATTGCAGGGGAGTGAGTTCTTGTGATGGACCTGGTCAGGTGACACTTCTTGGCCGATGGCCCGGATAGAAACAATTGAACCTGTGCCACCCGTGATCCAGCCAGCAAGAAGTTGTTCCAACAGCTCCTGAGAGTCAGCCAAATCCAGAGGTTACCTGCTGCTTCCCAGTACCTTACATAGTTACATAGTTTATAAGGCCGAAAAAAGACAAGCGTCCATCCAGTTCAGCCTATTTCTTGTGCACTGCAGCTATTCCGCAGCATTGATCCAGGGAAAGGCAACAAAAAAACATGCGGCATAGGCCAATTTACATCATTGAGGAAAAATTCACTTCCCGACACCAATCTGGCAGTCAGATTAAATCCCTGGATTAATTAACTAAGCATAAGATGTAATTTTATTGTTCTCAAGAAAGGCGTCCAGGCCTCTCTTGAACTCTTTAAGTGAGTTGGACATCACCACTTCCTCTCCCAGAGAGTTCCAGAGTCTCACGGCTCTGACCGTAAAGAATCCCCTTCTATGATGGTGCAGGAACCTCCTTTCCTCCAGACGCATAGTGTGCCCCCTCGTCTTTGTCACCATCCTTGGTATAAACAGGTCATGGGAGAGATCTCTGTACTGCCCCCTGATGTATTTATACATGTTTATGAGGTCTCCCCTAAGCCTTCTCTTTTCCAATGTAAATAGGCCTAATTTTGACAACCTCTCTGGGTATTCTAGTCCCTCCATTCCCTTTATTACCTTAGTCGCCCTCCTTTGTACCCTCTCTAGCTCCAATATGTCTTTCCTGAGCACAGGAGCCCAGAAGTGTTGATACCACCAGAAGCCACGGTATTACTGCTGGTGGGGCAGAATGTACTCACTATGCTGGTTCTGGCTCATGTATCCTTAGAGGGTGTGGATGTCCAAATTGAACTAGTAAAGGGAGAAAAAGCAATCTCCAGACTATTGGTTGCCCACATCTTGGCCACTGTATGACAGGGACTTGTACCCATGCGTTGTAAAAACTTGAGTGGAACAAGCTTGCAGTTGATACCCCGACAAGAAGTAACTAAGTTTGCGTAATGCCAGATCTCACCAGAGCCGATGCTATAGAATTAACACCAGTAGGCGGAGACCCATAAACCTTGGCGGTGTCGCTCAACAGCCAAAAGGACAGGAGCGAACCACTAGCTAGACTTCATCTCTTGGAACAGATGGAGGCTAATCTCACAGAATTCTCCTAGAGAAAAGTTGGACAAGTTGAACAGTTACTGCAGCGGTATTGAGGAGTGTTTGCACGACACAAAGATGACTTTGGGTGTATCCAAGCTATCCAGCACAAGATCCTTACAAGAACCGCTGGTCCCATTCGAGAGAAGTATCGGCAGATCGCAGTCGCTCCCCAGATGTACCAGGATGTGAAAGAACTCTTGGTGCACATGCTGCACAATGGCGTGATCCGTGAAAGCCAGAGGCACTGGGCGGCCCCCATTGTGTTAGTTTGGAAAAAAGATGGTATGTTAAGGTTCTGCATGGACTAACAAAGGCTGAACGCATGCACTGTGTGGGATATCCCTGTCCGCTTTGGGAAAGGTCAAATACTTATCTTTTGACCTAGCCAGCAGCTATTGGCAAGCCCCAGTGGCCGTAGAAGATCATCCGAAAATGGCCTTCATCCTCCCTATGGGCCTGTACGAGTTTAACCAAGTGCCTTTCAGGCTGACAAATGCATCGGGAACGTTTCAACGTTTCATGGAGATATGCTTGGGGGATGTGAATTTCGAGGCAGCCCTGAAATATTTAGATGAAATCATTTATTCCTCTATGTTAGAAGACCACCTTGTGCGGCTGAAGCAAGTGCTAGAGCGCTACAAAGTCAAACCTGGAAGTGTCACTTTTTTAAAGGGGAAATTGAATATCTGGGACACACTGTGTCTAGCGCAGGAGTATATCCCGCACGGAGAAGGTAGTTGCAGTACAAAAGTGGCCCACTCCTACCAAACAGAGAACTGAGAGCATTCCTGGGACTAGCTAGATACTACTGCAGGTTCATAAAAGATTTCACCAAGATTGTGCACTGCTTAATGAGTTGTTGCGAAGAACAGAAGAGGGAGCCAAGCATCAGCCAATCGAGTGGGGTCCATGGCAAGAGGAAGTGTTTCAGGCATTGAAGATGGAGTTGACGAACACTCCTATCTTGGCTTTTCTCAGCCCTTCGTGCTGTACACCGACGGAAATCTGTATGGATTAGGGGTGGTACTGGCCCAGGTGCAAGAAGGAAGAAAGAGAGAGTGATCGCGTATGCCAGTCGGTCACTGAGAGACACAGAAAAGAACTATAGTTCATTTAAACTGGTGTGGGTTATGACAGAAAATTTTGCAGAATATTTGTTGGGGTCAGAATACACGTGCAAACCGATAACAATCCCCTGGCCCACCTGGAGAATGGAAGCTGGGCACACTAGAACAGCGTGGGTCGCGAGAATGTCCAAATATCAATCAAGTCCCTGAACATGCATGCAGACACTGTCCAGAGTCACCCAAGCAGGCCTGAAGAGAGGTGTAGATGAAAAGGTAGAAGGTGACGAGATTCCGGACTTTAGTCAGTTTGCCGCGGCTTTTGCATGACAAAATTCCTGGATATAAAAGCCCTGCACACCAAACCGCAGAGAGATTTGTCGCCAAGGAAGAGAATGGAGGAGACATGGACCAGAGACGGCACTGAGGCCAGCGTGACAGGCCACAGCGGAAAGCCTATGCCACAAAAATTCCGGTCATCGCCAGACAGGGTCCAAATGACGCCCGGTGAGACCCATATACATGACTACACTGGTCGAGACCCAGAGTCTCAAACTGCACCGGCCAAGACCCAGAGTCTAGACTGCGCTGGTGAAGACTAGAACCTCCGCCAGTCAAGTCCCAGCGGTCTGATGACACCCGTCGAGAGTCGGGATCCCTTTCTTTCCGCCCCAGGCCTCGGAGACATCTGCCGATTGTCAAGCTTCGAAGATCCACGAGGAGACGACGACCAGAGAAGCACGCCTGCGGTTACAGAGAGACAGCGTGAGTGAGCAGGACCATCAGTTACAGCTATAACATACGGTACCAGGGTTGGCCTGGGTTAGGACAACAGGTGGGGAGGTGGTCGGTTGGTGCGTGGGAGGCTTAAGCGCTTTAATAGACTTTGTCAGGAAGACTTGCAGCCTAGTGGGAAAACCCTGTGACCCCTGCTAGGGCCAGAAGTTCATGAAGAACTAACGTGGTAGCTCCCATGAACAGGCGTACGACACTCATAAGGAGAACATTAGCATTATATATTGAAGAACTTACCTGTTATTATAATTGAAACGTTGTATGGTTCATTGTTGATTTGCATTGTTTAAATATCATTGTTTCATAATTACTGTAAATTCCCACTGTATCTGAACAGAACTAAACCGTTCACTGACTGTTCCTGCCTTGTGTTTTCTGTGCATTCCATCCAGTCACTTGCATTACACCACCACCGCCAAACATTGGCTACAGCAGTGACCAAAAAGTCTACCTTAATGAACATGAGACTGCTGCAGCCAATCTCTCTCCTTGCTTCCGGACAGGTCACACATGTGACTCCAGCAACCAATTTCTGGCTGCAGTCGTGATCAACAGGTTATCTTTAACATCGTCCCGATCTGTGACAACCATGTACATCACATGGGTGCAGGTAGGTTCAGAAGCTGAGCCAGCTTCTAACAGCAGACACTGGAGCCAAGTCCAGTCATTGTTTAACCCCTAAAATGCGGGGGTCAATCTTTGACAGTGGCATTTAAGTCATGCACCAATGGGTTTCCATCACAGCCAAGGCCCTAATGAAGCCCCTCATTGCCACCATCTTGGTACTCCTGTAAAGTCCAGCCACGGGTGGGCTTTATAGGGGACTGTCATTTTCACTATAGACTGCTATTCTATGGTATTTCAGTCCATAGAAAAGGCTATAGCAGGTTCAAGACTTAAAAATGAAGTGAATATTAAAAAAATAATGTATTTAAATATCTAAAAAAAAAAGTGAGTCTTTTCCTTTTCCATGTTCAACAATAATGATAAAAACAAAAATCTTTGGAATTGCAACTTCCTTAAAAGTCAGAGCTATCAAACTATAAAAATTAATTAACCCATATTGTAAATGTCAGAATTGTCATTTTTCAGACACCACACCTTCCTCAAAAAAGGTAAAAAAAAATTGATTGACGTTGTATGCAACCCAAAAACGGTATCAATAAAAACATCAACTCATGAGACAAATAAACAAGTCCTTAAGGCTTATTTACAAGTTAGTATTTGGTCAGTATTTTGCATCAGTGTTTGTATGTTAAATCCAGGAGTGGAACTTACAGAGAAAAACTATAATTGCAAGACTGACAACTGTTCTGTGTTTTGGAAACACTCCTGGTTTTGGCATACAAATACTGATGAAATACTGATCAAAAATACTGATCTGTGAATAAAGCTTTAGGCTATGTTCACATGTCCAGTACTGATCAGTTAGAACGGATTCAACAGCAATCTGTTGGCCAAAAGTTGTGCAAACACAACTTATTAGTCTGTTTTTAAATAACTGATCTCTGCTGGATCCGTTTTTCTTTTAGCATTGAAGTCTATGGAAAACAGATCCATTAATCAGCCATCCGTTTTTTGCTTACTGGATCCAGTATGTGATTGCAGGGGTCGCTGTTAGAGACAGATGCTGACAATGTAATATAGCCGGTATCTGCCACGTATGGAGAGAGCTTCACATGCAGAAGATACCGGCTATATTACATTGTCAGCATCTGTCACTAAAACATGTTGCCGAAGATGAGGCTCCAACCACAGTTGTTAACCATGTAAACTTCTCTGTCAATCTCTGACAGCAGCAGTTAAAGGATCACGTGCTGGTGCATATCGGCTATCATCAGCGCCCCGTGATGTGATCATGGGGCGCTGATGGGTTACTACGACAATCAAGGGCTTGCTGAAACCGATGAAATCGTATACTCCAAAATGTTATCAATAAAACTGTCAACTTGTCATGCAAAAAACAAGCTCTCACACAGCTCAAATCGATGGAAAAATAAAAATATTTTAGTCCTCAGAAAGTGCAAAAACACAAACAAAATTTGTTTTTATATAAATTTAAAATGTTTTTCTCTCTCCACTTAAAGGGGTATTCTCAAGATATTAAATTGCTTTAGATAGTAAGACAGCATGAAAATAAGCATATGTTCATTTGACTTGCTTTTTCTATCTGCTGTTATTTTCTTGCAATGTCAACTTTTATCTTATATAATGTATAGCTGGTTTTCATTGATCTCGGACACTAATGTGTGTTCAGATGCTGGCTGAGAATGTGTAGTAATTACACTCCAGGAGAGGGGTTAACTCCTAACATTTCAGTCAACTCTCTTAAGTCCATTGATTTCTATAACAGCATTTAGCTGCTCAACTCTCGTTTTCTCCCTCTCAGCTTCTGACAAGATGCTGTTATAAATCTTGCAAAATCACTAGCTCATAACATCGGCTTCTCCCAGAGCAGTTCTGCTAATCATTGTTCTCAATGTCTGAGGTTGTGTGCTTGCTCAAATGCTGTTATCTCTATCTATAAATATAATGATAGAAAGTGTAGACTCCGAACAAACCACTGATAACTGAATATGTCAAAGTAGAACCTATGCTGAGCTTCATAGTTTATTAGTTGCAAGAAGTTCCCCTGATGAATCCTAGCAGAGGAAATGCGTCATGAAGCATGTAGGGAGATCATACGGCATTGTTTCTACATGGCAAGAAGTTTTTTAGAAGCCTTTTAGGGACTGACAGGACATATTACCTGAATTCCTCTGAAGGATCCCTGTAGCCGTCTTGGTAGGGATATTACTGTGATTGGCTGGCTGTATTACATCATCAGGGGTTATCAAAACATGTGTCACTGCGCTCAGGACACTGAAGCCATTGCACAGCTCAGGGACAATTCTTATTGGAGGGAGAGTGCTTGTCCAGGCCTGTGTGTGCACAGTTTATTGAATCAGAGCCCATTAGTGTTGATACTCATGCTAATTCTGAACCATCATACTATCCGTCCTTATAAGGGCAAAACCTTTGCTTTGCGGTTTGTGTCAGATACATTATGCATTTAGCCTAGGGAGGGACCATTTCAGGAGCAGGGAGAGTGGCAAAATACAGCTTCTAGGCCAGGCTTAGGGCTTTGCAGTCCGTTGCTAAATATACTGTATATCTGCTGCATGTGACCACATTCTTTTTTTGCGGTGAAAAAAGCCTTAGATACTTACCGGTAACTGGATTTTTCGGAGCCCATGACAGCACCACTAGAGAGAGAGGATCCACCCATCATGGACAGGAAACCTACAGGTTAAAAAGGGCGGCACCTCTCTCCCGCCTCAGTTTAGTTAACAGAGCATGAGAGGACCGCCAAGGTTAATAACAACAAAACAAATTCATTTTAAGCCAATTACTCTAAGTAACTTCCCCCGAAGGTGAAAAAAAGAAAAAATAACTCTACGGGAGTGCAAAAACACCAGTGTAGGGAGGGAATATAAGGGTGCTGTCATGGGCTGCGAAAAATCCCGATACCGGTAAGTAACTAAGGCTTTATTCGTACTCCCATGACAGCACCACAAGAGAATTACAGAAACGAAAGGAGATTAGGGAGGGACCACAGCTTGAAGCACCCTTCTCCCAAAGGTGAGATTAGAAGAGTCACCCAAATCCAATCTATAATGCCTATAGATGGTGGAGGGAGAAGACCAGGTGGCAGCCTTACATATGTCTTCGATGGAAACACCAGTCTTCTCGGCCCAGGAAGTTGCTACTGCTCTGGTGGAGTGTGCCCTCAACCCTTCAGGTACTTCCCAATCCCCCGAGGAGTAGGCAAAGGAGATGGCCTCTCTAATCCACCTCGCAATTGTAGATTTTGAAGCTCTACAACCCCATCTAGCCCCTTGATGGCATACAAATAGGGAACTATCTTTTCTAAAACTGTGTGAAACCTCCAGATATTTAAGCACGCACCTTCTAACATCTAATGTATATAGTTTCTCCTCTTTCTGATTTTTCTATGAAAACGTGAGACTACTTTTGGAAGAAAAGCCGGATCAGGCTTTAACACAATTCTATCATCCATAATTTGGGTAAATGGTGGGGATATAGAAAAGGCCTGTATATCACTTACTCTTCTGGCCGAAGTTAGGGCCACTAACAGGGCTATTTTAAGAAGAATAATTTTATGGGTGGCTGAATCTAGAGGTTCGAAGGGGGGGTTAGTCAAGACATTTAAGACCAGGTTTAAATCCCAGGGAGAGGGTTTGGATTTAATAATAGGTCTACATCTGAAAGAGGCCTTTATAAACCGTGCTACCCAATAATTAGCTGCTATATCAAATGCAAATAAGGCTCCTAAAGCCGAAACTTGTACCTTCAAAGTACTAGTGGTTAGGCCCTGTTCTAAACCCCGCTGTAGAAACTCTAGTATCTTCCCAAAAGGGATCCCATCCTCTAGTTTGAATTCTGCAAAGGACAGGAACTTTCTCCAAGGTCTAGCATAGATGCAGGTGGTAACAGGCTTTCTGCTACATAATAGAGTGTTTACTAAATTTGAGGAAAACCCTTTGCTGGTTAACAGTGCCCTTTCAAATTCCATGCCGTTAAATGGAGATTTGAGGCTGGAAGATGGGAAACCGGACCCTGAGTAAGAAGGTCCGGGATTTCTGGAAGGATCCAGGGGTCTGATATTGACATTCTGCGGAGACAAGAGAACCATGGCATCTTGGGCCAAAAGGGGCATATGAGGATCATACTGGCTTCATCTGTCCTGATCTTTCTTAGGACTGACGAAAGCAGGACCATGGGAGGGAAAGCGTACACCAAAGGAAGCTCCCAGGGAATCATGAAGGCGTCCACCGCCAGGGGCTTTTCTCTGGGGTTTAGACAACAAAATGTTGACACCTTCCGATTGGACTTCGTCGCGAACAAGTCCACTGCTGGGTGACCCCACATTGCCACAATATTGGAGAATATTTGAGGGTTCAAGGACCATTCTCCTTCTTTTAGGGAATTGCGGCTGAGAAAATCTGCCCTGATGTTTTCTTTTCCTCTTAGATGAACCGCAGAAAGGGAGAGAAAATGATCTTCTGCTTTCTGAAGAAGTCTGTCTGCTACTCTCAAGTAGTCTCTTGAACGGGTCCCCCCTTGATGATTTATACACGCTACTGAGACTTGATTGTCCGAGAGTATACGGACATCCTGGCCCTGTAAATATACAAGGAACCCATTGAGCGCATAATCAACCGCTAAAAGCTCCTTAACATTCGAGGAAAATTGTACCTCATTTTCTGACCAGGTTCCCTAAATTAGGCTGTTTTCAAAATGAACTCCCCAACCTGTAGCACTTGCATCTGTAGTTAAAACTGCCGTAGGTTTACTTTCCCAAGGGACTCCCCTAGAAAGATTAGTGTATACCAACCACCAGCGAAGGGATTGTAAGGAGCGAGGGGCCAAGGTAAACTCCCGGTCTAGATGTCCATATAGGATTGAGTCATTATATAAACACATCCCATTGAAGATCCCTTGAGTGAAATTGGGACCAGCGCACTGCAGAAAAACTTGAGGTCAGGGTCCCTAATAATGACATGGCTTTGCGCAGTGTCATGGAGGGTCTATCCATACAATGTTTCACTAGTCCTTGGATTTTTGCAATTTTTTTATCTGATAAATGACATAACTTCTATCTGAATCTAAAATGACCCCCAGGAACTGTTGGGCTTTTTGTGGAGTCAACCTAGATTTTTCCAGATTTAGAAACCAACCTAGGTCTTGTAGGACAGAAATGGTTACCTGAAGGTGGGCCTCGCATTGTGCAAAGGAATTCCCCACTATCAGGAAATCATCGAGATAAGGGATTATTAAAATATCTTTTTCTCTTATGTGGGCCATAACTTCTGCCACCAGTTTAGTAAAATCTCTCGGGGCTATAGTCAACCCAAAGGGGAGAGCGGTATACTGGTAGTGTTTTACCACCCCTTTTATTTTGATGTCTAGTCTTAAATACCTTTGATAATCCCTATGAATGGGAACATGGTAATAAGCGTCTTTAAGATCCAGGACTACCATATAACAGTGGGGAAAAAGCTATTTTATTATTGCTTTTTAAGGATTCCATTTTGAATGGGTCTATTTTTTTTTTTAACAATACTTTTTATTGAAATTTTTACTTTATACAACTGTATTCCAAGTATTCGACTTTGGATACATTAAGGTACATCTCTCGCAAAGGTAACATCGTTGATCAATAGTATTATTCCGGATTTTTGAATATCATGTTCAGTGAGAAAAGAAAAAAACAAAAAACAAAACAGAAAACAGTTTAACAGAATAATCCCCAACTGCCCTCCCTCATCCCAGACATACAGGAATACCTATGTACAGCGACCTTGTTAGTTCTGTCTTTATTTATTTCAGTGTCTTATAGCTCCTCTCACCTATGCGATACGTTCTATAGCTTCCTTCCCTTCCACATTTGGAAGGGGTCTATTTTAAGAAACCTATTTAAGGATTTAAAATTTATGATAGTCCTGAAACACCCATCCGGCTTGGGAACCAAGAAGAGCGTGGAGTAGAATCCGTGTCCCTCTTCTGTTTTCAGAACCTCAATCAGGACGTTTTTCTTTGTTAGGTCTTATATTTCCGATATGAGGGCAGTCTGCCGCTCTGGGGAGGAACTAGAGGGAATAATTACGAATCTTCTGTAAGGAAGGGCTTGAAATTGAAATTTAAGACCAAAACTAATAAGGCCTAAAATCCAACTGCTATGTGAAATACGTTCCCAAGCCGGAAAAAACAAAAACAATCTCCCTCCCACCTGGGTGGATTGTGATTCCCCTGGCTTCTGCTCAACTCAGGAAGAAGAACCAAAGAGTAGGCCTCTACCTTTGCGACCTCTTTCCTCGAATTTCTTCTGTTCTTTAAAGAATCGTCTTCGGACAAACTTCTTTTTCCGAAAAGATTTTTTAAAAGAGGGTAGAGGTACAGACGGAAAGCCCCTTTTAGGATCTCCTGCTTTTTCCAACAGATCATCCATGGTTTGGCCGAAAAGATATTTACCCTCACAAGGAATTGTACAGAGTCTAGATTTTGTTTGTACATCTCCAGGCCAGCACTTTAGCCAAAGGGCTTGCCGAGCAGCATTTGACAGAGCTGACGATTTCGCTGCTAGTCTAACTGAGTCCGCAGATGCGTCAGCAAGAAAGGCCGCTGCACCCTGGACTAGGGGGAGAGAAGAAATAATCTCCTTCCTGGAGACACCCTCTTTCAATTGGTTGTCAAGCTGTTCCAGCCAGACCATCAGGGCTCCTGATGTGCAGGTGGCAACCACTGCTGCTTTTAGGGCTCCTGTAGTGGGCTCCCAAGTACCTTTTAAAAAGGTATCTGCTCGTCTGTCCAGGGGGTCTCTTAAAGCTCCCATGTCGTCGAAGGGGAGGGAAGCCTTTTTTGATGCTTTAGCAATGGCAACATCAAGCCTTGGTGCCTTTGACCAGGAGGAGCATGCAGTATCATCAAATGGATACCTCCTTTTGAAAGAGGGAGGGATGCTGCCCTTTCTGTCTAGCTTTTGCCACTCTCTTTCAATGAGATCCTTAATCTTTGTATTCATGGGGAAGGATCTTTTCTTTTTTTAACCTAATCCTCCAAACATAACATCCTCCAGAGACTTCTCTGGTCTAGTGTCCTCAATGCCCATAGTAGAACGGACAGCTTTCACCAAGGCATCCACCTCATTTAAAGGAAAACATTGTCTCTCAGATTCGCTATCAGAGGAGGATAGGGGAGAGGAAGAAATGTCTGAGATGTCGGAATTTGAGCCTGGTCGAGGGTCCTGAGGGGAATACCTGACCTCAGAATTCCCTCGCAAAGCCTTGCCCACTTCTTCTTTAATTAGAGTTTTTAGAGCCAAAGAAAACCCTGTTTTTTTTTCCGTCATCACCTTGTCAATACAAGGTAGGCACAACTTTTTAATATACTGTATACATCAGGGAGCGGGCTGCTGCATAGGGCACATTCTTTATGCTTTGATTTAAACGAACATTTCTTGCTCTGAAAAGATTTCATAGACAGAGAAGAAAAGGGAAACAATTAGTAGAACTTTCACAAAGATTCCACTTACCCCCTGGCATATGCGGTACCATAGAAGCAGAGGAATCATTTTTAACCGGAGGAGGATCACGCCGAACGACAGGACCTTCCTTCCTGCTTTTAGAGGTGAACTTCTTACTTGAACGGCTGGACCTGGTCTGGGAACGACGTTGCACCGCCTGTTGTGAGGGCTCCCCAGAGGGCTGCTCCTGCAGCAGTTGTTCTTGCTGAGGTGAAAGCTCCTGTGTATCTCCCATTGTCATGAAAAAACAAAGGGCTAGGAAGCACCTCTGCATGTAACCAGGCCTTTTTTATACTGGCCATGCAGGTACCTGTGTGGAACGGGGGGGGCCTCCCTTTCCCCCTCCCCGGGGTGGGCAGAACACTGCACATAGCAGTACATGCGGGATGCCCATACTGTTCCGGGCTCCGGCGTCCCCACTGCTCGCATGCGGCCCGTACTTCCTGGCCGCGGGCGAACTGCGCCCACTTTCGGTGGAGGCCGACGCACCGGAAATAAGTCATAGGCCCGCCGTTACAGGGCCGCGCCTGACATGTTCCCCGCCGGTGTGGGCCGGATCTCTTGTAATGAATGGGGGGGAGGGTGTTTACCCGCATGCGGTCCCACACACACAGCGAACCATCCGGCTCCATCAAGGGGATGTCATGCTGACCGCAACGCACACGGAGGTGCCCCAATGAGCCCTGCCGTGGCGTCTCCAGGAAGAACAGGACCGACCAGGGCAGGAACTTCACCACTCCAGGTGCCCTGTCTATCCCTCTGGACAAGAGACCACTTCCAATATTCATCCTGCAGGTACCTGATAGTTTAGGTCTCCCATCATGGACAGGAAACCTGAGGAGGGAGAGAGGTGCCGCTCTTTTTAACCTGTAGGTTTCCTGTCCATGATGGGCGGATCCTCTCTCTCTCGTGGTGCTGTCATGGGAGTACGAATAAATTGACTATATTGTCATCCATAGAGTATTATATGCTTTCTGTTAAATGTCGGTGGTATATAACACTCCAAAAAAGGTTTGAATTCATTTTCTGGATTCAATTACTTATCCATAGAGTACTGCTTTCTGTTACATTTCAGTTATATATAAAACACTCCAAAAAGTGTTCTCAAATTTTACTGGATTAAATTAGTAATCCATACAGTGTAATGTGCTTGTTGGGCAATAAGGATGGCAGAATTCCATGAGACTCCCGAAGGAATGACCCAAGGAAATTTGGAGCCATACCAAGCTGGTGCGACAGCGGAGGTGGCAGGAGCCTGTGGCCTGGAACCGAATGTTTTCCTGGAACCAAGGCCCGAACCCAGGCCACAGCATTCACCGCTGGGGTTCTTGCAGACTGCAGATGGGAGAGACAGGATCCAGGAACTGGTGAGCAGACTGTGGGGCCAAGGCTAGTTGGAAGAGAGGAGGCGGCTAGCCAGGACCAGTGCAAGAGAAATGCTAGAGGGCCCGATAGCCGCAAGGTATCGATTGTTGACATCTCAGGGGGAGGTCGTTCCGTATGACCGGAAGCGCAGATGGGGATCCATTGAAGAGTTTGGGACCTGTCATCACATCTCATTCAACCAGAGGGCAGTAGAGACGGAACACTTGCCTCAAAGGCTGCAAGAGCTGACTGCTGGAATCACGGTCACGTTCCTCAAAATAGAGGGACAATATCGCTGGTATCCAGTGGGTCTGATCAGAAAAGGAAGGGAGCAGGATGAAACCTTCTTGAGAAATGAACAGGCTTGGGAGAGGCTTCTCAAGATGGGGCGACCAGCCCCAAGAGATTGGACTGTCCTTGGGGTTCCCCGCCTTCTATGGTGAAGCAGACGATGGTGCAGGTGACACAGGGGACTGTCGCCCATTTCTACATGTTGGGGGCTCCGGCACTACCCGAAGCTGGGTTACTTACAGCCCAGTCACCTGGGAATCGGGCTCCAGGAAGCAGGGGGAGGCAGTCCCCACAGCCTCCCGAGGAAGGAGAATAAGCGGACACCCAAAGAAGATATACTGTATTACCCTCCTTATAATTTTATCCTGGCTTTGTGCAAAGCTTTTATGAGTGTACGAGTACAGCAACTTTGAATGAGACCCGCCAGTTGTTGCCTTTCAGGAGTCTATGGATGACTAGATGACCCTCCTTATAATTTTTTCCTGGCTTTGCACTTTGAGTGTAGGAGTACATAAACTACACTTTCAAAAGATTTACGTTCAAATTTTTTTCTGGATTCAAGTAGTCATCCATACAGTTTAACATGCTTTGTGTAAAATTACGGTGGTTTAAAATTTTTAAAAAACGCTTGGCCTGGTACAGTTCACAAAATATTTTTGTTCAAAAATTTACCATTGTTATATATACTGTAGAACCTGAATTGTGTGAAATTTTGTTGGCTTGAAATAAAATCCAAAATTGGCCTGCTACTGTTGTACAAATTTGGTTTTTCAAAAATTGACTATTGCCATATATACTGTACAACTTGCTTTGTATGAAATTTCGTTGGTTTGAAATAAAAACAAAAATTGGCCTGTAGCAGGTGTACAAAATTGGTCCCTTGGTTCTTGGTCCACAGCCGCCACTATTTATCCCGCTGTTTCGTCCCTGCCTTGTACCAGCACGTGTCCAGCAACATGACCCATGCCCTTACCAACATGGTTACTGGGATTGTCCACTTAACAACCCACACGTGGACAAGCGTTTGTGGTCAGGGACTCTACATTTCCGTGATGGCACACTGGGTGAACATTGTGGAGGCCGGAGCAGAGTCGCACCCTGGCACGGCACATGTGCTACCGACACTGGCCCTACTTCTATCAGGGTTTCCTCCACCTCCACCACCAGTTCCTGCACCCCATCCTCCATCGCCAATGTGCTATCTCACGGCATGTCGTCCACATCAGTCAGAATCAGGAAACTCTGCAGCATTGCCTCAGTGAAGCGGCAACAGGCTCTGCTGAAGCTAATTTATCTAGGAGACAAACCGCACATCGGGGAAGTGTTATTGAAAGGAATAACAGATCAGATAGATCTGTGGTTCTCGCCGCTGAACCTCCAACCAGGCATGGTTGTGTGTGATAATGGTCGTAACCTGGGGCGGCTGTGAAGCTTGGCAAGCTCAAAGACATACCATGCCCAAATGCTAAATCTGGTAGTTCAACAGTTTCTAAAAACCTACCAAGATTTGCCAAAGCTTTTGATCAAGATACGCCGCATCAGCGCCCATTTCCGTAAGTCAGCTACAGCTGATGACATTCTGCAATGCTGCAGCAGCGCATACTAGTGCCCGCTCACCAAATGGTGTGCGACGTCACCACGCACAGGAACTCCATACTGCACATGCTGGCAAGGCTTAATGAGCAGCAGCACATTTGTGCGATTTTCCAAGACTTTGTGGACTTCACAAAGACAGTGAGCAGCGATGACGCACACCGATCCAGCTTCTGTGCCTACTTAAACAGTCACTGCTGACAATTAAACATGAAGCTCTGCATGCGGACCAGGTGGAAATGGAGGACATGCGACAGGGAGATACTACCCAGCCCAGCCTCATCTCATCTGCTTAGCGTGGATTGGGTAACAATGGGGAGGTGAAGGCTGAAGAAGAGGAGGAGGAAAAACAGATGGCTAATAGCAGAAGAGTCTATATGCTCTCCTATGTGGATGGGCTGAGGAGATGAACGAGGAGGAAGAGATTGAGGAGGAGGAGGAGATGGAGAATAGTCATCATGGTGGAGACAGGGAAGCATTGGCTGCAGGGACCTTGGCACATATGGCCAACTTTATGTACCGCTGCCTTTCCCGTGACCGTCGTGTTACATTCATCTTGGCCAAAAAAAAAGAGTACTGGTTGTTCACCCTGCTAGACCCAAGCTACAAGGAGAACCTCGCGTTTCTCCCTCCTGAGGCGGAGAGGTCTACTAAAATGGTGCCAAACCAGAAGGTCATTGTGGAAAATATGTTGAAAAAATTCCCATCAGACAACGCTAGCGGCAGGGGGTAAGCTTCCTTGCCCAACCAAAGAGGAGAGACGTGGGAGACACCAGGTATAGCAGAGGCATGGGTACACCGTGAAAGGCATGGGTACACTGTCAAAGGCCTGGGCCAATTTCATGACACCCTTCCCAGCGTCCAGGGCTGATGACCGGGTATTTGGAGGTGAAAGTTTTTAAAGATGGTCAAGCACTACTAGTCTGATAAAACCAGTGTACTCGCCAATTCCTCTGCGACCTTCAGTGATTGGGTCTCAAAGCTGGACACCTGGCATGAGCTGTCCCTCTATGCCTTGGAGGTGTCGGGCTGCCCTGACACTAGTGTCTTGTCTGGGCGGGTTTTTAGTGCCACCGGGAGTTGGAGGGGGGGGGGTCATAACAGACAGGTGCTTTCACCTATCAACAGGCATTTTTTTCATGTTTTCCTCGCAATTTAATTTTTTTTCCTGCTTCCAGTACATTGAATGTTAAAATCAATGATCTCTTTCAAAACTACAACTTGTTGTGCAAAAAAAAAAAGAGTCCTCACATGGCTATGTCACCAGAAAAATAGAGTAATGTCTCTTGGAAGATGGGGAGGAGAGTGCAAAAAAAATGGCTAAGGAGGGAAGGGGCTAAGCTGAACTTTCATTAGCATTACTCATTATTGACTTTAGAAATCAGAAAAGTTGATTTTCAGCAATCTATTACTAAACAAATATGATATCATAGTTACTTGCAGATTTGCTGTCAGGAGCATAGTTTTTATGTTGTGGCTGGTGTTTTTTTTTTTTTATAAAAAAAAAAAAATCATCATAAATGTATAGACAGAATGTATCACTTTTATTAATCAAGCTGCGGGATCCTCCAGCAATGTAGTTATTATCAATCCATAAGTGCACACATTTTTTCGCTTTGATCATCGTATACAAATATTACATGGCCAGAAACTGCATGTTTCTAAGATGTACAGTGCTATCAGTCAGAGATACAGCTCGCTGTTCATGATCTGTTGACGGGAAGAAAGATGTGGCAGTTAATTATACATTTTCTTGTTACGCTTTGCTAAAATGTCTGCTTCTGAAGCTTGTATTAAGTGGAAAAACGAGGAAGATGTGTGAAATCCTCTAACATATTCCATTTTCTAATTAGCAATCGCTGCTGATTTTACTGACATACCAACTGTAAGACACAAGTTCAGAAATCAGACATTTCCAGAATCAATTATCCTTGTATTTACATTCACTTCTAGATAAACTGCAATGCACAGTGACAAACCTCGCCAGAGCAGACGGCAACAGCAAGGCAATGTTACTGCAGATCATTGACCATTTAGGCTAGTGCTTTCCAAAGTACCAACCAGTTTTAGGTTTTCCTTGGTATTAACATGGGATTTCTCTATCTTCTAATATACCCCACAGTTCAAAAAACATACACTGCTCAAAAAAATAAAGGGAACACTTAAACAACAGAATATAACTCCAAGTAAATCAAACTTCTGTGAAATCAAACTGTCCACTTAGGAAGAAACACTGATTGACAATCAATTTCACATGCTGTTGTGCAAATGGAATAGACAATAGATGGAAATTATTGGCAATTATCAAGACACACTCAATAAAGGTGTGGTTCTGCAAGTGGGGACCGCAGACCACATCTCAGTACCAATGCTTTCTGGCTGTTTTGGTCACTTTTGAATGTTGGCTGTGCTTTCAAACTCGTGGTAGCATGAGACGGACTCTACAACCCACAGAAGTTGCTCAGGTAGTGCAGCTCATCCAGGATGTCACATCAATGCGAGCTGTGGCAAGAAGGTTTGCTGTGTCTGTCAGCGTAGTGTCCAAAGGCTGGAGACGCTACCAGGAGACAGGCCAGTACACCAGGAGGCGTCCACAGATGGGGGGTTATGCTCACAGCCAAACACCATGCAGGATGCTTGGCATTTGCCACAGAACACCAGAATTAGCAAAGTCACCACTGGCGCCCTGTGCTCTTCACAGATGAAAGCAGGTTCACACTGAGCACATGTGACAGACGTGACCGAGTCTGGAGACGCCATGGAGAGCGATCTGCTGCCTGCAACATCCTTCAGCATGACAGGTTTGGCAGAGGGTCAGTAATGGTGTGAGGTGGCATTTCTTTGGAGGGCCGCCCAGCCCTCCATGTGTTCGCCAGAGGTAGCCTGACTGCCATTACGTACCGAGATGAGATCTTCAGACCCCTTGTGAGACCATATGTTGGTGCAGTTGGCCCTGGGTTCCTCCTAATGCAGGACAATGTCAGACCTCATGTGGCTGGAGTGTCTCAGCAGTTCCTGCAAGATGAAGGCATTGAAGCTATGGACTCGCCCGGCCATTACCCAGACCTGAATCCGATTGAGCACATCTGGGACATCATGTCTCGCTCCATCCACCAATGTCATGTTGCACCACAGACTGTCCAGGAGTTGGTAGATGCTTTAGTCCAGGTCTAGGAGGAGATCCCACAGGAGACCATCCGCAACCTCATCAGGAGCATGCCCAGGCGTTGTAGGGAGGTCATACAGGCACGTGGAGGCCACACACAATACTGAGCCTCATTTTGATTTGTGTTAAGGAGATTACATCAAAGTTGGATCAGCCTGTAGTGTGTTTTTCCACTTTAATTTTGGGGGTGACTCCAAAACCAGGCCTCCATTGGTTTGCTGTGTGCCCAAACTGTAGCTTTTCCCTACATATGGAGTATTGACATACCCAGGGGAAATTGCATACATTGTATGGTGCAATTTCTTCTGTTACCTTTGTGAAATTGCAAAATATGGGGCTAAAAAACATTTGTGGGGAAAATTGATTTTATTTTCACGGCTCAACATTATAAACTTTTGTGAAGCACCTGGAGGTTCAAGGTGCTCAAAACGCATCTAGATAAGTTCCTTGAGGGGTCTAGTTTCCAGAATGGTGTCACTTGTGGAAGGTTTCCAATGTTTAGGCACATCAGGGTCTCTCCAAATGCAACATGGCGTCCGCTAATTATTCCAGCAAATTTTACATTCAATACGTCAAATGGTGCACCTTCCCTTCAGAGGGCCCAGACAGTAGCTTTTCCCCACATATGGTGTATCGGCATGCCCAGGAAAAACTGCACAACAATTTTTTGGGTCTATTTACTCCTTTTAAAGTTGTGAAAGTAAAAAATATTGGGTCTAAAGTAACATTTATGAAAAAAATAAAAGTTAAAATGTTTATTTTTTACTCCCACATTCCATTAATTCCTGTGAAGCCCCTGAAAGGTCAAACTTCTTGAATGTGGTTTTGAGCACCTTGAGGGGTGCAGTTTTTAGAATGGTGTCACTTTGGGGTATTTTCTGTCATATAGACCCCTCAAAGTCACTTCAAATATGATGTGGTCCCTAAAAAAAAATAATGGTTTTGTAACTTATGTTGGAAAAATGAGAAAGCGATTGTCAACTTTTAACCCTTATAACTTCCTAACAAAAAAAATGTTTAAAAAATTGTGCTGATGTAAAGTAAAGTAGACATGTGGGAAATGTTATTTATGATCCAATTTGTATGACATAATTTATGCCTTTAAATCAGAGTTTAGTTTGAAAATTGCAAAATTTTCACCAAACTTACTTTTTTTTTTTCACAAATAAATGCAAGTCATATCTAATAAATTTTGCCACTGTCATGAAGTATAATATGTCACGAAAAAACTCAGAAATAGTGGGATCCGTTGAAGTATTAGTTATTACCTTATAAAGTGACAATGGTCAAAATTGTAAAGTTTGACCTGGTTATGAGGGTTAAACAGGTTTGGTGGGGTAAAAGGGTTAAAGTAATAAAAACAAATTCTGAAATTTAAAATAGGTGTGTTGACATTTTCTCAGACCTGTGACTTTTTTAGGTTACCATCGATTGAGCTGCACGAGTGCTTGTTTTATGCAAGCAAATGTTTATTTGTGGAGACCATTTTGGGTACATAATACTTTGCCCAAAAATGCTATAAAAACAAAACCAACCACCAAAGATTAGGAATTCTGATTTTATTTTTTGCTCTTCACAGCATTTCATACAGGTTAAAATAATATTATATTTTGGTAGATCTGACTTATGGGTTTACAGGTCCAGTGATCTTGAATAAGTTCCTATTTTTAACGGGAGTGAAGACTGTGAGGTTGGCCTAGTCGCCTTCATTTCAGTAAGGGAAATTTGAATGCTGCAGCATACCAAGACATGGGCAATGATAGGTATCCAAATTCTTGGATAAAAATTGGGGAAAGTGCATTTGAAAGACTGAGCACCTTATGCACAAAGGAAGATCCATACAAGGGGTACAAAATCAAGATCTCTGATGAGAGTGGCGGACCATCTCTTTCAGGTCTCGGAATGCCATCTTCATTCCCTATCAGCCCCTCATATAAAGGGAAAATAAAATTCAAGGGCAGACTACTTAAGCCGCTATACCCTGAGACAGGGGGAATGGGAACTAAATCAGGACATTTTCTCCCAAATTGTCCAAAGATGGGGACCTCCAGTAGTGGACTTGTTTGCTACAAAGTTAAATTGGAAAACTCAGCTCTTCTGTTCCCTGGATCCCAAAGAAAAACCCCTGGCAGTAGACGCTCTCCAGATACCTTGGGGGTTCAGCCTAGCTTATGCCTTTCCCCCGTTAACCCTTCTTCCTATGGTTATCAGGAAGATCAGGGAGGACAAGGCGAGAGTTCTGCTGGTCGCACCCTTTTGGCCCAGGAGGCCCAGGCTCTCATGCCTCAGGAGCATGTCTGTGTCAGATCCTTGGGTTCTACCAGAAGTTCTGGAACTCCTCTTCCAGGGTCCAATAGTCCATCCTCAAGTGTCTGGTCTCCACTTGACAGTATGGAACTTGAAGCGGAGCTATTAAGAAAAAAGGGATTCTCCCAAGGCTTAGTGACAACCTTAATGCGTAGTCGTAAGCCTATTACAACCAGAATTTATGCGAGAACCTGGAAGAAGTTTTTATCTTTCCGGTTCCAGAGTCGGTGAAGAGGCTCCAATAAGTAAAATTCTAGAATTTCTGCAAAAAGGTCTTGACTTAGGGCTGGCCACTAGCACTCTGAAGGTTCAGGTGTCTGCCTTAAGCGCCTTTATATAGCTGTGATCTGGCGAGTAATTATTGGATTTCTCGTTTCATTAAAGCCGCCTTTGTCAAAAGCAAATTGGTACCCTGGGATCCAAATTTGTTTCTTAAAGCCTTAATAGGTCCACCCTTTGAGCCAATAGTTAGCCACTCTTAAGTCCCTCTCCCTTAAAACAGCGCTTCTGATAGCTTTAACAGGAGGGTTAGTGATATTCATGCCCTGTCTTCAGCCTTGCCCTTCACTCAGTTCTTGGATGATAAAATAATTCTTAAACCTAATCCCACCTATCTCCCTAAAGTAGCTACCCATTTTCACAGACTCCAAGAAGTAGTCCTACCCTCCTTTTGCCCTAATCCGGGTTACCGGAAAGAAGAAGAGTTTCATACACTAGACGTAAGGAGATGTGTAATTAGGTACCTCTTGGTCACCAGAGAGTTTAGAAAAGAAAGTTCGTTATTTATATCCTACCAAAGTGTTAGGAAAGGCTCTAAGGTCACAAAGTCCACCATAGCTAGATGGATCAGGGAGGCTATTTCCCTAGCTTATACATCCAGCGGTGAGGAAATACCACAAGAATTGAAGGATCACTCCACCCGGGCAGTGACGACCTCCTGGGTGGAGAAGACGGGTGTCTAGATAGAGACAGGGCTCAAGGGAAGGAGTGCTGGTTTGGAACAGAGACTTTGATGATATGGTCTGCGGGGTGTCATGTCGCGTTTGGAGAGCCCCTGATGTGCCTAAACAAGTGGAACCCCCACAAGTGACCCCATTTTGGACACTAGACCCCTCAAGGAATTTATCTAGACGTGTGGTGAGCACCTTGAACCCACAGGTGCTTCACAGAACTTTACAACGTAGATCTGTGAAAATAAAAAATAATTTTTCATCGGTCAACCATGACAGCACCACGAGAGAGAGGATCCGCCCACCAAGGACAGGAAGCCTACAGGCTTAAAAGGGGCGGCCCTCTCTTCTCGCCTCAGTTTTGGTTTCCTGTCCTTGATGGAGGGAACCTCTGACAGGCTTACCTGTGAAGATGTCCGGAAGAAGCGTGCTGTCGAGCTGTGCCCCTGTCTGGGATCAGCAGCTCCAGTACCATCCTGTGCCCTGGGCTGTAGGAGCTGCGCCCCTGTCTGGGGTGGCAGCTCCAGCCAGTTGGATCGTGATGACGGATGCTGCGCCCCTATCTGGGGACAGCAGCCCTAACTTAAGGTGGGCACAGCATTGGAGGGCTGCGCCCTTCTGGGGTTGGCAGCCCCAGACCTGCGCGCAGGACGCTGGGGGAGTGGCACCCCAGCCGGGGTAGGGCTGCCCCTAGCAGCAGGTGAACGCTAGCTGGAGCAGGCAGCTGGAGGGAGAAAGCGCCGATTACAGGAGCGGCGCCTCTATGACCAGCGCCGTAGGATGCGGCAGTGCTGCATGCTTCCGGTCTTTTACTAGGCTGGGGGCAGGGCCTGATGCCGGATGGTCATGTGACCAGACAGGAAGTCCGGTCCACATGCATGCAGACGCTGCGTGAGCACTGCATTCTCCCCTCCAACCAGCAGATGGCGATGTAATAAAAAAAAGGGAAATTAAAGGGAAGTAGATGCTCCTATTTAATCTTCCAGATATCGCTGCTCTAGGATTCCCAGCTACTTCAGAACTCTCTTGTTAATGGATTCTGAAGACAAGCAGCGGCTGCCACTTTCTCCCAGGAGACACGACCCCCCTCGAGTCACCAGCGATTCTCGGACTGCAGGTAGATGAACCCGGTCCCGCCATCGTGACTCACAAGACGAACAAATCTGCACCCCCTAGGGATGGTCACCCGGCTGAGAAAGGTCCTCCAACTAAACCGATACCGCCTATTTGAGCTCTGGGTAAATGATGGGTAAATGATCTTCGAGAAAGTTCACTTACGTAATAAGGTGTCCCTTCTTATCCATTTAGGGGAAGAAGTGTACCTCCAAAACCAAACAGAAGCAATGTGCGTTATGCGAGGCCCTATTGGCGGACTCCTATTCCAAAAGACTGTGCCAGCCCTGCATAAACCAAACTTTGGTGGATTAGACCCCTAATTTTGCCTCAGGCTTAAAAACCCTAGTTAAATCAGAGGTGAGCAAACTCCTCTCTAAAAAGTCTAAGCTAACCGTGAGGTCTCCCAAACTCCTGATTATTCCCTGTCATCAGCCGAGGAGGTGGACTCTGACGATTCATCTTCGTCTTCCTCATCCTCGGACAGTGGTTCAGGCCAGAACTGCTTTCCATTAAATGAAGTTGATGGGTTGGTTAAAGCGGTCCACTCAACCATGGGCATTACGGACCTCAGACCAGAGAAGTCAGTCCAAGATGTCATGTTCAGAGGACTGGGGCAGAGGAAGAGAAAATGTTTCCCATTTAATGATAAACTTCAGGGTCTAATCCATAGAAAGTGGCAAAAGCTGGAAAGAAAGGGTTCTCTCCCCCCATTCTTTAAAAGAAAGTACCCCTTTGAGCAATCGGCCTCCTCCTTCTGGGAGAAGGCTCCCAAACTAGACGCAGCCATAACTCAAGCTTCAAAAAACTCATCTCTCCCCTTTGATGATATGGGGGCCCTTAAAGATCCTCTGGACAGAAAAGCGGATGTATTTTTTCAAAGGCACCTGGGAGACAACAGCTGGGGCTTTAAAACCGGCAATTGCTGCAACTTGCACAGCTAGGTCTTTGATGGTATGGCTAGATCAGCTGGAATCGCATTTAGAAAACACATCCAGGAAAGAGATCTTGTCTCGTATCCCACTCATGCAGGGGGCAGCAGCCTTCCTGGCGGATGCTTCCGCGGCCTCCGTTAAGTTTGCTGCTAGATCGGCCGCCATGTCTAATGCAGCCCGCAGGGCTCTGTGGCTCAAATGTTGGCCGGGTGACATCCAGGCTAGAACTAGACTGTGCTATACCTTGCGAAGGGGAACATCTCTTCGATCCAGTCCTGGATGAAATCCTAGACAAGGCAAGCGATAGGAAGAAAGGTTTCCCTAGCCTGTCCATGCCTGCTTTTAAGCGGTCTTTTCGCAGGAGAAGATTTGTCCCTAAAAGGCCACAAAGGGACCAGGATAAATGGGAAGACCGTAAACCAAAAGGTAGAGGTCTAATGTTCAGTACGTCTTCTTCCACTCGGGAGCCCCGGAAATCGAGTCAATGACTCGTAGCCCAGGTAGGGGGGAGGCTGACAGACTTCTTACGTGCCTGGACAAAGATTTCATCCAGTAACTGGATCCTTAATCAGATAGGTTCGGGTCTGAGATTCCAGTTCCAAGCAGTTCCTCGTGGAAGGTTTATCTAGACCTCGGTCCGTTTCTCTATATCAGAACAACTCGCTCTTCAGGAAGAAGTACTGAACCTGGTTTAAAAAGCAGTCCTGGTGGAGGTCCCGGCGTCAGTAAGGGGGTTGGGATTTTACTCCCCTCTCTTTCTGGTCTCTAAGCCGGACGGTTCTTTCAGGTGTATTATAAATTTAAAAGCCCTGAATAAATTCCTGATAATCCCAACCTTCAAAATGGAATCGAATCTGTTACGGATCCGGGTGGTGGAACCTCTGTGCTGCGGTGCAAGAAGGGACCAGAGGGGCGTAACTAGGTATCAACTCGGTCTGACCAAGGTTGCACGGCGGCTAAAATAGACTCCGTGAACCATGGAAGGACTGAGCAGAGGGACCAGGTGCTACTCTGGGCCAGTCCTTGTATGAGAGCAGGTGACTCCCACGGGTCTGAAGGCAGGGACTGATCGGTACAGCAGATGAGCACGGCAGGCAGGATGACGGGTGATCCGGGTTGACGGACTGGCAGACAACACAGGTAACTGGCAGGAGCCTCCAGGTAGGCAGGCTAGTAGGCACGGCAGGTAACTGGTACGTTCTCCGGGTAGGCAGGCAAGCCTGGCCCATAGACAGACTGGCGGGTTTGGTCCGTAGGCAGACCGTCGGGCTGGAGAGTGTACTTGGCTGGCGGACTGGACTGGTAGTCAGGCTGGCGGGCTGGTAGTCAGGCTGGCGGGCTGGACTGGTAGTCAGGCTGGACCTGAGGGCTGAAGCAGAGTTAGTACACTGAGCTACAACCTTGCATGGGCACCTCCATTGTGGAGGAGGTGCCTTTAAGAAGGGAAGTCCTCCGGCCATTGGCCGGGGACTCCTTAGGACAGCGCGTGCGGCCCCTTTAAGAGGGAGGGAGCGAGCGCGCCCTAAGCACAGTGCCCGGGAAGCTGCACGCGCTGGCAGCAGCAGCAGGAGGAGAGCCGGAAGACGCCGGGAAGGGGGGACGGCGTCTCTGCCCCCTCTTTTTTAGGCCTGAAAAAAAAATTTTTAAGAAGAGGGGCGTGGATGTTCTCCCTGGGTTCCCAAGTTCTCTCCTCTGGGCCAAACCCCTTCCAATCCACCAGAAAAAAGGTTTTTCCTCTTACCCTCTTGGTGGCCAGAATGTTCTCTACCTCAAAGACGTCCTCAGCGGAGACCGGAGCTGGGGAGGTACCTGGATCGTCGGAAAAAGAATTAAGAACAACCGGTTTGAGGAGAGATACGTGGAAGGAGTTGGGAATGTGTAAGGTGGCCGGGAGTTTTAACTTGTAGGCCACAGGATTGATTTGCTTGAGGACTTCAAAAAGACCGATTAACCGTGGGCCCAACTTATAGGAGTATTTTGAGACGAACATGTTTGGAGGAGAGCCAAACAATGTCTCCCGGACGGAACTGACGTGGGTCCAGACGTCTCTTGTCGGCATGTCTCTTCATCCGCTCGGAGGATTGAAGAAGTGCGGATCTAGTATCCTCCCAAATGGTGGAAAATTCGCTGACCAAAGGACTCCGCGGCAGGATTGTCCACTGAAGCGGAGACGGGAAACGGAATCCGGGGATGTTGACCGTAGACCACAAAGAACTGGGACTTGGAAGAAGATTCGCTCTCATGGTTGTTATAGGAGAACTTGGCCCATGGTAGGAGCTCTACCCAATCGGTATGGTGAGCGTTGGCGAACTGCTGGAGGAAGCTGGTAAGGATCTGGTTGATACGTTCCACTTGGCCATTGGACTGAGGATGATAAGCAAAGGAGAAATCCAGGGAGACATCCAGCAGCTTACACGTAGCTCTCCAGAAGCGCGAAGTGAACTGGACCCCGAGATCAGACACAATGTGGAGAGGTAGGCCGTGGAGATGAAAGATGTGATAGATGAAGTCCTTAGCCAGCACAGATGCAGACGAAAGACCAGGCAGAGGGATAAAGTGGGCCATTTTAGAAAAGCGGTCAGCGACCACCCAAATGACAGTACAACCGGCAGAAACAGGGAGAGCAATAATAAAGTCCATAGCAATGTGTTGCCATGGGGCAGCAGGTACGGGAAGAGGCAGGAGATGGCCGGCTGGAAGATGTATGGGAACTTTATTGCGAGCACAGGATGAACAGGCCATGACTAAGTCTACAACATGCTTGCGCAGGGAAAGCCACCAGCAATGCCGGGTAATTAGCAGGAAGGTCTTCCTCTGGCCAGCATGGCCGGCTAGTTTAGATGAATGACCCCAGTGAAGAACCTTCTTACGATCCAGAACCGCTACAAACGTCTTACTGGGTGGAAGACGAGACAGGTCCAAGGGAGCCACATTCATCACTTTGGAGGGATCAATGATATGCATAGGCTCCTCCTCTTGATCAGAAGACAGAAAGGATCGGGACAAAGTCGGCTTTAACGTTCTTGTCCGCAGGACAGTAATGTAGGGTAAAGTTGAAACGGGCGAAGAACAAAGACCACCTGATGCGGATTGAGTCTTTGGGCATCTTGTAGATATGCCAGGTTTTTGTGGTCAGTGTAGATGACCACCGGGTGCAGAGCCCCCTCTAGTAGGTAACGCCACTCCTCCAGCGCCAATTTGATGGCTAGCAGTTCTCGGTCTCCTATGGAATAGTTGTGCTCGGAAAAGGAGAAAAGCTTGGAGAAGAAGCCGCAGGTTACCATTCTCCCGGAAGGAGATTTCTGGGTGAGCACCGCTCCGGCTCTGGAAGCATCAACCTCTAGAAAGAACTGTTTGTTGCAATCCGGATGGTGCAGCACCGGGGCAGAAGAGAAGGCTTGTTTTAAGGAGAGGAAGGCCTCCTCCGCTTCGGACGTCCATTCCTTAGGATTTGCTCCCTTATGGGTGAGAGCAGAGATAGGTGCAGTCCGGGAAGAGAAATGTGGGATGAAGAGGTGGTAATAGCTTGCGAAGCCCAGGAATTGCTGAATCACCTTCAGCCCCTCCGGTTGGGGCCACTTTAAGACGGCAGAGACCTTCTTGGGGTCCATCCATAGACCAGTCTTAGAGATAATATAGCCCAGGAACGGAAGAGAGGTCTGCTCGAAGAGGCATTTCTCAAATTTTGCGTATAGGTGATTCTGCCTGAGCCTAAGCAGGACCTGACGAACATCCCTCTGGTGTGTGGGAAGATCTGGAGAGAAGACCAAGATGTCGTCCAGGTACACCACCACGCATGAATATAAGAGGTCACGGAAGATGTCATTAACTAGTTCTTGGAAGACGGCTGGAGCATTACAGAGACCGAAGGGCATCACACGGTATTCATAGTGGCCGTCCCAGGTATTGAATGCCGTCTTCCAGTCATCTCCTTGGCGGATCCGGACCAAGTTATACGCCCCACGAAGATCGAGCTTGGTGAAGATCTTCGCGCCTTTAAGGAGGTCGAACAGCTCTGAGATGAGCGGCAGGGGGTATTTATTTTTGATAGTAATCTGGTTGAGTCCCCTATAATCGATACAGGGGCGTAGTGAACCGTCTTTATTTTTTACGAAGAATCCAGCTTCAGCTGGGGAGGTAGATTTCAGGATGAATCCCCTAGCCAGATTTTCTTCGATGTACTCCGACATGGCCCGGGTTTCGGCCAGCAACAAGGGGTAGATACGCCCACGGGCTGGAGTGGCACCGAGTATCAGGTCGATAGGGCAATCATATTGACTATGAGATAGCAGTGTCTCTGCTTCCTTCTTGTCGAAGACATCTGCATAGGACCAGTAAGGTGCCGGTAGACCAGGTAAATTAGCCGGAGTAGACGGAGGTCGAGCCGGGCGAACCGGAACCAGGCAGATCTCATGGCAATCTTGCCCCCAACGGAGCACCTCATCGGATCGCCAATTCAGAACGGGTTCATGTCTCTGTAGCCAGGGTAGAACTAGCAAAAGGGAGTGAGAGAGTCCGGATAGCACATGGAAGGAGATCCTCTCCGAGTGCAGCATTCCCACCTGAAGGGTTACAGGTAGTGTTGAGCGATACCTTCCGATATCAGGACATATCGTATCGGATTGGATCGGACCGATACTCAAAAAGTATCGGATATCGCCGATTCCGATACCGGAAACCAATGCAAGTCAATGGGACACTAATATCGGAATGAAAATAAACCCTTTCTTTCCTTGTAGGTTAATTCTACATGAAGTAAAACAACTAAGAATAATGTAGAATGTATTATGCGAAAAGCTGGCAATTCATCAGCGCATACACCGGTACCCGACAATTTATAACAGAAAGAATAGAGCTTCACACATAGATTAGATAGATAGAAACATGTCAGTCACATATATATGAAGTACAGTGACAGTGTTGCTTACTGTACTTGTCATTTAGTGTAAAGGATTTATTTAAAAAAATAATAGTGTTTTCATGCACCGTCTCTTTAAAAAAGCCGGCCGGCAATTCAGCAGCGGTACCCGACAATTTATAACTGTCAGACTAGAGCTTCACACATAGATTAGATAGATAGAAACATGTCAGTCACATATATATGAAGTACAGTGACAGTGTTGCTTACTGTACTTGTCATTTAGTGTAAAGGATTTATTTAAAAAAATAATAGTGTTTTCGTGCACCGTCTCTTTAAAAAAGCCGGCCGGCAATTCAGCATCTGTACCCGACAATTTAGAATAGAAGGAATAGAGAATCATACATAGATTAGATATGTTTCTATCTGTCAGTCACATATATATGAAGTACAGTGACAGTGCTGATTACTGTACTTGTCATTTAGTGTAAAAATAAAGGATTTATTTAAAAAAAAAATTGGCGTGGGGTTCCCCTTAATTTTAGTCTCTAGCAGAGGTTAAGCAGACAGCTGGGGCAGATGTTTGAAGTCTGGGAAGGGGGTAATACCCACGGAGCTTCCAAGGCTACTAATATGAGCCCCCAGCTGAATACCTAGCCTTTACTAGCTATTAAAATGGGGGACCCCTCCAAAAAAATGACGTTGGGTCCCCCCTAATTTAATAGCTAGCAAAGGCTAGGCAGACAGCTGGGGGCTGATATTAATAGCCCAGGAAGGGAGCCATGAATATTGGCCCCCTCCCAGGCTAGAAACACCAGCCGTCAGCCGCCCCAGAAATGGCGCATCCATAGGATGCGCCAATTCTGGCACTTAGCCTCGCTCTTCCCACTGCCCTGTAGCGGTGGCAGTGGGGTAATAGGGCTGGGGTTGATGTCAGCTTATAATGCCAGCTGACATCAAGCCCAGGTTAGTAATGGAGAGGCGTCTATAAGACACCCCCATTACTAACCCCATAGGCAAAGTTAAAAAAAAACACAAACACCCAGAATAAACTCCTTTAATTGAAATAAAGACACAATTCTTTATTGTTCTAAATTAAACTATACTTACCATCACGCCCATTCCAGCTGAAGCCAACGATCTCCTGCAATAAAAGTAAAATAATAAAGCAACCTCATCCTTACCTTTCCATGGTTCCCACGACAGCTTCAGCTCTGCTACATCGAGATGACAGGCTGGACCGCAGCAGAACGCTGCCATCCAGCCTGTCATCCCGCAGACACCGAGAAGCGCAGGCATGCTTGCGCTCCTCAGTGTCTCTCTGTGACGGCATCCAGATGAGCAGACAATGAACTCGGCTCACCTCATGCACGTCACTGACAGCGTGGGAGAATTCTCCTGCACTCAGCGCTTCAGCGTGAGAATTTTCCCACGCTGTCAGTGACGTGCATGAGGTGAGGTCATGTCCAATGAACTCAATTCACCTCATGCACGTCACTGACAGCGTGGGAGAATTCTCACGCTGAAGCGCTGAGTGGAGGAGAATTTTCCCACGCTGTCAGTGACGTGCATGAGGTGAGCTGAGTTCATTGGACATGACCTCGGCTCATCTTTATGCCGTCACAGAGAGACACTGAGGAGCGCAAGCATGCCTGCGCTTCTCAGTGTCTGCGGGATGACAGGCTGGATGGCAGCGTTCTGCTGCGGTCCAACCTGTCATCTCGATGCAGCACAGCTGAAGCTGTCGTGGGATCCATGGGAAGGTAAGGATGAGGTTGGTTTATTATTTTTCTTTTATTGCAGGAGATCGTTGGCTTCAGCTGGAATGGGCGTGATGGTAAGTATAGTTCAATTTAGAACAATAAAGAATTGTGTCTTTATTTCAATTAAAGGACTTTACTCTGGGTGTTTGTGTTTTTTTTTTAAATACTTTACTAGAAATTCATGGTGGTCATGTCTAATATTGGCGTGACCCTATGAATTTCGGGCTTAGGGCCAGCTGATAATGCCAAGCTGGCCCTAACCCCTTTATTACCCAGTGAGCCACCGCACCAGGGCCCTGGATGAGTTGGGTACAGCGCCAGAAGATGGCGCTTCTATGAACGCGCCATTTTCCGGGGCGGCTGCGGACTGCAATTTGCAGCGGGTGGGGCCCAGAAAGCTTGGGCCTCCCTGCGCTGCAGATTCCATCCCCCAGCTGCCTAGTTGTACCTGGCTGGACACAAAAATAGGGCGAAGCTCCACGTATTTTTTTTTTTTAATTATTTCATGAAATTCATGAAATAATTAAGAAAAAAAGGGCTTCCCTATATTGTTGCGTCCGGCCAGGTACAAATAGGCAGCTGGTGGTTGGGGGCAGCCCGTTCCTGCCTGCTGTACCTGGCTGGACACAAATATAGGGCGAAGCCCCACATCAATTTTTTTTTAATTATTTCATGAATTTCCTGAAATAATTTAAAAAAAAAAAACGTGGGGCTTCTCCCTATTTTTGTGTCCAGCCAGGTACAACTAGGCAGCTGGGGGATGGAATCTGCAGCGCAGGGAGACCCAAGCTTTCTGCCCCCCCCCCCCGCTGCAAATTGCAGTCCGCAGCCACCCGGGAAAATGGCGCGTTCATAGAAGCTGGATGCTGTACCTGGCTGGCATACAAAAATATGGCAAAGCCCACGTCAAAATTTTTGGGAAAAATTAATTAAAAAATAAATAATAATTTAGGGACTGCATCTTTATTAACTCCTCAAATGTCATTTAGTGTTAAAATAAAGGATTTATTTAAAAAAAAAATTGGCGTGGGATCCCCCATAATTTTAGTCTCTAGCGGAGGTTAAGCAGACGGCTGGGGCAGATGTTTGAAGCCTGGGAAGGGGGGTAATACCCACGGAGCTTCCCAGACTACTAATATCAGCCCCCAGCTGAATACCTAGCCTTTACGAGCTATTAAAATGGGGGACCCCCCAAAAAAATGACGTGGGGTCCCCCCTATTTTAATAGCTAGCAAAGGCTAGGCAGACAGCTGGGGGCTGATATTAATAGCCCAGGAAGGGTGCCATGAATATTGGCCCCCTCCCAGGCTAGAAACACCAGCCGTCAGCCGCCCCAGAAATGGCGCATCCATAGGATGCGCCAATTCTGGCACTTGGCCTCGCTCTTCCCACTGCCCTGGTGCGGTGGCAGGGGGTAATAGGGCTGGGGTTCATGTCAGCGCCAGCTGCCATGAAGCCCAGGTTAGTAATGATGGGCGTCTATAAGACACCCCCATTACTAACCTACAAAGTGTTAAAAAGAAAAAACACACTACACCCAGAAAAAAATAATTTGAAATAAAACACACCATTTTATTTAATTCTTAGTTTACTAAAAAAAAAAATAGTTACCTGTCCACATTCCTGCGCTGATCTCCCATGCACAGCTGTCACATCTGGAGATGGTGACAGCTGTGCATGGCTGCTGTAAGCTCACGCTGCCGGGAGGCCCTGACTGAGGTCACCGGAGTGCATTCAGGCAGCGCAGCTCTGGAGACCTCCTTTACGGCACTGCTGTACCGTGGGAATTTCTCACGATACAGCAGGGCTGTAAAGGAGCTGACCGGAGCAGCGCTGTCTGAACTCCAGCGAACCCGCTTATGCAGTGACGGGGCTGCTTTACGGCCCCATCATTCTAGCGGCGGCAGCGGTTCAGAGCGGTCACATTCTATGTGGCTGCTCTGAACTGGAGATCATCGTGGGACACTCGTGGACTACTACGGAGGGGTAAGGATAAGGTTGTGGTTTATTATTTTACATTTTATTACAGGAGATCGATGGCTTCGGGGAATTAGGTGTCTAGGTGAGTATAGGTGTCGTTTTTTTATTTTTTACTTTATTTTAGGTGGCGATCGGCGGGGACAGGTAATGTATGAACTAATTTATTGTAGGTAACCACTGGCCACCAATGACATGTATTTAAAATTTATTGGGGACACAGTAGGGCAATTTAAATAGCAGGATCAGGCTGATGGGAACTACTGCTCCCATCGAGCTGATCCTGCTGGCACGAGTGGACGGGGGACAGACATAGGCCGATCGTAGTAGTAGTGTCACATCGGCCTATGTCTGCCTGCACGCACACACCCGCACACATCGCACAGACACCGCGCACACCCGCAGACATCGCACAGACACCGCGCACACCCGCAGACACCGCGCATACCCGCAGACATCACACAGACACCCCGCACACACCAATCATGACGGGCTGATGGTCTGGGGGGTGTGGCTGACCTGTGCGACCGTGGGAAAGTTCATGTGAGTTCATGCAATGCAGTCAAGCATGAACTCACATGAACCCTCCGAGGGCACCGCGGCGACTTCAAATGAACAGCTGATCGGCGTCACCTGATACCTCAGCTGTTCATTTGAAATAACCGGCGGGAAAGCGCAGCACAGAACGGGAAAGCCGGCGGTGAAGTCTTTTCACTGCCGGCTTCCCCGCCCGGGTCCTTCGCTCCCCGCTCCTTGGTGCTGCGCTCCCCGCCCGGTCCTAACTTACGATCAGGATGGGAGGTGGCGAGGGGAGCGGAGGATCGGGGTGGGAGGCTGCGGGGAAGCAGTATGGGGCTGTGTGATTGTTTAAAAGCCGGCGGCTTTTTACCGCCCGCCGGCTTTTAAACGATCAGGAGAATTCTCCCACGCTGGGATGGCATTCTGATGACAGGCTGGATCTCAGCTGAGCGCTGCCACCCAGCTTGTCATCGTTCAGAGACACTGCAGAGCGCAGGCATTATAGGAACTTCCGATTCCGGTATTCGATATTGTAAAAGTATCGGAATTAAGTATCGGAATTCCGATACCGCGAATATCGGCCGATACCCGATATTTCAGTATCGGAATGCTCAACAATAGTTACAGGCTCTGTGACGAGCAAGATTGTCACCAGAAGGAGTCTTCCATCCACGGAAGCGACTGCCAATGGTTCAGCCAGAGGTTTGGTGGGAATCTGATACTTCTCTTCAAGGGACTGAGAAATGAGATTCCCAGCAGCTCCGGAATCCAGTTGGGCGATTTCAAAGAAGCGGTTCTCTTCACAGGAAATAGAAACGCTTAGAGTCAATAACGGAGAGGATTTACTGTTGCCTAGGACGACCTCTCCGAGCGGTCCTAGACACTGGAGTTTCCCGGCTTCACCGGACAGGAAAGGATCAGATACTCCTTACTACCACAGTAGAAACAGCTCCCCTCGGCTCGGCGTGTTTCTTGGCGAGACTTGACCATCTTGGTCTGGTCGATCTGCATGGGTTCGGGCGAGCGTGCCCGGGGAGTTGCTGGTTGGGAGGCAGGTTTCTGGAAAACAGGAGCAAGATGAGGAAATCTCTCCCGGGTAGTCTCCTTAGCTCGTTCCAGGGAACGGATGTCAATCCGGGTAGCTAGTGACAGCAGGTCATCCAGGGTGGTAGGAATGTCCCGGCCGGCTAGCTCGTCCTTGATCCATCCGGAAACACCCTCCCAGAAGGTGGACACCAGGGCCTCATTGTTCCAGGCAAGCTCAGAAGCGAGGGTACTGAACTGTAGTGTATGGCATACTGGCCCACGGTGAGACTCCCTTGGCGGAGACGGAGCAATGAGGAGGCAGTAGAAGTCCTTCGTCCGGGCTCATTGAAGACCTTCCAGAAGGCAGGGAGGAAAGCCGGAAGATCGGACACAAGGAGGATCCTCTCTCTCCCATAGAGGGTTTAACCATGCCAATGCTTCCCCGGTGAGGTGAGACATGATGAACGCCACCCTGGCCCGGTCGGAGGGAAACTAATGTGCCAGAAGCTCAAAGTGCAGCATGCACTAGTTTAGAAAACCCCGACATAAGACGGGGTCACACCCAAAACGAGGAGGCACAGAGAGCCGGGGTCCAGAGCTGGATGCCATGGCACTGGTAGGCAGAGGCGCCACCGGAGCGGGTGTCGTTTGGCTCGAGGCAGACACAGGTGGGAGTTGACAGACCGCAGGTAGGTCAGGATGGTTTCCTGTTGGGATCTCTGACAAGAAACCTCCTGGTACAGGTCAGCAAGCAAAGGAGCCTGGGGGCCACCGGGTTCCATGGCCCGTGCAAAATGTTACGGATCCGGGTGGTGGAACATCTGTGCTGCGGTGCAAGGAGGGACCAGAGGGGCGTAACTAGGTATCAACTCGGACTGACCTAGGTTGCATGGCAGCTCAATCGACTCCGTGAACCAGGGAAGGACCGAGCAGAGGGACCAGGTGCTACTCTGGGCCAGTCCTTGTATGAGAGCAGGTGACTCCCACGGGTCAGATGGCAGGGACTGATCGGTACAGCAGATGAGCACGGCAGGCAGGATGACGGGTGATCTGGGTAGACGGACTGGCAGACAACACAGGTAACTGGCAGGAGCCTCAAGGTAGGCAGGCTGGTAGGCACAGCAGGTAACTGGTACGTTCTCCGGGTAGGCAGGCAAGCCTGGCCCATAGACAGACTGGCGGGTTTGGTTCGTAAGCAGACCGTCAGGCTGGAGTGTACTTGGCTGGCGGACTGGACCGGTGGTCAGGCTGGCAGGCTGGACCTGAGGGCTGAAGCAGAGTTAGTACACTGAGCTACAACACTGAGCTACAACCTTGCATGGGCACCTCCACATTGGAGGAGGAGCCTTTTATAAGGGAAGTCCTCCAGCCATTGGCCGGGGACTCCTTAGGACGGCGGGTGTGGCCCCTTTAAGAGGGAGGGCGCACCCTAAGCACAGTGCCTCAGCAGCAGGAGAGCCGGAAAACGCCGGGCCAGGAGCGCTGCGGTAGGGGGGGGCGCGGGGGACGGTGTCTCTGCCTGTCAGGGGGCAGAGACGCCAATGCTACAAGGTCAACAATAAAATTGCTGTTTCCAGATTGTTATATGGCAGTTTTGGATTTGAAAGACTCCTATTACCATGTACCTATCCATTCAGATTACCAGAAATATCTAAGAGTGGCCATGGTTATAGATGGGGTCATCAAGCACTTTCAATATAGGGCCCTGCCGTTCGGTTTAGCCATAGCCCCCTGGGTATTTACCAAAATCCCTTATCTGGATGATTTCCTGATAGTTGGTAACTCAGCCCTTCAATGTCGTAAGCATCTAAAAAAAAGTGATCTCCATCTTAGAAAATCTGGGCTGGGTCCTCAATTTAAATAAATCTAGGTTAACGGCCACAAAAGTTCAGCAATTCTTAGGAGTTATGCTGGATTTAGATTCTCAGACATGTTACCTCCCTGAAGCCAAAAAAGTAAGGATCAGGGATCATGTAAGAAGGGCAGTGTCAAACTCTGTCATGTCCCCGAGAGCTGCGATGTCCCTGTTAGGTACCCTGACATCTTGCCTTCCCGGGGTCCTGTGGGCTCAATATCACTCCAGGGTTTTACAGTGTGACGTACAGCATAATGAAGTTATGTTGAAGGGGCGCTTGGAGATGGAGGTTTTCCTTGTCTCCCCGGTCAATTGAATCCTTACAGTGGTGGGATAATGAAGTTAACTTATTCAGAGGGGTCCGCTGGGTTTTTAGAACAACCCGAACAATAACTACCGATGCCAGTTCCAGTGGGCGGGGGGCCCATCTTGGAGCTATGGTAACCCAGGGGTCATGGTCTAATTCGGAAAAGAGTCTCTCCTCCAACGCTAAAGAGTTACTAGCGATAGACAGGGCAGTCAATTATTTTCTAGTTTTTCTTCAAAATCGTGACAAAAGGTTTTCTCTGATAATAAAATCGCAGTAGCTTACATGAACCATCAAGGCATGATTGTGCAAGTTTGGTGTGAAAGAACTTGACTGGCTACACAGAACCTTGACCTCAATTCAATTATTACAAATATGCTCAAACTAGAATGGAGACTGAGCCAGGCCTTCTCGTCATCAGTGCTTGACTTCACAAATGCTGTCCTGGAGAAAAGGGCAAAAGTTCCCGCAAACACCTAGCAGAAAGCCTTCTCAGAAGAGTGAAATCTGTTTGGCTTCAAAGAGGAGTGGGGTGGACTAACTTCAAGGATTTACAGTAGAATGAGATGCTATAAAAGATCCTGTATATGTGTAGGTATCCAAGTCCATAGTGTATATATATTGATATAAATGTATATCCAGTTACACTTTCAACCTTGGAAAAATAGAATTACTTACTGGTAATTCGGTTTGTAATAACCCACCATGACCGCACACAGGAGGATGTAGCCCCACCCTAATACGGACAGGAAATTCGAAGAGGTTTAAATAGCCCCTCCCACATCCTCCCTCCAGTGTTATTACAAAGGACCACAAGAGTATAGATGCTTCAAATTAATTTTTATTTCTACTGAGCCGGCTGTCGTAGAAACAATAAGTGAGGGGGAGGGAATTACCCGTGCTATCGTGGTGGGTCATTAGAAACTGAATTACCGGGAAGTCTAATTCTATTTTCTCTAAACCCCTCCACGATAGCACACAGGAGGTATACCAAAGATATACTAGGGAGGGATAATAGTCTGAAGGACCTTCCTTCCGAAGGCTAAATCTCCAACAGACATTGGGTCTACTCTGTAGTGTTTGGAGAAAGTATGAATGGAGGACCACGTAGCAGCTCTGCAAATCTGCTCGATGGATGAGCTGGCTTTTTCAGCCCTGGAGACATATCGCCCTTGCAGAATGGGCCTTGAGCCTTGCTGGAGGGGGTAGATCCTGGAACTGGTAAGCCTCTGTAATTGCCCTCTAAATCCAGTTGGCTATTGTGGATTTTGCAGCCTTCTTTCCTCTGTACCTTGTGTATGGACAAATAGGTTCTTGTCTTTCCTTTCTTCTTTTGTTTCCTGAAGATAGTGCAGTACTATTCTCCGAACATCTAGAATGTGGAATGCCATTTCTTTCTTGTCTTTTGGGTTGTCACAAAATGATGGAAGAATTATCACCTGAGATCTGTGGAAATTTGAGACCACCTTAGGTAGAAATGAAGGGTCAAGGTGGAAAATTAGACGATCTTCCAGGATTCTCAGGTAGGGTTCGTTGACCGAAAGGGCCTGTAGTTCACACACTCTTCTGGCTGTAGTTATTGGCACCAGGAAAGCAGTTTTCCAGGTCAGCCTGTCCAGTCTTAAAGCCGATAAGGACTCAAAGGGTGGAAGGGTTAACCCCTTCAGAACAATGTTAAGGTCCCGGGGGGAACCAAGTCTGTTACTCTAGGGTGGATGCGGGTGGCTGCTGTCATAAATCTTCTCACCCACTGATGTTCAGCTAGTCTTTGATCAAAGTATGAGCTTAACGCTGCTACCTGGACCTTAAAAGTACTAGGGCTGAGACCTTTGTCCAGACCTTCTTGTAGAAAATCTAGAATCTGTGCCACATCAGCCCTATGAGGGTCTGGGTGAGTGGGTGCACACCACCTTAAGAAGGTTTTCCAGATCTTATGGTAAATGGTGTTCGTTACAGGTTTCCTGCTCTTCTCGAGAGTTTTGATGACTTTCTCTGAGAGGCGTCTTGTTTTTAATATTAGGAATTCAGAAGCCAGGCAGCTAGGTGTAGTCTCTCGGGATCCGGATGGTGAATTGGTCCCTGGAGAAGGAGATCTTTGATGGGAGGAAGGATTAGAGGGTTCTCCACACAGACTGTTACGAACCAACTTCTTTTTGGCCAGAGAGGGGCCACTAGGATTACTCTGGTCCCTTTGGTCCTTATCTTTTGTAAGGTTTTTGAAAGGATAGGCAGTGGGGAAAGGCATACGCTAGTTGGAATTCCCATTGGTGAGCGAATGCGTCCACGCCCAAGCAAGGGCCGTTTGGATCCAGGGAGAAATATTGAGGTACCTTCGCGTTATGGTGTCCGGCAAAGAGATCTACCCCTCTGGATAGCCCCATCTCTCGACTAACATCTGGAAGACGTCTGGGTTTAGGCTCCACTCTCCTGGATGAAGCTATGTTCTGCTTAAGAAATTGGCCTGGACATTGACTGAACCTTTGATATGAAGAGCCGACAGGGATAGAAGATGTTCTTCGGCCCAGGAAAATATTCTCGCAGAGATTGCTTTTAAAGCTTTCGTATATTGTGCCCCCTTGATGACCAAGGTGGGCTACTGTGGTGATATTGTCTGAAAATATCTGTATGCGAGTTTTCTGGACCAGAGGCTCTGCTGCTCTGAGGACTTCCTCTACAGCTTTTAATTCTCTGAAATTTGATGAGCGCTGGCTCACCTCTTTGGTCCATATACCCTGGAATAGCTCTTGGGGAGACCATGGCTCCCCATCCCTTCCTGCTGGCATCCACTTTTATGGTTACTAGTGGATTCTGGATCCATGGTACTCCTCTGTTCAGATTTTTCACGCTCAGCCACCAAAATAGAGAGGTCTTTACCTGTGGTGGTATAGGGATTTTCCTGTTCAGAGACCGTGGAGATCCGTCCCAATTCGTAAGGATGTGGGTCTGTAATGCCCGGGTACGCGCCTGAGCCCAGGCAACCATGTGGATACAGGATGTCATAGACCCGAGGACCGACATGGCATCTCTCAATGATACTGATCTCCTGCTTCTTAGGACATTGATTTTTGCTTTTAGCATGACCTGTTTTTGTTTGGGCAGAAATGACATCTGGCTGTGGGAATCCAATAGTACTCCTAGAAATGTTTTTGTCATGGAGGGTACCATATCCGATTTTTTGTGGTTCACTAACCAGCCGAGAGACGATAGGATCTGAGTGGTCAACTGTATATGTTCTTGGAGTACTGGTACTGAGGGCCCGATTAATAACAGGTCGTCGAAGTATGGTACTATTGAAATTTTCTGACCCCCAAATATAAGTCCTGACTTCTGACATGACCTTTGTAAATATTTGCGGGGCTGGTGATATCCTGAATGGTAGAACACTGAACTGGTAGTGGACTATTTGTTCCCCTTGAGTCACTGCGCATCTTAGGAACCTCCTGTGAAGTGGATGTATGGGGATGTGGTAATATGCATCTTGGAGATAGATTGTGGCCAAGACATGGTCCTGTCCTATCAGGGGGACCGTCGACCTGATGGATTCAATCTTGAATCGTTGGTAGTGGATTATACTGATTCAGTGGCCTTAGATTGATTATCACTCGGTGTGAGCCATTTGTTTTTTTTTATTAGGAAGAGTCTGGAATAAAGTCCTGTGCCTATCTCCCTTGTAGGAACCAGGGATATCACCCCTGAGGACAATAAGTCTGTAAGACCGGATATCAGGGTGGCCTGCAGACTCTGAGAAGAGAGCTGTGTTAACTTTATTCTTTGTGGAGGATAGGAAGAGAAATGTATTTTTACTCCAAACTCGACTACCCTCAGGACCTACGGGTCTGCGCAGATTTCTTTCCACTGATCGAGAAAATTCGAGATGCGGCCCCCGACTGTCCTGACGTTGATTTTGGGAGAGAAAAAGATTCTTGCCTCCTCTACCTTTTGGGTAGCTCCATCGTCCTGTTTTCCCTTTACCCCTATATTGAGGGGTCTGTTCTTGGGAGCGACGAAAAGGCCTTTTCCTTACATTTCTAGGTTCCAGGAGGGCCTTCTTGTCTGAGGCCTTCTCTAGATCATCTAGTGCTGGCCCGAACATGTATTTCCCTTTAAAGGGGGTGGAACACAATTTAATTTTTGATGCCACATCGCCGCTCCAGGATTTCAACCATAGGGCCCTTCTTACAGAGTTTGATAACCCAGATGCTCTTGCCGCCACTCTCACTGATTCTGCAGAAGCATCTGCTAAAACCCTGTAGCTTTCTGTAGAAGTGGTAGGGATGCTAAGAGGTCTCCTCTGGGGGTGCCCGAAACTAGGTGTTCCTCCAGTTGATCTGGCCAACGAGCCATTGATCGAGCTACGCCCGTAGAGACTGCGTTGGTGTTTAATAGTGCTGCCGAGGTCTCCAAGGATTTTGAGTAGTCCCTCCATTTGGCGTTCCAAGGGGTCTTTTAATTGAAAGGAATCTTCAAAAGGGGAGTGTGGTTTTCTTTGCCACTCGTGCAATCTGGATATCCACTCTTGGGACTTCAGACCAGCATTCTGTAGTCTGGTGGATTACAATCTATCCTTTAACTCCGTAGGGGTATTAAACCTCTTTTCTGGAGATTCCCACTCCTCTAAGACTAAGTCCCTAATACTCTGGTGTATAGGGAACACTAATTTTTTTATGGAACGTAGTCCCCCAAACATCTGATCCTGTAATGTCTGGGGAACTTTTTCTTCCTCGACCTCCATAGTTCTCCTTACTGCCATGAGGACTTCCTCCAAGCTATCGAATGGAAAGTAATATCTCTCTCGCTAGGAGTTATCAGGAGTTGGACTCAGTTCACCTTCCTCTGGAAGATCTTCCGAGATATTCATCTCCTCTTGAAAGTCTTCCTCCCCTCCCTCTGCCGGGCTGATCTTCCTCTTTTTGCCTGCTGAGGGAGTAGATGTAGTATCCTGACTAGGTGAGGGTGTAGGGAGAGTGACTGAGAGTAAGGAGGATTTGATCGCTTGACGTACAATCCTTTATTTCTTCCGTTAAGGAAGGTTATTCCTGCCTGATAATCTTCTCCGTACAGTCCTTGCATAGGGGCTTTCTATGGGAGGATGATAGCTTTTTTGTACAGATGGGACATCTGCGTGACGGTTTAGCTTTGTCTCCAGCTGCAGGTTCCATGTCTCCCTACAAGAGAGGGGAGAAGGGAAAGGGAGCGATAATCACTATTACCTGCATCTGGGAGATGGACTACCAGTGCCACACTTACTGGGACCGGACCGGCGCTGGGCTCAACAGATGCAGAGTCAGAAGCTTCAACAGACATGGTTTTGTCCTACCTGCAGATGTCTTCCTGTCCAGGGCTCCGGCTCCTTCATGGGTGACTGGACCAGCGCCTCCCTCTGTTAGAGGGCTCCTCCCCCAGTGTCCAGGTGAAGACATGTGATCACCAGCGGCTACACCGCTCTTTTCCCAGTTAGTGTTTGCTGCGGTCCACAAAACCGCCGGAAGGGACGTCATCATCCACCGCCCGGCGTCAGACGTCACTTCCGGCGCCACGGCGTGCGCTCCTCATCCTGGAGACCGGCATTGCCTGCGCATCCAGCGGGAGAGGAGGAGGAGATGGACCAGAGAGCTCAAAGAGGCCTCTGGCCGGAAGATCCTGCAGACCTTGCCCGAGAGCGTGGACTGGAGGAGGGGGTCCCGAATCCGGAGGAGACTGGAGCAGCGTATGTGAGGAGGAGAGGTAAATCGCTTGATCCCCCGCTAATAGCTTTCTCCCAGTGCCTGTCGCCGGCCCAGCACACCGGGGATGACCTCTTCATCCCTGATAGGGACAGGAAATAAACAAACACTGGAGGGAGGATGTGGGAAGGGCTATTTAAACTTCTTCGTATTTCCTGTCCCTATTAAGGTGGGGCTACATCCTCCTGTGTGCTGTTGTGGGGGGCTATTAGAGAAAAGATTTTTATTTACTCTGGAACCCTACTCCCCTTACCATCAAAAAAAGAAGCTTGTTGAATGGGAGAACTAGACAGTAAGATCTTCTGTTAGGAGTTTAAAATACTGTTTTATCCAAATTATGATTGCGCATTCAACCAAGCTAGAGAACATAAAAAAGGGGCCTTTTATACATTTTCATTCACCGAACCACTTTAGATTTTTTTAACCAAATTACATTTTAAAGAAAACATGGCTGTACCCAAATCATAGGTCAAAATAGCCAAACTCTAGGGACTTCGCTCTGACAAACATACCACTTTAAAACACTCCTGAACTCTAATATAATACTGTGGGATAGAGTTTAGCCATAAAGCTACATTTCCTTCATCCAATTACGTATTTATTTATATAGCACCATTGATTCCATGGTGCTGTACATAAGGGGTTACATTCAAAATACAGATATCACTTACCTTAAAAATGAAATGATAAAACTCTGCTTGCCTACAGCCACCACTAGCGGAAGCTCATTGCAAATGATGTATACAGTGAATATTGATCATAAAAAGCTGTAGAAATCCCTATATAGTGACAACTGAGATTTGGTGTATTACCACCAGACCCGTAGCAGCTGCATGATCCGCCTCTTTGGCCAGTACAGCAATAAATCAATCACTTGTGGCACTGCGCACTCTACTAAATACCCAAATTCTGTTTGTAACCCTTAACAAGAAGAACCATGTCCACACACAGTCATCAGTTTAGCAATTTATTTATATACAAGTTACTGTTGCCGTGAACACAAACCGTTTTAAAATAAAGCGACTTGATTTTTTCCCCCTAATACATTAGGTTTCCGTAGGAATTTATGAGCAGCTGATATAGGACATACCACATTTTCTATCCTAAAACAAAAAAACAATTCAACGTGGAATAGTAGTGTTAGTACATATAACCATCGGATAGCACAAATTCCCTGGATGAAACAGACTACAAATAAATAGATGTGAACGGTTAAAACAAATCAAACACACTTAATATTGTCTTAACCCTTCATTAAATATTAAAAAAGGAACACAAATTGTACTTTCTAGGTAATCCAGGTGTCTCTGGTTAAGCACAATTATTTCTATGAACTGTGATTTGCAAATTATACACAAAAATGCTCTAAAGAAAGCAAAAAAAAAAAAAGAAAGAATTAAAATGGTTATAGTTCGCAAAAAAATAGGAAGAAAATTGTATTTATTGCAGGAGCAGATCTCCTGAACAACAGACGGGGCTAACCTCAGTCTGTTCTCTGAGCACATATCCTGAGAAGTCTCAACTGTATGTAGTGTCTCAAACCCGACACCTCTTTGGTACAGGGCAGAGTTTAGAAATGTCATCTTATTTCAAAGCATAAGCATCCATCGGTTTTCTCAGCATTTCTCCATGCATAATACAGAGATGTACAATAGGGATTAACCTGCAATGTATGAAAATCAAGTGACGCTTCAACATGTCAAGCACACAATAAGGGGATATAAACCAGCACAACTTGTGAAGCTGGTCTCCAAGGGTTAAATCCTTTGCTGCCTATGTGGGCATACATTTTTGGGACTATACCCCACAAAGACCTTTTTATAGCATTCAGGGATGGATACACTAATATCCTAGGAGGCAATTGTAGGACCCAACCATATTAACTGTGGAATGTTTATATACAAAATGGATCAAATTTACCATCATAATATATAGACTGTGAAACGTAATCTAAGAGTGATGAAAACAAGCCATTGCATTCACATGTACAGAAGCGAATTGCAAGTCACTTTTTGCATCCATAGATCATGGCAACACAAACACTTATAATGCACAGACAACACAGACGACAATCTTTGCCATTTATACACATGAAGCCTTAGCTTTGTAATTGGGTAGAACACATTATTCGACATATTACTAAATCAAGTCTTCGTCTTCATTTGAAGTGCTACTGTGAAGTACCATACTGGAACGTCAATGTTTAACAGCCCGCTGCTTTAGTCAGTTACAGCAATAAAAAGTCTATATTCCTCAAATGAGATGAGTTGTAGAACGACTGAAGGTATGGTACTTCCGTTCAAACAGGTTCACCATCGATGGAGAAGGCACATGCTGTACGGGTAAAGAAAATACATGAGCATAACACTACCAGAATGGATAACGTGTAATGAATGTGCCTTTATAACAGATCCTTCACCATATTTCACATTACAAGCTGCATACATAAATAGCTCCCTTACATCGGATGATTCTGGTGTACTTAGATTTTTTATTTTATGTCAGAATGGCTTTATAATCCATTATGAACGTTTGAAGCCATTTTCCACCCACCTGGCCTGATTGACAGCTCCTCAGTGTCCTTCCTCCCCCTACTGAGATCTCACACTGCTCAGCACACGCTGCAGCTGTCAGGCTGGGCGGAGATTGAATATAGTTGAACTTATGAGCCATTTCATTCTCTGACTGTACTCCTAAAATGTTCATCTTAATATTAGGCGTATAGAGACCTTCTTAATTCAACTTTCAGAGTCAGTAATTCGATCTTAGATCTGAGGAGGCCGGTTTATTTTGTTACATATGCAGTTTGCATAGTGAAATCTGATAAGAGATCCACTTTAAAAAAGGCATTAGAAAGACATTCTAGAGAATGAGAAGTGAAACCAAACCGTCCCAATTTGTGCATCAGTGACAAGGTGGAGACTTTGCTTTCTTTCCAAGTTTTTATTCAAATAAAATTTTTCTTTGCATGTTACACAAATACAATTTTCTCTAAAACAACGTAATCAATACAGACTCCTGATACAAATCCTTGATTGCCAAGCCTACCGTTTTCTCTCAACTCCCCCATATACATTGTTTGGCTCGACCATTTTTCTGCTCTCCCCATAGAGAACTTGAATGTTGAGCTGTTAGTCTGAATAACATAGGATGACCGCACTTGGACCAATTTCAGAGAAAAAAAAAAAAAAAATACTCAGCTGCAATCATGCATGCTCTGATTCATGCTGCATGGGCAGCATAAATCAAATGACAGGTGTCCTTTAACATTAAGGGTTTCAGCAAAATAAGGACAGGTTTTGAAAACCTACTATAAAAGAGTGCAACATGCACATATAAAAGAACAATTTGTCAATCATCCCAAATTTGGAGTGCGTTTTGTTTTTTTAGGCATGGATTGTTTTAAAACCGTAAACTGAGGCCTATTCACCTCGCAGTACCCATCGGCAGATACTGAAGCAATGTGTGCTCTGTTAGAAAGTCAATAGTAGCGCTGCAACCTGTAATTGGTTGCAGTGGTCAGGTGATTAGAAAATTCCATCAGAAAAACATCCGATGAGAGCTTCTAGTCACCTGACCACAGCAGTTATCCTGGTGACTTCCGAACAAAGCCGTAAATCGCTTTTGGATCCAGCGTGCGCTCCAGACCTGTATCTGTAGGGGGGTGTGGAAAGAGGAGTATGCCTCAGTTTATCGTTTGAGATGTAAATATTTTTTTTCTAGGCATGAACAGATTTTAGTGTCAGACAACCTCTTTAGGGGCGTATTCCCACACCAATTTATTCATACATGGTTATAAAAAGCAGCTGTGTAAGCAGGACTAGGTTAGGGCAGGCTTTTAGTTGAACACCGTAAGGTTTTTACTCAATGGAAGCAAGCAGAAAAGTTAAAAAGGTAAGAAACGTATTAAAAAGTTGCTGAAAGGCCACAAATACACCATTAGTGATATGTAGCAAAGCCACAATAGATTGTATCTAGCTAAAATATTCTTTAAAATCCTTGGAAAGAAAGTCCAAAACAAAATTGTGCATAATGTGCCTAGAAGTTTCAATAGACGGCCATCACCAGTTCTCCGATGTGGTGACCAGTAGTGAAAATTGTAACATCACATCTATGAAGCTCACGCGAGTTTATGGTTCACAGCGAGGGCCCTGATCATTTGGTCCTGCATATTCTGTAGTTACAATTTGGGGAATATTATGCGTTTCCCCCAGCGGACTAGTTGTATAAAGCTGAGGGGTAGACTGGCTTGCTTCTCCTTTTAAAGAGCGAGACAAAGCACACAATATTCCATGGGACCTGGGACTCAGCGAGCTCCCATCAAGTGAGTTCGATCGATGAACAGTAGTGTGTTTAGCTGCTCCATTTATGTCGAATGTAGAGGAAGAGCGTGTCATCTATAAACAGGAATGAAGCGTACTTTAAGTCAGGAGGTATGATAGCTTTCTCTAATAAGACATGTCAAAAAGTTTAAGGATATGTTCTCACGATCAGGACCCGCTGCGGCCCGAAGCTGCAGAACTGCTGCCCTCATGAAAATGAGCGGACACGCATTTTTTTTCCCACATGCAGATTTTCCCCATTGATGAAAATCTGCAAAATCCACATGAGGATCCGCAAGAGAAATGGACATGCTGCGTGTCTGAAAGAGGCACCGCATGTCTGTTTCTGCTGATGACCTGCAGGTGCACAGAGACGCATAGCGGCCATGGGATTTCTAGAAATCTCATCCACTATGCTGCAACATCTGGCCGCTGCAGTTTTGATGCTGCATAAATATGCAGCGTCAAAACCGCAGTGAATCCTGAACGTGGGCAGGCACCCTTAATTGTTCTACGGTGGTATGCAAAGTGGCATCTTCTTCACTTCCCAGCAGCCAGTAAACCCCCTTTATAGGAGGAGGCAGCAAACGTTTGCCCCCAAAAATTTGTTTAGTAGCAAACACTAGAAAGGAAGACACATTCAATGAGAATCTTCAGTTGCATGTTTCAGTTGAGAGGGGAAAGGACACAAAATGTCGGACACATATTGGACTGGCTCAGTATATAGCAATTACATCACTCCAGAAAGAACAAGACCACTCAGCAATCGTAGAGGAAAAAAACCATACCAATAGGGGAAAGAAAAACCCCTACTACGTCATCTGTCAGATGACTGTCAGAAAAGATGCAAGCTCCAATATGGAACCTGCATCAAAGACTGATAACCGCTGATCGAGGGGTCACTTCCACTCCTACCCCACCCCCCCAAAAAAAAGCATATTTGGCATCACTGCTTCTGTAAGTCTATGAAAATATAAAAAGTTAATCTAGTGCAGTGGCTTGCATAAGTATTCACCCACCTTGGCATTTTTTGTGTTTTGCAACCTCACAACCTGGAATTTCATTTTTTTTTTTTTTCAAGTGTTTGCACCAGTTCATGTAAAGAACCTGCCTACAACTGTGAACATTTGGTTTTCTTTTTATTGTGAAGCAAACAACAAATAGAATAAAATAACTAAAAACTTCATTGTGCATAACTATTAACCCCCTAGTACTTTATCCAGCTTCCTTTGTGGCAATTACAGCTACAAGTCACTTTGGATAAGTCTCTATGAGCCTTACACATATTGCCACTGAGATTTTTGCCCATTCCTCAAGGCAAAACTGTTCCAGCTTCAAGTTAGATGGTTTCCCCTAGTGAACAGCAATATGCAAGTCTGACCACAGATTCTCAATTGGATTAAGATCTGGGCTTTGACTAGACCACTCCAAAACATTTACATATTTCCCTTTAAACCACTCGAGTGTTGCTTTAGCAGTATGCTTTGGGTTATTGTCTTGTTGGAAGGTGAACCTCCGTCCCAGTCTCAAATCACTGACAGACTGAAACAGGTTTTGCTCAAGAATATCCTTGTATTTCGCACCATCCATCTTCCCATCGACTCAGACCTGTCACGGTTGAGTCAGAGGTGACAGTCGCCCTGCAGTGGTTTGCAGGAGATCTCCACGTTTGCAATGCAGACAGCTGCCTAGATAGGAGGCTGTGTTTACGACCCAGCGACTACCTCCCTTTAGTCTGGGTGTATATATAACTGGTGTGTCTAGGTGGGCGTCGCCAGTTATACTCATTTCCACTTGGAACTTGGCTGAAGCAGCATCACGTTCTCTCTGGAGTCTTGAGGTCGTGTGCCCTGTTGGAGTTTTCTTCTAAAGCGAAGTTGTTATTCCCTTGTGTTGTCTTTCCCTTTTGTCTTTAGAGTGCTAGCGGAGGTTGACTAGTGTTCATCTCCTTCCACCCCCAGCTATAGCCTTGCGCCAGGGATAGTAGGGCAAGGCACGTGATCGGCGACAGCTGCAGAGACTATACAGGGACGTTAGGAGGAGACAGGGTGATGCTAGTCCAGATTAGGAGGTCTCCTCTTACCCCTTTCCTTAGTGTCTGGCTCCCTTTCCCCTCTGTGTTGCACTCACACCTGGCATGACAACCAGCCGAGCACGTTTTGGGGGAAAAAAAAAAAAACGACAAGATTGACATTTTTGGTTTTCTTTGTGTGTTTTTGGGCATGAACCTTTTTTTTTTTTTTTCTCTCCTTACTCCCTTTAGTATTGGATCAGTTGCATTCTGACTCTGGAGGTGAATGACCTCCACTGTGAGGTTCAGCAGCAGTATCAGAGGTTACAGGCTGCCAATGTGGGGGTCTCTGCAGGTAGGCCTGTCCAGCCTGAGCCCAAGGATGCCCTCCCGGACAGGTTTTCAGGAGGTAGGGACAGGTTTTTTGTGTTTAAGGAGGCACGCAAATTGTATTTCAAGCTTCGTCCCTACTACTCCAGTAATGAGGAGCAAGGGGTTGGCATTGTGATCTCTCTACTGCAGGGAGATCCTCAGTCGTGGTTGTTTTCGTTATCGCAGGATTCGGTTTGTCTCCAATCTGTGGAGGTTTTTTTGGAGCTCTTGCCCTTATCTATGATGACCCTGACCGAGTCGCCTTGGCCGAGTCTAAACTACGTCGCCATCAGCTGGGGATTCAGTCAGTGGAAACAGTACAGTTCGGAATTCCGTAGATGGGCAACAAATTTCAAGTGGAATGACTCAGCCCTTAAAAGTCAAATTTTGTGAGGGGCTAAAGGAAAGGCTGAAAGAACCCTTGGCTGTATAGGATACCCCTCAGTCCTTGAAGGCTGCCATGTCTTCGGCCATACGCCTAGATAGGCGCCTTCGGGATAGAAGGGTGCGACCTCCTTCTCTAGGGCCTTCTTGTCGGGGTTGTGTACCTTTGCCAAGGGAGCGGTCTGGGGGTGAACCAGTACTGGGGGAGGTGGAGGAACCTATGCAGTTAGGGGGTGTCTCTCCATCATACATCTCCCCGGAGATTCGCAAGACAAAAGGCATATATATGTTTTTTTTGTGGGAAAAAGGGACACTTTGTTGGGACCTGTCCTTCAATTGCTAAACAAAAAGACTCAATTAACTCTCAGTAGTCTGGAGTTGGATAAACAAGGGGTGCATTTGTGGCCAAACTGCAGTTCCCGCTTTGTCCTGACTGCAGAGGTGGTGCTAGAGAGCAAAATAAAAAAAAAAAAATTGTGTGTTTGTTGACCATGGAGCCGGGGTCAGCATGTTTAATGCTGTTTGTGAAAACTCATTGTCTAGCTTGCTGTGCTTTAGCTGAACCCATTTCCATCTTTGCCATCGACTCGGCGCCACTTGCACAGAAAGCATTTACTCAGATTGTACATAATGTGAAACTGAGGGTGGAGTCAGTTCATTGTGAAATCATTGCTTGCTATGTTTTGGAGAATCTCCCTACTCAGTTTTGGGTATCCCTTGGCTTGTTAAACATAATCCATTGGTGGATTGGCAAACCAGGGAGATCATTGAATAGGGAGATTACTGCCATGAGAACTGTCTGAATGTTTCCATTGCTGCTGTCTCTGCGTAGATACTGCCTGCTTTTGTGTCGGGTTTTGAGGATGTTTTTCCTGAGAAGGGGTGTCAGGATTTGCCTCCTCATCGTGCTTATGACTGTCCTATTAACCTGACCCCCAGAGCTAAACTACCGAAGTCCAGACTGTATAATCTTTATGGGCTTGAGAGACAAGCCATGAAGGATTTCATTGTGTAAAGTCTGGAGAAGGGACATATCAGACCCTCATCTTCGCCCATGGCGGCAGGGTTCTTCTTTGTGAAGAAAAAAGATGGCGGTCTACGTCCCTGTTTAGATTTCCGGGAATTAAATCAAATTACCATCAGTGATCCATACCCTCATCCTCTGATTCCCGATTTATTCAGCCACATTGGGGGAGCTAAGGTATTCTCCAAGTTGGATTTAAGAGGAGCCTACAATCTGGTTAGAAATCAGAGAAGGGGGACGAATGGAAGACAGCGTTCATTACCCCGGAAGGTCATTCCGTGAGTCTGGTTATGCAGTTTGGCTTGACCAATGCACCTGCTGTATTCCAGCATTTCATAAATGATATTTTTCATAATTTGGTGGGGAGGTTTGTGGTGTTTATCTGGACGATATTTTGCTTTAGTCACCTGATTTTGAGACCCATCGGGGGCATGTTAAGCAGGTGCTCCAGATATTAAGGGATAAACTATGCTAAACTAGAGAAATGTGCTTTTGCTGTTCAGGAGGTGCAGTTTTTGGGGTACTTGTTGTCATCTTCAGGTTTTCGGATGGATCCGGAGAAGATCCGTCCAGTACTTGACAGGGAACGTCCAGAGAACCTGAAGGCCCTACGTTTTCTGGGCTTTACTAATTTTTACAAGAAATTCATCCAAAATTACTCTGTTGTAGTGAAACCCCTTACTGACATGACTAAGAAGGGGTCTGATTTTTCCAAATGGTTGGAGACTTCCCTCCAGGCTTTTTCTTTCTTAACCCCTTTAAAGCCCATGACGTACTAATACGCGTCTGTGCCCTGGGCTTTAAGAGCCTGACCCGTATTAGTACGTCATGGCGATCGCGAGAGCACACAGGCTGTGCGGGCGCGATCGCCGCCGGGTGTCAGCTGATTTTCACAGCTGACACCCGATACTATGTGCAGGGAGCGGTCCTGCACCACTCCCAGCACATTAACCACCGCAATGCTGCGATCGAAGTCGATCGCAGCATTGCGGCGGCAAGGGGAGGTGATCGCCGATACTCACCTCCTCTTCCGGCTTCCAGCGATGTCTGCCGCGGCTTCCCTGGTGTTGCCATGACGACCCGATGTCGTCATGACAACATCCGGGTCACCAGACAGCAGGAAGATTGTTTGGACATGCGCAGTGCATCTCCAAACAATCTTCTCCCTGTCCAGCGCTGACAGCCTGCATGGCACAGGGATGGTGCTGCATTCCTGTGCCATGCAGGCGATCAGAATAAAAAAAGTGAAAGTCCCATAGTGGGACAAAGTAAAAAAGTAAAAAAACTGTCTGAAAGTGAAAAAAAATATTAAAAAAAAAATTGTAAAAATAAAAAAAAAAATAAAAAAAATAATCCACTAAAAATAAAAATATAATGTACCCATCAATAAATATTATTAAAAAAAAAACAAACAATAAAAGTACACATATTTGGTATCACCGCGTCCGTAACGACCTGACCTAGAAAACTGTTCCACTAGTTAACACCTTCAGTGAACACGGTAAAAAAAAAAATAAAAAAAACAAAAGCAAAAAACAATGCTTTATCATCATACCGCCAAACAAAAAATGGAACACGCGATCAAAAAGACGAATATAAATAAAAATGGTACCGCTGAAAACGTCATCTCATCCCGCAAAAAACAAGCCACCATACAGCTCCATCATCCGAAAAATCAAGAAGTTAGAGCTCTCAGAATAAAGCGATGCAAAAAAATAATTTTTTCGATAAAATAGCTTTTACTGTGTAAAAGCGCCAAAACATAGAAAAAACTATATAAATGTGGTACCGCTGTAAACGTACTGACCTGAAAAATAAAGCTGCCTTATCAATTTTACCACACCCGGAGCAGAATAAAAAAATGTAAAAACACAATTTGCTGAATTGTTGGTTTTTGTTTATTCTGCCTCCCAAAAATAGGAATAGAAAGCTATCAAAAAATGTCACGTGCCTGAAAATGGCACCAATAACAACGTCAACTCATCCCGCAAAAAACAAGCCGTCACATGACTCTGTCGGCCAAAATATGGCGATGCAAAAACTAGATTTTACAAAATATGTGTCTTTTAGTGTGTGACAGCTGTCAATCATAAAAACCCGATATGATTCTGGTATCGCTGTAATTGCACTGACCCGAAGAATAAAGTAATCTCATCACTTATACCGCATGAGGAACGGCGTAAAAAATAAACGCTAGGGCTGGGGTTGTTTTTTTTTCCAATGTAAAAAAAAAAAAAAAAAAAAAGACGATATGGCGACTAGTGTTGAGCGCAAGTGCTCGCTACTTGAGTTTGCATCGGGTGCTCGGGTATGCACTGAGTATCGCGGGTGCTCGAGTCTCCGCCCCATATGCTTCGCGCCCAAAAAAACCTCGCGGGGATTGCCTGCCATGCACGAGCGATCCCCGCATGTTTTTTTGGGGGTGTCTAATAACCGTGAAACATGCGGGCGGGGACTCGAGCACCGGTGATACATAGTGCATACCTGAGTACCCGATGCAAACTCAAGTAGCGAGCACTTGCGCTCAAGAGTAATAACATTAGGTCATCATATTGAATAAGTTGTCATCAAATTCTGTGTCGTACCTCTGGGTTCAAAATGTTCACTATACACCTTAATAAAATCCTTGAGGGGTATAGTTTCCAAAATGGGGTCACTTGTGGGGGAGCTCCACTGTTTAGGCACATCAGGGGCTCTCCAAACGCAACATGGTGTCCGCTAACAATTTGAGCCGATTTTCCATTCAATTTGTTAGCGGACACCATGTTGCGTTTGGAGAGCCCCTGATGTGCCTAAACAGTGGAGCTCCCCCACAAGTGACCCCATTTTGGAAACTAGACCCCCCAAGGCACCTATCTAGATGCATAGTGAGCACTTGGAACCCTCAGGTGCTTCAAAAATTGATTTGTAAAAATGAAAGTGGAAAAAAAAATACTTTTTCATTTTTACGAATCAATTTGTGAAGCACCTAGGGGTTCCAAGCTCTCACTATGCATCTAGATAGGTGCCTTGGGGGTCTAGTTTCCAAAATGGGGTCACTTGTGGGGGGTTTCCACTGTTTAGGCACATCAGGGGCTCTCCAAACGCAACATGGCATCCGCTAATTATTCAAGCAAATTTTACATTCAAAAAGTCAAATGACGCTCCTTCCCTTCCGAGCCCTGCCATGAGCCCAAACCGTGGTTTTTCCTCACATATGGGGTATCTGCGTGCCCAGTGGAAATTGCACAACAAATTTTGGGGTCCATTTTTTCCTGTTACCCCTGCGAAAATAAAAAATATTGGGTCTAAAGTAACATTTTTGTGAAAAAAGTTAAATGTTCATTTTTTTCTTCCACATTCCAAAAATTCCTGTGAAGCACCTGAAGGGTTAATAAACTTCTTGAATGTGGTTTTGAGCACCTTGAGGGGTGCAGTTTTTAGAATGGTGTCACTTTTGGGTATTTTCTGTCATAAAGACCTCTCAAAGTGACTTCAAATGTGATGTGGTCCCTAAAAAAAATGGTTTTGTAAATTTTGTTGGAAAAATGAGAAATAGCTGGTCAACTTTTAACCCTTATAGCTCCCTAACAAAAAAAAATTTTGGTTCCAAAATTGTGCTGATGTAAAGTAGACATGTGGGAAATGTTATTTATTAACTCTTGTATGACATATCTCTCTGATTTAAGGGCATAAAAATTCAAATTTTGAAAATTGCAAAATTTTCAAAATGGTCACCAAATTTCCATTTTTTTCACAAATAAATGCAAGTGATATCGAAGAAATTTTATCACAATCATGAAGTACAATATGTCACGAAAAAAACAATCTCAGAATCAGGGGGATCCGTTGCAGTGTTCCAGAGTAATTATCTCAAAGTGACAGTGGTCAGAATTGTAAAAATTGGCCTGGTCATTAACGTGCAAAACACCTTGGGTTGTAAAGGGGTTAAAGAATCACTTTGCCACTGCACCTATACTCAGTCAATCCGATGTTTCTCAACCCTTTATTGTGGAGGTCGATGCTTCGGATGTCAGGGCTGTGTTGTCTCAGGGTTCGTCCCCTGGTAAATGGCGTCCATGCGCCTTTTCTAAAAAATAGTCTTCGGCTGAGAGAAATTATGACGTGGGTAATAGGGAACTTTTGGCGATCAAATTGGCGTTCGAGGAATGGCCACACTGGTTGGAGGGGGCTGTCCATCCTATTACTGACCATAAGAATCTGTCATATCTCCAGTCAGCTAAACCTCTCAACCCTAGGCAAGCCAGATGGTTCCTGTTTTTTTTTTTTTTTTGTTTTTTTTTTTTAACTAGGTTCAATTTTGTTGTCACTTTTCGTCCAGGGGTCAAAAATGTCAAGGCTAATGCTTTGTCCCGGAGATACCCTGGTAGTGGTGACCATGAGAACCCTGCCCCGATATTACAGAAAGGGGTAGTTTTCTCTGCTCTTTTTCCTGAACTGGACGGGGAGGTGCTGGAAGCTCAGGGGGACACCCCAGCCTCCTGCCCTTAAGGAAAGTTATTTGTACCACCTGATCTGCGCCGTAAAGTAATCAAGGAACATCATAACTCTGTGCTTGCTGTGCATCCAGGTGGTAAGGCAACCGCGGACCTACTCTCTCGTCGTTTTTGGTGGCTGGGGTTGCATCGGGATGTAATTGAACACGTAGCTGCTTGTAGTATTTGCGCATGTTCTAAGGTTTCCGTCCGTCTGGTACTCTTCTTCCGCTACCAATCCCTAGCAGGCCATGGACACACTTGTCCACTGATTTTATTACTGACCTACCGGTTTCTGCAGGCAAAACAGTGGTTTTGGCAGTAGTAGATAGGTTCAGTAAAATGGTTCACTTCATCGCTTTACCTGCATTTCCCAATGCTAAGACACTTGCCCAGGTGTTCATAAATGAGATTGTGAAGCTTCATGGGGTTCCCTCCAATGTGGTGTCTGATTGGGGGACCCAGTTTGTTTCCAAGTTCTGGAGGGCATTCTGTTCTCAACTGAGGGTGCAGCTGTCCTTTTCCTCTGCCTTCCACCCTCAGTCAAATGGTCAGACCAAGCGTGTCAATCAGAACTTTGAGACATACCTCAGGTGTTTCGTCTCCAAAAATCAGGAGGATTGGGCATCCTACTTACCACTGGCAGAATTTGCCACCAATAATCATAGTCAAGAATCCACTGGCAGGTCATCGTTCTTTCATGCATATGGTTATCATCCACAGTTTGGTATCTTCAGTGGGGGGTGGAGCTTCAGGTGTTCCTGAGGAGGAACGGTTTGCTTCGTCGCTCTCATCGATATGGAAGGGTGTTCTGGGTAATTTAAAGATCATGGGTGACGGGTATAAACGTATGGCTGACAGAAAATGCTTGCCAGGTCCGGACCGGAATGTGAATGACTGTGTGGTTGTCGACCAGGAATATAAGATTGAAAGTTCCTTCTTGGAAGCTGGGACCTAGATTTATTGGTCCCTACAAAATAACCGCCGTCATTAACCCAGCAGCGTTTCGTCTTGAACTTCCTTGGGCCCTTAAGGTCCATAATGTGTTTCATAGGTCCTTGCTCAATAGGTACATAGAACCTCTTGAGCCCTCACCTCTACCACCGCCCCCAGTAATGGTTGATGGTAATTTGAGTTCGAGGATAGTAGATTCTAGTTTCCAACATCGTTCTCTGCAATACTTGGTGCACTGGAAAGGCTAAAGTTCCGGAGGAGAGGATGTGGGTTTCAGTGTCAGAGGTGAACACTCCCAGATTGGTTCGCTCTTTTCACACCTCTTTTCCTGAGAAACCCAGTCCTGACTATCAGGAGGCCACTCGTGATAGGGTTAGGTTTATAAAAATTCATCTTCATCTTCATCTTCATCTTCATCTTCATCATCATCATCTTTTACTTCCCAAAAACTTGTTTGGAGATCTCCTTGTTCTTCATGGTGTTTGGTTAGTGGTGTCTTTTGATTGTGTTTGTGCCTCTGTGGCCTTTCAGAAAAGGTGTGTATATACTGATAAACCATGTGACACTTGGATTGCACACAGGTAGGCTTCCTTTTACTAAGAATATGACTTATGAAGGTAATTGCTTGCACCAGAAATGTAAGTACCAGGGCTGGCCTCTGCTTTTCCTGGTTGCCGCATTCTTTCCTTAAAAAGCGCACTTAGGGCTCTTTCACACGTCTGTCTCCAGTAGTGTAGAAACTGACACACGCAGACCCATTCAAATCTATGGGTCTGCGCACATGTCAGTGTGTTTCCACGGACGTTGTGTCCGTGTGATCCACATGCTGACATGTCCGTTTTTTACAGATGCACGCTACGCAAAAGTGTCTCACGCAGAACACACAGACGGATGACTTTGAATACTAAAGACCTGTTCTATTTGGTCTGTCTCCGGAATAATGTGAATAAAGACAATTGATGTCGCTTTCTGGCGCACAGGAAACCAAACTGATGTTCCTCATTTTATATAAATTACATTGGCGTATATGTTAAAATAGTACGTTACAAGCTACGACTAATCCGTAAAAAACAAAATTAATGCTTAAAGAAACAAAAAGCAAAATCTTTCAGCATGGAGGTTTGCGTAGAAAAATGCGTGTAGAGTTAGAGCAAATCAGTTAGCAGAACCCGATACAGCAGCTACCTCCGTAATCTGTGGACGTTGGACAAGAGCCCTGAAAACCATCTTACACCATTGTAACTGTCTCTCCTTTTGATTATCTGGCATGGCGAGACGCACATGTGACATCACGCCAGGCAGGCTAATCATAATGAAGATCTACGGATGCCATCAGGTAAGAGGTGGCGATTCTCCAGAAGCCATAAATTACTGACCTGGCTGCTGTACTGGGTCCTGCAAATCAATTCACACCATTTCTAGATGCATGGCATATGGTGATAAAAAGACAGAAGTGTTCTTTGTATATACAGAAAAAAACAATACCAACTCAATATGGATAGAACCCAAACTAAGCTGGATAAAAAAAAATTAAAAAAAAGCCGAGACCTAGGGTCCTTAGTATTGCCTTTACAGGGCTACAGCTCAGAACTTGCAAAGTACAAATTAATTGTTGCAAGGCAAATGCAGTGTAATATTTGGTGTTCGCCAGGTAACTTAAGAATCTTTCGCGAATTTATTTGGGTTAAAAGTAATGTCGCGTTTGAGGCAGTTAAAAGTCCAGGTAGATGGGCAGCAGTGGATATAGTATATTGCAGAGGAAAGATTGATGGGGGTCCCAGAGAAGATCTTATTGATAGGCAAAGCTCTCCGAGCTGAATTTACAGCAGGGATGGATGAGACACGGAAAATTCGGAGCCAGTTAGACCATTCCAGCAATGGATCTTTGCCACTTTATTTTATATATGTAAAAACATTGGTAACAAGTTCCAAGTAAATAGGAGCCGAGCTGCAGTATTTGGGAACATCTCCCACACTGTACAGAGCTGGAACAGCACAGGTCCATACAAACTGTATAGACCCAGCCACCACCAGAGATGATCAGTGGTGGTTACCCACTTTAAAACTAAAATGAGATTGGTGGGGTTCTCTCACTACTGCAAGTACATATGCCATCACTAGATTATCGGGCTGCCAGGACTCGAATCAGTCCTCAAAAGTTTTCCCTGCAAAAGTGTTTTTTTTTTTTAGCCACCTGCTGTACATGGATAAAGCCGGTCTTGAGACTATTTGGGGTTCGTCACCAGATCCAAAATTATCTTGAGGTTATGGTACATCTTAGCATACATATATACGTTTTGCCACACACTGATTGACATACTCCTTTACTGACCATATTTATTTTTTTCTGTAATCCAAAAGTTCACCTTAATTTGCCTCTCTATTTTTATAGAGCATTGCAAAAAAAAAAAAAAAGTTTCAGAAAAAAACAAATAAAATCTGGAGTTGTACCAAGCAAGTCTCTGCAGAAGACAATTACCTGCATGACATTCAGACTGAAAACAAAGAATCGAAGCACAAAGCATCTGAACTAGTGGGGGAGATTATGAAGCGATCAATAATTAAAAAATGACTGATTATGACAGCTGTGAGGAGAGACCACAGAAGGTGAACATTATATAGTTTACGTACCGCTAGAGAGGTGGTACTTGGCATTCGACTGCTTGCAAATCCCTCAGAGCTGGGACCAGGGCTCCGTGAATCAGGAGTATTATGTACCATGAGCGCCCTCTGCAGGGCTCTCTTGGGAGTTTTTGAGAAAGAAAATGCTCTTGTAACCTAAAAATCAGATACAGGAAAAAAATTGCAAAACAATGAAACGAAAACATCTTTAGATAGAATTATATAAAGACCTAAGTGGACAATAAAGATAAAGGCTTTACATAAATGCCATTTATATTTTAGGCTAAACTTTTCAAAAGGTCCAACCACCCCCATCCAAAAAAATGAAAATCAAGAACATGAAAAGTCTATTTTATAGAGAAGCGGCCAATGACATACTTTCTTTGAAGTTTTCTTTATTGCTCTCGATGCTCTGCTCAGTGTACTATCCACATCCTTTGTGTTTACTTCTAATGAATCGGGATCAGTTGTATAAATCAAATTTTCCTTTAATTAAAAAAAAATGGTCATGCAAATACAGAAATTTTTTTTCCTATGGAGGCTGGAAAAACATTGTTGAAACAAAGGTCAACTTTGCAAGAACAACTGATAAAAGATCAGAGAACGACAGATACAAATGTAGTCCTCAAATCTACACTGCCATCAAGTGGAATTCTAGAAAACTGCCAAATATCCGCACATCCAGGATCCACATATTAATACGGAGGACTACATTGTAAGCATCAATATGGTAGAACTGCATTTTAATCTATTAAAAAGTCCCACATGAGCTTATGTTCACGAGGCAATTGAGTATACACATGAAATTAACCCCTTTATTGCTTCAGGATGTACGATAACATCATGGAGCCCATCAGGGTGTGTGGAGCGGACTATGTGGCCAAACTCATTCCACACAGGCCAGGTGCCGACTACATTACATAGCAGCAGTGCTACCGCTGATTGCTGCCGTTAACCTCATAAATGCCTGTCAAGCACAGACAGCAGAATTTAAGCTGTGCAATCTGGCCGTGCCTGTGGGGTGATTGCAGGGTGCTGATGGATTGGTATGACAGCCTGGGTCCTGCTGAAGCCCCCCATTTGAGTCAAGTTATTTCTTCTGTGATAGCCAGCCACAAGCTGGGCATCACAGGAGACCCTGATATTTGTACATCGCAGGTTCAAGTCTAAACCTAGTAGCTTTAGATCTAGAAGGTACTCTTAGCTGTGCAATCATGGCACAGTATATAGAAAAACATTTCACTTTTTTACAGTGAAATGTTGTGGTTTTAATAGGTAAAAAACAAATCTCAAAGTTGTCTTTTTCCTGGGAGTTATTTGGAGCTGCAGTGTGACAAATTTCCATCACAGTTATTGATGATGATTAGACAGCGGCTGTCACAAGGATCATGTAAAAAGCAGCTCAACTTCCTAATTAGACGTCTAATCTATTTGCTTATGAGAATGTGCAGGGGAGGATAAAGAGAGATAGTACGGTCTGTAGCTGCGAGGATGCATCATGCGAATTATTATAAGCCTCAAAAAGGAGAAGAAAGCAAAGTTAAATCTGAAACTCAAGATGGAGACTGAAGGGAAGAATTCAGGAGGGTGGACTGCATGTATACGACACAGAAGTGAAGCGTGTGATAAACAGTGATGAAAAAACCCTTTTGTGTTTTGTATACGATCTTTTCTATATGTCCTGCTGTTACTAGCTCTCGTCCATGTTGCTTTTTGTCTAATCTTTGCCGTTTTCATCCTAGTTTACAGCACACAGATAAAATCTTTGCATTTCCAGCAGGATCAGAAAACAGTTTTTACATTTCATGAGCTGTACAAACACTTCAAGCTGGCGTTCAGCAGAAATGCAGACTTTGCTGAATGCTGCTGCCCCTCTGGCATAGACTGTTCCTTCCCTAGGTTTGTCAACTATGTACATTCAAAATGACTTACTGCCGGCCACCACACATCGCTCATGTCACTGCGGGTCATACGGCAGACTGAAAACGGATTGCAGTTTCTGTACTAGCTTCTATTCAATACAGTCTGCTTCAGAGATAGAACTTCCGTGCAGTTAAAGGCCTTTGAATTGTACAAAGTTGGAAAAATGAGCTTTTGTTTTCCTTCAGTATGAAACATTGTGATCTGAAACTTGAAATTAGACAAGTGGTATTTAAAAAATAAATAAAAGATATACATTAAAAAGGAAGGATAAATGGCGGAAAAAACTCCATATTTACAGCGCTCCATGGTTCTTTGAATACAGGTTCACTGTCCTAGTGATGGGGAGAAAACTACTTACAGCATCTGCTTTACAAATCGTGTTGGCTATGTGCCGGCATAACATCTTCAGCCAATCGGCCTTCAGAGGCTCCTCCGTTGTCAACTGGAAGCTAAGTAACTGGTTTGTCTGTTCTGTCGGAGGTCGCACTACCAATGCAAATGCATTATGACATTCTGCAGATCCAAATGAAAACATTAGTCACTTATGTACCGATGTCACACATGGTTGTTCAAAAATAAACAATGTTTTTGGTCTGTACGTGACTCTGTATTTAGTATCATAAGAAGGATGTAAAACCCAGACAAGCAATTTACAGCTTATTAATGAGATTCTGCTTGGGGTGCAGAAGGACACTGTAGCTTAGCATGGCACAGCGGACATCACGGAGCACTCGGGCATGAACAATTCTGCACTGTCTGGAAATTAATATTTTTATATTTAGAAGGCACTCTTAACTGTGTAACCATGGCGCAGTATATAATTACATAGCTAGGAATATTACGCTTACTCTGGGCCATGCTGGTAATTCACTGCAGCTTTTATATTGGCAGATGGGCACACTATACTGGCATGCTGTGCCCAGAGAAAGAGGTTTTACTAACGAAGCACACAGTTATAGCTAGTGATACAATTAGGAACTTCATATAGCTACATAGTATACACATGCATGTACAGTTGTGGCAAAATTTATTTTATTTATTTTTTTTTTTTTACATGGACACAATTTCAGTTTAGTTTGTTGCTTCAATGTTTTTAGATAGTTTAGATCTTTGGTTAGCAAAGTACAAGTTTATACAAAGACTTGATATTTACAGTGATTACCATTATTTTTCATGACTTCAGCAATTCTCCCCGACATGCTGGATATCAGCTACTGGCTCAGATCCTGACTGATGGCAGCACATTCTTCCCGAATTGGCGTTTCGAGTTTATCACAATCTCTGCTTTTATTTGTTCATGTGCTTTGTGATAATTGACCACAGGGTCTCAATGGGGTCAAGATCTAGGGTGTTCTCAGGCCATGGACCCAAAATTTCAATGTTTTGTTCACTGATCCACTTAGCTAACAGTTTTGCATTGTGACATGGTGCTCCATCATGCTGGAAATAACATTGTTCATTAAACTACTCGTGAATTGTTAAATTTTTTTTTTTAAAAATTAAAAAATTAAACTTTTTTCTTTTTGGGAGAATACCTACGTTACTAGAGGCTGCAGCTGCCTCTAATGTCACGCCACAAGCCCACACGATACTGGGCTGTGACATGCGGCAAAACTACACCCACAGCCCAGTCACTCAGGGAGACTAGGTCCCGCCTCGGTGATGCCGGGTCAGCTTCTAATTCCAGAGGTGGATGTGACAGGCAGCTGAGGGTCACTTGCTGTGGATGAGCAGGCAGCGATAGCGCCGCTCACAGGCACATTTGGAAAAGCAAGGCATTTGAAGAAAGACTCATTTCCAAGGTATAAATCGATCTGCCCACTAAACATTCTAGTGGACAACCTCTTTAATAAAGTTAAAAATGTAGCAATAAAAAAAGGATCGCCAACCAGGCGTAGAACGGGTTCAATAGCTAATTTTACACACACACTATATTATACGATTGATAGATAGACCTAATTTGGTAGGCTATGGTAACATTGTTGGTTTCTATTTTGCCACTCTTATTGCAACAGAGGGCCAGTCTGTTGTATTTCAAGAACTGTATAATGGTTTAGTATACAATTTTACCAATTTAACATAAAAATATCACATACCTTCAGTTTCCCGGATATCAAGAACCTTCTTTATTTGAGACAAAGGCATCAGGCTAATATGCTTAAGAGATGCAGGGGGTCTTGTGTGACCATGAGGACTCTTGAAAGTTCCAATAACTTTATGCCGCTTTCTTGCAATCTGAAAGTACAAATACGAGTTCAATGCATATAGAGAAAATATGTCATAGCACACAGGGATGTGTTTAGTCATACCTTACACTTATATCCATGCAAAAAAAATAGAAATAAATAAATCCAAAATGTACAAAGTACAAAAGAGGATGTGAGCGGCCAACCGCTATTCTCAACTCCTCTTAATTATACATCTGAAGGCGGGAACTGTGACATTAGGTGTATGGCTTCAGGAAAGTGCCGACACCACTGGAATGGGGCCGGCACAGGAGGAGAGTATAAAGTGTCCTCATTAGTGTTGAGCGAGGATGTTCTGTTAACCCTTTCACCGAGTATGCTCGGGCCGAGCACAGAGTAGTTACAGCTGCTTGGTGTTATGTTTAAATCACTCCCGTGTGCATGATGTGCGACTGTTTGACAGCTTTATTACATGTGAGAAATGCAAAAGAAACAATCATTCCTCACATGTAATAAAGCTGTCAAACAGTCGCAAATCATGCACACGGGAGTGATTTAAACATAACACCAAGCAGCTGTAACTACTCGGTGCTCGCCTGAGCATACTCGGCGAAAGGGTTAACAAAACATACTCGCTCAACACTAGTCTTTATGTTAATGGAGGGAAATAGATTAAGAAGGGGTTGTCCTAGTAGTGGACAACCACTAACTTGTCTTAGAGCGAGTTTGACAGCACAAAATGAATATTCAAACCAAGTCCCGCCGGTTGGTGCTTCACATGGGGGCGAGTAGTCATTTAAAGGGTATCCCCATTTGAGCCTTTTTAGCCAATATGGGCAAACAGATTGTATAAAGCTGAAAACTAGTCATACCTGTATGCCTCCTTAATGCTTTGTTCATTAAAATTTCGGTTCCAGTGTTCTCCAGCGCTCTGAAAAGTTGTACACCCGACATGCAACTTTTCAGAGCGCCGGAGAACACAGACCGGAAGCGACAGTGACTTTCCAGCGCCTGCACACAAGAAAATTGAAGTCAGTGCCCTGAGAAGGGCAGAACAGTGCACAGAAGAGACAGGCTGAGAGCACAAGCACGAGATTTCCGACCACGCACTTGACATCAAAGACAAGCAGGGAAGAGTGGAGAGGAGAAATCTAGTATGAGAGAGGAGGCAGTCTTATCTTCCAGGCAGCATACGCCCCATGGCATGGAAGATAAAAAAAATGTATCTTTTTTCGTTTGTAATGAACAAGGCATCATCAAGGAGGCATACAGGTATGACTAGTTTCAGCTTTATACAACTGGTATGCTCATATTAGCTAAAAACGCTCAACTGGGGGTGGCCGATACCCTTTAAATACACCTTCCCACCAGTTTGTTTTCCCTTCATCTCCATCCCTCCTCATCTTTGATTCACAGCTCTGGCTACATACAGCCAGAGGAGGGTAAAGATGGCTGGAAACCAAGCAAGTGGGAAGGTGTATATAAATGTTTGGCCCCACCATGAAGCACCGAGCACCTGTACTTAGTTTGACATTCTGTGCTGAGAATCCCTTTAAGCATGTGAAATGCATGCTTGATGGGGTTGAGATCTGGTTATTGTAATATTCCGCAATGGCTGAGCCACTTATTTGTCTTCAAAAAAAAAATAAAAAATCCAGGGTTGCTTTTGGCAGTATACACCTAAATTAAATGGGAATGGTTGGTGATAACTTTCTGTTTGTGGTACATTAGTATATGGGAGGGGAAAAACTTTTCCAGATGGGCGGTGATGTGGCAGCCATTTTGGATCCAACTATTTTTTTCAATGGGAAGAGGGTCATGTGACAACAAACTTATTGAGAATTTCGTAAGAAAAACAATGGTGTGCTTGGTTTTAAAGTAACTTTCTTTCATGAGTTTTTTTACAAGTTTATGACCACTTATAAAATGTGTTCAAAGTGCTGCCATTGTGTTGAATTGTCAATGCAACCCTCTTCTCCCACTCTTGACACACTGATAGCAACACCGCAGAAGAAATGCTAGCACAGGCTTCCAGTATCCGTTGTTTCAGATGCTGCACATCTCGTATCTTGATGGTATGGTGTGGTATATGGGGGTACAAAGATAGTGGGGCCATTCTTCATCAATGGAAACCTCAATGCCACTGGAAAACTCATGAAAAAATAAAGTTAGGTTAAAACCAAGCACATCATTGTTTTTCTTATGAAATTCTCAATAAGTTTGATGTGTCACATGACCCTCTTCCCATTGAAAAAAATAAAGTTGGATCCAAAATGGCCGCCACGGTCATCACCCATCTGGAAAAGTTTTCCTCCTCCCATATACTAATGTGCCACAAACAGGAAGTTGATATGACCAACCATTCCCATGTAATTTAGGTGTATCCATATAAATGGCCCACCCTTTATAGTGTGAAGTATCATCCAATCAACCTTGCTGCAGTATCGCCCTGTACACTTCAGAATTCATCCGTCTACTTCTGTCATGTCATCAATAAACACTAGTGACCCGAGCTATTGGAAGCCATGAATGTCCATGACACTGCCTGCACCATATGTTACAGAAGATATGATGTGCTTTGAATCAGGAGCTGTTCCAAGCCTTATCCATACTTTCTTCTTCCCATCATTCTCGTACAGGTTGATCTTCATTTCATTTGTCCAAAGATTGCTTTTCCAGAACTGGATTGGTTTCTTTAGATGTTTTGTGGCAAGGTCTAATCTTGTCTATTTTTAAGGCTGATTAATAGTTTGCACCTTGTGGTGAACCCTCTGTAATGCGCTCATGAAGTCTTCTCTTTATGGTAGACTTAGATACTGAAACACCGACTTCCTGGAGAGTGTTCTACAGTTGGGTGGATGTCGTGAAGGGGTTTTTCTTCACTATGGAAAGTATGCGATCATCCACCATTGTTGTCTTCTGTGGATGTCCAGGCTATTTTTTTTTTTTTTTTTTTTTTTTTTTTTTTTTTTTTTTTTTTGAGTTCCCAAGCTCACCGATGCATTTTTTTTTTCCAAAATGCACCAAACTGTTGATTTGGCAGCCCCTAACCTTTCTGCTGCTCTCTGATGGATTTCTTTTTCTTTCCCTCATCCCAATGGTCTGTTTCTCTTCCATTCAGAGCTCCTTTGACCACATGCTGTAGCTTGTGGGCTCACAGCAACAGCTTCCAAATGCAAATGCCACACCTGGAATCCGCTCCAAACCTTTCACTTAATTGATGATGGATTAACAAGGGAATGGCCCATTAAAGAGCTTTTGAGATAATTGTCCAATTACTTTTGGACTCTTAAAAAAAAAAGAGGCAGCTACATATTGAAGAGCAGTAAGTCCTAAACCCTTACTCTAATTATATGAATACCCTCAAATTAAAGACGAGAGACTGCACTTTAAGCCCATATTGATTATATAATTGTATCTTGAATAAGTTTTGGTAACCAGATAAAATGCCAAAACTTGTGTCACTGTCCAGATATTTCTGGACCTAACTGTATATCAGCTACTGAAAAACTCAACTCTTTGGATACACACAGATCTAGTAGCCAGCCTACATTACTGGGAGAGACTCCAACAACTTGCAAATCTAAAGCAATTGATCAGGTTACACATCAGTGGGTATGAAAACAGATGGAGAAATGGAAACTGCAGACTGAAACTTAGTGTTAATTAACTAAAGGCAAAAATAATTTTTCCATGCCAAAAAGATTTTTGATATGTTCACTAGTTGCCTGCTCCTAGCCTAATGGATATGATCAAGTTCATGCAAGAAAAAATAACATCAGAGACACACAGTCGAATGTAAGCTCTCCTTGATCAGCTATGGCACAGCTCCAAGTGTCTTTATTCAACCTGAACATAGACTTAAATAAACTCTGTAAAGGGGCTCAGTTAGCCCTAGAATGGGAGTAACCAGATGTATTCAATGGTTAATGGAATGGGCAAGTCCATGGGTGGATCCATGAGGTCATCAGGGGGCGTGGTCTCGATCGGATGTCTCCAAGCGACGTGTTGCTCTGTGATCGGTTAGTCCTTCTATAGAATTCAGCTTCCTCCCGGAACTTCCTTGTAAGACAGGGTGTAGTCATAAATAAAGTCTCCACCTTTTCCACATGTACAACAGGATGTAGTCATAGGTCCAGTCACCATCTTAGGAGATTTAGATAATGTTTGGATTTTGGTTGTTGCAAAGCTACAACTGGGGTCCCTGGAAGCATATCAAGAAGTCCATGAAAAACAGACAGCAGATGGATCACATCCAAGCGCTGTCCGATTTTTTTTCACAAAAGAATTCAAATTTTCATCCAATAATTCACATTATTCAATGGCATTTGGAATTATGCTTTATTTTCTTTGGTCCATGTGGTTTCTGTAAATGTCTGGAAAGGTTTATTTACTGCTATAGGAGTGTTTTCAAGGCATGCAGAGGCCATTGTGGAGCAGACCGTGGAAATGCAGCCGTTCTCCTGAACCAGGCATTTGTTTTGTTCCTGCGCCACTCCATTGTTAGACCATAGCCACTTCTTAGTGAATTTGGCATAGCTCTCAACTCTTCTCTAATGAATCGTGAAGACCACACCCAGGACTAGATTTACACATATCTATCTATTTTTTGGATTAAAAAAAAACAAACAAGAAGAATGGCAGCCTTTGCACAAGGTAAAAAAAAAACAAGTATGACAAGTGACATGTCCTCTAAACAAAAGCTCATTTTATGATGGCGAATACATTTTACAATTCCAGGCTAATTCCGCTTAGTGATCATGTTATGTAGTCGTCTGGCTCCAATATTCAGACATGCCAGCAGGTTTCACATGACCTGGCTCTTACAGCTCTGTATGCAATACAACTAGATCAACATTTAATTCAGCATTCTCACTATACCATTTATGACCAGTAATTTTACCATTTATTTCAGGACATATCTTGTATTTATTATTTTAATAAACAGTGTAACAAATAAATGAATATTTAATTGTGAATACATAAATCTACAGATACTAGCCACTCGCATCTGAAATATCAGTTAACTTTCCTCGCAAAACACCTTTAACGGAAACAGACATTGATGGCGTATGGTAAGGGCTTTCTCAATGGTGAATTCAACCTGGTCTATAGTATAAACTGTAACTCAGGATCAGTCCGCTAAATAAATGTAAGTATATGTAATGGATGTAGTGACTCACATTTTATGTGAATCTGTATTCATAGTGTAAGATGTTGAAATATGAAGACATTTTAAAAACGAGAAAAAATGCAAAAGTAGAAAAAGATTAAAGGGTAATAATCGCAGTCATAAAGGGAACATATTTTTTTTACCGAAGCATAACACATTAAACAATTTCCACACATTTTCCTGCATTTTAACTTGATGCATTAAAAATTTTCTGACTCTCTCTTCTAGTAAGAATTTCCTACCAAATCTCCCTACATCTCTTCAGATGTTAACATTCAATATAGTCTTACCTCCAGGCAATCATTAAAGAGAAAGAGTGTGACTTGTTCTCCTCTGTCACAGAGATCTTCCCCGAGAGCTATCGTTTCCACTCTCTGTACCAGCATCCTATGGGAGGATAACAGATTTGCCTACGAAAAAAATTGCAGTTGACAAAGTTACATTCATTTAGGAAGAGTAAATGGTACAAACAAAAAACAAATGAGGCCTCACATGGCCCCATCACATTGACTTAATGGGCAGTAACTGTATGCATTTCACTAATAGATCGGAATTCATTGTAGTTTATCTACGGACATTAGATAAGAGTGAATACTTACAGGACACCCATCCACTTCATAGACAACATCAAAAATTTGTCGCTGCCCTTCAGTTTTCCTTTTATCTTCATTGATGTGACTGCCAATTAAAAATAAAATAAAGGCAAAAAAAAAAAATAGGTATTGACTTATGCACTGTAAACCAGCACATCTTCTCTTTAATAACTTATTACGGATTTTACCAGAAATATATGAAAGTGTTGGTTTTGTTTGAAGAGACAGAAGTAAAAGCTTTGTCTGGCTGAAGGGAACAGAGGAGTAATTACATATCAATGTGAAGTTGCTTGTTTATCTGGCTGCTCCTCGGAATATACATTGCAGAGAATGTCATGGCAGGTAAATATTTATGTAGTCATTACATTCTAGAAGGATTTCACAAAGAAAATGTATTTCATGGAGAGCGTCAAAAGCCCAAAATGGCAGACTATTAGGGGGCTGAGGGGCAATTCAAGGTCACAAACTTGTTTACAGGCTCTTTGGGATATTTTAAGATTTCCACCAGTGATTAGTGGGCACTGAAAACCATTTAAGACAGTTCTGAGCGCGAAATAATATGGTCTGTGCTAAAAATGTATTCATGCAAGATGTGTACTTGCCCCGACATAGGTCATTATGCTCTTTGGGACAAAAACCAAAAGGATAGTGTTATATCTGCTTTTCAATTCTAAGTATTGGACACATGGGAGGCACAGCCATACTATAGGACTATGGTTATGAAAGCAACATACTGGTAAAAGAGACCCAGTGGCCTTTTAGACCCATTTACAGCAGTGACGCCAACCAATTATTGGTGGGGCCCAGCTGGGCAACCAGTGGACACAAGTGAGAACATACTGCACAGGTCTGTATATATGCAACTCAAGCATGCCATTCACAGTTTTGGTCTCAGAATTGTTGGTAGTTTTACATCAGCATATAGAAAAAAAAAAAAAAGTAAAAAACGCTGCACTAGGGTATGTGCACACAGTATCTTTTAGTTGCCAAGTTTTCCCACACTAAGCAGCTTCTGTAAAACACTGGCAATAGTTTTCCTGAAGCAGCTTTGCCGTATGTTTTCCCGTCATTCTTGCTCTGTACTGTGAGGAATAAACGTCACTTTTAGCTGCTTCAGGGTTTCCAAGCTCTAAAGTGGTTATAGAAGTGACATAAGACTGTACATGTGCACAGCAATGTTGTTTTTACATCGCTGCGCACTATGTTTATTTTATGGGGCACTTTGTAGATGGATTCTGGAGATTGAAGAAACACCACTCGAGAAGTGTAAACTGTTAAAGTAGGAGTATCATGAATAATCATTCCTGATCTGCTCACACAGCTATGGAGCAGGGCTGTAACGGGAGTGGGAAAAACACTTCATGGCCGACTGAAAATATCCGGATTTATTCTCTAGCGTCATCGTGCTGCGTGCGGATCCACTGAACCCTGCTGTAATGTTGTCAGACTGACTCAGCAGAATGGGTTTTACAAATGAGCACATAGCAGGATAAAGATCAGGAAAAAAAACAAAACCGCTGTGCTCAGTCAGTCAATTTTTTTCCTGTTCCAGCCCTGCTCCGCAGCAGAGTGAGCAGATCAGGTATGCTTCTCCACAATGCTGCGTCTCTCAAAGTCGATCTACACGTTTCAAGCGATGTTTCTTCAGACTGCAACCCATCCTGAAATATGTGATGGCTGCTATATTCAGCACATTCTTGAAGAACCACTTTAAACTGTGCTTTGGTTGCTCTAGGCATCAAATAGATCTCTTTAACCAGTAATGGTAAAATGAAAACTGCACAGTGATTGGCTGCTATTGGCAACAAAGACAATAGATATTGATAGATTTAATAAATCTGCTCCAACATTTACGTTGCTCTGTCTAGCACAAAGTCTTACAATTAGTAGAGGCTGTGGTCTAGGAAGCCTACCGTATGCAATAACTTACGTCATTACTTCTTTTAGCGATTCAATAGCTTTCTCAAGCATCATTTTATCTGGATTGTCCTCAGAAGTATGTTTTTTAAGATCTACAGTCAAAAGAAATTACAGCTTATTAGTTCATCATATATCTGGGTGTTCAAGAGCCAGAAGACTATAGTTCAGCCTGAAAAATGGGTATTGCAGTAGGTAGACGTGGTCAGTCACCGATTAGGTAATTGCTTTCCAGATCGATGGGGATCGAACTGCCAGGGGGTAGAAGTGCCCTCACAATGGAGCAGTAGTGCGTATGCTCAACCATGGCTCCATTAATTCCATATGGGACTGTAAATAGCTGAGTACACAGCTGCAGCAGTCCCACAGAGAATGAATGGAGCGACAGTCATGTACACGCACTACTGCTTTCGGAAGAGGGAAAAAAAGTGCTCCTGTTCAGGCAATTGGTGAGAGTTCCAGAAGTCAGATCCATACCAATCTAGACGTTCTCACTAATCCGGTGTATAGGCTATTGCCTCTACCTACTGTAAAACCCATTTAAAAAGGAATATTTGGCATGGTACCTTAAATACATTCAGGAATGTGTAATAAATACATAAAACAAAGTTACACATACACTTTAAAACTGGCAAAATCATGGAATAGTGGCTGCAGAGCTGAATAAAACTTAGGCTGTGTGCACACGATGCGTTTTTAATGCGTTTCTGCAGCTGCGGAAACGCATTAAAAACGCATGGTAGAAGGGCAGCAATGTTCCCCAATGGAAATCCGCATGTGCTGTGCCCATGCTGCGGATTTTTCCACAGCGTTTATGCTGTGCTCAAAAATCCGCAGCATGTGCATTAATTTTGCGGAAAAGCGGCGTTTTCGCCGCCATTAACTTGCATTAGAACGCGCCAATACTGCAAGACTGCATTTGTACTTGCGTTATTGGCGCGTTCTAATGTGCGGATGGTACCCGAGTGTGGAGAAGAGGAGAGTCTCATCCACACCCAGGTACCATAAAAAAAGCTGTAAAAAAAGAATAAAAATAAAAAATAAATGTATATTTACCTTCTGTAGGCCCGCGCAGCGCTCCTGCTAGGTTCCCGGCACTTTGCAGTGAGTTGAAGGACCTGCGCTGACGTCAGAGTCATGTGACGGGTCACGTGACGCCGACGTCGGCAGGTCTTTCAATTCACTGTTGCCGGCAAGGGACAACGGAGTGAGCGGGACACCGGGGGCCATCGGAGGGTAAGTATACATTTATTTTTACCACTCTCTTGGGTCGCACTATATAAATCCATGCTGGTTGCATGGATTTATATAGTGTGACCTAGTTGTCACAAGCATTTTCCAAGTGATGCTAATCGCTTGGAAAGCGCTTGTCAATCCACATGCGGAAATGTCAGTGGGTACGCTTCATTTCCGCATGTCCCTGGCAGGAAAACGCATGTACAATCCGCATGCGTTTTTTTCTGCCAGGGAGATGCAGAAACGCTCAGGAAAGACGGATTTTGGTAAGACCTTACCTGTAAAATCCTTTTCAGCGAAGGAAGGAAGGGAGACAGATCCATTACTAGTGGGTAGGCGGAGCCCCACAGGATAGTTCACCTCAGATTAGAAAAAGTGACGACCGGCCCCTCCAGTATAAAGGCTCCTCCTACTCACGTCCTTCAGTCCGTACACAAGCTAAGGAAGAGCAGACAACACCAGCGGAACAACACAACCCCTTCCGAAAATTCAGAAATGCGAGAGAACAGGTTATGCATATAACAGAAAAAACACAGTCCCAGCCACTACTCACTGGACCTGACAACTGCGATGAGCTGGCAAATGCTGGAACAGAGCCCTAGCGTGCCGACCCCTGCCCAGATGACCGCCATCAGAGAGGAGTCGCGCCGCAACTGGAAAACAATAATACACTTCTGCCATGGGAGGGTGCTGTGTCTCCCTTCCTTCCTTCGCTGAAAAGGATTTTACAGGTAAGGTCTTACCAAAATCCGTCTTTCAGCAGCAGAAGGGAAGGAAGGGAGACACAGATCCATTACTAGTGGGACGTCCCAAAGCAGTCCAGAACTCAAGGGTGGGAAACAGTGGCAGAATCGCCAACACCTCAACAACTTAGGCAAACGCGCAACAAGCGCCAAAACTAGATAAAGAGATAATGTAAACCACCACCGCCTGCAGGACCCTGTGTCCCAAAACCGCATCGGCGGAAGCACCCACGTCCACTTTATAAAATTTGGTAAAAGTGTGAACGGAGCGCCAGGTAGCCGCCCTGCAGAGCTGCGCTGCCGAGGCCCCCTGACGAAAAGCCCACGACGAACCAACAGCTCTCGTGGAATGAGCTCAAACCTTAACCGGACAAGGCTCGCCCTTGAGCCGGTACGCCTCCAGGATAGCCGAACGTATCCACCGAGCTATAGTATCCTTTGAAGCCCGCTAAACACGCCGACGACCAGCAGGAATCACAAAAAGAGTCCGACTTCCGAAACCCTTGCGTGATTGTAAGATAGAACTTCAATGCCCGCACCAAATCAAACGAGTGCAAGGCCCGCTCCTTTGGACTCTTCGGTTTCGGACAGAGGGAGGGCAACACGATATCCTGATTGACGTGGAAACGCGACACCACTTTAGGCAGAAAATCGCAACGGGTACGAAGCACCACGCGATCCAAGTGGAACTCCAGAAAAGGGGGCGAGCAAGACAGTGCCGCCAACTCAGAAACCCTTCTCAAAGAGGTGACCGCCACCAGGAAAGCCACCTTCCAAGAAAGCAAGTAAAGCGTAGCTGAATCCATAGGCTCAAACGGCCCATGCTGAAGAGCCTCCAAGACTAGATTGAGCCGCCAAGGAGCCACAAACGCCCTCCGAGGCGGAAACTGACGTGCAACCCCGCGAAAAAACTAACGCACATCCCTGCGCGAGGCAATAGCCTTCCGAAAAAGCACGGATAGTGCAGATACCTGACCCCGCAAGGTACCAACCGCCAGACCCTTGGCCAAACCACATTGCAGAAAAGCCAAAAAGTTGGGAATGGAAAAACCCTCGGGATCCTTGACGATCCAGAACACCATGAATAGAAGGCCTCCCAAGTTCTGTGATAAATCCTAGTCGTAGCTGGACCTCTGGCCGCATGCAAGGTGGCAATGACCTCGGCCGAAAACCCACGACGGGTCAAGATCTCGGTCTCAAGTGCCACGCCGTCAAACGAAGTGACTTCAGGTCCGGATGGCGAATGGGCCCTTGGGTTAACAGGTCCGGGCGAAGAGGCAGTGGAAACTGAGGCGCCGCAGAAGAGACACCAGCGTTGAATACCACGCCCTCCGCGGCCAATCCGGCGCCACCAAAATCGCCAAAATTCGTTCGAGTTTGATCCGCCGGATCACCAGAGGAAGTAAGGATACCGGCGGAAACACGTAGATCAGCTCGAACTGGTCCCACGGGGCCACTAGAGCATCTACCGCCACAGCCTCCGGGTCCCTGTACCTGGACATGAACGTCGGAATCCTGGCGTTCAGCCTGGACGCCATCAAGTCCACTTGGGGAGTCCCCCAACGGGAGCACAGCAGTGCAAAAACTTCCGGATGAAGACTCCATTCTCCGGGATCCACCTGCTCGCGACTGAGGAAGTCCGCCATGATATTCAGCACTCCTGGGATGTGAATCGCGGAGATGGCTGGAACCCTGGACTCGGCTCATACCAGGATCCGAGAGACCTCCATCATGAGTCTGGAACTCCTCGTCCCGCCCTGATGGTTGATATACGCGACAGCTGTCGCATTGTCCGTCTGAATCCGGACCGGCAGACCGCTCAAAGGGACCGTCCAATGTCTGAGGCAGAGAAATATTGCTCTCAACTCCAGGATGTTGATCGGCAGAGACGACTCCTCTGACGACCAGACCCCCTGAACCCAGAGATCGTTCCAAACCCCCCCCAGCCAGTCAGGCTGGCATCGGTGGTAATGACCGACCACCGTGGGAGGAGGAAGGATTTCCCCAGGGATAAAGCCTCCGGACGTAACCACCATCCAAGAGACTCTCGCACCCTGCGGGAGATACCGACACAGCGATCCAGCGATCGATCCCAACGGGTCGGAGATCTTGGAGACCCCGGGAATGAAATTGTGCAAACGGTACCGCTTCCATTGCCGCCACCATCAGACCCAGAAGGCGCATGCAATTCCGAAGGGACATCGCCATCGCCGACCTCATAGCCTGGACATGGTGACGAAGGTTCGCTTGTTTGTCCGGAGGCAGGGACACCACTGCCAGTACAGTGTCGAAATGCATCCCCAAGAACAGGATTGACTGCGATGGCTCCAATGACTACTTCTTCCAATTGACCAGCCACCCGAAGTCCTCCAGGTGCTGAAGGGAGAGATCGCGAGCTGTCACCGCCTCCTCCGCTGTGGGCGACACAATTAACAGGTCGTCCAGGTAGGGGAGAATCGTAACTCCTTGCCTTCGAAGGAGCGCCATGAGCGGCGCCAGAATCTTTGTAAAAACCCTGGGCGCCGAGGCCAACCCGAATGGTAGGGCCACAAACTGGTAATGGGCCTGACCTATGGCGAAACGCAGGAAGCGCTGGCGAGCCCTGCCGATAGGGACATGCAAATAGGCATCGCGGATGTCAATCGACACCAAGAAATCGTACTGCGACAGGGCCGCCACGACAGAGCGAAGAGACTCCATACGGAATTTCCGGGTCCGGACATGAAAATTCAATTCCTTGAGGTCCAGAATGGGGCGAAACTTGTCCTCCTTTTTGGGGACCACAAAAAGGTTGGAGTAAAACCCCCTTCCCCGGTCCTCCAGCGGAACCACCACACCCTGCTGCAGAAGAGTCGACCTCCCGCAGCAGTGCGGCAGCCAGCTTGGGCTCGGACGGGATGCGTGACTGACGAAACCTGTCCGGGGGTCGAGAATGACACTATGAAATAGCCTGCCGACATAACCCGCGTCACCCAGGCGTCCGATACGTGGGATGCCCAAATCGACCCGAATTGTAGTAGACGACCTCCCACCCGAGATCCCTCGAGTGGGTTCCTGGCGTCAGTCCGCCTTAGCGGGCTTTTTGTCAACCTCCCGTTTGTCCTGACGGAAATGTTGTTTCCAGGGTGTACAGGATTTCTGGGTGGTCTTCTTTCCGGAAGACGAGGGACGACCCGATCTCCAAGAGGGCTGACCGAACCATCCCCTGGGCCGAAAGGACCGACGACCACTACCGGCACTTGACTTGCCAGACGTAGGAGCCGCTGCTTTCCGCTGCGGCAAAGCCGTATCCTTGGCCTTGGCAATCAGCTCCGTGAGGTCCGAACCAAAAAGCTGACCGCCCTTGTATGCCAGACTCAGCAAACCTTGTTTGGATACTGCGTCTCCAGTCCACTGTTTAAGCCACAGTGCTCTCCTGACTGTGATGGCCGAGGATTGAGCCCTGGACAGAACCGAAGTAGTATCCAGCACTGCGTCCCTGCCATATCGGGCCGCCTCTTCCAACAGCTGGAAGAGCCTTTCCACCTCAGACAGCGGAGTCCCATCTTGCCACGCCGTCCGCAGCTGATCCAACCAACGCAGAGAAGCCTCACCAGCCCACATGGCCCCCAAGGGAATCCATGACCCGCGGCCTCGTAGATGGTCTTCGCCGCTAACTCCGTCCTTCTGTCCAGTGGTTCCTGTAGACTCGCCTTCCCTTTAACAGGAAGCAAAGAAGATTTGCTCAGCTGAGACAATGGCACGTCCACTTCAGGAGAGGGGACCCAATTAGCGATAGTCTCCGTGGAGCAGGGATACAGGGCATCAAAAAACCGCATCCCCTGGAAGCGTTTATCCGGACACAGGCGTTCCTTCTCCACCGCCTCATTAAGTTCATCGTGCGCTGGCAGCGTCGAACGAGCCAGACGCGACTCCTGATACTGCCGGGCCAACTTGCCAGGGCGCCTCGTCACCTCTTCAGACAGCTGTAACGCTTCCCGCATAGTCCCAATAAAAGCGTCCACGCGAAGCAGAGCGACCCTGCCGATCCTCTTCATCAGAATCGGAGATCTCATCAGCAGAGTCTGTCGGTGATTCCGAAGCCTCAGACGCACTGCGCGGAGGAGACAGCGCCACCACAGGCCTGTGGCGCTTCTTGCCTCGTGACGTCGGTTGGGACTTAGCTGATACCCAATGACCCAGGAGGTCAGACAGACTGTCAATGGAGCGTGTGAGCGCCTCCACTTTAACATCACTGAGACCCCCGACCAGTGTCGAACCTGACGCCGTCGAAGACCCCGGCGTATCAGATATGCGTGACCAATCCTGAAGCGGAACGGGAGAGAGGTCCGCGCCCCCTGATCCGACATGCCCCCACACAGTTGCGAGCGTCACGGATAAGGCGGTAATAACCCCTTACAATGGGTACAGTAACCGGGGATGTGTGATTCCGCTAACACAGCCTGTTCCTACACAAAAAATCACCAAGCACTGAAGGGTTAAAGCTCGTCCTTAGAGGGAGAAGAGCTACCCCAGCTGCCTGCAGAGCAAAAGTTAACCTAACAGACTAGGGTGATGCACCCTCTGATCCCAGAAGCATGCACATCCAGAAAGGGTTAACTGCCCTGATGAGGCCAGACTCCGTTCAGAAGGGGTTAATGCTGCTGACCACGCAATACACCTTTGCCTTAAAAGGACAGAGGTGTGCGCCCAGGGCCTCCTCAGCAGAGAGGTAGCAGCGCCGGATATAGCACACCCTGTCTGCCTTAACAGGCCAGCAGTTAGGTGCTCTGCGCTGCAATAGTGAGAAAAAGGAATCTTCTGCCTTAAAAGGCAGAAGTGACTCACCAGCTGGCCGCGATGACTGCTCTTCCCGGTGTCTGGTGGTGTAGAGAGCGGGGAGCAGGGAGCAGGAGGCACTGGACGAGGTAATGGACGCCAGCAGAAGGACCCGGAAGAAGAAGGGGCTGGGTCAGCTCCAGCGTGCGCTTTCCGGGCGCTTCCTGCCTGAGGCCAAGATGACAGGCAGCAGAGAGGTGCGAAGCCACGCCCCCCGCCGCCGCATACTAACGGAGCCCGCGGCTCCTCCGTCCCTGCTCGCAGAGAGTTACACAAAAACCGTATGCAGCGGTGATATCCTTCCTGCAAGGACAAAACAGCAGTCACCACTTGTAACAGTGGCTGCCGCCGCAGCCGCTGAAGCACTCAGACCTTGAGAGCACGTACCAAGCTGAGCGCCACAGGGACCCCCAGGGATGTGTGGCGCCGTGGCCCTTTGCTCCCCCCCACGGCGGAGCGCGCAGGGACCCCACAGAAGCGGTGTGCGTCTCCGCCAGGGAGCGCCCTGTATCCCCCGGGGCCGGCAGGCTTCTGCGGGGACCTCCTTAGGGGGTACGCAGATCTGCCAGGGGAGGGTCAGGGCCGAGACCCCCTGAGACCTCTAGACCACGGGGGAATCCAGGTCCGAAAATTATAAAATACATTTTTTTTCTGAGGAGCTGCAAAGGCAGCGACTATCCTCTGCGACCTCAAATTTTAGACTGAAGGACATGGGAGTAGGAGGAGCCTAAGCTGGAGGGGCCGGTCGTCACTTTTTCTAATCTGAGGTGAACTATCCTGTGGGGCTCCGCCTACCCACTAGTAATGGATCTGTGTCCCCCTTCCTTCCCTTCTGCTGCTGAAAAAATCCTGAGCATTTCTGCTTCGTGTGCACATAGCCTTAGGCTTAGTGCCCACGATGCAGAAATTTTCCTGAGCATTTCTGCATCTCCTTGGCAGAAAAACACATGCAGTTTTTATATGCGTTTTTGCCATGCATTGTATAGGCAAATCTGCATGCAGAAACGTACAAGAATTGGTCATGTCAGGATTTTTTCTGTGAGTAAAATCCGCGCAGAAAAAATCCTGATCATGTGCACAGAACTTGCAGACGGTCATAGGAAGTCATGGGATAAGGTATGCAATGCGTTTCTGGAGAGTTTCTGCGCTGCAAATCCGCACCAAAAACGCACCGTGGGCACACAACCTTAATTATTATTATTTTTTTTTTTTTTTTAAATCCCTCATCTCAGCTGCAGAAATATTAACCTTAAGGGTATGTGCACACGATGCAGAAATGAAGCAGAAAATTTCTGCATCATTTCTGCATCTCCCTGGCAGAAAAACCGCATGCAGATTGTGCATGCGTTTTTCCTGCAGAATACATGCGGATCCACATGCAGATTCACATGCGTTTCCGCATGCAGATTGACAAGCGCTTTCCAGGCGATTTTAGCATCACCTGGAAAGTGCTTGACAACTAGGTCACACTATATAAATCCATGCAAACAGCATGGATTTATATAGCGTGACCCGAGAGAGTGTATATACTTACCTCCGATGGCCCGCGCTGTCCTGCTTTACAAAGTTCCCGGCTGCCGGCAACTTTGAATTGAAAGACCTGCCGACGTCAGCGTCACGTGACCCGTCACATGACTCTGACGTCAGCGCAGGTCCTACAACTCACTGCAAGTGCCGGGAACCAAGCGGGAGCGCTGCGCGGGCCGACAGAAGGTAAGAATACATTTATTTTTTATTTTATTCTTGTTTTACAGCTTTTTTAATGGTACCTGGGTGTGGATGCGACTCTCCTCTCCTCCACACTCGGGTACCATCCGCATATTAGAACGCGCCAATAGAGCAAGTACAGATGCTGTCTTGCGGAATTGGCGCGTTCTAATGCAAGCCAATGGCGGCGAAATCGCCGCGTTTCCGCAAAATTAATTGACATGCTGCGGATTTTTGACCGCAGCGTTCACGCTGCGGAAAAATCCGCATCATGGGCACAGCACATGCGGATTTCCATTGGGGAACATTGCTTCCCTTCTACCATACGTTTTTCATGCGTTTCCGCGGCGTTTACGCAACTGCAAAAACGCCGCGGAAACGCATGAAATACGCATCGTGTGAACTCAGCCTAAAAGTTTTGATTTCAATTTCCCCTTCAGCCAAGGGAACGTTAGCAAAGATTTGTTTCTGGGGAGATAGGGAGTGAACTTTTTTCCTCTGCATGATGTTGCACAATCATAAGAAGGATATGTCATTGGAGGGGAGAAAAACAACAACAAAAAAAAAAAAACACATCTCTAGAGAAGTTTTTAGACCCTGCTTTCTCTATGTGAGACCTGTAATGAGACAGCCCTGCTCTCCCCTATAACTAATAGCAAAGTTATATGTGTGTCATTACAAACACCTGCTGCAGTTTTAATCTCAGGGCACTGTCAGCTCTGCTCTACCTCCCACCACACACACACACACTGGCTGCCATGAGATGAAAGCTGCAAGAGGTGTTTGTAATGACTCTGTGCTACTCATGTGTCATTACACGTCTCACAGGAGAAAGTCGGCTCTAAACTTCTATAAGGGCATCCTCTTCATTTATTGAACAAATTCATGCAAGGTAAAAAGTACATTCCCCCATAAACAAATCTCTACGAACTCCCCCCTTTGTTGAAAGGGGAATTAGAAGCTAAAGTCTACGCAATGTCTTAATAAAATTAAGAAGTCAAAACTATGTTTTACTCAGCTCTGCAGCCACTGTTCCATGATGTGGCCAGTTTAACATGCCCAAATGGTGAGAGATCCACACATGTCTTACCACCATAAGACATTTTTTAAATTAAATCTGCATTGTGCTATTAATTGTTTCCTTCTGGAAATGTACGAATAATAAACCGGGTCACGCATTCAGTATTTGGTCAGTATTTTAAAGCCAAAACCAGGAGTGGGTGATAAATACCGAAGAAGTGGTGACATGTTTCTATCATACTTTTCCTCTGATTGCAAACCAAAACCAGGAGGGGAACAAATACGGAGGAAAAATACTGACCAAATAATGACCGTGTGAATGTGGCCTTACAATGTCCAATATGCGTTTGGGTCCGTCCCAGTGTGTAAGGACATGACAAAAAACGACTTTAGTCCTACATGCTCCAACACGCGTATCTGATGGTAATTACAAGAAGAATTCTGGGACATTTAACCTAAAAGAGGTTCTCCACAGCCACTTCTTAATAGCTCCAGTCTGCGGCATAATTGCCACCTAGACCAACACCATTCCCCTGACCTACACACTGTCTTCAGGCAGTCACATGACATTAGAACATGTAGTCAAATTAGTGACCGCTGATCAGCCGTAGCCTTCTTCATAGCGTCAGAACAGTAGTCTGGTAGTGGACAACCCCTTTAATAAATCTCATCCATTGTATAAACATTTGGAATAAGCTGGAAACACAGCATCTTACCATTTAGAAGAAGCGCAACACTAGGCAATCTTTGGACTGGTCGGATCATCAACTCAACCAATGTTTGCCTCCCGCATTCTGGTTTTGCTTGATTGATCTGCAAACAAAAAGTATGTTATAGACCAACAGCTTAAGCAGAGGAGTAACCAGATTCACAAGTACAGCAAAGCTAGAACCCAACCCTCAAGCTTGCATTTTTTTTTTTTTTTTTTTTTTTTTTTTTTTTTTTTTGTTCACCATAAAAGTTCCACAAAATAAAGCTCCTAAAATGGGATGTCCACTACTAGGACATCCCCTTCTCACTCTCAAGGTTTGTCCCTGATGAATTAAAAACACTTATTCTCATCTCCCATGCAGGCTCCATTCCATCGGTGTCGGCACTCGCATACTCAGGGGGGGGGGGGGTCACGTGTGGTTATGTCATGTCACGCGAGCCCTGCGCCCAATCAGGACTACTGTCCCCATCATTGGATGTAAACATAATCAACCTCACTTCCTCTTGATCACTTAGACATCCAGAGGAGAGGACAGTGACAACTAGTGCTGATTGGGCGAAGGGCTCACATGTCAACCTCACGTGAGCCTGGGAACGAGTGTATAAAAGTGTTTTTATTTTAACGGGGGCAAACATTCAGAGTGAGAAGGGGATGTCCTAGTAGACAACCCCTTTAAAGAACAGAAATCCCCTGACTTAAAAGTCATCTAATATACTGTATTAACTACAAAGTTACCATGTTTTATATGAAATTATGGAATAAAGCAAAAAGAATAGAGCCCATCCTGGCACTTCTGATTACACTGAGTAATTTCAAGGGTTTGTATTTTTTGCGTGGTGTAAACTGGAATTTCACAACTCACAAAATGCAAGAGTGAAAAAAAAGGTGCTTAATTCAAAAGCCAATAGAGGTTGTTTCAATATAGCTAGGATATGCCAGCAATGGCCTAGAATAGAGTGGCATTAGTGCAAGGAAAGAGCCATGCCACCATCTACCAACCGCCCGGCTTGGTTTTTAGAGAACAGAAAGACAGCTCATCCCTCAAATTTATAAAGTGGATGTCCAGCCAGAAATAAATATCTTCAGATGTGTTTAAACATGCAATAAACAACTTGAAATACTATTCTTTCATTAGGAAATGTGCTCCTGGCTTTGGAGCAACACATGGGAGTTTCCTCATGTTGGCACATGACCACCGAGGTGAACGCAGATTTGCTCACATAACCAAGCCAGTCCCCTTCTGTGTCTATGCATCAGCTGTAAATGGACCTGGTCTGACCAGATCAGGGATAATAGCTATATTGGAAGAATGCTATCAATCAGCCATTCTGCCCTTTAAAAGAAATGATACCACACAATAGCTTCTGTTACCAGTAAGGCCAGCAACTCTACAAGATGTTGAACCCATTCTGGTCATAAACTCACCAAAATGCCTACTTTTAGCACAAATCAATAAACATTGCTCTATATAGCTGCATACATTTGGAGTATTTAAGCTGATACATACCTTCAGAAACGCATGGAATCTTGGTTTCAGCCTCTCGCACGTTATAATCGTTTCCTTACTCATTTCAAAGAAATTTACAAATGGCGGATAGGTTTTCACCAAATCCTTTGACTGAAATGGGAATTTTTCAGGTTAATTTATCATGTTTCATACAAAAGAATATACAATTTGAAGATGCTTGTTATCCAGATAAACTACAGGTAACACATAAATGAGGTTAATCACATTGCAATGACAAATATCCCATGAACCACTAGAAACTGGGACTTGGTGTTGCAGTTACTCCTTATTGTGCCATCGGCAGTGAGGAGAACATTGAAAGGAATATCAGGTGAACATGTGCACTGCCAAATCTATGGAACTGACAGCTGGCACTTGCCTGTTTCAAATCAGACTTTAAAGAGATTGATGACCTACCCTTAGGATAGGTCATCAATGTCTGATCCGCTGGGGTCCAAAACCCGACACCCCCGCCGATTAGCTGTTATCGGTGTCGGCGACCACCGCAAGCACCCACTTGCCGAGCAGCTCCGTCTAATTGTAGTGGCCACCGCAGGGTACTACACATAAGCCTCCCATTCAAATCAATAGGAGGGGGGTGTAGTACTCTGGGGCAGCCACTACAAGTACACAGAGCAGCTCGGTAAGTGAGTACATCTGGCCAGTTGCCGCCGGCGACAACACAGATAACAGCTGATCGGCGGGGGTGCCGGTGTTGGACCCCGGCCGATCAGACATTGATGACCTATCCTAAGGATAGGTCATCAATGTAAAAGTAGTGTACAACTTCTAAGCACAGAGTCCGGATGATTGCTTCACTACTGCTGAATGCAAACTCCTCCTCACTGCAGAGATGCTGTCACAGGAGTCAGGGTCACTGCGGCAGGAAGCCAGCAGCAGGAGTGGGGCAATGCTGCGGGCCCTGGGCTGGAAGGAGATTGAGCAGAGATCTAAACCTGGGCATGCACCGCCTCCGGCAGCAATTTTCCTGAAGCCCATCACCGGGAAATCAACGTACAGAGTGGAGACTCCGCTCCTGCCCTACCGCCAACATTTTCTTGAAGCCCAGAGCCCGCAGCTTCGCACCACCAGGACACCCCCTGCTACTGGCCCAGGGCCTACAGCATCGCCCCACTACTGCTGCCGGCTTCCTACAGGAGTGACCCTGACTCCTGTGACCCCTGCTCCAACGTTCCCTCCTCCTGGTAAGCTACAGTTGGACTATAAGACGAACCCCCCCATTTTAACATGAAAAAAATTTGGGGGGTTTGTCACACTGAAATGTTTCAGATAACAAAAGAAATTTAAATATTAGACAAAAGATGACACAAGTAAACAAAATGCAGTTTTTAAATAAAGGTCTTTATTATTAAGGGAAAAATAAATCCAAACCTACAGGGCCCTGTGTGAAAAAGTGATTGCCCCCTAAACCTAATAACTGGTTGGGCCAACCTTAGCAGCAACAACTATAATCAAGCGTTTGCGATAACTGGCATGAGTCTTTTAAAACACTCTAGAGGAATTGTGGCCCACTCATCTTTGCAAAATTGTTGTAATTCAGCCACATTGGAGGCTTTCCAAGCATGAACTACCTTTTTAAGGTCATGCCACTGCATTTCAATCGGATTAAGGTCAGGACTTTGACTAGGCCATTCCAAAGTCTTAATTTTGCTTTTCTTAAGCCATTCAGAGGTGGACTAGCTGGTGTGTTTTGGATCATTGTCCTGCTGCATAACCCAAGTGCACTTCAGCTTGAGGTCACAAGCAGACGGCTGGACATTCTTTCAGGATTTTTTTGGTAGACAGCAGAATTCATGGTTCCATTTACCACAGCAAGTCTTCGAGGTCCTGAAGCAGCAAAACAGCCCCAGACTATCACTACCACCAGCATATTTTATTGTTGGTATGATGTTCCTTTTCCGAAATGCTGTATTACTTCTACGCCAGATGTAATGGGACATCAGCTTCCAAAAAGTTCAACTTTTGTCTCAGGCCACAGAGTATTCTCCCAAAAGTCTTGGCGGTCATCAAGATGTTTTCTGGCAAAACTGAGATGAGTTTTTATGTTTTTGCTCAGCAGTGGTTTTCGTCTTGGTGCATGCCATTTTTGCCCAGTCTCTTTCTTATGGTGGAGTCATGAACGCTGACCTTAACTCAGGCAAGTGAGGCCTGCAGTTCTTTGGATGTTGTGTTGTGGATGGCTGGGGAAGGTGCACCACTGTTCCATGTTTTGTCATTTGTGGATAATGGTTCTCACTGGTGTTCACTGGAGTCCTAAAGCTTTAGAAATGGCTTTATAGCCTTTTCCAGACTGATAGATCTCAATTACTTGCTCATTTGCTCCTGAATTTCTTTGGATCACATCATGATAGCTAGCTTTTGAGGATCTTTTGGTCTACTTCACTGTCAGGCAGGTCCTATTTAAGCGATTTCTTGATTGAGAACAGGTATGGGTAATCAGGAATGTGTGTGGCTAGGGAAAATGAACTCCGCTTCCCAAAAATGTGATAAACCAGTTAAAACATAAATTAAGGAGATGGGGCAATCACTTTTTCATACAGGGCCCTGTAGGTTTGGATTTCTTTTTACCTTAATAAAGACTTTCATTTAAAAACTGCATTTTGTGTTATCTTTGTCAAATATTTTAATTTGTTTTGTGATTTGTGACAAACATGCAAAACTAAAATCTGCTGCTTTCGGTGAGATACAAATTTTCCTGCCAGTTTAAAAACAGGCAAGGAAAAGGTTTTCCGTCACAGAAAGAGTCAGGTGTGATTCCTGTGCTGTAATGTCTGTATACTCTTTTGCGCCCTCCCCTGTCCAGTATCTGTGGTATGATCAGACCATGTTCCTGCTCGGTCAGACACAGCCATTACACAGTACACAGCAGGGGCACATTTATAAGATTATCTCAGCACAGGAACATTTTTTTATTTAAAACACATCCAATTGTGGAATTTTTATTTTAAGATCTATTGATTAAAATGTACTTTGTTCGTGGGAAAACCCCTTTAAGAAAATAGCAGGGAAAAAATATATTGTCTAAATCCATTCAAAGCACTTACGTAACATAAAATTATTTCTCCAATGCTTTTGGTTTCTGTCCAGTCTATCATCATTTTTTCGAGGTCATCCTAATTAAAAAAATATATATATACACACACAAGACAAGTCTTTAATGAGTAAGACACTGATGTCTGTTACGATAAAAGCACAAGAGCGGTAGTTATGATAAAAGCACAAGAGCAGTAGACCGTAATGTGACACAGTTGTGCCTTAATTTTTTTCGTCTATAAGAATTTAAACTGACATACCTTTATTTTTGTGTGTACATCTAAAATATCTGGAATGCTTCCAAAAATGGTTTTGATTTCCTCTGGAGCAAGAATTGGCCCCCCTACCTGTCCTTCTTTCTCTAGGGGAAGTTGGAAAAGCTGTTTAAACCAAGGAAGAAAAAAAAAAAATCAGGTGAACACACCGAGGCACAAGTCACGTCCGGCTGTAAGCCACGACGTACATTACTCACACCATGCGTGGGGTTACCTGTACTACGGTGGTAAGAATGTCAACATAGTTGCTCTCGGTTTGATACAACTCCATCGCAACCTGCCATCTTGCCGACTGCTTTTGGGGTGCAGGTGTAGAGATCTTGGACGGTTTCAAAGAGATTTTGGGAGTATCTAGTAAAAAAAAAGAATTAAATTTTCATCATAAACAAGTTGAACATTTAAATTACATGCATCTCCACTCTAAGTTTACCATTTACCTCCGTTTTAGGGGCAAGAAATGAGCCAAAATACTGCAACATCTCCTCCAATGGGGCAATGATTGGACAGTGTGTAATAACGGACCCTCATGAACAAAGAACAGAGGGGCAACTACATATGAAGTAAATAGGCTCTAGTAAATATTCATGTTTAAAAAAAAATAAATAAAAATTAAAAAAAATGATAATCCTAAACTGCAAATTTAGCCACTTTACATAATGTTTGCAGAACATCAGCAATGTACTCAATACACAAGGGCATCACAGGGATTTGGGAAAGCTAGAAACTTGAGTAGAGAAGCGGCAAACAAAGCTCAAGGGTGATAAAGCTAAGGTTATGCGCTTTGCACAAGGAAACATTCTAAGCTATATCTAAAAAGGCTTTAGCACATCTCCAGCAGAGATATGGCGAAAACGCACAGCCACCTCTCCATTCTAATACGGCATTAAGGGCCTTGATTTCACGATCAAAAGAGGGGCCCCCAGCAAATCTGCAAGTTATTACCCATCCAGTAGGGAGGGGATAACGTGCTGACTTGGGAATAACCCTTTAATGATTAGTTGGAGTTAAAGAGGTGGATGCTTCTCTTGCTCCATACATTAGGGTACATTTCCACAGGACACTTGCACGGCAAAATTTTCAGAGGCAAGAAAAAAAAATAATTTTTTTTGTAGCATAAAAGCAGATTTGTAAAAAGTGATGTAGCAATGAAGTATGCAGCATAAACTGACAGCAGCTGATTTAGGCCATGTTCAGTAGCCATCTGTTAGAACAGATCCAGCAGCTATCCAATGACAAAGTTGTGCCTGCCTAAAATTTATTTTTATTTCAACTGGCTCATTTTTTTTTTATTATTTATTTAGTTTTAACATTGAAGTCTATTGAAAAGGATTCGTTTTTTTTGCTTACTGGATCATTTTCAAATAGATCATTACATGAAAGTTCATGTGCAGTAATATGATAAATATTTATTTCTCCACCTCCAGTAAGTAAAAAACTGATACTTTTCAAATTGGAGAAAAATTGATGGCTATTTAACGGATCCGTTTTCCATAGACTTTAATGTTAAAAAAAGTGTTTTTGCAGAAGGGCAAAAAAAAGTTTTGTCTGCACAACTTTTGATAATGTACTGCTGCGGGACCCATTGTAACTGATGATTACTGGACATATGAACATAGCCTTATGCTGCTCATCTTTGCAGCCAGTGTATACATTTTGCAACATCGCATTCCCAGCACAGATACTTTAATATAGTGGATTCTTTGCAAGCAAAATCACAGCAAGAAATCCACTGTGTGTACACTCCATGAGGACATACCTGGTCACTGTGGGAAACATAGGTTAAACTGATGTACTTTTTGCTGTATAGCATGGTTTCAGGTGGCACGTCCGCAGGGGCCCAGCTTAATGTACTGTTAGGTGTGCAACCATCAGAGCACATTTACCTGAAAAAGACTTTCCAGACTCTGGCGTGTTTGAGATGTCGAGCAGTGATCCCATAGACAAGGAATGTTCTGCTGAAGGACGCTTTCGAGGTGGAAATGGTGAAATGTCAGTTTCTCTGGTTATCTGTGCCAAAGTATCTTTTAATCTGCGCTTCTTGCGGTTATTACTTGGAGTATTCAATGAAAGCAGCGACACAGACTTTTTCAGGACTGGACTATCATGCTTTGGAGGAAAATAGAAATATACACAAGATTATGTTCTGAGGCATTGCTGCATTATTGCATTTATACAATACATCTCCTTAGGTCTACCTTCATATTTGTGGTATTTTACCATCAAAGCTTTAAAATTTGTTTAACGTTGTGCCGTTTTGGCCTATAGATTACACAGCAGATTAGCTCTACTCTGCAGTCACCTATGAAAAAAAAAAAATCAGTTTGGAAGTCATCTTCCTGAACCCCTCAAACATACCAGACCAAAAAAACATGAGAGATGAGGAAGGGAGGGAAGGGAAGAAGAAAGAAAGAAGAGAAGGATCAGACATTTCTATATCCAGCCCCCCACCACTGCCAAATAAGCGCATGAGCAGCTTAAAAGTTGTATTTTTATAAACCCATTTGGAATGCACTAAATTAATAAAGTATATTCAACTTAAACACCTAGTGGTTTTCTTCCAAATATATTCTGCTGCTCCACCAATCTCCATACTTTGCATTGCAGCCAACCATGCGACTGCTGCAGAGGTGATCCATTTGTCCGGCAAGGACAGACTGTACAGGGCCCATCCTGTACACCTTGCTCTGGCCAGACAGACAGTCATGTGAGGCATGGACAGTTTTGTTTTTTTTGGAGAAGCCATAGTTCCCTCACCCTCAAACGAGAAAAAAAAAACTTCCCAGTTCAGTCTGATTTTCGAACCATAGCTTACCCATTACAGTGAATGGGTCCATGGAGGGGGTGGGGAAACAAGAACAAACAAAAAACTGAACACGGATGCCATGGGTTTTTCACCGACTAGTTGCTAGAAGTTTGGGAAATCTCAATGATTTTTTTTTTTTTTCATGTGAGAAATCTGATGATACCCGGATGGTAAGAATGGACAAAAATAAATTTAAAAAAAAACCTGATTAAATCCTGTTCCAATACTGAACACATTGGAAAAGGAAAATGGGGAATACGTAAGCAGAGCATCGCTTTATTTAAGAGCAAGTGAGGTGGTCCAGAACCTCATCCAAAATTCTCACAGCTCTCTGGTAATAGGAAAACTACTACATATTCAAAGTAGTAGTGGGAACAGAGCAAAAAAATCACGAGAACATTTTATTATTTATTTCTATCAGGGTGTACTTAAAAATATGATAGCCCTTTGAGAACAGCAAGTTACCTTTTCAAAGAGGTACATAGTTTCTCCAGCCCTGGCATCCATCTGTATACTTCCCCAAAACCACTGAAGAGACAGGAAAAAACAAACTAACTATTAGATTACAGATGTGTAACTGCCGGCAAGGTCAACGCTGATCCTACTCACCTCTTGCTTCACAACATATAGCTTTTTGGGAGGCTCAAATGGCAACTCTTTAACAGAGTTTTCTTCAACAACTAGATGAGTGCAATTTTCATCCCCAACTGGTAAAAACTGTCCTCCTAAAGTGGAAGAGATAAACGTCATTAACCAGTCATTTATTTTTTACATTAGTTTCTACTTTATGAACTATAAATAGAAACATTATGTTCTGCTCATTTCCTAATTGTATATTTGGAAGCAGTACTGGTTTCCTAGCCAATATCAAGCAAGATTTTGTAGAACCAGTTACAAATTGACTTTCTCCATACCTTGCATTACGGTCATTGCTTCCATGCTGACTCGCTCCTCTTCAGAGAATCCGAGAAAACTTAATATGCAGTCCTGAAACGGTGACACCTTGAATTCACTTTTGAACGCCTCTTCTGTTGCACTAAACTCTCTAAAAACAAAATTAGTGAATCATTAGTAATTTGTAAAATGAGAAAAGCCGTAAATCTCCATTTAATCCATCATACAACAGTTCAAGGAACTAAACAGAATCGCAAATCAGGGCTGTGGAGTCAGAGTCCATTTTGGTGGAGTCGGAATAAAATGGACCAACTCCTAAAATAAATTGGATTCAGTAGTTCGGTGCAGGATGTGCTGTAAATGTTTTCATAAGGATTTGGGAAAGTTATGAAATGTCCTATAAATGTCTGTTCTGTTCCTGATCTAAGGATATCGGCTTTTTGTTGAGATGAATCTGTGCTGCACTTTATGTACACGCTCAGTAGTGAGGCAGTGCTGCACTTTATGTACACGCTCAGTAGTGAGGCAGGGCTGCACTTTATGTACACGCTCAGTAGTGAGGCAGGGCTGCACTTTATGTACACGCTCAGTAGTGAGGCAGGGCTGCACTTTATGTACACGCTCAGTAGTGAGGCAGGGCTGCACTTTATGTACACGCTCAGTAGTGAGGCAGGGCTGCACTTTATGTACACGCTCAGTAGTGAGGCAGGGCTGCACTTTATGTACACGCTCAGTAGTGAGGCAGGGCTGCACTTTATGTACACGCTCAGTAGTGAGGCAGGGCTGCACTTTATGTACACGCTCAGTAGTGAGGCAGGGCTGCACTTTATGTACACGCTCAGTAGTGAGGCAGGGCTGCACTTTATGTACACGCTCAGTAGTGAGGCAGGGCTGCACTTTATGTACACGCTCAGTAGTGAGGCAGGGCTGCACTTTATGTACACGCTCAGTAGTGAGGCAGGGCTGCACTTTATGTACACGCTCAGTAGTGAGGCAGGGCTGCACTTTATGTACACGCTCAGTAGTGAGGCAGGGCTGCACTTTATGTACACGCTCAGTAGTGAGGCAGGGCTGCACTTTATGTACACGCTCAGTAGTGAGGCAGGGCTGCACTTTATGTACACGCTCAGTAGTGAGGCAGTGCTGTAGAGTCGGAGTAAGATGTGGAGTCGGAAGTCAGGGAAATTGAGAAGTCAGTGGTTTAGCTTAAAGACTCCACAGCCCTATTACAAATGCCAACAATTTAATTACTGATTTTCCCTAAACAGAAAAGAAAATTTCAGCAGCTCATGGACCCTGATAAGGCGACTGATCGGAAGGCAGCTCATACCGAAGGTCTTAACTAGATAGCCTGCAGCCTATGTACATGCCTTTGCCATTGTCTAAGACTTGCAGTTTTTCCCTCTAGGGGTGAAGCTAGTAGATACCATATTTAACACAGACTATTAAGCAAAGGAGAACCTGCTTGGCATCTTGCCCCATGGTAATACTGCCATTGATAAACCATAGTCATTAATGACTGGGTGAACTACTACAGACTACAAATAATGTAAGCATACATCAAATTCCCGGTCATCCATTTATTGAAGATGGTAAAGCTCAGCCAGCCTGGCATTTTATAGGCTTTTGTCATTTGTCAACACCATAATCCAGCTATTGAGTTTCATGATTACATTAAAGGGAACCTGACAGGTCCCAGCCGCTAATACGCACTCAAAGTCCTTTATTCTACAAAGGTGTTTGATGTGCCCTGCTAACAAAGCAATCTTTCAAGAATTAACTTTTAACCTGTAGTGTGACATATGCTAATGAAGCAGGATTAATCCAGTGAGGTGTCTTTCCAGATCAGTCCTGCCTTTGTATCTTCTAGTAATACCTCTGTAGGAGTGAAGAGATGTCAGCTCACCCATCATTGAAGAACGATTGCAGAGGAAACTTGTAGTGCTGCAAAGGAGGCAAGGAGGAATTTCAGATCTTCATAAAGTTTCCTCCTGTGGGCTCCTCCTCTAACAGGTTAATTAACCCATTCTATGACTAATTCTGCAGGAAGAAATGTCTCCATAGCGTTTTTCGGAAAGTCATTAATTAACACCACACATTCCGGCACTTATCAGATGCTACAACCAAAAGGTTATTTAAATGCTCAGAGGTGTTGAGACACTTTTCCGAAAAACACAATGGAGACATTTCTTCCTGCAGAATTAAAGGCATATAACGAGTTAATAAACCCATTCGAGGAGGAAAAGCCTAAACCATGAGTCCTGGTGGATATTTTCCGTACAGACCAGATCACCTCTAGGTCTGAATATTAGACAGGACATTATTTACCACCATGATTAAATGCATCTTCTATTTGATTTTGTTTAATATTCTTTTTATTTCCTGTTATTTTATTATATACTTGACCATGACCGGTCTCTTTCGGGATAGGCTTGTTTGGCCCCTGTGCACGTCAGAATATGCCATAAGACACTTACCAATTCCTGGTCTTACATGCAATGACTAAAGCCCCCGTCTCACATAGCGAGATTGCTAGCGAGATCGCTGCCGAGTCACGGTTTTGGTGACACAGCAGCGACCTCACCAGCGATGTCGCTATGTGTGACACTATGCAGCGATCAGGCCCCTGCTGTGAGGTCGCTGATCGCTGCAGAATGTCCTGGACCATTTTTGGGTCTTAGCCCTCCCGCTGGTCAGCACACATCGCTGTGTGTGATCAGCGGGACCAGCGATCAGGCTGGTAACCATGATCAACAGCGGGTTACTAGGGGTACACGCGCATTTAGTAACCCGCTGTTTATCATGGTTACCACTCTGCTATGGTGAGCGGTAACCTCCCGCTCACTGTAGCAGGCTCGTAGCCATGATAAACAGAGGGTTAATAGGTGCGCGTGTGCCCCTAGTAACCCGCTGTTTATCATGGTTACCAGCCTGCTCCTGCTTCAGCAGGCTGGTAACCAGGAGCAGGACATCGTGGAAAGATTCTTTCCACGATGTCGCTGCTCCCCTGATCGCTGGTGAGCCTGCCTGTTTGACAGCTCACCAGCGATCACATAGCGACGCAGCAACGATCCCTGACAGGTCGTATCGTTGTCGGGATCGCTGTAGCGTCGCTAAGTGTGACGGGGCCTTAAGGACAGCAGTTCAAAAAGCGTTTGCTTGCAACTACTTGGCTTTTGAACTTAACTTTTAGAATATACTCTATAATAAAGTGTTTTTTCTTATGAAGATCAGAATGGTGGAATTCCTCCTCACCTCTGTTGGAGTGACTGACAGCCCGCATACAATACCAGTTATGTAGGACAGTTATGCAGGCTGGCAGTCACATCCAGGAAGATTAGTCCGGGGGAAGAGACGTCCTGCTGGATTAGTTAATTCATTATCGTATGCGAAGCTGACGCATAAAAACACATTCTTGAAACATTGTAACTTTAATAGGACGCAGACTCCTTACACGATAAAACAATTGGACAGTAAATCATTACAGAAGCAGCTGGGACCTGTCTGGTTCCTTTTAAATAAACATGAACAGATTCGTTACATTTAGGCGATGTAGCAAAAAGACATTTTATGAACAGGAAACCTGTCTACATATGGAATTAGTGGTATGGCTGGAAAGGAACTTGTACCTCATGGGTACAGGAGTGCACAGGTCACAGGAATTTGCAACAAATATAAAAAATATATAGCGGCTCTGTTGTCTTAGCTGGCACCTGTTCACACTAGCTAGGAGGTGCTGGTCAGTTTTTCTATTTGTAGATGTACTGATACGTCCTGAACTGGAGCTGTGCCCTATGCGATCACCACGGGAGGTCTGCTTACCCAACAGCCAAACTCCTGCAGTAACAGGCCAGAACTAACCCTGGCTGCTTAACCCTCAAAATGCAAAAGTTAATACCAACTGCAGCATTCACAGGGTCGTGGGAGGAAGGGGGCTGCCGCTATCACACCATCCGCCCCCTCACTATGCAATTGCAGGATGATGATGGTTATAATGTCAGTTGTAGGTCAAAGAATGATCCCTAGGTCTGCCAGGCTTGGTGGCCCATTAAGCTTTGCCATACAAATGATCTAACAGGCCTCCTGTCAGTGTAATGCAAGTATCATGGTATTGAGCCACTGATCAGACAAGTTAAAATTGAAGGGGACAGAAAAAAATACATATATATTTTACCAATTTACATGCGAGAACAAACAATGAAACAAGAAAAAAAAAAAAAAAGTTGCTACTAAACTTGTAACTCTTCCAACATCCTAACGAAATAGGAAAAAAATAAGTTAAAAAAATAGTGCCGAAGTACAAGACACATAGCAAGTCATTTATTATTTTGTGCAGAATAACTGTTTAACCGCTTAACAACATTAGACGTACTAATTCGCATCTGTGCCCTGGGACTTAAGAGCCAGACCCGTATTAGTACGTCATTGCGCGCGCACACAGGCTGTGCGGGCGCGATCGCCGCCGGGTGTCAGCTGTGACAATGTGCAGGGAGCGGTCACGCACCGCTCCCAGCACATTAACCCCCGCAATGCTGCGATCGAAGTTGATCGCAGATACTCACCTCCTCTTCCGGCCTCCAGCGCTGTCTGCCGTGGCTTCCAGGATGTTGCCATGACAACATCCGGGTCACCAGACAACAGGAAGATTGTTTGGACATGCGCAGTGCATCTCCAAACTATCTTCTCCCTATCCAGCGCTGACAGCCTGCATGACACAGGGATGGTGCTCCATCCCTATGCTGTGCAGGCGATCAGAATAAAAAAAGTGAAAGTCCCAGAGTGGGACAGAGTAAAAAAGTGTAAAAACTGTCAGAAAGTGAAAAAAATAAATAAAATAAAAAAATTGTAAAAATATAAAAAAAAAATAAAAAAAAAAAAAAAAAGAATCCACCAAAAATAAAAATATAATGTACCCATCAATAAATATTATTATAAAAAAAAAAAAAAACAAACAAACAAACAAACAAACACACAATAAAAGTACACATTTGGTATCGCCACGTCCGGAACAACCTGACCTATAAAACTGTCCCACTAGTTAACCCCTTCAGTGAACACGGTAAAAAAAAAAAAAACGAAGCAAAAAACAATGCTTTATCATCATACCGCCAAACAAAAAATGGAATAACACGCGATCAAAAAGACGAATATAAATAAAAATGGTACCGCTGAAAACGTCATCTCGTCCCGCAAAAAACAAGCCGCCATACAGCTCCATCAGCTGAAAAATAAAAGTTATAGCTCTCAGAATAAAGCTATGCTAAAAAATATTTTTTTCTATAAAATTGCTTTTATTATGTAAAAGTGCAAAACATAGAAAAACGATATAAATGTGGTACCGCTGTAAACGTACTGACCCGAAGAATAAAGCTGCCTTATCAATTTTACCACACGCGGAACAGAATAAAAAAAACAAAAAAAAACAATTCCTGAATTGTTGGGTTTTGTTTATTCCGCCTCCCAAAAAATCGGAATAGAAAGCGATCAAAAAATGTCACGTGCCTGAAAATGGCACCAATAACAATGTCAACTCATCCCGCAAAAAACAAGCCGTCACATGACTGTCTGCCAAAATCTGGAAAAATTATAGCTCTCAAAATATGGCGATGCAAAAACTAGATTTTACAAAAAATGCGTCTTTTAGTGTGTGACAGCTGTCAGTCATAAAAACCCCATATGATTCTGGTATCTCTGTAGTCGCACCGACCCGAAGAATAAAGTCGTCTAATCACTTATACCGCACGAGGAACGGCGTAAAAAATAAACTCTCGGGTTAAGGCTGGGTTTGGGGTGAGGGTTGTGATGGGGTTGGGATTTTTTTCAAAAGTAAGAAAAAAAGATGACGATATGGCGACTAGTGTTGAGGGCAAGTGCTCGCTACTTGAGTTTGCATCGGGTGCTCGGGTATGCATTGAGTATCGTGGGTATTTGAGTGACATGCTCGAGTCTCCGCCTCATATGCTTCGCGGCCAAAAAAACTTTGCGGGGATTGCCTGCCATGCACGAGCGATCCCCACATGTTTTTTTTTTGGGTGTCTAATAACCGTGAAACATGCAGGGCAGGGATTCGAGCATGTCACTCGAGCACAAACAGTACATGGTGCATACCTGAGTACCCGATGCAAACTCAAGTAGCGAGCACTTGCGCTCAAGAGTAATGACAACTTATTCAATATGATGACCTAATGTTATCAAATTCTGTGTCGTACCTCTGGGTTCAAAATGTTCACTATACACCTTAATAAAATCCTTGAGGGGTATAGTTTCCAAAATGGGGTCACTTGTGGGGGAGCTCCACTGTTTAGGCACATCAGGGGCTCTCCAAACGCGACATGGTGTCCGCTAACAAATTGAATGGAAAATCGGCTCAAATTGTTAGCGGACGCCATGTTGCGTTTGTAGAGCCCCTGCGTGCCTAAACATTGGAGCTCCCCCACAAGTGACCCCATTTTGGAAACTAGACCCCCCAAGGCACCCATCTAGATGCATAGTGAGCACTTGGAACCCCTAGGTGCTTCACAAATTGATTCGTAAAAACGGAAAAGTATTTTTTTTTTCCACTTTTTCATTTTTACGAATCAATTTGTGAAGCACCTGGGGGTTCCAAGTGCTCACTATGCATCTAGATAGGTGCCTTGGGGGGGGGGGGGGTGTCTAGTTTCCAAAATGGGGTCACTTGTGGGGAAGCTCCAATGTTTGGGCACACGGACTCTCCAAATGTAACATGGCGTCCGCTAATTATTCAAGCAAATTTTACAATCAAAAAGTCAAATGGCGCTCCTTCCCTTCTGAGCCCTGCCGTGCGCCCAAACAGTGTTTTTTCCCCACATATGGGGTATCTGCGGGCCCAGGGGAAATTGCACAACATTTTTTTCTTGTTACCCCTGTGAAAATAAAACAAATTGGGTCTAAAGTAACATTTTTGTGAAAAAAGTTAAATGTTCATTTTTTTCTTCCACATTCCAAAAATTCCTGTGAAGCACCTGAAGGGTTAATACACTTCTTGAATGTGGTTTTGAGCATCTTGAGGGGTGCAGTTTTTAGAATGGTATCACTTTTGGGTATTTTCTGTCATAAAGACCTCTCAAAGTGACTTCAAATGTGATGTGGTCCCTAAAAAAAACTGGTTTTGTAAATTTTGTTGGAAAAATGAGAAATCGCTGGTCAACTTTTAACCCTTTTAGCTCCCTAACAAAAAAAAATTTTGGTTCCAATATTGTGCTGATGTAAAGTAGACATGTGGGAAATGTTATTTATTAACTATTTTGTGTGACATATCTCTCTGATTTAAGGGCATAAAAATTCAAAGTTTGAAAATTGCTAAGTTTTCAAAATTTTCGCCAAATTTCCGTTTTTTTTCACAAATAAACGCAAGTGATATCGAAGAGATTTTACCACAATCATGAAGTACAATATGTCACGAAAAAACAATCTCAGAATCAGGGGAATCCGTTGCAGCGTTCCAGAGTAATTACCTCATAAAGTGACAGTGGTCAGAATTGTAAAAATTGGCCTGGTCATTAACGTGCAAATCACCCTCGGGGGTTAAGAGCATAAAAATCCAAAATTAATTTTCATAACCAATGACATCATAAACAAGATAAATTTACAACTAAAAGTACAAAGTGTCAAAAAAATTTTTTTATAAATAACTGGAATATGTACAAGCATTGATAAGTTATTACGGCACAAAGTGACAAGTCAGATTTGATTAATTTAGCCAGGCCAGGAAGAAGAGACCGGACTTCGGCGGGTCCTATTATAATGGAATGACCTGATTTATTCACATTTAATGTTTATTGTTCCGCATTTTCATGTATTTAACTATGAGGATACAGAACAGTTCACAAGGTCAATACTTACAATTCATTCCTTTTTTCCCATGCCTTCAATATCCAGTCAGCCTTCATGATAGGGGTTCCCAGACTAACCGCTACCTAAAACCAAAACAACATTTGTGAAAGAAAAGCTCATGCATTTTGTACTTGCATATACTTAAAGGGGTTTTCCACGTTTAGAAAAGTGGTTCGCAAATGTTTGCTAGCATGTAAAATAAAGATAAGATGTAGACAATAACAGCAGCCGAGTTCAGTGATTGACTGCAGCAGTGATTCACGTGCAAGTTTTGACTTCACTATTGACCTTGTTAATTTACATGTTAAAACCAGGGCTGTGGAGTCGGTATGCCAAACCTCCGACTCCTCAATTTCCATGACAGCGGCTCCACGACTCCCTCATTCATGGCTCATGTTTAAGTGACAAATTTACTGTAGCACAGATTCATCTCAGCTAAAAGTCTAGACCCTTAGATCAGGAATAGGACATTTCAGAACTTTCCCAAATTCTTATGAAAAAATATTCCTCACAAACTGCATTGAACTACTGTACCCAATTTATTATATATTTTAGGAGTTGGAGTCGGTCCATTTTATACCGACTCCACGACTCCGACTCTACAGCCCTGGTTAAAACCACTTTAAAAGCCAGGAATCTACATCAACTTAACATATCACAAATATCGTACTTTGCACCAATGGTAGAAGGCAGCACTATAACACTCGTTCTAGTGTCCACGTCAATCATATAAAGACAAAGTCTTGTGTACCTTACTAGACTAGGAAAAGTGCCTATGCACAAGTCCTGTCATTGCCTCAACAAAGCAAGCACTCAGCACAATATCAGCATATCTTCATGTCCAATGTAAATGGAAGAAAGCAATTATATTAACACCAACCATCAAAAACAGACATTCAGCTTTAGGTAAAGCTCCTTAGCTTGTCTTAAAGGGGTTGTCCAGCCTTAAGCTACAATTCTGCAGTCACTCTGTGTGACTGCAGACTTGTGAATCGTCACAACGCGCGCACTGGGCATTCTCCAGAGCTGGAAGTTGTGTGACAATTATGCAATATGCAGACTCCTAGCCACATTTAGACTAGACTGTTCATGGCCTCGCTCAATACACTTGCGTTGAGCAATGCCGCATCCATCTGGTTGGAATGTGGCCAGGAATATGCATCTGATTGCCTGCTGCCGGCACAAGGATTCACAAGTCTGCAGACAGTGACTTCAGACTTGTAGATTAAGAACAGCCAATCCCTTTAAGAAAAGCTAAATACATACCCCTGTGTGGTACCAGTTCACACCTATGCAATACAGCTACTGGCAGAGACAATTATTTTCCTTTTTCACCTATAAGTATGAACAGAATAAAATTTAAGAAATGGAAGTGACACACACCCTAAACTTATCTCCATGAGTAGAATTGGCGACTAGATGTGTTACTTTAGAGCTGAAGTCTTTTCGTATGGTTCCTCCCATATGATGGACTAACGTCACCAGCTTTACCTGAACACAAAAGGTACAAATTATTAAATATACAACATAGAACATATATTTCATGTCACACAATACTACCAATAAGTCATGTTTCTGCTCATTCTTTTAGGAAATGCTTACTTTTTGCAGAATTAAAGTAAACTGGTCATCAATTACGTGCCCGCAGACTAGTTGAGCTGGACGGGGAGAAGTTTGAGTGGAGCCACGCACAAGACATTTCCCCATGTGCTCTGCTCTTCTTAAAAACATTGGTTTTTCTCTGAAACGGAGGAGCACTTCAGAGTACAACATGGTTGTCTGTAATGCAGGAGCCGGTCCCAGATTCAGGTTGCAGTAGTTACAGGGTGGCACAAACTGATGACAGGTTGTCTTTACAGCAGCACTCTGGATGAAGATTTTTATCCTTTAGTCCCTCTGTGTACTAAAGGCCCCGTCACACTTAGCGACGCTGCAACGATACGACCTGTCAGGGATCGCTGCTGCGTCGCTATGTGGTCGCGCTGGTGAGCTGTCAAACAGGCAGGCTCACCAACGATCAGGGGAGCAGCGACATCGTGGAAAGAATCTTTCCACGATGTCCTGCTCCTGGTTACCAGCCTGCTGAAGCAGGAGCAGGCTGGTAACCATGGTAAACATCGGGTTACTAAGGGCACACGCGCACCTAGTAACCCACCGTTTATCATGGTTACCACTCTGCTACAGTGAGCTACAGTCTTCTGTACAGACCAGAGGTCACTTTCCAGGAGATCCAGCTATTCAGTGTGGGCACGTGATGAGCTGAGCGAGAGCTACGTTTCTGTGGCACCTGCAGTCTAATTGTGCACATACTGTATGTGTAGATTATGTCTTACCAGCTCTTCCTTTTTCCTGAATCCAGTGAAGCACAGGACCAGATTCAGCATACTTGCACAATACAAAGGCCGAGAAGTAAATGGCATCGGCTAAAAAAAGAAGAAAAAAAAAGTTAGAGTTATACTAAAAGGCTATAACAAGCAGCTGTAGCTTATGTTAGACAAGATGATGATAAACTATAACTACTTCTGAGTAAGGTATCCTTGCTGTTTTAAGTAAGGCCAGTTTCTCATATCCACAGAACACTATTCATGCTCAGATCAGAACGAGCGGCCTGCACGCCGTATAGGCATATATGACGCAGTAGGCTTAGGTAAAGAGACCTGACAGCCAGGCCATATATCTGGATAGGAGTACAATCAGCGTTTCACTGATATGTGAAGCCGGCCTAGTAAATATACTCCGCAGGCTAAACCCACTGCTATAAATTCCTACAGCTCTCAGTGAAGTCATAATATCTATAGAAACATCTGTACCTCTCCTTTTTGTGCACAGTACAAGATGATCGGGGGACCCAGCACTCTGCAGTCCGCTTTATACAGATATCGAAAGGATGGGTGCTGGAAATCTGATATAACGAACACGTTCTCAAACTCTGGTGCATCGGCCTCAGCGTATTCTTCCACAGACTCTGTTGTGATATAAGGATGCTTGATTTCCTGGGGGTGAAGGTTTGGATCAAGAGACATGAGAGTTTAAAAACATACCTTACTAGAGCACATAACACAAAACAGGAAACATCGGGGCAAAGGGAAAGTAGAGCAGCGGTCAAGAGCACCAATCTGACTGTTGTAGTGACTCAATAACCAGATAAGAATCATGTATCTGGGTAATCTCTCCACAGCCCAATATTGCAGCCTATTTGATTTCATTCATGTTACATTGAACAAGTGGTGTGATCTGCAGGTAGCAGGAGATAGCACATGAGGAGCTGAGCAGTTGGCTATGTAGTTTTGTGGGATAAGACGAAGGATTAGACAGCTTTCACACTGCAGTATTCTGGTCATATTTCATTGTTATTAGAACGCCAGAACTAGGAGTGAAGCCTAAACAGACAGCACCTCTTCTGTGTTTGGACCTGGAAACATTGATGCACAACACACACAGCAGTTTGAAGATGAGAAAACTAGAATTTTAACTAGTGAAAACCCAGCACTTTCTCCTCTCAAAAGTTCTGTACATGGTCCTACTGTACTTCATGATTGGCAGCCATCTGTCTGAAGTCGCACAAGTCTTTCGGTCAAGGATTAGGACCGCCCCCTTGACTCCCAAGCATATAAAGAGCAGTCACAGCTAGTGGATTCACATGGAATCTTTTACCGCAAAGCTGTGTCAATCTACTTAGGTATAAAATTTTGCTAAAAATATTAAAGGGGTTGTTCACTACTCAGACAATCCTTGCTCAATCACCATGTTCCCACTTATAAAATAACAGCTGTACTCAGCACTGGCTCTCTCAGGGCTCACCCGGCATTGTTACTTCACGCGAGCTCTCTCAGGGCTCACCCGGCATTGTTACTTCACGCGAGCTCTCTCAGGGCTCACCCGGCATTGTTACTTCACGCGAGCTCTCTCAGGGCTCACCCGGCATTGTTACTTCACGCGAGCTCTCTCAGGGCTCACCCGGCATTGTTATTTCACACGAACCCTGCAGCCAATCAGCAGCCACTTTACTCTCCAATCCTTTGAGCAAAACTTGCATTCAGAGGAAGCGAGAGCCATCAATATAATAGGGGCATTCAAATAACACTGCATGAAGCATCCAGAATCTGTACAAGTAGAGATTCTAAGTGCTACGGAGTACATGAAAGACAAGGGAATAGTTAGATTAGTGAGGTGAGGCGATAGGCCAGTCTATTTTTTAGGGACACTTGAAACTGTAGATACTGGGTATTAAACATTGTCTGGTCGAATTCTAGAGATGTTTTTGAGGTGCAGGTGACATGAGCTAGCGAGTGATCAGATCTAGGGAATGAATGAAAGATCTGAATCGAATATGACCCTAAGGCAGCGAGCATTCTGCATGAGAGTTATGGTAGAACCATACACTGAAATGGCAATTTCAGGTTTGCGTACGTTTGTAGAAGGGGGAAATATAAGGAGTTCAGCTTTTGACAGATTTAATTTCAGATAGAGGGGGGACAATAGGTTTGAGACAGCAGACAGACAATCACTGGACGTTGTAACTAACGGGGGGGTGATGTCAGGAAAAGAGGTGTATAAATTTGGTGTCATCAGCATAGGTGGTATTGAAAACCAAATCTGATTGTTTAACAGGAACAGTATAAAGAGAGAAGAGGAAGAAGCCTAGGTCTGAACCTTGAGGAACCCCAACAATAAGGGAAAGAGGAGCTGCAATTGATACACTGAAGGAGCTGTGAGAAAGGTAGGAAAAGAACCAAAAGAGAACGGTATCCTTGGGGCCAATGTAGAGGAGAATAGTGAGTAGGAGCTGGTGGTCCACGGTGTCAAACCCTTTGCCTTCAAAAGACCATCCAAGCATCAGTTCAATTCACTTGAACACAGTTTTTAAAGAAGCTTTGCAGAAAGGTTGTTCCAAACATCTTGGAGAGCCACAGATCTTCTGTGGATGTTGGCTTGTGCAGAACTTTGTCTTTTCATGCAATTCCAGACAAACAATTATGTTGAGATCAGGGCTCTTTGGAGGCAATATCATCCACTTCCAGGACTCCTCCTTTACGCTGAAAATATTTCTTAAAATCACACTTGTTGTATGTTTGGGATTGTTGGCTTTATTTGAAGCCAATAAAGAACAAGAGAGTTTCTGAAAGTGATGATATGGCCCCACATAGACCTATTCTCAACATCAAGTCTGTCTGGGATTACATGAAAAGACAGAAGGATTTACACAAAGCATATACATCCACAGAAGATCCGTGGCCAGTTATCCAAGATGTTTTGAACAACCTCCCTGCAGAGTTCCTTCAAAAATTGTGCGTGAGTGTAAGTAGAATTGATTCTGTTTTGAAGGCAAATGGCGGTCACACCCCTGCTTAAAACTTTTTCACAGTACATCTACACATTCATATAGAGAGATCGCTATATTATATCTTTAATACAGATTTTTTTAACATTATACTTTGTCAGTATTTATCATCTTAAAGGGGGCCTGTCATCCCCAAAAAAGTGTTAGCCTTCACATATAGCAATAATCTGCAGGTAAACAGCTTTTAAATAATTTCTGCCATGCTAAGTGGAAAGGAGGCAACAGGGATAAAATTAACTTTTATTCTCTCTGCAGCCACTCGCTTCCAGTCACCGCTCATTACTCCCCAGCAAATTGATTGACAGCCTACGCTGCACGCATGTACATTGCGGAGAAGGCCATCAGTGTGCTCGGATGTAAATACGAGTTCACTAAATAGCCTGCCCGATATTATTTCAATGTTATTTACTTACAGACTACTACTATATATGCAGGTAAGTAGTGTTACTTGCAGGTTCCATCTGCCTGTTTCCCCTATATCACCCCTCTTTGATTGACAGCTCTGGCTTCAAAGAGCCAGAGAACGACGGAGATAGATGGAAACCAAGCAGGTGGGAACGTGCACTTAATGCTTGGACAAGCCGTGATGCACTGAGCGCCTGTATTTAGTTTGAACAGTCATCCTGGTCTGACAGTCCCCCTTTAAACAGTTTTTTTTTGTTGTTGTTTTTTTCCATTCTATCCTTCCATTGGCCACCCCCCACACTTCTTCATGGAAAGTAATGCATCAAAGCGAGAGAGTAATATAGATTAGCACAATATTGCTTTCCTGAGGCCAAAATATATTCCTTCAACTGATAATGTGAAGCCACATCTTAAGAAAGTTGTATTCCTGGGACCGCTAAATTAACCTTTCATAAATCTGATATATGACCCCAAAAAAAAAAAAAAAAGCGTAATTTTCCGAGATCCGTAGCGTCTCCATTTTTCGGGATCTGGGGCCGTATGTAGGCTTATTTTTTGCGCGCCAAGTTGACGTTTTTTATTGATACTATTTTGGTTCAGATACGATTGATTGCCAGTAGGGTTAAGCGAGTATGCTCGGGCCGAGCATAGAGGATTTACAGCTGCTCGGTGATATGTTTGAATCGCTCCCGTGTGCATGATTTGCAACTGTTTGACAGCTTTATTACATGTGAGGAATGTGTAAGAAATAGACATTCCTCACAGCGCAAATCATGCACACGGGAGCGATTCAAACACATCACCGAGCAGCTGTAAATACTCGGGAGCTCGGCCCGAGCATACTCAGCGAAAGGGTTAATAGAACATACTCGCTCAACACTAATTGCCAGTAATTGCAATGTTGCAGCGACAAAGCAAAACAAAGGAATTCTGGCGTTTAGATTTTTTTATCGTTCCGCCATTTACCGATCTGATTAATTTTTTTTTTTTTATATTGATAGATTGGGCGAATCTGAACGCGGCGATACCAAATGTGTGTATATTTGAATTTTTTTAATTGTTTTATTTTGAATGAGGCGAAAGGGGAGTGATTTAAACTTGTATTTTTTTTTACATTTTTCTAAAAACATTTTGTCTACTTTTTACTTGCTTCAATAGTCTCCTTAGGAGACTTGAAGCTGCGATTGTCCGATTGCCTCTGTTACACATAGCAAGGTTTCAGTCCTGCTATGTGTAACAAAGTGCTCATCTGCTATGAACAGCGACCACTGGGTGGCGCTCATAGCAGATCGGCTATGACAACCACAGGGGTTTCATCCAGTCCCTGGGTTATCATGCTAACCCATCACTGACCTGCGATCACGTGATGTTGGCTCCACCCATTTTCGACCCCAACGCGCTTCCCGGAAGCGAGCGTTAAAGGCCACTGTCAGAGTTTGACAGCGGCATTTAACTAGTTAACAGCTGCGGGTGGATCGCGATTCCACCCGCGGCTTTTGCAGGCACATGTCAGCAGTAAGAATCAGCTGACATGTGCCCAGAAAAGTGCGGCTCAGCGCCGGAGCCCGTACCGGGGTGGGGGGGGGGAAGACGATGACACAGCATGCGCAGTACATGTACGGTGCATGTCGTGAAGGGGTTAAAAGAAAAGTTTAAAAAGGGAACCTGTCAGTTGACTGGTTCCCTTTAAAAGTTGACATCTGTTCAGAACCCCGAGCACTGAAGGCCCAACGCCTACTACCAATTTCTGATGGCAATGCCTGTTCGGACTTCTAAAAGTTGAAAGTTGGTGCTAAGGGGACCTTGCAAGAATCCTAATTTGCCTACAAACACAGACAAAATTCTAGCCAGGTACAACAGATATTATGGAAATGGAATGTGTTAAAAAAAAGTGGTTATTTTTAATGTACACGAATGGAATTTCTTTGTTTAATTTTCTTTGCAGTATGGCAGACAAATATAGTGTCCATAGTATGACAACCTTGATCAGTGTAATGGATAGTTCTTGAATTCAGAGCCTCATTTTTCCTGTTTTCGTGCAAGAATATGATGTTTTAGTGCAGATTAAAGAATCCAACATTATCGTTTTGACAGATGTGACCTTTCATTTCTTCATATTGTGTATTCAGTAACGCCCTGTAGGCATCAAACGTAGAATAGGCCACAAAAGACTGACTGCGTCATTCAACCCACACCAAAGACAGAATGGTCGTCTAATTTGCTGATAACACATGGATGGGCAAATTGTGCTTGGTTGCGTAATAGCCTGGCTAAAGCAGATGCCAGGGATGAGAGCAAGAGAATGGCAATAATGAAAGAGCTACAACAAACTTACTGGGGTCGCCATCAGAAGCCAGAAAAAAAAGGGCTTGACTGAGGAGAAAACAATGTAAATGTTTTTCCGGCAGCACAGATGAAAAGGGCCAATAAAAGTCCGTGGGTCCGTGAAAAACACGTACGACTCACGGATGGCATCAGACAGAGGCATAACCTGGAGTTCCTGCAAATTATGTAAGTGGGTGACCAGTTACCATGTGTACCGTATATTCCGGCGTATAAGACGACTTTTGAAGACTGAAAAATCTTGTCTAGTCTGGGGTCGTCTTATACGCCGGTAATGTTTTTGAACTTTCAGAAATTGACATGCGGGGATACTCTGGGGGTGTTAATAAGCTGCCGTGGCCATATCCCTGCCATGTGGGAGTTAAAATACGGCGGCGGTAGGTCCAGACAGTCAGCGCTTCTGTGCTGAAACTGACACATCGCTGCGCTGTGTCTTCTCAGGCCTGGGACACAGCGCAGCGTATTCCCAGCAGCGGAGACAGACAGAACCTAGCGAACTTTTCTGACACATCGCAGTGTCTTCCCAGCTCCGGACACAGCGCAGGGCTTCTGTGCCGACAGCTTTCACTTGTCACAGAAGCGCTGCGCTGTGTCCGGAGCTGGGAAGTTCGCATCGCTTCTGTGACAAGTAGTGTTGAGCATTCCGATACTGTAATATCGGGTATCGGTCGATATTCGCGGTATCGGAATTCCGATACTTAATTCCGATACTTTTACAATATCGAATACCGGAATCGGAAGTTCCCATAATGCCTGCGCTCTGCAGTGTCTCTGAAGGATGACAAGCTGGATGGCAGAGCTCAGCTGAGATCCAGCCTGTCATCAGAATGTCATCCCAGCGTGGGAGAATTCTCCTGATTGTTTAAAAGCCGGCGGGCGGTAAAAAGCCGCCGGCTTTTAAACAAACAATCACACAGCCCCATACTGCTTCCCCGCAGCCTCTGACCCCGATCCTCCGCTCCCCTCGCCACCTCCCATCCCGATCGTAAGTTAGGACCGGGCGGGGAGTGCAGCACAAAGGAGCGGGGAGCGAAGGACCCGGGGGGGGAAGCCGGTAGTGAAAAGACTTCACCGCCGGCTTTCCCGTTCTGTGCTGCGCTTTCCCGCCGGTTATTTCAAATGAACAGCTGAGGTATCAGGTGATGCCGATCAGCTGTTCATTTGAAGTCGTCGCGGTGCCCTCAGAGGGTTCATGTGAGTTCATGCTTGACTGCATTGCATGAACTCACATGAACTTTCCCACGGTCTCACAGGTCAGCCTCACCTCCCAGACCAGTCATGATTGGTGTGTGCGGGTGTCTGCGCGCGGTGTCTGCGCGCAGGCAGACATAGGCCGATGTGACACTACTACTCCCATCGGACTATGTCTGTCCCCCGTCCACTCCTGCCAGCAGGATCAGCTTGATGGGAGCAGTAGTTACCATCAGCCTGATCCTGCTATATAAATTGCCCTACTGTGTCCCCAATAAATGTTAAATACATGTCATTGGTGGCCAGTGGTTACCTACAATAAATTAGTTCATACATTACCTGTCCCCGCCTATCGCCACCTAAAATAAAGTAAAAAATAAAAAACTACACCTATACTCACCTAGACACCTAATTCCCCGAAGCCATCGATCTCCTGTAATAAAATGTAAAATAATAAACCACAACCTTATCCTTACCCCTCCGTAGTAGTCCACAAGTGTCCCACGAAGATCTCCAGTTCAGAGCAGCCACATAGAATGTGACCGCTCTGAACCGCTGCCGCCGCTAGAATGATGGGGCCGTAAAGCAGCCCCGTCATTGCATAACCGGGTTCGCCGGAGTTCAGGCAGCGCTGCTCCGGTTAGCTGCTTTACGGCCCTGCTGTATCGTGAGAAATTCCCACGGTACAGCAGTGCCGTAAAGGAGGTTTCCGGAGCTGCGCTGACTGAATGCACTCCGGTGACCTCAGTCAGTGGCTCCCGCTGCCGGGAGCGGACGTGTTCCCGGCAGCGTGAGCTTACAGCAGCCATGCACAGCTGTCACCATCTCCAGATGTGACAGCTGTGCATGGGAGATCAGCGCAGGAACGTGGACAGGTAACTATTTTTTTTTTAGTAAACTAAGAATTAAATAAAATGGTGTGTTTTATTTCAAATAAATTATTTTTTTCTTGGTGTAGTGTGTGTTTTTTCTTTTTAACACTTTGTAGGTTAGTAATGGGGGTGTCTTATAGACGCCCATCATTACTAACCTGGGCTTCATGGCAGCTGGCGCTGACATGAACCCCAGCCCTATTACCCCACTGCCACCGCACCAGGGCAGCGTGGAAGAGCGAGGCTAAGTGCCAGAATTGGCGCATCCTATGGATGCGCCATTTCTGGGGCGGCTGACGGCTGGTGTTTCTAGCCTGGAAGGGGGCCAATATTCATGGCACCCTTCCTGGGCTATTAATATCAGCCCCCAGCTGTCTGCCTAGCCTTTGCTAGCTATTAAAATAGGGGGGACCCCACGTCATTTTTTTGGGGGGGTCCCCCATTTTAATAGCTAGTAAAGGCTAGGTATTCAGCTGGGGGCTGATATTAGTAGTCTGGGAAGCTCCGTGGGTATTACCCCCTTCCCAGGCTTCAAACATCTGCCCCAGCCGTCTGCTTAACCTCCGCTAGAGACTAAAATTACGGGGAACCCCACGCCAATTTTTTTTTTTTAAATAAATCCTTTAACACTAAATGACAAGTACAGTAATCAACACTGTCACTGTACTTCATATATATGTGACTGACATGTTTCTATCTATCTAATCTATGTATGATTCTCTATTCCTTCTATTCTAAATTGTCGGGTACAGATGTTGAATTGCCGGCCGGCTTTTTTAAAGAGACGGTGCACGAAAACACTATTATATTTTTTAATAAATCCTTTACACTAAATGACAAGTACAGTAAGCAACACTGTCACTGTACTTCATATATATGTGACTGACATATTTCTATCTATCTAATATATGTGTGAAGCTCTATTCTTTCTGTTGTAAATTGTCGGGTACCGGTGTATGCCGCTGATGAAAATGGATGATCGTAATGTTGTTGTTGTATGCCTTATGTTTATGAGTGACAGTTTTCCTGCTATATACCTGCGTGTCATAAGAATTTAAATTAAAAAAGGACCATGTTAAATTCAAATCGTTTTTTTTTTTTAATTTTTACCGGTGTTTGGTATGCGTTGGAAAAGGGGTAGTCTTATACGGTGAATATATCCTAAACTCTATATTTTAACAGGAAAGTAGGGGGGTCGTCTTATACACCAGGTCGTCTTATACGCCGGAATATACGGTAATTTCTAATGTCCATGCCTTATGTGACATTGGAGCCTTTGAGCCCCAAGGATCTGACCCTGCTTTTGGCAAGGAGTATAGTTTTGATAAATGAGGTCCAATAAGTTTGGACAAATCAATATTCACAGTATTTAAATGAAGAAGAACAAAAACATGTTGGTGCCACATAAGATGAGAAAGACAAAACCAATCATCCTGGGCGTGAAAAATATCATCCTTCACCATGAGTAAGAACCAAAGTAATTAACCAAATTACTGGAGAAGCCCAAGAGCAAAATCTCAGCCACGTGTTATGATTGCAGTGATGAAGCAAACATACTCCATAATGTTAGTGGTGCCCTTTAAGTGCCAGTCGTGAGGTGCCGCATGCAAGATCAGCTGGTATGAAGAAATAACCATACCATATTTACAATACTTTTTATAAATGATTCTCTGGATTTCTCATGACAATTTTCCCTTATCTTTATAACTGGAACTTCCATTAGCTTAACTATCTGTGGAAAGGAAGATTCAGAGAATATTACAAGACAGAATATATACTTGTGCAGAGAAAGGAAAATATATATATTATTACTGAGCAGATCATTCCTTACCTCAAGAGCTTTCAGTAAGGCGTCATTTCTTCCAGCATCCTGGACTAGAACCACTCTGGTCTCTACTTGCGGCATGTCTTCTGCAAGTATAAAGAAACCAAATGTCTGAGAGAAGCCTCACCAGCTCCCAGTAACACAACAGTAAGCTGTTCATTTATCTGCTCACAAATATGGGATATCTTTATAAAGTCTCAATTTTTTAATCAGTTAATGGCACATCCCTTTTATTTTAATGTACAACAGTAAATTGAGGAGTCAAGGTGAATATTACTGGATTGTGTTTTCTCAGTGTTCAGTTGGAGGACAGGAGAATAATATTTCCCATCAGTTTGGACCTGTCATCAGACTATACTGCTTAATGAAAGTATGGGAGAGTAATATGGGGATAGCTAGCCAAATAGCACACACACAAAAAAATCCCTAGTGACTGACTGCAGTGTATGCCGACACATTGTGGCCAGAAGTCAATCCCCACCAATACGGCATTAGTGCAGTATGATTGTTGGTCTTTAGCAGAATTACATAAGATTTGTTTTGAGTACCATTTTGGTTACTAGAACCCACTCTACATAGGGGAGAACAGTCAATGAGAGATCACCACTGAAGGCCTTGGAAGATTTAGAAACAGCGGAGAACATAATATAGATTATGAAACAACAGGGACAAAGGAACCCATTCATGACTGGTGGGGCCAAGGCCTCACCATGAGGCTGGCCTCTCACATGTGTGTTCCCATCAGAAAGGACAGATTTTACTCCTCAGATGGTTTCCTAGTCACATTAGATTTTTTATCTTCCCTTTTCTTCCTCTCACTGAAGCAGATAAACAGTCTATCTATAGACGCCCAACAAAATATCATTTAAAAACAGACACTTACATACACAATATGTCTCCTAGTATCACCCTTGTCAAATGGATCCCCATAGACTTTAATAGCAGTGTGTGTGTATGGCTCAAAGACACTATGGGTATGTGATGTCAGAGAGAAGGAAAAACAGACAGCACTAGGACTTGTCACAGATGTGTGAATGCAGTCTTACTCCTAACAAACCATTATAACACACACTATAATAAGCCATAATACTAAGGTGAAATGATCATAAAGCAAAGCCAATGCAGAATCATCATCAACCCGATCACATTTATTGCATGTGAAAGCAAACACACACTAAAATAAACCATGGCCAAGTGTAGTACTCTCACCGGCACGCTCAGCACAACGAGCGGCACACAAAGCACACGCGCTGTCATGTAACCATGGGACTTCGTACGTCTCTTATAAAACAACAATAGAAGTTTGATTTTTACTACTTGATGTGAAATAGATTAAGTGCGGTACAAGCCCAGCTTTATACGTCTCTAGTAAATATCCAATCTTACGGAAATACAGAACAAGAGGTCGTTACCATCTACTTCTGTGTGGCCTGAAAAGAGGTTTTCTTTTGAAGTCTCTGCTATTTTGGTGTCAAAAACAGACATGTCAGCAAGCAGACTCCTGCCGCCAGCAGGTACCAGGACACTGTTGTCAGTCATGATGGCGTATCAATCAGCAGCCTACAAAGTAAAAGACAGAATAAAAGGATAATCCAATTGAACCTCAATGGCAGACTTTTTCTTAAGAAACACCTGTCAGGACCCCAAACCTTCACCAATACAAACAGTACTATTTCTGCTTACTGTAAGTAATACTGTCAGGGTTTGGCGGACCCAAAGTAACGTGCGGAAGTGCACTGCAAGATCTGAGCATGAATATGATATACCTAGGGGCGAGGAAACCAATCATGCAAGAGGGGAGGATTTGAAGAAAAAAAAAATAATGTTTCTATCTCTTGACACTTACACTTGGTTCCAGCTTGTGACTCAATACCCCAAGTGAATACTCTTCAGAGCTTTTGCTGGTGCATTTTACAGATTTTTCCTAATTAAACAAAAGTCACAAAATCAATACATATAATTATTTATAAGGCTCTAACATCTTAAACATATGAAGAGACGGTCCTATATGCAAGCTTAGGCTAGGTTGTTTTAGGAGCCTTCATCACAGAAAACTTCCAACAAGGACTATACGGTTATTCCGACATGGATTTTCTATGTAATTATTCAATTCTCATCAGGTCTAAGATCTACTTGAAAGGATTTTTAATCACAAAAACACAAACACCACAACTGTTTTAGAAAACCTCCCCTGGTCCAGTGCCAAGTCTCCGCCACTGCTCCCGCTGTCTGTTACTGTCTGCAGTGCTGATGTCAAGTCAATAACGTTGAAGTTGCAGCCCATCGGTGCGCTCAGCGGCTCTGAGCAGCTTGTGCCGATAACTTGGTCAAAACTACTGAGTTCAACAATTGACTGTAGGGCCATCAATGGGACATTGGCGCTGCAGACAATAACAGACGTTGGGCAGAGTGGTGGAGAGTCCCCACTGGACCTGAACAGGGTGAATAAGGCTATGTTCCCACGACCCTAAGCCAGCTGTGGCCCCAACACGGCGGAGAAGCCGCCGGCTTCCGCTCCATATGCTAGTGAGCGGCACCATTTTTTTGCTTTTTCACCTGTGGACTTTCCTCATAGAGGTTAGGTCTCTGGGGACCTGCCGGAGAAATTGACATGCTAAGGTCTGGAAAGACGACTTGCATGTTAGTTTCCGCGGGTGAGCTTCACACGCATAGTGGGCATGGGCTTTCTACAAATCCCATCCACTATGCTGTAATATCTGGCCGCTGCGGATTCCACGCAGTGCAAGTGGGGGAGATATATATATATATATATATATATATATATATATATATATATATATATACACACACACATACATACATACATACTGCAGCTGGGGGAAGAGGGGTTTCCAAACACTGGAAGACCTATTTAGGACTTTATACACAAACAAAAATATATACACACAATGTACATCAAATAATAATAATACATTGCACACACTCATCTTATGTAAAACACAGAGGACATACCCAGCGTGAACTTTTGGCTACAGAAATCCTCCTTATTTATGTCATCTGCGCAGCCCCCGAATCTCCCACTCATATGTATTACATTTTTCCTCCCCGAGCATGCGTAATGAAATGTGGCGTATTCTCCTCAGTTTCATGGGTGCACAGAACACGTCCAGGAAGGCATAATGACACCAAGCCCGCCTAGCCAGCAGCTTTGAGGTAGAGTTCACTAGGCTTCATTGCGCATGCATGAAGTTTAAAGGGGTTGTCCAGTACTTTATATTACCCCCATCCCATGCATCCCCCCGGGGCCCCTAAGGATTTTTGTAATTACCTTACATTGCAGATACTGCCTGTGAGTGGCGCTATCACTGGCCGCTCACAGGCAGCACGTGACCCCTGGCTGCAGCCGGCTCTGACATTCGCTGACGTCATGACAAGTGCCAGCAGCAGCCGGGGGGGGGGGAGGGGGTCTTTTTCTTCCGTGTTCCAGGTGGATGACAGGCTGTGGGCGGGGTTACCCCCTGCGTCACACCCGGCATCCACAGCGCGCTCTGCCTCTCCCCAATCATTGGGAAAGCGCACGGTGGATGCCAGGTGTGACGCGGGGGGGGGGGGGTAACCCCACCCACAACCCAGCAGCCACCACGGGGACCCCAGCGCTGAGTCACGTGATGCCTGTGAGCGGTGCTATCAGCAACGTAAGGTAATTACAAAAAGTCTTAGGGGCCCCAGGGGGGGGGGGATACATTGGAGGGGTAATCTAAAGTACTGTACAACTTCTTTAAGGGTATGTGCACATGATCCGGACAGGCAGCGCTTTGGACACAAGTATACTTTATGCTGCGTCCAAAGTGCTACGTTATATGAACGCAGGTGAATCCGCATGTGTTCGGATTCACCGCAATTAATACATTGTAGTGATCAGATTTCTCTTGCGGAGATTAGCGACTCCGCAAGAGAAATGGACATGCTGCGGAATGGAAAAATGCGCCGCATGTCCGTGTCCATGGGTGATCCGCAGGTGCACAGAGACGCATAGAGGACATGGCATTTCTAGAAATCCATCCACTGTGCTGTAACATATGGCCGCTGAGGATTTGACGCTGCATAAACACACAGCATCAAACCCGCAGCGGCTCCTGATCATGTGCACATACCCCAATCTACCCCAATCTTATCTCTTTCCTTTGTCCAATTCATTTCTGTGATCACAACTATTGTCTACTCTAGGCCATTGAGAACATGACTGGATCTGTTGGAACACGACCAGTAAGGCCACGGCCCCACTATCAGTATTTTCTCTCATGAGTGGGAGCCAAAACCAGGTGAGGAACAATCAGAGAAAAGGTATAATAGAAACAAGTCACCAATTCTGCATTTATCACCCACTCCTGGTTTTGGCTCCCACTCCTGAGAAAAAATACTGACTGAATACTGACCAAATACTGATAGTGGGGTCGTGGCCAAATTGTAATAGTGGCAGTGTGGGACACCAGACAGGTAAAGTGTAAACACGTGCAAGATTGTGGGAACTAGTGCACAGTAACACCGTAATGTGAATATTGCATTTATTGGCTGCTAATACTTTGCAAAATTCATAACTTAACAGCAATAAGAAGATTTTGAGGAGGGAGAGGTGGCTGATCTTCTGGGACACCTAGTATATTTCTCACAATAATAGGAGACTGAATAGGATGAAAGAAGAGGAAGAGATTACGGGAGGAAATGCTGGAATTTTCTCAGCTTTTTTATATTTAGCCTTCATAAAATATATGTGTGAGTGCATGTCCTGGTTATGGGGTCCTATTTCACAGCCCGCTATCACTCATGCAATATGTATCTACATTACAAGCAGACGTGTTAGCACATTGTGAAAGGCAACCCCACCCCGAATACACGACACCTATTTGGCTTTTATAGCATTTTTCCATGCAGTAGTTATACATTTTACCCATATGTTGACCCACACACATCATTCTACAGTAAGATTTTATGCTATGACATGGAGTTTATCCAAAATGACAGAAATGTCGCATCTGCAGCACAACACAAGTGGCAAATTGTGCTGCATCTCATCCAAAAGGTGATAGAGCCAGAGCGCGACTAGGATTACAGAGAACACACACAGCCTCCACCATCACTCCCAGCACAATAACACGCCATGTACAAGATATGCTCAGAGAGACGAGAAGACGCAACAGCACGAGTATTAAGAAATCACATAGGGAGGGGGCAGAACAGAAGACACCAACACCCAGTGTTGTGGAGTCGAGGTCGGCATAAAATGGACTGACTCAGACTCCTAAAATAACTAATAAATTGGGTACAGTAGCTCAATGCAGGATGTGCTATTTTTTCATAAGAATTTGGGAAAGCTTTGAGATGTCCTATAAATGTCTGTTCTGCTCCCCCACACACTACAGCATAGTCTACTGCATATGTACAATTTATTAAAGTTTTTTGTTTTCTAAAGTTGTATTCCAATAAATTTTTATGTTCTATCAAAATAGCTTGATTATTGTATCATAATGGTGACAAAAAGCTAGATGTTACCAATTTACTACAGAAATTTATCACTTAAAAATGAGCCATGTATGAAAGAGTCGGAAGTCAGGGAAATCGAGAAGTCGGAGGTTTAACTTACCGACTCCACAGCACTGGCAGCACCAATTGTATAAATAAGGCATCTGAAAAAGGCCCAAATTTAAAAAAAAATATATATATATATATATAAAATTAGACTTAACGGTAATTCGGTTTCTAATAACCCACCACGACAGCACACAGAAGGATGTAACCCCACCCTAATAGGGACAGGAAATACAAAGAGGTTTAAATAGCCCCTCCCGCATCCTCCCTCCAGTGTTATTACAAAGGACCACAAGAGTATAGATGCTTCAAATTAATTTTTATTTCTACTGATCCGGCTGTCGTAGAAACAATAAGTGAGGGGGAGGGAAATACCCGTGCTGTCGTGGTGGGTTATTAGAAGCCGAATTACCGGTAAATCTAATTCTAATTTTCTCTAATATACCTCCTGTGTGCTGTTGTGGGAGGTTATCAAATACATACTAGGGAGGGACAATAGCCTGAAGGACCTTCCTCCCGAAGGCTACATCTCCAACAGACATTAGGTCTAGTCTGTAGTGCTTGGAGAAAGTATGAAGCAGCTCTGCAAATCTGCTCGATGGATGCGCTGGCTTTTTCAGCCCAGGAGACAGATATCGCCCTTGTAGAATGGGCCTTAAGCTTTGCTGGAGGTAGATCCTGGATCTGGTAAGCCTCCATAATTGTCCTCTTAATCCAGTTGGCTATTGTGGATTATGCTGCCTTCTTTCCTCTGTTTGGACCTTGTGTATGGATAAATAGGTTCTTGTCTTTCCTTCCATCTTTTGTTTCCTGAAGATAGTGCAGTACTATTCGCCGAACGTCCAGAGTGTGGAATTCCATTTCTTTCTTGTCTTTTGGGTTGTCACAAAATGATGGAAGGATTATCTCCTGAGATCTGTGGAAATTTGAGACCACCTTAGGTAGAAATGAAGGGTCAAGTTGGAAAATTAGACGATCTTCCAGGATTCTCAGGTAGGGTTCGTTGACCGAAAGGGCCTGTAGTTCACACACTCTTCTGGCTGTAGTTATTGCCACCAGGAAAGCAGTTTTCCAGGTCAGCCTGTCCAGTCTTAAAGCCGATAAGGGCTCAAAGGGTGGAAGGGTTAACCCCTTCAAAACAATGTTAAGGTCCCGGGGGAACCAAGTCTGTTACTCTAGGGTGGATGCGGGTGGCTGCTGTCATAAGTCTTCTCACCCACTAATGTTCAGCTAGTCTTTGATCACAGTATGAGCTTAACGCTGCTACCTGGACCTTAAAAGTACTAGGGCTGAGACCTTTGTCCAGACCTTCTTGTAAAACAATCTAGAATCTGTGCCACATCAGCCCTATGAAGGTCTGGGTGAGTGGGTGCACACCACTTTAAGAAGGTCTTCCAGATCATATGGTAAATGGTGTTCGTTACAGGTTTCCTGCTCTTCTGGAGAGTTTTGATGACTTTCTCTGAGAGGCCTCTTGTTTTTAATATCAGGAATTCAGAAGCCAGGGAGTTAGGCGTAGTCTCTCGGGATCCGGATGGTGAATCAGTCCCTGGAGGAGATCTTTGATGGGAGGAAGGATTAGAGGGCTCTCCACACTCAGACTGGTTAACGTTCCGAACCAACTTCTTTTTGGCCAGAGAGGGGCCACTAGGATTACTCTGGTCCCTTGGGTCCTTATCTTTTGTAAGGTTTTTGAAAGGATAGGCAGTGGGGGAAAGGCATACGCTAGTTGGAATTCCCATTGGTGAGCGAATGCGTCCACGCCCAAGCAAGGGCCGTTTGTATCCAGGGAGAAATATTGAGGTACCTTCACGTTCTGGTGTCCGGTGAAGAGATCTACCTCTGGATAGCCCCATCTCTCGACTAACATCTGGAAGACGTCTGGGTTTAGGCTCCACTCTCCTGGATGAATCTATGTTCTGCTTAAGAAATCGGCCCGAACATTGACTGAACCTTTGATATAAAGAGCCGACAGGGATAGATGTTCTTCGGCCCAGGAAAATATTCTCGCAGAGATTGCTTTTACGCTTTCGTATCTTGTGCCCCCTTGATGACATTGTCTGAAAATATCTGTATGTGAGTTTTCTGGTCCAGGCGCTGATGCCTGATGCTCCCTCCTCAGGCCTCCAAGCACCAGCTGCACTTCACCCCATAACCCACAAGTTCCTTCTTCTCCATGCTTATTGCTTGCTCTCTTTATACCTTATCCCACCAGCCCATGAAGCCGCTAACCTGCCGCCTCAACACCTTGCAGCCCATCCTGTACCCTGGATGTGTCTGATGCAAGCGGAGGGCTGCAATGTTCAATAAGAATTATTGGAATTCTCTTCCAAGACAGTGAGGTTCACTAGGAATGTATCCATGTACAAGTGTGCCATATAGTGATGTAAATGCTCTGTGCTTTAGTAAAGCAGCTAACTTACCCATCAGGATAATTCACCCCTAACTAGAAGTATGAGGGTAAAGCCCCTTTAACGCTTATTACAGTAATACCTTTCTGGTAGAATTTTGTTGGGATATTAGTGAGAAATCTACTTTTCCATGGCTGTGCAGACTTAGAGAAAGCCAAATACAAACCTTCCATGAGGTTTTAGCAGCCTGATCCTATGTTAAAGGGAACCTGCCACAACATTTGTCCTTCCCCATCTGAGAGCAGCATGATGTAGGCGTGGAGACCCGGATTCCAGCGATGTGTCACTTACTGGGCAGTTTGCTGTCATTTTGATACAATCACAGTTTTATCTGCTGCATATCTAGCAGTTCATAGCTAGCTCATGAATATGGAGGACTACATGGCAGCAGGTTTACTAGTCCTTTAGTGATAATCTCCTGCTGATAAAACGCTGATTTTAACAAAACTACATCAAACAGCCCAGTAAGTGACATCACTGGAATCAGAGTTTCTGTCCCTACATGATGATGCTCTCAGTTTAGATGGCAAAAACTTGGTGACAGATTCCCTTTAACTAGGAAAAAGTCCTTCCAACCCTAAACATCTTTAAGCCGCTTATACAGTAATGTGGTTAATGCAGTGTAAAATGCCTCCCTTCTGCCCCAACACCATAATAACTACTCCCTTTACATGCTTAGAAAGTAATGCTGCCCCCTAGATAAGACATTTTATTATGTGGAAACACAAAGGGCATCAAGGAGACATTATTTATAATGCCCCTCGCTGCCATAAAAAAGTAGTCACTTGAGAAATCAGTGGCCCTGTGCAGATAGCACAATGCACTGTTGTCATCAAGCTGCATTAAAGGGGGTTGACCTCGTTCACATCAAATAAACTAAATGTCATCTTACCCTCCCTGGGTGCCACGCTATGTCTCCTCCACAGCTCTGATCTCCATTGATCGGCTGCAATGGCGACATCATGTCAATAACACTGCAGCAAATCACTAAGCATAGAGGCTCAGGCGCTGTAGATCGCACAAGCCGCTAAGCCCAGCGATTGGCTGCAATGTTAACGCAACATCACCAGTGCAGCCTACCAACAGGGCGGAGAGGGAAAGCTGGACCTGGGGAGGGTAAGTAAAGATTAGTGTGTGATTTACACATAACTGAAGCCTGCAGGCTAAAAAGAGATAAAAGGGGACAACCCCTTTAAGTTGGGTGCTAAAGTCCTGTGTGTCCTAAAGTGGCGAGCTGCGCCTAAAAGGAGAATATATTCAGACATAATATATACACTGGTACAGTATACACCAATAAATAATGCATACCTGTGTATTACATGACAGTATATACTGTCTGTGTACAGCTGAAAACTAAACCTATAGAAGAGGCTGCACTGCAAAAACAAGCCAAGAGTATCTCCCTGCTCTTATCTGAGGACCTCGGACCCTTGCACTGCTGAAGGACTGTAGCACAGGATTACCTTTGGAATCAGATCCTTCACAGGGTTAGAAACAGCTTTTTCACTACTTCCAGGTCCCTGTCATTCTCCATAGCGCCCTCTGGTGATGAGTTGTGATCACACTGTAGCTTCTGACAGTCATGTCCCATCCCAGGCAGAGGCAGGAGACTGTACCAGAAGCTGCAGTCGCCATGCTCACTCCTTCATGCTCACAGCTGCAGGACTAGTATTAAATCTGGTGACAGGTTCCCTTTAACGCGTTTGGGTTTGAGACTTAAAAATGGAGGGACAATCCCATTGAATACCTTAAGGAAATCCATTTATCATTGGGAGAACATGCAAACGTTATGCAGACGTTGCCCTTGGTGGATTTGTATCCAGGACTTAAGTGCAGACTTATCTGTTGCAGTAAATGACCTCATGCTTTCCTCTGTATCACAAGCCCACTGCCGGGGTGTAACTTCACTCCGTCATTCCCATCACACCCCCAAGCCCTTACCACCAATAACTCTAAATATTTGCTAAATCCATCCTTTCCTCACACCCAAATCTACAAGAATGTTAGTACATGCCCTCATCTCCCACCATATCCCCCTCTCTGGCCTCCCAACTAACACTCAATGCTCCAGTCCGTTCTTAACTCTGCCGCCTGACTAATTCTCCTCTCCCATCATTGCTCCTCCACCCTTCACTGGCTTCCAATTCCACAGTGAATCCAATATAAACTACTAAAAATGACATACAAGGCTGCGCATAATCTGTCTCCTATATATATCTCCAAACTCATCTCCCAAGACCTCCTCCTTTCCTCCACACTAGTACGTTCCTCACCCAATCGCCTCCAAGACTTGTCCCCAAGCATCGCATCCTCTGCAGTTCCTTGCCTAACACTTCTGATCGAAATCTTCAGAGGCAACCTGAAAACTCATCTCTCCAGGAAGCCTGCAATGACCCTGCTGCCACCCCCGAGTTTGTCGCCTTCCCCATCACCCTGTAAGGCCACAAAGGGCAGAGTCTTCTCTCCAATTCTGTACCTGCATGTTACAGACATGCAGGGCTGTGGAGTCGGTAAGCCAAACCTCCGACTCGTCAGTTTCCATAACACCGACTCCCTCATACATGTATCATGTTTAAGTGATAAATTTACTGTAGCACAGATTCATCTCAGCTAAAAGTCTAGACCCTCAGATCAGGAATAGGACATTTCATAACTTTCCCAAATTCTTATGAAAAAATATTCCCCACAAACTGCATTTAACTACTGCACCCAATTTATTATATATTTTAGGAGTCGGAGTTGGTCCATTTTATACCGACTCCACAGCCCTGCAGACATGACCTCCCTCCTCACATGTGCAGCTGCCTGGAATCAGTGGTGCTTTAAAATAGAAATGAGTAGTCCTGCAAGGCAATTCTGCCACTTTGTAGAGCAGCATCACGTCCCCAGCATACACAGGGATGCACATGTTGAGGATTAGGTGCAGTAATTTCTGCATCTCCTGGCAGGAAAAACACTTAGTAAGGGTATGTGCCCACGATGCGTTTTTAAAGCGTTTTTGTTGCGGAATTTTTGCAGCGTAAATGCTTGGGAAACGCATGGTAAGCCTTCTCCCATGGTCCCCTATGTAATTCCGCAATTGCAATGCCCATGCTGCGGAATTTTCCGCAGCGTTTTTGATGTGCGGAAAATTCCGCAGCATGTCCATTCTTTGTGCGTTTACGCATGCGGAATTGCCATCTACAATGCACTAGAAAACGCAAGGCAATTCCGCATGTGCAAAACGTGCGAAAAAAAAAAAAAACATGTCAAATTCCGCATGTGTTTTTCCGGGCAAGGACATGCAGAAATGAAGCGGAAATTTTCCGCTTCATTTCTGCATCGTTTTCATTTTTTTTTTTTTGCACAGATTTTTCCCCCACTTCTTAGTATCAGTGAAATCTGCAGCAAAAACACTGAGGATGTGTGAACACGATCAGTGAACGCTGCGGACTGGTCACAGCACACTTGCGTTGCGTGCAACCCACAGCGGCCAGATGTCCAGCATAGTGGATGGGATTTGTAGAAATGCCATGCCCACTATGCATCTGCAGCTCACCAACGGAAACTGACATGCGGCGTGTCTTTCCAGAAAGCAGCATGTTAATTCCTCAGGCGGATCCACTTGCAGGCTTTCCCCATAGACCTAATCTCTATGGGGAAAGTCCGAATGTGGAAAAACAAAATGGCGGCGCTCATCAGCATATAGAGCGGAAGCTGCCGGCGGCTCCTCAGCAGGCTCCGGATGGTGGGAACGCAGCCTGAAAGAACTGACATGCCGCAGATTTAAAATCAAGTCACAAATAAGCAGCGTGTGCACGAGACTTCAGGAGTCTCATTCACTTTGCTGCATCAGGAAACCCTTCAAGTTTTGTGACAAATCTGCAAAGGAAAAAAAAAGGGACAAATCTGCAAGGTGTGCACAGGCCCATGGAAGGAGAGTCTGGCTGCAGGAACCACTGCCAAGCCTAACAAGGACACCAGGGTCCCCACACCATCACTTCGGGGGGCTCCTGCTGCACAGTGAACAGCCACTCACTGCCAGCAAGCAGAGAACCTGATAAGTGAGGTCTCACAGCTTGTGCACGGATGGTCGTCCGATGCGATCTGCGGTAGACAAGTGACTGACAGGTGTCAGCGGGCACAGGTCTGCGGACAATCCCTGGGCCCGGCTTCTCACCACAGCCGACCGGTACATTACAGCACTGCAGTCCTCCCCGCCTGCCCCACTGCCCCGGCGAGAGCTCCCCCACAGTCAACCATGTAGTTACCAGCAGCTGGCGGGCGGCACAGGCGCGCACTACTGCCGGCAGGTGCCCCTCACTCACCGCACGGCTGCAAGAGCGGCCATCAACCGTATTCAAATCTCGAGCCAAAACATAAGCCTCCCTCTGATTGGCCGCAGGAAGTCAAGTTGTCAGCCTGGCTGTCATTGGGTAAATCTGAGCATGCTGCAGTTTACGCGTGTTCTGATTGGCTGAGCCCTTCCCTCCTGGTCTCATGGGATAACGTCATTCCGATTCTGATTGGTCACTTGTAAGTTTGAACGATTGGATGATAACGGACTCGTTAAAGAAGACACTGGGAGTGGGCAGAGTCTGTCTGGTGACGTAACAGATGGGCGCTGTCTAATTGGTGAACTTTGTTTACTTTCCTTACTGGCTGGCGAGACTCAGTCACCAGAGCTGCAATGCATGGGTGACGGCCGGCTTCTCTGGGTGACTTCCGGCACTACGGCTCATGGAGAGGCCGGGAGTCGTAGTCCGTCCTAGTACTTAGGATTTGTAGCAGTTTTCCATTCTGACCACAGTGTCCTAGTGTGAGGCGGCTAGTTTTAGGCTATGTTCGCACACGTTGGGGTTTTTTTACGTCACAAATCTGCAGCCAAACTTATCTCTGGCAGGAAATCAGCTGCGTCAAAGACGCAGGTTTTTATGCTTTTTTTGATGCGTCTTTTCACTGTACTCCTGTCTCTATGCATGTACATGAAGTTATGTGGAAAAAAAGAGCCGAAGGCTATGTGCCCACGTTGCGGATATTACATGCGGTTTTCCCGCCAGGTAGAAGCGTTTGTGAGGCGTCTTTGCATGCATTTCCGCATGCGGGTTATCAAGCACTTCTCCAAGCATCACTTGGAAAAGTGCTTGACAACTTGTTCAGAATGGTAAAAAATAAAAAAATAAACTTTATACTCACCTTCTGATGCATTCTCTGCCCCGTCCGGAGGCTTGAGCGGCTCACGCTGCTGTGTGCAGGACCTGCGGTGACGTCATTGAGTCATGTGGTGGGTCACATGACTCAATGACGTGGCAGGTCCTTCAGACAACAGCGCGACGGAGGGAAAACATCAGAAGATAAGTATAAACTTTATTTTATTCTTTTTTTTACAGGTTCTTTGGTACCCAGGTCTGGATGAGAGTCTCCTCTCATCCAGACTTGGGTACCATCCGCACATTGATTCCGCTGCGCTTCCGCAAAATTAATGAACATGCTGCGGATTTTTGACCGCAGCATATACGCTGCGGAAAAATCCGCAGCATGGGCATTGACATTGCGGAATGCCATTGGGGACCATGGGGTGCGGATATACATGCATTTTTCAAGCGTTTACGCTGCGGAAATTCCGCAGCATATACGCTTGAAAAACGCTACGTGGGCACACAGCCTTAGGCTGAGTTCACACGATGCGTTTTTCATGCGCTTCCGCGGCGTTTTTGCAGTTGCGTAAACGCCGCGGAAAAACATGAAAAACGCATGGTAGAAGGGCAGCAATGTTCCCCAATGGAAATCCGCATGTGCTGTGCCCATGATGCGGATTTTTCCGCAGCATAAACGCTGCGGTCAAAAATCCGCAGCATGTCAATTAATTTTGCGGAAACGCTGCTCTTTTGCCGCCATTGACTTGCATTAGACCGCATGGAATCCGCATCACTGTATATGTTGATGCGCTTTTCATGCGGTCTAATGTGCGGATGGTACCCAGGTGTGGATGAGAGGACTCTCATCCAGACCCAGGTACCATTAAAAAAAAAAGAATAAAATAAAAAATATATATATTCTCACCTTCTGACGTCCCGCGCTGCGTCCTGCCGGCTTCCCGCGCACTTCGCGGTTGAATGAAGGACCTTCGCTGACGTCAGAGTCATGTGACGGGTCACGTGACGCTGACGTCGGAAGGTCCTACAGTCTTCACTGCCGGCAGCCGGGACCGAGCGAAGCAGGACACCGGGGGCCATCAGAGGGTAAAGTATAGAGGGTAAAGTGAAGACCGCTTCATTTCCGCATGTCCCTGGCAGGAAACCGCATGTACAATCCGCATGCGTTTTTTCCTGCCAGAGAGATGCAGAAACGCTCAGGAAAAAATCCTGAGCATTTCTGCATCGTGTGCACATACCCTTATTCTATTTTGCCATCAATAACGCTGCTGCGTTTTGTGCTGCGGTTTTTTCACCACCCATTACTTCCTTTGGGTGAAAAAATGCTGAAAGAAGTGACATGCTCTATTCTGCAAAAACCCAACCAAGGCACAAAGTACACAGCAAAAAAAACATGATGTGTGAACAGTGAATTCTGCTTTCTCATAGACTTTGCTGGTACTGCAAAAGGCAGCTGAAAATTTGAATAAAAATCTGCAGAAAAATACGCTGAAAAACTCAACATGTGTGAACATAGCCTTAGTCTCTACGGGTATGTGCACAATGTCCGGAGCCACGTTAGGCTCAGACACAGCGGAATAGCCGGCGGCGGCTTCTGCTCATTTTATACAAATCAGCGGCAGCTATTTATTTTTTTCTCACCTGTGGACTTTCCTCATAGAGGTCTATGGGGAAAGCCCACATCCGGACCCGCCAGAGAAATGGTGAAATTGACATGCTGAGGTCTGGAAAGATGGGCTGTATGTCAGTTTCCGCAGGTGAGCCGCAGACTCATAGTTGACATGGGATTTCTACAAATCCCATCCACTGTCATGTAACATCTGGACGCTGCGGGTCTGACGCTGCATAAGTCCCACAGCGTTAAACCCGCAACGGCTCCTGACCGTGGGTACGTACCCTAATCATTGCAGAGCGGATTCTGCAGTTGTCGCCCTGTGAGGGCGTAATCATGTGTAAGTCCTATACCCTGACGGGTAACAGATCTGCAATGAGGAGCCACAGAGGGGTTAACACCAGCGCAGTCACCTACCACTGCTGTGGTGCAGTGTGAATGATGACCTGGCCTGTCACCTCACCACGTGTATTTGAGGGGATTTATTTTGCACCCCCCAGTTTATGACAAGTCACACCTCACAGCACACTATATTTCATGAATTTTTCCTAGTTTACATCTTTCACACTTTTTTAACACAACTGTCCAAACGCCTGCATCCTGGTAAATGATAGCACAAATCCAGGGCCCATCATGGCCGGGTGCAGACGATGTTTCTTGCACCCGGACGATGAGAGATGCTGATTACTAGTTTGATATTGATGACCTGTCCTTATTCCGTTCAGTAGGAGCTGAGCAGCAGTTCTCATCGGCCATGACAGGGTCCAGCGCTGTGCTCTATTCACTGTTTACATCCGACTATTGCTGGAGCACAAAAGCTGATCTGTCGAGGTGTCAGACACCCACCTACCAGATATAAATGGGGTAGGCTACTATTGGAATCTGTCACCAGGTTTTTGCTATCCCATCTGAGAGCAGCATGTTTTCCGAACGCTGAGCCCTGTATAACTGAACCCAGACCACTGATTGGAAGCTTTCTGTGTGCACTGCATAGGCAGAAAGCTGCCAATCAGTGGTGGGAACAGGGTTACAGAGAGCTCATGAATATGGAGGACTACATGGCAGCAGGTTTACTAGACCACTAGTATCTCTTGCTTATAAAACCATGATTTTATCAAAACTACAGCAAGCAGCTCAGTAAGTGACACTGCTGGATTCAGGGTCTCTTGTCTCTACATTATGCTGCTCTTAGATTAGGTGACAAAAACCTGCTGACAGATTCCGTTTAACAGTAAAATGGCCAAATAAAAAAAATGTACCAATCTCCCGGACCAGGGCTGCTTCTCTGATGTCGACACTGGATGTCAATATCAAAGTAGTGGATTACCCCTTTAAGAGCATCTCTGAAAGTCAGTGCATCTTACTTCATCTACTTTTACATTAAAAAGGTCCAACTGCAATCAAAACTGCTGTGAAGGCAGATACAGGGATTATCCAGAGCTGCTCACTTACATATCAGAGGTGATCGGTGCCAGTGACGTTACCACTGCACACACTCACCGGCGTCCGATCACCTCATAATGAATAAGGAATACTCTGTCTTTCCATTGCAAGCTGCTGTTTTCAGTCACTTGCCCACTGGGGCTGTGATTGGCGTTCAAGTCACTTGAACAGCATCGATGTGTGTTAGATGACATGATTTTCTAGTCATCTGCAGCCTTAAAGGGATATTCCCATCTCCAAGATCCTATCCCAATATGTAGTAGGAGTAATAATAGTAATATTAGCAAATATCTCCAATTAGAAATGTAGTATATTTTTTCTGATTCGTGATCTCTCTTTCCTCATGTGCAGGCATCGCAGGACCTTAGGTATCCATGGTTACGTCCGCTGATAAAGTGTCAGTTAGCTTGTTGCTAGTGGTCGTAACCATGGATACCTAAGGTCCTGTGATGCCTGCACATGAGGAAAGAGAGATAAGGAATCAAAAATACTATACTACATTTCTAATTGGAGGTATTTGCTAATATTATTATTATTACTACATATTGGGATAGGATCTTGGAGATGGGAATACCCCTTTAATTCTTCACCCATTAAAGGGAATATGTCACCAGTCTTTTTGCTACTCCGAGACCAGCATGATATACGGACAGAGATCTTGATTCCAACAATATGTCACTTACTTGGCTATTTGCTGTTGTTTTAATAAAACCACTGTCAATTCCGTATAGCAGCCCTGGAAGGAGCCGGCTAGTGGAAGAGCCGGACTAGTCTCGTCTCCGTCAGACTTTCGAAGTGTATTTTCTCTGTAATGCCGGAGTGTTTCACTGGAGTGGAGAATATACCTTTCTGCGATGGTGCAGCAAGGCTCTGATTCATGCTACCTGCAGGCTGGGCAGCATCAATCTGGTCACCGATTCCCTTTCACGTTCCTTCATTTTCCATCGGCCTCATCCTAGCTGTGTGAACGCTTGTGTTTCAGGCTGTATTCACACGTTTTAGGTTTTTGATTCAAGTTTTGAAGCCAGAAGTGGATTCAAGAGAAGGAGAAGACTCTGTTTTGTGACTGCATGAAAAGCCCTGAACATGGAAACCAGCCTAATGCTGCATTCACACATCCATGTGAAATGTCTGTGTGCGGCCCGATCGGACAGCACCCCGACCCATTGAGTAATGGTTGATTCTGATCATCAGACTAGAACATGCTCTGAGTGTCACGGATCTCATTCTCCTATCCTAATTTAACCAACATCTGAAGTCATCCATTCCACCCTGGATCTATGACCACGACCTCACTAGCAGTATTTGGCCACGACCCCACTATTAGTATTTGGTCAGTATTCGGTCAGTATTTTTTCTCAGGAGTGGGAGCCAAAACCAGGTGAGGAACAATCAGAGAAAAGGTATAATAGAAACAAATCACCAATTCTGCATTGATCACCCACTCCTGGTTTTGGCTCCCACTCCTGACAAAAAATACTGACCGAATACTGACCAAATACTAATAGTGGGGCCGTGGCCTAACAAAGAAATCAGGCATCACATGGTCATTGCACACACATGTGACTGCAGCCTTATAGGAAGACTTGTAGTTTTCAATAGTGCCAATATGGATACATAACACTTTATATTGTGTTTTTGGAAAGTGGATTACACAGCAGTTTGGGCTTTTTTGCAGTGTTCACTGTGTGCAATAAATGTGATAATCTTATTTTACTGGTTAGAATGGATGTGGTGATACCAATCATGGATCGTACATTTTTTTTCCTACTTTTTAAAAAGTCAGCTGGAATTCTGACCAATTTTCAATTAGGTTAACATGCACTAAGAATCAGGACTTATTCAGACGTCTGTGAGTCACGTATGTGGTCTGTCCGTGGTTTAGGTGGATAGGACACCTACCCATTATAGCCAATGGGGCTGTTCACGTTTCTGTGTTATTTGCTGACTCAGTGGTCTGTAAAAAATTACAGTGAGATGACTATTTTTGATTTGAGTCATGAATTAAAATTACCCATATAAGTCTACGGGTCTGTAAAAATCATGTATGGATTACATCAGTGTACAGTCCGTGTGCTCTCCATAATTGACATTGGAAGGTATAGGAGAAACTGTACAGTTTGCTTCTTTTTCTTTTTTCATCAGTGAAATCATTGATGGTAAAATCTGACCCTGGCCAAACACTGATGACACTCCGATCAAAATCACTGATGTGTTTTTATGTACGTGGTGATGAAATGGCGGTTCTGCTCACCTGATAAGGTTGTGTGACACACAACTCTGATATAGTAATAAATAAGGTTTCAGCTGCTGCAGCCCCTCTGGTTGGTAGATCCAACATAGTAATGTAGGAAAGGAGATAGCGGGTATCCTGCACTGCTGGTGTGCAACCAATAACGGAGTCGGAACCAAGCGAAGATATTGACAGTACGGTTTATTTTTAACGCGTTTCGAAGTGTTACAGCTACTTCTTCAGGAGAATCATAAATATTGTATACAGCAGTGAATAATCATCTTATATACTCTGAAATTTCAAAAAGGAGTGCCAAAGACAAAATGCCCATATGGGGTGTGGGTGATTCATCCACTGTTACTGCAAATAAAGTTCAGGAAAAAGAAAGGAATGGAAGAAAAAAAAAAGAAAAATGCAAAACAAATACAAAACAAGAGAGTATTTGCTTTGATGACTGCAAAGCAGTCATCAAAGCAAAAGGTGGCTACTTTGAAGAACCTAGAATATAAGACATATTTTCAGTTGTTTCACACTTTTTTGTAAAGTATATAATTCCACATGTGTTAATTCATAGTTTTGATGCCTTCAGTGTGAATGTACAATTTTCAAAGTCATGAAAATACAGAAAAATCTTTAAATGAGAAGGTATGTCCAAACTTTTGGTCTGTACTGTGTATATATATATATATATATATATATATATATATATATATAAAATGTTTAAAATTAAAAGTAAAAAGTAAATTGAAGTTAATCAAAAAAGGGAATAAAATAGGTAAGAATGTTTCATAGTTTCAGATTGAACATTCTCCAGGTGAGATCATCCATACAGGACTCTGACCCTTCCCGGTAAAGGTTCGGCTATTTCCTGCCTCACCCCTCTTGTACACAACTTGTCTGCTTTCATTGAATGTACTGTTCACTCTGCGCCCTCCAGTGGCCTCCAGCAGAAGTGCTACCTGCATACATCAGGATGTTATCACTTTCACACATTATTGTCCTTTCCCCTAGTTGTACTGTCATTCTGGGCCCATCACAGAGTGAAATAAACATTAGTGAGTGTTGAAAAAAAGGCCACCTAAAGAGGCTGACACTAACCCAATGAATGAACGAAATGCTCGTTTGTCAGATGCAGTCATTTTGTAGAACAATGATATCCTATGTGCAGAGATCAATCGTATTAGCTATCGCTCTGTACATATGGAAGTGCTGTCGGCAGGTCTAAACAGGCCAGCAAATGACCACCGATTCGTTTGCATGAGCTGATAGGCGGTATCCCCTGTTGATTTATGTATTACCGCAGGGATTAAGTGGTAGTTTGTGGGATAAAGGGGATTAAGTTAAATCCTGGTAACATCCAGTATCATGACTCCTACTGGGAAAACTTGTATCACAACCTCATAGGACAGAATCCGAGGGCTGAATGTACGAAGTTGTCTTCAGTTATTGAGATGAATAAGGCCATGATTAGACAATGGTTGCCAGTCTTGGATAAATTGCACGTGTGAGTAGTCAGTCTCCTCCAATCTCTTCCCTTCAGGAACCATGCTCTTCACTCTACAGTTCCTGCTGATACAATTCTTTCCACTTTCTCTTGTCCTACAATCTTTGGCCAGTAGATTGTGGCGCTGGCTTGCAGACACCTCATAATGCATTAACTGTGGAAATCTCCAATTGTCCATCTCCTTACAGTCTCATGCACTGTTCTCGTCTGTAAATTGGATGAAAATTTGTGATTTTTTTTCCGTGGATCTGTATGAAAATCTCTCCTGTGCTCCAGGACTAACATCAGTGTGTTTTGATCAGTTATTTCCGTTAGCATTTGTAAGCTAAATGCGGATCAAGCGTTCTATATACATTTTCTGTGTTCCACTCCTGATTTTGGCTTACAAATACTGATGGAAAATACTGATCAAATAATGAACGTGTGAACGTGGCCTAAGGCCTCATTCACACGTCAATTTTTTCAGGTATGAGAAAAATAGACCGAGTTTCATCAGTAATTTTCATCAGAGTATTATCTGAGTTTAGCATGATTTTCATTATTTTTTTCTATCAGTCCATGAAAAACGGACAGTACTCGGATGTCATCCAAGTGCGGTCCAGCTTGTTTATGGACCCATAGACTTCCATTACCGAGTTGAATCCGACACTCAGATCATGTCTCTGTGACTTTGCAAGGACCACTCATTTTGCAAAAAAGAAATCACAGTCCTATAGACTTTACTAGATACGAGTGCCGTCCGTGAAAAACACAGGTAGCGCACTTACAAGAAAAACTGACGTGTCTGTAAAGTGCTGTGGGAGCAGGCAGAATAAACAAGCATCTGGCTGCAAAAATAAAAAATACAGCTTTTTTGCAAAACACTTAAAGGTTACTTTGTTTTTAATAAATTGGACTCAACTGAGAGAAATGCCATGAATATTATACATCGAACCTGCTGATATTTACAAAGACTGTGGCATCCTGAAAAGGACGCGCTGCAGCAGCAGGCACAGACGCTCCTATGGATTAGACTCTCTAGGAGATGTCATGCCCCCACCATATCTTCATTCTACTTTTTTCAAAACGCAGCACGCTTGCCATTTTTATTATAGGCTTCCTTACTATTGTTTTACTTTTTTGCCAATAAATCAGTAGTAAAAGTGAAGAAAATAAACTTTATAATAAATTTCATCAGACCAATCTGCTTCTTTGTCCTCCTGGACTGGTCTTTAAAGGGGTTGTCCAGACTTTTCCTAAAAGTCTGCAGACACTCTATATGCATCTTACACTGTCAAGATTCTCTGGTATCTGCATTGAAAGCGGCTGGTCACGTGACCACATGTATGCGATGTGCATACTTCTGGCCACATTCGGACTAGACGTGCGTAGCCTTGCTCAATTCACTTGTATTGGTGCAAGGTCGAACATGTCTAGGAAAATGACCATAAGTATGCGAATCACATACATGCGATCATGTGACCAGCCGCTTTCAATGCAGACACCGAAGAATCCTGACAGTGCGCTTTGTGGATTCAAAAGTCTACAGTCACAAGGAGATGACAGTTGCTGCTCATAAATGTCTATGGAGAGAGGAGGGTGGAATAGGAGCTAGAGCAGGAATGTCAAACTCAAATACACAGGGGGCCAAAATGAAAAACTTGGACACAGTCGCGAGCAAACATGGACATTTATTAAAAAAATGTCTACAATTGAGGAAGTTTTTCCTTATCATCAAATATGATGATGAACTTTTTCTTATGGAAACAAACTTAAAGGGATTGTCCAACGAACAAAGTACATTTTAATTAATAAATCTTAGAATAAAATAAAACACATAATCACAAATGGGGCATAATGGAATAATATAATATGTTATGTAAGAGCAGTAAAAAGCATATGACCCTCCATACAGTATAATTTTGCCCCACGTAGTCCTCCATACAGTATAATGGGCCCCACATAGCCCTCCATGCAGTATTATGGAGGGCTATGTGGGGCCCATTATACTGTATGGAGGACTACGTAGGGCAAAATTATACTGTATGGAGGGTCATATGCTTTTTACTGCCCACATAATTCTCCATACAGGATAATTGCCCCCACATAGTCCTCCATACAGTATAATGGGTCCACACAGTTCTCCATACAGTATAATGGGCCCCACATAGTCCTCAATACAGTATAATGGCCCCACATAGTGCTCCATACAGTATAATGGCCCCACATAGTCCTCCATACAGTATAATGAGTCTCACATAGCCCTACATACAGTATAATGGCCCCACATAGTCCTCCATACAGTATAATGGGCCACACATAGTCCTCCATACAGTATAATGGCTCCACATATTCCTCCATACAGTATAATGGGCCCCACATAGTCCTCCATACAGTATAATGGCTCCACATAGTCCTCCATACAGTATAATGGCACCACATAGTCCTCCATACAGTATAATGGCTCCACATAATCCTCCATACAGTATAATGGGCCCCACATAGTTCTCTATACAGTATAATGGCTCCACATAGTCTTCAATACGGTATAATGGCACCACATAGTCCTCCATACAGTATAATGGGCCCCACATAGTTCTCCATACAGAATAATGGCCCCACATAGTCCTCCATACAGTATAATGGCCCCACATAGTCGTCCATACAGTATAATGACTCCAAATAGTCCTCCATACAGTATAATGGGCCCCACATAGTTCTCCATACAGAATAATGGCCCCACATAGTCCTCCATACAATGTAATGGCCTCACATAGTCCTCCATACAGTATAATGGCCCCACATAGTCCTCCATACAGTATAATGGCTACACATAGTCCTCCATACAGTATAATGGGCCCCACATAGTTTTTCATACAGTATAATGGCTCCACACAGTCCTCCATACAGTATAATGGTTCCACATAGTGCTCCATACAGTATAATGGCCCCACATAGTCCTCCATACAGTATAATGGCCCCACATAGTCCTCCATGCAGTATAATGGCTCCACATAGTCCTCCATACAGTATAATGGGCCCCACATAGTTCTCCATACAGTATAATGGGCCCCACATAGTTTTCCATACAGTATAATGGCTCCACATAGTCCTCCATACAGTATAATGGTTCCACATAGTGCTCCATACAATGTCATGGCCTCACATAGTCCTCCATACAGTATAATGGCCCCACATAGTCCTCCATACAGTATAATGGCTCCACATAGTCCTCCATACAGTATAATGGGCCCCACATAGTTTTCCATACAGTAAAATGGCTCCACACAGTCCTCCAAACAGTATAATGGCTCCACATAGTCCTCCATACAGTATAATGGCACCAGATATTCCTCCTATTCCTCCATACATTATAATGGCCCCACATAGTCCTCCATACATTATAATGGCTCCACATAGTCTTCCATACAGTATAATGGCCCCACATAGTTACCCATACAGTATAATGGCACCACATAGTCCTCCCTAAAATATAATGTGCCCCCCATAGTCCTCCATACATAATAATGCCCCCCCCCATAGTCCTCCATACAGAATAATGTGCCTCACATAGTGCTCCATACAGTATATGGCCCCACATAGTCCTTCATACAGTATAATGGCCCCACATAGTGCTCCATACAGTATAATGGCCCCACATAGTCTTCCATACAATATAATGGCTCCACATAGTCTTCCATACAGTATAATGGCACCACATAGTCCACCATACAGTATAATGGCACCACATAGTCCTACATAAAGTATAATTGGCCCCCCATTGTCCTCCATACATAATAATGGGCCCCTCATAGTCCTCCATACAGAATAATGGCCCCACATAGTGCACCATACAGTATAATGGGCCCCACATAGTACTCCATACAGTATAATGGCCCCACATAGTGCTCCATACAGTATAATGGGCCCCACATTGTCCTCCATACAGTATAATGGACCCCCCATAGTCCCCCATACAGTATAATGGCTCCACAGTCCTCCATACAGAATAATGGCCCCACATAGTCCTCCATACAGTATAATGACACCACATAGTCCACCATACAGTATAACCACATAGTCCTACATAAAGTATAATGGGCCCCCCATAGTCCTCCATACATAATAATGGGCCCCACATAGTCCTGCATACAGTATAATGGCCCCACATAGTGCTCCATACAGTATAATGGCCCCACATAGTGCTCCATACAGTATAATGGCCCCCCCATACAGTATAATGGTTCCACATAGTCCTCCATGCAGAATAATGGCTCCACATAGTCCTCTATACAGCATAATGGCTCCACATAGTCCTCCATACAGTATATTGGCCCCACATAGTGCTCCATACAGAATAATGGCTCCACATTGTCTTCCATACAGTATAATGGGCCCCCCATAGTCCCCCATACAGTATAATGGCTCCACATAGTCCTCCATACAGAATAACGGGCCAATCATTTAAAAAAAAAATACCTCTCCCCGTTCCCCTGCTGTTTCTGTGTTGGCAGATCTTCACTGCTCGGCACAGCAGCCACTGCACTGAGACATCCGACGCAGAGGGAGAATGATGGTGGAGAGAGCGTTAGTTGATGGTTCCCTCATCCATCACTGCTTTCAACTGTATCTGCATCCAGAATGTCAATACAGTTGAAAGTACGATGCCGGGCGTGGGGTTGGGTGTGCGGTGACGGCATTGTGGGCCAAATATAATCACCCTGAGGACCAGATTTGGCCCGCGGGCCAGAGTTTGACATGTGTGAGCTAGAGAGAGACAAAGGCCCGACGCAGACGTTACTGCAAATTCAGATGCAAAAGGACACTAATAAAAGGCTCTAGCAATGTTATATGAAACATACATATGAAAAAAAGCGGTGTTCTGAAATATGCTTTCTTTTTTCATACATTTTAAAATGCCCGTGAGTCAGACCTTGGAAGGGGTCCGGACAGCACATTTAGCCAGCACTGTCTACACATCTCTAACACTGACCCATTGTAGTTCAGTAGTTGGACCTTGTGGAACACTGTGACTGTGCTCGAATGTGACAGCAGCCTATTTTAATAAACGTTAAGTGAACAGAGTATGGCTGATTATATATTAAAGGGAACCTGTTATGTCCCCAAATGCTATTAACCTGCAGATATGGGGTTAATCTGCAGGCTGATACCATTCTGAAGCTGCCTGGCGCCTGCACTGAAAACCCATTTTTTGGGAGGAAATGAGCTTGATTCCTTCAAGCAGTCTTGGGCTTTTAGTTATAGAGGCGCAGCTATAGTCACCGCTCAGTGCATAGTGAGCGATGGCTGTAACCACACCCCAATACTGACTGACAGCTGGCCAGCACTGATGCACCGCAGAGCTGGCTGTCAGTCAGTGCCAGCGGTGCAGTTACAGCCGCCGCTCACTAGGCGCTGAGTGGTGACTATAGCTGCGCCTCTGGGAAGGCAGCATGAGACTGAGAAGCTAGAAGTACATCGTCACGCCCCAATGACCATCAAGACACAACTTCAAAACGTGACTGCTCAATGCTGGAGCAGAGCTACACAAACATACACCAACATGTCACAAACATGTCACCAGGTGACGGGCCCTGGGATGCTCTTTCAAGAAAATATATACTATATGTTGGATCAGCAACTATTGAGCGTTGAATGACATCACTGATGGTTTTGTGTGGAGGTGTCCAGCCGTGGCCGGCCCCACTCTCCCCATGGAAATCTCATGTGCGCTCAACTGATCAACGGGGATTGTTTGTATTGTCACAGGAAGAACCGCTGCCGGTCAACTCCAAATAAATAGTCACAGGGTGCAGCATAAGAAAAAAGCCTTACCACCCAGCACTGACGGACACAGACAGAGAAGGGCCCATGTGCAAGAACAATATATAGGACCTTTACAGTCCAATAGCTAATTATAATGCACATTTCCACCTACTTTGGAGGTAGAAAAGGGCCCCTTCCCCTCTTGGGCCCCTGTGTGGCTGCACAGGTTGCACCAATGATATGGCCGAACCTGCCACCCAGATTAGCACAACTCCAATCTCAGCCCTATGTCCCGATCTCCTGACATAATGGCATGTGACCTCTGCAGCCAATAAGTGACAACTAATCATCTCCATCCTTCAGTTTTGTCTGTGCAGTCATTGGCTGCAGCGGTCACATAACATTATGTCTGGAGATTGGAGGAACAGGACTGGTCCAGGAGGTAAGCATGGATTGTATGCTCATTCTGGGCCTATTAAGGAGGGGTTGTCTAATAGTGGAAACACGTTATCTCCTATCCATAGGACAGGTCCTACTGATTGGTTCTCCCTAATTAAGCACTTTTCTCCCCTTTCTACAGAGGCGTGGCAGGTCTGACACCCGACCACCGCTCCATGTATAGGGCTGTCAGAAAATGCCAAGCGCAGCGCTCTGCAGCCCCATAGGGAATGAGTGGGGGTGTTCGGGCATGCGCACTGATCAGGAATTCAGGGTAGCAGTGCCCCGTTCTGCTGATCAGGATCCCACTGATCAGCACGTTATCATCTGTGCTGCGGACAGGGGATAACGGGTTTCTGTTGTGTTCCTCACATGCTGATCTTGTATGTTCCTGCGGGGCTGTGCCCTCCTTCCCTGTCAGTGTTGCTGCACATATTATTGCGCTCATGTATGTCTGGGGTCTCCTAAGTATGGCAGACGCACTGGGCGGAGCCTCGTCTTCCTGACCACGCCCCAAGACTATGAGCTAGGTACAGTGGACCAGTACACAGTCAACCACGCGGTGGCGCTGCTGAGCACATGTGGCCGCAGTTCTACATTGCACAAGGACGTGACACTGGCTAGCTTCCTTATCTACTGCCCTCTGATTGGCTGGCTTTTTTTCTGCTGCCCTCTGATTGGCTTTTGCCTGACCAGCTTGTTCAATGACACCAACACAAACTTGCGTTGTGAGGAGTTCGGATGTGCAGAGCGGCCGCCAGCATGAAGCCTGTGCCGGCCCTGCTCACTGCACTGGCGGCGCTCACTGCCTACTATGTGTACAGCCCGCTGCCCAGCACCCTGGCCGAGCCCTGGAAGCTCATGCTGCTGGATGCCACCTTCAGATGTGCGCAGGATCTGGTGAGTACACGGCAATGTACGGGCGCAGCTGTGACCACAGGAGCCCGCACTGCCTGCACTGAGCTGATAATGCCGACCAGGGATGTAGGTCACACCGGGCTGTCTGATGGCAGAGGAGACAGATGGGGCACCCCGGGCTGTCTGATGGCAGAGGAGACAGATGGGGCACACCAGGCTGTCTGATGGCAGGAGAGAGATGGGGCACCCCGGGCTGTCTGATGGCAGAGGAGACAGATGGGGCACACCGGGCTGTCTGATGGCAGAGGAGACAGATGGGGCACCCCGGGCTGTCTGATGGCAGAGGAGACAGATGGGGCACCCCGGGCTGTCTGATGGCAGAGGAGACAGATGGGGCACCCCGGGCTGTCTGATGGCAGAAGAGACAGATGGGGCACACCGGGCTGTCTGATGGCGGAGGAGAGAGATGGGGCACACCGGGCTGTCTGATGGCGGAGGAGAGAGATGGGGCACACCGGGCTGTCTGATGGCGGAGGAGAGAGATGGGGCACACCGGGCTGTCTGATGGCGGAGGAGAGAGATGGGGCACACCGGGCTGTCTGATGGCGGAGGAGAGAGATGGGGCACACCGGGCTGTCTGATGGCAGAGGAGACAGATGGGGCACACCGGGCTGTCTGATGGCAGGAGAGAGATGGGGCACACTGGGCTGTCTGATGGCAGGAGATAGATGGGTCACACCGGGCTGTCTGATGGCAGGAGAGAGATGGGGCACACCGGGCTGTCTGATGGCAGAGGAGAGAGATGGGGCACACCGGGCTGTCTGATGGCAGAGGGGACAGATGGGGCACACCGGGCTGTCTGATGGCAGAGGAGACAGATGGGTCACACCGGGCTGTCTGATGGCAGGAGAGAGATGGGGCACACCGGGCTGTCTGATGGCAGGAGATAGATGGAGCACCCCGGGCTGTCTGATGGCAGGAGATAGATGGGGCACACCGGGCTGTCTGATGGCAGGAGAGAGATGGGGCACACCGGGCTGTCTGATGGCAGAGGAGAGAGATGGGGCACACCGGGCTGTCTGATGGCAGGAGATAGATGGGTCACACCGGGCTGTCTGATGGCAGAGGAGACAGATGGGGCACACTGGGCTGTCTGATGGCAGAGGAGACAGATGGGTGACACCGGGCTGTCTGATGGCAGGAGAGAGATGGGGCACACGGGGCTGTGTGATGGCAGGAGATAGATGGGTCACACCGGGCTGTCTGATGGCAGGAGAGAGATGGGGCACACCGGGCTGTCTGATGGCAGAGGAGAGAGATGAGGCACACCGGGCTGTCTGATGGCAGAGGAGAGAGATGAGGCACACCGGGCTGTCTGATGGCAGAGGGGACAGATGGGGCACACTGGGCTGTCTGATGGCAGAGGAGACAGATGGGTCACACCGGGCTGTCTGATGGCAGGAGAGAGATGGGGCACACCGGGCTGTCTGATGGCAGGAGAGAGATGGGGCACACCGGGCTGTCTGATGGCAGGAGAGAGATGGGGCACACCGGGCTGTCTGATGGCAGAGGAGAGAGATGGGGCACACCGGGCTGTCTGATGGCAGGAGATAGATGGGGCACACCGGGCTGTCTGATGGCAGAGGGGACAGATGGGGCACCTTGGGCTGTCTGATGGCAGAGGAGACAGATGGGTCACACCGGGCTGTCTGATGGCAGGAGAGAGATGGGGCACACCGGGCTGTCTGATGGCAGGAGAGAGATGGGGCACACCGGGCTGTCTGATGGCAGAGGAGAGAGATGGGGCACACCGGGCTGTCTGATGGCAGGAGATAGATGGGTCACACCGGGCTGTCTGATGGCAGAGGGGACAGATGGGGCACCCCGGGCTGTCTGATGGCAGAGGAGAGAGATGGGGCACACCGGGCTGTCTGATGGCAGAGGAGACAGATGGGGCACACCGGGCTGTCTGATGGCAGAGGAGAGAGATGGGGCACACTGGGCTGTCTGATGGCAGGAGATAGATGGGTCACACCGGGCTGTCTGATGGCAGAGGGGACAGATGGGGCACCCCGGGCTGTCTGATGGCAGGAGATAGATGGGTCACCCCGAGCTGTCTGATGGCAGAGGGGACAGATGGGGCACCCCGGGCTGTCTGATGGCAGAGGGGACAGATGGGGCACACCGAGCTGTCTGATGGCAGAGGGGACAGATGGGGCACCCCGGGCTGTCTGATGGCAGAGGGGACAGATGGGGCACACCGAGCTGTCTGATGGCAGAGGAGAGAGATGGGGCACACCGGGCTGTCTGATGGCGGAGGGGACAGATGGGGCACACCGAGCTGTCTGATGGCAGAGGAGACAGATGGGGCACACCGGGCTGTCTGATGGCAGGAGAGAGATGGGGCACACCGGGCTGTCTGATGGCAGGAGAGAGATGGGGCACACCGGGCTGTCTGATGGCTGATGGGGCACACCAGACTGTCTGATGACAGGAGACAGATGGGGCACACCGGGCTGTCTGATGGCCGAGGAGAGAGATGGGGCACACCAGGCTGTCTGATGGCCGAGGAGAGAGATGGGGCACACCGGGCTGTCTGATGGCCGAGGAGAGAGATGGGGCACACCGGGCTGTCTGATGGCAGAGGAGAGAGATGGGGCACACCGAGCTGTCTCATGGCAGAGGAGACAGATGGGGCACACCGGGCTGTCTGATGGCAGAGGAGACAGATGGGGCACACCGGGCTGTCTGATTGCAGGAGAGAGATGAGGCACACCGGGCTGTCTGATTGCAGGAGAGATGGGGCACACCGGGCTGTCTGATGGCAGATGGGGCACACCAGACTGTCTGATGGCAGGAGACAGATGGGGCACACTGGGCTGTCTGATGGCCGAGGAGAGAGATGGGGCACACCGGGCTGTCTGATGGCTGAGGAGAGAGATGGGGCACACCGAGCTGTCTCATGGCAGAGGAGACAGATGGGGCACACCGGGCTGTCTGATGGCAGAGGAGAAAGATGGGGCACCCCGGGCTGTCTGATGGCAGGAGACAGATGGGGCACCCCGGGCTGTCTGATGGTAGAGGAGACAGATGGGGCACACCGGGCTGTCTGATGACAGAGGAGACAGATGGGGCACACCGGGCTTTCTGATGGCAGAGGGGACAGATGGGGCACCCCGGGCTTTCTGATGGTAGGTCACATTTTGTAAGTGCTGCTGGGTATTGTGTCTTACACTAGACAAAGGATTTTGGTTCTCTGTCCTGGGGGTGACCTAAGTGTGGTGAGCAGCCTATGGGAGCCGTTCTACACTGGACCTGGTAGGGCAAGTGTACTCACTAGATGGCAATGCCATATGTCAGTTGATGCACCTGCCACCTTTATCCTCCCTGCAGAAAGCTCTCCTGACTCACCATAGCACCATAGGGGATTCACAGTAGTTTTAAGCTTTTTTTTCTAAACATTTTGATGAAGCTTTTAATGGTGTTTTTAGTAGAATAAACACTGCAGCCATAGAGATGATATATCCATAGTAGCCTCTATTACATTCCAATTCTGCACAAAATTGTGCCCTCCAGTTCATATCTGTAGGATAAGTGCCAACACTGTTCTTCCCAATGCATGGCATTTGTCAGAGGCGTCTACAATATATGTTCAGCTGTATTAAATACATACTTTCTTTTTTTCTTTTGTTAACATCTTGCACCTTCCATCATGGGATATTTTGTGCTTACAGACAAGTTAGAGGGGTTGTCTTTGACTTGCATATTGATGACATATGTGTGAGATTGGTGGTGGTCTGACACCTCCACAGATCAGCAGATATGAACAACGTATGGAGTGGAGCACCACAGCACGTCCGGTGTCTGCTGATCCTCGGGGGTGCCGGATGTAGGATCCCACCTCTCATATTCATCACCTCTTCATCGGATACAAAGTCATTATAGTCTTTAATTTATCATCTGTATGTGACATCTCTGGCAATTATGGAACATCTTGCATACAGCTTTCTTGTTTGAGGCTTTGGCATGTTTCTCTTCGGCTTTTTTTTGTAGGAATTGATAAATGTATGTTACAAATATAACAATGGTTATTTTAATCGATCTGTTCTCATACAGCATGTGTATCGTTGGCAGCACACCTTCTGCAGACATGGCTTGGTGTGCAGCTGACAATGAGAATGTCAGGGGCCTCATAAATGATCCAATCAGCCAATGAACGTTTTGGTGATTGTGGCATATTTATACCTTGCGATTATCAGCCCCTCTAAAAGGGCCTTGAGTAAAGTCCCCATACCTTGTTGACATTGACGGGTTGTTCAGCCAACAGTCTAATGTGTATGGGGGATTCTCTTCTTACATATGATGCCATGGGAGATGGAGATCCAGCATGTCTGATCCTTTTGTTCTTCAAAAGGACTCTGTCAGCATAGAATGACTGTTCAAACCAAGAACAGGTGCTCGGTGCACAATGGCGGGGCCATTCATTTATGTACACCTTCCCACCTGCTTGTTTTCCATCTATCTCCTCCCTCCTGTGGCTGTATGAAACCAGAGCTGTCAATCAGAGAGGAGAGGGGGTGGAGACAGATAGAAATGAAGCAGATGGGAAGGTGTATATAAATGATTGGCCCCGCCATGAAGCACCGAGTGGTGGGACTTTGTCAGCATAGGATGACTGTTCAAACTGAGTCCCTTTAAACCCTTAACGAGCACCAATACGCATTTATAATGGCGACTGTAAAGGGAACTTATTTCTGACCACCGTTTTAAATCGGTGATCAGGAATAAGTTAATAAGTAGCTGACACCCTACTGTATCGGCCCCGACCGGTTTTGGAACCCATTGGGGCCGATTAACCCCTTAAATACTACAATCAATCGTGACAGCGGTATCTAAGTGGCTAAAAGAGGGTTAAATACCCCCAATGGCAGGATTGATCCCCTGTGATCGTAATCGCGGATGCCAATCGTTGCCATGGTACCCTGAGGTCATCTGATGACAACAGGGTACGGTGGCCTGTGAGAGCTTGCTGTAAGCTGGGTCTTACTGACTGTGTCAGTGACTCACTGACAGTCTTGAGCACTGCAGTACACGAACACTGCAAAGTATGAGACCAATGATCAAAGTAAAAATTATATCCCACAGTGGGACTAAGCGAAAAAAAAAAAAGATTACATAAAATGCGTAAAAAGGTTTAAAAAAAAACAAAAACGCACCCAATCACGAAAAGTCGTTTCATCACTAAAACTGCAGAGTTTGCATTAAAACAAAAAAAAATAAACAAAAAAACGATTGCTGCATCCGGAGCGACCTGATCTATAAAACTGCTGAGTTATTTATTCCTTACTGCTAACACCGTAAAAAGAAACTCCAAAAATGTTGCTTTTTCATCATACTTGCACGCAAAAAAAATGCATAAAAATCAATCAAAAAGACATGTAAAAAAAATGGTAGAAATGAAAACGCCAAACCGTTCTGCAAAAAACAAGCCCTAAAATGGCTAATTTGGGCAAAAAAAGGTCATAGCTCTCAGAATATGATGATGCAAAATCAAATTCATTTTTGTAAAATATTGTTTTTAGTCTGCAAAAGTAACAAAGCATAAAAATCCAACCCAATGGACAAATCTGTCTAATCACTTTTACCGCACAGTGAACCGTGCACAAAAAAAACAAATAAAAACATTAATTGAATTGATTGCTGGTTTTTGTTCATTCTGCGTCTAAAAAAAATCTGAATAAAAAGTGAACAAAAAATATTATGTGCCCCAAAATGGTAACAAAAAACATTTCCAACTCGTTGCACAAAAATAAGCCCTCATACAGCTGTTTGCCAAAAAATAAAAAAAGTTACATCTCTCCGACACAAAAAAAATGTATAATAAATATGTTAGCAAAACATGAAAAAAAACACAATATGAATCTGGTATCGCTGTAATTGCACCGACCCGAAGAATAAAGTCATCTTATTACTTATACCGCTATCGTGCAAAAATAAAAATAATAACTATTCTGGTACTGCTGTCCATTTGTTCAGTCTGCCTCCCAAAAATCTGAACAAGCCTCAGCTCACATTTATCCTGCGCTCTCCGCTGAGCGCTGGGGGCACGGTTACAGCCACAGCTCTGTATTCTCAGAGCCGTGACTGAAACCACGCCCCTGGACTCACACTGGCTCTCCATTGCAGCAGACTATCAGTCAGGCTGGGGGCGCAGTTACAGACCCCTTTCTGAGTGGTGTCTGCATCTGCACCGCCCCTGCCTTCATGACTGAACACTGAATACTTGTGGGGGGAATAAAGTTAATTTTCTCCCTGCTGCATTCGGCTGTGTGAAGCATAAGAACGCTATTAACCGCATATCTGCAGGTTAATAGCGTTATTTCTGGTGACAGGTTCCCTTTAAGTTTCCATATACCACTAGATCTCCAAATGAATGGTGTTTTGTTTTTGATCCTGGCACACGGTATTTCAGGCTGCATGTAGCAGTGTAGCCTACGGCTATGTCACTCCGTGTAATCCGGACACACAATTGTGTTAGCTAATGGCTGTACAGTAGACACACTAATGGCTGTACAGTTATTCCTGTGCTCGCAGCACTGGCAGTGCTACTGTGTACATAAATCAGGTTTTGTCAGCCAGTAGGCAGAGAAAAATTGTGCTATTACAAATCCACAGCTAAGTATCTTGGATATGGTTTAGAAAGAAACTGCAATACCAGTCACACCCTATAAGCAAGAGTGGCGCTGTTTCTGCTCAGCATGTATCTGGAATGCATTGTAATAAGTGCAGATTTCTTGCATCTCTGTCCTGACCTTAGCATCTGGAAACCTAGAGAAATGATATGCCATTAGGGTCCGCCAGCCGGGGGCATGGGTCCGGAGGGTCATTGACCTGTCCCCGTGGTGCTGCCTCTGAGTGCACTCTGCGCACACTGGATTGTCAGAAGGGAATTTCTTCATCTTTCAGCCAGCTGTGGTTTTAGGTTGTGTTGGATTTTGCAATCCCTATTACAAAATAGAATGGCACATTATGGAGGAAATACCACGGTGCCAGTTATCTGTAATCCTCGGGAATATAACCCGGTGTTCTGTATATTCTCACAGTAGGGTGATGGACTGTAGACACGTTGTGTCCTCCCTGTGGACGGATGCCTGACTCTGGTTCACAGCTCCTGATCCATGTACAGTGACCTTTCCCCTACTTCTCGCACGCTCACCACATAGCTCGCACACGGAGCTGTGGTCACAGGACAAGAGGACGTGGAGTAGGAGGTCACACGCAGTATGGCCAGTTATACCCAGAGTTATGGCCCATACGTCTCATCAAATGTCCCATAATCGCTCCTGCCAGTATTAATTCCTTTACTCTGGCATCTGATGGTCCAGTACAGCGCAAGACTAGGCACTCTCTATGAGATGCCTGATAGTAAGCTACAAGAAGTGTCTTCTATCTTTTACAAGTAAAGTTTGGTTCTGTTATAGGATCAGAAATATACAAATAATGGAAGTGGCACTCGCTGCTGGCTGGGCACCATCGGCACTAGATGGACCACATTGACTATAAGGTCCTGTTACCTTTTATTGTTTCCAGCAATCTGTTCTAATTTGTTGGCATATTTTTTGTCCGGATCTGTTCCAATACAGGGTTGAACAGACCCTAAAATAACCGTAAACAAAAATGCCTTGTGTCTGGACCTGCAATGTTCTTCTATATTTTATAACAGAATTTTTCAACCTGCAGCACAAGTGCCAAAGGAGTCCATACTGCCCGCTCGGGGGTACACGATGGGACGGGACTAAAAAAGGACGCTTATACATTTTGCAGCTATGAACGCTGTGTTGCTGGATGCTAAGATACAGACCAGTGAGCAGACATTCACGTCTGCCCTCTCCTCCCTCTTGTCACTTTTGCATTGCCAGACCATACGCAGACTCTTCCACCACAGACAAAGGGACGCCTGCGGACAGTAGTAGTTTAGTATCTTTATGCATATTTTATTATTATTGGTAGGAAGGTACGGTGAAGGCTGGGATACTGCAGATATGGGTCCATGCGATCACTAGGAATGATGGTCTCCAGGGGACTATTAGGGTATGTGCCCACGTAGCGTTTTACAAGCGTATGTGCTCCGGAATTTCCGCAGCGTAAACGCTTGTGAAACGCTTGTTAATCCGTCCCCCATGGTCCCCAATGAGAATCAGCAATTTCAATGCCCATGCTGCGGATTTTTCCGCATCGTTTATGCTGCGCTCAAAAATCTGCAGCATGTCCATTAATTTTGCGTTTATGCATGCGGGATTGCCTTGTCAATGCAATAAAAAACGCAAGGCAATTCCGCATGTCCCAAACGCATCATAAACGCGCGAAAAACGCTTGCCAAATTCCGCAAGCGTTTTTCCGGGAGAGGACATGCGGGTATGAAGCAGAAATTTTCTGCTTCATTTCTGCAACGTGGGCAGATAGCCTAACAGTAGGCCTTCTTTGCAGGGACAAGCCCAGCTTTGATATCAGTTAGCACTGGACTTGCTGCTGTGCCACACTCTTCAAATACAGAGTAGACTCGGCGGCATCTTGGATCCCAGGCGGTGGCCAGCTCATACTCATTTATTGACTGTCCCTAGCCAGAATTGTCTCTCCAAAAGAGGCTCAGAGTTATATCCTCCATTTTAGAGTTAACCTTCGTCTTGTGTTAGGGTCGTGACCGACCCGTTTTAGGTTTTAAATGCATACAAATTCTACATACATTTGTTTATTGCATCAAGACTTTTTGACTTTTTCAGGAATTTATTTTTAAACAAAATACAATAAATAAAACTATTTTACTAAATTGTAAAAATGCTCTTATTAAAATTATAACATTTGTGTTGTTGGGGTCAATTTCGACCCAGGTCTAATATAAGAGTAAAAAAACAATAATAAGTCCCAAAACTGAACTCATAAACACAATATAAACCAACAGCCCACAGCCAGCTCTACCTCCAACAACTTGAGTTAGGGACATGTCCAGGCAAGTATGGCCAAATCAGCTTAGAGTTGGTACTTTGCAGAGTATACATCTCCAGTTTACACATGCAACAATGAGGAGAAGATTTGATGTAAGCCAAATTCTGGATTATATCTTAGATGATAATGAATCAGAGGACACACAGCAGAAAACTGATACAGATGAACAGGTTTCTGAGGAGGAAGATGATGTGGAGTATCAACCGGAAGACACAGACAGTTCTGATCAGTCTGATGAGGAGGTCACTGGTGCTGAAGCTGCTCCCGCTGAAAGATTCAAATCCAAAAGTGGCAAGATCAGTTGGAGCTCAGTACCTCCAGATGTACATGGCAGGGCAGATGCTGCAAATGTCATAAAAATGACCCCTGGGATCACAAGGTTTGCTGTGACGAGAGTAAGTGACATCAAGCCATGTTTTGATCTGTTTATGCCATTGTCAATAAAAAAAGTCATTATTGCTATGACAAACCTTGAAGGAAAAAAAGTCCACGGCAACATGTGGAATGACCTTCATGATGATGTCTGGATGCCTACATTGGTGTTCTTCTCCTTGCTGGAGTGTACAAATCCTGCAATGAGGCCACTGATAGTCTCTGGGACGCATCGACAGGCAGGAATATTTTCCGGGCAACAATGTCACTTCAAAATTTTCAAATGATATCAAGAGTCCTCAGATTTGACAACAGAGACACCAGAACAAAATCTGACAAACTTGCTCCCATCAGGGATGTTTGGGAGAAATGGGTGCAGCTCCTTCCACTGATGTTCAACCCAGGGCCAGAGGTGACAGTAGACGAACGTTTTCTCCCTTTCCGCGGAAAATGCCCCTTCCGGCAATACATGCCAAGTAAGCCAGGCAAATACGGCATAAAAATTTGGGCATCCTGTGATGCAAAAACTAGCTATGCATGGAATCTACAGATTTACACAGGCAAGTCTGCAAGCGGCATCCCTGAAAAAAAACAAGGAAAACGTGTAGTCCTCGATATGACTACTGGAATGCAGGGTCACAACATTACTTGTGACAATTTTTTTACCAGCTATGACCTTGGACAAGAACTTCTCAGGAGGAAAATCACCATGGTGGGCACAGTGAAAAAAAAACAAACCTGAGCTGCCCGCTGAATTGTTGCAGATGAAGGACAGCGCTCCACTTTCCTCAAAGTTTGTTTTTACAGACACCACCACTGCTGTTTCATACTGCCCCAAAAAACGACGGAATGTGGTACTGATGTCCACACTTCACAAAGATGCAGCTGTGTCATCAGGAAGTGACAAAAAGCCCAGAATGATCCTGGACTATAACAAAAACAAAGGAGGAGTGGACAACCTGGACAAGCTGACTGCCACCTACACTTGCCAGCGAATGACTAGGAGATGGCCAATGGTTGTATTTTACAACATCCTTGATGTGTCAGCATGCAATTCATTTGTGTTGTGGACCCACATTCACCAAGGATGGAATTCAAAGAAAAAACACAAGCGGAGGATGTTTCTTGAGGAACTAGGAAGATCCCTTGTCAAGGCGCACTTTGACCAAAGGGAAAGAGTGCCCCGAGACCCAGCCGCTGCAGCCTTGGTCCGACAACTCCAGAGCTCAACAAGTGCTTCGTCCACACCCACAGCAACACAAAGAGCATCATCACCAGCATCCTCCTCAACCAGGCCTGCCTCAACATCAAGCACAACAGCCACAGCCCCAGTAAGACCACCTGATTCTAAAAGAAAGAGGTGTCAGGTCTGCCCTAGCAATAAGGACAGAAAGACAAGCACATCATGCTTCGGCTGCAAAAAATACCTCTGCAAAGAACACACAAAAAGTGTCACTTTTTGCCACACATGCATCTAAAAACTAGTACTTGATTTCTGTTGATTTGCTTGATTGATTGTTGTTTGTTTGTTTGACCTAGAAAAGCTACTTTTTATTATTATTGCTATTAATGTTAATATAATTTTCATCTTTTATTTGTATTAAAGTTCTATAAAAAAAATCAGTTTTTTGCCTTTTTCATAAAGTAGTTAGATATGGGTCAAAATTGACCCGTAACACCATAGATGTTACTAGAGTTAATAATATAAAATATATATATATATATATATATATATATATATATATATATATATATATATGTGTATATATATATATATATATATGTATATATTTTTTTTTACATTTAAGAAATGTGTTCTAAAACCCTTCAGTAATAGTCAGTCAGGTAATATAACAAACTTTTTTAAGTTTATATTATTTTCTTGAGGTTCATTTGACAATATTTTTATATTGAAAATGAAGGGTATGCTCTCAAATGAAAGGCCCAGGGGGCCACAACAAAAATATTAAAATCAATCCTTCCATGGATGAGAAACCCTAACAAGGTAACTAAGAGATAAGAAACAAATTGGATCATAAATAACTGTTTTTAGGGTATCCTAGGGGTGATTTAAGACACGGGTCAAAACCAACCCGTTAACATAAGAAAGAGTAACAGAAAGCTAACACAAGAGGAAGGTTAATCCTAGCTAGTGATCCTGCTGATCCATCAATGGCCGCACATGAGTGTGAGATGATGGGCCTGGGAACTACGATGGCGCTGAGTATTATCTGTATGTTGCACTAGAAGAAAGGAGGAGCAACAGCAGCAAGGTATTGCTGAATGGTGGCAGCACTGCAGCCAAGCAGATACCAGCGCGCACACACAATCACTCTGGAGGTTTGCTTGTAAAAAGGAGGGTAATAGTTAGTAATTACCTTCTTTTTAGTAACCATCCTACCTAACTAGTATGGTGCCGATATTAGCTTGGCTGCAGAGTTAAAACACAATTGTGAGATGGCGAACGACCTGGGATCCAAGATGGCGCTAAGTCTCCACTGACCTCTGTAATTTCATCTTGAAGAGTAGGGGGCAGCAGGCAGCTAATTAGCTGCCAACCCATCTTCCATTTCAATTATTATAACAGTTCAAGAATATTTATCTTGTTTTAAAGTGATAGAACAACACGGATTAACTTGATTCCCGCTGATGTTACTTGACCGATCTCTCCCTTGGTTGAAACTTTTTATCGCTAGAAGATGCATGGCATCAAAGGGTTAAAAAGAAAAAGTTTTGGAACTGTGTTAGCAAGTTGGAAAAAAGAATTATCTCAGTAAGAGAAACAAAATAGTGATTTTGTCGATATGAAACCTTGTAGTGCCTAACAAAAATAAAATAAGTGATGTTACAAAGTAAGCTTTCAAGACTACTTAAGCACACAGACAGCTGACCGGTATATAGAACTACACCAAACTAGTTGAATACTCAGCTCCAAAATATATAGGAGAGTTGAAAAGGGTCATCGGAGGCCGGGGTACAGATTCTACAAACCTTTTAGACTTAATACCTGAGAATTTTAAAATAGGAATTTTTTTTACATTCTTCCCAAGATCTATAGGCCAGGTAACCCAGGGAGGCCAATCATCTCTGGATTGGAGACACTCACTGAGACAGTGTCCTTAAACCACTAGTAAAAAAAAAAAAAAAAAACAGCCAGCCATCTGCGGAATACCACAAACCTCATAGGACCCCTCCCTGAGGATGCCATCCTAGCCTCTATGGATGTGGAATCCCTGTATTCTAACATCCCACATGAAGATGGACAAATCATCTGCCAGCTGTATCTGGAAACCAATAGGATCCCCTTTGAGTCTACTACATCTTACCAGATTTATCCTCATGCATAATTTTTTATCTTTTGGTGAGGAGCTATATCAACAAGAAGAGAAAAGGACGTAGGGCACAACAAAAAGCCGTGCACTCCCAGATATAATGCAAAATGTCAAAAAATCTTTACATCAGCAACACACAAGCAAGCAGATTTCTTTTAAAAACAATTAAAACGCATATCATGTACAAACCATATTCAGATACAAGAGGTATGGGCAAAATAGCCCAAAAATTCAAAGAAACCTCTTAACTTTGTAGGCACTGTGAAAAATCCTCTACTTGTTAAGTCCAGATAGAAGACAACACCTTAGATCACTGACCACAAGGTCAATATATTAATAAACGATCAGTGTATGCGGTAACAACGTGACCTAGGTGGAAGAAAAAACTATATATAGAATTAATGCATATAGTTACCTGCAAAGTGATTAGACCCAACGCGTGTCGCTGTTCGTCAGGGGTAATGAGACAGTGCGTCGCTCATGTTTAAATACCTCAGATAAGAAGAACATGTGACCATTATCAGGTGTAATAGATTAGGGGGGAGGCATTTGCGGTCCTGGTACAAGTGTGCGTACCAGGACACAGACCGCAGGGCATAAGTAACCCGCCGTGGAGGTAGCAGCCGGAAGTACCATGCGTTCCACTGTGTATCGCGGTGCAACGCAACCGGAAATGACGATCCAACGTCACTTCCGGTCTCCTTGTGTCTGAAGCGCCTGCGTTCCACATGCTAGCCGCAGTGGAACGCAAGCAAAGAAGTATGATGATTGACACCTGCAGTTCGGTAAAGAAAGGGGGGGGGGGTGATGGTGTGTCCGCCAGGTAAGTAAAAAATATGTACAACACTTATAAAGTGGAAAAATGTGAATTAAATACAAGATCTGAAAAAAACATAAAACAAATGCAATTTAGTGGCCTCTCTTTATGTATATTGTTTATCTGACTGTCTAATGGGAGTTTTTCAATTTTTTGGCTTAACATATATACACTGCTCAAAAAAATAAAGGGAACACTCAAATAACACATCCTAGATCTGAATGAATGAAATATTTTCATTGAATACTTTGTTCTGTACAAAGTTGAATGTGCTGACCACAAAATCACACAAAAATCATCAATGGAAATCAAATTTATTTACCAATGGAGGCCTAGATTTGGAGTCACCCTCAAACTTTAAAGTGGAAAAACACACTACAGGCTGATCCAACTTTGATGTAATGTCCTTAAAACAAGTCAAAATGAGGCTCAGTATTGTGTGTGGCCTCCATATGCCTGTATGACCTCCCTACAATGCCTGGGCATGCTCCTGATGAGGTTGTGGATGGTCTCCTGTGGGATCTCCTCCTAGACCTGGACTAAAGCATCCACCAACTCCTGAACAGTCTGTGGTGCAATGTGACGGTGGATGGAGCGAGACATGATGTCCCAGATGTGCTTAATCGGATTCAGGTCTGGGGAACGGGCGGGCCAGTCCATAACTTCAATGCCTTCATCTTGCAGGGACACACTCCAGCCACATGAGGTCTGGCATTGTCCTGCATTAGGAGGAACCTAGGGCCAACTGCACCAGCATATGGTCTTACAAGGGGTCTGAGGATCTCATCTCGGTACCTAATGGCAGTCAGGCTACCTCTGGCGAGCACATGGAGGGCTGTGCGGCCCTCCAAAGAAATGCCACCCCACACCATTACTGACACACTGCCAAACCTGTCATGCTGAAGGATGTTGCAGGCAGCAGATCGCTCTCCATGGTGTCTCCAGACTCTGTCACGTCTGTCACATGTGCTCAGTGTGAACCTGCTTTCATCTGTGAAGAGCACAGGGCACCAGTGGCGACTTTGCTAATCCTGGTGTTCTGTGGCAAATCCCAAGCATCCTGCATGGTGTTGGGCTATGAGCATAACCCCCATCTGTGGACGTCGGGCCCTCATACCACCCTCATGGAGTCGGTTTCTAACCGTTGGTGCAGACACATGCACATTTGTGGCCTGCTGGAGGTCATTTTGCAGGGCTATGGCAGTGCTCATCCTGTTCCTCCTTGCACAAAGGCGGAGGTAGCTGTCCTGCTCTGGGGTTGTTGCCCTCCTACGGCCCCCTTTACGTCTCCTGGGGTACTGGCCTGTCTCCTGGTAGCACCTCCAGACTCTGGACACTACGCTGACAGACACAACAAACCTTCTTGCCGCAGCTCGTATTGATGTGCCATGCCGGCTGAGCTGCACTACCTGAGCAACTTCTGTGGGTTGTAAAGTCTGTCTCATGCTACCACGAGTGTGAAAGCACAACCAACATTCAAAAGTGACCAAAATATCAGCCAGAAAGCATTGGTACTGAGATGTGGTCTGTGGTCCCCCCTGCAGAACCACTCCTTTATTGAGGGTGTCTTGATAATTGCCAATAATTTCCATCTATTGACTATTCCATTTGCACAACAGCATGTGAAATTGATTGTCAATCAGTGTTGCTTCCTAAGTGGACAGTTTAACCCCCTTCCTTTGTGTCTGATCTATTTAACCGCTTCCCGACCGCCCACTGTAGATAAACGTCCGCGCTGCCTGGGCTCTGTGCAGCGCGGACGTTTAAAAACGGTGGGTGGTCCTAAAGCGCTCAGGACCCCCAGGGTCCTGCAAGCGCTGCAGGAGCGGTGCAGAGCGATAGCTCTGACAGGGAACATCATCGGGACCTGATTAGATCAGGTCCCAGTGATGTTAACCCTTTGCTGTCTTCTATATGCCGCAATCTATAGTGATCACGGCATATAGAAGACAGTAGGAGGAGAGGGGGTCGTCCACTTACCTCTCGACGACCCCTGATACCTTCCAGGACCTTGGGTTGCTATGGCAGCTGGAGGTCACATGACCGCCTCCAGCTCTGCCATATATGGTGTCCTGCCTGGCTCAGCCTGCAGCTGAAGCCAGGCAGGAGACTCTGACTGTGAAACAGTCAGTGAAGATCTCATGTAATGTAATATATGTCTATTACATTACATGAGATCAGGGATCAGAAAAATAAAAATTAATGTCCCATACAGGGACTAAGTAAAAATGTAAAAAAAAATGTTTTGAAACTGTTAAAAAAAAAAAATACAAAATAAATTCAAATAAATAAATAAAATATTAAACCGATAAATCCGTATATTTATGCAAAAATAAAAAAGTACACATATTTGGTATTGCCGCGTCCGAAACAACCCGAGCTATAAAACTGTCACACTAATTAACTCCTTCTGTGCACACCGTAATAAAAATAAATAAAAAACGGAGCAAAAAACTATGCTTTTTCCTCATATCGCCAAACAAAAAGTGGAAAAAAATGCGATCAAAAAGCAAAATGGAAATAAAAATGGTACCGCTGAAAACGTCATCTTGTTCCGCAAAAAAAAGCCGCCATACAGCTCCATCAGCCGAAAAATAAAAAAGTTATAACGCTCAGAATAAAGCAATGCAAAAAAAATATTTTTTCTATAAAATTGTTTTATTGTGTAAAAGCGCCAAAACATAAAAAAAACATACAGTAAGTGTAGTATCGCTGTAAACGTACTGCCCCGAAGAATAATGCTGCCTGATCACTTTTACCACACGCAGAACAGCATAAAAAAAAACCTCAAAAAACAATTCCTGAATTGTTGGTTTTTGTTAATTTTACCTCCTAAAAAACGGAATAGAAAGCGATCAAAAAATGTCCCGTACCCAAAAATGGTACCAATAAAAATGTCAACTCGTCCCGCAAAAAACAAGCCGTCACATGACTGTCGGCCGAAATATGGAAAAATTATAGCTCTCAAAATATGGCGATGCAAAAACTAGATTTTGCAAAAAAAAAGCGTCTCTTAGTGTGTGACAGCTGTCAGTCATAAAAACCCGATATAAATCTGGTATCTCTGTAATCGCACCGACCCGAAGAATAAAGTAATCTAATCAGTTATATCACACTAGGAACAGAGTAAAAAATAAATAAAACCAATTCTTCACCTGCTACTGATTTGTTTATTATGTCTCCCAAAGATCGCAGTATGGCTCTGCCCACATTTATCCTGCGCTCTGCGCTGAGCACTTACACCAGAGTTTCCGTGTAAATCTCTGAAATACTTGATTCAGACGGAACCCATGACGGAAGATTCCCTGTAATGAGGCAGATATAGGCCACTGTGGATGCCGTCTGGCCTGTGATCCCACGGTGTCATTTGTTTTAGGCGTGCATAAAAGTGCGGTTGGCCACAGTTTTGTGCACTTCTGAAAAAAAGGACACCACTAAACAGAGGCCAGACGGAGTCCAGAGTAACTCTGCTGCCTCATTACAGTGAATGGATCCCGCAGGGGTTTCATCTGAATTACATCACTTGGAAATTTAGATGGAAACCCCGATGTAAGTGCTCAGCCTAGAGCGCCGGATAAATGTTACGTAAAATGTTCCCAATAAAAGCTTCAACTCAGTCCTCAAAAAAAGCTAGTCCCCACTCAGGTCCGTCATCTGTTAAAAATATAAGGGACTTCCAAGTTACTGGTAGCAGAAAGGCTCTGGAAAAGCAAAATGGCCCTTGCCCCCCAAAAGAAATTCAGAAAATTTTGTGCTCCCAAATCCAAATGCCTATTCTACAATAATTTGTTCTCCAATTGGCAAATAGCGCTCCGTCCCCCCCAGATCTCGCCGTATGGCTGAGTGGTACGATACAGCCACATATGGGGTATTGCCACTTTTAGAAGAAATTGTGTGACATATTTCGGCACCATTTTTACCCATTGCCCTGTGTGAACATGTAAAATCTGAGGGTAAAACATTTTTTTGTGGTAAAAATATAATTATGCTTTTTTCACTGCCCAATGGTATAAATTTAAAAATTAAAAAATACTCACTACTTCCCTAGATGAATTCCTTGAGAGGTGTAGTTTACAAAATGGGGTCACTTGTGGGGGTTTCTGCTGTTTCGGCATGTCAGCGACTCTTCAAATGTGACATGGTGTCTGCTGCCTATCCCAGCCAACATAGCGCTCTTTTCTCTTCCGAACCCTGCCGTACACCAAAGCAGTGGTTTTCCCCCACATATGGGGTATCGGCGTACTCAGGAGAAGTTGTACAACAAATTTCATGGTGCAATTTATCCTGTTACCCTTATGATAATGCAAAATTAGGGAATGAAAAACATTTTTTGTGGGAAAAATGTGAAAATTTTATTTTTATGGCTCAATATTATAAACTTCTGTGAAGCAGCTGGGGGTGCAAGGTGCTCACCACACATCTAGATAAGTTCCCTAAGGGGTCTAGTTTCCAAAATGGTGTCACTTGTGGGGGGTTTCCACTGTTTAGGCACATCAGGGGCTCCCCAAATGCAACATGGCGTCCGCTAATTATTCAAACAAATTTTACATTCAAAAAGTCAAATGGCGCTCCTTCCCTTTCAAACCCTGCTGTGCGCCCAAACAGTGGTTTGCCTCCACATATGGGGTATCGGCGTGTTCAGGAGAAATTGCACAACAAATTTCATGGTGCAATTTATCCTATTACCCTTATGATAATGCAAAATTAAGGGATGAAAAACGTTTTTGTGGGAAAAATGTGAAAATTTTATTTTTACAGCTGATTATTCTAAACTTCTGTGAAGCACCTTGGGGTTCAAGGTGCTCACCACACATCTAGATAAGTTCCCTAAGGGGTCTAGTTTCCAAAATAGTGTCACTTGTGGGGGGTTTCCACTGTTTAGGCACATCAGGGGCTCCCCAAATGCAACATGGCGTCCGCTAATTATTCAGACAAATTTTACATTCAAAAAGTCAAATGGCGCTCCTTCCCTTTCAAACCCTGCCGTGCGCCCAAACAGTGGTTTTCCCTCACATATGGGGTATCAGCGTGCTCAAGAGAAATTGCACAAAAAATTTTGGGGTCCATTTTTTCCTGTTACCCCTGTGAAAATAAAAAAAATTGGGTCTAAAGTAACATTTTTGTGAAAAAAGTTAAATGTTAATTTTTTTCTTCCACATTCCAAAAATTCCTGTGAAGCACCTGAAGGGTTAATAAAGTTCTTGAATGTGGTTTTGAGCACCTTGAGGGGTGCAGTTTTTAGAATGGTGTCACTTCTGGGTATTTTCTGTCATAAAGACCCCTCAAAGTGACTTCAAATATGATATGGTCCCTAAAAAAATGTTTTTGTAAATTTTGTTGGAAAAATGAGAAAACGCTGGTCAAATTTTAACCCTTATAGCTCCCTAACAAAAAAAAATTTTGGTTCCAAAATTGTGCTGATGTAAAGTAGACATGTGGAAAATGGTATTTATTAACTATTTTGTGTGACATATCTCTCTGATTTAAGGGCATGAAAATTCAAAGTTTGAAAATTGCAAAATTTTCAAAATTGTCGCCAAATTTCCGATTTTTTTCACAAATAAACGCAAGTGATATCAAAGAAATTTTACCACTATCATGAAGTACAATATGTCACGAAAAAATAATCTCAGAATCAGGGGAATCCGTTGAAGCGTTCCAGAGTAATTACTTCATAAAGTGACAGTGGTCAGAATTGAAAAAATTGGCCCGGTCACGAAGGCAAAAAACAGGCTCTGGTGCGAAGTGGTTAAGTTGTTGATTGAGTTATAATTTCATTTTTGGCTCCCGATGGTAGGTGTATATACCTGTGTATATGTTGTTTTGTTGAGTTCTTCTCTCCTGGGGCATTGATTTATATCCACACGATGGGTGATATTTTTGTATTGTTTCCTTGCATTTGTTTTATGTTTTTTTCAAATCTTGTATTTTGTTCACATTTTTCCACTTTATAAGTGTTGTACATATTTTTTACTTACCTGGCGGACGCGGCATTCCCCCCCCCCACACTCGCCCCCTTTTTTTACCGAACTGCGGGTGTCACCCAACATACTTCTTTGCTTGCGTTCCACTGTGGCTAGCATGTGGAACGCAGGCGCTTCAGACACAAGGAGACCGGAAGTGACGTTGGATCGTCATTTCCGGTTGCGTTCCACCGCGGTACATGGTGGAACGCATGGTACTTCCGGCTGCTACCTCCACTGCGGGTTACTTATGCCTTGCGGTCTGTGTCCTGGTACGCACACTTGTACCAGGACCGCAAATGCCTCCCCCCTAATCTATTACACCTGACAATGGTCACATGTTCTTCTTATCTGAGGTATTTAAACATGAGCGATGCACTGTCTCATTACCCCTGACGAAGCTGCTGGTGAGCAGCGACACGCGTTGGGTCTAATCACTTTGCAGGTAACTATATGCATTAATTCTATATATAGTTTTTTTTCATCCACCTAGGTCACGTTGTTACCGCATACACTGATCGTTTATTAATATATTGACCTTGTGGTCAGTGATCTAAGGTGTTGTCTTCTATCTGGACTTAACAAGTAGAGGATTTTTCACAGTGCCTACAAAATTAAGAGTTTTTTTTGCATTTTTGGGCTATTTTGCCCATACCTCTTGTATCTGAATATTGTTTGTACATGATATGTTTTAATTGTTTTTAAAAAAAAATCTGCTTGTGTGTTGCTAATGTATTATTAATAAAGATTTTTTTTTACATTTTGCATTATATCTGGGAGTGCACGGCTTTTTGTCTTGCCCTACGTTCTTTTCTCTTCTTTATACCAATTGATCCCTAGCGTGGGTTTATTGTTGCACCCCTTCATGTATCTATATATCTAATTATTAAGCTGTGCCCGCCAACTGCGTCGTGTAGAGCTATATCAGCAACACACCAAAAATGCTACGGGCAGCAAAATGGCACCCGAGTGTGCCAACTTCTTCATGGCTAAGCTGGAAAGTGACTTTTTAGCTTTTCGCTCCATCAAACCCTTGGGCTATTTCTGTTACATCGATGAAATCGTAATAATCTGGACTGATTCAATGCATTTCATCCCACCATAAACTTGACATTGGAACACTCATATACAGAAATCACCTTTTTGGATACCACCATAAAAATTAAAAATGGTTCAATCCAGACATCCGTGTATCGTAAACCAGTTGACCAATGTACATACCTCAGATGGGACAGCTTTCACCTGAAATAGACTTTTTAATGTATTGTCTACAGCCAAGCCATCAGATATAATCGTATCTATTGCTGTCCAGCACACAATGAAGAACACTTCATCCTTCTTAAAAAGACATTTATATTTACATATACATATATATTCACACTGACCCGAAGAATAAACTCACGAGAAATGGCATAAAAAATAAATAAAACCAATTTTTCACCTGTTGTTGATTTGTTCATTCTGCCTCCCAAAGATCGCAACGTGGCTCGGCTCACATTTATCCTGCGCTCTACGCTGAGTGCTTACACCAGGGTTACTGAGTAAATCTCTGAAATACGTGATTCAGACGGAACCCCCGGTTGAAAATTCCCTATAATGAGGCAGATGGAGGCATCGTGGACACTGTATGACCTGTGATCCTGCGTTGTCCGGCTTTTTTTAGGCGTGCACAAAAGCGCAGTCTGCCACAGTTTTGTGCACTTTTGAAAAGGACACCGCTGAACAGAGGACAGACTGAGTCCAGAGTAACTCTGCTGCCTCATTATAGTGAATGGATCCCTCAGGCATTCCATCTGAATCACGTCATTCGGAGATTTAGATGGAAACCCTGATATAAGTGCTCAGCGTAGAGTACAGGATAAATGTGATCCCAAGCATTATGTAAAATGTTCCCATTAAAAGCTTCAACTCGATTCACAAAAAAAGCAAGTCCTCACTCAGGTCCAGCATCTGTCAACGGAAATATAGGGTCTTCCATGTTACCAGTAGCACAAAGGCACTGGAAAACTATGACTCCAACCCCCCCAAAAGAAATACAGCGAATTCAGTACTTCCAAATCTTAATGCCCCCCTCCCTTCTGAGCACCACTCTGTGACTAAACCGCAGTTAGCATTCACGTTTGGCATTTCTGTAGCGATGAGAGCCCAATTAATTTATGGGGTGTATGCCTCCAGAAACACAAGCTGGGCACAATGTACGAGCACTACAGTGGACGGGCACTACAATAGCAGATTTGCAATTTTCACTCTGCAACATCCACTACTGTTTGTTTCTGGTAAACACCCATGGAGTCAAAATTGTCACTACACTTGAGGGGTGTAATTTCCAAAATGTGGTCACTTGAGATGGGATTCTGCTTTTCTGGCACTTAGGGGCTCTGTATATAGAGTTACGGTTTCTACAAAAATATGTTCTCCAAGAATAAAATAGCGTTTCGTCCTTCCCGTGTCTCTCCGTGCGGCTAAGCAGTACTGTACGGACAAATATATGGGGTATTTCCACGTTCAGCAGAAATTTTGTGACATATTTTGGTGCCATTTTTAACTATTTCCCCATGTGAAAATGTGCAGTTTCAAAAATGTCACTTGTTGGGTTTTAGGCACATCAGGGGCTCTGCAAACACGACATGGTGTCTGCTATCTATTCCAGCCAATTTTGCATTTCGTAAGTCAAATGGTGCTCCTTCTCTTCTCGAGCCCTGCCGTGCGCCCAAACTGTAGTTTTCCACCACATATGGTGTACTAGGGAGAAATTGCACAACAAATTGCATGGTCCATTTTCTCCTGTTACCCTTGTCAAAATGCAAAATTTGGGGCTAAAGCATCATTGTTGTGGGAAAAAGTAAAATTCTAAATTTTTTTCATTCCAAATTGCTTGATTTCCTGTGAAACACTGGAAGGCTTAATAAACTTATTGAATGTGCTTTTGCTCACTTTGAGGGGTGCACATTTTAAAATCTTGTCACTTTTGGGTATTTTCTGTCATATAGGCGCTCAAAGTCACTTCAAATGTGATGTGGTCCCTAAAAAAAAAAATAATTATGCAGATGTATGTTATTTATTAACTATTTTGGGCAATATAACTCTCTCTGGTTTAAGGGCATAAAAATTAAAAGTTTGAAAATTGCGGAAAATTCTGATATTTTCACAAATAAATAGAAAATATATTGACCTAAATTTACGACTGACAAAGTACAATATGTCACAAAAAAACAATCTCAGAATCGTGGGATCCTTTGAAGTGTTCCAGAGTTATTACCACATAAAGTGACACTGGTCAGAATTGTAAAATTTGGCCTGGTCCGGAAGGTGAAAACAGGCTGGGGGATGAAGGGGTTAACCCCTTAAGGATCCATGGATTTTCCGTTTTTGATTTTCGTTTTTTGCTCCCCATGTTCCCAGAGCCATAGCGTTTTTATTTTTTGGTCAATATGGCCATGTGAGGGCTTATTTTTTGCGGGACTAGTTGTACTTTTGAACGACATTACTGGTTTTACCATATTGTGTATGGGAAAACGGGAAAATAATTCCAAGTGCGGTGAAATTGCAAAAAAAAGTGCAATACCACAGATGTTTTTTTGTTGTTGTTTTTTACAACGTTCACTGAATGCTAAAAAAGACCTGGCATTCTTGTTCTACAGGTCATTACGAGTGTGTAGATATCAAACATGTATAGGTTCTTTTTTATTTAAGTGGTGGAAAAAAAAATCCAAAGTTTGCTAAAAAGAAAAAGTGGCTCCATTTTCCGAGACCCGTGGCATCTCCATTTTCGGGATCTGGGGCCGGGTGAGGGCTTATTTTTTGCTCGCCGAGTTGACGTTTTTGATACCATTTTGGGGTAGATCTGATGTTTTGATCGCCCTTTATTGCATTTTATTGCAATGTTGCAGCGACCAAAAAACGTAATTCTGGCGTTTAGAATTTTTTTCTCGTGACGCTGTTTACCGTTCAGATTAATTATTTTTTTATATTGATAGATCGGGCGATTCTGAACGCGGCAATACCAAATATGTGTATGTGGGTTTTATTTTTTATTATTTTATTTTGAATGAGGCGAAAGGGGGGTGGTTTAAACTTTTATATTTTTTTAATATTTTCAAAAACCTTTTTTTTTTTTTTTTTAACACTTTTTGCTTGCTTCAATAGTCTCCATAGGAGACTAGAAGCAACAACTGTCCGATCGCCTCTGCTACATAGAAGTGATTAGCAGATCACCTCTATGTAGCAGAAATGCTCTTGTGCTATGAGCTCCGACCACTAGGTGGCGCTCATAGCGATCATTACATGACAACCACTGGGGTCTGCTGCAGACCCAGGGTTGTCATGCCCACCCATCAGTGACCCGCGATCAGGTGACGGGGTCACCGATGGGCGGGGTAAGTGACGCGCTTCTAGCGTGGCGCTGTTAAATGCTGCTGTCAGAGATTGACAGCGGTGTTTAACTGGTTAACAGCCGCGGGTGGATCGCGATTCCACCCGCGGCTGTTGCGGGCACATGTCACAGAACCGGTGGTGATGGCCTGGGGCGTACTAATACGCCCCAGGCTTTAAAAGGGTTAAAGCACTACCTCCGTAATTTTTTTTTTTTTGCCTTCTGCTAGTTGTGAACTAGTCAGTGTAAGTCTATCTGTATGTGAGCCAGAACAAGGCTCTTGTAGACTTGCATTGAGAGCTTGAGACTTGTCAGGAGCTGCGGTCACAAGATGGCAGAGCGGGACTGGAAAGGCGCTTGGAAAAGGCGCTGGCAGCTGGAAAGTGGTGCTTTAATTGTGTGCATTAAGGCTGAGTGCACACGATGCGGTTTTTATGCGTTTCCGCGGCAGTTTTTCCGCCGCGAAAACTCATTAAAACCACTTGGTAATAGGTCTGCCATGTATAGCAATGGTAATCCGCATGTGCTGTGCACATGATGCGGAAATTTCCGCTCCGGATCATCATTGCGGCAAAAACCGCAGCATTACCGATTCATGCGCGATTCCGCGGCGAATTCGCGCCCATTGACTTGCATTGAATCGCAGCAAACTCGCATATATGATATATACAGTACAGACCAAAAGTTTGGACACATCTTCTCATTTAAAGATTTTCTGTATTTTCATGACTATGAAAATTGTACATTCACACTGAAGACATCAAAACTATGAATTAACACATGTGGAATTATATACTTAACAAAAAAGTGTGAAACAACTGAAAATATGTCTTATAGTCTAGGTTCTTCAAAGTAGCCACCTTTGCTTTGATGACTGCTTTGCACACTCTTGGCATTCTCTTGATGAGCTTCAAGTGGTAGTCACCGGAAATGGTCTTCCAACAATCTTGAAGGAGTTCCCAGAGATGCTTAGCACTTGTTGGCCCTTTTGCCTTCACTCTGCGGTCCAGCTCACCCCAAACCATCTCGATTGGGTTCAGGTCTGGTGACTGTGGAGGCCAGGTCATCTGGCGTAGCACCCCATCACTCTCCTTCTTGGTCAAATAGCCCTTACACAGCCTGGAGGTGTGTTTGGGGTCATTGTCCTGTTGAAAAATAAATGATGGTCCAACTAAACGCAAACCGGATGGAATAGCATGCCGCTGCAAGATGCTGTGGTAGCCATGCTGGTTCAGTATGCCTTCAATTTTGAATAAATCCCCAACAGTGTCACCAGCAAAGCACCCCCACACCATCACACCTCCTCCTGCATGCTTCACGGTGGGAACCAGGCATGTAGAGTCCATCCGTTCACCTTTTCTGCGTCGCACAAAGACACGGTGGTTGGAACCGAAGATCTCAAATTTGGACTTATCAGACCAAAGCACAGATTTCTACTGGTCTAATGTCCATTCCTTGTGTTCTTTAGCCCAAACAAGTCTCTTCTGCTTGTTGCGTGTCCTTAGCAGTGGTTTCCTAGTAGCTATTTTACCATGAAGGCCTGCTGCTCGAAGCCTCCTCTTAACAGTTGTTGAAGAGATGTGTCTGCTGCTAGAACTCTGTGTGGCATTAACCTGGTCTCTAATCTGAGCTGCTGTTAACCTGCGATTTCTGAGGCTGGTGACTCGGATAAACTTATCCTCAGAAGCAGAGGTGACTCTTGGTCTTCCTTTCCTGGGGCGGTCCTCATGTGAGCCAGTTTCTTTGTAGCGCTTGATGGTTTTTGCAACTGCACTTGGGGACACTTTCAAAGTTTTCCCAATTTTTCGGACTGACTGACCTTCATTTCTTAAAGTAATGATGGCCATTTGTTTTTCTTTACTTAGCTGCTTTTTTCTTGCCATAATACAAATTTTAACAGTCTATTCAGTAGGACTATCAGCTGTGTATCCACCAGACTTCTGCACAACACAACTGATGGTCCTAGCCCCATTTATAAGGCAAGAAATCCCACTTATTAAACCTGACAGGGCACACCTGTGAAGTGAAAACCATTTCCGGTGACTACCTCTTGAAGCTTATCAAGAGAATGCCAAGAGTGTGCAAAGCAGTCATCAAAGCAAAAGGTGGCTACTTTGAAGAACCTAGAATATAAGGCATATTTTCAGTTGTTTCACACTTTTTTGTTAAGTATATAATTCCACATGTGTTAATTCATAGTTTTGATGCCTTCAGTGTGAATGTACAATTTTAAATGAGAAGGTGTGTCCAAACTTTTGGTCTGTACTGTTTATCTGCAGATTTGCTGCGTTTCAATCACAGTCAGTAGGCGCAAATTCGTGCAGGAATCGCGCTGCGGATTGGGAGAGGAGACTGCTACTCCTCTCATCCAACCGCTGCTCTGGCTGGTAACAGTGAGAGCAGCGTGGATGGGAGGAGCAGCAGTCTGCTCTTCCCAGCCCACGTGCCCGCAGTAGTAAAAAAAAAAAAAAGAATAAAAAAGTCAAAAAAAAAAAAACAAACCTTTTATACTCACCTGTCCGGTGGCCCCCGGCGAAGATCTTCTCCTCCCGGCGGCCAGCGGTACACTGCATGGCGCGGGCTCATGCCCTGCAGTGTACTGCCAGAACCTGCGGTTACGTCACCGATCAGCTGATGGTCACGTGACCATCAGCTGATTGCTGACACCGGTAATCAGCTGATCGGTCTCGTGACCGATCAGCTGATGCTCACCGTGGGAGCATTCTCAAGAATGTTCCCACGGTGGTTAGCTCATCGGGGCTCATCAGCTGATGAACCCCAGTGACCTCCTGCAGCCTTTATACTGACAGGGGGTGATTTTACACCCCTGTCAGTATACAGTGCTGTATTCTACAGCTGTGGCATCAGTGATTTCTGATGTCACAGCTGTAGAAGTGACTCGGAATTAATAGCCAGGGAACATTTTTGGCTAATGGTTCCTTCCGCGGCTACTAATATCAGCCTCCAGCGGTCGGCTTTCCCTCTGCTGGTTCTAAAAAATTATGCTTGAGCCCACGCCATTTTTTTCTAATTTTAGGCTCTGTGCCCATAATTCAGACGTAGCACCGCTTTGGACCAAATTTTTGCTGCGGCCAAAACGACATTGCATTCTATTGAATGCAGGTAAATCCACATGTGTTCACTGAACCATGTGGATTTACCGCATTCAATACATTCTAGAGGGCAAATTTCTGTTGCGGACACTAGCAACTCCGCAAGAGAATCTGACATGCTGCTGTCCTGAAAGACGCGCTACATGTCGGTGTCCAGGGGTGATTCGCAGCCTCTGATGCACGCGTAGCGGACATGGGATTTCTAGAGATCCCATCCACTATGCTGTAACATCTGGACGCTGCGGGTTTGACATGGTATAAACACGCAGCGTCAAACCTGCAGCGGCTCCTGATCGTGGCCATGTACCCAAACTTACCCGAAGCGTATCAATTTCTGTATCGGACACGCTAGTCTCAGCTGCAGATTTTGACCGATTGAAGTGTCATTATATGTGGTGGATTCACATGTACCAACAACAAAAGTGTGACATTAGAACATCCCGTTTTGGATGCAACATAAATATGTTGTGTCAAATGCGCTGCTGAGTGCTGATCAGGGGATGTAGCGGCTAACGAACCAGCTGTGAGATGTTATTTAATGGCCTGGTACCATGTTTGCCTAATGGTACCTTCCCAGGCTTAAAAAAAAAACAGCTCACAGCAGTCGCATAAATTACATGAATAGAAATGCTAATGAAGATTGGGTGAATGGGACTAGCTGACACCCAGCTCTTTTGTTTGGTGATGTCAAGGTGAAACACACAGACACAGTGTAAACACTTTATTTGAAATACAACAGACCCATTCTTTAATCATTTAAATGAACCAATATACTCACCCCAGTTCTTATGGTAATCCAAGAGCTTAAGCAATGTCCCACCAAATAAATTTATATAGCTCCAAAAAGCATTCATTGATGTACAAAAACGCTTAAAAAAACGCATTTAAAAACTCGTCAAAAACGCATGTAAATCCGCATACGTTTTTTTTCTGCCAGGGAGAGGCAAAAACGCTCAGGAAATTTCTGGTTCAAATCCTGAACGTGTGCACATACCCTAAATGTCCTACTTGGGGTCTCTATCTTGGAGAAAAGAGACAAACTAAGAACAAAGATGAAGTAAATCATCCAAATACAGACAAAAGACCCATCTTCCTGTGGCTAATGATTTCTGTTTTCCAGGACACACCATAAACCTTATAAATGTTGTGAAGTTGCCTTTTATTTTTTGACATCACAAATAGAAGATGACACTCCACACAGGATTTATGTCTTACTACAACATCTGAGGAATCTGCTCCAAAGTTGAGGGCTTTAGGTCTCTGATCTTATGTAAATTTTGGGACAATAAAACTTTCCCACCACTTATCTAGACTAATTTTAGTATTTACTCTCCAAGCTCAGTTTTTTTTTTCTTTAAGTGTCAATTTATTACACCATGTCCCTGCTGTTTGTGTGTGTGTGATATATACTGTTTCTTCAGATACATTGTTATACCATGCCTGATGAAGACCTAAGTAGTCTCGAAATCTTGCTCTGTAACATCCTGTCTTTTATTTTTGTTAGTCATTACGAGGTTTCATATCTACCAGGTTATTATTTTGTTTCTGTTACTGAGAGCCATCAATCATGGAAGGGTTAAGAAACTTAGCCTTATAAGACTGTCTATAGGCGACCATGTAAATTAATATGTAATGTCCATTATTGTTTTAAAAGTAAACCTTTCATATTATTTCTTGTCTTGATTTTTGTAGTGCAACTTTGCCCACTATGTGGGTCTTGGTCACCACTTGCGAGTCCTAAATTTTGTGTCCAGCTACTTTGACAAGTTGGACCCAACATCATCTGCTCATTTAACAGTCACAGACACTGTGTTTGATGGAGTGGAAGTCAGAATCTTCGAACCCAAGAAGGAGCTACATGGTTCATTGCATCGCAGCATCATCTATGTCCATGGGGGAGGATGGGCGCTTGGAAGTGCAAGTATGTTTGTGTTCTGGGATTTGATTAGCATGCATGTCATAGGAAGGTGAGTTAAAAAGAGAGAGTCCGTCAGCACAAAACGACTGTTCAAACCCAGCACTTGCACTCTCGTGCCCCTTTCCCACCTACTTGTTTTCTATCTATCTCCACACTTCTCTGGCTCTATAAAGCCAGAGCTGTCAACGTAATTAGTTTGAACAGTCATTTTGTGCTAACAGACTCTCATTATAGGGAGTCTATCAGCACAAAATGACTGTTCAAACTAAGCACAGGCACTCCTGATTGTTTTCTGTCTACCTCTGCTCTCCTCTTCCTTGATTGACAGTTCAGGCTTTACAGGGGAGTAAAGATAGGTAGAAAACGAGTAGGTGTGAAGGTGCATTGAACTGCTTGGAAGCACCTGTGCTTGGTTTGAACAGTTATTTTGTGCTGATAGACTCTCTTTAAAGGTGCAGCTGCCATATATACTAAAACTGCTAAAAAGTAATTTGCAAGTGTTCATATACTTCCTTCTGAAATGAAGATTCGTGTTTTATTTTCTTATTTACAAGGAATCTGTCAGAATGACCAACTCCCCCTCAGTAGTTTATATGGGCATGGAGGTCAGTGAAAGCTAAACTCATGGGTACCCTTTATATCTGCTATCCATTGCCTAAATTTGGAGAAATCCACAATTTTTGCAGTGTGCTTATGAGGCGTTAAATGCTTTCACACCCATAGTACTTAACCTCAGGAGGCAGAGTTTCATTATTTTCACCCATAGGGCCCCCTCTCTCTGGACAGATAGCTCAATATGTTTGTGACGTCAGGCACCAGCCAGGAAATCTAGATTACTGCTCTCCTTGCTTCTCTGCAGTAAGGGCCCTGATAAGTGCACTGGCATGCACTGCCCAGACACCCTGTAAATCCTGAAGAAGAGCAAGGAAGACGAGTACAACATGGTTGGTCGACACATGTTGAGTAGAATGCTGAAGCCAGCGCACTTGGCAGGGCTCAGAAGTGAGGAGAGCGGTGATCTACGCAGGAGCTAGATTTCCTGCCTGATGTCAGACATATTGAGCTAACGCTCAACAGAACGAGAGAGGCGCTAAGGATGGAAATAACCTCAGGAGGCGGGGTTTATTAAGTGCTCTGGGAGGGACAAAGCACTTGCATATTGCAGAAATGGTGGCATTTTCTGGATTCAGGCAGCAGATAGTGTATATAATGGCACCAATGTGTTTATCTTTCACTGACCTATATGCCAATATAAATGGGTTGGGGAAGTTGATCTTGCTGATTACCTTTTCCTGCACAGTGTATTAGAATCAGTGAGAGGATTTCTGCATGTTTTATGATGGAAAGTATTTTGCTCACTTCAGCAGGGCTCAGCATTACCTAGCACACTTTGTTCCCCCCTCCCCGTACTGATTGCATTTCTTATCATGCTCGTTTTAGGAATGAGATCTTATGACAGCCTGTGCCGAAAAATTTCTGAAGATGTGAATGCAGTTGTCGTGTCTATTGAGTGAGTATGAACACTGACCTTCTGGTTTCATTCTTCAGAGCACATTTACTGAAATAAGTGACCTGAATTCTAATTGCATCTAGATATGAATCCTATTTGCATTCTTCTTCTCACACCCAGTGTTGAAATGTGTTCAGCTCTGTCACATCTTGTTAGTTAAGTGTTAAATGAATTAAATGTTTGGTTACTGATGCGTGAAAAAGTGAAGTAAACCTTGAGCATGGTGGGGCCAGTCCCTTTCATATGTATCCAGTGGCCTTTACTTCTTATTATAGGTGAAGTGGAGCATAGACAGAGATTACAGACATTGGGCCCGATTCATCAAAGCTTTGAAAAGTCACAAAATTTAGGTGCAACTCTGAATCCAGTACCTGACTGGAGTGAGATTTTTGGCATACCACATGGAGGCTCACACCACTCGTCAGTCGATCCAGATTCATTGACTAGCCGTGCACCTCTTCATGAATCAGGAGGATACCCCTCATCAAGATCGGCATGACCAATGCCAGCCTAGATGAATCTGGCCCTATGGGTGTAATGAGCAATCTGCGGCTCGCAAGCTCTTGTGAATCATATTCTGACAGCCGGGCTGGGTGTAAAGTTACACAATGGCTCTAGAACTTCAGCTTACAGTCCTCTTCTTCGCACTAACCTACAGCCAATGTAAGATTATTTTAGACCTTCAGTCTAAACTGACCTTAGTCAGTTGCACACATGATAAGGTTAGATACACGGCTCTGCAGAAACTTATAGTATATACGATAGTATTAAATACATGGACAGCATAACACACAATAGGATTAGATTAATGGATTGTATCTCACATGATGGGATTAGATGCCAGGACTGTATCACATGCCCAGATCAGCGGACAATTGCTGTGATCTGACCAGAGCCGTCAGTCATTGTAGCTGCTGTGCTCAGACCACAGTAATAACCCGTGAGCGTAGGTCTGGGCACCAGGGCTGTGAGTGATTTTGTTTAGTTGCGTACTACTACTCAGTGCTGGATGAAGTCCTCGTTGCAGAGCTGGTGCTTACTCTTATTTCCTCGTACTGCATGCTGCTTATCTCATCTCACTCCTTTCCTATCATTCTCTGACAGACACACGCCTCATGGTGCTTATATTATTGACAAAATCCCGATGTGCCCACTGCACCAGAGTCCTGTCAACTTATTTGTTAGATATAATAGAGAGCAAGTTAGTTTCTGATAGGTAAATTAGTGAGCGCATACACTATTTTTAGGGAAATAAAAGGATTTCTGTCAAGCTGGAATGTAGTAAGGACTATTTGACCACTGCAGTGGAAGGAGACTATACAGACAGTAATGTGGCAGCTGAGCCAGTGAAGAGGCAGCTGCTGTTTAAAGTTATCCACTTTCATCTTTTTATATGAGCATCTATCCCTGTTTAGGAGCTTTTAACAACCAAAATGGGTCGTCGCACAGCCACTTTTAACAATCTTTTACTGTTCAGAGTTAGTGAAAGTTGTAGATTTATACCTTTGAGTCTGATTTATCCCTTGATAGGTCAGGACATTGTATGAACATGGACCGGTTGTCTCTTGCTCCAGGTTTACAGCTTGGTCGTCCTCATATGTATATTTGCTATGTTCCCTTTTTCAACATATCTGACTAATTTTTTTTCTAGTTGCTTAATATTTGGCTAATAAGTATAATATTTTAATTCAACTTTTGTCCTATGTCTCCTTTTGTATGTCTGTGTATATGTTGTACATAGGGCTGGCATTTTGTTGGACATCTTTTTGGAGTTTCTATATATATTCTCTGTGTTAGTGAGTTATTCTGCTAATTGCTCTGTGTAAATAGATCAGTAGGCCAGAGATGTGAATCACTGCACCAGATCCACCCAGATTGAGCCATGTATCACTGTATGTCCTAATAAAACATTTCTATATAGCTACTAGTCACCCATTATAAAAAGTGTCATTGTAAAAGTACAATCCCAATTTCAAGAAAGTTACGACGTTGTGTAAAATGTAAAGAAAACAAGAATGCAATGATTGGAAATCTCTTATAGTCGTATTTTATTCTATTCACAATAGAACAAATATCAGCAGGTGAAAGTTATACATTTTACATTTAATTTAAAAAAAATAACTCCTCTAGAAATTGATGTCAGCAACATATCTCAGAAAGGTTGGGACAAACGACAGTCTGTAAACATATGGGGAGTGAGCAGGGCTGTGGAGTCGATAAGCCAAACCACGACTCCTCAATTTCCCTGACTCCAGACTCCACAGCCCTGCCTCACTACTGAGCGTGTACATAAAGTGCAGCACTGCCTCACTACTGAGCGTATACATAAAGTGCAGCACTGCCTCACTACTGAGCGTGTACATAAAGTGCAGCACTGCCTCACTACTGAGCATGTACATAAAGTGCAGCCCTGCCTCACTACTGAGCATGTACATAAAGTGCAGCACTGCCTCACTACTGAGCATGTACATAAAGTGCAGCACTGCCTCACTACTGAGCGTGTACATAAAGTGCAGCACTGCCTCACTACTGAGCGTGTACATAAAGTGCAGCACTGCCTCACTACTGAGCATGTACATAAAGTGCAGCACTGCCTCACTACTGAGCGTGTACATAAAGTGCAGCACTGCCTCACTACTGAGCGTGTACATAAAGTGCAGCACTGCCTCACTACTGAGCATGTACATAAAGTGCAGCCCTGCCTCACTACTGAGCATGTACATAAAGTGCAGCACTGCCTCACTACTGAGCGTGTACATAAAGTGCAGCACTGCCTCACTACTGAGCATGTACATAAAGTGCAGCACTGCCTCACTACTGAGCATGTACATAAAGTGCAGCACTGCCTCACTACTGAGCATGTACATAAAGTGCAGCACTGCCTCACTACTGAGCATGTACATAAAGTGCAGCCCTGCCTCACTACTGAGCATGTACATAAAGTGCAGCCCTGCCTCACTACTGAGCATGTACATAAAGTGCAGCCCTGCCTCACTACTGAGCGTGTACATAAAGTGCAGCACTGCCTCACTACTGAGCGTGTACATAAAGTGCAGCACTGCCTCACTACTGAGCGTGTACATAAAGTGCAGCACTGCCTCACTACTGAGCGTGTACATAAAGTGCAGCCCTGCCTCACTACTGAGCGTGTACATAAAGTGCAGCCCTGCCTCACTACTGAGCGTGTACATAAAGTGCAGCACTGCCTCATTACTGAGCATGTACATAAAGTGCAGCACTGCCTCACTACTGAGCGTGTACATAAAGTGCAGCACTGCCTCACTACTGAGCATGTACATAAAGTGCAGCACTGCCTCACTACTGAGCATGTACATAAAGTGCAGCACTGCCTCACTACTGAGCGTGTACATAAAGTGCAGCACTGCCTCACTACTGAGCATGTACATAAAGTGCAGCACTGCCTCACTACTGAGCATGTACATAAAGTGCAGCCCTGCCTCACTACTGAGCATGTACATAAAGTGCAGCACTGCCTCACTACTGAGCATGTACATAAAGTGCAGCACTGCCTCACTACTGAGCGTGTACATAAAGTGCAGCACTGCCTCACTACTGAGCATGTACATAAAGTGCAGCACTGCCTCACTACTGAGCATGTACATAAAGTGCAGCCCTGCCTCACTACTGAGCATGTACATAAAGTGCAGCACTGCCTCACTACTGAGCATGTACATAAAGTGCAGCACTGCCTCACTACTGAGCATGTACATAAAGTGCAGCACTGCCTCACTACTGAGCATGTACATAAAGTGCAGCACTGCCTCATTACTGAGCATGTACATAAAGTGCAGCCCTGCCTCACTACTGAGCGTGTACATAAAGTGCAGCACTGCCTCACTACTGAGCGTGTATATAAAGTGTAGCACAGATTCATCTCAACTAAAAGCCGAGATCCTTAGATCAGGAACAGAGCAGACATTTATAGGACATTTCAGAACTTTCCCAAATTTTTATGAAAATATTTACAGCACTGAATTACTGTACCCAATATATTATATATTTTAGGAGTCGGTGTATTTTATACCAACTCTGACTCCACCAAAATGGACTCCGACTCCATAGCCCTGGAAGTGAGGAGACCGATTGCTGGAGGAAGGTTGTGCCATTCTCGTCTGATATAGGATTCTAGCTGTGCCACAGTCCTGGGTCGTCTTTTCCAGATTTTTAGTTTTATAATGAGCCAATTGTTTTCGATTAGTGAAAGGTCTGGACTGCAAGTGGCCAGTTCATCACTGTTCTAGCTTTTGTGCTGGATGCAGTGTGTGGTTTACCATTATCTTGCTGAAATATACAAGGCCTTTCTTAAAGGGGATATCTGGAACTTAGAAAATAGCAAAAAAAATGTGCCTAAGCACTAACAGGTATGTAGTTGCTAACAGAGGCATCTACCTGCCTGTTGAACCCAACGCCAGTCATTGACCACTTCTGCTGGAGTTTCAGCTTCTCCCTGTCAACAGAGCAGTTTATTTTCCTGTGGACCGGACAGGACTACTGGCGTCATGCTGACTGACAGCCGGCTTCCCCCAATAGGCAGCGGAGAGCTCGCTGTCAATCAGCATGACACTAGTAGTCCAGCCCTGTCAACAGGAAAATAAACTACCGCGCTGTTGACCTGTCAGCAGAACTTTGTGACGGCTCTGTGCCAGCGGGCACAACAGGCAGGCAGGTGGATAGCATTGATGGTGCCTTTAATGATGTGCAGGCTGCCCATGCCATAGACACTAATGCCGCCCCTTATCATCAGAGATGCCGGCTGATGAGCTCTGCGCTGATAGCAGGCTGAATGGCCCCCTTCTTGAGTCCGCAGGACTTGGTATCTGTGGTTTCCTTAAAGAATTTTTTACATTTTGATTCATCTGACCACAAAACAGTTTTCCACTTTTCCTCAGAACATTTTAAATGAGCTTTGGTCTAGAGAAGGAAACAGCGATTCTGGACTGTGTTAATATATGGTTTCTTCCTTGCATGATACAGTTGTTGTTTTTTTGCATTTGTGAATAGCACAGCAAACTGTTCACAGACTGTGGTTTCTGGAAGTATTTCTGAGCCCATGCAGTGATTTTCATGACTGAATCTCGCCTGTTTTTAATGCAGTGCTGTCTGAGGGCCCGATGTTTCGAGCTTCCAGTATTGACCGTCAGTCTTGTCCCTTGGGCACATGGATTTCTCCAAAATCTCTGACTCTTTTAATGATATTATGTACTGTAGATTGTGGAATATTCAAAGTCTGTGCAAGTTTATGTTGAGGATCAGTTTTCTGAAATTGTTCCACAATTATTAAACCTAGTTGTTGACTGATTTTTGAATTTCTGACCATCTTTGCTTCTGAGAGGCTCTGCCTGTGTAATGCCCTGCCTGTGTAATGCTCTGCCTGTGTAATGCTCTGCCTGTGTAATGCTCTGCCTGTGTAATGCTCTGCCTGTGTAATGCTCTGCCTGTGTAATGCCCTGCCTGTGTAATGCTCTGCCTGTGTAATGCCCTGCCTGTGTAATGCTCTGCCTGTGTAATGCTCTGCCTGTGTAATGCCCTGCCTGTGTAATGCCCTGCCTGTGTAATGCTCTGCCTGTGTAATGCTCTGCCTGTGTAATGCTCTGCCTGTGTAATGCTCTGCCTGTGTAATGCTCTGCCTGTGTAATGCCCTGCCTGTGTAATGCCCTGCCTGTGTAATGCCCTGCCTGTGTAATGCCCTGCCTGTGTAATGCCCTGCCTGTGTAATGCCCTGCCTGTGTAATCCTCTGCCTGTGTAATCCCCTGCCTGTGTAATGCCCTGCCTGTGTAATGCCCTGCCTGTGTAATGCCCTGCCTGTGTAATGCCCTGCCTGTGTAATGCCCTGCCTGTGTAATGCTCTGCCTGTGTAATGCTCTGCCTGTGTAATGCTCTGCCTGTGTAATGCTCTGCCTGTGTAATGCCCTGCCTGTGTAATGCCCTGCCTGTGTAATGCTCTGCCTGTGTAATGCCCTGCCTGTGTAATGCCCTGCCTGTGTAATGCTCTGCCTGTGTAATGCTCTGCCTGTGTAATGCTCTGCCTGTGTAATGCCCTGCCTGTGTAATGCCCTGCCTGTGTAATGCCCTGCCTGTGTAATGCTCTGCCTGTGTAATGCTCTGCCTGTGTAATGCTCTGCCTGTGTAATGCCCTGCCTGTGTAATGCCCTGCCTGTGTAATGCCCTGCCTGTGTAATGCCCTGCCTGTGTAATGCCCTGCCTGTGTAATGCTCTTTTTTACACAGTCATGTGACGAAGTTGAAAAATTGACCCTCCAGCTGTTTTTATTAGCAATATATTCTTCCAGCCTGTCATAATAACTTTTTTTGAAATTTGTTGCTGCCATCAATTTCTTAGTTATTGTTCTATTGTGAGTAAAATATGGTGATAACAGATTTCCAAATCATTGCATTCATCATTACATTATACACAACGTCCAAAACTTTTTAGGAATTGGGGTTGCAGTTTAATACTTCTTATACACTAGAAAATTGGAAATTCATAGCCTAGCACACCATGTGTAATGCACGTAAAAATGTTGTGTCTTTTCTGTGATCTGACTATAGGCTGAACCCATGGCCAATTTCAGGAAGACTTCTTGTACCTTACTGAGTAAAATAGTGTATCCCCTAGCCGAGATGTGTTTTTATTATCAGAAAACATGCTTTGCCATCTATATAGACTTCTATGGGCTCTAGTGACTTCAATGGATAGCTGGAGTGCTACTTTAATGTCACTTGTCTGAAGATTATTATTCAGGGTGGATGGTGAGGTATCCTCCTGAGCTCAGGTCAGCTCACTTGGCTTTCACCGCACATTTAGGGACGTATGTATTGATTTATATTGTGTTTTGTTTGTAGGTACAGACTAGTACCAAATGTGCATTTTCCAGAGCAAATAAATGACGTATATGCAGCCGCTAAATACTTCTTGCAACCAGCGGTCCTCGCCAAATATTCTATAGATCCGCACCGGATTGCTCTCTCTGGAGACAGTGCTGGAGGAAACCTGGCCGCAGCCGTATGTCAGCAGGTAAGGAGTAGATTTAGTACTTATCTTCTTTTACTTCATACATTGTTAGAGGATTTACATTTTTGTGACTCCAGATCCATTCTGGAAAAGGGTCACTTCAATGATAAACCTATGAACGTCTGCAAGATAACAGGAGAATCGCAAAAAATTCTGCACCAAAATCTGTTGTATGTGACGCCAGGAAAACTGCTTCAGAATTTTTCTTTCCATAGAAAAGGGAATGGTTTGGTGGATTAATTCATCAGCTTGTCTCCCTGACACCAATGTCGATGTCATTACTTAAAGCTGGTTAAGATATATAAAGTTTTGAAAAATGGTTAAGGATTAAAGAGTGTTCCCGTAATTTAAGCATTTTTGCAATTTACGGTTTATTAATATCTCGAAAGAGACTGCAAATATTATCATTTCTGTTATTTACAACTCACTGTCTAGCTTATCAGCGCTTCGCTGAATCTGGCCAGGATTGGGAGCTAACAGTGTCTTCTAGCAATCATGGCAGCACTTACAAGCTCAATAGAAAAGAGCTTGTGAGCACTGTACATGTTGGCCACCACTGCTACACAGTAGTGGTGATCGGTCTCCAAGGCAGGGAGCTAAACAAAAGGAGGATTATTATCTCAAGAACGCCTGCAAATTTTAATAGACTGGAAATTGCAAAAGTGCTTGTTTTTTTCAAGCACTATCCAACAAAACCCATCTATGAATAACTCTTTAAAGGAGTTGTCCCATAAATAACAAATACCACCTGTCCATAGGACATATGTTAAATGTATAATCTCTTGGTTGCCGCTGCTAAGACTCCCATTCATCATGAGAACATACATATTCATTAACACAGGATGATTTAGGTCCCTCCATTCTCAAGATCAGTGAGGGTCTTGGTAGCCAAACCCCAGTGATCATGCATTCACGATCTATCCTGTGGATGGGTGATACATGTTTATTGGACACCCCAAGTAAGGCTTTTTGCATATTTTAGCTCGCTAGAGACCATGCTAGTGGGAACTTCACTGATCACTAGGGGGACCAAGGTACTTTGTCCCTGATCACTAGGGGGACCAAGGTACTTTGTCCTTACCAGTCCATGAAGTGTTTGTCTATAGCAGTGGTCAAACCTATATGGAAATACTCAGTGGGAGGTATAAAAATATCTGCATGAAAGCAATTTTAACTTTTAATTGTGACAAAAAAAAGCTGTAAAACATTTTTTTTTCACTAAAAGAATGAAACTCCAAAATAGATATTCACAAGTTACAAGCAGCCATCCCTCTGCTGACCACTAAGTGGCACTGTTGGTTATCTGCAAATTGTACAGTAACCCCAGATGATGGAAGTGCCCCCCTTTTATAATACACCTAATATAACTACGTATTAGTGCTATGAGTATATCGTTCAGAAGAGAAAATTATTTTCTTAAATCTTTTTTTTTTCAATATTTGGATTTGAATCCGCTCTTCATCCATTTCATATGCTCAAATCAACTTTAATCTGATTTATACTCTGACAGTCACTAAGAGAAGATTATTCTCAAATTATAAAAAATAAATAATCTTCTTATGCAGCATACGTATTTACTTTTATAAGGCTATGTTCACACTAAGTGTTTTTTCTGCGTTTTTTTATGCCTTTTTGTATGAAAATTTTCAGCTGCGTTTTACAGTACCAGCAAAGTCTATGAGATTTCAGAAATCTCATGCACACACATTGGTTTTTGTGTCATCAGTATTTTGTGCTTTGCATGTATTTTTGCACAATAGAGCATGTCACTTCTTTCAGCGTTTTTCACCCATTGAAAGCAATGGGTGGTGAAAAAATACTTGACAAAACGCCTAGTGTGAACATAGCTATCAGGTTTTGCTGCATTTTTAGTGAAAAAAGCAAGTAGAGATGTATCTGAAACTCATTTATTTTTGTGACTTTACCTTCATGTCTTGGTCACCTGAGATGGCAGTTTGGATTAGGACAGTTTAATTAAATTAGTGATGTGTAAAATGTAAACATTGGCTGAGCTAGGTGTGAGATTGAACAATACCTGTGGCCCACAGAGAGGTGAAATTGAACAATCTCTGAGCAACTCAATGGCATACCCCATAGTGTGAAAATAAATAGTGTCCTACAAACTCAATGCACTGCCAATGTCTTAGAAAAACTATTCATGAACAATTCACCTCCCCCCGTTACATTTGTAACTCTGGTTAATATGGTTTAACATACAGTGGTGAAAAAAAGTATTTAGTCAGCCACCAATTGTGCAAGTTCTGTCACTTAAAAAATGAGAAAGGCCTGTAAATGACATCATAGGTAGACCTCAACTATGAGAGACAAAATGAGAAAACAAACCCTGAAAATCACATTGTCTGATTTGGAAAGAATTTTTTTTTAACATTTTGGTGGAAAAAAAGTATTTGGTCACCTACAAAAGTTCATCTCAATACTTTGTTATATATCCTTTGTTGGCAATGACAGAGGTCAAACGTTTTCTGTAATTCTTCACAAGGTTGGCACACACTGTTGCTGGTATGTTGGCCTATTCCTCCATGCAGATCTCCTCTAGAGCAGTGATGTTTTGGGGCTGTCGCTGGGCAACACAGACTTTCAACTCCCTCCAAAGGTTTTCTATAGGGTTTAGATCTGGAGACTGGTTAGGCCACTCCAGGACCTTGAAATGCTTCTTACAAAGCCACTCCTTCGTTGCCCTTGTGGTGTGCTTGGGATCATTGTCATGCTGAAAGACCCAGCCACGTTTAATCTTCAATGCCTTTGCTGTTGGAAGGAGGTTTGCACTCAAAATCTCACAATACATGGCCCCATTAATTTTTCCATGTACACGGATCAGTCGTCCTGGTCCCTTGACAGAGAAACAGCCCCAAAACATGATGTTGCCACCCCCATGCTTCACAGTAGGTATGGTGTTCTTTGGATGCTACTCGGCATTCTTTCTCCTCCAAACACGATGAGTTGTGTTTCTACCAAACAGTTCTACTTTGGTTTCATCTGACCATATGACATTCTCCCAATACTCTTCAGGATCATCCAAATGCTCTCTAGCAAACTTCAGATGGGCCCGGACATGTAATGGCTTAAGCAGGGGGACACATCTGGCACTGCTGTATCGGAGTCCCTGGCGGCGTAGTGTGTTACTGATGATAGTCTGTGTAACGTTGGTCCCAACTCTATGCTGGTCATTCACTAGGTCCCCCCGTGTGGTTGTGGGATTTTTGTTCACCGTTCTTGAGATCATTTTGACCCCACAGGGTGAGATCTTGTGTGGAGCCCCAGATTGAGGGAGATCATCAGTGGTCTTGTATGTCTTCCATTTTCTAATTATTGCTCCCACAGTTGATTTCTTCACACCAAGCTGCTTGCCCATTGCAGATTCAGTCTTCCCAGCCTGGTGCAGGGCTACAATTTTGTTTCTGGTGTTCTTCGACAGCTTTTTGGTCTTCACCATAGTGGAGTTTGGAGTGTGACTGTTTGAGGTTGCGGACAGGTGTCTTTTATACTGATAACAAGTTCACACAGGTGCCAGTACTACAGGTAATGAGTGGAGGACAGAGGAGCCTCTTAAAGAAGAAGTTACAGGTCTGTGAGAGTCAGAAATCTTGGGTAATCAGACAATGTGATTTTCAGGATTTGTTTTCTCACTTTGTCTCTCTTAGTTGAGGTCTAACTATGATGTCAATTACACGCCTCTCTCATCTTTTAAGTGGGAGAACTTGCACAATTGGTGGCTGACTAAATACTTTTTTCCCCCCACTGTATGTCTTGCATTGGTGACCTGTGTTCATGCTTCTGTGGTGGAAGCAAAACTGAACCTGCTTTTTTGACGCTTGATTTATTTGTTTTCCTGTACTTTGTCTAAAATATCTTTTACAGAGGACCTGACTCTACTCATGTCTGGTTTAGAAAAAAAATTTATTCTGATACATCTTTTGGAACTCCGGTCCTCTGTCATTTCTCCTGTGAATGAATAAATTGACAAGTGGGATTTACCATTTCCCTTGTGCAAGTGGCACTAATTATTTTGGATTTCACCCTGTACTGTACAACCTCTGTTTAGCTTTCTGTATCTGCCTGATATTCCAGACTTAGGCCAACCATACACATTAATTAGAAGACTGTTGTCCGAGCCAACGGCCATCTCAGCCGACTCTCCCATACACAGGAGTGGTCGCTCAGCCGAGTTCTCCTGTGTTCTCTATTAGAAAACCACTGACCAATATATCTGACTGCGGCTTATATCCAGGAGAACAAAGCGATCGGCAACTCAAAATCAGACCTGACTGATGGACATCTCTTCCATGCCTCAATACACATCAGTGTCGGCCAAACTTGTTGAAATCGGTGGGTTCGGCTTGACATTGGTCTAATTTGTACGGGGGCCTTTAACCTTCTACAACTACCTGTATATATTGACAAAATCAATGGTAACACCAAGTTGTCTTTTTATTTTTCTCATATATTTCCAGGATGAATAATAGAGGTACAGCATAAAGCTGAGTTCTAAATCTCATAACGCTCCATCATCTTTGTTACGCGAGGTCGAAGTTATTAATGCCATAATACATTTAACATAATACTTATGTTCCTCTTTCTGTTTGCTTCTTATATAGCTTATACAAGATGAGAATGTAACCACCAAAGTAAAACTGCAAGCTCTGATTTATCCAGTACTCCAAATATTAGATTTTAACACCCCCTCCTACCAGCAAAATATGGATATGCCAATCCTTTCCCGCTATGTCATGATAAAGTTCTGGCTGGACTATCTTAATGGGAGCCACACTTTTGCCCAGGCCATGCTGGTTAACAATCACACCTCTTTAGACGTATATGAAGCCGTTGCACTTCGGCAACTTTTGAACTGGAATTCATTGTTGCCTTTGAGCTTTAAAAAGAACTACATGCCTCTGATACAAACTATAGGGAACCCCAGGATTGTTCAAGAGGTACCAGCTTTATTTGACACCCGGGCTTCTCCATTGATTGCACACAAGGAGACCCTTCAAAAGCTTCCAAAAACCTATATCTTAACCTGTGAACATGACGTCTTGAGGGATGACGGGACCATGTATGCAAAACGGCTGGAAGAAGCTGGTGTTGACGTCACTCACGATCATTATGAAGATGGCTTCCATGGCTGTATGCTCTTTGCTACCTGGCCAACTTATTTCTCAGCTGGTGCCAGAACAAGAGACGGCTATATCAAATGGCTTAGTGAGAACCTTTAATGAACATGACATACCAAATTTACAGGGACTATGAAGTTAGCTCTGGAAATGAAAATGCAAGACTTTCATTTTAGATTTGAAGGACTTTTCTTTAATTAAAAAAAAAAAGAATCACTCCAGCAATTTTGTTTTGCCTATATAGTTCAACATAGGCTATTAAGGCATAGACAAGAGCCTCTGTATTCTTTGTGTATAGCAATTTTAGTTGATGTGCCGTTTTTATTCATTTCCTACTGAGATGCAGCCTACATATCCCATTCTGGCATTATTGAGACAGAGGAGTCTTCTCACATTGTGCCAGCCCTGAGTCCTTTCTCACAGCGGCTGTGATAGATGAGGGGCATAGAACTGCTTACTCACACTACTGTGTATTCTCTGTCTCCTCTGACTTCTGCTTGTGATGAGTTCCTCACTGTCACCTTTTACAAGATTTACACAACATTCGTAGATCATATAGACAGTGTGCCTCAGTACAGTTTTATAACTGCAGCTAGTCATTGTATGAACATGTCTACTGTATCATTGCTTTTCTATGAAGCATAAATGATATATTGAGTGGTGGGGGAAGACGTGCAGAGAAACAGGGAGGTCAGAGCTAGGTGGGGTATGTGAGCTGCCATGGGTGATTTTAACAGGTGATGTCACCATGTCGTCCTGAAGTCAGAAAGTGACTTTCTGTGTAGACATGGGAGAATGGACTGGACTGGTTGTCAGAGTGGAGATCACCTGTTACAGCTGCCATAAATGGGAGGTTTAATATGTATGGGAGCCACTATAGTAGGATAAAATAAATTTCACTTTGAGAATATTGCTGATGACTAAGCATATCTGCAAAAATGCTAGAGCACTTCGTTAACTAAAAGGAAATGTCTTTTCTGTATTTATTTAAAGTATCTACTAGGATAACCACAGAAGAACTGGAATTGTAGTATAGTCTGTTACATGCTTCACCACTGTGTATTACTTAGGTTGCTGGACCCGTTCGGTGGCCCCGTCGGGGCTTACGTCTGAACGCCCCCGCAAAACGGGATTCGGACTTATGCGCCGAGGGGTCTATTGACCATAATGGTGCCAGCAGAGTTAATGTGCACTCTGCCATGCATCATTTTTGAGTGTACACGCCTACTGGAGACGGACATTCAGACGCAGTCTAGTATGTCTGAGTGTCCGCCTCCAGTTGATCTACATACCTGAAAATGATGCACGGCGCTCTGCCAGCACCATTATAATCTATGGCCCCATCGGTGCATAAGTCCGAATCCAGTTTTGCTGGGTGTTCAGACGCAAGTCCCGACGGAGCCACCGAATGGGTGCTGGAACGCCATCTTGTTATTACACTTGAAATATATTTCTGCTGTAGGCCTCAATCTCCTTTGTGTGTTGACTACTCTGCACGTACTGAGCAGTTGCAGCGGTGACACCTTTCATGTCTTGCACGGATCATTACACATGTTCTATGGGATGAAATGTCGCTCTCCATATTCCCCTGTAGACTCTGCTTCTATACCGTGCATTATACACGACCCCTATAGAACAGTACTGACTCCATTGCCTTACAGACCAAAGTTCACACACGTGAATCAGGCCTTAAAATAGCAGGTGGGCTCTGCAATATTGCTCATGTTCATGGAGCGGCGTTATAGTTTTCTCTGCTCAGAAAGTGTAAGTGATTTTACCAACAATCCAGCACTCCTTGCCAAGCACACCAAGGAATAAGGCAAGGAATGCTCATTAATCACTTGGTAGCTTTATTTTACCCTCTGCGGCTTTCGCCTGTAACAAACATTCACTGTAGAAATATTCTGTGCTGTAATGAGTTTGCTGAAAATCATTGCAGATACTTTGCACTAACCTCTACTGACCCTCATTGTCCTAAAAGTAAAAGAAAACGCCCGTGTCTGGCCCTTGTCCAGCGCCTGTGTGCTCTCTACTGACTCGCATCATAGCTTTTCTAGGAGCTGTGTGTGGGGTTTCTTGTTGTTTTTTAATTGTTTAAAGCTATATGGGAAGGTTGTTACCTCCAGGAAAGGAAATCCGTGTAATTATATGTTCACTTTCAGTAGTATTGGTGTTAGCAGGAACACAATTTAGTATTGCTTTGTGGATTTAGATTATCTTGGACTGAGTTTTCCAGCTGCATTATATTAAAATCTGATCCAATGTTTTTTTTTTCTAGTACTGGACATGCTTTTATATCTCCGCACTGGATGTAGGATTTATACGCTTTTAATTACTTAGTGGAAAACTGTTGTTAACGGGATCATCTCCTGCGTGCAAAGAAGCAGCTGTGCCTTACAGGGTATATGGTGTATGTGGTGCATTGATGTCAATACCCGGTGTAGAACTTAATGCACATTTACCTTTTTTTTTCACGCAGAAGATCCAGTTTGCAGCTGCTTTTGCTGTGGCACACTCGGCCCATCTATGTGTTCAGATACTTCCACACTGGACATGTTTTTTGTGGAACTTCCGCAAATTTGTGATTGCAGAATTAACACAACATTTTTGCAGTTATCATAATGGTTTCCACTGCGTAATGCCACAGATATACTGCTGACTCTACTCTTTTTGCATTGTGAAGGGATCTAAGGGGTAAGGTTTCTCTTGTGGAGAGTGACATGCCAGATATGGCATGCCAGTATGAGGAGACTTGTATGCCTTCCATGCTCCTCTGGGAAATTAAATATGCAAATTGTCTCTTCAGAGAGGAAGAGGAATAGAACTGTAGCTCAATCTATTGGAAGTAGCAATCCTAAAAGTTCATATCTAATTTCCCAGAACAGCATGCAAGGTGTTTAAGTCTCATCATACTGGCGTGCCAGACCTGGCATGTCACTCTCCACAAGGAGAAACCTTATCCATTCGATCCCAGTCTTAGCCTCTCACCTATTACGGATTTTCCATCCAGATAATCCAGATGAAAAATGTACTGCAAGAAGGAAAAGAACACTTGGAGAAGCGGAATAGAGCGGCCTGTTACGCATGTGCCATGCTGCTGCTGCTGCATTAACTATAGGAGTGGGTTAAAGGGAATCTGTTAGTAGGAACTATCCTCCTAAACTGTATATATGGGCACACAGGTTATAGGAAGCTGAACAAAATTATACCTGCAATCCGATGCCTTATTCCAGAGAAGTTCACATTTTTCTAATGGGTAAATTAGCAGTTAAGATCTATGGGCCGGACGCTGATCTCACTGAGAATCTGCCTCCAAGAGATTATTTTAACTGAAAGGGGACATTACCAGTGTGAGACCTGTAGCTAAAACAGGACAGTAGGACTGAATTTTGTCTCCTTACCAACACATTAGCAGCTGCAGCTCTGCTGTACTGCAATAATATAGCAACAATGGTTGCTTGTGAGATGGAAGTTGAAGCCCTGAGAGGACACTTGTAGATGTGTAAGTAAGGGCTTGTGCACATGACTTTATTTTCAGTCCGAGTTTGATCCGACAACGTTATTCTATGGGTCCGTAACACATGTCCTCTTCTTTTCTCTCAGACAAAAAATCGCAGCATTCCTGAGTTTGAGCCGATATTCGGATCGCACTCGGTCATACAAGTCAATGAGTCCATGGAAACCATCTGACAGCACTTGGATGACATCTGAGTGCAGTCCGATTTTCATAGACAGACAGAAGGGAGAAGATGGAGATTTTTTTTTTCCATCTTCTCCTCATCCCAGAGAATGGGATCACACTGTGTTCAGTTTGATCAGAGTGAGATTAGCATAATGGGCCTGATTCTCTCAGATGAGAGAATATACACTGGTGTGACCCTAGCCTTGTAATCACACACAGCTCTGTCGTGAGATCAGGAGAGCCGTCATTACACCTCACACTGACATCCATTGCATCACACAGTTAATGCCCCTTTCATTTAAACTAAGTTGTGGAGGAAGATGCTCAATGTAGATCAGTGTCCGGCCCGTAGGAGAGGTCATTTCTATATAGGAAAAGTGTTGATTTCTCTGGAATAAGACATCGGATCGCAGATATCAAGGTATCATTTTATTCAGCTTCCTATGACCTACATGCCCATATAGACTGCTTGGGAGGGTTGATCCTACTGACAGATTCCCCTTGATGTACACTTAAGCTTTCTGTTTATATTATTTCAAGCTGTTTTTCGTTTGTTTTAAAATACCCATTCCTAATGTTGGCTTATAAACAAATCTAATCTTCTTGGTGTGTGTTTGTGTGTATGCTTTTACAGCATAAGAAAGTGTATAATATATATTGCCGTGACTGCACAGGTCTCCTACCCAAGTTACTGAGGGCTACGCTGTGGCCTGAACAGTATATGTGGCAGGATCTCCTACTAATTCACTGTCGGCCCTTAGAGCCACCGAAGGAAATGATGTCACAGTTCAAAGTGAAGTGACGATGAATCGTCTCACTCCAAGTGCTGTTCTCCCCTCTGTCTGTGTTGGCGACATCACAAACCACTCCTTACAGTAGTAAAATGTGGCCATATTTTCCATAATATAATGTTTGGCAGTTAATTCTGTATTAACTTATATTGTTATGTATTGATCTTAGAAAAGTCATTAATACCATATTTTTTCTGAATAATTGCCATATTGTACTTCACACAACTGTCAACAAACATTTTAAGAATATTTATCAAAAATAATAAAATTTAATGTGAAAAGATTTCAGAATCACGTTGTTTTTTTTGTATGTTATTTCTTATTATTGTACATATACATGTGTTAGTCTATATTCACACATCCGTATGACGCGTCCTAGTGCCGTCCGTTTTTTTTTTTTTCCCCCACAGACAGCACACTGACCCATAATTTCATCGATCCTACACATGTAAAAATGTACCCGTGTCTCTAGTTCTTGAGACTAATGGTGACATGTCCTATTCTCGTCTGTATTGCTGGTCAGAGTCGGCCATTAAAGTCTGTTTGGGTCCATGTCAAAAGGAGGACACAATGAAGACATATTTTTGTACTTGACTGTTTCATCCAAATTTAATTTGTTTTCTTTTTTTTTTTTTCTCGTGTGCTTTTTACATTTTTTTTATTCTATTCTTTATTTTACTCACTCCTATAGCGCCATGTGTTATATGGATGGGTGTAACCTAGACTCTACAGGACCTATGACACCCCGTCAGCAGTCTAGTGGGCACCTATCTACTGATAATTTTCATTGACATTTCTAAGTGCTGTAGACAAAATATCTGACTCTTTTTTTTCATAAGAATGTACTTGTACCGCAAAAAATGATATCGCCACACAGTACAACTGGCCGGACGACCAAAACTCTGCTAATGAGTGCACAGTTTTGTCTTAGTGAGCAGATGGAGTATTGGTCTTTCATCCAGCTCGCCCTACATTTAAAAAATAAAAAATTTCGTCCTTTAGTAGGTATTTATAGCGTACCACAGAAAAATCCACAACATGTTAATGGTATAAAGCCACAGTGAAAGGATTTATGGATAATCGTGGGATGGGCATCGCAGAGAAACCATAGAAAAATACAAAAGAAAATATGCGACGTAAAGGCCCACAATGTACTTAAAAGAGTAAAAATACAATCTTTATTAGTTATAGGTCGATAAAAGATCAATAAGGTTACACACGGAGCACAGCACACAAATGTTCATGTACAAGATTGAAAAAAAGGGGTACCTCAAGCCCCCAGCATAAAAGGCCCCACAAAAAATAGTGAAGGTACGTTTACTGAAACATGGTCTTCAATTTTGAAAAAACTGACATAAAAAGCAATGTATATAAGACCAGTTAGAGACAGAGTACAAATACATAGATAGTAGATTAGTCAGCCCAACTAGCTATCATGTAGAATAATATATATAAAGCCAATATAGGCAATCACACAACAATATCTTCATGTAATTTTTAGGCAAAAAACAGGGTCTTCAATTGTTTTATATATATATATATAGATATATATATATCTTGCAAAATATAATGAACAGTTGAGTCGGACGAAGCTGCCATAAAAGCAGTATATACAAGACCAGTTTAAAGTAAAGAGCACATGCTCATAGATAGTGAGCTAGTACCATATAGGGCAGTATATACAGAGACAATGTGGATAAATGCCTATCAATACCTTCAAGTCCAATGTAGACAGTGGGCCAAGAGCTGGGGGGTGAGTACCCACCCCAACGCGCGTTTTGGCGAGCCTTCCTCAGGGGGTATGTCACTGCATGTCAACAGTCCTTTTTATATATGCAAGGGGAGCTTCCGTTGGACGCCGCACAGCGGTTTCCACTCAGCCTTGAGGACCTGTGATGACACTTATCGCGTCACGATGGGCGGAGCGAGCCGCGGCGTCGGCATCACGTGATACCCACGTGACGGTCAGCTGACCGTCTCGCAGGTCCTCACAACAAGACGCCGAGAGCCGGGGAGCGCGCAGCCAACGTGACACGCAAGCGTGCTTGGTCGTCAGGGCAACCATGCAGTGGCTAATCGGGTGGATAGTCAAGGAAAATATAACTGACCCGCATGCTTATGGTATAAATAGGTAGGAGAACATTCATCTCAGAACAAGCTCAAAGCAATTCATATACCTGGCAAAGAAACATCAAAAGGGGCTCACTGGAAGTAGAACAGTAAACAAATCACATATATACAGATGTGGCAGCAGAATATACAATGTTTACAAATAACGGGATGAATAATATCCCAATATATATTAGATACATTCAAAAATAATACATAATAATTTCAAAGAAAATAAACAGGTATAGTAGAATGTATCAACAACCACAAAAGGTAATAATAATAGTATTTCTTCAGTTCAAAGCACACAGATATCGATTTTACGCAGCCATAGTAGATGCAGTGTAGATAAGTATATCTTCATAGAAGAGATTGCTTATATCTTCATAATTGGAGATGGATGTAAACGGAGGCAGATCATATATTGCATATATAGCAAGATGGGAAAAAAATAATGCCCACAATATGTCTGAACGGGACATGCAGATAAATGTACGAACATCTAGGATAGATTAAAAAACACAAATGAATAAAAAAAATGATAAAACAATGATAAAATAATACAACGATGCACATGAGTCAGCAGTGGGCGATCACAGAAAAGGGACGAAACTGAGGTGTTCGTTTAACCCTTTGGGATGGACAGTATCCAGAGCCCAAATCCAACGGGCTTCTAATTGTGCCAAACGTTGACTCATCTTTCCACCTCTGGCAGTATTTGTAAGCTAATCTTTACCCCGCAATTTGAGAAGTGTGCCGTCATAGTCATGATGTAATTTAAAGTGACGGGGAATGGTCCTAAGTGTGGATACATCCGAGTGACCAACTGCCGCCTGAATGCCCAATACGTGCTCACGAATCCTCACTTTGAGCTGGCGAGAAGTTAGGCCTACGTAAATGAGACCACACGGACATGTAGCAAAATAAATCACATATCTAGATGTTCAGTTAATAGGTCTACAGATGTCATACACCTTAGTCCGTGAGGAATCATAGAACTGAGTAGCACATTCAACATTAGGGCAGGCTATGCAGTGGCCACACGGTCTGCATCCAGGCGCAGGACCAACCCCATCAATAAAGGCCCCTTCCTGCGTAGTCTGATAATGACTACGTATAAGATAGTCCTGTAAATTTTTTGATCTCCTAATAGTGATACTGGAGTAGGAGGTAAAAACTTAGAAATGGTAGGGTCTGTCTGAAGAATAGGCCACGCTTTAATTAGGCAAGATCTCATACGGGATAATTGAGCATGGTAATTGGTAATGAATCTCACTTGATTAGTATCATTTATGTTCTCTCATTTTTTATACAGTAAATCTGAACGTCTAGAATATCTTGCCCGATTGAACGCCCTTTTGACTACTCTCTTGCTGTAACCCCTCTCGTAAAAGCGAGATTTTAATTCCTCAGCTTGCCTGATAAATTCTTGATCAGAACAAATTCTACGCAAGCGAAGAAATTGTCCTACTCCAACGGATTGGATCATATATTTTGGATGCGCTGAAGAGGCATGTAATAGAGAATTGCTAGCTGTGCGCTTCCTAAAAATCCCAGTCTGAAGAAAATCATTGACATCTCTACGGATGGTCACATCAAGGAATCTAATCTTGTTCATATCGAATTGATAACGCAAATAATGTGAATATTTATATTACTTAAGAGACTGCATAAATGGATGCAACTGTCCCTCAGATCCCTGCCAGATCAGAAAAATATCGTCAATGTAACGCATTCAGAGGAGGACGCGATCCATTGACGACTGCCTATCGTGTAGGTTGAGGTCTCTCTCCCATAACCCCAGGAGCAGATTGGCGTACGAGGGGGCGAAAGAGGCCCCCATGGCTGTTCCCTGGAGCTGCAGGTAGAAAGACCCTTTGAAAGTGAAAAAATTATGGGTTAAAGAGAGCTCAAGAAGTTCCAATACAAGTGCCACAATGTCAGCTGGTAAATTTGAACTTGAAAGAAAAAATCTAGTGGCCCTAATTCCATCAACATGCCTGATGCTGGTGTAGAGCGACTCAATGTCGCCCGCCACCAGCATCAAATCTCTGCCTATGCTCAGGCCATCCACCCTTTTCAGGAGATCCCCAGTATCCAACAAAAAAGACGGTAGCGTCTCCACAAGCGGTTGTAGCTTGGAGTCTATCCATAAATTTACGTTTTCCAAGAAGTTACCTGTGCCAGAAATAATCGGGCGCCCCGGGGGGACTTTTGAATTTTTGTGTAATTTTGGAAGGAGGTAAAGGGTTGCTATCGAGGGCTTCACGACCTGTAGCGCCGAAGCCAGCTCCCTAGTTATAACCGCATTATCAACCGCTGTTTTGATAATTTTAGAAAGTTTCAAGGTAAATGATTGGAGTGGATTGAAGGTAAGACGTTTATAACAGGATGTGTTATCGAGCTGATGGTATGCTTCTTTTTCATATAATGTGGTAGGCCATATTACAATATTGCCGCCATTATCAGCTGGCTTCAGCACCACGTCAGGGAGCCCCCGAAGCAACCGCAACCTCTCTCTTTCACTAATAGTCAGGTTATCATGCTCAATATGTTGGGGAATTTGATTAAATTCCTTGGTTACCACCTGTACAAACATATCTATACTGGCACATGAAGCAAATGAGGGAAACTTCTTGGACCGAGGTTTGATGGAACTGGGGATCTTACCTCCTTCAGCTAGTGAGGATTCGTGAGCACGTATTGGGCATTCAGGCGGCAGTTGGTCACTCGGATGTATCCACACTTAGGACCATTTCCCGTCACTTTAAATTACATCATGACTATGACGGCACACTTCTCAAAGTGCGGGGTATAGATTTGCTTACAAATACTGCCAGAGGTGGAAAGATGAGTCAACGTTTGGCACAATTAGAAGCCCGTTGGATTTGGGCTCTGGATACTGTCCATCCCAAAGGGTTAAACGAACACCTCAGTTTCGTCCCTTTTCTGTGATCGCCCACTGCTGACTCATGTGCATCGTTGTATTATTTTATCATTGTTTTATCATTTTTTTATTCATTTGTGTTTTTTAATCTATCCTAGATGTTCGTACATTTATCTGCATGTCCCGTTCAGACATATTGTGGGCATTATTTTTTTCCCATCTTGCTATATATGCAATATATGATCTGCCTCCGTTTACATCCATCTCCAATTATGAAGATATAAGCAATCTCTTCTATGAAGATATACTTATCTACACTGCATCTACTATGGCTGCGTAAAATCGATATCTGTGTGCTTTGAACTGAAGAAATATTATTATTACCTTTTGTGGTTGTTGATACATTCTACTATACCTGTTTATTTTCTTTGAAATTATTATGTATTATTTTTGAATGTATCTAATATATATTGGGATATTATTCATCCCGTTATTTGTAAACATTGTATATTCTGCTGCCACATCTGTATACACTGTGTTCCAAATTATTATGCAAATAATATTTTCTTAGATTTTCCCAAATTACCTATATGAATTGCAGTCATTGTAATTTTCCAGTCAAATAACTATTAGAGTACAATTGAAAAGTTTTTGTACAAACTGCCTATGATAACAGTATATTTAAAAAAAAATAAAACACTCAAACTGCACTCAAAATGCATGTTCCAAATTATTATGCACAGCAGAGTTTTCAACCTTTTCATTTTAATAATGAACAAAAAAATGGTCATTTTTGAAATTATAAGCATTAGCAGGTTATTACAAACTGAAATCAAACAGTTTTCAACTCAAAACTTTATTTTAGGTGATGTAACATTTGTACATAGGACCCCTTGTTCAAAAGGAGCTTCTGAACTCTCTCATTCATTGAATTTGTCAGGTTTTGGATGGTTTCTGCTTCAGTTGTTTTGCATGAGGACAGAATACCTTCCCAGAGCTGTTGCTTAGATGTGAACTGCCTCCCGCCATCATAGAAACTCCTTTTGATGATGCTCCAGAGGTTCTCAATGGGGTTGAGGTCAGGGGAGCATGGGGGCCACACCATAAGTTTGTCCCCTTTTATGCCCACAGCAGCCAGAGATGCAGATGTGTTATGTGCAGCATGAGACGGGGCATTATCATGCATGAAATAATCTTGATGGTCCAGATGGATGGAGTGGAGGATGGCTGGTTGATGGACACCCCATGCAAACACGGCTACGGCGCCAACAAGGAGGAGGTGGAGTAATGTTTTGGGCTGGAATCATGGGGAGAGAGATTGTCGGCCCTTTTAGGATCCCTGAAGGGGTAAAGATGAACTCCATAATGTATGTTGAGTTTCTCAAACAGCACTTCCTGCCATGGTTCAAGAAGAAGAACCGTGCATTCCGCAGCAAGATCATTTTCATGCATGATAATGCCCCGTCTCATGCTGCACATAGCACATCTGCATCTCTGGCTGCTGTGGGCATAAAAGGGGACAAACTTATGGTGTGGCCCCCATGCTCCCCTGACCTCAACCCCATTGAGAACCTCTGGAGCACCATCAAAAGGAGTGTCTATGATGGCGGGAGGCAGTTCACATCTAAGCAACAGCTCTGGGAGGGTATTCTGTCCTCATGCAAAACAATTGAAGCAGAAACCATCCAAAACCTGACAAATTCAATGAATGAGAGAGTTCAGAAGCTCCTTTCGAACAAGGGGTCCTATGTGCAAATGTAACATCACCTAGAATAAAGTTTTGAGTTGAAAACTGTTTGATTTCAGTTTGTAATAACCTGCTAATGCTTATAATTTCAAAAATGACCATTTTTTTTGTTCTTTATTAAAATGAAAAGGTTGAAAACTCTGCTGTGCATAATAATTTGGAACATGCATTTTGAGTGCAGTTTGAGTGTTTTATTTTTTTTTAAATATACTGTTATCATAGACAGTTTGTACAAAAACCTTTCAATTGTACGCTAATAGTTATTTGACTGGAAAATTACAATGACTGCAATTCATATAGGTAATTTGGGAAAATCTGAGAAAATTTTATTTGCATAATAATTTGGAACACAGTGTATATGTGATTTGTTTACTGTTCTACTTCCAGCGAGCCCCTTTTGATGTTTCTTTGCCAGGTATATGAATTGCTTTGAGCTTGTTCTGAGATGGATTTTCTCCTACCTATTTATACCATAAGCATGCGGGTCAGTTATATTTTCCTTGACTATTCACCCGATTAGCCTCTGCATGGTTGCCCTGATGACCAAGCACGCTTGCGTGTCACGTTGACTGCGCGCCTCCCGGCTCACGGCGTCTTGTTGTGAGAACCTGCGAGACGGTCAGCTGACCGCCACGTGGGTATCACGTGATTCCGACGCCGCGGCTCGCTCCGCCCATCGTGACGCGATAAGCGTCATCACTAGTGTTGAGCATTCCGATACTGAAATATCGGGTATCGACCGATATTCGCTGTATCGGAGTTCCGATACTGAGTTCCGATACTTTTACAATATCGAATACCGGAATCGGAAGTTCACATAATGCCTGCGCTCTGCAGTGTCTCCGAAGGATGACAAGCTGGATGGCAGCGCTCAGCTGCGATCCAGCCTGTCATTAGAATGCCATCCCAGCGTGGGAGAATTCTCCTGCTCAAGCGCTGACATTACATTATCTCCCTTACATTACAATTAAATGGAATAGCAGGAATTAATATTTTTTTAAGACTTTAATGCCAAGGCCATGGTGGTTGTGGCATTACAGTGGTTGCCCAAATCGATGGGAACAGTGCTCACAGTGAAACATGAAAAGCCGGCAATTCAGCAGCGGCATACACCGGTTCCCGACAATTTAGAACAGAAAGAATAGAGCTTCACACATAGATTAGATAGATAGAAACATGTCAGTCACATATATAAGAAGTACAGTGACAGTGTTGGTTACTGTACTTGTCATTTTGTGTTAAAGGATTTATTTAAAAAAATAATAGTGTTTTCATGCACCGTCTCTTTAAAAAAGCCGGCCGGCAATTCAGCATCGGTACCCGACAATTTAGAACAGAAAGATAGAGCATCACACACAGATTAGATAGATAGAAACATGTCAGTCACATATATAAGAAGTACAGTGACCGTGTTGGTTACTGTACTTGTCATTTAGTGTTAAAATAAAGGATTTATTAAAAAAAAATTGGCGTGGGGTTCCCCGTAATTTTAGTCTCTAGCGGAGGTTAAGCAGACGGCTGGGGCAGATGTTTGAAGCCTGGGAAGGGGGTAATACCCACGGAGCTTCCCAGGCTACTAATATCAGCCCCCAGCTGAATACCTAGCCTTTACTAGCTATTAAAATGGGGGACCCCCAAAAAAATGACGTGGGGTCCCCCCTATTTTAATAGCTAGCAAAGGCTAGGCAGACAGCTGGGGGCTAATATTAATAGCCCAGGAAGGGTGCCATGAATATTGGCCCCCTCCCAGGCTAGAAACACCAGCCGTCAGCCGCCCCAGAAATGGCGCATCCATAGGATGCGCCAATTCTGGCACTTAGCCTCGCTCTTCCCAATGCCCTGTAGCGGTGGCAGTGGGGTAATAGGGCTGGGGTTGATGTCAGTTTATAATGCCAGCTGACATCAAGCCCAGGTTAGTAATGGAGAGGCGTCTATAAGACACCCCCATTACTAACCCCATAGTCAAAGTTAAAAAAAAAACACAAACACCCAGAATAAAGTCCTTTAATTGAAATAAACACACAATTCTTTATTGTTCTAAGTTAAACCATACTTACCGTCACACCCATTCCAGCTGAAGCCAACGATCTCTTGCAATAAAAGTAAAATAATAAAGCAACATCATCCTTACCTTTCCTTGGTTCCCAGGACGGCTTCAGCTCTGCTACATTCACATGACAGGCTGGATCGCAGCAGAAAGCTGCCATCCAGCCTGTCATGCCGCAGGCAGACACTGAGAAGCGCAGGCATGCTTGCGCTCCTCAGTGTCAGGCTGTGACGGCATCCAGATGAGCCGACCATTAACTCAGCTCACCTCATGCACGTCACTGACAGCGTGGGAGAATTCTCCTGCACATGTGGTGAGCGTGAGAGACTCGGCTCATCTGGATGCCGTCACAGCCTGACACTGAGGAGCGCAAGCATGCCTGCGCTTCTCAGTGTCTGCGGGATGACAGCCTGGATGGCAGCTTTCGGCTGCGATCCAGCCTGTCATGTCAATATAGCAGAGCTGGAGCCGTCCTGGGAACCATTGAAAGGTAAGGATGATGTTGCTTTATTATTTTTCTTTTATTGCAGGAGATCGTTGGCTTCAGCTGGAATGGGCGTGACGGTAGGTATAGTTTAATTTAGAACAATAAAGAATTGTGTGTTTATTTCAATTAAAGGACTTTATTCTGGGTGTTGTGTTTTTTTTTAAATACTTTACTAGAAATTCATGGCGGTCATGTCTAATATTGGCGTGACCCCATGAATTTCGGGCTTAGGGCCAGCTGATAATACCAAGCTGGCCCTAACCCCTTTATTATCCAGTGAGCCACCGCACCAGGGCCCTGGATGAGTTGGGTAGAGCGCCAGAAGATGGCGCTTCTATGAACGCGCCATTTTCCGGGGTGGCTGCGGACTGCAATTTGCAGCGGGGGAGGCCCAGAAAGCTTGGGTCTCCCTGCGCTGCAGATTCCAGCCCCCAGCTGCCTAGTTGTACCTGGCTGGACACAAAAATAGGGCGAAGCCCCACGTATTTTTTTTTTCAATTATTTCTTGAAATTCATGAAATAATTAAGAAAAAAAGGGCTTCCCTATATTGTTGTGTTCAACCAGGTACAAATAGGCAGCTGGTGGTTGGGGGCAGCCCGTTCCTGCCTGCTGTACCTGGCTGGACACAAATATAGTGCGAAGCCCCACGTCAATTTTTTTTTAATTATTTCATGAAATTCATGAAATAATATAACAAAAAGGGCTTCCCTATATTGTTGTGTCCGGCCAGGTACAAATAGGCAGCTGGTGGTTGGGGGCAGCCCGTTCCTGCCTGCTGTACCTAGCTGGACACAAATATAGGGCGAAGCCCCACATCAATTTTTTTTTTATTATTTCATGAATTTCCTGAAATAATTAAAAAAAATTTACGTTGGGCTTCGCACTATATTTGTGTCCAGCCAGGTACAGCAGGCAGGAACGGGCTGCCCCCAACCACCAGCAGCCTATTTGTACCTGGTTGGACACAACAATATAGGGAAGCCCTTTTTTTTAAATTATTTCATGAAATAATTTAAAAAAAAAATACGTGGGGCTTCGCCCTATTTTTGTGTCCAGCCAGGTATAACTAGGCAGCTGGGGTCTGGAATCTGCAGCGCAGGGAGGCCCAAGCTTTCTGGGCCCCCCCCCCCGCTGCAAATTGCAGTCCGCAGCCACCCCAGAAAATGGCGCGTTCATAGAAGCGCCATCTTCTGGCGCTGTACCCAACTCATCCAGGGCCCTGGTGCGGTGGCTCACTGGGTAATAAAGGGGTTAGGGCCAGCTTGGTATTATCAGCTGGCCCTAAGCCCGAAATTCATGGGGTCACGCCAATATTAGACTTGACCGCCATGAATTTCTAGTAAAGTATTTAAAAAAAACACAACACCCAGAATAAAGTCCTTTAATTGAAATAAACACACAATTCTTTATTGTTCTAAATTAAACCATACCTACCATCACGCCCATTCCAGCTGAAGCCAACGATCTCCTGCAATAAAAGAAAAATAATAAACCAACATCATCCTTACCTTTCGATGGTTCCAAGGACAGCTCCAGCTCTGCTACATCGAGATGACAGGCTGGACCGCAGCAGAAAGCTGCCATCCAGCCGGTCATGCCGCAGGCAGACACTGAGAAGCGCAGGCATGCTTGCGCTCCTCAGTGTCAGGCTGTGACGGCATCCAGATGAGCCGAGTCTCTCACGCTTACCGCATGTGCAGGAGAATTCTCCCACGCTGTCAGTGACGTGCATGAGGTGAGCTGAGTTAATTGTCGGCTCATCTGGATGCCGTCACAGCCTGACACTGAGGAGCGCAAGCATGCCTGCACTTCTCAGTGTCTGCCTGCGGCATGACAGGCTGGATGGCAGCTTTCTGCTGCGATCCAGCCTGTCATGTGAATGTAGCAGAGCTGAAGCCGTCCTGGGAACCAACGAAAGGTAAGGATGATGTTGCTTTATTATTTTACTTTTATTGCAAGAGATCGTTGGCTTCAGCTGGAATGGGTGTGACGGTAAGTATGGTTTAACTTAGAACAATAAAGAATTGTGTGTTTATTTCAATTAAAGGACTTTATTCTGGGTGTTTGTGTTTTTTTTTTTTACTTTGACTATGGGGTTAGTAATGGGGGTGTCTTATAGACGCCTCTCCATTACTAACCTGGGCTTGATGTCAGCTGGCATTATAAACTGACATCAACCCCAGCCCTATTACCCCACTGCCACCGCTACAGGGCATTGGGAAGAGCGAGGCTAAGTGCCAGAATTGGCGCATCCTATGGATGCGCCACTTCTGGGGCGGCTGACGGCTGGTGTTTCTAGCCTGGGAGGGGGCCAATATTCATGGCACCCTTCCTGGGCTATTAATATTAGCCCCCAGCTGTCTGCCTAGCCTTTGCTAGCTATTAAAATAGGGGGGACCCCACGTCATTTTTTTGGGGGTCCCCCATTTTAATAGCTAGTAAAGGCTAGGTATTCAGCTGGGGGCTGATATTAGTAGCCTGGGAAGCTCCGTGGGTATTACCCCCTTCCCAGGCTTCAAACATCTGCCCCAGCCGTCTGCTTAACCTCCGCTAGAGACTAAAATTACGGGGAACCCCACGCCAATTTTTTTTTTAATAAATCCTTTATTTTAACACTAAATGACAAGTACAGTAACCAACACTGTCACTGTACTTCTTATATATGTGACTGACATGTTTCTATCTATCTAATCTATGTGTGATGCTCTATCTTTCTGTTGTAAATTGTCGGGTACCAGTATATGCCGCTGCTGAATTGACGGCTTTTCATGTTTCACTGTGAGCACTGTTCCCATTGATTTGGGCAACCACCTCCCCCAATACATTCTACATTATTGTTAGTTGTTTTCCTTCATGTAGAAGTAACCTACAAGGAAAGAGAGGATTTATTTTCATTCCGATATTTGTGTCCCATTGACTTGCATTGGTTTCCGGTATCGGAATCGGCGATATCCGATACTTTTTGGGTATCGGCCCGATCCAATCTGATCCGATATTTCCTGATATCGGAAGGTATCGCTCAACACTAGTCATCACAGGTCCTCAAGGCTAAGTGGAAACCGCTGTGCGGCGTCCAACGGAGGCTCCCCTTGCATATATAAAAAGGACTGTTGACATGCAGTGACATACCCCCTGAGGAAGGCTCGCCGAAACGCGCGTTGGGGTGGGTACTCACCCCCCAGCTCTTGGCCCACTGTCTACATTGGACTTGAAGGTATTGATAGGCATTCATCCACATTGTCTCTGTATATACTGCCCTATATGGTACTAGCTCACTATCTATGAGCATGTGCTCTTTACTTTAAACTGGTCTTGTATATACTGCTTTTATGGCTGCTTCGTCTGACTCAACTGTTCATTATATTTTGCAAGCTATATATATAACAATTGAAGACCCTGTTTTTTGCCTAAAAATTACATGAAGATATTGTTGTGTGATTGCCTATATTGGCTTTATATATATTATTCTACATGATAGCTAGTTGGGCTGACTAATCTACTATCTATGTATTTGTACTCTGTCTCTAACTGGTTTTATATACATTGCTTTTTATGTCAGTTTTTTCAAAATTGAAGACCATGTTTCAGTAAACGTACCTTCACTATTTTTTGTGGGGCCTTTTATGCTGGGGGCTTGAGGTACCCCTTTTTTCAATCTTGTACATGAACATTTGTGTGCTGTGCTCCGTGTGTAACCTTATTGATCTTTTATCGACCTATAACTAATAAAGATTGTATTTTTACTCTTTTAAGTACATTGTGGGCCTTTATGTTGCATTTTTTCTTTCGTATTTTCCATCTGTCCTTTAGTAGATGTAGTACTATTCTCTGCCTATAGATGGCAACCATTCATCAGGTAGACTGCTTACTCTGCGCAATGTTTAAAAAAAAAAAAAAAAAAGAATTGACACGTGTCTTTTTTTTTTTTTTTTTTTTTTTTTTTTAAAGCTGCTTTCATGTCACATACTGAAATTAATTATTAGAGATATTGCGAGATACTGACATTACAAGACCTATGTTTAGTATGTTATTTGCAGTGTGTTCTTAAATGCCACTTAAAGTGAGTCATGGAGCACCATGAGGACACTTATGGGGAAACTGTCTTCTGTTAAAGTCTGTGTGTCCTTAGGAGTCTTTGGGTCAGATTTATCCAAACTTTTACACCAATATTCTGATGTAAAAGGGTCTGAAATTTTTTTTAAACTTTTGGCACAACTCTAGGCTGCATTAAAATATTGCGTCTTTTGGTGTTCTCGCGCCATTTTCAACCAGCTCCAACAAAGTGGGCAGAGCTGTGACGGAATGAGAGCATGATAACCACTGCTCATCATATTTATGACGTGCGGCGGCATTTACTACGCCACAAAATCTTACTCCAACAGGGACTGGAGTAGGATTTGTGGCAAAGTGCATGCCACTCGTCCGGCGATTCTGATTGATTAAAATATGTGTACGACTATTAATGAGTCGGGTGCATCTAACTTCAGCATATCTTCTCAAGACCGGCGTGAACATCACTGAACTTAATTACTCGGGACCAGAGTGTTTAGCAGTTTTGTAATTTTGTGTTCAAAGGAAAAAAGTTGCTTTCTTTTAACACACATGACAGTAATGGCACAAAGCTGCTATCACCAAAAGTGTCAGGGAATATGTTTCTGGGTGTAAGTGTAATGAAAAGAGCACATCACCAACTCACAAACTTACATTTACACATCTAACTATGCCATGAAATACTGTCTGATAGATGAGCCCCCTAGATATTTGTCTCTTAAGGGTATGTTCACACAGGGTTTTTTGATGAGGACAAATTCAATGTCCATGTCGGGAATCCATGTAGTTTTTTAAAAAAGTTTTGAGATCTAACCTTGTTTTTGAAGAGTTTATTGATGTCCTTTTGAAGAGGATTTTCAAGTATTTTCCCCCACAGCTTTTTGCAGCCTTTTAACATGTCACTATAGAGTTTGGAGCAGATTTCGTGAGAAATACACGTCATATAAGTGACCTTTCCTTACTTCTTTTTTTTCTTCCAAAGATTTGTATGTGTTTTTTAAAAAACATTCTACAGGGGGAAAAAACTATATAGCTGTATAAAGGGCAATGTGGATTTTCCGTTGATATCAAGAGGAAGAGTTTTTGAAGCGTATATGTCGTGTAGCATCGGCGTCTCTGCCCCTTGCTAGGCAGAGATGCTGTCCCTCTCACCTCCCCGCTCCTGGCGCGGCATCCTCCAGCGCTTCTCTCCCCGCTGCTTCCGGCACGTGCTCCTTCCCCGGCAGTGTGCTTAGGGCGCGCGCGCTCTCCCCCTCTCTTAAAGGGCGCGCGCCGTCCTAAGGAGTCCCCGGCCAATTGCCGTTGGACCTCCCATATTTAAGGCACCTCCTCCAAAATGGAGGTGCCCGAGCAATGTTGTTGCAAAGCCTATCAACTCTGCTTCAGCCCTCAGGTCCCGTTACCAGATACCTGCCAGTTACCTGCCAGAATCCTGCTTGATTCCTGCCTGATACCTGTCTATCTGCTTGCATTTCTGCGGTCCGACAGTCTGCCTACCAGCACCTGCCAGTCTGTCTATGGATCAGTCTGCCCGCTCACCTGGGAGCGCCCACCTGCTACCTGCCTGCTAGCCTACCTGGAGGCTCTGCCGTCACTTGCCGTGACCACCTGCCAGCCAGCCATGAGACTCTTACCCGCTCACCTGGGAGCGCTCACCTGCTAGTCTACCTGGAGGCTTAGCTGTCACTTGCTGTGACCACCTGCCTGTCCAGAGACTCTTGCCCGCTCACCTGGGAGCGCCCACCTGCTACCTGCCTGCTGGCCTACCTGGAGGCTCTGCCGTCACTTGCTGTGATCTCCCGCCTGTCCAGAGACTCTTGCCCGCTCACCTGGGAGCGCTCACCTGCTACCTGCCTGCTAGCCTACCTGGAGGCTCTGCCGTCACTTGCTGTGACCACCTGCCTGTCCAGAGACTCTTGCCCGCTCACCTGGGAGCGCTCACCTGTTACCTGCCTGCTAGCCCGGAGGCTCTGCTGTCACTTGCCGTGACCACCCGCCTGTCAAGAGACTGTTCCCGTCACTTGCCGTGTCCGTTCTGTCCTTCTACCCTGAGACTGTTCTTGTCACCTGCCGTGTCTACCTTCCTGCCTTCCCTGGGAGCCACCTGCCTCCTTACAAAGACTGCCCCTTTGTATAATAGCTCAGAGGTTCCACCTCCCAGACCCGTAACAGTTTGCTCGGGCCATGGAACCCGGTGGCACCCAAGCTCCCTCGCTCTCTGACCTATACCATGAAGTCTCCCGTCAGAGATCCCAGCAGGAGTCCATCCTGAACCACCTGCGGAATGTCAACTCCCGCCTGGACACACTGACTGCTCCACCAGCAACCACCGCTAGTGTCACGACTAGCACCCTGGCAGCGCCGCTGCCCGCCAATACCATGGCATCCTACCCCGGACCCCGGCTTTCTGCACCTCCTCGCTTCGGAGGTGACCCCGCTCAAGCTCGGGGCTTCATAAACCAGTGCACCCTGCACTTTGAACTCTTGGCTCACCAGTTTATCTCCGACCGGGCCAAAGTGGCATTCATTATGTCCCATCTCACTGGGGAGGCACTGGCATGGCTTAACCCCCTGTGGGAGAGAGGGGACCCCCTGGTGTCCGACCTGTCGTCTTTCCTCACTCCTTTCCGGAGAGTCTTCGATGACCCGGGACGAAAGACCTCATCTGCCTCCTCTTTGCTACGTCTCCGCCAAGGGAGTCTCACCGTGGGTCAATATGCCATACGGTTCCGCACCCTCGCTTCTGAGCTTGCCTGGGATAATGAGGCCCTGGTGTCCGTCTTCTGGGAGGGTCTTTCCGGTCGGGACATTCCTACCACCCTGGATGACCTGGTGTCGCTGGCTACCCGGATTGACATCCGGTTTCAAGAACGCACCAAAGAGACCACCCGTGAGAGAAGGTTTCCCCGCCTAGCTCCTACTTTCCAGAAACCTGTCTCCTCTTCTGTCACTCCCCGGGCGCACTCACCCGAGTCCATGCAGATCGACCAGACCAAGATGGTCAAATCTCGCCAAGAGTCACGCCGAGCCGAGGGGAGCTGCTTTTATTGTGGCAGTAAGGAGCAGCTGATTCGTTCCTGCCCGGAGAGGCCAGGAAACTCCAGTGTCTAGGACCGCTTGGAGAGGCCGCCCTAGACAAAAATAAGTACTCTCCAACCCTGACTTTGTCTGTATCTATCTCCTGGGGAGAGAACCGTCATTTTGAACTTGCCCACCTGGATTCTGGATCCGCGGGAAACCTCATCTCCCAGTCCCTGGTTGAGAAATACCGTATTCCCACCAAGTCTCTGGCTGAACCTTTGTCAGTCGCCTCCGTGGATGGAAGACTCCTTCCGGTGACCATCCTGCTCGTCACGGAACCCATAACCCTGCAGGTGGGAATGCTGCACTCTGAGGTAATCTCCTTCCATGTGTTGCCCGGACTCTCCCACTCCCTATTGCTATGACTACCTTGGCTCCAGTCACATGAACCCGTGTTGAACTGGCATTCCGGTGAAGTACTCCGGTGGGGGCCGGTCTGCCATAAGACCTGCCTGGTTCCGGTTCGTCCGGTTCGTCCTCCACCTACCCCAGCTAATTTACCCGGTCTTCCGGCTCCTTACTGGCCCTATGCTGACGTCTTCGGTAAAAAGGAAACAGAGACATTGCCACCTCATAGGCCATATGATTGCCCGATCGACCTGGTACCTGGCGCCACTTCACCCCGTGGGCGTATTTATCCGTTGTCTGCGGCTGAAACCCGGGCCATGTCTGAGTACATAGAGGAGAATCTGGCCAGGGGATTCATCCGGAAGTCTACTTCCCCGGCTGGAGCCGGATTCTTCTTTGTCAAAAAAAAAGATGGCTCGCTACGCCCCCGTATTGACTATAGAGGACTCAATCAGATCACGGTTAAAAATAAATACCCCCTTCCGCTCATCTCTGAGTTATTTGATCGCCTTAAAGGTGCCAGGATCTTTTCCAAGCTGGATCTACGTGGAGCGTATAACCTGGTCCGTATCCGTCAGGGAGACGAGTGGAAAACGGCATTTAATACCCGGGACGGACACTATGAGTACCGTGTGATGCCCTTCGGTCTCTGCAATGCTCCCGCAGTCTTCCAAGAACTGGTCAACGACATCTTTCGTGACCCTCTTTACTCCTGCGTGGTGGTATACCTGGACGACATCTTGGTCTTCTCTCCGGATCTTCCCACATACCGGAGGGATGTTCGCCAGGTCCTGCTTAGGCTCAGGCAGAACCACCTCTATGCTAAATACGAGAAGTGCCTTTTTGAGCAGACCTCTCTTCCATTCCTGGGCTATGTTATCTCCCAGACAGGCTTGCGAATGGATCCCGAGAAGCTCTCTGCTGTCCTAAAGTGGCCCCGTCCGAAGGGCTTGAAGGCGATACAGCGATTCCTGGGCTTCGCTAATTACTATCGTCTCTTCATTCCTCACTTCTCGTCTCAGACTGCGCCCATATCTGCGCTCACCCGTAAGGGAGCAAATCCCAAGGTATGGCCACCCGAAGCTGAGGAGGCCTTCCTTTCCCTGAAGCAAGCCTTCTCCTCTGCACCTGTGCTGCACCGTCCGGACTTCAACAAACAGTTCTACCTGGAGGTTGATGCTTCCTCCTCTGGGGCCGGAGTGGTGCTCACCCAAAAGTCTTCATCCGGGAGAATGGTAACCTGCGGCTTTTTCTGTAAAATCTTCTGCTCCTCCGAGCGCAATTACTCCATAGGAGACCGAGAACTGTTAGCCGTTAAATTGGCGCTGGAGGAGTGGCGTTACCTGCTTGAAGGGGCTCTATACCCGGTGATCATCTACACGGATCACAAAAACCTGGCATATCTCCAAAATGCCCAGAGACTTAATCCACGTCAGGCCCGGTGGTCTTTGTTTTTTGCCCACTTCGATTTCATCCTTCATTTCCGCCCGGCGGACAAGAATGTCAAAGCTGATGCCTTGTCCCGATCCTTCCTGTCCTCCGACCAAGAGGAGGAGCCTATGCACATTATTGACCCCTCCAAGGTGATGAATGTGGCCCCCTTGGATTTGACTTGTCTTCCACCCGGCAAGACGTTTGTGGCGCCTCCTGACCATGAGAAGGTTCTTCGCTGGGGTCATTCTTCTAAACTAGCTGGCCATGCCGGCCAAAAAAAGACCTTCCTACTCATTTCCCGGCATTACTGGTGGTCTACCCTGCGTAAGGATATGGTAGACTTCGTCTCTGCCTGTTCATCTTGTGGCTGCAACAAAGTTCCCAGACACTTACCAGCTGGTCATCTCCTGCCGCTTCCCATACCTGTTGCCCCATGGCAACACATCGCTATGGACTTCATTACCGATCTTCCAGTCTCTGCCGGGTGTACTGTCATTTGGGTGGTCGCGGACCGCTTTTCTAAAATGGCCCACTTCATTCCCCTGCCTGGTCTTCCGTCTGCACCTGAGCTGGCTAAGGACTTTATCCGCCATATCTTCCGTCTCCATGGCCTACCCCTCCACATCGTGTCGGATCGAGGGGTTCAGTTCACCTCACACTTCTGGAGAGCCACATGTAAACTGCTGGACGTCACCCTGGACTTCTCCTCCGCTTACCACCCTCAGTCCAGTCAAGTGGAGCGGATCAATCAGATCCTTACCAGCTATCTCCGGCACTTTGTTAATGCCCACCATCCTGGTTGGGTGGACCTCCTCCCTTGGGCCGAATTCTCTTACAATAACCACGAGAGCGAATCCTCTTCCAAATCCCCGTTCTTTATTGTCTATGGCCAGCACCCCCGGATTCCGTTTCCCGTCTCCGCCTCTGTGGACAACCCTGCCGCGCAGTCTCTTGTCAGCGAGTTTTCTACCATTTGGGAGAGTACTAGGTCCGCACTTCTTCAGTCCTCCGAGCGGATGAAGAAATATGCTGATAAGAGACGTCTGGATCCGCCTCAATTCCGTCCGGGAGACAAGGTTTGGCTCTCCTCCAAACATGTACGGCTCAAGATACCCTCCTACAAGTTTAGGTCCTCGCTTCATCGGCCCATTCGAAATCCTCAGGCAAATTAATCTAGTGGCCTACAAATTAAAACTCCCGGCCACCTTACGGATTCCCAACTCCTTCCACGTATCTCTCCTCAAACCCGTTGTCTTTAACTCTTTTTCCAACAATCCAGGTACTCCCCCTGCTCCGGTTTCCGCTGAAGACGTCTTTGAGGTAGAGAGTATTCTGGCCACCAAGAGGGTAAGAGGAAAGACCTTTTTTTCTGGTAGATTGGAAGGGGTTTGGTCCTGAGGAGAGAACTTGGAAACCCAGGGAGAACATCAATGCCCCGCTTCTCCTTGAAAAATTTATTTCTGGCCTAAAAAAGAGGGGGCCTAAGGGGGGGGGTACTGTAGCATCGGCGTCTCTGCCCCTTGCTAGGCAGAGACGCCGTCCCTCTCACCTCCCCGCTCCTGGCGCGGCGTCCTCTAGCGCTTCTCTCCCCGCTGCTTCCGGCACGCGCTCCTTCCCCGGCAGTGTGCTTAGGGCGCGCGCGCTCTCCCCCTCTCTTAAAGGGACCGCTCGCGCCGTCCTAAGGAGTCCCCGGCCAATTGCCGTTGGACCTCCCATATTTAAGGCACCTCCTCCAAAATGGAGGTGCCCGAGCAATGTTGCTGCAAAGCCTATCAACTCTGCTTCAGCCCTCAGGTCCCGTTACCAGATACCTGCCAGTTACCTGCCAGAATCCTGCTTGATTCCTGCCTGATACCTGTCTATCTGCTTGCATTTCTGCGGTCCGACAGTCTGCCTACCAGCACCTGCCAGTCTGTCTATGGATCAGTCTGCCCGCTCACCTGGGAGCGCCCACCTGCTACCTGCCTGCTAGCCTACCTGGAGGCTCTGCCGTCACTTGCCGTGACCACCTGCCAGCCAGCCATGAGACTCTTACCCGCTTACCTGGGAGCGCTCACCTGCTAGCCTACCTGGAGGCTTAGCCGTCACTTGCTGTGACCACCTGCCTGTCCAGAGACTCTTGCCCGCTCACCTGGGAGCGCCCACCTGCTACCTGCCTGCTGGCCTACCTGGAGGCTCTGCCGTCACTTGCTGTGATCTCCTGCCTGTCCAGAGACTCTTGCCCGCTCACCTGGGAGCGCTCACCTGCTACCCGCCTGCTAGCCTACCTGGAGGCTTAGCCGTCACTGGCTGTGACCACCTGCCTGTCCAGAGACTCTTGCCCGCTCACCTGGGAGCGCTCACCTGCTACCTGCCTGCTAGCCTACCTGGAGGCTCTGCCATCACTTGCTGTGACCACCTGCCTGTCCAGAGACTCTTGCCCGCTCACCTGGGAGCGCTCACCTGTTACCGGCCTGCTAGCCTGGAGGCTCTGCTGTCACTTGCCGTGACCACCCGCCTGTCAAGAGACTGTTCCCGTCACTTGCCGTGTCCGTTCTGTCCTTCTACCCTGAGACTGTTCTTGTCACCTGCCGTGTCTACCTTCCCGCCTTCCCTGGGAGCCACCTGCCTCCTTGCAAAGACTGCCCCTTTGTATAATAGCTCAGAGGTTCCACCTCCCAGACCCGTAACATGTCGTTTATATTGAAAAATTCGCTTTCAATTTTGGAACAGAATCCGCATCAGAATCCTTGTTGAAAACCTCTGTGTGAGCATGGCCTCAGGTACAACATATCTGTAGCATTCACTTTGGAAATCCATCAGTATGTTGTAGGTAAGTAAACAGGTCAGGGGGAAACTCCATGGAAGAAAATTGTATGTAGGCAGAAAATCTTGTGTGAACACCATCTAGTCCTGTTTCACTACCGAAATCGCCACCCTAAGGCTATGTTCACACATTGCGTTTTTTCAGCGTTTTTTTTTTTTTATGCAGTTTTTTTATGCAAATTTTCAACTGCGTTTTACAGTACCAGCAAAGTCTATGAGATTCCAGAAATCTCATACACGCAGATTGGTTTTTATTTGATCAGTATTTTGTGCTTTGCTTGTTTTTTTGCAGAATAGAGCATGTCACTTCTTTCAGCGTTTTTTCAGCCATTGGAAGTAATGGGTGGTGAAAAAAACACTGAAAAAAACGCAGGTGTCAGGTTTTTCATCGTTGTTTCAGCATTTTTTGTGCCAAAAACAGAATAAGTTTTTTGTTTTTTTTCACTGAACTTCATGTACATGCATAAAAGAGACAAAAAAATAGTGAAAAATTGCACCAAAAAACAAACCCAAAAAAAAAGCAAGAAAAATCCTGAACAAACCTGGCAAGAGAGCAGGTTTTGCTGCAGAAAAAAAATGCAGAAAAAAACCGCTGAAAAAACGCAATGTGTGAACATAGCCTAAAGCCAGACCTTCTTTGTCTTATCAGCATTTTCCTAATATATCATTGTGTAAGGTTAATGCCTTTACAAGCAGAAAGAACCGTTGAAGCAAGCCGGGTTGGAAATTCGCAAGAGCTGGGATCATCGGCCGCATACAGTGTGGTGCGCTATGTGTAAAGAGCACACTGCGACTCACGGCAGCTGTCAAAATATCCTGTCCGTCTGTGTCCACTCCATTCACAAACTGTGATACTGGCTGCAAAAGGCAAATGCTCACCCCCTGCTGTGGCATTTCCCCTCCTAAGTGTTGAACAGCAATCTCCACAGAAGTATTTATCACTGTGGAAATAATTGCGAAGGAGTGGGGGGAGCTGCTCATTTCACCCCTTGTATTGCAGGCGAGAAATGACACATATATCCAGCATAAGCTGACATGCTTTGGGTCTGAAACCCAGAGCTCCTGTCAATTACGCTGAGGATATATTTTGCAGCATATTCATGGGATTTCATAAAATCTCATGTACTATGCTGGCCCCGTAATAAACTGTGGAAAATCTGTTTTGTTTTTGAACTGTAGGAACGTGTTTTTTTTTTTTCTTTCCAATCTTCTTCCACATGGCCTTCTTTTTTCTGAACCCCACATTGTGCCTAAACCGCAGTTGGTATCCACATGTGTAGCATGTCCCTGTGTTATAAAGGTCCTTGAGGGGCCTAGTTTCCAAAATGGGGTCATATGTGGGGGAGAAGGTTATACTGTTTGGCACCTTGGGGCTCTGCAAATTCAACATGGGCATCTGCAATATGTTTCAGTCAAATTTATGCTCCAACATTCAAAGTTTCTTCAGTTTAAAGCCCTGTCCTGAGCTCAAATAGCAATTTTTTACCACATATACAGTGGGGAAAATAAGTATTTGATACACTGTCAATTTTGAAAGTATTCGCCCCTACAAAGAATGGAGAGGTCTATAATTTTTATCGTAGGTATACTTCAGCTGTGAGCAGTATTGGACTGGGGTGACAAGGGCCCATCAGTAACCAACTCAAGGGCCCCCCTTTTCAGCTAAAAGCAAATATGACATTATCGTCAATCACAAATTTATATAATAATGAATTGGGTAGATTGTTAAATGAATAATATACTGTCTTTATCTGTACGTAGTAATTCAGTATATTGTGCCAAGTACTGTTCATATTAGAGGGTGATGGCCCACTCCTGCACAGGGGCCCACCGGAGGATTCTCCTGTTCTCCTGTGGGCCAGTCCAAGCCTGGCTGTGAGCGACAGAATCTTACAATGTGATTTTTTTTTTTTGCTTTTTTTTATGATTTTTATGTAGTTAAAGGGGTTTTCCCACGAACGAAAGTTCATGTTAATCAATAGATCTTGGAATTATAATAACTTCCACAATTGGATGTGTTTAAATAAAATGTTCCTGTGCTGAGATAATCTTATAAATGTGCCCCTGCTGTGTACTGTGTAATGGCTGTGTCTGACTGTACAGGAACATGGTGTGATCATACCACAGCTCCTGGGCAGAGAAGGACGCAAGAGAGTATACAGACATTACAGCAGGAGATCACATCTGATTCTTTCTGTGAGGTAAAATATTTCACTGCTTGTTTTTAAACAATGTTTTACTTCAAAGAAAGAACTTTTATTCGTGGGAAAACCCCTTTAATTTACATTTTATTGCATAAAATAAGTATTTAATTCAATAGAAAAACAGAACTTAATATTTGGTATAGAAACTTTTGTTTGCAATTAGAGGTCAGACGTTTCCTGTAGTTCTTGACCAAGTTTGCACACACTGCAGCAGGGATTTTGGCCCACTCCTCCATACAGATCTTCTCCAGATTTTTCAGGTTTCGGGGCTGTCACTGGGCAACATTGAGTTTCAGCTCCCTTCAAAGATTTTCTATTGGGTTCAGGTCTGGAGACTGGCTAGGCCTCTCCAGGACCTTGAAATGCTTCTTACGAAGCCACTCCTTAGTTTCCCTGGCTGTGTTTTTCAGGTCATTGTCATGCTGGAAGACCCAGGCACTACCCATATTCAATGCTCTTACTGAGGGAAGGAGAATGTTGGCCAAAATCTCACGATACATGATCCCATCCATCCTCCCTTCAATATGGTGCAGTCATCCTGTCCCCTTTGCAGAAAAGCACCCCTAAAGTATGATGTTTCCCCAACTATGCTTGATGGTTGGAACTGTGTTCTAGGGGTTGTACTCATTGTTCTTCCTCCAAACATGGCGAGTGGAGTTGTTACCAAAAAGTTCTATTTTGGTCTCATCTGACCACATGACCTTCTCCCATGCCTCCTCTGGTTCATCCAGATGTGACTGGCAAACTTCAAATGGGCCTGGACATGTGCTGGCGTGAGCAGGGGGACCTTCTGTGCCCTGCAGGATTTTAATTCATGACAGCGTAGTGTATTACTAATGGTAATGTTTGAGACTGTGGACCCAGCTCTCTTCAAGTCATTGGCCAGGTCCTCTCATGTAGTTCTGGGCTGATTCCTGACCTTTCTCAGAATCATCCTTACCCCACGAGGTGAGATCTTGCATGAAGCCCCAGGCCGAGGAAGATTGACAGTCATCTTGTGTTTCTTCCATTTTCTAATAATTGTGCCAACTCCTCAAGCTGCTTGCCTATTGTCCTGTAGCCAATCCCAGCCTTGTGCAGGGCTACAATTTTGTCCCTGGTGTCCTTAGACAGCTCTTTGGTCTTGGCCATGGTGGAGAGATTGGAGTCTGATTGAGTGTGTGGACAGGTGTCTTTCATACAGGTAACAAGTTCAAACAGGTGCAATTAATTCAGGCAATGAGTGCAGAATAGGAGGACTACTTAAAGAAAAATGGAACAAGTCTGTGAGAGCCAGAATTCTTGCTGGTTGGTAGGTGATCAAATACTTAATTAAATTGCATTTTATTGCATGAAATATGTAAAAATCATACAATGTGATTTTCTGATTTTTATTTTTTTATTTTTTATTTTTAGATTCTGTCTCTTACAGTTGAAGTATACCTACGATAAAAATTACAAACCTTGCAATCTTTATAGGTGGGAAACTTGGAAAATCGGCAGTGTATCAAATACTTATCTTGTCTCTTATTTTCCCTACTGTAGAATATTGCCACGTTCTGGAGAAGTTACGGAACAAATTGTGCAGTCCATTTTCTCCATTTACCCCTTGTTAAAATGACAATATTGGAACTAAATCAATGTTTTAATGGAAAAAATTTAGGCCATGACACATCAAAGCGATTACACCAAAATTCTGGCGTAAATTGCTTTGAAAAGTAGGAAAATCTGTGTGTAACATTGACATACGCAAAAAGTTTGTGGCTTCTGTCGTTTGTATGTCTGTTTTGCACAGTTCCGCCAAAATGGATGAATTATACGAGCTGTGGCATATACTCCAGAAATCTTACGCCAGTTCCTGACTGGAATAATATTAGTTGCGAGGCACATGTCAGTTGTCAGACACACCAAATTCATTAAGAGGTGTGTTCCTCCTAATGAATCGGGTGCATCTGACTACAGCTCACTTCCTCCCCAGACCGGCATTGCTCACGCATGTTCTTGATAAATCGGGGCCTTTCATTTTTCCTTTTTTTTCATTCCATTATTGCATTAATTCTTGGAAAGCTCCTGAAGGGTTAACACATTTCATGAAAGCAGTTTTGAGTAATTGGAGGGGTGCAGTTTTTAAAATGGTATCACTGGGGTTTTCTAGTTTTAAAGAAATAAAAAACCCTCAAAACTGAACACGCACACAAAAGGATAGGTATTGTAAATTTCCTTGAAAAAACAATAAATAAAAAGTTGCTGCAAAACTTTTAACTTTGCTATCATCCTAACAAAATAGTTGGAAGTTTTAAAAATGGCGCTGACATGAAGTAGACATATGGGTAATTGTTTATTAACTAGTGTGCATGGTATGGCTGGTTTAACGGTGTAGATAAACTATAAAAAAATGGTAATTTTTCTAAATCTTCAAATTTCAGATATTTTCATGAGAAAAATTGCAAAGCATATCAACTTAGATTTACTACTGACAAAGTACAATATGTCATCAAAAACAATCTAAGAATCGCTGGGATATGTAGAAGCATTCCAGAGTTATTTTTACATAAAGTGACACTTCAGCTTGAAAAATGGGGCCTTGTCATTAAAGTCCAAAATAGTTTCATCACTAAGGGGTAAGATTGAAAGAAGATACATCCATTGAGTTCAACCTATCACCTAACATATTGATTCAGATTAAAGCAAAAACTCCACGAGGTGGTTGATAATTTCCCCATAGTAGGGGAAAACTCCTTCCTGACTGCACATATGCAATGAGACTAGTTCCTTGGATCAACGCCCCATCATCTAGTGCCCATAACCTGTAATATTATATTTATCAAGAAAGGCATCCAGGCCCTCCTTGTATTTTTTTTAATGAATCAATAAGTAAAGAATCACCTCTGTGAATCTGAGTAAACCACCTTTCTTCTAGATGTAGAGGATATCCCCTTGTCCTCATTACAGGATTATGTGTAAAAAGATCATTAGAAAGATCTCTGTACTGTCCCTTCATATACTTGTACATTTTAATAAGATCGCCCTTAAACCTTCGGTTTTACAAACTGAATACCCCAAGTTTGATAACCTATCTTGGAAGTGCTGTTCACCCCTTAATAACCTCTTCTCTGCACCCGCTCTAGTTCAGCCATGTGCTTGTAAAGAGATGGACATACTGTCCACGTTTCCCCTTAAAGAACAAGTATTGTTGTGACGCGCCCCCTGGGCCATGTTGTGTAGCGTTGTGCACGCGGGGAATACCCGGAGCCGGATCAGATAGGGGTAGTAGTCCTCGTGGCGGTGACCCGGTCCGTGCCCAGGGTGTCAAGCTGAGTGGCGATGTCTTTAGTGACAGATGTTATATTGTTCGACTACGCCACCCGTGGATTGCGGTCAGTGGGGACCGCCGCTGCACTGCAGACCGCTGAGGCTGATGTTGTTTGTGCAGCGCAGTATGGGATGACTCCCCACGGGAGGAGTATTGCCTCAGGGCAGCTAGTGTGGATGATGGTGGTAGTGATGGTGCAAGTGTCCCGGTACTGATGGTGGTAGTGCGACAAGGACTCAGTGAGACGTGCAGCTGCAGTTTTCAATGCTTTACTCACAGTTCTTTATCAGGTCACTTGTGCGCAGTCAAGATCGCCCGAGTCACGCTGCGTCCACCAGGTCAGGGACTCGGCCAACTCCCAGGCAATTCCAGAGCATGGTCCAGAGCTCCCCTCTCTTCCTTCCTACTGGCCGTCCCCACCAGGGACCCACCTTTGTCCGGCTCCCTCGGGCCTTCTGGTGGCGAAACCTTTCCCGGCTTCCCTGACCCTATACGGTATGCCTTCCTGGTGGATATGGTGAGGGGTCGTGCCAAGACTTGACCACGAGCTCCGGTTCCTGGCTAAGGATAATTGGCCTCCACCAGTTTGGGATCCGGTACCCTGTTCTGCCAACCCTTCACCCGTTATTCCGTGGGATCTTAGGGTTCCCTCTTTTCTTGCGTCACTGGGCCTTTCCTGGTGTTTCGGTTCCTTCTTCCTCTTCCTTCTCTCTCTCTCTCTGCTTCAGGCCTCCACTACAGGCCTGGCTCTGGAGCTGGGCCCAGACTGAGCCACAGCTCCCTGTCTGCCCTCTCTGGCTGAACTCTCTCAGACTGCACTCCTCTGCACCTCTCCTTCCCTCCTATTATGGTGCCCACCTTATATACTCCCTTCTGACACCCGAGCCCAGGTGACCAGCAACCAATGGGCTCCTACCTATGCCCAGAGTCCCTCCCCTGTCTGCTCCTACACCACTGGGATGTTCCTCCCCCCCCCCCACTCCAGCCAGGGACAGACGCTGTCGTACCTGCACATCTATCTCGTGGGAGTACCGTTGATCTGTCCCCCGGAAATGGGGTGAGTGTAGTGTATGCAGCTAACTGAGCTCTGTTCCACACTCCATCCTTACCCGGGAGTGGAATACCACACCTCTGGTTCGAGGTGCAATACCCCTGTAGCAGCCGAGCCCTCGGGGTGCTACATTCCCCCCTGGTAAACCACAGCACGTCCTCGGGCTGGAATAGAATAAAAACATTTTAAACATACAAATATTTTTAAAGTGCACTCGCATATAAGACATCAACCTTTCACTCATCCCTTTATGGGAGGTACTCTTTCCTTCTTAACGTTACTGGTATAAAACATTTTTATAAAACACTCTACTAATGCCACCGGAACTCTTTTGTAAAACACTATATAAAACTTTTGGCATTACTATTTTAGCAGCACATTAAACTTTCCATTATCAGACATTTTCAAATAAACATTTTCAAAACATATTCTTGATCTTCTGGCCACGGTGCAACTTGTGACCAGGTAAAAGTGCAACAGTCAGTAATTCCAAGATAGAAAAGCAGTTCTTATAAAACCAATAGGGGGCGCTTTAAGAAGCGCAACTATTTACAAGGGTATGGCCGCTCTCAGTCCTCGGCCAGTGGGAATAGGGGAATGGCTGCTCACAGTCCTCAGCCTGGTTAGGGATCAGGGGCACACAGGTAACAGTTCACACGATCAAGAATTTCACAACAGTTCTAGTACCCCGACGGGTAACTATATACAGTTCCACTTTACCATTCTCTAATAATGGTGTCCTCCTTGTCCTTCGGGGTAGTCTTCAGACCCGTCCGGGTCCTCTTGGCTTTCCCCGTACTGCAGCTCCTCCTCAGTTAGCCGGTGTACGTGGAGGGCGTACGGTCCCTTAGCACCCTTGTGCCGGGTGAAGGTGACCACATCACCCGGGTAGAGATCACGTCCGCGGTGCCCCTCCGGCAGATGGCTCTCGACATCCCTGCGGGTGACAAAGACGTCGCCGGGGGTTCGATGGTCTCGGATAAAGCCCCAGCCATGCTCCAGCTGGAACTTTATTACGGTCCCGTTGACTCGGGGACCGCGGGCGGCTCGGGGATCTTGTCGGGTCCTGCGCTTCTGCTCCGTGCTCCGGACCTGCAGCTGTTCTTCTCGGATCCGCCTCTCTCGCCGTTCTTTTTCAAAGACCTCCAGCTGTTGACGGCAGCACTCCTCACGCCGGGCTGCATCCGCCCGGGTCTCCTGGGTGAACCCCATGAGATTCTCACCGGTGGGATCCCATGCGAATTGAGTGTCCTCCAGCGGGAGCGGAGCGATTTTGGCGGACTCCGGAGCCGGGATCAGAGGCTCACACAGGGGCCGTTCCTTCCGGAGTCGGGGGTTGACGTACTCCGGTGGCCACACGAAAAGCAGCCCGTCCGGGCTGGTGTGTTGCACGAAGAGATCCACGCCCAGGGGTGGCACTGTTGAGGTAGAGGGCGCTGTGAGGGCCGCGGCGCCCGGGGGTACTCGGCCCTGCGACCAGGCCGTGGGAATCCTATCTGGGTCCAGGGATGGCACCGTTGAGGAGAAGGGCGATGTAGGGGCAACGGCGCCCGGGTTCACTAGGCCTTGCGACCAGGCCGGTGGTACTTCCTGTTTCGCCGCGCTCAGGGTCAAGGGGCGTGGCGCGGAAGAGGGCGTGACCGCGGCTCCTGCCTCTTGAGGCCTAGTTGGGAGCAGTGGCGGCGCGGCAACGGGCGTGGTGAGTAGGTCTTCGGGCTCTGCGACGGGGAGCTGGGGCAGGCTTGTGGCTACTGGGCTCGGGGTAATGACGTCCCCATTACCTGTTTCCATCCTTGCGACTCCCTCCGCGGCGTCGTCTCCGGCCTTCGTCGCTCCTGCACCATCCTCAGGGGCAGACATGCTCCACGTTGCGGGTGGCGCCTCCTGCTGGCGGATCCCAGCCTGCCGGGCCATCTCCCTTCTCCACTCGGCCAGCGTATCCTGCTGTGCCCGGGCCATCCTCCGGTCCAAGTCCTCGAGCGCAGCCCGTGCACGCTCCGGATCTCTGGGGAGCTGTGCCAGGACTTCCACTAGGCTGGCTGGCGGTGCGGCCTGCAGCAGGCTCCGGACCATGGTGTTGGCACTACTGGACGCTTCCTCCATTCCCGGGTGCGATCTGTCCAGACTCCTCCAGGCCGCACCCATCCTTTCCGTTTTGTTCCCTATCCGCCCCCATTGGGAGTGGTCCCGGGGCAACTTAGTGACAGTCAGTTTCAGGGGCAGACCCCCCACTTTGATGGACATCTCCATGATTGTAGTCTCGGCTGGTGGGGGCGGTCCCCTCCTTTGGCGCCACTCTGGGGCCATGCCCACGATGGGAGGTGGCCCCTTGCCACCCTCTGGCACGCCCACAATGGCGTCCGCTCTGCCAGGGCGGGAAACTGTCCAAGATGGCGGGAATCGTCCCCTGATGGCGGGAAACTCCGCAGATGGCGGGCAAAGGCTGCAGATGGCGGGCAAACGGCGGGAAACGACCCCAGATGGGGTCCGATGGCGGGAATCCTCCGGAATTGGCGGGAGACTTCTTTTTGAGGTACATGTGAACTTTCCTTCAGGCACGCAGTACCCGGTGGTTGCGGGCACGAGATCCTGCCGACTACGCCAAAGTTGACGCGCCCCCTGGGCCATGTTGTGTAGCGTTGCGCACGCGGGGAATACCCGGAGCCGGATCAGATAGGGGTAGTAGTCCTCGTGGCGGTGACCCGGTCCGTGCCCAGGGTGTCAAGCTGAGTGGCGATGTCTTTAGTGACAGATGTTATATTGTTCGACTACGCCACCCGTGGATTGCGGTCAGTGGGGACCGCCGCTGCACTGCAGACCGCTGAGGCTGATGTTGTTTGTGCAGCGCAGTATGGGATGACTCCCCACGGGAGGAGTATTGCCTCAGGGCAGCTAGTGTGGATGATGGTGGTAGTGATGGTGCAAGTGTCCCGGTACTGATGGTGCTAGTGCGACAAGGACTCAGTGAGACGTGCAGCTGCAGTTTTCAATGCTTTACTCACAGTTCTTTATCAGGTCACTTGTGCGCAGTCAAGATCGCCCGAGTCACGCTGCGTCCACCAGGTCAGGGACTCGGCCAACTCCCAGGCAATTCCAGAGCGTGGTCCAGAGCTCCCCTCTCTTCCTTCCTACTGGCCGTCCCCACCAGGGACCCACCTTTGTCCGGCTCCCTCGGGCCTTCTGGTGGCGAAACCTTTCCCGGCTTCCCTGACCCTATACGGTATGCCTTCCTGGTGGATATGGTGAGGGGTCGTGCCAAGACTTGATCACGACCTCCGGTTCCTGGCTAAGGATAATTGGCCTCCACCAGTTTGGGATCCGGTACCCTGTTCTGCCAACCCTTCACCCGTTATTCCGTGGGATCTTAGGGTTCCCTCTTTTCTTGCGTCTCTGGGCCTTTCCTGGTGTTTCGGTTCCTTCTTCCTCTTCCTTCTCTCTCTCTCTCTGCTTCAGGCCTCCACTACAGGCCTGGCTCTGGAGCTGGGCCCAGACTGAGCCACAGCTCCCTGTCTGCCCTCTCTGGCTAAACTCTCTCAGACTGCACTCCTCTGCACCTCTCCTTCCCTCCTATTATGGTGCCCACCTTATATACTCCCTTCTGACACCCGAGCCCAGGTGACCAGCAACCAATGGGCTCCTACCTATGCCCAGAGTCCCTCCCCTGTCTGCTCCTACACCACTGGGATGTTCCTCCCCCCCCCCCACTCCAGCCAGGGACAGACGCTGTCGTACCTGCACATCTATCTGGTGGGAGTACCGTTGATCTGTCCCCCGGAAATGGGGTGAGTGTAGTGTATGCAGCTAACTGAGCTCCGTTCCACACTCCATCCTTACCCGGGAGTGGAATACCACACCTCTGGTTCGAGGTGCAATACCCCTGTAGCAGCCGAGCCCTCGGGGTGCTACAGTTGTATTGTATAATGTGAACTGTGACATGCTTTAATAGTGTTATTGTGTTTTGCCCAACAGTAGTGAGAGTTAGAGTTAATTATTGGGACTAGCCTGGAGTGGGAGGGGCTAAGGTGAAGGGACAGAGACCGTTTCCTGTCAGGACATCAGTTAGGGCCCAGTGAGAGTCTGGAGTAAACCTAAGGTCTAGACAGCAGTGTCGCATGACGTGGGTGTCCTGAAGTGAGGGGAGACCAACTCGGTGGTTAGCGTTAACCGGAGCAAAGAGGAAAGGCGAACAGACGGAAGGATCGAGTGGTTAATCAGAGAGAGTTCCCAGGAGAGAATGCCTAGAAGTACGGCCCAGAGTTTATAACTCAGAGGTAAAGAGCCAAGATGGGACAGAGTACGTGAGACAAAGAGAATGCCCTGGGCTGGACTTCCGAGGCGTCAGTGACAGAGAAGTTAAGTACCGGCCATACTGGCAACATAGTTCCCTTGAGGGGAAAGAAGATGCGAAACCGCGGGTTGAGAATAGGACTCTTGCTAACAGAACTGTAGTACAGAGTTGGGCGGTGGTGTAGTAAAGTGAAACAGTGGAGAAAGAGAACAAGTGAGTAAAGAGAAAAGGTAATAGAGACACTGTGTGGAAAATGCTCCGTATTGTGAAGGAAACGTTCAAAAAGTTGTGTACCGCTACCTACTGTATATAATCCCCATCAAGTTAACATATAGTAAAAAGTTTATTTTTGACTGGTGGTCTCCCTCGTTGAACTGTTTAACATCTGGCCCTGGCCAATCAAAGTCTTCGTTTACATGCGGCCTGCAAGGGCGTAACGGCCCTACAGCACAAGTCCACACACCCAGTCAGGACCCCTACCTTCATGTAAGGTGTTGGGGTGTAAGAGATGAGTACCTCGCCCACGGCCTCGCCCTATCCTCCTTATACCCCGGAGCCAAAATTGTACACAGTATTCTAAGTGTGGCCGCACTAGTGACTTGTAGAAAAGCAAAACTATGTTATTGTCATGAGCATCTATGCCTCTGTTTAATGCATCCCATGATTTTGTCTGTCTTGACGGCAGCTGACTGGCACTAATCACGAGGGGGGAGTTTTATCCATCAATAAGCTCAAGTATATTCTTTGAAAGTTTTACAGTTTTTAACTTAGCCCATCAGCATGACCTTACACTTATCTACATTAAACTTCAATTGACATTTCTTGGTCTATTTAAAAAAAAAAAATGCCTATTCTTGTCTGTTGTTTTAAGGACTGAAAGCCATCGTCCTAAAGAAATCCTGATATAGAAGTAGTGGTCGTTCATATCTTTGCACAAATATGCCTTCAAATCTACATGGAATTTTCACTGCCTTTAAATGAGGATTGGTGCCACTCCAATCCTGTCTACGGTTATTACTGCTGTGTTTTAGTAACATTAGGAAATGACACAGTGAGGACTTACCCCTGAGAACAGTAACTTAAACCGAATAAGAATTGAGTAGTGAAACACACAATCTTGTTAACCGATCACAAAACTATGATCAATTCAAATTTGCAGAGAATGAAAGATGTCCTCTAGTAATAATTAACATTCGGAGAAGATGGTTCTAAAACAAACAAAGAAGATATTTTTACCACTGGTATCTGCCCTCTGCTCCAGCGGTACCATTGTGATTGTCTGCGCCGGACCAGAAGAGATGACGTCACAACCATTAATCGCCTCACTCCTGAGGTCACTGATCGGGGTGTTATCTTTTCAAAGGTCCAGCGGAGAATCTCAGAGCAGTGGGCAGATTATGGGGGTAAGGCCATGTGCCCACGTAGCGTTTTTGTAGCGTTTTTGCGGCTGCGAAAACTCTTGTAAAACCGTCTGCCTTGCAAAGCAATGTCAATTCGGATGCGCTGTACCCATGATGCGCTAATTTGCGCGCCGAATTCGCATTGCGTTGCAAAACGCAGCATGGCCATTTCTACCGCGATTGCGCTGCAAATTCGCGGCCTTTGAGGAACATTGAAACGCAGCAAACCCACAGGTATATGTGGATTTGCTGCGTTTCAATTAAAGTCAATGGCCACGAATTTGCAGCGTAATCTTGGTGCGTGTGGTACCCGGGATGAAGAGGAGACTACAGCTCCTCTTCATCCCGGCTACCAGGCGGTGAAAAAAAAGAAATAAAAAAGTTAAAAATAAACAAAACCTGTATATTCACCTCTCCGGCGGCCCCCGGTCTGCTCCCGCCCACGTCCTCTCTCCTCGGCGTCCCGCGGTGTACTGTCAGGACCTGCGGTGACGTCATTTAGTCACCTGATGGTCGCGTGACCGCTGACGTCGGCGGTCAGGTGATGGTCGCGTGACCATCAGCTGACTAAATGACATCACCGCAGGTCCTGACAGTACACTGCAGGACGCCGAAGAGAGAGGATCGCAGTATCCCGCCGGGAGCAGACTGGAGGAGACCGGAGAGGCGAGTATACAGGTTTTTTTTTTTATTTTTAACGTTTTAATTCTCTTTTTTTTTTTACTATAGATGCTGCATTTAAAGCATCAGTTGTTCACACATTATAAATCCATGCCAGTTGCAAGAATTTATATTGTATGACCAACTTGTCAAGCACTTTTCCAAGTGATGCTCAAAATCGCTTGGAAAACTGCTTGAAAAAACACATGCGAAAACGCATGTAAAAACGCTGAAAAAACGCTTCTCTCTGGCAGAAAAAACGCATGTAAATCTGCATCAAATCTGCTACGTGGGCACATAGCCTAAGAATGCCTTCTTTATTTCTTCTAGAAGCATCCCTTCCCACTGTTAAATTGTAATAAAAGACCGGAGAACCGCTTTAAGTCAAGTGTTTCATTATAAATCTTAATATATCTCTAGTAGTGATGAGCGAGCATGCTCGTCACTCGAGATTTACGAGTGTTTTTCCGAGTATCTTCAGCGTGCTCGGGCGTTATGTTTGAGTCGTGCCGTGCGCATGATTTGCAACTGTTTGACAGCTTTAATACATGTGAGGAATGCATGTTTCTTAGACATTCCTCACATGTATTAAAGCTGTCAAACAGTCGCAAATCATGCGCACGGAGTGACTAAAACATAACGCCCGAGCACGCTGAAGATATGGTTAACAGAACATACTCTCTCATCACTAATCTCTAGCAAATTGCAGCCCAGACAAGGCCAAATAATTGTGAATGTGTGGTAACAACAAAACCATTAGTATTGAGGAATAGAAGAGGGGAGAAGCAACTAAATAATGAGTTTACACTCCAGGAATGAGCCAGATGATCACTCTTTATTATTATTGCATAATAAAGGCTGGTGCCAGATTGGTAAGGTGTGGGGGTAAGTGTATGGAGTCCATGGTTACACCCTATTCTCATGCCCTGTGCTGAAGCTAGTCCATAGCCAATATGCTATGTGACCTCATGACCTATAAGGGTTGTTTAGGATAAGAAAAACATGGCTGCTTTCCTTTAGAAATAGTGCCTCCCTTATCTATGGATTGTGTTTGGTATTGCAATGCTTCCCCATTGAAGTAAATGGAGCTGAGCTGCAATACCATGCACAGCCCATGGTCAGGGGTGGTGCTGTTTCTGAAAGTGTTGGGACAAATCATATTCTCAGCGTCTGCCTGAAGGCACCATCTGCATATTACATGCGCCATAAATGTAGCTATGGTGACACATCCCATCTGGCTCTTTGTTCACTCCAATCATATCATGGTTTTCTTTAGGTTAGGTAGTCTCGAGGATTGTAAATTGTATGTGGAAAAAAGGAGAGTCTGATTTTTGTTTCTAGAAACAGCACTTGGGACGTATCTGGTACTGCCAATGGAGTTGAGATGTAATTTGAGACACAACCCATGGGCAAGACTTACCCCTTTAAAACTTTTATTATCTCCTATCCTTTATCTCCCTATGCACAGTTTTAGTACATGAAGCGTGTAAGTGTACTTTGGTCATGTTTTTCTGTTCACTGACTTGTTTACCTGGATTCTTGTCAATTGATGTTTTGCCTAGAGAAAGCCTGTGCTAAGGTTACTCCTACAAGCGAAATCCTTGTGATTCTCACAGACAGAAGATATGGTGCACAATGGAGCCCATAGCAGGTATGACCAATGCGACTACATGCCCAATATTATTATTATATCAAGAGACAACAGAGCGCAAACTAAGACCTGTATTGTTCTACATGTCAGGTTTTATTTCCTCATATGTGAAAAATTATCCATCTTTTTTAAAGGTAACCTATCATGTAAAAAAAACACTAATAGTGTTATGAAGCTTCCTGGCACCCAAACTGAGAGCCCCGCTGCTGGGAGGAAATGAACTTTTTGCCTCGCGGCAGCCTCAGGCTTTCAGGTATAGGGGCAGGCCGGCGCAGCTTCAGTCACCACTCAGTAATTGCGCTCCTGTGTAAGGGGGAAGACCGGGGTGTAAGTACTTTCAGAGCAAGGGATCCGGAACTGCTGGGGCCGTGCCTCTGGTTGCAGGGGGAAGACAGACTGCGAGCAAAGGAGTCAGGTGACTGGGAAGCTGGGGGCATGTCCAGAGGGAGAGCTGGGAGGTCAGGTGACCGGGAAACTGGTGGCGTGGGTAGAGAGAGAAAGAGACGAGGACATTTGCGCGGGAAAGCGAAGCTGGGTCCTGCTCAGCAGAGCAGTGTGAGAGGCTCCAGGCTCCTGGCTCCAGTACTGGGAGCAAGAGCTGAGTGCAATGGACCGGAGGAGTCAGGCCGACTAGAGAAGAGACGCAGGGTCTGTGGAGCCGAGCACGTGAGATGCCGTGTTATGGACCAGGGGCTCAATGGGTAAAACCGGAGTCCGCCCGCTGCCGCCACAAAACAGAGCATTGTTTGGGCGGGGAAGCCTGAAGAAATCAACACTGGCCTCAGCTGGCAACTGCCTTGTGGAGGAAAAGAGTCAGCTAAGTGTAAAAACTGTCGTTTACAACCGGTTCGACTCTGCTATATCTAGTTAAACTGTGAACTGTCATTTAAAGACTTTTACCTGCTACTTCACTTGCTTTCCCCCATATTTTCCCCTGTTACTCCCTGCGTGGAGATTAACCCTGTTATTATAAACTTCCCCTGTTTATTAACGCTGCATTGGCGGCTCTGTGTTTCTGTGTCGCTGCATCTAAGTACCCGTGTTACACCTGCACTCACTGACAGCTGACTCTAATGCTAATAAAGTTAATTTCCTCCTGGCAACGGGCCTCTCAGTACAGGTGCCAGGCAGATTCAGAACGCTATTAACCTGCAGATTAACCCCACACCTGCTGTTTAATAACATTTTTTTTATATATGACAGATTCCCTTTAAGGTTTTTCTACTTTTTTTTTTTTTTGGTCCATGTGTCAGTTTTTAAAATACTTGGTTTCTCCTTCCCATTGAATCCTAAAATACAGACACATGGATGACATCCGTGTTCTATCCTTTGTTTTTCAATGTGCTAGTGACTTACCTTGGGGAGTGTAATCAAAGTAGGACATGTTACCCTTTTGGGTTTTTTTTTTTCAGACAATAGCGGACATTGTGACAAGGCACATTGATTGTAAAGGGTAAATGACCTATCCCTAACAATAATGGTTAACACACGAACCAAAAAATTGGATCTCTCACACATCTTTTATTTTGGTGTGTCTGCTATCTGTTATTTTTGAGGATGGTTTATGGACCAATTACAATTAATGTGTCTTTCACATGTCCTTTCTTTTTATTGCAGGCCAATTGTCAGCAAGTAAAAAATAAAATGAACACATGTTCTACTTTGATCCATGTTGGGCATCAAACTCGCCAATGTACTGTGGTGGCCAAAAGTATTGGCACCCCTGCAATTCTGTCAGATAATACTCAATTTCATCCTGAAAATGATTGCAATCACAATTTTTTTTGTATTATTATCTTCATTTAATTTGTCTTCAATAAAAAAACACAAAAAGAATTGTCCTAAAGCCAAATTGGATATAATTCCACACCAAACCTAAAAAAGGGGGTGGACAAAAGTATTGGCACTGTTTGAAAAATCATGTGATGCTTCTCTAATTCGTGTAATTAACAGCACCTCTAACTTACCTGTGGCACCTAACAGGTGTTGGCAATAACTAAATCACACTTGCAGCCAGTTAACATGGATTAAAGTTGACTCAACCTCTGTCCTGTGTCCTTGTGTGTACCACATTGAGCATGGAGAAAAGAAAGAAGACCAAAGAACTGTCTGAGGACTTGAGAAACCAAATTGTGAGAAAGCATGAGCAATCTCAAGGCTACAAGTCCATCTCCAAAGACCTGAATGTTCCTGTGTCTTCCGTGCGCAGTGTCATCTAGAAGTTTAAAGCCCATGGCACTGTGGCTAACCTCCCTAGATGTGGACGGAAAAGAAAAATTGACGAGAGATTTCAACGCAAGATTGTGCGGATGGTGGATAAAGAACCTCGACTAACATCCAAACAAGTTCAAGCTGCCCTGCAGTCCGAGGGTACAACAGTGTCAACCCGTACTATCCGTCGGCGTCTGAATGAAAAGGGACTGTATGGTAGGATATCCAGGAAGACCACACTTCTTACCCCGAGACATAAAAAAGCCAGGCTGGAGTTTTCCAAAACTTACCTGAGAAAGCCTAAAACGTTTTGGAAGAATGTTGTCTGGTCAGATGAGACAAAAGTAGAGCTTTTTGGGAAAAAAGCATCAACATAGAGTGTACAGGAAAAAAAAAGAGGCATTCAAAGAAAAGAACACGGTCCCTACAGTCAAACATGGCGGAGGTTCCCTGATGTTTTGGGGTTGCTTTGCTGCCTCTGGCACTGGACTGATTGACCGTGTGCATGGCATTATGAAGTCTGAAGACTGCCAACAAATTTTGCAGCATAATGTAGGGCCCAGTGTGTGAAAACTGGGTCTCCCTCAGAGGTCATGGGTCTTCCAGCAGGACAATGACCCAAAACACACTTCCAAAAGCACTATAAAATGGTTTGAGAGAAAGCACTGGAGACTTCTAAGGTGGCCAGCAATGAGTCCAGACCTGAATCCCATAGAACACCTGTGGAGAGATCTCAAAATGGCAGTTTGGAGAAGGCACCCTTCAAATATCAGGGACCTGGAGCAGTTTGCCAAAGAAGAATGGTCTACAATACCAGCAGAGCATTGTAAGAAACTCATTGATGGTTACCGGAAGCGGTTGTTCGCAGTTATTTTGGCTAAAGGTTGTGCAACCAAGTATTAGGCTGAGGGTGCCAATACTTTTGTCTGGCCCATTTTTGGAGTTTTGTGTGAAATGATCAATGATTTGATTTTTGCTTCATTCTCTTTTGTGTTTTTTCCTTGCAAGCAAATTAAATGAAGATAATAAGACCAAAGAATTTGTGATTGCAATCATTTTCAGGAAGAAACTGAGTATTATCTGACAGAATTGCAGGTGTGCCAATACTTTTGGCCACCACTGTAAGTCAATAGCTCATGTATCAGATCATGTGGTGTTTTTTTCATTACTGTTCAGTCCCCCATACACGATGAGTGTTGTCTGCAGTATATCCCTTGCTTACCACATGGCCTCATTCAGATTGCAATTTTTCTCGTATAAGTGCTAGCCTTATTTTTCACAGATAGCACTTGGAAAAAGTTCACATAACCGTGATTTTTTGCGGACGGAATGGTTCGTGCAAAAGATCGGCGACATGTCCGACATTGATCTGGGTGTGAGATCAAAATCAACAGTGCAAACCGATTGATCCATGAAAAAAATCACGGACTGATAGATGGAAGAAGCTAGAGAAACTTTTTTTTCCCCTTATGGGAGAATAACTGTGTCCATCACCTTAAGTGTCCATTAGCCGAAGTGTCTGAAATTTGAATTAATCCTGAATAATATGATGCATGCAGACTGTACCTTACCTGCCATCACCGCACTCTAATCAGCATCTGTTTATCCATTCCTCTTACAGGTACATCACCCAACTTTCCCATGCTGACTTCCATGCTGCCTTCTCTATACCGTTCTGTTCCTATTCTCTAATGGTACGTCGCCCAACTTTCCCATGCTGACTTCCATGCTGTCTTCTCTATACCGTTCTGTTCCTATTCTCTAATGGTACGTCACCCAACTTTCCCATGCTGACTTCCATGCGGTCTTCTCTATACCGTTCTGTTCCTATTCTCTAATGGTACGTCACCCAACTTTCCCATGCTGACTTCCATGCTGTCTTCTCTATACCGTTCTGTTCCTATTCTCTAATGGTACGTCACCCACCCCCCACTTTCATTTATGGCCTTGTTTACTCTGTCTTTGAGTATCCTGCATCTGGTTCAATCTAATCAGCTGATCAAGATGAGCACAGACCACTCCCCACTGGTTCACAGCTGAATGCATTCTGTAGCCCATATATTGTGAAATAGGAGTCTGTTAAGCCCCCGTCTCACTTAGTAACCCGCTGTTTACCATGGATACCACTCTGCTACGGTGCACGGAGGCTCCCGCGCACCGTAGCAGAGTGGTATCCATGGTATCCATGGTAAACAGCGGGTTACTAGGGGCACACGCGCACTTAGTAACCCGATGTTTACCATAGTTACCAGCCTGCTCCTGCTTGCAGCAGGCTGGTAACGGGAGCAGGACATCGTGGAACGATTCTTTCCACGATATCGCTGCTCCCCTGATCGCTGGTGAGCCTGCCTGTTTGACAGCTCACCAGCGATGTATTAGCGATGCAGCAACGATCCCTGACAGGTCGTATCGTTGTCGGGATCACTGCTGCATCGCTTAGTGTGACGGGGCCCTTAGACTTTATTCTGTCTCCATCACCTTAAGTGTCCATTAGCTGAAGTGTCTGAAATTTGAATTAATCCTGAATTAAACCTGAAGTGAACTGAAGGTAACTGGATACTAAGTCACAGTAAACAATGTTTGTGTTTGTTTTCACTCTCACCCCCTTAATCCTTCACTTCTTACAACCACCCCTAATCCCTACACCTAGTAAGGAACTCTTCATCTCTCCCTCCATTCTGCCTACCCACCTCACTTCTTCCTCAGAGCTATTCCTCAACATACAATCCTTTGTCTCCAAACACAGACAGCCACCTCATGCCCTCTCCTGCTCCCACCTACTAACGCTTTCTCTGCTCCTCCTTACTGCCGGCGACATCTCTCCAAATCCTGACCCTCCTCACCACATCCCTACAATCGCTTCCACCTCCTACCCACGATCTATCCCAAACTCTCGTAACCCCTCTAACCTTATACCTATACGCCCAGCCCCTGCTTCCCCAGTCCCACTATCAGGAGCTCTATGGAATGCTCGCTCTGTCTGCAATAAATTTTCCTACATTCACGATCTCTTCATCACTAACAAGCTTTCCTTCCTCGGCATCACTGAAACCTGGCTCACCCCCTCCGACACAGCCTCTCCTGCTGCACTTTCGTATGGCGAATTCCACCTCTCCCATACCCCCCGCTCCACCGGCAAGCACAGTGGAGGAATAGGTTTCCTCCTCTCAGAAAACTGCTCCTTCACCCATATCCCACTGCTGCCCGCAATTACTCTCCCCTCTTTTGAAGTGCACTGCGTGCGCATCTACTCCCCATCCAGCCTCCAACTGGCTGTCATCTACCGCCCCCCAGGATCAACCACCACTTTCTTTGACCACTTCACCACCGGCTACTTCATTTCCTCTCCGTTGACATCCCCAATATCCTCATGGGCGACTTTAACATCCCCATTGACACTTCCCTCTCAGCTGCCTCTAAGCTTCTATCCCTCACTTCCTCCTTTGGTCTTACTCAGTGGTCTTCCACACCCACCCACAAAGACGGCCACACGCTGGACCTCATCTTCACCCACCTCTGTTCCCTATCTAACCTCTCTAACTCACCTCTCCCTCTTTCTGACCACAACCTACTCACATTCCCTTCTCTCTCCTCCCCGGGGCAACAATCCCCACTCCACAAACTTGCATACCCTCGTAGAAATCTCAAACACCTTGACCTACACTCACTCTCTGAATCCCTCCTCCCTCTTACAGACATTAGTTCCTTACATGATGCAGATGTTGCTGCCACTTTATACAACACCACAATAGCTGCAGCTCTCGATTCAGTCGCCCCCCTTGCATTGAGGTGCATTGAGGTGAAGGGTATATTGCTGGAAAAGGAAAAAAAAAAAAAACTCTTTAAATCTCTTAGTTGCGAGTGTGAACGAGCTGCGTGTGTCCGGAGCGTAAGTGCGAACGAAAGTAAGTGTGTGACTTGTTTTTCAGTGACTTTGGATTCAGGGAGTTTGGAAGGGAGGACTCAGGACTGAATTGCTGACTGTATTTCATTCTTTCTTTACTTTTTACTTAATTAATCCACCTGACCTACTTATCTGATTCCCCCGTCCATACTTGATACTTAATTGATCCCCCGTCCATACTTAACTGATCCCCCGCCGATATCTAATTGATACACTTGCACATCCCTAATTGATCCCCGTCCATACACCTATATATAAATAATTGTGTTTTGTACTTGTGTATATATATACTGACTGTATCCCCATATTTAGAATGACGTCCATGTTGGCCGGAGCCGTGCAGTGTACATCTTGCGCAATGTATGCATTCCGTGAGCAACCGCTCGAGGATCCATACTGCTGCGAGAGATGTGAGCATATCGTGCACTTGGAAGCCCAAATTCTGGATCTAAGTGCTCAGATAGCGATACTGAGGAGCATCGACAACATGGAACGGAGTTTGCTGCTCACCGAGCAGACACTCAATGGGTCAATACTGGGGGTGGAGCATAGAGGGGAAGTGCAGGCTGAACAGGCAGGGAGCTGGATAACAGTTAGGAGGGATAGAGGGAAGAAGTATAGGAAGGCTGGTTCAGAACCGGCATTATTGGAGCACGACAGATCCTCTGACCGCCGGGGGAGTGTATGCTCCAGTAATGAGGGGGAGGGGGGAAGTGTAGGGCAGGCAAGACAGGTTCTGGTAGTGGGTGACTCTATTATTAGGGGGACAGACAGGGCAATCTGTCACAAAGACCGGGATTGCCGAACGGTGTGCTGCCTCCCTGGCGCTCGAGTCCGGCACATCGCGGATCGGGTTGACAGGTTACTGGGTGGGGCTGGCGAAGACCCAGCGGTCATGGTCCACATCGGTACCAATGACAAAGTGAGTGGTAGATGGAGGGTCCTTAAAAATGATTTCAGGGACCTAGGTAGGAAGCTTAGGGCAAGGACCTCCAAGGTAGTTTTCTCAGAAATACTACCAATCCCGTGAGCCACACAGGAGCGCCAACGGGAAGTTAGGGAGGTGAATAAGTGGCTAAAGAGTTGGTGCAAGGCAGAAGGGTTTGGGTTCATGGAGAACTGGGCCGACTTCGCGGTCGGCTACAGGCTCTACCGTAGGGATGGGCTGCACCTCAATGAGGAGGGTGCAGCGGTGCTGGGGAAGAAGATGGCTAATAGGTTGGAGGAGTTTTTAAACTAGAGACGGGGGGGGAAACCAAGGAAATAGGTGGGATGTGAGGCAAGCAAGGGGGAAGGGGAGAAGTGAATATAATGAGGGTGGAGAGGGGGGTGGGGATAGTACAGTTAGATCGTTAGAGAAGAATAGGATGCTAAATAATCCCAAAGTTTTATCTTGCATGCTGACCAACGCAAGAAGCCTGACCAATAAGGCGGATGAGCTGCAGGCGCTTATATCGGAGGAGAGGTATGACATCGTAGGTATAACAGAGACTTGGCTAGACGATAGCTACGACTGGGCGGTAAATTTATTAGATTATAGTTTATTTAGAAGGGACCGGAAACAGGGGAAAGGCAGAGGAGTCTGCTTATATGTAAAGTCATGTCTAAAACCCAGACTAAGGGAAGATATAGGAGAGGGAGAAGAGGGGGTCGAGTCCATGTGGGTAGAGATAGAGGGGGCAAAAAATAATAATAAAATATTACTGGGGGTCTGCTATAAGCCACCAAATATAACAGAGGAGAATGAGAATCTGCTATTAGGACAAATAGACAAAGTAGCAAAACATAATGAAGTGATTGTAATGGGGGATTTCAACTACCCGGATATTAACTGGGAAACAGAAACCTGTAGATCTCAGAAAGGAAAAAGGTTCTTGACAAATATTAAGGATAATTATCTCTCCCAACTAGTGCAGGAACCAACGAGAGGGAAGGCCGTGTTGGACTTAATATTGACTAATAGGCCTGATAGAATAACTGAGGTACAGATAGGGGGGCACCTAGGTAATAGCGATCATAATATTATCGACTTCAAAATGCCCTTCAGTAGGGTTATCAATAAGGGAACAACAAAAACATTAAACTTTAGGAGGGCGAAGTTTGATCAGCTGATAGAAAACCTTCAACTTATTGACTGGGACAAAGTACTTAATCAAGGGAATACGAATAGTAAATGGGAAACCTTCAAAAGAATTCTGAATACTCAGTGCGAGAGGTATATACCGTATGGGAATAAAAGGGCCAGAAATAAGAGGAAACCAATATGGTTGAACAAGAACGCAAAAGGGGCGTTAAATAGCAAAAAAGAGGCATTCAAGAGATTAAAACAGGAAAACAGTAAGGAGGCACTAATGTGTTACAAGGAAAAAACGAGAACCTGTAAAAAACAAATAAAAATAGCGAAGGAGGAAACAGAGAAACGTATTGCTAGGGAAAGTAGATCAAATCCCAAAATGTTCTTTACGTATATAAATAGTAAAAGGATTAAATCGGATAATATTGGACCGATAAAAAGTGAGGAAGGCAAAATCATAGAGAAAGATGAGGATAAAGCTAATCTATTAAATTTTTTTTTTTCAACAACTTTCACAAAGGAAATAGAACTAACAGGAGAAATGAGAAGTGACAAGCTTAATCCTCCACTAAGTATGACAAATCTAACCCAAGTTGAGGTACAGAAACGCCTCAGTAACATTAAAATAAACAAATCACCAGGACCTGATGGCATACACCCACGGGTACTAAGGGAACTAAGTAATGTGATAGACAGACCGTTATATCTTATATTTAAGGACTCTCTTGAGACTGGGTCTGTGCCACTTGATTGGCGACAGGCGAATGTAGTGCCAATATTCAAAAAGGGAGCGAAAAGTGACGCCGGAAACTATCGGCCGGTGAGTCTGACGTCCGTTGTGGGCAAAATTTTTGAAAGCTTCATTAAAGAGGCAATTACGGAGCATCTTGATGCTAATAATCTTTTAATCCCGAACCAACATGGATTCATGAGGAATCGCTCCTGCCAAACAAACCTGATTGACTTCTATGAGGAGGTTAGCTCTCGAGTAGATCAGGGGGAACCAGTGGATGTCGTGTATCTCGACTTCTCAAAAGCGTTTGATAGCGTGCCACATAATAGGTTGGTATACAAAATGAGAATGATGGGGCTGGGGGAAAATGTCTGCAAGTGGGTAGCTAACTGGCTAAAGGATAGAAGGCAGAGGGTGGTTATAAATGGAATATACTCAGATTGGGTAAGCGTCACTAGTGGGGTACCACAGGGGTCTGTACTAGGCCCAATGTTATTTAACATCTTTATTAACGACATAGTCAACGGGATAAATAGTAAAATATCAATATTTGCAGATGACACAAAGTTATGTAAAACAATTAATACAAAAGAGGACAGTGGAGACCTACAGAGGGACTTGGATAAGCTGGGTAGGTGGAGCATTAAATGGCAAATGAGGTTTAACGAGGAGAAATGTAAGGTCATACATATGGGAAGGAAAAATGGAAGTCACCAGTACTCACTGAATGGGAAATCATTGGGGAATTCAGAGATGGAGAAGGACTTGGGCATCTTGATTGATAACAAACTAAATTGGAGTGCCCAAAGTCAGGCCGCTGCTGTAAGGGCAAACAGGGTAATGGGATGTATCAGAAGAGGTATAGCTACAAAGGATGAGAACATTGTTCTTCCACTGTACAAAGCACTGGTCAGACCACACTTGGAATACTGTGCTCAGTTATGGGCCCCAATATATAGAAAGGATATAAATGAGCTTGAAAAGGTACAAAGGAGGGCAACAAAATTAATAAAGGGAATGGAGGGACTGCAATACCCAGAGAGGTTGGCAAAACTAGGACTATTCAGCCTGGAAAAGAGAAGGTTGAGGGGGGACATAATAAATGTGTACAAATATGTTAGGGGACAGTATAGAGATCTTGCCCGGGATTTGTTCAAAAGGAGGGATATTACGGTAACAAGAGGGCATTCACTAAGACTGGAAGAGAAAAGGTTTCAGCACCAGCATAGGAAGGGGTTCTTTACGGTAAGAGCAGTGAGAATATGGAATTCACTGAGTGAGGAGACGGTAATGTCAGATTCACTACACCAGTTCAAGCAGGGACTGGATGCATTTCTAGATACCAGGCAGATTTCAGCATATACTTAAAAATAAAATAAAATAGTAGGTTGATACAGGGATTTATTCTGACTGCTGGTTTCAGAGTCGGGAGGGAATTTTTCCTCAGGTGAAGATTGGCTAAATCATTTGGGGTTTTTGCCCTCCTCTGGATCAACTTTAGCAATTACAGAACTAACAGGTCGAACTTGATGGACGCAAGTCTTTATTCGCTTTACAAACTATGTTATATGTTACATACCAAGGCTCGCACAATCAACAGACAACCCTGGCACACCAGCCTAACTAAAGAACTGCGACGGGCCTCCAGAGTTGCTGAGCGTAGATGGAAAAGGTCCCACGCCCATGAGCACTTCATCACATTCAAACAGTCCCTCACTACCTTCAAGTCCACACTCTCTGCAGCAAAACAAACATACTTCACATCTCTCATATCCTCCCTGTCTCACAACCCTAAACAACTATTCAACACCTTCAATTCTCTCCTCCGTCCCCCAGTGCCTCCTCCCTCTCCTCTTATTTCAGCCGAAGACTTTGCCTCATTCTTCAAGAAGAAGATTGACACCATCAGACAAAGCTTTTGCCTAAAGCCCCCACAGCCCCTCCCCACACCTACTCAACCCTCCTCCTCCAAAACTACATTCTCCACCATTTCTGAAGATCAACTTTCCTCCTTACTCTCCAAATCACACCTCACCACCTGTAAACTTGACCCAATCCCGTCCCATCTCATCCCAAACCTTACCACCATCTTCATCCCAGCTCTAGCCCACCTCTTCAACCTGTCACTAACAACTGGTGTCTTCCCCTCATGCTTCAAACATGCCTCAATCACACCCATCCACAAAAAGCCCTCCCTTGACCCATCCTCCATGTCTAGCTATCGCCCCATATCACTTCTCCCCTATGCCTCAAAACTACTGGAACAACATGTCCATCCTGAACTGTCCTCCCACCTCTCCTCCTGCTCCCTCTTTGACCGCCTATAATCTAGTTTCCGACTACACCATTCTACTGAAACTGCACTGACTAAAGTCACCAACGACCTACTAACCGCCAAATCTAAGCGACACTACTCTGTCCTCCTCCTCCTAGACCTGTCATCTGCCTTTGACACAGTGGACCATTCCTTCTTACTACAGACTCTCTCATCTATCGGCATCACAGACTTGGCCCTATCCTGGATCTCCTCATACCTAACAGACCAGACATTCAGTGTCTCCCACTCACAGACCACCTCCTCATCTCGCCCCCTATCTGTCGGTGCCCCCCAAGGTTCAGTTCTAGGACCCCTGCTCTTCTCCATCTACACCTTCGGCCTGGGACAGCTCATAGAGTCTCATGGCTTTCATTATCACCTCTATGCTGATGACACACAAATCTACCTCTCTGGACCCGATATCACCTCCTTACTAACCAAAATCCCACAATGTCTGTCCGCTATTTCATCCTTCTCTGCCAGATTTCTAAAACTTAACATGGACAAAACAGAATTCATCATCTTTCCGCCATCTCATTCAACCCTCCCAACTGACCTATCTATCAACGTCAATGGCTGCCTACTCTCCCCAGTCCCTCAAGCTCGCTGTCTTGAGGTAACCCTGGACTCGGAACTCTCCTTCAAACCACATATCCAAGCCCTTTCCACTTCCTGCCGACTCCAACTCTAAAATATCTCCCGGATCCGCACATTCCTAAACCATGAATCTGCAAAAACACTAGTGCACGCCCTCATCATCTCCCGCCTTGACTACTGCAACCTCCTGCTCTGTGGCCTCCCCTCTAACACTCTCACACCCCTCCAATCTATCCTAAACTCTGCTGCTCGACTAATCAACCTGTCCCCCCGCTATTCCCCGGCCTCTCCTCCCTGTCAATCTCTTCACTGGCTCCCCATTGCTCAGAGACTCCAGTTCAAAACCCTAACCATGACATACAAAGCCATCCACAACCTGTCTCCTCCATATATCTCCGACCTAGTCTCCCATTACATACCTGCACGCAACCTCCGATCCTCACAAGATCTCCTGCTCTACTGTTATCTCCTCCTCCCACAACCGTATACAAGATTTCTCCCCTGCTTCCCCCCTACTCTGGAACTCTCTACCCCAACGTATCAGACTCTCTCCTACCGTGGAAACCTTCAAAAGGAACCTGAAGACCCACCTCTTCCGACAAGCCTACAACCTGCAGTAACCACCGCTCCACGACCAGCTCTACCCTCACCTACTGTATCCTCACCCATCCCTCGTAGATTGTGAGCCCTCGCGGGCAGGGTCCTCGCTCCTCCTGTACCAGTCACTGTCACATTGTGTTCAAGATTATTGTAATTGTTCTTGTATTATACCCCTTTTTCACATGTAAAGTGCCATGGAATAAATGGCGCTATAATAATAAATAATAATAATAACTGATGAAACTTGGACCAAACGCTGCTGACACGCTGCTGAAATTCATATAAAACTTGGATAAAAAACACTAGTGAAAGTCAGTCCGTTTTTCTCGTACAAGACAATAACGGAAGTCTGAATGAGGCATAACAGTGAGTTAATGACCTGCATAAACGATCAGCTGCCAAATGAATGTGTTGCTAATTTGTCATCCGCTCAGTGAGCGACATGGATTGCATAGAAAAGTGTCAGTCCAGCACATCCATATAAAAGTACTTTATTAAAAATATTCATTAAAATATATATACATCCAGCCATATGTCAGTGTTCACATAGCGCACTTTCTGAACTTTTAGCTGCATGGGCATGTTTAGCTGCATGCATCCTCTTCAACGATGAGTCCCGCTTTTGTCTTGAATGCAATGTTAGCCAGAGATTGGTCTGGAGACGACATGGGCAATGCAGCATGGGAAAAAGAATGACTGTCATACTGGTCCTACTCCCGAGGTTATGGTGTTGGCAACATAATGTGCAGTAGTCGGACCCCTCTAGTCTTCATTCCAGGTACATTAACAGCTCTGCGTTACATTGATATGGATGTGGAACGACCATTTTTCCAAAGTGTCCCAGGAGCCTTTTTTCAACATGAACATGCCAAGCCACATGTTTCTCATGCTCTGTGAGCAGCCTGCTTGGATTAAACATGCTACCATGGCCTGCAGCCTCTCCAGACTTGTCTTCCATCAAGCACATCTGGATCATCATTGGTCAGCAATTGTAAATGGAGATGCCAGATTTGGATCTTGATGATTGTGTTCAAGTGCATTCACCACGCAAAAACGTTCCTCAGAAAAATTTTAATAACCTCACAGATGACATGCCAAGCCGTGTAAGTGTCTATATTTTTGCACATGGTGATAATACTCAATAATGAATTAATTAAGATGTTTTGAAAATTTTATTTCCAATTTTTGAGTTCATATCATTAGCATGTCTATCGATCCCATAATTTTCATTTCGCCACTTTTCCTGCAACTTCAATGTTGAGGAGTTTATTAAAAGGGATTTCCTAAACATATATAAACCAAACATACGCCTGAGGAAAACAAGAATTAATTACAGTATTTAGATACCTCTTTCACTACACACAATCCACGCCAATGAATATGTTACTGACTCAACAGGAGATTGCAAGTTTTTATGGCTTACTCAACATTAAGTTGCAGGAATTCTGCCAAGCTCCCCTGATCAGTTTCCTTGAATATTATAGGTATAGTATAGTTATTATAGCTGTGAGATACCTCCTACAGGTTGACTCATGTTATAATACTTCTATGTGAAATTAGGTTAATAGGTCATCATTAAAAATGCCTTCCCAACATATTTATATGCCTTGTCTTGCAAATTGGCAATGCCAGAAACGGTTTCTCTCAGTTTACCGGGCAACTCCCTATCTCTATTGTTAGAAGCTGCCAAACAACTCCAGTACTAGACTGGAAGGTAAGGCTTGTAATGATGCGTGCTTGCTTATTCTGGGGGAAAAGTTTCTGTATAAAAACTCATACCGCAGTGAAACATCCCATTAAATGTGAAAACCACTGTGTAGTATGGTAATAGGGAAAGGATGGAATCATCAACTGAAGAATGTTACGGATCGGGGTGGTGGAACCTCTGTGCTGCGGTGCAAGGAGGGACCAGAGGGGCGTAACTAGGTATCAACTCGGACTGACCAAGGTCGCACGGCGGCTCAATCGACTCCGTGAACCAGGGAAGGACCGAGCATAGGGACCAAGTGCTACTCTGGACCAGTCCTTGTATGAGAGCAGGTGACTCCCATGGGTCAGAAGGCAGGGACGGACCGGTACAGCAGATGAGCACGGCAGGCAGGCTGACGGGTGATCCGGGAGGACGGACTGGCAGACACCACGGATAACTGGCAGGAGCCTCCAGGTAGGCTGGCTGGTAGGCACGGCAGGTAACTGGTACGTTCTCCGGGTAGGCAGGCAAGCCTGGCCCATAGACAGACTGGTGGGTTAGGACCGTAGGCGGACTGGCGGACTGGACTGGTAGTCAGGCTGGCGGAACCTGAGGGCTGAAGCAGAGTTTAGAACACAGAGCTACAACTTTGCACGGGCACCTCCATTTTGGAGGAGGTGCCTTTTATATGAGAGGTCCTCCGGCCATTGGCCGGGGACTCCTTAGGACGGCGCGTGCAGCCCCTTTAAGAGGGAGGGAGCGCGCGCGCCCTAAGCACAGTGCTCGGGAAGATGCGCGCGCCGGCAGCAGGAGGGCTGGAGCACGGCGGTAAGGGGGACGGCGTCTCCGCCTGTCAGGGGGCAGAGACGCCGATGCTACAAAGAAAAACAATGTAATTGAAAAAATGAATCTGAGGATCGTCAATAATCCATTTTACCCGTTGTTTGTAAGAAGCCATGAACCATATTTGCTTGGTCACATTTAAGAAATGTATACTTTCGTCTTTAGACTGTAAATTATCACCTTGATACCAATATTAAGGTTGCGTTCATATTACAAAAATACTCTACACATAGTACTTTGTCCAGGGCTTTTATCTTTTTGACCAGAAAATGGTATTAAGAAGGGCTCCATAAAATGTATATTCATTCCAAAGAAGCAAACGGAATCCAAAGGATGAGTGTTTTGACTTTTTCACCTCCTGTTGTGTGGGGTGTATCTCTTTTTGTGGTACACAATAGTGCAGTGAATTTTAGGGTCCTAAAATAATGCTTTTAAAAATGCATCTACCCAATGTGGTAACATTTCACGGCCACATGAATATAATGTTAAAGGGTTGTCCACTTCTCCGACAACCTTTTCTTAATTACTATATTCCCTGATGTGAAATATTTGTTCTAGCGATGTCCGAGCCCAGTCTCCTGATGCTCACGACATTGGCTGCAATGCGTACGTTGTGTAACAACAGGCTCTGGCTAACGGGCTCTAGTTCTCACGCTTCCTTCAGATGGCTAAGCTATGTCCATGTGGGAACAAAGCTGCCCATTAGTGACCACTTATTGGCTGCAGTTCTCATGTGGAGTAACAATGTCATGTGAGCCTCAGTAGACCCGGCGCTGACATCGCTGGAACATTGCCGATGCGGGAATCAGCATCTATTGTTTTGATTTTACAATAATTAATTTAATATTTAAGAAGTCTAGTGCAGGGAATCAACAAGTCATAGTGCTGTAAAGATAGAAGTCATGTATTGCCCCTTAATGTATCAGTGTTTCCTGTATTTTTGCTTTAAGGTTTGAGGATTAATATGTGTGTTTACATGCTGAGCTGAGCGTGCAGGAAAGGTTCACAATACATTGTTTTTCCACATGCTTCCTCTGACAGTTCTGACACCCATCCAATAATTCCTTCATGGCCAGTTGAGTGAGAAGTTTCAGACAAGGCTTTTTCTTATAAGGAGAGGAGGATTCTTTTGAATGATTCATAAATGCAGAAATGTGAGCTACCTTCTAGTTTCTATGTGAAGACCAGTCCATCAGGTTTGTAAAAGTGAAGCTTCTTAATATGGCATTGGTGACTTATTTACAAAGTCTTTCTGAGCTTAGTATTACTTCCCGGGTTTTGTCTCCAGTCTGCTAAATGATACCGTAACAATAAAAAAACCAAAAACATACATTCAGACATCTCTCTGCATTCCTTGCCGGCTCAGTGTTAGTATAAAGGTTGTGCTGCTAATGTTACTTCAGGGAAGTGTATCCAGATCCTATATAGTAATTTAAGAAGAGAAAACTGACTATTCCACTGCAATATGAGGGCTCAGAAAAGAAGTAATGATAATAATAATTTTATTTATATAGCACCAACATATTCCGCAGCGGTGTACAAGTCAGAGGAGGGTACGTGTACAAACAATATCAGGCATTATAGAGTAACATATAGGGTCCAATCCATCATTTGCAATTTTCTTTTTTCACTCTTCTTTTTTTCTTCACAATTGCTCATGTGGTTTATGAGTTTTGTGCAAAAAAAATATTAGGCATACAAAAAATCAGTCCTGTGGATGAGGCTGAAGTATATGACGGTAAGTATGGGTACGGTGTACCAAACTGTAAGCCTAGATCATACACATTATAAAACATGAGGGTGCTACATCATGGAAATGACAATATCGAGAAAAGGGGAAGAAAGGCCAATACATATCAGATGTGCGCACCTGATTAATCAATAAAAATGTGTTTTTATTAACACCAGTAGACAAACAAGGAGACTATAAAAACATTTAAAACCGCATGAAAAAATACAATGTGACTACACCCATTAATCAACAATAGATAAAGCAACAACAATAATAAGAGCAGTTTGTTACAAAATTAATGATAAGCAATATCATTAATAATATAGACCCTACACACAATGTGCTCAATATGTATATACAATCTCTTCCAGAGATATGGAGCTGGTACCATACAAAAAAAGAAGAGTATTGACAATAGGTGCACAAACCATCTGCACTCAAATATGAAATGTGGCCCTTTATCATAAGGCTAGCAAAAGGTATAAATCAATGGGTGTCCCCAAAGAAAGTGCTATATGTACAATGTGCAATGGATGAAGGCACATAATCCGTGCAGTCAGAGATAGCTGGCAAAAGAATATCAGTAAATGGAAGTGACGCGCCCCTGGGCCTGTGTCGCGCTGCGTTGCGCACGCGGGAGCTTACCCGGAGCCGGATCTGTTGAGGGTTGTAGTCTCGTGGCGGTGATCCGGTCCGTGCCCAGGGAGTCAGACTAAGTGGCGCTGCTTTAGCGGTAGATGTTGGACGACTACGCCACCCGTTGAGTGCAGCCAGGGAGCTGCTGCTGCAGGGCAGACCGCTGAGGCCGGTGGTAGGATTGTGCAGCGTGATAGTATAACCCCCAACGGGAGGGGTATGGCCTCAGGGCAGCCGACGTGGATGATGGGGGTAGCAGGAACCACTCGGAGACGGTACTGTGTAGTTCAGGGTCTTTACTGGTGACAAAGATAGACCCTCCCGGAGTACTGGCTAGCGATTGGGGCCTGGTCAGTCCTTGAGCAGATGGGATCTCCCCTGGCCAGGCGGAGTTGTAGGCCTCCCAAACTAACGATACTCTTCTGGCTACCTTGCTAGAGGCGGGTATAAGTAGCCCACGTCCCTGAGTGTACCGTGTGGTGCTCACCCATATGGCCGGTGACTCGGGGCCTTCGGGTTTCTGGGCCAGAGGACCTGCAATCCCCTGCCGGTCGGTTTCTGCTGCTGGATAGGAGTTAGTCCCCACAGCCTCGGACTCCGGGTCCGGTGATAACTTCTCAGTCAGGGCGAGCTCTGCAGCTGCCAGCCCCTGACTCCTTGTAACACTGCTCCCACAGAGCTCCTGTTGTTTCTTCCTATATTTGCTTCTTTTCTCTGCTTCTTCTCTACTCACTCACCCTGCCTCAGCCCTAGGTTTATATAGGGGAAGTCTTTCCCCTCCCAGGACTGGGCAGGAGGTGTGGCATGCATAGGATCCCTGACCAAGAGACCTCCCACCTGCTCTCAGACATAACATTGCTGTTACTGTGGAAAACCAGACCCCTGGGGTGCCACATTCCCCCCTAGTGAAATTTAGTACTCCGGGACTAAACATATTTTAGAAAAACATAACAAGATATAACAATAACAATAAAGAAACACATAAAGGTGGTCACGGCATGTCCGTAACCGGGTGCAGTCTTTGAAGAAAGCAAGGTGTCCATTTCACCAAAACAGGGAGACGTAACCAGGTAGGGGCCTGTCCTGCCCCGAGTCCTTAACAGTCTTTAGTCCGTCCTGGGTTACGCTCCAACTATGTACAAAGGATTCCCGGTAAATCCACCAAGGACTCCTAAAAATAACTAGAAACACATAATTATACACAAGCAACAATAAACAGGTAACCACAAATAAAACAATTTATACACTTCAAATCCTCCAACGTGCGGGTAACTGGCCCCTAGTGGCCCTAGTGGACCTACGGAGCTGACTGTCTGGCCCTGAACTACAGGGTGTAGGAGCTGTTAAGGGTAAACTGGGCAGCGGTCTACGGGCCCTTTGGCTCACTAGGGATATGGCAGGCTCACTGCAAGCAGAGGGTTGATCCTCCTGGTCTGCTGGTGTGGGGTCTTCTGCCTCCTGGACCGGCTGTTCTTCCAGCTCTACCTGTTGCTCCGTAGGTGCTTGGGATGCTGGTTGGAGGAAGGTGAGTACGGGTACCACAACTGCACCATTGACTTGAGTCCAAGACCGAGGGAAGTCTCCGAGCACAGTATTAACCATGTCTTCCCTTTCCTCTACGGGTCGAGGGTCTTCTTGTTCCTCTTCAGGGTTCCGTAGCTGTTCGGGACACTTCTTCAGGTGATCCCGGGATACAATGGTTGTGGTTTCCCCTCCGTCTTTACTGATGGTACAGACCTTTGGGTTGTCGTGGCTTGAGGGCAGTACGGTGTACGGGTCCTTCTCCCACTGGTCGTCCAACTTGTGGAGCCGTCTTTTTCTCTTCAAGACCTGCTCTCCGGGTACCAGGGGAACAGCGGGAGCATACTGGTTGTAAGTTTTCTCTTGTCTTTCCCTAGCCTGACAGAGACTTTGCTCCACGCTCTCCTGTACTCTCCGGTACTGCTGCTGCCTCTCTGTGTCCCAGTCTGCTTCTGGTGAAGTGTCCTCAGGTGTCAGGACTCCCATTTCCAGGTCAACAGGTAACTTACCAGGTCTCGCCCTCATTAGGTAAGCCGGGGTACAGTTGGTGGAACCTACCGGGATGTGGTTGTATAGGTCCACCAGATCAGGCAGCTTCTCAGGCCACAGACTGCGTTCTTCCAGGGGCAACGTTTTCAGAAGATCCATTACCACCTGGTTCATTTTCTCACAAAGTCCATTAGTTTGCGGATGACAGGGTGTCGTCCTTATCTTCCGGCAGCCATACAGAGTGCAGAATTCTTGGAAGACCTCCGCTTCAAAGGCAGGTCCCTGGTCTGTCAACACTTGGTCCGGGTACCCGTGTGGACGGCAGAAATGCTGCTGGAAGGCTCTCGCTGCTGTTCGAGCTGTTAAGTCCTTGACGGGGACGACAACCAAGAACCGGGAGTAGTGATCCACGATGGTTAGTGCGTAGACGTAGCCACTTCTGCTTGGGGTCAGTTTTACATGATCCAAGGCTACCAGTTCCAACGGCTGCCGGGTGACGATGGACTGCAGGGGAGTCTTCTGGCTGGCACGGTCCTTCCTTCTTAGGTTGCACGGGCCACAGTCTCTGCACCACCTCTCGATGGTTCCCCTCATGCCTACCCAGTGGAACCGCTCGCGCAGCAGGAACTCCAGCTTCTTCCATCCGAAGTGTCCAGCCCCGTCGTGGTATGCCTCCATCACCATGGCTGCGTCTCTTCGTGGCACCACTACTTGCCAGATTAGTTCATGCGTCCGGGAGTTAACCATTCTGCGGCACAACTTCCCCTTATAAAGGAACAGTCGACTCTTCTCAGCCCACAGTTGCTTGGCTTCCTCCGGAGCGTCTGGGTCAAGGCGAGCCTCTGGCCGAGTCAGCATCTCCTTCACCAGTCGGACGGCAGGGTCACTGTCTTGCGTTTCCTCCCAGTTGTAGTGAGGCAAGGGGTTAAACGTAGCGGCTTGCTTACTCCTTACCCGGTGGGAATACTGGATAGTCCCATGCCGGTGGAACGCAGGGAGTTCGACTTCTTCCAGTCCCTCTGGATCTTCTCCTACGTCCGGTAGGTTTGGCATCCTGGACAGGGCATCCGCGTTGGTATTGGAGCGTCCTGCCCGGTATTTGATTGTGAACTCGTAGTTGGACAGACGGGCCATCCATCTCTGCTCTAGGGCACCGAGTCTTGCTGTGTCCAGGTGTGTCAACGGGTTGTTATCCGTGTACACGACGAACCGGGAAGAAGCGAGGTAGTGCTTAAAGCGTTCGGTGACTGCCCACACCACTGCCAGGAACTCTAGCTTAAATGAGCTGTAATTCTCAGGGTTTCTCTCGGTGGGTCGCAGTTTTCGGCTGGCGTAAGCGATTACTCGTTCTTTCCCCTGCTGGATCTGGGACAGCACGGCTCCTAGCCCGATGTTACTTGCGTCGGTGTAGAGGATAAAGGGCTGGCTGTAATCCGGGTACGCCAGGATTTCATCCCCCGTGAGGGCCATCTTCAGCTGGCGGAAGGACTCCTCTTCCAACCTCTCCCATCTGAAGGGCGGCTTCTGGTTCTTGGCCTTCCGGGACTGGCCTATCAGGAGGTCCTGCATAGGAGCTGCCTTTTTGGTGAAACCGGGGATGAACCTGCGGTAGTAGCCTACCAACCCGAGGAACTGCCGCACTTCCTTTACACTGGAGGGACTTGGCCATTCCTTAATTGCGGTGATCTTATCAGGGTCGGGAGCCACTCCGTCAGCGCTCACCACGTGTCCCAGGTACTGCACCTTTGGTTTCAGGAGGTGACACTTGGAGGGTTTCACCTTTAGGCCGTAGCTTGCCAGAGCTTCGAACACTTCCGCCAGGTGTTTCAGGTGGTCCTCATAAGTCTTAGAATATACGATAACATCGTCCAGGTACAACAGGACCGTCTCGAAGTTTCTATGGCCCAGACAGCACTCCATTAATCGTTGGAAGGTTCCTGGTGCGTTGCAGAGTCCGAACGGCATGCAGGTAAACTCGCTAAGTCCCATCGGGGTGGTGAATGCGGTCTTCTCCCGGTCCGCCTCTGCTACAGGAACCTGCCAGTACCCACTAGTGAGATCCAAGGTAGAGAAGAAGTTAGCAGATCTTAAAGCAGCCAAAGACTCCTCTATCCTTGGTAAGGGGTACGCATCCTTGTGTGTGATACGGTTGATTTTCCGGTAATCTACACACATCCTCATGGTGTTGTCTTTCTTTTTGACTAAGACTAGTGGAGCTGCCCAGGGGCTACAGCTATCCGTGATCACCCCAGCCTCCTTCATGTCTCTAAGCATCCCCTTGGCGTGTTGGTAGTGTGCAGGGGGTACGGGTCGATACCTCTCTTTTATGGGAGGATGGTCTCCCGTGGGGATGTGGTGTTCTACCCCCTTGACTCGCCCGAAGTCTAACGGGTGTTTACTAAACACTCTCTCGTACTCTTGAACCACCCGATAGACTCCCTGTTTCTGATGTGAGGGAGTGGAGTCAGTACCCAAATGTAGTTGCTGACACCAGTCCTCCATTATTTTCTTAGAGCCGTTACCTTCCTCCGGGTGAGATGGAGGCAAGGGTTCCACAGATTGTATAGCATTTTGGTTAATGGTATATAATTTGGCTAGCGTGGCATACCGGGGCAGGTACACTTCCCTCTTCCCGATATTGATTATGCGAACGGGCACCCTCCCATGGCGTACATTAACCACCCCCCGTGCTGTCAAGATGGTGGGCCTACTGTCTGAGTAAACTGGTTCTACCATTGCCTGGTAATCTCTACCTCTCAGACCAATAGCTGCCCGGCACCAAATCATCATTTCACTTTTTGGGGGCATGGCAATATGGAAAGGGTCACACATTCTCACGCTACCAATCTCACCGCCGGAGAGTTCCACCTGTAGCCGTCTCATCAGTGCCCGGATCTCTTTTTGGAGCACTCGCTGCTCGCCGGAGCTGGCGTTCTTGGCAACCTGCTGTAAAAGGAAAATCACCTCTGCAAGACAATTTTCAATTACATTAGTTCCTAGAGTTATCTTTGGGTGACTCTCGTGTTTGTCAATGTCTACAATGATCAGTCCCTGTGCTGCCAGTTCAACTCTACCAATTTTAATGGTCACCTCTTTAAATCCGATCTGTGGCACGGGCTGACCATTGCTGGCGATGATACTCAAGTCGTCGTCAGGGTAGCGGGTAATATCCGAGTCATTCCAGTACTGCTTGAAGAGCACGTACGGGATGGTGGTGACCTGTGACCCGGTGTCCAGTAGGGCACTCATAGGAATGCCATCCAGTACCACAGGCAAGACTGGACGTCCTCCCACATATTTGTCGCGCCAGTTTGATGGGCCTGATGATCTTTTTCCTAGGGGTTGGCCCTGTACCCTAGGTTGTGCCAGTTTAAAGGACAGTACCTTGCCATATGTCCGGGTTGATTACAGCGGCGGCAGATGGGTCGTCCGTCCTCGTTGTATCGGTCGCTGGGTCTTCCTCTGGCCGGTGGGGTCCTCCTTGGTCGACGCCACGGGATGTCCTCCGGTCCGGATGCCAGCTGGATCTTCCCTGGAGTGGAAACCTGTAAAGACTGCACAGTTCGGGTTAGCGCAGCAACGCTTTTAGCTAGCTCTTGGACCTGATGGTGCAGGTCTGGAGCCGAGTCATTGTTCAAAGCCTGCGCATCAGCTCCCACAGGCCCTGCCGACAAGGGCGCCGCCTCCTGGTGGTAGGTGGTAGTGGGGCGTCTGTGGGTCACAACGCCACCTGGTGCCGGTTCTCGGAGCACCCGGATGGCTCTGTCCTTGAACTGTGCAAATCCCAGATGAGGGTCCTGTAAGGCCATTGCCCGCAACTGGGTTCGGTGGGCATTGCAATATAAACCCTCTATAAATTGTTCAGTTAACAGTCTGTCCTCGTCTCCCACGCCGTCAGGGTCGGTCTGCTTAATGGCTCTCAGGGCCTCTTGTAGGTTCAGGGCATAGTCCCTTATACTCTCATGTGCCCGCTGTTTGCACCCGTAGAATCTAAGCTTGATCTCGGCTGAGGTGCGGGTATCAAAGGTGTCCCTCAGCCGGGTTAGTATCCCTGCGACAGTCCTCCCCCCAGGTGGCCAGGACTTTACCTCCCTTTGGGCTGCCCCGGTTAATTGGGCCACCAGGATGCTTACTTTTTGCTCTTCTGTGAGGGGGTACACCTGGAAGAGGCTATCCAGTTTTTCTCTAAAGTCCTGCAGGGTATGTGACTCCCCTGAGTACTGGGGTAGCCAGGCTGCCCCCGGGATATAGGGCATGGTGAAAGGCATGACCGCAACAGCGGTGGCGCTGGCGGGGGTTGGAGCGGTGAAGCTCTCCTCCGTATCCGACATCCTTCTCCCCCCTAGTGGACCGTGGCCTACCTTGCGATGATCCTCTTCCGTAGGCCGCGGCTCCGCAGTGGATCGTCAGGGTTGAGGACCTTCCGTCGCACTCCTGTGACGTCGGCGTCTGCTGGGCTCCTTCCAGGACCTTACGCAACGTCCGGACGTGAGGCGGGGCTTCAGTTCTCGCGCGTTTTCGGAGTCCACGCCCCTCTTCTTCCCGCGCGGCGTCCTCAAGATGGCGTCCAATGGCGGGAAAACTCCACGGATGGCGGGAAGAAGGCCGAAGATGGCGCCGGAAGGCGGGAAAACTCCACCGATGGCGGGAAGAAAGCGGAAGATGGCGCCGGATGGCGGGAATCTTCACCACGGGTAAGTTTTCACAGTCTTTTTCAGGCACGCAGTACCCGGTGGTTGCGGGCACGAAATCCTGCCGACTACGCCAAAAGTTGACGCGCCCCTGGGCCTGTGTCGCGCTGCGTTGCGCACGCGGGAGCTTACCCGGAGCCGGATCTGTTGAGGGTTGTAGTCTCGTGGCGGTGATCCGGTCCGTGCCCAGGGAGTCAGACTAAGTGGCGCTGTTTTAGCGGTAGATGTTGGACGACTACGCCACCCGTTGAGTGCAGCCAGGGAGCTGCTGCTGCAGGGCAGACCGCTGAGGCCGGTGGTAGGATTGTGCAGCGTGATAGTATAACCCCCAATGGGAGGGGTATGGCCTCAGGGCAGCCGACGTGGATGATGGGGGTAGCAGGAACCACTCGGAGACGGTACTGTGTAGTTCAGGGTCTTTACTGGTGACAAAGATAGACCCTCCCGGAGTACTGGCTAGCGATTGGGGCCTGGTCAGTCCTTGAGCAGATGGGATCTCCCCTGGCCAGGCGGAGTTGTAGGCCTCCCAAACTAACGATACTCTTCTGGCTACCTTGCTAGAGGCGGGTATAAGTAGCCCACGTCCCTGAGTGTACCGTGTGGTGCTCACCCGTATGGCCGGTGACTCGGGGCCTTCGGGTTTCTGGGCCAGAGGACCTGCAATCCCCTGCCGGTCGGTTTCTGCTGCTGGGTAAGATTAGTCCCCACAGCCTCGGACTCCGGGTCCGGTGATAACTTCTCAGTCAGGGCGAGCTCTGCAGCTGCCAGCCCCTGACTCCTTGTAACACTGCTCCCACAGAGCTCCTGTTGTTTCTTCCTATATTTGCTTCTTTTCTCTGCTTCTTCTCTACTCACTCACCCTGCCTCAGCCCTAGGTTTATATAGGGGAAGTCCTTCCCCTCCCAGGACTGGGCAGGAGGTGTGGCATGCATAGGATCCCTGACCAAGAGACCTCCCACCTGCTCTCAGACATAACATTGCTGTTACTGTGGAAAACCAGACCCCTGGGGTGCCACAGAAGAGTTACGGGAGCACAGAAAAGAGAATCATAATGTATATGCTATAGCATCAGAGTCCGTAACAATATACCTGGTCCCATCAAACAGAGAGAAAGTCAGCACCAACCCACAGAAGCACATGTGAGAGTGGAAATGTTTTTATAGTCGCCTTGTTTGTCTACTGGTGTTAATAAAAATGTATATTTATTGATTAATCAGGTGTGCACATTGTATGTATCGGCCTTTCTTCCCCTCTTCTCCAGACTGATGTATATTTCTGAAAAAATGTTGCGTCTTTTTAAAAAGACACAGTTGAGGAATCAGCCGCAAAATCTGGAAAGCAAACAACCACACTCACATTGAAGAACATAAAAAATCACAACAAAAACACAAGCGAACACATATAAAATGGACAACTTAAATATATATAGAAATACATATATATAAGAAGGCACAAATTAAAAGAATGATTTATCACAAATTAAACATGGGCTAAAAATACTAAAAACTAGTTTAAAAAAATACAAATACAATAATGAAACGGGCCATTGGAAATATGAGTGACACAAAAGGTAAAAAGTGCTTATACTACACTGCTCAAAAAAATAAAGGGAACACTCAAATAACACATCCTAGATCTGAATGAATGAAATATTCTCATTGAATACTTTGTTCTGTACAAAGTTGAATGTGCTGACAACAAAATCACACAAAAATCATCAATGGAAATCACATTTATTAACCAATGGAGGCCTGGATTTGAAGTCACCCCCAAAATTAAAGTGGAAAAACACACTACAGGCTGATCCAACTTTGATGTAATGTTCTTAAAACAAGTCAAAATGAGGCTCAGTATTGTGTGTGGCCTCCACGTGCCTGTATGACCTCCCTACAACACCTGGGCATGCTCCTGATGAGGTTGCGGATGGTCTCCTGTGGGATCTCCTCCCAGACCTGGACTAAAACATCCGCCAACTCCTGGACAGTCTATGGTGCAACGTGACGTTGGTGGATGGAGCGAGACATGATGTCCCAGATGTGCTCAATCGGATTCAGGTCTGGGGAACGGGCAGGCCAGTCCATAGCTTCAATGCCTTCATCTTGCATGAACTGCTGACACACTCCAGCCACATAAGGTCTGGCATTGTCCTGCATTAGGAGGAACCCAGGGCCAACCGCACCAGCATATGGTCTCACAAGGGGTCTGAGGATCTCATCACGGTACCTAATAGCAGTCAGGCTACCTCTGGTGAGCACATGGAGGGCTGTGCGGCCCTCCAAAGAAATGCCACCCCAGACCATTACTGACCCACTGCCAAGCCGGTCATGCTGAAGGATGTTGCAGGCAGCAGATCGCTCTCCACGGCCTCTCCAGACTCTGTCACGTCTGTCACATGTGCTCAGTGTGAACCTGCTTTCATCTGTGAAGAGCACAGGGCCCCAGTGGCGACTTTGCCAATTCTGGTGTTCTGTGGCAAATGCAAAGCGTCCTGCACGGTGTTGGGCTGTGAGCACAACCTCCATCTGTGGACGTCAGGCCCTCATACCACCCTCATGGAGTCGGTTTCTAACCATTTGTGCAAACACATGCACATGTGTGGCCTGCTGGAGGTCATTTTGCAGGGCTCTAGCAGTGCTCCTCCTGTTCCTCCTTGCATAAAGGAGGAGGTAGCGGTACTGCTGCTGGGTTGTTGCCCTTCTATGGCCCCCTCCACGTCTCCTGGTGTACTGGCCTGTCTCCTGGTAGCGCCTCCAGCCTCTGGACACTACGCTGACAGACACAGCAAACCTTCTTTCCACAGCTCGCATTGATGTGCCATCCTGGATGAGCTGCACTACCTGAGCAACTTCTGAGGGTTGTAGAGTATGTCTCATGCTACCACGAGTGTGAAAGCACAACCAACATTCAAAAGTGACTAAAACATCAGCCAGAAAACATTGGTACTGAGATGTGGTCTGTGGTCCCCACCTGCCGAACCACTCCTTTATTGAGGGTGTCTTGATAATTGCCAATAATTTCCATCTATTGTCTATTCCATTTGCACAACAGCATGTGAAATTGATTGTCAATCAGTGTTGCTTCCTAAGTGGACAGATTGATTTCACAGAAGTTTGATTTCTGTTAAGTGTTCCCTCTAATTTTTTGAGCAGTGTATATGTTCCAGCCATCAATATAATAAATTCAAGAATGGCTACATTCAGACATATCCTAGTGCTGTCCGTTTTTTTTCTCAGACATAACTGACCTATAGAGTTTAATTGAGCCATTCACACATCAGTTTTAAAAATGGGTCCATGACAACTACTTATCTGCTTCAGTGAAAAAAATGGAACATTTCTCAGACAACCATTAATAACCTCACCAATGACATGCCAAGGTGTGTAAGTGGCTGAATTTCTGTACATGGCGGTAATACCCGATCATTAATAAATGAACATGTTTTGAAAATTTTGTTTCCATTCTTCCATCATTTGCACACTATTAGCATGTCTATCGATCCCATCATTTTCATAATTCCACAACTTTCATTTTGTTTGTCTTGCAATTTCATTTTTAAGAAGTGTATTACAATGAATTGTCTAAACACATATACACCAAACATATGCCTAAGGAAAGCAAGAATTAATTACAGTATTTCGATACCTCTTTCACTACCATCCACGCCAATGAATATGTTACTGACTCAACAGGAGATTGCACATTTTTATGACTTACTCAACACTAAGTTACAGGAATTCTGCCAAGCTCCCCTGATCAGTTCCTTTGATTATTATAGGTATAGTATAGATAGTATAGTTGTGATATACCTCATACCTAACATCATATTTAGGTATGAGGTATCTCACAGATTTTTTTCTCGCATAATTTTCCTTTTATATTTAGACTGTAAATATGTCATATTTTGCTGTGACTTACCAACATATGACTGGTATGTTATGGCGATTATGCGGGCACAAGAGCTGTGCCTGCATGATTGCCGCCGGGGGCTCGGCTTAAGTGATAGCCGAGCTCCAGCTGTTACCCTCTAAATGCTATTGATCGCAGCATTTAGAAGGTTAGGAGAGAGAGGGGGTTTCCTCTCCCACCCGATAGGCACCCCCACGACGTGATTGCAGGGGACCAACGATTGCCATGACAGCACGAAGTCAAATAATGACCTCCTGGTCTGCCAGCTACAGTGGTCTATTAGACCATGCCAGTAACATGGTCTAAAAGGCATTTTGTCAGTGTAAGGGAAGAGTCAGGCAGTCGTAGAACTCGGACGAGGATTCCAACACAATGCTTGAACTGGCCACCGGCTCTCCTCGCCTGAGCATGACAGCATGTATTTCTATGCAGCTGCATTGCATTGTGATCCTTGTCCAAGTTATACTCTTCCCTAACACTGACAGGTGTAATGTGTTGCAATGCATTATACCAGTGATCAGACTAATAAAAGTTAAAGTCCCATAGAGCGACTGAGTAACAATATATTTAAAAAATCACAAAATATAGAATAAAAAAAAAGACAAAAACATTATACCCATAAGTACGTATATTTATGTAAAAATAAACCAAAAAAGTACACATTTGTTATTGCCGTGTCCAGAATGACCCAATGTATAAAATTGTCACGCTTTTTAACCCCTACAGTGAACACAGTAAATAAAAAAGTGCTAAAAAGACTATGCTTTTTCACGATGCCGCCGAAAAAAAAGTGGAATAAAACGCAATCAAAAAGATGAATGTAACGCAGCCTCTACCCCCTGATGATGACTTGTCTGAGTATCCCAGCATGCACTTACAGTACAGACCAAAAGTTTGGACACACCTTCTCATTTAAAGATTTTTCTGTATTTTCATGACTATGAAAATTGTACATTCACACTGATGGCATCAAAACTATGAATTAACACATATGGAATTATATACTTAACAAAAAAGTGTGAAACAACTGAAAATATGCCTTATATTCTAGGTTCTTCAAAGTAGCCACCTTTTGCTTTGATGACTGCTTTGCACACTGTTGGCCTTCTCTTGATGAGCTTCAAGAGGTAGTCACCGGAAATGGTTTTCACTTCACAGGTGTGCCCTGTCAGGTTTAATAAGTGGGATTTCTTGCCTTATAAATGGGGTTGGGACCATCAGTTGTGTTGTGCAGAAGTCTGGTGGATACACAGCTGATAGTCCTACTGAATAGACTGTTAGAATTTGTATTATGGCAAGAAAAAAGCAGCTAAGTAAAGAAAAACGAGTGGCCATCATTACTTTAAGAAATGAAGGTCAGTCAGTGCGAAAAATTGGGAAAACTTTGAAAGTGTCCCCAAATGCAGTTGCAAAAACCACAAGCGCTACAAAGAAACTGGCTCACATGAGGACCACCCCAGGAAAGGAAGACCAAGAGTCACCTCTGCTTCTGAAGATAAGTTTATCTGAGTCACCAGCATCAGAAATCGCAGGTTAACAGCAGCTCAGATTAGAGACCAGGTCAATGAGACACAGAGTTCTAGCAGCAGACACATCTCTTCAACAACTGTTAAGAGGAGACTTTGTGCAGCCGGCCTTCATGGTAAAATAGCTGCTAGGAAACCACTGCTAAGGACAGGCAACAAGCAGAAGAGACTTGTTTGGGCTAAAGAACTCAAGGAATGGACATTAGACCAGTGGAAATCTGTGCTTTGGTTGGTCTGATGAGTCCAAATTTGAGATCTTTGGTTCCAACCACCGTGTCTTTGTACGACACAGAAAAGGTGAACGGATGGACTCTACATGCCTGGTTCCCACCGTGAAGCATGGAGGAGGAGGCGTGATGGTGTGGGGGTGCTTTGCTGGTGACACTGTTGGGGATTTATCCAAAATTGAAGGCATACTGAACCAGCATGGCTACCACAGCATCTTGCAGCGGCATGCTATTCCATCCGGTTTGCATTTAGTTGAACCATCATTTATTTTTCAACAGGACAATGACCCCAAACACACCTCCAGGCTGTGTAAGGGCTATTTGACCAAGAAGGAGAGTGATGGGGTGCTACGCCAGATGACCTGGCCTCCACAGTCACCAGACCTGAACCCAATCGAGATGGTTTGGGGTGAGCTGGACCGCAGAGTGAAGGCAAAAGGGCCAACAAGTGCTAAGCATCTCTGGGAACTCCTTCAAGATTGTTGGAAGACCATTTCCGGTGACTACCTCTTGAAGCTCATCAAGAGAATGCCAAGAGTGTGCAAAGCAGTCATCAATGCAAAAGGTGGCTACTTTGAAGAACCTAGAATATAAGACATATTTTCAGTTGTTTCACACTTTTTTGTTAAGTATATAATTCCACATGTGTTAATTCATAGTTTTGATGCCTTCAGTGTGAGTGTACAATTTTCATAGTCATGAAAATACAGAAAAATCTTTAAATGAGAAGGTGTGTCCAAACTTTTGGTCTGTACTGTACATTTTTAAACAAAGCATCATCATCACACATGAAGTAGTAAAAAAAATAAAGCAATTAGAGTAATGCGGGAACGATCTGGATAGAGATTTAGGATTGAAATTAATTTTAACTAGAGATGAGCGTTGTTCTACTCGAACTGTTCGCCAATCTCAAATTCGAGCTGTTTTGGGCGGTGTTCGAGCCGTTCGGCAAACACGAACAATTTGAGAAAAATTCGGCTGTTCGAGGTTATGTTCGATAACTGTTCGTGCACCAAAATCATAACTGGATTTTTTCTCAGTAATGATGAAAATTAATGTTAATACGCAGTTTGAGTGTACAGCGGGGTGGGGGGAGGGGCAGGGGATGGATCTCTGCAGGAACAATGAAGATCTCCATTTTTTTTTTCTCTTTCCCGCATTTACAGTGGGGAGGTGCAATCTGTCAGCCTATCAGCAGCGCACACACGGAGCGAAGTGCTTTTTTTCACACAAGCAAGGGCATGTGTGATTGGCAGTGTATGTCACATGTCCTTGCCCTATAAGACCAAGCCATTTTCCCCATCGCCACCATTTTCTCACTGCTGCAGCTGCGTGTTAGACGGCACCGCTGTTGCTGTGTGCGCTATACCTTGTTAATTTCAAGCCAATTTTCGCACAAATCTACAGATAGCTTGGGAGTAGGGAATAGTTGTGATTGCAGTCCTTTTAAGGACTAGGTTACAGCATTTCCTATGACTTTTATCAGGCAGGTCTGTGCTCTTAAATAGATAGGTTGTGGGAGTAAAGACTAATTGTAATTGGAGTCCTTTTCAGGACTAGGTTACATCAGTTCCTATCAGTTTTTGCCAGGCAGGTCTGTGCCAGTGCTGTGCAAGTTTTTTTCACAGCATTTGGCTGAATCTAGCAAAGCTAATCCTTTTTGGCCTATTGCAGAGTGTGTTAGTCAGTGGAGTAGCCTATCTGTGTTGCAAGATATACCACCTGTGTATAGAATACCAATTTTTTTACTGCACCTAGTGAAGTAAAATCTTTTGGGCATAGCATCATTCTATTAGTCCATCTATACTGACCTCCATCAGGTTGCAAATTGAAAATAATTTTTTTCTGCATCTAGCTCTGAAAAAATATTGGGCTTCTAGCTGTGTGTGGGACTTGTTGTATTAGTCCATCTATACTGACCTCCATCAGGTTGCAAACTGAATATATTTTTTTCTGCATCTACCTCTGAAAAAATATTGGGCTTCTAGCTGTTTGTGGGACTTGTTCTATTAATCCATCTATACAGACCTCCATCAGGTTGCAAACTGAATATATTTTTTTCTGCATCTACCTCTGAAAAAATATTGGGCTTCTAGCTGTGTGTGGGACTTGTTGTATTAGTCCATCTATACTGACCTCCATCAGGTTGCAAATTAAAAATAATTTTTATCTGCATCTACAGTACCTCTGAAAAAATATTTGGGCTTCTAGCTGTGTGTGGGACTTGTTCTATTAGTCCATCTATACTGACCTCCATCAGGTTGCAAATTGAATATATTTTTATCTGCATCTAGCTCTGAAAAAATATTTGGCCTTCTAGCAGTGTGTGGGACTTTCTCTATTAGTCCATCTATACTGACCTCCATCAGGTTGCAAATTAAAAATAATTTTTATCTGCATCTACCTCTGAAAAAATATTTGGGCTTCTAGCTGTGTGTGGGACTTGTTCTATTAATCCATCTATACAGACCTCCATCAGGTTGCAAACTGAATATATTTTTTTCTGCATCTACCTCTGAAAAAGTATTGGGCTTCTAGCTGTGTGTGGGACTTGTTGTATTAGTCCATCTATACTGACCTCCATCAGGTTGCAAACTGAATATATTTTTTTCTGCATCTACCGCTGAAAAAATATTGGGCTTCTAGCTGTGTGTGGGACTTGTTCTATTAATCCATCTATACAGACCTCCATCAGGTTACAAACTGAATATATTTTTTTCTGCATCTACCTCTGAAAAAATATTGGGCTTCTAGCTGTGTGTGGGACTTGTTGTATTAGTCCATCTATACTGATCTCCATCAGGTTGCAAATTAAAAATAATTTTTATCTGCATCTACAGTACCTCTGAAAAAATATTTGGGCTTCTAGCTGTGTGTGGGACTTGTTCTATTAGTCCATCTATACTGACCTCCATCAGGTTGCAAATTGAATATAATTTTTATCTGCATCTAGCTCTGAAAAAATATTTGGCCTTCTAGCAGTGTGTGGGACTTTCTCTATTAGTCCATCTATACTGACCTCCATCAGGTTGCAAATTAAAAATAATTTTTATCTGCATCTACCTCTGAAAAAATATTTGGGCTTCTAGCTGTGTGTGGGACTTGTTCTATTAGTCCATCTATACTGACCTCCATCAGGTTGCAATTGAATATAACTTTTATCTGCATCTACCTCTGAAAAAATATTTGGGCTTCTAGCTGTGTGTGGGACTTGTTCTATTAGTCCATCTATACTGACCTCCATCAGGTTGCAAATTGAATATAATTTTTATCTGCATCTAGCTCTGAAAAAATATTTGGCCTTCTAGCAGTGTGTGGGACTTTCTCTATTAGTCCATCTATACTGACCTCCATCAGGTTGCAAATTGAATATAATTTTTATCTGCATCTAGCTCTGAAAAAATATTTGGCCTTCTAGCAGTGTGTGGGACTTTCTCTATTAGTCCATCTATACTGACCTCCATCAGGTTGCAAATTAAAAATAATTTTTATCTGCATCTACCTCTGAAAAAATATTTGGGCTTCTAGCAGTGTGTGGGACTCATTGTATTAGGCCATCTATACCAAGCTTCACCAGCTTTGAAATTAATAATAATTTTTAGCTGCATCTAGCCCTGAAAATAATTTTTCCCAATATTGGTAGCAATAGAAATATGGGGCGCGCGCCTGGCTAACAAAAATATACGCTTCATAACACAAAACACCAGCCTAGCGCACTGCATTAATAAGATGGCATCATCGTCTCTCCCAGTGCTAGGCCTACTACGCAGGCTAGTATTCCTGTGCCTAAAACACAATGTATGGCTCCGCGCTAGCCACTATGCTGAGGGGTATAAAGCTGCTGCTAACGCTTTATAACAATTTAATTGGCAGATTTTCACAGAGCTCTTCCACAATGCCCACCCATCGGGCAACAGTTGCCCACCCTCCCTATGGGATCTAGTGGCGAATAGTTGATGCCATTAATCAGAGCGTCAGTTGCCCCGTCAACGTGGCAAGCATACGGTAAGGCATGGGAAGAGTGGACACGACTAGTAGCAGGCAGACGGGTTGACCAATGTGAACAAGCCAGATCACAAGTCACCATAGAATTTCTCCACCAGCTAATGATGAGGGGCATATCAGGGGCGTCAGCGCAGCGATGTCTGACCGGAGTAGCATTTCACTTCCAACTACTGAATTGGGGAGATGTGACAAAGATTCATCATCAGACAATCCATAAAAGGGTGGAAAAGGGGTCAGCCAAGTCAGGAATGTAGACGTCCCATCCCGTGTCACTAAAACTGATTTCTCACATCTTATCCCTAACACCATTAACATGACACTCACAATTTGAAGCAACACTAATGTCTACTGCATTTGTGATCGCCTTCTTCGGGGCGCTATGTATAAGCGAATTAGTCCCTCAATCCAAAATTACCACCAGTGGACGCTTATTACACCAGGAAGTAGTCATAGCCAATAATGCAATACGTGTACGCATACACCAATCGAAAACGGTTCCAGCGGGCAGGGGTACTTGGGTACTTCTACAACCCACAAACGGTACACTGAGTCGGGTAACAATAGTAAAAACATATCTAACCATCAGATCACAAAGTAATTTCTTCGTATCACACATTGATGGAACGCCATTATCAAGATACCTGTTCCAAGCTATATTTAATAAATGCATAACATCGGCAGGGAACTACCCCAAAGATTACGGGACACACTCATTCCGCATAGGTGCGGCCACGGAAGCAGCAAGAGCAGGACTGTCAGAAACGGAAGTTCAGAGGATAGGGAGATGGCGATCCACGTGTTTGGCGAGATACATAAGACCGGACTTGTTATCCTAACGTGGTTTGTTTCTTTTACAGGTGACGCTAAGCCAACAGTGTGAGTGATAGGCCACTCGTATATATATTGGGCACAAAAAAGGGCGAAAGTCCGCCCAGGCGGGAGGAAATTAGAGTTTCATAACACTTATTTCAACTGGAGAGATATTAGAGGCCTGCTATGGCCACAGGTACTAATGGAGGTAATCAAGGTAGGGAGAGAGGCAAGAGGTCCGGTCATCTTAGTTATACAGGCCGGGGGAAACAACCTAGGTCATCACAAGAGCGCATAACTAATGTCAATAATGAAACTAGACACTGAGCGCTTCAGAGAATTTTTCACAAAATTAGCTATAGTATGGTCAGAGATTGTGCCGATAGCGGTATGGCAAGGTGCGCGAGACATCACGGCCATCGAATGGACAAGGCGGGTAATAAATATTCGGATGGCAAAATTTAGAAGAGACAGAGGCGGTGTAGTGATACGACACCGACAACTGGAAGGAGATAAAGCAGGCCTCATACGGCCCGACGGTGTTCACTTAATAGATATTGGACTGGACATATTCCTGTCGGGACTCCAGGACGGAGTGGAACAAGCGTTAAGAGTGATGGGTGGGGGTCAGAGTCCTGCATACGAGTACGCTGGATCCTCCGTGGCCTGGAAATAGAAAGGACATGTTGGAGAGTTACACTTGTTGGCCAACTTGCCGGAGTGGGGACCCAGGGCATGCTGCAACAAGCTGAATTATTTTAGAAATAAAATGCCTTTCTAATGGAATGAGTATAAAGAGTTAATAAAGCGGTGACCGATCCTCACCCATCCAGTTGTAAGAGTTACATTATTGGGTTGTCCATGAAAGGGGGGCGGTAGGGGGGCTGAGCATCTGGGTTTGGTTGGGGGTCCCCACAGTCTGCCTAGGCTAGATTAATTTAAAAATTCTTATTAGATACACAGGCGGTGCAGCTTGCTTCGCAGCTGGGCTACTACGCCCAAAGTATTGCCTAGGCTAGATGCAGTTAAAAATTCTACGCTGACTAGCAGACACTGAAGATTTGGAGCAGACCTCTGAGTAAACAGCTCTTCAGACTCAACCATCTGTGTTACCCCAAGCCATAGTGTATGTAGTTTCTTACAGTTAAAAGGGGGGGGTGCGACCCAACCCACCTGGAATTGACGATGCCAACGTCACGTAAGACACAGCAAGGGGACTCCCAAAATTGTGGCACAGACACCACTTAACCCTAGAACGCATACCTGTGGCCTTGCAGGCCCGCCCAGTTAATTGTTTTCTATTTTCTGCAAGATTGCTTTAGTTAGAATTTTGAAACTCTAGGTATTCTTCATGTATATAGTTGTTTGTCATTTGAGTTTGAGTTATTCCATGTTATTTGCACACGGGCCTAAAGGGCCCCAGGTATGTGAAAGTGTAGATTTTTATGGTCATGCGTTCTAGGATTAAGTGGCATCAATTGCCCCACTGTTGCTTAAAACGGTTGGTGAGGTGATTTTACCAAATCCCCAAGCTTTTAGTCTCCCAAGGATGACACAGGGGTAGAAATGTCCTTGCGAATCCATGATTTGATCATCTTTATGAACGTGAGTCTGTCTACATTCTCAGTGGACAGCCGCGTGTGCTTATCTGTCAGCACACCACCAGCAGCGCTGAACACACGTTCAGAGAGAACGCTGGCTGCATGGCATGACAAGATCTCCAAGGCGTGAGTGGCGAGCTCCGGCAAATTTTCAAGATTGGAATACCAAAATGAGCAAGGGTCCAGTGACACAGTCATGGCTTCGATGTTCACTTGGAGATTCTCCTGTACCATCCTCTCTAGGCATTGACTATGTGTCAGACTTCTTGTCTCCTGTGGCCTTGCAAAGGATGGTCTAAAAAAGTGGTGAAACGATTCCACAAAATTGCTGTTACCAGCAGATACTGTGTTACTGTTACTGTTTGAGTGATGAAGACTCGACAGTCCCACCGTTGGCAAGTTAGAACTGTGAGATTCACTACGTGCACCACTGGTGTTTTGTGGAAAAGCACATGTAAGATTCTGCAACAGATACTCCTGCATTCGTCAATACCTTTTTATGGCAGGAATTATTTCGGCAAATATACTTTTGTACCGGGGATCTAAGAGTGTGGCAACCCAGTAGTCGGGATTACTTCGAATTCTGACAATCCGGGGGTCATGTTGCAGGTAGTGCAGCAAGAAGGCACTCATGTGTCTTGCGCATCCAGAAGGACCAAGTCCTTGTTGTGTTGGTAGCGAGGTAAGAATCATGCTTCCTTCCTCTGCCCTCTCCCTCCAACCTCGCACAACAGAAATGTGATCAAGGTCTCCCTCAACTGATGAGTCTTCCATGCCCATTGCCAGTTCGTCCTCCACTTCTTCCTAGGCTCCTGCACCTTCCTCAACAGTTTGGCTGCTACCATGCGCCCTGGTTAATCCCTCTCCCCCACCCTCACATGCCTGCCGCCTTGGTGCTGCCAACCGTCTGGACCTTGGAGATGTTATCCCTTCCGCATACGACTCCTCCTCTACTTCCTCCACCTCCTCTTGTCCCACCACCTGACTCCGAATTCTGTTTAACATGTGCTACAGCATGTAAATCACCGTAATAGTCATGCTGATAATGGCATCGTCAGCACTAAACATCTTCGTCGCCATTTCAAGACTGTGCAGAAGGGTGCATAGGTCCCTGATCTGAGACCACTCCTCCAGCGTGATTTGCCCCACCTCTGGATCTCGTTGGCCCAGGCTATACGTCAGAGCGTATTGCACCAGGGCTTGTCGGTGCTGCCACAGTCGCTGCAACATGTGCAGAGTTGAATTCCACTGTGTCGGCACATCGCATTTCAGCCGGTGAACTGGCAGGCCCAACGACTTCTGTAGAGATGTAAGTCGTTGAACTGCGGGATGCGAACGGCGGAAGTGAGCACACAGCGACCGTGCACTCTGCAGAAGGCCATCTAGTCCGGGATAGTGGGCTAAAAATTGCTGGACAACCAGGTTCAACACGTGAGCCATACAAGGCACGTGTGTGACATTGCCCCGGCGAAGTGCCGCACCCAGGTTTGCAGCATTGTCGCACATGGCCTTCCCTGGTTGCAGGTCCAGTGGAGACAACCTTTCATGAAACTGGGTCTCCAGAGCTGACCAAAACTCCTCAGATGTGTGACTCACATTTCCCAGACATTTCAAAGTAAACACTGATGCGTTGAGCCCTGCTGCCAGCATAGTAAGGAGGTGTGCAGGATTCCTTCTGCGCAGTTAGAAAGCAGGTGGCATTACCAGACAGGCTTTGGGTGCAGGTGGAGGACCGAGAGGAGGTTGAGGAGGCAGAAGCAGTGGAGGAAGTTCGAGATAAAGAGGATTAACACACAACTCATGGGGACGGTAAGACTTGGACAGCAGCCCCTTGTCCTGCTGTCACCATAGTTACCCAGTGCCCAGTCAGCGACATGTAACGCCCCTGTCCATGCCTTCTCGTCCAAGTGTCTGTGGTGAAGTGCACCCTGTCACACACAGAGTTTCTCAAAGAAGCGGTGATGTTGTGTGCGACATGCTAGTGGAGCGCAGGCACACCTTTCTTTGAGAAGTAGTGCCGACTGGGCATCTGGTACTGGGGCACTGTGACGGACATAAGGTCTTGAAAATCCTCTGTGTCCTCCAGGTGGAAAGGCAGCATTTCTGTAGCCAACAGCTTGCAGATGGTGAAATTCAACCTCTTAGCTTTCTCATGGCTAGGAGGAAATGGTCTTTTACTTTTCCACATCTGAGGGACCGAGGGCTGGCTGTTGTGCTTAGACGGTGTTGAGTAGGGTGTCCCCGGCAACTGCCGGTCTGTGAGGAAGATGCAGGCGGACATGTTAGGTTGCCTTGATCCAAAGGTGGTGCTCTCGATGTCGGAGAGCGCTCAACACTAGCAGGTGTTTCCACTTCCCAATGAACTGACGACCTGCCAATCACACTGGCTGTTGCGGGTAAAGAGGTGGCGGGTCTGCGTCCAAAAACATGTGTGACTGCTGTCCCCCCAGTCACAGAGGATGAAGAGGCTGCGGATGCACAAGATGGGGCAGACGGTGGTTGGCCCAGCCGGCTAGGCCGCATTGTAGCACAGTGAGCTTCCCACTGCAACTTATGCTTCATATCCATGTGACGGTAAATGCATGAAGTACTCAAACTATGTATTTTTTGGCCTCTACTTAGCTTTTGCTGACAAATATTACAGATAACACGAGTTGGGTCATCCTTATCGATCTGAATAAATGCCCAGGCTATGCAAGGCTTAGAGCCCATGTGACCTGAAGAGCCACTACGACTTGTGGTCAGAGGCAGAGTTGTGGTTGAGGATGCAGTTGTTGACGTGCTTCCAGTACTCCGTCTCTGTTCAGGAAGGCGCAACCTAACCTCATCGTCAATAGCATCTGTGATGCCCCGCTGCGCTTGGTATCACAGATCCTACAAGAGTGCATTGATGGAATCCTCCACAAGAGGCCCCCATAAACATTCACACATCTCCACCTTCCACCTCAGACCAGCAGAGGGAGCCCGTTAGGGATATAAATAGGGAAGGTGGAGCTAGGCAGTTCAGTTCCTCTGAAGAGTTCCTGCAGTAGAGAAGCCTAAGAGAGGTCAGTCTGCAGTGGAGCTCAGTCTAGTCTAGAGAACGCAGTTAATAGTTCAGCAGTGGAGCACGAGGCTCCTGCTTGCTAGATTCAGGGAGCCCAGATAGAGCTTAAGGTGTGCCGGTGCCGTAAGATCAGTGAAGCGCGGCAAGCTGCCGTTAGTGTGTATAGCCTAGTGAGGGCCCGAGTAGGCCGAAGGCGAGTGGCGAGTTAGTACATAAGGGGCAGAGGAGCTTAACCAGCTCACCCCGAAGCATTTACCGGACACAGGATCCGAGCTTACCGGTATCTCTATGACCCAGTAAGGCATAACCGGAATCCCTGGAGAACTACAAGTCCCAGGATCGCTAAGGTGTTGATATGTAACAGAGCCAGGAGACGCTTAGGCCCCGCATACTGGGAGCGTGAACTCCAAGAGAAGGCCCTACCACAAGGTCAGCCAGCGCAGGACAGAGACAAAGTTAGGCCTAGCTCCAGGCAGGTCAGAAACTTACTACGCAGAGGCAAGAAACAGGAGGCCCTACACCCGCTCATTGGGGAGGATCCTGATATGCACCCTTCACCCTACAGTGCTCCGGGATGTGCCTGAATTTCCACCAGTAAAAGGTACTGAAGTGACTACCGTGTCCGTTCCCGTTCTTGCTCTTACCCAGCTGGGTCTCGCCTGTCCTGCATTCCCCCTGCATACGCTGCCCTGAGACCTAGCTCCACCTGTGGGGAGCTATACCATCGAGCTGCCTTATCACCGGCCTCAGTGGACTGCTGCAGCGCTGGTGCTTGTCACCAGATACCACAGGTGGCGTCATGAACTCTTATAAAATTAACAATTATCCACCCTTTTAAAGAGAGACCCCAGGGTACGGGCCAGGGAGCCGACCACCGCGACATCCCCAAGGCCAGGCAAATGCCCGGGTACCGAGTCATCCCCATCCCCAGGGCTAGTCACATCCTCCTCCACCTCCTCTGCTGACCTCATCGACTGTCTGACTATGGGTTGACAGTAAGTGGGATCTCCAACCTCGTCATCATCACCCTGTGTGTTATCACACCCGTCGCCCTCAGAGCCAACCTCTTCCTGCCCTGACCGAAAAGTCAAGTTGTCGCTCCAATCAGGTATTTGAGTCACATCATCGTCTTCATCATTGTCTCCACCAACAGGAGTTACAGTTTGGGAACAAGGGTCTACATTATGCTCAGAACCTTCTTCATCTGGTCCTGGATCCAACTTATAAAGATTCTGGGCATCGGATCAGATCATTTCCTCATCTGGATTAACAGAAGCTCTGGAGCAGACCTCCGTTTCCCAGGCTATAGTATGAGTAAACAGCTGGGCAGACTCAGCCATCTGTGTTACCCCATACTCAGACGGGCAGCTGGAGACTTGGGAGCTGTGAGGAAGCAAGTGCGATTGGGGTGACACCTCTGAGGACAGGAGTATTTGTGATGTTGAAATTGAGGTGATGAAGAGCCCACTTGAAGGAGCACTTGATATCCGTTGAAGCACCTGCTGTTTTTGTGCCTCATCTAGAATTTGTAGCGATGGGCGTGTCCGTAAGAATGGGATCGTATCACATTGCCCACGAAAAGAAGTCGACATCTTAGTTTGGCTGGAAGATGGTCTTTCTTCTGCAGATGTTACTCCCCCCCCACCGTGGGGGGCCTCGACCCACCGGCGGACAGGCACCAGTATTGGGATAGGGGGGCTGGCTGTCAGGGTCCACCGCGGCTCTGGCACAAACCCGGCGACACAGAGGTGGCACAGGCAGGAACGGACTGGCCGTGTCGGCTTCTCACTTTTTGGATTTTAGAAGGGCATGACATGCCTATATCTGTGACTCCCCCTCCTTTTACTCCTCCACCTCTTTTCTTTTCGCATGACTATATGTACTTGCCATTTTTCCATGTGTTAGTTGTGTCTTCTGAGCAGTTTGTCAGCTTTTGGACACCTTTGAAGGTGTTTTCTATGTGTTTCTATGTGTTTTTGTTTGCCTGCCATTGGTTTTAACGGTGTTCGAAGGTGTTCGACGAACAGTTCGACGAACAGTTCGGCGAACACACGGGTGTTCGACGAACCGAACCGAACTCGAACACTACGGGGGTGGCTCAACACTAATTTTAACTTCGGACCATCCCTTTAAAAATTAAAAATAACAAACATGGCCTCCTTCCTCACCTGACCTAAACCCTATTGAGAACTTGTGGGCCCATCTTTACCAGAAAAATTGACGGTGAAGGAAATCAGCACACCTGTCTGAACAGTGTTTCCAGGAGGATGTGGTTGGTGCTGTCCAAAAAGTTGATTGTCAACAGATTAAGAAACTGGCAGACTCCACATATGGAAGGTTTATGAGTGTTATTGGAAAGAAGGATGGCTATATTGGTCACTGATATTTTTTCTAAATGTCAGATATGTAGTCTTGTACATTTTCAGTAGTTTGGTTATTATTTGGTTTTTCACTTTAACAGATGAAAATAAACAATTGAGATGGAAAAGTTTACGTTTTTTATTTAGTTGCTCAATAATTCTGCACACAGAGATGTTCTCCTAAGAAAGACAAAACCCCACTTTTGCTTCCTTAAATATTTAGGTGTCAGGTTTATTAACCGACAGCACTGTAGTTGTTCAATAATAAAATGAATCAACAAAAATACAAATTGCCTAATAACTGTGCACACAGTGTATAGATAATAGATCAGTGGTTGCACTTGCTCACTAATGCTTCATTCACACTGAGGACTTTAGGACCCCTTCCATGGGCGTACCCAGGATCAAAACTAGGGGGGGGAAGCCATGGTCATAGATACCGAAGAGAAATATATACAGTATATAGTACAATGCAAAGATTTCACTTCTTACATTACATGAGTGATATCTATTGTAAATTCCACAGTAGCTCAGAAACCGGCGAATCGCTCCACACAGTATACTGGTCCCCATATAACGCTCCATACAGAATACTGGCTCCCATATAACGCTACATACAGGATACTGGCCCCCATATAACGCTCCATACAGAATACTGACTCCCATATAACGCTCCATACAGGATACTGGCCCCCATATAACGCTCCATACAGAATACTGGCCCCCATATAAATCTTCATGCAGGATACTGGCCCCCATATAACGCTCCATGCAGGATACTGGCCCTCATAAAACGCTCCATACAGAATACTGGACCCCATATAACGCTCCATACAGAATACTGGCTCCCATATAACGCTCCATACAGGATACTGCCCCCCATGTAACGCTCCATACAGAATACTGGCCCCCATATAACGCTCCATACAGAATACTGGCCCCCATATAACGCTCCATACAGGATACTGGCCCCCATATAATGCTCCATACAGAATACTGGCCCCCATAAAATGCTCCATACAGAATACTGGCCCCCATAAAATGCTCCATATAGGATACTGGCCCCCATATAACGCTCCATACGGAATACTGGCCCCCATATAATGCTCCATACAGAATACTGGCCCCCATATAGCGCTCCATACAGAATACTGGCCCCCATATAATGCTCCATACAGAATACTGGCCCCCATAAAATGCTCCATACAGAATACTGGCCCCCATATAACGCTCTATACGGAATACTGGCCCCCATATAATGCTCCATACGGAATACTGGCCCCCATATAACGCTCAATACGGAATACTGGCCCCCATATAACGCTCCATACAGGATACTGGTCCCCATATAATGCTCCATACAGAATACTGGCCCCCATATAATGCTCCATACAGAATACTGGCCCCCATATAACGCTCCATATAGGATGCTGGTCCCCATATAATGCTCCATACAGAATACTGGCCCCCATAAAATGCTCCATATAGAATACTGGCCCCCATATAACGCTCCATACGGAATACTGGCCCCCATATAACACTCCATACAGGATACTGGCCCCCATATAACGCTCCATACGGAATACTGGCCCCCATATAACGCTCCATGCAGGATACTGGCCCCCATATAACGCTACATGCAGGATACTGGCCCCCATATAACGCTCCATGCAGAATACTGGCCCCCATATAACGCTCCATACAGAATACTGGCCCCCAAATAACGCTCCATACAGAATACTGGCCCCCATATAACGCTCCATACAGAATACTGGCCCCCAAATAACGCTCCATACAGAATACTGGCCCCCATATAATGCTCCATACAGAATACTGGCCCCCATATAACGCTCCATGCAGGCTGTTCCCCACACATAATGCCTCATGCAGGCTGTTCCACCCACATAATGCCCCACGCAGGCTGTTCCCCCCACATAATGCCCCACCAGGCTGTTCCCCCCACATAATTCCCCATGCAGGCTGTTCCCCCCCATATAATGCCCCATGTAGGATGTCACCCCACCTTATAATGCCCCATGCAGGATGACACCCCACCTTCCTTATAATGCCCCATGCAGGATGTCACACACACCCCCCTCCCTTATAATGCCCCATGCAGGATGCCACACCCCCCCTCCCTTATAATGCCCCATGCAGGATGTCACACACCCCCCCTCCCTTATAATGCCCCATGCAGGATGTCACCCCCCCTTATAATGCCCCATGCAGGATGTCACCCCCCCTTATAATGCCTCAAGCAGGATGTCACCCCCCTTATAATGCCCCATGCAGGATGTCACCCCCCCTTATAATGCCTCAAGCAGGATGTCACCCCCCTTATAATGCCCCATGCAGGATGTCACACACACCCCCTCCCTTATAATGCCCCATGCAGATGTCACAAACCCCCCTCCCTTATAATGCCCCATGCAGGATGTCACCCCCCCACTTATAATGCCCCATGCAGGATGTCACCCCCCCTTATAATGCCCCATGCAGGATGTCACACATCCCCACCTCACCCCCTCCCTTGTACTGCCGCAGGCCTCCATACAATAAAAAAAAATCAAATACTCACCTCACGTCTCACCTGCTGCCGCAGCTCCGGACTCCAGTGTTGCCGGCCTCATCCCGCTCTGCGCTGTGACTGCTCAGGAGAGAGCGCGGTGTAAAGACGTCACCGCGCCCTCTGACCTGAGACGTAACAGTGCAGCAGCCACGGAGGATGCAGGAGCTGCTGCGGAGGCACGGGGAGGGGTAAGTATTTTGCCGGGGCCCTGAGCAAACGGGGGGGAGCGGGCGCTGATGGTGAGGGGCCCCCCGCCTGCTCAGGGCCCCGGCATTTGCCCGGGTGCGCCGGGTGCTGATGCCGGCCCTGGTGTGCGGCTTGCGTGCCTGCTTCTATGGGGGGGCAGCTGCCCCCCCCCTGCCCCACGGTGGGTATGCCCATGACCCCTTCTCTCATGATCGGCGGGGGTCGCAGAGGTTGGTTCCACCTTGATCATACATTTGTCACCTTTCCTTTGCATACTGGATATATGGTATTTATGGAACAATGCACCGGTTAAAGGGAACCTGTCAGGTCCCCCATTCCCTCCAACCCACCAGCATTTACGTATTTATTGCTAAATTGTCTGCCTACTAGCCCTTTATCCTTTTAGTCACCTAAACACATAACCAAAAGTGCAGAAGTTGTACGTGAGTCGTCTTCTGCACTTCCGGTCATGCGCAGTGCGCCTTTGAAGCAGGGTAGCGCACACCCGGCTACAGAGGCGCAGTGACATGCCTAAAGAAAGCTGTGCACATGTGCGAGGTGTACCGAGAGCTGGAGATGACCATAGTTCTTGCAGATCATGTTATCACGCCTACAAGAATGTGATAACATGCAAAAAGTGACTAACAGGATAAAGGGCTGGTTAGGCAGAAAATTTAGCAATAAATGCACAAATGCTGGTTGGATGGCATGGGTTACTTGATAGGTTCCTATTAATATGTTTCATATTATTATGAAGGATTATTATCTGTAGTTGTAGAACCTATTAGACACTGAATAAAACTAACCCTTCAAAGACTGAACTGCACTATATTTGTATTTTGCTTCTTATCATAGGCTTGGCATGTACTTGATACATTTCTTGTTACAGGAATTAACTGTCCAAATGGTTTCCTTATAACCTTTACTCTTAAGAGAAAAAGCAGTGTATCAGCTCACCATGCCTGCAATATTCTTTTCCTATGCACATGGCAGCCTGAGGACTTTGTGCACTCCAATAATTAAGAAATGCAAAGTTCTTACCACAGCTTTGGTGAAGCTACTGGCTCTCGTTAAGGAAGACAGTTTTGCATGGGATCTGGCTCTCGTTAAGGAAGACAGTTTTGTATGGGATCTGATTAGCAAAGTCCCATGGGAAAAACATGCAAAATAGCTCTCTAAAGATGGGAGGAAAACTCTCTCACTAATACCACCTATTAGAGGTAGCTACCCTATAAATAATTTTCCGTTTTAACTAGCCTAGTAAGATGACCAGGAACATTAGCTAAGCAAGTCATAACTATTTAGACCCAATGTGGGTAAAATGCACCTGTTTGTTTGAGATAATATAGGCTCAATGTGAATATTGTCTTCCATCATAAATAAGGAAATGCACGTATAGCTTCCACCAGTGCTGACCGTACACATTAGATGTATAACAAATGAATCTGCTCCTTCGGTTTGATTGGCCAACCACCTAATGTGTTAAGGGCTTCACGACTCTCCCACTACAATAGATGTCAGGTAAAATGTGGATCCGGCAGTTGATTTTCAGCTGCCTAATTCTTTTGCTCTTGGGTAGATCAGCCAACACCAGAGGAGAATGCCACCATCCCATTTTCACTCTTTGTTTCATTACAGCCATTTGGTAAATTCTAAAAAGTTCATTTTTTTTTCTTATTAATGTACACTCAGCACCCCATCTTGACTGAAAAAAAACAGAAATGTAGAAATTTTTGCAAATTTATTAAAAAAGAAAAACTGAAATGAGCCATGAGTCTTCTTGGGAATGATGCAACAAGTTTTTCACCCCTGGATTTGGGGATCCTCTGCCATTCTACCTTGCAGATCCTCTCCAGTTCCGTCAGGTTGGATGTTGAACATTTGTGGACAACCATTTTCAGGTCTCTCTAGAGATGCTCAATTGGGTTTAGGTCAGGGCTCTGGCTGGACCAGTCAAGAATGGTCACAGATTTGTTCTGAAGCCACTCCTTTGTTATTTTAGCTGTGTGCTTAGGGTCATTGTCTTGTTGGAAGGTGAACCTTTGGCCAAGTCTGAGGTCCAGGGCACTCTGGAAGAGGTTTTCATCCAGGATATCTCTGTACTTGGCCGCATTCATGTTTCCTTCAATTGCAATCAGTCGTCGTCTCCCTGCAGCTGAAAAACACCCCCTTGGCATGATGCTGCCACCACCATGTTTTACTGTTGGGATTGTATTGGGCAGGTGATGAGCAGTGCCTGCTTTTCTCCACACATATCGCTTAGAATTATCACCAAAAAGTTCTATCTTCGTCTCATCAAACCACAGAATCTTATTTCTCATAGTCTGGGAGTCCTTCATGTGTTTCTGAGCAAACTCTGTGAGGGCTTTCATATGTCTTGCACTGAGGAGAGGCTTCCGTCGGGCCACTCTGCCATAAAGGCCCAACTGGTGGAGGGCTGCAGTGATTGTTGACTTTGTGGAACTTCTCCCATCTCCCTACTGCATCTCTGGAGATCAGCCGCAGTGATCTTAGGGTTCTTCTTTACCTCTCTCACCAAGGCTCTTCTCCCACGATTGCTCAGTTTGGCTGGACGGCCAGGTCTAGGAAGACTGTGGTCACAAACTTCTTCCATTTAAGGATTAGCACTTCTCCTCTGCTATGAAAGAAGGAGCATTTTTCAGGTAACTATTAGGGCTCGTTCAGACAAAATGCTGTCCGTACACAAAACTTATACTGACAGTACAAGGACCAATGCAGGTCAACATGGTAGTTCACATGAGCTTTTTTTATGCACCATCAAAACGTGTGCATATAAAAAAATCTCAGCATACGCTACTTTGACCCATATTCTGGATCAGACTTGTCCATTTTAAGTTAATAGGTGCGTAAATAATGCATTACATATGGGTTTTCATCCGTATGTCATGCATTTTTCATGGATACGTTACATTTATAAACATAGGAAACTTTTGGAGTGCTGAATTTTGCTTTACTTTTCTTTACACTTCTATGTTCTTTGCAAAACAGACGATATGAAAAATTAGCATTCAATTTAGATTCACAATCTTACCTAAACCTACTTGGACCCTGAATGCGTTTTAAACTCCCATTTACATGCATTATACTGTACCTTTTCATGGTGTAACACGTATCCAAATAGGATTGATGTTCCTACTTGCAGGATCACTAATTGTTGATGAATGAAGTACACTAAATATTTTGTTTCTTTTTCCATAATCATACCCGTTATTTTAAATGTTATCTCATAAATAAATAATATAAGTGAAAATAAGCAACTTTGCAATATATCTCATCAGAGAAATCCACTTCTTTCTCTATTAGGATTGTTCTTTCATTTTCATATAATTAAAACTTCATAATCCAAGTGGAAAAGTAGTAGAATAAAACAACTAGTTTCAGATGCAAGCAAGCATCCTTAACCATGGCATAAAAGTGAGCAAAATCAGGGTGGGTTATATATGGGTTAACATCTATGAGGATGAAAAACAGGTGTGAATTTAACCCTATCAATACTCTAATTGAAGATATTTAAAGGGAATCTGTCACCCCCTGGCACTTATCTGACCTCTAATACAGGAATACAGGAGATAGAAATGTAAATCTATACCTATCTCCTATATTCCTGTATTAGAGGTCAGATAAGTGCCAGTAGGTGACAGATTCCCTTTAAAAACAATTTTTTTTATTAGAAACAAAGAAACCACATTACTGTATTCGTAGTGAAACTGTCACGGTTCCACCCCTCACTGTGTCTGGGATGCAGTTACTGACAGCTCAGCTGTCCAATCTTGTACAGGGGTGTGCTGGAGCTGTCAGTACTGTGATTGACAGCTTGACCACCCAATGTGGTAGAGGGGCGTGCAATAGCTGTCAGTGTGGAGATTGACAGCTCGGCTGTCCAACCTGAGACTGGGAGGCACTGGCTATCTTCATGTGTTCATTATTCCAGTTGAATGCCTGGCTACTTAATTGAGCTGTTTCCCCCAGATCTCTGCCAGACGTACACTACCGTTAAAAAGTTTGGGGTCACCCAAACAATTTTGTGTTTTCCATGAAAACTCATACTCTTACTTATCAAATGAGTTGCAAAATGAATAGAAAATATAGTCCAGACATTGACAAGGTTAGAAATAATGATTTTTATTTGAAAGATTATAATTTTCTCCTTCAAACTTTACTTTCATCAGGAATGATCCCTTTGCAGCAATTACAGCATTGCAGACCTTTGGCATTCTAGCTGTTAATTTGCTGAGGTAATCATGAGAAATTTCACCCCATGCTTCCTGAAGCCCCTCCCACAAGTTGGATTGGCTTGATGGGCACTTTTTGCGTACCATACGGTCAAGCTGATCCCTTTGGAAGTGCATTGAGCTGTAGGGTGCATTGCTGCAAAAGGGGAAAAAAAAAAAAAAAACTCTTTAAATCTCTTAGTTTGCGAGTGTGCCCAGAGCATAAGTGCGAACGAAAGTAAGTGTGTGACTTGTTTTTCAGTGACTTTGGATTCAGGGAGTTTGGAAGGGAGGAATTTGGACTGAATTGCTGTCTGTATTTTATTAATTCTTTACTTTTCTTTTTACTTAACATTCTGTCTATTGCAATCCCCATCAGGAAATGAGCTCCATTATTGGCAATGCTATCCAGTGTACATCTTGCCACATGTATGCAATCCTTGAACAGCCAGTCGTGGGTGCATACTGCTGTGCGAGATGTGTGCACGTTGTGCGTTTGGAAGCCCAGGTACTGGATCTAAATGAGCAGCTGGCAACACTGAGATCCATTGACAATATGGAAAGGAGTCCGCTGCTCACTGAGCAGTGGCTCACTGGGGTAGATGTGGCGGAGGGTGGTAGTAGGGAGCAGCAGGACAGTGAGGCCACTAGTTGGGTGACAGTTAGAAGGGGGGGTAGAGGGAAGAGTGCCAGGGAGGCTAGTCCTGATCAGGCACACCCCAATAAGTTTGCAAAGTTGGCAGATGAGGGGAGTGAGAGTACAGGGGTAGCAATGCTGCAGCAAGGCATGTCCCCTGAAAGCCGGAGGAGTGTCAGCTCCAGTAAAGAGGGAAATGGGAGAGCAGGGCAGGCCAGGCAGGTGCTGGTAGTGGGGGACTCAATTATTAGGGGAAGAGATAGGGCAATCTGTCACAAAGACGGGGATCGTCGAACAGTGTGCTGCCTACCTGGCGCTCGAGTCCGGCACATCGCTGATCGTGTTGACAGATTACTGGGAGAGGCTGGTGAGGATCCAGCGGTCATGGTGCACATTGGCACAAATGACAAAGTTAGAGGTAGGTGGAAGGTCCTTAAAGATGATTTCAGGGAATTAGGCTGCAAGCTGAAAGCAAGGACCTCCAAGGTGGTATTCTCTGAAATACTACCGGTACCACGTGCCATGCCAGAGAGGCAACTGGAGATTAGGTAGATAAATAAGTGGCTCAAGAACTGGTGTAGGAAGGAGGGATTTGGTTTCCTGGAGAAATGGGCCGACTTCTCAGTTGGCTACAGACTCTACGCTAGGGAACGGCTGCACCTCAATGGGGAGGGTACAGCTGTGCTGGGGGAGAAAATGGCTAGAAGGTTGGAGGAGTGTTTAAACTAGGGACTAGGGGGGAGGGTATTCATTTTATAGGTGGGGAAGATAGTGCAGATAGTGACCTGGGCACAAATAAAGAAATTGGGGGTGGGGTTAGAACAGTCAATAAAGTAAGAAGGAATAGAGGTACAGAGAGATACATAAAATGCATGTACACTAATGCCAGAAGCCTCACCAAAATAATGGAGGAATTAGAATTAATTTTGTTGGAAAATAATTATGACATGGTAGGGATATCTGAGATGTGGCTGGATGAGAGCCATGACTGGGCAGTTAATTTACAGGGCTATAGTCTGTTCAGAAATTACCGTACAAACAAGCGAGGGGGGGGTGTTTATATGTAAATTCATCCTTAAAACCCGTCTTGCGGGAGGATATATGTGAATATAATGAAAATGTAGAGTCCCTGTGGGTGGAGATAAGGGGAGGGGGAAAAAATAATAAATTACTGATAGGGGTTTGTTATAAGTCTCCAAAAATAATGGAAGTAGTGGAGAATATCCTCGTAAAGCAAATAGATGAAGCAGCGACTCAAGGAGAAGTCATTATTATGGGAGACTTCAACTACCCTGAAATACATTGGGGGACAGAAACCTGTAGTTCAAGGAAAGGTAATAGGTTTTTGACAACTATGAGAGACAATTACCTTTCACAACTGGTTCAGGACCCAACAAGAAGGGGGGCACTGCTAGACCTAATATTAACCAATAGGCCAGACCGCTTATCAAATATACGAGTTGGGGGTCACTTGGGTAATAGTGATCACAAAATAATACGTTTTCATGTAACCTTTAATAAGATGTGTAGTAGAGGGGTTACAAGGACACTAAACTTCAGGAGGGCAAATTTCCAACGGTTGAGAGATGATCTTAGTGCAATAAACTGGGACGATATCCTGAGACATAAAGATACACAAAGCAAATGGGAGACATTTATTAGCATCCTGAATAGGACCTGTGCACAATATATACCCTATGGGAATAAACATGCTAGAAATAGGAGGAGACCACTATGGCTAAATAGAGCTGTAAGGGGCGCAATAAGTGACAAAAAGAAAGCATTTAGAGAACTAAAGCAGGTAGGTAGTGATGAGGCATTAAATAAATATAGAAAATTAAATAAATTCTGTAAAAACCAAATCAAGGCAGCAAAGATTGAGGCAGAGAGAATCTTTGCCAGAGAAAGTAAAAATAACCCCAAAATATTCTTTAACTACATAAATAGTAAAAAACTAAAAAATGATAGTGTTGGCCCCCTTAAAAATAGTCTGGGGGAAATGGTGGACGAGGATGAGGAAAAAGCCAATATGCTAAATGATATTTTTTCAACCGTATTTACACAAGAAAATCGCATGACACAAAACATGATCAGTGATAACAAAAATTCTCCATTAAATGTCACTTGCTTAACCCAGCAGGGAGTACGGCAGCATCTAAAAATCACTAAAGTTGACAAATCCCCGGGCCCGGATGGGATACACCCGCGAGTACTGCAGGAATTAAGTAACGTCATAGACAGACCATTATTTTTAATCATTAAAGATTCCATAATAACAGGGTCTGTACCACACGACTGGCGTATAGCAAATGTGGTGCCAATATTCAAAAAGGGGACAAAAACTGAACTTGGAAATTATAGGCCAGTAAGCTTAACCTCTACTGTGGGTAAAATCCTAGAGGGTTTCCTAAGAGATGCTATACTAGAGTATCTGAAGAAGAATAACCTCATGATCATGACCCAATATCAACATGGGTTTATGAGGGACCGTTCCTGTCAAACTAATCTGATCAGTTTTTATGAGGAGGCAAGTTCTGGACTGGACCAAGGAAATGCAGTGGATGTTGTGTATATGGACTTTTCAAAAGCTTTTGATACGGTTCCACACAAAAGGTTGATACATAAAATGAGAACAATGGGAATAGGGGAAAATATATGTATGTGGGTTAAGAATTGGCTCAGTGATAGGAAACAAACGGTGGTTATTAATGGAAAACACTCGGACTAGGTCTCAGTTAACAGTGGGGTACCACAGGGGTCAGTATTGGGCCCCCTTCTTTTTAACATATTTATTAATGACCTTGTAGGGGGCATACAGAGTAATATTTCAATATTTGCAGATGACACTAAACTCTGCAGGGTAATCAATACAGAGGAGGACAATTTTATATTACAGGAGGATCTATGTAAACTAGAAGCTTGGGCTGATAAATGGCAAATGAGCTTTAATGGGGATAAATGTAAGGTAATGCACTTGGGCGGAGGAAATAAAATGTATGATTATATGCTTAATTGTAAAACACTGGGCAAAACTGTAACCGAAAAAGACCTGGGTGTATTGGTGGACGACAAGCTCACGTTTAGTGGCCAGTGTCAGGCAGCTTCTGCAAAGGCAAATAAAATACGAGTGGGATGCATTAAAAGAGGCATAGATGCTCATGAGGAGAACATAATTTTACCTCTATATAAGTCATTAGTGCGACCACACTTAGAATTCTGTGTACAGTTTTGGTCTCCAGTGTATAAGAAAGACATAGCTGAACTAGAGAGGGTACAGAGAAGAGCGACCAAGGTTATTAGAGGACTGGGGGGTCTGCAATACCAAGACAGGTTATTACACTTGGGGTTATTTACTGTGGAAAAAAGAAGGCTTAGGGGTGATCTTATTACTATGAGTACAAAGACCTTTCTACTGATCTTTTTACTCTGAGGCCTGAGATGGGGACAAGGGGGCATCTTCTACGTCTGGAGGAAAGAAGGTTTAATCATAATCACAGACGGGGATTCTTTACTGTAAGAGCAGTGAGACTATGGAACTCTCTGCCGCATGATGTTGTAATGAGTGATTCACTATTAAAATTTAAGAAGGGCATGGATGCCTTTCTTGAAAAGTATAATATTACAGGTTATATATACTAGATTCCTTGATAGGGCGTTGATCCAGGGAACTAGTCTGATTGTCGTATGGAGTCGGGAAGGAATTTTTTTCCCCAATGTGGAGCTTAGTGTTTGCCACATGTTTTTTTTTTGTCTTCCTCTGGATCAACATGTTAGGCTATGGGTTGAACTAGATGGACTCACTCTTCCTTCAACCTTAAAAACTATGTTACTATGTTACAACAGTTTAATGGGGTTGAGATCTGGTGACTGCGCTGGCCACTCCATTACAGATAGAATACCAGCTGCCTGCTTCTTCCCTAAATAGTTCATGCATAATTTGGAGGTGTGCTTTGGGTTATTGTCCTGTTGTAGGATGAAATTGGCTCCAATCAAGCGCTGTCCACAGGGTAAGACATGGCATTGCAAAATGGAGTGATAGCCTTCCTTATTCAAAATCACATTTACCTTGTACAAATTTCCCACTTTACCAGCACCAAAGCAACCCCAGACCATCACATTACCTCCACCATGCTTGACAGATGGCGTCAGGCACTCTTCCAGCATCTTTTCAGTTGTTCTGCGTCTCACAAATGTTCTTCTGTGTGATCCAAACACCTCAAACTTTGATTCCTCTGTCCATAAAACTTTTTTCCAATCTTCCTCTGTCCAATGTCTGTGTTCTTTTGCCCATATTAATCTTTTCCTTTTATTAGCCAGTCTCAGATATGGCTTTTTCTTTGCCACTTTGCCCTGAGGGCCAGCATCACGGAGTCGCCTCTTCACTGTAGATGTTGCGTTTTGCATGTACTATTTAATGAAGCTGCCAGTTGAGGAGCTGTGAGGCGTCGATTTCTCAAACTAGAGACTCTAATGTACTTGTATTGTTGCTCAGTTGTGCAGCGGGGCCTCCCACTTCTCTTTCTACTCTGGCTAGAGCCTGTTTGTGCTTTTGTGGCACCCAGGGGATGGGGACTACTCGGCGCCCGGGCCTTAATGCCTGGCCTTGGGGGATGTCGCGGTGGTTGGCTCCCGGGCCCGTACCCTGGGGTCTCTCTTAAAAAAAGGGGTTAAATGGAAAATGAAAGTTCGTGACGCCACCTGTGGTGTCTGGTGAGGACCACCAGCGCTGCGGCAGTCCACTGAGGCCGGTGTTACGGCAGCTATGATGGGTAGCTCCCCACAGGTGGAGCTAGGCCTCAGGGCAGCGGTGTGTTCGGTAAGGTGCACTATATGGCGGTGACCCAGCCGGGTCCAAGGAAAAATGGGAGACACACTCACGTTTGGCTTCAGTACCTTTTTACTGGTGGAGTTGCGGTACCGCCCAGAGCACTGTAGGGTGAGGGGTGCACTGCAGGTCTCTCCCCAGTGAGCAGGTATAGGGCCTCCTGTATCCTTGCCGCTTGTGTAGTTTATGGCCTGTCTGAAACTAGGCCTAACTTAGTCCTTGTGTTGCGCCGGCTGACCTGGTGTTAGGGCCTTTTGCTGAAGAGCACGCTCCTGGTATGGCGGAGCCTCCGTGCCTCCTGGTCCTGTTACGTGTCAGCTCCTGGGCTATCCTGAGACCTGAAGTCTTCCAGGAAAGATCCGGTTGTTTTCCACAGAGGGTATACTGCTCTGCAGACTCGGAGCCGGTGTCCGGTATATTTCTGGGGTGAGCTTATGAAGCTCCTTGGTCCCCGATGCTACTGTTCCACTAGCCTTCGGCCTACTCTGGGCCCTCACTAGGCTATACACACTGGCAGTAAGCTGGCTGCCTCTTCTGCCGCTCTTTAGAGCGTCGGCAACGCTCCTAGCTGTCTCTCTCTGAGCTGCTTGCAGCAGACTCCAAACAACTCCTCTCAGCAGAAACCTGCTGAGTCACTAATAGTGTTGAGCGATACCTTCCGATATCAGGAAATATCGTATCGGATTGGATCGGGCCGATACCCAAAAAGTATCGGATATCGCCGATTCCGATACCGGAAACCAATGCAAGTCAATGGGACACAAATATCGGAATGAAAATAAACCCTTTCTTTCCTTGTAGGTTAATTCTACATGAAGTAAAACAACTAAGAATAATGTAGAATGACATGAAAAGCCGGCAATTCATCAGCGGCATACACCAGTACCCGACAATTTACAACAGAAAGAATAGAGCTTCACACATAGATTAGATAGATAGAAACATGTCAGTCACATATATAATAAGTACAGTGATAGTGTTGCTTACTGTACTTGTCATTTAGTGTAAAGGATTTATTAAAAAAATATTAGTGTTTTCGTGCACCGTCTCTTTAAAAAAGCCGGCCGGCAATTCAGCATCGGTACTCGACAATTTATAACAGACAGAATAGAGCTTCACACATAGATTAGATAGATAGAAACATGTCAGTCACACATATATGAAGTACAGTGACAGTGTTGGTTACTGTACTTGTCATATAGTGTAAAGGATTTATTTAAAAAAATATTAGTGTTTTCGTGCACCGTCTCTTTAAAAAAGCCGGCCGGCAATTCAGCATCTGTACCCGACAATTTAGAATAGAAAGAATAGAAAATCACACATAGATTAGATAGATAGAAACATGTCAGTCACACATATAAGAAGCACAGTGACAGTGTTGATTACTGTACTTGTCATTTAGTGTTAAAATAAAGGATTTATTTAAAAAAAAAATTGGCGTGGGGTTCCCCGTAATTTTAGGCTCTAGCGGAGGTTAAGCAGACGGCTGGGGCAGATGTTTGAAGCCTGGGAAGGGGGTAATACCCACGGAGCTTCCCAGGCTACTAATATCAGCCCCCAGCTGAATACCTAGCCTTTACTAGCTATTAAAATGGGGGAACCCCCCCAAAAAAATAACGTGGGGTCCCCCCTAATTTAATAGCTAGCAAAGGCTAGGCAGACAGCTGGGGGCTGATTTTAATAGCCCAGGAAGGGTGCCATGAATATTGGCCCCCTCCCAGGCTAGAAACACCAGCCGTCAGCCGCCCCAGAAATGGCGCATCCATAGGATGCGCCAATTCTGGCACTTAGCCTCGCTCTTCCACGCTGCCCTGGTGCGGTGGCAGGGGGTAATAGGGCTGGGGTTGATGTCAGCTTATAATGCCAGCTGACATCAAGCCCAGGTTAGTAATGGAGAGGCGTCTATAAGACACCCCCATTACTAACCCCATAGTCAAAGTTAAAGAAAAACACAAACACCCAGAATAAAGTCCTTTAATTGAAATAAACACACAATTCTTTATTGTTCTAAATTAAACCATACTTACTGGCACGCCCATTCCAGCTGAAGCCAACGATCTCCTGCAATAAAAGAAAAATAATAAAGCAACCTCATCCTTACCTTTCCATGGTTCCCACAACAGCTTTAGCTCTGCTACATCGAGATGACAGGCTGGACCGCAGCAGAACGCTGCCATCCAGCCTGTCATCCCGCAGACACTGAGAAGCGCAGGCGTGCTTGCGCTCCTCAGTGTCTCTCTGTGACGTCATCCAGATGAGCCGAGTTCATGTCCAATGAACTCAGCTCACCTCATGCACGTCACTGACAGCGTGGGAAAATTCTCACGCTGAAGCGCTGAGTGCAGGAGAATTTTCCCACGCTGTCAGTGACGTGCATGAGGTGAGCTCATGTCCAATGAACTCAGCTCACCTCATGCACGTCACTGACAGCGTGGGAAAATTCTCACGCTGAAGTGCTGAGTGCAGGAGAATTTTCCCACGCTGTCAGTGACGTGCATGAGGTGAGCTGAGTTCATTGAACATGACCTCGGCTCATCTTTATGCCGTCACAGCCAGACACTGAGGAGCGCAAGCATGCCTGCGCTTCTCAGTGTCTGCGGGATGACAGGCTGGATGGCAGCGTTCTGCTGCGGTCCAGCCTGTCATCTCGATGTAGCAGAGCTGAAGCTGCCGTGGGAACCATGGAAAGGTAAGGATGAGGTTGCTTTATTATTTTTCTTTTATTGCAGGAGATCGTTGGCTTCAGCTGGAATGGGCGTGATGGTAAGTATGGTTTAATTTAGAACAATAAAGAATTGTGTCTTTATTTCAATTAAAGGACTTTTTTCTGGGTGTTTGTGTTTTTTTTAAATACTTTACTAGAAATTCATGGCGGTCATGTCTAATATTGGCGTGACCCCATGAATTTCGGGCTTAGGGCCAGCTGATAATGCCAAGCTGGCCTTAACCCCTTTATTACCCAGTGAGCCACCGCACCAGGGCCCTGGATGAGTTGGGTACAGCGCCAGAAGATGGCGCTTCTATAAACGCGCCATTTTCCGGGGCGGCTGCGGACTGCAATTTGCAGCGGGTGGGGCCCAGAAAGCTTGGGCCTCCCTGCGCTGCGGATTCCAGCCCCCAGCTGCCTTGTTGTACCTGGCTGGACACAAAAATAGGGCGAAGCCCCACGTATTTTTTTTTTAATTATTTCATGAAATTCATGGAATAATTAAGAAAAAAAGGGCTTCCCTATATTGTTGTGTCCGGCTAGGTACAAATAGGCAGCTGGTGGTTGGGGGCAGCCCGTTCCTGCCTGCTGTACCTGACTGGACACAAATATAGGGCGAAGCCCCACATAATTTTTTTTTAATTATTTCATGAATTTCCTGAAATAATTAAAAAAAATTGACGTGGGGCTTTGCACTATATTTGTGTCCAGCCAGGTACAGCAGGCAGGGACGGGCTGCCCCCAACCACCAGCTGCCTATTTGTACCTGGTTGTACACAACAATATAGGGAAGCCCTTTTTTTCTTAATTATTCCATGAATTTCATGAAATAATTAAAAAAAAAAAAAAACGTGGAGCTTCTCCCTATTTTTGTGTCCAGCCAGGTACAACTAGGCAGCTGGGGGATGGAATCTGCAGCGCAGGGAGGCCCAAGCTTTCTGCCCCCCCCCCCCCGCTGAAAATTGCAGTCCGCAGCCGCCCCGGAAAATGGCGCGTTCATAGAAGCTGGATGCTGTACCTGGCTGGCATACAAAAATATGGCGAAGCCCACGTCAAAAGTTTTGGGAAAAATTTATTAAAAAATAAATAATAATTTAGGGACTGCATCTTTATTAACTCCTCAAATGTCATTTAGTGTTAAAATAAAGGATTTATTTAAAAAAAAAATGACGTGGGATCCCCCATAATTTTAGTCTCTAGCGGAGGTTAAGCAGACGGCTGGGGCAGATGTTTGAAGCCTGGGAAGGGGGTAATACCCACGGAGCTTCCCAGGCTACTAATATCAGCCCCCAGCTGAATACCTAGCCTTTACTAGCTATTAAAATGGGGGACCCCCCCCAAAAAAATGACGTGGGGTCCCCCCTATTTTAATAGCTAGCAAAGGCTAGGCAGACAGCTGGGGGCTGATACTAATAGCCCAGGAAGGGTGCCATGAATAATGGCCCCCTCCCAGGCTAGAAACACCAGCCGTCAGCCGCCCCAGAAATGGCGCATCCATAGGATGCGCCAATTCTGGCACTTAGCCTCACTCTTCCACGCTGCCCTGGTGCGGTGGCAGGGGGTAATAGGGCTGGGGTTCATGTCAGAGCCAGCTGCCATGAAGCCCAGGTTAGTAATGATGGGCGTCTATAAGACACCCCCATTACTAACCTACAAAGTGTTAAAAAGAAAAAACACACTACACCCAGAAAAAAATAATTTATTTGAAATAAAACACACCATTTTATTTAATTCTTAGTTTACTAAAAATAATAGTTACCTGTCCACGTTCCTGCGCTGATCTCCCATGCACAGCTGTCACATCTGGAGATGGTGACAGCTGTCATGGCTGCTGTAAGCTCACGCTGCCGGGAACACGTCCGCTCCCGGCAGCGGGAGCCACTGACTGAGGTCACCGGAGTGCATTCAGTCAGCGCAGCTCCGGAGACCCCCTTTACGGCACTGCTGTACCGTGGGAATTTCTCACGATACAGCAGGGCCGTAAAGGAGCTAACCGGAGCAGCGCTGCCTGAACTCCGGTGAACCCTTACGGCCCCGTCATTCTAGCGGCGGCAGCGGTTCAGAGCGGTCACATTCTATGTGGCTGCTCTGAACTGGAGATCTTCGTGGGACACTCGTGGACTACTACGGAGGGGTAAGGATAAGGTTGTGGTTTATTATTTTATATTTTATTACAGGAGATCGATGGCTTCGGGGAATTAGGTGTCTAGGTGAGTATAGTGTAGTTTTTTATTTTTTACTTTATTTTAGGTGGTGATCGGCGGGGACAGGTAATGTATGAACTAATTTATTGTAGGTAACCACTGGCCACCAATGACATGTATTTAAAATTTATTGGGGACACAGTAGGGCAATTTATATAGCAGGATCAGGCTGATGGGAACTACTGCTCCCATCGAGCTGATCCTGCTGGCACGAGTGGACGGGGGACAGACATAGGCCGATGGGAGTAGTAGTGTCACATCGGCCTATGTCTGCCTGCACGCACACACCCGCACACATCGCACAGACACAGCGCACACCCGCACACACTCGCAGACATCGCACAGACACCGCGCACACCCGCACACATCGCACACACACCCCGCACACACACCCCGCATACACACCCCGCACACACACCCGCACACACACTAATCATGACGGGCTGATGGTCTGGGAGGTGAGGCTGACCTGTGCGGCCGTGGGAAAGTTCATGTGAGTTCATGCAATGCAGTCAAGCATGAACTCACATGAACCCTCTGAGGGCACCGCGGCGACTTCAAATGAACAGCTGATCGGCATCACCTGATACCTCAGCTGTTCATTTGAAATAACCGGCGGGAAAGCGCAGCACAGAACGGGAAAGCCGGCGGTGAAGTCTTTTCATTGCCGGCTTCCCCACCCGGGTCCTTCGCTCCTTGGTGCTGCGCTCCCCGCCCGGTCCTAGCTTACGATCGGGATGGGAGGTGGCGAGGGGAGCGGAGGATCGGGGTGGGAGGCTGCGGGGAAGCAGTATGGGGCTGTGTGATTGTTTAAAAGCCGGCGGCTTTTTACCGCCCGCCGGCTTTTAAACAATCAGGAGAATTCTCCCACGCTGGGATGGCATTCTGATGACAGGCTGGATCTCAGCTGAGCGCTGCCATCCAGCTTGTCATCCTTCAGAGACACTGCAGAGCACAGGCATTATGGGAACTTCCGATTCCGGTATCCGATATTGTCAAAGTATCGGAATTAAGTATCGGAATTCCGATACCGTGAATATCGGCCGATACCCGATATTACAGTATCGGAATGCTCAACACTAGTCACTAACCTTCTGTGTCTCAGCAGAGACTCCTGACTGGACTCACTCCTTAGACAACTGACTGAACTCCCTCTCTTCCTGCCTCCACCCTCCTTTATATATTCCCTAAAGGGCTCCCTCTGGTGGTTCTGAGGTAGGGTGGAGGTGTGTGTATGCTCTGAGGGCCTTTTATGGAGTAAACCTGAAATGCACCCCCCTTTGGTCTGTGACTCCATGCACAGCAGGGCGTCACATTCCCCCCTAGTTAAAGTCAGCACTCCCGGGCTGAAGCACATTTTGTAAACAATAGAAATAACAACCTTCCCTTTATGGGAGGTTAGAACACTTGAACGTTGCATAACAAAACATGAATAAAAATATATATATACATTGCAAAAGCAGTAGGCAGTGAGCAAGGAGAAAGTCCAAGTCTCTTCCGGAGAGGTTGCTCAAAGGGGCACTCCAGGGAGCGCAAATATTTACAAAGAAAATCTTTGGGCTGCACAAAGTCCTCAGCCTCAGAGTTCATATATAAGGAATAAACAGGTTAGGGTTAAAGTGTCCATATCACTTGAATTGTCCATTCAAAGGGAAGAAATATAAGTTACACACATTAATACAATACGTAGTATAATACATAATACCTCAGGGGTAATTATCTACATTCTCAGAAATTGTACTATTTTATTCAATGTACCTAGCAGGGAGTTTACCTCTCGTGCTTCGTACTGATCTGCGTAATGCAGTGGTATGTGGGGTATCAATGTCTGTATCATCAGTTACCCTGTCTGCCCTTCGTGTGGGTAAGTTGTAAAATTGCCTTAACCTCTCTATGGGACTGGCAAGTGTACCATTGGCTGGGCCTTCTTGCTCTCCTTCTTGAGCTGGCTCTTCAGCAGCACTTACAGGTCCAACTTGCTGTAGAGAGTTTTCTGGTTGCTGGAAGAAGTGGAGTACTGGGACGATCACCGCTCCTCCTATTTGAGGCCAATCTGCCAGGAAGTCACCTAAGTCAGTATGGATTACTGCTTCTTCAGGTTCCTCCTGGATGATGAGGGGCACTTCTTCTTGGGGTTTTAGCAGATCCGGACACAACTTTAGATGGTCCCGAGATGCTGTTGCAGTGGTTCTCCCTCCATCTTTGCTGATCAAACACGTCTTCCTGTTGTCAAACCTTGAATTCAACACAGTGTAGGGTTCTCTCTCCCACTGGTCATCAAGCTTGTGGTTCCTCCGCTTCCTTTTCAATACCACTTCTCCTGATGTGAAGGGTTCTGCTGGTGCACTTCTGTTGTATTGCGCCTCTTGTTTATCCCTCACCCGAGTGAGACTGTCTTCGACACAGGCTTGTACTCTTCTGTACTGCTCCTGTCTGGCTGTGTCCCAGTCCTCAGTGGTCGCATCAGCTACAGGTTCTACCACACCAAGCTCCAGGTTCATGGGCAACTTCCCAGGTCTTGCCCGCATTAGATATGCAATTGGTGGAGCTTACTGGTATGTGATTATACAGATCCACTAAGTCAGGTAGTAGGTCTGGCCACTGGTTTCTCAATTCTAGTGGTATGGTCTTCAATAGATCGATGATGATGTTGTTCATCTTTTCACAGAGACTGTTAGTTTGGGGGTGGTACGGTGTAGTCCTGATCTTTTTACACCCGTACAGATGGCAGAACTCTTTGAACAATTCAGCCTCAAAGGCCGGGCCTTGGTCAGTCAGTACCTGCTCAGGGTATCCATGGGGTCTGCTTGAAACGTCTTGGCTGCTGTCTCTGCTGTCAGGTCTTTGACAGGGGCAACCACCAGGAACCTGGAGTAGTGATCCACCATGGTCAGGGCGTAGGAGTATCCTGACCTGCTGAGGGAGAGCTTGACATGGTCCAGGGCCACGAACTCCAGGGGCCGAGTCGTCTTGATGGGTTGCAGGGGTGCCTTCTGGCTGCTGAAGTCTTTCCTTCTTAGGCCGCAGGGTCCACAGTCCCGGCACCACCTTTCAATGGAGCTGCGCATTCCTACCCAGTAGAATCGACACTTCAGTAGGGTCTCTAGCTTTTTCCAGCCAAAGTGCCCCGCCTGATCATGGTAAGCTTCTAATACCATCTGGATGTCTGTCTTCGGGACTACTATCTGCCATACCATCTCATGGGTTCTTGGATTAAAGTACCTCCGGCACAGCTTCTCACGGTATATAAACAGCCGGCTTCTCTCGTTCCACAGCTGCTTTGTTTGCAGAGACGCATCTTTCTCCAGGGAGGCACCTTCTTGGGTTATCAGCTGTTTAATGCGGCTGACAACCGGGTCGCTGTCCTGGGTCTCTTTCCAGCTGTGGTGAGGCAGGGGGTTTAACGTCTTTTCACGCGGCTTCCTGGAGGCTCGTTGCTCATGGATCATCCCACTCCAGTGAAAGGCAGGTATCTCTATCTCTTCCAGGTCATCCACTTCTTCTTCTGTGTCTGACTGGTGAGGCATCCTAAACAGAGCATCGGCGTTGGCGTTCTTTCGGCCCGCCCGGTACTTTATGGTGAATTGGTAGTTTGACCGCCGAGCCATCCATCGTTGTTCCATGGCTCCCAGCTTGGCTGTTTCAAGATGAGTTAAGGGGTTATTGTCAGTGTAGGCAGTGAACTTGCTGGAGGCTAGGTAGTGCTTGAACCTTTCTGTAATGGCCCAGACCAAGACCAGAAACTCCAACTTGAAGCTGCTATAGTTCTTTGGGTTCCTCTCGGTCGGGCGGAGCTTCCTGCTTGCATACGCAATGACTTTCTCCTGGCCATTCTGCTTCTGACTTAGGACAGCTCCCAATCCTTCATTGCTGGCATCAGTATACAGCAGGAACAGTTGGCTGTAGTCAGGGTAGGCAAGGATCTCATCACCTGTCAGGATCTCCTTCATTTCTTGAAATGATTCAGCCTGTTCTTTACCCCAGTGGAATGGGGGATTTCCGCCCTTTGGGGACTGTCCTATCAGGAGGTCTTGCAGAGGTGCTGCTCTCTTGGTGTAATCTTTTACAAACCTCCGGTAGTATCCTATCAGTCCCCGGAACTGACGCACCTCCTTCAGGTTCTTCGGCTCCGGGCATTTCTGGATGGCAGTGACCTTCTCCGGGTCTGGTGCTACCCCTTCTGGACTGACAATGTGTCCCAGGTACTGTACCTTCTTCTTGAGCAGGTGGCACTTGGAGGGCTTCAACTTCATCCCATACTGGGACAGTGACTCAAATACCTCCGCCAGGTGCTTCGAGTGGTCCTCATACGTCTTGGAGTACACAATCACGTCATCCAGGTATAATAACACAGTCTCGAAGTTGCGGTGTCCCAGGCAGCACTCCATCAATCTCTGGAACGTTCCGGGGGCATTGCAGAGTCCAAACGGCATACTGTTGAACTCGCAGAGTCCCATCGGGGTGGTGAAGGCCGTCTTCTCCCGATCCTCCTCAGCCACAGCTACTTGTCAGTACCCACTAGTGAGGTCAAGGGTGGAAAAGTAATTTGCAGACTTCAAGGCAGCCAGGGATTCCTCAATACGTGGTAAAGGGTATGCATCTTTATGTGTAATGCGATTTACTTGACGGTAATCTACGCACATTCTCATGCTTCCATCCTTCTTCCTGACTAGAACTAGGGGAGCTGCCCAGGGACTACAACTATCCCTTACTACCCCTGCCTTCTTCATGTCATGCAACATCTCCTTGGCTTTCTGGTAGTGTGCTGGAGGTATAGGCCTGTACCGTTCCTTGATGGGGGGATGGTTGCCTGTGGGGATGTGATGTTGTACCCCCTTAATCCTCCCAAAGTCAAGCGGGTGTTTGCTGAATACCTGCTCGTATTCTTGAACCACCCGGTGTACTCCCTGTTTCTGGTGGGCAGGAGTGGTGTCTGTCCCAACGTGGAGCTGTTGACACCAATCCCCCTCCTGTGTTGTAGGGTCATTATCCTCCACTTGGTCTGGGGAGGTTAAGGACTCCGCCGTGTGAATAGAGTTATTATTTACAGTGTAGAGTTTGGCAATAGTGGCATAACGTGGTAATTTAACCTGGTCTTCCCCATAGTTAAGAAGAAAAACGGGCACCCTCCCATTGCGTACATCTACTACCCCCCTGGCGGTTAGAGTGTAGGTCTGTGCTCTGAGCTAAGAGGTTCTACTACCGCCTGGTAGCTCTGTCCTTTAAGACCTATTGCTGCTCTACACCAGGTAAGCATTTCACTCATTGGGGGAATTACAATGGGTATCGGGTCAGTTACCCGCACGTTACCAATCTCACCGCTGGTCAGCTGCGCTTGCTGCTGGTACGTCAGGGCTCGGATCTCCTTCTGGATCGCTCTCCTCTGCCTTGGTCTGGCAACGTCAGCGAGCTGTTGGAGTAAAAACACAACCTCCTCCAAACAGTTACCAACAATGTTAGTGCCTAGTACCATATTCAGTCCATTTTCCTCATTGACAGTCTTCACTACAATGAGTCCCTGGTCCTTTAACTCCACTCTCCCCACTTTTACTGCTACATTCTTAACCCCGAGTAGGTCAAGAGGGAGGCCGTTAGAGGCATATACTGAAAAGTCTGGGTTTGGGGGTTGGAGACTGTCCATGGACCAGTATTTGCTATAGAGGATATCAGGTATGATTGTTACCTGGGATCCGGTGTCCAGCAGGGCAGGTATCGCAATGCCGTCAAGTATGATGGATAGGAAAGGTCTTCCTCCCACGAACCTGCGGTGCCAGTCTGAGGGGCCTGCTGAGTCTATTCCTGGGTGCTGGCCCTCGGACCCAGGGTTTGCTCGTTTAAAGGACACTGGTGCACTGTGTGACCTGCCTTCTGGCAGCGGTGGCAGACGAACTCTTGGTGAGGATGGCGCTGGTTGTTGGTCCTTCCTGGGGGTGGCGTTGTCCTCCTCCGGGGTGGCGATGTCCTCCTCCGGGGTGGCGACGTCCTCCTTCTCCTCCGGTTCATCCAGGGGACATCCTCAGGGCAGTCGGCTAGCAGGATCTTTCCTTCCATCTCTGGCTCAGTCCGTAGTTGCAGGGCACTCATCACAGTGGCCAGGTTTTTGGTCAGCTGGCGCACTTCTGAGCGCAGACAGTCCAGCTCAGTAGGGGGCGCTGCCTGCACTTTGGCTTCAGCAGCCAGCGGGGAAAAGGTGGGTGCTGCTGGCGTTGGAGTGGCCCCACCCTGGTAACGCTGGATAGACGTATCTGCTGTCTCCACGGGTTGCAGACCCTTGATAGCCATGTCTTTAAGGGTGTCGAAGGTAGCATCTGGATGGTCCAAGGACCACCAACGCACAGTCCTGCTCTCCGCTTGGGACCTCAGCCCCCGGACAAATTGTTCATTTAGCATTTTACTCTCATTGGTTATGCTAATTGGACTAACCTGTTTTAGAGCTCGCAGGGCCACCTGTAAATGGCAGGCATAGTCCCGAACGCTGTCCTCCGGCTTCTGAGAGCATTGGTAGAACCTCATCCGGAGGTCTGCCTCAGTGGGGTCCTCAAAGGCAGTCTGTAACTTTTTGAAAATTGTGGACACTGATTCCTGGTCTGCGGCTGACCAAGTCTCTACTTCTCTCTCCGCAGCACCAGTCAATTGTCCCACAACTACTGCAGCTCTTTGTTTGCTGGTCATAGAATACATGTCCAGGATGCTGCGTATTTTGCGCTTGAATCCGGACAGGGTGTCCGGCTTGCTGTTGTACTGGGGGAGCCACTTTGCTCCAGGCATGTACGGTAAAGTCAATGGTACAATAGGGGCTACAGGCCCTGGTAATGGGGCGGCTGCTCCGTCTTGAGCGGCGGCGGCTGCGGGCGCATCATCGGGGCTGTCAGCCTGGTCAGCGACGTTGGGCTGTTGCTGCAACATCTTTGCGCCCCCCTAGTGAACCGTGGCCTACCTTCCTTCTGTAGGCCGCAGCTCCGCAGGCGGAGGTCTTCTGATAGGACCTTGCGTCGCTTATGTTCCACGTCAGAGCGTTCGCTTGTGCTTCCTGCCAGGACCTGACGCTGCGTCAGTGCGTGGGGCATGTCCTCGACTTCGCGCGCTTTCAGCGGTTACGCCCTCTAGTTTTCCCGCGGTTACGCCCTTCTTCTCGCATGGCGACCGGAAAGATGGTGGCCAATGGCGGGAAACTCCAGAAAATGGCGGGAAAAGCTTCACCACTGTGAGTTTTTTACAGTTTCTTAAGGCGCACAGTACCCGGTGGCAACGGGCACAACTCCTTCTGTTGCCGCGGGCATGCAATCCTGTTCGTGACGCCAGTTAGAGAGATGTGGCACCCAGGGGATGGGGACTACTCGGCGCCCGGGCCTTAATGCCTGGCCTTGGGGGATGTCGCGGTGGTTGGCTCCCGGGCCTGTACCCTGGGGTCTCTCTTAAAAAAAGGGGTTAAATGAAAAATGAAAGTTCGTGACGCCACCTGTGGTGTCTGGTGAGGACCACCAGCGCTGCGGCAGTCCACTGAGGCCGGTGTTACGGCAGCTATGATGGGGTAGCTCCCCACAGGTGGAGCTAGGCCTCAGGGCAGCGGTGTTCGGTAAGGTGCACTATATGGCGGTGACCCAGCCGGGTCCAAGGAAAAATGGGAGACACACTCACGTTTGGCTTCAGTACCTTTTTACTGGTGGAGTTGCGGTACCGCCCAGAGCACTGTAGGGTGAGGGGTGCACTGCAGGTCTCTCCCCAGTGAGCAGGTATAGGGCCTCCTGTATCCTTGCCGCTTGTGTAGTTTATGGCCTGTCTGAAACTAGGCCTAACTTAGTCCTTGTGTTGCGCCGGCTGACCTGGTGTTAGGGCCTTTTGCTGAAGAGCACGCTCCTGGTATGGCGGAGCCTCCGTGCCTCCTGGTCCTGTTACGTGTCAGCTCCTGGGCTATCCTGAGACCTGAAGTCTTCCAGGAAAGATCCGGTTGTTTTCCACAGAGGGTATACTGCTCTGCAGACTCGGAGCCGGTGTCCGGTATATTCCTGGGGTGAGCTTATGAAGCTCCTCGGTCCCCGATGCTACTGTTCCACTAGCCTTCGGCCCACTCTGGGCCCTCACTAGGCTATACACACTGGCAGTAAGCTGGCTGCCTCTTCTGCCGCTCTTTAGAGCGTTGGCAACGCTCCTAGCTGTCTCTCTCTGAGCTGCTTGCAGCAGACTCCAAACAACTCCTCTCAGCAGAAACCTGCTGAGTCACTAACCTTCTGTATCTCAGCAGAGACTCCTGACTGGACTCACTCCTTAGACAACTGACTGAACTCCCTCTCTTCCTGCCTCCACCCTCCTTTATATATTCCCTAAAGGGCTCCCTCTGGTGGTTCTGAGGTAGGGTGGAGGTGTGTGTATGCTCTGAGGGCCTCTTATGGAGAAAACCTGAAATGCACCCCCCTTTGGTCTGTGACTCCATGCACAGCAGGGCGTCACACTTTCCTCTGAGGGGAGTAGTACACACCGTTGTAGGAAATCTTCAGTTTCTTGGCAATTTCTCGCATGGAATAGCCTTCATTTCTAAGAACAAGAATAGACTGTCGAGTTTTACATGAAAGTTCTCTTTTTCTGGCCATTTTGAGAGTTTCATAGAACAAACAAATGTAATGCTCCAAATTCTCAACTAGCTCAAAGGAAGGTCAATTTTATAGCTTCTCAAATCAGCCAAACCGTTTTCAGCTGGGCTAACATACTTGTGCCAGGGTTTTCTAGGGTTTTCTAAACATCCATTAGCCTTCTTACACAGTTAGCAAACACAGTGTACCATTAAATCTCTGGAGGGGTGGTTGTTGGAAATGGGCCTCTATACATCTCTGTAGATATTGCAATAAAAACAAGAGGTTTGCAGCTAGAATAGTCATTTACCACATTAACAATGTATAGAGTGTATTTCTGATTCATTTAATGTTAGCTTCATTGAAAAAAAATGTGCTTTTCTTTCAAAAATAATGAAATTTCAAAATGACCCCAAACTTTTGAACGGTAGTGTACATTCAGCTTGTGTGTGAGGTTTGTTCTCTGTGCCTTGAGTTCTGTTTATCAATCTTCTGTTGCCTGACCTTGGACCTTGTTCTGACCATCCGTCTGTTTGACCCCTTCTGCTATGATCTGCTTTCCTCCTGGTATTCTGATCTACAGAATGTTACCTGACAACGTCTTTGCCTCTTCCCTCTGTTTATGACGTACCCTCCTGGCTTTGACTTCGGACTCCTTGACTATCCCATCTCACGGCCTGGCCGTGAAAAGTGACTCAGCCTCACAGAAACACCATGAAATAAGTATTTTTTGTTTAAATTCCAAAAGACAATAAATATTGGTTATAAAATAATGTTTTTTTTTAAATATGGAGCCCCTTGCAGTGAAACATGCTCCTATGAGACCCCTTGCAAAACCTTTTTGAATTCATGGGGGTCCAATACATATTTCATGAAACAGTTTATTAACTGCAATAGTGAGAATGTAGTATATATAATCACATGCACACTATGTCAAATATTATGTTGGCTGCACAAGCAAAAAATTAAAAGTGCACAAAAGTGCACAACTGAAAGTATCACTGTTATTTCATGATGTTTCACTATTAATAATGTGGTTTCTTTTTTTTCTGATAAACAAACATTTTTGTTTTTAAATATCTATAATCAGAGTATTGATAGGGTTAAGTTCACACCCACCCTGTCTTTGCTCACTTTTATGCCATGATTAAGGATGCTTGCTTGCATCCGAAACAAGAAGTTTTTTTTCAATAATTTTTCCACTTGGATTACGAAGTTTTAATTATATCAATAAATAGCATTATTTTAACCCTCTGGAGCTGTAACAATTTTTATGGATTAATATTGCCCAGGTGACCTAGTGAGCCTGGTGGAAAGATACTTGGCTGCGGAGAACTGCCTGAGCAGTCAAGGTAACCTGAGTTCACCTGTCAAGGATATCCAGAAGAAGAGGGCCAAGATCACCTCTGAGGGGTGCCCAAGGTCCCGGGAGGGGTCAGAGCCGGGTTTAAGGGGTACACCTTGTCACATTGTCTGTTGGAGGTGTCATGCCCTGGGTCATATATCAGCCAATTGTCCTTTGACCTCTGAGCCAATGGACTGCAGCATGGGTCGGCGCTGCTCCTACTTCGCCTACCCTGCCTGCATCGCTGTTCCTCATCCTAGCGAGGGGCCTCAGGTATGACGGATTACTGTGACCAGTGTCTTAGTGACAGGGCTTCTGGACTCAGGGAGTTTGGTGACCGTGGTAGGGGCCACACTTCCACAAGTATCAGCCCCTGGAAAGCTAGTTGACATCTGGTGGATGCATGGAGGCACCAAGAACTTTCCTCTGGCCCGGGTCGACATTGACACAGACTGTGGATCTGTGTTCCACAAAGTGGGAGCGGTCAAAGAATTGTTATATCCTGTAAAGGTCGGTCGTGATTTTACTCTGTTTTGGGATTTGTGTGGGAAAGCGGTACCGCCTGGGAGCTTGGCTGATAACCAGGTCACAACTGAAGAAACCTCATCACATGCCATGGCCGAACAGCTTCCATTGTCGATACATTGATCAGATATGTCAAGGGACCAAGGTGATAGGCCAGGCAAAAGAATGCCTCCTCAAGACACGATATAGGAGGTATAGTCCGTTGATTCGGGTGAAACATTTTAAACCTAGGGTTCGGGTGTGGGTGTTGGTGACCACCATGGGGAACAAATTCCTCACCAAATTGCAAGGACCCTCTGAAGTGTTGGAAAGGGTTGGTGAGGGCCACTATAAAGTTTACCAGCCAACGAAAAGGAAGCCACACCAGGTATGTCATATTGGCTTGGCATGCTTTAGCGGGATGGGGTTCATCATTGGTTGGGTGAAGATGGTGCCCAGTCCTCGGCTTTGGGCAGAGGTGGAATATGTATACAAGCAGCTGGCAGAATTCTGGATAGGAGGCGCTAAGAAGGTTAATTTAAGAAGTTTACACTGTGTACAATTTACACTGTGTACAATTATTAGGCAAGTGAGTATTTTGACCATATCAGAATTTTTATGCATATTTTCCAACTCCAAGGTGTATAAATGTGAATGCTTATTGAAAGAAGAAGATCAGGTGAAGTGTATTTGTGTAATGAGGGAGGATGTAAGGATATAACACCTTTATCAAGGTGTACAGAATTATTAGACATCTTGTTTTCCTCAGCTAAAATGGGCGGCCAAAAAAGAGATTTGCCTGACTCAAAAATTGTTAAATGTTTAACTGAGGGATACAGTAATGTTGAAATTGCTAAGATATTGGGCTGGGATCACAAAACCATCAACAGTTTTGTTGCAAATAGTCAACAGAGTCGCAAAAAATGTGTGGAGAAAAAAAGATGAACATTAACTGCCAAAGACCTGAGAAAAATCAATTGTGAAACCACCAGGAACCAATTATCCTCCCGTGCTGTCATATTCCAGAACTGCTGCCTCCCTGGAGGGCCCAGAAGTACAACCCCTGGCAAAAATTATGGAATCACCGGGCTCGAAGGATGTTCATTCAGTTGTTTAATGTTGTTGAAAAAAAGCAGATCACAGACATGGCACAAAACTAAAGTCATTTCAAATGGCAACTTTAGAGTTTTAAGAGACACTAAAAGAAATCAAGATTAAAAATGTGGTACTCAGTAAGGGTAATTTTTTTCAGACCAAGCAGAGGGAAAAAATTATGGAATCAATCAATTCTGAGGAAAGAATTATGGAATCACCCTGTAAATTTTCATTTCCAAAACTAACACCTGAATCTAATTAGATCTGCTCGTTAGTCTGCATCTAAAAAGGAGTGATCACACCTTGGAGAGCTGTTGCACCAAGTGGACTCACATGAATCATGGCTCCAACAGGAGAGATGTCAATTGAAACAAAGAGGATTATCAAGCTCTTAAAAGAAGGTAAATCATCACGCAATGTTGCAAAAGATGTTGGTTGTTCACAGTCAGCTGTGTCTAAAATCTGGACCAAATACAAACAACATGGGAAGGTTGTTAAAGGCAAACATACTGGTAGACCAAGGAAGACATCAAAGTGTCAAACCGGAAACTTAAAGCAATATGTCTCCAAAACAGGAAATGCATAACAAAACAAATGGGTAACGAATAGGAGGAAACTGGAGTCAATGTCTGTGACCGAACTGTAAGAAACCGCCTAAAGGAAATGGGATTTACATACAGAAAAGCTAAACATAAGCCATCATTAACACCTAAACAGAAAAAAACAAGGTTACAATGGGCTAAGGAAAAGCAATCGTGGACTGTGGATGACTGGATGAAAGTCATATTCAATGATGAATCGCGAATCTGCATTGGGAAAGGTGATGATGCTGGAACTTTTGATTGGTGCCGTTCCAATGAGATTTATAAAGATGACTGCATGAACAGAACATGCAAATTTCCACAGTCATTGATGATATGGGGCTGCATGTCAGGTAAAGGCACTGGGGAGATGGCTGTCATTACATCTTCAATATATGCCCAAGTTTACATTGATATTTTGGACAGTTTTCTTATCCCATCAATTGAAAGGATGTTTGGGGATGATGACATCATTTTTCAAGATGATAATGCATCCTGCCATAGAGCAAAAACTGTGAAAACATTCTTTGAAAGAAGACACATAAGGTCAATGTCATGGCCTGCAAATAGTCCGGATCTCAACCCAAATGAAAATTTTTGTTGGAAGTTGAAGAAAATGGTCCATGACAAGGCTCCAACCTGCAAAGCTGATCTGGCAACAGCAATCAGAGAAAGTTGAAGCCAGATTGATGAAGAGTACTGTTTGTCACTCATTAAGTCCATGTCTCAGAGACTGCAAGCTGTTATTAAAGCCAGAGGTGGTGCAACAATATACTAGTGATGTATTGGAGTGTTCTTTTGTGTGTTTGTTTTTCATGAATTGAGTGATTCCATAATTTTTTCCCTCTGTAATTTTTTTTACTCTTACTGAGTACCACATTTTTAATTTTAATTTCTTTGTGTTTCTTAAAGCCCTAAAGTTGCCATTTGAAATTACTTTAGTTTTGTGCCATGTCTGATCTGCTTTTTTTCAACAACATTAAACAACTGAATGAACATCCTCCGAGCCCGGTGATTCCATAATTTTTGCCAGGGGTTGTACAAGGTGCTCAGAGACATGGCCGAGGGTAAGGGAGGCTGAGACCCGACCACCACTGAACAAGACACAGAAGTTGAAACGTCAAGACTGGGACAAGAAATATTTGAAGACAGAGTTTTCAAAGGTTTTATTTACTAATGAGGTGAGAGTGACTCTATGGATCAGATGGATGGGCCAATGGCTGGATCGAACCAGTGGAGTAAAAAACAGTCTGATGGGCTGGATCAGTAGCAGGCACAGGCCTTCACTTCTAGTCAGATGCCAGCATTGTGGAGGTGTGGTACTAATATTAGTTACTGGTATAAGATGAGCTAGCTGAACTTTTTCGGGTTGAAAATGGACTCAAAATCAACTCCCAAACCTAGTGCTAGTTTTTAGAATACACTTTTTTTAAGCGGTGGTACAGGAAAAAGTCTGCATCTTTCAAGAAAACCATGATTTTTATGAAGGACAATACTCAATTGTATGCATCGAAGTACTTCATTGCCCCCTTCCTCACCTGACCTAAACCCTATTCTTAAATGGGAGATTTACTGTGAAGGAAAACAGTACATCTCTGTGAACATTGTCTTGTTGGTCTGTGGTTGGTGCTACCCAAAAAGTTCATCGTCAACACGTTAAAGCAAATTGTTCAACAAGGTTTTTGCTATGCAATCTGAATACAGCATGAGTTAGAGAAAGAGACACTGATTCCAGTGATGTATCCGTTTACTGGATGCAGCAATTATGATAGAGTCATAGTTTTCTTTGCTGCAATTGTACTAGAGCTCAATATCTCAAAAAGATCCAAAATGACATTTTATAGCATATATAATGCCCATATAGTTCTAGCAACGCAAGATAATTTGTACGGAGAGAGAACGATGAGTTAATGCTATTCATGTTAAAAACATAGCTTATTTCATAATAGATAAAATATCATTATTATATACAAAAAATGGGAGGGATAAGGGGCAAAAAATAGAAGGGTAACAAAAATGAAAAAAGAAGCAGAAAACCCAGTACAGGAGGCTGGTAATGCCATCCACTAAATAGTAGAATCACATAGTGCTACACCTGGCCATATAGGAAATCCGATCCAAGTGGATAAATATCCCAGCTGGAAATATTAAAGAGGATAATGCAATACAATCATATACAGAACGTATAACCTGGTGTCCTATTGCTAGTAATCCTATCAGTTCAGTGTTGATCAAAGCAGGGATAAGGTAAATATATACAGTACAGACCAAAAGTTTGGACACACCTTCTCATTTAAAGATTTTTCTGTATTTTCATGACTATGAAAATTGTACATTCACACTGAAGGTATCAAAACTATGAATTAACACATGTGGAATTATATACTTAACAAAAAAGTGTGAAACAACTGAAAATATGTCTTATATTCTAGGTTCTTCAAAGTAGCCACCTTTTGCTTTGATGACTGCTTTGCACACTCTTGGCATTCTCTTGATGAGCTTCAAGAGGTAGTCACCGGAAATGGTTTTCACTTCACAGGTGTGCCCTGTCAGGTTTAATAAGTGGGATTTCTTGCCTTATAAATGGGGTTGGGACCATCAGTTGTGTTGTGCAGAAGTCAGGTGGATACACAGCTGATAGTCCTACTGCAAAGACTGTTAGAATTTGTATTATGGCAAGAAAAAAGCAGCTAAGTAAAGAAAAACGTGTGGCCATCATTACTTTAAGAAATGAAGGTCAGTCAGTCCGAAAAATTGGGCAAACTTTGAAAGTGTCCCCTGGTGCAGTTGCAAAAACCATCAAGCGCTACAAAGAAACTGGCTCACATGAGGACCGTCCCAGGAAAGGAAGACCAAGAGTCACCTCTGCTTCTGAGGATAAGTTTATCTGAGTCACCAGCCTCAGAAATCGCTGGATAACAGCAGCTCAGATTAGAGACCAGGTCAATGCCACACAGAGTTCTAGCAGAAGACACATCTCTACAACAACTGTTAAGAGGAGACTTTGTGCAGCAGGCCTTCATGGTAAAATAGCTGCTGGGAAACCACTGCTAAGGACAGGCAACAAGCAGAAGAGACTTGTTTGGGCTAAAGAACACAAGGAATGGACATTAGACCAGTGGAAATCTGTGCTTTGGTCTGATGAGTCCAAATTTGAGATCTTTGGTTCCAACCACCGTGTCTTTGTGCGACGCAGAAAAAGGTGAACGGATGGACTCTACATGCCTGGTTCCCACCATGAAGCATGGAGGAGGAGGTGTGATGGTGTGGGGGTGCTTTGCTGGTGACACTGTTGGGGATTTATTCAAAATTGAAGGCATGCTGAACCAGCATTGCTACCACAGCATCTTGCAGCGGCATGCTATTCCATCTGGTTTGCGTTTAGTTGGACCATCATTTATTTTTCAACAGGAAAATGACCCCAAACACACCTCCAGGCTGTGTAAGGGCTATTTGACCAAGAAGGAGAGTGATGGGGTGCTACGCCAGATGACCTGGCCTCCACAGTCACCAGACCTGAACCCAATCAAGATGGTTTGGGGTGAGCTGGACCGCAGAGTGAAGGCAAAAAGGCCAACAAGTGCTAAGCATCTCTGGGAACTTCTTCAAGATTGTTGGAAGACCATTTCCGGTGACTACCTCTTGAAGCTCATCAAGAGAATGCCAAGAGTGTGCAAAGCAGTCATCAATGCAAAAGGTGACTACTTTGAAGAACCTAGAATATAAGACATATTTTCAGTTGTTTCACACTGTTTTGTTAAGTGTATAATTCCATATGTGTTAATTCATAGTTTTGATGCCTTCAGTGTGAATATACAATTTTCATAGACATGAAAATACAGAAAAATCTTTAAATGAGAAGGTGTGTCCAAACTTTTGGTCTGTACTGTACATACTAGCTATTGAGCCCGTTCTACGCCTGGGTGGCGAGCATTTTTATTAGTATATGGTCTCCCATCCTGGTATTTGTGCTGCCCCCATCCTGGTATTTGTGCTGGCCAATCCTGTTCCCCCATCCTGTTATGTGCTGCCCTCATCCCTATCCTGGTATGCATGGCACCCCTCACTCCCAATCCTGGTATGCATGGCACCCCTCAACCCCAATCCTGGTATGTATGGCACTACTCATCCCAATCCTGGCATGCATGGAGCCCCTTATCCTGGTATGCATGGCTCCCTCATACCCAATCCTGGTATGCATGGCCCCCTCAGCCTTATCCTGGTATGCATGGTACCCCATCCCTCATCCCTATCCTGGTATGTATGGTACCCCTCATCCTGGTATGCATGGTACCCCTCATCCCTATCCTGGTATACATGGCACCCCATCCCTCATCCTGGTATGCATGGTACCCCTCATCCCTATCCTGGTATGCATGGCCCCTCATCTGAATCCTGGCATGCATGGTCCCCCACCAGATCCCTATCCTGGTATGCATGGTACCTCTCATCCCTATCCTGGTATGCATGGTACCCCTCATCCCTATCCTGGTATGCATGGCCCCTCATCCGAATCCTGGTATGCATGGCCCCCCCAGATCCCTTTCACGCTGCACATAAAAAAAACACATACTCACCTTTCTTCCCTGTGCTCCAACGCTGCTGTGTCCTGTTCTGCCGGAGGCCGCACGTGCCCATACCGCGCTGTCCGGCGCCATTTTGCTGAAGACAGACTGCAAATGTGTCTTCAGTAAAATGGCGCCGGATAGCGCTATGTGCATGCGCCGATTCCGACGCCTCACTCCTGCCCCGGTCTCCGGCGAAGAGAGGCGTCACGGCAACGCTCCTCCTGGTCAGATAAGTATGGCGCCGGAGATCACGGTATGTGTTCAGTGTCTACGCATACCGTGATCTCCGGCGCCATACACACTCCTCTTACCTGTAACGGCTCCATGCGTTCTTCTGTCTGGAGCCAGACTGCGTGTCGCGCTTGCACAGTCTATAGAGGCTCCAGACAGAGGGACGCTTGTAGCGTTATATTATAGATATGTTAAATACCCATGGTCACAGGTGGTGGCAGTCCAGGCTCCTCAACCCCAAAGTGCGTTTTTCTTTGGTAGCTTCCTCACCAGGTGAGAAATAATCAGAGAAAAAGTATAATAGAAACAAGGGCACCAATTCTGCATTTATCACCCACTGCATTTATCACTCCTGAGAAAAAATACTGACCGAATACTGACCAAAAATATTGATAGTGGGGCTGTGGCCTAAGAAAGACAAACCTCACTTTTACTTTCTTATTCCGGTTTTAGGTTTATTCACCTTTTGGCTTAACTGACAGCATTGTGGCTGCTCAATAATAAAATGAATCATCAAAAAAAAATTGCCTAATTGTGCACACAAGTGTATGAGCCCGAACTGTCATCATCTCCTATCTCAGTAATGGGAATATCTGAATTCACTGAATACAGATTTTACCCATGAATTTAGCATTTTGAGAATGAATGATCAGTACAGGAGGGGAAAGAAGCAACTTTCATTGATAAGATATATTTCAAAGTTTCTTTTTTTCATGTGTACTATTGATTTACGAAAAAGAAAAACTAAAACAAAACTTTGGTAAAATATATAGACATTGATTCATCAAAGTGTATTTTCCAGAAATCTGGCATAAAACACTTTGATAAGTCACATTTTTGCCCAAAACCCAAGTTGGGCAAAAATCTTATAATTTTGTCATTTTCACTCTAGTTTCATCCAGCTTCGCCAATATAAGAACTGGGATGGGGCAGGGGAAGTGATGCCATAGGTTGTTTAATTCATGACAAGTTGCAGCATACCTTACGCCAGAAATCTTACTCCTGTCCATGAATGGAGTAAAATTTATGGCAAGGTGCACGGAGGTGCTTGCCATTTTTCAGACGTCGCAGTTGATTAATCAGTCTTATACTGTTTAGATAGTGGTAAAATAATACTTTTTTTTAGCTCTTTCCACTAGTCAAAGCAAATATTTCCAGCTGTAGCGTTTTTGTCCTATTCAAACTCTGTCTTGTCAGATCACCAAGGAGAAAGTTGCAATATGTTTATGGCTATGTTCACACGTTGCGTTTTTACTGCGTTTTTTTCTGCAGACAAAACCTACTCTCTTGGCATTAAAGAAGCAACATCAAAAAAAGCAGGTTTCGCAGAGTTTTTGCTGCGTATTTTTGCAGTGTTTTTATTGCATTTTTGTCAGAGTGCATGCTGATAAATTTTAGTGCATAAAAAAAAACCTGATTCAACTTCCTCAGTTTTTGGCACCAAAACCACAGCAAAACCTGATACCTGTGTTTTTTGCTGCGCTTTTGCAGCATTTTTGCACTACCCATTGAATGGGTGAAAAACACTGCAAAAATGCTGAAAGAAGTGACATGCTGCATTTTGCAAAAACACAGCTCTTTGACAAAACAGTCAGGAAAAAAAAGCCAAGGTGTGTGCATGAGATTTCTGAAATCTCAGACTTTGCTGGTACTGTAAAATGCAGCTGAAAATTTGCATAAAAAAACACATAAAAAAAAACGCTGCAAAAATGCAACCTGTGATCATAGCCTTAGGCTGTGTGCCCACGTAGCGTTTTTCAAGCGTTTTTGATGCGGAATTTCCGCAGCGGAAACGCTTGTAAAACGCTTGGTAACCCGCACCCCATGGTCCCCAATGGGATTCCGCAAGTTCTATGCACATGCTGCGGATTTTTCCGCAGCGTTTATGCTGCGTTCAAAAATCCGCAGCATGTCAATTAATTTTGCGTTTCCGCAAGCAGAATTGCCTTTGTCCAATGCATAAATAACGCAAGGCAATTCCGCATGTGGAAAACGCGTGATAAACGCGCGAAAAATGCGCGATAAACGCGTGCGGAATTCCGCATGCGTTTTTCCGGGAGAGGACTTGCATTTATGCAGCAGAAATTTTTCTGCTTCATAAATGCAACGTGGGCACATAGCCTTAGTGTAGAATTTGCCAAACATGATACTATGGTTGTATCCAATTGTTTCTGTAAAAAAAAGCACAGCGATAAGGAAGCTAAACTAATTAAATGCACTTTATGACTTGAAACAGACTTTGCTACCAGTAAGGTGAATTACCTTTAGTAATAGACAATAAGTTTCTTGTTCCAGAAGCAAGCACAGATACAACTTTCATTTCATACGTTTGATTTTCAGATTCTAGTCCTGTAATCAAAGTTTCATTTCTTGTAAGCCAGTAACTAAACACAGGAATCTCTGCCCGGGAATCCTGCCAGGGTTCATTCTTGCTTGTTATTTATTTACATAGCAGGTAAAACTGAACTAGTAGAAGGTCAAGAGTCAAAAAGTATGTATCTGTGTTTTATTTTTCAGAAATCAGTAGTACTGCTGTCAGTAGAAAATTGTAATATATCTAAATATAAAATACTCTCTGTTTTACACTTTTTAAAACTCTCATTTCCCTGTCTCCTACACTAATCATTCCATTTCAATGCACTGAAAAAATCATTTTCATAGAGACAGATAAGGCTGCGATCTTCTGATTGTGCTTCAATTCTGCTTCACATAGCAGGGCTGATCATCTGCTATTGACGCCGGACACAGGGCGGCGCTCATAACAGATCAGCAATGACAAACACAGGGGTCTCCTGCAGACCCCGGATTGTCATGCCAACCCATCAGCGCTCCACAATTATGTCACATGGGCTCCGATGGGTGGAACTAATGACGCGTATCCAGTTTGCACAAGTTAAATACTGCTGTCAGTCTGCTGTCAGAGATTGACAGCAGCAGTTTACATGCGAACAGCTGCGGGTGGATCACAATTCCACCCGTGGCTTTTAGGGGCAAATGACAGCTGATCAGTTCAGCTGTCATGTGCCTGAAAACATGCAGACTCAGTGTCGAAGGCCGCATGAAATGCCGGGACACGACCTATGGTTTACCTATAAGTCATAAATCGTGAAGGGGTTAAAGATGGGAGGTTGAGGAGAGAGTAGCTGAAGGAAAACAGAGGCAGAGAAAGACACAGAGAGGCAGCTATTTCTAGTAAGGGTATGTGCACATCATGATCCTTTTTGGCAGCGCTTTGAACACAGCATACTCTATGCTGCGTCCAAAGTGCTGCACGCAGGTGAAGCCGCATGTGTTCATTGAACACATGCGGCTTCACCGCATCCTATCCATTGCACTACAGAATTTCCCTTGCAGAGACTAGAGTCTCTGCAAGAGAAATTGACATACTGCGGTCTGTGAAGATGCGCCGCATGTCTGTTTTATATGTGTTTTTTAGAATGTGTTCAAATATGTATGTGTAGGTATCTGTGCGTGTCTGCGTATTGTGTGTGTATTTCTGTGTACCATGTTCATGTGTGTATGTGTGTGCATGCCTGTGTACCGTGTGCATGCGCATGTCTGTGCACTGTGTGTGCGTGTCTGCGTATTGTGTGCTTGTCTGCGTATTGTGTGCGTGTCTGCGTATTGTGTGTGCGTGTCTGCGTATTGTGTGTGCGTGTCTGTGTATTGTGTGTGCGTGTCTGCGTATTGTGTGCGCGTGTCTGCGTATTGTGTGTGTGTGCGTGTCTGCGTATTGTGTGTGTGCGCGTGTCTGCGTATTGTGTGTGTGCGCGTATCTGCGTATTGTGTGTGTGTCTGCGTATTGTGTGTGTGTCTGCGTATTGTGTGTGTCTGCGTATTATGTGTGTGTGTGCGTCTGCGTATTGTGTGTGTGTGTGCGTCTGCGTATTGTGTGTGTGTGCGCGTCTGCGTATTATGTGTGTGTGCGCGTCTGCGTATTGTGTGTGTGTGTGCGCATCTGCGTATTGTTTGTGTGCATGTCTGCATATTGTGAGTGTGCGTGTCTGCGTATTGTGTGTGTGTGTGTGTGCGTGTCTGCGATTGTGTGAGTGCGTACTGTGTGTGTGCGTACTGTGTATGTGTGTGTCTACGTACTGTGTGTGTGCATGCATGTCTGCGTACTGTGTGTGTGTGCGTGCATGTCTGCGTACTGTGTGCGTGCATGTTTGCATATGTGAAGGATGAGGGGACAGCCTGGGCCCTGTGTTGTATACCTATATTTCTCCGCCGTATCTGTGCATCATGAATTGTGGTATGTGCTAAAGGGGCCCACTGAGACTTTTTCACCCGGGGCCCACAAAATCCTGGAGCCGGCCCTGTGCACATGATCCTTTTTGGCAGCGCTTTGAACACAGCATACTCTATGCTGCGTCCAAAGCGCTGCACGCAGGTGAAGCCGCATGTGTTCTCCGCAAGAGAAATTGACATGCTGCGGTCTGTGAAGACACGCCGCATGTCTGTCTTCGCGGGTGAGCCGCAGGAGCACGGGAACACATAGTGAGCATGGAATTTCTACAAATCCCATCCACTATGCTGTAACATCTGGCCGCTGCGGACTGCACGTAGCGCAAGTGTGCTGCGTCCAATACGCAGAGTTTACTGACCGTGTGCATGCACCCTAAGTGTTCTATCTTTGGTGGATGTTCAAAAATACTGCAGAGGTGAAAGTGGTGGTGAAAGTGGTGAAATAAATCATATAATGGATAGCTATAGTGGTATTACGTTAGTACACACACAGCCCGGATGAAACCAAGTGGGCGAAACTCGAGTTGGGCAAGTGTGCAATACATACATTTTGGACTGAGTTTTACATAGTTTTTACTGTACTTATTCATTGAAATTTTGTGGGTTCAATAGCTGTACGCGCTGGAGTCACTTAAGAAATAGTGATCACAAAATATTTTATTTTCCCATTCTTTTCCTTTAATAATCTCCTTAGTAGATGAGCCACAAAAACACTAAAGTTTAGGAAGGCAAATTTTCGTTGGCTACGAGATTTCCTTAATGCTATAAATTGGGACAATGTCCTTAAAGATAAAAGTACACAAACTAAATGGAACACTTTTAGGACCTGTGGAAGATATATACAATTTGTCCAGACTGGTGCTTTTCCCCCTCTTGATGAGGCGGCGAAATGGAATGCAAGGCACCTGATTCTTAATAAACACACACCTCTTAGTGAATCATGCCAGGTGCGAAGTGGCATGTGCCTCCTGTGCTTCTTGCCACAAATCCTACTTCAGTCAGCAACTGGAGTAAGACTTGTGGCGTATGGAACTCCGATGCTCGACATGAGTTTGACGAGCGAGGGGGTCGCCGCTTCCTGTCAGGCCCCTATCCTGTCCCAGCTTCGCCTACTTTGTCAGAGCTGAGAGAAAAACGGCAAAAGTCACAATTTTTTTGCACAGCCTTGCATGGAGGATAGCAATGAGGCATTAAATAATTATTAGAGAGGCTAGTTGCCAAAGAAAGATAATATAATACAAAAATATTATTCAATTACATGAACAGTAAGAAACTTATAAATGATAGTATGGCCTTCTTAAAGTTAGCCTGGGTGAAATGGTGGAAGAGGATAAGGAAAAGGCCAATCTTTTAAATGTTTTTTTCCTACAGTACACAAGAAAAGCTCATGACATGATTAGTGATACGATAAATTCTTCATTAAATCATTAAATGTCACTTACTTGACTCAGCACTAAGTATGGTGCCTTTTCAAAACCACTTTAACAGAGAAATCACTGGGCCCAGATGGCATCCAGCTCTGAGTACTGCAGGAATTGAGCACCATGATAGACAGACCATTATTTCTAATTTTCAAGGTTTCCATAATCACAGGGTCTGTACCACAGGATTTGTGCATAGCAAATATGGTGCCAATATTTAAAAATAGGTGAAAATCTGAGTCTGAAAACTATAGACCTGTATAGTCTCAACTTTAAGAAAAATCTTTGACGGCTTTATAAGAGATGTTATCCTGGAATATCTCATTAAAAAAGTCTTCAAAACCGTGCATCAAATGGGTGTATAAGGGATTGGCTTCTATGAGGAGGTAAATTCTAGTCTCGACTTGGAGAAAACCGTGGATGTTGTTTATCTGGACTTTCAAAGGTATTCGATATGGCGCAACATGAAAGGTTGATACATAAAATGAAAACAATAGGACTAGGGGAAAATAGGTGTAACTAGGTTAACAACTGGCTAAGTAATAGGAAGCAGGGTAGTTATTAATGGACCACACACTATTTGGGCCACTGTTAACTGTTGGGGACCACAACGGTTCAGCATTGGGCCCTCTTCTTTTTAACATATTTATTAATGACCTTGTTGAGGGCAAACAAAGAAAAATTTCAATATTTGCAGATGCTACTAAACTCTGCAATGTAATCAATACAGAGGAGGATTATTTAATATTACAGAGAGATTTATGTAAACTGGAGACTTGGACTGAGAATTGGCAAATTAAGTTTATTATAGATAAATGTAAGGTCATGCACTTTGGCCAAGGAAATAAAATGTACAATTATGCACTGAATGAGAAAACATTTGGTAAAAGTGTCACTGAAAAAGACTTGGGTGTGTGAATGGACACAACCACAACTTTAGTGACTAGTGCCAGGCAGCTGGCAAATAAAATCATGGGTTGTGACGCGCCCAGGGGATGGGGACGACTCGGCGCCCGGGCCTCGTTGTTGGTTTTGGGGATGCCGCGGTGGCCGGCTCCCGGGGCCGTACCCTGGGGTCACTCTTAAAAGCAAGGGAATGGGGGAAAAGGTGTATGGTAAAGGGGAAATTGTTCGTGACGCCACCCGTGGTGTCTGGTGAGGATCACCAGCGCTGCAACAGTCCTCTGAGGCCGGTGTTCAGGCAGCTACAGATGGTTCGGCTCCCCACAGGTGGAGTGGGGCCTCAGGGCAGCGGAGAGAGAGGGATTGCAGAATAGAGCGTTGGCGGGTGCAGAGCCGCGGAGGAAAGAACAGACAGAGGCAGTAATTGAAGTCATCCAAGTCTTTACTCACGGTGGTGCTTTCTCAGCTCAGAGCTTCTCTCTGCTGTCACACGGCGAGCTGCGGCCACCAGGGTGGGGTTCAGCACACTCCAGGTAGTTCAGGAGCGCTTGACAGGACCCCCGCTCTAAAGTGTTCCTCTCTGGTTGAACTTCTCCCGCCTTGTGTCCCCCACTGCGTCCCGTATGGGTACTGCGATGTCCTTGATGGGTAGCGTGTGGCTCCAGGACCGACTGGGTGCCCTTCTTGGTGACTAGTGATGAGAACGTGGCGTAAGGCCAGGTCCCTCTGGATAAACTCAGATTAGGGCATACAGGTGGCGACTCCGCTCCGTCCGTATCCCCCTGGGATCCACATAAGCCTCTGGACTTTTCCGACAGAGACGTGAAGTTCAAAGTCAGATAATCGTGGACCGGTACCCCCTCTAGCGGCAGGGTCTCTCTGGCTGGGCCAGAATAAGGTATGCAGGAGCGATCTCCTCTGCTCCCCTCCTGGGCCTTCTTGGTTGGACTCTGACTGGGGACAGAGCCGGTTATAACTCTGCCCCAATCCCCCATCTTGAGGCCTGAGACCGGGAACCGTGGACCCTGAGGCGGCTGCAGCCTTGTGCTGACCTGCCGTCCCAAAGACCCACGACCAAAGACCCGGTTATTAAAATGGCCTCCTGTTATATATGATTCTATTAAGTGCTAAAGTAAAGTGCTTCCTCCACCCTCACTCACTACATGGTTCCCCCTAACTTTGGTTCCCCCCAACTCCTCCATTCAGGCCCGGGGCAGCACTATAGTGCTTTTAGGCCCCCTTCAGAACTGGAGTGGTGTAGTGTTGAGTGTGTGGTTGGGGTCCTGTGTGGCACTCCATCCTTACCTTGGAGAGGAGATACCACACCTCGTTCTGAGGTGCAATACCCCTGTGACGACTGAACCCTCAGGGGCGCCACAGTTGCATGAAAAGAGGCATAGATTCTTTTGAGAAAAAATATAGTGTTACCTCTATACATATCACTAATGCAGCCACATTTAGAATACTGTGTACAATTTTGACCTCCACTGTATAAGAAGGACTGTCAGGACTTGAACCCAGCAGCTCTGGCTCTCCAGTCGGCAGCTCTTCCCTTTGAGCTCGCTAGAGAGTTACTTGCTAACCCAGATACTAGTACCTGTGTAGTTCCTGATTGGCTCCACCTTGTAAATCTCCTCATTGAACACCCTACCGCACTTCCTTCCTTGAGAAATTATTGAGCTCCAAGCCTTTAGTCAAGCTCTCCTTCACATGCTGCCTCATACAAGACTATACTGCTGCTCCCGTGTACCGATATCTGGCTATTCCTGACTACACAACCTGCTTATCCTTCAAACAATACTGCTGCTCCCATGTAACACCCTCTGGCTATTCCTAACTACGTAACCTGCTTATCTTTCAAACTATACTGCTGCTCCCGTATACCATCTTCTGGCTATTCCTGACTACGCTACCTGCCGGTGCTGCCCATAGTGGTTGCAATACCACTACTCCAGCCCAGGTCAGTTCATAACAGAATAATCTCGCACACAAAATGGAGTCTGTTGCAGCAACGCTCAGGCAGCAAGTTGCTGAACTTCAGAATTTTGGTGCCACATACCAAGAAAGATTTTCTAAGTTGCAAACACAGGTGTTGGATCAGCAAAAAGAGATTATTGAGTTACATAGGCAACTTTTGGATTTGCGCAACTCAGGCCCAGAATCAAACGCATGCATGCCACTGCCCGCAAAGCTCAGTGAGGATCATCATCATTACTATGGATTCCATAATCAATGTTGTATCTATTTCCAGATGCAACCTTCTCCGTTTACCAGTTTCATCATTAATCTCCTGACTGATGAGGCGCTAACATGGGCCTCACCTTATGTGGAAAAGAATTGTGACCTCCTTAATGACTTAGTTTCCTTCATCACAGCTATGGATCAAGTGTTTGATGACCTGAATCGTGCTACAGCTGAAACCAAGATGCATAATCTACGTCAAGGGCGGCGCTCTGTAGCTGAATATACCTCAGAATTCCGCCGCTGGGTGGCAGACACCACATATAATTTAGCTGCCCAGAGGAATCATTTTCAATGAGGATTATCAGAGCTAATAAAGGATGAACTAGCAACGGTCGAGACCCCTGATAGTTTAGAGGACTTTATTCAATTGTGCATCCCAATTGATCAGAAACTCACTGAGCGAAGAAAGGAAAGACTGTGAGTATTTGGAAACAACCCTAATTACTCCTTTACTCAATCAGTATTAAAAAACCAACAGGAAATGGAAAGTGTGCCTGAATCTATGCAAATTGATGTCCTCTGAAAACCTCTTTCTGCAGTAGTGAAGGAGAGACGATGTACAGAAAATGTATGTCTTTATTATGGGGACTCTGGACATTTTGTCATTAACTGTCCTAATAAAAGGACTATAGCCTTCACAAATGCCAAAACTGCAAGCAATATAGACCTTTCTGAACAGCCAGATCCTGTTATACAGACCATCTCATCTGCAATGCAGGATAAAGGCAAAGAGCAATCACCATCTTCTCATTTTGTCGTTCCCATACAGGTTATAATTAGGAGCCAAAAAATATAATGCTCTGCCATATTAGATTATGGAGCAGGAGAGAATTTCATGGACTTACAATTTATACTTGGTAATAACATTGCAAGTAGGACTAAATCCATGCCAATCAATATGGAAACTGTGGATCGATCACCTTTATCTTCTAGACCAGTTACGAGACAAATGAACTTGAAATCTGTATTGAACCAAATCATCATGAAGCTGTTGGTTTTCATCATATATCGTCTCCAAAATTTCCAGTTATTCTTAGAATTCCCTGGTTTTCAATCCATAACCCTTCTATTAACTGGGCATCGAGGACCATTACCTTTCCCTCTGAGTACTGTAAGAACAATTGCCATGCTGATTTATCTGTTCTCAAACAAATTCAAGTATCGGATATTTCTCATCAGAATTATGATAAACTACCACCTCATTACTAGAAGTTCAATGAGGTCTGCAGTAAGAAGAAAGTCGATCAACTGCCTTCTCATCGTTCTTACGACTATCCCATTGAATTGCTTCCTTGAGCATCCATTCAGTTTGGGCGAATTTACAATGTTTCTGTACCAGAATTGAAAGTACTAAAATAATACCTAGATGAAAATTTAGAGAAAGGCTTCATTCAACCTTCTTCTTCGCCAGCTGGAGCACCTTTGTTTTTTTGTAGAGAAGAAGAACTCAACCCTGCAGCCATGTATTGGTTACAGTGAAATAAATAAGATTACCATTAAAAATCGCTACCCACTTCCCTTAATTCCAAGATTTTTACCAAACTCAATCTAAGAGGGGCTTATGATCTCCTACAAATTCGCCTGGGAGATGAGTGCAAAACCGCCTTTAGAACTAGATATCAACATTTTGAATACCTGTTTATACCTTTTGGTCTTAGCAATGCCATTGCCACCTTTCAGCACTTCATTAATGATGTTTTTTTGAGAATTTTTGGATCAATTTGTTGTTGTTTATCTCAATGACATTCTTATATTTTTAGATGCCTTGGAGGAGCATCACAGGCATGTCCAGTTAGTTCTGGAACATTTACAGGAGAATCATCTCTATATCAAACTTGAAAAATGTGAACTTGAACAAACAAGATTTATCATTTCCCCAGAAGATCGGAGCATGGATCCCAGTAAAATCAGAGCAGTAGTTCACTGGCCTACCCCAAGAAATTTAAAAGGCGTCCAGCGCTTTATAGGATTTGCAAATTTCTACAGAAGATTCATTAAAAACTTTTCAAAAATCATTTTACCAATTACTTCACTCACAAAGAAAACCAAAGTGTTTTTCTGGTCTCCAGAGGCACAAGTGGCTTTTGACAAACCAAAGACTCTTTTCACTTCTGCACCATTACTAGTACATTCAAATCCTGAACTACCATTTTGTTGTCGAAGCAGGCGCCTCAGATTCTGCGGTGGGAGCCATTTTGTCACAGCGTTTTGGAGACAAGATTCAGCTTCATCCATGTGCATTCCTTTCTCATACCATGTCATCCGCAGAAAAGAACTATGACATTGAAAATAAAGGACTTTTAGCTATTAAAGTTGCCTTCTTCAAATGGAGACATCTTTTTGAAGGGGCCAATCATCCGGTGACTGTCCTTACTGACCACAAAAATGTAGAATTCATCCGTACAGCTAAAAGGCTGTCTGTAAGACAACCACGTTGGGCCTTATTTTCCTCCAGGTTTAATTTTATAATTTCTTATCGGCCTGGTTCAAGAAACGGAAAGACTGATGCTCTGTCCAGGATATTTACTTAACCTCAGGAGAGGTCTAACACTGACTACACCATTCTTCGTCCAAAAAAATTCTTGGGAATACTGGACACTCAAGAATTTTTAGTGAAGATTAAAAATGGATACCAAACTGACCTTTTTTTTAACCATCCTTCTAAAGATGTTGATCTTTCTTTTAAGGAGGGGTTTTGGAGGTAGAACCACCAAATATAAGTCCTCAAATCTGCTTGACTTGAAGTCCTCAAACTTGTTCATGATTCTAAACTTGTAGGACACCCTGGAGTCATGAAAACTCAAGAACTACTGCTTCGTTCTTTTTGGTGACCTAATTGTAGGAAGGATGTGAGAAAATATGTTTCCTCCTGTTTAACATGTGCATGGAACAAAACGCCACGATCTTCTCCTTTAGGACTCCTTCAACCTCTTCCAGTTCCATCCAGGCCTTGGAGATCAATCTCAATAGATTTTATCGTGGACCTACCTCCATCTAAAGAAATGACTTATCCTTGTTGTGGTGGATCAGATCACAAAGATAGCCCATTTTATTTCAACTAAAGGGATTCCTACCGCTGAACAAACCGCAGAATTAATGGTCAAAGAGATATTTCGGCTGCATGGAATTCCCGACAATGTATTTTCTGATAGAGGTGTTCAGTTTACATCAAGATTTTGAAAAAGCTTCTGTACAGCTTGAGGAGTTACTGTCAATTTGTCTACTGCCTTCAATCAACAATCCAATGGCCAGCCTGAAAGAACTAATCAAACTCCCGAACAATACCAGCGCTGCTTTATTTCTTACCTGCAGGATGACTGGGTGGACTGTTTACCAACGCAGAATTTTCCTATAATAACTCCAAACACAGTTCTACATCCCAAAGTCCATTTTTTGCTAATTATGGCTTGCATCCAGTATTTATTCCTAATCTTCCATTTAATAGTTTGGTTCCTGCTGTTACTGACAGACTTACAAAGTTACAGGATGCTCAGAAAAAAACTAATTGAGATGTTAAAAAAGGTCAAGAAGATTATAAAAAAAAACTGATAAACATCACAAAGCCCCTCCTTCCCTTCCGGTCGGTGACAAGGTTTGGTCATCTACAAAAAACCTGAAAACAAACGTACCATCATCGAAATTGGGTCAACAATTCATAGTACCTTTTCAAATTTCTGCATAAATTTACAAAGTTGCTTTTTGTTTAAAACTTCCTAACAGCCTGAAAATTCACCCTGTATTCCACGTATCCTTGCTTAAACCATTTAGTGAGAACCCGTTTCTAGGAAGAACTCAGCCACCTCCTCCACCAGAAAAAGTCCATGGCGAAGAAGAGTACATTGTGGATAAAATTCTGGACTCTAGAAGACTGAGGAAGACTACAATATTTGGTGCAATGGAGGTGTTACGTACCAAAAGATAATTAATGGCAGCCGGAGTGCAATGTCCATGCATCCAGGCTTACAAGAGCCTTTCATCATGTCCAGAGGCCATCCTGGAAGGAGGGGACTACTGTCATGTATCTTACCCAGCAACTCTGGTGCACCAGGTGACAGCTCTTCCCTTTGAGCTATTCAGCTCACTGGATAGTTCCTTGATAACCCAGATACTAGTACCTGTGTAGTTCCTGATTGGCTCCACCCTGTAAGTTCCTGATTGGCTCCACCTTTTAAATCTCCTGACTGAACACCCTATTTAAACCTGTCATTGCACTTCCTTCCTTGTGAGATTATTGAGCACCCAGCTTTTAGTCAAGCTCTCCTTCAACTGTTCCCTCATCCAAGACTATACCTCTTCTACCGTGTACTGACCTCTGGCTATTCCTGACTCAGCAACCTGCTGATCCTTCAAAATATACTACTTCTCCCATGTACCGACCACTGGCCATGCCTGACTAGGTTACCTGTTGATGCTGCCCTCTAGTGGTTGCAATACCACTACTTCCGTTCAAGTCAGTTCATAACGACAAAATTGAACTAGAGGAAGAGATAGAAGAGTGACCAAGATTATAAGGGAATGGGTGAGCTGCAATACCTAGACAGGTTATCAAACTTGTGATTATTCAGTTTGGAAAAAAGAAGGCCTAGGGGCGATTTTATTAGAATGTATAAATATATAAAAGGACAACACAGAGATCTTTCTTTCGATCTTTTTATACATAAGGCCTGAAAAGATGGCAAGGGGGTAGCCCCTATGTCAGTGGTCCCCAATCTTTCTTACCTTAAGGGCCACATTCACCTCAGAAAGATGGTCATGAACCACTTTCAGAGCCTCCTGAGTAGTGACATCTAGCGCCATTCACAGTAGTGACACCTAAAGCATCCCCAATTACCAGTATAATGACAGCCAAGGGTTTCCCACAGAAATCACATTGAGACCTTGTGTCATTTTCCCTTACAGGCAGTATGCTTACATCTAGGGCTTACCAGCTGGCAGACAGTAGCAAGCCACATATCTTGGGCCCATGAGCCACATGTGGATCCCAAGCCACAGATGGAGGACTTTTGCCCCATGTCTAGAGTAAAGAGAGTTTTTGCATTGTCACAACATGAAGTAATAGTTGATTCACGAAACAAGTTAATGGAGGTCCTCTGTATTGATCAACATGTTAGGTTATAGGTTGAACTCGATGGACTTCTTTCTCACTATGAAATGCAAAAACCTGTGCTATAAGTCATTCCTGACTTTTTTTTAAATGATGCTATACAATTGGAAAACCCAACACTTTACAAACTAGGCAGAGAGAGTTAGTGGTGCCCATTGCATCTCCACTGTCTTGCTGTTATCAGCCATTTGCCTTCCCCAGCTATCCTTTGTGCCTGTCCAGATCTATCTGACAGGGAAGTAATAGATGGTTTACTCCCCCACTTATGAGAAATTCTGACAGAACCCTGTTACTTGCCAGGGTCGATAGCTACTTAACCCATGAATATAAAATCATCAAACAATTACAGGATGACAAGAAGGCTAAGGAGGATGACACTTAAATCTCAGTTTACCAACCACCTATAATAACTTTTTAAATACCAGGTATACCCTCTATTGTATTACAAACAATGTCCCCCAGACATCTTGATGGCACCATCCATGCAGCTATCAACATTTATATTCTTTTGGCCTTCCATGCTAGCAATCTTAACATTTCTCTGTGGACCACAAGGCCTCTGATGCTTGCTTACAGGAAAGTCTCCTGTAATCTCACATAATTGCTTCTGGAACTACCTACAGCCACTATTATTCCATGCAGTGTAAAAAAAATGCCTTTGTGGTGCACATTTTGGCATGTTTTTTTCTGTTTCTCATCATTCAAGAACTGACAAATTGCTTTTTACAAGTTGGTAAAACACTTTGAAAAACAAAATCATGTGCACTATAGGTGTGTTCTCTTATTTAAATCTATAAGATGCTCATTCAATAAGTATTTGAAGGTTTTTTTAAGTATTTGAAGTGGTTTTGAACAGAAGTGGCTCTAAAATCCACATTAAAGAGCATTATTTGAACATACTCTATTAGTAGTTGTGCAAGTAATAGTATTGTAATGTTATCTATTTTGCTAGTAGGCGATTACTCTCATTAGATAACTATTTGACAACCAGAATACAGTCATACAATCTTTTGCTACAGATGCCATACCCCTGTGCAGTGATGGCATAACATTACAGATTTTTTGATCTTGGATAAAGTACACATACATTTCAGAAGTGAACTGACATTAGCTATGTAGACAGCAAAATATAACTCCTTATAACAATGTTACTTGCTTTCCCTTAAAAAAAGATCTCAACAATCCATACTGGATAAACTCTAAAAACAGTTTGTAAAGATTAAAATAAAAATAAAAAATCTTTTTACAAAAAGAGTTCAAGCAAAGGTGACAATTTGTCACAAATTTATATAATTGTGTAATTAAATGGTACCTGTCAGCAGGTTTTTGTTATGTAATATGAGAACAGCGTGATGTAGCAGCTGAGACTCTGATTCCAGCGATATGTGACTTACTGGGCTGCTTGCTGTCCTTTTGATACTGTACAATCACAGTTTTCTCTGCTTCAGATCTAGCAGAGCTCAGAATTCTGAGCCCTGTATATCGCCGTCCACACCACTGATTGGCAGCTTTCTGTGTACACTGTACATTGACAGACTGCTGCTAATTTGTGACAGGTGGGTTACACAGAGCAGGAGGCACAAGAGACATACTCCTGTAGTGATAATCTCCTGCTGATAAAACACTGAGTTTAGTGAAACAGCAACACACAGCCTAGTAAGTAACACGTCATTGGAATCAGGCTCTCAGCTCCTACATCCTGATGCTCTCAGATTATATAGCAAGAACTTGCAGACACATTCCTTTTAATACTTTCAAGGTATTTTTGTAGTCAATGACGTGTGCTAAAAATATGGGAGACAGTGATCTGTCCCATGTCAGTGCATATAAGAGACTGTATGTGGGTTTTATGCTTTGTTTGGCTTATAGGGAAATGTATTAGTCAAAGTAAAGAAATAAATAAATGCAAAATAAAACAATTTACTCTATTATCACTTTCCATGCGCTAACTAGGTCTGAAAGCAACTTGAGTTCATAGAAGGGTGTTTCCACTATTAGCTAGAGATTATAGCCAGATAACAAATACATTCCTTAAAACATATTGAAATAATAAATTAGGCCCTCTCTATTAGCTAAGCTTGACGCCCTACTATGGAGAATCACTTATATCACAGTGTAATGCTTCATTTTAAAATAAAATGTAAAAATCATATAATCATCATGAAAGGTATGAATCACTCTTCTTTTATTAACCAAAACTGGAAAATCAGACCCATATTCAAAATAACTATGTTATATACAGTACAGACCAAAAGTTTGGACACACCTTCTCAGTTAAAGATTTTTCTGTATTTTCATGACTAAGAAAATTGTACATTCACACTGAAGGCATCAAAACTATTAATTAACACATGTGGAATTATATACTTAGCAAAAAAGTGTGAAACAACTGAAAATATGTCTTATATTCTAGGTTCTTCAAAGTAGCCACCTTTTGCTTTGATGACTGCTTTGCACACTCTTGGCATTCTCTTGATGAGCTTCAAGAGGTAGTCACCGGAAATGGTCTTCCAACAATCTTGAAGGAGTTTCCAGAGATGCTTAGCACTTGTTGGCCCTTTTGCAATCACTCTGCGGTCCAGCTCACCCCAAACCATCTAGATTGGGTTCAGGTCTGGTGACTGTGGAGGCCAGGTCATCTGGCGTAGCACCCCATCACTCTCCTTCTTGGTCAAATAGCCCTTACACAGACTGGAGGTGTGTTTGGGGTCATTGTCCTGTTGAAAAATAAATGATGGTTCAACTAAACACAAACCGGATGGAATAGCATATCGCTGCAAGATGCTGTGGTAGCCATGCTGGTTCAGTATGCCTTCAATTTTCAATAAATCCTCAACAGTGTCTCCAGCAAAGCATGCCCACACCATCACACCTCCTCCTCCTCCATGCTTCACGGTGGGAACTAGGCATGTAGAGTCCATCCGTTCACCTTTTCTGCGTCGCACAAAGATCTCAAATTTGGACTCATCAGATCAAAGCACAGATTTCCACTTGTCTAATGTCCATTCCTTGTGTTCTTTAGCCCAAACAAGTCTCTTCTGCTTGTTGTCTGTCCTTAGCAGTGGTTTCCTAGCAGCTATTTATCGGTCGACCATGACAGCACCACGAGAGAGGGAATCCGACCACCAAGGACAGGAAACCTACAGGCTTAAAAGGGGGCGGCCCTCCCTCTCGCCTCAGTTTGGTTTCCTGTCCTTGATGGAGGAAGCCGGTCGCAGGCGTAAAACATGGATGGCGACGGCTGTGATCCTGCTCCCCTGTCTGGGGACGGCAGCTCCAGCGTTGGCCGATGCTCGTGCGCCCCTATATGGGAGAGGCACAGCATCCTGAGGCACTGGGGGTTCTCTTTTTTTTTTTTTTTTGTTTGCAGTGGGGCTGCGCCCTGTCTGGGGTGTCATCCCCTTTTTCTGCCTCAGCCAGGTGCGCCTCCCGTGGGAGTGTAGGCCCTGGCTGAGCCCCAAAAGTGCGGTGGGGTCTGCATTCCAAGTGGGGGTAACAGCCCACCATCACCCTCCGTAAGTATGGGGAGGGGGGGCGAGGGCCAAGGTGATTGTGTCCCCTCGCCCTGCCCTGGGTGAACGCAGCGCGGTACATCACGAAAGCGCGGCTTACCTGTGGAAGCGCTGACAGCATGCGTCCTCGCGCGAAGCTCGTGCGGCGCGTACTTCCGGGTTTCGGCAAGTCGCGGCCCGATGACGTCACCGCGTCTCGGCGATCATGTGCGCGAAATTCAAAAAAAAAAAAAAATGGAGTGTGCTGAGGCGCTGCTAGAGGGGAGGAGCCAGTACCTATTTAACCTATCAGGTAACATGGCTCAGTGCTTCCCAAACCTTCATTCTTTCATTATGGAGTCTGAAGGTGTCCAGTTGCAGCAGCAGCAGGTTGAGCAGCCGCCATCTTCACCATCTCAGCGGCTGTCTGGGGAGCCCCAAAAAACGCATCGCGCACGTGGTCCTGGTAGCCGGTCCTCAGGAAAACGGAGCTCGGGGTCTAGGTCTGGTCACCATACCTCTGGTAGAACGGACGAATCTGCAGCCTCTAGGGAAGGTCCCCCGGCTGAGAAGGGTCCTTCCTCCAATCCGGTACCAGCTGTTTTTTCTTCCTGAGCCGCCTGGGTAAGTGATCTTCGAGTAAGTTCACTTAGTAATATGGTATCCCTTCTCCCCTTCCATATTTTATCAGAGGAAGAAATGTACCGCCAAGGCAAAGCATATACAGTGTGCGCTATGCAAGTCTCTTCTTCCTGACGGATACCCTAAAAAGCTATGTCAGTTGTGCATAAACCAGACACTGGCAGAAGAGGGTCCTGCTCTAACTTCTGGTTTAAAAACCTTAGTTAAAACAGAGATTCACAAGGTCCTCTCCAAGAGAGTTAAAGAGAAAATGAACTCGGACTGTGAGGTCCCCTTAGTCTTGGATGACCCCCTATCCTCTCCCTATGAGTCGGATTCAGATAGTGCAGACTTTTCCTCTCCTTCCTCCTCTGATAGTGGTGTGGGACAAAATTGCTTCCCCCTTGGTGAAGTGGACAGATTGATTAAAATGGTTCGGTCCACCATGGGCATCACAGAGGCCAGGCAGGAGAAGTCAGTCCAAGACATTATGTTCGGGGGGCTGGGTCAAAGGAAGAGAAGGAGTTTTCCGTTGAACGAAAAAATCCAGGGCTTAATCCTTAGCAAATGGAAAAAAACGGAAAGGAAGGGCGCTCCACCTCCATTCTTCAAAAGGAAGTACCCCTTTGAGGAATCGGCCTCTTCCTCCTGGGAAAAAGCCCCCAAGATTGATGTGGCCATTTCCAAAGCCTCTAAGAGTTCCTCCCTTCCGTTTGATGATATGGGAGCTCTTAAAGACCCCCTGGATAGAAAGGCTGATTCTTTCCTTAGAGGGACCTGGGAGACTTCGGCGGGAGCCCTAAAACCCGCGGTGGCAGCTACTTGTACCGCCAGGTCCCTAATGATCTAGCTGGACCAGCTGGAAGCCCATCTTAAAAACAATACCCCCAGGAAGGAAATCTTGGCGGACATGTCTCTTCTTCAGGGGGCGGCAGCCTTTCTGGCGGATGCATCAGCAGATTCCGTCAGATTAGCAGCAAGGTCGGCCGCCATGTCTAACTCGGCCCGGAGAGCCTTGTGGCTAAAATGTTGGCCGGGGGACATTCATGTGAGGACAAGACTCTGCGCTATCCCTTGTGAAGGGGGACATCTCTTTGGGTCGGTTCTGGATGAGCTACTGGATAGAGCAAGTGACACAAGAAAGGGCTTTCCTAACCTATCTGCCCCCACGTACAAACGTCCTTTTCAGAAAAGAAGGTTTCTACGTAATAAGCGCCAGAAGGGTCAGGATAAATGGGAAGACCGTAGACCGAAAGGTAAAGGGCTCCTGTTCGGATCCTCTTCTGCTAGCCAAGGCCCCCGAAAACTGAGCCAATGACTCATGGCCCAGGTAAGGGGGAGGTTATTTGGCTTCTTACCTGCCTGGACAAATATCTCTTCTAATAATTGGCTCCTTGGTCTGGTAGGTTCCGGCCTGAGACTCGACTTTCAGCGAGTCCCTCGTGGGAGGTTCGTCCTGACCCCAAACCGGTCCTCAACACGGGAGCAGATGGCCCTACAAGTGGAGGTCCTGAATCTGGTCCATAAGGCCATCTTAGTGGAGGTCCCGATAGCAGAGAAGGGACTGGGGTTCTACTCACCGTTGTTTTTGGTCACTAAACCTGACGGATCCTTTAGGTGTATTGTTAACCTTAAGGCCCTGAATACATTTTTGTTAATTCCCACCTTTAAAATGGAGTCCATTAAGTCTACTATAAAACTATTGTTCTCAGGCTGTCACATGGTAGTATTGGATCTAAAGGACGCATATTACCATATACCTATACACAGAAGCTTCCAAAAATACCTTAGAGTGGCCTTGGTCATAGGGGATGAAATCAGACATTTCCAATTTGTGGCCTTGCCATTCGGTCTCGCTATAGCCTCTAGAATATTTACGAAGGTGATAGCGGAGGTGATGGCTCATGTACGGGAACATAATGTGTTAATTATCCCTTACTTAGATGATTTTTTGATCATTGGAGACTCAGCCTCTCAATGTCTCTCCCATCTTAAATTGGTCTCCTCTATTCTGGAAGACCTGGGCTGGATCCTAAATCTGGAGAAATCCAGGGTAGTCCCTTCGAGAGTACAGCAGTTCCTAGGTATCATGCTAGACTCAGACCTCCAGATGTGTTTCCTTCCAGAAGCCAAAAAACAGAAGGTCAAAAGGCTGGTGGAAGGAGCTCTTGCGAACCCGGTCATGTCCCTTAGGGCTGCAATGTCCTTACTTGGTACCCTGATATCTTGTCTGCCGGGGGTAATGTGGGCACAATACCACTCCAGAGTTTTACAGTGGGACGTCCTACAGAATGAGGTCTCGTTACATGGGCACTTGGAGAGACGGATGTTCCTATCTCCCCGGTCTATTGACTCTCTACAGTGGTGGGTGAATTTAGAAAACTTGTCTCGAGGAGTTCCCTAGATGGTCAGAATATCTGAAATAATTACAACTGACGCAAGTCTACATGGATGGGGAGCTCACTTGGGGGATATGATTGCCCAGGGGTTCTGGTCGGACGCTGAGAGAGCTCTTTCCTCTAATACTAGGGAACTACTGGCAGTTGATAGGGCTGTTAATCATTTCTTACCATTCCTTCACAATAAGAATATTAGGATCCTGTCCGATAATAATATAGCAGTAGCTTATATTAACCATCAGGGGGGTACTCGTGCTGGATCACTAATGAGAGTGGCGGATCATCTTTTTCAGATCTCGGAACACCATCTCCTCTCTTTAACAGCCCTCCACATCAAAGGGAAAGAAAATTCAAAGGCAGACTTCTTAAGCCGTCATTTTTTAAGGCAAGGCGAATGGGAACTAAAAATTTTTCCCTATTAGTCCGGAAATAGGGTCTTCCGGTGGTGGATCTCTTCGCCACAAAGCAAAACCGGAAGACAAAGGTTTTTTGCTCCCTAGTAGAGATGAGCGTTGTTCTACTCGAACTGTTCGCCAATCTCAAATTCGAGCTGTTTTGGGCGGTGTTCGAGACGTTCGGCGAACACGAACAATTTGATAAAAATTCGGCTGTTCGAGGTTATGTTCGATAACTGTTCGTGCACCAAAATCATAACTGGATTTTTTCTCAGTAATGATGAAAATTAATGTTAATACGCAGTTTGAGTGTACAGCGGGGTGGGGGGAGGGGCAGGGGATGGATCTCTGCAGGAACAATGAAGATCTCCATTTTTTTTTCTCTTTCCCGCATTTGCAGTGGGGAGGTGCAATCTGTCAGCCTATCAGCAGCGCACACACGGAGCGAAGTGCTTTTTTTCACACAAGCAAGGGCATGTGTCATTGGCAGTGTATGTCACATGTCCTTGCCCTATAAGACCAAGCCATTTTCCCCGTCGCCACCATTTTCTCACTGCTGCAGCTGCATGTTAGACGGCACCGCTGTTGCTGTGTGCGCTATACCTTGTTAATTTCAAGCCAATTTTCGCACAAATATACAGATAGCTTGGGAGTAGGGAATAGTTGTGATTGCAGTCCTTTTAAGGACTAGGTTACAGCATTTCCTACGACTTTTATCAGGGAGGTCTGTGCTCTTAAATAGATAGGTTGTGGGAGTAAAGACTAATTGTAATTGGAGTCCTTTTCAGGACTAGGTTACATCAGTTCCTATCAGTTTTTGCCAGGCAGATCTGTGCCAGTGCTGTGCAAGTTTTTTTCACAGCATTTGGCTGAATCTAGCAAAGCTAATCCTTTTTGGCCTATTGCAGAGTGTGTTAGTCAGTGGAGTAGCCTATCTGTGCTGCAAGATATACCACCTGTGTATAGAATACCAATTTTTTTACTGCACCTAGTGAAGTAAAATCTTTTGGGCATAGCATCATTCTATTAGTCCATCTATACTGACCTCCATCAGGTTGCAAATTAAAACTAATTTTTATCTGCATCTACAGTACCTCTGAAAAAATATTTGGGCTTCTAGCTGTGTGTGGGACTTGTTGTATTAGTCCATCTATCCTGACCTCCATCAGGTTGCAAACTGAATATATTTTTTTCTGCATCTACCTCTGAAAAAATATTTGGGCTTCTAGCTGTGTGTGGGTCTTGTTCTATTAATCCATCTATACTGACCTCCATCAGGTTGCAAACTGAATATAATTTTTTTCTGCATCTAGCTCTGAAAAAATATTTGGCCTTCTAGCAGTGTGTCGAACTTTCTCTATTAGTCCATCTATACTGACCTCCATCAGGTTGCAAATTAAAAATAATTTGTATCTGCATCTACAGTACCTCTGAAAAAATATTTGGGCTTCTAGCTGTGTGTGGGACTTGTTGTATTAGTCCATCTATACTGACCTCCATCAGGTTGCAAACTGAATATATTTTTTTCTGCATCTACCTCTGAAAAAATATTTGGGCTTCTAGCTGTGTGTGGGACTTGTTGTATTAGTCCATCTATACTGACCTCCATCAGGTTGCAAATTAAAAATAATTTGTATCTGCATCTACAGTACCTCTGAAAAAATATTTGGGCTTCTAGCTGTGTGTGGGACTTGTTGTATTAGTCCATCTATACTGACCTCCATCAGGTTGCAAATTAAAACTAATTTTTATCTGCATCTACAGTACCTCTGAAAAAATATTTGGGCTTCTAGCTGTGTGTGGGACTTGTTGTATTAGTCCATCTATACTGACCTCCATCAGGTTGCAAACTGAATATATTGTTTTCTGCATCTACCTCTGAAAAAATATTTGGGCTTCTAGCTGTGTGTGGGTCTTGTTCTATTAATCGATCTATACTGACCTCCATCAGGTTGCAAACTGAATATAATTTTTTTCTGCATCTAGCTCTGAAAAAATATTTGGCCTTCTAGCAGTGTGTCGGACTTTCTCTATTAGTCCATCTATACTGACCTCCATCAGGTTGCAAATTAAAAATAATTTGTATCTGCATCTACAGTACCTCTGAAAAAATATTTGGGCTTCTAGCTGTGTGTGGGACTTGTTGTATTAGTCCATCTATACTGACCTCCATCAGGTTGCAAATTAAAAATAATTTTTATCTGCATCTACAGTACCTCTGAAAAAATATTTGGGCTTCTAGCTGTGTGTGGGACTTGTTGTATTAGTCCATCTATACTGACCTCCATCAGGTTGCAAACTGAATATATTTTTTTCTGCATCTACCTCTGAAAAAATATTGGGCTTCTAGCTGTGTGTGGGTCTTGTTCTATTAATCCATCTATACTGACCTCCATCAGGTTGCAAACTGAATATAATTTTTTTCTGCATCTAGCTCTGAAAAAATATTTGGCCTTCTAGCAGTGTGTCGGACTTTCTCTATTAGTCCATCTATACTGACCTCCATCAGGTTGCAAATTAAAAATAATTTTTATCTGCATCTACAGTACCTCTGAAAAAATATTTGGGCTTCTAGCTGTGTGTGGGACTTGTTGTATTAGTCCATATATACTGACCTCCATCAGGTTGCAAATTAAAAATAATTTTTATCTGCATCTACAGTACCTCTGAAAAAATATTTGGGCTTCTAGCTGTGTGTGGGACTTGTTGTATTAGTCCATCTATACTGACCTCCATCAGGTTGCAAACTGAATATATTTTTTTCTGCATCTACCTCTGAAAAAATATTGGGCTTCTAGCTGTGTGTGGGTCTTGTTCTATTAATCCATCTATACTGACCTCCATCAGGTTGCAAACTGAATATAATTTTTTTCTGCATCTAGCTCTGAAAAAATATTTGGCCTTCTAGCAGTGTGTCGGACTTTCTCTATTAGTCCATCTATACTGACCTCCATCAGGTTGCAAATTAAAAATAATTTTTATCTGCATCTACAGTACCTCTGAAAAAATATTTGGGCTTCTAGCTGTGTGTGGGACTTGTTGTATTAGTCCATCTATACTGACCTCCATCAGGTTGCAAATTAAAAATAATTTTTATCTGCATCTACAGTACCTCTGAAAAAATATTTGGGCTTCTAGCTGTGTGTGGGACTTGTTGTATTAGTCCATCTATACTGGCCTCCATCAGGTTGCAAATTAAAAATAATTTGTATCTGCATCTACAGTACCTCTGAAAAAATATTTGGGCTTCTAGCTGTGTGTGGGACTTGTTGTATTAGTCCATCTATACTGACCTCCATCAGGTTGCAAACTGAATATATTTTTTTCTGCATCTACCTCTGAAAAAATATTTGGGCTTCTAGCTGTGTGTGGGTCTTGTTCTATTAATCCATCTATACTGACCTCCATCAGGTTGCAAACTGAATATAATTTTTTTCTGCATCTAGCTCTGAAAAAATATTTGGCCTTCTAGCAGTGTGTCGGACTTTCTCTATTAGTCCATCTATACTGACCTCCATCAGGTTGCAAATTAAAAATAATTTTAATCTGCATCTACAGTACCTCTGAAAAAATATTTGGGCTTCTAGCTGTGTGTGGGACTTGTTGTATTAGTCCATCTATACTGACCTCCATCAGGTTGCAAACTGAATATATTTTTTTCTGCATCTACCTCTGAAAAAATATTGGGCTTCTAGCTGTGTGTGGGTCTTGTTCTATTAATCCATCTATACTGACCTCCATCAGGTTGCAAACTGAATATAATTTTTTTCTGCATCTAGCTCTGAAAAAATATTTGGCCTTCTAGCAGTGTGTCGGACTTTCTCTATTAGTCCATCTATACTGACCTCCATCAGGTTGCAAATTAAAAATAATTTTTATCTGCATCTACAGTACCTCTGAAAAAATATTTGGGCTTCTAGCTGTGTGTGGGACTTGTTGTATTAGTCCATCTATACTGACCTCCATCAGGTTGCAAATTAAAAATAATTTTTATCTGCATCTACAGTACCTCTGAAAAAATATTTGGGCTTCTAGCTGTGTGTGGGACTTGTTGTATTAGTCCATCTATACTGACCTCCATCAGGTTGCAAACTGAATATATTTTTTTCTGCATCTACCTCTGAAAAAATATTGGGCTTCTAGCTGTGTGTGGGTCTTGTTCTATTAATCCATCTATACTGACCTCCATCAGGTTGCAAACTGAATATAATTTTTTTCTGCATCTAGCTCTGAAAAAATATTTGGCCTTCTAGCAGTGTGTCGGACTTTCTCTATTAGTCCATCTATACTGACCTCCATCAGGTTGCAAATTAAAAATAATTTTTATCTGCATCTACAGTACCTCTGAAAAAATATTTGGGCTTCTAGCTGTGTGTGGGACTTGTTGTATTAGTCCATCTATACTGACCTCCATCAGGTTGCAAATTAAAAATAATTTTTATCTGCATCTACAGTACCTCTGAAAAAATATTTGGGCTTCTAGCTGTGTGTGGGACTTGTTGTATTAGTCCATCTATACTGACCTCCATCAGGTTGCAAACTGAATATATTTTTTTCTGCATCTACCTCTGAAAAAATATTGGGCTTCTAGCTGTGTGTGGGTCTTGTTCTATTAATCCATCTATACTGACCTCCATCAGGTTGCAAACTGAATATAATTTTTTTCTGCATCTAGCTCTGAAAAAATATTTGGCCTTCTAGCAGTGTGTCGGACTTTCTCTATTAGTCCATCTATACTGACCTCCATCAGGTTGCAAATTAAAAATAATTTTTATCTGCATCTACAGTACCTCTGAAAAAATATTTGGGCTTCTAGCTGTGTGTGGGACTTGTTGTATTAGTCCATCTATACTGACCTCCATCAGGTTGCAAATTAAAAATAATTTTTATCTGCATCTACAGTACCTCTGAAAAAATATTTGGGCTTCTAGCTGTGTGTGGGACTTGTTGTATTAGTCCATCTATACTGACCTCCATCAGGTTGCAAACTGAATATATTTTTTTCTGCATCTACCTCTGAAAAAATATTGGGCTTCTAGCTGTGTGTGGGTCTTGTTCTATTAATCCATCTATACTGACCTCCATCAGGTTGCAAACTGAATATAATTTTTTTCTGCATCTAGCTCTGAAAAAACATTTGGCCTTCTAGCAGTGTGTCGGACTTTCTCTATTAGTCCATCTATACTGACCTCCATCAGGTTGCAAATTAAAAATAATTTTTATCTGCATCTACAGTACCTCTGAAAAAATATTTGGGCTTCTAGCTGTGTGTGGGACTTGTTGTATTAGTCCATCTATACTGACCTCCATCAGGTTGCAAACTGAATATATTTTTTTCTGCATCTACAGTACCTCTGAAAAAATATTTGGGCTTCTAGCTGTGTGTGGGACTTGTTGTATTAGTCCATCTATACTGGCCTCCATCAGGTTGCAAATTAAAAATAATTTGTATCTGCATCTACAGTACCTCTGAAAAAATATTTGGGCTTCTAGCTGTGTGTGGGACTTGTTGTATTAGTCCATCTATACTGACCTCCATCAGGTTGCAAACTGAATATATTTTTTTCTGCATCTACCTCTGAAAAAATATTTGGGCTTCTAGCTGTGTGTGGGTCTTGTTCTATTAATCCATCTATACTGACCTCCATCAGGTTGCAAACTGAATATAATTTTTTTCTGCATCTAGCTCTGAAAAAATATTTGGCCTTCTAGCAGTGTGTCGGACTTTCTCTATTAGTCCATCTATACTGACCTCCATCAGGTTGCAAATTAAAAATAATTTTTATCTGCATCTACAGTACCTCTGAAAAAATATTTGGGCTTCTAGCTGTGTGTGGGACTTGTTGTATTAGTCCATCTATACTGACCTCCATCAGGTTGCAAACTGAATATATTTTTTTCTGCATCTACCTCTGAAAAAATATTTGGGCTTCTAGCTGTGTGTGGGTCTTGTTCTATTAATCCATCTATACTGACCTCCATCAGGTTGCAAACTGAATATAATTTTTTTCTGCATCTAGCTCTGAAAAAATATTTGGCCTTCTAGCAGTGTGTCGGACTTTCTCTATTAGTCCATCTATACTGACCTCCATCAGGTTGCAAATTAAAAATAATTTTTATCTGCATCTACAGTACCTCTGAAAAAATATTTGGGCTTCTAGCTGTGTGTGGGACTTGTTGTATTAGTCCATCTATACTGACCTCCATCAGGTTGCAAATTAAAAATAATTTGTATCTGCATCTACAGTACCTCTGAAAAAATATTTGGGCTTCTAGCTGTGTGTGGGACTTGTTGTATTAGTCCATCTATACTGACCTCCATCAGGTTGCAAACTGAATATATTTTTTTATGCATCTACCTCTGAAAAAATATTTGGGCTTCTAGCTGTGTGTGGGATTTGTTGTATTAGTCCATCTATACTGACCTCCATCAGGTTGCAAATTAAAAATAATTTTTATCTGCATCAACAGTACCTCTGAAAAAATATTTGGGCTTCTAGCTGTGTGTGGGACTTGTATTAGTCCATCTATACTGACCTCCATCAGGTTGCAAACTGAATATATTTTTTTCTGCATCTACCTCTGAAAAAATATTGGGCTTCTAGCTGTGTGTGGGTCTTGTTGTATTAGTCCATCTATACTGACCTCCATCAGGTTGCAAACTGAATATATTTTTTTCTGCATCTACCTCTGAAAAAATATTTGGGCTTCTAGCTGTGTGTGGGACTTGTTGTATTAGTCCATCTATACTGACCTCCATCAGGTTGCAAATTAAAAATAATTTGTATCTGCATCTACAGTACCTCTGAAAAAATATTTGGGCTTCTAGCTGTGTGTGGGACTTGTTGTATTAGTCCATCTATACTGACCTCCATCAGGTTGCAAACTGAATATATTTTTTTCTGCATCTACCTCTGAAAAAATATTTGGGCTTCTAGCTGTGTGTGGGACTTGTTGTATTAGTCCATCTATACTGACCTCCATCAGGTTGCAAATTAGAAATAATTTGTATCTGCATCTACAGTACCTCTGAAAAAATATTTGGGCTTCTAGCTGTGTGTGGGACTTGTTGTATTAGTCCATCTATACTGACCTCCATCAGGTTGCAAACTGAATATATTTTTTTCTGCATCTACCTCTGAAAAAATATTGGGCTTCTAGCTGTGTGTGGGTCTTGTTCTATTAATCCATCTATACTGACCTCCATCAGGTTGCAAACTGAATATAATTTTTTTCTGCATCTAGCTCTGAAAAAATATTTGGCCTTCTAGCAGTGTGTCGGACTTTCTCTATTAGTCCATCTATACTGACCTCCATCAGGTTGCAAATTAAAAATAACTTTTATCTGCATCTACAGTACCTCTGAAAAAATATTTGGGCTTCTAGCTGTGTGTGGGACTTGTTGTATTAGTCCATCTATACTGACCTCCATCAGGTTGCAAATTAAAAATAATTTTTATCTGCATCTACAGTACCTCTGAAAAAATATTTGGGCTTCTAGCTGTGTGTGGGACTTGTTGTATTAGTCCATCTATACTGACCTCCATCAGGTTGCAAATTAAAAATAATTTTTATCTGCATCAACAGTACCTCTGAAAAAATATTTGGGCTTCTAGCTGTGTGTGGGACTTGTATTAGTCCATCTATACTGACCTCCATCAGGTTGCAAACTGAATATATTTTTTTCTGCATCTACCTCTGAAAAAATATTGGGCTTCTAGCTGTGTGTGGGTCTTGTTCTATTAATCCATCTATACTGACCTCCATCAGGTTGCAAACTGAATATAATTTTTTTCTGCATCTAGCTCTGAAAAAATATTTGGCCTTCTAGCAGTGTGTCGGACTTTCTCTATTAGTCCATCAATACTGACCTCCATCAGGTTGCAAATTAAAAATAATTTTTATCTGCATCTACAGTACCTCTGAAAAAATATTTGGGCTTCTAGCTGTGTGTGGGACTTGTTGTATTAGTCCATCTATACTGACCTCCATCAGGTTGCAAATTAAAAATAATTTTTATCTGCATCTACAGTACCTCTGAAAAAATATTTGGGCTTCTAGCTGTGTGTGGGACTAGTTGTATTAGTCCATCTATACTGACCTCCATCAGGTTGCAAACTGAATATATTTTTTTCTGCATCTACCTCTGAAAAAATATTTGGGCTTCTAGCTGTGTGTGGGACTTGTTGTATTAGTCCATCTATACTGACCTCCATCAGGTTGCAAATTAAAAATAATTTGTATCTGCATCTACAGTACCTCTGAAAAAATATTTGGGCTTCTAGCTGTGTGTGGGACTTGTTGTATTAGTCCATCTATACTGACCTCCATCAGGTTGCAAATTAAAAATAATTTGTATCTGCATCTACAGTACCTCTGAAAAAATATTTGGGCTTCTAGCTGTGTGTGGGACTTGTTGTATTAGTCCATCTATACTGACCTCCACCAGGTTGCAAACTGAATATATTTTTTTCTGCATCTACCTCTGAAAAAATATTTGGGCTTCTAGCTGTGTGTGGGACTTGTTGTATTAGTCCATCTATACTGACCTCCATCAGGTTGCAAACTGAATATATTTTTTTCTGCATCTACCTCTGAAAAAATATTGGGCTTCTAGCTGTGTGTGGGTCTTGTTCTATTAATCCATCTATACTGACCTCCATCAGGTTGCAAACTGAATATAATTTTTTTCTGCATCTAGCTCTGAAAAAATATTTGGCCTTCTAGCAGTGTGTCGGACTTTCTCTATTAGTCCATCTATACTGACCTCCATCAGGTTGCAAATTAAAAATAATTTTTATCTGCATCTACAGTACCTCTGAAAAAATATTTGGGCTTCTAGCTGTGTGTGGGACTTGTTGTATTAGTCCATCTATACTGACCTCCATCAGGTTGCAAATTAAAAATAATTTTTATCTGCATCTACAGTACCTCTGAAAAAATATTTGGGCTTCTAGCTGTGTGTGGGACTAGTTGTATTAGTCCATCTATACTGACCTCCATCAGGTTGCAAACTGAATATATTTTTTTCTGCATCTACCTCTGAAAAAATATTTGGGCTTCTAGCTGTGTGTGGGACTTGTTGTATTAGTCCATCTATACTGACCTCCATCAGGTTGCAAATTAAAAATAATTTGTATCTGCATCTACAGTACCTCTGAAAAAATATTTGGGCTTCTAGCTGTGTGTGGGACTAGTTGTATTAGTCCATCTATACTGACCTCCATCAGGTTGCAAACTGAATATATTTTTTTCTGCATCTACCTCTGAAAAAATATTTGGGCTTCTAGCTGTGTGTGGGACTTGTTGTATTAGTCCATCTATACTGACCTCCATCAGGTTGCAAATTAGAAATAATTTGTATCTGCATCTACAGTACCTCTGAAAAAATATTTGGGCTTCTAGCTGTGTGTGGGACTTGTTGTATTAGTCCATCTATACTGACCTCCATCAGGTTGCAAACTGAATATATTTTTTTCTGCATCTACCTCTGAAAAAATATTGGGCTTCTAGCTGTGTGTGGGTCTTGTTCTATTAATCCATCTATACTGACCTCCATCAGGTTGCAAACTGAATATAATTTTTTTCTGCATCTAGCTCTGAAAAAATATTTGGCCTTCTAGCAGTGTGTCGGACTTTCTCTATTAGTCCATCTATACTGACCTCCATCAGGTTGCAAATTAAAAATAACTTTTATCTGCATCTACAGTACCTCTGAAAAAATATTTGGGCTTCTAGCTGTGTGTGGGACTTGTTGTATTAGTCCATCTATACTGACCTCCATCAGGTTGCAAATTAAAAATAATTTTTATCTGCATCTACAGTACCTCTGAAAAAATATTTGGGCTTCTAGCTGTGTGTGGGACTTGTTGTATTAGTCCATCTATACTGACCTCCATCAGGTTGCAAATTAAAAATAATTTTTATCTGCATCAACAGTACCTCTGAAAAAATATTTGGGCTTCTAGCTGTGTGTGGGACTTGTATTAGTCCATCTATACTGACCTCCATCAGGTTGCAAACTGAATATATTTTTTTCTGCATCTACCTCTGAAAAAATATTGGGCTTCTAGCTGTGTGTGGGTCTTGTTCTATTAATCCATCTATACTGACCTCCATCAGGTTGCAAACTGAATATAATTTTTTTCTGCATCTAGCTCTGAAAAAATATTTGGCCTTCTAGCAGTGTGTCGGACTTTCTCTATTAGTCCATCAATACTGACCTCCATCAGGTTGCAAATTAAAAATAATTTTTATCTGCATCTACAGTACCTCTGAAAAAATATTTGGGCTTCTAGCTGTGTGTGGGACTTGTTGTATTAGTCCATCTATACTGACCTCCATCAGGTTGCAAATTAAAAATAATTTTTATCTGCATCTACAGTACCTCTGAAAAAATATTTGGGCTTCTAGCTGTGTGTGGGACTAGTTGTATTAGTCCATCTATACTGACCTCCATCAGGTTGCAAACTGAATATATTTTTTTCTGCATCTACCTCTGAAAAAATATTTGGGCTTCTAGCTGTGTGTGGGACTTGTTGTATTAGTCCATCTATACTGACCTCCATCAGGTTGCAAATTAAAAATAATTTGTATCTGCATCTACAGTACCTCTGAAAAAATATTTGGGCTTCTAGCTGTGTGTGGGACTTGTTGTATTAGTCCATCTATACTGACCTCCATCAGGTTGCAAACTGAATATATTTTTTTCTGCATCTACCTCTGAAAAAATATTTGGGCTTCTAGCTGTGTGTGGGACTTGTTGTATTAGTCCATCTATACTGACCTCCATCAGGTTGCAAATTAGAAATAATTTGTATCTGCATCTACAGTACCTCTGAAAAAATATTTGGGCTTCTAGCTGTGTGTGGGACTTGTTGTATTAGTCCATCTATACTGACCTCCATCAGGTTGCAAATTAAAAATAATTTGTATCTGCATCTACAGTACCTCTGAAAAAATATTTGGGCTTCTAGCTGTGTGTGGGACTTGTTGTATTAGTCCATCTATACTGACCTCCATCAGGTTGCAAACTGAATATATTTTTTTCTGCATCTACCTCTGAAAAAATATTTGGGCTTCTAGCTGTGTGTGGGACTTGTTGTATTAGTCCATCTATACTGACCTCCATCAGGTTGCAAACTGAATATATTTTTTTCTGCATCTACCTCTGAAAAAATATTGGGCTTCTAGCTGTGTGTGGGTCTTGTTCTATTAATCCATCTATACTGACCTCCATCAGGTTGCAAACTGAATATAATTTTTTTCTGCATCTAGCTCTGAAAAAATATTTGGCCTTCTAGCAGTGTGTCGGACTTTCTCTATTAGTCCATCTATACTGACCTCCATCAGGTTGCAAATTAAAAATAATTTTTATCTGCATCTACAGTACCTCTGAAAAAATATTTGGGCTTCTAGCTGTGTGTGGGACTTGTTGTATTAGTCCATCTATACTGACCTCCATCAGGTTGCAAATTAAAAATAATTTGTATCTGCATCTACAGTACCTCTGAAAAAATATTTGGGCTTCTAGCTGTGTGTGGGACTTGTTGTATTAGTCCATCTATACTGACCTCCATCAGGTTGCAAACTGAATATATTTTTTTCTGCATCTACCTCTGAAAAAATATTTGGGCTTCTAGCTGTGTGTGGGACTTGTTGTATTAGTCCATCTATACTGACCTCCATCAGGTTGCAAATTAGAAATAATTTTTATCTGCATCTACAGTACCTCTGAAAAAATATTTGGGCTTCTAGCTGTGTGTGGGACTTGTTGTATTAGTCCATCTATACTGACCTCCATCAGGTTGCAAACTGAATATATTTTTTTCTGCATCTACCTCTGAAAAAATATTGGGCTTCTAGCTGTGTGTGGGTCTTGTTCTATTAATCCATCTATACTGACCTCCATCAGGTTGCAAACTGAATATAATTTTTTTCTGCATCTAGCTCTGAAAAAATATTTGGCCTTCTAGCAGTGTGTCGGACTTTCTCTATTAGTCCATCTATACTGACCTCCATCAGGTTGCAAATTAAAAATAATTTTTATCTGCATCTACAGTACCTCTGAAAAAATATTTGGGCTTCTAGCTGTGTGTGGGACTTGTTGTATTAGTCCATCTATACTGACCTCCATCAGGTTGCAAATTAAAAATAATTTTTATCTGCATCTACAGTACCTCTGAAAAAATATTTGGGCTTCTAGCTGTGTGTGGGACTTGTTGTATTAGTCCATCTATACTGGCCTCCATCAGGTTGCAAATTAAAAATAATTTGTATCTGCATCTACAGTACCTCTGAAAAAATATTTGGGCTTCTAGCTGTGTGTGGGACTTGTTGTATTAGTCCATCTATACTGACCTCCATCAGGTTGCAAACTGAATATATTTTTTCTGCATCTACCTCTGAAAAAATATTTGGGCTTCTAGCTGTGTGTGGGTCTTGTTCTATTAATCCATCTATACAGACCTCCATCAGGTTGCAAAATGAATATAATTTTTTTCTGCATCTAGCTCTGAAAAAATATTTGGCCTTCTAGCAGTGTGTCGGAATTTCTCTATTAGTCCATCTATACTGACCTCCATCAGGTTGCAAATTAAAAATAATTTTTATCTGCATCTATAGTACCTCTGAAAAAATATTTGGGCTTCTAGCTGTGTGTGGGACTTGTTGTATTAGTCCATCTATACTGACCTCCATCAGGTTGCAAACTGAATATATTTTTTTCTGCATCTACCTCTGAAAAAATATTTGGGCTTCTAGCTGTGTGTGGGTCTTGTTCTATTAATCCATCTATACTGACCTCCATCAGGTTGCAAACTGAATATAATTTTTTTCTGCATCTAGCTCTGAAAAAATATTTGGCCTTCTAGCAGTGTGTCGGACTTTCTCTATTAGTCCATCTATACTGACCTCCATCAGGTTGCAAATTAAAAATAATTTTTATCTGCATCTACAGTACCTCTGAAAAAATATTTGGGCTTCTAGCTGTGTGTGGGACTTGTTGTATTAGTCCATCTATACTGACCTCCATCAGGTTGCAAATTAAAAATAATTTGTATCTGCATCTACAGTACCTCTGAAAAAATATTTGGGCTTCTAGCTGTGTGTGGGACTTGTTGTTTTAGTCCATCTATACTGACCTCCATCAGGTTGCAAACTGAATATATTTTTTTATGCATCTACCTCTGAAAAAATATTTGGGCTTCTAGCTGTGTGTGGGATTTGTTGTATTAGTCCATCTATACTGACCTCCATCAGGTTGCAAATTAAAAATAATTTTTATCTGCATCAACAGTACCTCTGAAAAAATATTTGGGCTTCTAGCTGTGTGTGGGACTTGTATTAGTCCATCTATACTGACCTCCATCAGGTTGCAAACTGAATATATTTTTTTCTGCATCTACCTCTGAAAAAATATTGGGCTTCTAGCTGTGTGTGGGTCTTGTTCTATTAATCCATCTATACTGACCTCCATCAGGTTGCAAACTGAATATAATTTTTTTCTGCATCTAGCTCTGAAAAAATATTTGGCCTTCTAGCAGTGTGTCGGACTTTCTCTATTAGTCCATCTATACTGACCTCCATCAGGTTGCAAATTAAAAATAATTTTTATCTGCATCTACAGTACCTCTGAAAAAATATTTGGGCTTCTAGCTGTGTGTGGGACTTGTTGTATTAGTCCATCTATACTGACCTCCATCAGGTTGCAAACTGAATATATTTTTTTCTGCATCTACCTCTGAAAAAATATTGGGCTTCTAGCTGTGTGTGGGTCTTGTTCTATTAATCCATCTATACTGACCTCCATCAGGTTGCAAACTGAATATAATTTTTTTCTGCATCTAGCTCTGAAAAAATATTTGGCCTTCTAGCAGTGTGTCGGACTTTCTCTATTAGTCCATCTATACTGACCTCCATCAGGTTGCAAATTAAAAATAATTTTTATCTGCATCTACAGTACCTCTGAAAAAATATTTGGGCTTCTAGCTGTGTGTGGGACTTGTTGTATTAGTCCATCTATACTGACCTCCATCAGGTTGCAAATTAAAAATAATTTTTATCTGCATCTACAGTACCTCTGAAAAAATATTTGGGCTTCTAGCTGTGTGTGGGACTAGTTGTATTAGTCCATCTATACTGACCTCCATCAGGTTGCAAACTGAATATATTTTTTTCTGCATCTACCTCTGAAAAAATATTTGGGCTTCTAGCTGTGTGTGGGACTTGTTGTATTAGTCCATCTATACTGACCTCCATCAGGTTGCAAATTAAAAATAATTTGTATCTGCATCTACAGTACCTCTGAAAAAATATTTGGGCTTCTAGCTGTGTGTGGGACTTGTTGTATTAGTCCATCTATACTGACCTCCATCAGGTTGCAAACTGAATATATTTTTTTCTGCATCTACCTCTGAAAAAATATTTGGGCTTCTAGCTGTGTGTGGGACTTGTTGTATTAGTCCATCTATACTGACCTCCATCAGGTTGCAAATTAGAAATAATTTGTATCTGCATCTACAGTACCTCTGAAAAAATATTTGGGCTTCTAGCTGTGTGTGGGACTTGTTGTATTAGTCCATCTATACTGACCTCCATCAGGTTGCAAATTAAAAATAATTTGTATCTGCATCTACAGTACCTCTGAAAAAATATTTGGGCTTCTAGCTGTGTGTGGGACTTGTTGTATTAGTCCATCTATACTGACCTCCATCAGGTTGCAAACTGAATATATTTTTTTCTGCATCTACCTCTGAAAAAATATTTGGGCTTCTAGCTGTGTGTGGGACTTGTTGTATTAGTCCATCTATACTGACCTCCATCAGGTTGCAAACTGAATATATTTTTTTCTGCATCTACCTCTGAAAAAATATTGGGCTTCTAGCTGTGTGTGGGACTTGTTGTATTAGTCCATCTATACTGACCTCCATCAGGTTGCAAACTGAATATATTTTTTTCTGCATCTACCTCTGAAAAAATATTGGGCTTCTAGCTGTGTGTGGGTCTTGTTCTAGTAATCCATCTATACAGACCTCCATCAGGTTGCAAACTGAATATAATTTTTTTCTGCATCTACCTCTGAAAAAATATTTGGCCTTGTAGCAGTGTGTCGGACTTTCTCTATTAGTCCATCTATACTGACCTCCATCAGGTTGCAAACTGAATATATTTTTTTCTGCATCTAACCCAGCCAATAGTTTTGGCCTAATACCACAGTTTGGCCACTCAGCTCTGCTCGGTTACCATCCATTGTTTTTTTGTGCAAACAACTCCAGAGTTGTGAATTAGTTAACCACCAAAATGAGTGGAAAAAGGCCTGCTGCTGGTGGAAAGGGGAATAGGCGTGTTGGGAAGGGGAAAAAAGGTTGTGTCCGTGGGGTAGGTGTTAAAGCAACAGTAACATCTGCAGAAGAAAGACCATCTTCCAGCCAAACTAAAATGTCTACTTCTTTTAGCGGACAATGTGATAAGATCCCTTTCTTACGGCCACGCCAATCGCTACAAATTCCAGATGAGGCACAAAAACAGCAGGTGCTTCAACGGATATCAAGTGCTCCTTTAAGTGGGCTCTCCTCCACATCAACTTCAACATCACAAATACTCCAGTCCTCAAAGGTGTCACCCAAATCGCACTTGCTTCCTCACAGCTCCCAAATCTCCAGCTGCCCGTCTGAGTATGAGGTAGAACAGATGGTTGAGTCTGCAGAGCTGTTTACTCATACTATAGCCTGGGAATCAGAGGTCGACTCCAGCGCTTCTGTGAATCCAGACGAGGAAATGATCTGCACTGATGCCCAGAATCTTTATGAGTCGGATCCAGGACCAGACGCAGAAGATTCTGACCATAATGTAGACCCTCATTCCCAAACTGTAACTCCTGTTGGTGGAGACAATGAGGAAGACGATGATAAGACTCAAATACCTGATTGGAGTGACAACTTTAGTTTTTTGTCAGGGCAGGAACAGGTTGGCTCTGAGGACGACGGGTGTGATAACACACAGGGTGATGATGATGAGGTTGGAGATCCCACTTACTGTCAACCCACAGTCAGCCAAGAGATGAGGTCAGCAGAGGAGGTGGAGGAAGATGCTAGTGACGACGAGGTCAGGTTGCGCCTTCCTGGACAGAGACGTAGTACTGGAAGCACGTCAACAACTGCATCCTCAAACACAACTCTGCCTCTCACCACAAGTCGTGGTGGCTCTTCAGGTCGCATGGGTGCTAAGCCTTGCATAGCCTGGGCATTTTTTCAGATCGATAAAGATGACCCAACTCGTGTTATCTGTAACATTTGTCAGCAAAAGCTAAGTAGAGGCCAAAAAATACATAGTTTGAGTACTTCATGCATGAACCGGCACATGGACATGAAGCATAAGTTGCAGTGGGAAGCTCAGTGTGCTACAATGCGGCCTAGCCGGCCGGGCCAACCACCGTCTGCCATATCTTGTGCATCCGCGGCCTCTTCATCCTCTGTGACTGGGGGGACAGCAGTCACACCTGTTTTGGGGCGCAGACCTGCCACCTCTTTACCCGCAACAGCCAGCGTGATTGGCAGGTCATCATTTTCTTTGGAGGTGGTAACAGCAGCTGGTGTTGAGCGCTGTCCGACATCGATAGCACCACCTTTGGATCAAGGCAACCTAACATGTCCGCCTGCATCTTCCTCACAGACCGGCAGTTTGCCGGGGACACCCTTATCAACCCCGTCTAAGCACAATCGCCAGCCCTCGGTCCCTCAGATGTGGACAAGTAAAAGACCATTTCCTCCTAGCCATGAGAAAGCTAAGAGGTTGAATTTCACCATCTGCAAGCTCTTGGCTACAGAAATGCTGCCTTTCCGCCTGGTGGACACAGAGGATTTTCGAGACCTTATGTCCGTCGCAGTGCCCCAGTACCAGATGCCCAGTCGGCACTACTTCTCAAAGAAAGGTGTGCCTGCGCTCCACCAGCATGTCGCACACAACATCACCGCTTCTTTGAGAAACTCTGTGTGTGACAGGGTGCATTTCACCACAGACACTTGGACGAGTAGGCATGGACAGGGGCGTTACATGTCGCTGACTGGGCACTGGGTAACTATGGTGACAGCAGGACAAGTGGCTGCTGTCCAAGTCTTGCCGTCCCCACGAGTTGTGCGTCAATCCTCTTTATGTCAAAGTTCCTCCACTGCTTCTGCCTCCTCAACCTCCTCTCGGTCTTCCACCTGCACCCAAAGCCTGTCTGGTCATGCCACAAGCTTTCTAACTGCGCAGAAGGGATCCTGCACACCTCCTTACTATGCTGGCAGTAGGGCTCAACGTCATCAGGCGGTTTTTACATTTAAATGTCTGGGAAATGTGAGTCACACAGCTGAGGAGTTGTGGTCAGCTCTGGAGAACCAATTTCATGAATGGTTGTCTCCACTGGACCTGAAACCAGGGAAGGCCGTGTGCGACAATGCTGCAAACCTGGGTGCGGCCCTTCGCCGGGGCAATGTCACACACGTGCCTTGTATGGCTCACGTGTTGAACCTGGTTGTCCAGCAATTTTTAGCCCACTATCCCAGACTAGATGGCCTTCTGCAGAGGGCACGGTCGCTGTGTGCTCACTTCCGCCGTTCGCATCCCGCAGCTCAGCGACTTACATCTCTACAGAAGTCGTTGGGCCTGCCACTTCACCGGCTAAAATGCGATGTGCCTACCCGGTGGAATTCAACTCTGCACATGTTGCAGCGACTGTGGCAGCACCGACAAGCCCTGGTGCAATACGTTCTGACGTATAGCCTGGGCCAACGAGATTCAGAGGTGGGGCAAATCACGCTGGAGGAGTGGTCTCAGATCAGGGACCTATGCACCCTTCTGCACAGTTTTGAAATGGCGACGAAATTGTTTAGTGCTGACGATGCCATTATCAGCATGACTATTCCGGTGATTTACATGCTGGAGCACATGTTAAACAGAATTCGGAGTCAGGTGGTGGCACAAGAGGAGGTGGAGGAAGTAGAGGAGGAGGAGTTGTATGCGGAAGGGCTAACATCTGCAAGGTCCAGACGGTCGGCAGCACCAAGGCGGCAGGCATGTGAGGGTGGGGGAGATGGTTTTACCAGGGCGCATGGTAGCAGCCAAACTAGTGAGGAAGGTGCAGGAGCCCAGGAAGAAGTGGAGGACGAACTGATGGAAGACTCATCAGATGAGGGAGACCTTGATCACATTTCTGTTGTGCGAGGTTGGGGGGAGAGGACAGAGGAAGGAAGCATGATTGTTACCTCGCCACCAACACAACAGGGACTTGGTGCTCCTGGATGCGCAACACACATGAGTGCCTTCTTGCTGCACTACCTGCAACATGACCCTCGAATTGTGAGAATTAGAAATAATCCTGACTACTGGGTTGCCACACTGTTAGATCCCCGGTACAAAAGTAAATTTGCAGAAATTATTCCTGCCATAGAAAGGGATGCACGCATGCAGGAGTATCAGCAAAGACTGTTGCAGAATCTTACATGTGCTTTTCCACAAAATACCAGTGGTGCACGTAGTGAATCTCACAGTTCCAACTTGCCAACCGTGGGACCGTCAAGTGTTCAGCACTCAAACCGTAACAGAACCACAGTATCTGCTGGTAACATCAATTTTGCGGAATCATTTCACCACTTTTTTAGCCCATCCTTTGCAAGGCCACAGGAGACAAGAAGTCTGACACATAGTCAACGCCTAGAGACGATGGTACAGGAGTATCTCCAAGTAAACATTGAAGCCACGACTGTGTCACTGGACCCTTGCTCTTTTTGGGCTTCCAATCTGGATAAATGGCCGGAGCTAGCCACTTACGCCTTGGAGATCTTGTCATGCCCCGCAGCCAGCGTTCTGTCTGAACGTGTGTTCAGCGCTGCTGGTGGTGTGCTGACAGATAAGCGCACGCGGCTCTCCACTGATAATGTAGACAGACTCACGTTCATAAAGATGAACAAATCATGGATCCGAAACGACTTTTCTACCTCTGTGTCATCCTGGGGAGAGTAAAAGCTTGATGATTGGTTAAAATCACCCTACCAACCGTTTTAAGCTTTCAAATTACTAATCATGTTTATCTGTATCTTGACTGGAAAATAATTTGGGCTTTGTAGCAGTGTGCAGCACTGATCCTATTAGGCCATCTATAATAAGCTCCACCAGATTTAAAATTAAAAATAATTTTTAGCTGCATCTAGCCCGGAAAATAATTTTGGGGCTCCGAGATGCGCAAGACACATAAGTGCCTTCTTGCTGCACTACCTGCAGCATGACCCTCATATTGTCAGAATTCGAAGTAATCATGACTACTGGGTTGCCACACTCTTAGATCCCCCAAACTTTTCGATCAACCTTTTCATTTTAGTAAAGACCAAAAAAATGGTCATTTTTGAAATTATAAGCATTAGCAGGTTGTTAGAAACTGAAATCAAACAGTTTTCAACTCAAAACTTTATTCTAGGTGATGTTACATTTTCACATAGGACCCCTTGTTCGAAAGGAGCTTCTGAACTCTCTCGTCCATTGAATTTGTCAGGTTTTGGATGGTTTCTGCTTCAATTGTTTTGCATGAGGACAGAATACCCTCCCAGAGCTGTTGCTTAGATGTGAACTGCCTCCCGCCATCATAGACACTCCTTTTAATGATGCTCCAAAGGTTCTGAATGGGGTAGAGGTCAGGGGAGCATGGGGGTCACACCATAAGTTTGTCCCCTTTTATGCCCATATCAGCCAGAGATGCAGATGTTTTATGTGCAGCATGAGATGGTGCATTATCATGCAGAAAAATGATCTTGCTGTGAAATACACGGTTCTTCTTCTTGAACCATGGCAGGAAGTGCTGTTTGAGAAAATCCACATACATTATGGAGTTCATCTTTAGCGCCTTCAGGGATCCTAAAGGGGCCGACAATCTCTCTCCCCATGATTCCAGCCCAAAACATTACTCCACCTCCTCCTTGTTGGCGCTGTAGCCGTGTTTGCGTGGGGTGTCCATCAACCAGCCATCCTCCACTCCATCCATCTGGACCATCGAGCGCTGCACGGCACTCATCCGTGAACAAAACAGTTTTGAAATCAGTCTTCATGTAATGTTTGGCCCACTGGAGCCGTTTCTGCTTGTGTGAAGTGGATAGAGGAGGTCGACAGGATGGCGTATGCACAGCTGCAAACCTCTGAAGGACCCTGCATCTTGTTGTTCGGGGGACGTTGGAGGCACAAGCAGCTTCAAAAACTTGTCTGCTGCTATGACAAGGCTTTTTTGCCGCTGCTCTTTCAACCTGACGTAATTGCCTGTAGGAAAGAGTCCTCAATTTGCCCTTATCAGCACGCACACGTGTGTACTGTGAATCAGCTACATACTTCTTGATTGCCAAGACACTTCATCCTGATCATCGCACAATGTTGATTGTAGTCATGCCTTGACCTAAACACTCCACAATTTGTTGCTTCTCAGCAGCCGACACATCCTTTTTCTTTCCCATTTTGGCAGAAAATGTAGGCTGCTGAATAATGTGAGAGAGCCTTCTTAAGTAGTCTTGCCTTTCATTGGACACACCTGACAAACTAATTAGCACTGGTGTCTGCAATTGCTTACAGTGATATAAAGAGCCCTGACACACATCACCATCAATGAGTTTAACTGACAAACAAACAAATTCTTCCCTTATCACTCCTAAACACTTTTTGCATAATAATTTGGAACACAGTGTACATGTGCTTTTCCACAAAACACCAGTGGTTCACGTAGTGAATCTTACAGTTCTAACTTGCCAACCGTGGTCTGTATGGAGTTGTTCAATAAAGGGCCCAAAATTAAGATAACATAGATGGGAGAGGTCTCTATGAATAGGAATTCCTAAGTATTTGATACCCTGTGAGGGCCAGGCAAAGGGAAAGTTGGACTGGATGGAATCCTATATGGATTTGGGGAGGGAGACATCGAGGGCCTCAGACTTCGCTGCATTGATTTTAAAATTTGACCATGTAACAAAGTGATCTATTTCAGCCATAACAGCATGGATGGATATATGTGATTGAGTGATATATACTAGGACATCATCAGCAAATAGAGAGCACTTGTACTCGGTGCCTCCCACCTCAATCCACCTAATATTGGGGTTATGGCGAATTGATGAGAGCAGGTGCTCCGTCACTAGGATGTATAAGAGAGGGGACAGAGAACATCCCTGCCTTGTCCCATTGGTGATTGTGAAAGGTGATGAAAATGTTCTGACGCGCCCCCTGGGCCTTGGGACACCCGGAGCCGGACCCTTTTTGGTGGATGCTGGTGGTTATAGTCTCCGTGGCGGCAACCCGGTTCCGTGGCTCAGGGCGGTCAAACCAGTGGCGGAACTATTTATGTGGTTTTGATGTTTAAATGTCCGACTACGCCACCCGTGGATTGCGGTCAGAGTGAACCGCCGCTCCAGGGCAGACCGCTGAGGCTGGTGTTGTGGGTGCAGCAGAGCGTAGCATAACTCCCCACGGGAGGAGTATAGCCTCAGGGCAGTGTATGCGGAGGATGGGGGTGATGGTGCAGGGCAGCAGCAGTAATGACACGGAGTCAGTGATGCAGTCCAGGGCCTTTACTCACAGTTCTTATTATCCAGACCACGTCTGCAGGTAACGGCTGCCCACGTCGTACTGTGCTCACCAGGTGAGGGGCTCAGACAACTCCCAGATAACTTTGGAGCGCTTCACAGGACCCCCTTTGTGTGTCCTTTGTCTGGCCTTTCTTACCAACCCTTCTGTCCGGCTGCCTCGGGCCTCCTCTTGGTAAACTTGGCGCCAGTTTCCCTGACCCTATGTGGTGCCTTCCTAGCGGGTGTAGCGAGGGGCTGCGCCACATAAAATGTCACAGCCTCCTGTTTCTAGCTGAGGGTCGTTTCCTGCCTCCACTAGTTTCGGGGACCGGTCTCCCCCTTTGGCCTGACCCCTCCACGCAGGTGGATTCTGGCGTGCGGTGGCGACTCGCCCATCCGCACCCCTGAGATCCCTTCGTTCCTCGTTCCTGGAGCCTTCTCCGCTCCTCTTCCTTCCTTCTCCCTCTTCCAGGCCTGGGCCTCTGTTACTAGGCCCGCCTCCGGAGCAGAGCTCATGCAGAGCCCCTGCTCCCTGCCACTTCTGCTCAGACTTCTCTGCACTGAACTAAGATGGTGCCCACCTTTTATACTCCCTTCTCAATGCACCCAGGAACTGCTTCCTCCCTGCTCCTGCACTACAGGGTTCCCCTTCCTCAGTGTTCCCTCCCCCCACTCCAGCCAGGGACAGGGACTGTCGTGCCCATCTCAGGGGCATATTGGTCGCCCTGCCCCACGGCAATGTGGTGTAATGCATGCAGGTGTCGGGTCCTGATCCACACTACATCCTTACCTGAGAGTGAGATATCACACCTCTGGGTGAGGTGCAATACCTCTGTAGCAACCGAGCCCTCAGGGTGCTACAGTTCCATTTATCTTCAGCCTAGGTGACGTATTGCGATACAGGGCCGTGATTTTGGCTATAAAAGGGTCCCCTAGACCCCTACCCCAATCTTTTTAAGGGAATCATATATGGCGTGCCAGGAGACTCTATGGAATGCTTTCTCAGCATCCAACGAGAGTATCTAATTACAAATTTTAACTGCATCTAGCCCAGGAAATACTTTGTGCCTAGTAGCAGGGTCTGCTAGTCAGCGGATTATCCCGGCTGTTAAGCAAGCTACACCACCTGTAGTTTGGACACTTCATTTTTTCAAAGGAAATGCTTCGGGACCACGGGATACTCAGTGAAGAGCATCAGGAGGCACCCCAAGGCATAGGGGCTGGGACTGGCAGTAGGATGCCTTGCGGTGGACAGCCGAGCTCGATCCTTATAAAAGCTTTTTAACTGCAGCAGCTTTAGTGGACGCTACTGGAGCTGGAATTACGCGGCTGCTGGCATGAGACTTGCCCTCCAATAGATCCTTGTAAATGGATTTAAAGTGTATTCATTCAAATTAGAGAGACAATTTAAATTAAAAAGCTTAGAGCTGCCTCCACCACAGGGGGGCTCGCTCGACCCACCAGCGGACAGGCACCAGTATTGGGAGAGGGGGGCTGGCCGTCAGGGTCCACCGCGGCTCTGGCACAAACCCGGCGACACGGAGGTGGCACGGGCAGGAACGGACTGGCCGTGTCGGCTTCTCACTTTTTGGATTTTAGAAGGGCATGACATGCCTATATCTGTGTCTCCCCCTCCTTTTACTCCTCCACCTCTTTTCTTTTCGTATGACTATATGTACTTGTCACTTTTCCATGTGTTAGTTATGTCTTCTGAGCAGTTTGTCAGCTTCTGGACACCTTTGAAGGTGTTTTCTATGTGTTTCTATGTGTTTTTGTTTGCCTGCCATTGGTTTTAACGGTGTTCGAAGGTGTTCGACGAACAGTTCGACGAACAGTTCGGCGAACACACGGGACGAACCGAACCGAACTCGAACACTACGGGGGTGGCTCAACACTAGTCACAACAACTATTGCTCAACCATGGTTTGCAGGGTATCACTGCTACATCTTAGCGCAATACAAGTGAATGGGGTCATATTGTAATCCTGAACATTCTGCCGCTATGAAAAGCAAGTCACATTAAGTTCAACCACGTCAGATTGAACTTAATGCGACCCCAATCATTTGTATGACACTGCGATTTAGCTGCAACATGTAAGTAAGTTTTGTCCGTACGACAGGTTCACAGCCAAAGTCACCATGACACTAACCTAAGACATGGTCAGAGGAGCCAATAATGGATGTTGTACTTTGTAGTAATAGTGTAATCAATACTCAGGAAAACCAAAGTCAGGTAACAAAAGTGATGCAGAACAGGTATGCAGTACCAAGGAGTAGTCAAAAGCATGATCAGTCAACTATGATCCAGGCAGATCATATATATAAAGTTAAGATACAACTCAAAGAGCAAACTATCAAAGAGCTCAGAAGCATGAAGCTTTTAATGGGGATTAAAGAGGTGGTCTGAAGTCCAAAGTAATTTTCATCCTAAATCCCTATCTAAGAGAGTGCCTTAATCTAAACTATTTTCTAATATGCTTGAATTAAAAAATTCCTATCCTTCCCAAAATACACTAGCTAACTGCTTTTCTATTTTTTATTCACTTTCTGTTTGGTGAGGCTTCATTTGAGATCCCAGCATGCAGAGACCAGCGCCACCCCTGCAAGTGACGTCACTGGTCTCTGCACACTAGGTATTCTGACAAAGCACTTTGTTGCCGGCTCGTTACTGCTGATCTGAGCTGGCAACAGAGCGCCTGCAGTCATTGTGCACATCACACAGTGCACATCGTGCAGGGACTAGCCCAGGCCCTGAAAGGAGAGTCACTGATGATGCTTCACTTCAGGGAGGGGGCAGAGGTTTCGCTTGAGTTTCCGAGCATGCACCGGAATTTTCAAACAAAGCGTCATCACAAAGAATATGAAAAAAGCAGTTAGATAGTGCAGTTAGGAAATTGTAAAACATTGTAAATAAAATTATGTAAATGAATTACGGTAAATCTGTGCAGCTCCTCATCATTTAAGTAAAAGTATTTAATTGCTTCTAATATTTGTACAAGATATCAGGACACCAGAGACAACCAAGCAGGCAGCACTATCATGTTTCCATGAAGCCTAGAGAAGTGAATGGGAGTTCAGAAGAAAACAGCACAATACAATGAGCACACTCAGCGCACACTGTCGTTTCCACAGGTCTGACAACAAAGACATGGCTTTTGGTCAAGATTCTTCCTTCTCGCCATGGCCAATGTTCTTGTTTTTCCTCCCCTTCCTTGGTTCTTGCCAGCAGAGTTGTAGTTTTAAATGACACCATCCATTTTACCACACAATGTAAATTCCAAGTGCTGTTGAAAATGGTGAAAAAAAAATTATATTGTGCCATTGTTTTTTGTTTTTATGGTGTTCATTATGTGGTTAAAATAACCTGGTATCTGGATTCCTCAGATCGGTATGATTACAATGATACAGTGCTGGCCAAAAGTATTGGCACCCCTGCAATTCTGTCAGATAATACTCAGTTTCTTCCTGAAAATGATTGCAATCACAAATTCTTTGGTATTATTCTCTTCATTTAATTTGTCTTCAATGAAAAAAAACACAAAAAGAATTGTCCTAAAGCCAAATTGGATATAATTCCACACCAAACCTAAAAAAGGGGGTGGACAAAAGTATTGGCACCATTTGAAAAATCATGTGATGCTTCTCTAATTTGTGTAATTAACACCACCTGTAACTTACCTGTGGCACTTAACAGGTGTTGGCAATAACTAAATCACACTTGCAGCCAGTTAACATGGATTAAAGTTGACTCATCCTCTGTCCTGTGTCCTTGTGTGTACAACATTGAGCATGGAGAAAAGAAAGAAGACCAAAGAACTGTCTGAGGACTTGAGAAACCAAATTGTGAGGAAGCATGAGCAATCTTAAGGCTACAAGTCCATCTCCAAAGACCTGAATGTTCCTGTGTCTTCCGTGCGCAGTGTCATCAAGAAGTTTAAAGCCCATGGCACTGTGGCTAACTTCCCTAGATGTGGATGGAAAATAAAAATTGACGAGAGATTTCAACGCAAGATTGTGCGGATGGTGGATAAAGAACCTCGACTAACATCCAAACAAGTTCAAGCTGCCCTGCAGTCTGAGGGTACAACAGTGTCAACCCGTACTATCCGTCGGCGTCTGAATGAAAAGGGACTGTATGGTAGGATACCCAGGAAGACCCCACTTCTTACCCCGAGACATAAAAAAGCCAGGTTGGAGTTTGACATTCTCTGGTCAGATGAGACAAAAGTAGAGCTTTTTGGGAAAAAGCATCAACATAGAGTGTACAGGAAAAAAAAAGAGGCATTCAAAGAAAAGAACACGGTCCCTACAGTCAAACATGGCGGAGGTTCCCTGATGTTTTGGGGTTGCTTTGCTGCCTCTGGTACTGGACTGCTTGACCGTGTGCATGGCATTATGAAGTCTGAAGACTACCAACAAATTTTGCAGCATAATGTAGGGCCCAGTGTGAGAAAGCTGGGCCTCCCTCAGAGGTCATGGGTCTTCCAGCAGGACATGTCCTATGAGGAACGGTTGCAGGATTTGGGAATGTTTAGCTTGCAAAAAAGAAGACTGAGAGGAGACTTAATAGCTGTCTACAAATATGTCAAGGGCTGTCACATTGTAGAAGGATCATCTTTATTCTCATTTGCACAAGGAAAGACTAGAAGCAATGGGATGAAACTAAATGGGAGGAGACACAGATAAGATATTAGAAAAAACTTTTTGACAGTTAGGGTGATTAATGAGTGGAACAGGCTGCCACGAGAGGTGGTGAGTTCCCCTTCAATGGACGTCTTCAAACAGAGGCTGGACAGACATCTGTCTGAGATGATCTAGTGAATCCTGCTTTGAGCAGGGGGTTGGACCAGATGACCCAGGAGGTCCCTTCCAACTCTACCATTCTATGATTCTATGATTCTATGAAATAGGCCTGGACAGAAATGATGGCACTCTTAACTGAGGTCTAAGATGGCAGACATACAAGAAACAGAGGCATGTTCACACTAGCAAAAAAGAAGCAAGACAAAAATATATCTCATACCCTACCATAATTATATATAAATGTAAAGCAAAATTGCATAATAAATATAGGGTACTTAGTGAACTATTTTTGATCAAAAAAAGTATACAAGCCGTCCCACCAGCGGCAAGGTGACCCTAAATTGGGACGGTACCTATACTGCCTATATTAAAAACCTTACTGTATATCAAAGTTGAAGTAATGCATATAAAAGGGTAGACAAATAGGACCGGGTCCCAACTCCAGACCACCTAGGCCCGTGGTAAGCTACATATATACCAATCAGCTCAACAAAGGGCATGCCACACCCTTAAATTGCACAGAATGCAAACAAGTCAAAAAACCAGACAATGTGAACTGAGGTCTAAGATGGCAGACATACAAGAAACAGAGGCATGTTCACACTAGCAAAAAAGAAGCAAGACAAAAATATATCTCATACCCTACCATAATTATATATAAATGTAAAGCAAAATTGCATAATAAATATAGGGTACTTAGTGAACTATTTTTGATCAAAAAAAGTATACAAGCCGTCCCACCAGCGGCAAGGTGACCCTAAATTGGGACGGTACCTATACTGCCTATATTAAAAACCTTACTGTATATCAAAGTTGAAGTAATGCATATAAAAGGGTAGACAAATAGGACCGGGTCCCAACTCCAGACCACCTAGGCCCGTGGTAAGCTACATATATACCAATCAGCTCAACAAAGGGCATGCCACACCCTTAAATTGCACAGAATGCAAACAAGTCAAAAAACCAGACAATGTGAACTGAGGTCTAAGATGGCAGACATACAAGAAACAGAGGCATGTTCACACTAGCAAAAAAGAAGCAAGACAAAAATATATCTCATACCCTACCATAATTATATATAAATGTAAAGCAAAATTGCATAATAAATATAGGGTACTTAGTGAACTATTTTTGATCAAAAAAAGTATACAAGCCGTCCCACCAGCGGCAAGGTGACCCTAAATTGGGACGGTACCTATACTGCCTATATTAAAAACCTTACTGTATATCAAAGTTGAAGTAATGCATATAAAAGGGTAGACAAATAGGACCGGGTCCCAACTCCAGACCACCTAGGCCCGTGGTAAGCTACATATATACCAATCAGCTCAACAAAGGGCATATATATTTTTGTCTTGCTTCTTTTTTGCTAGTGTGAACATGCCTCTGTTTCTTGTATGTCTGCCATCTTAGACCTCAGTTCACATTGTCTGGTCAATAGGATTTAGGTCAGGGCTCATAGAAGGCCACTTCAGAATAGTCCAATGTTTTCCTCTTAACCATTCTTGGGTGTTTTTAGCTGTGTGTTTTGGGTCACTATCCTGTTGCAAGACCCATGACCTGCGACTGAGACCAAGCTTTCTGACACTGGGCAGCACATTTCTCTCTAGAATCCCTTGATAATCTTGAGATTTCATTGTACCCTGCACAGATTCAAGACACCCTGTGCCAGATGCAGCAAAGCAGCCCTAGAACATTACAGAGCCTCCTCTATGTTTCACAGTAGGGACAGTGTTCATGTCTTGATATGCTTCATTTTTCCATCTGTGAACATAGAGCTGATGTGCCTTGCCAAAAACTTCCATTTTTGTCTCATCTTTCCATAGGACATTCTCCCAGAAGCTTTGTGGCTTGTCAATATGTAGTTTGGCAAATTCCGGTCTGGCTTTTTTTATGATTTTTTTCAACAATGGTGTCCTCCTTGGTCATCTCCCATGAAGTCCACTTTGGATCAAACAACGACGGATGGTGCGATCTGACACTGATGTTCCTTGAGCTTGAAGTTCACCTTTAATCTCTTTAGAAGTTATCCTGGGCTCTTATGTTACCATTCGTATTATCCGTCTCTTTGATTTGTTATCAATTTTCCTCCTGCGGCCACGTCCAGGGAGGTTGGCTATAGTCCCATGGATCTTAAATTTCTGAATAATATGTGCAACTGTAGTCACAGGAACATCAAGCTGCTTGGAGATGGTCTTATAACCTTTACCTTTAACATGCTTGTCTATAATTTTCTTTCTAATCTCCTGAGACAACTCTTTCCTTTGCTTCCTCTGGTCCATGTTGAGTGTGATATACACCATGTCACCAAACAGCACAGTGAGTATCTGTAGCCCTATATACAGGCCCATTGACTGATTACAAGATTGTAGACACATTAGACACCTGTGATGCTAATTAGTGCACGCAACTTGATTTAACATGTCCCTTTTGTCACATTATTTTCAGGAGTATCATCAATTCTGTCCATGCCTATTTCATGAGTTTATTTATTTTTTTTAATTCTGTGGAAGCAGGGTTGAAAAGCAATGACTGGCTTTCATTTGTTAATTTTCATATATTTTTTATTTATTTTATTTATTATTACTTTTGTCAGATTCAAGTTATGTCTGTGACCATTGTGGATTTTTCTTTCATTAAGCGAGAGGTACCAACAATTTTGACCACGTGTATATATATATATATATATATATATATATCCATCTGAACTAACAGTCCTTCTGTGGACTAATCCAGCTGCATGTATGTGGCAGACTGCAGTGTATACAGAACAAGAGGGTCCATTGAACATCCTGTCTGCTGCTGTAATAATTACAGATATTTGTATACATAGCCCCAGATATCAGGGGTCAGGGCAATTTTTTTTTTATCTTAATCCTGGTTATTTGCTTAAAATGCAATAATTCATACAGGCCCTCCGGTCTGGGCTCAAAAACTGGCGAATCCCCGCAGTGCACAGTGTGTCCGCTTGGGGGATTCATAAGTCTGTAGTCACACAGTGACTGCAGACATAGCAATTTGGACCAGACAACCCCTTTAAATAGTACAGGTCCTAGTAACCTACAATACCAGTTAAGTAGATTAGATTTCAATAAATACCAAACAACTGCATCATGAAATCATAAGATTAGCTAGAATTCAATATGTTCACTAGTCATTACGAGTAGTGAATCTAGAGCATGGAAGTGTCGTATAGTTATTTTATGTATGCCATTCTATCTCAATGATTGAAGAAATGGATAAAACCTAACATAAAAAGAAAATGAGCAAATACCCTGCAGTAAATAAATAGATAGCAATAGTGCATGCAAATAACACAGGGTACTTATGTAACATAATTTTCCTGAAAAAAAAAACGCAAAAGCCATCCCACCTCGTCAAGGTGACCGTATTTGAGATGGTTCTAACCTCTAGTATTAAAACCTTACCATATGTCGTAAATGTGAATAAGGGCCGAGCAGGATCGAGACCCTTGTTTTTATCTTAAGTTTTGTCTGTTTAATTCCAGTTCATCTCTTTAGGTTTTTGATTGTAGAAATATATGCAGAATCATCTAAGATTCAAGTGTAAACATTTACTGTATGTATCCAGAAAATCAGATAAATACCTGACTGACCACTCATAGGCATGAAGATAGAGGCTACTCTAAACATGCTTCATTATATGCCCATACATTTACACAGATGTGAAAGAAGAGGGATTGAGTCTATCTTTTGACTGCTGTTGAGCATAATAGTTCTCAATATGGCATAAGCTGGCTGGTATTTTGGTACCTAAGAGTATATTCTCAGATTGCTGCAGATTTTCTGTGCAGATTTGTGTTTGAAAAATTAGCAGTCTAATAGAGATCCAGCAAAGTAGATGAGATTTGTCTCATTTAAACGTGTTGGGAAAATTTTGTAGTGTTAATTATTCATGGATTTCACGAAAAGTGAGATTTGCTGCAAATCTGCAACAAAGTCCAGAGCAAATCTTCTATGTCAGCATATCCTAAGGCTGAATTCAGACGTTCATGAAATACGGTTTATAAACGGACCATGATGTAACAACTGCTTACAGGTCTCCCGGGCCGAACACAACGGCATCATATACTGTATGCCTATGATGCTGTTGAGATCCAGTCAGGGACCCACAGACCGGTTCATACATTACAGTCCGTAAATTTACAAGGTTTCACGGACGACTGAATTCAGACTAAAATGTAATTTTTTTCTCTTTCAATTATTAGAGTGTTTTTTTTACTTTCTGGCCTGGTACGATGAATTGAGCAGATTGAGAGTGTATCATACTCTGAATTTTCATAAGTTTGGAAGTTTTGCTATGGGCATCAGGTTTAATATTATGAAGGAAGTGAAACTTGAAACTGCTAAATCAGCTGGATTTTTTTTTTCATTTATAACCAAACATTCTGTGCACATGACACAAGGGGGAAACTGTGGTTTTTACAAGCAATGCAACATTTCCTAAAACTTTGTGAAAGGTAGCGAGGTCTACAAATGGATCTTAGAATACATGGTCCCAGGATCATATTTATTGATCATAAATATTAGATGTATTTTTATATACAGGGTGGTCCAAAAGTTTGTGGACAGAAAATAATAACATTTATTTTGATTTACATATAAAATTATATTTACTAACACAAGAATAACATTGACAATTAAATTTTATTCTGAACATTAATACAAAAGCCCTTAAATTTTATCAACGCAGGTGCTCAAACTGTTTTCCATTACAATTTGCACAGCTTTGAAGTCTGCCTCTTACGCTTCGACAAACTTTTTTGCACAAGTCTGTTTGGGTATTAATTTCTCGAAATGCATCGCTTATGTCATTTTTCAAATCACTGACACTTTTTGGTTTTCGACTATAAAGTTTGTGAGCAATGAAAAGTGGAATCTGATTGGTTGCTAAGGGCAACTGAGCTAGTTTCACTTTACGCCATGTTTGATAAATCTCCACCTTCATAACCTTATTACACTGTCTGTCCACCTACTTTTGGACCACCCTGTATATATATAGTGACAGATAAGGGGGATTAGCTCACTGGATCACCCACTCCCAGGTCACATGGGAGCTTCAGGCACTCCAAGACGCAGTTCACACTAGCCAGTTTTGATGCAACTGACTAATCAGTTTTATTGGTTTCGTATATAAATCAGCAGATAAAGTACAAATGAAACAAAATAAAACGCTACGCTGGCTGTCATGCATATCCTGACTCTGAGTGAGCAGCACAGGTCAGAGTGAGCAGCACGGGTCAGAGTGAGCAGCACGGGGCAGAGTGAGCAGCACGGGGCAGAGTGAGCATCACGGGACAGAGTGAGCAGCACGGGACAGAGTGAGCAGCACGGGACAGAGTGAGCAGCACGGGACAGAGTGAGCAACACGGGGCAGAGTGAGCAGCACGGGGCGGAGTGAGCAGCACGGGACGGAGTGAGCAGCACGGGTCAGAGTGAGCAGCACGGGTCAGAGTGAGCAGCACGGGTCAGGGTGAGCAGCACGGGTCAGAGTGAGCAGCACGGGTCAGAGTGAGCAGCACGGGTCAGAGTGAGCAGCACGGGTCAGAGTGAGCAACACGGGGCAGAGTGAGCAGCACGGGGCAGAGTGAGCAGCACGGGACAGAGTGAGCAGCACGGGTCAGAGTGAGCAGCACGGGTCAGAGTGAGCAGCACGGGTCAGAGTGAGCAGCACGGGGCAGAGTGAGCAGCACGGGGCAGAGTGAGCAGCACGGGGCAGAGTGAGCAGCACGGGACAGAGTGAGCAACACGGGGCAGAGTGAGCAGCACGGGTCAGAGTGAGCAGCACGGGTCAGAGTGAGCAGAACAGGACAGAGTGAGCAGCACAGGACAGAGTGAGCAGCACAGGTCAGAGACGTTGAAGCAGTGGAGCTGGACTAGATGAATGGCACATGAAACAACGAAGAGGATGGACATTTGGAACAACAGAGATGAAAGTGTTGATACAGCTGTTTAACTATTTAAATTCCGCTGTCAATCTCTGACAGCGGCATTGATATAGTGTGATCGCCGATACGCACGTGCACCAGCTCACATCCATTCTGTGTGATGCGATCACCAGCAGCTAGTAGGTTGCTATGACAGCAGGAGTCCTGCTGAAGTCCCCATAATTACCATCGTGGACTTCCTAGGCGAACATAATTTTCACCAGGTATTGCAATACTGGCACACTAATACTGGTGTTGTATTGCAGTTTGTAGAATAAGTGATCAAACAATTGCAAGTTCAAGTCCCCTAAGGGGACTAAAATAATAAAGTGAAAATACGAGTAAAAAAAAGTTTGAAAAATACATAAATGCCACCTTCTTTTTCTCATTAAAAAACCCCCATACTTAGTATTACCGTGTTCATATCTGATTTATCAAGATATAAAATTAAACTAACCATACGTCTAACAGCAAAAAGAAAAACAGTAGTCTCAGAAAATAGCGACTAAAACATTTTTTTACAAAGTTTTTTGCATTTTTTTTGCAATAATGAATGCTGTAAAAACAAAACCAAAAAAAAAAAGGATGTTTTTTTTTCACCATTTTACCACACTTGGATTTTTTCCCCTGATTTTAAGAACATTACGTAGTAAAGTTAGTGGTGTCATTCAAAACTACAACTCATTCGGCAAAAACAAGAACTCATATGGCTATGTCAATGGAAAAATAAAAAAGACTCTTGGAAGAAGGGGAGTAAAAAATAAAAGCTCAAAAATGTAAACTTTCCCGATCATGAGAAGATGAAGGCTTTTGAACATTTAGAAATATTACAGCTAGCAGTATAATTGGTGAATACAGTAGTATGCAGTGGATGCAGAGAAGTGGCACTTGGATAAAAAAACTTTATCCCTGTAAAATCATGCATGCCCAAGTGAACATTTAAAAATGAATATGTGAAAAGGACTATAGAAATGTAAATTATAGTAGAGGTAGCCATATTTCATTATAAGCAATAGATTAGGGAAGGGAAAACAAAACATATTAAATGCAACCAAGATCTGAAGGGTTTTACTTCGTTTGTATTGGTGGAAAAACTAATATTCTTCTATTGGATTTTTAAGCAAAAGTCCCTTTGAGACCCATGAGTCTCAAACGAAACTTGGGTCCGGGGCCACTTAGAATGATCCCATTAGAGCGTGTACCACATTGTTAAAATTTGACAGCTGCACGGCGACTTGGCCAAGACAGAGACAGAGTCCCCCACACTACAGCCCTGAATACAGATACGCACCACACCATTAATTCTGGTGCTTCCTTGGCCAGAAGGAAAATAGTTAGAAGCACTAAGTAGAGTAACTTGAGCATTCATTCTTCCTGTTAAATCAAACTTAAAAATTTTATTTAGTAAGAGTTTGACAGTCTAAGTTCTTTTGTGTAATTTAAGTGTATGTTTTCCTTTTATTTAGTTACTTGGAAATGTAGAAATACAGGTAAGACAGACTATCGGCAGAAAAGTGGAAACTGTAAAAATGTATTACTGTAAAACCCTTTATCACCTTTTTCACAAGTGTACTTATTTTTTTCTGATAAGAAATGTTTTTCTTATATCAACTTATTGCTCTCATTGCTATTTACAGTGGTAGCCAAAAGTATTGGCACCCCTGCAATTCTGTCAGATAATACTCAGTTTCTTCCTGAAAATGATTGCAATCACAAATTCTTTGGTATTATTCTCTTCATTAAATTTGTCTTCAATGAAAAAACACAAAAAGAATTGTCCTAAAGCCAAATTGGATATAATTCCACACCAAACCTAAAAAAGGGGGTGGACAAAAGTATTGGCACTGTTTGAAAAATCATGTGATGCTTCTCTAATTTGTGTAACAGCACCTGTAACTTACCTGTGGCACCTAACAGGTGTTGGCCATAACTAAATCACACTTGCAGCCAGTTAACATGGATTAAAGTTGACTCAACCTCTGTCCTGTGTCCTTGTGTGTACCACATTGAGCATGAAGAAAAGAAAGAAGACCAAAGAACTGTCTGAGGACTTGAGAAACCAAATTGTGAGGAAGCATGAGCAATCTCAAGGCTACAAGTCCATCTCCAAAGACCTGAATGTTCCTGTGTCTTCCGTGCGCAGTGTCATCAAGAAGTTTAAAGCTCATGGCACTGTGGCTAACCTCCCTAGATGTGGACGGAAAAGAAAAATTGACGAGAGATTTCAACGCAAGATTGTGCGGATGGTGGATAAAGAACCTCGACTAACATCCAAACAAGTTCAAGCTGCCCTGCAGTCCGAGGGTACAACAGTGTCAACCCGTACTATCTGTCGGCGTCTGAGTGAAAAGGGACTGTATGGTAGGATACCCAGGAAGACCCCACTTCTTACCCCGAGACATAAAAAAGCCAGGCTGGAGTTTGCCAAAACTTACCTGAGAAAGCCTAAAACGTTTTGGAATAATGTTCTCTGGTCAGATGAGAGAAAAGTAGAGCTTTTTGGGAAAAAGCATCAACATAGAGTGTACAGGAAAAAAAAAGAGGCATTCAAAGAAAAGAACATGGTCTCTACAGTCAAACATGGCGGAGGTTCCCTGATGTTTTGGGGTTGCTTTGCTGCCTCTGGCACTGGACTGCTTGACAGTGTGCATGGCATTATGAAGTCTGAAGACTACCAACAAATTTTGCAGCATAATGTAGGGCCCAGTGTGAGAAAGCTGGGTCTCCCTCAGAGGTCATGGGTCTTCCAGCAGGACAATGACCCAAAACACACTTCCAAAAGCACTATAAAATGGTTTGAGAGAAAGCACTGGAGACTTCTAAGGTGGCCAGCAACGAGTCCAGACCTGAATCCCATAGAACATCTGTGGAGAGATCTCAAAATGGCAATTTGGAGAAGGCACCCTTCAAATATCAGGGACCTGGAGCAGTTTGCCAAAGAAGAATGGTCTACAATTCCAGCAGAGCATTGTAAGAAACTCATTGATGGTTACCGGAAGCGGTTGTTCGCAGTTATTTTGGCTAAAGGTTGTGCAACCAAGTATTAGGCTGAGGGTGCCAATACTTTTGTCTGGCCCATTTTTGGAGTTTTGTGTGAAATGATCAATGATTTGATTTTTTCTTCATTCTCTTTTGTGTTTTTCCTTGCAAGCAAATTAAATGAAGATAATAATACCAAAGAATTTGTGATTGCAATCATTTTCAGGAAGAAACTGAGTATTATCTGACAGAATTGCAGGGGTGCCAAAACTTTTGGCCACCACTGTATAAACCAGAAACAACTAGTATATGGAATATTTTGCCATTTACAGAGCTGTAAAAAAGTTTTAGGCAGGTGTGGAAAAAATACTGCCAAGTAAGAATGCTTTCAGAAATAGAAGTATTTTTTCTCTATTAGCAAAATGCAAAGTGAGTAGAGATGAGCGGATTGATCCGCAGAATATTCACTTTGAAGAATAGCTTTTTTTGCATCTTATTGTTATAATATTATTAGACCTATATGCATGCCAGCTGAATAAGGCAGCCTGCTGCAGGGGTTTTCTTTTGGAATCTACTTAGCTTTTCTTGTCCATATGCCGCAGGATTTGGAGGAGTAAGAGGACAAGGAACAACATCGAGTAAGAGTGAAAATGATGATGATTACACCATGATGACAACCAACTGTGGCTGCGGGTTGATGATAATGAACCAACAGGGCCGTTAGTTGTGCTGGCCACAATGGCAAGCTGTATGCTAAAATGCTTGGTAATAACAAGTGTGTTGTTAACATCAAGCAGCGTTATGGCTATTATATAACCATGTTTGCCGGCGAGTCTCTCCCTCTGTGCCTGGCGTCCAATCGGATGTTCTGATGCGCGCGCATGCACGGTCGAGCTTCCAGGACACCGGCCGCAGGAAGCGATGCAAAGCGGACAGCGTGGATGCGCCGGTATACACAAACAGCATGCAGTATGGATAAAAATTCTCCATCTCCTCTCTGAGCCCATTAGGGGTTTGAGTAATCAGTGATGATTATATTAATGAAATATGATGATAGGATCTATCTTGTCCCCAACACCCCCCTGTACTGCGATATGTATTCACCTTGCACACTGCCTCAGTGCCCCCCAAGGAAGCAAACACGTGAAACGTGCTTTGGGGAGCTGGGCAGTGTAGGGCTATCCATAGGCGGATTATAATGAGGGCAATCTGGGTTACCGCCCGGGGCCCCAGGGCTCCAGGGGGCTCCGGGGTGTCTATGGCCAGATTGCCCTCATTATATGTGCGGCGCTGCGGTGCATACCGGCAGACAGAGGCGGGGGGGCCCTCGGACCGCTCCCCCAGCAGTAGCGCACGGCCACTACTTCTTCTTCGGCCAGGCCAGCACTGCAGCTGTTAACTTCCCTGTGCTGGCCCGGCCATGTCACAGCTAGGAGACACTGCCCTGTGCGTGGCCATGTCTCCTAGCTGTGATGTCACGCAGTGCGCGCCCGGCCTGCACTGCTGCACCGGAGAGGAGCTGGACAACTGGAGCTGGGGGATGGTGTGTGAGTGAGTGTGTGTGTGTGAGTGAGTGTGTGTGTGACTGTGTGTGTGTGTGTGAGTGTGTGCAGGCAGATATCATTGTGTGATGTCTGTTTATATGTATTTTTGTGTTTCAAATGTGTTTATGCGTATATGTATATGTCTGTATATGTTTATGTGTGTGCGTGACTGCGTACGGCCTCCCACTATCTCTGGGGGGGCGCCGTGCGGCCTCCTGCTGTGTATAGATGGCTATGTGCGGCCTGCTGCTTTGTATAGATGGCACCGTGTGGCCTCCTGCTGTGTATTGATGGCACCGTGCGGCCTCCCGCTGCATATAGATGGCGCTGTGTGGCCTCCTGCTGTGTATAGATGGTGCCGTGTGGCCTCCCGCTGTGTATAGATGGCTACGTGCGGCCTCCTGCTGTGTATAGATGGCTACGTGTGGCCTCCTGCTGTGTATAGATGGCACCGTGCGGCCTCCTGCTGTGTATAGATGGGGCCGTGCGGCCTCCCGCCGTGTATAGATGGCTACATGTGCTCAATATTGAGTCATACAATTAATGGAAGGCTATGTGCCCACGATGCAGAAATGGTCCGGATTTTTTTTGAGCGTCTCTGCATCTCCCTGGCAGAAAAAACGCATGCGGATTGTACAAGCCGATTGTACATGCGGATTGTACATGCGGATTGTACATGCATTTTTCCTGCCAGGGACAAGCGGAAGTGAAGCGTTCTTCACATGCATTTCCGCATGCGGGTTGTCAAGCGCTTTCCAAGCGATTTTAGCATCACTTGGAAAGTGCTTAACAACTTGGTCACACTATACAAATCCATGCAACCAGCATGGATTTATATAGTGTGACCGTAAAAGAATGGTAAAAAATAAAAAATAAATTATATAATTACCTTCTGATGGCCTGCCGACGTCAGCGGTCGCGTGACCCGTCACATGACTAAATGACGTCACTACAGGTCCTTTTCAGACCACCGCAAGCAGCTGGCAAGCCAGGACGCATCGGATAAAGACACCGGCGGCCATCAGAAGGCAAGTATAATATTTATTTTTTATTTTATTCTTTTTTTACTGGTTCTATGGTACCCGGGTCCGAAGGAGAGTCTCCTCTTCTCCAAACCCAGGTACCATTCGCACATTGAAATGCATGGATTCCGCATGTGCAGATGCAGTGATGCGGATATTATGCGTTCCAATGCAAGTCAATGGCGATGAAAACGCAGCGATTCCGCAAAATAATTGGTAATGCTGCGGATTTTTCCGCAATGATAATCCGCAGCAGAAATTTCCGCAGCATGTGCACAGCACATGCGGATTATCATTGAAGAACATTGCAGACCTTCTACCCAGCGTTTTTTAAGCGTTTCTGCAGCTTAATTGCCGCTGCGGAAACGCTTAAAAAACGCATAGTGGGCACACAGCCTAAAAAAGAGATTAGTTACTTACCGGTAACGGGATTTCTCGGAGACCATGACAGCACCACGAGAGAGGGAATCTGCCTACCAAGGACAGGAAACCTACAGGCTTAAAAGGGGGCGGTCCTCCCTCTCGCCTCAGTTTGGATTACAGAGCATTGAGAGGACCGCCCGGTTAGTAGACATAGCAACATAATCATGAAACAAACAGTATATACATTTTCTTACAACACCAATGTGTGAGAATAAAGAATGAAAACAGATAAGTGCTCCCAAAAAGGGGTGAAGGGAGGGAATATAAGGGTGCTGTCATGGTCTCTGAGAAATCCCGTTACCGGTAAGTAACTAATCTCTTTATCGGTCGACCATGACAGCACCACGAGAGAATTGCAGAGATGAAGATTCTAGGGAGGGACCACCGCTTGGAGAACCCTTCTCCCAAATGTGAGGTCAGACGAAGCACCCAGATCTAGTCTATAGTGCTTATAGAAGGTAGATGGAGAAGACCAGGTAGCTGCCTTACATATGTCCTCCATCGAGACGCCAGACCTCTCTGCCCATGAGGTTGCCACCGCCCGGGTAGAGTAAGCTTTCAGGCCACGCGGTGCTTCCTCTCCGCTGGATACATAGGCTAGCGTAATGGCCTCCCTAATCCATCTAGCTATGGTGGATCTAGAGACCTTAAGCCCCTTCCTAACCCCCTGATAGGAGATAAATAAGGAACTATCTCTCCTAAAGGGCTGAGTGACAGCAAGGTACCTAACCACACACCTTCTCACATCTAAAGCATGGAAATCTGCTTCTATCTGATTACTAGGGTTCGGACAAAAAGAGGGTAATATTACTTCCTGAAGTCTATGAAACCGGGAAGCTACCTTAGGCAAGTATGCTGGATCTGCTCTAAGAATTATTCTATCGTCCAGAACCTGGGTGAAGGGAGGGCCAGAGGACAGAGCCTGAATATCACCAATCCTCCTAGCAGATGTTAGGGCTACAAGAAATGCTGTTTTGAGGGTAATAGATCTCAGGGATACAGAATCTATTGGTTCAAAGGGTGCCCCAGCTAACGCTTTCAGAACCAGGTTTAGGTCCCACGGAACGACATTAGTTTTGGTAACCGGCCTGGACCTACCTACTGCTTTTATAAAGCGGGAAATCCAATAGTTTTCTGCGAGGACACAGTTATAGAGGGCACCTAGTGCCGACACTTGGACCTTCAAGGTGCTCGTTGCTAACCCCAGCTCGAAGCCCCTTTGTAGGAACTCTAAAATCTTCCCAATTGGCGCTACCTTATCCACTGAAGATTTAGAAAAAGATAAAAACTTGTTCCAAACTTTTGCATAAATTTTGGTAGTGACAGGCTTTCTACTACGTAATAAAGTAGATACTAGACTCTGGGAAAAACCTTTTAGTTCTAGCAGGGACCTCTCAAATTCCACGCCGTCAAGTGGAGGCCCGGAGCTCGCGGATGGAGCACTGGACCCTGGCTGAGGAGATCCGGAACTTCGGGCAGGACCCAAGGGTCCGAGATGAACATGTTCCTCAGGCATGAGAACCAGGGTCTTTTGGGCCAAAAGGGGGCGATCAAGAGGACCCTTGCCTTGTCCTCTCTGATCTTTCTTAGCACCATAGGCAGAAGGTTTAACGGTGGGAAGGCATAGGCCAGACTGAAGTTCCAAGGGATTTGGAGAGCGTCTACTGTCAGGGGCCTTTCTCTCGGATCTAGGCAGCAAAAAACCCTTGTCTTCCGGTTTTGCTTTGTGGCGAAGAGATCCACCACCGGAAGACCCCATTTCCGGACTAATAGGGAAAAAATTTTTAGTTCCCATTCGCCTTGCCTTAAAAAATGACGGCTTAAGAAGTCTGCCTTTGAATTTTCTTTCCCTTTGATGTGGAGGGCTGTTAAAGAGAGGAGATGGTGTTCCGAGATCTGAAAAAGATGATCCGCCACTCTCATTAGTGATCCAGCACGAGTACCCCCCTGATGGTTAATATAAGCTACTGCTATATTATTATCGGACAGGATCCTAATGTTCTTATTGTGAAGGAATGGTAAGAAATGATTAACAGCCCTATCAACTGCCAGTAGTTCCCTAGTATTAGAGGAAAGAGCTCTCTCAGCGTCCGACCAGAACCCCTGGGCAATCATATCCCCCAAGTGAGCTCCCCATCCATGTAGACTTGCGTCAGTTGTAATTATTTCAGATATTCTGACCACCCAGGGAACTCCTCGAGACAAGTTTTCTAAATTCACCCACCACTGTAGAGAGTCAATAGACCGGGGAGATAGGAACATCCGTCTCTCCAAGTGCCCATGTAACGAGACCTCATTCTGTAGGACGTCCCACTGTAAAACTCTGGAGTGGTAATGTGCCCACATTACCCCCGGCAGACAAGATATCAGGGTACCAAGTAAGGACATTGCAGCCCTAAGGGACATGACCGGGTTCACAAGAGCTCCTTCCACCAGCCTTTTGACCTTCTGTTTTTTGGCTTCTGGAAGGAAACACATCTGGAGGTCTGAGTCTAGCATGATACCTAGGAACTGCTGTACTCTCGAAGGGACTACCCTGGATTTCTCCAGATTTAGGATCCAGCACAGGCCTTCCAGAATAGAGGAGACCAATTTAAGATGGCAGAGACATTGAGAGGCTGAGTCTCCAATGATCAAAAAATCATCTAAGTAAGGGATAATTAACACATTATGTTCCCGTACATGAGCCATCACCTCCGCTATCACCTTCGTAAATATTCTAGGGGCTATAGCGAGACCGAATGGCAAGGCCGCAAATTGGAAATGTCTGATTTCATCCCCTATGACCAAGGCCACTCTAAGGTATTTTTGGAAGCTTCTGTGTATAGGTATATGGTAATATGCGTCCTTTAGATCAAATACTACCATGTGACAGCCTGAGAACAATAGTTTTATAGTAGACTTAATGGACTCCATTTTAAAGGTGGGAATTAACAAAAATGTATTCAGGGCCTTAAGGTTAACAATACACCTAAAGGATCCGTCAGGTTTAGTGACCAAAAACACGGTGAGTAGAACCCCAGTCCCTTCTCTGCTATCGGGACCTCCACTAAGACGGCCTTATGGACCAGATTCAGGACCTCCACTTGTAGGGCCATCTGCTCCCGTGTTGAGGACCGGTTTGGGGTCAGGACGAACCTCCCATGAGGGACTCGCTGAAAGTCGAGTCTCAGGCCGGAACCTACCAGACCAAGGATCCAATTATTAGAAGAGATATTTGTCCAGGCAGGTAAGAAGCCCAATAACCTCCCCCCTACCTGGGCCGCGAGTCATTGGCTCGGTTTTCGGGGGCCTTGGCTAGCAGAAGAGGATCCGAACAGGAGCCCTTTACCTTTCGGTCTACGGTCTTCCCATTTATCCTGACCCTTCTGGCGTTTATTACGTAGAAACCTTCTTTTCTGAAAAGGACGTTTGTACGTGGGGGCAGATAGGTTAGGAAAGCCCTTTTTGTGTCACTTGCTCTACCCAGTAGCTCATCCAGAACGGACCCAAAGAGATGTCCCCCTTCACAAGGCCTTCATAGCGCAGAGTCTTGTCCTCGCATGAATGTCCCCCGGCCAGCATTTTAGCCACAAGGCTCTCCGGGCCAAGTTAGACATGGCGGCCGACCTTGCTGCAAATCTGATGGAATCTGCTGATGCGTCCGCCAGAAAGGCTGCCGCCCCCTGAAGAAGAGACATGTCTGCCAAGATTTCCTTCCTGGGGGTATTGTTTTTAAGATGGGCTTCCAGCTGGTCCAGCCAGATCATTAGGGACCTGGCGGTACAAGTAGCTGCCACCACGGGTTTTAGGGCTCCCGCCGAAGTCTCCCAGGTCCCTCTAAGGAAAGAATCAGCCTTTCTATCCAAGGGGTCTTTAAGAGCTCCCATATCATCAAACGGAAGGGAGGAACTCTTAGAGGCTTTGGAAATGGCCACATCAATCTTGGGGGCTTTTTCCCAGGAGGAAGAGGCCGATTCCTCAAAAGGGGTACTTCCTTTTGAAGAATGGAGGTAGAGCGCCCTACCTTTCCATTTTTTTTCCATTTGCTAAGGATTAAGCCCTAGATTTTTTCGTTCAACGGAAAACTCCTTCTCTTCCTTTGACCCAGCCCCCCGAACATAACGTCCTGGACTCACTTCTCCTGCCTAGCCTCTGTGATGCCCATGGTGGAGCAAACCATTTTAATCAATCTGTCCACTTCACCAAGGGGGAAGCAATTTTGTCCCACACCACTATGAGAGGAGGAAGCAGAGGAAACGTCTGCACTATCTGAATCCCACTCATAGGGAGAGGATAGGGGGTCATCCAAGACTAAGGGGACCTCACAGTCCGAGTTCATTTTCTCTTTAACTCTCTTGGAGAGGACCTTGTGAATCTCTGTTTTAACTAAGGTTTTTAAACCAGAACTTAGAGCAGGACCCTCTTCTGCCAGTGTCTGGTTTATGCACAACTGACATAGCTTTTTAGGGTATCCGTCAGGAAGAAGAGACTTGCATAGCGCACACTGTATATGCTTTGCCTTGGCGGTACATTTCTTCCCCTGATAAAATATGGAAGGGGAGAAGGGATACCATATTACTAAGTGAACTTACTCGAAGATCACTTACCCAGGCGGCTCAGGAAGAAAAAACAGCTGGTACCGGATTGGAGGAAGGACCCTTCTCAGCCGGGGGACCTTCCCTAGAGGCTGCAGATTCGTCCGTTCTACCAGAGGTTTGGTGACCAGACCTAGACCCCGAGCTCCGTTTTCCTGAGGACCGGCTACCAGGACCACGTGCGCGATGCATTTTTTGGGGCTCCCCAGACAGCCGCTGAGATGGTGAAGATGGCGGCTGCTCAACCTGCTGCTGCTGCAACTGGACACCTTCAGACTCCATAATGAAAGAATGAAGGTTTGGGAAGCACTGAGCCATGTTACCTGATAGGTTAAATAGGTTCTGGCTCCTCCCCTCTAGCAGCGCCTCAGCACACTCCATTTTTTTTTTTTTTTTTTAATTTCGCGCACATGATCGCCGAGTCGCGGAGACATCATCGGGCCGCGACTTACCGAAACCCGGAAGTACGCGCCGCACGAGCTTCGCGCGAGGACGCATGCTGTCAGCGCTTCCACAGGTAAGCCGCGCTTTCGCAATGTACCGTGCTGCGTTCACCCAGGGCAGGGCGAGGGGACAAAATCACCTTGGCCCTCGCCCCCCCTCCCCATACTTACGGAGGGTGATGGTGGGCTGTCACCCCCACTTGGAATGCAGACCCCACCGCACTTTTGGGGTTTAGCCGGGGCCTACACTCCCACGGGAGGCGCACCTGGCTGAGGCAGAAAAAGGGGATGACACCCCAGACAGGGGCGCAGCCCCACTGCAAACAAAAAAAAAAAAAAAAGAGAACCCCCAGTGCCTCAGGATGCTGTGCCTCTCCCATATAGGGGCGCACGAGCATCGGCCAACGCTGGAGCTGCCTTCCCCAGACAGGGGCGCAGGATCACAGCCGTCGCAATCCATGTTTTACGCCTGCGACCGGCTTCCTCCATCAAGGACAGGAAACCAAACTGAGGCGAGAGGGAGGGCCGCCCCCTTTTAAGCCTGTAGGTTTCCTGTCTTGGTGGGCGGATTCCCTCTCTCATGGTGCTGTCATGGTCGACCGATAAAAATTATTATAATTAATATTGTGCCAAATTAATTTCACGTGAACTATCACATGATCTATCACAGGGGATCATGTGACATGTGATACATCAGGTGTGTGTGTGTGGGGGGGCCTGCGCCTTCTAAACTGCCCGGGGCCCTTGCTACTCTTAATCCACCCCTGGGGCTATCACTATGGCATATGGTCTGCATTCTTGTGATAAATTATGTACTGCCTAAATCAGTGTCTAACTAGTCTTAGAAACCTATTCATTATGTGTATTTATAATTAGTGTTGAGCCACCCCCGTAGTGTTCGGGTTCGGTACGGTTCGTCAAACACCTTAGAACACCGTCGAACACCGTTAAAACCAATGGCAGGCAAACAAAAACACGTAGAAACACATAGAAAACACCTTCAAGGGTGTCCAAAAGCTGACAAACTGCTCAGAAGACACTCTCTTTAAAAAAAACGGCCGGCAATTCAGCAGCGGCATACACCGGTACCCGACAATTTAGACAAGAAGGAATAGAGCATCACACATAGATTAGATAGATAGAAACATGTCAGTCACATATATAAGAAGTACAGTGACAGTGACTTGTCATTTAGCGTTAAAGGATTTATTTAAAAAAACATTAGTGTTTTCATGCACCGTCTCTTTAAAAAAGCCGGCCGGCAATTCAGCATCGGTACCCGACAATTTATAACAGAAAGAATAGAGCATCACATGTAGATTAGATAGACAGAAACATGTCAGTCACATTTATAAGAAGTACAGTGATAGCGTTGATTACTGTACTTGTCATTTAGTGTTAAAATAAAGGATTTATTAAAAAAAAAATTGGCGTGGGGTTCCCCGTAATTTTAGTCTCTAGCGGAGGTTAAACAGATGGCTGGGGCAGATGTTTGAAGCCTGGGAAGGGGGTAATACCCACGGAGCTTCCCAGGCTACTAATATCAGCCCCCAGCTGAATACCTAGCATTTACTAGCTATTCAAACAGGCTGGACCGCAGCAGAACGCTGCCATCCTGCTTGCCATGCGGCAGACACTGAGAAGCGCAGGCATGTCTGGCACAAACCCGTGTCGCCGGGTTTGTGCCAGAGCCGCGGTGGACCCTGACGGCCAGCCCCCCTCTCCCAATACTGGTGCCTGTCCGCTGGTGGGTCGAGCGAGCCCCCCTGTGGTGGAGGCAGCTCTAAGCTTTTTAATTTAAATTGTCTCTCTAATTTGGATCTATTGGAGGGCAAGTCTCATGCCAGCAGCCGCGTAATTCCAGCTCCAGTAGCGTCCACTAAAGCTGCTGCAGTTAAAAAGCTTTTATAAGGATCGAGCTCGGCTGTCCACCGCAAGGCATCCTACTGCCAGTCCCAGCCCCTATGCCTTGGGGTGCCTCCTGATGCTCTTCACTGAGTATCCCGTGGTCCCGAAGCATTTCCTTTGAAAAAATGAAGTGTCCAAACTACAGGTGGTGTAGCTTGCTTAACAGCCGGGATAATCCGCTGACTAGCAGACCCTGCTACTAGGCACAAAGTATTTCCTGGGCTAGATGCAGTTAAAAATTTGTAATTAGATACTCTCGTTGGATGCTGAGAAAGCATTCCATAGAGTCTCCTGGCACGCCATATATGATTCTCTTAAAAAGCTTGGGGTAGGGGTCTAGGGGACCCTTTTATAGCCAAAATCACGGCCCTGTATCGCAATACGTCACCTAGGCTGAAGATAAATGGAACTGTAGCACCCTGAGGGCTCGGTTGCTACAGAGGTATTGCACCTCACCCAGAGGTGTGATATCTCACTCTCAGGTAAGGATGTAGTGTGGATCAGGACCCGACACCTGCATGCATTACACCACATTGCCGTGGGGCAGGGCGACCAATATGCCCCTGAGATGGGCACGACAGTCCCTGTCCCTGGCTGGAGTGGGGGGAGGGAACACTGAGGAAGGGGAACCCTGTAGTGCAGGAGCAGGGAGGAAGCAGTTCCTGGGTGCATTGAGAAGGGAGTATAAAAGGTGGGCACCATCTTAGTTCAGTGCAGAGAAGTCTGAGCAGAAGTGGCAGGGAGCAGGGGCTCTGCATGAGCTCTGCTCCGGAGGCGGGCCTAGTAACAGAGGCCCAGGCCTGGAAGAGGGAGAAGGAAGGAAGAGGAGCGGAGAAGGCTCCAGGAACGAGGAACGAAGGGATCTCAGGGGTGCGGACGGGCGAGTCGCCACCGCACGCCAGAATCCACCTGCGTGGAGGGGTCAGGCCAAAGGGGGAGACTGGTCCCCGAAACTAGTGGAGGCAGGAAACGACCCTCAGCTAGAAACAGGAGGCTGTGACATTTTATGTGGCGCAGCCCCTCGCTACACCCGCTAGGAAGGCACCACATAGGGTCAGGGAAACTGGCGCCAAGTTTACCAAGAGGAGGCCCGAGGCAGCCGGACAGAAGGGTTGGTAAGAAAGGCCAGACAAAGGACACACAAAGGGGGTCCTGTGAAGCGCTCCAAAGTTATCTGGGAGTTGTCTGAGCCCCTCACCTGGTGAGCACAGTACGACGTGGGCAGCCGTTACCTGCAGACGTGGTCTGGATAATAAGAACTGTGAGTAAAGGCCCTGGACTGCATCACTGACTCCGTGTCATTACTGCTGCTGCCCTGCACCATCACCCCCATCCTCCGCATACACTGCCCTGAGGCTATACTCCTCCCGTGGGGAGTTATGCTACGCTCTGCTGCACCCACAACACCAGCCTCAGCGGTCTGCCCTGGAGCGGCGGTTCACTCTGACCGCAATCCACGGGTGGCGTAGTCGGACATTTAAACATCAAAACCACATAAATAGTTCCGCCACTGGTTTGACCGCCCTGAGCCACGGAACCGGGTTGCCGCCACGGAGACTACAACCACCAGCATCCACCAAAAAGGGTCCGGCTCCGGGTGTCCCAAGGCCCAGGGGGCGCGTCAGAACATTTTCATCACCTTTCACAATCACCAATGGGACAAGGCAGGGATGTTCTCTGTCCCCTCTCTTATACATCCTAGTGACGGAGCACCTGCTCTCATCAATTCGCCATAACCCCAATATTAGGTGGATTGAGGTGGGAGGCACCGAGTACAAGTGCTCTCTATTTGCTGATGATGTCCTAGTATATATCACTCAATCACATATATCCATCCATGCTGTTATGGCTGAAATAGATCACTTTGTTACATGGTCAAATTTTAAAATCAATGCAGCGAAGTCTGAGGCCCTCGATGTCTCCCTCCCCAAATCCATATAGGATTCCATCCAGTCCAACTTTCCCTTTGCCTGGCCCTCACAGGGTATCAAATACTTAGGAATTCCTATTCATAGAGACCTCTCCCATCTATGTTATCTTAATTTTGGGCCCTTTATTGAACAACTCCATACAGACCACGGTTGGCAAGTTAGAACTGTAAGATTCACTACGTGAACCACTGGTGTTTTGTGGAAAAGCACATGTACACTGTGTTCCAAATTATTATGCAAAAAGTGTTTAGGAGTGATAAGGGAAGAATTTGTTTGTTTGTCAGTTAAACTCATTGATGGTGATGTGTGTCAGGGCTCTTTATATCACTGTAAGCAATTGCAGACACCAGTGCTAATTAGTTTGTCAGGTGTGTCCAATGAAAGGCAAGACTACTTAAGAAGGCTCTCTCACATTATTCAGCAGCCTACATTTTCTGCCAAAATGGGAAAGAAAAAGGATGTGTCGGCTGCTGAGAAGCAACAAATTGTGGAGTGTTTAGGTCAAGGCATGACTACAATCAACATTGTGCGATGATCAGGATGAAGTGTCTTGGCAATCAAGAAGTATGTAGCTGATTCACAGTACACACGTGTGCGTGCTGATAAGGGCAAATTGAGGACTCTTTCCTACAGGCAATTACGTCAGGTTGAAAGAGCAGCGGCAAAAAAGCCTTGTCATAGCAGCAGACAAGTTTTTGAAGCTGCTTGTGCCTCCAACGTCCCCCGAACAACAAGATGCAGGGTCCTTCAGAGGTTTGCAGCTGTGCATACGCCATCCTGTCGACCTCCTCTATCCACTTCACACAAGCAGAAACGGCTCCAGTGGGCCAAACATTACATGAAGACTGATTTCAAAACTGTTTTGTTCACGGATGAGTGCCGTGCAGCGCTCGATGGTCCAGATGGATGGAGTGGAGGATGGCTGGTTGATGGACACCCCACGCAAACACGGCTACAGCGCCAACAAGGAGGAGGTGGAGTAATGTTTTGGGCTGGAATCATGGGGAGAGAGATTGTCGGCCCCTTTAGGATCCCTGAAGGCGCTAAAGATGAACTCCATAATGTATGTGGATTTTCTCAAACAGCACTTCCTGCCATGGTTCAAGAAGAAGAACCGTGTATTTCACAGCAAGATCATTTTTCTGCATGATAATGCACCATCTCATGCTGCACATAAAACATCTGCATCTCTGGCTGATATGGGCATAAAAGGGGACAAACTTATGGTGTGACCCCCATGCTCCCCTGACCTCTACCCCATTCAGAACCTTTGGAGCATCATTAAAAGGAGTGTCTATGATGGCGGGAGGCAGTTCACATCTAAGCAACAGCTCTGGGAGGGTATTCTGTCCTCATGCAAAACAATTGAAGCAGAAACCATCCAAAACCTGACAAATTCAATGGACGAGAGAGTTCAGAAGCTCCTTTCGAACAAGGGGTCCTATGTGAAAATGTAACATCACCTAGAATAAAGTTTTGAGTTGAAAACTGTTTGATTTCAGTTTCTAACAACCTGCTAATGCTTATAATTTCAAAAATGACCATTTTTTTGGTCTTTATTAAAATGAAAAGGTTGATCGAAAAGTTTGGGGGATCTAAGAGTGTGGCAACCCAGTAGTCATGATTACTTCAAATTCTGACAATATGAGGGTCATGCTGCAGGTAGTGCAGCAAGAAGGCACTTATGTGTCTTGCGCATCTCGGAGCCCCAAAATTATTTTCCGGGCTAGATGCAGCTAAAAATTATTTTTAATTTTAAATCTGGTGGAGCTTATTATAGATGGCCTAATAGGATCAGTGCTGCACACTGCTACAAAGCCCAAATTATTTTCCAGTCAAGATACAGATAAACATGATTAGTAATTTGAAAGCTTAAAACGGTTGGTAGGGTGATTTTAACCAATCATCAAGCTTTTACTCTCCCCAGGATGACACAGAGGTAGAAAAGTCGTTTCGGATCCATGATTTGTTCATCTTTATGAACGTGAGTCTGTCTACATTATCAGTGGAGAGCCGCATGCGCTTATCTGTCAGCACACCACCAGCAGCGCTGAACACACGTTCAGACAGAACGCTGGCTGCGGGGCATGACAAGATCTCCAAGGCGTAAGTGGCTAGCTCCGGCCATTTATCCAGATTGGAAGCCCAAAAAGAGCAAGGGTCCAGTGACACAGTCGTGGCTTCAATGTTTACTTGGAGATACTCCTGTACCATCGTCTCTAGGCGTTGACTATGTGTCAGACTTCTTGTCTCCTGTGGCCTTGCAAAGGATGGGCTAAAAAAGTGGTGAAATGATTCCGCAAAATTGATGTTACCAGCAGATACTGTGGTTCTGTTACGGTTTGAGTGCTGAACACTTGACGGTCCCACGGTTGGCAAGTTGGAACTGTGAGATTCACTACGTGCACCACTGGTATTTTGTGGAAAAGCACATGTAAGATTCTGCAACAGTCTCTGCTGATACTCCTGCATGCGTGCATCCCTTTCTATGGCAGGAATAATTTCTGCAAATTTACTTTTGTACCGGGGATCTAACAGTGTGGCAACCCAGTAGTCAGGATTATTTCTAATTCTCACAATTCGAGGGTCATGTTGCAGGTAGTGCAGCAAGAAGGCACTCATGTGTGTTGCGCATCCAGGAGCACCAAGTCCCTGTTGTGTTGGTGGCGAGGTAACAATCATGCTTCCTTCCTCTGTCCTCTCCCCCCAACCTCGCACAACAGAAATGTGATCAAGGTCTCCCTCATCTGATAAGTCTTCCATCAGTTCGTCCTCCACTTCTTCCTGGGCTCCTGCACCTTCCTCACTAGTTTGGCTGCTACCATGCGCCCTGGTAAAACCATCTCCCCCACCCTCACATGCCTGCCGCCTTGGTGCTGCCGACCGTCTGGACCTTGCAGATGTTAGCCCTTCCGCATACAACTCCTCCTCCTCTACTTCCTCCACCTCCTCTTGTGCCACCACCTGACTCCGAATTCTGTTTAACATGTGCTCCAGCATGTAAATCACCGGAATAGTCATGCTGATAATGGCATCGTCAGCACTAAACATCTTCGTCGCCATTTCAAAACTGTGCAGAAGGGTGCATAGGTCCCTGATCTGAGACCACTCCTCCAGCGTGATTTGCCCCACCTCTGAATCTCGTTGGCCCAGGCTATACGTCAGAACGTATTGCACCAGGGCTTGTCGGTGCTGCCACAGTCGCTGCAACATGTGCAGAGTTGAATTCCACCGGGTAGGCACATCGCATTTTAGCCGGTGAAGTGGCAGGCCCAACGACTTCTGTAGAGATGTAAGTCGCTGAGCTGCGGGATGCGAACGGCGGAAGTGAGCACACAGCGACCGTGCCCTCTGCAGAAGGCCATCTAGTCTGGGATAGTGGGCTAAAAATTGCTGGACAACCAGGTTCAACACGTGAGCCATACAAGGCACGTGTGTGACATTGCCCCGGCGAAGGGCCGCACCCAGGTTTGCAGCATTGTCGCACACGGCCTTCCCTGGTTTCAGGTCCAGTGGAGACAACCATTCATGAAATTGGTTCTCCAGAGCTGACCACAACTCCTCAGCTGTGTGACTCACATTTCCCAGACATTTCAATGTAAAAACCGCCTGATGACGTTGAGCCCTACTGCCAGCATGGTAAGGAGGTGTGCAGGATCCCTTCTGCGCAGTTAGAAAGCTTGTGGCATGACCAGACAGGCTTTGGGTGCAGGTGGAAGACCGAGAGGAGGTTGAGGAGGCAGAAGCAGTGGAGGAACTTTGACATAAAGAGGATTGACGCACAACTCGTGGGGACGGCAAGACTTGGACAGCAGCCCCTTGTCCTGCTGTCACCATAGTTACCCAGTGCCCAGTCAGCGACATGTAACGCCCCTGTCCATGCCTACTCGTCCAAGTGTCTGTGGTGAAATGCACCCTGTCACACACAGAGTTTCTCAAAGAAGCGGTGATGTTGTGTGCGACATGCTGGTGGAGCGCAGGCACACCTTTCTTTGAGAAGTAGTGCCGACTGGGCATCTGGTACTGGGGCACTGCGACGGACATAAGGTCTCGAAAATCCTCTGTGTCCACCAGGCGGAAAGGCAGCATTTCTGTAGCCAAGAGCTTGCAGATGGTGAAATTCAACCTCTTAGCTTTCTCATGGCTAGGAGGAAATGGTCTTTTACTTGTCCACATCTGAGGGACCGAGGGCTGGCTATTGTGCTTAGACGGGGTTGATAAGGGTGTCCCCGGCAAACTGCCGGTCTGTGAGGAAGATGCAGGCGGACATGTTAGGTTGCCTTGATCCAAAGGTGGTGCTATCGATGTCGGACAGCGCTCAACACCAGCTGCTGTTACCACCTCCAAAGAAAATGATGACCTGCCAATCACGCTGGCTGTTGCGGGTAAAGAGGTGGCAGGTCTGCGCCCCAAAACAGGTGTGACTGCTGTCCCCCCAGTCACAGAGGATGAAGAGGCCGCGGATGCACAAGATATGGCAGACGGTGGTTGGCCCGGCCGGCTAGGCCGCATTGTAGCACACTGAGCTTCCCACTGCAACTTATGCTTCATGTCCATGTGCCGGTTCATGCATGAAGTACTCAAACTATGTATTTTTTGGCCTCTACTTAGCTTTTGCTGACAAATGTTACAGATAACACGAGTTGGGTCATCTTTATCGATCTGAAAAAATGCCCAGGCTATGCAAGGCTTAGCACCCATGCGACCTGAAGAGCCACCACGACTTGTGGTGAGAGGCAGAGTTGTGTTTGAGGATGCAGTTGTTGACGTGCTTCCAGTACTACGTCTCTGTCCAGGAAGGCGCAACCTGACCTCGTCGTCACTAGCATCTTCCTCCACCTCCTCTGCTGACCTCATCTCTTGGCTGACTGTGGGTTGACAGTAAGTGGGATATTTTTTCAGAGGTAGATGCAGAAAAAAATATATTCAGTTTGCAACCTGATGGAGGTCAGTATAGATGGACTAATACAACAAGTCCCACACACAGCTAGAAGCCCAAATATTTTTTCAGAGGTACTGTAGATGCAGATAAAAATTAGTTTTAATTTGCAACCTGATGGAGGTCAGTATAGATGGACTAATAGAGAAAGTCCCACACACTACTAGAAGGCCAAATATTTTTTCAGAGGTACTGTAGATGCAGATAAAAATTATTTTGAATTTGCAACCTGATGGAGGTCAGTATAGATGGACTAATAGAGAAAGTCCGACACACTGCTAGAAGGCCAAATATTTTTTCAGAGCTAGATGCAGAAAAAAATTAGATTCAGTTTGCAACCTGATGGAGGTCAGTATAGATGGACTAATAGAATGATGCTATGCCCAAAAGATTTTACTTCACTAGGTGCAGTAAAAAAATTGGTATTCTATACACAGGTGGTATATCTTGCAGCACAGATAGGCTACTCCACTGACTAACACACTCTGCAATAGGCCAAAAAGGATTAGCTTTGCTAGATTCAGCCAAATGCTGTGAAAAAAACTTGCACAGCACTGGCACAGACCTGCCTGGCAAAAACTGATAGGAACTGATGTAACCTAGTCCTGAAAAGGACTCCAATTACAATTAGTCTTTACTCCCACAACCTATCTATTTAAGAGCACAGACCTCCCTGATAAAAGTCGTAGGAAATGCTGTAACCTAGTCCTTAAAAGGACTGCAATCACAACTATTCCCTACTCCCAAGCTATCTGTATATTTGTGCGAAAATTGGCTTGAAATTAACAAGGTATAGCGCACACAGCAACAGCGGTGCCGTCTAACACGCAGCTGCAGCAGTGAGAAAATGGTGGCGACGGGGAAAATGGCTTGGTCTTATAGGGCAAGGACATGTGACATACACTGCCAATGACACATGCCCTTGCTTGTGTGAAAAAAAGCACTTCGCTCCGTGTGTGCGCTGCTGATAGGCTGACAGATTGCACCTCCCCACTGCAAATGCGGGAAAGAGAAAAAAAAATGGAGATCTTCATTGTTCCTGCAGAGATCCATCCCCTGCCCCTCCCCCCACCCCGCTGTACACTCAAACTGCGTATTAACATTAATTTTCATCATTACTGAGAAAAAATCCAGTTATGATTTTGGTGCACGAACAGTTATCGAACATAACCTCGAACAGCCGAATTTTTATCAAATTGTTCGTGTTCGCCGAACGGCTCGAACACCGCCCAAAACAGCTCGAATTTGAGATTGGCGAACAGTTCGAGTAGAACAACGCTCATCTCTAGTTGTGACCAAAGTCTCCATGTAGCTCTAGCCTAAACATCAGCATATTATGCCACCACAGCGGCACATTTCTATATAAATTCTTATTCACAATTGCCCCTAGCAACTGTCTATCCAAATTATTTGCTTACATTCTAGGCTTATAGGTGAATTGAGCTATCAGGATCGAATCTTGATATTAAAGGAACCAGAACATGGTAACCTCTGTTGAGCTCAAGTCAGAACTTTGCCTAAACCAGAATAAAATGACAATTGTATTTGGAAGAAGTGGCTAACTCTCTCAGTTAGGGTATATCACCCGTAGCAATCACGCTGAGTGCACAATTATTAGGCAAGGAAGTATTTTGAAAATATAATTTTTATGCAGATTTTCCAACTCTAAGTTGGAAAAACTTGAATGCTTATTAGATGAAGCAGAACAGGTGATCTGTATTTGTGTAATGATGGCAGTACAGTGGCTCAGTGGTTAGCACTGTTGCTTTGCAAGGCTGGGGTCCTGGGTTCAAATCCCACTAAGGACAACATCTGCAAGGACTTTGAATGTTCTCCCTGTGTTTGCGTTGGTTTCATCCATGTTCTCCTGGTTCCTCCCACACTCCAAAGACATATTGATAGGGAATTTAGATTGTGAACCCCAATAGGGACAGTGATTGTGATGCACTGTGGAATATCATAGCGCTATGTAAGCAATGTAAAATAATAATAATGCTGTGACCTACAGATATAATCACCCTTCACCAAGGTGTGCCAAATTATTAGGCTGCTTGTTTTATTCAGACAAAATGGGCCAAAAAATAGATTTGATTAACTTTGGAAAGTTAAAAATTGTTACAAATCTGAGGCCATGTTCAGATCATGTTTGTCCTTAGGTTCAGTGGCTCCATTGGGGCTTATGTTGGAACCCCCACAAAAAAGAATTCGGTAGTACAGTTAGGTCCATATATATTTGGACAGAGACAACATTTTTCTAATTTTGGTTCTAGACATTACCACAATGAATTTTAAACAAAACAATTCAGATGCAGTTGAAGTTCAGACTTTCAGCTTTCATTTGAAGGTATCCACATTAGAATTGGATGAAGGGTTTAGGAGTTTCAGCTCCTTAACATTTGCCACCCTGTTTTTAAAGGGACCAAAAGTAATTGGACAGATTAAATAATTGTAATTAAAATGTTCATTTCTAGTACTTGGTTGAAAACCCTTTGTTGGCAATGACTGCCTGAAGTCTTGAACTCATGGACATCACCAGACGCTGCGTTTCCTCCTTTTTGATGCTCTGCCAGCCCTTTACTGCGGTGGTTTTCAGTTGCTGTTTGTTTGTGGGCCTTTCTGTCTGAAGTTTAGTCTTTAACAAGTGAAATGCATGCTCAATTGGGTTGAGATCAGGTGACTGACTTGGCCATTCAAGAATATTCAACTTCTTTGCTTTAATAAACTCCTGGGTTGCTTTGGCTTTATGTTTTGGGTCATTATCCATTTGTAGTATGAAACAATGACCAATCAGTTTGGCTGCATTTGGCTGGATCTGAGCACACAGTATGGCTCTGAATACATCAGAATTCATTCGGCTGCTTCTGTCCTGTGTCACATCATCAATAAACACTAGTGACCCAGTGCCACTGGCAGCCATGCATGCCCAAGCCATCACACTGCCTCCGCCGTGTTTTACACATGATGTGGTATGCTTTGGATCATGAGCTGTACCACGCCTTCGCCATACTTTTCTCTTTCCATCATTCTGGTAGAGGTTGATCTTGGTTTCAGCTGTCCAAAGAATGTTCTTCCAGAACTGTGCTGGCTTTTTTAGATGTTTTTTTTAGCAAAGTCCAGTCTAGCCTTTTTCTTCTTGATGCTTATGAGTGGCTTGCACTGTGCAGTGAACCCTCTGTATTTACTTTCATGCAGTCTTCTCTTTATGGTAGATTTGGATATTGATACGCCTACCTCCTGGAGAGTGCTGTTGACTTGGTTGGCTGTTGTGAAGAGGTTTCTCTTCACCATGGATATTATTCTGCGATCATCCACCACTGTTGTCTTCCGTGGGCGCCCAGGTCTTTTTGCATTGATGAGTTCACCAGTGCTTTCTTTCTTTCTCAGGATGTACCAAACTGTAGATTTTGCCACTCCTAATATTGTAGCAATTTCTCAAATGGTTTTTTTCTGTTTTTGCAGATTAAGGATGGCTTGTTTCACCTGCATGGAGAGCTCCTTTGACCGCATGTTTACTTCACAGCAAAACCTTCCAAATGCTAGCACCACACTTCAAATCAACTCCAGGCCTTTTATCTGCTTAATTGAGAATGATATAACGAAGGGATTGCCCACACCTGTCCATGAAATAGCCTTGGAGTCAATTGTCCAATTAATTTTGGCCCCTTTAAAAACAGGGTGGCACATGTTAAGGAGCTGAAACTCCTAAACCCTTCATCCAATTTTAATGTGGATACCCTCAAATGAAAGCTGAAAGTCTGAACTTCAACTGCATCTGAATTGTTTTGTTTAAAATTCATTGTGGTAATGTCTAGAACCAAAATTAGAAAAATGTTGTCTCTGTCCAAATATATATGGACCTAACTGTATGTACTGATGGGGTCATTGATTATAATGATGCAGATGGAGTCACATTGGGCTCTATCGTACATTATTTTCTTTTATTTTTCTTATTTTAAGTCTTGCTGCCCACCTCAACTAGGCGTATGTGGCCAAAAATGCTGTATAACAGAACACAGTAACTCCATCTGCATCATTATGCAGAGTCGCAAAAAACATTTTGAGAAAAAAAGATGCACATTATCTTCCAAAGCTTTGAAAAGAATGAAACATGAAGCGACCAGGAAGTCATTATCCTCCAGGGCTGTCATATTCCAGAACTGCAACCTCCATGGAGGGCCCAGAAGAATAAGGTGTTCAGAGACATGGCCAGAGTAAGGAGGGCTGAAACCCGGCCACCACTAAACCAGACTACCAGTGAACAAGACACAGATGTTGAAACATTAAGACTGGAAAAAGAAATACAGTATCTGAAGACTGATTTTTCAAATATTTTATGGACTGATGAAAGCGACTCTTGACAGACCAAATGGATGGACCTGTGGCTGGATCAGTAATGGGTGCAGACTTCCATTTTGACTTAGACACCAGCAAGGTGGAGGTGGGGTATTGTTATGAGTTGGCATTGTTAGAGATGAGCTAGTTGGATCTTTTTGGGTTGAAGATGGACTCCCAAACCTACAGTCAGTTTTTAGAAGACACTTTACGCAATCAGTGGTACAGGAAAAAGTCTGCATCTTTAAAGAAAACTATGATTTTTATGCCCATCGCATGCATCAAACTACTCCCCTGCTCGACTAATCAGTAAAGGCCTTAAAGAGGTTGCCCACTACTTTTACATTGATGTCCTATCCTTGGATAGGACATCAATGTCTGATCAGCCGGGGTCCAACACCCGGCACCCCCGCAGGTCAGCTGTTATCGATGCCGGCGGCCGGAATTACTTACTTGCGGAGCTTGGCTGTCTACTTGTAGTGGCCGCTGCTGGGTACTACACATCCACCTCCTATTGAATTGAATAGGAGGTGGATGTGCAGTAACAAGCCCCGGCCACTAAAAGTAGACGGCCAAGCTCCCTAAGTAAGTACTTCCGGCCGCCGGCACTGAGAATAGCTGATCGGCAGGGATGCCGGGTGTCGGACCCCGGCCGATCAGATATTGATGTAAAAGTAGTGGACAACCTCTCTAATGATGAAAGAATATTGACATGGGCCCTTCCTGACCCGAACAAAACCCTATTGAGATCTTGTGGACCTTTCTTAAGATTAAGTATGACTCTACACAGGGGCATACATAGAAATCATGGGGCCCTAAGCAGAAGCTCTAATTGCCCCCCCCCACAAAACAAAAATAAATAAATATTTGTCTGTGTCACAGAAGAGCATATCTCACAACTTTCCAGCCTTTACATAACAAATTTCCTCCTGCTGAAGATTCCTCTTTCATTGCCCCCATAAAGTACGATGCCAATAAAAGTATACTCCAAGCACCCCCATGGTGCATTCCTCCACATTAGCCTCCACATGCACAGTATAGTGACCCTATTGTACCCCACTTCAACTCCCAAGGCAAAGTATGGTGACCCCAACACAGTATGATCCCCCAACTGTAACACCCACACAGCCCTCCATGCAGTATAATGGGCTTACACACAGTATAATAGCCCCCACACAGCCCTTCAAACAGTATAATGGCCCCCACACAGCCCTCCAAACAGTATGATGGACCCCAAACAAACCTTCACACCGTATAATTGCTTTCATACAGTATAATGGCCCCCTACATAGCCCTCAAAATGTTATAATGGCCCCACATAGCCTTCCATATAGTATAATGCACCCCCCCATAGTACTCCATAAAGTATAATGAACTTCCCATTGTCCTCCATAGAATATAATGTACTCCCCGTAGTCCTCCATACATATGTTTATTACACACTAATATGTATATTACACACCCCATAGGGTAAAATGCAGCCCCCATATAGTATAATGCACCCCACAGTCTTGTAGTATTATGGGCACCATGAACTCACTGATTTTAAAATACTGTATATTTTAAATAAACTGACACGAGTATAAGTCGAGGCCCCTAATTTTACCACAAAAAACTGGGAAAACGTATTGACTCGAGTATAAGCCTAGGGTGCGAAATGCAGCAGCTACTGGTAAATTTCCCCATCCTGGTACACATTGCTCCCTCATCCCCAATCCTGGTACATATGGCACCCCTCATCCCCAATCCTGGTATGTATGCCCCCTCATCCCCCAATCCTGGTATGTATGGCACCCCTCATCCTCCAATCCTGATACGTATGGCACACCTCATCCCCCAATCCTGGTACGTATGGCACCCCTCATCCCCCAATCCTGGTACGTATGGCACTACTCATCCCCCAATCCTGGTACACATGGCCCCCCTCATCCCCCAATCCTGGTGTGTGGGGCCCCCTCATACCCCAATCCTGGTACGTATGGCACTACTCATCCCCCAATCCTGGTATGCATGGCACCCCTCATCCCCCAATCCTGGTATGTATGGTACCCTCATCCCCCAATCCTGGTACACATGGCCCCCCTCATCCCCCAATCCTGGTGTGTGGGGCCCCCTCATCCCCCAATCCTGGTGTGTGGGGCCCCCTCATCCCCCAATCCTGGTGTGTGTGGCCCCCTCATCCCCCAATCCTGGTGTGTGTGCCCCCTCATCTCCCAATCCTGGTGTGTGTGGCCCCCTCATCCCCCAATCCTGGTATGCGTGGCCCTATCACTGCACACACAAAAAAATAAACACATACTCACCTTCCTTCCTCACCTCTGCTCCAGCACTGCATCCTGTCTGCCAGCAGCTCATGTCGGCATCTGAGCAGCACGCGCTCTCAGATGCTGATGTAAGCTGCCGGCATATTCACTCCTCTCCGCGCAAGGACTATGGGTGTGGAGAGGAGTGAATATGCATTCTCTTTAGTAGCGGGCACTGTCAGCAGGAGCTGCTGCTTAGCGCTCATCTATGCCCGCTACAAAAGAGAGTGAATATTCATTCTTCTCCATGCTCATGGGAGTGGAGAAGAGGGAATATTCATTTCCCTTTAGCAGCGGGCACACGTGGTAGCTGCAGCAGCGGCTACTGCGTGTGAATACAATACTCTCCTATCCTCCTCGTACCCCCACTGCTTCGGGGTCCCCCCGCCTCACGGGTCCCATACCAGTGGCGTAGCCTGCCGCCATTGGCGGTACACCACTGACTCTATACTTTCCTATATGAAAGGCTACTGAATAAAATTAAGTAGCTTAGGTTTGGTGAATGGGTGTGCAAATGGGTTAATAAGTGGCTTAAAGAGGATCTGTTTCCAGATTTCAAAATACAAACTGCACATACATTATGAAATCAGTTCTCATGAGATTGGTGTACTTCCTGGGAAAATCCATTTAAGAATGACTGTATAATCCTATGCAATAGTTTGTCCTCAATCTCCACCGGCTCACTCAGATTGAAAGCTGCTCACTGCCTTTCCTCCCTGCTGCTGCAATCCTTGTTCAGTAGATGCTGCAGCAATCAGACTGGGTGGGAAGAGAATGAATACTCTTAGATTCATGAGATCTCTCACTTTATAGCTGAATTCATTTTAACTTTCATGATTATACAACCACTTAGGTATGGATTTTCAGATTAAATGCATCAGTCCCTTTCAGTCTAAGAGACCTATTGAATAATATATGCAATGTACAGTGTGAATGCTGGTGACAAATGCACTTTAAGGACTTTACAGTAACTTGTTCAGTAAGCGGATTACTGACCTATACTTTTAATATATTGGAGCTGATTGTTGTGGATGTGTATCTGGCACCCCCTGTAATCTACTGATTTTGGCATTGAAGGTGTGGCTAGTTATTTTCCCAACCAGGGTATTTGTAGGATTTCATGGCGGACATTTACATAAATTTTGGACAGCTCAAGTCGTCAATTCTAATCTATAGGGAATACGGACTAGGGTTGTTTTTTTATTTTCTTTCTTCTGATAGAGACAAATAATTACTGGGCAAACATATACAAATCTAACCATATTGGATATGCGAGACAGCATTAAAGGGAATAAACATATGACACCCCAGCTTAAGTTGCATTTATGGAGAACAGTAGAATACTTCACTTTTAGTGCAAGGTCTGAGTGGCTTTAAGCTGGTGGATGACGGGGTAAACTTGATAGACATTTCTTCATTTCCTACTTTTCCATCTAATTTTCCTTTGACTCTAAAAAGTTAATAATGTGATTGTAAAAAGTCATCAGGTTTCACCCCGGTTTGTAGATTGCTACTCAAAGATACACACATATCTTACAGAGGCCAGTAAAAAGTCTGATAAACTTGAACCAAACCCTATAAAATCAGATTGTATAAGAACCATGGTTCATGCAGTAAGGTAAAAACGAAAGAGTTTAAGAATGTTCCTCCCTCCCTATAAGAGGGCGTAGAGGAAAGTGCACCTCACCACTCAGGCAGCAATCCTCCTACCATGAACATGAAGGCTGCTCCAGGATCCCCCTACCTCCCTCTGGCTGGAATTGTCCTTTTCATACTGTTGCTTCAGTCTCTATTTTTTGCAGTCACATTTATTTACTTCAGAAATGAAATGAAACAGGTATGCTGCGTCTTCTTCACCCTGTCAAGCTTTTCAGACTGAAGCTTTCCTAACAGCTGGGAGGGACAGCCTTTTCACAGTAGCACACACATGTATATATATATATATATATATATATATATATATATATATATACGTATATTATACTTCATGTATATGTATAAAAATATATACATATATTATACTTCCCATACACTATATACATACTGTACATGTTTCTCTCGCTCCTGACTTTTCTCAGCTTACTGTGGAAGAAGGGAATAAATCATGTTGATTTCCTTCATGCAATACTGATTTCTGACTTCTTACAGTTTAGATCCTTTGTGCTATTTTTCTATGGTGTTTGCAGGGTATATTCTACAACATTATTGCTCTGCAGCTGCAGAATACCCCAGTTAATATCTCTGGCTAGTTTCCAGAAATCACAAGGTTGTCCAGTATTTGTGTCTGGAAATGTTCCCGGGGCACATTAGCGCTGGTTTTCTCTAAGTTAGATATGAAGCTTGTTATCTTTTTATTTCTGTGTGTGCATGAAATCTGCTGAATTTGCTATTTAACTATTCAGGACAGTACTGTCTGAAGAGCGATAATTCTATCATGGAAGTTACTGCTTAGGTGGATCTTCAGTCCTATATAAAGCAACAGAAAAGACATAAACAAACCCAACACTTCTGCTTCAGACATATTGGGTCAACAACATCTGCAGCTCATCCTATGTTCCAATCTCATGCAGAAGTGTAATAGTGTGATGTTGTGTTGTGGGTGTTGTGTGATGTTATAGTATTGTTGTGTTGTGTGATGTTCCAGTGTTGTTATGTTGTGGGTGTTGTGTGATGTTACAGTATTGTTGTGTTGTGTGATGTTCCAGTGTTGTTATGTTGTGGGTGTTGTGTGATGTTACAGTATTGTTGTGTTGTGTGATGTTCCAGTGTTGTTATGTTGTGGGTGTTGTGTGATGTTACAGTATTGTTGTGTTGTGTGATGTTCCAGTGTTGTTATGTTGTGGGTGTTGTGTGATGTTACAGTATTGTTGTGTTGTGTGATGTTCCAGTGTTGTTATGTTGTGGGTGTTGTGTGATGTTACAGTATTGTTGTGTTGTGTGATGTTCCAGTGTTGTTATGTTGTGGGTGTTGTGTGATGTTACAGTATTGTTGTGTTGTGTGATGTTCCAGTGTTGTTATGTTGTGGGTGTTGTGTGATGTTACAGTATTGTTGTGTTGTGTGATGTTCCAGTGTTGTTATGTTGTGGGTGTTGTGTGATGTTACAGTATTGTTGTGTTGTGTGATGTTCCAGTGTTGTTATGTTGTGGGTGTTGTGTGATGTTACAGTATTGTTGTGTTGTGTGATGTTCCAGTGTTGTTATGTTGTGGGTGTTGTGTGATGTTACAGTATTGTTGTGTTGTGTGATGTTCCAGTGTTATGTTGTGGGTGTTGTGTGATGTTACAGTATTGTTGTGTTGTGTGATGTTCCAGTTTTGAGTTGTGGGTGTTGTGTGATGTTACAGTATTGTTGCGTTGTGTGATGTTCCAGTTTTGAGTTGTGGGTGTTGTGTGATGTTACAGTGTTGCTCAGTTGCGGTTGATATGTGATGTTACAGTGTTGCTTTATTGTGGGTGTTGTGTGATGTTACAATGTCGCTGAATTGTGGGTGTTTTGCAATGTTACAATGGTGCTCAGTTGTGGGTGTTGTGGTCCTTGCATCAAAAGCTTAGTGTGCAACCACATCCATGAAGACGTTTTAGGATGTTTTGACCATGCAGTTGAGCAGTAGTAGTAAGTTTTGTGATCATTTTGCAATTCTGGTGAAGTTCCTCTAGTGGAAACTCTGGGATTATGGCTGCACTGGTGTTTACATACACATCCATGTAGCCAAACCAAATGTACACAGCTTGTTGTTAGAGACTACAATAGAGACGTCGTGTGTGAGCCTGTAAACAAGCACAACCCTGTAACCAGAAAGCACAAACAGTGCCTGGCTATAGGAGCCCTGCTAAATAAAGGAAGATATCACATGTAAATTCCAAACTAGCAGGATGAAAGGTATGCAAATGTACATGCAGGTATTGTAAAATGCAGAGGACAGTGGTGTAATGTATTGGCTATATGTTACTGTATGTTCTATATATTATATGTATGGTTGGATTATAGGGAGGTAAAAGGGACTAGATGACTGGGGCCTTCACCACACTCCTTAGGCCTTGGCCCCACTATCAGTATTTGGTCAGTATTCGGTCAGTATTTTTTCTCAGGAGTGGGAGCCAAAACCAAGAGTGGGTGATAAATGCAGAATTGGTGACTTGTTTCTATTATACATTTTCTCTGATTGTTCCTCACCTGGTTTTGGCTCCCACTCCTGAGAAAAAATACTGATCGAATACTGACCAAATACTGATGGTGGGGCCGTGGTCTTATAATGATTCACTGCACACTAGGGCTATGTTCACATTGAGTCTTTTAAGGAGGTTTTTGGAGTGGATCCATCCCAAAATCCTTCTCAAGAATGCTTAGAAAACTCTACTTATACATTTCTATGTGAAATCCACTTTGCAGTTCACACGGGAAGATTTTTGAGGGTTTTTATTCTGAAGAAGTTTTTAAAAACTCTTGGTGGGAAAAATAAGAAAGTGCATGTCACTTTCAATTGGGCCTAATGAAATCTGGTCCAAACTCGGCACGGTCTAATTAGAAACACCCCCCGCCCCCACCCTCCGTTTCAGGGAAAAAAACCTCTTCAAACTCTTCTAAACCTATTCAAAACATCTTCAAAACCCCTTTAAGAAGTGCATCAGGAAAAAGAAACACCAACTAACGGACCATTTCTTGAAGCTGTTTCTGCATGAGAAACACTGTGTGAACATGGTCTTACTACTAGTTTCTAAATTGCGAGCTGGCCAATGTATAGGTAGTATTATTTAGGTAGGGTCTGGTAGTATTATTAAGTTAATCTAAGTTTAATTAATATACTTCTCTAGTTTTCATCCGTTTGCTTCTCTTCCGAAAGGACCTTGAATTGACTCAATTGTTTTAGCTGAACTTTAATTTTACCCATTAGTAGATAAAAAAAAAAACCCTGATACATTGTAATTTCACTGTTTTTACTCTCAACATTTCCTGTAAATGCTATCTTTTATGAAGGTTATCAGGTACAAGGCTGTATAATTGTAAAGTGATAAAAAGTATACAAGGCAATGTTCTTGGATAAGGTTACAAACAGATTGCCAGGTACAATCTCAGGAGACGGCATATTGTTTTGACCATAGTTCACACTATTATGACCAGATTGCATGCAATAAGCAACCAAAATAGGAAGATAACATGCATATTCAAGGATTCATTTTTAGAGAAATCTTTCTTGAATGGTTTTTAAACTCCAGCTTTAAAATGCTGTACAAAACTGCATGATTCAAAGGGCAAGTTCACAAAGTGCAGCTAAGTCTTGAAGTAAAAAAATAGATGTGAAGTAATTGATAGCTTCATACTTCAATTAATTTTTTTGACTTTAACTGATGTAAAAAGGCACGTGGGCACCTGAAAAAAAGTTGAATATCCACCAATAAAAATGATCTTTTTCATCTAAATAACTTGGAAATTTTGCCTGGCTTTATTTTTTAATATATTTTTATAGTAGATAGAACTGTTTGTTAATAGGCAGCTTCAGTCATAAATTATTACATTTTCGCTATCAACCATGACCATTAGAGGGAGCTTTGAAATGTACTACATACATACAACCTGTACATTAAAGGGGTTGTCCACTGCTAGGACAACACCTTCTTGATCTAAATGTTTGGCCCCAATAAAATAAAAAAGCTTATACTTCCCTCCTGTGCTGGCGCCGTTCCAGCTGTGTCGTCATTCGCGGTCCCAGGGTTCTCATGCGGTTCTTATGACACGTGAGCCCGGCGCCCAATCATTTTTGGTGTCACTGTAGCTGCAGCTGATCTATGACATCCTCTTTGTGTTCAAAATGTCTGAAGGCGGGACAGCAACATTGGCGCTGATTGGGCGCCAGGCTCACGTGTCAAGAGAACCGCACGAGAGTCCCGGGACTGCGAGTGCCGACACCTCTGGAATGGCGCCGGGACCGGAGGTGAGTATAAGCTTTTTTATTTTATTGGGGCCGAACATTTAGATCAAAAAGGGGTTTTCCTAGTAGAGGACAACTCCTTTAAACCTAGTAATAACACAGTATGCAGTAGGCATCTGAACACTTCCTGGTCGCTGGAGGCAGTTTGAAATTCAAAATATAACTCAATTGGTCAGATTTATGAATGCACCTGTACTTTCCAGTTACCGTACTTCTGATCTTTGTGGTGCACATTAGTATCATAAGACTAAGTTCCTACGTTGAGTGCTTTTTCCACTATGCTGTGCATAAAATGCAGTGTATTACAGTTCCAGAAAAGTGGCTAAGATTTATAAAAATTTCATGCACGCTGTACTTTTTTTTTTTTTAACACAGCGCAAAAAGTTAACTGCTGTGCGTTTTTGAAATTCACAGAATTTCTCTTGCAGTAAATATGCGATGTATTTGCAGATTTTCCCCATAGACTTAAATACGATGAGAAAAATCCACAGGTATATATCAGTTTTTAATGCGTTTCTGCACTGAAAGCACGTGTAATCTACATACGACTACATTAACAAAATGTTACCAAAGCTAAGTAAGAGGAATTATCCAAAAACAATGCAGTACAAAAAAAAACATGTCATACTTTTTGTTTAGGAAAGAAAATACAGTATGGAGAAGAATGCTGGGCTTGTATTATTTAATAAGGCTGAATCCTCTGTGTTGCAGCAGTGAAGTTCTTCACACTTTTGACGCTAATTATAAATTTTTTACCACTGAATGCAATCCTACCTATCTGAAAATGAAACCATACAAAGTATTGTTTTTACCCGAGCTGTGTGTTAACCTAGGGAGTGTCTGGATTTCATCCTGTTTCTTTTCACAAACAAGGAAGCTGAGCCCAGTCCAGCAATGAAAGATAAGAAATGGCTGATAGCTTGCAGGCATCCACTGAGGTGGGATTTACCGTACGAGTGGAATCCCCTATGGAGTATATAATGTGATGAGCGCTGCACATGTGTTTACCATTACTGCAAGCATCTTTAGGGCAAAAATGCCTCAAGGTTGCAAGCAGTTTTCCCCCTGGGGTCCAAATGGAGTCTGTCAGCCTAGGCTGATAGAACATGCTATAGACTATATAGACCCTTTAGGCTACAATTCCACGATGAGGTTTTGGTAAGTTTTTGACGCCATGTCAGAAACGCAGCGTCTTACAGTTTCAACAAAGTGGATGGGATTTATACAGATCTCACGGCCACTCTGATTTTCTTTACTCAGCGTAAATTGACCTGCGGTGCGAGTTTCAAATCCGCAGCATGTCAATTTCTATTGCGGGTGCGCTGAGTTTTACGTGCAGATTTTCCCCATTGACTTGCATTAGGTTCTGAAAATCAGCAGGTAAAAAATACACATGCGTTTTTAGTGTTTTTCCAAGGCAGAAACGCATAAAAAACACATGTAATCCGCACCTGAGTATATCAATAAAGTTTTGTCAAAGCCAAATACCAAGAAGTATCAAAAACAAAGCAGCTTTATTTAAAACATGACATGGCACCTAGAGACAAAAAAATGCAGCGTCAAAAACGCAATTAAAATGCATGTTAAAAAAAAATTCCCCAAAAACACAATAATAATAATAAACTGAAGTTCAATCAGATATGCAAATTAGGATGTACAGTGCACCCTGGGTGTGGCCAAGAGTCTTACTGCACTCTTTCGGCCAAAATGTTTACACACTCCACTTCCTTCAGCAGTGATTGACAGCATTGGCTTCCTGGAGTTTTCTCTGCAGATGGCAATCACTCCAGGCAAGCCAATGCTGTCATTCACCAATGAGGGAGGTAGAGTCATGCCAAGGTGGCGTTTTCATAAGGCTACACCCCCTATAAGGATATGTGTTTACTTTATAGTGTCAATTTGGGCTGACAAACTCCCTTTAATTCACTGTATAATTCTTGCCAAATGCAGTATTCCCAGGTAATACACTTTTTTTGCATGGATTCTACACCACAAGCCTGAAGCATGGTACCATACAATGCAAGGGAATGGGGGAATTTATGGATTTATGGCATATTAGATTTTGAAATCTGCAGACTGATTTCTATAGAGAAGATGTTGTAGTGAATCAGCAGCCAAATGTGCAGCAGAACATATCCATCATATCTGAGTGTACTGTAAAAGCGATTTTCTACCTTCAAAGCCTTTTATTACAATATACAATTACATAAATAGCTCAAACATACTCACATTCCTCTTCCCTGCCCTTTAGGAGCTGTTATACTGCTTCTATTATTGTGTCAGTGTGCCGATGGGCATTTGCGACTTGTATGTGTCAGCACAAATACTTGATATTGTCTTGACCAGAATATTTGCAATTGCTTATTTTTGTAACCAAACACATCCAGTTAGTAATCAGCAGAACACATTCACATGTAAGGTTAATATTGGCACCATTACTACACCTCTAAAATTGCTGCAAAATTCACATGTCCCTACGTGATTGGCAGCAATTCTATGAACATTTTACTCCAAGCTTGTGCATGTAAACTGTTTTGCGGTATCACAACCCATACTAATAGTGTTTACACTATGCCCCACTCTCAGTATTTGGTCAGTATTCAGTCAGTATATTTTCTCAGGAGTGGGAGCCAAATCCAGGTGAGGAACAATCAGAGAAAAGGTATAATAGAAACAAGTCACCAATTCTGCATTTATCACCCTCTCCTGGTTTTAGCTCCCACTCCTGAGAAAAAATACTGACCGAATGCTGACCAAATACTGATAGTGGGGCCGTGGTCTTAGATTAAGGCTGCATACATACATCCATTTTTTTTTCTTGGACAGCACAGGGACCCATAGAGTGCCATTAATCCGTGCACACATCTGTTTTAAAAAACTGATCGGTGTCTCTGGTCCATGAAACTCAGAGCATGTCCTATTATCATCCGTTTGGCGGATCAGACATGGCCATTAAAGACTATGGGAAGCCGTATAAAATTGAAGACCTGCTTTGTACTTCAGGATATTAATTATCTGTTTTTAAATGATCTTGGGCAAAGAGTCAATGGAAAAAAAATGTTCAGACAGTCTACCTGGCTCAGTGAAAAGTAAAGTGATGCAACTAGGTTGACAACTGAGAAAAAAGCAATCCGTTTCTTTCAGATGGTAAGACCGCATTCACACATCCTTGTATCATGATCAGAGTGCGGACTGTAAATCATGGACTGGCCGCGGATCACCTGACCTGAATTTAGCAGCCTCATAGGTATATATCGGGCTGTCAAGTTCAGGTCAGTAGACCCGCAGCTGGTCCATGTATCTGCACTCAGACTGTGACACACTGATGTGTGAAAGTGGCCTAATACTCATGCCTGAGGTTACATTCCTACATCCATGTGATTGTTTCCAAGGCTTCCGTGTCTCATGGATCCCCATAGACTTTAATGGTTGATTCTGATCTGCAAAATAAGATTAGAATAGATCATGCTCTGAGTTACACGGATCCCACTCTTGGATCCATGATTTCCAAGGATGTGTGAACATATTCATTCTACTCTATGGATGCAAGTGCTGTCCAATTAAATAATCAGACTTCACTCAGACATTTCACACAAATGGGTGAATGCAGCTTTAATCAATGGTAAAAACTGGAAAAACCATGATGGAAAAGGTGACAAAAGCCTAAACGTGGCATACTAGTATATAAACTGGTGGAAGACCTGTGATAAAAGGGTCACATAGAACAAATATGGAACATCTCCAGAGCCGGAATCGATATTCCTTAGTGGTGTTTCTTGTTGATCATTGGAGGCGGCTATTCATAGGTGTCCCCCCTTTTATTAGTTCTATAAACTATAAAATAGGGCATAAGGACACGGGTCGTTTTTATGAGACAACCTCTGCTAACAAAAGAGAGTGGAGAAGGAGATCGGGCAATCTCTATCTCTAGTGATGATGCTGTACATAGGTCAGAGCTTATAAGCACTATCCACAGCATAATCTATATTAAAGAACCACTAGGGTGCTTTTTTTTCAATGATAGAGTGGTAGCATTAATGTAAGTTCCCTGCCCCTAGTAATATACTTACCAGCCACTGTATTCAGCTGTTTCCAGCTCTGCTGCAGTCCTGAGGTAACGGTCACGAGCTCTCAATGTAAGTCTATCAGCGTCTCGTTCTGGCCTCGCTCTCATAGACTTACATTGAGAAGTGATCGGCTCGCCCAGAAAACACTAGCGATCCGGCAGATCACAAACTGCAGAAGACAGCCGGAGCGGCGCCAATAACAGATGAAGACGACTGCTGATAAGTATAAGACTAGGGGCAGGGAACTTACAGTACATTAGTGCCACCACTCCAGTGCTGGAATAAAAATAAAAGCTGGAGTGGTGCTTCAAGGTTCTCAAACTGCAAAATTCACTTTCAGCAGCAAACTTTGTATCTGCAGGACATTTTTAGGAAGTAAACTTTTTATTAAAGTTGTAGGACAGCTCAGATCAATGACTGTCAATCTTCTGCACAAGGAAACAGGTCAGAGTATATGCAAATTTCTGTCTCAAATTACCTTCAGAGTCCAGGAATCCTATCTAGGAACAAAAAAGTCTTGCCTCAACAGAGTACTGCTAATTTTATCTTTAGAGCAAAAAAAAGTAAAATTCCAAGAGATGACCTCTTGCTATAAGAAAAACTTTTTTTCATCTTCGGTTCCTTATAAATGTAGACCAGGAAATGTCCTCAAACCACTAAGAATAAACAAAAGCTTCAGAGCTAAATCTAATAAAGCAGGAAACTGATGTTACTGGCTGACTAGTTTTCTCATAGTAGTCAGTCCCAGGTCCCTACTACAGTAGTTTTCAATATATTCAGTAATTGAACAGGAAGCTACATCTTATTGTCATAAAGTCACAGAGCTAAAAACCAAACTCCAGCCCTGTGAAGTATATAGATGCGAAGGGAGCTCATAGCCAAGTGTGCAATGGGGGTGGATTTCTGTTGCTAATTGATCCTTCCACCCCCAAACCATCATGGACAGGAGGACATAATACTTCTCTTCCCATTTTTTTGCATGATCTTTATGTTAATTTCCTGCACCATCTTGGTAAAGAGGTAATGACAGATTCTCGTCACACATTAAATTAAGGACTACAACCAATCTGTTCTGCAACAATTTGCTCCAGGGGTCCCATAGCACCTTAAGGGCTTGTGCAAATAACCATTCAAATTGGATGAGGGCTATCCGTGGTTTTGATGGATGGCACTCGTGCCCATGTTATTCTATGGGGCTGTGCACATGTCTGATTTTTCTTCCTTGGACTGAGTGGTCTGAAGAAAAAATTTGCGACGGACCGATTTTGCAAGTCTATGGAAAACATTTGACCGCACTCAGATGACATCTGAGTGCGGTCCGATTTTCATGGACTGACTGAATGGAAAAAGGCGGAGAAACTTTTCTTTTTCTCTCCATGTCCGAGAAAAACTAATGCCACTCTGATCAAAGTCTCATCAGAGTCTGATTAGCATAACTGAACCGTTTTTCTCGAATGGAGAGAAAAAGGTTGTGTACCTACCCTATCTGTCAGACTTTGTAAGATCTATGCCCTTGAAATCACTATAGCTATGTATGGTAATTAAAGATAATAACAGTAGTGATATCAGTCATCATTAGGACAGTACCAGGAATATTGAGATATGTAAATGTTTCTTAAAGGAGAACTATACCTTTAAGTGACTTTTCAGAATAAGCGGTCATCTGTGTGGCCATATTGTTTCTGGCATTAATTTCTTCAGAGTAGAGGCAAATCTACGAAAAGCTTCTAAAACTGTGATAATGTATAGTGATATAGAGTGATATACACCATTGTAAACATATTATCAGTAATAACTAATTTCTGGTGTAATGCAAATGTTTTTGGCACCTAGCATAACACCACCTACTGAAAGCAACAAGTCAGCAAATTCTGAAATGCTGATTATATTTGTGGGTTTTCTCATTCATTTATATTATTTTCAGTTCTGAGTTAATGTCTAGCCTTGAGGCTTTAGTTTATGATTCATTCTGGGTTATGTTTAGTTAAAGCTTATTCCCAGAGCTCTGAACAAAATCAGGTCAGGGCATGTGTATAATAAAACTGCTACGTGTATTGTCTACATGTTAAAGATTAAGTAGGAAAAAAAATAGTTCAAATAAATCCTGTTTTTTTTTTATGCGGTTATTTCCCATGCTGCAAAAATAAAGCGTAGGAGAAAAATTAGTTACCATACTTCCTTCTTCCTTGATGTTACAAGTGAACTGCTCGCCCTGATGGTTCTTGTTTTAAAGGAAACTGAAGATAGTCCAAGATTTGGGTAAAACATACATTGAACTGTGTAATGATCCGAAACGCTGTATGCAGGAAGCTAGAGGGACAATATATAAGGGTCTTGTTAAATTATTAATACCAATATTATCATTTCTTACTGTTTTCTGTACGTCTAGGTGACTATAATATTTTATTGAAGATATGAAAAAATCGTGGATACCTCCCGCGCTGCCGATTATTGAAGACGTCAATTCACAGAAAATTATTAAATTTGTGGTTTTTATTAAACGCATTTCAAAGTGACAGGCACTTCTTCAGGAGCCAACCACATATAGACATTTTTAAAGGTTTGAATTTCAAATAAAGGCGCCAAACCAACACATAACTGTGTCTTGTGTCAAAGTTCACTAGGTCGGCACATAATTAAATCAGATAACATTGGTAAAAATAAATGCACATAAAAAATCTTTATGTTAAGTGTATAAGAAATGATATATTACACACATATTTAAAACATAAAAGTATGTCCTAATTAAATTGTTAATTTAAAATAAAATTGTTTGTTCATTTACTCTAAAAACAAGAGTTGGACTCGAACCCAGGTTTCCATAGGGAAATCTATAGTACCCTGTGTTATTTATTTATTAAAGGGGTATTCCCATCTCCAAGATCCTCTCCCAATATGTAGTAGGTGCAGTAATAATAATATTATAAAATACTTCCAATTACAAATGTAGTATAGTTTTTTTGATTCGCTATGCCTCTTTCCTCGTGTGCAAGCATTTCGGGACCTTCGGTATCCATGATTATGACCACTAGCAACTAGCTAACTCACCATATCAGTGGACGTAACCATGGATACCTAAGGTCCTGCAATGCCCTACATGGGGTAAGTGACATAGCAAATCATAAAAACTATGCTAAATTTCTGGAGGTAATTTACTGGAGGTATTTGCTAATATTATTATTATTACACCTACTACATATTGGGATAGGATCTTAGAGATGGGAATACCCCTTTAAGCTACTGCGTGTCTTAACACATTGTCATGTGTTAGTTTGACGCCTTTATTTGAAATTCAAGCCTTTAAAAACTGTCTTGTATGCTTAATGTCTATATGTGCTTGTCTCCTGAAGAGAAAGCGAAACGCTTCGAAACGGGTTGAATAAAAAATGCAAGTTTAATAATTTTCTGTGACATCTTCAATAATTGGCAGCACAGCAGGTATACACAATTTCTCCATATCTTCATTCTCATCGCTTTTGACGACCCGTGAACAACTGACATCAACTTAAAAACGCATAATATCATGGATCAGGTTAGCACAATCTGATAAGAATACTTTTTATTGTTTGTCGGATAAGACCCTATTTGCGTTACTTTTTCCCTAGTGTTTTCTCATATAATATTTTATTGACATTTTGCTGGACTTCACAGTGACTGTATTAATTTACATCCGACTCTTGCCATATTGAACTTACAATTTCATTTTTTCATGGTAGATGCCATCATACAGTGCATTATTTTTTCTTGGAAGCAACTTTTTTCTATCTGACACTGAATTTCTGTACAACCCCATGAGTCAGATGAGCAGACTTCATCCATATGTTTCCTAGTTTTATTTCATATCCAGTTACAAAAGTGATCACATTGTATTAGTAAATCTGAATGCTATACTTGGCTGTGCAGGTTATGGATATACAGTATGCTGTTTTATTAGCCCCTGTGCCTGATGACCACTAGGGTACTTAGAGATGAAGTTCGTCAATCTGCATTTAGATTAGGAGCATTTTTGCCACATTTTTTTCTGCAACCAAAAATTTTCTCTCTTGGCAGTAAAAAATACTGCATTCAAAACTCCTCTTTTTCAGCATTTTCCTTTTAAATTTTTTCCAGCATTTTTTTGGGTGCGGACTACTTGTATGCTTTGTCTACAGTACATATTTAATAAATTAGTTTTTACCAAAATTGCTGTGAAAACGCCACAAAACCTACATTGTGTTTTTTCACTTTTTCCTTGCTTTCCATGGGTAAAAAAATGCTCCAAAAACTCTGAAAGAATTGACATGCTGGAGGTTTAAAAATTGCTCCAGTTCTCAAATTCAGCCAGGAAAAATGTCATATCTTTTGCTGGAACTGTAATAAGCAGCTTTTAATTTGACTAAAAAGACGCTGTAATAACACTGTGTGTGAACATAGCGTTACACGCTGGGGGAAAGCAGAATTGTATGTTTGGGTTATCAATAATGTATACAGGTTGAAAAGATGGGAAGGTCTATGAATTGATGAGAGGACCCATGGAAGTTCAGGTTCGACCGAACTTTAGTCCAAAGTTCGATTCGGGTACCAGAACTGTACCCGAACTTGAACCTTAAACCGAACCCCATAGAAATCAATGTGGACCCGAAGTTTTGTGCTGGAAAAGCTCTCTCGCTTTCTCTCTCCCTCACCCCTGGGACTCCCGAACTGTAAAACGGTACGAACCACAAACTTTACAGGTTGGGCTCCCTCATCTCTATCTATGAAGACTATTGGTGGGTTTAATTGTACTGGAAGGTGGAAGGTTTTTTCATACTGCACTGATTTTGTTTCTTTTGAAGTAAGTACAATGTAATATTCAATACCCATAGGAATAAACATCTTTTAATACAGAGATTTTCTCTTTTCTAGATGAATGAAAACTACATAAGAAACAATATTGCCTGTTTGGTAGGAGAAGACTTCAGTTATGTGTTTCAAGCAGCAAGCGTCCACAGTGCTGATGACAATGAACCATGTAGAGAAGTGAAGAAACAAGTCCAGCGACTTCTCAGAAATGTAAGTTATTCTCACATTATTTTGTACAACATGTGGTCAGTCCAGTTTAAGCTATCACAGTGAAGGTTTTCTTTCATTATTAACTGTTAAATCAGTAATTTTATGGATTTTTCTTTTTAGATTTTGGAGGAAAAGTATGGAGTTGAAATAACATCACTGATTAAAGGTATCTTTTTCCACCATCTTTTTTTTCTGCAGCCTAGTACCCGATTTTAGGGTTTGACCAAAACACTTAAATAAAGGGTGGAGACATCTAATTTCCAATAAATGATTGTATTAGGTCACTCGCTCCACTCCCAGCTCAACTATTATACTTAGGCCACGTTCACACGTTCAGTATTTTACATCAGTATTTGTAAGCCAAATCCAGGAGTGGGTGATAAATACAGAAGTGGTGACGTGTTTCTATTATACTTTTCCTTTGATTGTTCCACTCCTGGTTTTGGCTTACGAATACTGAGGTAAAATACTGACCAAATACTGAACGTGTGAACATGACCTTACTGGGGGCCTTGCGACGGGCATTTCATACGCTGGTCTTATTGAAAGAGAACTAAAGTAAAATGCAACAAATTTCTTAAAAAGCTTAGGCCTCTTAATAAATTTACTGAATCTTTGTGGCCAGTTTGGGCTGGCGTAAATGTAGAGAATAATTTAGATGTTGGGCTACAGTAAACCATGTCTAGCCTATCCGAGTTGTTATCACTTATTGTATAGTGACTTGAGCACTATTTAATAAAAAAGTTACAAATTGTTGCGCAAAATACATGCACCAAAATGTACAACTTTTTTTTTCCAGCAGAAAAAATGAAGCAAGTAGAAGAATAAATTTCCTCTATTGCTTTTTGGTCAAGCTTTGGACACAACCCTTGACCCGATCACTGTGCTGTATAGGTTTGATAGTCAGAAGTGCTCAGTGGTGCACACAGTGATTTCAGGACATGGCGCATATGTTGTGTTCCTTCATTATAGAACCTCATGCACATGAAGCAGCTGCCTCCATGGTCATAGTTGTCGGACACCTTCCCCTTTATGGCTGCTACGTTGTCTCAGACATCATATTAGTCATCTATTAGTCATCAAACCTTTTTCATTGTCAGACTGTTACCCATGTATGTGAAAACTGCAAACTTTGTACTTTTTTTCTGTACAATCTTGCTACTGTTGTAACTATTCAATCAATTTTATACTTTTCTGAAGTGAAATAACCAAAGTCCAATGCTTCACTGTTTGCACAATGCATTTAACTATACATTTGACCTATTAATAAGTTCTTACTTCAATCCATACTTCTTGTCACCGTGTGGCTGACCTCTTCTGTTAGTTTTGTTTGTTCAGGCTGATCCTTATAAATGTCTTAAAGAGAACCTTTTATTAGTTTTTAATTATAACATCTGCGTCAGTACAAAGAAGATTGTTCACGAGGCAATACCAGAGCTCCAAAGTGCTTGTAACAAAACTATTATTATGGATTTTCTCACTATAAATAATACCACATATCAGTGTGTCTTCACTAAAGCCAATACTGCAAGGATACACATGGAAGGGGAAATAAATCAATACTAGATCACTGGGGGTACAAATGGTTATATTCTCTGTGTAGATTTGTTGTGATTCACTTGGCTTTCAGAAGAGTAATTTAAAGATGTTAAATTACTTGAAGGTAATTTTATTATTCCAACGTCTACAATTTTCTGATATACTTTCAGTATGAATCGCTCATGGTAATTAATATCTCTGGCTGCCTTCATTATTTTTTTAAAGAGGATCTTTGGTACCTATCATTAGGAGAGGTCATCAAAACCAGGCAACCCCACCGATAAGCTGTTCCCTGAAAATTGTAGACCTTTTTATTATACAATAAAAAAAGCTATATTTGCACAAACTGTAATACCCCTCTAAATTACTCTACTGAAAGACAAGTGAATCACAGCAAATCTAGACAGAGAATATAGTCATTTGCCCTACTCGTATGCCTTTCTTAGGAATTGTGAGTAATATCCACCCCTAAGGCCGAATCACATTGGTAATGTATGTATAGATGATAATATATAATATATATGATCAGTCTTGGTCTCCCTTTATGAAAGGGCTGAATTTTCTATGCTGCCAAATCAGCTGTCTTCCGATTGGGGAAGGAAAAAAACAGGCAGAGCCGATATTCCCCACATAGAAAAATAGCCACCAGACAGCCAATCTGACAGCCGAAGATTCACCTCTGAATTGAAATAAACATATTCACTTTCCAATCCCTACTCATGGAGAAGATTGGAAAGATAGTCTAGTATTCCACCATCATCCACAGCTATGTTAGGTGCATGGCCAGCATTGACATTTCTCCACAAGTGTTTTCAACACATTTCCGACATTAAGGCTATGTGCACACGATGCGTATTTCATGTGTATTTTGTGCGGAAAATTCCGCAGCGTAAACGCATGAATTACGCATGTTAGCCTTCTCCCATGGTCCCCTATGGCATTCCGCAATTGTAATGCCCATGCTGCGGAATTTTCCGCAGCGTTTTGTTGTGCGGAAAATTCCGCAGCATGTCAATTCTTTGTGCGTTTACGCATGCGGAATTGCCATCTACAATGCAGTAGAAAACGCAAGGCAATTCCGCATGTGCAAAACGCGCGAATTACGCGCGAAAAACGCATGCCAAATTCCGCATGTGTTTTCCAGGAAAAAGGACATGCGGAAATGAAGCGGAAATTTCCGCTTCAAATACGCATCGTGCGCACTTAGCCTTATATACACTTTCTAAGATTTGCCACCACCTGCTGCTTTAGGCCACGACCCCACTATCAGTATTTAGTCAGTATTCGGTCAGTATTTTTCTCTGGAGTGGGAGCCAAAACCAGGTGAGGAACAATCAGAGAAAAGGTATAATAGAAACAAGTCACCAATTCTGCATTTATCACCCACTCCAGGTTTTGGTCCCCTCTCCTGAGAAAAAATACTGACTGAATACTGGGGCCATGGCCGTAGGTTACAGTGTTCATGTATCTGTAGTGTACATTCAATTCAGATTATATATCATTGTCTAAATCTGTTCTTTGTTTTTCTTAATCCAGAAAAGGTTTCCGAAGTTCTCCCAGTCTCCGTTGCTGAGAGGCAAGTCTACACTGGCCCAATGATTGCTGCCCATGTCACTGGGGATAGTAAGAAAGCCATGACTGCGGTAAAAGGTACGATACAAGATTTATATGATGTTTAATAAGACTTTTATTTATACAAATTTAACTAACGCAGAAAACAAAGAATTGCATATTTTCTAACTATGATTCCAAGGCTATACAACAATTTATTTAACTTCTCACTTCTTTGGGGGGCGCTAGCTCTAATTGAGAAGTCTTATTCTCCATACTCAGTAAAAAAACAACAACCAAAAACAAACAAACACGTAAATTATCTCTCCATGGAGTGAAAAAAATGATTTAATATTCCTGGTTATGTAAGATACTAACCCATAGGCTAAGTCAGTCCAATAAGTGGTAATTGCAAGAAAATATGGACTTTTTTTTTGTTTATAATTTAATTGAACTAAAGCAATTAAAATAGTTTAAAAGGTGTACGTTTCTTTTAAGGTAAGGTTACCAAACAAGACATCTTCTGTTAGGAGATGCAGGTAACCTGCGCTGCTGTTAGTATATCCACAAAGGAATCCAGTAATGACAAAGGGTAACAGTGCGCTTTATTCTTCATGCATTTCAAAGTGCTCTCACTCCATCAGGAGTACCACAAAGATTGTAGATAGTAGCATGGAACAGACTTAAATAGTTCAAAAAATCAAATATGAGCACCAAATTAAAAAAACACCTACCTGGCATACAGAATTTTTGAACTATTTAAGTCTGTTCCATGTTACTGTGTACAATCTTTGTGGTTCTCCTAATGAAGGAGTGAGAGCACTATGAAACGCATCAAGAATAAACCGCACTGTTACCCTTTGTCATTACTGGATTCCTTTGTGGATATACTAACAGCAGCGCAGGCTACCTGCATCTCCTAACAGAAGATGTCTTGTTTGGTAACCTTACCTTAAAAGAAACGTACACCTTTTAAACTATTTTAATTGCTTTAAATTAGTTCAGCTGTAAATTTTAACTCTGAAACCTATTTAGTCTATTTGTGTCTCACACAACCGCATCAGGTGAGCAGCACCACTTTTCTTTCTATGCTGTTGTCTGGATAACACTCTATTGCGCTTGTTTTTCCCCACAGCCATTGATGAGCGAGCGTGCTCGTTTAACCCTTGAAATGAGCACGCTCGGGTACTCGCCGAGTAGTTTCAGCGTGCTCAGCATTTCAGTTTCAGCCGCCGCGGCTGCATGTGTCGCGACTGTTACACAGCTGTGACACATGTAGGGATTGCCTGACAAACAGGCAATCCCTGCATGTGTCACAGGTGTATGACAGATGTGACACATGCAGCCGCAGCAACACTTTCATCAATGCCGAGAACGCCGCAAATACTCAGCGAGCACCTGAGTGTGCTCGCCGAAGGGGTTAACAATTCATACTTGCTCAACACTAGTCAGGAGGCTTAACTATGATCTCTTGCATTATAACCTCATGGCAGCAACAGTCTAATCATAATTAGTAACTGTGATGGGAGTTTGCATCCCTCCCAGTAGTACAGTCCATACAAAAAAAAGTCTAGCATGCATACTACATCTGGTTGGTATACTTGCACATATGCAGGTTTCATGGGATTGAACAGGCCTAAATGTCCCCAAGGCTATATGCACATGGAGTGTTTTTGCTCAGTTTTTTCAGCTGACCCTGAGCAGAATGGCACTTTTTTGAGGAGGATTTGGACAGTTTCCACTTAGTTTTTGTTTAAAAACCTCCCAAGAAAAACTCTGTGAATACCTAAGGGTATGTGTACAATGAATTTTTTAGAAGGTTTTGGAGCAGAAACTGAGCACATTCTCTCTAAATCTTCCTCAAAGACTTGGAGTTTCTGCTCAGTTCCTGCTCCAGAAACTCATGAAAAAATGCGGTGCGCACATTCCCTTATTAATTAAACTAATTGCTTCTTATTTATGACTGTTGCATTCACGCAGTATATTTCAATCCAGATATCCAGTTTTATTTCATTTTTGCCACAGGTTTAGCTTTAGGGGCTGATTCATCAAATTTATCCCACATTTCTGATGTAAAACACTTTGAAAAGTTGTAAAATCTTTGCGCAACATGAAGTTGTGTGAAAATATTGTGTCTTTTGGTACTTTATGCCAGTTCCGGCCAGCTCTGCCAAAGCGGGTGGGATGGGGGGTAGTGCCTGTAAGAATGAGAACATAGCAGAGCTGTGTGTGCGTGTAAAATATAGGCAGTAGGAGTGCAAATGCAACACCATAGAGGACACAAACCACAATAATGGAGGGTGTTCCATGTCCAAAATTAGTCCTAGGGCCAATGGGATTCTAGTTTGAATGGAGCAGTGATCAGCCATGTGTCCTGCTGCTTCATTTACAGTCTGACAAAGATAGCTGGGTACAATGGACAGTATTTACTGTGCATATAATTCCCTAATATAAAAAATATGTCTTGGTATTTTTTAGTTTAAAAAAAAAAAACAAGAAAATTGAGAATACAATTGAAAATCATCCTTACGTTTGAAAAAAAATGTTTTTGATGTCTCTAATACATAGATGAATGATGTCTGAAAGAGCAAAAGCTTCTTCTTCGCAGATATCAGTTATGGCGGAGGGACATGATACAGATTTGTTGGCTTCATAGTAGATTGAAATAGGTGATGCTCCAACCTGTACATTAGAACCATTTACGGTGAGCTCACTATATAGGCAGGCTTTTAGTAAATGATGTAAGCAACTGGTGCACTTAATTCTCCAAAATAGTAACATGCATTATACAAAAGTCATTTTTTGCATTGTGTTATTGTCATTAACACATATATCTCTTTTTCCTCTACAGTTTTATCAAATGGGCGCTACAGTGGGCATAAAATAATTGGATGGTCTAATAATACCCTGTCCGATATGAACAGCATCAAAGTACAAAATGGAGAACTGGTCATTGCAAAAAGTGGCTTCTATTATATCTATGCCCAGACGTATTTCCGTCAGCAGGATGCTGAAGGGAAAGAAAAACAACTAGTGCAACACATTTACAAAATGACAAGCTACCGAGATCCCATAGCACTAATGAAAAACGTAAAAACAACATGTTGGTCAAAAGATGCGGAGTATGGACTTCATTCCATTTATCAAGGCGGTGTGTTCAAGCTAAATGAAAAAGATCGGTTATTTGTCACTGTAAGTCACGAACGTATCCTTGATATGGATGAAAAAGCAACATTTTTCGGTGCTTTTTTAATATTCTGAAGGAATTATGAAGAAACAAGATTGCAAAAGTATCAAGAGAATTAAGCATTAAGTACAAAACTGTGCAGCTTAATACCTTGAGTGCATTGACATATTGCATCCTTCTATATCAGGGATACCGAAAGCCACCAAGGACTGTGTTCAGTGAACCTGATGTTTTAGACTCTGGGAAGCAATGGGATGATACCTGCACCATAAATGATTGATCTGGGTATCCATGCCAAGTCTAATTCAGTGGGGGGCTGGACCCCCCTGCCTTATATCACTGTCCTAAAGGAATACTAAACCTAGAAATTAATGATTAGCGTTAACAGGAGATAAACTTGCTCCCACTGTTTGTTAGTCTGTAGGAATTTCAGTACATTCGTGTGGAAGTCTTGCAGAGAACACAGGCGTAAATTTCCTCCAAATTCCTCCAATTTTGTCTGGCAGGTTTCTGAGTGGTAGGCCTAATGTTCCTAGTATTTTATAGCAGACAAAGCAGTAGGGAGAGGATCCTGCTGCAGACAGCTGTTCCTAAGCCAGCCGCAGAGTTGTGAGAAGGAGGAGAGGAGAAATGGCTGATCTCCTGGGATGCGTACAGAAGAATTCTTTATATCTTACTCCGTCTAGTTTTAATATGAGATGAGATTGGAGGGGATTATGGGATAATTCCTGTCATTTTGCATTATCTATGTTTAGTGTTCCTTTAAGTTTAGGAACTGCACCAAATAACAAATCATTGCTCAGAATATTTTAAAGTATTACATACTCTGCTTAATTCCCATTTTCTGCTTAATTCCCATTTGAAGGAATATTCAAAATAATTGAAAACATTTTGGCCCTACTGATAACACTACAATATTTCCATACTTTTTTTTCCCCTCAAAGTTGTAGCATCTAAGAAGACACAGCAGACAAAGAAAATGTAGCCAATGTGTCGGTATCACTTCATCAGCAAGAACAGCTTGTAATTTTGTAAACCTAAAGACAACCCACAAGGCTTCTGGATGTCATGGACATGACGGATGAACATGAAACATTCTTTGACTGTCCAGTATTGTTCATGTCATATGACAGTCTGACTCTTAGACTATTAAGTGTGACCTGTCAAGAAACAGTATAAGTTCCACGAGACTATGGTAGTAGCACGCACAAAAGACTTTATCCCGTGCTGATCCGTAGCATTAAGGGCAGCATAGATTGAGTGCTCTTGGTGTGCAAGAACTTATATCATTGTTCTCCAATGATAATGGATGAAGGTCTTGGCTTATGGGGAAACCTTCAAATGGGGATAATCGTGAACAAATTGGGTTGTACAGAAATAGACGACCACATTTATTTTTAAACTATATGGTAAGCCTTGGAATAAAGATCTAGCCACATGCCTGTAAGAGAGATTCTAGTGAGAGCCAGGCCTCAGATGTGGTGTTCTTCCAATTAGGGCTCATAACTATCAGCGTATTATGGATCCATACATCATTCAAGATGTTGAATTCAATAATAAAAAAGTGGCATGTTCCATCAAATGCCATCTGACAGAGATAATTCCCCTGAGAAGCATTGCTTTTAAGGGAGAATATCCTTATAACATGGTGCCACGATGGAGGCACTATGCAATGGCACATGGAGTGCCTATACCTCCGACTGTACAGACTCTGTGTGCCATAGTTCTGGATCCTTGTACATGACTGTGCCTGTGTATGTAGTTGATCTGCATCTTACAGTATACGATTTCTAATAGAAATGACAATAAGCTGCTTATATTAAGCAAAAACAACCTTTGAAGACAAAACATGAATGTAGATAATGTTCAATCTTGTACAATTTTGTAAGTTTCAAAATTTTTATTAAATGGAAGGAATGGTTTTTTTCATTTCTCACAAATAGATTAAAATATTCACCTATACTAACACATCTTGTAAAATATGCCACTAATAGGCCTACCAATATGGGAAAACCACTGAAGTAAAAATCAATATAAATAATAATAACAGTAATTAATACATTTGTAGCAATAAGCAAACATATACTCATGTGGGACAATTTATATCATTCTGACTAATGAACTGAGATGGTAATTTCAAAAGTCTATATCATTATTATAAATGTGTACGGAATTATACATACTTCTCTATGGCTATACATGTTGCTTAAAATCTGTTGACTTGAATTCTATTTTTTTAAATGGCAAATCTTGAATTATGCAGTAATGTACAATATTCAGCTTGGAGTTTGTGATCATCTGCTCACTACCATTTCCAGTAAATGCATTTTTAATATGTTCAATATACTTTTTTTTACGTAAATAAAAACAGAAACCATACGCTTGTCTTCTTTCACATGGCAGGTAAATTTGCACTGTGGATCAAAAGTTCAGCAAAACCTGCATATCTTTCATTGAGGTTTGCTGTGGATTTTAAACATTTGCATGGAAAAGAGTAAAATTTCCTGCAAATAGGTGGATGAATTTCACATCTGGACGTGCTGTAGCATACTTGATAATCCATGTGTATTTTCTCCACAGCATGGTTTGTAAAACCTCTCTTTTTCAACTGAAATGTTTCTTTTCCTAAACTTTTCATTTTCAATAGGGGTAACAGAATGAAATGGACCCATAAATTTGTTATGCACTTCTCGGATGCAGTGATACCCCATATGTGGTCAGAAACTACTGTTTGGACATACGGCAGGGCTCATAAGGGAAAGAAGCGCTTTTTGATTGCAAATTTACCTGAACTAATTTGTGGTCACATTTGCCGAAACCTTGAGGTGCCAAAAAAGCAGAAAGCTCCCACAAGTGACCACATTTTCAAAACTATACCAATTAAAAATTCTTCTAGGCGTGTCGTAATTATTTTGGGCCCACGTGTGATTTTTTCAGAATTTTACACCTTTGGCAAATCGAAAAAAAATTATGTTTTTCCACTAAAATATCGCTTTAGGACCAAATTTTACTTTTTCACAAGGGGTAACAAGAGAAAATGTACCCCACAGTTTGTTATGCGATTTCTCCACAACGTGAGAATATTCCATATTGGAACAGAAACTAATATTTCTGGCACATTGCAGAGCTCAGAAGGGATGGAGTACAGATTTTCCTGGAAGAGTTAACAGATGCCAATTGAAGAACCCCTAAGGCAGGTGGGGCAGAGCCTCTTTTTCTGCCAAGGGTTATTTGGATATTTACAATACAATTTGTGGGCCATACGAAGTTATCAACTTAAAATTATACTGTTATATTTGGTCAAATATTTAACTAACTCACCCCTAGTGTGGTGGATGAAACGGCTTATTTTTGGTGAGGGGTGTGATGTTAGGTGGTATTGATGACTATGCTACACACAACTGATTTCCAGGTTTGAGCCACTCAATCTAAAGCATCGTTGACTCTTTGCAATGATAAGTTTTAAAAAGAAATGCTCGCAGCAGTAAGTTGTTCTGAACACAGATACATATTTCAATGAATGCCTCCTCAAAGAGGGAAATTTATCACTGCTCATGTAATTTTTATAGAACGCAAGCAGTTGGGGATCTGCAGTATACATCACATATGATATACTGAGACTGCTGAATACATTACTTAGGATACACTGAGATTCTACTGTATACAAACTTAGGATAAATTGAGACTCTGCTGTATATACATCACATAGGATACACTGTGACTGCTGTATACATCAAATAGGATACACTGAGATTCTCCTCTATATACATCCCATAGGATACATTGAGGCTATACTGTACACATCACATATGATACACTAAGACTACTGTGTACAGCACGTAGAATATACTGAAACTGCTTTATACATCACGTAGGATACACTCAGACTCTGCTGTACACATCACACAGGAAACACTAATTGTCAGGATTCTGGTTGTACTTCTGCGAATTGACCACTAGAGGCTGCTGTTATTCACTTTGCTAAATTGTGCTGCAATTCCAATCCTTGCCACTGGAGACTGTTATTGTGTTCTGTAAACGCCCTTTAGTAAGATGGCCAATGTTGAACCTGTGGATGCCATCTTGTTTCCTGTTTTTGCCTATTTAAAGTCATATGGAACATTCACTCATTGCTTGAATATTATGCCTAGCCTTCTGTCTAGTTCCAGTCTCTAGCTCCTAGAACTGTCTTACCCAGACTGTTCCCACTGCTCTCTGGATTGTTTCCTATGATCTCCATTGCTACATCCAAGAACTGCAACTACACTTGCTATTCCTGCTCATGTGTCTCCGGCTATCGGATTCCAGCCGTTGTCCACCAGTATAGTAACAGGATACTCAAGCCTGACCATGGAAAACACTGAGGGAACTGGTTTGGAGGATTGTTTCATCAAAATAAACTGTTTGCTTACTGACATCTATGCAGACATGCGAAAATTGAAGACAAAATATACAACATTTGAAACTCGGACAAACCATAACGTTTACATTTTTGGACAAGCTACACAGGATCTACAGAAAATTGAACAAGACCTGAGTAATAAGATTTCACAGCAGTTCTAGCAGATCCTTCAAATTACAAAATCAAGATATAGCTCTGATCCCTCCACCACCCTTTCACTCCCACCTTTCAGGTTTGGTGGAGACCATGACAAATATCAAGGATCATCAACCAGTGCAGATTGTACTTCAGTGCACACCCTGATCACTTCCCTACTGACAGATCAAAAGTATTGTGTATCATTATGCTACTAGCACATAAAACTTTAGCCTGGGCAAGCCCCCTTATTGAAACTCATGATGATTAACGTAATGATCTGGAGGCTTTCCTGCGCCACAGAATTCAGACAGTGGGTGATTGAAAATTTTGCAGCATTATTCCATTCATTATCTTTTTTTTAAGAACGGACTATCCAGCCCAGTTAAAGATGAATTAGCATGGGCTGATGTTCCTACAAACCTTGATGAGTTCATTCACCACTGTATTCAAATTAACACCTGGTTATCTGAGAGAAGACTGAAGAAGTTGAGTTCAACCTGGTACCGTAATCATTATTCACCTGCTTCAAGCACTAATCCAGGAGACTTTATAATAAAGAGTCCTCACATATCTGAAGCTGAACCCAAGCAGGTTGACAGTCTATTCAAACATAAAAGTGCCAAGAGAAAAGAATATAGACTTTGGGAAAATCAGGGTTTCTACTGTGGCAAGTTTGACCACTTACTCATCAATTGTTCTTCTCGACTATGTAAAAACAGTGGCAGTGGTAGCGGATCCCAACCTTTCTGATGAAGAATGAATGCCATCATTCATTCAAATTCATCTATTTCGCCCAACATTAAAAAAGACAATTAGGATTCTCATTGCTTAATTTCTATCAAATTTCACTTAGTTTCTCAATGGATTTCCACATCTGCCATGGTTGATTCGGGAGCAAATGGAAATTTTATGGACATTTCTTTTGCCAAAAAACAGGGTAAAGATTCAAGACAGACTTTCATCTATTACCATGGAAACTATTGATGGATACCCACTAAGTTTGGGACCAGTGAACCAAGAGACTGAAACCTGGCATATAGTTATGAAACCTAATCAGCATAAGGTCTTATCCTTCGTGTTAGTCTCCTCTCCACATTTTTCAGTCATACTGGGATTGCCATGGCAACTAACTCAAAATCCCACAATCAACTGGAAAACTAAAGAAGTGTCTTTTCCACCTACTGTCCACTCCCCACACACTTCATCAAATGAAGAGGTTGTAGAGGATCTTGAATAACCTTCTGATCTACCACCTGTATATAAAAGAATTTGCTGATGTATGTGACAAGAAAAATGCCGACAAACTTCCTCCCCATCAGCCGAATGACTGTCCATTTGATGTATCGCCTGGAGCAGCTATACCCTTTGGAAGAATTTATCCACTGGCGGAGCAGGAATTAAAGAACCTCAAAGAACCCATAGATGAAAATTTAGCCAAAGATTTATTTGTTCATCAGCAGCAGGTGCACCTATATTTTTTACCAAAAATAAAGATAGTTCCTTGAGACCCTGCATTGATTACAGAGAATTACATAACATTACTGTAAAGAACCATTACTCTCTGCCTATGATCCCTGAGTTTCTGGACAGAGTTCATCATGCAAAGATGTTTACAAAACTGGATCTTCGAGGGGCATACAACTTGGTTCATGTTAGAACAAGTGATCAATAGAAGACAGCATTTAGATCATACTATGGACATTATAAGTGTTTAGTCATGTCTTTGGGCTTTTCATTGCTCCCATAATATTTCAGCATTTTGTTAATGACATTTTCAGAGACTTGCTTTATTAATTTGTGGTCATATATCTGGATGATATACTGATCTTTTCTAATTCTGCAGAACACCAGAACCATGTGAAAAATGTGTTGGAGCATCTAAGAACCCACCATCTGTATATTAAGCTGGAGAAATGTGAATTCCATCAAACAGAGATCCAGTTCCTGGGCATTATAGTCTCTACTCAAGGATTACAAATGGATTCTAGCAATATTCAAGTTATCATTGAATGGCCAAGCCTGAAAAACATGAAAGAGGTCCAACGATTTCTTGGCTTTTCTCATTTTTACAGATGTTTCATTAAGAATTTTTCAGATATAATTCCACCAATCACCCAATTAACAAAGTAAGGCATACTGTTTGTCTGGTCTCCTTAAGCACAAGATGCTTTGACTTGCCTGAAGACAAAGTTCACTACATCTCCTATACTGATTCATCAGAATCCTGAACATGCCTTTATTGTAGAAGCTGATGCTTCAGATCTTCCAGTTGGGGCCACTCTATCACAAAGAATGGGATCAAAAGATTTGCTGCATCCTTGTGCTTATTTCTTCTGAAGTTTGACCGTGTAAAAGGAATTATGATGTGGGGAACAAGGGGCTCCTAGCCATCATTGCTGCTTTCAAGGAATGGAGACCTCACCTAGGAGAAGCTCATCAAATTGTGGTTCTAACTGACCATTGTAACCTTGAATTTATCAAGTCTTGCAAGTATTTGTTCTCTCGCCAAGCTCGATGGAGTATTTTTCTTAACAGATTAAACTTTATCTCTTGCAGACCTGGTTCTCGTAATGGTAAGGCTGATGCTTTATCTAGGATGTTATCCAAAGATTCCTTTCCAACAGCACCACCAACTTTTCTGTCTGAGTCCAACTTCCTGGAGGTGATCCATAAGTTAGATTTGCTTGAAAATATACGGGAAGCATATGAGACAGAACCAATTCTTCTGCATTCACCAGATGATATATCTAAGACCTTTCAAAATAAAGTATGGATTTATAATCATTGCATTTATGTTCCAGAAGCTGTGAGGCTAAAAGGTATTAAAACTGATCCATGACTCCAACTTAGCAGGGCACAAAGGATTTAAAAATACACAAGAATTTCTGTCTCGCTTCTATTAGTGGCCCAATTACCAAAAAGATGTTAAAGAATATGTTTCTTCCTGTAGCACCTGTGCCATGTATAAAACTCCTCGCACATCACCAATGGGATTATTGCAGCCACTGTAAATTCTGTCTTGCCCTATCTATGGACTTTATTGTTGATTTACCAGTTTCAAAAGAGAAGAGTTCCATCCTAGTTGTGGTTGACCAACTCAGCAAAGCAGCACATTTTGTTCCTTGTACGGATTTGCCCACTGCTAAGGAGACTGCCGATCTTGTAATTCAGAATGTGTTTCGTCATCATGGAGTTCCAGATGAAGTCGTCACTGATCATGGAGTACAATTTACATCAAGATTCTGGAAGAATTTTTGGACAGCATTGGACATTGATGTCAGATTAGCCTGTCTATTCCATCCCCAATCTATTAGTCAAACTGAATGCACTAACCAAACCATGGAGCAATATCTCCGATGCTACATTTGCCATCTTCATAATGACTAGGTTGATTTGCTTCCTATGGCAGAGTTTTCATACAATTGTCAAAATGCTTCAACTAAACAGACACCATTCTTTGCAACTTTGGATTACCATCAAAGTATTCTTCCCAATGTTCCTAAAAAAAAATCAATTACTGCAGTCATTGACAATACAATGAAATGCTAAAGGGCACATTAAAAATTGCCAAGGAGAAATATAAGGAAGCAGCGGACAAATCTCACAGACCTTCTCCAAGCTTTCAAGTGAGAGATGAAGTATAGCTTTCGATCAAGAACTTTAAACTTCATATACCTGCACTAAAACTGGGTCAAAATGTATTAGCCCTTTCAAACTTATTGGACAAGTTAGCTTAGTAGCTTTCAGTCTTCAACTTCCCAGAACAATGAAGATACATCCAGTGTTTCAGGTTTCCTTATTGTAGTCATTGGTTCCAAATCCTTTTCTAGGATGGCGCTACCTCCTTCTAATCCTATTGAAGTGTATGGACAAGACCATTACACTGTCAAAAAGATCCTGGACTCTAGACTATTCAGAAACAGGTTGCAGTACTTAATAAAATGGCAAGGATACGGCTCTGAGGATAAATCCTGGGAACCTTTCGAAAATATTAATGCTCCCCGACTGCTTAAAGAGTTTAATCAGAGATATCCAAATAAACCAAGTCAAGTAGCATCCAGAGGCCGCTGTTGAAAGCGGGCGTAATGTCAGGATTCTATTGTCATTCTACGGATTGACCACTAGAGGCGGCTGTTATTCATTTTGCTAAATTGTGCTGCAATTCAACTCCTTACCACTGGAGGCTGTTATTGTGTTCTGTAATCGCCCTATAGTAAGATGGCCGATGTTGAACCTGTGGATGCCATCTTGTTTCCTGTTTGTGCCTACTTAAAGCCACATGGAATATTCACTCATTGTGTGAGTATTGTGTCTAGCGTTCTGTCTAGTTCCAGTATCCAGGTTCTAAAACTGTCTTACCCAGACTGTTCGCACTGCTATATGGATTGTTTTCTATGATCTACATATTGCTACAATCAAGAATTCCAACTACACTTGCTGTTCCTGCTCATCTGTCTCTGGCCATCGGATTCCAGTCGTGTTCCACCAGTATTGTAACACTAAGATTCTGCAGTTTACATCACATAGGATACATTGAGACTGCTGTACATACATCACAAAAGATACACTGAGACTGCTGAATTACATCACAAAAGATACACTGAGACTGCTGAATTACATCATATAAGATACACTGAGACTGCTGAATTACATCATATAAGATACACTGAGACTGCTGTAAACATCACATAGGATACACTGAGTCTGTTGTCTACATTACATAGGATACACTGAAACTGCTATATATACATCACATAAGATACACTGACACTGCTGTATACATCATATAGAATACATTGAGACTCTGCTGTATATACATCACATAGGAAACACTGAGACTGCTGTATACATCACAGGATACATTGAGACTGCTGTATACATCACATAGGATACACTGAGATTCTGCTGTATACATCAAATAGGATACACTCTGAGACTGCTGTACATACTGTAGCATCGGCGTCTCTGCCCCCTGATAGGCAGAGACGCCGTCCCACTTACCACCGCGCTCCTGGCCCGGCGTCTTCCGGCCCTCCTGCTGCCGGCGCACGCAGCTTCCCGAGCACTGTGCTTAGGACGCGCGCGCGCTCCCTCCCTCTTAAAGGGGCCGCCCGCGCTGTCCTAAGGAGTCCCCAGCCAATGGCCGGAGGACCTCTCATATAAAAGGCACCTCCTCCAAAATGGAGGTGCCCGTGCAAGGTTGTAGCTCTGTGTTCTAACTCTGCTTCAGCCCTCAGGTCCTGCTGCTAGTCAGACTACCAGTCCAGTCCGCCAGCCTGACTACCAGTCCAGTCTGCAAGCCTGACTACCAGTCCAGTCCGCCAGCCTGACTACCAGTCCAGTCCGCCAGTCTGACTATCAGTCCAGTCTGCCAGCCTGACTACCAGTCCAGTCCGTCTACCTGTCTCCGCCAGCCAAGTGCACTATCCAGCCCGACGGTCTGCCTACGGTCTAAACCCGCCAGTCTGTCTATGGGCCAGGCTTGCCTGCCTACCTGGAGAACATACCAGTTACCTGCCGTGCCTACCAGCCAGCCTACCTGGAGGCTCCTGCCAGTTACCCGTGTTGTCTGCCAGTCCATCTTCCCGGATCACCCGTCAGCCTGCCATACAAGGACTGGTCCAGAGTAGCACCTGGTCCCTCTGCTCGGTCCTTCCCTGGTTCACGGAGTTGATTGAGCCACCGTGCGACCTTGGTCAGTCCGAGTTGATACCTAGTTACGCCCCTCTGGTCCCTCCTTGCACCGCAGCACAGAGGTTCCACCACCCGGATCCGTAACAGTTTGCACGGGCCATGGAACCCGGTGGCCCCCAGGCTCCTTCGCTTGCTGACCTGTACCAGGAGGTTTCTCGTCAGAGATCCCACCAGGAAACCATCCTGACCTACCTGCAGTCTGTCAACTTTCGCCTGGATACGCTGTCCATCCCACCTGTGTCCGCCTCGAGCCGAGCGACACCCGCCCCGGTGGCGCCTCTGCCTACCAGTGATACGGCATCCAGCTCAGGACCCTAGCTCTCTGCGCCTCCTCGTTTTGGGGGTGTCCCCATCTTATGTTGGGGTTTTCTGAACCAGTGCACGCTGCACTTTGAACTACTGGCACATCAGTTTCCCTCCGACCGGGCCAAGGTGGCGTTCATCATGTCTCAGCTCACCGGGGAAGCATTGGCATGCCTAAACCCTCTATGGGAGAGAGGGGATCCCCTGGTGTCCGATCTTCCGGCTTTCCTCACTGCCTTCCGGAAGGTCTTCGATGAGCCCAGACGAAGGACTTCTACTGCCTCCTCATTGCTCCGTCTCTGCCAAGGGAGTCTCACCGTGGGCCAGTATGCCATACAGTTCCATACCTTCGCTTCTGAGATTGCCTGGAACAACGAGGCCCTAGTGTCCACCTTCTGGGAGGGTCTTTCTGGATAGATCAAGGACGAGCTAGTCGGCCGGGACATTCCTACCACCCTGGATGACCTGGTGTTACTAGCTACCCGGATTGACATCAGTTTCCTGGAACGAGCTAAGGAGACTACCCGGGAGAGAAGATTTCCTCATCTTGCTCTTGTTTTCCAGAAACCTGCCTCCCAACCAGCAACTCCCCGGGCACGCTCACCCGAACCCATACAGATCGACCAGACCAAGATGGTCAAGTCTCGCTAAGTAACACGCCGTGCCGAGGGGAGCCGTTTCTACTGTGGTAGTAAGGAGCATCTGATCCGTTCCTGCCCGGAGAAGCTGGGAAACTCCAGTGTCTAGGACCACTCGAAGAGGTCGTCCTAGGCAAGAGTAAATCCTCTCCGTTCTTGACTCTATCCGTTTCTATTTCCTGTGGAGAGAACCGCTTCTTTGAAACCGCCCACCTGGATTCCAGAGCCGCTGGGAATCTCATTTCTCAGTCCCTTGTAGAGAAGTATCAGATTCCCACCAAACCTCTGGCTTAACCATTGGCAGTCGCTTCCGTGGATGGAAGACTCCTTCCGGTGACCATCTTGCTTGTCACAGAGCCTGTAACCCTTCAGGTGGGAATGCTGCACTCGGAGAGGATCTCCTTCCATGTGCTATCCGTACTCTCTCACTCCCTTTTGCTAGGTCTACCCTGGCTACAGAGACAAGAACCCGTTCTGAATTGGCGATCCGGTGAGGTGCTCCGTTGGGGGCAGGATGGCCATGAGACCTGCCTGGTTTCGGTTCGCCCGGCTCGACCTCCGTCTAATTTACCTGATCTACCGGCACCTTACTGGTCCTATGCAGATGTCTTTGACAAGAAGGAAGCAGAGACACTGCCACCTCATAGGCCATATGATTGCCCTATCGACCTGGTACCCGGTGCCACTCCACCCCATGGGCGATTCTACCCCTTGTCGCTGGCCGAAACCCGGGCCATGTCGGAGTACATCGAAGAAAATCTGGCTAGGGGATTCATCCAGAAATCTACCTCCCCGGCTGGAGCTGGATTCTTCTTCGTAAAAAAGAAAGACGGTTCACTACACCCTTGTCTCAATTATAGGGGACTTAACCAGATTACTATCAAAAATAAATATCCCCTGCCACTCATCTCAGAGCTGTTCGACCGCCTTAAAGGCGCGAAGATCTTCACCAAGCTCGATCTTCGTGGGGCGTATAACTTGGTCCGGATCCACCAAGGAGACAAGTGGAAGACGGCATTCAGTACCCTACTATGAATACCGTGTGATGCCCTTCAGCTTCTGTAATGCTCCAGCCGTCTTCCAAGAACTAGTTAACGACATCTTCCGTGACCTCTTATATTCATGCGTGGTGGTGTACCTGGACGACATCTTGGTCTTCTCTCCGGATCTACCCACACACCGGAGGGATGTTTGTCAGGTCCTGCTTAGGGTCAGGCAGAATCACCTATACGCAAAATTTGAGAAATGCCTCTTCGAGCAGACCTCTCTTCCATTCCTGGGCTATATTATCTCTAAGACTGGTCTACGGATGGACCCCGTGAAGGTCTCTACCGTCTTAAAGTGGCCCCGATCGGAGGGGTTAAAGGCGATTCAGCGATTCCTGGGCTTCGCTAACTATTACCGCCTCTTCATCCCGCATTTCTCTTCCCATACTGCACCCATCTCTGCGCTCACCCATAAGGGTGCTAATCCTAAGGAATGGACGTCCGAAGCAGAGGAGGCCTTCCTCTCCTTAAAACAAGCCTTCTCTTCTGGCAACACATTGCTATGGACTTTATTACTGATCTCCCTGTCTCTGCCAAAACTGTCATTTGAGTGGTCGCTGACCGCTTTTCTAAAATGGCCCACTTTATCCCTCTGCCTGGACTCCCATCTGCATCTGTGCTGGCTAAGGACTTCATCCATCACATCTTTCGTCTCCACGGCCTACCCCTTCACATTGTGTCTGATCGAGGGGTCCAGTTCACTTCGCGCTTCTGGAGAGCTACGTGTAAGCTGTTGGATGTCACCCTGGATTTCTCCTCTGCTTATCATCCTCAGTCCAATGGCCAAGTGGAACGTATCAACCAGATCCTTACCAGCTTCCTCCGGCACTTCGTCAACATACCGATTGGGTAGAGCTCCTTCCATGGGCCGAGTTCTCCTATAATAACCATGAGAGCGAATCTTCTTCCAAGTCCCCGTTCTTTGTAGTCTACGGTCAACACCCCCAGATTCCGTTTCCCATCTCTGCTTCAGTGGACAATCCTGCTGCACTAATAGCACTTATTTATTAACATTTGCATATTCCTTGTAGATTCTACTCTGCTTTCTACTACTTAAACTATCCTAGTAGTGCATGATCTATTGAACTGGTACCATTGTGGGTCTGACTATTTTGTATATATTTCATTGCACTAGGAATATGTTGTAATATAACCACATGCTATATACTATCTACTAGGTGGTTACACTATGATTATTTATCTCTATATACCACATTAATGTTTGTAATTGTGACATACTCAGGGGTATTATTTAAAATTGATTCTAGTAATACTGGGTGAGGTGTCACTCTGTCTTTTACTCCCCTTTTCCTGATTTTTAATATATTGTTGTCTTTTAAATTTTATCAATAAAAGTTACATTTTTTACTCTGTTGGATTTATATACCCTCTGTCTTCGTGGATGTCTATGTAATTTGGGAGTACCCATTTAATATATGTGGTCGAACATAAGTATTATTTATAATAGTTTAGTGTAACACCTTGATAACTGGAAGCGAGCAGCTGCATGGAGAATATAACTTCATTTTCTCCCTGTACAAAGTAATCTGCAAGTAATTATTATTTCTATAGGTGAAAGATTCCCTTTACGTGGGCTCTTCCTGCTACGCTACAGCAATGACATACATGTGGAAACAAACAGCAATTTGGGCATAATGCGGGGCTCAGTAGGAACGAGGGAGGGAGGGATTACAGTGAAAGCAGGTTGATATTGTAGGGTTTGTGAGATTTTTTATGTTTTGCTACTTTTGCACACTAAATACAATAAAAAAAATATTTAAATATAGGTATATACACTGTGTGCAGAATTATTAGGCAAATGAGTATTTTGATCACATGATACTTTTTATACATGTTGTCCTACTCCAAGCTGCATAGGCTTGAGAGTCAACTACCAATTAAGTAAATCTGGTGATGTGCATCTCTGTAATGAGGAGGGGTGTTGACTAATGACATCAACACGCTATATAAAGGTGTGCTTAATTATTAGGCAACTTCCTTTCCTTTGGCAAAATGGGTCAGAAGAGAAATTTGACGGGCTCTGAAAAGTCCAAAATTGTGAGAGGTCTTGCAGAGGGATGCAGCAGTCTTGAAATTTCCAAACTTTTGAAGCGTGATCACCGAACAATCAAGCGTTTCATGGCAAATAGCCAACAGGGTCACAAGAAGCGTGTTGGCCAAAAAAGGCGCAAAATAACTGCCCTTGAATTAAGGAAAATCAAGCGTGAAGCTGCCAAGATGCCATTTGCCACCAGTTTTGCCTGTAGCGTCGGCGTCCCTGCCTCCTGCTAGGCAGGGACGCTGTTCCCCTCACCTCTCCGCTCCGTGCCCGGCGTCTTCCTCCCGCCCTGCTGGCAGCGCGCGCTGCTTCCCGGCCACGGTGCTTAGGGCGCGCGCGCACTCCCCCTCTCTTAAAGGGGCCGCGTGCGCCGTCCTAAGGAGTCCCCGGCCAATGGCCGGAGGACTTCACCATATATAAGGCACCTCCTCCAAAATGGAGGTGCCCGAGCAATGTTGTTGCAAAGCCTTCACTCTGCTTCAGCCCTCAGGTCCCGTTACCAGTTACCTGCCAGTCACCTGCCAGATTCCTGCCTGTTACCTGCCAGTCACCTGCCAGATTCCTGCTTGTTACCTGCCAGTCACCTGCCAGATTCCTGCCTGTTACCTGCCAGTCACCTGCTTGATACCTGCCTGATATCCGTTTCCCTGCTTGCAAGCCTGCGGTCCGACGGTCTGCCTTCCGACACCTGTCAGTCTGTCTATGGACCAGCCTGCCCGCTCACCTGGGAGCGCTCATCTGCTACCTGCCTGCTAGCCTACCTGGAGGCTCCGCCGTCACTTGCCGTGACCACCTGCCTGTCCAGAGACTCTTGCCTGCTCACCTGGGAGCGCTCACCTGCTACCTGTCTGCTAGCCTACCTGGAGGCTCTGCCGTCACTTGCCGTGACCACCTGCCTGTCCAGAGACTCTTGCCTGCTCACCTGGGAGCGCTCACCTGCTACCTGTCTGCTAGCCTACCTGGAGGCTCTGCCGTCACTTGCCGTGACCACCTGCCCGTCCAGAGACTCTTGCCCGCTCACCTGGGAGCGCTCACCTGCTACCTGCCTGCTAGCCGACCTGTAGGCTCTGCCGTCACTTGCCGTGACCACCTGCCTGTCCAAAGACTCTCGCCCGCTCACCTGGGAGCGCTCACCAGCCACCTGCCTGCTGTCCTCCTACCCAGAGACTGTCCCTGTCACTTGCCGTGAGTACCCGTCCTTCTACTCAGACACTGTCCCTGTCACTTGCCGTGACTACCTGCCCTTCTACCCAGAGACTGTCCCTGTCACTTGCCGTGACTACATGCCCTTCTACCCAGAGACTGTCCCTGTCACTTGCCGTGACTACCTGCCCGTCTTCCCTGGGAGCCACCCGCTTCCTTACAAGGACCGCCCCCTTGTATAGTTGCTCAGAGGTTCCGCCTCCCAGACCCGTTACAGTTTGCTCGGGCCATGGAACCCGGTGGCACCCAAGCTCCCTCGCTCTCGGATCTATGTCATGAACTGTCCCGTCAGAGGTCCCAACAGGAGTCCATCCTGAGTCACCTGCGGAATGTCAACTCTCGCCTGGACACTCTGACTGCTCCACCAGCTACCACCGCTAGTGTCATGACTCGCAACCCGGCAGCGCCGCTGCCCACCAATACCATGGTATCCTGCCCCGGACCCCGGCTTTCTGCACCTCCTCGCTTTGGAGGTGACTCGGCTCAAGCTCGGGGCTTCATAAACCAGTGCACCCTGCACTTTGAACTTTTGTCCCACCAGTTTATCTCTGACCGGTCCAAAGTAGCCTTTATCATGTCCCACCTCACGGGGGAGGCTCTGGCTTGGCTGAATCCTCTATGGGAGAGAGGAGACCCCCTGGTGTCCGACCTGCCAGCCTTTCTCACGGCTTTCCGGAAAGTCTTCGACGAACCCGGACGGAAGACCTCATCCGCATCGTCTCCGCTACGCCTCCATCAAGGAAATCTCACCGTAGGCCAATATGCCATACGGTTCCGTACCCTTGCTTCGGAGCTGGCCTGGGATAACGACGCCCTGGTGTCTGTCTTCTGGGAGGGTCTGTCCGGCCGTATTAAAGATGAACTCGCCGGTCGGGACATTCCTACCACTCTCGACGACTTAATAACACTTGCCACCCGGATTGACATCCGGTTCCAGGAGCGCGCCAAAGAGGTCACCCGTGAGAGGAGGTTTCCACATCTAGCTCCTACCTTCCAGAAACCCGTCACTCCCTCCGTTACTCCCCAGGCACACTCACCTGAGCCTATGCAGGTCGACCAGACCAAGATGGTCAAAACCCGTCAAGACTTACGCCGTGCCGAGGGGAGCTGCTTCTACTGTGGCAGTAAGGAGCACCGGATCCGTTCCTGCCCAGAGAGGTCGGGAAACGCCTGTGTCTAGGATCGCTCAGAGAGGTCGCCCTAGACAAAAGTAAACCCTCTCCATCCCTGATGCTGTCAGTCTCTATCATCTGCGGAGAGAACCGCTATTTTGAACTGGCTCAACTTGACTCAGGAGCTGCTGGAAATCTCATCTCTCAATCCCTGGTAGAGAAATACCGTATTCCCACCAAACCTCTGGCCGTACCTTTATCTGTCGCCGCCGTGGATGGGGGCCTCTTACCACATCCCATCCAACTCATCACCGAATCTCTAACTCTACAGGTGGGAATGCTGCATTCTGAGAGCATCTCCTTTCATGTTCTGCCTGGACTCTCTCACGCACTCTTGCTAGGCCTACCTTGGCTCCAGAAACATGCACCCGTGCTTGACTGGCAGACCGGAGAAGTCCTTCGCTGGGGACAGGACTGCCATAAGACTTGTCTAGTTCCCGTTCATCCTGCTCGTCCTTCTCCTACCCCAGTCAATCTACCCGGTCTACCGGATCCCTATTGGTCTTATGCGGATGTCTTCAATAAAAAAGAAGCAGAGACATTACCCCCTCATAGACCATACGACTGCCCAATCGACCTGATACCCGGCTCTACTCCTCCCCGTGGGAGTATCTACCCTTTGTCCGCTGCAGAGACCCGGTCCATGTCAGAATATATTGAGGAGAATCTGGCCCGGGGATTTATCCGGAAGTCTACCTCCCCGGCGGGAGCAGGCTTCTTCTTCGTCAAAAAGAAGGATGGCTCACTCCGTCCATGTATAGATTATAGAGGCCTTAACCAGATTACAGTGAAGAATAAATACCCCCTCCCGCTCATTCCTGAATTATTTGACCGTCCGAGGGGGGCTAGAATCTTCACCAAACTGGATCTCCGTGGGGCGTATAACCTGGTCCGTATCCGTCAGGGGGATGAGTGGAAGACGGCATTCAACACCCGGGACGGCCACTATGAGTACCTTGTAATGCCCTTCGGTCTCTGTAACGCTCCTGCCGTCTTTCAAGAGTTGGTCAATGACATCTTCCGTGACCTTCTCTACTCCTGCGTGGTGGTGTACCTGGACGACATCTTGATCTTCTCTCCGGACCTTCCTACTCACCGGAGGGATGTTCGTCAGGTCCTGCTCAGGCTCAGGCAGAATCACCTCTACGCTAAATATGAGAAGTGCATCTTTGAACAGACCTCTCTTCCATTTCTGGGTTACATAATCTCTCAGACCGGCCTACAAATGGATCCTGAGAAACTGTCTGCCATCCAGAAGTGGCCCCGACCAGAGGGGTTGAAGGCTATTCAGCGGTTCCTGGGCTTCGCCAACTATTACCGCCTCTTCATACCGCACTTCTCTTCCCGGACTGCCCCTATCTCTGCGCTCACCCGTAAGGGCACTAATCCCAGAAGATGGCCGCCCGAAGCAGAGGAGGCCTCTCTTTCCTTAAAACAGGCTTTCTCCTCCGCCCCGGTGCTGCATCGTCCGGACGGCAACAAACAATTCTTCCTAGAAGTTGACGCTTCCTCCTCCGGAGCCGGGGCGGTACTTACCCAAAAGTCATCTTCCGGAAGAATGGTAACCTGCGTTTTTTTCTCCAAACTCTTCTCCTCTTCTGAGCGCAATTATTCTATTGGAGACCGAGAATTGTTAGCCATTAAGCTGGCACTGGAGGAGTGGCGTTACCTGCTCGAGGGGGCTCTTCACCCGGTAATAATTTAAACGGACCACAAGAATTTGGCTTACCTTCAGAGTGCCCAGAGACTTAACCCGCGCCAAGCCCGGTGGTCCTTGTTTTTTGCCCGCTTTGATTTTGTTCTTCATTTTCGCCCGGCAGACAAAAACATCAAAGCTGACGCCTTGTCCCGATCCTTCCTGGTATCTGATCTAGAGGAGGAACCTAAGCACATCATTGATCCCGCCAGAGTAATGCAAGTGGCCCCCGTGAATCTAAATCGTCTCCCTCCCAGTAAGACGTTCGTAACTGTACCTGATCGGAGGAGGGTCCTACACTGGGGTCACTCGTCTAAGCTAGCTGGCCACGCCGGTCAGAGAAAGACCCTCCAGCTCATTACCCGGCATTACTGGTGGCTTACCCTGCACAAGGATGTAATAGACTTTGTTTCTGCCTGTGTGTCTTGCGCCCGCAACAAAGATCCGAGACACCTGCCAGCCGGTCGCCTCCTTCCTCTTCCAGTACCTGCCGCCCCGTGGCAGCATATAGCTATGGACTTTATAACGGATCTCCCTGTCTCTGCCGGTTGTACGGTCATTTGGGTGGTCGCTGATCGCTTTTCCAAGATGTGAAAAGAAAAGAAAGGGCGCATGTGTAGACTCACAGGGCTATTTGCTGAATTTAAAAAGTGCCAGTACACTCACCTGTGAAGGTTGTGTACGTCTACACAACCAAGATTAAGCATGTAATTAATGAGGCTCCGGGTCACCTCTATTTGTAGTACCGTCCTGTCGGTGTTTGCCTCGCAACTCCGTGCTCCTCAAGTGGTCACACGATCCTGCTGGACCAGATACCACGTCACCGCAGGTCCTCAGTAGTTTAACCCGGTGGTTGGATACCGCAGGTCCTCAAACATCCAAATAGACCAGGCCGCTCCTGCCGCTTTAGCTCCGCATGGAGATATCTCACAAGTAAACAATGGTGCAGCGGTCTCAGGGAGCGCCAAAGGAATACTGGACAATTTAGTAGATGTCAACCGACTCTTATTCTTCCTCCAATACCACTGCCACAACGCGTTTCAACAGTGGTTACCCCACCTGATGAAGACGGCTTAGACCGTTGAAACGCGTTGTGGCAGTGGTATTGGAGGAAGAATAAGAGTCGGTTGACATCTACTAAATTGTCCAGTATTCCTTTGGCGCTCCCTGAGACCGCTGCACCATTGTTTACTCGCTTTTCCAAGATGGCGCACTTCATTCCCCTGCCGGCCCTCCCGTCTGCACCCGAACTGGCTAAAGACTTTATCCGCCACATCTTCCGTCTCCATGGCCTGCCCCTCCACATCGTGTCAGATCGTGGGGTTCAGTTCACCTCACGCTTCTGGAGAGCCACATGTAAGTTGCTTGACGTCACTCTGGACTTCTCCGCTTACCATCCACAGTCCAATGGTCAAGTGGAGCGGATCAATCAGAACCTGACCAGTTACCTCCGGCACTTCGTTAATGCCCACCATTCGGACTGGGTGGATCTCCTACCATGGGCCGAGTTCTCTTACAATAATCACGAGAGCGAATCTTCCTCCAAATCCCCGTTTATTGTAGTCTTCGGTCAGCATCCTCGGATCCCGTCTCCCGTCTCCACCTCGGTGGACAATCCGGCTGCGGAATCTCTCGTTAGCGAATTCTCCTCCATTTGGGAGAGTACCCGATCCGCACTCCTTCAGTCGTCCGAGCGGATGAAAAAACACGCTGACAAAAAACGCCTGGATCCTCCACAATTCCGTCCTGGAGATAAAGTCTGGCTCTCGTCCAAGTATGTCCGGCTCAAGGTTCCTTCCTACAAGTTAGGGCCTCGGTTCATCGGCCCACTGGAAGTTATCAAACAGATCAATCCGGTGGCCTATAAATTGAAACTCCCGGCCAACCTACGGATCCCTAACTCCTTCCATGTATCTCTCCTCAAACCCGTGGTACTTAACTCTTTTTCCAAGTCTACAAGTACGCCTCCTGCTCCGGTTTCCGCTGAGAACGAGTTTGAGGTAGAGAACATTCTGGCCACCAAAAGGGTAAGAGGAAAAACCTTTTTTCTGGTAGATTGGAAGGGGTTTGGTCCTGAGGAGAGAACGTGGGAGCCTCGGGAGAACATCCATGCCCCTCTCATCCTTGATAAATTTCTCTCTGGCCTAAAAAAGGGGGGGCCTAAAGGGGGGGGTACTGTAGCGTCGGCGTCCCTGCCTCCTGCTAGGCAGGGACGCTGTTCCCCTCACCTCTCCGCTCCGTGCCCGGCGTCTTCCTCCCGCCCTGCTGGCAGCGCGCGCTGCTTCCCGGCCACGGTGCTTAGGGCGCGCACGCGCTGCCCCTCTCTTAAAGGGGCCGCGCGCGCCGTCCTAAGGAGTCCCCGGCCAATGGCCGGAGGACTTCACCATATATAAGGCACCTCCTCCAAAATGGAGGTGGCCGAGCAATGTTGTTGCAAAGCCTTCACTCTGCTTCAGCCCTCAGGTCCCGTTACCAGTTACCTGCCAGTCACCTGCCAGATTCCTGCCAGTCACCTGCCAGATTCCTGCTTGTTACCTGCCAGTCACCTGCCAGATTCCTGCCTGTTACCTGCCAGTCACCTGCCAGATTCCTGCTTGATACCTGCCTGATATCCGTTTCCCTGCTTGCAAGCCTGCGGTCCAACGGTCTGCCTTCCGACACCTGTCAGTCTGTCTATGGACCAGCCTGCCCGCTCACCTGGGAGCGCTCATCTGCTACCTGCCTGCTAGCCTACCTGGAGGCTCCGCCGTCACTTGCCGTGACCACCTGCCTGTCCAGAGACTCTTGCCTGCTCACCTGGGAGCGCTCACCTGCTACCTGTCTGCTAGCCTACCTGGAGGCTCTGCCGTCACTTGCCGTGACCACCTGCCTGTCCAGAGACTCTTGCCTGCTCACCTGCTACCTGTCTGCTAGCCTACCTGGAGGCTCTGCCGTCACTTGCCGTGACCACCTGCCCGTCCAGAGACTCTTGCCCGCTCACCTGGGAGCGCTCACCTGCTACCTGCCTGCTAGCCTACCTGGAGGCTCTGCCGTCACTTGCCGTGACCACCTGCCTGTCCAAAGACTCTCGCCCGCTCACCTGGGAGCGCTCACCAGACACCTGCCTGCTGTCCTTCTACCCAGAGACTGTCCCTGTCACTTGCCGTGACTAACTGCCCGTCTTCCCTGGGAGCCACCCGCTTCCTTACAAGGACCGCCCCCTTGTATAGTTGCTCAGAGGTTCCGCCTCCCAGACCCGTTACATTGCCATATTTCAGAGCTGCAACGTTACTGGAGTATCAAAAAGCACAAGGTGTGCGATACTCAGGGACATGGCCAAGGTAAGGAAGGCTGAAAAACGACCACCTTTGATCAAGAAACATAAGATAAAATGGCAAGAATGGGCCAAGAAATATCTTAAGACTGATTTTTCGGTTCTATGGACTGATGAAATGAGAGTGACTCTTGATGGGCCAGATGGATTGGCCAGAGGCTGGATCTGTAAAGGGCAGAGAGCTCCACTCCGACTCAGACGCCAGCAAGGTGGAGGTGGGGTACTGGTATGGGCTGGTATCATCAAAGATGAACTTGTGGGACCTTTTCGGGTTGAGGATGGCGTGAAGCTCAACTCCCAGACCTACTGCCAGTTTCTGGAAGACAACTTCTTCAAGCAGTGGTACAGGAAGAAGTCGGTATCATTCAAGAAAAACATGATTTTCATGCAGGACAATGCTCCATCACATGCATCCAACTACTCCACAGCGTGGCTGGCCAGTAAAGGTCTAAAAGAAGAAAAAATAATGACATGGCCCCCTTGTTCACCTGATCTGAACCCCATAGAGAACCTGTGGTCCATCATAAAATGTGAGATTTACAGGGAGGGAAAACACCTCTCGGAACAGTGTCTGGGAGGCTGTGGTGGCTGCTGCACGCAATGTTGATCGAAAAAAGATCAAGCTACTGACAGAATCTATGGATGGAAGGCTGTTGAGTGTCATCATAAAGAAAGGTGGCTATATTGATCACTAATTTTTTTGTTTTTTGTTTTTGCATGTCAGAAATGTATATTTCTAAATTTTGTGCACTGATATTGCTTTACGTGGTGAAAATAAACAAGTGAGATGGGATTATATTTGGTTTTTATTAAGTTGCCTAATAATTCTGCACAGTAATAGTTACCTGCACAAACAAATATCCTCCTAAGATAGCCAAATCTAAAAAAAACCCACTCCAACTTCCAAAAATATTAAGTTTGGATATTTATGAGTCTTTTGCACACCGTGTATATAAATATATTTTTTAAATATATGTATATATATATATATATATATATATATATATATATATATATACATATAAATACAGTACAGACCAAAAGTTTGGACACACCTTCTCATTTAAAGATTTTTCTGTATTTTCATGGCTATGAAAATTGTACATTCACACTGAAGGCATCAAAACTATGAATTAACACATGTGGAATTATATACTTAACAAAAAAGTGTGAAACCACTGAAAATATGTCTTATATTCTAGGTTCTTCAAAGTAGCCACCTTTTGCTTTGATGACTGCTTTGCACACTGTTGGCCTTCTCTTGATGAGCTTCAAGAGGTAGTCACCGGAAATGGTTTTCATTTCACAGGTGTGGCCTGTCAGGTTTAATAAGTGGGATATCTTGCCTTATAAATGGGGTTGGGACAATCAGTTGTGTAGTGCAGAAGTCAGGTGGATACACAGCTGATAGTCCTACTGAATAGACTGTTAGAATTTGTATTATGGCAAGAAAAAGCAGCTAAGTAAAGAAAAACGAGTGGCCATCATTACTTCAAGAAATGAAGGTCAGTCAGTGCGAAAAATTGGGAAAACTTTGAAAGTGTCCCCAAGTGCAGTTGCAAAAACCATCAAGCGCTACAAAGAAACTGGCTCACATGAGGACCGCCCCAGGAAAGGAAGACCAAGAGTCACCTCTGCTTCGGAGGATAAGTTTATCTGAGTCACCAGCCTCAGAAATTGCAGGTTAACAGCAGCTCAGATTAGAGACCAGGTCAATGAGACACAGAGTTCTAGCAGCAGACACATCTCTTCAACAACTGTTAAGAGGAGGCTTTGTGCAGCAGGCCTTCATGGTAAAATAGCTGCTAGGAAACCACTGCTAAGGATAGGCAACAAGCAGAAGAGACTTGTTTGGGCTAAAGAACACAAGGAATGGACATTAGACCAGTGGAAAACTGTGCTTTGGTCTGATGAGTCCAAATTTGAGAACTTTGGTTCCAATCACCGTGTCTTTGTGCGACGCAGAAAAGGTGAACGGATGGACTCTACATGCCTGGTTCCCACTGTGAAGCATGGAGGAGGAGGTGTGATGGTGTGGGGGTGCTTTGCTGGTGACACTGTTGGGGATTTATTCAAAATTGAAGGCATACTGAACCAACATGGCTACCACAGCATCTTGCAGCGGCATGCTATTCCATCCGGTTTGCCTTTAGTTGGACCATCATTTATTTTTCAACAGGACAATGACCCCAAACACACCTCCAGGCTGTGTAAGGGCTATTTGACCAAGAAGGAGAGTGATGGGGTGCTACGCCAGATGACCTGGCCTCCACAGTCACCAGACCTGAACCCAATCGAGATGGTTCGGGGTGAGCTGGACCGCAGAGTGAAGGCAAAAGGGCCAACAAGTGCCAAGCATCTCTGGGAACTCCTTCAAGGTTGTTGGAAGACCATTTCCGGTGACTACCTCTTGAAGCTCATCAAGAGAATGCCAAGAGTGTGCAAAGCAGTCATCAAAGCAAAAGGTGGCTACTTTGAAGAACCTAGAATATAAGACATATTTTCAGTTGTTTCACACTTTTTTTTTAAGTATATAATTCCACATGTGTTAATTCATAGTTTTGATGTGTTAATTCAAATTTTGGTCTGTACTATATATATATATATATATATATATATATATATATACAGTACAGACCAAAAATTTGGACACACCTTCTCATTTAAAGATTTTTCTGTATTTTCATGACTATGAAAATTGTACATTCAGACTGAAGGCATCAAAACTATGAATTAACACATGTGGAATTATATACTTAACAAAAAAGTGTGAAAACAACTGAAAATATGTATATTCTAGGTTCTTCAAAGTAGCCACATTTTGCTTTGATGAGTGCTTTGCACACTCTTGGCATTCTCTTGATGAGCTTCAAGAGGTAGTCACCAGAAATGGTCTTCCAACAATCTTGAAGGAATTCCCAGAGATGCTTAGCACTGGTTGGCCCTTTTGCCTTCACTCTGCGGTCCAGCTCACCCCAAACCATCTCGATTGGGTTCAGGTCTGGTGACTGTGGAGGCCAGGTCATCTGGCGTAGCACCGCATCACTCTCCTCCTTGGTCAAATAGCCCTTACACAGCCTGGAGGTGTGTTTGGAGTCATTGTCCTGTTGAAAAATAAATGATGGTCCACCTAAACGCCAACTGGATGGAATAGCATGCCGCTGCAAGATGCTGTGGTAGCCATGCTGGTTCAGTGTGCCTTCAATTTTAAATAAATCCCCAACAGTGTCACTAGCAAAGCACCCCCATACCATCACACCTCCTCTTCCATGCTTCATGGTGGGAACCAGGCATGTAGAGTCCATCCGTTCACCTTTTCTGCGTTGCACAAAGACATGGTGGTTGGAACCAAAGATCTCAAATTTGGACTCATCAGACCAAAGCACATATTTCCACTGGTCTAATGTCTATTCCTTGTGTTCTTTAGCCCAAACAAGTCTCTTCTGCTTGTTGCCTGTCCTTAGCAGTGGTTTCCTAGCAGCTATTTTACCATGAAGGCCTGCTGCACAAAGTCTCCTCTTAACAGTTGTTGAAGAGATGTGTCTGCTGCTAGATCTCTGTGTGGCATTGACCTGGTCTCTAATCTGAGCTGCTGTTAACCTGCGATTTCTGAGGCTGGTGACTCGGATAAACTTATCCTCAGAAGCAGAGGTGACTATTGGTCTTCCTTTCCTGGGGCGGTCCTCATGTGAGCCAGTTTCTATGTAGCGCTTGATGGTTTTTGCAACTGCACTTGGGGACATTTTCAAAGTTTCCCAATTTTTCACCCTGACTGACATTCATTTCTTAAAGTAATGATGGCCACTCGTTTTTCTTTACTTAGCTGTTTTTTTCTTGCCATAATACAAATTCTAACAGTCTATTCAGTAGGACTATCAGCTGTGTATCCACCAGACTTCTGCACTACACAACTGATGGTCCCAACCCCATTTATAAGGCAAGAAATCCCACTTATTAAACCTGACAGGGCACAACTGTGAAGTGAAAACCATTTCCGGTGACTACCACTTGAAGCTCATCAAGAGAATGCCAAGAGTGTGCAAAGCAGTCATCAAAGCAAAAGGTGGCTACTTTGAAGAACCTAGAATATAAGGCACATTTTCAGTTGTTTCACACTTTTTTGTTAAGTATATAATTCCACCCCAGGGAGAAACGATTTTTCATCTCGTACAGCTCATCTTCAGACTCCGCTTTGTCAAGCTTCAACTGAAAAACTTCCTCTTTGGTTCTGCGGAGGTCCTCTTTATTTTTCTGGAACATTTCCTTCCAGTTGTTGATTTCCTCACTGCTTTCCTCCAGTTCTCGCTGCAAGCTCCTCACAACCTGGCTTATTCTCTGCCATTCAGACTCCAGGCTCAGCTGGTGTGAGGACACGTTCTCCAGGTTTTTCCTTAGTTGCTGCACGTCACTCTGACACCGCTGCCTGACAGGCTCCAGCTCTTGGTCAGGATTGGCCACCTCCTCTTTCAGGGCTGTCGGTTCCAGATCCTTCTGTCTCAGTAGATCATCCTGCCTGCAACAAATCTGCAGAACTGCATCCAACTCTTCATTGTTGTCTGATACTTTACCGGAGGTTGCTACTGGCAACGTCACCTCCTCTTCTGCTTCTAAAGGAGGATCCACAGTCGGAATAAAGGCACACAACATTGCGTTTTCTTTATTTGCCCTTTCAGCACCAGCTACAGGAACAACTTTTTTGTGACCCTTGCGCCGTCGACGACGAGAGGGGGACTTTTTCACCTCGTCTAGCTCCTCCTGACTGAACTCTCTTTCTACTTTCGTAGTGTCACCGTCAGCTATGGGGTCTGTGTCACTCCCCATGGTGTTGTGGACTAACAAGTCACCTCCCTCTTTGACGTCAACCCCTTCTACTGGAGCTACCCCGTTATCAACGGTCGAATTGTGATTTTTAGGCGATACCAACACATGACCAGTAACCAATTCTTGTTTTGTATGCTCCACCCCTTTTTTTGACTTCGTCCCCTTTTTAACAACCACACCGGAAGGGGGTACTTTACAAAAAAAAATCAGCAATAGTCTTAGGACCCAGTTCACAACATTTCTTACCACCTCCCTGGGTACTCTGGGATAGTACCGACACCACAGGAGAACTCAAGGAATAGTCCTCTGCCGCCTTTCTGTAATGGGCCAACAGCTCCTGCCCTTCCTGCACCACAACCTGTTGTCGTTTCTCAAATACATGCTGTTGTTTCTCAAATGCCTGCTGCTGCAATTTTAACAGGCACTTTAATCGCTCAATAGCTTCAGTCTTATTTGCTGCTCCATTCACAGCCATCTTTATCTGCTCCTGCATTTCTTCAGGACACTCCATTTTGCTGCAGACCGTTTGCAGCCGGTTACCTAACGCTTTCTCCATTCCGTTTGGAGATACTGCTCCATTCATGGCCATCGCGGTACACTGTTCACACTAGACACTTCACACCGCTCTCCCTGGAAAATTTTTCGTGGCCCCACCGAGCCACAGCAAACCAGGTTTGAGTGCGACGACAATTTTCGTAACCCCGCCGAGTTACAGCAAAATGCTTTAATCTTCGTGACCCCGCCGAGCCACAGCAAACCAGGTTTGAGTGCGACGACAATTTTCGTAACCCCGCCGAGTTACAGCAAAATGCTTTAATCTTCGTGACCCCGCCGAGCCACAGCAAGATGCTTGCATCCACAATCGTCGTCCTGTGCCCTTACCCCTAGCAACCAGGCTGCAGTTGCCCCTAGCAACCAGACTGCAGTTGCCCGCATCCTCCAACCACATGTAAGGTAGCGCTATTCATCACGCTGGGGGCACCCGCTTCACCAGGTCAATTAAAGCACACATGCAACGTTTTCCTGTAATATGTTGTCCGGCAGTTTATTACACCTCATAAACCGCCCATAACATAGTCCATCTCAGTGGCTCGCCGACATGTTACACATATAACATCCAAGAGCCTTTCCAGTGACAGACATGCCCACTTGGCTCCAGATACAGCCTTCAGCAAGGTAACAATATCAATGTCCACATCAAGCAGTGTTTTTACCTTTGCCGGGTCGTAGCTGCTTCAGTCAGCTCAGTTCTGTCACAGCTGTGGCTTTAAGGCTTCCCAGATGGGGCCTCCAGGCCACGTACCTTCAAAGGCTACTGGTATCTCAAACACAGGGGAGATCCAGCCTCTGCCTTCTAGGCTAGTGGAGTCCCACACAGGGACCAGGCTTCTCTTTCTAGGCCTCACCAGGCCACTCTTTCTCTTCCAGCCTCTCCAGGCTAACGGTGTCCCACACACAAGGATCAGGCCTCACGCCTCTCACCCTGTTTCAAAACCACCAGGATTTATATATCCTTCAGTGCACACAGGACCTGTGATGATGTCACAGTCATGTGATCAGTCCTTCTGTGCGCACAGGACCTGTGATGATGTCACAGTCATGTGATCAGTCACCTGAGGGAGAGGTACATGGTCAGCCAGAAAACACCCCCTGGACAATTACAGTAATGCCGCAAGCCGCTGCATTACAACACACACAGTGGGTATGGAAAGCATTCAGACACCTTTCAATTTTTCACTCTTTGTTTCATTGCAGCCATTTGGTAAATTCTAAAAAGTTCATTTTTTTTCTCATTAAAGTACACTCTGCACCCTATCTTGACTGAAAAAAACAGAAATGTAGAAATTTTAGCAAATTTATTAAAAAAGAAAAACTGAAATATCACATGGTCATAAGTATTCAGACCCTTTGCTCAGACACTCATATTTAAGTCACATGCTGTCCATTTCCTTGTGATGCTCCTTGAGATGGTTCTACTCCTTCATTGGAGCTGTGTTTAATTAAACTGATAGGACTTGATTTGGAAACGCACACACCTGTCTATATAAGACCTCACAGCTCACAGTGCATGTCAGACCAAATGAGAATCATGAACTCAAAGGAACTGCCCAAGGAGCTCAGAGACAGAATTGTGGCAAGGCACAGATCTGGCCAAGGTTACGAAAGAATTTCTGCATTACTCAAGGTTCCTAAGAGCACAGTGGCCTCCATAATCCTTAAATGTAAAAAAATCATACCAAGAAGAATAATTTCAGAACTTTTTCCACGTTTAATGTCACCCATAATTTGTACAAATCCATACAGAAACAAACTAACATTTTTTTTTGCTGGAGAAAATAAAAATAAGAAAATAAAAATAATGTGGTTGCATCAGTGTGAACACCTTTTTAGAATTAGGGATGTGGTTACGTTCAGAGTTAGCCAATAACATTTAGGCTATGCGCCCACGATGCAGAAATGCTCCGGATTTTTCCTGAGCGTTTCTGCATCTCCCTGGCAGAAAAAACGCATTCGGATTTTACATGCGTTTTTCCTGCCAGGGACATGCGGATGTGAAGCGTTTTTCACATGCGATTTCGCATGCGGATTGACAAGCGCTTTCCAAGCGATTTTAGCATCACTTGGAAAGTGCTTGACAACTTGGTCACACTACATAAATCAATGCAAACGGCATGGATTTATATACTGTGACCGAAAGAATGTCAGAAAATAAAAAATTAATATATACTTACCTTCTGATGGCCCCCGGTGTCCTTGTCCTGGCTTGCTGGCAGCTCGAGGTAGACCCGTCCCATGACTAAATGACGTCACCGCAGGTCCTTTTAGTCTACCGCGAGCTGCCGGCAAGCCAGGACAAGGACACTGGGGGCCATCAGAAGGTAAGTATAATGTATATTTTTTATTTTATTCTTTTTTTTACAGGTACTATGGTACCATCCACACATTGAATCGCATGTTATCCGCATGTACAGATGCAGTGATGCGGATTCCATGCGGTCCAATGCAAGTCAATGGCGGCAAAAACGCAGTGATTCCGCAAAATAATTGGTAGCGCTGCGTTTTTTTCCGCAATGATAATCTGCAGCGGAAATTTCCGCAACATGTGCACAGCACATGCGGATTATCATTGGGGAACATGGCAGGCCTTCTACCAAGCATTTCTGCAGCGGAATTGCCGCTGCGGAAACGCTTAAAAAACGCATAGTGGGCACACAGCCTTAGACTTATGTTAAATATTAGTCAGTACACAGCTGCCGTCATTTAAAGTGATACTTATTAACCCAATATAAAGTTTGCTGTTTTTGTTGGATTTTCCTGACATTTCCTTAGTTGTATTTTATAGCACAAGCCATGGTCCGTAAACATCTTACAACACAGCAAAGGGATATCATTGATGAAAGTTATCAGTCAAGAGAAAGGTACAATACATTTCCAAGGCATTAGGTATACCATGGAACACTGAGAGGATGGTCATAAAGTAATGGTTTACATATGGCACAACAGTTTCATTATCAGGAACTGGACATCTCTAAAAAATTGATGAACAGACAAGAAAAAAGGGCCCTGAACTTCTCCTTAGTATTCCTCCAGCACATACTTTAATGTTACCAACAGCAACAACTGCTCTGACAGGAATAACCATTGCTCTCCTATGGCCCAAACTCCTCCCCCTTTTTCAACTGGACCAATCATCAACTGTCTCCGTTGGTTGCTGGGCAAACTACTCCGTTACTACCCCGGCTCCTTCTACACTGGAGCTATTACTAAATATATGAACTATTTCTATCCTAAACTGTTGTGCCCACCACTGCACTGTATCCAATGCCTAATCTAATATACCATCCACTCCTAACATATACTGTCCCTGTAACTAACATTAGACAATAGACATTTACATATTCATATATAAACACAGAGTAGAACAATACATTCACAAAAGGGAAAGAGGCGCATGACTATCCAGGTCAGCCTCTTACTGCTGCAAGCTTTAAGGACAGAGAACCTGATTCCAGCAATGTATCACTTACTGGACTGATTGATGCAGTGTTGATAAAATCTCTGTTTTCTCTGCTGTAAATGTAGCAGTGGTCAGAATGCTGTGTATAACCCTGTCCACACCACTGACTGCCAGCTTCCTGTGCACACTGTGCATTGTCTGCAAACTGCCAATCACATTAGATGGACTGCCTGGCACATGGCAACTAGTCCTGCACTGATAACCTGGTGCTGACAAAACACAGATTGTATTGAAACTACAGTGAGCTGCTGAGTAAGTGACACATCCCTGGAATCAGGCTCTCTGCCCCTATATAATGCTGTTAGTAGAATAAATAGAAAAAAACTGCTGACAGACTCCCAGTAAGGTCTAAAAGTAATTTAGACTGTGTGTTCCAATGGGTAGAGTGATGATAATGTCTGTAAAATGTTATGAAATATTATGCCGCATATATAACTAAGCAAAATACATACATATGAAGGGGTTTTGTTAACGCTTATGTATTCGCATGACCTAACAAGTTTCTCCACTGTGACAAGGCGGTCCTGGACAGTGTCGAAGCAGATAGAAACATGCCCAGTTTACTGAAGGAATGGCAATACCCCAGTTGTCATTTTATTTATACATCTGCAGGGAGAATAGCAGAATGACATTTCTTAAGGAATGTGACTATTTACTAGTCAGGAGAGCCAAAAGTTCTTCTTTGAAACGTCTCACTTTGCCTATTGTACTTGTCAAGGAATTTACTCTACTCTTTTTTACAGCATCAAGAGGTAAGAATTCATCTGGAAGGCTGATAAACCTGTTCACTTACTAAATTCTTTACAACACCCTGTTGAATATTCTTGTTCTAGTTAGATTTACTGTCCTTCCCAGTTTTAGCAAGGTGAAAGTAAAACAAGATGGGGCAGATTTACTGTTCAAAATGCCCTAGATTTCTGGATCAAATTTAGCCACAATTGTGAAGCACATGCCATGCCACATTTATTCGGCGTTTTAGACACTTTTTGCTCCTCTTTAGAGCAAGATTTAGAGGTTAGGGGATGTGTCTGAGCATAAAGGGGAGCAGCTTAGAATGTGAAAGCATGTGCGAAAATGTATTGCTAACCAATGAGGTGTGTGGCTTTGGAAAAAGTGCACTATTATAAGCCATAATTTTTGCAAAACAAAGTGGGCTAAAAATAAGCTAGCCAAGAGGCAGTGTAAAGTTAGGCAAAGTCTGATAAACATGATGGTGGTACATCCAATGTTGGGTCACCATCTTTGTTGCAGGCTCAGGAGCTGTGCTTCTCAGGAGCTTCTAATAAAGCGCATGGTTCAGGGGCGAGCTGTTTCTTGTAACCAACGGCCTACTGCAATGTGGGTGCCAACAACCTCCTGCACAGGGTGCCAATGGCTAGCACTCGTGCGGCTATGTGGACAGAAAAACAAACAAAATAAAAACAAAACGTGGCTCTTGGAAGAAGAGAAGGAGAAAACAAAAATGGGAAATCACCTTGTATGGAAAGGGTTTAAAGTATCTGCATAACCTTAGTGTACTATATCATGCTGTCTAATATTTCTATTAAAATATGAAAAATCTTTTTTTTTGTCTGCTAGTCTGTGGAGAAATGCAAATCTCATGCCAGCACAGGCTCCATGCTACTGATAGTGTTTCATATCTTCTTGTCATTGTGAATTAATTTATTGGTCGTGCCCTCACTGATCCCAGTCATTAAACCCTTCGCTGCCACTATCAAACTAATTGTAGCACGATGCATAGCGTATATAAGTATGTGGTGTATTTTAAGGTAAGAAATACATTGTTGAACTGTTTTGTCCGGTTTCTTAAAGGGAATCTGGCAGCAGGTTTTTGCTACCTCATCTGAGACCAGCCTTGGTGCAGCCGTTCTGACATAATCAGAGGTTTTAGATTTAGCAATACAGCAGAGCTGAGGAAGCTAAATGCCACCCAGACCAGGCTCTCTGTGTACAAAGTTCATAGACAGCGAGGTGCTCATTACAGCAGGGGGCTTGCCAAACCAGGAGGCATGAGCCCCTGTGCCCAGCAATGATAAGTTGCCAGTGCTAAAACAATCATTGGAAGCAAACAAAACCATGGAGTTTGATAAGAGAGGCATTGCTAAAATCTATGTTTTAACTCCTGCCTCATGTTGTCTTCAGATTACATAGCAAAAACCTGCTGAAAGATTCCCTTTAAAATAATAAAAATGGCTACAGATGTTAAACATTAAAAAAAGCAATACTATTTCAATCCACCACTGAGTGCTGGTCTTTAATATCATATTAGTTGAAACCCCTTTTAAGTTAAAGTCCCTTTAAAGGGACTCGGACAACCCCTTCTCATTCCATATAACGCACATACATTCGGAGGACGGGAGCGCTGCTGGTCTCTCAGTCCATTGGATGCATGTGATACATCCAAAGGCAGGGAGAATGAAGCCAGCACTGATTGCCCGAAGGAATTGCATGACATAACAATGTTATGCGATCTTGGGGAGAGCCAGTGCCGACACCGCTGGAAAGGTGCCAGCACTGAAGGGGAGTATAAATGTTATTATTTTATAAAGGGAAACAGAGATTGAGAGGAGGTTGTCCGAGTAGTGGACATCCTCTTTAAGTCACAAAAAGATTAAAAAAATTAACATTTAAAAATAAAAATATATTTTTTTAAATATACATTTTGTGTAGCATTGAAGCTCAAAAATAGCCTGCTCTTATAGTGATTAAAGGGAACCCATCAGTTGATTCATGCTGCCCAAACCACAGTCAGCATGCATCCGAGCCTGGCTGCATGATTGCAGCCATGTATGTTTTTGAGACCCCTGATTTATACAGACCGGCCAGTGGCACTAAACCACCACCGACCGGTAAATATTTATCCAACAGCAGTCGTTTAATAATAGTCATTTACACATGCACATGGCACTTAACGATGTGCAGAGTAATTAGCTTGGCTACCATTATTATTTTCATTTCTTACACTCTTTTGTTATTCTTTTTCATGCTTTCTTTCGTTATGCAATACATATATGGTAAATTTTCTATAAGAAATAAAAGTAATTTGTCATGTGCAAATTGAAGACCGAAATATTACTGTAGAAATTGCACTGTGCCATTTTCTTTATGCTTTCATAACATCAGAAAATATAAGTCTTGAAGAAAATAAAAACAAAAGAAATAGAGAGAGTTGCCAAAAATGGGCCATCTATAAGTGGCGAACATTTAGCAACAGTTGTTGGCAGCAAAGAGGGTCAAGATAGAGGGATACTTTTGGCTTCATGACATCCTCTCACGATGCCAGAGAAAATCAGAAGTGGCGTCTTATATTATCAGAGCAGCAGGGTAAGCAAAACAATAGAATCTCACAAGAGGTGAAAAATATTTCTTTGAATCATTAAAGTCAACATCACTGCTAATGATTCTCTCAGCTTGTTAACATTGCCCCCTGCATGCTTACATTATGATGTGACTGGGAAGGCTCGAGCTCCTCGGGTTCTCCACGGGGTTATAATTGTGTATATTCTCATGACAACAATTGGTTTATTAGCTTTAGAGTTCATTTGGACTTTAATATCATAACTTTACATAAATCAAAAATGATATGTCACCTTAATAAAGTCTGGGCTGATAAGTGATTAGCCGTGTGGTGTCCATTCATTTAAATAATCACTAAATGACATCCTGAACCCAATTTGTTATGGAAAATGAATGAAACTAATTGCTAAATAATAAAGAATTAAAATTTTTTTCTAGTAAGGGCAGCTCTTTTTTCATTTGCACAACCTGTCATTAGCAGACAAGTGGGTCAGGGACCTGAACTAGTTATTTACAGAAAAACAACGATAGAAGGGGACAATGTTTTTAGATTAAATACATAGATATTTTTTCTAATTCTAAGCCAAATTTGTCCTCAAAGAGTAATTAAGCTTTCAGCATTTTTTGCAGCCTAGAATCATATCGCACTCACTCATACAAGTCTATGGGTGCGTGCGAAAAATCGGGCTGCACCCGGATGTCATCCAAGTGCAGTGTGATTCTCGTGGATTCCGGCAATGGAGAAATTACTTTCTTCGTCTCCTCCGCACCTGTACTGCGATTCTTTCATGTGAGAGGGTCGGAGCACAGTAGCACTGACATTTGACTCACTCTTGCAGCAGAGCAGGAGCAGAGTGTCATTAACATATTGCATCGGATGCCCTAGCATCGGATGCTATATGCAAATGTGACTCCAACCTTAAAGGGGTATTCCCATCTACAAGATCCTACCCAAGGTGTAATAATAATAATATTAGCAAATACCTCCAATCAGAAATGTGTTATAGTTTTTCTGATTTGCTATGTCTCTTTCCTCATGTGCAGGCATTGCAGGATGTTAGTTATCCATGGTTACGACCACTGATTTAGTGACAGTTAGTTAGCTTGTTGACTGATATAGTGACAGTTAGTTAGCTTGTTGCTTGTGGTCATAACCATGGATACCTAAGGTCCTGCAATGCCTGCACATGAGGAAAGAGACATAGAAAATCAGAAAAACTATACTACATTTCTAATTGGAGGTATTTGCTAATATTACTATTATTACACCTAGTACATATTGGGATAGAATCTTGGAGATGGGAATACCCCTTTAAATCTGTACTCTGCTGTGTGTGTGCGCTCAAGCAGGATGACTGCAATGTAACCTATACTTTATATTGAATCCATACTCTGTGGACACACTCAGGCAGGAGCTGTGCCGATAACTTATGCTTTCTGTTGAATCCATACTCTGCTCTGTGTGCACTCAAGCAGTTGGCTTTTTTTATTTACAGAGTTTGTTATATGGTAAAAATGACATAGAAATACGATTCTCCAGGTCAGCACAATTATGGTGATACCATAAATACATAGTTTTTTTTTATTTATGTAGTGAAAAAAAGTTGTAAAAGAAAAAATATTTTTCCAAGAGCCATAACATCTTCAATTTTTGTGTGATAGAGCTGTGTGAGGATTAATTAATTTAAAATTTTGATAGGTTGGACTTCTATAAGTGTAGCAATACCACATATGTGTACACACGTGGTCAAAATTGTTGGTACCCCTCGTTTAATGAAAGAAAAACCCACAATGGTCACAGAAATAACTTGAATCTGACGAAAGTAATAATAAATTAAAAATCTATGAAAATCAACAAATGAAAAGTCAGACATTGCTTTTCATCCCTGCTTCCGCAGAATTTAAAAAAAAATTAAACTCATGAAATAGGCCTGGACAGAAATGATGGTACTCTGCTCCAGTTGTCTCGTGTTTGAAGGTTGCCTTTTCCAGACGGCACGTTTCAGCTCTTTCCAAAGATGCTCAATAGGATTTAGGTCAGGGCTCATAGAAGGCCACTTCAGAATAGTTCAATGTTTTCCTCTTAGCCATTCTTGGGTGTTTTTAGCTGTGTGTTTTGGGTCATTATCCTGTTGCAAGACCCATGACCTGCGGCTGAGACCAAGCTTCCTGACACTGAGCAGCACATTTCTCTCTAGAATCCCTTGACAGTCTTGAGATTTCATTGTACCCTGCACAGATTCAAGACACCCTGTGCCAGATGCCGCAAAGCAGCCCCAGAACATAACAGAGCCTCCTCCATGTTTCACAGTAGGGACAGTGTTCTTTTCTTGATATGCTTCATTTTTCCATCTGTGAACATAGAGCTGATGTGCCTTGCCAAAAACTTCCATTTTTGTCTCATCTGTCCATAGGACATTCTCCCAGAAGCTTTGTGGCTTGTCAACATGTAGTTTGGCAAATTCCAGTCTGGCGTTTTTATGATTTATTTTCAACAATGGTGTTCTCCTTGGTCACCTCCCATGAAGTCCACTTTGGATCAAACACCAACGGATAGTGCGATCTGACACTGATGTTCCTTGAGCTTGAAGTTCACCTTTAATCTCTTTAGAAGTTATCCTGGGCTCTTTTGTTACCATTCGTATTATCCGTCTCTTTGATTTGTCATTAATTTTCCTCCTGCGGCCACGTCCAGGGAGGTTGGCTACAGTCCCATTGATCTTAAATTTCTGAATAATATGTGCAACTGTAGTCACAGGACCATCAAGCTGCTTGGAGATGGTCTTATAACCTTTACCTTTAACATGCTTATCTATAATTTTCATTCTAATCTCCTGATACAACTCTTTCCTTTGCTTCCTCTGGTCCATGTTGAGTGTGACACATACCATGTCACCAAACAGCACAGTCAGTATCTGTAGCCCTATATACAGGCCCACTGACTGATTACAAGATTGTAGACACCTGTGATGCTAATTAGTGGACACAACTTGATTTAACATATCCCTTTTGTCACATTATTTTCAGTGGTACCATTATTTCTGTCCAGGCCTATTTCATGAGTTTAATTTTTTTTTAAATTCTGTGGAAGCAGGGCTGAAAAGCAATGTCTGACTTTCATTTGTTAATTTTCATAGATTTTTAATTTATTATTACTTTTGTCAGATTCAAGTTATTTCTGTGACCATTGTAGGTTTCTCTTTCATTAAACGAGGGGTACCAACAATTTTGAACACGTGTGTATTTTAAAAAAAATGTTTCTTAATTTGTAACGGGGAAGAAGGAGTGGATTATTATTATTTATTAATATAGCGCCATTGATTCCATGGTGCTGTACATAAGATGGGGTTACATACCAAATACAGATATCACTTACAGTAAACAAACTAACAATGATAGACTGTTACAGAGGGAAGAGGACCCTGCCCTTGCGGCCTTACATTCTACAGGAATGGGGAAGGAGACAGTAGGTTGGGGGGTTGCAGTAGCTCCAGTGATGTTGAGGTGGCAGCAAGCAAGGTCATGGCAGGCTGTAAACTTGCTTGAAGAGATGGGTTTTCAGGCTCCATCTGAAGGATCCAAATGTGGCGGATAATCAGACTTGTTGAGGCACAGAATTCCATAGGATGGGGGATATTTGGGAGAAATCTTGGAGGCGATTGAGCGATGACCGGAGATTACGTAAGAGAATGTATCGGGAGATTAGTTCAGAGATGTACGGAGGAGAAAGGTTATGGATGGCTTTGTAGGTCAGTGTTAGTAGTTTGAACTGGATACGCTGGGCAAATGGGAGCCAGTGAATGGATTTGCAAAGGGGGGTAGCAGAGGAGTAGCAAGGCGAGAGATGGACCCGTCGCACAGCAGAGTTAAGGATGGACTGAAGCCGTGCGAGATTGTTAACAGGTAGGCCACAGAGGAGGATGTTGCAGTAGTCGAGGTGGGAGATGATGAGGGTATGCACAAGCAGTTTAGTAGATTGAGGGTTGAGGAAAGGATGTATTCTGGAAATATTTTTAAGCTGGAGGTGACAGGAGGTGGAGAGAGATTGGATGTGGGGTTTGAAGGACAGGGCAGAGTCAAGGGTTACTCCGAGGCAGCGGATTGCCCGTACAGGGGAAAGTGTGATGTAATTTATTGTGATAAAAAGATCAGGTGGGGAAGATATGCGAGATGGGGGAAAGATGATAAGTAAAATTTTGTCCACATTGAGCTTGAGGAAGCGGGAGGGCAAAAAGGAGGATATGGCTGCAAGACATGCTGGGATTCTGGACAGCAGAGAGGTGACGTCCGGGTGTCATCGGCATACAGATGGTACTAAAAGCCATGGGATTTTATGAGCTGTCCCAGGCCAAGGGTATAGATTGAGAAGAGTAGGGGTCCTAGGACAGAGCCTTGAGGGACTCCAACAGATAGGGGGCAGGGTGAGGAGGTAGTGTGGGAGTGGGAGACGCTAAATGTGCGGTTAGAAAGGTATGAGGAGATCCAAGATTGGGCAAGGTCTTTGATGCCGGAGAAAGAGAGGATCTGTAGTAGGAAGCAGTGGTCAACTGTATTGAAAGCAGAGGACAGGTCAAGAAGAAGAAATACAGAGAATTGTCTGTTAGCTTTGACTGTAAGTAAGTCATTGGTGATTTTGGTAAGGGCAGTTTCGGTGAAATGGTGGGGGCGGAACCCAGATTGTCGGTTGTCGAAGAGAGAGTTAGGTGAGAAGTGGGAGGAAAGTTCAGCGTGAACATGTTGCTCAAGTAGTTTGGAGGCAAATGGGAGCAGTGATTTGGGGCGGTAGCTGGACAAGGCAGTTGGGTCGAGGGATGGCTTTTTGAGGATGGGCGTGATTGTGGCATGTTTGAAGGCAGCGGGTAAGGTACCAGAAGTTAATGATAGGTTGAAGAGATGGGTTAGGGATGGGATGAGTGTGGGGGTGAGGTTGGGGAGGAGGTGGGATGAGATGAGGTCGAGTGCACAAGTGGTGAGGTGTGATTTGGAGAGTAGACGAGTAAGGTCTCTTTCCATGATATTGGGAAGGGAGGTTATGGGGGAAGGGCAATGGTGTGGAAAACAAAGGGGTTGTGGTGGTCGGACAGTAAAGATTTGACATTTATATATTATTTCAAACTTTTTTTTACTTTATTGTATTTTGTAGTCCCCTCAGGGGACTTGAAACTTAGATTGTTTGTTCACATGTCATGACAGGCACAGGGATCTTCTGCAGACCCCTGGCTGTCACGGGAACTCATTGGCACCCCGCAATCGCCAATGGGCAGTTAGAATAGAGCGTCCCCGGAACGCATGCTGTAAATGTAGCTGTCCCAGATTGACAGTGATATTTAACCAGTTAACAGCCATGGGCAGAGCTTTGTTCCATGTGTAACAGTTAGTGACAGATTATAGCAGAATAACTCAGCCATCATCTGTTGGCAAAGATGCAGGCTCAATTTCTGAGCCTGCATCAAAGTCAGAGAGCCGGCATATGACATACCAATACATTATATGTCGATAAGGGGTTGATCTAAATTGTGTACATAAACTTTGCTCCATGTAATAGTATATTGGATAGCAGTGTTTTCATGCACTCTTTAGCACCAGTTAGAATAAATCCTCACTGCCTTCAATGTTTATGCTTGGTGGAGTAGTGATCTCAGTGTTTCCCTGCCAAAAATACTGTATGCAAATAAAACAACAACTCCTATTTAGCATACTATGGCCACATATATTTACATACATATAAATTAAGCCTTAACCCCATAACACCCAATGACGGGGATAACCCGTCATGGCAGTATGCTAGTTCGCGCACCATGACGGGTTATCCCTGTCATGACTTTGAACTGTCACTGCGTGTAAACACACAGACAGTCGCAGGCAGCTGATACCACCATAAATATTCAAAATGGTTCAATCCAGACATCAGTGTATCGGAAAACAATTGACCGTCCCACATACCTAAGATGGGACAGTTTCCACCCGAAACACATCAAAAAGTCCATCGTTTACAGCCAGGCCCTTACATACAACCGCATCTGTTCCAGTCCAATGGACAGGGATGAAAACTTAACCCATATTAAAAAGACATTTTTAAACAAAGGCTACCACCCACCTCCATTGATGACCAGATCATTAGAGCCACAAAGATCCATAGAAGTCAACTACTTCAGTATGGAGAAAAAGAGGAAAACAATCGTGTACCTTTGGTGATGACCTACAACTCAAAACTTGAGGCACTGAGAAAAACTGCTAAAAAAAACTTCACCACATCCTACACAAGGATGACCGGTTAAAAACAATATTTAAAGACCCTTCCTTGCTGTGCTACAGTCAACCTCCAAATTTAAGAAACATCATGATCCGAAGTTCAATGCCCTCAGATACACCAAGAGGAACTTTTCCTTGCAATGTGAAGAGCTGCAAAACCTGCACCCATGTAGAGACCAAAGACAGGATACAGATTCCCAACACACAGAAGGATTAGAAGATTCCCGGGACATTCACATGTTCTTCTTCCAATGTGGTGTACTTCATTCTGTGCACTATATGCGCCATAGGGGGTCTCTATGTGGGAGAAAAAGGATAGAAATTGAGAGCAAGGATGCGGTCTCATCGCCATACGATTACAGATAAAAAAAAACATGTACCAGTGGCCAAACATTTATGTGGTCCAGGACACAACATCAACAACATGAAAGTTGTCATATTAAAAGGCAGCTTTAAATCACAAAAACACAGAGGAGTTTGGGGATGAAAATTGATTGTTTTTGACACCCTCCACACAGGAATAAATCTGTCAGGAGGATTTATGTCTCACTACAAAATATATGAGGAATCTGCTCCAGAGACAGTGAGGGCACCAGGCCTCTGATCTTACATGAATATTGGAACCATAAAACTTTCACACCACTAATCTAATCCAATTAAGGATTCCCTCTCTGAGCTCAGTTTCTTTGTTTATTTAAATGTCAATTTTTTATGCCATGCATCTACTTTCTCCCTTTTTTTTCCTTTCTTTCTGTGGATATATTTGTGTTTCTTCATATACAGTACAGATCAAAAGTTGGACACACCTTCTCATTTAAAGATTTTTCTGTATTTTCATGACTTTGAAAATTGTACATTCACACTGAAGGCATCAAAACTATGAATTAACACATGTGGAATTATATACTTAACAAAAAAGTGTGAAACAACTGAAAATATGTCTTATATTTTAGGTTCTTCAGTTGTTGAAGAGATGTGTCTGCTGCTAGAACTCTGTGTGGCATTGACCTGGTGTAGTGCCGGCGTCCCTGCCCTCTGCTAGGCAGGGACGCTGTTCCCCTCACCGCTCTGCTCCGTGCCCGGCGTCCCTCTCCCGCTCTGCTGGCAGCGCGCGCTCCTTCCCGGCCACTGTGCTTAGGGCGCGCCGCGCGCCCTCCCTCCCTCTTGAAGGGGCCGCGCGCGCCGTCCTAAGGAGTCCCCGGCCAATGGCCGGAGGACTTTACCATATATAAGGCACCTCCTCCAAAATGGAGGTGCCCGAGCAATGTTGTTGCACCGTTCTACTCTGCTTCAGCCCTCAGGTCCCGTTGCCAGTTACCTGCCAGATTCCTGCCAGCTTGCTGTCCTAATCCTGCCTGATTTCCTGTTACCTGCCTGCCTGCCTGAGGTCCGACGGTCTGCCTTACAACTCCGGTCAGTCTGTCTAAGGACCAACTTGCCCGCTCACCTGGGAGCGCACATCAGCTACCTGCCTGCTTGCCTGAGGTCCGACGGTCTGCCTTACAACTCCGGTCAGTCTGTCTATGGACCAGCTTGCCCGCTCACCTGGGAGCGCTTCTCCGCTACCTGCCTGCTTGCCTGCCCGGGGGTTCCACTGTCACGTGCTGGGACCACCAGCTATTCCAGAGACTCTTGCCCGCTCACCTGGGAGCGCTTCTCCGCTACCTGCCTGCTTGCCTACCTGGAGGCTCCGCCGTCACGTGCTGTGACCACCTGCTATTCCAGAGACTCTCGCTTGCTCACCTGGGAGCACACATCCTCCATCTGCCTTGCTAGCCTACCTGGAGGTTCAGCCATCACAGGTCGTACCTACCCTTTACCTAGAGACTGCCCCGGTCACTTGCCGTGACCTCCAGCCCGTTCTTCCAGAGACTGCCCCGGTCACTTGCCGTGACCTCCAGCCCGTTCTTCCAGAGACTGCCCTGATCACTTGCCGTGACCTCCTGCCCGTACACCCAGAGACTGTCCCGGTCACCTGCTGTGACTGCCTGCCTGGTCGCCACCCGCTCCCTTACAAGGACCGCTCCCTTGTATAGTAGCCCAGAGGTTCCGCCTCCCAGACCCGTTACAGTTTGCTCGGGCCATGGAACCCGGTGGCACCCAAGCTCTCTCGCTTTTGGACCTACGTCATGAACTGTCCCGTCAGAGGTCCCAACAGGAGTCCATCCTGAGTCATCTGCGGAATGTCAACTCTTTCCTGGACACTCTGACTGCTCCACCAGCAACCACCGCTAGTGTCATGACTCGCAGCCCGGCAGCGCCGCTGCCCACCAATACCATGGCATCCTGCCCCGGACCCCGGCTTTCTACACCTCCACGCTTCGGAGGCGACCCCGCTCAAGCTAGGGGCTTCATAAACCAGTGCACCCTGCACTTTGAACTATTGTCCCACCAGTTTAACTCCGACCGAGCCAAAATTGCATTCATCATGTCCCATCTCACCGGGGAGGCCCTGGCCTGGCTAAATCCTCTATGGGAGAGAGGAGACCCCCTGGTGTCCAACTTGCCTGCTTTTCTCACGGCTTTCCGGAAAGTCTTCGACGAACCCGGACGGAAGACCTCATCCGCATCATCGTTGCTACGCCTCCATCAGGAAAGTCTCACCGTGGGCCAATATGCCATACGGTTCCGTACCCTTGCCTCGGAGCTGGCCTGGGATAACGACGCTCTGGTTTCCGTCTTCTGGGAGGGTCTGTCCGGCCGTATTAAAGATGAACTTGCCGGTCGGGACATTCCTACCACTCTCGATGACTTAATAACTCTTGCCACCCGGATTGACCTACGGTTCCAGGAGCGTGCCAGAGAGGTCACCCGTGAGAGGAGGTTACCACGTCTAGCTCCTACTTTTCAGAAACCCGTCACTCCTTCTGTCTCTAACCAGGTACACCCTCCTGAGCCTATGCAGGTCGACCAGACCAAGATGGTCAAGACCCGTCAGGACTTACGCCGTGCCGAGGGGACCTGCTTCTACTGTGGCAGTAAGGAGCACCGGATCCGTGCCTGCCCGGAGAGGTCGGGAAATGCCTGTGTCTAGGTTCGCTCAGAGAGGTCCACCTAGACAAGAATAAATCTTCTCCATCCCTGCTGTTGTCAGTTTCAATCGTCTACGGGGAGAACCGTTATTTCGAACTAGCCCAACTGGACTCTGGAGCAGCCGGGAATCTTATTTCACAGTCCCTGGTAGAGAAATACCGCATCCCCACCAAACCTCTGGCTGTACCCTTGTCTGTTGCTGCCGTGGATGGGGGGCTCTTACCACGCCCCATCCAACTCATCATCGAATCCATTACTCTGCAGGTGGGAATGCTGCATTCTGAAAGTATCTCCTTCCATGTTCTGCCTGGACTCTCTCACGCCCTCTTGCTAGGCCTACCTTGGCTCCAGAAACATGCACCCGTTCTTGACTGGCAGACCGGAGAAGTCCTTCGCTGGGGACAGGGCTGCCATAAGACCTGTCTGGTTCCCGTTCATCCCGTCCGTCCTTCTCCTACCCCAGCTAATCTACCTGGACTTCCGATTCCTTATTGGTCTTATGCTGATGTCTTTAATAAAAAGGAGGCAGAGACACTACCCCCTCATAGGCCATACGACTGCCCTATCGACCTGTTACCTGGTACTTCTCCTCCCCGTGGGCGTATTTATCCATTATCCGCTGCTGAGACCCGGTCGATGTCCGAATATATTGAGGAGAATCTGGCTAGGGGATTCATCCGGAAATCTACCTCCCCGGCGGGAGCAGGCTTCTTTTTCGTCAAAAAGAAGGACGGCTCTCTCCGTCCCTGTATAGACTATAGAGGCCTTAACCAGATCACGGTGAAGAATAAGTACCCCCTTCCGCTCATTCCGGAGTTATTTGATCGTCTGAGGGGGGCTAGAATCTTCACCAAACTGGACCTCCGTGGGGCGTACAACCTGGTTCGTATCCGTCAGGGGGATGAATGGAAGACGGCATTCAACACCCGGGACGGCCACTATGAATATCTGGTAATGCCCTTTGGCCTCTGTAACGCTCCTGCCGTCTTTCAAGAGTTGGTCAATGACATCTTCCGGGACCTTCTCTACTCCTGCGTAGTGGTGTACCTGGACGACATCTTGGTCTTCTCTCTGGATCTCCAGACTCACCGGAGGGATGTTCGTCAGGTCCTGCTCAGGCTCAGGCAGAACCATCTCTACGCTAAATATGAGAAGTGCCTCTTTGAGCAGACCTCGCTTCCGTTTCTGGGCTACATTATCTCTCAGACCGGCCTACAAATGGATCCTGAGAAACTGTCTGCCATCGAGAAATGGCCCCGACCAGAGGGGTTGAAGGCTATTCAACGGTTCCTGGGCTTCGCCAACTATTACTGCCTCTTCATCCCGCACTTCTCTTCCCGGACTGCCCCAATTTCCGCGCTCACCCGTAAGGGTACTAATCCCAAAGAGTGGCCGCCCGAAGCAGAGGAGGCCTTTCTTTCCCTAAAACAGGCCTTCTCTTCCGCCCCGGTGCTGCATCGCCCGGACGGCAACAAGCAGTTCTTCCTGGAAGTTGACGCCTCCTCCTCTGGAGCCGGAGCGGTACTTACTCAAAAATCATCTTCCGGGAGAATGGTAACTTGTGGCTTCTTCTCCAAACTCTTCTCCTCTTCTGAGCGCAACTATTCCATAGGAGACCGAGAGTTATTGGGCATCAAGCTGGCGTTGGAGGAGTGGCGTTACCTACTCGAGGGGGCTCTTCATCCGGTAATAATTTACACTGACCACAAGAACTTGGCTTACCTCCAGCATGCCCAGAGACTTAACCCGCGCCAAGCCCGGTGGTCCTTGTTTTTTGCTCGCTTTGATTTTGTTCTTCATTTTCGCCCGGCTGACAAAAACGTCAAAGCAGACGCCTTGTCCCGATCATTTCTGGTGTCCGATCTCGAGGAAGAACCTAAACATATCATCGATCCCGCCAGAGTAATGCAGGTGGCTCCCGTGAGTCTAAATCGTCTCCCTCCCGGTAAGACGTTTGTTTCAGTACCTGATCGGGAGAAGATCCTACACTGGGGCCATTCGTCTAAACTAGCTGGCCACGCCGGTCAGAAAAAGACCCTCCAGCTTATTGCCCGGCACTATTGGTGGCCTACCCTGCACAAGGACATAATAGACTTTGTTTCTGCCTGTGTGTCCTGCGCCCGCAACAAAGTCCCGAGACATCTGCCAGCCGGACGCCTCCTTCCGCTTCCTGTACCTGCTGCCCCCTGGCAGCATATAGCAATGGACTTTATAACTGATCTCCCCGTCTCTGCCGGTTGTACGGTCATTTGGGTGGTCGCTGACCGCTTTTCCAAGATGGCTCACTTTATTCCCCTGCCAGGCCTTCCGTCTGCACCCGAGCTGGCTAAAGACTTTATCCGCCACATCTTCCGTCTTCATGGCCTGCCCCTCCACATCGTGTCGGATCGTGGGGTACAGTTCACCTCACGTTTCTGGAGAGCCACTTGTAAACTACTAGACGTCACCCTGGACTTCTCTTCCGCTTACCACCCACAGTCCAATGGTCAAGTGGAGCGGATCAATCAGAACCTGACCAGTTACCTCCGGCACTTCGTTAATGCCCACCATTCTGACTGGGTGGATCTCCTACCATGGGCCGAGTTCTCTTATAATAATCATGAGAGCGAATCCTCCTCCAAATCCCCGTTTTTTGTAGTCTTTGGTCAGCATCCTCGGATTCCTTTTCCTGTCTCCACCTCTGTGGACAACCCGGCTGCGGAATCTCTCGTTAGCAAATTTTCCTCCATATGGGAGAGTACCCGGTCCGCACTCCTTCTGTCATCCGAGCGTATGAAAAGACACGCTGACAAAAAACGCCTGGATCCTCCACAATTTCGTCCAGGAGATAAAGTCTGGCTCTCATCTAAATATGTTCGACTCAAGATACCTTCTTACAAGTTAGGGCCTCGGTTCATCGGTCCTCTGGAGGTCATCAGTCAGATCAACCCGGTGGCCTATAAATTGAAACTCCCGGCCAACTTACGGATCCCTAACTCCTTCCATGTATCTCTCCTCAAACCCGTGGTGCTTAACTCTTTTTCCAAGTCTACAGGTACGCCTCCTGCTCCGGTTTCTGCTGAGGACGAGTTTGAGGTAGAGAACATTCTTGCCACCAAAAGGGTAAGAGGAAAGACCTTTTTTCTGGTAGATTGGAAGGGGTTTGGTCCTGAGGAGAGAACGTGGGAGCCCCAGGAGAACATCCATGCCCCTCTCATCCTAGCTAAATTTCTATCTGGCCTAAAAAAGGGGGGGCCTAAAGGGGGGGGGTACTGTAGTGCCGGCGTCCCTGCCCTCTGCTAGGCAGGGACGCTGTTCCCCTCACCGCTCTCCTCCGTGCCCGGCGTCCCTCTCCTGCTCTGCTGGCAGCGCGCGCTCCTTCCCGGCCACTGTGCTTAGGGCGCGCGCGCGCGCCCTCCCTCCCTCTTAAAGGGGCCACGCGCGCCGTCCTAAGGAGTCCCCGGCCAATGGCCGGAGGACTTTACCATATATAAGGCACCTCCTCCAAAATGGAGGTGCCCGAGCAATGTTGTTGCACCGTTCTACTCTGCTTCAGCCCTCAGGTCCCGTTGCCAGTTACCTGCCAGTTACCTGCCAGATTCCTGCCAGCTTGCTGTCCTAATCCTGCCTGATTTCCTGTTACCTGCCTGCCTGCCTGAGGTCCGACGGTCTGCCTTACAACTCCGGTCAGTCTGTCTATGGACCAGCTTGCCCGCTCACCTGGGAGCGCTTCTCCGCTACCTGCCTGCTTGCCTGCCCGGGGGTTCCGCTGTCACGTGCTGGGACCACCAGCTATTCCAGAGACTCTTGCCCGCTCACCTGGGAGCGCTTCTCCGCTACCTGCCTGCTTGCCTACCTGGAGGCTCCGCCGTCACGTGCTGTGACCACCTGCTATTCCAGAGACTCTCGCTTGCTCACCTGGGAGCACACATCCTCCATCTGCCTTGCTAGCCTACCTGGAGGTTCAGCCATCACAGGTCGTACCTACCCTTTACCTAGAGACTGCCCCGGTCACTTGCCGTGACCTCCAGCCCGTTCTTCCAGAGACTGCCCCGGTCACTTGCCGTGACCTCCAGCCCGTTCTTCCAGAGACTGCCCTGATCACTTGCCGTGACCTCCTGCCCGTACACCCAGAGACTGTCCCGGTCACCTGCTGTGACTGCCTGCCTGGTCGCCACCCGCTCCCTTACAAGGACCGCTCCCTTGTATAGTAGCCCAGAGGTTCCGCCTCCCAGACCCGTTACACCTGGCCTCTAATCTGAGCTGCTGTTAACCTGCGATTTCTGAGGCTGGTGACTCGGATAAACTTATCCTCAGAAGCAGAGGTGACTCTTGGTCTTCCTTTCCTGGGGCGGTCCTCATGTGAGCCAGTTTCTTTGTAGCGCTTGATGGTTTTTGCAACTGCACTTGGGGACACATTCAAAGTTTGCCCAATTTTTCAGGCTGACTGACCTTCATTTCTTTAAGTAATGATGGCCACTCGTTTTTCTTTACTTAGCTGCTAACAGTCTATTCAGTAGGACTATCAGCTGTGTATCCACCTGACTTCTGCACAACACAACTGATGGTCCCAACTCCATTTATAAGGCAAGAAATCCCACGTATTAAACCTGACAGGGCACACCTGTGAAGTGAAAACCATTTCCGGTGACTACCTCTTGAAGCTCATCAAGAGAATGCCAAGAATGTGCAAAGCAGTCATCAAAGCAAAAGCTGGCTACTTTGAAGAACCTAGAATATAAGACATATTTTCAGTTGTTTCACACTTTTTTGTTAAGTATATAATTCCACATGTGTTAATTCATAGTTTTGATGCCTTCAGTGTGAATGTACAATTTTCAAAGTCATGAAAATACAGAAAAATCTTTAAATGAGAAAGTATGTCCAAACTTTTGGTCTGTACTGTACCTTGCCATAATATGCCTGATGAAGAGACCTAAGTTGTCTCAAAAGCTTGCCTTATAACATCATTTATTTTATTTTTGTTAGCCATTAAAAGGTATCATAACTACAAGATTATCTTGCTTTTCCCACTGAGAGCAGACAGCTGATCGGCACTGGAAGCTGTGCAGGGACCCATGCCGGCAGTCCCCGCATCCAGATCGCTGTGATCGGTCATTCAATCTGACTGACTAATCACAGTACGATCACACAGAAGAAGCTGAAATATCAGCGTCTCCTGCCCGATCAGCGCCAGATCTCTGCTCTGCTAGTGGCTGAGCTCCGGCACGAAATAGCCAGGAGCGGTGTCAGCGCCATCCCTGGCTGTTAACCCCCTGAATGATGCGATCGAGCATGATTGCAGCGTTCAGGAGGCAGGCAGAGGGACTGGAGCTCCTTTTGCCTTCAGATCGGCGCCCCCGCGACGTCAAGACAACTCCAGGTCACCAAGCTACGGAAAGCTTCTGAGACCATGCTAACAACATGGTCTCAGGAGCATTCACTATAGGTATAATGTACTGCAATGCTAGTTCATTGCAATACATTATATCTGTAATCAAAGGGAAAAAAAGTGAAAGTCCCATAGAGGGACTAAGTAAAAAAGTTTAAAAAAAGTAAAAAAAAAATTGTAAAAATTAAAAAGTTAAAAAAATAATAAAATATATCACACTACTAAATACACATTTTTATGTAAAAAACAAACAAACAAAAAAAAAAAGTACACATTTAGTATCACTGTGTCCGGAACGACCCGATCTATAAATGTGTCACACTAGTTAACCTCTTCAGTGAACAGCGCAAAAAAAACAACAACATGGGAAACTATGCCTTTTCATCATACCACTAGAACAAAGTGGAATAAAACGCGATCAAAAAGACAAATGTAAATAAAAATTATACCGCTGAAAACGTCATCTTGTCCCGCAAAAAACAAGCCACAATACAGCCCCGTCAGCGGAAAAATTAAAAAGTTATAGCTCTCAGAATAAAGCGATGTAAAGATAATTATTTTTTCTATAAAAGTTTTTATTATGTAAAACCGCAAAAACATTTAAAAAATTACATAAATGAGTAATCGCTATAATCGTACTGACCCGAAGGATAAAGCTGCCTTATCAATTTTACCACACGCAGAGCGGCATTAAAAAAAAAAGCAATTCCTGAAATGTTGTTTTTTGTTTATTCTGCCTCCCAAAAATTGGATTAGAAAGCGATAAAAAAGTGTCACGTGCCTGAAAATGGTACCAATAAAAACGTCAAGCCCTTATATGACTCTGTCGGCTGAAATATGGGAAAATTATAGTTCTCAAAATATGGCGATGCAAAAACTAGTTAATACAAAAAAAACACGTTTTTTAGTGTGTGACAGCTGTCAATCATAAAAACCCGCTATAAATCTGGTATCACTGTAATCGCACCGACCCGAAGAATAAAGTCGCCTAATCACTTCTACTGCACAAGGAACGACGTAAAAGATAAATAAAACTAATTCTTCACCTGCTGTTTATTTGTTCATTCTGCCTCCCTAAGATTGCAGTAATCTTGCGCTCTGCGCTGAGCGCTTACACTGGGGTTTCCTTGTAAATCTCTGAAATAAGGGATTCAGACGGAACCCCCGGTGGAAGATTCCCTATAATGAAGCAGATGGAGGCCCTGTGAACACCGGTTGACCTATGATCCAACGGTGTCCGTCTTTTTAGGCGTAGATAATAGTGCGGTCAGCCACAGTTTTGTGAACCTCGGAAAAGGACAACGCTGAACAGAGGCCAGACGGAGTCCAGAGTAACTCTGCTGCCTCATTTCATTATAGTGAATGGATCCCTTGGGAGTTTCATCTGAATCACATCATTCGGAGATTTAGATGGAAACCCCAATATAAGTGCTCAGCGTAGAGCACTGGATAAATGTGATCCAAAATGTTATGTAAAATGTTCCCAATAAAAGCTTCACATAAAAAGCCCCCACTCAGGTCTGTCATGTGTTAATGGAAATAAAGTGGGCTTCCACGTTACTGGTGGTACAAAGGCTCTGGAACAGCAAAATGGCTCCTCGCCCCCCCAAAAGAAATTCAGCAAATTCTGGCTCCCAAATTCAAATCCCCCTCCCTTCTGAGCCCCACAGTGTGTCTAAAGACTGGGAGGTGTTGTGTACCATGAAAGAGAATTGTGATGTTAATGAGATTACTGGCAGAGTTACTGATTACATCAACTTCTGTATGGACATAGTAGTACCTGTTCAAGAGATTCGGTGTTATGCAAACAATAAGCCATGGATTACAAAAGAGTTGAAACATTTACTAAACATGAAAAAACTGGCTTTTAAAAGGAAGGACAAGGAGGCATTGAAAATTATACAGCGAGACCTAAAGGGGAAAATTAAGATTGCCCGTGAGGCATTCAGAGTTAAATTAGAAAATCAATTTGCACAAAAAAGCTCCAGAGAGGTGTGGGCTGGAATGAAGCTAGTGACTGGGTTTAAGGCAAGGTCGGAGCAGGGGGGTGGTGGACTTAGAATGGCTAATGAAATGAATGAGTTCTTCAATAGATTCAGCAATAAAGGTGCGGTAGCAGCAGGGAAGGGGGAGGAGGCCGGGGAACAACTAGGTAAATTAACAGGGGGTGAAATAGATCATTTCTCGGTCTCCAAAAATGACGTGAGGGACCAGTTTAGTAAGCTGGCCATTGGCAAAGCAGCAGGGCCTGACGGTCTCAGTCCACGTGTCCTCAGAGTGTGTGCAAATCAGTTGTGTACTGTCTTCCAGCATCTCTTTAACCAGAGCTTACAATCAAAGAGAGTACCAGTGCTATGGAAGACTTCCTGCCTGGTGCCGGTTCCCAAGACTACCTTCCCGGCTTCCCCGGGGGACTATAGACCGGTGGCCTTAACATCGCATGCGATGAAGTCCTTGGAGAGAATAGTACTTGCTCACTTGTGTCCGAGGGTGATGGCGCATACTGATGCTCTTCAGTTTGCGTACCGGCAGGGACTGGGGGTGGACGATGCTGTAGCGTCTCTGCTACAAACAGTACATTCCTTTTTGGACAATGATGGAACCACTGTGCGTGCTTTGTTCTTTGATTTCTCTAGTGCGTTCAACACATTACAGCCACTCTTACTGCGTAGAAAGTTGATTAAAATGGCGGTGGATGAGGGACTTGTGAATTGGATAATTGACTACCTGTCGGATAGGCCACAGTTTGTTAGGTGGGGGACGGCTACATCAGATAGTGTACTGAGCAGTGTCGGAGCCCCGCAGGGAACAGTGCTGTCGCCATTCCTCTTTACATTGTACACAGATGACTTTCAGTATAAATCAGACCGTTGTCACCTCCAGAAGTACTCGGATGACTCTGTGATAGTTGGCGGTATTGGGAAGGACCGGGATGAAGAGGAATATAGAAGGGTGGTTGCGGACTTTGTAGTATGGTGCCAGGCTAACCATCTAGAACTAAATGTTAAGAAAACCAGGGAGTTGGTGATGAGCTATGGAAGGTGCAAGAAGGTATGCCTACCTGTTACCATTGATGGTCAGGATGTGGAGATGGTGGACAGTTTCAAATATTTGCGGGTTTACCTGGATAGCAAGCTAGACTGGAAGTGCCACATGGAGAAGGTCTACAAGAAGGGGATGAGTAGATTGTACTTCCTAAGGAAGTTAAGGTCTTTTAATGTGTGTGGCAAAATGCTTGAGGTGTTCTACCAATCCATTGTGGCTAGTGCCACCTTTGCGGCAATAATTTGCTGGGGTAACAGTGTGCGTGTTGCTGACGCCAACAAGCTCAACAAACTTATAAAGAAGGCTAGCGTGACGGTGGGCCTACAGCTTGGGACTTTTGAAGAGGTGGTAGAGGATAGGATTAAGAAGAAGTGCAGAGCTATAATGGGCAACAACACACACCCGCTTTATGAACTGTTTGCGAAACAGAAGAGCACATTCAGCAATCGCCTAATACAACTAAGGTGTAAAAAGGAAAAATACAGGAGATCGTTTGTTCCAACAGCTATGGGGGTGTTTAACAAATGTCTGAAAAGCAATGTCTAAAGCATTCCAAATGTTATGTTATCATATGTGTCATGTTCGAGATCTGTGTTCTGCTGCTGTGATACCGCAATTTCCTCCGGGATAAATAAAGTATATCTTATCTTATCTTATCTTAAACCACATTTAGCGTCCACATGTTTTGCAGGGGTATGATTTCCAAAATGGGGTCACTTGAGGGAGGGTGGGTTCTGCTCTTCTAGCACTTTGGGGCTCTGTATATGGAGTCCACAAACTATTCTAGGAAAATCTGCGCTCCAGCAGGCAAATATCGCTCCGTTTCACTGTGTGGCTAAGCAGCACTGTACAACCACATGTGAGGTATTGCCACGTTCAGCAGAAATCATGTGACTAATTTTGGTGCCATTTTTTTTTAACAATTTCCCCATGTGAAAATGTAAAATCTGGGGCTAAAACAGAATATTTGTGGTAAAAGTGTAATTATTTTTTCTTCTCTGCCCAATGGTATAACATTCTGTGACATATCTGTGATGTCAATATGATCACTGGACCTTTAGATGAATTCAATGAGAGGTGTAGTTTGTAAAATGGGGTCACTTATGGGGGATTCTGCTGTTTGGCACCTCAGGAGCTCTGCCAATGTGATATGGCACACTCAAACCATTCCAGCTAAATTTGAACTCCCATATGGTGCTTCTTCCCTTCTGAGCTTTGCACTGTGCCTCAAAAGCAGTTTTCGACCACACATTGTGTATTAGTGTACTCAGGAGAAATTCCACAACAACTTTTGATGTCCATTTTCTCCTGTTACCCTTGTAAAAATTAAAAATTGGAACTAAAAGATAATTTTTGTGGAAAAAAATAGATTTTTTATTTTCACAGCTCTACGTTATAAACTTCTGTGAAGCACCTTGGGGTTCAAGGTGTTCACCACACATCTAAATATGTTTCTTGAGGGGTCTAGTTTCCAAAATGGGGTCACTTGTGGTATGTTTCCACTGTTAGGGCACATCAGGGGCACTCCAAATGCAACATGGCGTCCGCTCTCGATTCCAGCCAATTTTGCGTTCAAAAAGTCAAACAGTGCTCCTTCACTTTCGAGCCCTGCCGTGCGCCCAAACAATGGTATTTCCCCACATATGGGGTATCAGCATACTCAGGAGAAGTTGCACAACAAATTTGGGTGGCCATTTTCTCCTGATACCCTCGTGAAAATAAAAAAAGAGGGTCTAAAGTTAATTTTTTGTGAAAAAAAGTTAAATGTTCATTTTTTCCTTCCACATTGCTTCAGTTCCTGTGAAGCACTTGAAGGGTTAATAGACTTCTTACATGTGGTTTTGAGCACCTTTAGGGTGCAGTTTTTAGAATGGTGTCACTTTTGGGTATTTTCTGTCATATAGACCCCTCAAAGTCACTTCAAATGTGATGCAGTCCCTAAACAAAATGGTTTTGAAAATTTTGTTGGAAAAATGAGAAATTGCTAGGCAACTTTTAACCCTTATAACTTCCTAACAAAAAAAAAAATATGTCTCAAAAATTGTGCTGATGTAAAGTAGACATGTGGGAAATGTTATTTATTAACTATTTTGTGTGACATAACTCTCTGGTTTAAGGGCATAAAAATTAAAATTTTGAAATTTGTGAAATTTTCTACATTTTTGCCAAATTTCCAATTTTTTCACAAATATATGCAAGTCTTATCGAAAAACTTTTACCACTATCATGAAGAACTATATAAAAACAATCTCAGAATCAGTGGGATCCGTTGAAGCATTCCAGAGTTATTACCTCATAAAGTGACAGTGGTCAAATTTAAAAAATGAGGCCTGGTCATTAACTTATAAAGTGGCTCTGTCCTTAAGGAGTTAAAAGGGGTTTCTGGGCTGAAAAGACTGTAGTCATTCTGTGTGACTGTAGACTACCGAATCATGGCAGTGTGCCACAATTCCCCTGTGTGTCCTGTGCAATGGAGCAGTCAGGTGGCTGTATGTTTGTGTAGTTGGAATGAAGCTCAACTAGGCTCCTGCACTTCTCCCAATGCTCATACATATGCAAATTGCTTCTTCAGAGAAAAAAAGGACTTGAACTTTATAGCACCACCTATTGGAAGCAGCAATCCTACAAGTCACAATCAACCCTTAAGGCTAAGTGCCCACGATGCAGAAATGCTGCATATTTTTTCCGCTTCTCCCTGGCAGGAAAAACGCATGCAGATTTTACATGCGTTTTTCCCGCCAGGTAGAAGCGTTTGTCAAGCGTTTTTGCATGCATTTCTGCATGCGGGTTATCAAGCGCTTTTCCAAGCGATTTTAGCATCACTTGGAAAGTGCTTGACAACTTGGTCACACTATATAAATCCATGCAGCCGGCATGGATTTATATAGTGTGACCAAGTAATAGTTAAAAAAAAAAAAAGAATAAGAATTGTAAAAAATAAAAAATAAAGATTATACTTACCGATCGCGTGACCTGTCAAATGACTAAATGACGTCATGGCAGATCCTTTCACACCACCACAACCCATATAACATATATAACATATAACAGCGTTTTCGATGCGGAAATTCCGCATTTGCTATAATCAGCCATACGTGTAATTGAATCATCTTTTATATGTTTGTTTGCGTCAAACAGTGCCACTATTGTCGGCAGCACATTTGCTGCTTTCACAAGGCGCGGTGCTGCAGGTATGATGATTTTTATGCAAAAAAAGAGCATGGCCCACACATCCAAGAAATCATACATTGATCTAATGCCTCTCGGCAAAAATATATAAAACTTAACATGAGATTCTTAGTTTAACAGTCTCATCAGACTGTATGAAGCCCACTGCCAGGTCACGGCAAACCTCTTAGTGGGTTCCTAACTTTTACTGCCTTAAAAGGAGCGGTGTCATACGCTAACCACCGCCACAGTGCCAATGCGCCAGCAGGGCGGGCGGCCCGGTGCCTCACAGCACCCATTCTGCAAGACTGAGTCCCCATGACTCCAGACCGCACTGCCCCACCAGTACAAAGCCACAGCAACAATGGCCGACACACAGCACCAACACCATATAAAAGGCGCATTGTAGCTCACCTTCCTCAAACTCTCAAATGAGAGCAAAAAAAAAAAGGCTGGACCCTCTTTTGCAGTCTCCTGCTAATTAAAATCGCCTGTGCCAAATGGGAGGTGCACTGGTCCAAGAAAGAGGAAAGATTATGTATTGCATAAAAAGCGAGACCCTCGGATGAAGCATTTCAGTGCGAAACATGCGTCGGGTGTGGTGGGACCCCGGAGCTCTTACTGAGGTGATTATGTGCTGCTTGTACTGTACACCCCCTAGCTATGTTTATGTATCTGCATAATTATATCTGTTTTTTGGCACACTGTTGCCTTTCTTATAATATATGCCATGTTGTTATGCACAGAATTAATGATTTTGCACATATTTGATATCGTATAGGTATGTGTGCTATACAAAGGTATATACATAACCTCTGAGTACTTATGCTGCTAGGACAATATTTAATATTTTATCATTAGCACATCAAAGATTGTTATTACCATCCGGGTTCTCCCACCAAGGTTTTACCAGTGGTGTTTCTCACTGTTTTATGTTTTTTATTATGTCTGGTATTTATTTCTCTAATAAAATTTACTGACTTTTAAGATATTGGCCTTGTTTGTAAAGCGTTTCTTTTGGTTGATTCAGAAAAGTAAAAAGTAGTAGAAGATCAGGCCAGACTACGATAACAATTATTTATAAGGGTGAATTTTGTGTATGAACTAGAAAAGTAGCAGGATAATGCCAAAAAGTGCAACAATATTGTAAAGAAAAAGGACACTATCCAAATTGTTGAAGCACCAGGAACTTCTACATTGTTGCTGCAGAACGCGCTATATAGTATACAATGATTAAATCAATTATGTTCCTGATGATGTACCATATATGTGACATGGGCTCATGAATAATTAAATGTATTCGATGACTAATTACAAGAATGTAGAATGTGAAACTGTACCATTTCATAATTATTAGACAGATTAGCCATTCCTGTTTATATGCTGTGTGGGTGTAATATGTGTAATATGTAGGTGGTAATGCATAGGTTGACAGGTTAATTGTAACATTCTGTATCTGTAACAAATACAAGGACTAAATCATTTGTGAGGAAACCAGCAAAGGTTGTGAATGGTTAAAGGTTAAAATATTTTATTACAGTTTTTAATGAAGTCTAATAGAAATATGCTGATAAGAAAGGCTGCTGAGTTTTGTCATCGCTAGGACACCTCCTGGTCTGCTTTTGAAGATTTAAGTAAAATGCTGGCTACGACTAAAGACTATTTTTTTTGGAAAGAATAGTCTTTGGAGCATGTCAAAAAAAATATGAAGATAATGGTAGACATTGAGAAATTAGGTAAATTTTCAATGTATTTGCTATTTGTATCTTCCTATCACTCCTTATCTAAACGTTTTATTTTTGCGCAGTGCTTACAGGCTTTTTCAAACTAAGCTTGAAAGCTCTGCCCTGAAGTTGACTGGGATTGTTGGAGTCATGATTAGCTCTTAAGCCTGGCCATATTTAGCCCTACTACACTTTTAATACTGTAAAGGCAAGGCCGCCTCATGCATCAGTATCACTGTGGACAGAGTTCAAACCAACAGCTCGATGATGCTAGTGGCCTGAACTGTTCCTGAATAACGAGTGTCAACCCCCAAGTAACCAGGAAGCCTGGTGTACTCCTAAAGAGAGAAGATGAATCAAACACTTTAATTACATTTGACAATTTTGTTAATGAAAAGAGGTTCATTTATCTTTATCTCTACTGATGGAGCAGCCCATTTCTATGAGCCATTCCATCAATCGTGTAGAAGCGAATGGAGCATTGATCACTCCTGCGCTCTAGCACTTCATTCACACAAGGGACTTTGGAATCTCTGTTGTCAGGGTTGGTGGGGCTCCCTATGGTTAGTGTTCCAGAGATCATACATTTACCTTCCATCATGTTGATACATGACAAATGTATTTAGTGGGACTACAACTAATCTACTGTCACCATATCTGACTATGTATGGGCCCTTGCTGTATGAGCAGTATCGCTAAAAAAAAATTCCAACGAGCCTTGGCTAATGAGAAGAACACAGCTGAGTTTGTTGTGTTTAGGTCTATTTGCTGGAAATGTCAAGGCCTATATTTGGAGCAAAATAAAATATATTAGGTGCAAGCAGAAACATACAGCTTGATGGTTATAATAATATTAAGTGGTACAAATAGTGTTATGGTTACAATTTAGTTGCAGTAGTTAAATCCTCTGGCAGAATAATTGTAAAAATTTGTCTTTTGCTGGGTCCTGGAGGACTATGTGTCACTTGCAATTCATTCCGTAGGTAAGATTGTGCTTAGGATCATTGATGTCTTTTGCCAAAACCATCCTGCTTTGGGTATAAGCAAGGCTACCTACTAAAATAGCATTCTCTCCACCAGAATCCCTGGTATTTTATCTCACTTATATTATATAATACAATGAATAGTGTACAAGGCGATAGTAAATGTTCTTTTATGTTCATATGGGAAGCAGATCTTAACACCACTATGTTGCCTAACCACTGGGAGCATTGCTGTACCCTTTTAAGTAAAAATAGATGGCATGTCTCATTGACAGAAATTTCACAAAAAAATTGCATCATGTTTATATGGTCCTTGCCAGGCTCATTAGAATCTATCATGTTCTATCAGACCTTTGTTTCCGAGGCTGTAATGATACTCGCACACATCTTCACATGTGGTTGACCAGCCCTATAGACCAGAGGTTTTAAAATAGGAACCCCCCGGTATTTTCAGTAATCAGAGCTCATTTACCTCGCTTAACAATATTATTGGAGATAAACCTCCCAAAATTTAAAAAAAAATGCTGCCTTTAAATTACTACAACATACTGTATATTGCCATGGCAGCTAGTATCCACTTGGCGCACTAGTAGATACATCGCCCTCACTTGTTGGATATGGTGATAGCTCATGTGAATAAAATTATGGTCGGTGAAACATTAACAGCAATTCACTTAGACAAAGTAGTTTAATTTTAAAAGATTTGGACCCTGTAGATACTGGATGCTAATGTCTATATCAAACTATAATGTAGAACTATAGCTATCAGCTATCTCATGTTCTGGTGTGTGGGAGACTGGATAACAATAACGTTTTAATTAAACTTCATTATTTCGCTGTTTTATGGTTATTATTATTTAATTTTGAAGCATCATTGATGCTGTACATACAAGAGATGCAAATATAAAGTAGGGTGAATAAACTAACAATGAGAGACTGGTACAGAAAGGAGAGTGCACTGCCCTTGCGGGCTTTCGGTCTACAGGACAATGGAATAGTAGATAGTAGGTTAAGGTTAATCATGGTCATTCTTTTTTCTTGTATTCATTCACGTTATTCAGTAAATTTGCACTGGGCATTAGGCAGATTGTTGTCATACTTTACTTATAATCCCATAAATATAGTTTGGAATAGCATACACTGTTATCTAGTATATCGATTCCCTGGCATCTCCAAAGGTCCTTGTGACTGATTGGCTACAATATTTCTGAGGACTTGCTCCCAACCATTCACAGTTATGTAGGAATAATTTGCATGCCACCAACACTCGGATTAAAATTAGATATAACTTTGAGAAAATTTGTGTTTTAAAATTAGCGTGCTGTCCCTGACGGCTCATTTAGAGTGCAGTCTATAACAGGGTTACCACCATTTTAAGACTACCACTTTATTTGAACTTGTGTCAACTACCTACTCCTTGATCGGGGACACTTGTCATGTTTTCAGTCACTCGCTTAGGTGCAGTTGCGATGAGATCTGACCAAAAAACGCAGCCACTTACCTCCATATACAAAAGGATCTCAAGGTCTCCCACTTGAGTGTCCGCTAAGGAAGCTTTCAGTTCTAAGAACCATGTGCTACATAAAGGGGTAACACGGATTCTACTCCTCCACAGGCTCCAGTCACTCACTTTGTGCCTGTCCTCCTATGTGGTTCTTAGTGTCTCTTTTGGCTCAGATCTCTGCTCATTCTCACTACATGAGTGGGGTGGTCGGACAGGTAAGCGATGAGGTGTTTTATATTTTTACATCCTATGTCAACAGACCCCGAAGCATAATAAGGAACGTTCCATTTACATCAAATTACTTCAATGCAAAACATATTTCCCTGATCAGTTCCTGTGATTTGCTGATTTCAAATCTCTGCAGATGCGATCATCTCTGGTTATACATCTAGAACATACGTGTCAAACCCTGGCCCGTGGTCCAAATCTTGCCCACAGGGTGGTTTTATTTCGTCCACGACACCAGAACCACCACCCGGCATGTGGTGCCATTATTCTGTATGGAAGACTATGTCGGGCCCATTATTCTGCATGGAGGACTATGTGGTGCCCATAATACTGTATGGAGGACTATGTGGGGACCCATTATTCTGTATGGAGGACTATGTGGGGCCCATTATTCTGTATGGAGGACTATGTGGTACCCATAATACTGTATGGAGGACTATGTGGGTGCCCATTATTCTGTATGGAGGACTATGTGGTGTCATTATTCTGTATGGAGGACTATGTGGGACCCATTATTCTGTATGGAGGACAATGTGGTGCCCATAATACTGTATGGAGGACAATGTGGTGCCCATAATACTGTATGGAGGACTATGTGGGGCCCATTATTCTGTATGGAGGACTATGTGGGTGCCCATTATTCTGTATGGAGGACTATGTGGTGCCATTATTCTGTATGGAGGAGTATGTGGGACCCATTATACTGTATGGAGGACAATATGGTGCCCATAATACTGTATGGAGGACTATGTGGGGCCCATTCTGTATGGAGGACTATGTGGGACCCATTATTCTGTATGGAGAACTTTGTGGGGTCCATTATACTATATACTGGTTGGCCCGCGCCTTTGTCCGAGTTTTTCATTTTGGCCCTTTGTGTGTTTAAGTTTGACATCCATGATCTAAAAAGTCTTCTAATATACAGTACAGACCAAAAGTTTGGACACACCTTCTCATTTAAAGATTTTTCTGTATTTTCATGACTATGAAAATTGTACATTCACACTGAAGGCATCAAAACTATGTATTAACACATGTGGAATTATATATACGTAACAAAAAAATGTGAAACAACTGAAAATATGTCTTATATTCTAGGTTCTTCAAAGTAGCCACCTTTTGCTTTGATGACTGCTTTGCACACTCTTGGCATTCTCTTGATGAGCTTCACCGGAAATGGTCTTCCAACAATCTTGAAGGAGTTCCCTGAGAAGCTTAGCACTTGTTGGCCCTTTTGCCTTCACTCTGCGGTCCAGCTCACCCCAAACCATCACGATTGGGTTCAGGTCTGGTGACTGTGGAGGCCAGGTAATCTGGCATAGCACCCCATCACTCTCCATCTTGGTCAAATAGCCCTTACACAGCCTGGAGGTGTGTTTGGGGTCATTGTCCTGTTGAAAAATAAATGATGGTCCAACTAAACGCAAACCGGATGGAATATCATGCCGCTGCAAGATGCTGTGGTAGCCATGCTGGTTCAGTATGCCTTTAATTTTGAATAAATCCCCAACAGTGTCACCAGCAAAGCACCCCCACACCATCACACCTCCTCCTCCATGCTTCACAGTGGGAACCAGGCACGTAGAGTCCATCCGTTCACCTTTTCTGCGTTGCACAAAGACACGGTGGTTGGAACCAAAGATCTCAAATTTGGACTCATCAGACTAAAGCACAGATTTCCACTGGTCTAATGTCCATTCCTTGTGTTCTTTAGCCTAAACAAGTCTCTTCTGCTTGTTGCCTGTCCTTAGCAGTGGTTTCCTAGCAGCTATTTTACCATGAAGGCCTGCTGCACAAAGTCTCCTCTTAACAGTTGTTGTAGAGGTGTGTCTGCTGCTCTGTGTGGCATTGACCTAGTCTCTAATCTGAGCTGCTGTTAACCTGCGATTTCTGAGGCTGGTGACTCGGATAAACTTATCCTCAGAAGCAGAGGTGACTCTTGGTCTTCCTTTCCTGGGGCGGTCCTCATGTGAACCAGTTTCTTTGTAGAGCTTGATGGTTTTTGCAACTGCACTTGGGGACACTTTCAAAGTTTGCCCAATTTTTCGGACTGACGGACCTTCATTTCTTAAAGTAATGATGGCCACTCATTTTTCTTTACTTAGCTGCTTTTTTCTTGCCATAATACAAATTCTAACAGTCTATTCAGTAGGACTATCAGCTGTGTATCTACCAGACTTCTGCACAACACAACTGATGGCCCAAACCCCATTTATAAGGCAAGAAATTCCACTTATTAAACCTGACAGGGCACACCTGTAAAGTGAAAACCATTTCCGGTGACTACCTCTTGAAGCTCATCAAGAGAATGCCAAGAGTGTGCAAAGCAGTCATCAAAGCAAAAGGTGGCTACTTTGAAGAACCTAGAATATAAGACATATTTTCAGTTGTTTCACACTTTTTTATTAAGTATATAATTCCATGTCTTAATTCATAGTTTTGATGCCTTCAGTGTGAATGTACAATTTTCAAAGTCATGAAAATACAGAAAAATCTTTAAATGAGAAGGTGTGTCCAAACTTTTGGTCTGTACTGTATATCATCCAATTATGCTCTCAGAAATGACTCAGAAAAGGCACATTTTACATGATTTCAGACGTAATATATGGAGTTGTTTGTACCACACAATTTTTTAGTTAAGGACACAGTCAGCATCTGATACTGTTATGTAGGTTACTTTTTTTTAATAAAATTTAGCCAGCTTTTCCACTGGACGCTGGAAAAGACTTTTTCATTCTTTTCTGATGAATTCTCTGTCTTCTCAAAGTAACTCGAAAACACGGATGTGAGCGCCAGCCATCAGACAAGAAGTCCAGCTTAGTAAAGGAGGTAAGTGGTTAGTTAGTGTGACATGCAGAAGTAGTGCTGCTGCTTCAAAAGCATCCAGCAACTTTTACAAATAACACAAGCACAGGAAACAGCAAGTGCTGTGCTTCAGAAGTATCCAGCAACTAGAGGTGTTAACACAGTCACATGAGACAGCTAGTGTTTTAGCAGAGCCCCAAGGGCATTGTGGGGAATTTGTTATTGTAGTCAGGCTGAAGCCGAAGAGAAAGGTGGTGTGTTATCTGGATCTGACAGAAGGCAACTGAACAGGATTCAGATCAGGAGAGAAACTAAACACAAGTCAGATTAACTCCCTGAACTAACAGTGCAGAGTATTATTGGGCAGGAAGATAGGGACTGGAAGGAATTGTGTCACAGGGATCATCTCCCTCATCAAATTCTCCCCCCTCCATCTCCATGCAGGATAAGGAATGCTATTTACTATTGTGTCCTTGTGAAGGAAAAGCCTGTGGTTGTGTATGCATAGAAGTCTGCTGCTAAGAGATCTAATCTATGCTGAATTATGCTACTGAAGAGACTAATACTGTGCCTTGTGAAGAAACTACTGTATTGTTACTGGAGCCGGTTTCTCAAGAAACTCAGACTGTACTGTAATGAAGATTGTCGCTGTAATATCCCTGAATTGCACTGACTGTGCTTCAGATTAAATTCCACTGTTAAACTGTTGAAAACAACTCTTGTCAGATGTGTCTGGTCAGTAATTGAATCTATCGTGTGCCTGAGAGAAGCTGCAGCCTATGGTCGCCCTGAGTAATGGTACTGTTACGAGTCCAGGTGGTGGAACCTTTGTGCTTCGGTGCAAGGAGGGACCAGAGGGGCGTGACTAAGTGCCCACATGACTCCGTGAACCAGGGAGGGACCGGGCAGGTGGACCAGGTGCCACTCTGGGACCGACTTTGTGCGAGAGCAGGTGACTCCCACGGGTCAGATGGCAGGAACTGACCGGTACAGCGGATGAGCACGGCAGGAAGGCTGACGGGTGGACCGGGTAGATAAGCAGGCTGGTTCGGCACATAGCCAGACGGGAGCTCCGGGTAGGCGAGCAGGCGGGCTCGGCAGGTAACTAGCAGGTGCTCCAGGTAGGCTGGCTGGCGGGCACGACAGGTAACAGGCAGGTGCTCCAGGTAAGCAGGCTGGCGGGCACGGCAGGTTACAGACAGGTGCTCCAGGTAAGCAGGCTGGCGGGCACAACTGTAGACAGACTGGAGAACAGAATTGTTAGACAGGCTGGCGGGCTGGACTGACAGAAGATTGGCTCGCAGGACTGACAGGCAGTGGGACCTGAGGGCTGGAGCAAGTGTTTAGCGCACGGAACAACAACCTTGCACAGGCACCTCAATTTTAGAGGAGGTGCCTTATATAGGGGCAGTCCTCCGGCCATTGGCCGGGGACTCTATAGGACTGCGCGCGCGGCCCCTTGAAGCACAGAGCCCGGGAAGCTGCGCGCAGTGTGCGCCACAGCAGCAGGGGAGCAGGACGACGCCTGACTTGGACCGCGGCAGTGAGGGGAACGGCGTCTCTGCCCAGCAGGAGGCAGAGACGCCGATGCTACAGGTTCCATCAGGATTCCAAAGAATTCATGAAACATGTCTCGACCTATCTGAACCTAGCGGCGTGCGTGTAACATTAGGTTTGGGCTCAAAAAAGGGAAATCCATCCAGATGGCCGGAGTCTTCTTCAGAAGACCACATTGGTTGTAATTATTGATGATTAGGGCTTTCTGCCTTTCTATCAAATTTATCATCTATTTATTTTATAATATACATGAATTAACAGAGGTGGTTTTGGTGGCATCATCTAAATATTATTGTTTGTACCTGGGTAATGGCAGCCTGGAACTGATGCATGATAACCACAAGGCACTCATGACAGGATAGGGCAGGAAGGGGTTAATTTTGTTTTGGAATGGGAGATTAAGAGAGCTTAGATTTTGAGCTGGAAAAGACAAGAAAGGTGGGTCAGGGGAGTAAGATAACATTCTTGGGTGTGGCTACTAGATAAAGTGTTTGTATGCATGATTTTGGTAGGCTAAGTCACTATTTTACAGTGTGGACTATTGGTGTCCCACCTGCAGCCCCCCCCCCCTCCCCCATCATAAGCTATTCAAATGTTTTTAGGTCCGGTCTGGGGAATATTTTGTGTCATTGGATTTAGTAGTAGTAGGGTTTAGGTATTTAATTTTAAGGCTGTTAAGAGTTGTCCATTGTGGCTGGTCCTTGGTAACAAGAATGGGCTCCATTGCATAGCTACAACCCCTGGCAAAAATTATGGAATCACTGGGCTCGGAGGATGTTCATTCAGTTGTTTAATGTTGTTGAAAAAAAGCAGATCACAGACATGGCACAAAACTAAAGTCATTTCAAATGGCAACTTTAGGGCTTTAAGAAACACTAAAAGAAATCAAGATTAAAAATGTGGTACTCCGTAAGGGTAATTTTTTTCAGACCAAGCAGAGGGAAAAAAAATGATGGAATCACTCAATTCTGAGGAAAAAACTATGGAATCACCCTGTAAATTTTCATTTCCAAAACTAACACCTGCATCAAATTAGATCTGCTTGTTAGTCTGCATCTAAAAAGGAGTGATCACACCTTGGAGAGCTGTTGCACCAAGTGGACTGACATGAATCATGGCTCCAACACGAGAGATGTCAATTGAAACAAAGGAGAGGATTATCAAACTCTTAAAAGAAAGTAAATCATCACGCAATGTAGCAAAAGATGTTGGTTGTTCACAGTCAGCTGTGTCTAAAATCTGGACCAAATACAAACAACATGGGAAGGTTGTTAAAGGCAAACATACTGGTAGACCAAGGAAGACATCAAAGTGTCAAGACCGGAAACTTAAAGCAATATGTCTTCAAAACAGCAAATGCACAACAAAACAAATGAGCAACGAATGGGAGGAAACTGGAGTCGATGTCTGTGACCGAACTGCAATAGACCGCCTAAAGGAAATGGGATTTACATACAGAAAAGCTAAACATAAGCCATCATTAACACCTAAACAGAAAAAAACAAGGTTACAATGGGCTAAGGAAAAGCAATCGTGGACTGTGGATGATTGGATGAAAGTCATATTCAGTGATGAATCGCGAATCTGCATTGGGCAAGGTGATGATGCTGGAACTTTTGTTTGGTGCCTTTTCCAATGAGATTTATAAGGATGATTGCATGAAGAGAACATGCAAATTTCCACAGTCATTGATGATATGGGGCTGCATGTCAGGTAAAGGCACTGGGGAGATGGCTGTCATTACATCTTCAATAAATGCCCAAGTTTACATTGATATTTTGGACAATTTTCTTATCCCATCAATTGAAAGGATGTTTGGGGACGATGACATAATTTTTCAAGATGATAATACATCCTGCCATAGAGCAAAAACTGTGAAAACATTCCTTGACATAAGGTCAATGTCATGGCTCGCAAATAGTCTGGATCTCAATCCAAGTTGAAGAAAATGGTCCATGACAAGGCTCCAACCTGCAAAGGTGATCTGGCAACAGCAATCAGAGAAAGTTGGAGCCAGATTGATGAAGAGTACTGTTTGTCACTCATTAAGTCCATGCCTCAGAGACTGCAAGCTGTTATTAAAGCCAGAGGTGGTGCAACAAAATACTAGTTGGAGTGTTCTTTTGTGTTTGTTTTTCATGATTCCATAATTTTTTCTTCAGAATTGAGTGATTCCATAATTTTTTCCCTCTGCTTGGTCTGAAAAAAATTACCCTTACTGAGTAACAAATTTTTAATCTTGATTTCTTTTAGTGTTTCTTAAAGCCCTAAAGTTGCTATTTGAAATGACTTTTAGTTTTGTGTCATGTCTGTGATCTGCTTTTTTTCAGCAACATTAAACAACTGAATGAACATCCTCCGAGCCCGGTGATTCCATAATTTTTGCCAGGGGTTGTATTAGTGACTAGCCAAGGGGATAGGGATGACTCGGTACCCGGGCCTTTACCTGGCCTTTGGGGATGTCGCGGTGGTCGGCTCTCGGGCCCGTACCCTGGGGTCAGCTTTTAAAAGGAGATTGTATGTTAAGTTTATGGAAGTTTGTGACGCCACCTGTGGTTTCTGGTGAGAATCACCAGCGCTGCGCTGTCCACTGAGGCCGGTGATAAGGCAGCTCGATGGTATAGCTCCCCACAGGTGGAGATAGGCCTCAGGGCAGCGTATGAAGGGGGAATGCAGGACAGGCGAGACCCAGCCGGGTCAGAGCAAGAACGGGGACGGACACGGTAGTCACTTCAGTACCTTTTACTGATGGAAATTCAGGCACGTCCTGGAGCACTGTAGGGTGAAGGTTGCATATCAGAATCCTCCCCAATGAGCGGGTATAGGGCCTCCTGTTTCTTGCCTCTGCGTAGTAAGTTTCTGACCTGCCTGGAGCTAGGCTTAACTTTGTCTCTGTCCTGCGCTGGCTGACCTTGTGGTAGGGCCTTTTCTTGGAGTACACGCTCCTCAGCATGCGGGGCCTATGTGTCTCCCGGCTCTGTTATGTATCAGCACTTTAGCGATCCTGGGACTTGTAGTTCTCCAGGGATTCCGGTTATGCCTTACTGGGTCGTAGAGATCCCGGTAAGCTCGGACCCGGTGTCCGGTAAATTCTTCGGGGTGAGCTAGTTAAGCTCCTCTGCCCCCTTCTATGTACTAATTCTCCACTCGCCTTCGGCCTACTCGGGCCCTCACTAGGCTACTCACACTAACAGCAGCTTGCCACGCTTTACCGATCTTATGGCGCCGGCACACCTAAAGCTCACTATTCTGAGCTACAACTGAGTCTGGACTGTGCTCCACTGCAGACTGACCTCTCTCAGGCTTCTCTACTGCAGGAACTCTCTCAACAGACTTGGCTCTCTGTCGACTCCAGACTGAACTGCCTGGCTCCACCTTCCCTATTTATATCCCTAACGGGCTCCCTCTGGTGGTCTGAGGTGGAAGGTGAAGATGTGTGAATGTTTATGGGGGGCTCTTGTGGAGGAATCCATCAATGCACTCTTCTAGGATCTGTGATACCAAGCGCAGCTGGGCGTCACATTAGCACTTACCAGTTTTGATGGTTGAATAATATATGATTATCCCCTCTAGAAGGCAGACTCTCGGGAGTGACACAGTATGATGATTTTTTGGCCATGGAAGCAGGAGCTGTTGTACACCACTCTAGCTGGTCTGAGTTTTTTTGCGACTAATGGTAGAGGTGAACGCTGCACTATGCTCATTATCGTATACATGGAGATGTATACATAATTTTGTGGTTTGGTAGTCGAGTTCTGCACTGATAATGTCATGGCCAAAGCAAAGAAAAATAGGGGAGATTAACTACCTAGATATGCCAAAATTTTGGAGGAATTTGTGCAAAAAAAAAATTATGATTTGCACCATATTTACGAGTATTATGTGTTTTATGCATTATCTGCACCTTATCCAACAAGAGACCTCACTGGGAAGGGGTATAGTGTAGGGAAAAGAGGCATGGCTTACATGTGACATTATGTACAACAAAATGCACCAAACTTTAGCCTCAAATTTTTGCATAAAGTTAGCCACCAAAAAGTTGGTGTAAACTTAGACTAGACAGTCAAAAGCTTCACCAGATTTCTCAAATAGCATAAACCACTTTGGTAAATCTGGTGCCATATAAGTCTATTTAGTCTTTGTTTGCACTGCCTAAGAATTGCACAGAATTAAAGGGGTTTTCCTGGACTATTTTATTTTTTTCTTATGGGCCTAAGAACTTGTAGGCAGATAGTCTATCTGCCTGTTCTGCCCGGCATTGATCTCTGCCAGCTCACTGTGGTCACAGACCACTCCTGCCAGAGATTCTGCAGCTACCAGTGACATCACGTCAACAGATCAGCTGCTTCTTTTCCACTCTGCTCTGTTGAGGGGGCATAACTGCTGATATCATGCTAATTGACAGCCGACCCCCCGCTGCCCAACTGCGGGGAGCCGGCTATCAATCAGCATGATGTTAGCAGTTATGCCCCATTGATAGAGAAGCTACTCTGTTGACATGAGCTCAAATGAAGTAGCAGAATCACCAACAGGAGTTGTCCTCTGAGGCGGCGCCTGGCAGAACAAGCAGGTAAGTAGCAACTACAGGCCTGTCTGTTGTTAGCTCCATGAGAAAAATAGTCCTAGATAATCCCTTTAATGAATATGCCTCAAAGTGCTGTGGCCTGGGCTATTGAGTCAGCTAGTATTTTTTTTTTTTTTAGATTTTTAACATCTACACTGTGTGCAGAATTATTAGGCAAATGAGTATTTTGATCACATGTTACATTTTATACATGTTGTCCTACTCCAAGCTTCCTAGGCTTGAGAGCCAACTACCAATTAAGTAAATCTGGTGATGTGCATCTATGTAATGAGGAGGGTGTTGACTAATGACATCAACACCTTATATAAGGTGTCCTTTCCTTTGGCAAAATGGGTCAGAAGAGAGATTTGACGGGCTCTGAAAAGTCCAAAATTGTGAGATGTCTTTCAGAGGGATGCAGCAGTCTTGAAATTTCCAAACTTTTGAAGCGTGATCACCGAACAATCAAGCGTTTCATGGCAAATAGCCAACAGGGTCGCAAGAAGCGTGTTGGCCAAAAAAGGCGCAAAATAACTGCCCATGAATTGAGGAAAATCAAGCGTGAAGCTGCCAAGATGCCATTCGCCACCAGTTTTGCCATATTTCAGATCTGCAACGTTACTGGAGTATCAAAAAGCACAAGGTGTGCGATACTCAGGGACATGGCCAAGGTAAGGAAGGCTGAAAAACGACCACCTTTGAACAAGAAACATAAGATAAAACGTCAAGAATGGGACAAGAAATATCTTAAGACTTATTTTTCAAAGGTTTTATGGACTGATGAAATGAGAGAGACTCTTGATGGGCCAGAGGCTGGATCAGTAAAGGGCAGAGAGCTCCACTCCGACTCAGACGCCATAAAGGTGGAGGTGGGGTACTGGTATGGGCTGGTATCATCAAAGATGAACTTGTGGGACCTTTTAGGGTTGAGGATGGAGTGAAGCTCAACTTCTTCAAGCAGTGGTACAGGAAGAAGACGGTATCGTTCAAGAAAAACATGATTTTCATGCAGGACAATGCTCCTCACATGCATCCAACTACTCCACAGCGTGGCTGGCCAGTAGAGGTCTAAGGCTATGTGCCCACGATGCAGAAATGAAGCAGAAAATTTCTGCAGCATTTCTGCATCTCCCTTGCCAGAAAAAAACGCATGCGTTTTTTTGACGTGTTTTTGACGCTTTTTTGACGCGTTTTTGTATGCAGATTTTACATGCATTTTTGTAAGCTTATTTCATGCGTTTTTGAGCACAAATAAAGTTATTGAAAAAAAAAAAAAAAAAAAAAAGAGGGAAATCCTGATGTCATTTCCTAGTTCAACCCCTCTTCACCATTTTGTCTTTTGCAAAAGACAGTATGCCACAGGAATTGCAGCCCCTGCGGGTCAGCAGACCATGCCTAAACCTTCTGCTAATGACTTGCATAAATCTCCTGCACTACAACGTTGAGCAGGTAATATAAACTATGTTTTTTTGGGGTACATTATTTTTATGTAGTGTGCATACTAACCTATTATTGTTCTATAGGAGCGTTTAAGGAGGAGAAGACGACAAAAAAAGATGTGGGTGCACCCTATCTTGCAGGAGCGGACGGACAAGGGCCACTTCAATGTTCTCTACCAGGATTTAAGGAGGTAAGATATATGTGAAGAAAGTATAATGTCACCCGTGTATGCTGCTTTTTTTAAGGTTTTGTTAGTATACTATGTTACAAAATTATCATTTAATAATTTTTTTTTCTCTGTTTACTATAGTTTTCCTGATAAATTTCAACAGTTCTGCCGTCTGAACATTACTGCATTTGATCGGCTGCTGAGCCTTATGTCTCCTGACCTGGACTACCAAGACACTGTAATGCGAAGGGCCATCTCTGCTGAGGAAAGGCTGCTCATCACCTTGCGGTAAGTTGAATGTTGATTTATATGTACCTGGTTTTGTTCACCACCCTGCGGTGATGGCTGGTGTACCTGGTTTTGTTAGCCACCCTGTGGTGATGGCTCCACTGTGTCTGTCGTTGTGTACATATTTTTGGCTTGACCATGAGATCACCATGCACAGAGATCAGATTGAAAAGGTCACTGATGTGTTAACTCTAGAGCAAACATCGTAGGCAAACACAGACACAAAGTCAAAACACAATATAAATTGCTATGTGTGAACTCAAGAGAAAACAAAAGATGACCCCAAAAAATTGAAAATTTGGAGCCCCCCCCCCCAAAAAAAAAAAACGCGCCCATTGCTGGAATAGTATTTTGCAATAAAGACCTTAATTTTTTAAAAGACGAATCAATAATGGATAATTACTGTTGGCTTGTATTTCTTTTTATGGCTTTTCTAATGTTCTATTTTTCCTTTTCAGATTTTTGGCCACAGGAGAGAGCTATACATCACTGCACCTCCAATTTAGGGTTGGTAAATCCACCATTTCCAGAATTGTGAGGTGCACATGTAGCGTCATCTGGCAGAAGTTGCAGCCCATCGTGATGCCTTCTCCAACCGAGGAGACTTGGCTGCAGGTCGCAGCAGGCTTTCAAACTGTGGCCAATTTCCCAAACTGCATTGGTGCTGTTGATGGAAAACATGTGAGAGTTCAGCAGCCACCACGATCAGGATCACGCTTCTTTAATTATAAGAAGTATTTTTCTGTGGTCCTGATGGCGGTGGCTGATGCACATTTCAAATTTGTTGCCATTGACGTTGGTGCTTATGGCAGTACTGGGGACTCTCGGGTGTTCAGATCATCACAGATTGGGCTGCAAATTCTTCAAGATGGCGTAACGCTCCCAGCCCCAAGACCTTTGCCGGGTTCCACAGATCCAGTTCCTTTTATAATGGTATCAGATGAGGCATTTCCCTTACAGACCAACCTGCTGCACCAATACCCACGAAGGGCACTGAATGCCCGGCGGAGGATTTTCAATTATCGGCTGAGTCGTGCACGCAGATATGTGGAATGCACCTTCGGAATCATGTGTAGTCAGTGGAGGATCTTTCACACTGCCATCCAGTTGGATACGGAGACCGTTAACACTGTAATTAAGGCATGCTGTGTACTCCACAACTATGCTCGTGAGTACAGCACTGAGCAAGATGAGGAGTCACAGCTGTCTGAATTAATTCCAGTTGTCAACTCCGGTCAGGGAAGGCCATCCAACTCTGGTGCCAGGGTGCGAGAAACCTTCGCTGACTACTTCATGAGTCCTGAAGGTGCCGTGCACTGGCAATACTCCTGTGCTGGTGTTGAGCAGCCTGACCAGCAGAGAAGATCTGATGAACAATAAAAGAAGAACTTCCTCCTTTTTTTTTTTTTTTTTTAAATAAAAATGTACAAAAATGTGTTTATAAAAAAAATAAATTTTGGTTAAATTTTAATTTGTCTAAAATATTTCTTGAATTGCAACCTTCTACGTATTGTTTTCCGACCATATGTCAATGCAAAAGTGAACAACCCACAAAGACCAGAGCCTGTAAATTGGCATTACTACCTAGAGCGCTCTTCCAAAGTACTGTCTGCTAAAGTCATCCCTCACCATTGTTATTTGCTTGCGCTAAGAACAGAACTAGCAAAGAACAGTGTTGAGAGTAGTATTCATCCAAAAAATAGTTGTGGTCCAAAATATCAAAGTATATTTCTAATTTAAAAACGACTGTATACAGCCGACCACATACGTAGATTAGTATTAACAAATTTCAAAAATGTAGAGTTCCTCTGATCTGCGCTATGGTGAGCGCAGATCAGGGTAACACTTTTTCATTTAAACCCAACCCAACCACATATACACTTGAAAAGAAAAATTAACAGATAGTTAAACTAATTTTTTTTAATACATAATATAGAATAACTGTAAAAAACTTTGTAAAAACAAAAAAAAACAAACTTCTAGAAAATTTAATCGGACAAACATTGCCCATAACTTGGGAATAAATTACACACTGTGTACAGCACACCTGTCCTGTAATCAGTTTTGGGCCCTAAAATACGGGCAGCACCTGTAGGTTGTTTAATTATATAAAAAGAAACACCTTTTCTTACAGTCCCCTACGCCTGAAGCCTGGTATAGGTGACCATAAGAAAAGGTCTTTGTTAATTGTCTGATTCTCTAAAACATTGTGTATCTATCGACCTACAGGTACTGTCTGTATTTGCTAGGGTCCAAAAATGATGACACGGAGGGGTAAAATTATTGAACTACAAGTTTTGAAGGTCTTGTTCAAAGCTGTACCCAGGAAACATTTCTGGTGAAAAACTAGAGTTGGGGGATGGTCCTCTGACAAATGATGATGCACCATGAGCCATTTGGCGACCATAACTTGGTTGCATATCTTCAGGACGGTATGCTGCAGCAACCTGCCCAAAACGCTGGGTTGCAGCTGCTGGTGGTGGTGGAGGCACACTGGGATTGAATAAATTAAATATTCCACATAGTATGGCTGGGGGCGAGGGCATGACTGATGCCTCTTCAATTGCCATGACCATAGCGCCTGCTGCAGTCATGTACATGTTCTGCCTATCTCGTGGCAGAGATCTGATGCGGGCAGCTTGGGCTGAGCAAAATGTATCTATGGCATCTTCCTCGGCTGCCCTTTCCACAAGGCTGAGGGTTCGATTTGTGAGTGCTTCAAGCACAATAGTCCCACCCCCATGGCTTTTGGCCTTTTTTTTGCCCGCCCTTCTCGATGCCACGAGATGAGCAGAACCAGACCCCCTCCCAGTGGGCCTCAACACATCACCAGCAGAGCTTCCAGCATCACTTGGAGCAGGAGCAGGAGAATCAGTCACCAAACCCGTCCCGACGTCCGCTGGATTGGACAAAGAATGTGCGGGACAACCAGATGTTGAAGACGCTGAAGCAGATGGATCCGGTGAGGAAAGCTGGAAAAAGTCCTCGGATTCCTCCTCTGCTTGCTCAGTGTTTGTGTCATCTTCTGCTGTTGGGGCCCTGATGTTTCCTTCAGTTCTGTATAAAATAAAAGGTAAAAACCAATGTAAATACAACATTTTTGGAAACATTTCAATTAATATGTTTTGGGAATTTACCTCCGCAAACTCCTACTGCTTAGTATGAAGGCCAGCTGGTCCGCAAAAGGAAATTTTCTTTTTCTTGGTGATGAGCCACTTTGCACCGACTGGTGATACTTCACCAGCCGGTCGGTGACCGATCTCCACCGATTTTTAATATCAGACACTGCAATGACAAAACCAAAACAATTTATGAACTGCTTTAACACCAAAAATGCAATTATAAATAGATATAAAAATAAATGTAAAAATCAAAACTTACTAATTTCCTCTTGGGCATCACGTTCCACATTCACCCACTGGGGATACATTTGGCTCAACACAGAGGCCCAGGCGTCTTTTTTCTTCTGCTTGTCTTTGTATTCAGGACTAGCTCGGTCCCATATTTCGGGATATTTTTCAATCTAGAGTGAATAATAACGTCTGTGAATATTATTTTTAAAACAAAATGGAGGAATAAAAGATTAACCCCCAAAAAAAAATTAAATGAACATATGGAGATATCTACGCACACACACCAACACTAACCCCTCACCTATATTGTACGGTTCTTTCACACGTCAATCTCCGGGACGAGTGTTGATGCCATTTTCCACACATAGCGGAGACCCACACACAGACCCATTGCAAAGCATGCTCGGTCACACTTATCTGTAGTAACGTGTATATGTGGACGTGAGAAATCAACCTTACAGCGTATGCAGGAGCTTTCAGTTAATGAACCTACATACACTGTACAATAATCTTTCAGTTTAATAAAATCTTTTAACCCCAAAAAATAAGTGGGCTCACGCATAGTTTTAGTAACTAGCAAAGGGAAAGCAGACGGTTGTTGGCTGATGTTATAGTCTGTGAAGTAGCCAATAACCATGGACCCTTCCCTTGCTATTAATACCAGGCCGCAGCAGTTAGCTTAGCCTTTACTGGCTAATTGTACAGGGGGACCACCCCAAAAAAACATGGGGTCCCCCTATAAATTGAAGCCAGCAAAGGCTAGCCGCTTTGCCTTTTGCCCTCAGCCGCCCCAGATTTGGCGCATCATATTTGTGCGCCAAATCTGGCGCTTAGCCTCGCTCTTCCACGCTGCCCTGGTGCGGTGGCAGGGGGTAATAGTGGTGGGGTTCATGTCAGCGCCAGCTGCCATGAAGCCCAGGTTAGTAATGATGGGCGTCTATAAGACACCCCCATTAATAACCTACAAAGTGTTAAAAAGAAAAAACACACACTACACCCAGAAAAAAATAATTTATTTGAAATGAAAACACAATTTTATTTAATTCTAAGTTTACTAAAAAAAAAAATAGTTACCTGTCCACGTTCCTGCGCTGATCTCCCATGCACAGCTGTCACATCTGGAGATGTGACAGCTGTCATTGCTGCTGTAAGCTCACGCTGCCGGGAACACGTCCGATCCCGGCAGCGTGAGCCCCTGACTGAGGTCACCGGAGTGCATTCAGGCAGCGCAGCTCCGGAAACCTCCTTTACGACTCTGTTGTACCGTGGGAATTTCTCACGGTACAGCAGGCCCGTAAAGCAGATCACCGGAGCAGCGCTGCCTGAACTCCGGCAAACCCGTTCATTCTAGCGGCGGCAGCGGTTCAGAGCGGTCACATTCTATGTGGCTGCTCTGAACTGGAGATCATCGTGGGACACTTGTGGACTACTACGGAGGGGTAAGGATAAGGTTGTGGTTTACTATTTTATATTTTATTACAGGAGATCAATGGCTTCGGGGAATTAGGTGTCTAGGTGAGTATAGGTGTAGTTTTTTATTTTTTACTTTATTTTAGGTGGCGATCGGCGGGGACAGGTAATATATAAAGTTTTTTTTAGGTAACCACTGGCCACCAATGAAAAAAAAATAAAGGGGACAGTAGATTAGATATTATTGGGGCCAATAAACAAAAAAGTTTAATGATGATAGCACCACACCCCCCCAAAAAAATAAAAAAGTTAGGGGGGGGGGAATAGAGTCAATAATATATGGAGGCACATATGGGGGCTATTAAATTTAATTTTGGGGCACATTTTACAGCAGGAGCAGGCTGATGGGAACTACTGCTCCCATCGAGCTGCTCCTGCTGGCACTAGTGGACGGGGGACAGACATAGGCCGATGGGAGTAGTAGTCTCACATCGGCCTATGTCTCCCTGCTGACACCCGCGCACACAGACCCCACACAGACCCCATACAGACACTTACCACACTAATCATGAATCCCACGTTGAGATTCATGCGCTTATACCATCCGAGATGAGCAGCCATGATCCTGAGAGACGGGAATATTATGGGATTCTCGTCTTCCTGGATTATGGGATGCTCATGGGATGGATGGATGGAACGCCCAATTGTGAGGTCACTTCCTATTTGCTGCGGTTTTGAGGTACAAGACCGCAGCAAATGCGCTTCAATTCCGCAATTATTTTTACATATTTGCGGATTTGAAGCGGCCCAATGCAAGTCAATGGCGGCGATTACACCGCGCTTCCGCAAAATTAAATGACATGCTGCGGATTTTTCCGCGGAGCATAAACGCAGCGGAAAAAAACGCAGCGTGGGCATTGACAGTGCGGCTTGTCATTGAGGACCATGGGGGGCGGATTACCAAGCGTTTTTGAAGAGTTTACGCTGCGGAAATTCCGCAGCATAAACGCTTGTAAAACGCTAGGTGGGCACCCAGCCTAAAAGAAGAAAAAATAATGACATGTCCCCCTTGTTCACCTGATCTGAACCCCATAGTGAACCTGTGGTCCATCATAAAATGTGAGATCTACAGGGAGGGAAAACAGTACACCTCTCGGAACAGTGTCTGGGAGGCTGTGGTGGCTGCTGCATGCAATGTTGATCGAAAACAGATCAAGCAACTGACAGTAATAGTTACCTGCACAAACAGATATCCTCCTAAGATAGCCAAATCTAAAAAAAACCCACTCCAACTTCCAAAAATATTAAGCTTGGATATTTATGAGTCTTTTGGGTTGATTGAGAACATAGTTGTTGATCAATAATAAAAATAATCCCCTAAAATACAACTTGCCTAATAATTCTGCACACAGTGTATGTATTTGACTAAACACACTAGCTTCTTGTATTAGAACAGGCAGGAATAGGATGCTACATTGTTTTTTCAAGCAGGATGTACAGGATGGTGCCTGATGTCGTGTTTTCCCATAATTATCTCTAAGGCCTTCTTTACACACACACACACACACACACACACACACACACACACACACACACACACACACACACAAAAAAATGCTTCATATACAGTATAGTGTTTTTAATATTTAACATTATGCAGCAATGTAACATTTGTATACAATCTTTTCCTACCTCCCGTCTCCACCCTCTAAAAAAAATTGTTAGTTTTTATTTCAGCAGAACGCTGCGTCAGTAAACAGTCGGAGGAGACAGAATGATGGTCTGTTGCATAAATGCATTTGCTTAGATTCTGCTAAATGAGTTTACTTTATAATTGCAGCAGTGATTTGTCAGTGGACACTTTACTATCTGCTTTTAAAAGCTTCACTTTTATTTGATTATGCACCTAAGGCCTTAGGTATTTACACAGTACACCTCCAGCATGGATACAAGATACAGAGCTTACACAGTACAATTCACATTTGCTTCGGCTACACTCAAACGAATGCGGCAATTTACAGCCCAGTAATATCAGCAAATTACAATGTGCAACTGAAACTATGAGTTGAAAGGAAAGTCCGTCACCCCCAAAATGCATTTTAAATTGGCTATACAGTGTTGTAGGGGACTTAGCCCATATCAAAATCATATTAGCACTGTACCTCTTACTGGTACAGTTCCTGAGAAAATTACTTTTATTTCATATGCAGATGTGGAAGCTTCGGTGCACTTGTGGCATGACCAAGAGTTTTGCGCACCGTTACGCCTCCTCATTTGCATACTGGGACCATTTCTCCACTTCTGATTGACAGAGCTCACGTCCCGGAGCAAGCACGGATTCTGGCATATCTCCCTGTATCCTTTCTTTTGACACTGCTAGGTGCACCAGTACACCTGGACAGGGACGCAACGACCAGGGTTGCAGAGGTTGCAGCCAGGCCCATGCAGGTTGGGGCCCTGCCGAAGCCAGCGCAAACTTCAACTTGATGTGCATCCTCAAATGCACATTCAGCTGATGTGTATGTAAGACCCGCCATGTCTGAGCACTGCAATACACGCTCCCAGCCAATCAAAGGCAAGCAATTGACGTCGGCGTGCATGTGACTGGGGGAGCATGCTAGTGACGTCATGCGCTCCTGTCGCTTGCACACTGAAATTAGCTGCCGGCTTAAGAAGATGATGCCGCAGGGCAGGAGAGTGGATTGGAGGTGAGTATACCGTATTTTTCGGACTATAAGACGCAACCCAAATTTTGAAGTGGAAAATAGGAAAAAAAATATTTTTTAATAAGATGGGGGTCGGTCTTATAGTCTGAATAGGTATCTTACCTGGGGAGGAGGTTTGAGGGGGGGGGTCACAGGAGGCAGGCTCCTTCAGGAAGCTGGGCCTGGCACTGGTGGCCTGGATGCCTGGCGCTGGTGGCCTGGATGCCTGGCGCTGGTGGCCTGTTGGCTGGCGCTGGTGGCCTGGGGCTGGGGCCCTGTTGGCTGGCGCTGGAGGCCTGGTGGCCTGGCACTGGTGGCTGGCACTGGGGTCCTGGTGGCTGACGCTGGGGCCTTGGAGCCTGGATTCTTGGTACTGGTGGCTGGCGCTGGGGGCCTGGCACTGGTGGGCTGGGGGCCTGGGGCTGGAGCCTGTGTCTTGCTGGCGTGGCAATGCGGCGTGAGTGGCTTCCGGTGCGCGCGGCCATCTTTCTGAAGCTGTGCTCTACAGGAAAATGGCCACCGGCATGGCAGAACGCATGCGCCAGCTCCAATGGCCATTTTCCTGTACATCACAGCTTCAGAAAAATGGCTGCGCGCACCGGAAGCCTCTCACGTCACTCACAACAAGAGACCGACCCCGGTACCCGGCAAGGACCCCAGGCAGATACTGGCCCTCCTCACCTCCTCCTCTTCTGCTGCCGTCTGCAGCCACCGCCGCCACCTTCCTGATGGCCCTGCGATCCTACTCCACCACCACCGTTAAGTTACTTTCAGACCAGAAGACGCACCCCCCATTTTCCTCCCAAATTTGGGGAGGGGGAAAGTGCCTCTTATGGTCCGAAAAATACGATAATTGTTAATTTTTTTCTATGCATTAAAGAACAGCAGCAGAATGTGGTACATGTACCGGGATGGGAAACACACATACCAAGATGAGGCCAAGGATAATGGTGTTATGCACTACGCAGAGAGACCCAGCAAGTCTGGCACCAAACCGGCAAAGGCGCAGCCACAGACGCACTTGGCACAAGCTGCCAAGCCAGGTGAGCCCTTAAGGGCCGGGAATACTCTTCACCCAGTTCCCAGTAAATGAAAGGAGACTTTGGCAGAGCCGTTCCCAGGCCCACTGTTGCTGGACATCTGGCATCTGGTGGCGCTGTCTGTGCCTAGTCAAGGACCAGGTGAGTACTTCTGCAAGAACTCCAGGAAGTGTAACTAGAAGAGAAAATAAGAAAACCCCTGAAAAGATAGCAACACTACTACTACTAGCACCACTCACCACCACAGCACATAGGAACTGCAATAAACAGCAATGGACTTAGCAGGGAACAGGGTTAAATAGCCCGTCTAATGATCAGGTGTTGAATACCTCTAAATCATCCCCAGACAACCACTCCCTGCTAGCTTGCACAGCAGAATGGACAACATCCCACCACTGCCTAGTGCCAGACACAGCAGTGTCCTGCGTTGCCTTGCAACCAGGGAAATCAGTGAGAGACATGGCGTCCCGTGTCCTCACACATCCTACAACACCAGAATGCGATGCTCCATAAGATTGGGATGGTTTGCCTGCACACGTAGTAGCTCCATCTCCAGAGTTAGGACAATGGTGGCGCCTGCGACCAGAGCAGCATAGTACCGGACCTGATTCGTTCCCAGGTGGGAGCACAGAACCACAATTCCTGACAGTATCCCCCTCCCTAGAAGAGACCTCCAGGCTCTCACCACCCACCTTGTCGAGAAACCACTTATGGAACTCAACGATGAGGCGATTGGCATGTATATTACCTCTCGAGACCCAGGACATCTCCTCATACCCCTTCCAGTGAATCAAATACTGAATGGAGTTCCAATATGTATGAGAGTCCACAATACTCTCCATCTCAAATTCTTCAGTATTATCTACCAGAATAGGAGGAGGAGGATCCTGGGTCACAAGCAGAGTAACAACCTTCTTCAATAGTGTCTTGTGAAAAACATTGGGAACCTGCATAGAAGAAGGCAGACCTACCCGAAAAGCCACCTTATTGAAAGTCTCGATAATGGAAATGGTCCTAAAGACCTTGGTGCGAGCTTAGGAGATGGTACCTTAATCTTGAGATTCTTAGTAGACACCCAAACTCTGCCCCCACTGAGTTTGCAACCTTGCTGACAATGCTTATCAGCCTGCCTCTTCATGCTCTCCCATGATTTCTTGAGATGGATACAGGCTTCCCCCCAAACCTTCCAGAGGCGGTGGATAGTAGCAGAGACTGCTGGAAGTACCTTGTCCCCTCCCTCAAAAGATGTAAGTGGAATCCTAGATTACTGAAGGAAGACATGCCCAAGCCCTCGTGGTGTCTATTGTTTAGGGTGAAGTCTGCCAAGGATAAGTATGATTCCCAATCATGTTGAGTATGGAAGCAAAAACATTTTAGATAGGACTCAAGACACTGGTTAGTTTGCTCCATTTGCCCATTAGTTTGAGGATGGTATGCAGATGCAAACGAGAGTTCCGACCAGAGGCGTTTACAGAAAGCCCTCCAGAATATGAAGATAAACTGGGATCCATGATCAGAGACAATATTCATAGGAACTCCAATAAATCTTACCACCTGAACAAGGAACAAATCTACCAAGTCCTGTGCACTGGACAACTGAGCCAAAGGAACCAAATGGCATGTATTCCTGTACAGATTGGAAGGATGGACCCATCCGTGCCTCTGGTGTCCACTGGGAAATTTACTAATACCTTGATAGGTCAGCCCAAGTCTGCTTACATTGATTAGTTTGCTAAAAAAATCCTTAAAGGGGTTGTCCACTACGTACCCTTTCTCAATTCCTATGTTTCCCTCTTGTAAAATAACACCTATACTCACTTCCAGCGTCTGTGCCATTCCAGCATTGCCAGCACTTGCTCTCCCGGGGATCGCATGACATTGTTATGTCACGTGATCCCTGCAGCTAATCAGAGCTGGCTTCATTCTCCCAATCTTTGTACAAATGACATATATACGATCCTCTCTCACTTCCTCTGGAGAAATGTAATTCAGGCGGGAGAGTGAAACGGACGCTAATGGGCCGCAGGGAAAGTGTGACATAACAATGCCTACCACTTGGACAACCCCTTTAAGTGCAAGGAACTGGAGATTTAATTATTTCTTCATTTTTATTTGGTAAAAAAAAATCTGCAACTTTTTGGCTAAATTTGGTCTTTATCAAGCTTTCCAAGAATGAAAATGGTGTAGTGCTGTCAAGCTGGACTTATACAAATACACCAAGTACAAAATGTTGCTGCAACAATTTTTTTAATCAGATCAAATGAATAAAAGTGAAGTTTTATCTAAATCTTCAGTGCTTTAGACAGGGTGGAAGATTAAACGCACTGTCCACCTACCCTCCATATCCATTCCTCATGGATGTAACTTTTAACATGGACTAATTAAACTCAAGTTTTTACTTGGAACTGGATAACACATTTTCTTTGGAAGATCAAACTCCTTGGAGTGTGGACTGTTCTCCTCTGTGCTCTGTGTCTAATAACTTTAGCCCATAGATGATGCTACTAGTTTAAAGAGAACCTGTAATGTAAAAAAAAAGCTAATAACCTAATATAGGGTTAATCTGCTGGTTAATAGCGTTCTGAAGCTGTTCGGCCTTCGCACTGAGAGCCCTGCAGCTTAGAGGAAATGTATTTTATTTTTCCAGGCATCCTTGGGCTTTTAATCATTGGGGGACGGCCAGTGTGGCTTCAGTCACCACTCAGTGCATAGTGAGCGCTGGCTATAACCACGCACCAGCACTGACTGCAGGTTCTAATGCTGAGTCGGCAATCAGTCAATGACAGGGTGTGGTTAAAGGCATCGCTCACTATGCACAGAGTGGTGACTGAAGCCTCATATGCCGCACCTCTATGACTGAAAGCTCAAGGCTGCTCACAGGAATAACGTTCAGTTCTTTAAAGGGGTATTCCCATCTCCAAGATCCTATCCCAATATGTAGTAGGTGTAATAATAATAATATTAGCAAATACCTCCAATTAGAAATGTAGTATCATTTTTTTGATTCGCTATGTTTCTTTCCTCATGTACAAGCATTGCAGGACCTTAGGTATTCATGGTTACGACCACTGGCAGCTAGCTAACTAACTGTGACTTTATCAGTGGCCATAACCATGGATACCTAAGGTCCTGCAATGTCTGCACATGAGGAAAGAGACATAGCGAATCAAAAATACTATACTACACTTCTAATTGGAGGTATTTGGTAATATTACTATTATTACACCTACTACATATTGGGATAGGATCTTGGAGATGGGAACACCCCTTTAAGGTAGACTTAGATACTGAAACACCTACTTCCTGGAAAATGTTCTACACTTGAGTGGATGTTGTGAAGGGGTTTTTCTTCACCATGGAAAGGATTCTGCGATCATCCACCACAGTTGTCTTCCATGGACGCCCAGGCCTTTTTGGATTTCCAAACTCACCAGTATACTTTTTTTTTTGCAGAATGCACCAAACTGTTGATATGACCACTCCTAACATTTCTGCTCTCTCTCTGATGGATTTCTTATTTTCACTTTCAGCCTAATGATGGTTTGTTTCTCTTCCAATGAGAGCTCCTTTGACCTCATTTTGTGGGTTCACTGCAACAGCTTCCAAATGCAAATGCCACAACTGGAACCAACTCCAGACCTTTTACCTGCCTAACTGATGATGGATTAACAAGGGAATAGCCGATGCAGCCGATTAAAAAACTTTTCAGATAATTGTCCAATTATTTTTGGTCCCTTTGAAAAAAGGCAGCTACATAGTAAAGAGCTGTAATTACTAAATTAAAGCTGAGAGTCTGCACTTTCAGCCCATATTGATTATATAACGGAATCTTGATAATGTTTTGTTAAACAGCTAAAATGCCAAAACTAGTATCACTGTCCAAATATTTCTGCCCCTAACTTTACATATTTTCAAAGCTACCACTAGAGGGCATCAGAATGTAAGTTTTCAGCTACAACAGAAAATACATTCTACATCTAATACTTCACAGCATATACCAAACAGTTTACATTACTAGTCCCCCTCATCTGTTAGATACTATTAACAGGTTAACAGTACAGGGAATGTTGCTATTGAATGTATAACCGCTAATCAATATACTATAATATTGAATTTCCCCTAGATCCTGAATATAATATGACAAATTTGACCAGAAAATAGCAGGCTGCAGCTAAATCAAGGATAATACAATCAAACTCCCTACATCTTCCAAGCAACCAGTCATTTAGATCTTGTATTAATCTATAGTTTGTTCAGAAATTGTAGGGCCTGATTTGCGCATTTGCGGCTTTTTCTTGTTTTTGGCACTATAAGCTTCTTTTTTTTTTTTATTTGTGCTTAATTCTACTTTTAATCTGCACCTTTTTTGAGGTTCATTTTATGTGCTCGCTCTTTTTTTTCATGTTCGCCATTGTTGGTGTGGTTTTTATTTTCCAGATGTTTTTGGTCGATTCATCAATTGCGACTTTCTGAAAAGTCACAATTGATGAATTATCTGAAAGCATTAGGAAACCCCATACCGCGCCCACAAAGGTGAGCATAAAAAAACAGAAGTGACCATATGTAAAATAGACTCTCTAAAAGCGTAAATTAATAGAAGAATTAGGCACCAATGAAAAGCAGATGAACAGCACACAAAACTAGAGAAAAAAAGGCACAAATGTAATAATGAATCAGGCCTCCTGCACAGCTCCCATAACTCCTCGTGACATCTTCACTGCTTTGTAGTTCCCCTCTTCTTCCTCCCCCTACTCTGTGGGGAAGTGGGCGGGCGGGGTGCAGGGCTGGCATCTCTTTTCATCTACATACTTACATTCAATTAAATTCATTTTTTTCTTTTTTTTTTCTTCTTTTCACATCTTGCACTGATAAGTATACAGGAATTTTCTCTACTTGAAAGTGCTTTGTATTCTTCTAAATTACAGGTAGATTGTACTGGTACATAAAGATACATCTCTATATACCAGTGCATTTCTATGTACCCACAGTGGCATGTAAAAGTTTGGGCACCCCTGGTCAAAATTACTGTTATTGTGAACAGTTAAACCCATAATCCTCCCCGTTACAGTTAATCTTCTGTGTCTTCAGCTCCACTAATGTGGAGCACTTACCACAATGTTCTTGATGTGCCCCTGCGTGTCAGCGAGTGACGTCAACAGCATGATCACATGACCTGATCATGCTGCTGACATCGCCCTGACTCGGAGGTTAGAGCTTCATTTGTACTCGCATCTGAAAAATGCAAGTACAATTCACCACTGGGAGCCAACGTGCTGCATATTCTGTGAGTTGGCTGTGAGCTTGACAGCTGGCTCACAGAACGGTCGACTCCCAGTCAGGGTGCGGAAAAATGCACCTCCGGGGCAGACACTTCGGACCGCTGCATTAGGCAGCCCGACGGCGCTCCCGGCCAGCTGTGCCAGGGGCACATGCCCCGGCTGCCTCCCATAGATACACCTCTGGCCCCAGCCTAAATTTAAAGGGGTTATCTGGTCAAAAGTGATAACTGTGTGACTGCAGACTTATGAATTCCCCCAGTGCAGGCACTGTGCGGTGCGGGGATTCGCCGGTATGAGAACTGGGACCGGAGGGTATGTCTCTCCATACACTTGTGTTGAGCGAGGCCACGCCTTCTAGTCGGACGCTCCCACTGGCCGTCCACGTCACTAGAGGGGGCGTGGCCTCTCTCTATACAAGTGTATGGAGAGACATACTCTCCGGTCCCAGTTCTCATACCGGCGAATCCTCGCACCGCACAGTGCCTGCACTGGGGGGATTCATAAGTCTGCAGTCACACAAAGTGACTGCAGACTTATCAATTTTGACCAGACAACCCCTTTAACAATGCAGCCTGTGGCCTAACAGGATTTTCTAAGTGCAGCAGAGAAAATATGAGTTTGAGACCACTGGTCTAGACAATTATTCATGAGTTAAATTAGCACCACAAATTAAGCAGTGTAGTGTGACCCCAGAAACCCTGCAGAAAAATTTAACAATATGGAACGGCACGTGGAGGTGTGCTTGGATGCGAACAGTGTACATTTTCAACACCTGCTTTAAAGCATCAGTTTCTCATGAACCAAGGTATGTACAGTTCAAATTTAAGTACAATAGATCGTATTTTAGAAGTTACAGCAATTTTTCCAGGTAAAGTAGCGAGTGAATCACCCTGTATTTTGTGCCCCCTAACCTATGGACTGTTAAAACCCCTTGAGTTCTTTTCAGCTCAGTTCCTCATCAGTACTTGAGTCTCTTATTCCCCAAGTATTTATTGTATGTTAAGAAAATACTGAGGCTAAGTTCACATTTCTATACATTCTTTTTGTCTGTTCCATTCAGAGTAACAAATGGAATTCATGTTCAATATCCATTTGCATCAGTTATGCAAACGTAAGAAGAGAGGCCCTACTCGTCATTATAGGGTCCATCTTGTCTTCGTTTTGTGTCACTTTTCACTTTTAAAAATGGACTCTATAATAATCAGTAGGGCACCTCTGCTTTCATTAAAGCAATGGATACCCTTTGTACATCTTATATATAATGTTGGACGTGTCGTTCTGTCCGAAGCCGGGATGGGCGGCACCTGCACCGTAAGGCGCCAGAGTCAGCGTGTGCGCATACCGCACTACGGAGCCATTTTATTGAAAACACTGTGTATGCAAATTCGTCTTCAACAAAATAGTGCCGGATATCGCAGGATGCACCCGCGTTGAGTCCGGCACCATTTTATTGAAGAATTCTACTACAACGTCAACATAGCAGTGAGCAAGAGCCGGCCATCACTATTATACCTATAGCCGGCGCGCGCGATGCTGTGCTGACATTGTACTACACAAGTTCAATAAAATGGCGCCGGAGTCAGCATATGCTCATACCGCGATCTCCGGCGCCATTTTATTTAAGACACTGTATATGCGAATTCGCAGACACAGTGTCTTAAAAAAAAACGCACTGACTCTGGCGCCATTTTATTGAAGTATTGTACTAAAAGGTTTTGCATAAAAAAAAAAAAATTTCAGGTAATACTTTAATAAAATTAAAAATGTGCCAATAAAAATGCTTGCCACCTGGGCGTAAAACAGGTTCAATAGCTAGTAAATTATATTTGTTTGTTTCTCTAACCTGAACAGACAAACAGAGTGATGGCCCTGCCTTCATATTAACGCCTCTGTAAGCACATTTCTAATCAGCTCGGTCCTCCTGTCCTGAAGCCTGCCTGCATAGATTGATATGCAGAACACTGCAAGCATTGGCTGCAAGGCACATGAATGCTCAGTGTGACCTTACATCGCACAATGATAGTGAATGAGCGTTCCGAGGAAAACTTGTTTTCTGTTAATCATGCAGTGTAACCAGACTGACAATCACTCAACGAATTAGCAAAATGTTGGTTTGTTGAGTGAAATGATCTTTTGGTTTGGTTAAAGATCTTCGCTCTCTGCTGCACATCTTCCTGTATAAGCATGATCTGTGCTGCCGAGAACAATTTCAGCCTATACACAGAATAATATAGTACTGATCATTCAGTGCTCATTTAAAATTTGGTTTGCCTGTCTAAACAGGCTATTAAATGACCGCTAATCAGCAAACATGTAGCCGATTGGAAAGAGTTTAGAGCTGCAAATTAGGTGGCATAAAATCACCTTAATGGGGTTATCTAAAGGGTGCAATTGCAAACTTATAAAAGCTAGCAACTTTGCAATTGATTACATATCCACTTTGTTCTCTTAACAGGAGGGAGCTCTACTCTTTCCAGCCTGCTAATGCTGCTCTGAAACTGACCAGATAACTGGATTCAAGCAGCCTGAGTTCCTCTGTGCTTCTCCCATGATGCAGAGGCAAAGATCCTTCTACTAGCAGCCTGGAAGAGAACATAGTTCGGATCAATGGTGTGGCCATGCCATTGGTGCAAAGGTTCAATCTTCAGGAGCACACCCACCTTGGTAAAACAGGAAGCGCTCCTGAAGATTCATCTTGAGACAATCCTTTGAAGTTTATTCCTCCTTTTTTGTGAGTCTCATTTGGGACTTGAACCCACATCCTGTATCATTTCAGGCAGGAATTAAAGGTATTGAGCGACAGGTTCCAGTGATGTCACTTGGAGAATTTTGTATACTTGATCTGTATTGCAGGCTGTGACCCCCACAGACAGATCATACTGATACATAGAGATACTGTACATTGTATAGAAGAATTCTCTGTATTATAGAGGAAGAATAAAAAAGTGTTCATCCTAGAAAATTACTAAAAAATAATGAAAAACAATTAAAATAATGTCATGTTTAATGTGCTTCTTAAAAAAATAATTAGCAAATATCAAGGACATATTTGATGTCAAAGCAACACAGCGATCAGATTATTTACGGGGATTGGAAAATGGAGTAAAAAATGCAGTGATTTATATTTTTTCTATTAAACCCCTAAAAACAATCTTCTCTGATTATTGCATGTTTGCTGTGTTTATTTTATGCGTTTTCCCACATATTTCATGCGTTTTTGGTGAAAATGTGAATCCGTGTTTTTAATAGTACAGAAAAGCTTTGATTCTGGAATTAAAAATGCACAGGCGTTTTTCTTTCCTTGCATTTTTTTTCAGGCTCCACATAGAAGCCTATAGAGAAAAAAGCACCAAAACTGCAGAGTTCAGCAGCGTCTTTTGAGACATAGAGGACAGGAGTTTTCATGAAATCTCATCCACTTTGCTTGGACATTTAGACCTTGTTTACATGTAGTGTAAATGCTGTGTATTTTCTGCTGCTTTTTTGCACAAAAATTCTGCTGTGTTTAACTGTCTAAGCAAATCGGATGTGATTTCATGAAAACTGCGCCCAATCTGCGTCTAAAGACACTGCTGAACTGTTTTTTTTTTCTTTAGAGGCTTCTATGTGGAGCATAAAAAAATGCATTTAAAAAACTGCAGTTACTTTTTTAAGTGCAGAATCAAAGCTTTTCCGTACTGTAAAAAACACATTAAAAACGAGGCTTCGCATCGGCACCAAAACACATCAAATAAGGGGGAAAAGGCATAAAAAATGCAGCAATAATGCAATAACGAGAGAAGATTGTTATTGTGTAGTTTGGTGTGGCTCCTGCAGAAGACAAAAGACACAGTATTTATGCTATGTGTGAACACGGCCTTACAAACACAAAAAAGCCAGTTGTCATATAGTGAAGCAACATAAAGGTGAGAAAGTTCTGGTGGCTACAACTATAAATGAATGAACAAAAAATAAATCGAGGTCCAAACTAAAGATGATCATGGTGCACAGATGACGTTGCGCCATCTATGGCTAATCAAAAGCCGTGCCGGGGATACCGTAAGGTAAGAGATTTGTGGGCCTCCCATCCAGCCTCCTATACCACTGACCTGGACGCTGGACCCGAGTCCCATGAATCGATCTGCTCATCTCTAGTCCAAACCATCCTAAATACAGCAGGACAATCCCAGATTTGATTCTTCGCCCTGAAGTCTCGGGCATCTGCTGAAGGTCCCTCACTGTCACCGCTCCTCTGACATCTCCTCCTGCCAGGGTAGAAAGAAATGATAAATGGGCATTGATTGGGGTGTGGTCGGAATCATGGACAATGTTTGCCACATAATTTGTCACTCTATTTTTCAAAAGTTGGGAGGTATGCAGATGCCTTCAACTAAATCTGTGTCCAAAGGACTTAGATATAGTGGAGCAGGGAATAATCAGATCAATGCTCCGCCATCCAGTCTGAAAATAAGCTGAAGGACCTGCAAGAATCTTCTAGTCACATAGCTCTACTGCAGAGGTGGCTCAGTACCATAGAAGCACTGAGGATGTGATAGGACACTTAAGTTTATGCAGGTGGTTTTAAATGCAAGTGGGATGCTTGTATGTGAGGTGCTCAGGAGGCATACGAGAACTGTGATAATGTGTATTCGACATCATACTATGTGGGGGCCACTGTTGGCATCTTACTATGTGTGGGGGCTATGTCAGGGGTGGGAAAACTAATGGGCTTCACTTTTCAATGTGGTTACTTTTTCAATGTGGGCATATACAATCAATTTGGGTGTTCCTTAGCGTAAAAAAAATATGATAGTATTTTTGGGGTATTAGTATTACAAAAGCTCAATAGTATAGATCTTAAGTTGCCAATTTCTGAGTGCCGTAATATCCAATTTTTAGCCTGTATTTAAAGTAATTCCAGTTGGATGTTTGATCTTTACCATCTCTCATATGGAATTGCACTAATAGTATGACTGAGACGGCGGTTGGATGCCTGTAAAATCGTATTTCCTGAGACAGAATGGAATAATGTGGCATAATGAAGAGTGGACTCCACACACAAAGATTATCCCCAATAACAATATTCAAAACGTGTATTCGACTACTAGGGCAAGAAGATGTAAACTATAAATGAACTAAATTATTATTAAGATAGGATGTACAGTAGAGTCTGGCATGGCCACCAAACTACCAGACCACACAATCAAAATGTCATCTAAGTAGCAACCATACTACACGAAATCCCACAAAAAAGGATTATCAGGAATAAAAATGAATTGTTCCTCCCATCAGGAAACCAAAAGACTAGATTTGAAAAGGGAACATTTGAATATATTTGTTGTTTGTAAAAAAAAAAATCTGAATTGAACATAAAATACATAAATACTGTAATTAGACAACATCAGTGAGACTAAACTGAGAATTAGAATACGACCTATGGGTGTTCAATGATGCTCAATAACTGTAATAGCCACACACTAGGGAATATACAAATAGAGATTAAAAACATTGCATGTATAGCAATTATACTACTCTGATCAGATAAACTTATGAAACACTTTAAGGAAATACGAACTGTCCTTTAAAAAACCTGGAATTCAGGACACTTGTGGCTGGAAATGTTCTTCTATCCACAAACTAAACCCCTCCTTCAAGGAATCAAATAGTAGATATAATGGGATACTTAACATCCAATATACACACACATTCATCTAATACTTGTTTTCCCTTTTGTCCATAACAATCAAATACCCTGCCTTATTTTATTGACAAATTATCAAATCTTGATTATTTATTCCCTGATGTATAGTGATATTTTGAGCTTTGTATAGATTCTTTGTATACCATGTGTATGAATCATCCATTAAGCTCCTTCTCAAGCAATGACTAGAATAAATCCAGTGCTGGAACCCTGGAGTTAACTGGGTAATATGTAGGGTTTGTGGTTTTGAAATTTACATCATTGTCCCAGACAGGTCATTACTCTCATTTGCTTGATACATCTCCTCCAACATAATCAATGCATTCTGTTCAGAAAACAGCATGTAAGGAAAATCGTTCCTACATGAACTAGACAGACTGAAATTGGCACTGTTAGGCGATGTGCCCACAATGCAGAAATGCTCCGGATTTTTCCTGAGCGTTTCTGCATCTCCCTGGCAGAAAAAACGCATGCGGATTGTACATGCGGATTGTACATGCGTTTTTCCTGCCAGGGACAAGAGTAAGTGAAGCGTGCGGATTGTCAAGCACTTTCCAAGCGATTTTAGCATCACTTGGAAAAGTGCTTGACAACTTGGTCACACTATATAAATCCATGCAACCGGCATGGATTTTATATAGTGTGACCAAGTTAGTTAAAAAAAAATAACAATGGTAAAAAAACATTATACTCACCTTCCGATGGCCCCCGGTCTCCTTATCCGATGCGTCCGGTCTTCCCGGTGTCTCGCGGTTGTGTAAAATGACCTTCCATGACGTAATTTAGTCATGTGACATCGGCGGTCGCGTGACCCATCACATGGCTAAATGACGTCATAGCAGGTCCTTTTAGACCATCGAGAGCTGCCGGGAAGCCAGGATGCATCGCTATGGAGACCGAGGGTCATCAGAAGGGAAGTGTAATGTATTTTTTTATTTTAATTCTTTTTTTTTTTTTACAGATTCTATGGTACCTGGGTTTGGATGAGAGTCTCCTCTTCTCCAGACCCGGGTACCATCCACACATTGAAACGCTTAATATTCGCATGTGCACATGTAGTCATGCGGATATTAAGCGATTCAATGCAAGTCAATGGCGGCGAAAATGCCACGATTACGCAAAATAATTGGTAGTGCTGGGGATTTTTCTGCAATGATAATCCGCAGCGGAAATTTCCGCAGCATGTGCACAGCACATGTGGATTAACATTGAGGAACATGGCAGACCTACTAACAAGCGTTTTTTAAGCATTTCTGCAGCGGAATTGCCGCTGCGGAAATGCTTAAAAAACGCATAGTGGGCACACATAGTGCCTTTTAGGTGTAAGGGTAAGTGCACACATGTTGTGTTTTGCTGCGTATTTGCTGCAGATTTTTATGTAAATTTTCAGCTGCGTCTGGCAGTACCAGCAATATCTATGAGAAACCAGAATTCACTGTTCCCACATGTTGCTTTTTGTTTGCTGCGTATTTTCAGTGATTAGAAAAACGCTGAAAGAAGTGACATTTCACTTCTTTCAGCGTTTTTTCACCCATAGGAAGTAATGGGGGGGGGGGTGAAAAAACGCTACAAATACTCAGCAAAAACGCACCTGAGTATTTTGGCGTTTTTGATGGCAAAATAGAATGGGAGTCTTTTTTTCACAGAACTTTATGTGCATTACTAAATAGAGACAGGAGGACAGTGAAAAAAACGCTGCAAATACGCAGCAAAATCGCAGCTAAACCTGCGTTTTTGAGGCAGCTGATCTACTGCCAGAGAAAAGTTATCAGCAGATTTCATGCAGATTTTGGTGAAGAAAACGTGCAGAAAAAACACAACGTGTGTGCACATACCCTGAGACGACATGAAAATCTATTGACACACGGACACTTGTCTCTGGCTCAGATGCTTCTTGTGCCGTAATCGTCACAGTCAGGAATCAGCTCCCCTTTGCTGAGTTTAAACTATGCCTTTATGGTGGCTAAACTTAGTTTTAACCATCAGATATACCCCTTACTCACAGAAATGAGCCCTTATGCTCCCCTCTGTGGTGGCAAAGCTTGACCTGGCGGTTGTCTTATCCTTGATGGCTAAACTATTCCTCCTGAATCAGACTACAACTATTGTAATGCAGGATAGAATTTCTTCCATGCTCCTTTTTGGCCCTTTCTAGTTCCCCCTAGGGTAGTCGGACAGGGCTGCCACCAGGAATTTCAGGGCCCCATACTGGCAAAATTTTCGGGCCCCCTTGAGACTCCGTAGTGAGTGATCACCAGTGACATTATACACGGGAGCTCTATATATAATATATAGTGTATAGCGTCAGTGTTCATGTAATACACTGACTCACCGGTGATGTCTCTAGGTGAAGTCCTTCATCTTCGCTTTTCTCCTTTATCCAGTGCAGACCGCCATTACTTCTTCCAGCCAGGTCTCGTCTCTGCATAAAATAACACACAGTTATCTAGGACACATTCCCCAACTTTTACATCACACAGCTGAATACAGAGGTGCACCCACCATAAATATATAATTAGTCATTATGCAAGCCACCATTCCAAATATATATTGTAATCCACCACTGCACCCCCACTAACTGTAAATAGCCACTTTCCCCACTTACTATATAAATTAATTAAAACCTGTACTCTTTCCCCCAATTCATTACCAGTCACACTCCTGCATCCTCAACGCCCCCTACGCTGTACCTCCTGCTCCCCCGATTCATTATATTTACATGCACCCTCTGCCCCAATTCATTATGTCATGTCCGTGCTCTCCCCACCCCCTATTCATCATCATTTACTCTCCCCCACTCCCAATTCCCTATGCTCTCTCCCCACCCCCGACTCCCAATTCCCCTTGAGCTCTCCCTACCCTTCACTCTCAATTCACCATGAGCTCTCCCTACCCTCCACTCTCAATTCACCATGTGCTCTTCCCACCCTCCACTCCCAATTCCCCATTTGCTCTTCCCACCCTCCACTCCCAATTCCCCATGCGCAAGTCTTACCACCCTCCACTCCCAATTCCCCATGCGCTCTTCCCACACCCCACTCCCAATTCCCCATGCGCTCTTCCCACCCTCCACTCCCAATTCCCCATGAGCTCTTCCCACCCTCCACTCCCAATTCCCCATGCGCTCTTCCCACCCTCCACTCCCAATTCCCCATGCGCTCTTCCCACCCTCCACTCCCAATTCCCCATGTGCTCTTCCCAACCTCCACTCACAATTCCCCATGCGCTCTTCCCACCCTCCACTCACAATTCCCCATGCGCTCTTCCCACCCTCCACTCACAATTCCCCATGCGCTCTTCCTACCCTCCACTCCCAATTCCCCATGCGCTCTTCCCACCCTCCACTCCCAATTCCCCATGTGCTCTTCCCACACTCCATGTGCTCATCCCCAAGACCATTTAATTAATTCTATTTAAAAAAATAAAGTTTTCATATTTACCTCTCATACGATCCCTGCAGCTGTACTGGCATCCAGGCGCTCTCTGCAGGCGCGTATGCGACAAGCCATCGCATACGCGCCTTTACCAGCGCATCACAGGAGAAGCGGGACTCCCTTAGAGCTGCAACACAGCCGTTCAGTGTTGAAGACTGTGAGCGCTCCGGGGGGTCCCTGCACCAGGAGAGGTACGCCACCGGGTTCTCCTGATTTTTGTTCAGGTGACGATGCGTATGCGATGTCACCTGACCAGAAGTCAGGAGAAGTATAAGGGAGGTGCTGGCGCTGCGCGGCTCCGGTAAGGACTTAGTGCCGAGGTGTGCGCCGCTCGGCACTTTGCTAATTCATGGGGCCCCGTGAGCAGAAACACAAGAAAGGGGGCCCCGACTGGGCCCGGGCCCCCCTCTGTACTGCTGCTCACGGGGCCCCATACATCAGTAAGGGCAGTAATGCCCTGATGGTGGCCCTGTAGTCAGAGGTCACACACATTTCTCTGGGGGAAAGGGTTACTCACCCCTACTTGCTAGTTCTCTGTCCATAACTATTTTTATCTTCTGACTACAGCTTGCCTGCAAACTCTGAGCTCAAACAGCCCAACACACTGTACACACCCAAGGTATGTAGGCAGACATGTTAGCGCTAACTTGAAATTTCAATGACTCAGCAGTTCACACTGTTAGCATAGCGTGTGGTTTTTTCATGCTCTATTTCCACCACGTCTACTACTCAGCAGTATACTGTCTGGGCATGTTAGACCAGGGCAGCAGAGGCATATCTTATACAAAGTGTATTAATGCATACAACTCCAAAACCCTTATATCACACATGTGGCACTTCAATAGTTGTTGAGACATACAGAACATATAAACGCACAATATAGTATAAATGACAGCTTCATGAAGTATATTTCATTTTGGTTGCCAATCTTTTTTTATATATATGTATACATATATATATTTTTTTACATACTTGTGATTATGCCTACTCATAGCTATAGGCAAGCTAGAGAGCATAAAAATCAGAGCAGTTCTCCTCAAAAGCAGTGTTAACTTGCTGTTGAGGCCATCTCAGCCTGTGATTGTTCATCATGAACCTGCAGCCATTCTCTATACCATCCACACATTAAGCCTCCTGATGAGCCGAATGGACGGGGAAACGCGTCAAGGCAGTTTCCACAACTAATGATAAGTCTATCTATCTTTTTATATGTTAAAGATATCTATGTATTAGATTAGGCTTTTACCGATTCTCTGTTTTTAGCTCACTATATCAGGACATAACAGGGAGAGTGATGGACAGCTGCCGATGAGTGGGGGCGCCATTATGTCTGTAATAGTGTGCCAACCTCCACGGTAGATAGTATCAGCTCAGCAAAGAGCAGGGAATCATAAGAATATTGCTGTTTAGATTATGTATTATCAAAAGGAAGGTGAGGGACATTTGTTGATTTCTGTATATATAATAATACGGTTGTCCTTCACCTCTGGATTATCTTTTATGTCCACATTACATGGTGTAATGCAGCGGCTTGCTGCATTGCTAGAATGTCCAGGGGGTGTGCGCTAGCTGACCATTTACCTCCCCCTCAGGTGACTGATCACGTGACTGTGTCATCATCACAGGTCCTGTGTGCACAAAAGGATATATAAAGCCTGGTAGTTTTGAAACAGGTAGAGAGAAAGAGTGGCCTGGTGAGGCCTAGAGAGAGAGGCCTGGTGAAGCCTGGAAGGCAGAGGCTGGATCCCCGGTGTTTGAGATACCAGTAGCCTTGGAGGGCGAGAGGCCTGGTCCCTGAGTGGGACTCCACTAGCCTGGAAGGCAGAGGCTGGATCCCCTGTGTTTGAGATACCAGTAGCCTTGGAAGGTACGTGGCCCGGAGACCCAATCTGGGAAGCCTTAAAGCCACAGCTGTGGCAGAACCGAGCTGACTGAAGCAGCTACGACCCAGCAAAGGTAAAAACGCTGCTTGATGTGGACATTGATATTGTTACCTTGCTGAAGGCTGTATCTGGAGCCAAGTGGGCATGTCTGTCACTAGAAAGGCTCTGGGATATTATGTGTAACATGTTGGCGAGCCACTGAGATGGTCTATGTTATGAGCGGTTTATGAGATGTAATAAACCTCTGGACTGTGAATTACCGGAAAAACGTTGCATGTGTGCTTTAATTGACCCGGTGAAGCGAATGCCCCCAGCGTGATGAATAGCGCTACCTTACAATGGGTAATGGTGTTTTATAATGAATGATATTAAAGTATATTGTTTTTAGAGGGTTTACATGTTCACACACTTTTTGTCCTCTATAACTTGGATAGTTTTTTGTTCAGTAAAAATCTATTGAGGATAGTAGCAACAAGATTATCATTTTCCACATGGTTTGTGGGAATGTATAGGTACACGGATTTGAGCTAAGCTTACAGTTTTTTTTACACATTAAATGAAAAAAAGCTGGGCATAATACAACAGCATGTTGCTCTTTTTTTCTGGTAATTTTGCAGACACAATGACTGATGGCTCCAATTATAGTCAATGGGCTTCTTTGGGTGTTGGTATTTATCAAGTGATGAAACCAGCATTGCTATTAATTTAATTTTTCTGCTCCTATTAAATTGCAAATGGTTATACAAGTACAGATGTGAACCTACTATAGCCTAAATTGTATTAAATGTAATTATCAAAACATAAAATACATGAAATACTAGATAGTGGCATCTACGTATCTATCATTTATATACCGTAAAAATATACCATAAGAATTACTTTCTCTTTATGCATTTTTTGCCAAAATAAAAATTAGCATCAATTAAATGCTAAAGCTTATAAGCCAAAAAATGGCAACTTCATAAAATAAACCTCATCCTGAAACAAAAGCCTCATACAGCTACAGTGAATAAAATATTGTAAAAAATGGACTTCTGGAAAGCAAAGAAAAAAAGTCATCTGATCTTCAAGTCAATAAAGTGTTTAAGTCCTCAAGGCATTAACATGAATGACTCTTATTAACCCTTCCTGAAGAGTATGAGAAGGAGTTGTCCAAGGAGTTGTCCAAGTAGGTACTTTCAGGTCATGTGACTGATCACATGACCTGAAAGGTCCTTAAGTTACTTGTATTTTAAGGTTCTTCACTGCTCAGATTGTTCAGCATCCATTCAGGTCCCGATCAGAAATTGCAAGTTGTGGTAATGTATAGTGTGTGTAAATGTGCATGTAGCAGAGCTGTGTTTACACATGTGTGTAAATATGCATGAGGCAGAGCTGTGTGTGTATGTATGTAAATGTGCATGTAGCAGAGCTGTGTGTGTATTTATGTGTATACAATGTAGGGAAAGGAAAGAGGGAATAGGTATGCAAATAAAATATAGCTTTTATTTATTATATATAAAATTTAAAGTTTTTGTGCTTAGAATTATTAAAATTAATATTAAGGCATCATATACTCAGTACTTCGATTGAATGTATATTGGATCACTGTTGCATGCTGATCATTTTTATTATTTGCTGTGCAACTGTGAGCCATTAAGGTCCCAGTACGCAGGTATAGTAAAAAGCGAGGCAATCACTGCAGAGAGACAATAACAATATATTTTTTATTCCCCTATTCTACCCTAAGACATTAAAATTTGTGATAATGATCCCTCCACTTTACTCCGCCAGGGAACTTTTAATCAATAGAAAAAATGTTTTTCCTATTTCCTGCTGTCTGTACCTGGGGTGCGTGTTATAGCAAGGTGCGTTTTATAGTCCAAAAAATGTAAATGCTGGTCTCAATCTTTAACAGCGGCATTTACATGGTGAGATTGTGTGATGAAATCTTTCCAGTCTTGTACCCATAATAACGGGGTACTGATATGTTAGCATGGCAAACTTGGGTCCATTGAGGAATCCTGTTGCTGCCATCTTTGTACAACATTTGTACCTCCATAGCAGATTGTCAATTCTACATACTGCAGTGGAAAGTACAAGCGATCAAAGAATCACAGGGTCAAGTCTCCCATGGGGCCAAAAAATTAAATTAATGATTAAAATGTTTTTTATAATATAAAAAATATATATAACATTTTGAATCACCCTACTCTTTCCAGTACAAAAATAAAGATGTTTGGCATCCTACATCTGTAAAAGTCCAATGTGTGAAAATATAAAATAAAATTAACTGATTTTCTAAACGACCATAAAGAGAACAAAACAAAATGCCAATATTTCTGTTTTTTGATCACCTCTCCTAAGGAATGGAATAAAAAGGAATACAATTTCTTTTGTTCCCCAAATATTGTATCAATAAAAATGTCAGCTTGCCACACAACCACAAGCCCTCATACAGGAAAAAAAAAACTAGAAAAGTTATTGATTTCAGAAAATGGTGACACAAACCAAAAATCATTTATATGATTTTTGCTTTACAAAATTCTGAACTTTTTTAAACTGCTAAATTGTAATAATAAAAGATTATACAAATATGGTATCACCTTAATCATGCTGACCGGAAGAACCATGTTACCATTACCAGGCGACTTTCACCGTACAATAAACACCGTAAAAACGAAACCCAAAAACAGTTTCACCCACACTTGGATTTTCTGTCTTGTTTTCCAGTACATTATATAGTGTACAATTTCTACTCGGTTGCGGTTTGAGGTAGGCGCAGGAAGCAGTTTCAGTAAAACCTCCAGGTTGGTTTATTAAAACTCCATAAACTGCTCCGGATAACAAAACAAAAACAGCCTTTTCAGACACAAAGTGAAAAGTAGATAGTCCATACAATAGTGCGGGTTCGCACGCTCGGGTTAGTGTCCAGCTCTTTAGTCCTTAGCCAAGACAAACACACTGGAGGTCTGCACACCTTCACTCACAGACACTGAATGAAACAACTGGTCTCCTTTATATCTGCAGTACCTTGTCCCGGGGTCAGGATATGTGAGCAGCCAGTCCCACCCATCTCTCTGACTGCTTGTAAACCTGGTCCTGATATGCCCTATTTACAAGCTAAGGAGTATGATGACATTAAAGCTATGTGCCCACGATACAGAAATGCTCCGGATTTTTCCTGAGCGTTTCTGCATCTCCCTGGCAGAAAAAATGCATGCGGATTTTACATGCGTTTTTTCAGCCAGGGACAAGCGTTTGTCACACGTTTTGCACATGCGAAGTTGTGCGGGTTGTCAAGCGCTTTCCAAGCGATTTTAGCATCACTTGGAAAGTGCTTGACAACTTGGTCACACTATATAAATCCATACAACCGGCATGGATTTTATATACTGTGACCAAGTTAGTTAAAAAAAGAACAAAAATGGTAAAAAAAAAACAAAACATTATACTCACCTTCCGATGGCCCCCGGTCTCCCCGGTAGCTCGCGGTGGTGTAAAAGGACCTTCCATGACGTAATTTAGTCAAGTGACCGGTCACGCGACCGCCGACGTCAGTGGTCACGTGACCCGTCACATGACTAAATTATATCATGGAAGGTCCTTTTAGACCATCGCGAGCTGCCGGGGAGCCAGGACGCATCGCTAAGGAGACCGGGGGCCATCAGAAGGTGAGTATAATGTTTATTTTTTATTTTAATTCTTTTTTTTTATTTTTTTTTTTTACAGGTACTATGGTACCCGGGTCCGGAGGAGAGTCTCCTCTTCTCCAGACCTGGGAACCATCCGCACATTGAATCTCTTAATATCCGCATGTGCACATGTAGTCATGTGGATATTAAGCGATTCAATGCAAGTCAATGGCGGCAAAAACGCAGCGCTTGCGCAAAATAATTGTTAGTGCTGTGGATTCTTCCGCAATGATAACCCGCAGTGGGAATTTCAGCAGCATGTGCACAGCACATACTGATTATCATTGGGGAACATGGCAGGCCTTCTACCAAGCGTTTTATAAGCGTTTCTGCGGCGGAATTGCCGCTGGGGAAACGCTTAAAAAACGCATAGTGGGCACACAGCCGTTACTACTCAGCATATGGATGGCTAAAATAATGTCAGCGCAGACAAGATTATTAATACATACTGTGGGCAGTAAAATACTTAATTGGGTAAAAAAAAATCACGTTCGTTGCTGCAGTGTATCCTGGATCTGTTGACATTTTTGTTATGCAATTTTCTTTCACTAAATTGCTACTTGGTTTTTATCATGAATATTACATGTGACAGCTGGTCCTGGGTGCATAAAATACTATTCACTAGTCCTCAAGCATTGTACGCAAACATTTACTTACAGTTCTAAGACTCTAACCAAATTGTACAGCTGCTACTGTCTATGAATGGAGGTGGCAGACGGATTGGTCCACTATCTACATTGTGATAACATTCAGTACATTCTCTGGCCATGAAATGTAAATTATTGGGACCCATTCATGTAACTGGTTAGTTATCAGTATGTTGATATAAATAGAATAATATCTAGATCTTCATAATCCAAGGCCCAGTGCTTGAATCACTAAAGGAGTTTTCCCTCTAATAACGTTATTGTCTACTGATAGGGGTGCATGCAACTGTTTCCCTGTATCTCTAAGGCTACATTCCCACAATGAGTATTTGTTGGGTTTTTGGTGTTGCAGATTTTCAGCAGCATTTCCACACCTATTAGGTAAATTAGGTTATCTACTTTTTTAGTGCATTTATTTGCATGCTTTTTTATCGCATTTTTGACACTGTTGTCTTTGTCTCTTTTTGGTATATTGTTTTAATAAAGTTGCTATGTTTTTAATACTTTCTTAGCTTTGACAAAACTTTATGGATACAGTCATGTGCAGATTACATGCGTTATTTTTACCTGCAGATTTTCCACATTTAATGCAATTCTATGGGGAAAACCAGCACATAAAAGTCAGAGTACTTACAGGAGAAATTGACCCGCACTCCAGATCAGTTTACGCACTGTAAAAAAATATTTTTTTAAAAAAGCACAGTGGACATAATTTCTATAAACCTTATCCAATTTTCTGGAATGGTAAGGTTCTGCATTTTTTGGGCAGCAAAAATAAGCAGTGTCAAAAACTGATCAAGGGAACTTAACCTTATAGGTATTGAGCGGTAGCATGAATTTCCATGGACATCCTGGATAGGAAGAATTGTTTCATAGTTTTAAGGTTGAGACAAGACACAAGTCCATCGCTTTCAACCTATAACCTAACGTGCCAAGAGAAAGAAAAAATCTAAGCAAAAATATGCTTCAAAAACTCATTATGGGAAAACAGCCTAAGGGTATGTGCCCACGATGCAGAAATGAAGTGGAAAATTTCCGCTTCATTTCTGCATGTCCTTGCCCGGAAAAATGCATGCGGAATTTGACATGCATTTTTTGCGCGTTTTGCACATGCGGAATTGCCTTGCGTTTTCTAGTGCATTGTAGATGGCAATTCCGCATGCGTAAACGCACAAAGAATGGACATGCTGCGGAATTTTCCGCACATCAAAAACGCTGCGGAAAATTCCGCAGCATGGGCATTGCAATTGCGGAATTACATAGGGGACCATGGGAGAAGGCTTACCATGCGTTTCCCAAGCATTTACGCTGCAAAAATTCCGCAGCAAAAACGCATCGTGGGCACACAGCCTTAGGGGAAAAAGTCTTTCCCATATTTGGCAATTAGACTCGTTTCCTGGATCAACGACCCATCATAGAATCTGTAAATTGTGAACTGTTTCTAGTGGTGGGGGTCCATTTGGTGGAGCCTAGTGTGATCCAAATTTTAGTTATTTCTTAGGATAGGTGATAAATGCTATTCTTAGGGAATACCCCTTTAATAACCAAATGACCTAAAGTGTTTTCAGTATGTCCATATGTGCAGATTTTTTCAAAGTTTTGGCCCTGGATTTCACTTTACTGCATTACAAAGCATTGTGTTATTGTGAAAACTGTAGTGAATCCAGAAAATAATTAGATGCTGACGATTTAAATTCCCCAGTATGTTCTGATTTTTGTGCACATTTTTTCTGTTACATGTAGATGGGATTTTTGCAAACCCATTTACTTGTACTCTAAATTGTTGTGGCTTTGTGAGTCAGATCCCCATAATCCAAGGAATCTTCTGTAACTGTCAACTTTCAGCCGTACAGTCACTCTCCCTCTGGAGAAATGAGGCTCCAAACAGTGGATGACTTTATTTATATATTGATGTGGATGGAGTGAGAAAGGAGGAACTTCTTGTATTTTACTATTGAAAGGTAACTGGTGAAATATCCAACATTGCATTGGAAGAAGGATTGATGGCATACATGCAAGCATAGATAGAAAACATACTTACAGTTATATGAAAAAGTTTGGGCACCCCTATTAATCTTAAGCTTAATGTTTTATAAAAATTGGTGTTTTTGCAACAGCTATTTCAGTTTAATATATGTAATAACTGTTGGACACAGTAATGTTTCTGCCTTGAAATGAGGTTTATTGTACTAACAGAAAATGTGCAATCTGCATTCAAACAAAATTTGACAGGTGCATAAGTATGGGCACCCTTATCATTTTCTTGTTTTAAATACTCCTACTTACTTTTTACTGACTTACTAAAGCACTTTTTTTGGTTTTGTAACCTCATTGAGCTTTGAACTTCAAAGCCAGGTGTATGCAATCATGAGAAAAGCTACTTAAAGTGGCCACTTGCAAGTTGTTCTCCTGTTTGAATCTCCTCTGAAGAGTGGCATCATGGGCTCCTAAAAACAACTGCAAATGATCTGAAAACAAAGATTATTCAACATAGTTGTTCAGGGGAAGGATACAAAAAGCTGTCTCAGAGATTTAACCTGTCAGTTTCCACTGTGCGGAACATAGTAAGGAAATGGAAGAACACAGGGACAGTTCTTGTTAAGGCCAGAAGTGGCAGGCCAAGAAAAACATCAGAAAGGCAGAGAAGAAGAATGGTGAGATCAGTCAAGGACAATCCTCAGACCACCTCCAGAGAGCTGCAGCATCAACTTGCTGCAGATGGTGTCACTGTGCATCGGTCAACTATACAACGCACTTTGCACAAGGAGAAGCTGTATGGGAGAGTGATGCGAAAGAAGTCGTTTCTGCAAGCACGCCACAAACAGTCGGCTGAGGTGTGTAAAAGCACATTTGGAGAAGCCAATTTCTTTTTGGAAGAAGGTCCTGTGGACTGATGAAACCAAGATTGAGTTGTTTGGTCATATAAAAAGGCGATATGCATGGCGGCAAAAAAACACAGCATTCCAAGAAAAACACTTGCTACCCACAGTAAAATTTGGTGGAGGTTCCATCATGCTTTGGGGCTGTGTGGCCAATGTCGGCACAGGGAATCTTGTTAAAGTTGAGGGACGCATGGATTCCACTCAGTATCAGCAGATTCTTGACAATAATGCTCAAGAATCAGTGATAAAGTTGAAGTTACGCAGGGGATGGATCTTTCAGCAAGACAATGATCCAAAACACCGCTCCAAATCTACTCAGGCATTCATGCAGAGGAACAATTACAATGTTCTGGAATGGCCATCCCAGTCCCCAGACCTGAATATCATTGAACATCTGTGGGATCATTTGAAGAGGGCTGTCCATGCTCGGCGACCATCAAACTTAACTGAACTGGAATTGTTTTGTAAAGAGGAATGGTCAAAAATACCTTCATCCAGGATCCAGGAAATCATTAAAAGCTACAGGAAGCGACTAGAGGCTGTTATTTTTGCAAAAGGAGGATCTACTAAATATTAATGTCACTTTTCTGGTGAGGTGCCCATACTTATGCACCTGTCAAATTTTGTTTGAATGCAGATTGCACATTTTCTGTTAGTACAATAAACTTCATTTCAATGCAGAAACATTACTGTGTCCAACAGTTATTACATATATCAAACTGAAATAGCTGTTACAAAAACACCAATTTTTATAAAACATTAAGCTTAAGATTAATAGGGGTGCTCAAACTTTTTCATATAACTGTATATCCTTTAGATGAAAAGGAACTCCTTGAGATCCTATTTAGCTAGCTTTCAGTAGACTAACCTGACACAAATTGGCTCGGTTTGCAAAATACACTACATGAACAAAAGTATGTGGACAACTCACCATCCCATTCCAAAACTGCGATCCTTGAGATTTAGTTGGATGACACTTTTGTGGCTATAAGAATATAAGGAGATGGAAATGCTGCACACGTTCCCCTTGAAGATGGGTGTATTATTGCAATGTGTTATGATGTTTGTATGTGTAATAATCTGTATAGTTAGTGATGAAGCTGTATTCTGCCCAGCAACAGGTAGTTAACAGGGACAGTTAGAGTTAACAGTTGGGACTAGCACAGAGTGGGTGGGGCTAAAGTGAAGGGACAGAGAGGGAGCTTCCTGTCAGGAGTTAGACAGGGCCTAGCTTGCAGCTAGAGCAGACCTCTGGTCTGATAAAGCATCAGAGACGCATTACGTGGGTGTCCCTAAAGATAGCGGAGACAGTGAGGACGGATAGCGTGATCCAGTGGAGAGACAAGAGAAAGCAACAAAAAGGAGGAGTGAGTGATTCCCCAGAGACGAGGTCTGGGGTAGGAAGCCCAGCAGAGTAAAATCTAGCATACAAGTCCAGGAGGTAACGGGACAGACCAGAGCAAGTAACGCAGGTTATAGAGAGTGCCCTGGGCGAGAGTTCCAAAGTGTCTGTGAGCAGAGAAGCTTAGTAACGGCCATAATGGCAAAGTAGCTCCACCAAGGGAAAAAGGATGCGGAACCGCGAGTTGAAGTGCAGGACTCTCACTTACTGACTGTAGTACTATTGTTGGGGATGAGCAAAGTTTCTGAAGTACTGTGCTAGGTAGTGGTGAAGCTATAGGACTGAGTGAGGCAGAAACGAGTCATTCTGGGAAGGACAGGAAGAATGTATATGAAGATGTTCCATGCACTAAGAGAAACGTTCATGAAGCTATGCACCCGCTATCTGTGTATATGATACCCACTAAGTTATTGTTCAGTAAAAGACCGTTTGTTCATAAGTTGTGGTTTTGCTCATTGAACTGTGGAACATCTGATCCTGGCAACCCAGCAACATCGGTCACATGCAGTTTACACAGGCATAGCGCCCTCACAGCACAAGTACACACCCAGCCAGGACCCCCATTTTCATATAACGTGGTGGGGTGCAAGACAAGTGTACCTCGAAAATGGCTACCGTCCTGTGCCACGTTACAACATCCACTCTTTTAAGAGATATTTCCACAACGGTTTGGACTGTGCCTTTAGTAATGTGTGTCCTTCAGCCATCAGAGTGATTTCTATGTCACGCCCTGATGTTGAACTTTAAGGCTATGTTCACAATGAGGTTTTTTTAGGTGTTAAAGTTATTCAAGAGAAAAAATGCTTCAGATAACCCTTTTTGTGGGTGGAGCTTTATGGAGGCGTTTTAAGTGTTTTTTTTTAATTTTCCTGAGCAGTTTTGTAGAGTTTTAGAAAATGTATTTTCCTGAAGGTATTTTTTTTTTTTTTTTTAGCCTGTTGATTTCACAGTGCCTAGCTTGGAGCACATTTCATCCATAACGGCATTCAATTTATTTTTCCAAACAGGTGTTATTCCAGATTTCTTCAGAAAAAAACCTCCTTACAAAACTGAACAAACTACAAGCTCAGCAAAATGAAGAAAAGTTGTTAACTCAAAATGCGTAAGCTTATGGATCCTTAATCTTTTTTATCACTTAGTTTTTAATTGCACAGCTACAGTTATGTTTTAACTTTTTTTTTATTGGTGCTGGAGCCTATTTCTCATGTGCCATCTCTCCCATTTCTGACATGGATACCAGCCTGGTGTGTTCCCACACCCTGACCAAATAAGGTCTACCAAGGTTCCTATGTGAATTCAAGTGGTTTTCACACTAAGGCAAGCGTCACACTACCATATAACAAGGCCCAGTGTTATGCGATAAAACTTCGCATAGCACTCGGCGCCGTGTTATTTTATGGGGCAGATCAGCGATTAATTTCTCATGCCGATAAGGTATGAGAGAACAATCGCAGTACGCGATTTGCAGCGAGAAGCTTCAACCAGACAGATCAGCTATGTTATTAGCTGTGGTTTATTTTTTTTCTGAACAGATTCAGCACTTTTTTATATGTCTCAGTGTAAAAGAAATTCCTTTTCTCTCTACAGTATACCAATGCATCAATATGCAGCCCCATAACTATATTCAGATTAGCTACATTGTGGTTCTAACATCCACTTTAGTCTTGTCTTTTTATATCCACACACCGAATATATAAAATAAATATAATAAATGCACGTGTATGTAATAGAATACATTTGTTCAGGAAAAAAAAGAAACCACAGCTAATAACATAGCTGATCTGTCTGGTTGAAGCTTCTTCTGCATCCTACACAGGCTGAGAGTTCCTAGAGCTCAGTAACCTGTAAGCAAGCGCACAGCATTGTAGTACATGGGAGGGAGAAGGGGCGTGCTGAGGATCCTGTCTGTGATCCCTTCTCCAGCTTCTTCATACAAGTCTAGCTGCTGGGATACAGAGAACTCTTCAATTACCCAGCAAAGGAAAGATGAGACTTGACCACAAAGAACTCCTCTCCTATTGCTCTCCAAGATTCTACGTTTCTGAGGAGAATTTACAGGACTAGAATGAAGAATGCCAAAGGAAATATGTTATGTGGACCAGAAGTTCAAAAGAACATCTATTTCCTTCAGTCTTTTTTGTTCAGAAGATCTACTTTAAAATGGAATTCAGACCTTAATTTTTTTCTTGGATGAAATCCACACTGCAGTCCTCAGAGCCTATTATTTGGAAGGGAGGAGGGGGGCACATAAGATCACTCTATAAAAAGGTGATGGGTTGTACACCAGCTTTTTCAACATTGCGCCTCTACATTGATATGGTCAATAGCTGAATTTCCTTAAAGATCAACATATAATTCTCAAGTGGAAATGAAGAAATGTCATATGTTTGTTTGGAAGCTTCATGGTGAGAACATCTCCCAACTTTATTTATGGCCAGGTGAGAACCATGTCCAGTGAAAGAAATTCAGACAATATAACTAAGGGTTACTACTATAATTCTACCTGGCCAGAAGACCCCATTTATCTTTTTCCAATCCCAGTCCTTACAGGAATAACCGTGGTTTGTGTTCTCCTGTTTATTATTGGGATATTTGGTAATATCATGACTATGCTAGTGGTTTCTAAGTACAAGGATATGAGGACTACAACTAACCTTTATCTCTCTAGCATGGCATTCTCAGACCTTCTCATCTTTCTCTGCATGCCACTTGACTTGTACAAGCTCTGGCAATATAGACCTTGGAATTTTGGAAGTCTTCTCTGCAAGCTGTTCCAATTCATCAGTGAAAGTTGCACTTACTCCACAATTCTGAATATTACAGCTCTAAGTGTGGAGAGATATTTTGCCATCTGTTTTCCTCTGAAAGCTAAGGTGGTCATCACCAAGGGCAGAGTGAAACTGGTCATATTTGTTCTTTGGGCAGTATCCTTTGTTAGTGCAGGACCTATCTTCGTCTTGGTTGGTGTTGAACATGAAAATGGGACCAATCCTCTAGAAACAAATGAATGTAAAGCTACAGAGTATGCAGTCAAGTCTGGGCTCCTCACCATCATGGTGTGGACATCAAGTGTCTTCTTCTTCTTGCCAGTCTTCTGCCTCACTGTTCTGTACAGCCTTATTGGAAGGAAATTGTGGAGAAGGAAGATGGACTCTCTAGGACCAAGTGTCTCGCACAGGGACAAGAATAACAAACAGACAGTCAAAATGCTAGGTAGGAAAGCCATTTGTGATATTTATGTATTGTGCTTTATAGCTTTTCATTATATTACAATTTAGACTGTGTGTCACTCTATGAGAAATCGTATGCTCACCTAAACCCTAAATATACAAATGGTAAAGCTGTGCACATTATTCACTGTGGGGACAAATTAGATTATATTGATTTTTAAGTCTTTTGAGAATTTTATGGTTTGTTGATATATTCTGCAATATCAGAACATTTATCAGTGTCCATAAAGTCATCTTTAGCTCACTTTTTATCTCTACTACCAGTGTCTAATAGTTCTATAACTGTCATCTAGTTCTCTCTCCATCATCTATTTATTTATCATACTCACTGATATAGCGCCATTAATTTACAGACATTATCACTGTCCCCATTGGGGCTCACAATCTAAATTCCCTATCAGTATGTTTTTGGAGTGGGAGGAGGAAGCTGGAGAACCCGGAGGAAACCCAAGCAAACACGGGGAGAACATATAAACTCCTTGCCGATGTTTTCTTTGGCATTTGAACCCAGGACCCCAGTGCTGCAGGGCTAACCACTGAGCCACCATGATATCTTTTTTTTTTTCTTTACATGTCTAGTATTCATAGCTTTTTTTTGTATTGTATTTGGTTGCTAATTGGCCTTTAATCATCTGTTGGCACAATGACAGAACGTCTTTACACATTTTTTTTGTGGTATTTAAACAGGCATGCAAATATTATCTGCATTTTAAATGGTATTTTATGATGTTTTTATATACATTTTGGTAATGTTTTTTAAAAGCAGTAAACCTAAAGCGCTCTGCATTTTGCAATAAACACCACAAAACACATAGAAAATCAAAACATTACATATGCAGATTTTTCAACGTTTTACTATGGATTTTTCTCAGGCCAACTTGTAAAGTAAGCTAAATTCTGTATGTAATACCAGCCAAAAGTAGCCATATAATTCATTCTATTGTCAAAATGACAAATCAACTACATCGCCAAAGTGATAGGGTTAAAAAAAAAATAATTGCTTTTCGAATGAAAATGTTTAGCTGTGGTTTCCATGGTGAGCAGTAATTGGGCCCCCCACCATTCAGCGAGCCTTCATCTTATTAATAGTTTGTGACGCCTCAAAGAAAATAATCTTTCCTTAGTACATTGATTATTATGACTATGCCAAGAATATAAGAATTGTTTTCTGCTTATAAATATGTGTTCGCATATATATTAAAAAACATTGGCGCTCCTATGGGAGAAATAGCTTAAATTGTGTTACAAGTGTTTACAACTGTGTAAACTTATTTTGTGTGTTTACAGAGATGGCGGAAAGCCAGTATAAAACTGAATGCTAATGAGAATACACAATTCATTGCTACTCTAAACAGAGCAAGCACAGGAAAGTCATACATGGGGTGATGCACTTCAGTAAGTTGGAAGCACACAGTTACACATTGCTTACTCACACTAGTCTGGAACCCCCAGATAACGTACTGCATAATGATCATTACCACTTTTATTAATGTATTATATTATGATCTGAATTCTGCATTTATCCTCACCTAATTCTGGGGATCACATGTAGCCCCTTTCATCTTAGTCTTCTTGCTTCTTGAATACAAAGCAAAAACAGCAGTGAACACCTACCGAGTGCATCGCAGTAGTATGGTCACATTAACCACATGCTTCCCTTTTAGTTATAAGACACATGGACTATTGTAACTTAATAAGACATTCCTACTGCACTATTTCATCAAGAAAATTCCCTGAGGATCCTCCTTGGCTATTTGCAAATATAAAAATATGCACAAACTGCTTATGTTATCATTGCCGCATTGCTTAAAGAGTAACCATCATTTTTTTTTTTTTTTTTTTTTTTTTATTAAATCAGTTGTACAAATAAGCAACTTTGTAATATATCTTATCAGAGAAATCTGCTTCTTTCTCCTTCTGGACTAAACGTTCATTCTCAAAATTCTCTATTCACAGGTACAAATCTGTCTTCAGTGAGTACAGACTTTCCCATTAGGATAGAAGATGACACTTGGTGCTTACAAAGTTCTATGGAGAAGTTTTCAGGAGCACTTGCAGCAGAATATCTATGTCTGCCTTTAGCTCCTCCTTCCCCTGTCAATTTTACACCAACTGTCATCTCGTATGCCGTTATTGAGGAAATCTGTCTTCACTGAGTACAGATTTCACCCATGAATTGAGAGTGAAAAATCAATCCAGGAGGTGAAAGAAGAAAATTTCTCTAAGATGTATTACAAGGTTACTTACTTTCATGTGTACTATTTGTGAAATAGAAATTAAAACGACGGTTACTATTCAGGAGCAGCGGTCTTGCCTTCACTCTATTAGTGGCCTCGGAGTGCTGCATATGTAAACTGCCACCAGCACCTGCTGCAAATGTGAATGACATCAAGACGCGTTATCGCTGAATATATCTAAGTTGCTATTTAGCAAATAGCATGGACTATAGTTATAAATTATATTTGAAGAATTCTCTAATTACAATATCTGCACTTGAAAACTTCTTTTCTCAGTAGTTTATCTTGACATGTCTGAAACAATCAGAGTTTTAAGGGCATTCTTGAACTTTTTTTTATTCAGACAGGTCTGTCACCAACATACTGTATACATTATTAAATAGATTTCTTAGACCTGATGTACTTACTTTGTATGTCCATATCAGAATAGCTGCATATTCCTTTTTTGAAAGTTTTCATGTTTGACATTAAATATTGATTTTTAAAATTATCATTTTTTAATATCACTATAAACCTGTGCATTTATATATAAATCAGCTATCCCTGAGATCTTCACTGACTTCAGTGATAACGGATTAAACAGGATTCATTATCCCTTTCTGATACCTTTGCTTCCCCTGGAGATAAGCAGCACATAGTGTCTGGTGGCCACTTATTTCCTGTTCTGTTAAAATTGCAGCACATTCAATGAACTGTTATTGTGTGTTATTTTTCTTTTATTGTACCATGAATGTTATTACTCTAAGGTCACAATCACACACAGCTGTAAATGAGCACAGAGGCCCAATGCTGAACTGTAGTTAATGGGATTTATAACACAGTGTCTAGCACACGCTGCTTTATAACACTGTAATAAGCCCTAGTAATTTCAATGGGGAAAACCATACCCACTAAAAACCATATTTTACATGTAATACCATACAGTTTTCCATAGTTCCAGAAAGTTTGCATACTTATAATTTATTTTTTTTAATACAAACTACAATTGCAATTACAGCAAAATATTCATAGTAAAAAATGCATTTATTTACTGCACGATTCCTGCAGCACCATTTCTGCTTCTGCGAATATATCCTGACAAACTACCTCATGATGCTATATGGCCAGCCATTAAATGGGGTAAATAAATTTAAAGGGAATCTGTCATCAGCTTTTTGCGATGCAATCTGAGGACAGCGTGAGGTAAGGGCTGAGACACTGATTTCAGGGATGTGTCGCTTATTAGGCCGTGTGCTGTTGTTTCCATACAATTAAGGCTTTATCACCAGGAGACTATCACTGCCCAGATTAGCTCCCTTGTGCCAAGTGGTCTGACCAGGCCCTCTCCACTGATAAGCAGCTTACTGTTTAATAGACAATGTACACAAAAAGCTGTGGTGTGGGCTTGATCAATTTCTGATTGTGTCACAACTGCTGCACCCAATAAACTAAAGGCCCCGTCACACTTAGCGACGCTGAAACGATCCCAACAACGATACGACCTGTCAGGGATCGTCGCTGCGTCGCTATGTGATCGCTGGTGAGCTGTCAAACAGGCAGGCTCACCAACGATCAGGGGAGCAGTGACATCGTGGAAAGAATCTTTCCACGATGTCCTGCTCCTGGTTACCAGCCTGCTGCTGAAGCAGGAGCAGGCTGGTAACAATGGTAAACATTGGGTTACTAGGGGCACACGCGCTTCTAGTAACCCGTTGTTTATCATGGTTACTACTCTGCTACAGTGAGCGGGAGGTTACTGCTCACTTTAGCAGGCCAGGCTCGTAACCATGATAAACAGCGGGTTACTAAGTGCGCGTGTGCCCCTAGTAACCCGATGTTTACCATAGTTACCAGCCTGATTGCTGCTCCCGCTGGTCACACACAGCGATGTGTGCTGACCAGCAGGAGAGCAACGACCAAAAAATGGTCCAGGACACTTTGCAGCGATCAGCGACCTCACAGCAGGGGCCTGATCGTTGCAAAGTGTCACACATAGCGACATCGCTGGTGAGGTTGCTGTTGCGTCACCAAAACCGTGACACAGCAGCGATCTCGCTATGTGAGACGGGGGCTTTAGTGATATATTGTTGCAATCAGGATCTCTTTTCCTACATCATATAGCCCTCAGATGAAGTAGCAAAAACCTTGTAAGGCTGTGTGCCCACGATGCATTTTTTTAAGCGTTTCCGCAGCGGCAATTCTGCTGCAGAAACACTTAAAAAACGCTTGGTAGAAGGTCTGCCATGTTCCCCAATGATAATCCGCATGTGCTGTGCACATGTTGCGGAAATTTCCGCTGCGGGTTATTGCGGAAAAAAACGCAGCAACTACCAATTATCTTGCGGAAGCGCTGCGTTTTCGCCGCCATTGACTTGCATTGGAACGCTTGGATTCTGCATCACTGGATCTGTACATGCGGAATCCATGCGTTTCAATGTGCGGATGGTACCCGGGTCTGGAGAAGAGGAGACTCTCCTCCGGACCCAGGTACCATAGAACCTGTAAAAAAAAAAAAAAAAAAAAAAAAAAGAATAAAGTAAAAAATAAACATTATACTTGCATGCGGAAATGCATGTGAAGAACGCTTCACTTGCGCATGTCCCTGGCAGGAAAACGCATGTACAATCTGCATGCGTTTTTTATGCCAGGGAGATGCAGAAACGCTCAGGAAAAAATCCGGAGCATTTCTGCATCGTGGGCACATCGCCTAAGGCTATGTGCCCACGATGCAGAAATGAAGCAGAAAATTTCTGCAGCATTTCTGCATCTCCCTGGCAGAAAAAACGCATGCAGATTGTGCATGCGTTTTTCCTGCAGAATACATGCGGATCCACATGCGGATTCACATGCGTTTCCGCATGTAGATTGACAAGCGCTTTCCAGGCGATAGCATCACTTGGAAAGTGCTTGACAACTAGGTCACACTATATAAATCCATGCAAACGGCATGGATTTATACAGTGTGAAACGTAAAAATTAAAACAAATAAAGCTATACTCACCCCCGAGGCCCCGGTGTGTGCAGCAGCGCTCGTTCCTGTCTGGTTCCCGGCTGCCGGCATATCGCGAGACAGAGCGGTGAAGGGTCTGCGGTCACATGACTGTGACGTCACCGCAGGTCCTCAAGCGATGCTGGCATTCAGAGAAAAGCCTTCGGAAAGGTGAGTATAAACTTTATTTGTTATTTTATTCTTTTTTTACAGGTACAATGGTACCCAGGTCTGGATGAGAGTCTCCTCTCCTCCAGAACTGGGTACCATCCGCACATAGAGACGCATAGAAGCCGCTTGTACAAATGTACAGTCGCGGTTTCTATGCGTTTCAATGCAAGTCAATGGGGGGGAGTTCCGCTGCGCTTCCGCAAAATTAAATGACATGCTGCGGATTTTTGTACGCAGCATAGCGGAAAAATCCGCAGCATGTGCATAGAACATGCGGAATCCCCTTGGGGACCATGGGGAGCGGATTACCTAGCGTTTCACAAGCGTTTCCGCTGCGGAAATTCCGCAGCATAAACGCTTGAAAAACGCTACGTGGGCACACAGCCTAACAGATTCCTTTTAAAGGGAAGCTATTATTATGGGCATACAGATTATAGACTGCTGAAGAAAGTCAACCCTGTATGTCTCATATAAGATGTCTTGTTGTGGATAAATAATCTTTTATCATTTTATATAAATGATCTCTTGCAGGCTATGGGGAGGACGATGCCTGGATGATAACTCTGCCTCCAGTGATTTTTTTACATGAAGAGGACATTACCAGTATGATATTTACTGACTGCTCTCTGCTCTCCTGATCTCACTGCAGAGCTGTGTGTGATTATACCTGACACATCTGCAGGTTCCTCTCAGCTTCCAGCTCACAGGCACACAGTTGCAATATTGTTACAATACAGCAGAGCCTTGAAAAATGTGTTTGCAAGAAGACAAAGTTACTTTCTCCTTTTCTGTGTTAATTACTTGTCTCACACTGGTAACTCCTCCTTCATGTAAAATAAGCTCTAGAGGCAGAGTTATCTTCCAGGCAACATCCGCCCCATAGCCTGGAAGAGGTCATTGATATATAAGAAAAATGTGGATTTCTCTGGAATAAGACATCGGATCGCAGATATCAAGGTATCCTTTTATTCAGCTTCCTATGACCTACATGCCTATATAGGCTACTTAGGAGGGTTGATCCTACTGACAGATCCCCTTTAAAGGGGCTCTGAAAATCTATAAGTTAGGCCTACTGCACACCAGTATCTTTTCGATTGATAACAATCAGATTATGAATATCATGTTAATACATTTCAAAAGATATACTATATGCACACTATCATAGCAAGATACAGTTAAAAAAATATGAGATACATTTTTAAGTCAGTTTTGCTGTAGTTGCCTTCCTATCATTTACACCAAATTTTTCAAAGTGTTCCATAATGTTTGATACATTTGCTGTATCTTTGAGTACGACATTTCTGGCTACAAATGATTTTCCACTTTTTACACCATCCATTTACTCAAGTGAGTTTGCAACTTTTTTTGCAGCTTTATAGTCGCAATTCATAAGTCTGTCCTAAACCTAAGGCCAGTCACACAATGAGGACATGACTAGCTACTTGTGCATCTGTGAGTGCATGTCCGTGTAGAGGGGGGTACAGGAACTGTTTGCGGTTTGCAGACACACTGGTCGTTCAGTGGATCAGACTAGTGTGCGCCTCAATTTTTGTGTGGAAAATCACTGGTGATCATTGGTGCATAGATCACTATAGGTTCAGTGTGCTGCCCATTGCGCACACCAAAAACATGGCTGTTTGAACGAGGCCTTAGTTTCACAGCTAACCACACTCAGAATACACCCAAAAAAAATAATATATATATATATATATATATATATATATATATATATATATATATATATATATATATATATATATATATATATAATTACAGTACAGACCAAAAGTTTGGACACACCTTCTCATTTAAAGATTTTTCTTAATTTTCATGACTTTGAAAATTGTACATTCACACTGAAGGCATCAAAACTATGAATTAACACATGGGGAATTATATACTTAACAAAAAAGTGTGAAACAACTGAAAATATGTCTTATATTCTAGGTTCTTCAAAGTAGCCACCTTTTGCTTTGATGACTGCTTTGCACACTCTTGGCATTCTCTTGATGAGCTTCAAGAGGTAGTCACTGGAAATGATCTTCCAACAATCTTGAAGGAGTTCCCAGAGATGCTTAGCACTTGTTGGCCCTTTTGCCTTCACTCTGCGGTCCAGCTCACCCCAAACCATCTCGATTGGGTTCAGGTCTGGTGACTGTGGAGGCCAGGTCATCTGGCGTAGCACCCCATCACTCTCCTTCTTGGTCAAATAGCCCTTACACAGCCTGGAGGTGTGTTCGGGGTCATTGTCCTGTTGAAAAATAAATGATGGTCCAACTAAACGCAAACTGGATGGAATAGCATGCCGCTGCAAGATGCTGTGGTAGCCATGCTGGTTCAGTATGACTTCAATTTTGAATAAATCCCCAACAGTGTCACCAGCAAAGCACCCCCACACCATCACACCTCCTCCTCCATGCTTCACGATGGGAACCAGGCATGTAGAGTCCATCCGTTCACCTTTTCTGCGTCGCACAAAGACACGGTGGTTGGAACCAAAGATCTCAAATTGGGGATTTATTCAAAATTGAAGGCATACTGAACCAGCATGGCTACCACAGCATCTTGCAGCGGCATGCTATTCCATCCGGTTTGCGTTTAGTTGGACCATCATTTATTTTTCAACAGGACAATGACCCCAACACACCTCCAGGCTGTGTAAGGGCTATTTGACCAAGGAGGAAAGTGATGGGGTGCTACGCTAGATGACCTGGCCTCCACAGTCACCAGACCTGAACCCAATCGAGATGGTTTGGGGTGAGCTGGACCGCAGAGTGAAGGCAAGAGGGCCAACAAGTGCTAAGCATCTCTGGGAACTCCTTCAAGATTGTTGGAAGACCATTTCCGGTGACTACCTCTTGAAGCTCATCAAGAGAATGCCAAGAGTGTGCAAAGCAGTCATCAAAGCAAAAGGTGGCTACTTTGAAGAACCTAGAATATAAGACATATTTTCAGTTGTTTCACACTTTTTTGTTAAGTATATAATTCCACATGTGTTAATTCATAGTTTTGATGCCTTCAGTGTGAATGTACAATTTTCATAGTCAAGAAAATACAGAAAAATCTTTAAATGAGAAGGTGTGTCCAAACTTTTGGTCTGTACTGCATATATATATATATATATATATATATATATATATATATTACTGCTCAAAAAAATAAAGGGAACACTCAAATAACACATCCTAGATCTGAATGAATGAAATATTCTCATTGAATAGTTTGTTCTGTACAAAGTTGAATGTGCTGACAACAAAATCACACAAAAATCATCAATGGAAATCAAATTTATTAACCAATGGAGGCCTGGATTTGGAGTCACCCCCAAAATTAAAGTGGAAAAACACACTACAGGCTGATCCAACTTTGATGTAGTGTCCTTAAAACAAGTCAAAATGAGGCTCAGTATTGTGTGTGGCCTCCACGTGCCTGTATGACCTCCCTACAACGCCTGGGCATGCTCCTGATGAAGTTGCGGATGGTCTCCTGTAGGATCTCCTCCCAGACCTGGAATAAACCATCCGCCAACTCCTGGACAGTCTGTGGTGCAACGTGACGTTGGTGGATGGAGCGAGACATGATGTCCCAGATTTGCTCAATCGGATTCAGGTCTTGGGAACGGGCGGGCCAGTCCATAGCTTCAATGACTCCATCTTGCAGGAACTGCTTACACACTCCAGCCACATGAGGTCTTGGATTGACCTGCATTAGGAGGAACCCAGGGCCAACCGCACCAGCATATGGTCTCACAAGGGGTCTGGGGATCTCATCTCGGTACCTAATGGCAGTCAGGCTACCTCTGGCGAGCACATGGAGGGCTGTGCAGCCCTCCATAGAAATGCCACCCCACACCATTACTGACCCACTGCCAAAAAGGTCATGCTGAAGGATGTTGCAGGCAGCAGATCGCTCTCCACGGCGTCTCCAGACTCTGTCACGTCTGCCACATGTGCTCAGTGTGAACCTGCTTTCATCTGTGAAGAGCACAGGGCGCCAGTGGCGACTTTGCCAATCCTGGTGTTCTGTGGCATTTCTTTGGAGGGCCGCACAGCCCTCCATGTGCTCGCCAGAGGTAGCCTGACTGCCATTAGGTACCGAGATGAGATCCTCAGACCCTTTGTGAGACCGTATGCTGGTGCGGTTGGCCCTGGGTGCCTCCTAATGCAGGACATTATAAATTTAGATAAAGAGATATAGATATACACGTATGTTTTATATATCCTTTATTTACCTTCATATTATTTTACATTGTGCACCAAAAACAAATACCAGTGCAATGGAGTAAACACCCAAAATACAATTTTATTAGATAAATGTATCTGGACAGCTACAGACAACCTTTAAAACAGCCAGGATAAGGTAATGTGCACTAACTGGCATTCAAGATATACTGTAACTATGTCAAAATCAGTGCTAAGACACAATGGTGGTTGTGTAATACTCTCTATTAAGCCATACCACAACCATTAATCATCTATTAAAATTGGTCCAAATCCATTATCTATAAGCATGTTTAATTCTCAACAATCACTAACAATGCGCTAATCCCTACCGAACGCCATATGTCTTACTTTTGGTCTGATTCACAAAGCAAACTCATCCATTCTAATGAATAGATTCACAAAAAATGGACAGCACATGGATTCCATTTTATTACACTCATTTGCGGTCTGTTTTAATCATAGACACGTGAACATGCCTTTAGTGATCAGGCCAAATTTTTCAAATCTGACCACTGTCAATTTATGTGCTAATAAGGCCGGGTTCACATGTTCTGATTTTTCCGCTAGCGGAAATACTCGGACCGGAGATATCTGTGTCCGTATGTCCATGTGTGGCAACTGTGTGCCGCATTAGGAGCACACGTACCAGCACCTGGGAATCAGTGTACAGTTAGAGATGTTCCCAAGCACCGGGTTCTGAACGCTGCCCTCATCATTGTCCCTTGCTCTTGCTGTGATCAGCATGAGCAAGGGACAATGTTGGGAGTAGTAGTAGTTGGCTCCCACAATTTCCATGTGTAAAAATTAGAATAAAATAATTAAATCCTTATACTCACCTGTCCGGAGATGTCCCCCACTGTAATCCTCTGTCTGCTGACACTGAGGAGCCAGGGAGAATGAGCCGCAGGGCCCTGCACTAAGCGGAGCTCATTGAGTGACAGGACACCGCTCCTGAGATCAGCGCAGCTCCGGGGCCCGCTCGCTGGAGCGGCTCATTCTCCCCGGGTCCTCGACGTTAGCGGTCAGCGGATTATAGGTGAGTATAATGATTTTATTATTTTATTTTTATTTTTACACATGGACACTGTGGGAGCAGACTACTACTGCCAACATTGTCCCTTGCTTGGGCTCATCACAGCGCGAGCAAGGGACAATGATAAGGGCAGTGTTCAGCACCCGGGACTTGGAACACGCTAACTGTACTGCTGATTCCCAGGCGCCGATACGTGTCACACTGATGACACACGGATGTGTGTGTTCAGCGTGGGACATTTTGCGGACCGTGCAGCATGTAAAAAACAGACATGTCTTAGATGTGGAGCACACGGACACACAGTCCATGGAAACATTCCGACATGTGCGCAGACACATTTATGTTAATGGTAAATTAAGGTAGAAATATTTTGAGCTATTTATAAAAATATCAGAAATGTGACAAAAATTTCTAAAAATTAGCAAATTTCAAACTTTGCATGATTATCCCTTTAATCCAGACAGTCATACCACATACACTGTGTTCCAAATTATTATGCAAATAATATTTTCTCAGATTTTCCCAAATTACCTATATGAATTGCAGTCATTATAATTTTCCAGTCAAATAACTATTAGAGTACAATTGAAACGTTTTTGTACAAACTGCCTATAACAGTATATTTTTAAAAAAATAAAAAACTCAAACTGCACTCAAAATGCATGTTCCAAATTATTATGCACAGCAGAGTTTTCAACCTTTTCATTTTAATAAAGAACAAAAAAATTGTCATTTTTGAAATTATAAGCATTAGCAGGTTATTACAAACTGAAATCAAACAGTTTTCAACTCAAAACTTTATTCTAGGTGATGTTACATTTGCACATAGGACCGCTTGTTCGAAAGGAGCTTCTGAACTCTCTCGTCCATTGAATTTGTCAGGTTTTGGATGGTTTCTGCTTCAATTGTTTGGCATGAGGACAGAATACCCTCCCAGAGCTGTTGCTTAGATGTGAACTGCCTCCCGCCAACATAGACACTCCTTTTGATGATGCTCCAGAGGTTCTCAATGGGGTTGAGGTCAGGGGAGCATGGGGGCCACACCATAAGTTTGTCCCCTTTTATGCCCATAGCAGCCAGAGATGCAGATGTGTTATGTGCAACATGAGACTGGGCATTATCATACATGAAATGATCTCGATGGTCCAGATGGATGGAGTGGAGGATGGCTGGTTAATGGACACCCCATGCAAACACGGCTACGGCGCTAACAATGAGGAGGTGGAGCAATGTTTTGGGCTGGAATCATGGTGAGAGAGATTGTCGGCCCTTTTAGGATCCCTGAAGGGGTAAAGATGAACTCCATAATGTATGTTGAGTTTCTCAAACAGCACTTCCTGCCATGGTTCAAGAAGAAGAACCGTGCATTCCGCAGCAAGATCATTTTCATGCATGATAATGCCCCATCTCATGCTGCACATAACACATCTGCATCTCTGGCTGCTATGGGCATAAAAGGGGACAAACTTATGGTGTGGCACCCATGCTCCCCTGACCTCAACCCCATTGAGAACCTCTGGAGCATCATCAAAAGCAGTGTCTATGATGGCGGGAGGCAGTTCACATCTAAGCAACAGCTCTGGGAGGGTATTCTGTCCTCATGCAAAACAATTGAAGCAGAAACCATCCAACCTGACAAATTCAATGGACTAGAGAGTTCAGAAGCTCCTTTCGAACAAGCGGTCCTATGTGCCAATGTAACATCACCTAGAATAAAGTTTTGAGTTGAAAACTGTTTGATTTCAGTTTGTAATAACCAGCTAATGCTTATAATTTCAAAAATGACAATTTTTTTGTTCTTTATTAAAATGAAAAGGTTGAAAACTCTGCTGTGCATAATAATTTGGAACATGCATTTTGAGTGCAGATTGAGTTTTTTATTTTTTTTTAAATATACTGTTATCATAGGCAGTTTGTACAAAAACCTTTCAATTGTACTCTAATAGTTATTTGACTGGAAAATTACAATGACTGCAATTCATATAGGTAATTTGGGAAAATCTGAGAAAATATTATTGGCATAATAATTTGTAACACAGTGTAAAGTAGTTAATAAGTAACATTTACTTCATGTCTGCTTTGCATCATCACCATCTGTAAAATTTTCTTTTATTTTGTTAGGATGTTAGAAGCTTTAAAATTGCAGGAGTAATTTTTCATTTTTTCAAGGAAATTTACAAAACTTATTTTTTTGGGACCAATTTAGTTTGAAGTGACTTTGGTTGACCTTTACATTGGAAAACCCCCAAAAGTGATACCATTTTAAAAACAGCTCCCCGAAACATATTCTGAACTGCTGCCAGTTAGTTTATTAACTCTTCAGGTGCTTGTCACAAATTAATGCACAGTGGTATGGCAGGAAAGGAAAATTGTTATTTTTACCTCCTAAATGTTGCTATAATCGGAACAAGAAAACAAGACCTTGGACCACCGAGCAACAGTCCAGGTCTTTTTCTCCTTGGCCCAGGTAAGACACTCCTGGTGTTGTCTATTGGTCAAGAGTGGCTTGACACAAGTGACGTGCCCCCTGGGCCGTGGGGTACTCGGTGCCGGGCCGGTCGTTGCTAGGGGAGATGTCACAGTGGCGGTGACCCGGTCGGTGACCCAGGGTGGTCATTCAAAAGGGGATTATTTACAGGGGAATTTAATAAAGGTTTTATGTACAGTTTTTATGTACAGTTTATGTACAGTGGAGCCGCCGCTGCGGAGCAGGTCCTCTGGAGCTGATGTTAGTGCAGCAAAACTGGTGTGGCTATCCACAGGCAGAGCTTAGCTCAATGGCAGTGTAGATGTAGTAGGTGATGCTGGGCGTTGTAGTGCAGGGGTGATGACGCAGACAATAATCACAGAGATGGTGGGGTACATTCCTCAGGGTCTTTACTCACGGTTGTTGCAGTCCAAGTTACAGGTACCGGTGTAACTTCCCTCGTCGTGCTGCGCTTACTCAGGGAGGGGTTTGGTCCACCCCCAGATATCTCCGGAGTACTTAGCGGGACCCCCTTCTGTTTGTTCTTTCTCTGGCCGTTTCCCTGCACCTCATACCAAGTGTCCCAATCCGGTACCTGCGGGCCTTATCGGGCGACGTCTGTTCCGTCCCCTGGGTCCTCTATAGCTACCTTCTTGGTGAGACTGATATGGACTGTTGGCTGCAGGACTTGAAATACTGCAGCCTCCGGTTTCTAGTTGAGACCTAGAGTACTCTGCTAGTTGAGGGACCGGTCCCCTTTGTGTGGCCTGACTCCTCCACCTCCCGGTAGATTCGGGTGTACGGGTGGCCTCCAGCACTGTCCGTACCCTTGGGGTCCCTTCCTCTTTCCTGGAGCCCTTCCTGCTACTCTCTCCTTCTCCTTCAGCCTTGGGCCTCTTCGCAGGCCCTCTGCCTGAGCAGAGCTCCTACAGAGCCCCTGCTCCCAACTCCTCCTCAGACTGAACTCTCGGACTCCTCAGTTCCGACCAAGAAAGATGGCTTCTCTATTTATACCTTCTTTCATGTGCTCCCCTAAGCTACTTCCTCCAACCACACCCACTACATAGCACCTCCCCTCAGCTAGGGACCTGGGACTGTGCTCTCCCTTAGGAGCAATCTCGCCCTACCCCCACTGCGGGTATGTGTTGGATGCAGGTGTTGGGGTCCTGAGCTGTACTCCTTCCTTACCTGAGAGTGAGATACCACACCTCTGGGTGAGATGCAGTACCTCTGTGGCGACCGAACCCTCAGGGGCGCACACAAGGAATGCGACACTTGTAGCCCATGTCCTGGATACGTCTGTGTGTGGTGGCTCTTGAAGCAATGACTCCAGCAGCAGTCCACCCCTTGTGAATCTCCCCCAAATATTTGAATGGCCTTTTCTTAACAATCCTTTCAAGGTTGCGGTTATCCCGGTTGCTTGTGCACCTTTTTCAACCACACTTTTTCCTTCCACTCAACTTTCCATTAATATGCTTGGATACAGCACTATGTGAACAGCCAGCTTCTTTAGCAATGACCTTTTGTGGCTTATCTTCCTTGTGGAGTGTATCAATGACTGCCTTCTGGACATCTGCCAAGTCAGCAGTCTTCCTCATGATTGTGGAGCCTACTGCAACAGACTAAGGGACCTTTTTAAACGCTTAGTAAGCCTTTGCAGGTATTTTTTGTTAAGTATTTTAATTTACTGAAATAATGACTTTCGTGTTTTCATTGGCTGTAAGCCGTAACCATCAACATTAACAGAAATAAACACTTGAAATAGATCACTCTGTTTGTAATGAGTAGATATAATATGAGTTTCACTTTTTGTATTGAAGAACTGAAATAAATTAACTTTTTGATGATAATCTAATTAAGTGAGAAGCACTTGCACATGCAAAGGTTCTGGTTCTGTAGATCTAGTGCTGCTGTTTGGTTGCGGGTTGTACTTTCTCCTGGAAACAAAGCTTCTGTGGAGAGTACTTCTGTAATACGGCATACGATAGGCTTCCGTATAAAAGTAGAGAGGCATAGAGGTGTACAGTATAGCCGGTAGCAGTCTATGGGAGCCATACAACACGGATCCATAGTAGAACCTCCATGTGCATGGGCCATTAGCAGTTATAGCAAGAACCATTTTAAAAAGAACAAAGGCAGATAAAGGTGGGAATTCTCTTCCACATATAGACTGACATACTGAATATTATGGGCTTGGATTCTAATTGACTAATCAACCTTGTATTTAATGCCTTTCTGTCTCTTTTTCAGCGGTCGTGGTGTTTGCCTTCATCCTGTGCTGGCTACCATTCCATGTGGCACGCTACCTGTTCTCCAAATCCTTTGAAGCAGGATCCTGGGAAATAGCTCTGATCAGCCAGTATTGTAACTTGGTATCTTTTGTGCTTTTTTACCTCAGCGCTGCCATTAACCCTATTTTGTACAACATCATGTCAAAAAAATATCGTGCAGCTGCCTGCAGACTATTCCAACTAAAGAAAGTCTGCAGAAAAGCACCTTACGCAATGAATGATGAAAGTTCACCTGCCTGGACAGAGTCCTACGTGAGCTCATGACAGGAGACATCTGTACAAGGTCCTGCCTTCTGCCTGACAACACTGAAGCCATACTATTCCAGAAACACCTTGTAGGATCCATAAATTGTGCAGTGTTTAATCGTAACACACAATAGTATCTCAGGATTAAAGCGCTGTCTATGTGTGATGGAAAGACCGGCCAGTGCTTTGCACCGGTGAAAACTTTAATATCCATTCCTATTTTTAGAGTTATATTTTCCTCAGTAAAAGCGATATATTTTGTATTGGTTTCTTGGAAAGGGTGCTCAAGGCAAAAAGGTTCTCATGTGGGGCTTTCATACGTTCATACTGTATTTATTAAGCTATAACCTATATGTCTGAAGAGCTGCCATGACCTGTCAGCTTTCTGTAATACATTTTACTGTTTCATGCACTCCCTATGCTTGGTGTCCAAAGAATAATGGTCCTCAGTACAGTATAACGTTTTATGTCATGTGATAATAGTGAGGACAATAAAATCTTAAGAAAAAACTGCGATTGTGGTTGTCAAATGTTATTCTGTCTCCATAATCAGATCTGTATGAGTTTTTGAATTCTTGTGGCACATGAGTATTAGACACTAATACACCTATTAGATGATAAGTGACTTGCTTATTAAAGATGCCCATCAAGTGCTACCAAATACATGCAAAGTAGAGAAAAACTCAGGCCACAAAAATAAACTCAAGGGGGCCAATTCATCAAAGCTTATATTCCACAAAAGTAGTGTAAAAGCTTTGAAAAGTCACAAATTATTTTCACAATGTGGAATTGCACCAACATTTTGCCACTGTTGCAATTTTCAAACCAGTCTGAATCGGTTTCACCGTTATGGGCACAGCTGGCGAGGAGCAAGGGCAGAGCGTGGTCATGCCCGACTGGCCAATTTATCAAAACGGTCATAATTTTGCACAGAAATGCTACTCCACTGGAGTAGCATTTCTGGCACAGTGCACAGGGGGGCAGGTCACTCAGAAGAGGCGCCAAATTCATTAATCTTAATGAATTTGTTGCTGGGATCGGATGGGAAGGAGCGCTACTTGGCTTATAGAATGCAGATTCCATTTGAATAGATTGCGGGCTCCATTAGCAGAGTCCCTGTGGTGCAGGAACAGCAGAAACCCCCACAAGTCACCCCATATTGTAAACTTCACTGCTTAAGTATTTCATCTGGAAGTGTAGTGAGTATTTTGAACCTACATGTGCCTGACAGAATTTTAGAACACTGGAACATGGAAACATTACATTTCAGTGGTAAAAAAGTATTTTTTTTAATTTGCTGCAAATTTGTCAGTTACACAAGGGTTAATACGTGAAACTGGACTCCGAATTTTATTGCACAATTTAATGCAGTGATGCCCCGTGTCGTCAGAAACTACTGTTAGGACACACGTCAGGGCCGAGAAGGCAGATACGTTATTTGGCTTTTAGAGAACAGATTTTGTTAAAATAGTTTGCGCGCAACATTGCAAACCCCTATGGTGTGTAGGGCGGCAGTGTTCACACCGTGCAGTAACTGAGGCAGTGACCCAAGCAAGTCCAACATAAACAGCTTTATTCAGCAACTCACGGGTAAACAGAAAAGTCCTCTGGTTCGCAGCCAGGTTACATGAGTCCTTAAACAACGGTGGCCGTGGGCAACGACCGCGGCGGGCAACTCAGAGCCTGACGGGTGCAGAGCCTTCCCAGGCAGGGGTTCAGCTACTCACAGGTCCGCTGAGCTTTCCTGCTATGTTTCTAGCAGGTCCTTACACTGAAAACAACACTACTCCTTAATACAGGGTTTTTAAAGGACCTGTGGCAAGAGCCACTGGAAAACCCGGGTTGGAGGGAGGAGGCCGCCCCACTGCCTTCCTGTAGCCTCCACCAAGAAACGAAGGCCCTGCCGGGTTTTACTAATCTGCCTTAGCCAGATAGCCTGACCAGGTCAATGCTCACCTTCATTCCTGCATTGCAGCCGCAGGTGAGTTTGTGACTGCAATGCACTCCAATGGGTTTAATAGGTCTGTGTACACATTCTGGGGGATATACAGTACAGACCAAAAGTTTGGACACACCTTCTCATTTAAAGATTTTTCTGTATTTTCATGACTATGAAAATTGTACATTCACACTGAAGGCATCAAAACTATGAATTAACCACTTCGCACCAGAGCCTGTTTTTGCCTTAGTGACCGGGCCAATTTTTTCAATTCTGACCACAGTCACTTTATGAAGTAATTACTCTGGAACGCTTCAACGGATCCCCCTGATTCTGAGAATGTTTTTTCGTGACATATTGTACTTCATGATAGTGGTAAAATTTCTTTGATATCACTTGCGTTTATTTGTGAAAAAAACAGAAATTTGGTGAAAATTTTGCAATTTTCAAACTTTGAATTTTCATGCCCTTAAATCAGAGAGATATGTCACACAAAATAGTTAATAAATAACATTTCCCACACGTCTACTTTACATCAGCACAATTTTGGAACCAAAATTTTTTTTTGTTAGGGAGCTATAAGGGTTAAAAGTTGACCAGCGATTTCTCATTTTTCCAACAAAATTTACAAAAACATTTTTTTAGGGACCATATCATATTTGAAGTCACTTTGAGGGGTCTTTATGACAGAAAATACCCAAAAGTGACACCATTCTAAAAACTGCACCCCTGAAGGTGCTCAAAACCACATTCAAGAACTTTATTAACCCTTCAGGTGCTTCACAGGAATTTTTGGAATGTGGAAGAAAAAAATTAACATTTAACTTTTTTCACAAAAATGTTACTTTTAGACCCAATTTTTTTATTTTCACAGGGGTAATAGGAAAAAATGGACCCCAAAATTTTTTGTGCAATTTCTCTTGAGCGCTCTGATACCCCATATGTGAGGGAAAACCACTGTTTGGGCGCACAGCAGGGCTCGGAAGGGAAGGAGCGCCATTAGACTTTTTGAATGTAAAATTTGTCTGAATAATTAGCAGACGCCATGTTGCATTTGGGGAGCCCCTGATGTGCCTAAACAGTGGAAACCCCCCACAAGTGACACCATTTTGGAAACTAGACCCCTTAGGGAACTTATCTAGATGTGTGGTGAGCACCTTGCACCCCCAGCTGCTTCACAGAAGTTTATAATATTGAGCCATAAAAATAAAATTTTCACATTTTTCCCACAAAAAATGTTTTTCATTCCCTAATTTTGCATTATCATAAGGGTAACAGGATAAATTGCACCATGAAATTTGTTGTACAATTTCTCCTGAGTACGCTGATACCCCATATGTGGGGGAAAACCACTGCTTTGGTGTACGGCAGGGTTCGGAAGAGAAAGGAGTGCTATGTTGGCTGGGATAGGCAGCAGACACCATGTCACATTTGAAGAGTTGCTGACATGCCGAAACAGCAGAAACCTCCACAAGTGACCCCATTTTGTAAACTACACCTCTCAAGGAATTCATCTAGGGAAGTAGTGAGTATTTTTTAATTTTTAAATTTATACCATTGGGCAGTGAAAAAAGCATAATTATATTTTTACCACAAAAAAATGTTTTACCCCCAGATTTTACATTTTCACACAGGGCAATGGGTAAAAATGGTGCCGAAATGTGTCACACAATTTCTTCTAAAAGTGGCAATACCCCATATGAGGCTGTATCGTACCACTCAGCCATACGGCGAGATCTGGGGGGGGACGGAGCGCTATTTGACAATTGGAGAACAAATTATTGTAGAATAGGCATTTGGATTTGGGAGTACAAAATTTTCTGAATTTCTTTTGGGGGGCAAGGGCCATTTTGCTTTTCCAGAGCCTTTCTGCTACCAGTAACTTGGAAGTCCCTTATATTTTTAACAGATGACGGACCTGAGTGGGGACTAGCTTTTTTTGAGGACTGAGTTGAAGCTTTTATTGGGAACATTTTACGTAACATTTATCCGGCGCTCTAGGCTGAGCACTTACATCGGGATTTCCATCTAAATTTCTAAGTGATGTAATTCAAATGAAACCCCTGCGGGATCCATTCACTGTAATGAGGCAGCAGAGTTACTCTGGACTCCGTCTGGCCTCTGTTTAGTGGTGTCCTTTTTTTCAGAAGTGCACAAAACTGTGGCCAACCGCACTTTTATGCACGCCTAAAACAAATGACACCGTGGGATCACAGGCCAGACGGCATCCACAGTGGCCTATATCTGCCTCATTACAGGGAATCTTCCGTCATGGGTTCTGGCTGAATCACGTATTTCAGAAATTTACACGGAAACTCTGGTGTAAGTGCTCAGCGCAGAGCGCAGGATAAATGTGAGCAGAGCCTTACTGCGATCTTTGGGAGACATAATAAACAAATCAGTAGCAGGTGAAGAATTGGTTTTATTTATTTTTTTACGCCGTTCCTAGTGTGATATAACTGATTAGATTACTTTATTCTTCGGGTCGGTGCGATTACAGAGATACCAGATTTACATCAGGTTTTTATGACAGACAGCTGTCACACACTAAGAGACGCTTTTTTTTTGCAAAATCTAGTTTTTGCATCGCCATATTTTGAGAGCTATAATTTTTCCATATTTCGGCCGACAGAGTCATGTGATGGCTTGTTTTTTGCGGGAAGAGTTGACATTTTTATTGGTACCATTTTTGGGTACGGGACATTTTTTGATCGCTTTCTATTCCGTTTTTTGGGAGGTAAAATTAAAAAAAACAACAATTCAGGAATTGTTTTTTGAGGGGTTTTTTTATGCCGTTCTGCGTGTGGTAAAAGTGATCAGGCAGCGTTATTCTTCGGGTCAGTACGTTTACAGCGATACTACACTTACTGTATATTTTTTTTATGTTTTGGCCCTTTTACACAATAAAACAATTTTATAGAAAAAATATTTTTTTTGCATTGCTTTATTCTGAGCGCCATAACTTTTTTATTTTTCGGCTGATGGAGCTGTATGGCGGCTTTTTTTTTGCGGAACAAGATGACGTTTTCAGCGGTACCATTTTTATTTCCATTTTGCTTTTTGATCGCATTGTTTTCCACTTTTTGTTTGGCGATATGAGGAAAAAGCATAGTTTATTGCTCCGTTTTTTATTTATTTTTATTACGGTGTGCACAGAAGGAGTTAATTAGTGTGACAGTTTTATAGCTCGGGTTGTTTTGGACGCGGCAATACCAAATATGTGTACTTTTTTTATTTTTGCATAAATATACGGATTTATCGGTTAAATATTTTATTTATTTATTTGAATTTATTTTGTATTTTTTTTTAACAGTTTCAAAACATTTTTTTTTACTTTTTTTTACATTTTTACTTAGTCCCTGTATGGGACATTAATTTTTATTTTTCTGATCCCTGATCTCATGTAATGTAATAGACATATATTACATTACATGAGATCTTCACTGACTGTTTCACAGTCAGAGTCTCCTGCCAGGCTTCAGCTGCAGGCTGCAGGCTGAGCCAGGCAGGACACCATATATGGCAGAGCTGGAGGCGGTCATGTGACCTCCAGCTGCCATAGTAACCCAAGGTCCTGGAAGGTATCAGGGGTCGTCGGAGAGGTAAGTGGATGACCCCCTCTCCTCCTGCTGTCTTCTATATGCCGCGATCATTATAGATCGCAGCATATAGAAGACAGCAAAGGGTTAACATCACTGGGACCTAATCCAATCAGGTCCCAATGATGTTTCCTGTCAGAGCTATCGCTCTGCACCGCTCCTGTAGCGCTTGCAGGACCCTGGGGGTCCTGAGCGCTGCGGGACCACCCACCGTTTTTAAACGCCCGCGCTGCACAGAACCCAGGCAGCGCGGACGTTTATCTACAGTGGGCGGTCGGGAAGCGGTTAACACATGTGGAATTATATACTTAACAAAATAGTGTGAAACAACTGAAAATATGTCTTATATTCTAGGTTCTTCAAAGTAGCCACCTTTTGATTTGATGACTGCTTTGCACACTCTTGGCATTCTCTTGATGAGCTTCAAGAGGTAGTCACCGGAAATTGTTTTCACTTCACAGGTGTGCCCTGTCAGGTTTAATAAGTGGGATTTCTTGCCTTATAAATGGGGTTGGGACCATCAGTTGTGTTGTGCAGAAGTCAGGTGGATACACAGCTGATAGTCCTACTGAATAGACTGTTAGAATTTGTATTATGGCAAGAAAAAAGCAACTAAGTAAAGAAAAACGAGTGGCCATCATTACTTTAAGAAATGAAGGTCAGTCAGTCCGAAAAATTGGGCAAACTTTGAAAGTGTCCCCAAGTGCAGTTGCAAAAACCATCAAGTGTCACAAAGAAACTGGCTCACATGAGGACCGCCCCAGGAAAGGAAGACCAAGAGTCACCTCTGCTTCTGAGGATAAGTTTATCCGAGTCACCAGCCTCAGAAATCGCAGGTTAACAGCAGCTCAGATTAGAGACCAGGTCAATGCCACACAGAGTTCTAGCAGCAGACACATCTCTTCAACAACTGTTAAGAGGAGACTTTGTGCAGCAGGCCTTCATGGTAAAATAGCTGCTAGGAAACCACTACTAAGGACAGGCAACAAGCAGAAGAGACTTGTTTGGGCTAAAGAACACAAGGAATGGACATTAGACCAGTGGAAATCTGTGCTTTGGTCTGATGAGTCCAAATTTGAGATCTTTGGTTCCAACCACTGTGTCTTTGTGCGACGCAGAAAAGGTGAACGGATGGACTCTACATGCCTGGTTCCCACCGTGAAGCATGGAGGAGGAGGTGTGATGGTGTGGGGGTGCTTTGCTGGTGACACTGTTGGGGATTTATTCAAAATTGCATGCATACTGAACCAGCATGGCTACCACAGCATCTTGCAGCGGCATGCTATTCCATTCGGTTTGCGTTTAGTTGGACCATCATTTATTTTTCAACAGGACAATGACCCCGAACACACCTCCAGGCTGTGTAAGGGCTATTTGACCAAGAACGAGAGTGATGGGGTGCTACGCCAGATGACCAGGCCTCCACAGTCACCAGACCTGAACCCAATCGAGATGGTTTGGGGTGAGCTGGACCGCAGAGTGAAGGCAAAAGGGCCAACAAGTGCTAAGCATCTTTGGGAACGCCTTCAAGATTGTTGGAAGACCATTTCCGGTGACTACCTCTTGAAGCTCATCAAGAGAATGCCAAGAGTGTGCAAAGCAGTCATCAAAGCAAAAGGTGGCTACTTTGAAGAACCTAGAATATAAGACATATTTTCAGTTGTTTCACACTTTTTTGTTAAGTATATAATTCCACATGTGTTAATTCATAATTTTGATGCCTTCAGTGTGAATGTACAAATTTCATAGTCAAGAAAATACAGAAAAATCTTTAAATGAGAAGGTGTGTCCAAACTGTATACCGTTCCTCATATACGATCCCGGTCACTGCCTCACAGGTGCCAGAACAGCAGAAAAAAAGCAAAAGTGACCCCATTGTAGAAATTGCACCTTTCAATGAATTCATCTATGGCTGCAGTGACTATTTTGTAACATCCACGCCAGGCTTTTTTTCTGGAGAATTGCAAATCTGCCAGTTTAGTGCTCATACATTGTGCCCCTATACAGTGTAGTGCCCCCATACATTGTGCCCAGCTTGTGCTTCTGGCAACAAGCACCCCATAAATTATTAAGTGCGTACTCCCCACAACGATAATGTCAACTTGTGGCCACTTACTGTGGTTTAGGCTCAGCAGGGCTCAGAAGGAAAGGGGCATTTGGATTTGGGAGCGCAGATTTCACAGGATTCTATTTGAGGGGGTGGGAGCCGTGTCGCTTTTCTAGAGTCTTTGTTCTACCAGTAACCAGGGAACCCACTTTCCAGTGACAGATGACAGACCTGAGTGGAGGCTGGTTTTGTGTGTGATATGTTAGGGTTTTTATTGGTAACATTTTGGGGTACATAACATTTTTGATCGATTTCAGTATAAGGCTGGGATCGCATTCTTGTGTTCTACACTGAGGACTTACGTCAAGGTTTCCGTGTAAATCTCACAGAAATGCAATTAAGATGCCTGGTGGAACCACTCACCATAGTGAGGCAGATGGAGACACTTTGGAGTCCGTTTGGCATCTGCTTCGGTGGTATCCATCTTTTTAGGAGTTCACAGAACTGTGGTCATCCACACGCATGGTAAAAAGACATCTAAAAATGTGACAAGATTAAAGATCTAAATAAGAAATGTAAAAAGAAATCAAACTAGCAAAGCTATTTACAAAGAAACAAATCGCCAGCGACATTAAAATAAATCCCAAATTTTTTTATAAATACATCAATGCCAAAAAGGAAAAATCAGTTGGTATCGGCCCCTTTATAGATGATAATAACATAATTATAGAGGACAAAGAAAAGGCTGAGATATTAAACAGTGTAGGGTTTTACTCACTCAGCCGCGTTAGAAGTAGGCACAGGAAACGGTTTCTTTAAAAACGTCCAAGGCAGGTTTATTGTACCTTCATAAACCGCACTTTTAGAACTAAACAAAAGACAGCCTTGTCCGGCACAGCGCAACAAAAACAGAAAATAAACAGTCCATACAATATGCTGGGTTTGCCCACTCACAGTCAGTTTCCTTTAGCACAAAACACTCTGGAGGTCTCCACACCTCCAGCCACAGACACTGGATGAGACACTCGGTCTTCATTTTATTTACACGCCGTGGGGTGGGGATATGTGACCAGCCAATCCCTCCCAACTGTTATGACTGCTAGTAAAAAACGGCCCTGATACGCCCAATTAACCCTCTCAGCACTACGTGTGCTGGAGCATGCTTTTCCCAGGTTTACATCACCGAAGCTGCAAATCTCGGTGATACATATCACCCCTCAAGGACCTGTCCAACGGCCATCTTACAACAGGTACTTTTCGTCCATGTTCACCAATGAACTGTCTGTTCCAGCGATCTTTCAACAAGGCAAAAATCAGAGTTCACCATAACTAGTTTAACACAAATAGAAGTATACCTGCGTCTTAGCAAATTAAACATTGACAAATTCCCCGGCCCAGATGGCATTCATCCATGGATACTGAGGGAATTGAGCTCAGTAATTCACAGACCGATGTATCTTCTTTGGCTATGTGCCCACGATGCAGAAATGCTCCGGATTTTTCCTGAGCGTTTCTGCATCTTCCTGGCAGAAAAAACGCATGCGGTTTTTACATGCGTTTTTTCAGCCCAGGACAAGCGTTTTTCACACGTTTTGCACGTGCGATTTCGCATGCGGGATGTCAAGCGCTTTCCAGGCGATTTTAGCATCACTTGGAAAAGTGCTTGACAACCTTGTCACACTATATAAATCCATGTAACCGGACCTTCCATGACGTAATTTAGTCATGTGACAGGTCACTCGACCGCCGATATCAGTGGTCGAGTGACCCGTCACATGACTAAATGACGTCATGGAAGGTCCTTTTACTCCATCGCGAGCCACCGGGGAGCCAAGACGTACTGGATAGAACAGCGGGGGACATCAGAAGGTGAGTATAATGTGTTTTTTTATTTTAAATTCTTTTTTTTTAACAGGTACTATGGTACCCGGGTCTGGATGAGAGTCTCCTCTTCTCCAGACCCGGGTACCATCCGCACATTGAATCTCTTAATATCCGCATGTGCACATGTAGTTATGCGGATATTAAGCGATTCAATGCAAGTCAATGGGGGCAGAAACGCTGCGATTGCGCAAAATAATTGGTAGTGCTGCGGATTTTTCCGCAATGATAATCTGCAGCAGAAATCTCCGCAGCATGTGCACAGCTCATGCAGATTATCATTGGGGAACATATCAGACCTACTAACAAGCGTTTTTTAGGCGTTTCGGAGGCGGAATTGCCGCTGCGGAAACGCTTAAAAAATGCATAGCGGGCACACAGCCTTAGACTCTCTTGTAACAGGGGTGGTGCCACAGGATTGGAGGATGGATGACGTGATACTGATATTTAAGAAAGGTAAGAAGGTGGATCCAGGTAACTACCATTCAGTAAGTTTGCCATCAGTAGTGTGTCAAGCTTTTGAGGGCATCATAAGAGATGACCTGCAGAGATATATTGCAAAGAATAATATACTAATTGACAACCAGCATGGATTCATGAAAGATAAGTCGTGTCTAACCAACATGTGGGGGTTCTAAGAGGAGGTAAGTACAAATCTGGATGTTGGTAATGCAGCTGATGTGATTTATCTGGACTTTGCAAAGGCATTTGATATTGTACCACATAGCAGCCTTATACTGAAGCTACAGAAGCAAGGACTGGGGGGAACTATTTGCAGATGGGTAAGGAATTGGCTAAATGACAGGGAACAAAGAGTTATCATAAATGGTACGCACTTTAAATGGGATATAGTCAGTAGTGGGGACCGCAGGGATCTGTGCTAGGACCGATTCTTTTTAATATCTTTATTATTTGGGGATGGGATTGAGAGTAAAGTGTCAGTCTTTGCTGACGACACCAAACTATGTAGGATATTAAAATCTGATCCTGACATTACGATATTGCAGAACAAACTGTATAAGATGACTGAATGGGCAAACACTTAGCAGATGAGGTTTAATGTAGATAAATGCAGAGTAATGCACCTAGGAAGGAGTAATCCTATTGCTGCATATACATTAAATGGGATTATACTCGGGACTACAGAACTGGAGAAGGACTTGGGTATTCTGGTTACAAGTAAGAACCAACAAAGAAGAAAACCTGAGAATTGGTCAAGTGACGATAATCAAAAAAGACTAGATAGATAAAAGTACCTTTATTAAAGTGTCTATGGGAATGTGGTGGCACAGAAGGCGCTCACACACACAATAAAAATAACACATCAAACACATCAAAAACATGATGCATAGATATAGCTGCTAGTATAAATCAGTAATATGATTGCACATTATCCCTATTAAAGGTGCGTAAGTGCTAAAAAGGTAAGATGGTATTATATAATAGAGAGTAATAATATAGAAAAATTAGAATACAAATACATCGCATACACCAAAGTTGGAGAATGAGAGACAATCATAGTAACATGATGATAGATACATGCAGTTAAACCAACATATCAGGGATAGTGTAAGCAGCTGCTGATGGTGTGTCGCTGAACCCCAATACACGTTTCAGACCTTGCCTTCGTCAGGGGATGACGCGTATGTGGACTAAGTTTGTATATATAGAGGAAAAAAAAAACACAGTCAATTAGCGTGGGGCAGAGGAGTAGAAGCGCATCTGGTCCCAGTAGGACCCGGCAGTCAGCTGACATCCGCGTCATGTGAACACCGACGTCATCAGCCACATGGTGCATCACCTGACTGGGAGGCCCGTGTCACATAGAAATGCAGGCACGGGGAGCGCATGTGCACATCTGCCAGACGTATTTAGAATGACCAAACAGTTTGAAGCACAGCTATCAGCAGGTGTATATATATATATATATATATATATATATATATATATATATATATATATATACAGTACAGACCAAAAGTTTGGACACATCTTCTCCTTTAAAGATTTTTCTGTATTTTCTTGACTATGAAAATTGTACATTCACACTGAAGGCATCAAAACTATGAATTAACACATGTGGAATTATATACTTAACAAAAAAGTGTGAAACAACTGAAAATATGTCTTATATTCTAGGTTCTTCAAAGTAGCCACCTTTTGCTTTGATGACTGCTTTGCACACTCTTGGCATTCTCTTGATGAGCTTCAAGAGGTAGTCACCAGAAATGGTCTTCCAACAATCTTGAAGGAGTTCCCAGAGATGCTTAGCACTTGTTGGCCCTCTTGCCTTCACTCTGCGGTCCAGCTCACTCCAAATGCATCTCGATTGGGCTCAGATCTGGTGACTGTGGAGGCCAGGTCCAACTAAACGCAAACCGGATGGAATAGCATGCCGCTGCAAGATGCTTTGGTAGCCATGCTGGTTCAGTATGCCTTCAATTTTGAATAAATCCCCAACAGTGTCACCAGCAAAGCACCCCCACACCATCACACCTCCTCCTCCATGCTTCACGGTGGGAACCAGGCATGTAGAGTCCATCCGTTCACCTTTTCTGCGTCGCAAAAAGACACGGTGGTTGGAACCAAAGATCTCAAATTTGGACTCATCAGACCAAAGCACAGTTTTCCACTGGTCTAATGTCCATTCCTTGTGTTCTATAGCCCAAACAGTCTCTTCTGCTTGTTGCCGGTCCTTAGCAGTGGTTTTGCTAGCAGCTATTTTACCATGAAGGCCTGCTGCACAAATTCTCCTCTTAACAGTTGTTGTAGAGATGTGTCTGCTGCTAGAACTCTGTGTGGCATTGACCTGGTCTCTAATCTGTGCTGCTGTTAACCTGCGATTTTTGAGGCTGGTGACTCGGATAAACTTATCCTCAGAAGTAGAGGTGACTCTTGGTCTTCCTTTCCTGCGGTGGTCCTCATGTGAGCCAGTTTCTTTGTAGCGCTTGATGGTTTTTGCAACTGCACTTGGGGACACTTTCAAAGTTTTGCCAATTTTTCGGACTGACTGACCTTCATTTCTTAAAGTAATGATGGACACTCATTTTTCTTTACTTAGCAGCTTTTTTCTTGCCATAATTCTAATTCTAACAGTCTATTTAGTAGGACTATCAGCTGTGTATCCACCAGGCTTCTGCACAATACAACTGATGGTCCCAACCCCATTTATAAGGCAAGAAATCCCACTTATTAATCCTGACAGGGCACACCTGTGAAGTGAAAACATGCTGCGCGCGCCGATACAGTTACAGCAGTGTAGCTCCGGGTGGCCCCATCATAGTGCGGGGCCCGGGGCGACCGCCCCCTCTGCCCCCCCCCCCAGTAGCTACGCTACCGAAAGAAAGGCATGTGCAATCTCTGAAATGCTGCTTTTTTCCTTCTGATTAGTGTCATAACAGAGCTCCAAAACTAGGGACAAATCAACTACAAAACATTTATCTGTGCCTTTACCTTATATGCATGCTAGATAAAAACACGCTAGGACATATCACTTTATGATAAGTGGGGGTCCGATCTCCAGGACCCTCACCAATCCTCATATGAAGGGGACCAAGCACTGTGATAGTTTCCCGTTCATAGTTTTTTGCTACAATGCACCACTCTAGCCACATGCAGTGCAGGGAAATGCAGTAGACTCTATTTAAAGGGTTATTTCTAGTGATGAGCGAGCACTAAAATGCTCGGGTGCTCGAAGCTCAGGTCGAGCACATTGGAATACTCGGGTGCAGAGGTGCTGTCCATTATCTTTTTTTCAGCTTAATGCATGATCTATCCTTTTTTTTGGGATGTGCACTCCTCCCATTTGGCACAGGCAATTTTAATTAGCAGGAGACTGTAAAGAGGGTCTAGACTATTTTTGCTGTCACTTGAGAGCTTTAGGAAGGTGAGTCACAATGCTCCTTTCATGTGGTGTTTGTGCAGTGTGTCGGCCATTGTTGCTGTGGCTTTGTGCTTGTGGGGCGGCAAGGCCTGGAGTCATGGGGACTCAGTCTTGCAGCATGGGTGCTGTGAGGCACCAGGCCGCCCGCCCTGCTGGTGCATTGTCGCTGCGGCTGTGGTTTTTGGAGGTGCTGTCCATTCTCTTTTTTTCAGCTTAATGCAAGCTGTTATTAAAGCCAGAGGTGGTGCAACAAAATACTAGTGATGTATTGGAGTGTTCTTTTGTATGTTTGTTTTTCATGATTCCATAATTTTTTCCTCAGAATTGAGTGATTCTATAATTTTTTTCCCTCTGCTTGGTCTGAAAAAAATTACCCTTACTGAGTACCACATTTTTAATCTTGATTTCTTTTAGTGTTTCTTAAAGCCCTAAAGTTGCCATTAGAAATTACTTTAGTTTTGTGCCATGTCTGTGATCTGCTTTTTTTTTTAACAATATTAAACAACTGAATGAACATCCTCCGAGCCCGGTGATTCCATAATTTTTGCCAGGGATTGTAGTATATAAAACCAGAGAAAGTACAAGTCTGGGTAATTTCATTTCATTTATGAGAATATCAGTATCATATTTTGGACCTCTTTCAAATAGTAGTATTCTGGTCAGTATTTTGCTTCAGCATTAGCATGCCAAAACCTGGAATTTAACCCCATCCCGACATGACTTACAGTTACGGTACATCATATGTTGTACATCATATGATGTACAGTTACATAATATGTCGGGTCTCTGACTTTGATGCAGACTCGCAAGCCGAGCCCGCAACTGTCTCAGTAGATGATGGCTGAATTACTGAGCCATAAAGGAAAAAAAATCTAAACACCAAAATTATGTTTTTTTGACCACCACAACATTTCAATAAACTGCAATAAGAGGCGATCAAAACATCATATCTACTCCAAAATGGTATCAGTAAAAACGTCAAGTCAAGGAACAAAAATTAAGCCCCCACACAGCCTCATATCATAGGACATAGTTACATAGGTTGAAAAAAGACCTAGGTACATCAAGTTCAACCTTCCTCCACCAATTATACATTAATGTCACTAAATTATCTCTAACCCACAATGTTATATGTATTGAGGAAATCATCCAACCCTTTTTAAAAGCTGTTATAGTGTCTGTCATAGACTACCACAGTCTGACTGCTTTAACTATAAAGAACCCTTTCCTATTTAGCTGCTGGAATCGCCTTTCTTCCACCCATAATGAGTGCCCCCTGGTCCTTAGTATGGTATTTGAAAGGAATAAGTAATATGCCAGTTCTTTGTATTGAACACACATGTATTTATACATATAAATGAGATCCATATGGGAGGCCGTCTATCACTTCTAATAGATGGCCGCCTTTGAATTGACTCTAACTTCGGACTATCCTTTTTAAAATGTGGAGCCCAAAACTGGATCCCATATTCTAGATGTGGCCTCACAAGTGTTTTATAGAGGGGTAACAATACATTAGGTCACGGGATCATGGGATTTTATCTCTTTTATACACCCTAAAATCTTGTTTGCTTTTGCGGCTGCTGCTTGACATTGAGTACTGCTGCTCAACTTATTTGTAACCAGAATGCCCAATTCCTTCTCCTGTTCTGTAGTCCCGAGTATACTCCCATTTAATGTATATGCAGCAATAGGATTACTCCATCCTAGGTGCATTACTCTACATTAATAATTAAAGGGGTTGTCCGGTACTTTTAAAAAAAATGGCAGTGTATTTTAATGATACATACAAGCTTCTTTCTAATTACCTTGCACTGCTGATACTGCCTGTGAGCGGCGCTATCGGTGGGAACTCACAGGCATCACGTGACCCCCGGCTGCTGCCGGTGCTGACATTCGCTGACATCACGACAAGTTGCGGCTGCAGCCGGGGGTCCCTCTTCCTCGTTCCACCAGTGGCTGCTGGGTTGTGGGAGGGGTTATTCCCCTGCGTCACACCCGGCATCCACCGTGCGCTCTCCCTGTCCTCATTCACTGGGAAACCCAACCCACAACCCAACAGCCACTGCGGGGACCCCAGCGCTGAGTCACGCCTCACTTGTTGTGATGTCAGCGGGGGGTCACGTGCTGCCTGTGAGCATCCACCGATAGCGCCGCTCACAGGCAGTATCAGCAGCGCAAGGTAATTAGAAAGAAGCTTGTATGTATCATTAAAATTCACTGCCATTTTTTTTAAAGTACCGGATAACCCCTTTAAACCTCATTTGCCAAGTGTTTTCCCATTCAGACATCGTATCCAGATTGTTTTGTAACACTGTACTGCCAAGATCAGATTTCAATATCCTACATAGTTTGGTGTCATCAGCAAAGACTGACACTTTTACTCTCAATCCCATCAACAAGATCATTAATAAAGAGGTTAAAAATAATCCTAGCACAGATCCCTGCGGTCCCCACTGCTGACTATATCCCATTTAGAGAATGTACCATTTACGCCGACTCTTTTGTTTCCTGACATGTAGCCAATTCCTTACCCATCTGCAAATAGTTTCCCCTAGTCCCTGTTCCTGGAGCTTCAGTATAAGGCTGTTTTGTGGTACAGTATTAACCCCTTTATGACGTGGTACGCAATAGTACGCACCACATCGTAACCCCCTGATTTATACAGCTGACATGTGCCCACAACACCTGTGGGTGGAATCGTGATCCACCCGCGGCTGTTAACTAGTTAAATACCGCTGTCAATCTCTGACAGCGGCATTGAACACCGCCGCGCTGCAAGCGTGTCACTTACCCCGCCCATCGTGACCCCGTCACATGATCGCAGGTCACCGATGGGTTGGCATGACAATCTGGGGTCTGCAGCAGACCCCTGTGGTTGTCATGTCTAGATTTCTCTGAGCGCCGCCCAGTGGTCGGCGCTCATAGCAAGTGAGCAAATCTGTTACATACAGGCGATCTGTTCATCGCCTGTATGTAGCAGAGCCGATCAGGTAATTGCTGCTTCTAGTCTCCCATAGAGACTATGGAAGCAGGCAAAAAGTAAAAAAAATGTTTTAAAAAATATTACAAAACTAAAAAAATACCCCCCTTTTGCCCCCTTCAAAATAAATCATTAAAAAAAACCACATACACATATTTGATATCGCCATGTTTAGAATCGTCTGATCTATCAATATAAAAAAATAATTAATCCGATCTGTAAATGGCGTGATGAGAAAAAATTCTAAGTGACGGAATTACGTTTTTTGGTCGTCGCAACATTGCAAAAAAATTCAATTAACAGGTGATTAAAAGATCGTATCTACCACTAAATGGTATCAATAAAAATGTAAGTTCGACACGCACAAAATAAGCCCTCACCCGGCCCCATATCCCGAAAAATGGAGACGCTACAGGTCTCGGAAAATAGCGTAATTTTTTTATTTTTAGCAAACTTTGGATTTTTTTTTCACCACTTAAAAAAGAACCTATACATGTTTGGTGTCTACAAACTCGTAATGACCTGAAGAATAATAATGCCAGGTAAGTTTTAGCATTCAGTGAACTTGGTAAAAAAAAAAAAAAAACAACTGTTGAATTGCACTTTTTGCAATTTCACCGCACTTGGAATTTTTTTCCCATTTTCCAGTACACGATATGGTAAAACCTGTGATGTCGTTCAAAAGTACAACTCCCCCCCCCCCCTCACATGGCCATATTGACCAAAAAATAAAAAAGTTATGGCTCTGGGAACAAGGGGAGCAAAATATGAAAACGGAAAATGCTCCGGTCATGAAGCAGTTAAATGCCTTTGCAAAGTCCAGATAAATCACATCAGTCGCATTACCAACATCCAGATTTGCACTTACCTCCTCATGAAAATCCAACATATTGGTTAGACACGACGTATCTTTCATGAATCCATGCTGGTTGCCAGTTATTATATTATTCTCTGTAATATATATTTGCAGGTCATGTATTTTAGTGTCCTCAAAAACTTTGCACATTACTATTGTTAGACTTGCCGGACGGTAGCTGACTGGATCCACCTTTCCTACATATCGGTACTACATCAGCCATCCTCCAATCCTGTGGCACCAGCCCTGTTACAAGAGAGTCTAAGAAGATGAGCTACATCAGTCAGTCAATTACTGAGCTCAATTCCCTCAGTATCCGTGGATGAATGCCATCTGGGCTGGGGGATTTGTGCTCAGGCACATACATAGTTCTTCTTGTGCAAAACTAGTAATATCAGGTGGTGAACTTTGATTTTTGCCTTGTTGAATGATTCCTGGAACAGTCAATTCATTGATGCATACAGATAAAAAGTGCCTGTTTAATATCTCAGCCTTTTCTTTGTCTTCTATAATTATCTTGCTATTATCTTTTTAGGTGCTGATACTGTTAGAACCCTCCTGTTTGTTTTTTCCATCTTGTGTTTGCGGTCACGTAACCATCTGCTTTTATATTCCAGCTCCACCTTTTTGGCTGTGCTGGACTTCAGTGTTGTTTGACTGTTTTGCTATCCAGGTGCTTCTGTGCCTATCTCTGTCAGTTCGCTTGGTCCTTCTGGGACCTCTAGTACCTTTTTGTCAGTTTATCTTTTTGTGTTCTGCAACAACTTTCTCTGTTCAGGAGATGTCCCATTTTTGTTCCAGTCCTTAGGTCTTTTAGGGACCCCTTCCCTTTATTCTATAGGTCTTAGCTCAGACTAGCCTAGGACTAAGGCGGGTCCGTTCGCTAGGAACAGGCAACCCGCTACATCGTAGGGATTCAGCTTAGTCTTACTGTAGGGAAAGCTTTCCCCTTCTTTCCTTAGTACTTGTTGCCGATCAGAACAGTAAGTCCAGCCCAAAAAAAATATATTTATATGAGGATCAGAATGGCTTCCGTCCAGGATTTAGCTCGGCGCTTGCAGGGGTTGACTCTGGAGGTGGCCGAGCTCCAGCAACACGTGAGTAGCTGTTCCGGAGCGCATTTTGTGGAACCCAAGGTAGGACTGCTGGATGTTTTTTATGGTAAACAGCAAGATTATTTTTCCTTTAAAAATGTTTGTTTGTTATATTTTCGTTTGAGACCAAGGTCCTCTGGGAATGAATCACAGCGCATTGGTTTTATTACGTCACTTTTGTGCAATGAACCACAAGGGTGGGCCTTTTCTCTTCAACCTAATGATCCATGCTTGAGGTCGGTAGAAGAGTTTTTTTCTGCTATGGGTCTATTATATGATGATCCTGATCGAATCTCATCTGCTGAGGCAGAACTCAGGCGTTTGAATCAGGGGTCAGAAGATGCTGAGACTTATTGCACATACTTTAGAAGTCAGATGGAATGATCCTGCTCTGAAATGTCTATTTCTTGCTGGTCTGAGTGAAAGGGTTAAGGATTTGCTAATTGAATTCCCTGCACATGAGACTCTGCAGGATGCCATGCAATTAGCTGTACGTGTGGATAGGAGACTGAGATCTAGGCAGAATGAGGTAAAGACTCCTATAATGCCAGGTCCCCTGAAAATCTGCTCAGACAGCGGAGAACAGATGGAGGTTGGGGCGATGTCGCTCCGCTCTCAGGAAAGAGACCGGAGGTTCGCCGAGGGATTGGGTCTTTATTGTGGTAAAGCTGACCATTTGATTAAGTATTGTGAGCTTCGTTTAAGTAAAGAAAAAAAAAGGTCAGGTACGCCTGTATAGCTTGTTTACACTCTGCAGGAGTATTTCTTTCAGGGAGTACTACTTTGCAGGAAAATTTGATTGAATTTCAGGTATTTGTGGTTCAACACTTAATGTGATTGATAAAGGGTTTTTGGAAAAACTTAAATTGAAATCCAAACCTTTGTCATCACCTATTTCTGTTATTGCAATTGATAACACTCCCTTGAAATGTATTACTCACAAGGTTGCTGCATCTCCCCTCACTATCAATGGACTTCACCAAGAAATTTTGGACTTGGTTGCATTAGATAATTTACCCTCTCCGGTCGTTCTAGGATTGCCTTGGTTAAAACTGCACAATCCTTTGCTGGACTGGTCTACTAATATGATAAAGTCTTTGAGTCCGAAATGCTATGATAAATGTTGTAATGGTCGCATTGCGGCTGAGGGAAAAGGGGAATTACGTGTACCAATTCAAGATTTTTGGAGGATTTTTTCGGAGGAGAAGTCGCAAGTTTTACCTCCTCATAGGGATTATGATTGCGCCATTGAGTTTATTCGGGAGCTACTCTTCCAAAGAGTCGCTTGTTTAATCTAACTATCCCTGAAAGAAAGGCCTTGGAGGAGTACATACAGACTAGCCTGGCTGCTGGTCATATTAGACCTTCTAAGTCGCCTGTGGCAGTTGGATTTTTCTTTGTTAAAAAGAAGGACGGGGCTTTGCATCCATGTCTGGATTTTCGTGAAATTAATAAGATTACCGTATGCAATTCCTACCCATTGCCGTTAATTCCTGACTTGTTTAACCAGTTAGTGGGGGCCAAGTGGTTCTCTGAAATTGATCTCCGGGGGGCATACAATTTGTTACGAGTGAAGGAGGGTGATGAATGGAAAACTGCTTTTAACACTCCTGTAGGTCATTTTGAGAATCTGGTGATGGCTTTTGGTCTTACCAATGCACCTGCATTTTTCAGAACCTTATTAATGACATCCTGAGACCTTTGATTGGTGGGAATGTGGTTATGTATTTGGATGACATTTTGATTTATTCGCCAGATCTGGAGTCCCATTGGCAGAGTATACGAGAAGTTTTGCAGTTATTGAGTGATAATTCACTCTTTGCTAAGCTGGAGAAATGTGAGTTAGCTGTGCAGAAAATTATTTTTTTGGGCTACATTGTCTCCAGCGAGGGCTTTGAGATGGACCCGGTGAAGGTTCAGGCTGTGCGGGAATGGCCTAGGCCTATTGGTTTGAAATCTATACAGAGATTTTGGGGTTTTGCCAATTATTACAGGAAATTCATTAAGAATTTTTCTGTAATTGTTAAGCCTCTAACAGATCTCACCAGGAAAGGTGCGAATACTGTCCAATGGACCACTGAGGCCATTGAAGCGTTTAAGTATCTCAAAGAGAGGTTCAGTTCAGCCCCTATCCTTATGCAGCCTGATGAGACCAAGCCTTTTTTGGTTGAGGTCGATGCTTCGTTGGTGGGGGTCGGAGTGGTTTTGTCTCAGGAGAACAGGGATGGAGTACATCCTTGTGCCTTCTTTTCGAAAAATTTTCGGAAACCGAATTGAATTATGATGTTGGAAATCGGGAGTTGCTGGCTATTAAACTCGCGTTTGAACATTGGCGTCATTTCTTGGAAGGCGCTAGATTTCCAATTCAGGTTTTCAGAGATCATAAGAATTTGATCTATCTGGATGCTGCCAAGCGTTTGAATGCCCGTCAAGCTAGGTAGGCACTTTTTTTTTCTCGGTTTCATTTTTCTGTTACCTATATCCCTGGTACTAAGAATATTAAAGCCGATGCTTTATCTCGCAGCTTCTCTCCTGCGGTCGGTGCCGAGGAGGAGGACAGCATTTTACAGAAAGAAGTTGTGGTGGCGGGATTGGACTCTGTTTTGGAGAATAGGATTCTAAAAGCTCAAGATGATGCTCCATCTAACACTCCCGATGGGAGGTTGTTCGTGCCTAGAACCTTTAGGAGAGACTTGTTTGTGCAGTGTCATGAGTCTCGGTTGGCAGGTCATCCAGGAATTTCTGAGACTAAGAGACTTATCAGTCACAGTTTTTGGTGGCCTGGGTGGCAGAAAGAAGTCATCAAGTGGGTGCGTCAATGTACTGTGTGTGCTAGGTCAAAGGCTTCACATACTCCTGCTGCAGGTTTGCTTTGCCCTCTGGAGGTTCCTAGTGTGCCTTGGATGCATCTCACAATGGATTTTATTACTGATCTGCCTGAGTCCGAGGGTTTTACTGTCATCTGGGTGGTCGTGGACCGTTTTAGTAAGATGTGTCATTTGGTTCCATTCATTAAGTTACCCTGCGCCAAGACACTTGCTAAAACGTTTGTTAAGGAGATTGTCAAGCTTCATGGTGTTCCCACGGATATTGTTTCTGATAGAGGACCTCAGTTTAAGGCTCGCTTTTGGCGTGCTTTTTGTGACAGGTTGGAAGTCCATTTATCATTTTCGTCTGGGTATCATCCTGAGTCTAATGGACAGACAGAAAGAAAGAACCAAGATGTAGAACAGTTTTTGCAATGTTTTGTGGCGGACAATCAAGAGGTGTGGTCTGAGTTTCTGCCTCTCGCAGAATTTGCTCTTAACAATCATACATCCTCCTCAGCTGGGTGTTCTCCTTTTTTTTGTTGTACTGGGAGACATCCGTCTTTTGGTTCGTTCTCCAAATTGGGGTCGGCGGTGCCGGAGGAGGAGAATTTTTCCGGTGATTTGGAGAGAGTTTGGACTAATGTACGTTGCAACCTTTTAGAGGCTAACAAGAAGTCCAAGGAGTATTTTGACAGGAAACGTAAGGAGGTTTTGTTTACTGTGGGGGACATGGTTTGGTTGTCCTCAAGGAATCTGCGGTTGAGGATTCCCTCTAAAAAACTGGGTCCTAAGTTTGTGGGTCCATTTAAAGTGCTTCAGGTTGTTAACCCGTCTGCGGTTAGGTTGGATGTCCCTACTTCCTGGAAGATTAATCCTGTGTTTCATGTTTCCTTTTTGAAAAAGGCTGACGTATCTGATAGGGATTTCACTGTCACAGTTCCTCCTGTGGTGGAAGACGGCGAAGGGAGATTACAATATCTCATCTCCTGGAAGGGTTTCGGTCCCGAAGATAACTCCTGGGTAAGAGCGGATGATGTCTCTGCTGCTAAGCTTCTTAGAGCTTTCCACAAGAGGTTTCCGGATAGGCCTGGGCCTGGAGGATCCTCTTAAAAGAGGGGGTACTGTTAGAACCCTCCTGTTTGTTTTTTCCATCTTGTGTTTGCGGTCACGTGATCATCTGCCTTTATATTCCAGCTCCGCCTTTTTGGCTGTGCTGGACTTCAGTGTTTTTTGACTGTTTTGCTAGCCAGGTGCTTCTGAGCCTATCTCTGTCAGTTCGCTTGGTCCTTCTGGGACCTCTAGTACCTTTTTGGCAGTTTATCATTTTGTGTTCGGCAACAACTTTCTCTGTTCAGGAGGTGTCCCATTTTAGTCCAGTCCTTAGTTCTTTTAGGGACCCCTTCCCTTTATTCTATAGGTCTTCGTTCAGCCTAGCTTAGGACTAAAGCGGGTCCGTTCGCTAGGAACAGGCAGCCCGCTACATCGTAGGGATTCAGCTTAGTCTTACTGTAGGGAAAGCTTTCCCCTTCTTTCCTTAGTAGTTGTTGCAGATCATAACAGATACCATCTGTTTTTTCCTTTTTGGCATTGATGTATTTATAACATTTTTGGGATTTATTTTAATGTCGGCGATTTGTTTCTCTGTAGATAAATTTGCTAGCTTTGATTTCTTTTTTACATTTTTTAACTTTACATCTTTTTTATACTCCTGAAATCCTATTTCTGTATTCTCGGTCTTGAAGATTTTGAATGCCCTTTGTTTTTGTCTTATTAACCTTTGTACTGTATAATTTATTCCTAATTGAAAATTGAAAAAGTTTTTACAAATCTCCTACATTTTTTTTACCACTTAAAGCGTAACTGTTGTTATAATTTTTATTTAAAAATAATGTCGAGTAAGTGATTTTAATATTGTTTCAAGTATACTTGATAAATGAAAACCGAAAGAAAAAGGGTGGGGACGGAGTCTACACAGTGTGAGCGCTCCTGGATAAATCCCATGCATATCGAGACATCTTCTAGAAGTTTTTTGGAAGGTTTTCTTTTGGATTTCATTTATAAGGTATATTTGAAAGATTATTATCATCGCTTGCTCTACATTATTACTTAATAAAAATGATAACGACAGTTACTCTTTAAATTAAAAAAAAATCTATACATTTTTTGTATCTGCATACTCGTACTGACCTGAAGAATCATATTGCTAGGTCAGTTTTATCGTATAGTGAACATGGTAAATAAAAAAACTCAAAAAACAATTGTGGAAGCAAAAAGCAAACCATCGCTCTGTCCCAACAACAGAAAAAAAAAATGTTACTGGTTGCCTGGTAGAGGTGAGCGTTCTTTTTTTCCATTGTACTCACTATAAATGTTATTGTTCTCAGCCACTAATGTTTTTAATAAGATACAATAAATCATTTACACTTTTTTTTATAGATGACAACGAGTTCTGGCTCTTATATGGATCCTTTAGAAAAATAAAACTGTTACGGGTCTCAGTAAATGGCGACACAAAGAAATTTTTTTTTTACAATATTCTGATTTTTTTTCAACACTTAAAATATTTAAAAAAAACAGTGCACGTTTGGTATCGACGTAATTGAACTGACCTGGACAATCATGTATCCAGGTATATGCTGGATAAAGAACGATGTAAAAATAAAATAAAAAAACAATGTCAGAATTGCATTTTTTTTCACCATTTATCCCCTTTACCCCAAAGCTATTTGCACCTTAATGACCAGGCCAATTTTTGCAATTCTGACAACTATCACTTTATGATGTAATAACTCTGGAATGCTTCAACGAATCCCACTGATTCTTAGATAGATTTTTTGTGACATATTGCACTTCATGACTGTGGTAAAATTTCTTCGATATGACTTGCGTTTATTTGTGGAAAAAAAAGAGAAATTTGGCAAAAAAAATAAAAATTTTGCCATTTTCAATCTTTGAATTCTTATGCCCTTAAATTAGAGAGATATGTCATACAAAATAGTTAATAACAATTCCAACATGTCTACTTTACATCAGCACAATTTTTGAAAAAAAAAAAGTTTTATTAGGAAGTTATAAGGGTTAAAAGATAACCAGCAATTTCTCATTTTTACAACAAAATTTACAAAAACATTTTTTAGGGACCCCATCACATGTGAAGTGACTTTGAGGGATCTATATAAGAACCCATTCTTATTTTTGGCACCATGGAATCAATGGCGCTATATAAATAAATAATAATAATAATCTATATGACAGAAAATACCCAAAAGTGACACCATTCTAAAAACTGCACCCTTCAAGGTACTCAAAACCACATTGAAGAAGTTTATCAATCCTTCAGGTACTTCACAGGAATTTTTGGAAAAAATGAACATTTAACTTTTTTTCAGAAAAATTTTACTTTAGACCCAAATGTTTTTATTTTTGCAAGGGTATCAGGAAAAAGTGGACCCCAAAATTTGTTGTGCAATTTCTCTTGAGCATGCCGATACTCCATATGGGGAAAAACCACAGTTTGGGCGCATGGCAGGGCTCGGAAGGGAAGGAGCGCCATTTGACTTTTTGACCGCAAAATTTTCTGGAATAATTAGCGAACGCCTTGTCTCATTTGGAGAGCTCCTGATGTGCCTAAACAGTGGAAACCTCTCACAAGTGACATCATTTTGGAAACTAGACCCCTCAGGGAACTTATCTAGATGTGTGGTGAGCACCCTGAACCCCAGGTGCTTCCCAGAAGTTTATAACATTGAGTCGTGAAAATAAAAATTTCACATTTTTGCCACAAAAATGTTCTTTTAGCACCATTTTTTTATTTTCACAAGGGTAACAGGAGAAAATTAAAATGGAACCCAAAATTTGTTGTGCAATTTCTCCTGAGTATGCAGATACCCCATATATGGGGGAAAACCACTGTTTGGGAGCACAGCAAAGCTCAGAGAAGGAGTGGCGGTTTGGAACACAGACTTTGATGGAATGGTCTGCAGGTGTCATGTTGCGTTTGGAGAGCCCCTGATGTGCCTAAATAGTGGAAAAACCCCACAAGTGACCCCATTTTGGGAACTAGACCCCTCAAGGAATTTATCTAGATCTGTGGTGAGCACCTTGAACCCACAGGTGCTTCACAGAATTTTACAACGTTGATCGGTGAAAATGAAAAAAATTATTTTTCCCACAAAAATGTTTTAACCCCCATTTTTTCATTTTCACAAGAATAGCAGGAGAAAATGGATCCCAAAATTTGTTGTGAAATTCTGTTGCTGAAAACTACTTTTGAGGCGCAGTGCAAAGCTCAGAAGCGAAGAAGCGCTATTTTGGAGTTAATATATACTGGTTTGACGGTGCCATGTCACATTGGCAGAGCCCCTATGGTGCCAGAACAGCAGAAGTCCCCATAAGAGACCCCATTTTACAAACTACACCTCTCAATGAATTCATCTAGGGGTGCAGTGATCATATACACACCACATATGCCTCACAGAATTTTACACCATTGGGCAGTGAAGAAAGAATAATTTAAATTCTAACACTAAAGTTTTGTTTTAGCCCCAGATGGGTAAAAATGGCACCAAAATTTGTCACACAATTTCTACTGAATGTAGAAATACCCCATATGTGGCTGTACAGTACTGCTTAGCCACATGGCGAGACTCGGGAGGGACGGAGCGCTATTTGCCTCCTGGAACATAGATTTTCCTAGAATAGTATGCGGACTCCATATACAGAGACCCTAAGTGCTAGAAGAGCACAATCCCCCCTCAAGTGACCCCATTTTGGAAATTATACCCCTTTGGGAATTTATCTACAAGTGTGGTGAGGATGTTGCTGAGTAAAAATTGCAAACTGCCTTTGTAGTGACCAGTACGTTATGCCCAGCTCATGCTTCTGGAGACATGCACACGTAAATCAGGTGGGCTCTCATCGCTACAGAACTGCCAAACATGTGGACGCTAACTGTGGTTTAGGCACACTGTGGGGCTCAAAAGGGAGGGGGCCATTTTGATTTTGGAGCACAGAATTTGCTGAACTTCTTTTGGGGGGGCAAGGGCCATTTCACTTTTCCATAGCCTTTGTGCTACTAGTGTAAAGGACATATTAATATTCATGTTATCCAAGTGTAAAGGACATATTGATACTCATGCTAGAGCAACTCCATTTTGTCTGCTTGCTTTAAAATCATGTTATTATCACTCCTTGCATAACATACATTCTTTCTTTCTCTTCCCATGCAACTTTCCCACACTGACCTTTTCTCACAAGAACATTTTGTCAGACACCCTGCTCCTGTTATCTAACTAGTCTAGGCCAGGATTGACCTTGTAAATTTCCAGAGTGCTTCGAACTAACGATAATATGACCATATATGTGTTTCCGTAACAATTGCACTAACATTGGCTTAAGCCTGTAGTACTGTAGTACGGCTGTAGATGATTGGAGATTAATAAACTCAAAACAATATAAAATGCTAAGCAAAATAAACGGGATCAGAGATTCTTTGAATCCTCCCATACAGAGCATTGCCTCCGTTTGGTTCTCTGTGGATTGCGCAATCAACATAATAATTTGACACTCACTTGGTCAACCGTGAAGGGTTATTGCCCTCCCTTAACACTAGTAACATGGAAGCTCCCTATATTTCCGTTAACAGATGACGGACTTGAGTGGGAACTTGCTTTTTTTGTGGATTGAGTCAAGGCTTTTATTGTGATACAAAATGTAATGTAAAATGTTCACATTTATCCAGCGTTCTAAGCTGAGCACTGATATCGGGGATTCCTTTTAAATGTCCGAGTGACGTAATTCAGATGAAACTCTCGAGGGATCCATTCACTATAATGAGGCAGCAGAGTTACTCTAGACTCAGTCTGGCATCTGTTCAGCGTTGTCCTTTTTTCAGAGGTGCACAAAACTGTGGCAGACGACACTTTTAAGCACGCCTAAAAAGATGGACACCGTGGGATCACAGGCTAGACGGCGTCCACAAGGCCTTCACCTGCCTCATTATAGGGAACCTTCCACCGGGGTTTCCGTCTGAATCATACATTTCAGAGATTTACACGGAAACCACGGTGTAAGTGCTCAGCGTAGAGAACAGGATAAATGTGCGCCGAGCCTTACTGCGATCTTTGGGAGGCAGAATGAACAAATCAACAGCAGGTGAAAAATTGGTTTTATTTATTTTTAACGCCATTCCTCGTGAGGTATAAGTGATTAGACGACTTTATTCTTCGGGTCGGTGCGATTACAGCGATACCAGATTTATATCAGGTTTTTATGTTTGGCAGCTGTCACACACTAAAAGACTAGTGTTCAGCGAACAAGCTCGACACTGCTCAGTACTCGCCCGAGCATCACGCTACTCGGGATGTTTGGCGAGCACCGAGCATTTCTGGGTTACTCGGGCAGGAGCTCGGGTCTCTGCCCTGCATGTTTAGCGCTCTTTACAGAGCCAATGAACATGCAGAGATTGCCAGCCAGTCACTGTAATGCCGCAGCCATGTTATTTGTGGGCATTACAGTGATTGGCAGGCCGCACAGCGTCACCTCGCGTATTTAAAACCGGGTGCCGCCATCTTGGACACAGTCGCTCCGGATTAGACAGTGTAGGTACAGCGCTGCTGAGCTAGGGAGAGATTTTTCCTGCGAAATAGTTAGTGTAGGGTCTGTAAAGGCTGCCAGAACAAACAAACAGTCCTTCTCAGGACTAATATCCATCCCAGATATCAGGCAGGCAGGCTGTATAGGAGACGCAGTGGCTATACCAGCAAACGCTGCATTACAGTCCTGTGTGCTCCTGTTTCTGAAATAGCTGGACTTAGCTCCAGGTCTCGGGGGCCAGTAAAAATCCTTTTTTTTTCATCTAAATCCTCTTTTTTTTTTCCTCCTTCACACTGTACAAATACCCGTCTTATTAACCTATTGGTGTCCCCCACCCCAAAAAAAAAGTGTGTCTCTGATTTTTCAGACACAAATATATCTGTTGAAAAGAGTCTGGTATAGGCCACAGAAACAGAAGTGTGGTTTTGCAGTTCCATGGGTCAAATCTCTGTATTATCCAGTTTTGGTCCTTTTGTATATAAAAAAAAAACAGTTTGAGTATGTCGCTCACTGTTCAGCCGCAAATCTATATATTTAAAAAAGTCTGGTATACACCAGTAAATTATAACTGTGGGTTTGCTGTTCCACGGTAAAAAATCTCTATTATCCTGCTTTTCGCATTTTTTGCCTTAAAAAAACCCAGTAGTGTCTCCTGACTGTTCTGACACAAAAATCTATCTGTTGAAAATAGTCTGTTGTAAGCCCAACAAATCCCAGTGTGGTTTAGCAGTTCCACTGGTCAAATCTCTGCAGTATCCAGTTTTGGGCCTTTTGTATCTAAAAAAAAACAGTTTGAGTGTGTCGCTCACTGTTCAGCCGCAAATCTATATATTTAAAAAAGTCTGGTATACACCAGTAAATTAAAACTGTGGTTTTACTGTTCCACTGTAAAAAATCTCTATTATCCTGGTTTTCGCTTTTTTTGCCTTAAAAAAAAACAGAAGTGTCTCCTGACTGATCCGACACAAAAATCTATCTGTTGAAAATAGTCTGTTGTAGGCCCGACAAATCCCAGTGTGGTTTTGCAGTTCCACGGGTCAAATCTCTGTAGTATCCAGTTTTGGGCCTTTTGTATCTAAAAAAAAAAAAAATTGAGTGTGTCGCTCACTGTTCAGCTGCAAATCTATATATTTAAAAAAGTCTGGTATACACCAGTAAATTAAAACTGTGGTTTTGCTGTTCCACGGTAAAAAATGTCTATTATCCTGCTTTTTGCATTTTTTGCCTTAAAAAAACAGTAGTGTCTCCTGACTGTTCTGACACCAAAATCTATCTGTTGAAAATAGTCTGTTGTAGGCCCGACAAATCCCAGTGTGGTTTTGCAGTTCCACGGGTCATCTCTGTAGTATCCAGTTTTGGGCCTTTTGTATCTAAAAAAAAAAAATTGAGTGTGTCACTCACTGTTCAGCCGCAAATCTATATATTTAAAAAAGTCTGGTATACACCAGTAAATTAAAACAGTGGTTTTGCTGTTCCACGGTAAAAAATGTCTATTATCCTGCTTTTCGCATTTTTTGCCTTAAAAAAAACAGTAGTGTCTCCTGAGCGTTCTGACACCAAAATATATCTGTTGAAAATAGTCTGTTGTAGGCCCGACAAATCCCAGTGTGGTCTTGCAGTTCCACAGGTCAAATCTCTGTAGTATCCAGTTTTGGGCCTTTTGTATCTAAAAAAAAAACTGTTTGAGTGTGTCGCTCACTGTTCAGCCGCAAATCTATATATTTAAAAAAGTCTGGTATACACCAGTAAATTAAAACTGTGGTTTAGCTGTTCCACGGTAAAAAATCTCTATCATCCTGGTTTTCGCCTTTTTGCCTTCAAGAAAACCAGTAGTGTCTCCTAATTGTTCTGACACAAAAATATATCTGTTGAAAATAGTCTGTTGTAGGCCCGACAAATCCCAGTGTGGTTTTGCAGTTCCACGGGTCAAATCTCTGTAGTATCCAGTTTTGGGCCCTTTGTATCTAAAAAAAAACAGTTTGAGTGTGTCGCTCACTGTTCTGCCGCAAATATATATATTTAAAATTTTATGGTATACCCCAGTGAACAATAACTGTGGTTTTGCCATTCCACGGTAAAAAATCTCTACTATTCAGGTTTTGGCATTTTTTCCGTAAAGAAAAACAGTAATAGTTTATCCCTGATTGTTCTGATTGTTTAAAAGAGTTGGGTGTAGGCCAGAGAAATAGAACTGTGGTTTTCCTCTTCCACGGTTCTAATCTACTTTTTGTTACCCTTTTTCCATTGATAGTGTGAGTGTAAGCTATTTTACTTCCTTTACAATGGGCAAGGCACGTGGCAAGGGACGTGGAAGTGGACGTTCTAGTGATGGTGCGTGCAGAGGACGGGGCCATGGCCAAGGTGAAAATGTGCCACAACCAACAGCCACATCTTCTCGCTCCCACTTCTTGACCGAATTACTAGGGAAGCACAGAACAACACCAGTATTTCGAACTGATCAGTGTGAACAGGTTATTAATTGGATAGCAGATAATACTTCCAGTTACCTGAGCACCGCCACCTCCGGTCTGTCTTCCACACGGTCAAATGTTAGTAGCCGTGAGTCTCGACCGCATACTCCTCCTCACCCTGTTGCTCCTTCCTCCCACCATGCCGAGTGTCGTCAGACAGCAAGTGAACCCACACTTGGACACTCTGAAGAGCTGTTCACTGGTCTATTTCCAGATTTGTGCCCCTCGCCTGCTCCGCTTGAAGTGGTGGAAGAGGAGATCCCATGTAGCGAAGCTCAAATATTTGAACAGCCACAGCCACAGGAAGTCGACGCTGGCAATTTGTCACAAGAGGTGGACGATGACGAGACACAATTGCCAGGAAGTGAGGAGGAGGATCGTGGTGCACAAGTGGAAGAGGAGGAGGTGGTGGATGATCTAGTAACTGAACCAATGTGGCAGGAGGACATGCAGAGTGAGGCCAGCAGCACACAGGGGGAGGGAGGCAGAGTACCCCAACAGGCAGGAAGAAGCAGTGTGGTGGCCGCAGAAAGAAGGCGGGCAACCGTTCCCCGTAACACCAACACGAGGGACGTTGCCAGTACAAGCAGTAGGTCTTCCAGAGTCTGGAATTTTTTTAAAGACTCTGCTGATAGCCCCAAAAAGGCCATTTGTACCACCTGCCATGCCAGCATCAGCAGGGGTGACAAAACTACCAGCCTGACCACCACCAGCATGATCAGGCACATGGTAGCAAAGCACCCGACTTTGTGGGGCGAACCCCAGGGTCCACGACCAGTGTCAGCAGGTGTCACCACTGCTTCTTCCGCTGTTGTGTGTGCAATAGAACCCCCTGTTGTGTGTGCAAGGCAATCCCCTGTCCATACTGCATGTAAAGATGACCCCTCCTCTCAGTCTTCACTTGTTATGGCAGTTTCTCAAGAAACAGCATGAACGTCCACATCCACGTTCCACCGCAGCGTTCAGTTGTCCATATCCCAGACCTTTGAACGAAAGCGGAAATTCGCAGCTAACACCCCACAGGCCACAGTCCTAAATTCGCACATTTCATGACTGCTTGCGTTGGAAATGCTGCCTTTTAGGCTGGTGGAGACGGAATCCTTCCGCAACCTTATGGCGGTAGCCGTCCCTCGGTACTCGGTCCCCAGCCAACACTATTTTGCCCGGTGTGCCATCCCCGCACTACACAAGCATGTGTCCGAAAACATCTGCCGTGCCCTCAACAACGCAGTTACTGGGAGAGTCCACCTGACAACGGACACGTGGACAAGTGCTTGTGGCCAGGGACGGTACATCTCCCTGACGGCACACTGGGTAAACATAGTGGAAGCCGGGACCCAGTCGGACCTTGGGACGGAACACATCCTCCCCACACCGAGGATTGCGGGCCCTATGTCAGTCAGAGTTGCCCCCACAGTGTACAGCTCCTGTGCATCATCCTCCTCCTGCTCCTCATGCTCAGCCTCCATCTCAGATATCACCACATCAGTTACAAGCTGGAAGCACTGCAGTACTGCCTCCGCCAAGCGGCAACAGGCTGTACTGAAACTCATAAGCTTAGGTGATAAACCTCACACTGCTTGTGAGTTGTGGACAGCTGTGAAAGAGCAGGCAGATCTGTGGCTGAGACCGCTGAACCTACATACAGGCATGGTCGTGTGTGACAATGGCCGTAACCTGGTGGTGCCTCTGAGGCGAGGCCAGATCACACACGTACCATGCCTGGCTCATGTGCTTAACCTCGTAGTTCAGCGGTTTCTTATATCGTACCCCGAGTTGCCAGATCTGCTCGTGAAAGTACGCCGCCTGTCAGCTCATTTTCGCAAGTGGCTACAGCTTCCGCTGCCCTTGCTGTGTTGCAGCAGCGTTTGCAGCTTCGAGCACACCGACTGCTGTGTGATGTCCCCACACGTTGGAACTCTACCCTCCACATGTTGCTAAGGATTTATGAGCAGAAGAGAGCAGTTGTGGAGTAACAGCTGCAACAAGGCCGTCGATATTCAGGTCAGACTCCACACATAAGACCTCAGGAGTGGACCTGGATGTCTGACATATGTACCATCCTGACAAACTTTGAGGAGGCCACCAAGATGGTGAGTGGCGATGACGCCACTATTAGTGTCAGCATCCCACTTGTCTGTCTTTTGCAATGCTCTCTGCAGAGAATTAAAGAGGAGGCATTGTAGCCAGAGTATGATGAGATGGATCAACAAGCCATAGCGGGCGATTACACACAGCCCAGCCTCATCTCATCCCAACGTGCATTGGGAGACAATGAGGGAGAGGAGGAGGAAGAACAGGAGCTGATATCATGCACTGTAGACGGTAGTACTTCTACAACTGTCAGACCGTCGGTTCAGCGTGGGTGGCCTGAGGACAGGGGGAGGAGGAGGAAGAGGAGGAGGAGAGCATGGTCAGTCGTCATCTTGGAGAGGACACGGAAATCTTGCCCGTTACCAGTCTGGCACACATGGCTGACTTTATGTTACGCTGCCTTAACCATGACCCTCGCGTTGTCAAAATGTTGGGTGACAGTCATTACTGGTTGGTGACACTTGTAGACCCCCGCTACAAGGAGAACTTTCACTCTCTTATTCCTGAGGTGGAGAGGTCTACAAAAATGGGGCAGTACCAGAAGGCCCTTGCTGCAGAACTGTTAAAAAAATTCCCATCTGAACACGCTAGCGGCAGAGGTCACAGTTCGTTGCCCAACCAAGGCGTACATGCGAGAGAGACACAACTCCAATCCAGCAGAGGCAGGGGAACACTGTCAACGTTCTGGGACAGTTTTCTCAGACCCTCCCTTCGGACAGACCCTGAAGCGCGGGGTACTCTCACAAGGAGTGGAAAGTTTCAAAAGATGGTGAGGGAGTACCTTCCCGACCGTACCAGCATCCTCCGTGATTCCTCTGTGCCTTTTAATTATTGGGTATCCAAGCTGGACACTTGGAATGAACTCGCTCTGTACGCCTTGGAGGTCCTGGCCTGCCCTGTCGCTAGCGTGTTATTGGAGTCAACTGACAATGCTGACAAGCTGACCCTTATCAAAATGAACAAGGGCTGGATTGGGCCAGACTTCTCATCACCACCAAATGACAGCAGAGTAACATAAAGTCAAATCCACTGTGTTATTTCGGGAGGTGTATTCACATGCACCGCTTCACACCCACACATGGGTATATGCTTCCTCATTTCGGCTGTTTTATGTTCTTCTCCTTATCCTCAGCCTCCACCACCTCTATACCACCAGGGTGACCATGGTCCGTGTTGTCATTATTGAAAGTTCCTCCATCCTGATTTTTGTCAGCTTTTGCTTGGAAGGCATAAGCAAAGACTGTGGGAGATGCACTCCCCAATAATGGGAATAATATTTTTAAGATGCTGTACTGTATGGCTCTTGTAAGGGGCATTAAAAGCGTCTTGTTATACCTCTCTGACCTCCACGTCTCTTCTGAGTTGCGTTAAAAGCGTCTTGTTATACCACTCTGACCTCCACGTCTCTTGTAAGGGGCATTAAAACTGTCTTGTTATAACACTCTGACCTCCACGTCTCTTCTGAGGGGTATTAAAAGCGTCTTGTTATACCACTCTGACCTCCACGTCTCTTCTGAGGGGCATTAAAAGTGTCTTGTTATACCACTCTGATCTCCACGTCTCTTCTGAGGGGCATTAAAAGCATCTTGTTATACCACTCGGACCTCCACGTCTCTTCTGAGGGGCATTAAAAGCGTCTTGTTATACCACTCTGACCTCCACGTCTCTTCTGAGGGGCATTAAAGCGTCTTGTTATACCACTCTGACCTCCACGTCTCTTCTGAGGGGCATTAAAAGTGTCTTGTTATACCACTCTGACCTCCACGTCTCTTCTGAGGGGCATTAAAAGCGTCTAGTTATACCACTCTGACCTCCACGTCTCTTGTAAGGGGCATTAAAAGCATCGTGTTATACCACTCTGACCTCCACGTCTCTTCGGAGGGGCATTAAAAGCGTCTTGTTATACCACTCTGACCTCCACGTCTCTTCTGAGGGGCATTAAAAGCGTCTTGTTATACCACTCTGACCTCCATGTCTCTTGTAAGGGGCATTAAAAGCGTCTTGTTATACCACTCTGACCTCCACGTCTTTTTTTAGGGACATTAAAAGCGTCTTGTTATACCACTCTGACCTCCACGTCTCTTCTGAGGGGCATTAAAAGCGTCTTGTTATACCACTCTGACCTCCACGTCTCTTCTGAGGGGCATTAAAAGAGTCTTGTTATACCACTCTGACTTCCACGTCTCTTCTGAGGGGCATTAAAAGCGTCTTGTTATACCACTCTGATCTCCACGCACGTCTTTTCTGAGGGGCATTAAAAGCGTCTTGTTATACCACTCTGACCTCCATGTCTCTTGTAAGGGGCATTAAAAGCGTCTTGTTATACCACTCTGACCTCCACGTCTTTTTTTAGGGACATTAAAAGCGTCTTGTTATACCACTCTGACCTCCACGTCTCTTCTGAGGGGCATTAAAAGCGTCTTGTTATACCACTCTGACCTCCACGTCTCTTCTGAGGGGCATTAAAAGAGTCTTGTTATACCACTCTGACTTCCACGTCTCTTCTGAGGGGCATTAAAAGCGTCTTGTTATACCACTCTGACCTCCACGTCTCTTCTGAGGGGCATTAAAACCGTCTTGTTATACCACTCTGATCTCCACGCACGTCTTTTCTGAGGGGCATTAAAAGCGTCTTGTTATACCACTCTGACCTCCATGTCTCTTGTAAGGGGCATTAAAACCATCTTGTTATACCACTCTGACCTCCACGTCTCTTCTGAGGGGCATTAAAAGCGTCTTGTTATACCACTCTGACCTCCACGTCTTTTGTAAGGGGCATTAAAACTGTCTTGTTATACCACTCTGACCTCCACGTCTCTTCTGAAGGGCATTAAAAGCGTCTTGTTATACCACTCTGACCTCCACGGCTCTTCTGAGGGGCATTAAAACCGTCTTGTTATACCACTCTGACCTCCACGTCTCTTCTGAGGGGCATTAAAAGCATCTTGTTATACCACTCTGACCTCCACCTCTCTTGTTAGGGGCATTAAAAGCGTATTGTTATACCACTCTGACCTCCACGTCTCTTGTAAGGGGCATTAAAACCAACTTGTTATACCACTCTGACCTCCACGTCTCTTCTGAGGGGCATTAAAAGCATCTTGTTATACCACTCTGACCTCCACGTCTCTTCTGAGGGGCATTAAAAGCATCTTGTTATACCACTCTGACCTCCACGTCTCTTGTAAGGGGCATTAAAACCGTCTTGTTATACCACTCCAACCTCCACGTCTCTTCTGAGGGGCATTAAAAGCGTCTTGTTAAGCTACTGGGACCTCCACGACTCTTCGAACGGGCATTGCATTTCCTCATAATTTTTGGAAGCTTTTGCTTGGAAGGCATAAGCAAATACTATGTGAGACCCACTCCCCAATAATGGGACTTATGTTTCTAATATGCTGTACTGCATTGCTCTTGTAAGGGGCAATGCAAGTTGCTCCGTCCTAATTTTTGGAAACTTTTGCTTGGAAGGCATAAGCAAATACTATGGGAGACCCACTCCCCAATAATGGGACTAATGTTTGTAATATGCTGTACTGCATGGCTCTTGTAAGAGGCATTGCAAGTTGCTCCATCCTAATTTTTGGAAGCTTTTGCTTGGAAGGCATAAGCAAATACTATGTGAGACCCACACCCCAATAATGGGACTTATGTTTGTAATATGCTGTACTGCATGGCTCTTGTAAGGGGCATTGCAAGTTGCTCCGTCCTAATTTTTGGAAGCTTTTTCTTGGAATGCATAAGCAAATACTATGGGAGATCCACTCCCCAATAATGGGACTTATGTTTGTAATATGCTGTACTGCATGGCTCTTGTAAGAGGCATTGCAAGTTGCTCCGTCCTAATTTTTGGAAGCCTTTGCTTGGAAGGCATAAGCAAATACTATGGGAGACCCACTCCCCAATAATGGGACTTATGTTTGTAATATGCTGTACTGCATGGCTCTTGTAAGGGGCATTGCAAGTTTCTCCGTCCTAATTTTTGGAAGCTTTTGCTTGGAAGGCATAAGCAAATACTATGGGAGACCCACTCCCCAATAATGGGACTAATGTTTGTAATATGCTGTACGGCATGGCTCTTGTAAGAGGCATTGCAAGTTGCTCCATCCTAATTTTTGGACGCTTTTGCTTGGAAAGCATAAGTAAATACCATCGGAGAACCACTCCCCAATAATGGGAATAATGTTTTTAAGATGCTGTACTGTATGGCTCTTGTAAGGGGCATTAAAGCCGTCTTGTTAAGCTACTGTGACCTCCACGTCTCTTCCAAGGGGCATTAAAACCGTCTTGTTAAGCTACTGTGACATCCATGTCTCTTCCACGGGGCATTGATATTGTCTTTTGATTCCACTGCGACCTCCACCAATCTTCCAAGGGGCATTAAAACCGTCTTGTTAAGCTACTGTGACCTCCACGTCTCTTCAAAGGGGCATTAAAAGCGTCTTCTTAAGCCACTCTGAACTCCACAGCTCTTCCAAGGGGCATTGAAATGTTGTTTTTAATTACCTTACCTCTAATCTCCACGACTCTTCCAACGGGCATTGTATTTCCTCCTAATTTTAATCAGCTTTTGCTTTTCAATGCAAAGGTGAAAACTAAGGGAGACACACTCCCCAATAATGGGTAGAAGGTTTTTAGTACGCTGTAATCCACATCTGTTTCAAGGGGCATTAAAGTTCCTCATAATTTTTGGAAAGCCTTCCATTCACTGCTTAGGCCAACAGTGCGCAGGAGACCCAGTTGCTATAAATGGAAAAAAAGGTTTAGTTAAGGCCCTCTGACCTCCATGTCATTTCCAAGGGGCATTGGAGTGTCTCAAAATTTTTGGTAGGCATTGCACTCACTGTATGACCTATAACTGTGTAGCCAAACCACTCCTTTTGTTACAGAAACATATCCTACAAGACATACGTGGTTGACTGGCCTGATATTGATGTGAATGGTCCCTGTTCCTCCTGCTCTTTCTCCTTTGCCACTACCTCATCCATCATTTATCACTTGAAGCTTTGTTTTAACGGGAGTCATAGAACTTGGATAGTAGCAGGAAAACATCCAGCAATCCTCGGAGGAGGTAGGATATGCGCCAAAACGCTGACCACCTCAGGCCTAGCCGCTACTACATACATGCGCTTGCATTCCAAGAAAACAAATCAGATGCTAACTTCTATCATCCTCATAATGCTCCTCACCTTGGCACTCTCAACTCCCCTGATGGAGAAGCCAGGGCCCACCGGAGGAGTCGGGTTCTCTGGTGGGCTCATCCAATGCTGCCCTAAAGCAGGCCAGTCTAAGAAAAGTGTGTGGGGATGTTCCACGGAGAAATCGGGGCGGCGGGGGACCGTTTATGGACACCCGGCCGCCCCCAGGCAGCTGGGGACCGTGTGTGGACACCCGGCCGCGGGGCGGCTGGGGACCGAGTGTGGACACCCGGCCGCCCCCTGGCGGCTGGGAACCGAGCGTGGACACCTGGCTGCCGGGCGGCTGGGGACTGAGTATGGATACCTCGCTGCCGAAGCAGCCATGAGGTAGTGGCCAGCTTCGGCCTTCTCAAAACTAAAAGGCCCCATTTCAAGTGCAAGCTAGCAGTATGGTATTGCAGCCTGGGGGTGAGTGGGTGGTTGGCTGCATATTTGCGCTTGCATTGCAAGGAATGGGGGAGGTACAATTGAACACTGCCCTGGGACAAGGACTTGCACGGGGATAGTTGCAAGTCTGCATCTTCTGATGCGGCAAGGATCACTTCTGAAGGGCACACTTTTAGGCAGTGACCTGGGAGTCAGAGATCTTCCCCATGCTGTCCCCATGTCTTTTCAGCACTGTATGCTTGTGTCACACAGCACATGGCCAGATAAGGCTTTAAAATGTTAAAATGACATTTCCCGGTGAATGCATTTGTCACAGTTGAAAGCAATACAAAAGTGCAAAAAAACATAAAAATTGCTATTTGTGAACATAGCCCAAGGTGTGGAGGAGTATTTTTGTTTTTGGTTATTTAATTTACCTTATACACAAGTCTTTACCCTGGAAAAGAAATTCCTTAACATATTTCACAGGAAAAAAGGTTCACTTTCGTTTTTGAACGTTTTATTATGAGCCTGTAAAAGTGGCTTAATACCTCTGAACATGTTGTTGACAACAGTGACCTGCGGGGTCAGAAATGCTTCCTGGGGCGATCCCCATGCTGTCCCCATGTCATTTGAGCACTGTCACTATCGTTTTGGGCACTTTTTAGGCTTTCTACAGACTGCCGGGGGTGCCGCCGCAAAAATGCTCGGGTCTCCCATAGACTAACATTGGGCTCGTTGCTCGGGTCGAGCACCCGAGTATCACGGCGAGCTTGGGCCGAGCTTCGAGCACCCGAGCATTTTTGTAATGATGGCCACTTGTTTTTCTTTCCTTAGCTGCTTTTTTCTTGCCATAATACAAATTCTAACAGTCTATTCAGTAGGACTATCAGCTGTGTATCCACCAGACTTCTGCACAACAAAACTGATGGTCCCAACCCCATTTATAAGGCAAGAAATCCCACTTATTAAACCTGACAGGGCACACCTGTGAAGTGAAAACCATTTCTGGTGACTACCTCTTGAAGCTCATCAAGAGAATGCCAAGAGTGTGCAAAGCAGTCATCAAAGCAAAAGGTGGCTACTTTGAAGAACCTAGAATATAAGACATATTTTCAGTTGTTTCACACTTTTTTGTTAAGTATATAATTCCATATGTGTTAATTCATAGTTTTGATGCCTTCAGTGTGAATGTACAATTTTCATAGTCATGAAAATACAGAAAAATCTTTAAATGAGAAGGTGTGTCCAAACTTTTGGTCTGTACTGTATTTTTTTTTATGTTTTAGAGCTTTTACACAAGAAAAACTATTTTGCAGAAAACATTTTTGCATTGCTTTATTCTGAGAGCTATAACTTTTCTATTTTTCAGCTTTTTTTCGGGACAAGATGATGTTTGCAGCTGTACCATTTTTATTTACATTCGTTTATTTTGTCGTGTTTTATTCCACTTTTTGCTCGGCGGTATGATGATAAAGCATCATTTTTTGCCTCATTTTTCATATTTTTTTTTACCGTGTTCACTAAAGGGGTTAACTAGTGGGACAGTTTTATAGGTCGGGTCGTTCTGGTTGTGGTGTTACTAAATATGTGTAATTCATTTTCTTCATAATAATATTTATTTATGGGTACAATATATATACAGTATATATTTTTTTTTATTTTGTGATTTTCTGTTAAATATTTTTACAACTTTTTTTTTACTTTGTCCCACTATGGGACTTTCACTTTCTGCAGGCTGCAGGATCACTGCTATGTCTTATAGCTGTCAGCCCTGCAGACACAAGTTAGTTAGATCATGCACTGTGCATGATCTAACTACCTTGCTAGTGCCTGGTGACCCGGATGTCATCATGACGACATCGGGTCTCCATGGCAACGATCGGGACCCTGCGATGACGCAGGGTCTTCTTCCATCCAAGGCCAGAGGGGCTTCTGTCCCTCTGCCTGCTCGCTAAATGCTGCGATCACAGCATTTAGGGGGATAAAGTGCAGGGAACAGTGTGAGCACCGCTTGTGGCACTGATTGCCGGGTGTCAGCTGTCAGCGGTCGCACGCGCACAGCCTCTGTGAGAGCAATTCACCTGGACGCATCAATACGTCAAAGGTCAGTAACTACCAAGCCACATGGACGTATGGATACGTCCAAGGTTAAAAAGCGGTTAATCAGACATGGCCTTTAATCCCATTACTATATGATAAAATAAACTGTGCCATTCAAAACTACCACTCATACTACAAAACAGAGCCCTCACACATACAGTGGTGGCCAAAAGTATTGGCACCCCTGCAATTCTGTCAGATAATACTCAGTTTCTTCCTGAAAATGATTGCAATCACAAATTCTTTGGTCTTATTATCTTCATTTAATTTGTTTACAAGGAAAAAACACAAAAGAGAATGAAGCAAAAATCAAATGATTGATCATTTCACACAAAACTCCAAAAATGGGCCAGACAAAAATATTGGCACCCTCAGCCTAATACTTGGTTGCACAACCTTTAGCCAAAATAACTGCGAACAACCGCTTCCGGTAACCATCAATGAGTTTCTTACAATGCTCTGCTGGAATTGTAGACCATTCTTCTTTGGCAAACTGCTCCAGGTCCCTGATATTTGAAGGGTGCCTTCTCCAAACTGCCATTTTGAGAGCTCTCCACAGGTGTTCTATGGGATTCATTGCTGGCCACCTTAGAAGTCTCCAGTGCTTTCTCTCAAACCATTTTATAGTGCTTTTGGAAGTGTGTTTTGGGTCATTGTCCTGCTGGAAGACCCATGACCTCTGAGGGAGACCCAGCTTTCTCACACTGGGCCCTATATTATGCTGCAAAATTTGTTGGTAGTCTTCAGACTTCATAATGCCATGCACACGGTCAAGCAGTGCAGTGCCAGAGGCACCAAAACATCAGGGAACCGCCGCCATGTTTGACTGTAGGGACCGTGTTCTTTTCGTTGAATGCCTCTTTTTTTTTCTGTACACTCTATGTTGATGCTTTTTGCCAAAAAGCTCTACTTTTGTCTCATCTGACCAGAGAACATTCTTCCCAAACGTTTTAGGCTTTCTCAGGTAAGTTTTGGCAAACTCCAGCCTGGCTTTTTTATGTCTCGGGGTAAGAAGTGGGGTCTTCCTGGGTATCCTACCATACAGTCCCTTTTCATTCAGACGCCGACGGATAGTACGGGTTGACACTGCTGTACCCTCGGACTGCAGGGCAGCTTGAACTTGTTTGGATGTTAGTCAATGTTCTTTATCCACCATCCGCACAATCTTGCGTTGAAATCTCTCGTCAATTTTTCATTCCGTCCACATCTAGGGAGGTTAGCCACAGTGCCATGGGCTTTAAACTTCTTGATGACACTGCGCACGGAAGACACAGGAACATTTAGGTTTTTGGAGATGGACTTGTAGCCTTGAGATTGCTCATGCTTCCTCACAATTTGGTTTCTCAAGTCCTCAGACAGTTCTTTGGTCTTCTTTCTTTTCTCCATGCTCAATGTGGTACACACAAGGACACAGGACAGAGGTTGAGTCAACTTTAATCCATGTTAACTGGCTGCAAGTGTGATTTAGTTATTGCCAACACCTGTTAGGTGCCACAGGTAAGTTACAGGTGCTGTTAATTACACGAATTAGAGAAGTATCACATGATTTTTCAAACAGTGCCAATACTTTTGTCCACCCTCTTTTTTAGGTTTGGTGTGGAATTGTATCCAATTTGGTTTTAGGACAATTCTTTTTGTGTTTTTTTCATTGAAGACAAATTAAATGAAGATAATAATACCAAAGAATTTGTGATTGCAATCATTTTCAGGAAGTAACTGAGTATTATCTGACAGAATTGCAGGGGTGCCAATACTTTTGGCCACCATTGTATGTATTGACAGAAAAATAAAAGGTATGGGTCTTGAAAGAAGGCATGGAGAAAACAAAAGCGCAAAAGCTATAAATTCCCTGGTCCTTAACCCCTTAATAACATCTGACGTACTAATACGCGTCTGTGCCCTGGGACTTAAGAGCCAGACCCGTATTAGTACGTCATCGCGATCGCGCGCGCACACAGGCTGTGCGGGCGCGATCGCCGCCGGGTGTCAGCTGATTGTCACAGCTGACACCCGGTACTATGTGCAGGGAGCGGTCACGCACCGCTCCCAGCACATTAACCCCCGCGATGCTGCGATCGAAGTCGATCGAAGTCGATCGCGGCATTGCGGGGGCAAGGGGAGGTGATCGCGATACTCACCTCCTCTTCCGGCTTCCAGCGCAGTCTGCAAAGGCTTCCCGGGTGTTGCCATGACGACCGATGTCGTCATGACAACATCCGGGTCACCAGAGAGCAGGAAGATTGCTTGGACATGCGCAGTGCATCTCCAAGCAATCTTCACACTGTGCACTTCTGACAGCCTTCATGGCATAGGGATGGTGCTCCATTCCTGTGCCATGCAGGCGATCAGAAAAAAAAAAGTGAAAGTCCCAGAGTGGGACAAAGTAATAAAGTGTATAAACTGTGTGAAAGTGGAAAAAAAAAAAAAAAAAATGTGCAAAAATATTATAAAAAAATAAAAAAAATAATACACCAAAAATAAAAATATAATGTACCCATCAATAAATATTATTATAAAAAAAATAAAAAAAAAACAATAAAAGTACACATATTTGGTATCGCCGCGTCCGGAACAACCTGACCTATAAAACTGTCCCACTAGTTAACCCCTTCAGTGAACACGGTAAAAAAAAAAAAAAAAAAACCAAGCAAAAAACAATGCTTTATCACCATACCGCCAAACAAAAAGTGGAATAACACGCGATCAAAAAGACGCATATAAATAAAAATGATACCGCTGAAAACGTCATCTCGTCCCGCAAAAAACAAGCTGCCATATAGCTCCATCAGCCGAAAAATAAAAAAGTTATAGCTCTCAGAATAAAGCGATACTAAAAAATATTTTTTTCTATAAAATAGCTTTTATTGTGTATAAGCGCCAAAACATAGAAAAATGATACAAATGTGGTACCGCTGTAAACGTACTGACCCGAAGAGTAAAGCTGCCTCATCAATTTTACCACACGCGGAACAGAATAAAAAAAAAAAAAAAAAACAATTCCTGAATTGTTGGTTTTTGTTTATTCTGCCTCCCAAAAATCGGAATAGAAAGCAATCAAAAAATGTCACGTGCCTGAAAATGGCACCAATAACAACGTCAAGTCATCCCGCAAAAAACGAGCCGTCACATGACTGTCTGCCAAAATCTGGAAAAATTATAGCTCTCAAAATATGGCGATGCAAAAACTAGATTTTACAAAAAATGCGTCTTTTAGTGTGTGACAGCTGTCAGTCATAAAAACCCCATATGATTCTGGCATTGCTGTAATCACACCGACCCGAAGAATAAAGTCGTCTAATCACTTATACCGCACAAGGAACGGCGTCAAAAATAAACTCTTGAGTTAGGATTGGGCTAGGGTTAGGGCTGGGTTTGGGGCTAGGGTTCTGCTGGGGCTAGGGTTGTGCTGGGGCTAGGGTTGTGCTGAGGCTAGGGTTGTGCTGGGGCTAGGGTTGTGCTGGGGCTAGGGTTGTGCTAGGGTTAGGGCTGGGGTTGGGATTTTTTTCAAAAGTAAGAAAAAAAGATGACGATATGGCGACTAGTGTTGAGAGCAAGTGCTCGCTACTTGAGTTTGCATCGGGTGCTCTGGTATGCATTTAGTATCGTGGGTATTTGAGTGACATGCTCGAGTCTCTGCCCCATATGCTTCGCGGCCAAAAAACTTTACGGGGATTGCCTGCCATGCACGAGCGATCCCCGCATGTTTTTTTTTGGGTGTCTAATAACCGTGAAACATGCGGAGCAGGGACTCGAGCATGTCACTCGAGCACACGCTGTACATGGTGCATACCTGAGTACCCGATGCAAACTCAAGTAGCGAGCACTTGCGCTCAAGAATAATGAAAACTTATTCAATATGATGACCTAACGTAAACAAATAATGTGCCGTACCTCTGGGTTCAAAATGTTCACTATACACCTTAATAAAATCTTTGAGGGGTATAGTTTCCAAAATGGGGACACTTGTGGTGGAGCTCCACTGTTTAGGCACATCACGGGCTCTCCAAACGCGACATGGTGTCCGCTAACAAATTGAATGGAAAATCGGCTCAAATTGTTAGTGGACGCCATGTTGCGTTTGGAGAGCCCCTGTGTGTCCAAACATTGGAGCTCCCCCACAACTGACCCCATTTTGGAAACTAGACCCCCCAAGGCACCTATCTAGATGCATAGTGAGCACTTAGAACCCCCAGGTGCTTCACAAATTGATTCGTAAAAATGAAAAAGTGAAAATAAAACACTTTTTCATTTTTATGAATCAATTTGTGAAGCACCTGGGGTTCCAAGTGCTCACTATGAATCTAGATAGGTGCCTTGGGGGGTCTAGTTTCCAAAATGGGGTCACTTGTGGGGGAGCTCCAATGTTTGGGCACACAGGGACTCTCTAAATGCAACATGGTATCCGCTAACAAATTGAATGGAAAATCGGCTCAAATTGTTAGCGGACACCACATTGCGTTTGGAGAGCCCCTCTGTGCCCAAACTTTGGAGCTCCCCCACAAGTGACCCCATTTTGGAAACTAGACCCCCCAAGGCACCTTTCTAGATGCATAGTGAGCACTTGGAACCCCCAGGTGCTTCACAAATTGATTCGTAAAAATGAAAAAGTGAAAAAAAAAACACTTTTTCATTTTTATGAATCAATTTGTGAAGCACCTGGGGTTCCAAGTGCTCACTATGAATCTAGATAGGTGCCTTGGGGGGTCTAGTTTCCAAAATGGGGTCACTTGTGGGGGAGCTCCAATGTTTGGGCACACAGGGACTCTCTAAATGCAACATGGTATCCGCTAACAAATTGAATGGAAAATCGGCTCAAATTGTTAGCGGACACCACATTGCGTTTGGAGAGCCCCTCTGTGCCCAAACTTTGGAACTCCCCCACAAGTGACCCCATTTTGGAAACTAGACCCCCCAAGGCACCTTTCTAGATGCATAGTGAGCACTTGGAACCCCCAGGTGCTTCACAAATTGATTCGTAAAAATGAAAAAGTGAAAAAAAAAACACTTTTTCATTTTTATGAATCAATTTGTGAAGCACCTGGGGTTCCAAGTGCTCACTATGAATCTAGATAGGTGCCTTGGGGGGTCTAGTTTCCAAAATGGGGTCACTTGTGGGGGAGCTCCAATGTTTGGGCACACAGGGACTCTCTAAATGCAACATGGTATCCGCTAACAAATTGAATGGAAAATCGGCTCAAATTGTTAGCGGACACCACATTGCGTTTGGAGAGCCCCTCTGTGCCCAAACTTTGGAGCTCCCCCACAAGTGACCCCATTTTGGAAACTAGACCCCCCAAGGCACCTTTCTAGATGCATAGTAAGCACTTGGAACCCCCAGGTGCTTCACAAATTGATTCGTAAAAATGAAAAAGTGAAAAAAAAAACACTTTTTCATTTTTATGAATCAATTTGTGAAGCACCTGGGGTTCCAAGTGCTCACTATGAATCTAGATAGGTGCCTTGGGGGGTCTAGTTTCCAAAATGGGGTCACTTGTGGGGGAGCTCCAATGTTTGGGCACACAGGGACTCTCTAAATGCAACATGGTATCCGCTAACAAATTGAATGGAAAATCGGCTCAAATTGTTAGCGGACACCACATTGCGTTTGGAGAGCCCCTCTGTGCCCAAACTTTGGAGCTCCCCCACAAGTGACCCCATTTTGGAAACTAGACCCCCCAAGGCACCTTTCTAGATGCATAGTGAGCACTTGGAACCCCCAGGTGCTTCACAAATTGATTCGTAAAAATGAAAAAGTGAAAAAAAAAACACTTTTTCATTTTTATGAATCAATTTGTGAAGCACCTGGGGTTCCAAGTGCTCACTATGAATCTAGATAGGTGCCTTGGGGGGTCTAGTTTCCAAAATGGGGTCACTTGTGGGGGAGCTCCAATGTTTGGGCACACAGGGACTCTCTAAATGCAACATGGTATCCGCTAACAAATTGAATGGAAAATCGGCTCAAATTGTTAGCGGACACCACATTGCGTTTGGAGAGCCCCTCTGTGCCCAAACTTTGGAACTCCCCCACAAGTGACCCCATTTTGGAAACTAGACCCCCCAAGGCACCTTTCTAGATGCATAGTGAGCACTTGGAACCCCCAGGTGCTTCACAAATTGATTCGTAAAAATGAAAAAGTGAAAAAAAAAACACTTTTTCATTTTTATGAATCAATTTGTGAAGCACCTGGGGTTCCAAGTGCTCACTATGAATCTAGATAGGTGCCTTGGGGGGTCTAGTTTCCAAAATGGGGTCACTTGTGGGGGAGCTCCAATGTTTGGGCACACAGGGACTCTCTAAATGCAACATGGTATCCGCTAACAAATTGAATGGAAAATCGGCTCAAATTGTTAGCGGACACCACATTGCGTTTGGAGAGCCCCTCTGTGCCCAAACTTTGGAGCTCCCCCACAAGTGACCCCATTTTGGAAACTAGACCCCCCAAGGCACCTTTCTAGATGCATAGTAAGCACTTGGAACCCCCAGGTGCTTCACAAATTGATTCGTAAAAATGAAAAAGTGAAAAAAAAAACACTTTTTCATTTTTATGAATCAATTTGTGAAGCACCTGGGGTTCCAAGTGCTCACTATGAATCTAGATAGGTGCCTTGGGGGGTCTAGTTTCCAAAATGGGGTCACTTGTGGGGGAGCTCCAATGTTTGGGCACACAGGGACTCTCCAAATGCAACATGATATCCGCTAACAAATTGTCGGCTCAAATTGTTAGCGGATATCATGTTGCATTTGGAGAGTCCCTGTGTGCCCAAACATTGGAGCTCCTCCAGAAGTGACCCCATTTTGGAAACTAGACCCCCCAAGGCACCTATCTAGATGCATAGTGAGCACTTGGAACCCCTAGGTGCTTCACAAATTAATTCGTAAAAATGAAAAAGTGTTTTTTTTTTCACTTTTTCATTATTACGAATCAATTTGTGAAGCACCTGGGGGTTCCAAGTGCTCACTATGCATCTAGAAAGGTGCCTTGGGGGGTCTAGTTTCCAAAATGGGGTCACTTGTGGGGGAGCTCCAAAGTTTGGGCACAGAGGGGCTCTCCAAACGCAATGTGGCGTCCGCTAACAATTTGAGCCGATTTTCCATTCAATTTGTTAGCGGATACCATGTTGCATTTAGAGAGTCCCTGTGTGCCCAAACATTGGAGCTCCCCCACAAGTGACCCCATTTTGGAAACTAGACCCCCCAAGGCACCTATCTAGATGCATAGTGAGCACTTGGAACCCCTAGGTGCTTCACAAATTGATTCGTAAAAATGAAAAAGTGTTTTTTTTTTCACTTTTTCATTATTACAAATCAATTTGTGAAGCACTTGGGGGTTCCAAGTGCTCACTATGCATCTAGAAAGGTGCCTTGGGGGGTCTAGTTTCCAAAATGGGGTCACTTGTGGGGGAGCTCCAAAGTTTGGGCACAGAGAAGCTCTCCAAACGCAATGTGGTGTCCGCTAACAATTTGAGCCGATTTTCCATTCAATTTGTTAGCGGATACCATGTTGCATTTAGAGAGTCCCTGTGTGCCCAAACATTGGAGCTCTCCCACAAGTGACCCCATTTTGGAAACTAGACCCCCCAAGGCACCTATCTAGATGCATAGTGAGCAGTTGGAACCCCCAGGTGCTTCACAAATTGATTCATAAAATTGAAAAAGTGTTTTTTTTTTCACTTTTTCATTGTTACAAATCAATTTGTGAAGCACCTGGGGGTTCCAAGTGCTCACTATGCATCTAGATAGGTGCCTTGGGGGGTCTAGTTTCCAAAATGGGGTCACTTGTGGGGGAGCTCCAATGTTTGGGCACACAGCAGCTCTCCAAACGCAACATGGTGTCGCTAACAATTTGAGCCAATTTTGCGTTAAATTTGTTAGTGGACACCATGTTGCATTTAGAGAGCCGCTGTGTGCCCAAATATTGGAGCTCCCCCACAAGTGACCCCATTTTGGAAACTAGACCACCCAAGGCACCTATCTAGATGCATAGTGAGCACTTGGAACCCTCAGGTGCTTCACAAATTGATTCATACAAATGAAAAAGTGTTTTTTTTTTCACTTTTTCATTGTTACGAATCAATTTGTGAAGCACCTGGGGGTTCCAAGTGCTCACTATGCATCTAGATAGGTGCATTGGGGGGTCTAGTTTCCAAAATGGGGTCATTTGTGGGGGAGCTCCAATGTTTGGGCACACAGGGACTCTCTAAATGCAACATGGTGTCCTCTAACAAATTTAACGGAAAATCGGCTCAAATTGTTAGCGACACCATGTTGCGTTTGGAGAGCCGCTGTGTGCCCAAACATTGGAGCTCCCCCACAAGTGACCCCATTTTGGAAACTAGACCCCCCAAGGCACCTATCTAGATGCATTGTGAGCACTTGGAACCCTCAGGTGCTTCACAAATTGATTCATAAAAATGAAAAAGTGTTTTTTTTTTTCACTTTTTCATTGTTACGAATCAATTTGTGAAGCACCTGGGGGTTCCAAGTGCTCACTATGCATCTAGAAAGGTGCCTTGGGGGGTCTAGTTTCCAAAATGGGGTCACTTGTGGGGGAGCTCCAAAGTTTGGGCACACATGGGCTCTCCAAACACAACATGGCGTCCGCTAATTATTCAAGCAAATTTTACAATCAAAAAGTCAAATAGCGCTCCTTCCCTTCCGAGCCCTGCCGTGCGCCCAAACAGTATTTTTTCCCCAAATATTGGGTATCTGCGTGCCCAGGGGAAATTGCACAACAAATTTTGGGGTCCATTTTTTCTTGTTACCCCTGTGAAAATAAAAAAAATTGGGTCTAAATTAACATTTTTGTGAAAAAAGTTAAATGTTCATTTTTTTCTTCCACATTCAAAAAATTCCTGTGAAGCACCTGAAGGGTTAATAAAGTTCTTGAATGTGGTTTTGAGCACCTTGAGGGGTGCAGTTTTTAGAATGGTGTCACTTTTGGGTATTTTCTGTCATAAAGACCTCTCAAAGTGACTTCAAATGTGATGTGGTCCCTAAAAAAATGGTTTTGTAAATTTTGTTGGAAAAATGAGAAATCGCTGGTCAACTTTTAACCCTTATAGCTCCCTAACAAAAAAAAATTTTGGTTCCAAAATTGTGCTGATGTAAAGTAGACATGTGGGAAATGTTATTTATTAACTCTTTTGTGTGACATATCGCTCTGATTTCAGGGCTTAAAAATTCAAATTTTGAAAATTGCAAAATTTTCAAAATTTTCGCCAAATTTCCGTTTTTTTCACAAATAAACACAAGTGATATCGAAGAAATTTTTCCACAATCATGAAGTACAATATGTCACGAAAAAACAATCTCAGAATCAGGGGGATCCGTTGAAGCGTTCGAGAGTAATTACCTCATAAAGTGACAGTGGTCAGAATTGTAAAAATTGGCCCGGTCATTAACGTGCAAACCACCCGCGGGGCTTAAGGGGTTAAAGGAAAAATGTGCTAACCATTTACATGCTTGGAAAGGTAGATCACTAAAATTATGCCAGTACTTTGCCATGAATACATTAAAAAATATTTGGGAAAATTTACTAAGCTCCAGAATTCGGATTGAATATGAGCCAAAATCTGGTGAACATGCTGTTATGATCTGCTACAGAGACTAAGGAAAGAAAGGAGATCTGTCCCTACAATAGAACTAAACTAGATCCCTACGATGTAACGGGGAACCTGATCCTGCGATCAGACCCGCTAAAGTCCTCGGCTAGTCTGAACGCAGACCTATAGATGTGAGGGAGGGATCCCTACAAGATCTAGGGACTGGGAAAAGTTGGACACCTCCTAGCAGAAATAGTAGCAGTCAAAGACAAACACACAACAAAAAGGCATAGGGGTCAGAAGACCTAGCAAAACTAACAGAGAACGGCAACAGAGCAACAAGCTAGCTCAACAGTAGTAAATACAAATGAAGTCCAGCAAAGCCAGGAGGGCGGAGCCGGATTAAATAGGCAAAATGGTCATGTGACCAGCAAACTAAAAAAAAACTAACAGGAGAGTTGTAACAGTACCCCCTCTTCTAAGAGGATCCTCCGGATCCCCTAGGCCCAGGCTTACCAGGAAACCTCCTGTGAAACGCTCGGACAAGTCTGGGAGCAGAAACATCATCCGCCCTCACCCATGAGTTATCCTCAGGTCCGAAACCCTTCCAAGCGACGAGATACTGCAAACTCCCTCTATACCGTCTAGAATTTAGGATGCGGGAAATTTCATATTCCCCGTCCTCCACCACCGGAGGAACAGTGGCAGAGGCGTCACCATCCGACACATCAGCTTTTTTCAACAGAGAAACATGAAACACCGGATTAATCCTCCAGGACGTAGAAACCTCCAGCCTAACAGCAGATTGGTTAACTATCTGAAGTACCTTAAAGGGCCCTACGAACTTGGGACCCAATTTTTTAGAAGGAATCCTCAATCGCAGATTCTTAGAGGACAACCAAACCATGTCACCAACAGCAAACAAAACCTCTTGCCGTTTCCTATCAAAGTACCTCTTAGATTTCTTGTTAGCCTCCTGAAGATTACCACGCACATCCGTCCAAACTCTCTCCAAATCACCGGAAAAACTCTCCTCCTCAGGCACAGCCGAAACCAATTTGGAAAATGACCCAAAAGATGGATGTCTCCCAGAACAACAAAAAAAAGGCGAACACCCAGCAGAAGAGGATGTATGGTTGTTAAGAGCAAATTCAGCAAGTGGCAGAAACTCAGACCACCCCTCTTGATTGTCTGCCACAAAACAACGCAAGAACTGCTCAACATCCTGGTTCTTCCTTTCTGTCTGGCCATTAGACTCAGGATGATATCCGGATGAAAACGACAAATGAACTCCCAACCTGTCACAAAAGGCACGCCAAAAACGAGCCACGAACTGAGGTCCCCTATCAGAAACAATGTCACTAGGAACACCATGTAGTCTGGCAATTTCCTTGACAAAAGCCTTGGCGAGTGTCTTAGCGCAAGGCAGTTTGATGAAGTGAACCAAGTGACACATCTTGCTAAAACGGTCCACGACCACCCAGATGACCGTGAAACCTTCAGAGGGAGGAAGGTCAGTAATAAAGTCCATAGCCAGATGTGTCCAAGGTGCACTAGGAACCTCCAGAGGGCAAAGCAACCCCGCAGCAGGAGCATGCGAAGACTTGGATCTTGCACACACAGTACATTGGCGCACCCACTTAATGACTTCCTTCTGCCATCCAGGCCACCAAAAACTGCGACCCACAAGTCTCTTGGTCTCAGAAATTCCTGGATGACCTGCCAACCGAGACTCCAGATCCGGCGAATAAATCAAAATGTCATCCAAATACACAACCACATTTTTGCCGATTAAAGGTCTAAGGATATCATTAATAAGATTCTGAAAAAATGCTGGAGCATTGGTGAGACCAAAAGGCATAACCAGATTCTCAAAATGACCCACAGGAGTGTTAAAAGCAGTCTTCCATTCATCACCCTCCTTCATGCGCAACAAATTGTATGCCCCCTCGGAGATCAATTTTAGAGAACCACTTGGCCCCCACTAACTGGTTAAATAAATCAGGAATCAATGGCAGTGGGTAAGGATTGCGTACAGTAATTTTATTAATCTCACGAAAGTCCAGACAAGGACGTAAACCGCCATCTTTTTTTTTTTACAAAAAAAAATCCAACAGCCACAGGAGACTTGGAAGGCCTAATGTGACCGGCGGCCAAGCTTGTCTGTATGTATTCTTCCAAAGCCTTTCTTTCAGGAATAGTAAGATTAAATAAACGACTCTTAGGAAGAGTCGCGCCAGGGACAAATTCAATGGTACAATCATAGTCTCTATGGGGAGGCAAAACCTGCGACTCCTCAGAAAAAACTCTCCAAAAATCCTGAATAGGTACAGGCAATTCCCCTCTATCCACAGCAGCAATGCGCCCGTTACAACACTTGTCATAACACTTAGGGCTCCAGGACTTAATTTCATTGGTAGACCGATCCAGTACAGGATTGTGCAATTTTAACCAAGGTAACCCCAATATTACTGGAGAAGGCAAATTATCCAATACCACCAAATCCAAATTCTCTTGATGAATACCATTAATAGTGAGGGGAAATTCACAGACCTTGTGAGTAACACTCTTCAAGGGAGAGCCATCGACAGAAACCACAGCAATAGGGGATGACAAAGTTTTAGGTTCTAATCTAAGTTTTTCCAAGAATCCCCCATCAATCACATTCAGAGTAGATCCACAATCCACAAATACCCGAAATTCAATTAATTCATCCTGAGCAGCAGTAGTGGCAGATAGGAATACTCCCTTAGAATTTAAACAGGCAATACGAGCATGACTGACCATTTTTTTTTCTTTCTTCTTACGAAGCACACAGCTCTTAATAAAATGACCAGAATTTCCGCAATAGAAACACAAGCCTTCAGAAAGTCGGCGGTCTTTTTCCTGAGAGCGGGGTGCCATCGCCCCAATTTCCATCAGCTCTCCATTGTCAGCACAGAACCTCTCAGGACTCGAAGCTGACATAGCAGAGGATTTGCTCTCATTAACCCTTTCACGCAGTCTCCTGTCCACCCGTATAGCTAATTGCATTGCCTCCTGCAAGTTTCCAGGTGTGGGATAAGCAATCAGTAAATCCTTTACCCTTTCACATAGCCCTGCAAGAAACAAGCTTTTCAAAGCAGAATCGTTCCACCCCACCTGGGCAGACCACCGACGGAAGTGAGAACAATATTTTTCCACATTACCTGATCCCTGCCTCAAACGTCTTAATTCAGACTCAGCAGATGAGACACAATCAGGATCATCGTACAACAAACCCAAAGCAGAAAAAAAACTATCCACTGATCTAAAGCACGGATCACTAGGTTGGAGAGAGAAGGCCCATCCCTGAGGATCTTTGCGCAAAAGTGACATTATGATCCCTATGCGCTGTGATTCATCACCAGAGGATCCGGGTCTCAAACGAAAATATAATAGACAAGCATTTTTAAAAGAAAAAAAATCTTGTTGTTCGCCAAAAAATAGATCAGGCAGACGTACCTTCGGTTCCACAAAATGCGCTCCAGAACAGCTACTCACGTGTTGTTGGAGCTTGGTCACCTCCAGAGAGAGTCCCTGCAAGCGTTGAGCCAAATCTTGCACCGAGACCATGATGGAAAACTGGAGGTCTTTCCTTAGAGAAAATTTTTTTTTTTTTATGGCTGGACTTACTGTTATGATCTGCTACAGAGACTAAGGAAAGAAAGGAGATCTGTCCCTACAATAGAACTAAACTAGATCCCTACGATGTAACGGGGAACCTGATCCTGCGATCAGACCCGCTAAAGTCCTCGGCTAGTCTGAACGCAGACCTATAGATGTGAGGGAGGGATCCCTACAAGATCTAGGGACTGGGAAAAGTTGGACACCTCCTAGCAGAAATAGTAGCAGTCAAAGACAAACACACAACAAAAAGGCATAGGGGTCAGAAGACCTAGCAAAACTAACAGAGAACGGCAACAGAGCAACAAGCTAGCTCAACAGTAGTAAATACAAATGAAGTCCAGCAAAGCCAGGAGGGCGGAGCCGGATTAAATAGGCAAAATGGCCATGTGACCAGCAAACTAAAAAAAACCTAACAGGAGAGTTGTAACACATGTCTTGAACTATTTTCTATTCTACATGTCCGATATTCTCGTATGTGTTCTATCCTTCCTTTTCATGGATAAATCACATACCCTTTATAGTTTATGTGGCTGTTCATATGTCCTTTTTTTCAGAAATGTCAGAAAACTTGGAGTTTCCAGACCAAAAACTCATCAAAAAGACACATTGTGAACATACCCTACAGCCAAATTCTCACAATAAGTGTGAGTTTTTCCTCCGTTCATTTTTATATGCAAAAAAAACAACAACGCAGCGTCTTCCAGTTCCAACAAACTGGATGGGATTTATAGAAATCTCATGTCCACTGTGCTTTTCACGCAGCATAAACTGACCTAAATTGCAATTTTGAAATCCAAAACACATCAGTTTCTCTTGTGGTAAATATGTATTTATTTGCAGATTATTCCTATAGACTTGAGTTAAAGTGCTTGCTACATGATTGAGATGGTGCACCCTAATTTTATTTTCCAGAAGGGATAGCAGCCTAAGAAACTACAACGAACAACCTATTGTTGATTGAATTTGTTAAAGGGATCCTGTTATCAGACTTTCCATATAAAAGCAGTTGCCATCACACTTCAGCTTATTAATCTATACCTAACAAGCAATGTTTCACTTAACAACACTGCATAACTTCTAATATACCTTTGAAGTTGTCTTTAATGAGCTCCAAGTAATCCGATGGCCATCTCCAGACCAGCCTTACCCCTACTCTTTCTGCCTTGTAACTCTGCCATTTTGCTTATTATTGACATACACAGTTGGCTGTCTTCATGAAATAGAAGACTTCATATGCATCAATCATAGGTGGCAGGGTGGCATTACAAGGCACAGAAGGGGTGCCAAACATGGTCCAGAGACAACCAAGAGAATGTCCGGAGCTCATTAGAATACACCACCAGATAACTTCAAATAATAATTTACAAAGCATGCAGCACTGCCAAGGTGCTTGTTAGAAATAGATTAAAAGGCTGAAGAATGTGATGAACTCAGCTTTTATAAGTTCCCTTTAATAAATAACAGTCAAGTGAAGAAATATTCTGTTTTGGACACCTGTAAAATGATGATCAAACTCAGTTCTGATTCTCTTCTCAAGAAATAAATCTTCCAGAGTACAGACAAGGTATACATTATTAGTTTTTTTCTGCCAACCTCAGCTTCTGTGAGTGATTGACATCCAACATAGTAAGATCAAGCACTGTTATTGCCCAAGATGGTTAAAGAATGTGCCTCCTCACTCTTGGTCCTTGAAGTTCAATGTGACCCCGAGGCCTAACTTTCCTACCTATTACAAAAAAATAGATTTCATTGCTTTTTTTAATCATTAGATCCCCGGCACCCCTTGTCCGTTTCCTGAAGCACAGCCCCAATCGCCACCTCTGTACCATAAGTTTGTATCGGGGGTTGCAGCTCACACGAATGCCATCTTCGGCAGCCCGGTCACCTTTCCCAATTCTGGCTCTCCTCATGCGACTTGGATTTTCCAACTCGGGTCTCTCGGATCTGGTCTATCAGGTCTTCACTCGGGTCTGGTCTCTCGGGTCTTCACTTGGGTCTGGCCTCTCGTAATGGCGGCTGTAAGCCAACTCCGCTGCCTACACATCTGTCCTGCTACAGGTCCAGGTGCTGACTCCTCCCCTTCTCCGCCTTTCTCTGCTTTTATAATTATTATAATAGCTGTCACCTGACCTCAAGTCTCCTTTACTCTTTTCCCTCAGGGGATGTGTACTTCGCTCTTCAATTCCTAATAGTGTAATTCTCTCTCTCTTTGCAGACATCGGTTTAAGCATTGCTGTGTGTGTGTGTGTGTGTGTGTGTGTGTGTGTGTGTGTGTGTGTGTGTGTATGTGTCTTCTCACTTGTCAATCTCCTTACAGATCTGCAGCATATAAAACATTGATTTTAGCAAAACTGTAGCAAGTAACCCAGTAAGTGATACATCGCTTGTATATCATGCTGCTCTCAGATGGGGTAGCAAAAATCTGGGGACAAATTTGGTGTTAGGTACAATAAAGTTATTGACCATTCCAGTTTCTTTACTTTTTTTTTCTTTACAGTTTTACCACTTTAAATAAAGTGGGAGAACCGTGTGAACGTGGCCTAAAACTGGCTGTCATTGAAGAGCTTTACCTCAGTATAGATACTTACTTTCCAAGCAATGCTCCAGGAGGGCTGGAGACACTGATAGCCAGTATAAGGCCACGTTCACATGTTGAGTATTTGGTCAATATTTTACTTCAGTATGTGTAAGCCAAAATCAGGAGTGAAACAATCAGAGGAAAAATATAATAGAAACACGTCACCACTTGTGATGTAAAATACTCACCAAATACTGAACGTGTGAATATAGCCTAACCCTTGAATTGTGTTTACGGTATCTTATTCAGCAAATCAGAACCCCAAGCCAGTGCTTACTTGGTTTGGCTAGTATGAGCTACTTTTTGCATATTTTTTTCTTTCAAGAAATTACGCAGTGAGATTATTTGCCAAAGTGCTAAACAAAAATGAAAATGAATATGGCTGCACTTTCTGTTGTCACTTCCAAAATCAGGCACTACAACAAAAATGAAAAAGTGGCAATAGCTTTGTAAGTAAAAGAAACTATTTTAAAATAGATACTGTTTTAACTTCTAATTTACAATACCTTTGTAATTTTCGGGTGGACGTTCGCTTCAAACATTCCCCTATTGTCAGTATCACTCCTTGCTGCTCCTTTGCTGCGTTTCAATGTAAAACAATAGGCGCAAAATCGCGCTGGAATCACTCAGCAGCTGGTACCCGGGTCGGGAGAGGAGACTGCTACTTCTCTCATCCGACCGCTGCTTTGGCTGATAGGAGCGAGAGCAGCATGGATGGGAGAAGCAGCAGCCTGCTCCTCCCAGCCCACGTGCCAGCACCAGTAAAAAAAAGAATAAAAAAGTGAAAATGAAAAAACCTTCATACTCACCTGTCTGGCGGGACCCGGTGTCCTCCTCGGTGATGCTTCCTCTTCTGCGGCTCGAGGTACACTGCAGGGCACGGGCATGCAACCATCAGGTGATCAGTGACGTCACCGATTAGCTGATGGTCATGTGACCATCAGCTGCTTGCTGAAGCCGGTAATCAGCTGATCGGTCTCATGATCGATCAGCTGATGCTTAGCGTGGGAACATTCACAAGAATGTTCCCACAGTCTCTAGCTCACCGGGGCTCATCAGCTGATCTTCAGCTGATGAACCCCAGTGACCCCCTGCAGCACTGTATACTGACAGGAGTGATTTTACACCCCTGTCAGTATACAGTGCTGTATTCTACAGCTGTGACATCAGTGATTTCTGAAGTCACAGCTGTAGAAATGATCCGGATCGTCATGGGACAGTCGTGATCGTGGACTATGTCGTTGACGGTGGACAGGTGAGGAATATTGTTGATTGTTTCTTTACATCTTTTTTCAGGAGATCGAGGGCTTCGTGTAGGAGGGTAGTAAAAAAAATTGTAGAACCGTATGTGTTTTTTATTTCATTAAAATACTTTATTCTGGCCGTATCTTTAATTGAAAAGGCGGTGACCATTTAACCATGCAGTTAGTAATGGGGGCGTCTTATAGACACCCTCCATTACTAACCTGGGCTTCACTTCAGCTGCCAATACAAGGCTGATGTGAAACACAAGCCCATTACACCCTGCCACCGCTACAGGGCAGTGTGGAAGTGCGAGGCTAAGCACCAAATTTGCTGAGGGGTGATATTAATAGCCGCGGAGGGGGCTAGTATCCACGGCCCCTTCCCTGGCTATTAATATCAGCCCGCAGTTGTCTAGTTTAGCCTCTGCTGACCCTACGTCAATTTGTTTCTGGGGTCCCCCTGTAATCTAGCCAGTAAAGGCTAAACAAACAGCTGTGGGCTGTTTTATATTAATGGCCAGGAAAGAATTTTGGCTAATGGCCCTTTCCACGGCTACTAATATCAGCTCACAGCAGTCGACTTTCCCTCTGCTGGTTATAAAAACGCCTTTTAATTATTTTATTTTAGACTTTGTGCCTATAATTCAGATGTAGCAGCGCTTTGGAAGCAAATTTTTGCTGCGTCCAAAACGTTGCATTCTATTGAACGTGTAACATCCCTGGCGGCGTGCTTGCATAGTGCACCACCTCCCACTATGCAAGACTGCAATCTTACCTGTCAGTCCAGCCTGCAAATCTTGCTCCAGTTCATGCTGTGTGCTTTTCTCTTGACTGACTGCTTAGGGCAGCGGCCCGGTTACTTCCTGATTCTTATAGCTGCTGTGGGCGCACCCCTAATGCGTCTCCAGCCTATTGCTATGAGTCTCTGGATATTTAAACCCCCTCCACCCAGTAGGAGGTGCCTCAGCAACACTAACATTCAGTGTGCTACTTGACTCTGAAGTTGCCAGGTCCAGCTCTGCTTCTTGTCTGTTGCCGCCATCTCTGGGGGCTGCATACCCAGACCTGTTATCTGTGACTTCTTGTCCGGTTCCGCCATCTCTGGGGGCTGTATACCCAGTCCTGTTATCTCTGACTTCTAGTCTGTTCCGCCTCTCTGGGGGCTGTATACCCAGGCTCGTTCTTGTATCTAATTGCAGTAGCAGTTCCTGTCTGAACTGTATCCTAGCCTGTTACCTGTTTTTCTCTATGTCCATACCTTCCCTTTTCCTGCAGTATCTGAACCTGCACCTAACTCCAACTCGTTGTCTCTGTACTTCTGTTTGTGAGTTTTGTGTCCACTCGCTACTTCATAGTAAGTACCTTGTGTGTATCTGGTTCTGCTTCTCCCTTTTCCCTTCCTCCTTATCCACCTCCTGTGTTCTAGCCATTTTCCTGCATTTTCCAGTCTGTTCCATGTGAACAAAGCCCTGTCCTCTCTGCCTGCACCTTCAGCCCCGTTCTGCTCTGCCTTGTCCACCGCACCTGCAGTTTCGCTCCGCTCTGTCTTGCCCACCACTCCGGCGGTTTCTCTCTGCTCTGACTTACCCACCGCTTCGGCGGTTCCGCTCTACTCTGCCTTGTCCACTGCACCTGCGGTTTCGCTCCGCTCTGTCTTGCCCACCGCTCCGGCGGTTTCTCTCTGCTCTGATTTACCCACCGCTCCGGCGGTTTCTCTCTGCTCTGACTTACCCACCGCTCCAGCGGTTCCGCTCTGCTCTTCCTTGTCCACTGCACCTGAGGTTTCGCTCCGCTCTGTCTTGCCCACCGCTCAGGCGATTTCTCTCTGCTCTGACTTGCCAACCGCTCCGGCGTTTCTCTGTGCTCTGACTTACCCACCGCTCCGGCGGTTCCCCTCTGCTCTGCCTTGTCCACCGCACCTGCAGTTTTGCTCCGCTCTGTCTTGCCCACCGCTCCGGCGGTTTCTCTCTGCTCTGACTTACCCACCGCTCCGGCGGTTTCTCTCTGCTCTGACTTACCCACCGCTCCGGCGGTTTCTCTCTGCTCTGCCTTGCCCACTTCTCCAGCGGTTCCACTCTGCTCTGCCTTGCCCACCGCACCTGCGGTTTTCGCTCCGCTCTGCTTGCTCACCGCACCAGCAGTTCTTCTCTGCTCTGCCTTGTCCTCCGCTCCAGCGGTTTCGTTTTACTCTGCTTGTCTACCGCATCTGCGGCTCTGTACCTGTCTCCCAGTCTGTACTGGACCCTATCCAGCCTGCGCTCCAACCTGCTAGTACCTCCCTGTCTGCACTCCAGCCGTGCTTGCCAGTATCTCCCTGTCAGCACTCCAGCCGTGCTTGCCAGTGCCCACCTGTCTGCATACCAGCCGTGCTTGCCAGTGCCCACTTGTCTGCATACCAGCCGTGCTTGCCGGTGCCCACCTGTCTGCATACCAGCCGTACTTGCCAGTACCCACCTGTCTGCATACCAGCCGTACTTGCCAATACACACCTGCCTGTATGCCAGTCTAACCTGCCTGTTCCTGCATTCCCCGGTGTGGGTCAACAACTGTGACTGGGGTCTGACCTGGAGTCGCACCTGGTCCCTCTGCTGGGTTCCTCCTTGGTCCACGGAATGGACTAAGCCACCGTGCGACCTTGGTCGGATCAGGTTGATACTTACGCCCCTCCAGGCACTCCTCGGTTCATGGTACAGTGGGATCACTAATCACGCTCACGCTAGTCAGTCCGGGTGCGAGCGTAACAGAAAGCAAGTAAATCCTCATATGTTCACTGAACCATGCAGATTTACCGCATTCAATACATTCTAGTGGTCAAATTTCTGTTGTGGAGACTTGCGACTCCACAAGAGAATTTGACATGCTGCTGTCCTTAAAGACGCGCCACATGTCAGTGTCCACAGGAGATTCGCAACCTCTGATGCACGCAAAGCAAACATGGGATTTCTAGAGATCCCATCCACTGTGCTGTAACATTTGGAAGCTGCAGGTTTGACGCTTCGTGTATATACAGCGTAGCCACGTACCCAAACTCACCCACAGCATGTCAATTTCTGTAGTGGACACGCTAGTCTCCGCTGCAGATTTTGACCGATTGAAGTGTCATTATATGCAGTGGATTCACATGTGCCAACAACAAAAGTGCGGCATTAGAACACCGCGGAACATAAATACGTTGTGTCCAAAGCGCTGCAGAGTGCTGATCGGGGGACGTAGCAGCTAACAAACCAGCTGTGAGATGTTATTTAATGGCCAAGGAAATGTTTGCCTAGTGGTACCTTCCCAGGCTAAAAAAAAAACAGCTCACAGCAGTTGCATAAATTACATGAATAGAAATGCTAATGAAAATTGGGTGAATGGGACTAGCTGACACCCAGCTCTTTTGTTTGGTTATGACAAGGTGTCAATCAGACCTTCTCATGACCAAAGTAAAGAAACACACAAGCACAGTGTAAACACGTTATTTGAAATACAACAGACACATTCTTTAATCATTTAAATGAACCAATATACTCACCCCAGTCCTTATGGTAATCCAATGGCTTAAGCAATGTCCCACCAACTTTATTTAGCCCCAAAAATCATTCATTGAAGCTCCAAAACGGTTAAAAAAAAAAGCTTAAAAAAACTCATGTAAAAACGCGTCAAAAATGCATGTAAATCCGCATGCGTTGTTTTCTGCCAGGGAGAGGCAAAAACGCTCAGGAAATTTCTGCTTCAATTCCTGAACGTGTGCACATACCCTAAACGTAACAATTTTAGTGAATGAGGTAACAGGGTACAGTCTCTCTTACAGGCAAAGTTCACAGTATATTGAGCATATGAAAGTAATGGTTCTCTCCTCATGAGACAAGCATTGTTATAGCCTCTCTGGCTGGCTGGAGCAGAGTTCTCTTCACTTGCTAGTAGTGGAAATGCTATGCGCAGTCCAAGAAATATTACACTGATGGAGGGACCTTCACAGATTGGCTCTCTGTGGAAACACACTAAAGTGTGGATGTACTCACAGTTTTTAGCCCACCGTTCCCTTTCGCAGGGGGTAGGTTTAAACAATGTTGGTGGCGTGGCAGCCACGTGGATCTGGTCCTGGCTAGAAGCAAAACAGGATAACCAGCGTGCAGGAGAGACCATGTACAGCGTTATCTCTTCTGACTGGAAGACACTTCACTCTTTTTGTGAAGGAGATTATGTGAGAAAAAATGTCCCCCAGCATGGACTGGCATTGAAGAACTCTTCTCTGAGGGAATAGTGTCTCTCCTATCTCTTCCTTAGGCAGCTTGAACCGCCTCCAACTGGTTTGTACCAGCGCTCAGTCAGTGTGAGCCCTGAGCTGGGAGGCTCCTCCCAGCTGTTTCTATGGCAGCTTGTTGTGAGGAGAATAATCACTTAAACTTTCATATGCACACATTGGCCAGCAGATGGCAGGAAAGTACAATTTACAATGCAATGTATTCTATCCACTAACTCAGTACCCACAATGGAACAAATCTACTGCCACACGACAACTGCCTCATTTAGCAGCAGTATAACGGGTACCGGGATGCCACAATTCTCTTTCCAGTGATTTGAAATTTCTTCTCCTCGCTTTGCCTCCTAAACTTATTATTATGAAAAAATATTGCTCACAGAGGAATCACAGCTACAGCTGTCTATTGTAGTCTAGGGATAGGAGAGTAGGAGGGAGGAGCAAAGGGAGAGCGAGAGAGGTAAGAAAATGAAGCTGCTAGTTTTTAGTGTTTTATCTCACCCCCACAACCGGATTCACAGTTACACTGCTCAGTACTGCTGTATTCTCCATACTGCTACTGCTGAACATCTGAACATAGTACACACAGACATGAGGGATTCCTGCTCTTCTGTCTCTAAGCTTAGGAGACAACACAGTGCTACTCTTTTCCCACTACATTAGAAAAGACTGAAAATTAAAGATAGAGCCCGCAAAAAGAAAACTGGAGAAAAATGCTAGTTTTGAGTCATATAATGGCAGGAAATAGTGCTATTCTGTATATATATCCATAATGGCCTATTTTGATAAGTCACCTGAAACAACAGGTACTCTTTAAGACACTTTGTCGATGATCAGATTTTGTTAATCTGTGAGTACTGACAAACAAGGCTCCTGTTTTCTTCATAGGAACTAGTTCATAGTTGCTGTGAATTCAGCACCAACAACAATAATATTGTAGACTTGGTCCCTTTATAAAGGGAATGCAATACAAGAAAGAAACATTGTTTAAATAAAGTTTTTACTTACTTACTTTTACTTCATTGCATTGCTATCACAGACAAGATTCCAATGAAAGGTAAAGGTAGCTATACAATTCACAGTTAATGGGAATGAGCGTAAATCATAATCATGCAGTCTAAACAGACTGCAGAATGCCAGACAAGTACGTCAGGTAAAATTATCTTTTCGTTTGCACAAAAGATAATCATCGTTTTCAGCAGCTCATTGTGCCGTGTGCTCATGTAAACTCATCTTAACGTCTATATACAGCGGGTGAAATAACTATTGAACACGTCACCAATTTTCGAAGTAAATATATTTCTAAAGAAGCTAGTGACATGAAATTCTCACCAGATGCCAGCAACAACCCATCCAATCTACACAGGCAAAGAAATTAAACCATAGATGTCCATAAATTAAGTTATGTGTAATAAGGAAAAAGCATTGCACACACTAACTGAAATGTAATACTTCGTACAAATGAATTTGTTGGTGATGACCGCTTCAAGACACCTCATGCATGGAGGAACTATTCGCATACATTGCTCAGGTGTGATTTTGGCTCATTCTTCCACAGAAATGTAAGAGGGTGTGCCGTAGATGATGAGATTTCCTGGCGCTGTGTTGCATTTGTGTCAAGAGACTGCCACCTGCTGCCCAAGCAGAACCAACAAGAAGGGGAAGTGTTTCGGGAATGATGAGTCTAGACGAAGCACCAGGTGAGGAGACTTTGGTGACACAGTTCCCCGATATAAGAGGCCGGAGTGACAAGGCGGAAAGAGATTTGGCGCCAAACAGTGAGAACATCAGGGCGTGTGCTAAAAGGGAAGCCAAGGCCGAGACATTGGGACATGCTGGGAAGCCCAAACCAGTGGGTTGTTGTGCGCCCACGAGCAGGATCCATATGATGCCAGTCAAGATCCGTGGATGAAACCACGCAGATCCAGACCTGAGGCACAGACCCACGCCAGTCAAGATCCGTGGACGAGACTACTCCAGTCAAGACCTGAGGACCAGCCGTCATCCCTCCGGGCCCAATAGATGACCGTCGCAGGTCAGACACCGAAGGCCTGGTGAGGACCTCCATCCGGAAATGCACAACCACAGCGGTGAACAGGAGGCACGAGGGAGCTGAGCCGTTACTTCCAACACTGATGTACGGTACAGGGTTCAGTCTGGGGTGGTACAGCAGACGGGATGGGGCCTGGCCAGTGTGAGCAATGCTTGACTTTGTTAAAAGGATTTGCAGCCTAGCGGGAAGAACCAGAGACCCCTGCTGGGGCCTGTAACAAAAAGGGGATTGTGGTAGTGACACCCCTATTACTGCAAATATTGCCCTCATTAGAAATTAGCAGGGAAGTATAGATAATACTTCTTGCAAGAGTTATAGTGTACTTGATAACATTGTATATTGTATACTGTAAATACTGTATATACTTCCCTTTGGAAATGCATTGAGCTGTAGGTTGGATTGTTGCTAAAGGGGGGAAAAAAAGTATGTGTGTGACTTGTTTTTCAGTGAATAGGTAATTGGGAATCCTGCAGAAAATATCTGTGTGAATTGTTGTGAGTTGTTGAATTGTGAACTGCTGAGTGCTTTTCTACCTGTTTAGTTTTATTGGGCTTTTTAAAACTTATTTTGTCTCTACAGTTTTACAGTCTCTTATTTTACTACCTGTGTATTTAAGGGTTAACTACATTGCACTTAAATCCTGAGATGTAGCTATACTCACAAGGGGTTAGTTAAGGGGGTGAGGGGTCATAATTAAGGGTTTATAAGGGGCAGCTGGTTGGGGCATCCAGTCCTTTGGAAGTGCATTGAGCTGTAGGTCGGATTGCTGCTAAAGGGAAAAAAAAACAAAACTCTTTAAATCTTCTTCCTTAGCGAGTGTGAACGAGCTGAGTGTGACCGGAGTGTAAGTGCAAACGGAAGTAAGTGTGGGACTTGCTTTTCAGTGACTTGGATTCAGGGAGTTTGGAAGGGAGGAATTTTGACTGAATTGCTGTCTGTATTTTATTAATTCTTTACATTTATTTTTATTTAACATTTCTGTCTAGTGCAAACCCCATTAGGAAATGAGCTCCATTATTGACAATGCTATCCAGTGTACATCTTGCCACATGTATGCAATCCTTGAACAGACGGTCGTGGGAGCATACTGCTGTGCGAGATGTGTGCACGTTGTGAGTTTGGAAGCCCAGGTACTGGATCTAAATGAGCAGCTGGCAACACTGAGATCCATTGACAATATGGAAAGGAGTCTGCTGCTCACTGAGCAGTTGCTCACTGGGGTAGATGTGGGGGAGGGTGGTAGTACGGATCAGCAGGACAGTGAGGCAGCTAGCTGGGTGACAGTTAGAAGGGGGGTAGAGGGAAGAGTGCCAGGGAGGCTAGTCCTGATCTGGCATACCCCAATAAGTTTGCGAAGTTGGCAGATAAGAGGGGTGTCGGTACAGGGGTAGCACTGCTGCAGCAAGGCATGTCCTCTGAAAGCCAGAGGACTGTCAGCTCCATTAAGGGGGGAAATAGGAGAGCAGGGCAGGCCAGGCAGATGCTGGTAGTGGGGGACTCAATTATTAGGGGAACAGATAGGGCAATCTGTCACAAAGACAGGGATCGTCGAACAGTGTGCTGCCTACCTGGCGCTCGAGTCTAGCACATCGCTGATCGGTTTGACAGATTACTGGGAGGGGCTGGTGAGGACCCAGCGGTCATGGTGCACATTGGCACAAATGACAAAGTTAGAGGTAGGTGGAAGGTCCTTAAAGATGATTTCAGGGAATTAGGCTGCAAGCTTAAAGCAAGGACCTCCAAGGTGGCATTCTCTGAAATACTGCCTATACCACGTGCCACGCCAGAGAGGCAACGGGAGATTAGGGAGATAAATAAGTGGCTCAGGAATTGGTGTAGGAAGGAGGGGTTTGGGTTCCTGGAGAACTGGGGCAACTTCTCAATGGGGAGGGTGCAGCTGTGCTGGGGGAGAAAATGGCTAGAAGGTAGGAGGAGTGTTTAAACTAGGGATTGGGGGGGAGGGTATTCATTTTATAGGTAGGGAAGATAGTGCAGATAGTGACCTGGGCACAAATAAAGAAATTGGGGGATGGGGTTAGAACAGTCAATATAGTAAGAAGGAATAGAGGTACAGAGAGATACATAAAATGCATGTACACTAATGCCAGAAGCCTCACCAACAAAATGGAGGAATTAGAATTAATTTTCTTGGAAAATAATTATGACATGGTGGGGATATCTGAGACATGGCTGGACGAGAGCCATGACTGGGCAGTTAATTTACAGGGCTATAGTTTGTTCAGAAATGACCGTACAAACAAGCTGGGGGGGGGGTGTTTCTATGTAAAATCATCCTTACAACCCATCTTGTGTGAGAATATATGTGAATCTAATGAAAATGTAGAGTCCCTGTGGGTGGAGATAAGGGGATGGGGGTAAAAATAATAAATTACTGATAGAGGTTTGTTATAAAGTCTCCAAAAATAATGGAAGCAGCAGAGAATATCCTCATAAAGCGAATAGATGAAGCAGCGACTCAAGGAGAAGTCATTATTAGGGGGAATTAAACTACCCTGAAATACATTGGGGAACAGAAACCTTCAGTTCAAGCAAAGGTAATAGGTTTTTGACAACTATGAGAGACAATTACCTTTCACAACTGGTTCAGGACCCAACAAGAAGGGGGGCACTGCTAGACCTAATATTAACCAACAGGCCAGACCCAATATCAAATATACGAGCTGGGGGTCAGTTGGGTAATAGTGATCACAAAATAATAAGTTTTCATGTATCCTTTAATAAGATGTGTAGTAGAGGGGTTACAAGGACACTAAACTTCAGGAACGCAAATTTCCAACGGTTGAGAGATGACCTTAGTGCAATAAACAGGGACGATATCCTGAGATATAAAACTACACAAAGCAAATGGGAGACATTTATTAGCATCCTGAATAGGACCTGTGCACAATATATACCCTATGGGAATAAACATGCTAGAAATAGGAGGAAACCACTATGGCTAAATAGAGGTGTAAGGGGAGCAATAAGTGACAAAAAGAAAGCATTTAGAGAACTAAAAGAAGTAGGTAGTGATGAGGCATTAAATAAATACAGAAAATTAAAAAAATTCTGTAAAAACCAAATCAAGGCAGCAAAGATTGAGACAGAGAGACTCATTGCCAGAGAAAGTAAAAATAATCCCAAAATATTCTTTAACTACATAAATAGTAAAAAACTAAAAAATTATAGTGTTGCCCCCCTTAAAAATAGTCTGGGTGAAATGGTGGATGAGGATGAGGAAAAAGCCAATATGCTAAAGGATTTTTTTTCAACTGTATTTACACAAGAAAATCGCATGACAGAAAACATGATTAGTGATGACAAAAATGATCCATTAAATGTCACTTGCTTAACCCAGCAGGAAGTACGGCAGCGTCTAGAAATCACTAAAGTTGACAAATCCCCGGGCCCAGATGGGATACACCCACGAGTACTGCAGGAATTAAGTAAAGTCATAGACAGACCATAATTTTTAATCTTTAAAGATTCCATAATAACAGGGTCTGTACCACAGGACTGGCGTATAGCAAATGTGGTGCCAATATTCAAAAAGGGGACAAAAACCGAACTTCGAAATTATAGGCCAGCAAGCTTAACCTCTACTGTGGGTAAAATCCTGGGGGGTTTCTTAAGAGATGCTATACTAGATTATCTGAAGAAGAATAACCTCATGACCCAATATCAGCATGGGTTTACGAGGGAACGTTCCTGTCAAACTAATCTGATCAGTTTTTATGAGGAGGCAAGTTCTGGACTGGACCAAAGAAATGCAGGGGATGTTGTGTATATGGACTTTTCAAAAGCTTTTGATACGGTTCCACACAAAAGGTTGATACATAAAATGAGAACAATGGGGATAGGGGAAAATATATGTATGTGGGTTAAGAACTGGCTCAGTGATAGGAAACAAAGGGTGGTTATTAATGGAACACATTAAGACTGGGTCTCAGTTAACAGTGGGGTACCACAGGGGTCAGTATTGGGCCCGCTTCTTTTTAACATATTAATGACCTTGTAGGGGGCATACAGAGTAGTATTTCAATATTTGCAGATGACACTAAACTCTGCAGGGTAATCAATACAGAGGGGGACATTTTTATATTACAGGAGGATCTATGTAAACTAGAAGCTTGGGCTGATAAATGGCAAATGAGCTTTAATGGGGATAAATGTAAGGTAATGCACTTGGACAGAGGAAATAAAATGTATAATTATATGCTTAATTGTAAAACACTGGGCAAAACTGTAACTGAAAAAGACCTGGGTGTATTGGTGGACGACAAGCTCACGTTTAGTGGCCAGTGTCAGGCAGCTGCTGCAAAGGCAAATAAAATAATGGGATGCATTAAAAGAGGCATAGATGCTCATGAAGAGAACATAATTTTACCTGTATACAAGTCACTAGTGCGACCACACTTAGAATACTGTGTACAGTTCTGGTCTCCGGTGTATAAAAAAGACATAGCTGAACTAGAAAGGGTGTAGAGAAGAGCGACCAAGGTTATTAGAGGACTGGGGGGTCTGCAATACCAAGACAGGTTATTGCACTTGGGGTTATTTAGTTTGGAAAAACGAAGTCTTAGGGGTGATCTTATTACTATGTACAAGAATATGAGGGTACAGTACAAAGACCTTTCTACTGATCTTTTTACTCTGAGGCCTGAGACGGGGACAAGGGGGCATCTTTTACGTCTGGAGGAAAGAAGGTTTAATCATAATCACAGATGCGGATTCTTTACTGTAAGAGCAGTGAGACTATGTAACTCTCTGCCGCATGATGTTGTAATGAGTGATTCACTACTAAAATTTAAGAAGGGCATGGATGCCTTTCTTGAAAAGTATAATATTACAGGTTATATATACTAGATTCCTTGATAGGGCGTTGATCCAGGGAACTACTCTGATTGTCGTATGGAGTCAGGAAGGATTTTTTTTTCCCAATGTGGAGCTTGGTGTTTGCCACATGGGGTTTTTTTTGCCTTCCTCTGGATCAACATGTTAGGCTATGGGTTGAACTAGATGGACTTAGTAACATAGTTTTTAAGGTTGAAGGAAGACTATGTTACTCTGTTCTCATATGGTTTAACTTCTGTCAAAACTACCCCTCTTTACACCTGCGTTAAGAGAATAAACAGTTAAGTTGGTTACTTCCGCCTTGTCTTTGTCTGTGTGTTGTATCCAGTAACCTGTTTACACAAACACTCTTCAAATCCTGAAGGTTCTGTGGGCTCTTTCTAAGATCTCTGAGCCTTAGTTCCTTCCATAAATTCTGTATTGGATTCAGGTCAGGTGATTGGCTGGGCCATTCTAGCAGCTTTATTTTTTCTCTTTTAAATCATTTGAGAGCTTCCTTGGCTGTGTGTTTGGGATCATTTTCTTGCTGAAATGTCCGCCATCATTTCATCTTCATCATCCTGGTAGATGGCTGCAGATTTTTATCAAGAATGTCATGGTACATTTGTTCATTCATCTTTCCTTCAATTATATGAAGTTTGCCAGTGCCATATGCTGAAAAACAGCCCCACACCATGATGTTCCCACCTCCAAACTTCACTGTTGGTATACTACCTTTGGGGTGATATGCAGTGTCTTTTGACCTCTAAACATGGTGTGTATTACAGAATCAAAAGAGCTCAATATTGGTCTCCTCGGACCCGACTATATTCTCCCAGTATTTCACAGGCTTGTCTAAATGTTGTGAGCAAACTGTAAACGCGATCAAACATACTTTTTGTTTAAGCGCGTGGAGTATTGTGTGGTGAGCATGCATACAGGCCATGGAGGTGAGTGCATTATTTAGGTCACGACCCCACTATCAGTATTTGGTCAGTATTCGGTCAGTATTTTTTCTCAGGATTGGGAGCCAAAACCACGTGAGGAACAATCAGAGAAAAGGTATAATAGAAACATGTGCACAAATTCTGCATTTATCACCCACTCCTGGTTTTGGCTCCCACTCCTGAGAAAAAATACTGACCAAATACTGATAAAGAGGACGCGGCCTTATAGTTTTCTTTGAAACACTTGTACCTGCTGATTCGAGGTCTTTCTGTAGCTCTCCACAGGTGGTCCTTGGCTCTCCGACCACTCTTCTGATAATTATTTTCACTCCTCTGTCTGAAATCTTGCTGGGAGCACCTGATCGTGGCCTGTTTATGATGAAATGATATTCTTTCCACTTCTGGATCATGGCCCCAACAGCTCTCACTGGAACCTTCAGTAGATTAGAAATTCTTCTTTAAGCAATGCCATCAGTATATTTTGCAACAATAAGACTGTGAAGGTCTTGAGACAGGTCACTGGTTTTACCCATCATGAGATGTTTTTTGTGCGGCACCTTGGTAATTAGACATCTTTTTATAGGCCATGAGTTGAATCAGCTGGTATTATTTTTCACTAAGTGGCAGGATTGCTTTCTAATTACTAATAGATTTCAGCTGCTATCATGACTTTCCATGACTTTTCGCACCTCTCTTTTTTCATGCGTTCAATACTTTTTCACTGTGTCATTTCTCATTAGAACATTTAGCTTAATTTATGGACATCTATGGTTTGATTTCTTTTATTCCATGTCAAATATAGCACCATTAGAAATATACAGTATTTAGTTAGTAAATTGGTGATGTGTTCAATACTTATTTCACATGCTGTATACTGTATCCACAATAAGTAATAGTTAAAGGGGTTGTCCAGTCTAAAACGATAAGTCTGCAGTCACTTTGTGTGACTGCAGACTTTTGAATGCACCTAGAGCACGCACTTTGTGCTGCGTCGATTCTCCGGTTTATGAAATGGGAACGGCGGTGATGTATGTGTTATGCATACTCCCGGTCAGAACCCGATTAGTGGGTGTGGCTCCATACACTTGTATTGAGTGAGGCCACGCCTACTAGACAAACACACCCACTGGACGTCCGCAGACCCTCTCAATATAAGTGTATGGAGCGAGGCCACGCATACATCACCACCATTCCCGGCTCCGAAACCGGCAAATCATTGCAGAGCACAGTGCGAGCGCTGGGGGATTCAAAGTCTGCAGTCATACAGAGTGACTGCAGACTTATCACTTTTGACCCGACAACCCCTTTAATGTCACTTCTCATTTCCTCCGTTATCTGCACAGATCACAGATCATGCCAAGGAAGCTTCTATATAAGTCAATTAACATCTCTAGTCTAAGTTCCTATATCCTTGAGACTACTGTAAAGCATTTATCTTTAAATGCTGTTAGTATTAGCTCAATCTCGATGACTGTACCCATAATCTTGTATAAAAAAGGTGGGATAAAATATATATATATATACAGTACAGACCAAAAGTTTGGACACACCTTCTCATTTAAAGATTTTTCTGTATTTTCATGACTATGAAAATTGTACATTCACACTGAAGGCATCAAAACTATGAATTAACACATGTGGAATTATATACTTAACCAAAAAGTGTGAAACAACTGAAAATATGTCTTATATTCTAGGTTCTTCAAAGTAGCCACCTTTTGCTTTGATGACTGCTTTGCACACTCTTGGCATTCTCTTGATGAGCTTCAAGAGGTAGTCACCGGAAATGGTCTTCCAACAATCTTGAAGGAGTTCTCCGAGATGCTTAGCACTTATTGGCCCTTTTGCCTTCACTCTGCGGTCCAGCTCACCCCAAACCATCTCGATTGGGTTCAGGTCTGGTGACTGTGGAGGCCAGGTCATCTGGCGTAGCACCCCATCACTCTCCCTCTTGGTCAAATAGCCCTTACACAGCCTGGAGGTGTGTTTGGGGTCATTGTCCTGTTGAAAAATAAATGATGGTCCAACTAAACGCAAACCGGATGGAATAGCATGCTGCTGCAAGATGCGGTGGTAGCCTTGCAGGTTCAGTATGCCTTCAATTTTGAATAAATCCCCAACAGTGTCACCAGCAAAGCACCCCGACACCATCTCACATCCTCCTCCATGCTTCACGGTGGGAACCAGACATGTAGAGTCCATCCGTTCACCTTTTCTGCGTCGCACAAAGACAATGTGGTTGGAACCAAAGATCTCAAATTTGGACTCATCAGACCAAAGCCTAGAATTCCACTGGTCTAATGTCAATTCCTTGTGTTCTTTAGCCCAAACAAGTCTCTTCGGCTTGTTGCCTGTCCTTAGCAGTGGTTTCCTAGCAGCTACAGTATTTTACCATGAAGGCCTGCTGCACAAAGTCTCCTCTTAACAGTTGTTGTAGAGATGTGTCTTCTGCTAGAACTCTGTGTGGCATTGACCTGGTCTCTAATCTGAGCTGCTGTTAACCTGCGATTTCTGAGGCTGGTGACTCGGATAAGCTTATCCTCAGAAGCAGAGGTGACTCTTGGTCTTCCTTTCCTGGGGTGGTCCTAATGTGAGCCAGTTTCTTTGTAGAACTTGATGGTTTTTGCAACTGCACTTGGGGACACTTTCAAAGTTTTCACAATTTTTCGCACTGACTGACCTTCATTTCTTAAAGTAATGATGGCCACTCGTTTTTCTTTACTTAGCTGCTTTTTTCTTGCCATAATACAAATTCTAACAGTCTATTCAGTAGGACTATCAGCTGTGTATCCACCTGACTTCTGCACAACACAACTGATGGTCCCAACCCCATTTATAAGGCAAGAAATCCCACTTATCAAACCTGATAGGGCACACCTGTGAAGTGAAAACCATTTCCGGTGACTACCTCTTGAAGCTCATCAAGAGAATGCCAAGAGTGTGCAAAGCAGTCATCAAAGCAAAAGGTGGCTACTTTGAAGAACCTAGAATATAAGACATAATTTCAGTTGTTTCACACTTTTTTGTTAAGTATATAATTCCACATGTGTTAATTCATAGTTTTGATGCCTTCAGTGTGAATGTACAATTTTCATAGTCATGAAAATACAGAAAAATCCTTAAAGGTGTGTCCAAACTTTTGGTCTGTACTGTATATATATATATATATATATATATATATATATATATATAAATATATATATATATAAATATATAGAATCAGAAAATGAAAATATTTGAAAAACAAGAATATGTATTACTATCTGGTTTAAATTAGCAAAAAATAGCTGATACATTCCCCCTGTAGTTGCAGAAAAAGGTGACTAGTGTTGGAAGAGAAAGTTAAAGTATAATTATCTCATGGACTTGTCAAGAGTGCTTTTAAAGATAATAGTTGAACTCCTCTAATCACAGAGCAGCAATTTTACAGCCATTGAACATAGTGGGCTTCTATTGTTGACTTTTCAAGGTGATCTGGCACCTTTCTGTAGGACACTGAAGGGGAAAGCACAGGGCAGTTAAAAGCCTGCTCACAAAAAAAAGAAAAGTTTGTCTAGGATAGGAGGACAGATTTAAGGCATCATACCAAATCCATTTGCGGCATGTTACTTCTACACAGCAAAGCTTTAAAGAAGGGGTTGTTCAATGAACAAAGTATATTTTAATTAATAGATATTATACTAAAAATAAGATCCACAATTGGATGTGTTAAAATAAAAATGTTCCTGTGCTGAGATAATCATATAAATGTGCCCCTGCTGTGTACTGTGTAATGGCTGTGTCTGTCCATGCAGGAACATGGTCTGATCATACCACATCTCCTGAGCAGGGGAGGACACATAAGAGTATAAAGACAAGACAGCATGGGATCACAGCTGCTGCTTTCTGTGAAGTGAAGCTTTTGTTACTTGCATTTAAACATGCGTCTGATGAATGTTTTTTACTACCACAGCCCCCTCTTACATCTCCTCTTGCCAGGGTAGAGAGAAATGGTAAATAGGTGTGGTTAGGGGCATGGTAAAAATCTGCTGAGGGCATGAGTAGGTTCTGCCAATCCAGTTGTCAAAATCAGTCAGATCTCAGAACCAGTGAGAAATACGTCTTGCAGGGTTTGGTAAATTTACCTACAGTTTTAGCTGTAGGGACACTAAGATAATGAGTAGTGATGAGCGAACGTGCTCGCCACTGCTGGGTACACGCCCAAGCATCATTGTGCTCAAAGAGCTCGGCGAGTATTTCCAGGTTGCTTGGGCGGGAACTCGGGTCCCCTCGCATGTTTGGCACTCTTTAGAGCGCCAATGAACATGCAGGGATTGCCTGCCATGCACTGTAATGCCGTAGCCATGTTGGTTGTAGGCATTACGGTGACTGACTGGCCGCACAGCATCTTGAGATGTATATAAGACTGGGCGCTGCGATACTCGTCACAGTCTACCCCGGAATCAGGCAGAGTAGGGAGAGGAGCTGCTGCGTCAGGGAGAGATTTGCTTGTTTATACTTAGTATACAGTACAGACCAAAAGTTTGGACACACCTTCTCATTTAAAGATTTTTCTGTATTTTCATGACTTTGAAAATTGTACATTCACACTGAAGGCATCAAAACTATGAATTAACACATGTGGAATTATATACTTAACAAAAAAGTGTGAAACAACTGAAAATATGTCTTATATTCCAGGTTCTTCAAAGTAGCCACCTTTTGCTTTGATGACTGCTTTGCATACTCTTGGCATTCTCTTGATGGGCTTCAAGAGGTAGTCACCGGAAATGGTTTTCACTTCACAGGTGTGCCCTGTCAGGTTTAATAAGTGGGATTTCTTGCCTTATAAATGGGGTTGGGACCATCAGTTGTGTTGTGCAGAAGTCTGGGGGATACACAGCTGATAGTCCTACTGAATAGACTGTTAGAATTTGTATTATGGCAAGAAAAAAGCAGCTAAGTAAAGAAAAACGAGTGGCCATCATTACTTTAAGAAATGAAGGTCAGTCAGTCTGAAAAATTGGGCAAACTTTGAAGGTGTCCCCAAGTGCAGTTGCAAAAACCATCAAGCGCTACAAAGAAACTGGCTCACATGAGGACTGCCCCAGGAAACCTCTGGTTCTGAGGATAAGTTTATCCGAGTCACCAGCCTCAAAAATCACAGGTTAACAGCAGCTCAGATTAGAGACGAGGTCAATGCCACACAGAGTTCTAGCAGCAGATACATCTCTAAAACAGATGTTAAGAGGGGACTTTGTGCAGCAGGCCTTCATGGTAAAATAGATGCTAGGAAAACACTACTAAGGACAGGCAACAAGCAGAAGAGACTTGTTTGGGCTAAAGAACACAAGGAATGGACATTAGACCAGTGTAAATCTGTGCTTTGGTCTGATGAGTCCAAATTTGAGATCTTTGGTTCCAACCACCGTGTCTTTGTGCGACGCAGAAAAGGTGAATGGATGGACTCTACATGCCGGGTTCCCACCGTGAAGCATGGAGGAGGAGGTGTGATGGTGTGGGGGTGCTTTGCTGGTGACACTGTTGGGGATTTATTCAGAATTGAAGGCATACTGAACCAGCATGGCTACCACAGAATCTTGCAGTGGCATGCTATTCCATCCGGTTTGCGTTTAGTTGGACCATCATTTATTTTTCAACAGGACAATGACCCCAAACACACATCCAGGCTGTGTAAGGGCTATTTGACCAAGAAGGAGAGTGATGGGGTGCTACGCCAGATGACCTGGCCTCCACAGTCACCAGACCTGAACCCAATCGAGATGGTTTGGGGTGAGCTGGACCGCAGAGTGAAGGCAAAAGGGCCAACAAGTGCTAAGCATCTCTGGGAACTCCTTCAAGATTGTTGGAAGACCATTTCTGGTGACTACCTCTTGAAGCTCATCAAGAGAATGCCAAGAGTGTGCAAAGCAGTCATCAAAGCAAAAGGTGGCTACTTTGAAGAACCTAGAATATAAGACATATTTTCATTTGTTTCACACTTTTTGTTAAGTATATAATTCCACATGTGTTAATTCATAGTTTTGATGCCTTCAGTGTGAGTGTACAATTTTCAAAGTCATGAAAATACAGAAAAATCTTTAAATGAGAAGGTGTGTCCAAACTTTTGGTCTGTACTGTAGGTATTCCACAACATATATACAGTATATATCCATCTGAACTTACAGTCCTTCTGAGGACTAATCCAGCTGCATATATTCAGTGGTGATAGCAGGAGTTAGGCAGGCAGGGTATGTGTCAGACTGCAGTGCATGATACATCAAAGCACAAGAGGGTCCATTGAACATCCGGTTAGTATAGGTATTCCACAACATATAAATATATAGATATATTCCACCATTCCACCGAAACTGCCCTTACCAAAATCACCAATGACCTGCTCATAGCCAAAGCTAACAGACAGTTCTCTGTACTCCTTCTTGACCTGTCCTCTGCTTTCGATACAGTTGACCACTGCCTCCTACTACAGATCCTCTCTTCCTTTGGCGTCAAAGACCTTGCCCTATCCTGGATCTCCTCATACCTTTCTAACCGCACATTTAGCGTCTACCACTCCCACGCTACCTCCTCACCCCGCCCCCTCTCTGTTGGAGTCCCTCAAGGCTCTGTCCTACTCTTCTCAATCTATACCCTTGGCCTGGGAGAGCTCATAAAATCCTATGGCTTCCAGTACCATCTGTACGCTGATGACACCCAGATCTACCTCTCTGGCCCAGATGTCACCTCTCTGCTGTCCAGAATCCCAGCATGTCTATCAGCCATATCCTCCTTCTTCTCCTCCCGCTACCTCAAGCTCAATGTGGACAAAACTGAACTCATTATCTTTCCACCATCTCGCATATCCTTCCCACCTGATCATTCTATCACAATAAATGACATCACTCTTTCCGCTGTACCGACAATCCGCTGCCTCAGAGTAACCCTTGACTCTGCCCTGTCCTTCAAACCCCACATCCAAGCTCTCGCCACCTCCTGTCGCCTCCAGCTCAAAAATATTTCCAGAATCCGTCCTTTCCTCAACCCTCAATCTACTAAACTGCTTGTGCATGCCCTCATCATCTCCCACCTCGACTATTGCAACATCCTCCTCTGTGGCCTCCCTGCTAACACTCTCGCACCCCTCCAGTCTATCCTCAACTCTGCTGCACGACTTGTTCATCTCTCGCCTCGCTACTCCTCTGCTAAGCCCCTTTGCAAATCGCTTCACTGGCTCCCATTCCCCCAGCGTATCCAGTTCAAACTACTAACATTGACCTACAAAGCCATCCATAACCTCTCTCCTCCGTACATCTCTGAACTAATCTCCCGATATATTCCCTCACGTAACCTCCGGTCCTCCCAAGACCTCCTTCTCTCCTCCACACTTATCCGTTCCTCACCCAATCGCCTCCAAGATTTCTCCCGAATATTCCCCATCCTCTGGAATTCTGTGCCTCAACACGTCCGATTATCCACCACATCCGGACCCTTCAGACGGAACCTGAAAACCCATCTCTTCAAGAAAGCCTACAGCCTGCAATGACCCTGCTGCCTCCTCAACAACACCAAAGCTACTGCAACCCCCAATCTACTGTCTCCTCCCCACTCCTGTAGAATGTAAGCCCGCAAGGGCAGGGTCCACTTCCCTCCGTACCAGTCTATCATTGTTAGTTTTTTACTGTAAGTGATATTTTTACTTGGTATGTACCCCTTGTTATGTACAGCACGATGAAATCAATGGCGCTATATAAATAAATAATAATAATATAGATATATATATCCATCTGAACTTACAGTCCTTCTGAGGACTAATCCAGCTGCATATAATCAGTGTAAGGCAGGCAAGCAGTGTATGTGGCAGACTTCAGTGTATGATACAGCACAAGAGGGTCCATTGAACATCCTGTCTGCTGCTGCTGTAATAATTACATATATTTCTAGACATAGCCCCAGATATCAGGGAACGTTTTTTCATCTTAATCCTGGTTATTTGCTTAAAAAGCAATCCAGAGTATACCATTTTTCTGCTCCATTTGCTTGTTCTCACTGCAGAATAAAGCCAGATCCATTCCATATTTCAGTGATAAAAATCCAGAAATTTGAACTGAACGTGGAAAATATTGGCCTCCTTTTCCATTCTGTTGCACTATGTCAGTGAAGCTATTCACACTAGGTCTCCGTGTAGAATAATATTAATAAATTACAGACCTACTATTTAAAACTGTGGTTCCCTGTCAGACATATCACCTATAAGACTGTTCAAAAATCATACATTTCTTCCATTTTCATTCCGTTGCAGTGCGTCGGTCAAGCTATTCACACTAGGTGTCTGTTAAGAATAGTATTAGCAAATTACAGGCCTGCTATTTAAAATTGTGGTTCTCTGTCAGACTTATCACATATAACTGCGTTCCAAAATCAGCCAATTCTCATGAATGTGGAAAATATTGTCCTCCAATGAAAATGGGTAAGGTGAGTGGCAAGGGACGGGGAAGTCGACGTGATGGTGATGGTGCATGCAGAGACCAAGGACATGGCCGTGGGCATTCTGAAATTGTGCCACAACAAACACCCACATCTTGTCACTCGACCTTCCTGTCCCAATTAATAGGGAATCACAGAACACCACTATTGAGCACAGAGCAGTGTCAAAAGGTTGGATAGCAGATAATGCTTCCAGTCACTTTGCCACCACCACCACCCTGTCTTCCACACGGTCAAGTCTCAGTAGCCGTGAGTCTGGACCGCATATTCCTCACCCTGATCCTCCTTCCTCCCACCATGCCCGGAGACAAGTGAGTCAAGAGGAGAATGTGTGTAGCGATGCCCAAATATTGGAGCAGCCACGGTCACACGAAGCCGACAGTGGGAAAGTGCAATCACTGTCGCAAGAGGTGGATGATGATGATGAGACACAATTGCCAGAAAGTCAGGAGGAGGAACAGGGTGCGGAAGTGGAAGACGAGGTGGTGGATGATATAGTAACTGACCCAACCTGGCAGGTGGACATACAGAGCGAGGACAGCAGCACACAGGAAGGCATAGCACCACAACAGGCAGGAAGAAGCGTGGTGGCTGCAGACACAAGGCGGGAAAGCAGTCCTCGTAACACCAACACGACAGAGGTTGCCAGTACAACTGTTAGGTCTTGCCGAGTCTGGTTATTTTTTTAAAGACTCTCCAGATAACCTCAAAAAGGCCATTTGCACCACCCGCCAGGCCAGCATCAGCAAGGGTAGCAAAACTAGCAGCCTCACCACCACCAGCATGATCAGGCACATGGCAGCAAAACACCCGACTAAGTGGGCCGAAACCCAGGGTCCAGCAATAGTGTGTGCGGGTGACACCACTGCTTGTTCGCTGTTGTACGTGCACGCCAATCCACTGTCCATGGCGCATGCCAAGATCTGCGATGTCCCCACGCATTAGAACTCTATATTGCAGATTTTGGGAAGGATTTTTGAGCAGAAGAGGGCAGTTGTTGACTACCAGCATTAACAAGGCCGTTGGTATTCAGGTCAGACTCCACACATAAAACCTTAGGAGTGGATATGGATGTCAGACATATGTACCATACTCCAAAACTTAGAGGAATCCACCAAGATGGTGAATGGCGATGATGCCATAATTAGCGTCACCATCCCATTTCTCTGTCTTCTGAAACACTCTCTGCTCACAATTAAAGAGGATGCATTGCAGGCAGAGCACGATGAGATGGAGCAAGGAACCATACAGGGTGATTCCACACAGCCCAGCCTCATCTCATCCTAACGTGGATTGGGTGACAATGAGGAAGAGGAGGAAGAACAGGAGCTAGTTTCATGCGCTATAGACGGTACTACCTGCACAACTGTCATACCGTCTGTTCGTTCAGCGTGGATGGCCTGAGGACAGGGAGATGGAAGAGGAGGAGGAAGATGAGGAGGAGGGCATGGTCAGTCGTCCTCTTGGTGAGGACATGGAAGTCTTGCCTGTTAGCAGTCTGGCACACATGGCTGAGTTTGTTATGCTGTCTTTCCCGTGACCCTTGCATTATCCAAATTTTGGGTGACAGTCATTATTGGTTGGTGACACTTCTAGACCCATGCTACGAGGAGAACTTTTAGTCTCTTATTCCCTTGCAGGACAGGCCTAATAAAATGGTGCAATATGAGAAGGCCCTTGTTGCAGAATTTAAAAAAAAATTCTCATCTGAAAACGCTAGCGGGAGAGATCACAGTTCGTTGGACAACCAAGGAGTACAGGCGAGAGAGACACAAATTCAATCGAGCTGAGGTAGAGGAACACTGTCAAAGTTGTGGGACAGTTTTATCAGATACTCCCATTGCACCAGTCCTGATGCGCTGGGTACTCTCTCAAGGAGGGAGTACCTTGCCGACTGTACCAATGTCCTCCATGATTCCTCTGTGCCTTATAATTATTGGGTATCCAAGCTGGACACGTGGAATGAACTGGCTCTCTACGCCTTGGAGGTCCTGGCCTGCCCCGTCGCTAGCGTTTTGTCAGAGCGGGTTTTTAGTGCCGCCGGTGGAATTATAACCGATAGGCGCATCCGCCTATCAACTGAAAATGCTGACAGGCTGACTCTTATAAAAATGAACAAGGGCTGGATTGGGCGAGACTTCTCAACACCACCGAATGATAGCAGTGTAACATAAACTCAAATACAGTGTCTTTTTTTTGGGAGTTCTGAATCTATTCCCATGCACCTCTGTCTTCACACCATGGGTGACATGGGTATACGCTTCCTGATTTTGTCTATTTGCTATTGTCCTCCTCCTTCTCCGCATCCTCATCATCCACCACATCACCACCATATGTACCATATCAACATATCTACGTCTCTTGCAAGGGACATTGGAGTTCCTCCAAATTTTTGGCAGCCGTTGCTTCACTGCATAGGTAAACAGTATGGGGGACCCACTTCCTAATAATGGGAACATTGTTTTCAGGAGGCCCTCCGACCTCTACGTTTCTTGCAAGGGGCATTGGAGTTCCTCCAAATTTTTGACAGCCGTTGCTTCACTGCATAGGCAAACAGTATGGGAGATACACTTCCTAATAATGGAATCATTGTTTTCAGGAGGCCCTCTGACCGCTACGTCTCTTGCAAGGGGCATTGGAGTTCCTCCAAAACTTTGGCTGCCGCTGCATTCACTGCATACCCTTTAACTGTATAGCAGACCCTCTCCTTTCTAATGGGAACATGTCGTACTCGTTACAGTGGCCCAGCTCTATGTGTCTTTAAGTTGTTAGTGGGGTTTTTCCCAAATTTTGGCAGCCCTTGCAGTCACAGCATGGGCATTACCACTGTAGGAGACCCGCTCCTTTATAATGGGAACATTTATTTTGCTGAGACCCTCCTCTATTTCTCTTCAAAGGGGTATTGGGTTGCGTCCAAATTTTTGGCAGCCCTTGCAATCACTGCATACGCAATAACAGTATAGGAGACCCACTCGTTAATAATGGGAACAACAAAGCATAGCCAGCTGATGGCTCTCTAACAATAGCGAGGGCCTACTGCTCGCTCTTTAACAATAGTAAGAGCCGCCAGATGGCCCTATAAAAATAGGCTTTGTGACTTTCAAAGTCCCTCCATCATAAATGAAACAGGATGTGTCTGATGATGTGTCACACACCACATGGCCAGATAAGGTTGTAAAATGTTAAAATGACATTTCCCGGTGAATGCATTTGTCTTAATAAATAACGTAAAAAAAATAAAAATAACAAAAATAAACACACAGTAGGATCTTTCTTTAGTATAAAAACCAGACTCGCCAATGTAACCTCAATATAATCAAATTATTCAGCTCCTGCACCCAGGCCCGGCATCGGGGCCCTGAGCAGGCGGGGGGCCCACTCGCCGTCGGGCACCCCTGTGCACTATGGGACCCATGAGCGGAGGAAAGCAGTGCCAGCGCCCACGCCCCCCACCCCGCTTGCTCAGGGCCCCAGCAGTCGGCATAATACTTATCCCTCCCCATGCCTCCGCAGCAGGTCCTGTCTCTTCCGCGGCTGCTGCACTGTGACATCTCATGTCAAAGGGAGCGGTGACATCTTTCCACTGTGCCCTTTCCTGAGCTGTCACAGTGCAGTGCGGGAAGATGGCGGCGTGGGTGAGGAGTCCGGAGCAGAGGCAGCAGGTGAGAAGTGAGGTGAGTATTTGATTTTTTGTTTCCTTATGTATTGAGGCATGGGGCATTATATGGGGGGGGAATGACATCCAGCATGGGGCATTATATGGGGGGGGAGTGGCATCCTGCATGGGGCATTATATGGGGGGGCAGTGATATCCTACATGGGCCATTATATGGGGGGAAAGTGACATCCTGAATGGGATATTATATGAGGGGGAGTGACATCCTGCATGGGGCATTATATGGGAGGGAGTGACATCCTGCATGGGGCATTGCATTGGGGGGGAGTGACATCCTGCATGGGGCATCATGTGGGGGGGGGGACAGCCTGCTTGGGGCATTATTTGAGGGGAAGAAACAGCCTGCATGGGGCATTATGTGAGGGGGGAGTGACATCCTGCATGGGCCATTATACGGGGGGGAGTGACATACTGAATGGGGCATTATATGAGGGGGAGTGACATCCTACATGGGGCATTATATGGGGGGAGTGACATCCTGCATGGGGCATTATATGGGGAGGGAAGTGACATCCTGGGGGCATTATATGGGGGGAGTGACATTCTGCATGGGGCATTATATGGGGGGGGAGTGACATCATGCATGGGGCATCATGTGGGAGGGAGTGACATTCTGCATGGGGCATTATATGAGGGGGAGTGACATCCTACATGGGGCATTATATGGGGGGGGACAGCCTACTTGGGGAATTATTTGGGGGGAGAAACAGCCTGCATAGGGCATTATGTGGGGGGGAACATGCTGCATGGGGCATTATGTGGGGGGCACAGCCTGCATGGGGCATAATATAGGGGCCAGTATTCTCTATGGAGCATTATATGGGGACCAGTATCCTGTATGGAGCATTATATGCGGGCCAGTATCCTGTATAGAGTGTTATATGGGGGTCAGTATCCTGTATGGAGCGTTTTATGGGGGTCAGTATCCTGTATGGAGCGTTATAAGGGGACCAGTATCCTGTACGGAGCGTTATATGGGGGCCAGTATTCTGTATGGAGTGCTATATGGGGGCCAGTATCCTGTATGGAGCATTATATGAGGGCCAGTACCATGTATGAAGCGTTATATGAGGGCCAGTATCCTGTATGGAGCATTATATGGGGTCCATTATTTTGTATAGAGCAATATATGGGGCCCATAATACTGTATGGAGGACTATATTGTCCGGTCTGCACTATGCGCTGCGAGGATTCGACGGTTTCTGAGCTATTGTAATATTTACAATAGATATCACTTATGTAATGTAAGAAGTGAAATCTTTGGCATTGTACTATATATACTGTATTTCTCTGCGGTATCTGTGCATCATAAATCATGGTATGTGTTAAAGGGGCCCACAGAGACTCTTTCGCCTGGGCACACAAAAACCTGGAGCCGGCCTTGCCTGCACCTCCTCCTCCAGTTCGGCCTCAATCTCCGAAATGACTACATCAGTCACAAGCTGACATCACTGCAGCACTGCCTTGGCCAAGCGGAAACAGACTGTGCTGAAGATAACATGCTTAATGCTTAGGTGGCAAACCGCTCATCGCTGCAGAGTTTTTGAAAGCTGTAACACAGCAGCCTGATCTGTGGCTCTCATCGCTGAACATACAGCCAGGCATGGTCATGTGTGACAATGGGCGGAACCTGGTGACGGAGAAATGACAGCCGGAGTAGATACGGTTTCCCTCTATGCCAGTCCTTTCACTGAGCTAGAGAATATGGCTTTGGTGAAATACAACTCCCGCTGAGAAGCTGCTTCAGACTGAAAAACATTGGGCCCACCAGAGGATTTGATTCCGAGGGCTCACCTTTCTCCCAGCTCAAGAGCCCCATAGCAGCTGCAAAGTTTGCGCCTATCATGAACTGTCCTGATGGAGAAGCCAGGGCCCACCCGAAGATTCTCTGGTGGGACTGTCCAACCCTGCTGAGAAGCAGTCCTGGCTAAGTAAAGTGTATGGGAAAGTTCCCGGACACTTCTATGGCTGCTTTTTTACAGAGGTGGAAATCCACGCAAACACGGAGAGAACATACAAAATCCTTGCAGATGTTGTCCTTGCTGGAATTTGAACCCAGGATCCCAGCGCTGCAAAGCTTCAGTGCTAAGCACTGATCCAATATGCTGCCATTCACCCTCTGATATCTAACAGGCTGGAGAAACTTATACCTACTGCCACTCTATCTTCAGCTCCTTTGTGAGAAACGAATGTATTTGGGCAGCCACTCAGTCTATCAAATAAAATTCCTGAGAAGGAAATTGGAGATGGCTTCGCTACTGGTACTGGGGGCAGTCGTACCATAGTTTACTGGAAATATTCCAGCTGGTAGGAGGTAAGCAGATTCTCTCAGATAAGTACCAGCAGTAATGTTCAGGGACCCGTGCTTGTGGAAGGTGGAAACGATACCGGGAGAAATAGTGGCGGCTGGGGACCAAGTATGGACGCCAGGCCGCCGCCACCATGAGCCTAAAAGGCCACATTTCATGTCCAAACAGCTGCACTGAAATCTAGCAGTTTACTATTGCGGCCTGGGAGTGGGTGGGTGGGTAGCTGGCTGCATACTTGGTTGCCTCTATCATCATCATGGTCTCACCTCGGCACTGAACTCTCCTGAAGAAGCCAGGGCCCACTGGAGGAGTCTCCGGTTCTCTGGTGGGTCCGTCCAACCAAGCCAAGAAGCAGCCATGGTTAAGAAAAGTGTGTGGGAAGGTTCCCGGACACTGTATGGCTGCATTTTTAATGTGGACTGGCTCTGTACCATCCCTGGCCACATTCACCTGTCCACGTGTTTGTGGTTAGGCGGTCCTTCCCAGTAAGTGCACTGCGGAGGGCACGGGTAATGTTGTGGGACCCCTGCTTGTGGAAGGTGGAGACGACACCGGGAGAAATAGTGGCGGCTGGGGTCCGAATATGGACACCCAGCCGCCGCTGCCATGAGGTTGTGGACAGCTTCCGCCTCCACGAGCCTAAAAGGCCTCATTTCAAGTGCAAGCAGATGCCCAGAAATCTGGCAGGTTACTATTGCGGTCTGTGGGTGGATGGGTGGCTGGCTGCATACTTGCGCTTGCATTCCAAGGAATGGGTTAGGGTCAACTGAACGCTGTGCTGGGACAAGGACGTGGACAGTGATTGTTGCAAGTCTGCAACGACAGGTGCATGGCGGCAGGCATCTTCGCATGCGCCAAGGATCACTTATGATGGGCACACTTTTAGGCAGTGACCTGGGAGTCAGAGATGCTTTCAGGGGTCTTCCCCATGCTGTTCCCATGGCCAGTTAAGGTTGTAAGATGTTAAAATTACATTTCCCAGTGAATGTATTTGTCTTGGTTGAAAGCAATGCAAAAGTGCAAAAACGCATCAAAAACGCTACGTGTGAACATAGCCCAAGGTGTTGAGGAGCATTTTGGTTTTTGTTTATTTATTTTGCCTTATATACAAGTCATTACCCTGGAAAGGATGCTCCTTAACATATTTCCCAGGAAAATCTATTTTGTTTTTGTTTTTGCATGTTATATTGTGAGTCCGTAAAAGTGGCGTAATACCTCTGACAATGTTGTTGACAGCAGTGACCTGGGAGTCAGAAATGCTTCCAGGGGTCTTCCCCATGCTGATCCCATGTCATTTGAGCACTGTTCACATCGATTTGGACAATTTTTAGGCCCTCTGCAGACCGCTGGGGGGAGCCGCCAGAAAACTGCTCGAGTTTCCCATAGACTTACATTGGGCTCGTTACTTGGTCCGAGCACTCGAGCATTCCAATTTGCTCGACTCGAACAACGAGAACCCGAGCATTTTAGTGCTCGCTTATCACTAGTAATGAGTGGTTGATTTGTTTTTTAAGCCTCATATCTCCCTCTCGGCCTAACACGGCCAATAATGCACTGCTCTGCCACTTTCTGCAACACATAGCAGGTCTGAAGCCCTGCTATGTGTTGCACAAGCGATCAGTTGATCACAGCTTTAAGTCTCCTAAGGAGAGTTTCGAAGCATGTGAAATGTAAAAAAAAAAAAAGTTTTTAAAAATACAGAAAAAATAAAAAATATAAAAGTTCAAATCACCCCCTTCAAAATCAGACAATAAAAAATATCAAAAATGCAAATATTTGGTATTGCTGCGATCAGAAACGTCCAATCTATCAAAATAAATGGCGTAAGGAGAAGAAAATCAAAAAGCCAGAATAACGTTTTTTTGGTCGCTGCAATAAAAAAACGTAATAAAATAATAATGTAATAAAATGCAATAACGGGCGATCAAAACATATCTACCTCAAAATTATATCAATAAAAACATCAGCTCTGCAAGCAAAATAAAAGCCCTCACCCAACCCCAGATCCCGAAAAAAAAAATTTGCAATTTCACAGCACTTGGAATTTTTTCCCCATTTTCTAGTACATTATATGGTAAAATATGGTAAAATGGTGTCGTTCAAAAGTAAAACTCGTCCCGCATAAAACAGGCCCTCACATGCCAATATTAACTAAAAAATAAAAAAGTTATGGCTCTGGGAAGAATGGGAGCTAGAAATGAAAACAGAAAATCCCAAGGAGGTAAAGGGGTGATTTGAGTTTTCATTGTTTTACTTTTTTTATATATATATATAAATATTATGTAATATACTTATATACTTTTTTTTTGTCCATTTAGCTAACTTAACTTGAAGCTGTGAACGTTTGATTGCTTATTGTATATACTGCAATACTAAGGTATGGCAGTACATAGGGAAAATTATGGTCTGGCTGGACTTTACAGGAGTACCAACATAGCATCCATGTGATCCTTAAGCAGGCTCCCATCACCCCACGATAGCATCGCGGGGTGTCAATGGGCATTTGACATAATGCTTTCACACTCCTTTAATGCCGCTGTGAGAAATTGAAGGCGTCAAAAAGCAGCGAACGGCGCTGGCTCTGTTTACGGAAGGAATAAGGCTGTATAACACAGCTGGCATCTGCTAGGTATGGTGAGCCATACATAGGCAACTGACGTGTGATGTACATGAATGCATTTGCCCCTGATGAAGCAAAATTGATAGCGGTGATACGCGTAGGGAAATACACTCCCCATGTGTCATTAGCCTTTTTTGGTACCTAATATGATATTCTTATCAACCAGCTAAAATATGTATTGGTTGTGCTAATACAATATATCTTCTGAACATGTTTAGCTTATAGGAAATTCGTTATTCTTTTTTAAGATATAGGGCCTTTATTGTGGGTATTCAATTATGTATAGTAATTATTGTTATCAATGCTGTTTATTAACTATATCTAATATATACTTGTTATTTGCTGTTATTCATGTATGTGAAACAATGATTACACACTGCACTTTATAGATGTCCAGTGTGCTCCACTAAACATATTCGTGTGGCAGCAATCATTTGCACAAGAATTATTCCTTTTTTCATATATACTCAGCACCCAAAGCTATACATCATATACAGTTATATGAAAAAGTTTGGGCACCCCTATTAATCTTAAGCTTAATGTTTTATAAAAATTGGTGCTTTTGCAACAGCTATTTCAGTTTGATATATGTAATAACTGTTGAACACAGTAATGTTTCTGCCTTGAAATGAGGTTTATTGTACTAACAGAAAATGTGCAATCTACATTCAAACAAAATTTGACAGGTGCATAAGTATGGGCACCCTTATCATTTTCTTGTTTTAAATCCTCCTACTTACTTTTTACTGACTTACTAAAGCACTTTTTTTGGTTTTGTAACCTCATTGAGCTTTGAACTTCATAGCCAGGTGTATGCAATCATGAGAAAAGCTACTTAAAGTGGCCACTTGCAAGTTGTTCTCCTGTTTGAATCTCCTCTGAAGAGTGGCATCATGGGCTCCTCAAAACAACTGTCAAATCATCTGAAAACAAAGATTATTCAACATAGTTGTTCAGGGGAAGGATACAAAAAGCTGTCTCAGAGATTTAACCTGTCAGTTTCCACTGTGAGGAACATAGTAAGAAAATGGAAGAACACAGGGACAGTTCTTGTTAAGGCCAGAAGTGGCAGGCCAAGAAAAACATCAGAAAGGCAGAGAAGAAGAATGGTGAGATCAGTCAAGGACAATCCTCAGACCACCTCCAGAGAGCTGCAGCATCAACTTGCTGCAGATGGTGTCACTGTGCATCAGTCAACTATACAACGCACTTTGCACAAGGAGAAGCTGTATGGGAGAGTGATGCGAAAGAAGCTGTTTCTGCAAGCACGCCACAAACAGAGTCGGCTGAGGTATGCAAAAGCACATTTGGAGAAGCCAATTTCTTTTTGGAAGAAGGTCCTGTGGACTGATGAAACCAAGATTGAGTTGTTTGGTCATACAAAAAGGCATTATGCATGGCGGCAAAAAAAAACAGCATTCCAAGAAAAACACTTGCTACCCACAGTAAAATTTGGTGGAGGTTCCATCATGCTTTGGGGCTGTGTGGCCAATGCCGGCACCGGGAATCTTGTTAAAGTTGAGGAACGCATGCATTCCACTCAGTATCAGCAGATTCTTGACAATAATGTTCAAGAATCAGTGATAAAGTTGAAGTTACGCAGGGGATGGATCTTTCAGCAAGACAATGATCCAAAACACCGCTCCAAATCTACTCAGGCATTCATGTAGAGGAACAATTACAATGTTCTGGAATGGCCATCCCAGTCCCCAGACCTGAATATCATTGAACATCTGTCAGATCATTTGAAGAGGGCTGTCCATGCTTGGCGACCATCAAACTTAACTGAACTGGAATTGTTTTGTAAAGAGGAATGGTCAAAAATACCTTCATCCAGGATCCAGGAAATCATTAAAAGCTACAGGAAGCGACTAGAGGCTGTTATTTTTGCAAAAGGAGGATCTACTAAATATTAATGTCACTTTTCTGGTGAGGTGCCCATACTTATGCACCTGTCAAATTTTGTTTGAATGCAGATTGCACATTTTCTGTTAGTACAATAAACCTCATTTCAAGGCAGAAACATTACTGTGTCCAACAGTTATTACATAGATCAAGCTGAAATAGCTGTTGCAAAAACACCAATTTTTATAAAACATTAAGCTTAAGATTAATAGGGGTGCCCAAACTTTTTCATATAACTGTATTGAGTAAGGATTAAGGTGTCAAAAAAACACAAGTTGTGTTGACTTATGTCCTATACAGACTAGTTTGGTTCTGTTACACAATGGCCTTGTTTGTGACTGTTTAAATAAAACTATTTTAAGGTGATCATTAGGGTATACATGTCTCTTTTTCCTTTGCCAATTCAATGTACATATATGCCATATGTCAAGAAAGGATTAAAGGGAATTTCTCACCAGGTTTTTACTATTGAGTCTGAGAACAGCATTATGTAGGGGCAGAGAGCCTGATTCCAGCAATGTGACACTTACTGGACTTCTTGGTGCAGTGTTGATATAATACCTGCTTTCTCTGCTGTAGATGTAGCAGTGGGTGGTAAGGTGGTTTCTCATCAGAAGTGTACAGGAAAATGGCTACTGTCTTTTGCTGTGACAAGAACAAGACCACAATGCAACAGGACTGTCCCACAATGCTCTAGGAACTCCCCATAATACATAGCAAACTGAAACTAAAGTGAATACAATCAATCACTTGAAGATGGGGCTGCTATCACAACAATATGAAAAAGACAGGATTCAATAAAGAAAAATACAGTATGGTAACTGTGATAGACACAAAGTGACTAAACTCTGAATAGCTGAATTCACTGCTGGACAGACCAGTATTACTAAATTACTAAAGTATAAAGTATTACTACTACTGGTATAAAGATTACTACATAAACATTAGTCAAAAGAATTTCAAAACACTAATACATGGATAGGTGCAGTTCACCAAAGCAACAGTGGCTTTAAAAGGGGTTGTCCACCATTGGGGACAATTATTTATTCATTTATAATAAACTTAAACGCATGTATTTGGGCCTAAAAATCATTTCTGCAAATGGGTTTCATTAAAAATTTTATACATTTGAATAGGTCCCAACCGTCCCAGTTTCAACAGAACTGTCCCGCTTTGAGGTCTCTGTCCCACATCCCGTCACAGCTCAGCTGTTCTCCCGGCTGTGGAGGGTGGGGCTGGTTGCGGCTGTGGAGCAGCGGGCTCAGGTAGTAGCCGGCAGCTGCAACTACCACGTGTGTCCACTGCTAAAGAAGATGAATATTCACTCCTCTCCATGCCCATTGGAGTGGTGAGGAGTGAATATTCATTCTCCTTAATAGCGCACACTGTCAATCGCTTCTACCGGCTTCCTGCTGCGGCTCCACGATCCTGTGTGCCCGCTATTAGAGAGAATGAATATTCACTTTTCTCCACTCCCATGAGCATGGAGAAGAGTGAATATTCATTCTCTTTAGTAGCGGGCACAGAGGATTGCTGAGCCATCAGGAGCTGTGGCAGTGCTGACAGTGCACGCTATTAAGGAGAATGACTATTCACTTCTTTCCATGCCCATAGTCCCGGCGTGGAGAGATTGAATACCCCCGCAGCTCACCTCTGCAGTGACGTCATGCGCTGCTCAGATGCTGAGATCAGCTACTGACAGACAGGATGCAGCGCTGGAGCAGAGGGGAGGAAGGAAGGTGAGTAGAAGTGTTTATTTTTTTCATGTGTGCAATGTTGTGGGGCCATACATACCAGGATTGGGTCTGAGGGGGCCATGCATACTGTAATGTCCTCACGGTACAAAGAATTCAAGAGAGTAGATTTTATCTGTATTTTATTCTTCACCTTCTTCCTCCAGCACACTGCATAACATGTTTCTCAGCAGACTAGAAACCGAAACTAAACTAAAACTCCCCAACTCACTTCCTGTCTCTAACTCCCCAGTCACAAGACTTCCTTTTCTTAAAGAGACAGATCTAAACATTATACATTACATTATCCCTCTTTTTTTTTCTTTTATACTAACAACCTAAGAAGAACATTTATAATGCAACAGTGCAAAAGAATGTCCAAGAAAGAAAAAAATAATTATATCTCTTCAATAAGTCTCGATGGAGCCCTTCTTTCTCGTGTAGGGTAATGTCTGTGTTCATTGGGGGTGTCCATCGCTGACGGAGCTCCTACCTCCTGTTGGCCCTCTTGGCCCTCTCCACCGTCAGGTACCAAATCTTCCTTCAGTGGGAGCTCATTACCATTGTTCTGCGGTATGATTTTAAAATGTGAGGAATTTCTGGTTATGGAGTGCCCCTCCCGCTCAGCCGTGACCATGTTGCCTTTTCGCTCAGTAACATTATATTTTGCAGGACTATATACAGCTGAGGTTTTGTTGGTTGATCTTTGACGCACAACAACGATATCACCTCTTTTGATGGCATTTGGCTGTGCCCTTCGCCGTCTGTCTGCATAATGTTTCATGGCTTGTTTGTTAAAGAAATCCGTTGATCGCACTGAAGAGTCACTTGGTAAGGGATAGCTGGTCACATCAGGGATCCGTATACGAGGCGTTCTGCTTAACAGTAGATGAGATGGAGCAGCATTAGTGGTGGAATGTGGCGTATTGCGGTAATTGCGCATGTATTTGCGGAGACATTTGTAATGGTTCTAAGTTTGATGATGGAGTAATTAGTTGACAAGTGGAGCAGTGTCTAATCTTCTCTTCCACCAATTTATCCATATTTGGGAACCACACTTTTTCTCTGAGTAACTTTTTTGTGCCAACAATTCCTAGATGACCTTCGTGTGCTATTTGTATGACTAAGTTGCGCAAGGCCTTAGGTACAACCAGTTTGGCACCTCGAAGGATGAGGTGTTCTTCAGTGACTGACAATTCCTCACGTACATTTGAGAATAATTTTAATTCTTTCAGATCAATCCCAGAACTGGGAAATTTTGCCTTTTGAATTTCATGCCGCCTTCGATTTTGAATGATTTGTATTAAGGCACAGAGTGTCTTGTCACTTGTTGTTGTATTCACAAACTGATCAACAGAAAGTGCTTTTGGCACCGCGTGAGCTGCAACAAAATGTATGTATTCTTCAATGGAGGACTGTACAGGTTGATCATCATTTGTAGGATGTTTTGAGAGATAATCAGCCAGATTACTGTATTTTCCAGGCTTGTGAACAATTTTATAATTGTAGTCCTGTAGACGTAGACCCCATCGTTCGTTCCGTGCAGGCATTTTAGCTCAGGGATTTCCAAAAATTGTGAGGAGGGCTTGATGATCTGTGACAATGGTGAAGGGAGCTCCATAGAGAAATAAGTGAAAGTGTTCACATCCCCAGACAACTGCCAAGCTTTCTTTTTCAGGTTGTGAATATTTTCTTTCAGTGTTTGTTAAGCTTTTACTTGCATAAGAAATGATGTGGGGATTTTGATTGTCATCCTTGTATTGCGCTAAAATGGCACCCAGTCCCACGGGACTGGCATCCACAATCAGTTCGGTTCGAAGAGCTGGATCAAAATAGGCCATGGTTGTTGTTGAGCAGAGTTCGTTCTCAATTGTGTCAAAAGAGGCCTGACAGTCTTGGGACCATTGAAATGGAGTGCTGATTGTTGAAAAATTTGGAATGTATATAGCACAGTAGCTTGCCATTCCAAGAAAAGAGCGCACCTCGCTGGCATTCTGTGGAATTGCGGCTGCTCTGATAGATTCCACTTTCTTGGGATCAGGTTGTACTCCTTCCGCCGAGAAAATGTGACCATAGAACTCCATTGAACTTTTATCAAATTCACATTTCTCTTTGCTTAAAGTGAGTCCAGCAGAGAGCAGGCATTCGAAAATTGCATATAGAGCACGATTGTGTTCAGCTTGAGTTTTCATCACTGTAATTAAAAGCATTTGGAATGTGTTGGATGACGCTTCTTATTGTAGCTTGAAAAATTTCCGCTGCTGAGCAGACCCCAAAAGTCAATCTCTTGTATCTTCTGAGACCCACATGGGTGGAAAATGTTGTCAAGTATCTGGATTCTGGACTCAGTTCCAATTGATGATAGCCCTTATTGAGGTCAAGCTTTGAAAAGACTGTTGTTCCATTTAATACGTGGATGATGTCATCAATTGTGGGTGAGATATGTCTTTCTCTCTGAATAGCGGTGTTGGGCAGGCGCATATCAACACACAGTCTCACCTGCTCTGGAGTCTTTGGTTTTGGAACTACCACAAGTGGAGAGACCCATGGAGTGGGACCAGTAACAGTTTCAATGACGTCCTCATCCATGAGCAATTGGAGTTCCTTTTCTACCTTCTTTCTCAGGTGAAATGGAATACGCCTGTGAGCCTGGGCTACTGGACGAACACTGTCATCCACATGAAGATGCACTTGAGAGTCCTTTAGTTTTCCCAATCCACTAAATAGGGAGGGAAAGCTGTTCACCATGGCTTGTACATCCAGATCCGCAGGATCGGTTATGGTATGAATAATTTGGATGAGTCCTAGTTTCAAGGCAGTGTGATAACTGAGAAGACAGCCTCCCGATCCTTGCAATGTATGAAAAGTGGTTTTCTGCCTGTTTTCTTTATGGCTAAGTTCAGCGTCAAATTGTCCCATCGTAACTAGAGGTGTTTTAGATCCGTATGGAAAGATCTTAGTATGCACTTGCTGTAGGACTGGCTTTGTTTTCAATTGTTCATATGCATTGCTGTCTATGATATCCACTGAAGCTCCCGTATCTATTGTAAAAGTGATATCAGTGTTGCAGAGGGCGAGCGTGATACAGGGAGACTGTACTGAGCCAGTGACAGAGGTAGTGAACACATAATTCTCAGCCACAGACATTTCTTCTACATCCTGATTCACCATCTTTACATTTGCGGGCTTTGTCATAGGTAGAGGAGACTTGTTGTGCTTCACTTGCAGACAGCTGCAAAATGGTTCCCTTTTCCGCATTTACTGCTTGTTTGTCCCATAGCTGGACATCTTTTCAGGGGGTGAGGGAAATCTTGTCCACATCTATAGCATTTCTTCTGTTTCGGGGCTTGCTTGTCTTGTGTACTTTTATGTTTGAGATTATGCACATGTAAATTATCCCCATTCTCCATTGCGGTGGCCTGACGATCTGCTATCTCTATAGCACGGGCCATCTTGAGCAAATCATGCAGAGAGAGATCCTGCTGCAAAGCTTTACGTCTTATATTATTAGACGAGCAGGTGACAATTACTTGAGCTAGAATTTCATCATCTACGTCCGTAAATGCACATCCATGTGCTAGCTCTTTTAGCCGTGTGACATAGGTGTCTATGGATTCTTCTGGAAGCTGTTTAGCAATCCTGAACTTGTATCTTTCATATCTGATGTTTTGTTTGGGGTTGAAGTAGTCAGTGAGAGCTTTGGCTCAGTTGCTGTACGTGTCTGTCTCTGCTGCAGGTAACGTGCTGTACAGGGGCGGACACAGACTGTAGTGGGCCCCTGTGCAAGAAATTTTTGGGGGCCCCCCCCCCTGCCCTTCATAAGGCAACAAAGTTATGTAAACATAACCTCCCCATGTGCAGCTCTCATCCCCCCCCCCGTGCATCTCTCACCCCCCCCCATGCATCTCATCCCCCCGTGGATCTCTCACCCTCCCCCGTGCATCTCTCATCCCCCCATGTGCATCTCTCATCCCCCCCATGTGCATCTCTCATCCCCCCCATGTGCATCTCTCATCCCCCCCATGTGCATCTCTCATCCCCCCATGTGCATCTCTCATCCCCCCCATGTGCATCCCTCATCCCCCTGTGCATCTCTGATTCCCCCCTGTGCATCTCTGTTTCCCCCCACTCCTAGTTAATTAATTGTATTTAAAAAAAATAAAACTTGTTATACTTACCCCCATGCGATCCCTGCAGAATCCTGGCGCTCGTCCACGTCGCTGCCACCAGGTTCTCCTGACGTTCGGCCATGTGACGGCGCCACATACATAGCCATCAGCTTTTGTTTTGGCCAAAAGATTTTTAAAGCCACCACCACGATAAGGTAGACTCTTCTGGCCGGGCCCTACTCTAACCTATTAAAATTTTCTTAAAATATCCAATACTCTTTTTAGATATATTTTTATTTAGTTTTCTTTAAGGGAATGTGTCATATACATTTTTTTTTTTAATGACCAATAATACCACATACAGGGAATACCGCCACACCATGATCAGACCACATATTACCACAACATAGTGACCGAATAATACCACACAGAAGGGAGAAAAACTGCCACACCATGACGAGACCACATATTACCACCAAATTACTAATATTACCACCACATTACTAATATTACCATAAGTGTCATTATACACGGGAGCTCTATACATGGTATGTATAATGTAAGTGTCCAGGTAATCTAGTGATCACCAGTGACATTATACACAGGAGCTCTGTATATAGCGTACAGGTAATACAGTGATCACCAGTAACATTATACACAGGAGCTCTGTACAGTCATGGCCAAAAGTTTTGAGAATGACACCAAAATTATATTTTCACATGATCTGCTGGCCTCTGATGTTTATATCACATACAGAAATATAATTGCAATCATATTATGAGTACCAATAGGTTTTATTGACAGTTAGAATGAGTTAATGCAGCAAGTCAATATTTGCAGTGTTGCCCCTTCTTCTTCAAGACCTCTGTAATTCTCCCTGGCATGCTCTCAATCAACTTTTGGACCAAATCCTGACTGATAGCAGTCCATTCTTGCATAATCAATGCTTGCATTTTGCCAGAATTTGTTGGTTTTTGTTTGTCCACCCGTCTCTTGATGATTGACCACAAGTTCTCAATGGGATTAAGATCTGGGGAGTTTCCAGGCCATGGACCCAAAATCTCTATGTTTTGTTCCATGAGCCATTTAGTTATCACCTTTGCTTTATGGCAAGGTGCTCCATCATGCTGGAAAAGGCATTGTTGGGCGCCAAACTACTCTTGGACGGTGGGGAGAAGTTGCTCTTGGAGGACATTCTGGTACCATTCTTTATTCATGGCTGTGTTTTTAGGCAAGACTGTGAGTGAGCCGATTCCCTTGGCTGAGAAGCAACCCCACACATGAATGGTTTCAGGATGCTTTACAGTTGGCATGAGACAAGACTGGTGGTAGCGCTCACCTCTTCTTCTCCGAATAAGCTGTTTTCCAGATGTCCCAAACAATCGAAAAGGGGATTCATCAGAGAAAATGACTTTGCCCAAGTCCTCAGCAGTCCACTCCCTGTACCTTTTGCAGAATATCAGTCGGTCCCTGATGTTTTTTCTGGAGAGAAGTGGCTTCTTTGCTGCCCTCCTTGAAACCAGCCCTTGCTCAAAGAGTCTCCGCCTCACAGTGCGTGCAGAAGCACTCACACCAGCCTGCTGCCATTCCTGAGCAAGCTCGGCACTGCTGGTAGTCCGATCCCGCAGCTGAAACAGTTTTAAGATACGGTCCTGGCGCTTGCTGGTCTTTCTTGGGCGCCCTGGAGCCTTTTTGACAACAATGGAAGCTCTCTCCTTGAAGTTCTTGATGATGCGATAGATTGTTGACTGAGGTGCAATCTTTGTAGCTGCGATACTCTTCCCTGTTAGGCCATTTTTGTGCAGTGCAATGATGGCTGCACGTGTTTCTTTAGAGATAACCATGGTTAACTGAAGAGAAACAATGATACCAAGAACCAGCCTCCTTTTAAAGTGTCCAGTGATGTCATTCTTACTTAATCATGACTGATTGATCGCCAGCCCTGTCCTCATCAACACCCACACCTGTGTTAATGGATCAATCACTAAAACGATGTTAGCTGCTCCTTTTAAGGCAGGACTGCAATGATGTTGAAATGTGTTTTGGGGGTTAAAGTTCATTTTCTGGGCAAATATTGACTTTGCAAGTACAGTAATTGCTGTTAAGCTGATCACTCTTTGACATTCAGGAGTATATGCAAATTGCCATTACAAAAAATGAAGCAGTAAACTTTGGAAAAATTACTATTTGTCTCATTCTCAATACTTTTGGCCATGACTGTATATAGTGTACAGGTAATACAGTGATCACCAGTGACATTATACACAGGAGCCCGGTACATAGTATATAGTGTAAGTGTACATGTAATACACTGACTCACTGGTGACGTCTCTAGGTGAAGTCCTTCAGCTACGCTTTTCTCCTTCATCCAGCACAGACCGCCATCACGTCTTCCAGCCAGGACTCGTCTCTGCATAAAATAACACAGTTATCTAGAGCACATTCCCCAACTTCTACATTACGCAGCTGAATACAGACGTGCATCCACCATCAATATATGGTTAGTTATTATGCAACCTACCATTCCAAATATAAATTGTAATCCACCACGGTGCCCCCATTAACTGTAAATAGGCACTTAATATATAATTTAATTAGAACCTCTACTCTTTCCGCCAATTTGTTACCAGTTACACTCCTGCATCCGCAACGCCCCCTTCTCTATACTTCCTGCTCCCCGCATTCATTATTTACATGCACCCCCTGCCCCAATTCATTATATCATGTCCGTGCTCTCCCCACCCCATCATCATTTACTCTCCCCCACCCCACATTCATTATGTGCAGCTCATTATCCCCCTACTCCCAATTCCCCCATGTGCAGCTCATTTTCTCCCAATTCCCCCATGTGCAGCTCTCATCCCCACATGTGCAGCTCTCACCACCCCCCCATGTGCACATCTCTCACCCCCCATGTTCATATCTCTTATCCCCCTCCCCCACATGTGCCCCTCTCTCATCCCCCCATGTGCATCTCTCACCACTCCCATGTGCCCATCTCTCATCCCCCTCCCCCACATGTGCCCCTCTCTCATCCCCCTCCACCACATGTGCACCTCTCTCATCCCCCTCCCCCACATGTGCACCTCTCTCATCCCCCTCCCCCACATGTGCACCTCTCTCATCCCCCTCCACCACATGTGCACCTCTCACCCCCATCCCCCACATGTGCACCTCTCTCACCCCCCTCCACCACATGTGCACCTCTCTCACCCCCCTCCACCACATGTGCACCTCTCTCACCCCCCTCCACCACATGTGCACCTCTCTCATCCCCCTCCCCCACATGTGCACCTCTCTCACCCCCCTCCACCACATGTGCACCTCTCTCACCACCCTCCACCACATGTGCACCTCTCTCATCCCCCTCCCCCACATGTGCACCTCTCTCATCCCCCTCCCCCACATGTGCACCTCTCTCATCCCCCTCCCCCACATGTGCACCTCTCTCATCCCCCTCCCCCACATGTGCCCCTCTCTCATCCCCCTCCACCACATGTGCACCTCTCTCATCCCCCTCCCCCACATGTGCACCTCTCTCATCCCCCTCCACCACATGTGCACCTCTCTCATCCCCCTCCACCACATGAGCACCTCTCTCATCCCCCTCCACCACATGTGCACCTCTCTCACCCCCCTCCACCACATGTGCACCTCTCACCCCCCTCCACCACATGTGCACCTCTCTCATCCCCCTCCACCACATGTGCACCTCTCTCACCCCCCTCCCTCACATGTGCACCTCTCTCATCCCCCTCCCCCACATGTGCACCTCTCTCATCCCCCTCCACCACATGTGCATCTCTCATCTCCTCCCCACCCCCACATGTGCATCTCCCATTCCCCCCACTCCTAGTTAATTGTATTTAAAAAAAAATAAAACTTGTTATACTTACCCCCATGCGATCCCTGCAGAATCCTGGTGCTCGTCCAAATCGCTGACACCAGGTTCTCCTGACTTCCGGCCATGTGACGGCGCCGTCACATGACCGGGAGTCAGGGGAATCATGAAGCGCTGCCGCAGGAGCGCAGCGCTGAGATGTCCCGGACTCGGCGCTTAGCATGGGGCCGGGGGCCCCATGAGTAGAGGGACGCACAAGAGGGGGGCCCCCAACGGGGCTCCGAGGGGGCCCCTACCGGCCGGGCCCCATGCTGGAGTCAGGGCAGTCATGCCCTGATGGCGGCCCTGCTGGAGGGGCCCCCTCTCCCTCGGGGCCCCCGTTCAATGAACCGGCTGCACGGGCGGTAGTTTCGCCCCTGGTGCTGTATATGTCATAGACTCCTGTGCCCGAGCAATGCAGGAGCACGGCTCTCTTTCTTTTCTCCTCTTTTATGTCCATAGCTTCCAAAAAGTTCTCAAACCGGTTTAGCCATTTTCTCCAGTTATGAGAGAGATTAATGACATCAGCTCCATGCAGCACTGGTCACATCACACTGAACTTGAGTAAACACTAAGGGGAATTTTATATGGCAGTCAATTGAAATCTGCAGGAGCAAGATGCACCAAATCCATTAACCGGCTCCTGCTCCTTAATGAATGTGGTGCATCTCACACACTTTTCATGTGCCAAAGTCAGAGAACATCCCCCTGTCACAGGCCGGGGTGTCAGCTCTGCTACGATTTACCCCACATTTAGGCATAAACTATAGTGGATCCATAGAACTCTCCCATTAAACACTGCCGCTACCTACTTTTTAGAAAAGTGATGGAGTTGGAGTAAAAACTACAGAAGTTGCAAAATGTTTGCACAAAATAATTTATTTTTAAGAAAACAATCTCTGGATTGGATGAAAGTGAGGAGCGCAGTTAACAGGTGATGCCCTGCGCTGCAAAAGGAACTCAGAAGAGACTTGGGGGACGCTGGGCTGAGTATGAAAAGTGGTGCCGACCCAGGAGGCATCAAATTATTAGTTCATTATTTTTATTGCTGCACAAGACACTTTGCCAAAACACTTAATGACAAGGCAGATGCAAAGTGCGACCAACCATGAGACTCAAGAAGACACAAGGGAGATTTAAAGGGTAACCCAGAATATAATAAACATTGTAACTGCAGAAACAGTGCTATGCCTGTGGCTGGGTTAGGCACCCTTGCCAAGCGCCAAAGCAGTGGAGGGCAGAGGGGATTTATGCTAGCAACCTTAGTGGGGGGGGGAAATTGACAGGCGTTGTAACAGAGGGGTGTGCTGCCAGGCACTGTAGCAGAGAAACCTTAGGGGCACAATGTCAAGAAATATGCAGAGTAAGCACACTGGAGAGTGGTAAAAATATGGACAGTGGGCACACTGTCAGCTTATGTAACAGAAGGGAGAGTGCGCTCTGCCAGGCACCGTAGCAAAGGAGGACCTAGAAACATGTGGGCACACTGGCAGGCACGACAGCAGAGGGGCACGCTGGCAGGCCCCATTGCCTAAGGGGGGCTAAGGGGCATGCTGCACCATAGTAGAAGGGCACGGAGCATGCTGCCAGACACAGTAGCAGAGGGGCACACTGCCACGCACAGTAGCAGAGTGGCACGCTGCTAGCCAAAGTAGCAGAAGAGCACACCGCCAGGCACAGTAGTAATGGGGCAAGGGACACGCTACCAGACCCAGTAGCTTAAGATTCAATGGTGCACTAATGTCTCATAAAACAAAATTCTTTATTACAGTAACTCAACTATATAAGCAAAAGTAATAACATTAAAAAGCAGAGTAATGCAATGGAGGGCCACATATGCATAAAAAATAGTAAGACTAGTAGATTATTTAGCACGCTTTCCAATACCAATGATATGTACCCCCATTTTGCTTTCTTTTGCAGCTTTCTACAATTTACTACCACCATTTTACAGCACAAAAGTTTGGGTCCTCATTGGCTTTTATGGGCTTCGGGGTCAAATTCGGGTCAAGTTCTGGTTCCCAAACTTTAGACTGCAGCTTGACCGAACCCAAACATCCACAGGTCCGCTCATCCCTAATTAGGTGAATTAGGTGTGCTTCCTAATGTTTCAGTGAAAATTGTGAACACAAAATGTATAAATACATAGCTACCAACCTTCCGGATTCAGCGGGAATGTCCCAATGAACCCAGATTCAGTCCCGCTGTCTGAAAATTATTTACTCAGTTGAGAGCTCAGTCCCGTGTCAAGGCTTTTAATATTCACCTCTCGACATCTTCATCGGAGGGGGCGGGTGACCACCTCTCTCTGCTCAGTGCATGAATTAAATCAAACTATTCCCTTCATGTCTTGTGATTTGCTTCCACCAAAACTCGAACCAATGATCTCATGTTCGCAGGTAGCAGCTCTAACAATGAGCCAGAGCCCACATGATGTAGATAGGAGAATTTTGTAATCTTGAGTTGTATTGCAGGCAATGAACTCAAAAGCAGATTATACATAGAGTTATATTGTTTACAGCGGTGTATTTCTATTCTACAGGTAAAGAAAGTCAGATTTTTTCCTATAATACTACTGAAAATAATGAAAATCAATTACAATAAGTTACTTTCTCTGTTTTGAGAGTCTCCTCGGGACTCCAACCGACAACTTCCATAACTGCAGGCAGGAGATAAAGCTATTGAGCCACAAGCTCTGGTGATGTCACTAGGAGAATTTTGCATACTTGATCTATATTGTAGTCACTAACCCCACAGGCAGATTATACTTAGACATAGAGATATATAAATCTCTATGTCTATAAAATGATGAAAAACAATTACAATAATGTCATTTTTACTGAACTTTTTAAAAGATAAAGATCACAAATCAGGAAATAACATGGACATATTTGTTGTCTCTGTAATCGTAACGACCCGCACAACACATCGTTCAAATTATTTACGGGAATCGGTAAATGGCATAAAAAATGGTGTGATTGATATTTTTTCCTCTAATAAACCCATAAAAATGTTTTTTTCTGCAGGTGTCTGCACCACACGACGCAATAACAATCTTCTTTGATTATTGCGTGTTTGCTGCATTTCTTTTATGTGTGCTCCCCCCATATTTAATGCATTTTTGGTGCAGATGTGAATCCGCCTTTTTAATACTACAGAAAATTTAGTGTTCAGTTGTTTTCAGAGCTCTAGTTTAACTTAAAGGAGTGGTCCAAAATACAACTTAATCTTCATCCTAAACCCCTATCTATTTAATGCCACAATTTAAACTATTTCTAATACACGTGAATTAAAAATTCCCTTTCCTTCCCAAACTAAACTATCTAACAGCCTTTTTTTGCCTCTGCCCCCTACCTGAAATGAAGTGTCATCAGTGATGATCATTTCAGAGGCTGGGCTATTCCCTGTGTGATGTGCACTGTGCGATGTGCAAAAAGACAGTGCGCTCTCTCACCAGTTCTATTCAGCTGTAACGAGACGGCAACAGAGCAGATAATATCTAGTTTCACTAATGACTGTCACGCAGGAGCAAGGAAATGCCCGGCCTGCTGTGCAAACGAGGGAAAGAAGGTAGAAGGGTGGCCTGGCGATAGGGAAAGGGGAGAAGGGACACCCCTAAACACTCAACTGAGACTACATCCTGTGCTCCCTGTCATCCCTAGATGGGTCCCCCCCCATGCGTGCCTAAACCCTGGCTGGCCCTGAGCTAGCCCTAACTAGTGAGCAAGGCAGTAACATGCTTGTCTCACTACTAAAGTGAGAGGACACAGGGAGGGAGACAAACAGGGAGAAATCAAACAACAACTGGAACTAAACAACTTATCTGGAACAACTTCTCTAGAGCAGTCAAGTATAGGAAACCTATAACCGGTATAGGAGACAGCTAGAAGTGAGTTTAAAGAGAGTGGCAGTAAAATGCAACAACTGAGATTAGAGCCATCTAATCCCAGCAGGATCAAAAAGGAAATCCTTCCACACCAAGTGAAAATCAATCTGAACCACTCAAGTGAAACGCAGAGCAGACTCCAAAGAGGACCTGCAAATCGCTGCGACCTTCTGATCCCAGATGCCCCAAAGGTCTCAGCAGAATGAGGCACACTCGTGACAATGACGCTTCATTTCAGGGAAGGTACAGAGGGGGCCTAATGTAGTTAGGGAAGGATAGAGAATTTTTTATTCAAGCATATTAGAATTTTTTTTTATTATGACAATAAATAGATAGGGATTTAGGATGAAAATTAAGTTGTATTTCAGATCACCCGTTTAATAGAGACAGTGAGCTTACTTTGGCATCTCTCCATCAGGCTGGACAGGGGGACAATGTTCAGGGTCTCCTGCACTTGGGATCGGTTTATGTTCTAAAGGTGGGAACCACATTTATTAGACATTATCCAGAGGATATACCATAAATGTCTAAGTTGACAATACCCTTTTATTTATTTAACTTTTGTAAGGATAGCTGACATAATTCACCACAATGTGCATTGTGTCATTATTTTTCTGTAATACAATATGGAGGTGTGGGGCTATATGTTATGTGAGCTTTTGTGTTAGGGCTGCTTATTAATCCCTGTCCAGATCATAAACACCAAGAGGCCACAGCACTAATTCAGCATTGTGAATATAAAAATCAATGACAACTAAGATGGCTATTAACAGCTTTTGTCTTCTCTTCTCTGTATTCACTGACAAGCCAAGCAGCTAGATTAGTCTCACACCATAAATGTGTGATGGACATACTTGGCATCATTCTAATAGGCAAAATCTGGACATTTATATGGTCCATGTGTCTGTTCTAAAGTACCGTACAGCTCTGAACCGCTAATAGTAGGGGAGCAACTCAGGCAAGATGGTCATGCTATAAACCTGTATAGGAAATTTGAAAAAAAAAAAATCTTGATTCAGAAAATGCTAAAAGATTAGAAAAAGATATTGTTTCTCTTATTTTAATGAGTAAAAATATCTCTCTTTAATGACAAAAACACTGTTCAAAAAGTGTAACAGATGTATAATTTAATTAACTGTCACAGAAATGTCAGAGCAAGAAAATGTTAAGGGCAATAGAATGTTTGACACATTCTAAGTCCTGTTTTCTAGGTAAAAATGATAATGATATGGTAATGGGGTTTGTGGAATAAATTACAGCAGTCTAGAATGAACACAAAGAACTACACAATAAAAGTATTAAGCAGGTTATATATTCTTGCAATTTGCACACGCATTTTTATTTATTTTTATAAGACCAATTTTTCCTTCTAATTATTCATTGTTAAATGGGCTTGGTGTGATAAAATAAAAAAAATAGTATTGTAGTTCCCTGCGCAACAGGAGGTCAGGAGTGTGGCTGTGTAGAAGAAATCAGAGTTGCGGCACTTAAAGGTAACCTGTCTGTTGGTTTACCCATTATACAGTGCAGCCATCACCTGTACGCCTTCCTATAAAGCATGTTAGAATGCTGTATATAAGTCCCCAATCCGCTCCGCATAACACAAAAAAAAAATACATTTTAATATTATCACCTACAGAGCGGTCCGGTCCAATGGGCATCTCTGATCTTGATCCAGTGCCTCCTCTCTTCTTGCAAACGCTGTCCTCCTTCTCTGCTTCATGTGGATGACACGTCTTACGTTGTCCACACGGTGTCCTCCATTGCGCTCCTGAGCAGGTGCACTTATCTGCCCTGCTGATGAGCAAAGTATTGTAATGCGCATGCGCCAACACTCTTTGGCTTTTCCCCGCGCATGCGCATTACAGTACTTTGCTCTGAAAATAAAACATGGTAAGCCCCAAAGGGTTTTTTAAAATGTGGTGGAGCTAAATACAACATGTGCCTTAGAATCAAGAAGACAGAGATTTTTCAATCCAGTGATCACAAACTTTAAAAATTCAGTCATTTATAAATTGTGACAATCATCATAGTTTATATCGTTCATTGCACACTTTGCAATTTATTCTACATTGCGTGCACCACCCACAAATTAAAAGCCCGAATATCAGAACACATAAATAACATCAATAAAAAAAGATCATAAAGCAGGCACAGACTGCTAATATGCCCTTTCGTACATTTGTCTGGTGGGTCACAGTGTGGCACAGCTTGGGGAGCCGCCAACCTGTTTTTCCGGCCCCTCTAGTTTTTTGCACCTGGTGGTGCAGCAACTCCGGAAGCAAGGCACGACACGCGCTCATGCAGCATTCATTAAATGAACGCTGGGACGCACATGTGGCTGGAGCTGGGGTGCTGTGACACGTCAGATGGTCAGAGGGTACTTTGCAGGCTGAGTTACCGTCCTCTGCCGTCCAGCTGTGCGACTTTTCTGCAGGCTCATCTGCTGAGGCCTCCAGGAGGGCTGCATTTTGCCCTGTACGCTCATGCGAGAGAATCGGGCCAATTATTCTAATGACACTCGGCTCAAACTCTGTGAGAGTTCGATCTCAATGTCATCGGATTGTGATCCGATTCATTCGCATGAGAGAATTGCAGCACAGGTGCGGAGACGATGAAGAAAGTAAATTAATTTAATTGACAGCCTCATGTCGAAAGGTTGTTTATCAGTTTTGCTGGAAAAGGTTTATGAACTTTATCAAATCTGCCTGCATGGACAAAGAAACTTTATACCTGTGTGAAAGCTGCCTACTGCTGAGAGTGAAACCCTACAGCGCGTACATCGGACTGCACTCGGATGACATGAGAGTGTAGTCGGAAGTTTTACATGCACCCATTGACTTGTATGGGTGAGTGCGATCCGAACATCGGATGCATTCACAGGATGCTGCGATTGTTTTCTTATGCCGAATCGGGTTAAGCAGCCATTTCAAGGGCTGGGTTTTTTAGAATAACCATAGAGCAGGTGGTAGGTTGTTCTCCATATCTCTACCCCAGGAGGTGGTCTGGGGTTTAAATAGACTGCCTGCTGAGGCATTCAGTGTTCAGTGTATGGAGAGGCTAGCTCCAGAGAGAGGAGCTTGTGCTTGTGCTATTGCCCCCTCTAGCATCAATGACAGCTTGAAGTCTTTTGTGGTAGTTGTGGATGAGGTTCATTTCTCAGATGGTAAAGCTGCCCATTCTTCTTGGCAAAAAGCCTCCAGTTCCTGGAAATTCCTGGGCGGTCTAGCATGAGCTTGAGATCTCCCCAGAGTGGCTCAATGATATTGAGGTCAGGAGACTGAGATGGCCACTCCAGAACCTTAACTTTGTTCTGCTGTAGCCAATGACAGGCCGACTTGGCCTTGTGTTTTGGATCGTTCTCATGTTGGAACATCCAAGTACGTCCTATGCGCTGATGAGTGCAAATTTGCTCCATTATTTGCTGATAACTGTAGTATCGGAGTCTCTGCCCCCAGACAGGCAGAGACGCCGTCCCTCTTACCGCCGCGCTCCCGGCCCAGCGTCTCCCGGCTCTCCTGCTGCTGCCGGCGCGCGCAGCTTCCCGGGCACTGTGCTTAGGGCGCGTGCGCGCTCTCTCCCTTCCTCTTAAAGGGGCCACGCGTGCCGTCCTAAGGAGTCCCCGGCCAATGGCCGGAGGACCTCTCATATAAAAGGCACCTCCTCCAAAATGGAGGTGCCCGTGCAAGGTTGTAGCTTTGTGTCCTAAATTCTGCTTCAGCCCTCAGGTCCCGCTACTAGTCTGACTACCAGTCCAGTCCGCCAGCCTGACTACCAGTCCAGTCCGCCAGCCTGACTACCAGTCCAGTCCGCCAGCCTGACTACCAGTCCTGTCCGCCAGCCTGACTACCAGTCCTGTCCGCCAGCCTGACTACCTATCTCCACCAGCCAAGTGTACTCTCCAGCCCGACAGTCGGCCTACGATCCAAACCCGCCAGTCTGTCTATGGGCCTGGCTTGCCTGCCTACCCGGAGAACGTACCAGTTACCTGTCGTGCTTATCAGCCAGCCTACCTGGAGGCTCCTACCAGTTACCTGCAATGCCTATCAGTTAGCCTATCTGGAGGCTCCTACCAGTTACCTGCAATGCCTATCAGTCAGCCTACCTGGAGGCTCCTACCAGTTACCTGCCATGCCTATCAGTCAGCCTACCTAGAGGCTCCTACCAGTTACCTGCCGTGCCTACCCGGAGGCTCCTGCCAGTTACCCGTGGGAGTCACCTGCTCTCATACAAGGACAGGCCCAGAGTAGCACCTGGTCCCTCTGCTCGGTCCTTCCCTGGTTCACGGAGTCGATTGAGCCGCCGTGCGACCTTGGTCAGTCCGAGTTGATACCTAGTTACGCCCCTCTGGTCCCTCCTTGCTCCGCAGCACAGAGGTTCCACCACCCGGATCCGTAACAGTTTGCACGGGCCATGGAACCCGGTGGCCCCCAGGCTCCTTTGCTTGCTGACCTGTACCAGGATGTTTCTCGTCAGAGATCCCAACAGGAAACCATCCTGACCTACCTGAGGTCTGTCAACTCTCTCCTGGACACGCTGTCTGTCCCACCTGTGTCCGCCTTGAGCCGAGAGACACCGCTCCGGCGGCGCCGCTGCCTACCAATAGCACGGCATCCAGCCTAGGACCCCGTTTTTTTGCGCCTCCTCGTTATAGGGGTGACCCCGTCTTATGTCGAGGTTTTCTGAACCAGTGCAAGCTGCACTTTGATCTTCTGGCACATCAGTTTCCTTCCGACCTGGCCAAGGTGGTGTTCATCATGTCTCATCTCACCGGGGAAGCATTGGCATGGCTAAACTCTCTATGGGAGAGAGGGGATTCCCTGGTGTCCGGTCTTCCGGCTTTCCTCACTGCCTTCCGGAAGGTCTTCGATGAGCCCAGACGAAGGACTTCTACTGCCTCCTCATTGCTCCGTCTCCGCCAAGGGAGTCTCACCGTGGGCCAGTGTGCCATACAGTTCTGTACCCTCGCTTCTGAGCTTGCCTGGGACAACAAGGCCCTGGTGTCCACCTTCTGGGAGGGTCTTTCCGGTCGGATTAAGGACGAGCTAGCCGGCCGGGACTTTCCTACCACCCTGGATGACCTGGTGTCACTAGCTACCCAGATTGACATCCGTTTCCTAGAACATGCTAAGGAGACTACCCGGGAGAGAAGATTTCCTCGTCTTGCTCCTGTTTTCCAGAAAGCTGCCTCCCAACCAGCAACTCCCCGGGCACGCTCGCCTGAACCCATGCAGATCGAACAGACCAAGATGGTCAACTCTCGCCAAGAAACACGCTGAGCCAAGGGGAGCTGTTTCTACTGTGGTAATAAGGAGCACTTGATCCGTTCCTGTCCGGTGAAGCTGGGAAACTCCAGTGTCTAGGACCGCTCGGAGAGGTTGTCCTAGGCAAGAGTAAATCCTCTCCGTTCTTGACTTTATCCATCTCTATTTCCTGTGGAGAGAACCGCTTCTTTGAAACCGCCCACCTGGATTCCGGAGCCGCTGGGAATCTCACTTCCCAGTTCCTTGTAGAGCTTGTAGAGAAGTATCAGATTCCTACCAAACCTCTGACTGAACCATTGGCAGTCGCTTCCGTGGATGGAAGACTCCTTCCGGTAACCATCTTGCTCGTCACTGAACCTGTAACCCTTCAGGTGGGAATGCTGAACTCAGAGGATCTCCTTCCATGTGCTTTCCGGACTTTCTCACTCCAATTTGCTAGGTCTACCCTGGCTACAGAGACATGAACCCGTTCTGAATTGGCAATCCGGTGAGGTGTTCTGTTGGGGGCAGGATTGCCATGAGACCTGCCTGGTCTTGGTTCGCCCGGCTCGACATCCGTCTACTCTGGCTAATTTACCTGGTCTACCGGCACCTTACTGGTCCTATGCAGATGTCTTCGACAAGAAGGAAGCAGAGACACTGCCACCTCATAGGCCATATCATTGCCCTATCGACCTGGTACCCGATGCCACTCCACCCCGTGGGCGTATTTACCCATTGTCGTTGGCCGAAATCCGGGCCATGTCGGAGTACAACAAAGAAAATCTGGCTAGGGGATTCATCCAGAAATCTACCTCCCCAGCTGGAGCCGGATTCATCTTCGTAAAAAAGAAAGACGGTTCACTATGCCCCTGTATCGATTATAGGGGACTCAACCAGATTACTATCAAAAACAAATACCCCCTGCCGCTCATCTCTGAGATGTTGACCGCCTTAAAGGCGCGAAGATCTTCACCAAGCTCGATCTTCGTGGGGCGTATAACTTGGTCCGGATCCGCCAAGGAGACGAGTGGAAGACGGCATACAATACCCGGGATGGCCACTATGAATACCGTGTGATGCCCTTCGGCCTCTGTAATGCTCCAGCCGTCTTCCAAGAATTAGTTAACAACATCTTCCGTGACCTCTTATATTCTTGCGTGGTGGTGTACCTGGACGACATCTTGGTCTTATCTCCAGATCTTCCCACACACCGGAGGGATGTTCATCACGTCCTGCTTAGACTCAAGCAGAATCACCTATACGCAAAATTTGAGAAATGCCTCTTCGAGCAGACCTCTCTTGCATTCCTGGGCTATTTTATCTCTAAGACAGGTCTATGGATGGACCCCGAGAAGGTCTCTGCCGTCTTAAAGTGGCCCCGTCCAGAGGGGTTGAAGGCGATTCAGCGATTCCTAGGCTTCGCCAACTATTACCGTCTCTTCATCCCACATTTCTCTTCCCGACTGCTACCATCTCTGCGCTCACCCGTAAGGGAGCAAATCCTAAGGAATGGCCGTCCGAAGAGGAGGAGGCCTTCCTCTCCTTAAAGCAAGCCTTCTCTTCTGTCCCAGTGCTGCACCGTCCGGATTGCAACAAACAGTTCTTTCTGGAGGTTGATGCTTCCTCTTCCGTAGCCGGAGCGGTGCTCACCCAGAAATCTCCGTCTGGGAGAATGGTAACCTGCGGCTTCTTCTCCAAGCTCTTCTCGTCCGAGCGCAGCTACTCCATAGGAGACCGAGAACTGCTAGCCATCAAATTGGCGCTGGAGGAGTGGTGTTACCTGCTTGAAGGGGCTCTGCACCCAGTGGTCATCTACACTGACCACAAAAACCTGGCATATCTACAGAATGCCCAAAGACTCAATCCGCGTCAGGCCCGGTGGTCTTTGTTCTTCGCCCGCTTCAACTTTACCCTACATTACCGCCCTGCGGAAAAGAACGTTTAAGCCGACGCCCTGTCCCGATCCTTCCTGTCTTCCGATCAAGAGGAGGAGCCTATGCATATCATTGATCCCTCCAAAAAGTGATGAATGTGGCTCCCTTGGACCTGTCTCGTCTCCCACCCGGTAAGACATTTGTAGCGGTTCCGGATCGTAAGAAGGTTCTTCACTGGGGTCATTTATCGAAACTAGCCGGCCATGCTGGCCAGAAGTAGACCTTCCTGCTCATTACCCGGTATTACTGGTGGCCTACCCTGCGCAAGGATGTGGTAGACTTCGTTACGGCCTGTTCGTCCTGTGCCCGCAACAAGGTTCCCAGACATCATCCAGCCGGCCGTCTCCTGCCTCTTCCCGTACCTGCTGCCCCGTGGCAACACATTGCTATGAACTTTATTACTGATCTCCCTGTTTCTGCCGGTTGTACTGTTATTTGGGTGGTCGCTGACCGCTTTTCTAAAATGGCCCACTTTATCCCTCTGCCTGGTCTCCCGTCTGCATCTGTGGTGGCTAAGGACTTCATCCATCATATCTTTCGTCTTCACGGCCTACCCCTCCACAATGTGTCTGATCTCGGGGTCCAGTTAACTTCGCGCTTCTGGAGAGCTACGTGTAAGCTGCTGGATGTCACCCTGGATTTCTCCTCTGCTTACCATCCACAGTCCAATGGCCAAGTGGAACGTATCAACCAGATCTTTACCAGCTACCTCCGGCACTTCATCAACGCTCACCATACCGACTGGGTAGAGCTCCTACCATGGGCTGAGTTCTCCTATAACAACCATGAGAGCGAATCTTCTTCCAAGTCCCCGTTCTTTGTGGTCTACGGTCAACATCCCCGGATTCCATTTCCCATCTGTGCTTCAGTGGACAACCCTGCCGCGGAGTCTCTGGTCAGCGAATTTTCCATCATTTGGGAGGACACTAGGTCCGTACTTCTTCAATCCTCCGAGCGGATGAAGATACATGCTGATAAGAGACGCCTGGACCCACTTCAATTCCGTCCGGGAGACAAGGTTTGGCTCTCCTCCAAACATGTTCGTCTCAAAATACCCTCCTATAAGTTGGGTCCACGGTTCATTGGTCCATTTGAAGTCCTCAAGCAAATCAACCCAGTAGCCTACAAGTTAAAACTCCCGGCCACCTTACGGATTCCCAACTCCTTCCACGTATCTCTCCTCAAACCAGTTGTGCTTAATTCTTTTTCCGACAATCCAGGTACAGTCATATGAAAAAGTTTGGGCACCCCTATTAATCTTAAGCTTAATGTTTTATAAAAATTGGTGTTTTTGCAACAGCTATTTCAGTTTGATATATGTAATAACTGTTGGATACAGTAATGTTTCTGCCTTGAAATGAGGTTTATTGTACTAACAGAAAATGTGCAATCTGCATTCAAACAAAATTTGACAGGTGCATAAGTATGGGCACCTCACCAGAAAAGTGACATTAATATTTAGTAGATCCTCCTTTTGCAAAAATAACAGCCTCTAGTCGCTTCCTGTAGCTTTTAATGAGTTCCTGGATCCTGGATGAAGGTATTTTTGACCATTCCTCTTTACAAAACAATTCCAGTTCAGTTAAGTTTGATGGTCGCCGAGCATGGACAGCCCTCTTCAAATAATCCCACAGATGTTCAATGATATTCAGGTCTGGGGACTGGGATGGCCATTCCAGAACATTGTAATTGTTCCTCTGCATGAATGCCTGAGTAGATTTGGAGCGGTGTTTTGGATCATTGTCTTGCTGAAAGATCCATCCACTGCGTAACTTCAACTTTATCACTGATTCTTGAACACTATTGCCAAGAATCTGCTGATACTGAGTGGAATCCATGCGTCCCTCAACTTTAACAAGATTCCCAGTGCCGGCATTGACCACACAGCCCCAAAGCATGATGGAACCTCCACCAAATTTTACTGTGGGTAGCAAGTGTTTTTCTTGGAATGCTGTGTTTTTTTGCCACCATGCATAACGCCTTTTTGTATGACCAAACAACTCAATCTTGGTTTCATCAGTCCACAGGACCTTCTTCCAAAAAGAAATAGGCTTCTTCAAATGTGCTTTTGCATACCTCAGCCGACTCTGTTTGTGCGTACTTGCAGAAACGGCTTCTTTCGCATCACTCTCCCATACAGCTTCTCCTTGTGCAAAGTGCGTTGTATAGTTGACCGATGCACAGTGACACCATCTGCAGCAAGTTGATGCTGCAGCTCTCTGGAGGTGGTCTGAGGATTGTCCTTGACTGATCTCACCATTCTTCTTCTCTGCCTTTCTGATGTTTTTCTTGTCCTGACACTTCTGGCCTTAACAAGAACTGTCCCTATGTTCTTCCATTTCCTTACTATGTTCCTCACAGTGGAAACTGACAGGTTAAATCTCTGAGACAGCTTTTTGTATCCTTCCCCTGAACAACTATGTTGAATAATCTTTGTTTTCAGATCATTTGACAGTTGTTTTGAGGAGCCCATGATGCCACTCTTCAGAGGAGATTCAAACAGGAGAACAACTTGCAAGTGGCCACTTTAAGTAGCTTTTCTCATGATTGCATACACCTGGCTATAAAGTTCAAAGCTCAATGAGGTTACAAAACCAAAAAAAGTGCTTTAGTAAGTCAGTAAAAAGTAGGCAGGAGTATTTAAAACAAGAAAATGATAAGGGTGCCCATACTTATGCACAGGTCAAATTTTGTTTGAATGCAGATTGCACATTTTCTGTTAGCACAATAAACCTCATTTCAAGGCAGAAACATTACTGTGTCCAACAGTTATTACATATATCAAACTGAAATAGCTGTTGCAAAAACACCAATTTTTATAAAACATTAAGCTTAAGATTAATAGGGGTGCCCAAACTTTTTCATATGACTGTACCTCCCCAGCTCCGGTCTCCGCTGAGGACGTCTATGAGGTAGAGAACATTCTGGCCACCAAGAGGGTAAGAGGAAAAACCTTTTTTCTGGTGGATTGGAAGGGGTTTGGCCCAGAGGAGAGAACTTGGGAACCCAGGGAGAACATCCACGCCCCGCTTCTCCTTAAAAAATTTCTTTCCGGCCTGAAAAAGAGGGGGCGTAAAGGGGGGGGGGGTACTGTAGTATTGGCATCTCTGCCCCCTGACAAGCAGAGATGCCGTCCCTCTTACGGCCGCGCTCCCGTCTCCTGCTGCTGGCGCGCGCAGCTTCCCAGGCACTGTGCTTAGGGTGCGCGCGCGCTCCTTCCCTCTTAAAGGGGCCGCGAGCGCCGTCCTAAGGAGTCCCCGGCCAATTGCCGGAGGACCTTTCATATAAAAGGCACCTCCTCCAAAATGGAGGTGCCCGTGCAAGGTTGTAGCTTTGTGTCCTAAACTCTGCTTCAGCCCTCAGGTCCCGCTGCTAGTCTGACTACCAGTCCAGTCCGCCAGCCTGACTACCAGTCCAGTCCTCCAGCCTGACTACCAGTCCAGTCCACCTGCCTGCCTTCCAGTCTAGTCCACCTGCCTGCCTTCCAGTCTAGTCCGCCAGTCTGACTACCAGTCCTGTCCGCCAGCCTACCAGTCCAGTCCGCCAACCTGACTACCAGTCCTGTCCGCCAGCCTGACTACCTGTCTCCGCCAGCCAAGTGTACGCTCCAGCCCGACGGTCTGCCTACGATCCAAACCCGCCAATCTGTCTATGGGCCTGGCTTGCCTGCCTACCTATAGAACGTACCAGTAACCTGCCATGCCTATCAGCCAGCCTACCAGGAAGCTCCTACCAGTTACCTGCCGTGCCTATCAGTCAGCCTACCTGGAGGCTCCTACCAGTTACCTGCCATGCCTATCAGTCAGCCTACCTGGAGGCTCCTACCAGTTACCTGCCGTGCCTACCCGGAGGCTCCTGCCAGTTACCTGTGGGAGTCACCTGCTCTCATACAAGGACAGGCCCAAAGTAGCACCTGGTCCCTCTGCTCGGTCCTTCCCTGGTTCACGGAGTCGATTGAGCCGCTGTGCGACCTTGGCCAGTCTAAGTTGATACCTAGTTACACCCCTCTGGTCCCTCCTTGCTCTGCAGCACAGAGGTTCCACCACCCGGATCCGTAGCAATAACATGCTGCATTTATCTTTCCTTCAACTTTTACCAAGTTTCCTGTGCCTTTGTAGCTCACACATCCCCAAAACATCAGCGATCCACCTCCGTGCTTTACTGTAGGAATGGTGTTCCTTTCATCATAGGCCTTGTTGACCTCTCTCCAAATGTATAATTTATGGTTGTGGCCAAAATGTTCAATTTTGGTCTCATCACTCCAAATTACCTTGTTTCAGAAGTTTTGAGGCTTGTCTCTGTGCTGTTTGGCGTATTGTAGGCGAGATACTTTGTGGCATTTGCGCAGTAATGACTTTGTTCTGGCGACTCGACCATGCAGCCCATTTTTCTTCAAGCATCTATTGTGCATCTGGAAACAGCCACACCACTAATTTTCAGAGAGTCGTGAATTTCAGCTGATAGTATTTGTGGGTTTTTCTTTGCATCCCAAACAATTTGCCTGGCAGTTGTGGCTGAAATCTCCTTTGGTCTTCCTGACCATGGTTTGGTTTTTACAGAGCCCCTGATTTTCCATTTGTTAATCACAGTTTGAACACTGTTGACTGGCATTATCAATTCCTTGGATATTTTTTTGTATTACTTTCCTGTGTAATACAGTTCAACTACCTTTTCCCGCAGATCCGTTGACAATTCTTTTTCTTTCCCCATGACTCACAATCCACAAACATCAGTGGCTGGATGACATATGCAAGAGTCTGTCTGGATCCCAGATACTCACTCAGCTTTTATGCACACACACTAATTACAAGCAAACAGGTCACAGGTGAGGATGTTACCTTTAGCAGCCATTCAAACCCATTTGTGTCAAATTCTGTGCATGTTATCAGGTCAAAATCACCAGGTTATGTAAACTTTTGATCGGGGTCATTTGGATGTTTTTGGTAGTCATTAAGATTTCAAAAGAGAAAACACAGTAGTTTGACAATAAATGGCTTCACCCAACCAGTAACCATGAGTGGAGAAAAAGTTTTATGTTATCATTCATATTCGCTGAAACAAGGCCAAGAAAGGAAAAATTCTGCCGGGGTATGTAAACTTTTGAGCACAACTGTATAACACATATATATATATATATATATATATATATATATATATATATATATATATATATACACACACACACATATATACACACACACAATAATACAGATACTGAGAATTACATCCAGTATACAGGATAGGAGAAGTGGTAGTGGGCAGTGTATACATATATACAGAATGAGGCCACGTTCACAAATTCAGTATTTGGTCAATATTTTACCTCAGTAATTGTAAGACAAAACCAGGAGTGGGTGATAAATACAGAAGTGGTGACATGTTTCTATTATACTTCTCCTCTGATTGTTCCACTCCTGATTTTGGCTTACAGATACTGATATAAAATACTGACTAAATACTGAACGTGTGAATGTAGCGTAATGTAGATACTGAAAATTACACCCAGTATACAGGACAGGAGAAGTGGTACTGTGCATTGTATGTATGTATATATATTGTAGGGTTTTGTACTCACTCAGCTGCGTTAGAGGTAGGCACAGGACACTGTCTCTTTAAAATGTCCAAGGCACGTTTATTCAGGCTTCATAAACTGCACTTTCAAAGAAAACAAAACACAGCTTTCTCCGGCACAAAGTAACAAAACAAGAAAATAAACAGTCCATATAGTACTGTGGGTTCGCCTGCTCACAGTCAGTGTCTTTTAGCACAGACACGCTGGAGGTCTCCACACCTCCAGCCACAGAGACTGAATGAGACACTCGGTCTCCATTTTATACACACACCCTAGGGTGGAGATATGTGATCAGCCAATCCCACCTGTTTCTTATGACTGCTCGTACAAACCGGCCCTGATACGCTCTATTAACCCTCTCAGCACTATGTGTGCTGGAGCATGCTTTCCTGGTTTTATATCACTGAGGCTACCAACCTCAACGATACATATCTCCCCTCAAGGACATGTCCGGCGGCCATGTTACAATATATACACACACACAAGACAGGGGACGTGGTACTGTGCAGTGTATATATACAGTAAAGGAGAAGTGGTACTGTGCAGTGTATACATACAGAATAATACAGATACTGAGAATTACAGCCTGTATACAGGACAGGAGAAGTGATACAGTGCAGTGTATATTGTGACAGAGTCACTGGAGTTTTATACGAAGGGAGGTATGTGTCACTCCGGCTGGTAGCGTGTGTGAACTGAAACCTACAAACTTTCTGCCAGCATGTTATATGCTGGGGGTTAACTCACTTAAAGGGTGTGTTTTTTTGTGAATGGCAAAGAGGGTGGGAAGCCATTCACACTACCTCCCCTCAGGGTGTGGTTGAGCAAGGTTAAATGCTCATTCACTATTTTTTTTTCTCTGGTCTGATCTGGAGAGTGAAGTCTCCAGGCTGTGTGTGGAAGCTAGAGAGTTTCACATAAGGACTTTGCCTGAATGGTTTGGAATACCAAGAGCGGGCAAAATCCACTCACTTATGGACTGTGCAATACTTTGGTGTTTTGTTTTGCAGTTAGGCCGGAAAGGCCATGTTTATTTTGCTGAATATGCAGTGCTTATGCTGCTACAATAAACCTGCAGAGGAAACCGTGTCCTGAGTCTACTTCTGGAAGCAGCCGAGTGAATCATGCCTGTGTATATAATTTGGAATGGGGAGTACACACCATATACAGAGCTCCACAGTATATACTGTGTCATAAAACATGGTATGGAGCTGTGTGTAAATTATATAGTGTAGAGATGTGCCTTTATATATAGTGTAGAGTCCACACTAATATACACACAGAACCATATTATATACACATATCTACACTATATATACACACAGCACCTTCCTATATGCTATATACACAAGTCCATACTATATATTTAAGTATGCTGTTTACATTACATAGGATATGAACTCTTCTTACCTAAGCACCACTGTTATATTCAGTATTAGATCAGAAATACATTGTGGATAGCGGTGTGAGCAGCCTCTTCTTACCTCAGCACCCCTGGTATCTCTAGTGTTAGATCAGATAGACTGGGTGGACCGCAGTGTAAGCAATCTCCTCTTATCTCAGCAGCCCTGGTATCTCTAGTGGTAGATCAGATAGTGTGGACAGCAGTGTAAGCAGCCTCATCTTACAGTATCTCAGCACCCCTGGTATCTCCAGTATTGATCATATAGACAGGGTGGACAGCATTGTAAACAGCCCCCTCTTATCTCAGCACTCTTAGCAACTCCAGTATTAGATCATTCAATTAACTAGAAGCAAATGTTCCTACACATAAAGGGAGCATGGCTTCCTACTCCACATGCTCACAGGCGCCTGTCCTATTAAGATAATGTAACTAGATGGCTGCCATTTTAATATACTATAATTACCACAATATACAAACAAGTGTGATTGGCTAGATATCAAGGAATTATTTACATGACATTTCTTTTAGTTATTTTATATTTATACATACTGTACAACATACATGTCAAACTCTGGCCCGCAGGGTGGTTATATTTGTCCCGCGACACAAGAACCACCACCCCTATGCAGGGCCATTATTCTAAACGGAGGATTATGTGGGTCCCATTATACTGTATGGAGGACTATGTGGGGCCCATTATACTGTATGGAGGATTATGTGGGGCCCATTATACTGTATGGAGGACTATGCGGGGCCATTATTCTGTATGGAGGACTATATGGGGCCAATTATACTGTATGGAGGACTATGTGGGGCTCATTATTCTGTATGGAGGACTATGTGGTGCCCATTATTCTGTATGGAGGACTACGTGGGGCCCATTATTCTGTATGGAGGACTATGTGGGGCCCATTATACTGTATGGAGGACTGTCTGAGGACAATTATACTGTATGGAGGACTATGTGGGGCCCATTATACTGTATGGAGGACTATGTGGGGCCCATTATACTGTATGGAGGACTGTCTGAGGCCCATTATACTGTATGGAGGACTATGTGGGGCCCGTTATACTGTATGGAGGACTGTCTGAGGCCCATTATACTGTATACTGGTTGGCCCGTGACTTTGGCCAAGTTTTTCATTTTGGCCCTCTGTGTGTTTGAGCTTGACATCCCTGCTCTACAACAAACATAACCTTAAACATCAGAAAAACAACAAAATTCTAAAAAATGACTGACCAACAAGATAAGAAGTAAAACATTTATTGGGCTTAAATATATTACATATACACTAGAAGTACAATTAAGTTTTACATACTGTAGCAATTTCTTAATTTTGCAAAATCTATACATTAAAGTAGATATAACGGCTTTAATACAATGCATACAAAGTAGTCTTAAATTTACAATACCAGAAAAATGTGATTTAATTTTTAGTGAAATGTTTGGAATGTTTGTCCAATAGTGAGGTAAAAAAATATTTTGTAATTCAATTGAAACAGTTGTTGTGCAAAAATACAATTCTGACTTGTCTAATTGTTGCTTTCAATTCGACCAGAAGAGGCAACAAATCTATTGCAATTAGGTATCTGGTAGCCAACCTGCACATCCTAGAGATCTAAGGTGACTAGTTCTTTTCTCTGCTACATCCTGACACTGAGATCTAAGGTGACTAGTTAGTTTCTCTGCCAGTCTGTTTTTGCAAGCAGCAGAAGTAGGCCATTGCACTTATTTCATTTGCCTGCCAAGGTACAGCGGTCATTAAAGAAATGACTGCTCTTTTATCAACAGGTCATGTCAGAGTGAACACGAATGCAGGTGTCAAATCCTGACCAAAAGCTTTGGATGAGTATTCTCAAATTAGAAATAATGCACAAAAGGTCAATTCTAATTGCGGAAAATGACTATCATATGACAAACTTATGATATTCCGTTGTTGGAGGCTTGGCGTGCCAATATTGGCATGGCTTCTTTAGGAGCCTGAACGTATGATTAAAATAAAGCATTAAAAGGACTATGAGAAAAATATAAAAATATATTTTGGTAATTCATATTTTTAATGGACACAAATATAAAAATTACATTAATTCCATAATAAAAAATAAGTCCCTCCAGAAATAAAAGACAATATCTTCTAAAACTGGCCAATAATGTTCCTTTTTCCAAATGCATATATAAAATATTCCCATAGTGGCTTACTAATGGTTGGAATAAAATGACAACGCCTGTGTACTCTAACAAGATTACACTGTAACATTTATCATGAAACATTCAAAAGCAGCATTACAAAAAATTATTTTAAAAATTGATATATGTTTTACGTACCTTAAAATTCTTATAGCCCCCACCTTCTCATTTCTTTTGATTAAAGAGTTAAGGTGCAATTATATATTATTAAAATGCTTGCTCATTTTTTTCATTTTTTTTCTTACACTTTTTTTTTTCTTACCACTACAGATATGATGTATTGATAGCGTAGCTAATATGGAAGTGGTATAATCAGTGACTTCCGGTATATTTTACCATTTTTATAAAAAGGTACTAAACATAATGATATTTAGCTTTAATCTACTGATGTTGGCTGCTTATTTCTAAAAAAAAAAAAAAAAATTAAAATCAACAAACCCTTTCATTTGCAGGAAAAAAAGTAATAATGCTTCTGTGAATGAAAGCATACAAGATTATAGGAAACATACCCCAAGCTTTTCTTTTTTAAAATTCTATTATTTTTTTTTTATTGACCAACTGCATTGTTCTCAGGAAATTTATTTTAGCAATTCATTTTTTTTTGCAAGGTAGCAGCACCGCTTTAGATTTTTTTTAAAATTCACAATACTTTATTTCTCCTTTAAACAATGGGACAATTACTTTGTACATTTAATAAAATACAAAAATGACTTTTATTAACACCTGTATAGATTATGCTCATAAAATACAGAAGACATAAAATATATTTAAATAAAAAAAAAGAAAAAAAAAAAGTCATTTGCCACAACCTTGGCAGAAATATTAGTTTGCAGAGCTATGTTAACATAGTGTTTGCAGTTATATTACATGACAATTTCTAACATTTGCTACATCGTTATAGGCACACAGCATGATTAGTGGATCATAACACTTTCCTCAGAAGAGATGATTAAAGAGTTTGATTACATGTAAACGTTTCAATCACGGATGTTTTTTTTGGCTTTACATGCGCTGATTTTAGGTAACAATACAAAAAAAAAATCTCGCATAAAGACAGAGATCACTTAAAATGCTGCTGGGTAAAATTAACCTAGATTACAAAAAAAAATGAAAAATGATCATGCTACAAATATTAGTACATATTTATTTGTCTTTACAATAAATAAAAGATTGCACTGTAATTGGTTCTTTAAAAGTACTTAATATATTGTAAAAAAAAACAAAAAACAAAAAAAAAACTAAAAAACAAATAGTTCCCCATTGCTTTGGTTATGGGAATAAAAAGCAGATATTCTATATAGAGGAATATGACAAGATACCTCAGTGAACGTCAGACATTTAATTCTATCACGATGCAAAGAAAAGCAGCAAAAATATACAAAATATAGATTTATATAAAAGCAGAGTATATGTTGTGTGTCTGTTGCCCCTTTTGGAAATGAACTGCACCTTCAGCTGAAATGTTTCCCTGAGGCACTTGATATTGTAAAAAAACGGAAAGGTCATAGAATGAATAAAAATGAAAGCTTTTTGCTTCATGTAATTCTTTAAGAAAAACATTGACTATTGTGATTAGGGTCAGATTTGTCATTTGCATGTTTTTTTTTTTAAAGTCATTTTTTGGTCTTCGCCAAAGTTATCAAAATGGCTCACAATGTTTGAGGAATCTAGTGCAAATGCAAAGACGTTTTTATTTTTGCTCTTCTGCTTTATTTGGCCTTTTGTTGAGTAAAATGTTTTACAACTATTTCGATAAGCTTTTAAATGTTGCATTTTTGCCTTCAACTGGGCAAAAAATGTACACAAATTTTGTACCCCACTAAGGGTGTTTTCACACTGTGCTTTGTCCCACATTCATTGGTATCTTCGGGGCTTACATCCGAACCCCCAGCAAAACGGGATTTGGGCGTATGTGCTGACAGGACCACCGACTAAGAGGGCTCACTCACACGACCATATAAGACGGCCGAGTGCTATATGATGTTTTATCAGTTAGCACTCGGCTCAGTGTTATACTATGGGGCAGTGCAGATCTGCGATTTGTTTTCTCATTCCGATTCGGCATGAGAAAACCATCGCAACATGCTGCGGGTGCATCCAATGATCGGATCACACGCACTCATACAAGTCTATGGGTGTGTGTGAAACATCGAACTGCACACACTGATGTCATCCAAGTGCAGTTCCACATCCACGGACAGAGACAATGTAGAAGATGGAGAAAACAGCACCTGTGATACGATTCTCTCACTAAGGTGACACTAGGCTCAAACTCAGACAGAATTTGATCCGAGTGACATTTAATCGGCCCGATATGAGAGAATCGAAGGCCGTGTGACCCCCTAATGGTGCCGACAGAGTCAACATGTGCTCTGTTGTGCATCATTTTCGGGCACGTACACCTACTGGAGGCGGACAAGCAAGGCGTAATCTAATACGACTGAGTGTTCGTCTTCAGTACTGTCGAAAATTATGCACGACAGAGAACATGTTGATTTTGTTGGAACCATTATAGTGAATGACTCCTTCGGAACATACACCTGAATCCAGTTTTGAGGTGGTTCAGACATAAGCCCCAATGGGAATAACGAGCAAGGGACAAAGCGCAGTGTGAAAGAACACTAAGGTACAGGAGTACAATAATGTAAAAATTTTCCAACATTTCGAAAAGTCTCAAGTGATGAATTAGCAGAAAAAATTTGAATAATGATAGCCATGCCCAAACCGTCGAGCTAAGTTAAAAAGTAATAACTAGGGCTAAAAAAAAACTAAACTAGCCTAAAAATAATGCAAAAGCCATACTGAATTTTTTAATCCAAAAAAGGGTGCAAAAAGAATTGTGAATTGAGGCCTTGGTATTTAACGGAAATTGACTAAATGATGATCGCACTAAATGAGGAGGTGCACAAATCTCTAAAGAAGATATGCTATATGCTTAAAAAATCTCAATGTCAACTATTGGTTATGATAATTAGGAAACCATTATGACTAATCATTGGACTCCCTATGAATAATATTTCATCTACTTTGTTGGCAGCACAGTGGCCTCAATGTAAGATTATTCACATACACTAATAACTTTTATAGTCCTTACTAATGAGAAAAACTAGGTTGACTCCCTGGATCCAGAATTGCATTGTAGATTTTAGGGTTAAAATTGATTTTGTTTTTAATAATTTTAGAATTGGAATTTTTTTCCTGCCTTTTGATATGTAGGACTTTGTGTACATACATACAGGTAGGACTTGTCATCTGCTATGCCAAGGGAGCGGATAGCGTAGGACTTGTTTCCCAAACAGCAAGCAGTGCTTTACATCTAGTCAAACCTTAGAATAACCTTTAAATCTAGCATTAAGCTTCAGTATATTTTCAAAAATGTATATTCAGAATAAAAAATAATAATAAGGGTAATAACAAATATATAAAACATACAGTGTTAGATACTGAAATGTGAACTACAGTAAGTAAAGTTTTGGCTTGTATGCTAGCTCGCTGCAGGGTCATGGCAATGCAATGCTTCATTTCACACGAATGTTATTGTGTTGGTCTTGGACACGATGTTACTGCCGGCCGCCATGTACAGCAGATAACATAGCAGCTTTAAAGCACATTGAATTTTAAGGCACGGTTTTCATTTGCGTATATTGTATATCACTTAGGCTTGTAAACATGCAGTTAAGTTCCCTTCTTAAAGATAGCAATATAACAGGAATACAAGCAATTTCAAGTAAAAAAAACAATTAATTTTATATATGTACGAGTCATTTTCTCTACTTTTATAATATAAGTTTGTATATTGTGTATTTGTACTCATGTACACACCGTGTTGTGAGTGAATGTCTGTGTGTTTGGGTGGAAAGCCACATCGCTTAGAATTATTCTTCATTTTGACCAGTCATTTAGAATTAAAGTCAACCGCTAATAGAAGTCCCAAAAATAAATCCGCTATGGAACACTGCCGCTGTACTTTATACTGCAATATAGCTGCTTAACAGAAACAGATTTCAGCTACGTCCTGGCTTTACATTTCAAAAAGGTGCATCCAAACACTGAGAATGTAATGAAACAGTTAAAAAATACGAATATAAAATGTCGAACGGAAAATGTCTGTATTTATTTAAAAATGAATATTTGAATAAATGGATTATAATGCGCAGCATTAGTTAAGATATCTCTAACCTGTCTTCATGGTTTACTTCATAAAGAAGTACTGAAGTATAAAAGCAAATAAAATAGACAAGGTTGCAAAGCCTAAAACAATCAGAATTGCAAACTGTTCATCAGTAGGCACCATGCCCTTGAGTTTTGAATGGTCAAGGTGCGCTAGGTCCTCCGGCAACACGAGATCATTCCGTCTCATAATAAAAGATGCAGATGGACTGTAAGAGCCACAGAGTTCCTGCGAAGTATCGATACATCGACGACATACACAAATCCGAAATCTGTAATCCATGTTAGTTTGTACACCTGAGATATGAAATGATGTGTCTTCTCCTCTGTATACCTGCAACATACAATCAGAGTTAAAACTATATACATGAATGGAAAATTACTTTTATTTATGTAAAAAAAATAAAAAATATCATATTTAAGTGTTCAAAAAAACATTTTCCAAAACAAAAAAACATGCAATTTTTTTTTTAACCAGAACTATTTTATGCCATTAATCTGACAAGAGAAAACAGACCCCTTACAATGGTATAATTGAAAACAATACAACAATACACAACTTTACTTATTGATAATAAATTCCATTAAAGTACCATAAAAATCTAGGGTGGTGTGGATGCAAAGAAAAAGAAGTAGAAAGACATCACCCTAGATTTTTATGGTATTTTAATGGAATTTATTGTCAATAAATAAAGTTGTGTATTGTTTTAAATTATACCATTGTAAGGGGTCTGTTTTCGCTTGTCAGATTATTATTTAATTTTTGGGGTTTATGCTGACCCGTAATTATTACAGGGCCTTTTTGGTTTACCATTTTATACCATGAAGATTCTTTTTGAAATCTTTTTGATGAAGATTATATGGAGCTGCAGAAATCATTGTACTCTTTATATAAAATAACATAATACAGTTTCCGCTAAGATGAGAACTTTAAATGACATTATATAAGGAAACTTATATATCGAATATTATACACATACCACCACAAACTTCTTCAACTTCCTGTCTCAGTTTAATTTTTTTTTATTATTCAGTGGTCTTTATTTTGTTGCATAGCTGATAATTCAAGATAATTCTGGCTTGGACATAATATGACGGCTGCAGCAGATTAGTAGCCACTAAATGGTCGTAGCAGTCATGAGTAGTCCCCCATTGGAAGAGGAAGCAAGAAGACAAACAGGCAATACAGGCATCACTGGATTGCAACAGCGAGGGTCTGGTAGGAGACTATATGTTTGTTCTTTTTTTTAATAATCCTATAGTCTCATTTTTTAATTGCTTCAGGACCACCCATTGACTTTAAATATCCAGGCAGTCCTGCTTCTACTCTGCAGTGATGTAGTAAAGCATATCTACATAGTAGTGCAGCTACACACAATCATGACGCTGCAGTATGTTCATTCTCGATCGTTGTATACACAGCATTAAACAAGCGCTGTGTATGCAGTAATAGGAAGAGCTGGTGGTGCTTCCTCCACCATACAGGGCAGTCATGTGATCACTGTGTACAGGAAGGGAGCCGCAGCTGCTGGGTTAGAAGAGACCCAGACATCTCTGATATGCAGCCAGGAGGCTCCATTTACCTTGTAACTGCAGCTAATATATACAAATATAAATTCTCTTCCCTCCAAAAGTCTTTTATGACCTTATAGGAGCACAATGTTTAAAATAAATGAAAAATAACAGGTATAAAAAGTAAGTAAAAATGCCACTCTCAATCCAAACTGCTGTTATTAGCTCCGCCCCCGCAAAAAAAACTTGTATAAAAGTAGTTGTTACAGAATGGGGAAGAAATTTTTAGATAATTTTAGTAATTCTTTGTGGTCATAAAAAATGTGAAAAACAAGACACTTATTTTCTTTATTTTTCCACCAATTTTGGCAAGAAAAAAAAAAAAAGAATATGACAGTGACATAAAAATGAAGCCCCATGGATCACAAAAAAAAGACACAAAAATTACTTGAATATTTGAATGAGAATTTTTTTTTACAGCTCTGTAAACCACAGGTATGAGAAAAAAAAATGTTCCTGGTCAGGATAGGAGGTAAATGGTCTTGAACTGGTTAATATAAAAATGGAATAGACAACTCTTTTAAGGTTCAATTCATATTAATGAGTTCTATGGCTTCCATACATTAGTTGCCTGTAACCATGCATTTAAAAGGGACTCTCTGAGAGCAGCATAATGTGGGAGAAGATACCCCAATTCCAGTGATGTCTCAATTACTCATCTGCTTGCTATTATTTTGATAAAATCACTGTTTTATCTGTTGTAGATCTACCAGTTCTCTGAATTCGGAGCTCTGTATACCCCCGCCCACACCACTGATTGAGAGCTTTATGTGTACTATGTAGATGGCCAGAAAGATACCAATCAGTAGTGGGGGCGGGGTTATACAGAGCTCATGAATATGCTTGACTACCTGGCAGCGGGTTTACTAATCCCATAGTGATTATCTCCTGCTGATAAAACACTGATTTTATGAAAACTACACTAAGCAGCCCAGTAAGTGACACTTTGCTGGAATCAGGGTCTCTGCCCCTGCATTATGCTGTCTATTAGATTAGGTAGCAAAAACCTGGTGACAGAGTCACTTTAAGTACATTTTATGTTTATGGTTATTTTGAAAAAGGTGTTGGGAAGATTATTTTGCGCCTTCTTACCAGCCTCAACGTTTCACCAACAAAAGGTTTCCAATCACTTCTGAATTTTAGTGATCGTCACCTAAATTTATCCCCAGTAGGTAAATACTGAGGGGACAAGGGGATCTTTATTAACTGGGATTTTACTGCAACTGCAGCATGGTCTGAAGCTTGGATAGAAATCTCCTGCTTTCTGGAGAAGCCTTATTTTCACTGTCTTAGGTTACAGAGTTCACCGAAGTGTTTAGTTTTAATGATAACTGTCATAAAGCGTGTGGGATCCAAGCAAATTGATCCTGATATTATACCCCATCATATCTGTGCTTAGCATGACTTAGAATTGCATTTCTTAACACACTTTCCTTCATCAGTGCAAACTGAAGTTATATGGAGGAAGATATATAAGGCAGGGAGTGGGATTTCTATTTTCCCACATCTTGTAACAAAGTAAAAATGTAAATGATATTTCTCAGAGCGTAAATGCCCTTCTCCTCACATTTATATGCAATTTCCACGTCATGCAGGAGATGCGTTTCATGCGAAAGGAGAGATTGAAATTAGGTAGCAATTTACTGACTCTTGCTCAATTTATCATAATTCCCATATTGTGCTTCTATGTGTTATTTTTATCTTGCTTTAATTCAGTTACCGTACATGGGATATGTCTTACCCTCTCATGTAAATTTTATGTGTTGCCTATTTATCTAAATGGCCCTGTTGTGCAGACTCTTCTTTCAGGACTACTAGATGGACAGCCATATAAAAAAAGGAATACATGTCAAGTAACCTGGGCACACTTTTTTTTTAATTAACATTGTATAGACTTTATTGGCCGCAATGTATTAAAATGAATCTGTCACCAAGTTTTTTCCATGTAATCCGAGAGCAGCATAGTAGAAACAGAGACCCTGATTCCAGTGATGTATCACTTACTGGGCTTCTTAGTATAATTTTGATACAATCACTAGAGGACTAGTAAACCTGCTGCCAAGTAGTCATCCATATTCATGAGCTCCGAATAACCACGCCCACACCACTGATTAGTAGCTTTCTGTGTACACTGTACATAGGCAGAAAGCTGCCAATCAGCAGTGTGGAAGTGGTTATATAGGGCTCAACAGTCAGAGAACTGCTAGATCTGAGGCAGATAAAACAGTAATTTTATCAAAATGACAGCAAGCAGCCCAGTAAGTGATACATCGCTGGAATCGGGGTATCTGTCTCTACATCATGCTGCTCTCAGATGGGGTAGCAAAAACCTGCTGATAGATTCCCTTTAAATGAATAATGATTGGTGTCAGAGCCTAAACCAGTATTATAACTGCAATTATTACTTTAATGTTACTTTTCAAAGTGGCCTGATGCTTAGTAAATGTTGAATATGGGACCATGAGAAGTAAACCATAGTAGCTAAGCTAAATCCTTGCAAAACTGTAATCATGGGTTTGAATCTGTGTAGCAAATGATGCATGGTGTCTGCAGATTCCTATCTTCAGTGTATGCGACATTTTTTTTTTTTACCACATTCCAAAAAACGTATTGCCCTGTATGGTCCCCATGTCTGGAATTAAGCTATGGCCAGAGTGTGGATACGGATCAAGCTACTGTAAGTGCATTTAATTTACAGTGCTTCAGAATTTTCCCCACTTATACTACAAACTATAATAAAGGATAACTTCTTAAAAAAAATCAGGTGTTAAATCTGCATTTACACTGAAAGATTATTATGAATGAGAGTCCTTATTAATGCTCATTCATGATCATCTCACAGTGTAAACAGGTTGCTGATCATCCAATGAATGACCAAAATGGTTGTTCATCAGGTGAAATGATCTTTTGGTTTTCACGAAAGATCATCGTTCTCGACAGTGCACAGTCCTGTGTAAACAGGGCTCAAACTGCTGAGAACAGTGGGAGCCTATGTGCATGATTTATTACAGATTGCTCAGTGCGCATCGTTTACTTTGGCCTCCCTATGTAAACACGCTACTAAACGACCCACCGATTGGAATATGCTTACTGATCGTTGATTGTTTAGTGCTGAAGGACGGTCCATGTAATCAGACCTTTAATGTAGGAGTATGAGATATGGAGAGTTTGTAAGGGAATTCACAACAGAGGGCTGGTGATGTCCATCAGTCACTGTTGTTTCTTTACTAACAAAATAAACATCAAGGTATGAATTAATCAAGACTAGGATTTCATACACCAGCCTTCATAAAATGCTATTAAAAGGAGCACACACACATCTTTTTTTATGTCAGTGTTCCAGAAACCAAAACTTATGCAAGCTACAAGACAGCTTGGATTTCTGCTAAAATTTTTGCCAATTCTGGCTTAAAATATCATAATCCTCTTGCGAATGTCCCCTCTGTGCTAAGCTCAGCCCAATTTTTTTTTCAAGTGGCTGGACAACAAGTTATCCAAAAATGTGTGCATTTTTGCAAGCAGAAAACTCCCCACCACATCTTCAGACACTTTGTTCTATCACTACACAGAAAATGAGAATCTCTGCTCTCCATTACGAAGATCCTGATAAAACTTTGAATATTTGTGCTTCCTTCACACATCCCTGTGGGCGTGATATAATTTCCCAGAGGAGCACTGCACGACCTGTTAAGCCTCCTTAGCCTGGCATGTCAATCTCCAAAACATTACCCCTTGGACCCCAGTCAGAGGTTTCTCACCTAGTAAAATCATATCTCATGCTTTACACGGAGGAGGGACAACACCCTGAAACACATGTCTGCAAACTGAGATTCTGGTTTGGCTTTTATCCTAAGTCATGAGACAAGGCTTGTTAAAGGGTCAATATTGCTACAAGGATTGCTACTTTCAAAAGGTGGCAGTACAGTCCAAATCCTATTCCTCTCTGAAGAGGCAATTTGTATATTTAGGCGATGTGCCCACGATGCAGAAATGCTCAGGATTTTTTCCTGAGCGTTTCTGCATCTCCCTGGCAGAAAAAAACGCATGCGGATTGTACATGCGGATTGTACATGCGTTTTTCATGCCAGGGACATGCGGAAATGAAGCATTCTTCACTTGCATTTCCGCACGCGGGTGTTAAGCGCTTTCCAAGCGATTTTAGCATCACTTGGAAAGTGCTCGACAACTAGGTCACACTATATAAATCCATGCAAATGGTGTGACCCGAGAGAATGGTTAAAAATAAAAAAATAAACCTATACTTACCTTCTGATGGCCCCCTAGTCTTGCTGCGCTCGTTCCTGGCTGCCAAAAGATCGCGGTACGCTGTACTGAAAGACCTGCCGTCACATGACTGTGACATCACCGCAGGTCCTTCAGTCCTGCGCGATCTGTCGGCAAGCACAGGGAAGGAGTCCGGGGGCCGTTGGAAGGTGAATATAATCTTTATTTTTTATTTTATTCTTTTTTTTTACAGCTTTTAATGGTACCTGGGTGTGGAGGAGAGTCTCATCTTCTCGACACCCGGGTACCATCCGCACATTAGAAAGCGCCAATTACGCAAGTACAGATGCAGTCTTGCAGAATTGGCGCGTTCTAATGCAAGTCAATGGCGGCGAAAACGCAGCGCTTCCGCAAAATTAATGGACATGCTGCGGATTTTTGAGCGCAGCATAAACGCTGCGGAAAAATCCGCAGCATGGGCATTGAAAGTGCGGAATTGCATTGGAGACCATGAGGGAAGGTTTACCAAGCGTTTACGCTGCGGAAATTCCGCAGCCTAAACGCTTGAAAAACGCATCGTGGGCACACAGCTTTAGGTTGGATATTGACCTGTAGGATTCCTACTTCCGATAAGTAGCATTAGAGTCCAAATCCTCTTCGCTTTGAAGAGACAATTTGTGTATTATCTATAGCCATGCCTGAATTTTCACAAGTTTTCTTATTGAAACAGCATTGCCGTTCGCCCATGTCATGGGTAGTGTATGGGCAGTGTATGGTGATGCAGCTAATCTTCATAAAAGTAAATAGCTCTGAGCTACAATAACCAACACAGAGTGGCGCAGTTTCTAGAAAAAAAAAACGGTTGTGTTTTTCTAATCACATAAAACCTCTTCAATATCATAAATACTAACTTGCAAAAACAAGATTTCTACATTAGTGCTATAAGTTACACTAATAGGCATTGGACACAGACACAAAAAATATAAAATGTATCATGTGCAGCCTTTTACCGAGAAAAAATAATGAATTTAATAAATATGACTGCATTTCGGATATGATATTCTACGTCTACAGATTAGTATTAAAGAGAACAATAATAATGTTATCTAGAACAATTAGGAAATATTTCAAAAGTGAAAATGAAATTTCATCCTAGAATTCTTTGGGGATTTGCAGTAATTTGCTCTTTGGGTTCTCTCTCTGCCGTCTGACTTATGATTTTAGAGCTTAACAGTATGAGTTATGATTGTCTCTCAAGGAATTACAATTTAATTACGATTTCTCTAAAACTCAGGGAAATGAGTCCTGGGGCTAATTACGAGCCTCTCATAGTCAAGATGGATGAGCAGACTAGACCAGTACTTCAAGTAAGAAGACGCTGAGCTCCGGCAGGAAAGATTATAAATGCTAGAAAGTATGATATACTCGTATCAATAGTATATATTTTTATGTATCTTCCAAAAAGGGTGCTCAGATTTGCCATACCTAAAATGTACTGGAGTAGTAAGAATTAATAAGCTCCATCGGTAACATAATGCTTATATAAATTGGACTTACCTGTTTATATTCTGACTCTCGCCCGACCTGTACTTGCAAAATATATCCAATTGGATCTCCCCTCATAGGTGATACGGTCTCCCAGGCAATTTCACATGTGTTTCCTTCTAACTGTGTTACACGAGGAGCTGGAAAAAAAATACCCCAACCATTACATGAATTAGAACTGAATTTTTTTTTTTTTTAAGAGCTAAAAATCCCTAAAAAGTCCATTGTGATTGGAGATACCCCTGTACTCTACTGCCATCACACTCACAGGGGTCTAGGAAGCCGACACATGGGGATCAGTTTGGCAATGCCCTTTTACTGGAGAGCGATCTTCTTCCTTGCAAACAACAGAACTTCTCTTTTTGGCTTACGGAAAAAAAAGTTACCAGTCACAACCTATTTTCCATTTATTTACTTTTTTTTTAAGCGTGATCAGTTTTGATAAAGTCCAGGAAACAGATATAGGAAATTGTTTACCAGGATCACCAGCGAGTAATAATGAAATGATGCCAATATTGCAACGCAATCTGAAAGAAATCTTGCGGGAAAACTTGAGACTATTGCAAAAAGTCTGAACTGGTTGTCAAAATGTCACAAGCCTCCACGACTTCTAGCCGAAAAGAAGCTGCATTTTTCCAGAAATAGTAGCACATATTACTATGGACTGTGTCTAGGATTGTAGCTCAAACCTTATTAAGTGAATGGCACTTAAAATGAATCTGTCACCAGGCTTTTGCTATCCAATCTGAGAGCAGCATGATGTAGGGGCAGAGACCCCCAACTGCAGCGATGCGTCACATACGCGGCTGCTTGCTGTACTTTTGACAAAAATCTCTTTTATCTGCTGCTCTCAGATTAGGTATCAAAAACCTGGTGACAGATTCCCTTTAATAGCAATACTAGATCTAAAGGTTGTTTATAGCAAAAAGCAGATCTTTTATTATAATCCAGAACAACTGTTTCAGGAATACAGCGCCATGGCACTACACATAATGCATCACATAATGTGGATGTAACTTTGTCTTCGCCTTCAGCTACACATGACTGCAATAATAATGATAATATATCACTAACTAGAAAGGATGTGTATCCAGCTTAAAAAAAAGCTAGGCTATTAACCCTGCAAGGTAAATAGCTAAAATCTGATGTACAAAGAGACAGACATCTGCTAATGGATTTCTGATGACTTATTCTGCATTTGTAATATACAATCATTTTACATGGCAGCTATGTGTACAGGACAATAGTATTGGTAAATGCTTCTGGCATGATTACTGGTTGGCACATTGTTTGCAGCTTTGTAAATAAAATCATTATGGGTAAGGTTGATAGGTTAAAAAACAGCCACAAAGCGCTCATGTTACAGATGCAAAACAAATGTGGAATACATTAAAACTAGATACAGTTACTTAATGCCTGCTGGCAAAAAGAGAAACATCATGGGGTAATACAAGGCGAGAATTATCACAAACCAGGTATAGCTGGGGCAGAATTCTATCAACACCAATGACCACTGGCTTCTAATATAGACAAGATAAGAAGTAGCAGTGTGTGCAAAGCCACAGACTCAGGGGAAGAGTCCACAGGACAATTTGCCCAGCACCAAATACTTAAAGGGACTGTCAGCACAGAATGACTGTTCAAACCAAGTCCCATCGCTCAGTGCTTCACGGCATGGCCAATCATTTATATACACCTTCCCACCGGCTTGGTTTCCATCTATCTCCTCCTTTCTCTGGCTGTATGAAGCCAGAGCTGTCAATCATATAAGGGGGTCGGTTTGGACAACAAGCAGATGGGAAGGTGTATTTAAATGATCGGCCCGCTGTGAAGCACCAAGTGGTGGGACTTCATTTGAAGAATCATTCTGTCCTGACAGTCCCTTCAAAGAGGAATGGTCAGTTCTCCTGGAATTCTTATATTATAGGGAATACAAGTATTTATTAAAACAGATCAGGATAGTTATGTTTACATGTTGAAATTAAAGGGGTATTCCTATATCAGATTCCACTTGATATGCTATAAACGTATGAGATGTGGGACCCAGTCTCATGTTGTTGGAAACAGAGAGGTTTAGTGCTATGCATTCACAGACTGTACATATGCCATAAATGTCTGAGATGAGGGTAGCCTCTGAGTGTTTCCAACACAGTATGTCATTGAACATTTTTAGTCATCCAAAGTAGTTAATATTTCCCCATAAATATCCGGGTATTGGCTCGAGCAGTAAATAGAAAACTAACCTTTAATGGTTGGTGGCACAGATTTGGTTGTACCGAAGGTGTAGATGTCAGAAAATGGTCCTTCCCCAGCATCATTCACAGCCTGTATTCTGAAGTTGTAGCAGGTGAACTCGGTCAGTCTCTGCACTTTATAAGTGTGGCTTGGACCCCTATAGATGGGGATAAACCTACAAAATAAATTGACAAATTTTCATGTTATCTATCATGCTGGTGGTTTGGATCAATTGTTAAAGTGGAGTCTGTCACCAGGTTTTCCCCATATATAGTACAATCAGTACCTATAAGCCTTCCTTTACAGCATTCTAGAATGCTGTACATAACTACCCAATCCTCCCTGCAAGGCACAAAAAAGACCTTTTATTATACTCACCTGCAGTGCGGTCCGACGTTTTGATACGGCGCCTCCTCTCTTCTTGTGATCACCGTCCTGTTTCCCTGCTCTGGGTAGATGACACGTCCTACGTCTTCCAGACAGTGTCCTCCATCACGCTCGTGCGCAGGTGCATTCCTCTTTGCCCTGTCGAGAGCAGAGCAAAGCACTGTAGTACGCATGCGCCGGCCTATCGGTCATCGGCACTCTTCGGCCTTTGCCAGCACATGACCACTACAGAACTTTGCTCAGCCCTCGGCAGAGCATGAAGAATAGCACCTGCACAGCAGTGAAATAGAGGGCACTGTGTGGATGATGTAGGAAGAGTCATCCACATGAAGGAGGATGGTGATCTCAAGAAGAGAGGAGGAGCCGGATCAAGACCAGAGACGCCCTTCGGACCGGACTGAATGGGAGTAGAATAAAAGCTCTTTTTTTGTGCCTTGCAGAGCGGATTGGGGACATATATACAGCATACAAGAATGCTGTAAAAGAGGCGTTATAGGTGCTGGCCGTACTTGATATGGTGACAGGTTCGCTTTAAAGAACCAGAAAGAATAAGCAAGCGCAAGTCGTCATGGACAGCGGCCAATGTTGTTTCTCAATAATTCTCATGTGAAGCTATGAAGGATTAAACAAAAAATCACACAGAAAACCTCACAGATCTAATAAATACAATTAAAAGACAAATGGATTATGTTACTTTTATCTTAATGGAGACACAAAATCCTATAAAGGGCATTCGATCGCAATTTACAGAAAAAGAGAAAATCTCACATAAAGCCAGAAAAGCCAAAGGAATGATGACAACTCAAACAGAGATAACAATAGATTTTGTTTAGGAAATCAGGGATGTTGTCCTGGAACTAAAGGATCAGAACAATCAATTTCCTTTTCCCATGGTACATTATGCTTTATAAATCCCGAAGTTATAAAATAAAGGAGAAATGTAAGACTTATTAATCAAAACAACACTGACCTTTAAGAAGCTAAATGCTACTTATACACCCAATGGTCTGTGCAAATGAACAAAACACTAATGACAGCTCCGTGCATATACAACATGATCACACTACACAACAGTACAACTGCTGCTGTGCAGTCATAAGATACTATACGGTTTTGTACTTTGAAGCCAGGATAGAAAACAGTTATATCAATTGCGGTGTCTTTCAATCGGAGGAGGCTGATGTACACGTCTGGTCACGCGCTCCTCCATCAGCAGCCATTGTGAGAACAGTAGATACGGATATAGTAGAGGAATGACGCTAAAATTGGTGAGGTTACTCAAAATAAGTCCAGAGGCAAGGTAAATGGTGGTATTATATTCATATAGTGTCTTATAAGATTAAGTGTTCTGTTCGCCTTCATTAGACTAAAAACAAGACATCTTATATTTGGTATGAAGAAGGGAAGCAGATCCCCGGAGACTGAGAGCATAACATTTAAGACACTGCATGAATAAAATAGCATCTCTTACCCTACCTGTGGACTGATGCTATATTCTGATGGAGTGACAACGCCTTAGCGTCTTTCTTGTACTATGTATGCACCTACTCTTGTTTGGTGAAACAATCAAACTCCTCTGGAGAAAGGAAGACATAGAAGGAGGCACCAGGCATCAGCAATCACCACAGTTCATCCTAACCCTTTATAGGGTGAGACACACTTTTAAACAATTAAAACGTGGTGAGCATCCACTCGTTGGGTAACTCTACTTCCTATATTGATTTGTCAAAACGTATTACACAAAGTGCCATCCTTTTTTTCTTTATTTTACACATTTTGAGAACAGGAGAGCTAAGCTGATAGGAAAGCTGTACTAACCAGTGCAGGAGGAGAACCTGTAATATGCAGATAGGAAAGCTGTACTAACCAGTGCAGGAGGAGAACCTGTAATATGCAGATAGGAAAGCTGTACTAACCAGTGCAGGAGGAGAACCTGTAATATGCAGATAGGAAAGCTGTACTAACCAGTGCAGGAGGAGAACCTGTAATATGCAGAAAGGAAAGCTGTACTAAGCAGCGCAAGAGGAGAACCTGTAATATACAGATAGGAAAGCTGTTCTAACCAGGGCAGGAGGAGAACCTGTAATATACAGATAGGAAAGCTGTACTAACCAGTGCAGGAGGAGAACCTGTAATATACAGATAGGAAAGCTGTTCTAACCAGTGCAGGAGGAGAACCTGTAATATGCAGATAGGAAAGCTGTACTAACCAGTGCAGGAGGAGAACCTGTAATATACAGATAGGAAAGCTGTTCAAACCAGTGCAGGAGGAGAACCTGTAATATACAGATAGGAAAGCTGTACTAACCAGTGCAGGAGGAGAACCTGTAATATACAGATAGGAAAGCTGTTCTAACCAGTGCAGGAGGAGAACCTGTAATATGCAGATAGGAAAGCTGTACTAACCAGTGCAAGAGGAGAACCTGTAGTATGCAGGTGGGAAAGCTGTACTAAGCAGTGCAAGAGGAGAACCTGTAATATGCAGGTAGGAAAGCTGTACTAACCAGTGCAGGAGGAGAACCTGTAGTATGCAGATAGGAAAGCTGTACTAACCAGTGCAAGAGGAGAACCTGTAGTATGCAGGTGGGAAAGCTGCACTAAGCAGTGCAAGAGGAGAACCTGTAATATGCAGGTAGGAAAGCTGTACTAACCAGTGCAGGAGGAGAACCTGTAATATGCAGATAGGAAAGCTGTACTAAGCAGTGCAGGAGGAGAACCTGTAATATACAGGTAGGAAAGCTGTACTAAGCAGTGCAAGAGGAGAACCTCTAATACGCAGATAGGAAAGCTGTACTAACCAGTGCAAGAGAAGAACCTGTAATATGCAGATAGGAAAGCTGTACTAACCAGTGCAAGAGGAGAACCTGTAGTATGCAGGTAGGAAAGCTGTACTAACCAGTGCAGGAGGAGAACCTGTAATATGCAGGTAGGAAAGCTGTACTAACCAGTGCAAGAGGAGAACCTGTAGTATGCAGGTGGGAAAGCTGTACTAACCAGTGCAAGAGGAGAACCTGTAATATGCAGATAGGAAAGCTGTACTAACCAGTGCAGGAGGAGAACCTGTAATATGCAGAAAGGAAAGCTGTACTAAGCAGCGCAAGAGGAGAACCTGTAATATACAGATAGGAAAGCTGTTCTAACCAGGGCAGGAGGAGAACCTGTAATATACAGATAGGAAAGCTGTACTAACCAGTGCAGGAGGAGAACCTGTAATATACAGATAGGAAAGCTGTTCTAACCAGTGCAGGAGGAGAACCTGTAATATGCAGATAGGAAAGCTGTACTAACCAGTGCAGGAGGAGAACCTGTAATATACAGATAGGAAAGCTGTTCAAACCAGTGCAGGAGGAGAACCTGTAATATACAGATAGGAAAGCTGTACTAACCAGTGCAGGAGGAGAACCTGTAATATACAGATAGGAAAGCTGTTCTAACCAGTGCAGGAGGAGAACCTGTAATATGCAGATAGGAAAGCTGTACTAACCAGTGCAAGAGGAGAACCTGTAGTATGCAGGTGGGAAAGCTGTACTAAGCAGTGCAAGAGGAGAACCTGTAATATGCAGGTAGGAAAGCTGTACTAACCAGTGCAGGAGGAGAACCTGTAGTATGCAGATAGGAAAGCTGTACTAACCAGTGCAAGAGGAGAACCTGTAATATGCAGGTGGGAAAGCTGTACTAAGCAGTGCAAGAGGAGAACCTGTAATATGCAGGTAGGAAAGCTGTACTAACCAGTGCAGGAGGAGAACCTGTAGTATGCAGATAGGAAAGCTGTACTAACCAGTGCAAGAGGAGAACCTGTAGTATGCAGGTGGGAAAGCTGCACTAAGCAGTGCAAGAGGAGAACCTGTAATATGCAGGTAGGAAAGCTGTACTAACCAGTGCAGGAGGAGAACCTGTAATATGCAGATAGGAAAGCTGTACTAAGCAGTGCAGGAGGAGAACCTGTAATATACAGGTAGGAAAGCTGTACTAAGCAGTGCAAGAGGAGAACCTCTAATACGCAGATAGGAAAGCTGTACTAACCAGTGCAAGAGAAGAACCTGTAATATGCAGATAGGAAAGCTGTACTAACCAGTGCAAGAGGAGAACCTGTAGTATGCAGGTAGGAAAGCTGTACTAACCAGTGCAGGAGGAGAACCTGTAATATGCAGGTAGGAAAGCTGTACTAACCAGTGCAAGAGGAGAACCTGTAGTATGCAGGTGGGAAAGCTGTACTAACCAGTGCAAGAGGAGAACCTGTAATATGCAGATAGGAAAGCTGTACTAACCAGTGCAAGAGGAGAACCTGTAGTATGCAGGTAGGAAAGCTGTACTAACCAGTGCAGGAGGAGAACCTGTAATATGCAGGTAGGAAAGCTGTACTAACCAGTGCAAGAGGAGAACCTGTAGTATGCAGGTGGGAAAGCTGTACTAAGCAGTGCAAGAGGAGAACCTGTAATATGCAGGTAGGAAAGCTGTACTAACCAGTGCAGGAGAAGAACCTGTAATATGCAGATAGGAAAGCTGTACTAACCAGTGCAGGAGGAGAACCTGTAATATGTAGATAGGAAAGCTGTACTAACCAGTGAAGGAGGAGAAACTGTAATATGCAGATAGGAAAGCTGTACTAAGCAGTGCAGGAGGAGAACCTGTAATATACAGATAGGAAAGCTGTACTAACCAGTGCAAGAGGAGAACCTGTAATATGCAGGTAGGAAAGCTGTACTAAGCAGTGCAGGAGGAGAACAAGTAATATACAGATAGGAAAGCTGTACTAACCAGTGCAGGAGGAGAACCTGTAATATGCAGATAGGAAAGCTGTACTAAGCAGTGCAGGAGGAGAACCTGTAATATACAGATAGGAAAGCTGCACTAAGCAGAGCAGGAGGAGAACCTGTAATATGCAGGTAGGAAAGCTGTACTAACCAGTGCAGGAGGAGAACCTGTAATATGCAGATAGGAAAGCTGTACTAAGCAGTGCAGGAGGAGAAGCTGTAATATACAGATAGGAAAGCTGTACTAAGCAGTGCACGAGGAGAACCTGTAATATACAGATAGGAAAGCTGTACTAACCAGTGCAAGAGGAGAACCTGTAATATGCATATAGGAAAGCTGTACTAAGCAGTGCAAGAGGAGAACCTCTAATATGCAGATAGGAAAGCTGTACTAACCAGTGCAAGAGGAGAACTTGTAGTATGCAGGTAGGAAAGCTGTACTAACCAGTGCAGGAGGAGAACCTGTAATATGCAGATAGGAAAGCTGTACTAACCAGTGCAGGAGGAGAACCTGTAATATGCAGATAGGAAAGCTGTACTAACCAGTGCAGGAGGAGAACCTGTAATATGCAGAAAGGAAAGCTGTACTAACCAGTGCAGGAGGAGAACCTGTAATATACAGATAGGAAAGGTGTACTAACCAGAGCAGGAGGAAAACCTGTAATATGCAGGTAGGAAAGCTGTACTAACCAGTGCAGGAGGAGAACCTGTAATATGCAGATAGGAAAGCTGTACTAACCAGTGCAGGAGAAGAACCTGTAATATGCAGATAGGAAAGCTGTACTAACCAGTGCAGGAGGAGAACCTGTAATATGTAGATAGGAAAGCTGTACTAACCAGTGCAGGAGGGGAACCTGTAATATGCAGATAGGAAAGCTGTACTAAGCAGTGCAGGAGGAGAACCTGTAATATACAGATAGGAAAGCTGTACTAACCAGTGCAGGAGGAGAACCTGTAATATGCAGATAGGAAAGCTGTACTAAGCAGTGCAGGAGGAGAACCTGTAATATACAGATAGGAAAGCTGTACTAACCAATGCAAGAGGACAACCTGTAATATGCAGATAGGAAAGCTGTACTAAGCAGTGGAAGAGGAGAACCTCTAATATGCAGATATGAAAGCTGTACTAACCAGTGCAAGAGAAGAACTTGTAATATGCAGATAGGAAAGCTGTACTAACCAGTGCAAGAGGAGAACCTGTAGTATGCAGGTAGGAAAGCTGTACTAACCAGTGCAGGAGGAGAACCTGTAATATGCAGGTAGGAAAGCTGTACTAACCAGTGCAAGAGGAGAACCTGTAGTATGCAGGTGGGAAAGCTGTACTAACCAGTGCAAGAGGAGAACCTGTAATATGCAGATAGGAAAGCTGTACTAACCAGTGCAAGAGGAGAACCTGTAGTATGCAGGTAGGAAAGCTGTACTAACCAGTGCAGGCGGAGAACCTGTAATATGCAGGTACGAAAGCTGTACTAACCAGTGCAAGAGGAGAACCTGTAGTATGCAGGTGGGAAAGCTGTACTAAGCAGTGCAATAGGAGAACCTGTAATATGCAGGTAGGAAAGCTGTACTAACCAGTGCAGGAGGAGAACCTGTAATATGCAGATAGGAAAGGTGTACTAAGCAGTGCAAGAGGAGAACCTCTAGTATGCAGATAGGAAAGCTGTACTAACCAGTGCAGGAGGAGAACCTGTAATATGCAGATAGGAAAGCTGTACTAACCAGTGCAGGAGGAGAAACTGTAATATGCAGATAGGAAAGCTGTACTAAGCAGTGCAGGAGGAGAATCTGTAATATACAGATAGGAAAGCTGTACTAACCAGTGCAGGAGGAGAACCTGTAATATGCAGATAGGAAAGCTGTACTAAGCAGTGCAGGAGGAGAACCTGTAATATACAGATAGGAAAGCTGCACTAAGCAGTGCAGGAGGAGAACCTGTAATATGCAGATAGGAAAGCTGTACTAAGCAGTGCAGAAGGAGAACATGTAATATACAGATAGGAAAGCTGTACTAACCAGTGCAGGAGGAGAACCTGTAATATACAGATAGGAAAGCTGTACTAACCAGTGCAGGAGGAGAACCTGATATATATAGATAAGAAAGCTGTACTAACCAGTGCAGGAGGAAAACCTGTAATATGCAGGTAGGAAAACTGTACTAACCAGTGCAGGAGGAGAACCTGTAATATGCAGATAGGAAAGCTGTACTAACCAGTGCAGAAGGAGAACCAATAATATGCAGATAGGAAAGTTGTACTAAGCAGTGCAGGAGGAGAACCTGTAATATACAGATAGGAAAGCTGTACTAACCAGTGCAGGAGGAGAACCTGTAATATGCAGATAGGAAAGCTGTACTAAGCAGTGCAGGAGGAGAACCTGTAATATACAGATAGGAAAGCTGCACTAAGCAGTGCAGGAGGAGAACCTGTAATATGCAGATAGGAAAGCTGTACTAAGCAGTGCAGAAGGAGAACATGTAATATACAGATAGGAAAGCTGTACTAACCAGTGCAGGAGGAGAACCTGTAATATACAGATAGGAAAGTTGTACTAACCAGTGCAGGAGGAGAACCTGATATATATAGATAAGAAAGCTGTACTAACCAGTGCAGGAGGAAAACCTGTAATATGCAGGTAGGAAAACTGTACTAACCAGTGCAGGAGGAGAACCTGTAATATGCAGATAGGAAAGCTGTACTAACCAGTGCAGAAGGAGAACCAATAATATGCAGATAGGAAAGTTGTACTAAGCAGTGCAGGAGGAGAACCTGTAATATACAAATAGGAAAGCTGTACTAACCAGTGCAGGAGGAGAACCTGTAATATGCAGATAGGAAAGTTGTACTAACCAGTGCAGGAGGAGAACCTGTAGTATGCAGATAGGAAAGCTGTACTAACCAGGGCAAGAGAAGAACATGTAATATTCAGATAGGAAAGCTGTACTAACCAGTGCAGGAGGAGAACATTTATTACTATTATATTATATTATATATCATAGTAATATTAGTAAGTGCCACAAAATTATTTCAACACATTTCTTAAAATAAAGATATAGTGGAAAACTCTTTTAAGAACTGTACCACATACAAACATCGCTACCCTATATACAGGAAGAAAACACTTCCCAAAGGTTCAGCAAGCTTTCTTTCACAAGCTTTCAGTTCTTTTGGAAACTTTTTACTGTACTTTGAGTTTGGCAAACACCTGTTGAAACCTATCAACCATAATATAATTTTGTGATGGAGGGTGACAGTATGGGGCTATTGTGCTTACTTTCAATAACAGAAAATATTAACACTACAACATACAAAGATATTTTAGACAACTGTACGCTACCAAAGTGGAAACAACAGTTTTGGGAAAGCTGAGCACAGAGTTTCTGTGTAGTTTCCGCTTTTATTTTGGAGCACTGGAGTCCAGGGTTCAAATCTGACCTTGAGCAAAATCAGCATAGAGTAGGCAGGTTCTCCCCATGTTTGCATCTGTTTCATGCCTGTGGTTAAGAATAAATGGGCTTCCTACATTTTAGGAAGCAGGTTTAGTTGACATGGATTGGGAAACTAGCGGCAGCACAGTCGGGGCAGCAGATGATTGGAGCAGAGAACTGCACGCCATCATAAAGCACTTGTATATATTACTTTGTGGTGGAGCGGCACTAAAATGAATGTTTATTCCTGTTAAGCTCCATTTCAAGCAGGTTTTCTCCAATCCTCCAAAAAAATTAAAGTATATACTTTATTTTTCTCCTTTGAAAATAAACTGTAAATGGAGTGTAAATTATCCTCCTCCCATCTCCACTGCTATTTCTAAGAAGTATTTTGTAAACCTAGAGCAGAATTAGCACTCAGTTAAAATTACCTTATGAAAATTTACACAACCCTATACTGCAAGTTCTTAGAATCTGATTGAAATCCAACCGCAAGATGACAGATAGGGGCCCATATGCAGAGGCGGTGTTTAGAAAGTTCCTTTATTGAAATGCTTTAAACAGATAAATGATAATTATTTTGGTAAAATAAAGATATAAGCGTTAGTCACAGCTAATAAACTGATGGATTATGGAGTTCTACATGACTGTAAATCCCTGAACGACGCATAAAAAAGATCAGCAAACAATGTGCACAGGGAGCTCAGCACATAACACCAATGAAGCGAACACTTCCAAGATGCAAACATGCGGCCCTTGCAAACCACTTAAGTCATGTTCTGTTCTGAAATTGCAGAACATTTAACATAAAAGCCGATTAAAGATGTATCCATTAATGTCACAGCAAGTTTACTCCCACTTCTTATTTTCTTGTGACAAGAAGTTGAGATTTACTTATAACCCTCAGAATATTTTGTGTATATTATTATAGATATATTTATTTATTTTTCCAGCATCAGATGCAAGAAACAAGTTAGGGTGCTTTCACACTGCGTTCTGTGCCCCCGTCAGGGCATACGTCCTAAAATTCCCTGGAAAACGGGGTCTGGATGTATGCTGTGACGGGGGCCATGGACCGCAATGGTGACGGCAGAGCTCACGTTTGCTCTGCCGTCACCATTGCGGTCTATGGCCCTGTCAGAGTATACGTCTGGACCCTGTTTTGCGGGGAATTTTAGGACGTATGCCCCGACGGGGACACAGATCGCAATGTGAAAGCACCCTTAGAGAACATACAGGACTTGGACATGAAGGGTTTATCCAGGACTATTTTTTTTCTTTATCTATGGGCCTAAAAACTAACAAGAAGGTTGTTGCTATCTACCTTGCCTGTTGTGCCCGGCGCAGATCTCTGCTGGAACAAAGCGATCACAGACCACTCCTGCCGGCAATTTAGCAGCTGTTGCTGACATCATGTCTGCAGTGTAGCGGCTTCTCTTCTGCTGTGCTCTGTTGACAGGGCATGACTGCTGACGTCATGCTGATTGACAGCCGGCTCCCCACTGCCTAACTGTGGGGAGCCGACTGTCAATCAGCAGGATGTTGGCAGTAACACCCAATGACAGAGCAGCCCGGAAGAAGAAGAGCTGCTCTGTTAATGGTGAACAGCTGAATTACCGGCAGGAGCGGTCAGTGACCACTCAGTACTGGCGCCAGATAGAACAGACAGGTAGTTAGCAACTATTTGCCTATTAGTTTTTAGGCCCGTAATAAAAAAGAAAAAAAAATAACCCTGGATAAACTCTCTAACATTTATCAGCCTGTTTCGTAATATTTTGAAGTAGGATCTTGTACAAAGTAAAGAAAGTCTTTGCCTTGCCCAAAAGACGTATTAGAAATATATACTGTATGTTGTAAAATATATAGTGTGAAGTTCCTGTCGGTGCACTTATATGTGAAAATAAAGAGATGGAGTGAATTTTACATCTGTTGGTGAGCGCCATCGATATTGTTCGCCAATTAATATAGACTCAAATCTTTATTATTCAATATAGTTTTCCAACTTGTTTGTAACAATTGTTGGTTGTCCTTGAGTTTTGAATAAGTTGTCCAGAAAAAAAACCATGGGCAATACGATACAAAAGGAAAGCCATCTCGTTTCATGCAGTTTTAAAAACACCTCGTTTTCTAGTCTTGGAAAAAAAAACAAGAGTATTTAACTAGATGCAAAAACATGGCAAGAACCTGGCCATTATACATAATTTATTTTGTTATGCAGAATTGCCAGCACGTTGCTGAACTACAAGCTTCAGCATGACCTCTACATAACTTGTGATACACATATGAGAAATATCAGAATGCTCAACTGAGCAAATCCATTTACTGAAGCAGATTACTAAATAAGCTCCGTAAATATCGTCATCGAAATATTCAGATTGCCACAGCAGTGAGCATTAAATAAACTGCTCTGCTTCTAAAGTCCTGCCGAGACCAGCCGCGAGATAATGGTGTCACCTTGCTAAATAGCAACATTAATCTTTCAACTGTGTTTATAACACTCACTTGCAGCCATTTCAGTCCAAAAACTGACTCCATATATCAAGGTTCAGTTATGCAGATGTATCCCTACTGTCATGTGTGCTGCCTGACAGGATGTGTTGAGGGTTTGTATGTCATTTAAAGGGACAGTATGTTTGTAAAACTCATTTACTGCAACATAGAATATACATTTTAGGCCAGTGTTCAGTTTGGAAAGGCTCTAATGAAAAGCTTCCCATTTTAGGGATTCATTTGGGACCTGTAAATTACTGAAATTGCTCTGCAGACACTGACCAAGTCATATATCACCCAAATTATTCTAAATACGGACCTAACAACCAGAGATGAAATCTGGCCAGAGTAAGCAGATACATTATATGGCCAAAAAAAGGATTGTAACAACTACACATTACACCTACAAGAACTTTAATGACACCCAATTTTAATTCATAGGCATTAAAGGAGTTATCCAGGACTTGTATATTCATGGCCTATCATTAGGTTAAGTTATCAAATCTGATTGGTGGGGGGTGCGACACCCTCGCCGATAAGCTGTTCCCAATGCCTGTCGGATGTACAGAGTTGCAGAGCTGCACAGCTCCATCTACTGCATAGCAGCCACTGGCAGGTACTGCACACCTGCCCCCTACTGATTCAAATAAGGGCAGATGTGCAGTACCCAGGCTCTACCACTAATCTGTTGACAGAGCTGTGCTATTCAGCGCCGTAATGTATTACATACGGCCACAACAGCTGATCGGCGGGGTTGACAGGTGTCGCATCCCTCCCCGATCAGATATTGAGGAGATTTTGAGGACAGACACCAATGTTGAATAGGAAGGCCTGGCTCACAATCTCCTTTCCAGTTCATACCAAAGGTGTTTGATGGTGTTGAGGACAGGGCTTTGTGCAGGCCAGTCAGGTTCATCCACACCAAACTCACCCAACCATGCCTTTATGGACCGTGGTTTGTGCATTAGGGGACAGTCATGCTGGAACAGAACAGCGTCTTGCCCAAACTGTCCTACAATGTTATAAACAAACCATTGTCCAAATGTATTGGTATTCTGAAGCCTTAAAGGGAATCTGTCAGTAGGATCAACCCCCTTTAGCCATCTATATGAGCATGTAGGTTATAGGAAGCTGAATAAAATGATATATTGATATCTGCAATCTGACGTCTTTTTCCAGAGAAAACCATGTTTTTCTTATCTGTAAATGAGCTGTTCAGAACTATGGGCCGGAGACTGATCTGCATGAGAATCTGCCTTCAGAGATTATTTTATGTGAAAGGGGGAGTTACCAGTGTGAGACAAGTAAGTAACACAGAACAGTAGAACTGAACTTTGTCTTCTTACAAACACACTTGCAGCAGCTCTCACAGCTCTTCTGTATTGCAGCCCTGTCTGCCTGGAACCTGAAGCTGAGAGGAGCCTGCGGATGTGTCAGGTATAATCACACACAGCTCTGCAGTGAGATCAGGAGAGCAGAGAGCGGCCATCACACATAGAATCATAGAATGGTAGAGTTGGAAGGGACCTCCTGGGTCATCTGGTCCAACCCCCTGCTCAAAGCAGGATTCACTAAATCATCTCAGACAGATGTCTGTCCAGCCTCTGTTTGAAGACGTCCATTGAAGGGGAACTCACCACCTCTCGTGGCAGCCTGTTCCACTCATTAATCACCCTAACTGTCAAAAAGTTTTTTCTAATATCTAATCTGTGTCTCCTCCCATTTAGTTTCATCCCATTGCTTCTAGTCTTTCCTTGTGCAAATGAGAATAAAGATGATCCTTCTACAATGTGACAGCCCTTGACATATTTGTAGACAGCTATTAAGTCTCCTCTCAGTCTTCTTTTTTGCAAGCTAAACATTCCCAAATCCTGCAACCGTTCCTCATAGGACATGGTTTGCAGACCAGTCACCATTCTGGTCGCTCTTCTCTGAACTTGCTCCAGTTTGTCTATGTCTTTTTTAAAATGTGGTGCCCAAAACTGTACACAGTATTCCAGATGAGGTCTGACCAAAGAGGAGTAAAGACCAATAATGACTTCACGTGATCTAGACTGTATGCTTCTGTTAATACATCCCAGAATTGTATTTGCCTTTTTTGCTGCTGCATCACACTGTTGACTCATGTTCAGTCTATGATCTATTAGTATACCTAAGTCTTTTTCACATGTACTGTTGCTTAGCTCTATTCCTCCCATTCTGTATATGCTTTTTTCATTTTTATTGCCCAGATGTAGTACTTTGCATTTTTCCCTGTTAAAAACCATTCTGTTGGTTGCTGCCCACTGCTCCAGTTTATTTAGGTCTTTTTGAATCCTCTCTCTCTCTTCTCTAGTATTAGCTATCCCTCCTAGCTTTGTGTCATCAGCAAATTTAATCAGTTTACCCTCAATTCCTTCATCTAAATCATTGATAAAGATGTTGAACAATACAGGTCCCAGGACGGAGCCCTGTGGTACCCCACTTGAGACATTCATCCAGCTGGATGTGAAGCCATTTACAATCACCCTTTGAGTCCGATCACTAAGCCAGTTATGAATCCACCTAACAGTTGCCTGGTCCATTGCATACTTGGTCATTTTTTCAATAAGGATGGTGTGAGATACTTTGTCAAATGCTTTGCTGAAGTCAAGATATACTATATCTACAGCATTTCGCTGATCCACCCAGTCAGTGATTCTGTCATAGAAGGAAATTAAGTTAGTCTGACATGACTTGTTAGTTATAAACCCATGCTGACTCTGGTTAATCACTTCATTCTTATCCAGGTACTTACATACATGTTGTTTAATAATTTGTTCAAAGATCTTTCCTGGTATAGAAGTCAGACTCACCGGCCTATAGTTCCCTGGGTCCACCTTCTTCCCCTTTTTGAAGATAGGAACAACATTTGCTCTTCTCCAGTCTTCTGGGACTTCTCCTGTTCTCCAAGAATTTTCAAAGATTATGGAGAGTGGTTCTAAAATTTCTTCTACGATCTCCTTCAGTACTCTGGGGTGTAATTCATCTGGACCTGGAGACTTGAACTCATTTATGTTAGCTAAATATTCCCTCACAATCTTTCTGTTTACAGATAACTTGGATTCTTCTATTCCTTTAAAAGGACAGTGAAGATCAGTTGATGTTACATTTTCTTTCTGAGAGAAAACAGATGCAAAATAGGAATTAAAAAGTTTGGCCTTCTCAACATCCTCTCTTACCATTTCTCCATTTTCATCCTGTAAAATTCCTATAGCATCTTTGACTTTTCTTTTACTTTTGACATACCCCCAAAATCCTTTTTTATTGCTTTTGACATCTCTTGCAAGCCTTAATTCATTGTCAGCTTTAGCTAACCTGATACATGCCCTGCAGGATCTGCAGACTGCATTATAATCTTCTTTAGATATGCCTCCCTCTTTCTATTTAATAAACATTTCTTTCTTTCTTTTTAGCATGTGTTTAAGTTCTGTGTTCATCCATCCTGGTTTCCTTAAATGCTTCCCATTCTTCCTACTTTTCGGGATTGTTAACGATTGTGCTTTGAGAATCTCATTTTTAAAAATTTCCCATCCTTCCTGGACATTTTTGTCCTTAAGGACATCCAGCCATTGGATCCCTCCAATTCTCTTTCTGAGTCTCTTAAAATCTGCCTTTCTAAAATCTAACCTTGAAGTTTGAGTCTTCACATGTCTTCCTCCTCTAGTTATCCAAAATTCTATAATAGCATGATCGCTGCCTCCTAGGGTCCCAGCCACTTTTACCTCCTCAACCATTTCCTCCTTGTTTATAAGGATTAGATCCAAAGTAGCAGATCCCCTTGTTTTCTCCCCTACCTTTTGGAAGATAAAGTTGTCAGCAAGAGAGGATAAGAATTTGCTTGACCTGTTAGTTTTACTTGAGAGAGATTCCCAACAAATGTCTGGATAGTTGAAATCTCCCATGACCACTACGTCATATTTTTTTGAGAACTTGGTCATTTGATACATAAAGAGTTCATCCATATCTTCAGCTTGCCCAGGTGGCCTGTAGTAAATGCCTACAATGGTGTCCTTTCCGTTGTTCTCTCCTTGTATTCTTACCCAAACAGTTTCCACAGAACTCCCAGTCTCTGAAGCTTCAATCTCTGTGCAGATATACGCTTTTCTAACATACAATGCGACACCTCCTCCTCGTTTATCAAGTCTGTTTCTTGCAAATAAGTTGTATCCTTTTAGCCTTTTATTCCAATCATGTGTATCGTCCCACCAAGTTTCAGTGATTCCAATGACATCATATTTCTTTTCCTGCGTTAGTAGTTCTAATTCTCCTTGTTTGTTGCCCATGCTTTGTGCATTTGTATAAAAACATTTTAGTTTGTGATTGGTTTCTCTTCCTCCCATATTTTTATTATTTAAATTGTTTTGTCTTTGTTCTTCCTTTCCACTTCCAGTAGCAGAGATCTCAATAGTATTTGTCAGCTGTATGGCTTTTTCTGGCCTTTTGCTTCCCTTCCCACATTGTTCTAGTTTAAAGCTCTCCTGATGAGTGCAGTAAGGCAATTTCCAAATACATGTTTTCCAGTCTTCGTAAGGTGCACCCCATCTCTAGCAAGTAGTCCATCGTATAGGTAATTCATTCCGTGATCCAGAAATCCAAATCCTTGTTGACGGCACCATCGACGTAGCCAGTTGTTCACCTGTAGAATCTTATTCCACCTCATTGTTCCATGGCCATCCACTGGGAGGATGGATGAGAAGACCACCTGCGCTCCCAATTCTTTCACTTTCTTGCCCAAGTCTTCAAAGTCACTGCAGATGGTTTCCAGGTCCTTTCTTGCGGTGTCATTTGTCCCCACATGTATTAGCAGGAATGGGTAGTGATCTGTAGGTCTGAAGAGTCTTGATATCCTGTCAGACACATCTTTAATTTTTGCTCCTGGAAGACAGCACATTTCTCTTGAGGTTATGTCTGGTCTGCAGATAGCAGCCTCTGTTCCTCTTAACAGGGAATCCCCCATGACCACCACTCTCCGTTTTTTCTTCACAACATTCTTCTTTCTCCATCCAGGAGGATTCTGAGGGCTTACAAGGTTATTCATTGCTGGCAAAGTCTTATCTTGCTGTATTTCTTCATGGTTCTCCTGCGAGAGAGCCTGGTACTGGTTCCTGAGCAGTATAGGTGCTGACTGCCTCTCTATCCTCCTGCTTCTGTGGGTCACATGCTTCCATTCCTCTGTTTCCTCAGGTGCAGTTCGAATTTCTTCTCTTTCTGAATCATGAAGAGATAATTCTGCTCTGTCTAAGAACTCTTCACCTTCCTTAATGATTTTCAAGGTAGTTAACCTCTCTTCTAGATTTCGCAACTTTTCCTCCAACAGGGACACAAGCTTGCATTTCTGGCATGTGAAGTTTGGCTTTTCCACTGGCAAGTCTGTGAACATGTAGCAGGATATGCAGCTCACCAAATGGCTCCTGGACTCTTCCATGTTCTTACTGTTAATGTTCTGAAAACAGTGAAAAAAGCTTAAAAAAAAAGCTTCAAAATGCCGATGTCCTCTTTTCAGCTCCAACAGCCAAAATCCAGTGTTCTTTGAGCTCACGGAGACTCTTCACTTACCCCAAAATGCAGTGGGAATATGCAAATTATCTCCTCAGGACTCCTCCCCTGGTTTACCGATGTCCTCTTTTCAGCTCCAACAGCCAAAATCCAGTGTTCTTTGAGCTCACGGAGACTCTTCACTTACCCCAAAATGCAGTGGGAATATGCAAATTATCTCCTCAGGACTCCTCCCCTGGTTTACCGATGTCCTCTTTTCAGCTCCAACAGCCAAAATCCAGTGTTCTTTGAGCTCACGGAGACTCTTCACTTACCCCAAAATGCAGTGGGAATATGCAAATTATCTCCTCAGGACTCCTCCCCTGGTTTACCGATGTCCTCTTTTCAGCTCCAACAGCCAAAATCCAGTGTTCTTTGAGCTCACGGAGACTCTTCACTTACCCCAAAATGCAGTGGGAATATGCAAATTATCTCCTCAGGACTCCTCCCCTGGTTACCATCACACTGGTAACTCCCTCTTTAGTTTATAATACAAAGGAGGCAAATTCTCATGTAGATCAGTGTAATAGCTCATTTATATATAATAGTAATAATACTCAGTAATTGTAAATGGAGCTGCCAGCAGTGGATCTTGATGAATTGTGTGCTAAAGTGCATTAAGCGTGACAGAATATACCTCAGAAAACCATTAATAAACTCATTAATTGCATGCCAAAGCAAGTAGTTCATCTATTTTTGCATGTGGTGCTAATGCTGGAAACTGAATAGAGATGGTTTAAAAAATGTTGTTTCTATTTTTTTCATAAGTTGCAAATTATTAACAAATCTATTGACCCTGTGATTGTGATATTTTTTATTAATTCCACGACTTTTCCTTCTTGGTGTTGCAATTTTAATGTTGAGAGGCGCATTATCCAATTTGAAGGTATTGTGGAATTAACCCTACAAGGTCTGGATACTTTTTTTGAGCTTACATTTTTTATCTCCCTCTGTTCCAAGAGCGATAACTTTTTTAAAAAAAATTTAGTGGTTAAAAAAAATTCAGAACCTTGTATATGTAAAAAATGAAAATAAAAAAATAAATAAATAAATAAAAATGTTTGCGTCACCAATTTTTTTTTACTTTTCCATCTATGCGCTAGGGCTCATTTTTGGCTCACTGAGCTGACATTTTTATTGATACTATTTTGGGTTACATATGACATTATGATCTCATTTTAGCGTGCTTTTTGGGAAGCACAGCAACAACAATAAAAAAAGACAATTCTGACCTTTTGATTTTTTTTCTAACATATTGTGTAAATAATTTTAGATTTTCATAGATCCCACTTTTTGGACACGACTATTTTTTTCTGTATTAGAATATGGGGTAAAAGGGGTAAACTTTTATATATTTTATTTAAATACCATTAAAAGATTTTTACTTTATTTTTTAGTCCTACGGAACTTGATCCTGTGATTGATTGCACAGTACTGCAATAGTGAAATCGTGCTTCTCCTATGGAGCTCAGCCTGTGGCTCAGATTCACAAGAGGATTACTGATGACAGTTACATGGTATCCTATTGGCGCACTGTGATAGCATTGTGGCGGATCCATGAGAACCGATGAGCGCACGCACATTAACATTGGCATCATGGTTAACTGCAGCAATCAGAGCAAATTCTGTTTGCTGCAGTTACAGGCAGATGCTGACTATGTAACAACAAGCATTTGCCACATACCAAGAAGGCTCAGCTCTTGAGGCGGCTTGAAACAACCCTTAGTGAAATATTGTAAAAATGTAATGGGACCAGAAAAGACCACCCCTTTACTGCATGATTAACTCAACATATGCAGAAATCCTGTACTAAATAGCAGTGCATGAAGACATTCACACAGACAGTCGTACTAATATTCTAATATACAAGCTCTGTTGTTGAGAAAGTAGCGGATTCTGATTTCCAAAACATAATTACAAGAAGACTAAGTGGTCTGGTTTGTAAACAATAACAGGAAACACCATTTCCTCCTGTGATTTATTATTTAAGATAGAATACATGTCATGCTGTCCTTTCAGCACTTGATTCATGGCATGTGTTTGCACGCCCAACACTGAAGGCTGTTAAAAAGTTTTGGTTGGTGAAACTATTGAAAAAAAAATAAAATAAAATCTGGATGCTCAAGTGAAAACATTTATAAATGTGCCAGTTAAGCTACCTTGTTTATAACAACATTATGATGCACCAGGATGATCTTTTATTTTTAGATCTCCACTCCACTCTCAGGGTTCCCAAAGTACCTTTCAAATTCTCAACACTGCACCACTTTGTATCTGAATGGGCAAATTACCATAGATCTTGATTTTTTTCCTGGAAAAATGGGTTTTGATAAATGTCTTCCATTTTTTTAAATAATTTACCTGCAGCTCTTTCTTTGTGCCTTTCTGTATGAAGGCGGTCTATACCAAATTAAAGTTTGAGCTGTACAATGACAGCTGCTATTTCAGGAGTCTCTTGACCTAGCCACTGTTGAAATAAGAATCTTACATCCACCATTATTATTACATGAATCATCTCAGGAACTAATCACCTTCTGAACCATCCTGTTACGGTACTATTGCAGGATTGCTCAGAAAAAAAGGGGCTTCTTCACGATCCCTCACGCTAGGGGGCACCCGTGCCTTGCCCTGTCCCTCAGATTACCCCGGAAGGTGGAGACGCCGGGGTCACGTGCCTTGCCATGCTCCTGACTTACCCTTATTTGTTCCCTCCCCCACCCAGGAAGGTGTGAGGCCAAAGTGAATAGGATAACACTAACTAGACAGACAGGGATAAATGAAGACTGCAATCATACAAAATACACTCACAAACAACAGAGTGGAACACAGGGGAGGGTAAGGTAGGTGAGACCAAATAAGAGACGCTGGGGATGAGCACACAAACAAACTCCACGCAGAAATCTCCAGAACAACTCTCCAAAAGCCAACTCTAAACACCGAACAACTCTTACAACTCCAAACCAGGCAGAATGAACCATCACTGGCAATTCACAAATGCCAGTGGCAAGCATATATACCAGAGGGGAGTGTCCAACACAGAACAGCTGAGGCAATCCATGATGGAAAGCTCCAGGAGATCAACTGAACCGATTAACCCTAGCAATGCCAGAGCAATGAAAACCTGCACTGTTTAGTATGTTGGTGAAGCAGTTCTAACCAGTGCAGGTGTTCGGGTAACCAGACAATCTTCTGGCCCTTCTCTGTCACGGTATCCTCGTGACACATACCCAAGGGGTCTGAACTGGTGAAACGCAATTGTTTGTTTGTCCTTCTGACTTCACACATAATCTCCATTACTGGTGAACATATCCAGTGACCCTTCGACAAGAGCTTTGAGCGTGTACACACTCCAAACCCCATGCTCTAAATTAGTAAGCGGGCTCTGACATTTCGGACACTTTGTGATCCTGCCAGGAAAATTAGGTGAGGTCGTATATTAGTGCAATAGAGTGCATTATGCATTAATTTAAAATAGGTTTTAGTTATCTTCTTAGCAATACCTCTTGGCTTAAAAAAGTTCTCAGAGACATCACTATCAAAGCAAGGATAGTATTTCTTAAAGGGAATCTGTCACCACATTTGACCTATCTAAACTATTAATATGGACATACAGGTCATAGACTGCTGAAAAAAGTCCTATCTCTATGCCTCATATCAGATGCCTTCTTATGGATAAATCATCTTTTATCACGTCAAGTAAATAACCTCTTCCAGGCTATGGGGAGGACACTGCCTGGAAGATAACCTCCTTCTATTTAAAAATAATCTTTGGAGGTAGGCTACAGTCTTGCAACATGAAGTTCCAACTGGGTACCCCCAAGGAAGCGATCAGTAGTAAATGTTAGGGTATGTGCCCACGATGCAGACTTTAAGCAGAAATTTCCTGACCGTTTTCCCTCTCCCTGGCAGAAAAAACACATACGGATTTTACATGCGTTTTTTCTGCTAGGAAGAAGCGTTTAAGCGATTTTTCAAGCGTTTTTTCAAGCGATTTTGAGCATCACTTGGAAAAGGGCTTGACAAGTTGGTCACACAATATAAATCCATGCAACTGGCATGGATTTATATTGTGTGACCGAGATTTCTGCTTAAAATACTGCACCTATAGTAAAAAAAAAAGAATTATAAAGTAAAAAATAAAAGAAAATATTCATACTAACCTCTCCGGCGCCCCCCGGTCTGCTCCAGGCGGCATCCTCTCTCCTCGGCGGCCCGCGGTGTTCTGCCAGGACCTGCGGTGACGTCATTTAGTCAGCTGATGGTCACGCGACCATCACCTGACCGTTGACGTCAGTGGTCGCGTGACCATCAGCTGACTAAATGACGTCACCGCAGGTCCTGGCAGAACACCGCGGGCCGCCGAGGAGAGAGGACGCCGCCTGGAGCAGACCAGGAGCCGCCGGAGAGGTGTGTATGAATATTTAGTTTTATTTTTTACTTTATAATTCTTTAACTTGCAGGTACCATGGTACACGGGTTGGAGGAGAGAGTCTCCTTTTCTCCAGACCTGGGTACCATCCGTGCATTGAACCGCATAACATCCGCATGTATGCATGCGAATGTTATACGGTTCAACGCAAGTCAATGGCGGCGATTTCGCCGCAAAATCGCACAATAAATGGTTGTGCTGCGGATTTTTCCGCAATGATAATCCGCAGCGGAAGTTTCCGCAGCATGTGCATAGCACATGCGGATTATCATTGGGAAACATGGCAGACATCTTCACAAGCGATTTTAATGCGTTTCCGCGGCGGAAATACCGCCGTGGAAACGCATTAAATCCGCATCGCGGGCATACAGCCTTAATAGAAAATTGAGTTACACCCACACAGATGTCAGAGGATCCATTTGTTGTCTCTTAAATTTGACAGGAAAAATGACAGGTATTGGCAGCATAGGAAAACAGCTGAAGGAAATCAGGCTTTCTGACTTTTTCACAACTGTGTTCTTCATTTTGATTTAACTGCTCCATCATAGGATCAGATAAATGAAAATAAAGGCAATGCCTTATCAATTTCATGATCTAGAGCCCAATGGACCCCTGTGACTAATACAGACTGTCATGTCATTTTCATGGTGTTCAACCTCTTTCCAGACAAATATGGCCCAGTATGAAAGCTCCAGTGCAGATCTAAACAGAGCATAAGTAGGCAAAAAAACACCAATGTATCGAAATGGTTACTGCACCCATAAGAGCAAAAAGGCAAAATGTAAGAATTCTTAAAAAGATACGCTACCATATAGGAGGCATAAATCATGTGGTAGGAATTATAATAAACCCTCCACATGTACACACAAAACACCACAACCACCCAGAGGCAAATAACCTAAAATGGACCCACTAAACAAAAAAAAAATATGAGAAATGGAACGGTTCCCCTATATGAAAATGAAGTCTAATAAGCCATAAAAGGTAGATCAATAGTTATAATATGTCCTTAGCAGTGGTCAGTGAGGGTGGTAGTGGACACAGAAGCTTCCAGCTTCCTCAGGGGTATGTGGTGAAATAGTCTGTGTTGGTATGAGTGGGTTGGTGAAAGAGGATAGAAAAAAATGCAAATGAATGATGATAAAAATGAAAAACAAATACAAATATCTAAAAAATACAATTAAAAACCCATCTAAATTCTATTGTTTTACTTTTTTTTTTATCTGTGTTTGTAGAAAGCAGAAATCACATGATTCGTGTAATCCCAGCATTTTTTGTATGCCGATGAGGTGAGGGCGATAGCACAAGTATATCGGTGATCTAGGGTGATGAGGGTGAGCTAAGGGCGGCTGGTACTTAGATCACTATTGTAGTGATCTGCTCACAGTGGATTGTTGGGAGGACACAGACAATGTACTCCAAGCATGCTCCTCTTTCCATATCAGACTGGTGAAAACCTGGTAATTCATGGAGCAGTCACAGGTTTCCATGACAATGACCCAAATCCAGGAAGGAAACTTCTTGCATCCAGGTCTAATTGCTTGACATCACCTTGAGCACTGTGGTAAGCATTTTTTTTTTTTTTTAACAGTAAGCTGGTCACTGCAGGAATATGGGGCTGACCCAAGTCGCCTCGCCTTGTTGTAGGCAGATAGCAATCTTTTGGATCAAAGTGTGCATGCCTAAGACCCTCATGTTTTTACAAGTGTAGCAACAATGGAATTCATGTAGATAATATTTGCAGGCTGCTGTGGCAATGTGTTTGCATGTAAGAGGAAATAATGTATGGCTGAATATTTCAGCACTGTAGTTAGATGCTTAGCAGTAAAACTGATGAAAAACTGGAAAAACATGGGACTCAATAAGGAAGAACGAGTACTTCAGTAAGACACCACTGTCATACCACTTGTTTCACATATTGTCATGGGTTTATCAGGTTTGACAGATAGTCATTCTGGATCCGGCTGTAGAAGGTTGTTGCGCTTGGCCTTGCAGACACCTTCTTGATCCTTTCATCATCCCTCCCTAGGACCCAGTGGTGATCTCCACCTTTTGCTGCTAATTAACACACCCTTGCTGGATCTTTAAATACCTTCAGTTTCTCCAGAGAATCACTGGTGATAGAGTAAATTCCTCTGTTCAGGTCTGGAATTCTAGCAGTCGGCTGGATTCTTCTTGGCGTTCCTTTGTGGGTTGTAGTTGTGATCTCTCTGGTGTTCTCTCAAAGCTAAGTGTATCCCCTTGTCTGTTTCCCTTGTTTGTCTTTAGTTGCAGTGCGGCTGACTAGTGCTCACCCCTCCCTACCTAGGGCCTATCGCTAGGGATTCCTGCTCAACGATAGGTGCGGAACCCTTTTTAGGGACGATAGGAGAGTCAGGGTGTTGTTAGATCTCCACTCTTCCTAGTCGCTGTGCTTCCCCTCTTTTGTAGTCATTCGCTGGGTCCTTCCCATACCTAGCATGACACACATATTCAAAAAGCAAATATTTATTTTGATAAATCCTTAAGCACCAAGTAACCAAAACTTTTAACCCCTTCACCCCCAGGCGATTTTCTGTTTTTCTTTTTTCCTCCCTTTCTTCCAAGAGCCATAACTTTTTTTTAACTTTTCAAGCCATGTAGCTGTATGAGGGCTTGCTTTCTGCAGGAAGAGTTGTAATTTTGTATGACACCATTCATTTTGCCACAGTGTAATGAAAAACGGCAAAAATTTTTCTGAGTGAGATCAAATTGCAAAAAGGTCATTATAAGTATGCAGATACCAAATATGTATAGTTTTATTTTTATTTAAGTGGTGAAAAAAGTCAAAAATTTGTCAACAAAAAATTTTTGCCACCATTTTCCAGCAGCTTTCCAAGATCAGTAACCTTCTCATTTTTTGGGATCTGGGGCTGAGTGAGGGCTTATTTTTAGCGACCTGAGCTGACGTTTTTATTTATACCATTTTGGTTTAGATACGATGTTTTGATGCTCTTTTATTGCATTTTTTCTAATGTTGCGGCAATCAAAAAAAAAAGTATTCTGGAATTTAGATTTTTTTTTTCTCATTATGCCATTTACCGATCTGATTAATTTATTTTATATTTTGATAGATCGTACATTTCTGAATGCTGCAATACCAAATATGTGTGTTTTTTCTTTTTAATTGTTTACTTTTTTAATGGGGCAAATGGGAGGTGAATTTAACTTTTGTATTTTTATTATGTTTTTAAACTTTTTTTCTTCTTCACTTTTTACTGTATTTAATAGTCCCCTTAGGAGACTTGAAGCTGCGATCAACCGATCGTCTGAGCTATACATACATATATAGCAAAAATCACAATCTCCTGTTCAAAGGAGGATCGTGATGACAAGCACGGGGGGGGGGGGGGGTCTTCAGCAGACCCCCGGCTGTCACGACAGCCCATCGGCGCTCCGCGATCTCGTGTGACAGGTAGGTCAATGGGTGGGATTAATGATGCGCTTCCTGTTTGTGAGTGTTAAATGCCGCTGTTAGTAATTGACGGTGGCATTTAACTGGTTAACAGCCGCGGGAGGGATCTTGGATCCACCTGTGGCTGTTAGAAGTACTTGATGGCTGATTCAATCCCTCATCAAAGGCAGGGACACGGCTGATTACTTAAATATACGTCATCGGTTGTGAAGGGGATAAAGAGTAATTGTTGTTTTAATTTTTATTTCATAAATCAATGCTACACATGAAAAGAAGCTAATTTGTAATATATTTCATCAGAGAAATTTTCTGGAACAAATGTTGGTACAAGTGCAAGATGTAGGTGCACATTCACACTGTGGCCATTAACAATCATAACCTAAAATAAAAACAAAATGAGCAAATACCCTGCAGTAAGTAAATAGTAATAGTGCGTGTAAATTACACAGGGAACTTAGTTGACACTATTTTGAGCAAAAAAGCGTAAAAGCCATCCCACCGTGACAAGGTGTACCCCAATCAGGAGTACCCCAAGTTATTTACATGTACTATTACTATATAATTTCTGCAAAGTATTTGCTTATTTTTTTTACCCTAGGTTATGTTTTTCTAAAACTGGATTGATCTTTCACTCTGAATTCATGGTTAAAATCTGTGTTCAGTGAAGACAGATTTTACCATTGTTGACATAAAAGGTGACAGTTGGTGCTTTTAAAACTCTATGGAAGTGGAAGAATTGGTGGGGGAGGTGGGGCTAAAGGCAGACATAGACCTACTGTTGTTAGGTCTCCAGAAATGACAGTTACAGTTCTGCATAGAACTCTATGAGCACCAACAGTCATCCTCTATCTCTGTAATGGGAATATCTGTATTCACTGAAGACAGATTTTACCTGTGAATTGAAAATTTTGAGAATGAATCATTGTTCCAAGAGGAGAAAGAGGCAGATTACTTTAATAAGATCGATTACAAAGTTGCTTATTTTAACGTGTAGTATTTATTTATGGCATAAGTAATACTATTTATTACTTATGAAAAATCAAACATACAATACTCTAAGTCTTACAATTTACAAACGTCAAACACATAGCAAGGATTAGGATTTATAAACTACAATACTAGTGGCAGGCTGTCAGTCCAGCAGTAAACATTCAGGAAGCTTATTTTAAAGGGCAGATCTAGTATGCAGAGCAAAATGTCTTGTACTGAATAGTATTCCTAGTATGTGACCACTGGTGTAAGTGTTCAACAGCAGAGTAGTAGTCAAGGAAGAAATTATGCATTTGGCAGAGCGAAAATGTGATGTGAACCCAGCCTAACTAGTACATATTTCAGAAGAGATAAGGCTGCGAGGTGAGTCATTTTCTCCATATATCTGTAATTGTTCTACAGATTCCATCTGGGGTATTACAAATTTCACCAATGATGTGATTTTCACTGCCAAACTCTTGAGTATTGTAATAAGCAATTTTGTACATGTGGTTATCTGATCACAGTTTATACTTTATCCTCATATAATCAATTCCTGCAATGATTATTCAGAAAGAATACCCGAGATGAAAATATATCACCTCTCCGACTGAGCAAGATTATAAATCATTGTACTGTCACCCAAAGACACAGAGCATACGAGTTCATGCACAGCGCTATGTAAGCTCTTCAGCACCAGTCATACACACGAGGTTCAAACTAGGAAACGCAACATGAGCCATCATAAATTAATAGTCACTTAATTATGGAATGGAAACAGATCTGGTTCTGGGCATTAGTACCGACAATTACAGCAATTAGTGAAACAAAATCACACAATCGCATAGATAATACCAAATGTAATTTACATAACTATATTTTATATCAAGGTAAATAAACAAAATAATGATCTGTATACATACAAAACAATACATGATCTATACTTGGACTTAAGCCGATCAGTCCAAATCAGGATGCATTACTCATGACTTTATATCATCACATGGGAAATACTCTGGGAAAGGTAAACCAACATGCATGCTGTGCCCCAATTATTGGCATTTTTAATGCGCAGCAGGTAATATATGCCAGACCCCTATGGCAATGACTCTCTTAAAGGAGATGGGTGCATGAAGAAATCCAACAGGTCTCCATCACTGAGTTAGACAGTGGTCCCAACTGAAATCGTCAGGTCCGGGTGACTTTTATTCAGTATGTGAGGCCACCTTTAAGTCCCAGTTATTCGCTGCTACAACATGAACCCATTATAGTCTACAGGGCTGTTCACATGCAGTGTCGGACTTTGGTGCCAAGAGCCCAACAGGAACCAACTCCAGGGCCCCACTTTTCAGCTACATGCAAATGTGACAAAATCCTCAATCATACATTTATATACAATGAACTGGGCAGATTGTTACATGAATAAGATGCTGCCTTTGCCTGTACATAGTGATTGAAGTATATTGTGCGAAAACTGCTAATATAAAAGGGTGGTGGCCCAGTCCTGCACTGAGGCCCACCGGAGGATTCTCCGGTTTTCCTGTGGGCCAGTCCAAGCCTGTTCACAAGTCTGTTTTTATTCACAGACCGTGTGTCTGTGCAAAACTAACAAAGACATGTCCGTTTTCCTGTCACAGATGAAAAATATCAATAAAAGTCTACAGATCTGTGAAAAACACTACAGCATCTGTGTGCCATCAGTGTTTAACATTGCCCAGGATAGGAGAAGCTTTGTCATTTATCCATATGTGAAAAACCCTGATAACACACTGACAAAACCCTGATTCAAAACATGGCTAACGCACATAATATTTTTAGTGCACGTGAAAAACACCAATGTCTGAACGAGGCCTTAGACTCACTAGGTAGTGACTATGTAATCAGTCTAAAAGTAAAGTAATAAATACTGCCACAGTCCGCAATCTACAGCTTCTACCTACTCCATCCATTTTCAAGGAGAATTGCTCCTGGTGGATCAGTTTCAAGTTTAGGAATAGAAGCAAATCTCCTTAGTTGTGTCACCTTAAAAGACATGTTGCCCTACTAATGGTGCAACTCTGCCTCACACTCTGGAAATATGGAAATATAGGTTGTACAGCTCAATCTTTGCTTCTGTATGAAGCTCGTGTGTTTTTTCTTAGTTTTATAGGAATTAGAGAAATCTCACAGTGGAATGGAAAGATCACTGGAATATTACTTCAATTTCGTGATCATTTTTGTGATAATTAGTTTGCCAGCTGAATTCAATTAAAGGAAAACTACTTAACAAGGATGTTCCACATTATTAAGCAGGCCACAGGTTTCAAGCAATATGGTAAAATAAAAGAATCTCTCTGCAGCTGAAAAGCATCAAATAGCGCAATGCCTTGGACAAGGTTTGAAAATTTTCGATATTTCACAAAAACTTAAGCTTGATCATGGTACTGTGAAGAGATTTGTGACAGATACAGAGCACAGACAGGTTTGTGCAGATCAAGGCATAATGAGGAATGTTTCTACCAGACAAATTCATCAGATTAACAGTGAAGTTGCTAAAATACTATTACAAAACAGCAAACAGGTATTTGAAGCTGCAGTTGCCTCTGGAGTACCGCAAACCTCAAGGTGTAGGTTTCTCCCAGGCTTGCAGTTGTGCATAAGCCTATTATTCGGCTACCCCTAAACAGACCTCACAAGCAGAAAAGGTTGCAGTTGGCCCAGACATATATGAAGACTAATTTTAAAACAGTCTTGTTTAACTGATGAGTGACGTACAACCCAGGATGGTTCAGATGGATGGAGTAGAAGATGGCCACCAAGATCCAACATGGCTGCGACGTCAGCAAACAGGTGACGGAGTTAAGTTTTGAGCCGGAATCATGGGGGAGAGATCTGGTAGGCCCCTTTAGGGTCCTTAATGGTCTGAAAATGACCCCGACAAAGTATATAGACTTTCTGACCGACTACTTTCTTCCATGAACATTGCCTGTTTGTTAGGCAATCCCTGCATGTGTGGCAGTTGTCTAAAAGTCGTGACACATGCAGACGCGGCAGATCAAACCTAGATGCTGAGCACACCGTAAATACTCAGCGAGCACCCGAGCGTGCTCGTTTAAAGGGTTAAACGAGCATGCTCGCTCATCACTACCTCTGAGGCATTGGCTACTATGGGCATAAAAAGGAGAGAAGCTCATGGTGTGGCCACCATCCTCAATGAACAGATCTGAGGGTGGGAGGCCATTCATATAAAAACAGCAGCTCTGGGAGGCTATTCTGGCATCCTGAAAAGAAATTCAAGCAGAAACTATCCAAAAACTCACAAGTTCAATGGATCAAAGAATTGTGAAGGTGATAACAAAGAAGGGGTCCTATGTAAACATGTAACTTGGCCTGTTAAGGTGCTTTTGATTTCAGCAAATATGACCTCTAAATGATGCAAATTCAGCAAATGACTATTTTCTATTCTTTCCAACCTATAGAAGTCTTGGAGACTCTGTTGTGCATAATAATCTGGAACAGTGCATTTTGGGTTTTTTTAGTTAAAAAAAAAATACTGTTATCAATGGGAGGTTTGTGCAATAAAATTTGATTTACATTCTAATTGTTGATGATTACAACATTATCAGGAAAATCAGAGAAAAATAGCACCTGCCTAATAAATTAGAACACAGTGTAAAGCACAAAAAGTAAAAATAATTACACAAAAAAGAAAGGAAAATAAAGTATTTATGTTCAACAACATTGTATGAAAATGTTAACTTTGACATGTAGATCAAAAGGTACGCTTCCTATTAAATATACATGATAGAACCCAAAGGACCCATTTTCCCTTTGTTAAGTCGTTGGGAATTGCCGATATAGATCACTTTATTCATCAAGTTTTTTTCATTTATTTTTTTCTGCTCTTTTGAGAGAAGAAAAATGTCAGCAGAGATGTGAATAGAGCCTCTGATTGCTACAGACATACTTTCTACTAATACAAAAATGAATGTATGTTTTATGAGAAATGATAATGTATAGAATAAAGGGATTGTTCTTTACTGTATACTCTCTGGACACTTTCTACTTAAGGGGATGTAACAATCAGTATCTTAACAGACACTTTACCAGGTCATCTGGGCTGAGCAGTAGACGCTAATGACACATTCATGATGAAGACCACTGATCGGCAATTAAAAGACTTTTTCTTAACTCAAGAGTATCAATGTTGCCAATAGCTAGCTGAAATTGTGGTATCCTTCCATCAATAAACCAACCTTAACAATTAAGTCAATGGTATTTTAATTTGTGTTGTGAAGGCTTTATGGCAAGGAGTCTTGTTCGGTAAAGTGTCCTTATTGATAACATAATCGGCAGATGTATGTGGGTTGGACACAGTTTTCAGAAGGCTTTCCTGTTGTGATTTATATATGACCCATAAATCACAGATTACCCTTAAATCGGTTGCTCATATTGCAGCCATAAAATAGGGAAGATTATAAAATAGATTTTTTTTTTGCAGGGATTTCATTTCCAGCAAAGAAAGTGCATTGAATGACGACAAAATTGTAGAATATTCTGATATTCTTTCTGCATCAAGTCCTCACAGTTTTCAGGTTCTCCACTTGTCAGTGAATAGAAATTGTATTTGTAGAAGTGAATAGAGCATCGTAACCATATTAACAGCACCGTATTATTCTTATAAACTTTGCTAAATGTTTTCACATTTATAGTAGAAAATGGTAATCTTCAGGAAAAATTAGAACACTAAATACACCAGAGATTCTCTAATGGCAAGGTCTCCATAATGGGTCAGAAGTATCATTATCTGTTAAAACTAACTCCTCTGTTCTGTAATTATGACTTAACATCTTAAATTCCAATGTTGCAATTTCCTTGGCAGATCTGTAATGCCTAGTGATTACAGCCAGAAGGGCTTTCTTCTCTTTAGAGAGTCTTGTAGGAAGGACATCAGAACAATTCCAAGGCTAACTGGGACATTACTAGAATGGATCTTGTCATAAAGGTGGAACATATCAGTGAACATTACCAGCAGGTATGTACCGTATATAAGAACCTAGTGTGTGTCTCCTGCATATATTGAAAGATGCAAGAAAATTCTATTTTCTCCAGACATCCATACACCTACACAGGATTTCAGACAGTTTACAAACCAACTAGATGGTGGCCTGATTCTAACGCATCGGGTATTCTAGCATATGTCTCCCGACCCTCCTTTATAATGCCCCATGCTGGAAGTCACATCCCCCGTATATAATACCCCATGCAGGATGTCACATCCCCCGCATATAATGCCCCATGCAGGAAGTCACATCCCCCGTATATAATACCCCATGCAGGGAGTCACATCCCCCGTATACAATGCCCCATGCAGGATGTCACCTCTCCCCCATATAATGCCCCATGTAGGATGTCACCTCTCCCCCATATAATGCCCCATGCAGGATGTGACCTCTCCCGCCATATAATGCCCCATGCAGGATGTCACCTCTCCCCATATAATGCCCCATGTAGGATGTCACCTCCCCCCCCCATATAATGCCCCATGTAGGATGTCACCTCTCCCCCCCATATAATGCCCCATGTAGGATATCACCCCCCCCCCCCATATAATGCCCCATGCAGGAAGTCATATCCCCTGTATATCCATCCCCCCATAGTGCCCCATGCAGGTCCCCTATGGCCCCATACAAAAAAAAAAAAATCCAATACTCACCTCCCTTCTCAGCTGCTTCTCTGGACTCCAGCGCAGCCCGCATGTTGACGCTGTGCGCTGTGACCGGTCAGGAGAGAGCGCGGTGTAAAGACGTCACCGCGCCCTCTGACCTGAGACGTCACAGAGCATCAGCGGAAGGCACAGGAGCTGCTGCGCAGGCACGGGGAGGGGTAAGTATGACGCCGGTGCCGGGGTCCTGATCGAGCGGGGGGAGGGACGGGAGGAGAGGGGAGGGACGAGGAGGAGAGGGGAGGGGTAAGTATGACGCCGGGTGCCGGGGTCCTGATCGAGCGGGGGGAGGGACGGGAGGGGAGAGGAGAGGAGAGGAGGGGAGGGGTAAGTATGACGCCGGGTGCCGGGGTCCTGATCGAGCGGGGGGAGGGACGGGAGGAGAGGGGAGGGGAGAGGAGAGGAGGGGAGAGGAGGGGAGGGGCGTCACACTTGTCCTCGGGAGATAAGCGGCTGTAGCCGCTGATCTCCCGACGATAGCCGCATGTAGGTCAGCTGACCTCAATGCCGCACATGAGCCGCTAACGGCCGCCATGTTTTTTCAGAAATGCCGCATCGCTGATTGGCCGCGGCCGGACCAATCAGCGACCCGGGATTTCCAGGACAGACAGACAGACAGAGAGACAGAAAGACAGACGGGATAAGACAATTATATAGTAGATAACTATTTATTATTAATTATTATTACTAATAATGTATTATTATTGCTATTATTATTATCCTTTCAAACCAAAACTATGTGACACAGATGCCTTACCATTAAACTGTAGGTTCATTATTTGATTATTTAGGTAGTGATATATAATAATAATTACATAGCAAAAGTAAATTGGGAGTTTGCAGCCAGTTCTTGGGTGGATGGAAAAAATTACAATAAAGAAATGTAATCATTATACCCCTTTAAGAAATGATGCAAATGTACAGTCACTTGGAATAAATATGTAGTAAATTAGTGCCTCTCAATTTACCTTGGCTATGTAATTTACCATGCAAATAGACAGCGTGTCTGAAACTCTTAACACGTCAGGATGACAATCAGAATGTCAGATATTAAAAGTAAAACACCTTTGTAGTTTGTGTGCTAAATAGGCATAATTAAAAAAAATAATAATACTCCTACTGGGATTTGAACTCTGACACTGTAGTTTCAGAGGCTGATGCCTAACCATTGAGCTATCCAGTCAAGTCATAGTAAATGGTAGCTTTTCTTGTCTTATGAGATCAACCATGAAAATACTCAGGGTGACTAAAAGTCATTGTGATTCCGATTCTGATGTTTGAAGAAAGTCACACATCAGACTCACACATCAAAAATCATTTGAATTTTGGCCTGGAGGAGGTATTTCTGAAAGTCCCAATCAGATTCAGACAGGTTTGCACTGAAAATCATATAACCAAATAGAACTCCTAGGTTTCCTCAACTGAGTTTATAGCTCAGTGGTTAGTGCAATGGCTTCTGGACACAGAATTTTGGGTTCAAGTCCCATCAGCGAACAGTGACTTTTTTTTTATTATTATTACAGTTGTAAAAGTCACTTATCAAAGTCACTTGTCAGGATCACTTGTCAGAATCGGTATTTAGCCTCAAACTGACATCATTCTGATGTTTGATTTTGATAACTGATCATGTCCTAAAATGGACACTGTACAAAAACCCGCTGACAGATTCCCTTTAAATCACTATGAATCAATGCCTACTCCTCCACAACAGACAACACCCAGGGGAATAAGCCTCTATTTCCAAAAGGCAAACAGAAATCCAATGATAGTGTAAAACAGGAAGGTTTAATTTATTAAATCCAACATATTTACTCACATAGATGAGACATACACACGTGGTCAAAATTGTTGGTACCCCTCGTTTAATGAAAGAAAAACCCACAATGGTCACAGAAATAACTTGAATCTGACAAAAGTAATAATAAATTAAAAATCTATGAAAATTAACAAATGAAAGTCAGACATTGCTTTTCAACCCTGCTTCCACAGAATTTAAAAAAAGATTAAACTCATGAAATAGGCCTGGACAGAAATGATGGTACTCTTAACTTAATATTTTGTTGAACAACCTTTTGAGGCAATCACTGCAATCAAACGATTCCTGTAACTGTCAATGAGACTTCTGCACCTCTCGACAGATATTTTGGCCCACTCCTCATGAGCAAACTGCTCCAGGTGTCTCTTGTTTGAAGGTTGCCTTTTCCAGACGGCATTTTTAGCTCTTTTCAAAGATGCTCAATAGGATTTAGGTCAGGGCTCATAGAAGAGCACTTCAGAATAGTCCAATGTTTTCCTCTTAGACATTCCTGTGTGTTTTTAGCTGTGTGTTTTGGGTCATTATCCTGTTGCAAGACCCATGACCTGCGACTGAGACCAAGCTTTCTGACACTGGGCAGCACATTTCTCTCTAGAATCCTTTGATAGTCTTGAGATTTCATTGTACCCTGCACAGATTCAAGACACCCTGTGCCAGATCCAGCAAAGCAGCCCCAGAACATAACAGAGCCTCCTCTATGTTTCACAGTAGGGACAGTGTTCTTTTCTTGATATGATTCATTTTTCCATCTGTGAACATAGAGCTGATGTGCCTTGCCAAAAACTTCCATTTTTGTCTCATCTTTCCATAGGACATTCTCACAGAAGCTTTGTGGCTTGTCAACATGTAGATTGGCAAATTCCAGTCTGGCTTTTTATGATTTTTTTTCAACAATAGTGTTCTCCTTGGTCGTCTCCAATGAAGTCCACTTTGGATCAAACAACGACGGACGGTGTGATCTGACACTGATGTTCCTTGAGCTTGAAGTTCACCTTTAATCTCTTTAGAAGTTTTCCTGGGCTCAATTTTCCTCCTGCGGCCACATCCAGGGAGGTTGGTTACAGTCCCATGGATCTTAAATTTCTAAATAATAAGTGTAACTGTAGTCACAGGAACATCAAGCTGCTTGGAGATGGTCTTGTAACCTTTACCTTTAACATGCTTGTCTATAATTTTCTTTCTAATCTCCTGAGACAACTCTCTCCTTTGCTTCCTCTGGTCCATGTTGAGTGTGGTACACACCATGTCACCAAACAGCACAGTGAGTATCTGTAGCCCTATATACAGGCCCACTGACTGACTACAAGATTGTAGACACCTGTGATGCCAATTAGTGGACACAACTTGATTTAACATGTCCCTTTTGTCACATTATTTTCAGGGGTACCTTCATTTCCGTCCAGGCCTATTTCATGAGTTTAATTTTTTTTTAAATTCCGTGGAAGCATGGTTGAAAAACAATGTCTGACTCTCATTTGTTAATTTTCAGAGATTTTTAATTTATTATTACTTTTGTCAGATTCAAGTTATTTCTGTGACCATTGTGGATTTTCTTTCATTAAACGAGGGGTACCAACAATTTTGACCACGTGTGTAACAGTGCTTTACGGTAATTTAAAAGCCCTTAAAACATCATGTCTCACGTATGCTTGTCCAACCCAGAGTTTTACCCTTCCGGATTTTTCTACAGTGTATCTGATATTATACTGTATTGCCTGGACGCAGCAAGAAGGGTGCAGCCCTGAGTCAAGCAAGTTAATAGATATGTGATGCCTTTAGAACTTGTCTATCTATGTGAGTAAAATACATTGGAATTAATAAATCAATCCTGCCTACTTTACACTATGGTTGGATGTCTGTTTGTTCTATAGAGGCTTATTCCCATGTATGCTATTTATTGTGGAGGGACAGGTGGTGTTACATGGTGGTTTAAATGTAAACATCTATCTTATGAGACCTCTGAACAGGTTATAAGAACACCTGACTTTGGTTGTCAGTGGATAGAGAAATCGGTATTAGTTTGTTTAAGCCAGGGATGTCAAACTCAAACACACAGAGGTCCAAAATTAAAAACATGGACAAAGTCGCGGGCCAACCAGTATACAGTATAATGGCCGCTCAAAGTCCTCCATATAGAATAATGCGCCCCACATAGTCCTCCATACAGTATAATGGGCCCCACATAGTCCCCCATACAGAATAATGGGCCCCACATAGTGCTCCATACAGTATTATGGGCACCACATAGTCCTCCATACAGAATAATGGGCCCCACATAGTCCTCCATACAGTATAATGAGCCCCACATAGTCCTCCATACAGAATAATGGGCCCCACATAGTCCTCCATACAGAATAATGGGCCCCACATAGTCCTCCATACAGTATAATGGGCACCACGTAGTCCTCTATACAGAATAATGGCCCCATTGTGGTGTTTCTGTTGTCGCGGGCCAAATAAAACCACCTAGCGGGTCAGATTTGGCCCACGGGCCAGAGTTTGACATGTATGGTTTAAGCGGTCTGACATTAGATTTATTTTTAATGATGCAAACCATAAATATCTCTATTCTTACAATTTTTATTAGGGCTATGTTCCCTACAAGGTGCTGTGCTTGGTGTGAACAGTCATTTTGTGATGACCGACTCCCTTCAATGCTACTTACAGGAAAAAAAAGTAGAGTTAACAACAGCAGGGAACCAACTGGACCTGTTCTGATGAATTTCTTGGAAAAAGCAAGGGATGGAAAGTAAAATCTCATTCTTGTATATGAACATAATAAAAAAAAAAAACCTTGTTGTTGTGGAAAACTCCTGGTACATGGAGTATGATTAATGGACCAGAGGATGGACAGTAGTGTCTCTCAGTTCAAACATAATGATGTTTATAATAAACCAAGAGGACAAAATGTGCCAAGTGAATAATGACGATAATAAACACGTAGAGGAATCACTGGACATGTACCTTTTATTTTTGTCTTCTATTTGAAGGATGAAGATGACATCATCCGAAGCCTGAAACTTCGTTCCACTTTCTCCCCACTTTAATTTCAGACTCTGCGGTCCGGCGGCTGCACACTCAAGTCGAGGAGGTAGTGGGGGAAGAGGGTTTGTCTTTACGTTGATTGCTTCACTCAATGGCCCGGCTCCAATTTCATTCACTGCTTGAATTCGAATTCTAGAAGCGAAAAATAAATACAGTGTAAGAAAAGGCGGGGTGGAACAGCTTTCAGTTGCTTTTCGTGGCATCTTCTTACGTTTTTGTAACCAATTTAGAGACTATCATCACCAACAATTCACTTTGGCACAGTGTGATCTTCTTGTCAATACTGCCATTACTGAGCTGTTTGGAAATAAGACAATTCAGTCGGCTATAAAATTTTATCACAAACTATTGTAGTTTAATTTGTTGGAAAAATTTAGTAAGTGTGCAGAAATGTCTGTATAATCCAAGCAGGAAAATGAAATTCACAGGATCTAAATACTATGGTAAATCAATGTAGCGTATAAACAATGTTACAGCCCTGGGACAGGGATGATAAACTGTGTAGAGGATATTCTTTGTAAACGGCAATATTTTAGCATAAAACGATTTCAACAAGATGAAGAAATACTGGGTCCACATGCAATACTGAATCTACAATAATTCTCTGTTCAGTCCCTAATTTTGATGTACAATGAGAATTTCCTTCTGTAAAAGGTTGTAGAAAAATGAACTAAACAATGTTCTATGATCTCGGGAAAAGTGAAACCTTTTATTGAAAAATCGCAACAAATAATGGCAGGCATTATTACATTCTATAGTGTATGGAGTCATAGAAGTCTATAAAGTTACCCAATACAAGTAGAGCCCAATCTCAAATAGAGCAGAAGTCAAGCACTTGAACCTCCACCTCATTCATTCTACAAAAATCTGCCAGAGAGTGCTGTAAGTGTCTTTTTCTGGTAGTTCCATAGAGAATGGAGTGGAAGTGGCTCTACATATCCTTGTTCTTAGTATTGTGGTTGGTCCCAGAGGTCAGACACACAGCGATCAGGGCTATGGAGTCGGTAAGCCAAACCTCCGACTCCTCAATTTCCATGACACCGACTGACTCCAACTCTGACTCCACGACTCCGACTCCCTCATTCATGGCTCATGTTTAAGTGATAAATTTACTGTAGCACAGATTCATCTCCGCTAAAAGTCTAGACCCTCAGATCAGGAATAGGACAGACATTTATAGGACATTTCATAACTTTCCCAAATTCTTATGAAAAAAATATTCCCCACAAACTGCATTAAAACTACTGTACCCAATTTATTACCGTATTTTTCGGACTATAAGACACACTTTTTTCCTCCAAAATTTTGGAGGAAAATGGGGGGGTGCGTCTTATAGTCCAAATGTTGGGGGGGTGTATATATATGTGGGGTGCGGGGGGGAGCTGTAGCAGTGGAGGAGCGGGGCACAGGAGGCAGCAGGGCACAGGAGGCAGCAGCCGCCAATGCAGCCTACACTGTCCCCGCTGCTAAAGAAAATGAATATTCACTGCTCGCCACGCCCATAGGGCGTGGGGAGCACTGAATATTCATGCTCCTTAATAGCAGCACACAGTGTAACCGCGCTGCGGCTCCTACTGCTGCCAGAATCGCCTGTGCCCGCTGTTAAAGGGCATGAATATTCAACCTCTCTCCAAGCCCATGGGCGTGGTGAGGGGTGAATATTCATGCCCTTTAATAAGCGGGTACACAAGATAGCTGGCAGCAGCAGGAGCCGCAGCGTGGCTCCGCTGTGTGCCGGCTATCAAGTAGAGTGAAGTCATTGCTCCCCGCGCACACAGTCCCGGCGTGGGGAGCAGTGACTTCCGGCAGCTGATCTCTCCATGTGAGCCGCGCATGGCAGTGACGTCATGCGCGGCTCACATGGAGAGATCAGTGTGGGCAGACCACACGCAGCGCTGGAGGAGAGAGAAGAAAGGTGAGTATGAGTGTTTATTTTTTTTTATGTGCAGCCTGATGAGGATTAGGGGGACCATGCATACTAGGATAAGGATGAGGGGGCCATACATACCAGGGTAAGGATGAGGGGGTCATACATACCAGGGTAAGGATGAGGGGACCATACATACCAGGGTAACGCTGAGGGGGCCATACATACCAGGGTAACGCTGAGGGGGCCATACATAACAGGATAAAGATGAGGGGGGCATACATACCAGGATAAAGATGAGGGGGCCATACATACCAGGATAAGGATGAGGGGTGTCTTGCATACCAGGATAGGGATTAGGGGTGCCATGCATACCAGGATAGGGATTAGGGGTGCCATGCATACCAGGATAAGGATGAGGGGGCCATGCATACCAGGATGGGGATGAGGGGTGCCATGCATACCAGGATAGGGATTAGGGGTGCCATGCATACCAAGATAGGGATTAGGGGTGCCATGCATACCAGGATAGGGATTAGGGGTGCCATACATACCAGGATAGGGATTAGGGGTGCCATGCATACCAGGACAGGGATGAGGGGTGCCATGCACACCAGGACAGGGATGAGGGGTGCCATGCACACCAGGACATGGATGAGGGGTGCCATGCATACCAGGATAGGGATGAGGGGTGCCATGCATACCAGGATGGAAGGGTTCCATGCATACCAGGATGGAGAGATGCCAGGCATACCAGGATGGGGATGGGGACCATGTATAAAAGGAAGGGGAGGGGGGGCATATATACCAGGATAGGGGATATTGTCAGAATTGGGGAATATTACCCCTATACTAGTGTCAGCAGAAGACCCCCTCCCCCTTAAAAGTGCATCATGAACACATTTTTTGCTTACATTTTTATTTTTTTTAATTTTCCTCCTCTAAAACCTAGGTGTGTCTTATGGTCCGGTGCGTCTTATAATCCGAAAAATACGGTATATATTTTAGGAGTTGAGTAGGTCCATTTTATACCGACTCAGATTCCACGACTCTGACTCCACAGCCCTGAAGCGATCCAGAAGGATATCCCCATCCAATCCATAGGAAATAATGTAAAAACTTGGATAAACCCTGTTGATTTGATTAGTGTAACATACAGTATGTGAATGAATTAGACCAATTATAATATTTCTCCGTATTCCCTACAACCCAGGCGTTGTGACAGCTCTCATGCAGGGTTACATTCGATAGTAAGAATCTCTCACATGATGCTACATCATATATAAAATCATATGAAGAAAGCCAGGAATGGGCATAACCTCTTACAAAATGTACATGTTCTGTGGATTAGCGCATGGTACCCGCAGGGACACCTTCAAGAACGCGAAACTGACGATATTACATGTGTGTACAACTTTATATAGCAGTAAGAGTGTAAAAAAAAGATGAGCAATGTGATTATTATATTGCTGTCATAAATGACCCCAATATTGTGTCTTAGAGATTTATTAACATGTTTTATAGGTTTATTGCCATTTTTCATCTGGAACATTCTTCTCATTATTTTCCCAGTGTCGCTTCTAAACATAAACTGCTGGAGATCGGTTAGTTGCTGCTAAAACCCAGCAAATGTCTAAACTCTAAAATATGGCCTAAATACATGAAAAATACTACTCCTGACCTAATAATATAAACATGGCAATGAGAATTCTATTTACAGTCTCGCCAGTGCTCCTAGACCAGAAAAATATCTCACCAGTGAATTAATCATCGACAAGATGACATGAGAATGAATTGATATGATCATTCCCAGATAATTAACTCTTCCTCTGCTCTAACCCTACCTCAAAGAGAGTACAAAACATGCTGTAGAAGAGAACCAACTTATATATTACACAATACGCCAGATTTATTGTAAATGAATGCACTTCCATTTGGTCAAGTGTCCAGAAACCTTACTTAAAGGGGTGTTCCCATCTCCAAGATCATATGCCAATATGTAGTAGGTGTAATAATAATAATATTAGCAAATACCTCCAATTAGAAATGTAGTATAGTATTTTTGATTCGCTATGTCACTTACCTCATGTGCAGGCATTGCAGGACCTTAGCCATGGATACCTAAGGTCCTGCGATTCCTGCACATGAGGTAAGTGACATAGCGAATCAAAAATACTATACTACATTTCTACTTAGAGGTATTTGCTAATATTATTATTATTACACCTACTACGTATTGGGATAGGATCTTGGAGATGGGAATACCCCTTTAATGCTATCTAAGGTCTGGCTATACATGGGACAATAAGGTGAGAAGAATTTTAGTACTTTTTTTTCTCTTGAAGACCTACAAATAATTTTATACCCATGCATTACAAAAGGATTTTTCAGAGAGGAAGATTTGAACTCTAGTGCCACCTACTGGAAGTAGCAATCCTAAAAGTCAATGTGGCACTAGAGTTCAAGACCTCTTCCTTTCTGAAAAGGCAATTTGTATATTTAAATTCCCAGAGAAGCATTGCATGGTCTATAAGTCTCCTTGCTCTGCAATGAGACATTATCCTTTAGATCCCAAAGTTTTTTTTTAGCATTAATAACAAGTGTTTGGACTAATGAATATACAAATAGCCTCTTCAGAAGGAAGAGAACTTCAGTGCCACCCATTGGATGTGGCAATCCTAAAAAATTATATTGACTCTTTAATGAGCCTTGTCACATGACTTGGGAGAAGAAGCCAAACCAGAAACTCAATTTGCAGAGATGTGTTTCCAAGTATTGCCCCTCCTCAGTGCAAAGCAGGGCATCTGATTTGGCTAGGTGAGAGGCCTCTGATTGATGGTCTAAGGCAGAAAGTTGCTTGGCACTCTCCAAAAGGGGAAACATTCCCCCTTAGACTACTGGGCTAATGAATAGGATTCTGATTTGTGGAAAATGTCCATTTTAGTATTTGGCCAAAATCCTAATTTAGAAAAATTGATTTTCTGTGTTTTTATTATTAGGTTTCCAAGTAAAAGGAATGTATCATCAGTATCATCAGGAAATGACTGTTTAAATCAGGTTTTTATGTTAAATCTATTTTTGATTTTTTTTCATATTAAATATTAATTCTATATTATACATGTGATGTAACAGCTGACTGTGCTCGCCCTCACTTCATAATGACCTGAAACAGGCTTATTAGATGCTTCAATACAAAAGACATGGTCTGAGCAACTAATTACTAATTGTACATATCGATATCCAGAAGGAACAGGAAGTAGGAGTTTACAATAGACCTAGTTTGAGAACTGCATTTTTTAAAAAAAAATACAAAAGCAAGATATGAATAAGAAAAAAAAAAAAAGCTAAAAAATTTAATTTAAAATAAGAATCTAATTTAAACAGTAGGTGAACTCCATTTTTTTTTCTTGTAGCAGTTTTTATACATCTCGGTCATGGTATTTTTTTCTTGCATAAATGAAGGTTTTTTTATTATTGGTCTATGATTTATAATGCCTATACAGAAGGCAAATATAATATAGAATAGGACTCACAGACAGTATGACGTCACATTAAAAATCATATTGCCAGCTAGCAAAGGTGTGTGTAGAAAGTGCTGCCCTTGATTCTGGTCTGTTGTCTGAGGATATAGTGACAGGGCAATGAGCGGTCGATCTATACAAATGTTCTCATTATGTGCTGCAAACACTATAGTCTGCCAAATAAAACAAGTTTGGAGAAAGTAAAAAATACAAGACTGTAATTGGACAACCGTTCACAAATGTGTTATTCGCACAAACGAGCAAGAACATATTGGTTTTTGTCCACTTAATAGTCCATTGAAAACAAAGCTCTTACAGCAGATCGCTGTTGTACAAGAACCTCTGCTTTCACCTGGTAAAGAATACTGGAAATGAGGAGTCTGTGTCTTGAGATATTGGTGATATTTAATATTATAGATTTTTGGCGACTAGAGGAACAAGCTGGCCTTGTTGACTTGTGAACATATCGTATATTTAGCAGTGCCACTCTGGATGCTGGTAATGCGGCTGATGTGATTTATCTGGACTTTGTAAACGCATTTGATACTGTACCACATAGCAGCCTTAAGCCCCCGTCTCACATAGCGAGATCGCTGCCGAGTCACGGTTTTGGTGACGCAACAGCGACCTCACCAGCGATGTCGCTATGTGTGACACTATGCAGCAATCAGGCCCCTGCTGTGAGGTCGCTGTTTGCTGCAAAATGTCCTGGACCATTTTATGGTCTTTGCCCTCCCGCTGGTCAGCACACATCGCTGTGTGTGACCAGCGGGACCAGCGATCAGGCTGCCAATCCTGGTGTTTGGTGGCAAATGGCAAGCGTCCTGCACGGTGTTGGGCTGTGAGCACAACCCCCATCTGTGGACGTTGGGCCCTCATACCACCCTCATTGAGTCGGTTTCTAACCATTTGTGCAGATAAATGCACATTTGTGGCCTGCTGGAGGTCATTTTGCAGGGCTCTGGCAGTGCTCCTCCTGTTCCTCCTTGCACAAATGCGGAGGTAGTGGTCCTGCTGCTGGGTTGTTGCCCTCCTACGGCCCCCTCCACATCTCCTGGTGTACTGGCCTGTCTCCTGATAGCGCCTCCAGCCTCTGGACATTACGCTGACAGACACAGCAAACCTTCTTGCCACAGCTCACATTGATGTGCCATCCTGGATGAGCTGCACTACCTGAGCAACTTCTGTGGGTTGTAGAGTCTGTCTCATGCTACCACGAGTGTGAAAGCACAAACAACATTCAAAAGTGACCAAAACATCAGCCAGAAAGCAATGGTACTGAGATGTGGTCTGTGGCCCCCACCTGCAGAACCACTCCTTTATTGAGGGTGTTTTGATAATTGCCAATAATTTCCATCTATTGTCTATTCCATTTGCACAACAGCATGTGAAATTGATTGTCAATCAGATGTCTAAGAGGAGATCTCATTTTATAAAGAGCTGGCACATGACTTATTCCTTTCAAAGCCCATACTAAAGACCAAGGGACTTATTACGGGTGTAAGAAAGGCGATTCCAGCATCTAAACAGGAAAGGGTTCTTTACAGTCAGAGTAGTCAGACTGTGGAATGCCCGACCACAAGAGGTAGTGGTGGGAAGACTCTATAACCGCTTTCAAAAAAGGGCTGGATGATTTCCTCAGTACACATAACATTGTGGGTTATGGATAATCTAGTGACAGAGCATGTCTAATTGGTGGAGAAAGGTTGAACTTGATGAACCAAAGTCTTTTTCCAACCTTATTTAACTATGTAACAATTTTCACTCACATCATGCGGTGTGTGGGGAGCTATTGATCATGGTACAAGGGCTGAATAACAGGAGTACTATGATTTATTGCTTCTTTTAATAACGTTACAAAAAGCCATCAATTATAGTTTTTTGATTAGCTGCTACAGGTAAGAGTACATGTTACCAGAAGCACTATCGTAGCATATCCTGTATAAGCAGTAGCAGATAGTCAAAGTAATTGTAATCAATATTAAATGATAAATATAAAATAACAATGAGCAGAACACATCTTGTCTTGTTGGTTTGGCCTTCACAAGAGTTATAGTTTCTTGTGTGGCCCCTTGGGAAAATTAACTGCCCACCCCTGGCATAGACAGTTTTTCATTCATCCCAGAGACAACCAGACTCCAGAAGTCAAGCTATGTAATTTAATCAGGTCTCTGATTAAAAATCCACATTGACAGCAAATGAATGGAAAATAAAATAGAGATTGCCGATTACTTGGCTTCTTCCTTATAAACTTGCTTTCAGACTAAAGAAACAAGACTACCTATAGTAAAGGAGGCAAATAATGCACATTAAGAGCAGGTCATTTCACAAAGTAAATCCAATTTTCAGGCTGTATTTCCTCAGTACAGTGGCCAGATTTACAGTTTTCTATTAGTAACTCTGTTGAATTTTTCTTCTCTTCGTTTAATAATTCATAGCAGATTCTAGATATGTCACCTGCAAATCTGGCACAAAGTTCTTTGCTTTAGTATATAAACACAGAAAAAAAATCATAGAAATGTATGGCTGATGAATAGCAGTGTTACAAGCAAGGCCGCCATCAGGGCATTACTAGTGAATGGGGCCTGGACTGGGTGAGACATTCTGCGCAGCCTGCGCTGAGGCAGCAGAGCCGAACCACTGCATAAACGGCCTGGCAGACTGTGTGGCACGCTGGGGCCCGGGCTAATTACTTTACTTCGCTTTATTAAGCCCCGTGGGCCCCAGTCACTCACAGCCGCAGCTACTTACATTATATGGCCGCGGCAGAGGGGGCCGGCCGCGACTGAAATCAGTGACGTCAGTCACTGCCAGCCTGCGCTCTGTTCCTAAGCTGCCGGCACGCCCCGAGTTGAGGGCCCAAAAGTGATGAGGTGCACAAGCCCACCCACTCACCCAACCACTAGCCTGAAATAAATAGAGTCCCCTATAATGTCTTGTCATATATACATGCATATGTCCAATGTCCATATCTCCAAACTGCCCGAAGAGCAGCTTCCATAAATGTATAGAAAACAGAATACAATAATCTGCAATTCAGGAGAACACATTATTAAAAAAATACCACAATCTGGTTTCAATTACCGTATATACTCTAGTTTCAGCTGAGTTTTTCACCACATTTTTAATGCTGAAAAAGCCCCCCTTGGCTTATACTCGGGTATATACATATTCCGTGGTGGATAGCGGAGGAGGGGGATTTCCGGCAGCGGAGGAGCGGGGCACACACAGTAGCCGATGCTGCAGGTACTACGTGTGCCCGCTGCTAAAGGGAAATGAATATTCCCTCTTCTCCACTCCCATGGGCGTGGAGAAGAGGGAATACTCATTCTCTGTAGGAGTGGGCACGGAGGAGTGCTGAGACGCAGCTCCTGCTGACAGTGCCCGCTACTAAAGAGAATGCATAGTCACTCTACTCCACGCCCATAGTCCCGGCGTGGAGAGGAGTGAATATGCCGGCAGCTCACATCAGTGTTTGAGAGCGCATGGCAGTGACGTCAAGCGCTACTCAGATGCTGACATGAGCTGCTGCAGCAGAACAGGACGCAGCACTGGAGCAGAGGTGAGTATAAGTGTTTATTTTTTATGTGTGCAGTGATGGGGCCATACATACCAGGATTGGGGGATGAGGAGGCCATACATACCAGGATTGGGGGATGAGGAGGCCATACATACCAGGATTGGGGGATGAGGAGGCCATACATACCAGGATTGGGGGATGAGGAGGCCATACATACCAGGACTGGGGGATGAGGAGGCCATACATACCAGGACTGGGGGATGAGGAGGCCATACATACCAGGACTGGGGGATGAGGAGGCCATACATACCAGGACTGGGGGATGAGGAGGCCATATATACCAGGACTGGGGATGAGGAGGCCATACATACCAGGACTGAGGGATGAGGAGGCCATGCATACCAGGATTGGGGATGAAGGGGGCCATGCATACCAGGATTGGGAATGAAGGGTGCCATACATACTGTTAGGAGGGCAGTTGCAGACAACTTTATTTTAATGGAACGCAACAGACCCCGGGGTCCGCAATGCAGCCTAATGGACTGCTGCCGAACACTTTCCGGGTGGAAAGGAAAGAGACAACTAAGTTGATAACCCGTCCGTGTTAACAGCACACCGGACCGGGTAAGGCGATACGCTCTATCTCCGTTAACTGCTCGGAGGGAGAGCGACCGGCGACGCACCTATCAACTATCTTAGCCCTTCGTGTTAATGCACACGGAAGGGTAAGACGGTTTGCACAATCTCCAAGAACTGCAGGGAGACGTGCGACAGTGGGAGAAACAGTAGCCCTGTCTTTGATACAGGCGCTACGCTATGGGGAATGGTGCTAAAGCGGTTCACGCAATCTCCAAGAACCGCAGGCAGACGTGTGACCGGAATAGGAGCAGTAGCCCTGTCTTCGGTACAGGTGCTACGCTATAGGAGACGGCGCTAGTATGTGGGTGTGATACCCGCCGGGTATTCGTGCACTCAGCCGGCGTGCTACCGGACTGAGCAGACCGGCTCTATATGGCTCAAGCTACCTGCCTGCATAAAGCTATGGCTCTGAGAGGAGCCCAAGAGTTTAAGCGTGCACACCACAAACAACCAGCTCAAATGATCTGAGCGCGTCGCCATGTTTGTGGGCGGGCCTTTTAAAGACTAAGCCCTGCCCACCGACGCGCCATTGGTGACAATACCCGTGGACCAATCAGGCAGTGCCAGGTCACTGGGTCAGGTGGGTGCCAAACCACCAATCATTATCCGCCAGGTCACGGACATGCTCAGTACGGCAAACTCTGGACTTAGACTCCGCAAGCACTGTCTCTCTCTGCAACCCAGGCTTAACATTGTTAGGCACAACTACCTGGGAGATAAACAGTGCTCGCGGACCAGCTAGGCGTTGGGGCTGACGACGATGCTGAGCAGCATCAGCCCTGGCTGGACTGAAATGGGAGACCACAGAAGGTCCTGGACCCATTTCGAATCCAGCACCAGACCGACGCCTAACACATACCAGGATTGGGGATGAAGGGGGCCATGCATACCAGGATTTGGGATGAAGGAGGCCATACATACCAGGATTGATGAATGAGGAGGCCATGCATACCAGGATTTGGGATGAAGGAGGCCATACATACCAGGATTGAGGGATGAGGGTGCCATGCATACCAGGATTGGGATGAGGGTGCCATGCATACCAGGATTGGTGTATGAGGGGGCCATGCATTACCAGGTTTCTTGAGCTTCTCATACCAAATCGGATCAAGATTGGACATATTGCCATGATTTTGTAGACTACTCGGTCAGCAAAAAAACACAGACATGTGAACAGCTCCATAGTCTATATATAGGTATGAGTCCTGTCTGTGAAAAACACGGATAGAACTCGTATGTGAAAAACTGATGTCTGAATGAGGCCTAAGGCTTTGCTCAGCAATGGCCACTATTAGCAGATCATGGTCAACATTTACTAAAACTAAAATATCTTATTATATGCATCTTAGGCCAAGCAGTTGTGTTTTGGGACAAATTTATTAAAAGGCGCAGGCTCTTATTATATGTGGCCCAATTGGAAACATCCAATGGCCACTTGTTTACATTTGCCCAGCACCACCATCGGTCCTTGTGACCACTACCGGAATTTTTTCCTGACGCTGCACCGCTATGTACATACAAACATGCCTTCTGAAGGAGGGTGGCGGGCTGTAGAAGATGCCGTAGCAACATAGGGGTTAAATGTGTTGAAAGTTATGTTTTAATATGTGTGCTGTGTAATATGTTAGGATTTGTGTGATAAAGTATGTTATGTTTTAATCTCTATGGCTTTTGTTGTATGCCGGTTCTCCAACAGGCTTTGCCTGAGGCCATCCCTGGGGAATGCGGAACATAGAATATAGGGACATACAGAAGATAGGGACATAGTTTGCATTACACTACATAGGACACTAGAAAGTTAACACTGGGATTAGCCCACAGTTTGGGAGGAGTTAGGAAAGGATATAGGAAAAGGTTTTCTGGGTTGCAGTCAGTCAGGGTGTGGAGTCCATGACACAGACACCAAAGTTCTAAGTCCATGACTCCCACAGAACAGGGCAGGTGCAAGTCCTGTAAAAGAGAGTGGAGTGGGAAAAGGAAGGCTGAACAAGCAGGAAAGCTTAGAAGCAGATAAAGCAGGAAAAGAAAGTGTTCTGTTGGTGTGCGTTTTCTGGAAGGAATAGGGGCACGTCTAATGCTTCAACTGGACGTCGGGACAGTCTTGGGCTTAAGGCCCAGAAGAGGGCCTGAAAAGTAGGACTCCTAGAAGAGGAAGATGTCAGCTGGGTCGCAGAGGGAGAGAAGGATAGTGGGTCACAGGACAGGAAGGGGACAAAGACTGTTAGGGCCCAAAACTAAGGGAACACCATCACCACAAAAAGACTGTCTTGATCTGTATGCTGCAGCAGTGTGTAAATGAATTGAACAGTAAAGACGAACCAGTTAACCCAGACCTCAGGGCTCCTGTCTTGTTTGCAGCCAGATCTGGTCCTGAGGACGGGGAGATAACAAGGACTCCTGAAATAACAGTGAGTAGAGAACAAACTCCATCACCCAGTAGACTCTATTCTCACTCCTATTTAGAACAGGTGTCCCAGGGGAAAGAAAACTCAGCAAGGGCTCAAAGTCGCAGCAAATGCAACATGTTGAAATCGGCAACTGAAGGGTAATTCGAGTCCAAGTTTATTTAGACAAGGGCAGAGGAGGGCTGGAAGGCAAAGGGGCTTTTGCCCCACCATCCGATCCCCTAGTAGCTGTTTGTGACTGTTTGATGCTTTTACCACCCTGCATCCAGTCTTCTGGCTGAATTCTGCTGCGCATGTCAGCCGAAGACGTCTCGCTCACAGACACAGGAAAGGAGTGTGGGAGATGTCATTGCTCCCAACCATCCTGGACCAGCGGGGCTGTCCCAATTGAATGATCAGTCCTGCCACTTCTAATACTCACCTCTCTCCAAAGTAATCATCCCTCTGTGGTTCCTCCTCCTTGGGGGGCAGCGCCACATCTCTCTAATCTGACATAAAATAAACTATGCCCTTCTCTTGTGATCAGGATGTTGGACACTATTACTGGAAGGGGTCCCGAATGGATAACATTTTTACTGGCACAGGATGGAAGACATTATACAAGGAAGGGACCCAGGATGAGTGACATTAGTACAGAATGAGGCCCATTATTACATTATGGGGGAGCAACACTACCGTATTTTTCGGACTATAAGACACACTTTTTTCCTCCAAAATTTTTGAGGAAAATGGGGGGTGCGTCTTATAGTCCGAATGTTGGGGGGGTGTATATATATGTGGGGTGTGGGGGGAGAAGTATCGGTGGAGGAGCGGGGCACAGGAGGCAGCAGCTGCCCGCTGCAGCCTACACTGTCCCCGCTGCTAAAGAAAATGAATATTCACTGCTCCCCACGCCTTGAGTCGTGGGGAGCACTGAATATTCATGCTCCTTAATAGCAGCACACAGTGTAGCCGCGCTGTGGCTCCTGCGGCTGCCGGAATCGCCTGTGCCCGCTGTTAAAGGGCATGAATATTCAACCTCTCTCCACGCCCATGGGTGTGGGGTGAATATTCATGCCCTTTAGTAAGTGGGCACACGAGATAGCCGGCAGCAGGAGCTGCAGCGCGTCTACGCTGTGTGCCGGCTATGAAGGTGAGTGAAGTCACTGCTCCCCGCGCACACAGTCCCGGCGTGGGGAGCAGTGACTTCCGGCAGCTGATCTCTCCTTGTGAGCCATGCATCGCAGTGACGTCATGCGCGGCTCACATGGAGAGATCAGTGCGGGCTGACGGGACGTAGCGCTGGAGGAGAGAAAAAAGGTGAGCAGAAGTGTTTATTTTTATTTGTGCAGCATGATGGGGATTAGGGGGACCATGCATACCAGGGTAAGGATGAGGGGGCCATACATACCAGGGTAAGGATGAGGGGTGCCATGCATACCAGGATAGGGATTAGGGGTGCCATGCATACCAGGATACGGATTAGGGGTGCCATGCATACTAAGATAGGGATTAGGGGTGCCATGCATACCAAGATAGGGATTAGGGGTGCCAGGCATACCAGGATAGGGATTAGGGGTGCCATGCATACCAGGATGGGGATTAGGGGTGCATTGCATACCAGGATGGGGATTAGGGGTGCCATGCATACCAGGACAGGGATGAGGGGTGCCATGCATACCAGGACGGGGATGAGGGGTGCCATGCATAGCAGGATGGGGATTGCTGTACCATGCATACCAGGATGGGGATTAGGGGTGCCATGCATACCAGGACAGGGATGAGGGGTGCCATGCATACCAGGACGGGGATGAGGGGTGCCATGCATAGCAGGATGGGGATTGCTGTACCATGCATACCAGGATGTGGATTGCTGTGCCATGCATACCAGGATGGGGATTGCTGTGCCATGCATACCAGGATGGGGATTGCTGTGCCGTGCATACCAGGATGGGGATTGCTGTGCCATGCATACCAGGATACGGATTAGGGGTGCCATGCATACTAAGATAGGGATTAGGGGTGCCATGCATACCAGGATGGGGATTGTTGTGCCATGCATACCAGGATGGGGATGAGGGGTGCCATGCATACCATGACGGAGATGAGGGGTGCCATGCATACCAGGATAGGGATGAGGGGTGCCATGCATACCAGGACAGGGATGAGGGAGCCATGCATACCAGGGTAAGGATGAGGGGTGCCATGCATACCAGGATAGGGATGAGGGGTGCCATGCATACCAGGATAAGGATGAGGGAGACATGCATACCAGGATGGAGGGGTTCCATGCATACCAGGATGGGGATGGGGACCACGTATAAAAGGAAGGGGGGGCATATATAGCAGGATGGGGGATATTGTCAGAATTGGGGGACATTACCCCTATACCAGTGTCAGCAGAAGACCCCCTCCCCCTCAAAAGTGCATCATGAACGCATTTTTGGCTTAAAATGTTTTTTTTTTATTTTCCTCCTCTAAAACCTAGGTGCATCTTATGGTCCGGTGCGTCTTATAGTCCGAAAAATACGGTATGTCTTTATAGGTTTTAGAATACCACAAGGACTAATACATCTGACCAACATATAGGTGGGGGCCCAGGTTCAAATTTTGCACCAGGGCCTATCGGACTCTAGTTACGCCACTGCATACAGATATGGTCCAAGCAATGGTGTACCGCCAAAGGCTGCAGACCACGTGGCCGCTATGGGGTCCATGAATTGGGGGGCTGGATGCCGATACAGTTGAGAACAAGGATGGGAGAGGGAGCCGTCAGCTGACAATCCCCATAATACTGCATGGAGGGCTATGAGGGGCCCATAATACTGTATGGAGGGCTATGCGGGGCCCATAATACTGTATGGAGGGCTATGTGGAGCCCATAATACTGTATAAAGGGCTATGTGGGGTCCATTATACTGTATGGAGGGCTATGTGGGGCCCATTATACTGTATGGAGGGCTATGTGGGGCCCATTATACTGTATGGATGCTATGTGTGGGCAGTTATACTGTTTGCAGGACTATGTGGGGGGGCATTATACTGTTTGCAGGGCTATGTCGGGAATCATTATAGTGTTTGGAGGGCTATGTGGGGACCATTATACTGTTTGGAGAATTATGTGAGGATCAAAATACATCTCTTGGCCAAAACAAAAGCTGCTGGCTATGTATGTGATGTGGTGTTCGATGGGAACTGTTAATGTGTGATTGGTGAAAACGTGGTGCAGAAGTGGAGTTTTTCTAAGAGTGTGGGGTGTGATTGTGGAAGGTTCGAGAGGTGGAGGAGGAGCTGAAGTGGAGCCTAGATGGAGTCTCAAGGGGGCCCGAAAATTTTGCGAGTAAGAGGCCCTGAAATTCTTGCTGGCAGTCCTGGTTAGAAGTCAGACCAGTCATACTAAGAAGTATCAGATTTTCTCAGCCATAACACTTTGGTGAGCAACGCTGCTGTGGATTTGCTGAGCACTCCCACAAGCATGCTCACTTTACTACTGAACTCACAGTAACACACCAAAATATTTTCAGATCCAATCCAGGCTCACAATTTGATCAGCGCCATCCTATAAAATTACTGTAGGAAACTTATTCAAACACGAACCTAAGTACACTTTGCACATACAAATCCATACAACTGACCCTAAAAACATTTAGATAATTAAGAATCTTAATGAACGAGAGAAGCAAAGAATGTCATGCCAAGGTAACACAAGCTCTGTTGAGCCTCGATGTCTCATACAATGAGCCGCAGATCAGCATGTGGCTTCCAAGCTACATGTTAGGGAACAATCATCTGCAGAAAATCCTTTTGTTGACTGCATTGGAAGACCTTCAGACGTCTGAGATCATCGGTCTGATCTCGGAATCAAATGCATGGACTGGCCGTGCATCTTTTGACCCCCGAGCAAGACTGCTCCATATATTTCTATGAGGCTGTCATGCTCGGGGTTGGGAGAAGAACGGCCAGTCCATTCATTGCGATCCGAGATCGGACCGATGATCACAGACATCTGAAGGAGCCCTTAGTGAGGAGGTAAGACTTTTATTAGATTGGGCATTATTAGACATTATTAAACATGAAATCACTTATTAGATTTACATCTTCGAAATTCATAACTAGCATGTTCATCTGATATTTTGGATGGAAGCCATTACATTTAGTAAATAAATATTTATAGTGCCTTCTCCAGGGGTCGAGAGTTACACCACTGATGTTTACAGTTGTACCACTGATGTTGATAGCCACAGAGAAAAAAATAGCTTAATAGCTTGGCAAACCCTCTTTCGCAATCCTTAAAGATGTAACCAAATTCTAAAAAATTTAAATGGAGCAGGCATCACCTGTATATTAATGGAGCGCTAACCAAATTACGTGTAGAACATATGATTAAAAAAAAAAGGAAAGATGCATACGAAAGATCGGTTGAGCTCCCTAAATTTTCATAATATAAATCTTTATTATGTAGCAAACAGAAAAACCTAGACATAACTTACAAAAACATTTTATTTGGGCCAGAACAGGTTTCCTAGGCCAAAAGTTAGCACTGGGATCATTCCATATGACCAGCATGAGATCCAATAGCCATATAAGTATAACTGATATCTAAAATAGGTATAGATAGACACTACTCTTCAGACCACGTTCAGTATTCGGTCAGTATTTTACATCAGTATTTGCAATGCAATACCAGGAATGGGTGAAAAATGCAGAAGTGGTGACGTGTTTCTATTATACTTTTCCTCTTATTATTCCACTCCTGATTTTGGCTTACACATACTGATGCAAAATACTGACCAAATACTGACCGTGTGACTGTGGCCTTAATGTGATTTCAAATAGAAACCAATAATGATGAGAGGTGCAATGTACATATAGGTGCGATAAAGTGCCATGTGCATAGTCATCAAAAGGAAAAGAATTACATAGAAATGAAGACCCCATGCGTATCGCCACAGGAAGTGGCTTCCTCAGGGATGTAACCATATTATACATTTTTACATTGATTTTCGAACTGTGATCGGTATTAGTCACTTGGTACATCTGACGCTACCATTAAATATGTTAAAATGTCACGATGATATCATGAGTTTTGGATAAAAAAAAGTACTGGATCTAATTTTCTTCTATGTTGAAATACCATGATAATACTTGGATAGCAGGAATTCACAAAGAGATGTGAAACATTGAAAATATCGTCTATCAACATTGAACATGTAATCAGAGAAATAATGGATCTACTCACGATATCCTTAAAGGGGTATTCCCATCTCCAAGATCCTATCCCAATATGTAGTAGGTGTAATAATAATAATATTAGCAAATACCTCCAATTAGAAATGTAGTATAGTTTTTCTGATTCGCTATGCCACTTACCTCATTTGCAGGCATTGCAGGACCTTAGGTATCTATGGTTGCAACCACTGATATAGTGACAGCTAGCTAGTTACTTGTGGTCATAGTCATGGATACCTAAGGTTCTGCCATGTCTGCACATGAGGAAAGAGACATAGCGAATCGGAAGAACTATATTACATTTCTAAGTGGCGGTATTTGCTAATATTATTATTATTACACCTGCCACATATTGGAATAGGATCTTGGAGATGGGAATATCCCTTTAATATGGTCAATTCCTTATCTTTTATAAAGCAGAAATAAAATGGTACATACTGGTAGGATGCTTCTGGCTGCAGATTTTCAATGACGTAACTTGTTGCATTCTCTACTGAGATAGCATAGTCTCCCAAGTCTATGTGATACGCAGTGATTTGTGATCCATTGCAGCAAGGTTCCTCCCAGCTTAGTAGTAGGCACACGGATGAGAGCATTGTGTAGGATTCTAGGTGGGCTCCATCTATCACATAAAGGTTAGGCACTACATCTGGGACAGAAGCTGGTGTCCTGCAGCTCACTATGTCACTGAATGCTCCAACACCAGATAAATTTAATGCCTGTGAAAAGAAAGATAGCATATGGGTCATTACATTTGATTGTTATATCATTTAACACACATTGAAACAGATACAGAAGTATGTTGAGATGTTGGTGGATTTCCTAGAGATTAACATTTAAGGAGAAGATTACACATTTATACATATGTATAGAAGTGTTTGGCCTCTTTTTAACTACTCATATCTTGAAACTCATATTCTTCAGCCTGCCTTCGACTCTGCAAAGAAGCGTACACAGTCTTTCATAGCTGAAGGGTTTGTCCCCAAGTATCCTCCATTGGCTTGAAAACTTTAATCTTGATTAATGGTAACCCCATAATCTTGTCTACTTCTTTGTATAAGGGCCCATTTAGATGAGCCGACAGCAGCTGTTAAACGACTGCAGACTGGCCATATACCACTGTTTAGGCAGGACAAACGGACCTCTCTGTTCACAGAGCAATTTGTCAATGAGTGTTCTGTATGCATAGAACACCAAGTGTTCGGCAGCACGTCTGTTGTTTATACAGGAGGATGTGCTGCCGAAAATACAGGCATAGATGGTTCAATCACCTGATAAACAAGCATTTTGCTCAAGATTTTGTTCAAGATTACTGGACCTCAAACTTGTGAGAGTATGCAATTTCTTGCATATATAAAAGCATTTTTCCTAGTTTACATTGAAATTGGTATATCCAAACTATTGACTTGATTATATTTCGGAAACAAGTTGGGTTTACATTATCATTTCAATTAACTACTATAATTCTCATCAAAGATATTCCACGTTTCTTTAACTAATGTTTTTATACTTCTTCTGCCAATTTTCTAAGATACACTAGTAGGTAAGTCTGTAAAAGGTACATTTTTCCAGATCAGATCTAGGCGAGAGATCTTTAGTCCAAGAAAGAAAAAACGGCGGGTGAGAGGGGTATTATTATAAGGCACTACGGGGTAATTATTATACAGGGCACAGAAGGGGCATTATTACTGTCTAGGGCACTTTTAGTAGTACTATTTGGTTTGTGTACAGGTGGGGAATGTGGGGAGAGTTCCGGAAAGCAGTAAGCCAAAGATATTTCTGTGTTACATTCTGCAGGGATGAGTTATGGTTGGAAGAAGGGGTTATGGCGTTTTGGGCCGTAAGGAAAAAAACAAAATTAATTACTATGATCATCGAGAATATTACTGTTGAGAACAGGGTACACATATATAGACTGCAGAGCACTGGTGTAGAACTGATATTAACATTATATGGTCACTGTATGGTAGTAATATCAGTCCAAGTACACTGGTTTTGATTAATGATCAGAATGGCTGTATTTTCACCACACTGTGTCCTGGTAATATGTTGTTATGGTCTGGTGGTATCCGTCTATTATACTGCAATGCTATTATTGCAGTATTATTAAATCTTCTATAACAGTATTATTGGTGATATAGGTTTTGTAGTACCCGGTTCCTGATTTCCTCCCGACATTGTAATATTAGTAATAGAGACCCCCATCTAGGAAAACGGCACGGAAAGCATGGGCGTCTGTGCTTTCAAATGCCAGGGCTGAATTTCAGTCCTAGCCCAAAATATGCAACAAATTGCAATCCAGCCTACAGTTTCTTGCAAGAATGTTTTCATTCAGACATATATGTTGCTCGTTTCAGGTTGAGCCTCAGCCCTGTACACAATATGTGTTACAGAAATGGAAACCAAGGAGACTGCACGGACCAAGGACGTTCTCTTCTGCTACCGAGAGGAAAAAATCGCTAACGAATGGGATTTAGAAAAATGATTATAGTGCAGACTACAGCACAATGATTGTCTATCTGTATTACTGGATGCAGCAACTTTTTCTAGATTGGTAAAATGAGAATTAGATAACATTGTAACAATGAAATAATACATTTTCTTTTCCAATATATATTTAAAAGACCAACTGTTCATTATTATGCATCAATGAAAAATATTACATTAAAGCGCACTTGTCAGCAGGATTGTGCTCAGTAAACTACATACACTGTTAAGGTGGGCGCCGTTGCACTGATTAAAATAAAATCTTGTTAATGAAATCCGTCCTGTGGTTCTTGTGTAATCTTTACTTTCAGTTTGGAGATAATGATAAGCTCATGCTCCGGGGCGGCCTGTGGGGGGCTCTATCTGGTGCTCTGATTACATATTCATCTGTATACTCTTATGATAGATCACTGTGCCTTCACTGGCCTGCCTCCTATTTTACCTAGCCCTGCACTACTAGATGCATTATGAAAAATAGGAGGCAGGGCAGGTCTGTGAAGGCACAGTGAGCTGTAATAAGAGCATACAGATGAATATGTAAGCAAAGCACCAGATAGAGCCCCCCCCCACAGTTCCTCCCCGAAGCACGAGCATCCACCTGACAGTGTATGTGGTTTACTGAGCACAATCCTGCTGACCGGTGCACTTTAAGTTAGCAAGAAAAGGGAGCAGCAATAATAGTACTAAATAACTATATGGTCAGACTACAAAAAGGGTTTGTACGCAGCCTGTAACAGAAAAGCTGTGAAGATAAGGTGTCTTCCATGGGTGTAATACTACTTAGACAACACAGGGCGAGGGTAAAACAGTGTGGCAATATTTCATTGAACCACCCAACAGAAAACAAACAGATAGAACAGTCCCAGCAAATACCCAAGATGGTACAACGTTACACAGTCTCACCCTTCCGTTGGCCCGCCTGGGAATAGAACAACTGCGACGTGGGGACTTCCAGGACCAACTACCTCAATCAGTTGCCCCCCCACTTTTGGCAGGCCCCCAGAGAGAGGAGGTAGTGGCAAACTTAGGAAGCTGACAGTCCATCGAGGTATAAGGCCAGAAGACCTGAGGGTCACACCCTCGCCTCTCTGAGAGTTTCCATGGGGCCAGATGACCGGCTGGTCTCAATCTCGCTTCTCCGAATGTCTCCATGGGTTCCAGGCGATCAGAGGGTCCCACCTGACAACCCCTAACATATTCATGGGGCCAGGTGACTTCATCGTCCCAAACTAGTCTTCCCAAATGTATCCATGTGATGGTCAATGAAGCAGATCCGTATTGTTACAGTCAGGCCCGTATACCCTTAGGCCGGAATCATGTAGAATCCAAATCTGTGTCTCTCTAGATCGAGCCATGCTACCAAGCTACTCTCCTGAAGAGTGTCTGTCTGAACTTTGATTCTCCTTGTAAATTCTGCCTGCTACAGAGGCCTTGTTCCTTAAATAGTTCACATTTGTTCTTTCAAGTACACATCCACAGGGCAAGGATTAGGGATATTATTATTCCACACAAGGCTCAGGTCTCATTGTTTGAGCATTTAATAAATTTTTATAGTTGGTATAGCAGGGGGCTCTTTAACCCCTTAACGACCTTGGGAATTTCCGTTTTTTTTTTGCATTTTCGTTGTTTGATCCCCTTGTTCCCAGAGCCATAGCGTTTTTATTTTTTGATCAATATGACTGTGTGAGGGCTTATTTTTTGCGGGACGAGTTGTATACTTTTAAATGCCATTACTAGTTTTACCATATCGTGTACTGGAAAACGGGAAAAAAATTCCAAGTGCGGTGAAATTGCAAAAAAAATGCAATTCCACAGTTTTTTTTTTCTTTCCACGTTCACTGGATGCTAAAACTGACCTGCTATTATTATTCTCCAGGTCATTACGAGTTCGTAGACACCAAACATGTATAGGTTCAAGTGGTGAAAACAAATTCCAAATTAAAAAAAAAAAAAAAATGGCGCCATTTTCCGGAACCCGTAGCGTCTCCATTTTTCAGGATCCGGGACCGGGTGAGGACTTAATTTTTGTGCGCTGGGCTGACATTTTTATTGATATAATTTTGGGGTAGATACGATGTTTTGATCACCCATTATTGCATTTTATTGCAATGTTGCGACTACCAAAAACGTAATTCTGGTGTTTGGAATTTTTTTCTCGATACGCCGTTTACCAATCGGATTAATTCTTTTTTTATATTGATAGATCGGGCGATTCTGAACACGGCGAAACCAAATATGTGTATGTGGGGTTTATTTTTTATTATTTTATTTTGAATGGGGCAAAAGGGGAGTGATTTAAACTTTTATATTTTTTTTAAAAACATTTTTTTTTACACTTTTTGCTTGCTTCTATAGTCTCCATAGGAGACTAGAAGCAGCAACTGTCTGATCGCCTCTGCTACATAGAGGCGATGAGCAGATCACCTCAATGTAGCAGAAATGCTCCTGTACTATGAATGCCAACCACTAGGTGGCGCTCATAACAATCTTTACATGACAACCACTGGGGTCTGCTGCAGACCCCGGGTTGCCATGCCCACCCATCAGTGACCTGCAATCACGTGATGGGGTCACCGATGGGCGGGGTAAGTGACGCGCTTCCGGCGCGGAGCTGTTAAATGATGCTGTCGGAGATTGACAGCGGCATTTAACTGGTTAACAGCCACGGGTGGATCGCGATTCCACCCGCGGCTGTTGCGGGCACATGTCAGCTGTAAGAATCAGCTAACATGTGCCCGGTTCAATGCGGGCTCAGCGCCGGAGCCCACGCTGATCTGGGGGTGATGGCCTGGGGTGTACTAATATGCCCCAGGCCAGTAAGGGGTTAAATCAACATTCAGGTTTATACAAATAATAGTATGTCCTTCTTGACCAGCCAAAGAAAAATACATACATTCACAAATCAACACAAACGCAATAGTGTATTTCTCTTGGCTTAACAAATCTAGACATCTGGCTGATTAAGATAAGAAGCTGTTTCGTCACAGAAGCGGATTATGAATATTTGCAAATATGCTTCATTTCTATCTTTTAGATACAATAAAATAAAGAAATATTATCACCAGTTTCCATTTTTAGATCACACGACCAGTGTTGTAATGTTAAATTGTACAGGAAAATTGCATCTTTCATCTTGATTGTTCCAGTTTATACCATAGGTCAGAGCTGAGAGCAGGCAAATCACTCATATCCAGTGGTTTACATTACCACGAGATGACAGGCAAAGGAGTGAAGGCAAAGGGGTGTCTGCTACCAAAGACTTCAGGATCTCCGGGAACAATTTGCTCTCTTTTATTTATATCGTTGGCAATCGGCTCCATTATAATAACGTCTTCGGACTATTCACGTTACTGTGTTTTAATTACTTGCACAGAACTTTCATTTATCAAAGCTAAACCACAATGCATTTTACAAATGTGTGGACTGTTGAAGAGGATACCCTGACATTAGAAACACTTATAAGCTTTAGAAGGGTTCCCGGTATGAGTCTTTAGCTTTGTAGAACAGTAGGAGACACTGAACAGGTGACAGACTGGGAAGGTTTTGGCAGTCTAGAAGCAAATAAACTCTCGCAGACAAGTGACCTCTGCCAGTGGAGGTGCATGCCTCAATGTGTGTTTTAGCACCTTGATTCCTCTCTTTAAACAAATTATTTTACACAAAAAAAATTGTAATTTGCTCTTCTGTATGCTTTCATTTCTACTGCCCCCGACAATATTCAATTACTTCATAGTCTCACTAAGCTAACATGCTTTACTAAGGTTTCTTGATTTTTTTGTTGTAAAATGTAACCCCTAAAAGGGAATCTGTCACCAGGTTTTTGCTACCTCATGTGAGAGCAGAATGATGTAGGCAAAGAGATCTTGAATCCAACAATGTATCACTTAGTTTACTGGGTGCAGCCGTTCTCACACTATCACGAGTTTTCAGATGTAGAATGCAGCAGAGCTGAGGAAGCTAACCCCACCTACACCAGGCTCTATATGTACATTCTCTATAGCGTACGGGTCAAACTCTGGCCCGTGGGCCAAATCTTGCCCGCAGGCTGACTAAATTTGGCCCACGACACCAGAACAGCCTCCCCTATGTGAGGCCATTATTCTGCATGAGGGCTTTGTGGGGCCTATTATACTATATGGAGGACTATGTGGGGCCCATTATACTGTATGGAGGACTATGTGGGGCCCATTATACTGTATGGAAAGCTATGTGGGGACATTATACTGTATGGAGGGCTATGTGGGGCCCATTATACTATATGGAGGGCTATGTGGGGGCAGTTATAATGTTTGCAGGGCTATGTCGGGAACCATTATATTGTTTGGAGGGCTATGTGGGGCCCATTATACTGTATGGAGGACTATGTGGGACCATTATACTGTGTGGAGGACTATGTGAGGCCCATTATACTGTATGGAGGACTATGTGGGGCCCATTATACTGTATGGAAAGCTATGTGGGGCCATTATACTGTTTGGATGACTGTGTGGGGTCCATTATACTATATACTGGTGGGCCAATGTACAATGACCCAAAACTCACCACCAAGCTAAATGTGAGCTATGTCACCAAGGAGAAGAAAGATGGGTGTGCTGCCTAAGAAGAAATGGCCTGCACAATCACCCAGCCTCAACCCAAATGAGATAGTTTGGGATGAGCTGGACTGCAGAATGATGACAAAGCAGTCTACAAGTGATCAGCATCCCTGTAAACATGAAGACTGTTGAAAAGCCATTGATGAAGCTGCTTGAGAGAATCCTGTCAACTGAGTAAAAAGGAGGTAACTTTGATGAATCTAAGGTTTAATACATATATTTTGGTTTGTTTCACACATTTTTTCAGTCTGTGTTTCCAGGCATGTTCATTTTGCAGGTTTGCTGCCTTCAGTCTGAATTGGTACTGCAGTTTCGATCGGTACAATAGATCAGAAAATGTTATACACCCAAGTTGCTGCAGCCCTTGTAGGATATTCTATATTATGCTGTCCTGTTCTAGCCTTTTAATATGACCAACCCATTAAGGTCTCCTAATTTAGCCATATGCTACATAAAGTTTTTGTTTTATCTTGTTCTTTGTTGACTCTGAAGTGTTGCCTTGTCGGATTAGGTTATAAATGTTGTATAGAATCTTCGTTTACCATGTATAGATATAAAATAATACAAAGGTGTAGAAGGGCCTATTAAATGCAATACTTCAGTCTTAAAGCAGTCAAATCAAGATAAATGAAGTATAGATCCCAATAAAATCAATATTTATTTCAATTCATTAAAACAATAAGTATAAAAAACACAGTATTAAAAAAGGAGAAGTAAATAGAAGGATCCCACAGTCAGTAGGGTGGGAGTACGACCAAGGGTATAAGCAAGGTAATAAACAGGTATCAGCACATACAAGGACAATATAAATGAACAGAGGACCTATACAATCAATCAGAAAAAAATCTATACACATGCAATGGAAAAAATAATACAGCAATTAGTGATAGTGAAGACTCAAGCGGAACACGAAACGCGCGTTTGGGTTGTCCTTATCCTCACAGTCACCAGGTTGTATTGCCTCTTCCCTCAACTCCCTATATACCTGCTGTGTTATGATGTCTTATGTCTGTTTTATGCTTACCTGATTTCTCTTGACACTAGTCTATATTGTATTTTATTCAGCACTCAGCTAGTTGTCCTTTCATCATAACTCCTGGTCTCCCTAGGGTTTTTGTGGTAGTGTTACCATATTGAGGTTTAATTCTTTCGGCCCAGAGCTATATACAGCACTATCTTTGGACTTTGTTTTCTTCATATACAGTTATATGAAAAAGTTTGGGCACCCCTATTAATCTTAAGCTTAATGTTTTATAAAAATTGGTGTTTTTGCAACAGCTATTTCAGTTTGATATATGTAATAACTGTTGGACACAGTAATGTTTCTGCCTTGAAATGAGGTTTATTGTACTAACAGAAAATGTGCAATCTGCATTCAAACAAAATTTGACAGGTGCATAAGTATGGGCACTCTTAACATTTTCTTGTTTTAAATACTCCTAACTACCTTTTACTGACTTACTAAAGCACTTTTTTTGTTTTTGTAACCTCATTGAGCTTTGAACTTCAGAGCCAGGTGTATGCAATCATGAGAAAAGCTACTTAAAGTGGCCACTTGCAAGTTGTTCTCCTGTTTGAATCTCCTCTGAAGAGTGGCATCATGGCCTCCTCAAAACAACTGTCAAATGATTTGAAAACAAAGATTATTCAACATAGTTGTTCAGGGGAAGGATACAAAAAGCTGTCTCAGAGATTTAACCTGTCAGTTTCCACTGTGAGGAACATAGTAAGGAAATGGAAGAACACAGGGACAGTTCTTGTTAAGGCCAGAAGTGGCAGGCCAAGAAAAACATCAGAAAGGCAGAAAAGAAGAATGGTGAGATCAGTCAAGGACAATCCTCAGACCACTTCCAGAGAGCTGCAGCATCAACTTGCTGCAGATGGTGTCACTGTGCATCGGTCAACTATACAATGCACTTTGCACAAGGAGAAGCTGTATGGGAGAGTGATGCGAAAGAAGACGTTTCTGCAAGCACGCCACAAACAGAGTCGGCTGAGGTATGCAAAAGCACATTTGGAGAAGCCAATTTCTTTTTGGAAGAAGGTCCTGTGGACTGATGAAACCAAGATTGCGTTGTTTGGTCATACAAAAAGGCGTTATGCATGGCGGCAAAAAAACATAGCATTCCTAGAAAAACACTTGCTACCCACAGTAAAATTTGGTGGAGGTTCCATCATGCTTTGGGGCTGTGTGGCCAATGCCGGCACCGGGAATCTTGTTAAAGTTGAGGGACGCATGGACTCCACTCAGTATCAGCAGATTCTTGACAATAATGTTCAAGAATCAGTGACAAAGTTGAAGTTACGCAGGGGATGGATCTTTCAGCAAGACAATGATCCAAAACACCGCTCCAAATCTACTCAGGCATTCATGCAGAGGAACAATTACAATGTTCTGGAATGGCCATCCCAGTCCCCAGACCTGAATATCATTGAACATCTGTGGGATCATTTGAAGAGGGCTGTCCATGCTCGGCGACCATCAAACTTAACTGAACTGGAATTGTTTTGTAAAGAGGAATGGTCAAAAATACCTTCATCCAGGATCCAGGAACTCATTAAAAGCTACAGGAAGCGACTAGAAGCTGTTATTTTTGCAAAAAGAGGATCTACTAAATATTAATGTCACTTTTCTGGTGAGGTGCCCATACTTATGCACCTGTCAAATTTTGTTTGAATGCAGATTGCACATTTTCTGTTAGTACCATAAACCTCATTTCAAGGCAGAAACATTACTGTGTCCAGCAGTTATTACATATATTAAACTGAAATAGCTGTTGCAAAAACACCAATTTTTATAAAACATTAAGCTTAAGATTAATAGGGGTGCCCAAACTTTTTCATATAACTGTATATTGCATGCGACACTTTATAGCCTCTACTGATAGTTTACAGACAGGTTTTCATACCGTTGAGCACTTGAGTCTTCACTTTCACTAATTGCGGTATTATTTTTTCCATTGCATGTGACACTTTATAGATTTTTTCTGATTGATTGGATAGGTCCTCTGTGCCTTTATATTGTCCTTGTATGTGCTGATACCTGTTTATTACCTTGCTTATACCCTTGGTCGTACTCCAATCCTACTGACTGTGGGATCCTTCTATTTACTTCTCCTTTTTTAATACTGTTTTTTTTTATACTTATTGTTTTAATGAATTGAAATAAATATTGATTTTATTGGCATGTACAGATATAGTAAAGGCTATCATGAATCCCAATGCACCCAATGCAACAAGTGACAGAAGGTTCTATCACCTAAGAGGATTAACTTTAAGAGCAACTAAATTGTTTGTTTTATTTAAATTATTGATCAACCAATGCAAAGTTATAAATCTTTGTAATGCACTCAATTACCTCATTTTGCTCCCATTTCTCTCAAAAACAATGTGGAAATAAAAAAAAAAAAGTTTAGTTACTCTTTAAGCCAATTATTGATAAGCATTTGCAAAGTTATAAATCTTTGTAATATACTCCATTACCTTATTTTGCTTGCGTCCTTCTTAAACATCATGCTGAAAGTGCTGTTTTAACTGCCTAGTTCATGCTCTTTTAGAAGCTGCTTTGAATTGCTGTTCTAGTAAGAAACAATACTCAAACACCATTTACAAACGCACTCCTTCTGTTAGCACAGGGAAAGTGCTTGTAAATGGTGTTTGAGTATGGCTTCTTACTAGAGCAGTAGTTAAAAGTAGCTTCTAAATGAAAATAAGCTAAGCAGTTACAACAGCACTTTCAGAATGGAGTTTAAGAGACAAGGAAACAAAATAAGGTAATAAGGTTACACAGATTTATAAAACTTTGCAAAGGCTGATCAATAATTAAATATTTTTAGTTACTCTTTGACGTTGCACAGGACAATGGCTAATCTCAAGTTTGTTGTAAAATTACACTTTCTTTGTGCTGTGTTATTTTAATCACAGTAACCTTTGCTAAATTTGGACATAACATATTGGTCATGTCTCCATGCCAAATAGAGGATATTGGTCTTTAAATTATATTCTACCTCTACGTCCTTCTAATAATGTACATGGTGTGGTGATCCTGCCCCAATTTTAGGCATATGCCTGCCATGCTATATTAATTTCCGATCCAACATTATCTAATGCCCAGAATAAAGCATTAGACACAAAACAAAAACTATTATAAATGTGAAGTACTAATCCGAGGCTACCCTGACTGATGTGCAGTTTAGTCAAGAGTGATCAGTCTTTTTAAATTGACACTTTCTCCAGTACATTTTCTACAAGCTGGTTGCTATAGCAAAAGGCGGTAATCTCGTTTCAAGGACGTGCACAGAAGTAAATATGGGTTTTCACTTTGCTCCAGGCGCACCTTTTATCTAAGCTGAATTCTCAAAGCGCAATGAAACCCTTACATCATTTTCTGGCCTGTCACTGATATTATTTGCCCCGTTTCAGATAGGTCTGGAGCACCGACAGTCAGTTTTATTAGCTGGAAAACACATTCACTTTTGTTTGTACTCATTATCTGAAAATTGGCTGCATTAATCTTGTTATCTCAGATAGATTAGCATATTCTCATCTAAAATGTGTTATTACATTACCGTAGCACCATTCTTCTGTACTCCAATGCATTAAGTGTCCTAAATGTCTATTACTCACTTTGCAGGTAAATTGGTGAACACTGATGGAATACACGTCAGCCAAATTGTTATCAGGGTCAAGATTTCCCCTTGCTATTAGTGAAAAAACTGATCTCAGATAATAATTACTAGGAGTATTTTTGCTACGAGTCTGCAGGAGAAACTGAGTACCAAAGACAAAAAAACAAATTCTCTTACATTAATTAAAATGTTTGCAAGGATCAAGAAGCTCTAGTAATCTCATATTGGGATTCAATTTAACAACATAGAAGGGGTATGCCTATCTTAGTAAGTAATGGCATGTTGTTAGGATTTTCCATTACTTAAAATGTAACTGTACTTTCAAACTTTGCATAAATCAATAGTACAGGTGATTGTAAGAAGCTTTGCAATGTATCTTATTAGAGAAATCAGTTTCCTTTCTCACTTATCAGCCACTCCTCCCCCTTCCAAATCTACCCCTGGCCTACTGAACTTGCCTTCAACCAAAAAAAAAAAACAGCTCAAACACATCTTGCTGAGACCAGATGGACTGGAAGCTCACTATAATGTCATATGAAACAATCCATTACACTCTATAGAGAGGGTATGTGGCCAAGGAGTAAGGATCAGGGAAAGGAAACAGGCAGAGGAAAACATGGCGTGGTAAACTTTATATCAAGTCTTTCACCTCACCCCAGAACTGATTCACATCCAGACAGCTCAGCAATACTATATAATATCCTCCATGTTGCTACTGTCTCTATCTGTGGCCTAAGAAATGAATTAAGAGCAGGAATCCCTCTCTGTGTGTCTGTGAGCTTTGCCGTTTATAGGAGAGTTCACAGCAGCTAGTCTCCTCTCTCATTAAACTGCAAATTTAAAGATAGATCATGCAGATGGTAAAGAATTGGTGAAAATGCAGCTTACAAGTCATATAATGGCCAGGTTTAGTGTTTTTCTTCATGAACACATACAGGACAGTTTATGCTGAAAATTTATTGGCGATCACTGGGAATTGGGCCTGCGCCAATTCTGCGAATAGGATGCAGTGCTGCATCCTCTTTACAGGTTTTGTAGAAAGAAGCTGTGGGGAAAAGCGCACACAATAAGGTGACCCTATTTAAGGAGGAGAGGAAAAAAAGTAAAAAGATGGAAAAGAGTCTCTTGCTGCAATGTAGTTCACTGAGGGTCCTTTTATTCAGTCAACAAATTTCAACAGTTTTCAACGGTTTCAAGTTGTATTTTATGACTTGAAAAAGACACTGGTAAAGCGGTGAAATGAGTGTCCTGACTAAAGGAACTCTAATTGACCTACCTTGCAGCAAGAGACTCTTTTCCATCTGCGCAGCCTATCTTCAAAATGCTTTTATTCCCCATACGGAGACTCTCTACAGGTTTCTGTGAGCACAGCAGCACTCCTGGCCACCTGGCTAAGCAGGGAGCTGTACATAGCCCTATTCACATGAGTGGAGCCGTGCTGCAGTGAGTTACGGAATGTGGCTGTGCAGAGAAAAAATACTGAAGAGGACACAGCACTAAAACAGTGCTTGGGCCTCTTTATTTTCAAGATTTAGGTATCAGATAGATCAGTGTTATACACTATCACTTACCCAGATTGGATAACCACTTTAAGGCCACAGCCCCACTATCAGTATTTGGTCAGTATTCGGTCATTATTTTTTTCTCAGGAGTGGGAGCCAAAACCAGGTGAGGAACAATCAGAGAAAAGGTATAATAGAAACAAGTCACCAATTCTGCATTTATCACCCACTCCTGGTTTGGCACCCACTCCTGAGAAAAAATACTGACCGAATACCGATAATGGGGCCGTAGCCTAAAACCGAAAGTTGACCTGTGGTTTTCCAATTTTAGAAAGGGCTAAAGAGTCATTGTTAGACATGCAATGAGATACATTGTTACTTTGACTTGAAATCACTAGCAATCCTCCAAAACTTGTTGTTGTGGACAGCACAGCTACTGGTTAATATGATTATCATGATAAACAGGAGTGCACAGAGTAAATCTGAAAATATTAGCAATTTGATTCGTGTTGTCCTGATCCAGCGCCTAGTCCAGTCCTTCGTGGAAGCCGGTCTTCAGTTTTGGCATCTTCTGCCCAAAATCCTAGGAGCCTCCTCCGCTTAACTAGGTCTTGCAAAATCATAGCATTGCGGCATGAAGCATGTCATGACATCACGTGAGGCGTGGTGACTAGGCCTCATGTGAGGCCATAATGTCGGGTCTACTAAGTAGCAGAGGTACCCAGGACAACAGGCTTAGGATGCCAGGTGCAGAAGCAAAGACTGGACTGAATGCAGGAATATACCTGTATATTTTGTATAAAAATTCTAAAAAAAAAAATGGAGACTAAGTATTCAATGAGGTTCTGGAGGCAACTATGTGTTACTCTTAGAAGGACGCATCTTCATAAGAAGGATATTGGGGATAAATAAAGTTTTCTCAACCAATTGTATAGTTTAGTATTTGGGCTACAAATACATTTTATTTCACTTTCCTTGGTGTTAAAACAGATCATCTTTCCTCGTTTGTGATGTAAAATATAAATAAAGCACCTATATTTTTGTGGTCTCACAAAGAAATAATGATCGATTTTAGATATCTATCTAAGGAAAATGAAATTTGGATTTTAGTACATTTCTTTTATAGTATAGCGGGACAATGATTAGGGGAGAACATTACAAAACCACTCTGGGGGCTGTAGAGTGCCCAATCTTTCACAAAAACAGCAATTTTGTTGTTATGTTACTTTAACTTTGGCACCAGCAGTTTATGCTACTGCTCAAACATACAAAACAAAATTAGGTTTCACCGCATGGTGTGGCTCAAGATGGGTGTTAAATAGACTTAAATTGGGATAGTAGGAGGAAAACAACACTGAGAATGGCAAAGATCCTCATGAAAAAACATGATGGAGAGGGTGTATAACTGAGAAATGTTGGCAATGCCGAATAATTGCTTCTCTTGCTCTTTCAGGCTTTCATTTTGCTTGTCACAGTTGTACTGTACTTACAGTCAATGTTTTGTTCATCATCACTCACTATTTTAACATAAGCCTTCAAAAAGAACATGGCCCTCATGACCAGATACATATAAGAGGACACTGGATATAAAGTAGAGGTGTTTTTCATTACCAATTACAATAATTTGGTATTCAATATACCAAACCCCAGATGCAGCAGAATGAACGTTAACCAATTAATGCAAAGAATTATCTAAACAGACATATCCAATTTTAGTCTAAAAAAAAAATTAAAAGGTGTCAATTAAATATTATTTTGCTTAAACTGCAATTGATGAATACCACTATTGCTATAAATGTAAAATAAACTTGAAGTTAATTTTTTGATAAAACAAAAAAAAAGTGCATAAGCCATCCACCAGTGACAAGGTAACCGCAATGGATGGGACCTAAACTAAGGATTAACCTCTGTTTGTCTAACCAAGCCTCCAATGAAAATACATGCTCAGAAATAACCACTGATGACCCCATGCATAATTAATGTGCGTGTGCCTTCTTCTAAATACCTGAAAATCATATTTAAGAATAATATTTTTCTCCTGAAAACCTATAGCTTATCATATGGTCGCTAGTAATCTAGAGTAGAATTATTGGGATTAATAATTAAATCCATTGATCTGGGGAAGTTTAGGGGTTTTGATAACATTCCTGGTGTAGGGTGGTGAAGAGGTAAATGATAACATTTTTAGTAGATCTATGGCAGGGAAAAGATTCAAAGGGATTGTCTCAAATGGGTATTACAAAGTGCTTATAAAATCAAGAATATTTGCCATTTACCTCTGAATAAAAATCTTCTCTGCTATCAACAAAGGTATTTTTAATTTTATAGTGTTCATTGCCAAGCTTATTGCCGTCTCAGAGTTGCCGATAACCTAAGTGAGGAGCACGTTCAGCATGCAAGCTCTATGCTTGGTAGCCTCCTCGCGCCACTTAGAAGATAGTTGGATGCTTCGATCCAGCCAACTCCTCCCCCCCCTGGACTTCTGGAAAAGCTACTCTGCTAGCAACCTGGGAGAGCGCTCAGTTTGGACCAACAGATCCACCATGCTGCTAGTCAGAACTGTCAATCCTCAGGAGCGCACCGCCTCCTGGCAACCAGGAAGTTGGGAGGCAGTAGAGCCGAAGAAATGTAGAGGCCAGTGGGATGTGAGAAAAGAAACGTGTGCCACAAGCCTGTCACATTTGGACCCCTCATGACTGAACATGCTCTATGTCAGTTCCTGGCAGCATACACTGGACAAGAAAACCTTATCGCACATACCTGAAGTCGGCAGCAGTACTGTGTCGCTGGTGACAAATCAGACACCTGGAAACTAGTATCAGAGCCATTGTAAACTAATTCTAGAGTATCTTCGTCCTTTCCCCACTGTAGCCTGTATCCTGAGATGTCTGCACCATTGCTCTCAGGACTCTGTTGGGAAAAATAAAAACAATGATTTAAAATACACCTAAACACTACAGCGCTTAACAGAATAAAACTCTTAGAACAGACAAAATGCCACAAAATACTTAGTAAGTTACCAAACAACCAATAGCCATGTGTTCTACCTGACATTATATCTGAACAACGCCGAGTACACCTGCAGCGCGATCTTCAGGATGAAGCATGCACATTCCACTTGTTGCTTCACACCTTATTAAATCCGTGAAGAGATGCCGTCTTTTTAGCAGGCTCCGTTTAGGATTTGTAAGACAAGAGGTCACGTGAATTCTAGCATATTATTAAATGGGAATGTCAGTTTGTGTTGCATGTTCCTCATTGACAAGGACCATCATTGGTGAAGTCCCACTGACAGGAACAAGGGAGTCGAACTTCTTGGTCATATATTAGCAGCTAATCTTCCTACCTGGCACCCATATAACCTCCCAAGAAGTAAAATCTAAATGCCTTTTGAAACAGAAGACATTTCAGAAATAGAAAATATTTCAATGTGCACTTGGGAATCCTCATTCTGAGGCTTACAGTTTGTTATTCATAGGAATAAAATCTTTGAACTCTTACCTCCATGAAACCATGGTTTCCATATCTTACACTGATGGGGGTTAATAAGCTGAAAACAGATAACTTACAATACATAGCGGTCTAGTTTTTTATTGACCCATGTTGCAAGATTTAAGCTCACTAATTGAGGCCAAACAAAACTTGAGTGAATAAAAAAAGGGTTTGTTTTTTTGCCCTATTATACTGAAGTTTTGCTATTCTTGCGTAGTATAATACACTGTTGTGAATGTCATATGGTGATTTAGAATATTTTTTCTAAGATATTTTAGTGGATTCCTTGTATTATTTTCCCTGTATTTTTATTTTAATCACCTGAACCGAATCTGGATCTGCAGAATGCAATTAAATATTTTTTTTACTTTTAATTCACAAGAAAGCTCTGTGAATTGGCTATGGCTATGTCACAATTACAGCATACGATTGCTGAAAATAAAATTTATTTGAGCCACAAAACCTCAAATATCGAATAAGTGAATATGATGAACTGGTTTGAAATGTATTCCCTTTTTTCACAGTGTTATCTGGGAAATTTTATACTTGTGCTCCTTATTTCTACACAAATACCATCTTTCTTGATGTAAACTTTCGTTACACATAAAACGTACCCTAAATGAACAGAAGTTAGAAAGCAGCCGCCTGTGCAACTTTCAAGACCTAAAGAGGTAATAAGCTCTGCCCCTTCCTTTCATTTAAAGAAAAAATGTGTTTTTTCTTTGTATTTTTTGCATTTTATGCAAGCCAGGGTGTGGCCTCCCTTCCTTGAGCTGGATATTACATTTAAATAGCTTCCCAAGGCTGGTGTCCACAGTTTGGGACCTAGTCCTTTGTCTGCCCTTACCTCTGATACATGGTCAGGTTTTTAATATCAGACTATTAGACAGTGTAGGACTATCCCAAACAGGCTCACCTTGCTGATGGCTTTTATGCTTTTTTGATCAAAAATAGTCTTTACTAAAGAACCCTATGTTATTTAAATGTGCTTTTGTTTTTTTATTTATTTAGTTACAGCAGGATCATATTGTTTCTTGTAGGTTTTGTCCCTTCTCTTCATTTGTAGGAAGATGTGTTCCTTGTTGATATTCTTATATATTACTGGAGATAACAGAGGTGCAGAGGTAAGAAGAAGCTGCTCACACTGTAGTCCACCCTATTCATCTGCTACAATAATGGATATACCAGGGGCCCTGAATAGGCTGCTCACACTGCTGTCTTCCCTGTCTATCTTATCTAATATTTGAGATACAATGTGTTAAACAGGGCTATGGAGTCGGAGTCATGGAGTCGGTGTCTATTTTGGTGGAGTCGGACTTGGTATAAAATGGACTGACTCCAACTCCTAAAATATATAGTAAATTGGGTATAGTAGTTCAATGCAGTTTGTGGGGAATATTTTTTTCTTAAGAATTTGGGAAAGTTATGAAATGTCCTATAAATGTCTGTCCTATTCCTGATCTAAGGGTCTAGACTTTTAGCTGAGATGAATCTGTGCTACAGTAAATTTATCACTTAAACATGAGCCATGTATGAGGGAGTCGGAGTCGTGGAGTCGGTGTCCTGGAAATTGAGGAGTCAGAGGTTTGGCTTACCGACTCCACAGCCCTGGTGTTAAACTAATAAATGGCTGCTCACACTGCTGTCCACACGGATTTTCTGATCAGTATTAAATGTGTTCATTCTTGATTTTTTATTCCTAGTGAACCTCTTTAAATACAGAAACGTCAGCATTCTTTGAAATGGTATGCTTTACGCTGCAAGATAACTACACATTGGGTTAAAAACCAGGAAAATTATTTTGCACTAGCCTTCAATGCCCTTACTGGATCCTTAACAGTAAGAAGTCATTACTCAGCATCTGACAGGACTGTGTACATTCCCAATCTTCTGTATGAGACTACTTGGCATTGTTTACAGCTAGCTGTATACTTCTAAATTTGGAAATGCTGGTAGTTTAAGTTTTAACAAAACATACATTTACTAGAACAATGATCTTACAGCTTTGTCATATTTATTTTCATTAAACATTTTAGCTAGAACTCAGATCAGATGTCCGGAGCTTCAGGCAAATATGTTAAAATGTAAATTTTCCTAAGGAAGCAAAGTTTATGCTTACTTTTAAACATTAGTTTGAATTAAAGGGATTTTCCCAATTACAGAATTGCATGATATGTCAACCATGTCAGAATGGGGCCATGAATTAGGCCACAAATATAAATAAAAAAAAATGGGAGTCCTTCTCTGTTTTGATATAAGATGTCTTGGAGATGTCACTGTTTTAAGCATCAACTAACATGACTTTTTTGATGTGGGCCATAAAACCCCTCAGGGTGCATTTACATAGCCTGGGATCACGCATCATATATTTTTTCAAAGCAATTTTTGGTAATGCTGTTTTTAAAGGTGAACATGTTACACATATGTGCAAGAACAAGAAAAAAAATGTGTGTTTAAAGTAGCGTTTGCCCCTCTGAATTGTATCACAATAATCTCTATATAATGTATGCCAACCAGCTTCTCATATGTTTCTCTCAATAGAACATTAATGTGCAATATAAATTTATGCAGTAACTTTATGTGACTGCAGATTGCCAAATCCGACCAGTGTGCAATATGCACACTGTCAAGATTACCCTCTATTTCCAGCTCAAATGGCTGGACCGTCACGTGACGGCATGCTCGAGCTGGGAATAGAGGGAAGTCATTACATTGCATTCTGGCAGGATTCAGCATTCTGCAGTCACATAAAGTGACTGCAGAAATTTACACCAAACCTGGGAAAACCCTGAAAAGTGGATCTGTCACCAGATTTCATAATACAAACTGCTAACATTGTTAAATAGATCTCTTAGACCTGATAACCCTGGTGTCCTTACTTTTTAGAATATAAGCATTTTAGAGGGCCAGCTACAGTTGGACTCATAAAATGCTCATTTAAATACTTCGGTGTGAAAACTTTCAATTAGGATATGCAGCCATTTATGAATTTTAAAGGGAACCTATCACGGAATTCATGCAGTCCAACCCAAGGGCAGCATAATCAGAGCCTGGCTGCACAATTGTAGCCAAATATGTTTTTTCTCCTGATGCGGCACATGGTTGTCACACAGGTGCACACGGACATCTCCGGTACTGTTTTTTCCAGTACTAGAAATATCTGGACGTGTGAAAAGGCTTTAAGATAGTGAGAGACCTGCCAACCACCTGGAGAGGCCCAGGCGTGGTCTCGTCTCTGCCTACAGTCCCTGGCCAGATCTAACTATAATTATTGTGAACTAAGCAGCGTCAGAGAAAAATGTAGCTGGCAGCAATCGCAGGAATTGGGCATTATTAATCGGGTGACATGTTCCATTTAAATGTATTTACACTTAACTCTCCAGGTTTAACAGATCTATTTAATAATGTATGCTATTTGTATTGGTAAACCTATCAACAGATCCTCTTGAAAAGCACACAGATATATATTGTGTATTGCCACTTGCCAATGTCCACAATCTCAGGCATGTGGGCTACACACCTTAAGCTACTATAAAGCCTGAATCCCTAGGCACAAATCAGAGAGAAAAGTAAAGTAAGTCAGGTTAAATAACAGACATATCTTCTGCAAATAACAAAATCAGGGCTACATAATTAGATACTGATTCTAAAAAAACATAAACTATGACATTCCTATGTTTAGACGATGTGGCAGAAGAGTCCCTATATGTATCACCTTATCAACCTCTGATGAAGACGTAGACACGACGATACACATAATAACTCCTCAACTATATCCTATAACCCTAGGGATGTGATGGATTGCATCTTTTTACCTTTGAGTTGATGATGTTTTAATTATGTAGCCAATATTTTGTCATTTGAATGAGACATGTCTGCAATTTAACCTATAAAAAAATGCAAGAGCGCAAAAGGGTCTTATCCAATATAATTATTGGTACAGAAGTGTTAAAACCTGCTCACCTAGTAGGGTTGTGTGGGACACAACACCTATAAAGCCTGGACTCCAAATGCTGCAGCTTCCTAGGGCTATGTCAGAGATAGATGCTGGAAAGGAAGTAGTTCTGCGCTCTCTGGAGTCACGACAAACCATTAGTATGGATAAAATGTAGGTTTTAATGTCTACGCGTTTCAGAGCCCACCGACTCCTTCCTCAGGACAACCATACATAACCTGTAACCTCTTATGTATGGTTGTCCTGAGGAAGGAGTCAGTGGGCTCTGAAACGCGTAGACAATAAAACCTACATTTTTATCCATACTAATGGTTTGTCGTGACTCCAGAGAGCGCAGAACTACTTCCTTTCCACAACCTGGCTGTTCCTCCTCCAGTTTTAAGCCTCCTACACAGCTGTTTTTGTTTTAGTTAAAGTGTGTTTCAACTTACATATGAAAACGACGACCATTATTACCACATTTGGTATAACTGGTTTGCAGACTCCTATAAATTTCCCTGACAATGTGCAAGTGTACCTAGAAGAATTGATGCTGTTTTGTATGCAAATGGTAATTACAACAAATTTTAATTTGATTAAGATTTCTCTTTTGTTAATTCACTTTGGATATCGTTAATTGATAAAAAAATAAACTATTAACACTTCTATTTTTACAGCATTTTTCCACGCCTGTCTAAAATGTTTGCGCAGTACTGTTTGTGTGTTCTTTTAAAGTGGATTAGTTACCAGAGTTTGCACATTTTGTCAGGTCTTTTTATGATATTTATAATAATGCATAAATAAAAGACTAATGTGACACAATTCATTGGTCTAGTCACCAATTTCTACTTCTACTGTTTCTTGTTCTCTTTGTGGTTACTATACAGCTTTGACCGGCACTCTTCAACTTATATTGGTGGTGTAGTGTATTACGCCTCAAATATATGTTTCGCCATTAACATCTGTGGTTACTAGCTGCATCAGAGGACACTACGTGCTATAACCATACTCCCTAAATTATTATAATGAGCCAAGTCAGTTATTCTACTTACTTCTATCCTTTCATTTCATAATTTAGCTAGAAAATGAATTAGCAATATCCAAAATAATATTGAATGAATAATTAAGATACTAATCACGAGCTGTTCTAACCATGAAAATAGAAGCATCAGGAAGTCACTCCAAGTGCGACTTCCTAAAACTTCCTTTGGCAGTGTTTTACCAGCTCGCTACATATACTGTTAGGAACAATTACGTAAGAACTACAGAAGTGTACAGAACATGTGGGAAGATAGTTCCCAGAAGAGATTATCATTGAAAATGCCTGCTATTATGTTCTGAAACACTTTACAGTTGTAAAGAGGAAGGCAGGCTTTAGCTAATCCATGTAGGTCATTCATTTTATAGAACTTAGATTTTACATATAAAAACATATACAGATAAAAAAACACAAAACGAGTGTGCCTATAATAATGAAACACAAGTAATAAAAGTTTTACAGAGAGACAGACTGAAAAAAAAATTATTCAAATAAAGCATGCTGGATTACTAGGAGAAGCATCTGTTAGTCCATCCCCTGCGGAGCGATGTCGTGGGTCGGCTGCAACTCATTCCCTAGCACTTAGGGTTTGTTTAATGCATAAAGTTTATGGCTATATCCATTACTATCTGACACCGGTGTCCAGATACTGACACGGACATGGACAACTTGGAGAAGGTGCTGATATTGGAAAGCATCAAGAATTCTACTGCTGCCGCCCATCAGATTGCTCCAATGGTATGTGTATATGGTTATTTATATGTTTATGCGCATGTGTGCAACTCTTTCATGCAAGTGTGTGTACAGAAGTAGGAGTTGTCTGAAAAATCACGTAATCGTTCAATTCTAATAATGGCGCAACTTACAGACCTATACATACGTTCTGTACATATAACACTGAATGAATGGGCACAATGCCTAGCAGAGTGACAATTTCCAATATCCTAGTGATTGTGAGGTCTCAAAACTTCTCAAACGATATAAACTTCTGGGAGTTTATAAATGTATAATATATATCACTGTGCATGGTTTTTTAAAAGTGTAAATCTCCCTCTTAGGTATAAAACCTCTACAATAAAATGAGTCAAAGCCTAATCAACGGAGGAGAGAGGCAGTCTGCTCAATAAAAAAAAATAATACAAAAAATGATAAAAAAAATAATAGTTAAAAAAAACAACTAATCAACATGCAGATCTTATCAGGATGAAAACTAGAATAATGTATTACTACTAAATCCCAGCTATACTATCATATATATAGGAAAGGGGTGACAAGAGCTAAATTATACAGCTCATATAATGATTAGCTATAATGGATCCAATCATTATGGTAATGATTTACACAAGGTTGTTAGTTAATACATGCTATAAAGATATATCATGAGTGAAATCCATCTGTGCAGGTCTCCCATAAAGTTGTGCTTAACCTGTTCACAGTGACTGGGATACACATGGCAGGAAAAAAAAACATGAAAAAAAAAAAGGTTAAAAAAAAAAGCAAAAAAATAAAACCAATGTTTTCAGAATAGACATGACATGAAATTGTTCCATTAATACAATATTTTACACATAAATGAAACATTCATAAAATATGTATAAGTTTGTTGCATTGCAATGTAGAAATTAAACTTAGGTTGCCCCTCTGACGTCACTAGCTCTCCCATTCTCACCACCGATGCACACACTTATCTTACCTCCCAGCTTATAAGTACACACGTGTCAGAGAGGAATGTCAGGACTGGCGGTCTGCACTGTGCGGGTGGTCCTGCTGCAGTTGTGATCTCTGTGGCGTCTGAGTAAGGACCATACTGAAATACAAATAAGTCTATGTTGGTAATTCCCTGATTTAATGTGTCTGGCCTAGATTCCACAAAGTGACATTTTATAGAGTTCCTTAATAAAAACACAAATGTAAAATCAAAGTTTCTATTTATTACTAATTTCCAGCTTACTTTCCTATAAACTCACATCCATTTCCAAACCATTTCCTGGGTAATACTTTGCAGTTATTTACTACACTAGATAAAATAACTTTCTGCTGAATTATAGGTTACATAGACCAATTGCTATAAAATGCACAAATTATTTTATAGAGATGAGTGAGTTCATTTGCAAAACCCTGGTCCAGCAGCCACCCTCGGAGCCCTGTGAACGTCCTCCTACCTGCCGGCATCCCTGGCACCTCTTCTGCTTTGTAGGCCTGGTGTGATGTCATCATTGGGGCACAACGCATGCATGACATCGCGCTGGGCCTGTAAACCAGAAGAGGTAACTGGAATTCCAGCGAGTAGGAGGCAGTTTGTAGGGCTCCAAACCACCTCCCCGGAATACTGATATGGCCTCGGAACCAGGGCCCTGCAAATGTATTCACTCATCTCTACTATACTTCCTTGACTACTCGTACAATATCGATGTATAGTCGCTGGACCTACTGTCTCTATCTCATGGTGCCTTTACACACTAATGAGCATAATACAATTAACTTTGATGAACAACTCATGCATAAGTACTGGTAGACAACCACTTTGGATCATTCAAAAGGCAATTTCAGAACATCAAGAATTGAAAAAAATTTTGGATTGCAAGATATGAAACAAGCTGTGTGTAAATGCATTCTCCTTGGTGTATTATATCTTTATAATAATAGAAATGTAGACAGGAATAGATGTACTGCTGGAGGTGACCCTGCCGGAACAGGCACCTGGTCCTCAGGTTTGGGATCAGGTTATAGTTTATGTAGTCGAAGATGGTGTGGTAGATTCCAATCAATACACATACTGAAGCTGAATGGTGCAAGCACACAAAGAAAAAGACTATCCTGAAATTTGCTCTAAGGCGTCTACATCTTAGTTAAATGATAATATAAAATTTTTAGTAATCAACAAAATTTAAACATCTACTTATGTACTATAAAAAGACAAGCAATTATTTGGCACAAGAATCACATATCTTTTTATGATGCTCACATAAATTCCTTGCAATTATCACATCTGGTTTCGGTTTCTAGATCTCACACATAAATGACATTGACCTTTGACAACAAGACTTGGGCTACTTCCAGTATATGAAACAGAACCAAGAAAGTAATAAACTGTTAGTTGCGCGGGGTCCTTTAGACCCCAAGCACCTCATTGTGGCACGTGTAGAAGACACCAACTCTCGCGATGCATTGAGGAGCGAGGCGTGCCCGAGCTAGGAAGCTACAGAAACAGATGGATACCTACCTTTCATACTTGCGGAAATATGACAAAAACAAGCTCACGTGGGGTCCAACTGACCCCACGTGACTAAATAACTGTTAATGAGAGGAGTCTTAGGTGCTTGTCATTTCGTGCCTATACTTTCTTACGGTGTAAATATGACAGCCACATGTTGTCTTTGGTGACATTCCAGAACTAGAAGGCAAAAAAGGTTCTGATAATCAAGGTTTCTTTTATTTCTTTGATCTCTTATTTCTGCCAGAAACAGTATAATAGGGACCTATCACATGGTAACTTTTTGGATGTCCTATAGGTTAGCTGGCAATATCTATAGAAATGGTCCTGTGTAGTAATTTAGTGTCTAAGGAAGGTAGTTATCACAAAGAATAGATAAAGGTTTTGCCAAAAGTTAATAAACCATATTCCGCAAAAAATTAAAAAAAATATGAGTAGCTGTTTGATTTCTTCTTATTTTTGCAATTCATCACAAACTAGAACATACAGAGGATATATCTGACCACATGCTTGAAAACAAATGTAAACACATTTGTGGAGTTGTTGGTAATAACACCTCAAACTGCAGATGTTTTTTTCTTATCACAGGTCAAGAAGTGATAGCTTCTTATAAGGAAATGCTCCGCGTATTGCCGGCATTAGTTCTCACAATTTGAGATATTTAAATTGGTTTCCAGAATGAGTATTTAAATATTCATTTAAATACAAGACGCATTGGCCATTATGTCATCAGAGGGAAGCTGAGACACCCATGAATTTTTATTAAGCAGTGACTGAAAACACTTACCCCTCCATCATTGAGCGCTCGTACTCTGAATTGATAAGTACTTCCAGGAAGCAGCTCGCTGACTGTACACTCCAGATCACAGCCATGATAAACCTCAGTGGTATGTCCTCCAGGTACACCCAGCTCTAGGCTGTACTCCGATACCTGGCACACTGGGGCATCTGCGGAGAAGGTTAAAGTAACTAACAATGTAATCCTGACTGCCAATATATCCCAATAGAGAGAATATCAACAAAAACAATACTACAAATGCCTTCCACATGAAATGCCAAAGAGAAGCATATGCAGTGCAGAGTTATACGGCATATAAAAAGGTATCTGAAAAATAATGTTTACTTAGGTCATATCGGTATAATTTTTCCCCAAGATATGGATTAACCAATCATATTCATAAGAATTAAAAGATTAAAATACAGATTAAGTACGGTGATGATAACAAGGACATATCAAATGCTAAATGCACCTGATGTGCCAATGTTTAGACACTAGAAACAAAAAATTACCGTAGTTGTGGTACTAATGCTACTGAAATCCATTTCTTTACTAAAGTACTCTTTCTTTATTCCCTGAAACCATTTTAAATGTAACAAAAGAATAACCACCGAATGATAGGTCCAAATCAGAAAAGAATATTACATAAAAAAAAACTTTATTGAGAAGCAATGGTTAAGTGGCAAAACATGCACAAGCATGTCTGCACTGCAGAGCCATACATATAATATAAAAGATTATTGATGTTAATATTGCATAACAATCAATGTGCTGGACTAAGTACCAGAAAGAAGGACGTGTGTCCGAAACGCGCGTCGGGGCTGTGCCGCACAGTGCCATCTATGTAGCTGGACCAGTTATGCAGGTATTTATTTATCTTTGGTTCCCATGTGTGATGCCACTGACTTATTCTTAATATACCATCACCTATGCATACGGCATACATTAATCATTATTTATTGCATATCTGTATATGTATTGTATGCATTGGTTCTTTGGGTATTAATATATGATATGATTACACATTATGGCTATCTGCCTGCTTTCCCCTTCATTTCTTTCTGGTACTTAGTCCAGCACATTGATTGTTATGCAATATTAACATCAATAATCTTTTATATTATATGTACGGCTCCGTAGTGCGGACATGCTTGTGCATGTAGTGCCACTTAACCATTGCTTCTTAATAAAGGTTTTTTATGTAATATACTTGGTCTCTTTTCTGATTTGGACCTATCATTCGGTGGTTCTTCTTTTGTTATATTTCTTACCGAATGGTCTGCCATTCTAAATTGGTCCATATAGCAAGCACACTATTCCTTATGGGCTTGGCGACTTGCGGGTCCTATTATGGTTATTAACTTGTGTTGCTACATTCAGTGTGTTTTGTAAACCATTTTAAATGGCCTGTTCAGCTAGAAAAAAAATAGTTTATACGTTTCTAAAACTTATTAATACATTTGTAGTGGCTTAATGTTAGTGCCAGTTCTGCTGCACAATGTATATGTGCTTCTCTTTCTCTATATATGCATTGGCTGATACAAAGGCTGGCTTAGCTACTGAAATAAGCAGCCTGCCATCCCTCTTCACGCAGAAATTACACTCATGTAAAACTCAAGGCAGAAGTGGACCTGTCGGGATCAGGAATTGGTGGAAATATTGGAAGACAGGGGCACGTTGGTTAAGTAAGAAGTTTAAAAAAAAAGTGTTAGCACATTTTGGTTACGTAATGAAAAAAGACAGTAATAGCACTGTAATCGGCTTTCTGGTTCTTCTTCAATCACCGTTTGAAGTTTTCTGCCAATTAGATTTGGGTGCACAGGGGTCGGACTGTGCACTGGCTCTTCTCCTCCGTCTGTCATTCCCAGCCCCTCCGCCTGCTTCCTATGTTTGAAGAAGATATTTCATATTCAGGAGGCAGGTCACTGTTATTGAAATACCGGAGGTGGTGCAAGGAGTCACAGACAGGGAGGAGGAGACCAAGTGTGCAGCCCCGGCCCCTGTGCACCAAAATCTAATTGGCAGAAAACTTCAAGTGGTGATTAAAGAAGAACAACAAAGTGGATTTCTTCACCAACTATATCAACGTAATCAGTATCAGTACCATTGCAGTCATGTCTTTACATTATAAAATTGTGCGGACAGTTTCTCTTTAAGTACAATGTAGATACTTTAACAGGACAATGTATTTAGGTTTTTGGCTATCAATCTCTGCCACCATGGGCTAGTCTATTTACTGAATTAGTCCCTATGTTAGGTAAAGGCTTCAAATCATTTATTATACTGGTTTCATAGAAAATAAAACTATAGTGGTTGTCAATTAAAGCAATCCATGACTTCTTTATCATATTCATTATTGCATCCTTTTGTACTTTTAACAATCACATTAAAGGTTACAGTTCTCAACTCAAGATGTACAAAGCTGAAGATCAATAAATCTAAACTTTACTTTTTTTCTTTTTTTAAGTATTCCTAATTTAGTAATATACACAAATACAAATTATAGATCAGCAGATTCCTACCCCATTGTAGATGAACTTCTTTGTGCTTTGGCTTGCCTACCAATCTCGGTGCTTGACAAGGACCTGGTGCTACACATAATGTGCGAATCGGCTGACTTTCAGAACACTAAGCAAACAAAAGGAAAGTAAGCATTGCACAAACCTGTAGCAAACATTTCTTTTTATGCTTAGCTAGCATTTATACTTGCTCCTATACCAGGAGTAAAATACTATTAACCAAAACCAAATAATGTGAACAACCCACTGAAGTCCTGCTAGAGGCAGATAAATGTAAAATGCACTAATCTACACAACAACCTGCAACGTAATGTAATTAATAACTTTTATATCAAATATATTTATTAAGATGCGATGATCTTTAGAAAAAAGTGAAAAAGTGCAATAAAAGTGTTAATGTTTGTTTACAGCTATGGGGGTGCAGAGATAGCAGTGTCAGGACCCTCTGTCACTCCAGAATTAGACTACATGGTAGTTGGGGAGTTGACACTGATTTTACATATGTGGCCCAGGAGCTTTAAGTTCTACCTTTGGATCCTGATAATTGGCAATTCCCTTTCTATTCCCACGCAAATCCAAAATGTACCATTCACATAAGGTTCAAACGCCAGCACCTGATAGAATATCTGCTGTACAGAGGTATTGCATTTTATCAGGCTATATAATATGAGAGCAAATACAGACAAGCCGCAATATCTCATCCATACTGCCCTAATGAGCTCTCAATCCTTGGTGGCTCCATCTGTATGCAAATTCCATCTACATTCAGTTTTACATGATATCTTTTCATCACTGTCGAATGTGATTTGATCTTGAAATAGCCAAAACCTAATGAAGCAATTTTCAGCCAAACACATAGGGAAAAAAAATGGTACAGTGCAATAAATCTACCTCTTTACTATGTCATAGTAAAATCGAGGCTCTACATACCTGACTGTGTCCTCCTGTGCTGATGGAGCACACGCGGAGCTTGTATAAAGTGCCTGGTTTCAAGTCATTACAGGTATACTCTGTTGCTGACCCACTATACGCCACCTTCCATTGTGTTGCTGAAATAAACATGGCAGTTATTACAGTATAATTCTAAATAACACTTAATAGAGATTGAACCCTTAGATAAGCCAATAATAACATGGGGGCATTTACTTTTAAGAGGCTGCAAAGTAGTTTCATTTTTTAAAGCTTAGGAGGTGTCACGATTGTGCAACTCACTGTGTCTTGGATGCAGTGACTGACAGCTCAGTCGTCCAATCTATTGCAAGGGCGTGCTGAGCTGTATGGTATTCTGAGTGACAGCTTGGCCGTCCAATCTGGGACTGGGAGGTGCTGATGTTACGAACTGTGGTCCTGTGCTCCCACCAGGAAATGGATCAGGTCCGGTGCTACGCTACTCCAGTTGCAAGTGTAACCATTATCCTGCTGGCCCCGAAAGGGTACAGTGTCAGCCTTCCCCGGTTATCAGGAAGGGATCTGTTCACCCTAGAGGTGGTGCTACCACACTTGCAGGGAAACCATCCCAATCGTTGCATTCTGGAGTAGCAGGATGTGTGGGGATGAGGGACGCCGTACCTTCCACGGATTTCACTGCCTGGGGAACATGGAACGCTGTAATACCCGGTTGCCAGGCAATACAGGATGCTGCTGTGTCTGGCACTTGGCAGTGTTGGGATTGTGTCCATTCAGCTATGCAAGATAGCAGGGAGTAGTTGTCTGGGGGTGATTGGGAGGCATTCAACGCCTGATCATTTCCTTCAGCATCAGGTGGGCTATTTCACCCTGTTCCCAGCCCAGGTCTTTGCTGTTTATTGCAGCTCCTATGTGTTGTGGTGGTGAGTGGTGCTTGCAGTATTGGTTGCTCTCTTTCAGGGTTGGTCTTAGGGTTCATTTCCCTTTCTCTTCGTGCTACACTCCCAGGGTTTCTCGCAGAGGTATCTACCAGTTCTCGACTAAGCTCCAGCCGCATCACCAGGTGCCAGCTGCCCAGCGACAGCAGGCCTTGGAAGATCTCGGTTAAAGTCTCCCTCCCATTTACTGAGAGCTGGGTGAAGAGTATCCCAACCCTTTAAGGCTCGCTTAGCTGGGGCAGCTTGTGTCAAGTGCATCTGTGGCTGCACCTACAGGTGTTCCCTGTTCCAAGTGATTATCCAGCTATTTAACTAAGCTGTCTGCTCCTGATAGCCACCAGTCATAGCCTTCAGCTCTGTTTGGCTTGTCCTCTGTGTCTTGTACTCTGAATTCTGATCTTGTATTCCTGTACCCTGGATTTTCCTATTAACTACCAGTTTGTATTACCCCGTTTGTCTCGACGCACTCTGACCTTAGAATTCTAACTTTGCACTGTTACCTGACTACGCCTGTTGCCTTACCCCTTTGTATATGACAAGCTCTCTTGGTATCTGACCCCAGACCCCTTGACTACCCTAGCCTCAAGGGTACACAAGAGTGTACTGGCCATTTTTAGGAAGAACTATGGACTGCCAACTGGCTTCAGAAATATGAAGTGTTCTTTCAATGAATGCAGTACAGAATACTCCAGTTCCATCATTTTACTTTCCAATTGGTATACTGGCAAATTGCAATTTTCTAGGATCAGTCTTTAACATAATGAATGAAGTCATTAATTCCAGATCTCACCGCTTTATATTAGATTATTTTAGTGTTAAACGAACACTTATTAAGGCTTAAATGCGTATGATGCTAGTGTACGTGAATAGAAAGTAAAGCCTAAGATACCATCTATTACGTTCATTAGTGTAGGATGATGTGACAGTATCAGCTTACTATGCATTTAATAGCGGGGTTGATGATGTGCATCTTGTGGATCTATTGAGTTTACACTTAATTTTATTTTCTTCGAAGTCAAACCTCACGAGAGAACAGACTTTAGGTTCTGATGACCTGTTTCTTGGAATTCATTAGTGGTGCACAAGCAATCTTAACGGTGTAATTGGTAGGAAGTGACTCTACTGCTGTCTTCCATCCTGACTCTGCCGTGGCTCATCTGTTTGTGCAATGCTCCCTAACATTTCCCTGTCCTTTCTGGAGATTTCAGATTAATGAATAGAAATTAATATACACAGCCAGTCTGTCAGTAAATAGACCTAGGTGACATTGGATAAACCGGATTTTTAAGGTTACAATATTGTATATTATGTGTAGAGGTTCCTGAAATTATATTTATTTAGTTTTGAAAGCAGTGATTTCTTTAAGAATTAAATTTACTTTAAATAATAAAAGAAAATGTACATTTCACCCAGGTTGGCAATTATAGAAGAGGTAGATGCAGAAAGTAAGGGTGTATACACATATAGCAATTTTGTAGCTTATTTTTGTGAAAAACTCCTGTAAACAATATGTAAACACTGCATTTTTACCAAATTTTGCATTAAATGCTGCAAAATCAAAGCATTTAACAGATATACCCTAATAAACAGAGTATAGCGGCCTATATACATTATAACTTTTGGCCGAATGTTCATTTGGCAGACAGCCATCTGTCCTGACACCCCATACACATAAGAGCTCAGCTGAGTGCGCATGTGTTTTCAATGGGGAGAGAGGAGAAAGCAGCTGAAGACAAAAGGATTAGGAGTTCCAACTGCCCTATCCTTCTCATAGCTGACATCAACTATTATAGGAGAGTCAGGAAGCCTCCATACATGTAAGATGGTCGGTGGGTCCCACAAAAATTGAGAGGTTCAGACAATGTTCTTCTAATGTGTATGAGGGCCTTAAAGGGGTCGGCTGGTCTAGAATGACAAGTCTGCGGTCACTATTTGTGACTGCAGACTTGTGAATCCTCCCAGCACACGCACTATGCGCTACAAGGATTCTTTGATGTCTGCTCTGGGAACGGCAGTCAAGTATGCAATATGCATCCTCCTACTACACGGGGCTCGGCCTCACTCAATACACTTGTATTGAGCGAGGTCACACCCAATAGGGGGTTCTGGCCAGAAGTAAACAAATCCCAAACTTGACCACCGTTCCCGCAGCAGACACCGGCAAATCCTTGCAGTGCACCATGCATGTGCTGGGAGTATTCACAAGTCTGCAGTCACACAAAGTGACTGCACACATTTCATTCTAGACCGGACAACCCCTTTAAGAGCAAGAACTGGGGAAACACAATAGGTTCCACCAGAAATCTGGTTAATTGAAAATGTATTTAGGCCGTTTGTTTATTTTTTAAATTATTGACATGTGTTGTATTTAAAGAGACTTCAGGGACCTAAATGTTAAGGACATAAACAATGACCACAACCCCTTTATTGTGTTGACTCACAAAGTCCACATATAGGAAATCAATATTAAAGTATTGGCGAACAAAGGCAACTACTGATTCATGTTAGTTTTACATAAAGTCATGAATAATATACTACAATCATAAATGCAACTTTTGCCAACACACCTTCAGAAGCCCCTTCACAGATCTCCAAAAGGTATTTCAGTATTTCTGAGCCACCATTGTCCTCGGGAGCATCTGGAAGAAAATCACCATGTGAAGTCCCACTAACAGATAGTGTTCTTCTCTATAATTTATTTTTTGTAGATTCTTTATTTTTGAATAGTCAATAAAATTTTAGTTAAACCACAGTAAATAATAAGTCACAAAAACAGTGAAAATAACAGGGGTTTGGAGTAGTAGGAAGGGAAGAGGGAGTATTGGGGTATATTTGGGGAAATGCAGAGGGAGAGACAAGAATCCTGCTTAGGAGATGGTAATATTTGCATAAGTGAGAAAAATTCAGTTATAGAATATGAAGATATGTGTGGCATAAACATTCTTATTATCTTTGCTTAATGGTACTCAAGGTTATAATGGTTAAAGTAATAAATTATAATGTTGTTTTGAAATAGGACAATTGAGCCTTTTCTAAAGTGTATATAAGATTCAGTTTGTTGATCCATTTTAGCATGGAAATGGGATCAATGTCTTTCCAGTGTCTATCAATGATCACGGGATGGTGAGACGTATATTTTCCCAGTTAAGTACATGAAGTGTAACTTTTCACATTTATTAATTTTGATTTACATCCAATATACATATTCCGAGTGTACAGATCTAGCAAAACAGAGCAATGGGAAATCACGGCACAGAAAAAATGTACTTCGACACCTAACTTAACATCGGGTCAATGGTTTGTGCAATGTTACCAAGATGGAGCAATGTGAGTCACAGTAATCGTGGCATAATCTGTATCTGAACAGGATGACAGAACATGCAGAAGATATAAACTAAACATATACTATGGCAATACTTATAATAATGATGTCATGGTGATTTCCATCAACCAGAAGGCAGTACTGATGGTTACTTGGATGGAGAAAATTCATTGAGGTTATAATCTTTTGGAGTGTGATTTCTAGAGTTTGCACCAATAAGAAAACAATCAGAAGAATGACATAGATGTTAGTTGTGGTGACTGTAATGTCAAAGATTAGATTGATTTCCACCAATGAGAATAACGCAATGGGTATAAATCGTATGAGGCACTGGCATGGCTTAGTTTAAGTTGTTACTAGAACCTTTCTATTCTGTTCCTTTGACTGTGTAATGAAGAGGAAGCCATAGAAGAACATCACAAGATCCACAGCCAGGAGCACCAGAACATCCAGCGCTAGTCTGAAATCTCCATTTGCATATATTCCCGACTTTATGATGCATGGGAATTAGGGCAAACACTTTAGTGCCAGTGCCCCTGTGTTGCTGGCTGCTGTGCAGATAAATGTGGAGATGTTCTCAGAACCAGGGCTGTGGAGTCGGTAAGCCAAACCTCCGACTCCTCAATTTCCATAACTCCGACTCTACGACTCCCTCATACATGACTCATGTTTAAGTGATAAATTTACTGTAGCACAGATTCATCTCCGCTAAAAGTCTAGACCCTTAGATCAGGTGTGACATTTATAGGACATTTCATAATTTTCCCAAATTCTTATGAAAATAATATTCCCCACAAACTGCATTGAACTACTGTACCCAATTTATTATATATTTTAGGAATTGGAGTCGGTCCATTTTATACCGACTCCACGACTCCGACTCCACAGACCTGCTCAGAACAACCAACGCTCTGACCAAACCCATTACATGAGAGGGCAGAGCATGCAGGTGTAGGACTAGAGGAATTGCTAAAATATGTCAACATTGTCAGGAGAAGCACTGCCCCTCCTCATCTCCTTATTTTGGCCTGGCCTTCCATGTTCATATAGCCACCTCAATTTTTCTAAAACGGTCTCTCATGTAACAAAGAGATGTTATGCATTGTTAAAATGTCTTGGTTATGGATTTAAGTGGTGTCAGCAGATGACTACAGCTGCATTGCTGGACAGGACAGAGGGCAGGTATGTACTGAACCGGACAAGGAGGCACTGGGGACCATCTACTGTCACGGCTATATATGTTTTCACATCCTGAACATTTGTGGATGAAGGTAGTCATGATGGAGTGGGGTCTCTGCCGGCAGCGTGAAGGATAAAGATGAATACACTGTGCAGTAGATCACCAGCTCTAAGCAGCGCTCTGCTTTCCGATGCATTCACAATAAGTCATTTCTTCATTAGGACTTGATTTCCAAAAAACAGTATTGGCTACAAGCAATGTTCTGCACATCTCCGTATACAGCTCTTTATTAGCATCCCAAACAGTCAGGAGCAGCAGTCAACCGAAGACTGCAGGTCGCTTATCTGGGAGCTTGATAAGGCTGGTGTCTGTCTGAATATGAATGAGATTCCCTTTCATTCATTTCAGCGGACGTTTTCCCATTACAGACATTTATTAAAATGCTCCATCTGTCTTTATCTCTGTACGCTGGTAGATTTTGTGTACTGGGGCAGAGTGTCTCCCAATTGCTCCATATTAAGACAATAACTCTCCAGAGTGTCTCCTGTGCTGCTGTTTTCAATAGGCAATAAAAATGTTAGCACGCAGTGACATTATACTAGAATATGGTGCTGAAACCATTATGAAAGCATGCACGGTGGCTCAGTGGTTAGCACTGCAGCCTTGCAGCACTGGGGTCCTGAGTTCAAATCCCACCAAGGACAACATCTGCAAGGAGTTTGTATGTTCTCCCTGTGTTTGCGTTGGTTTCCTCGGGGTTCTCCGGTTTCCTCCCACACTCCAAAGACCATACTGATAGGGAATGTAGATTGTGAGCCCCAATGGGGACAGCGATGAAAATATCTGTACAGCCCCGTAGAATATGACTGTGTTATATAAGCAAGCAAAATACATAAGGCAAGACTGTCTATAATGTACTCACCCCACTGAACAGGGAAGCCATGTGCAGCGACAGCCCCCATAACTACAGGTCGAGATGGTGGACCCGGCCGGTCTGGACTTGTGGTGCAGACCAATATTTCGCTCGGACTGCTACTTCCTTCAACATTTGAGGCAATAAGCTGTAGTATAAGCAGCAATAGGAGACAATTACTATTATTAATAGTCAATTGTCCAGGAGAAGGACTGTGAATAAAACAACCTTTATTACAGAAACCAATGTCTTCTTGCTGCCCAGTATATGCTCTTAAATAGGCCCCATAAGATCTTAATAAAAGAATGGCAGACTTAAAATTTACAACTTATGTCATTATGGGGAATGAACAGAGAAACAAAATGCAGATATAGCAAGATGCCCAGGTACAAGATTTACAGTTGCAATATCAAAATTATTCAATCCTCATAGCAAATTAGCTTTTTAGCAAAGTTTACAAATGTTCTGCTGTTTGCAATAAATCAAACAAGAACAAATTAAATTCCTCAGCAATACTAATATTAAAAAATGGTTTCTCCAAATTCAACACAAAATGCCACTTTAATCCCTTCCCAATATATGATGTAGATTTACGTCATATATCAGACCCCCTTCTTTCAAGAAGGCTTTGCAGCAGAGCCTGCTTTCTTGCCAGCAGATGATGGCTGCATTATTCAGCCATCATCTACCTCTAACAGCTGCAGGTGGAGCAGCTCTGCTTGCTGCCGTTAACGTGTTAAATGCCGCCATCAATCCTTGGCAGCTGCATTTAGGGCGCGTGGGCTGGGGGTCGAGCCGCGCTCCACATGCACATCAGCCTACACCCCCGCACACATTTAATTGAATCAACCTTGCCCTTAAAGGGGTCCGGTCTGAACTGATCAGACCGCAGTCACTGTGTGACTGCAGGCTTATGAATCCCCCAGCGCATGCACTGCGGGTATTCACTTGTTTCTGAGCCGGGACTGACGTGTACGTATGCGTTATACATACTCCCGGGCAGAGCCCGTCCAGTGGAAACATTTTCTGTAACTGCAATGAAGATTAAAATAAAGTGTTGCTAACTATCCACTGAATAAGTTTGACTTGAGATTTACCTACTGACCATGTTTTATTCTACTGTTGAAGCAGGTATACAACCTCATTAAATCTTTCACAAAAAAATAAAGTTGCATGCACAGGATAGTGGATTTTGCAATTTAGGAGTCACATAAATTATTAAAATTAATATCAAAATTATTTAAAAAGAAAAAACTAAAAAAAAAAAAACCCACACACAATAACAAGGAAGAAAAAAAAGATACCAAACAGTGCCATCTGCTGGCCCTTAAATTATTTCAGACCTTTTCAAAAGACTTACCCTAAATTTGTATTGTGTGCTTCTTTGGAGATTATTCACAGTACATGTTAATTCTTCTCCAGTGTACGTAGGTTGAAATACACTGTCCTGAAAGCAGAACATGACCAATTATGCCAGAAGTTTTATTAAAACAAACAAAACGTACATTTTTTTTACATCATTAAGTTATTATAATACAGACATGGAATGGTATTGGTAGATAGCACAATACATTGTAGGAACCTGCACAGACCAGCACTGTCACTCGCTAATTTTATGCAATGAAACGTACAATATACATAAAAAGGGGGTATCCAGTGAAAACAAGTTATTACCTATCTACGAGATACATGATAACTTGTTGATCAGTGGGGGTCCGACCGCTTCGACCTGTACCATTCGTCAGAACAGGGTACTTTTCTCCCATTAGAATGGAGCAGCCATATGGATACTCGCCAGTCCATTCCCTCACTGAACTGAGCAGCGGTTGGACATCGACCCGCTGCACCATTTTGAAACCAGGATAACATTTTCCCGTCGGGAATAAAAAATTCCTCGTTCTGCCGATTGCTGCAAGTCCGAGCAGTCAGACCCCCACTGATCAGTAAGTTTTCCCCGGACAACCCCTTGAAGGAACCCTAGATCAAAATTTTGACAGACAATTAAAGTCACTTATATGAAACATTGTGACAAATGGACTGTAACAATGTACATCATTGACATGTTTGACATGTCATCTACATCCGTCTGCTTCTCTAGAAAAAAAACAGCTCCTTGTTGCAGTTTATTTACAATCATCATCCAACTTTTAGGGTGTTCATATGGCGAAACTAAATTTACGTTGGTCATAGTTAGTCTTCACGCTCAAGTCCGTTTTTATCATATGTGTGCAATCCATTTTTTTACTGGATAGCGCAGAGACATGATCGTCTACAGATATTTTCACATTTGCAATTTTATCTTTTGCAGATCAATAGTTTGCAAAAAAAAAAAAAAATGCCTTCCATGTCGCATCCATGTACTGTCCGTTTCTCACTGACTGCTTGTTAGAAGCCTGGCAAACCAAGTTTTTTTCGTTTTTTTTTTGTATAGGAAAAATACAAATGACACAATGGTGGTAAAAAGACCACAAGGACCAAAAATGGAGGAAAAACAGATCCAGCACATGCCTGAAAAACTATCCTTTTTTGCAGTAGAGAAAATGACAGATGTGTGAATAAGGCTAAAGAAAAATCATCTGTAATATGTGACTTCCTGACTTGGATTTATGGTGGAAAATACAACTTTTAAAAGGGAATAGATCAGTAGGTTTTTGCTATGTAATCTGACAGCAGCACAAAGTAGGGGCTGAGACCCTGATTCCAGCGATGTGTCACTTAGTTTACTGGGTGTAGTAGTTATGATAGTCACAGTTTTCTCTGCCGTAGTTTGAGCTGTATTTTAATAACCCCACCAACACCACTGATTAGCAGCTTTCTGTGTACAGGGTATAGTGACAGAGAGCTGCTAATAAGTTCTGTGGGTGTGGCTAGACTAGGATGCACTAGGCCAGTTGTATTGTTTTTCAATAATTTTTATTAAATATTCATAATTAAATGGGAAAGGAAAAGAGGGGGAGGTAAGGTAAGGAAAATTGGGTAGGAGTAATTTTTATTAGGCCAGTTGTATTGTAGTGATAATCTCCTGCTGATAAAACACTGATTTTATTGAAACCGCAACGTTTCTACACCAACATTATAGTGCACTCAGATTACAGAGTGAAAACCTGCTGGCAGATTCCCTTTAATTTCATAAATCCAGGACATAAAGTATGAGGAATTGGTGTGTGAACCAATATATGGCGTAAACAATAAATAAGAACTTTAGAAAAATTATACTGGTGAACTACACACAATATCCCTCATGTTCTGTCCATACACTTCCTGATGAATGAATTACCACATTAGTAACCATACAAAGACCCTTATCAGCAGACCTATAGAACAGGAATAATGAGAGCTACTACCGCTAAGTACAATCTCTGCTCATTTAAGGTTAAAGTGCACTTCCACTTTCAAAAGAAAAACTATTACAATGCAGGACTTTGCGGAATGATAATTTTTCTACATCACTTGCTGTTAATCGGCAGCATGGACCACCCAAGGACTGTAGTGCAGGCTGAACTAAGCTAGTCAGTATCCTGCTCATCGCTTTTAGCTACACTTTTCTGTGCGGAAGAGCCCACTGTAAGGTCCTATGACTCTTCTTTCTGCACTAAGGAGTGCAGCCTAGCTGCAGCGAATGGATGCAGCCTAGTTTAGTGCAGCCTGCAGCATAGACCTTGAGGGGGGTCCGTACTGCGGGTTATCTTCAAAATTCTCTAAAAGAGTGATTGAGTGAAAAAGATTATACTCTAGAGTCTGGTACTATAACTGTTTTTCTTCTGAAAGAGTACCCTTTAAAGGTCAGCCACCTCTGCTTGGACAGACTCAAATCTATTGGTCCTTATGATACTTCTGATATTTTATTATGGTTCAGATCTAAAACAGTATAGATTAGAGCTTTGGCTGCATATTATAGGTTTACAAAAACTTATTATACACTGCTCAAAAAAATAAATGAAACACTCAAATAACACATCCTAGATCTGAATGAATGAAATAGTCTCATTGAATGTGCTGACAACAAAATAAGACAAAAATCATCAATGGAAATCAAATTTATTAACCAATGGAGGCCTGGATTTGGAGTCACCCCCAAAATAAAAGTGGAAAAACAAACTACAGGTTGATCAAACTTTGATGTACTGTCCTTAAAAACAAGTCAAAATGAGGCTCAGTATTGTGTGTGGCCTCCACGTGCCTGTATGACCTCCCTACAATGCCTGGACTTGCTCCTGATGAGGTTGCGGATGGTCTCCTGTGGGATCTCCTCCCAGACCTGAACTAAAGCATCTGCCAACTCCTGGACAGTCTGTGGCGCAACGTGACGTTGGTGGATGGAGCGAGACATGATGTCCCAGATGTGCTCATTCGGATTCAGGTCTGGGAAATGGACAGGCCAGTCCATAGCTTCAATGCCTTCATCTTGCAGGAACTGCTGACACACTCCAGCCACATGAGGTCTGGCATTGTCCTGCATTAGGAGGAACCCAGGGCCAACTGCACCAGCATATGGTCTCACAAGGGGTCTGAGGATCTCATCTCGGTACCTAATGGCAGTCAGGCTACCTCTGGAGAGCACATGGAGGGCTGTGCAGCCCTCCAAAGAAATGCCACCCCACACCATTACTGACCCACTGCCAAACAGGTCATGCTGAAGGATGTTGCAGGCAGCAGATCGCTCTCCACGGCGTCTCGAGACTCTGCCACGTCTGTCACATGTGCTCAGTGTGAACCTGCTTTCATCTGTGAAGAGCACAGGGCGCCAGTGGCGACTTTGCCAATCCTCGTGTTCTGTTGCAAATGCCAAGTGCCCTGCACGGTGTTGGGCTGTGAGCACAACCCCCATCTGTGGACGTCGGGCCCTCATACCACCCTCATGGAGTCGGTTTCTAACCGTTTGTGTAGACACAGGCACATTTGTGGCCTGCTGGAGGTCATTTTGCAGGGCTCTGGCAGTGCTCCTCCTGTTCCTCCTTGCACAAAGGTGTAGGTAGCGTTCCTGCTGCTGGGTTGTTGCCCTCCTACGGCCCCCTCCACGTGTCCTAGTGTTCTGGCCTGCCTCCTGGTAGCGCCTCCAGCCTCTGGACACTACGCTGACAGACACAGCAAACCTTCTTGCCACAGCTCGCATTGATGTGCCATCCTGGATGAACTGCACTACCTGAGCAAATTCTGTGGGTTGTAGAGTCTGTCTCATGCTACCACGAGTGTGAAAGCACAACTAACATTCAAAAGTGACCAAAACATCAGCCAGAAAGCATTGGTACTGAGATGGGGTCTGTGGTCCCCACCTGCAGAACTACTCTTTTATTGAGGGTGTCTTGATAATTGCCAATAATTTTCATCTATTGTCTATTCCATTTGCACAACAGCATGTGAAATTGATTGTCAATCAGTGTTTCTTCCTAAGTGGACAGTTTGATTTCACAGAAGTTTGATTTACTTGGAGTTATATTCTGCTGTTCAAGTGTTCCCTTTATTTTTTTGAGCAGTGTAGATCCCAGCTGTATGAAGCTGTAATAGACCAGCCATAGAAATCTATACGCCCACATTGTACCAGTGTGGTCCGCAGAAGTCACATGTAGACTTTTTTGTCATGGACTCCATAAATAATGTGTCATGTTCCATCACATGCTGTATGACGGTAGGGCAGATTACAGTGCACACAGCTATGTATGTCAGGCCTATAGAGACATAGAATGGCAGAGATCATGTAGAACCATCCCCACAATTCAATCCAGATCACAATGGAGAGGAACAGGAGATCAGGACCCACATTCCTCCTCAGTGAGGTTCCCAGGGGATCTTGGTAAATCGTATTTTTACAGAAAATAGGTGATACATATCTAATTCCATCAACCATCCATGAATTGTAAGCGTTATCATTTAGAAATAGAAATAAATCTTCCAGTCCACATCATTTTTATCAGATATTATGCCATACAAATGACTACCTTTAAAAATAAAGCGAGCTTGTAGGGCTTATCTATTACAATTTGTCTCTAGGTTATAAACTAGTAAATGATTTACTGCTTCATCATATGGGACTTTCTCCCAGTCCTGTCTTGTACATTAGATTGATTTTTCCAGTGCACTGAACTGGCTACGTGCACGGATGACGGAGTGACTGATGGCAGAAAAAACAGATGTGTAGCAGGTAGATATAAATCTATCGTATGACAGCTACCTTGGTTGGTTCTTTATACCACAGAAATAAGACTTCTGTAATGACCATGCCAGATGTGCGGACACATCGGGGACCCAGATCCAAGACAAGAGTACAAGGAAACGGTCAGAATTCTCTAATATTTCACCCAAAGTGGTGTCAAAGCAGAAGCGCACTTTCATGGAGTTTTCTGGTCCTATGTTGATAAAAACTGCTACAACATTTTGCTCTTCATACTCCCAACATTTTCATGATCTGTGCTTACTGTCAGCGACAGGAAATATTCTTTGGTTCTATGATGAAAACGTATATGTGCCCTATTACAATGTCTGAATTTGCTTATGTAACTAAGCACAGCAGTCCCTTCACTTTCTTGATCCAATACGGTTCCATCGGTCAGACAGTCACAGAGAGATAAGTTATTATTATTTTAGCCACTTAAGACCTGAGGCCACGATCGTAGGGGCACATTTATCAGTATTTCACAGTAGTGTATATTTATCAAAATGGTCTAATTCTTACACAGTGCAAACAGACAAGACAGTCTACAAATGTGCCACTTAATCAGTTGTTCATGCTGTTTGATAAATCTTCCTAATTTTAAGACAGTCTAATTCAAGTTTCACCGCCTAATCAATAGCTTACTTTGTGCCAGAAATGTTGGTGCATTGTGTCTCACGTTAAAGCTACACCCCTGTTCCAGCAAAACATGCCCATTTCCACCTAGGCAATGCATCCTGGTGGGATAAGTCATATGTAGTGTCTAAAACGTGTCCTAAATATGGTGTAAGTCATAAAAGACAGGTTATGAAGAGTACATTACACCAAAATTCTGGCACACTTATCTTGATGAATATGCCACAGTATGTATGGGCTTTAACACACCCCTCCCACATGTCCCTGACAGACTATATTGGGGGGCATAAGGATTGGGTCTTTGGAATTAAATACAGTTGGTATGGAAAGTATTCAGACCGTGTTAAATTTTTCACTCTTTGTTTCATTGCAGCCATTTGGTACATTCTAAAAAGTTCATTTTTTTCTCATTAAAGTACACTCTGCACCCCATCTTGACTGGAAAACAAAGGAAATGTAGAAATGTTTGCAAATTTATTAACCCTTTCGCAACCTTGGGTTTTGTCGTTTTTGCTTTTTCGTTTTTTGCTCCCCTTGTTCCCAGAGCCATAGCGTTTTTATTTTTTGGACAATATGGCCGTATAAGGGCTTATTTTTTGCGGGACGAGTTGTACTTTTCAACGCCATTACTAGTTTTACCATATCGTGTACGGGAAAACGGGAAAAAAATTCCAAGTGTGGTAAAATTGCAAAAAAAGTGCAATACCACAGTTGTTTTTTATTTATTTTTTTTACCACGTTCACTGAATGCTAAAACTGACCTGCCATTCTTATTCTCCAGGTCATTACGAGTTCGTAGACACCTAACATGTATAGGTTATTTTATATTTAAGTGGTGAAAAAAAATTCCAAAATTTGGTAAATTTTTTTTTTTTAAAAAAATAGCGCCATTTTCCGAGACCTGTAGCGTCTCCATTTTTCGTGATCTGGGGCTGGGTGAGGGATTATTTTTTGCGCGCCGGGCTGACGTTTTTATTGATAACATTTTGGGGTAGATCCGATGTTTTGATCGCCCGTTATTGCATTTTATTGCAATTTTGTGGCGACCAAAAAACGTAATTCTGGCGTTTAGAATTTTTTTCTCGTTACACCGTTTACCGATCGGATTAATTCTTTTTTTATATTGATAGATCGGGCGATTCTGAACGCGGCGATACCAAATATGTCTATGTAGGTTATTTTTTTTAGATTTTATTTTGAATGGGGCGAAAGGGGGGTGATTTAAACTTTTATATTTTTTTTAGATTTTTAAAAACTTTTTTTTTTTCACTTACTGCATGCTTCAATAGTCTCCATAGGAGACTAGAAGCAGCAGTTGTCTGATCGGCTCAGCTACATACAGGGGACCAGCATATCCCCTGCATGCAGCAGAAATGGTCCTGTGCTATGAGCGCCGACCACTAGGTGGCGCTCATAGTGACCAGATCATGACAACCACAGGCATCTGCTGCAGACCCTGGGTTGTCATGCCCACCCATCGGTGACCGGCGATCACGTGACGGGGTCGCCGATGGGCGGGGCTTATGACACGCAACCCGGAAGCGTGCGTTAAATGCCGCTGTCGGAGATTGACAGCGGCATTTAACATGTTAACAGCCGCGGGTGGATCGCGATTCCACCAGCGGCTGTTGCGGGCACATGTCAGCTGTAAGAATCAGCTGACATGTGCTCGGTTCAGTGAGGGATCAGCGCAGCAGCCCTCACTGAACGGGGGGTACGCAAATGGAGTCCAGCTATGTTTAATTAAACTGATAGTACTTGTTTGGAAAGGTACACACCTGTCTACATAAGACCTCACAGCTCACAGTGCATGTCAGACCAAATGAGAATCAAGAGCTCAAAGGAACTGCCCAAGGAGCTCAGAGACAGAATTGTGGCAAGGCACAGATCTGGTTAAGGTTACAAAAGAATTTCTGCATTACTCAAGGTTCCTTAGAGCACAGTGGCCTCCATAATCCTTAAAAGGAAGAAGTTGGGGACCACTAGAAGTCTTCCTAGACCTGGCCGTCCAGCCAAACTGAGCAATCGTGGGCGAAGAGCCTTGGTGAGAGAGGTAAAAAAGAACCCCAAGATCACTGTAGCTGAGCTCCAGACATGCAGTAGGGAGATGGGAGAAAGTTCCACAAAGTCAACTATCACTGTAGCCCTCCACCAGTCGGGCCTTTATAGCAGAGTGGCCTGATGGAAGCCTCTCCTCAGTGCAAGACATATGAAAGCCCGCATAGAGTTTGCTCAAAAATACTTGAAGGACTCCCAGACTATGAGAAATAAGATTCTCTGGTCTGATAAGACGAAGATAGAACTTTTTGGTGATAATTCTAAGCGGTATGTGTGGAGAAAACCAGGCACTGCTCATCACCTGCCCAATACAATCCCAACAGTGAAACATGGTGGTGGCAGCATCATGCTATGGGGGTGTTTTTCAGCTGCAGAGACAGGACGACTGGTTGCAATTGAAGGAAACATGAATGTGGCCAAGTACAGAGATATCCTGGATGAAAACCTCTTCCAGAGTACTCTGGACCTCAGACTTGGCCGAAGGTTCACCTTCCAACAAGACAATGACCCTAAGCACACAGCTAAAATAACAAAGGAGTGGCTTCAGAACAACTCTGTGACCATTCTTGACTGGCCCAGCCAGAGCCCGGACATAAACCCAATTGAGCATCTTTGGAGAGACCTGAAAATGGCTGTCCACCAACGTTCACCATCCAACCTCATGGAACTGGAGAGGATCTGCAAGGAAGAATGGCAGAGGATCCTCAAATCCAGGTGTGAAAACTTGTTACATCATTCCCAAGAAGACTCACGGCTGTACTAGCTCAAAAGGGTGCTTCTACTCAATACTGAACTAAGGGTCTGAATACTTATGACCATGTGATATTTCAGTTTTTCTTTTTTAATAAATTAGCAAAAATTTCTACATTTCTGATTTTTTTTCAGTCAAGAAGGGGTACAGAGTGTACTTTAATGAGAAAAAAATGAACTTTTTAGAATTTACCAAATGGCTGCAATGAAACAAAGTATGTAAAATTTAAAGGGATCTGAATACTTTCCGTACACACTGTAGTTGAGGAGATAGGCAGCTGCCAGATGACTCTGGCAGCAGATGACTCTGGCAGCAGATGTCTCATCGAGAAAACTGGAGCACTCGGCCAAGTTAGTATTCTTGTGAATGGGGCTAGCCGTCAGCTGAGCGATAATGTGTATGGCCGGCTCTAGGATTTATTATCATTATGCTTGGGTTCTACAGTCCTGGAGGATATGCATTCTTGGCGGTGATGGTGGCTATGTTACTCAGTACCTTCAAGAAAAATAGTATGCACATATATAGCTGTCAAACTGATGTTACAAGGAAACATGATATACAGTCAAGGCCGAAGGTGTTGGCACCCTTGAAATTGTTCCAGAAAATGAAGTGTTTCTCCAAGTGTTTTTGTCCGGCCCATTTTTTGGGGTTTTGTGTGAAATGATGTTCAATTTGGAGTTTTTTTCTCTGTTTTTTTGTGTTGTTCCTATACACACAAAGGAAATCAACGTGTATAACAAAATGCGTGTAATAATTTTCTGGGAGAAATACTTCATTTTCTGGAGCCAACACGGGTGCCAACACTTTCGTCCATGACTGTATTTTGTATACAATTGCCCTATAGAAGGCTATGCAATCACTGCAGCATATAGTCATGTACTCTATTTATTATACAGGCATTTTTGTCAGATGTATGAAGTTACCCATACACACCACTAAACACTTCTGCTCTTCAATATTACCTCTAGGACTAGATGCACCAGTGATGATGCAAAAAGGACAAGTACACAGCGCCTAAATAGGTATTAAAAAAAAACTCTAACTTTTATTTCTTCAGGTTTATAACATGTTGTAGGTCATTTCCAGAAATAACGAGGTAGCAGCATCACTTATGAGTTTCAGGCCAAACATATTGGCGATGTTGCTACTTGTTTATTACTTATACCATCTTCTCTTCCTTTTTTTTGCATTAATTCTTCTCCAGAAAGCTGCCGTGCGACCATTCAGTGCCAGTGAGTTGAGAAACTTTCTTATATATGCTAGATGAACCAGCACAAAGTAAAAAAATAGACACAATGGAAGAGCATATGGGCATTGCAACTGTGCGATCTTGAAGAGGAAACAACTGGATGGAAGTCATTTTTACTGACAGTGACTGGCGACATTTATAAATCATTCATTTATTCAGTGTGAAAAGAAACAAAGCAAGCAATTTACATACAGTGTCCTCCAGAATCTCCAGCGTGTATGAAATGACCTCTTCTGGAAAACATCCCTCTGGCCTCGTCCAGTGGAGACTTATCCACGTAATTCCTGCTCTAATAAGTTTCGGTGCTGCGGGTGTAGGAGGGATGTTGCCTGATGTGTAGTACACAACCTCTTGGCTGTACTCACTATGAATAGACAAGAGACACATGAATGAGTTGGTTGTTTACTATACGTTCCCTAATGAAATCAACAGTTTATTAAATTATGGTGGTTTACTCAACGCTGCAATCTGGGACGTCAAATTCAATCTACCCTTCCAAAGTAACCAGTCCTGGGAATACACATCATCCTGACAAGTGAGGCAGTGTACCATCAGAGAAACAAGAAAAGCACTATACTTGGCCCATACAAATACTCTTCTACTTCTTGGGCTAATATTTTGACATCTCATGTTTACTGATCTCTTAATACTCGTACTCAGCAAAATAATACATATACAAAAAACAATTCTTCCCGAAGAATATGCTACAAGCCAGCACTCGTCAATTACATTAGCTATTGTTGAAAATGTAGAAGCAAATGTAATTTTTCAATGAATAGGCAGTGCAGACGAGCTTATGTGCACTATGACAAGTGGCGCTCTAGGACAATGGACCTCAACCTTTCTTACCTAGAGAGCGACATTCAGTTCTGAGAGATGGTCAAGAGTCACATTCAAACCCTCCTCCTACTTTCCAGTAGTGACACCTAGAGCCCCTCATTATCAGTATAATGAAAGAAAAATTGTCCTCATAGAAAGCATACAGAGATCTTGTGCCACCTCCAGGGGAAGTTCTCATTTTACCCCTTTTGGTGGCATTCTGGGATCAAGAGCACTCGTCACACTATACTATTACACCTAACTTCAAGTATCCCTCAGAACTAGCAGAATCATCCATCTTCAGCATACCATATTTATCATCCCCATGCCCCTGCCATTATACATGTGCATTCAGATTTGTTCTTCTGTACAGGACTACTTCCAAACTTCAATATCTGGAGGCCTTCTCTTCATAGTTGTTTGCTAGACATGGTGCTCATGCACACAGGCAGAAAGCCGAAAGTCACACCATGGGATTATGAGCCACATGTGGTGCCCAAGCCACAGGGTGGTGACCCCTGCTCTAGGACCTCTACTGGAGTGCACAGGTATAAGGTGGTGGTGCTCCATATTTTATAAACTTGCTTACTAGGCAATGTGTCTAACGATGATCATACAAAATTAATAGTTACAACAGAAACTTCCATTTTTTCACTTTAATTCCTTCAGTTTTCCCTTATCTGATTGCTTCCAACACATCTCTGACAATGATGAACGATATTTCACAACTGCCTCTTAACTTAACAACTCATCTGATCTAAGTTTTTTTATTATTTCTAGCACCAAAACAGTGTCGGGAAAACATTTTCCTTGCCAATTATTTATAATCCTTCAGCTAGTCATGCAAGGAGGTAGACTTTACATAACTCTTGAAACTTGGTCAATTACTTGGTCTGTTTAAATCCTATTTACCACAACTTTAATTGGTTCAACTATTTTAAGCTACATACCAATGGACAGTAGATCAAAATAGAAAAAAAGTTTTCTATTTCTTTCTCTATTGTAATTGCCAAATCCTAATAGCAAAAAAGCTGTTTATGAGCGTTTCATGCATTATGACCTTGAAAAATATTTGGCTATTGAATCCTCCAGAATATTTAATCAGGACATGTTAACTGTCATAAATATGTAATTTTTTCCCGGTGTAAATGCCATTATTCTGAATCTGATGTTATTCTGAATCTTGTGTTTTTCTTTCGTTCCTGCACCACTCCATTACATCTCTTCTCTGTAAGTAAATCTAGCCTTGTTAGCTAACTAGGCATAATCATCAACTCTTCTCTGTGGGCATCCGGGATTGTGCATAGCTGGCTAAAAATAATAGATTTATATTTAAGGCAGAGGGTGCTACATCTCATGAGTGGAGATATGCAGGAACAAAAAAAATAACCAGATTTATTAGAACAGCAGCATTTAAACCAGGTAAAAAATACACATTTATTGCAAGGGATAGGTCCTCTTTAAAGTGTTAATCTGCAAATATCTACCATTATAATGCTGAACATCTGCCTTAAAGGGAATCTGTCAGCACTGTTTTTGCTATGTAATCTGAAGACAGCAGGAGATAAAGGCTGAAATACAGAATTCAGGGATGTGTCACTTGTCAAAGTGCGTACTGTTTACAAACTGTGAAGGATTTATCACTAAAGAGATTAACATTGGGGACTAGACAAGAAATGTCCCATTCCCCTGTGATAAGCACCTCACTGTCTATGGACTTTGTACATATAGAGCCCGGTGTGGGCGGAGTTAGCTTCCTCAGCTCTGCTTCATTCTAAATCTAAAAGCTCTGATTGTATCACAATGGCTGCACCTAGTAAACTAAGTGATACATCATTAGATTCAGCTTCTCTTTTCCTACATTACAGTGCTCTCAGATGAGGTAGTAAAAATCTGCTGACAGATTCCCTTTAAGTGTGGCTACCGGGAGAAAATTAACTTAATTCCTCCTGGAAGTTGCTGGCTTAGTCATGGGGGCGTGTGTGGAAATTCACAGGAGTACCAAAATGGCAATGCCGGGCGCCTTCACCGGCAACCACTCCATTTAGTTACTGCCGTCAGACATTGAGAGCTGCATCTACATGGTTAACAGCAGGGTTCAGAGCTCAGATCTGATTGCTACTGTTAGAGACAGATGCCAACTATGTCATATAGCTCACAAGAATGGCACGTGGAATCAGATTAGCTCGAGCCCCATCCACACACATGATCTCAGCAAAAATGTAGATGTACGTCATTTTGTGATTAAGGTTAAAGAATTTTTTTAGGGCTAAAGGTAATCTGCCAAGTGTTTTTTTTTTCCACGAACCAGCACCAGTATCATTTAGTGCTACTTCAGTTGACTTCAGAGCACTGCACCTCCACCACCTTTACTAAAGACAGGGGATTCGTATCCTTAAACTTCTTTTTAATAAAATTTGGCCATTGCTGGGATTAAGAAACACTTCTACATAAAGTGTGCAGCAGCAATAGATTTTAGTGGTGGTGGTTGGTGGGCTAAATACATCTTTGATAATGATGATGTCACAATTCCACCGCTCAGTGTGTTGTGGATGCAGTGACTGACGGCTCAGTCGACCAATCTAGTACAGGGGCGTGCTGAGCTGTTTGTAATTTTAGCGACAGCTCGGTGGTCCAATCTGAGACGGGGAGGTGTTCCTTGTTCCTAGTGATTGCTCAGCTAATTAACTAAATTGTCTGTCCCAGGTAGCTGCCATTCGTAGTTTCAGCTCTGTGTGGCTTGTCCTCTGAATTCTGACATTTTGATATTTGGTTGCTGGAACCTGGATTTGACAATTGACTACCCGCTTGAATTACCCCTTTTGTCTTGACACACTCTGACCTTGGAATTCTGACTCTGGACTGTGACTTGACTACTCCTTTGGCCTTACTCCTTTGTATATGACGAGCCCTCTTGGTATCTGACCCCAGACCTCTTGACTACCCAAACCTCATGGCTTGTTTATGAGTAGTGACTAGCATCACAGATTATCTATTCTCAGGCTAAATCAATTCTTAGGCTATGTTCCCACTATGCGTTTTTCAAGCTTTTTTGCCACAGAATTTCCGCAGCAAAAAAGCTTAAAAAAAGCTATAAATGCCGGTTGCATGGATTTATATAGTGTGACCAAGTTGTCAAGCACTTTCCAAGTGATGCTAAATTCGCCTGGAAAGCGCTTGATAAACTGCATGCAGAAATGCATGCAAAAACGCTTGACAAACGCTTCTACCTGGCAGGAAAAACGCATGTAAAATCCGCAGGGAGAAGCAGAAAAAATATGCAGCATTTCTGCATCGTGGGCACTTAGCCTTAGGATCATCAATATTACATTGGTGGATCCAACTTACAGCACCTCTGCAAATCAGCTGTATGAAGGAGCTGCAATGCTTCAGTAAGTGCCACATTCTCTTACCTGTGAATCCAGACATCATCATTCATATACTTTTTAGCTGTGCCTCAGTTCGATTCTCTTAAATAAGACCCACCTACTGTACCAGGCACAATCACAATCATATTTCTAACACTTTGTGTAAAAAATAAAGGCATATAGTGCTGGAGAGCCATGGCCTCATTTACAAGATCAAGATGGGTGCCAAAAGTCAGATCCTCACCTATCAAAAATTAATGGCTATTTGACCAACAGACCATCAATATTAAAATACAAGTAGACCCATTTTGTTAAATAATGCCCAATGTAGTCTAATGTCTAGTATTAAAATACTATACAATGAAAAATACAGATGGTTCTAGGGAAAGATTGAGAAATGGTATAAATATGCAGTTAAATAAAGTGAGTACATTGAAACACTTACCTTTTCCCAATATCATTGCGTGCTGCTACTCTAAATGTATATCCCATTGCCGGACACAATTTTGTCAGCTTGCAGTGCCTTTGGTTTCCCGTGTAACACTCTCTGAACATACTATTTCGTTTTCCCTAGGGAAAGAAAAACATTTTTTAATTTTAGATCTTTTTAATGAGTTATTTGTATTTCACATATCCATGCCTGGTCATTGCTACAATTAATGCTAACCAATTTTTAATGTATGCGACAGTCGACAGACTCCAGTGTTTCAATGTCTAGTAGGATGGTGATATTTATGAAAACGACCCAATTAAAGGGGGAAAATGTACGGATTAAGAGTGCTCATTAAAAGTTTGACACATTTTAGATTTATTGAACACACAAATGTCAAATAGAGGTTTTTTTTTTCATAGGGGCAGAACAGTTGATGGGGGAATTATTTTTCCCTCTGCGAAGTAAATATTTTCCCATCATTTATTTTCAACATAAAAATATGCATCCATGAATGACGTGCTCCAGGAGTGAAAAGCTAGAACACTCTTTAGAGAACCAATGCTTCCTGAGAGCATATAAGCCCACCATGAAAAGGGAAGAAAACATAAAGAGCAGTGTTATTGATTGCTCTCTTCTGACCTGGGTTTACGTTCAGGCTCGCTTTCTGCGCTGGTTGGCCGTGCGCTGTCTGTGTTTACATCCTGTTTCTGTCTAATGAGCTTAACAGATGAGAGGCTATGGGGCCATCGCTAGATGTTTTGAGCACCACAGAAAGCTGTTGATATTTTTCTATGTTGCCAACAAGACTGGCCAATAAATTAAATGACAAAGAAAAGGGCAATAATTATGTTTCTTTACAAATTGGCATCCCCATATAATGTAATGAGGGTATATTTGGGATGTATTTTTTAAGGCTCATAAATGTGCTCAATTTAGAGTGACTCTTTGAATGCAGTTACACTGTCTACCACTACTCCTAAAAGGAGTAAAAATGATTTTGTTGGATTTTTGCTCAACTCACATATTTTCAATAATATTGTAAAGGTTTTCCTCCAAAATATTTTATGTTAGAACCCTCCTGTTTGTTTTTTCCATCTTGTGTTTTGCGGTCACGTGACCATCTGCCTATATATTCCAGCTCCGCCCTTTTGGCTGTGCTGGACTTCAGTGTTGTTTGACTGGTTTGCTGTCCAGGTGCTTCTGTGCCGATCTCTGTCAGTTTGCTTGGTCCTTCTGGGACCTCTAGTACCTTTTTGTCAGTTTATCTTTTGTGTTCTGCAACAACCTTCTCTGTTCAGGAGGTGTCCCATTTTTGTTTCAATCCTTAGTTCTTTTAGGGACCCCTTCCTTTATGCTATAGGTCTTCGTTCAGACTAGCCGAGGACTAAGGCGGGTCTGTTCGCAAGGAACAGGCAGCCCGCTACATTGTAGGGATTCAGCTTTGTCTTACTGTAGGGATAGCTTTCCCCTTTCTTTCCTTAGTACTTGTTGCAGATCATAACAATTTAGTTAAGTTGACTATCAGCTAAAGTTGGTCATACATGTGGAGATGTCTCATCCATAGGAGCGGTCAGTAGAATGTAGACAGTCCAACACACCCCACCTCCCAAATACAGTAGTGTTCAAAATAAAAGCAGTGTGTTCAAAAACATGAGTTAAGAACAAAATCTTCATACTAGTCTTTATTTCAATGCATTGGGAACATTGCACACTATTTTCTAATTCAAAACATGAAGAGAATGTATATAATTTTTAACTACGGAGCAGCACGGTGGCTCAGTGGTTAGCACTGCAGCTTTGCAGCGCTGGGGTCCGGGGTTCAAATCCCACCAAGGACAACATCTGCAAGGAGTTTTTTATGCTCTCCCCGTGTTTGTGTGGGTTTCCTCCGGGTTCTCCGGTTTCCTCCCACACTCCAAAGACATACTGATAGGAAATGTAGATTGTGAGCCCCAATGGGGACAGTGCCGATGATTGTCTGTAAAGTGCTGTGGAATTAATGGTGCTATATAAGTGAGTAAAATAAAATAAATAAATAAACTACTTTACAGAAAATAACAAATAATGAACAATAATGGGCTGTTCAAAAAAATAGCAGTGTCTTCATTTGTATTTAGATTGCTCTCAGTGAGAAAAACAAGATAGTCTTGTAGTTATGATACCTTTTAATGGCTAACAAAAATGAAATAAATGATGTTACAAGGAAAGCTTTCGAGACATCATAGGTCTCTTCCTCAGGCACTGTATAACAAACTCTGTCTTTTCAAACTCACAATATGTACTCTTTTTTTTAGGATTTAGTATTCCTGTGAATCATTAACCTAATATTTAGTTGTATACCCACAGTTTTTTAAAATTGCTTCACATCTACGTTGCATTGAGTCAACTTCTGACACCTGTCAACTGTTATTCCATCCCAGGATGCTTTGACTACATGCCCCAAATTTTTTGGCATTTGTTGGCTTTGCCTCAGAAACGGCATTTTTGCTGTCACCCCACAAGTGTTCTATCGGATTACGGTCTGGGGATTGGGCTGGCCACTCCATAACCTTAATTTTGTTGGACTGGAACCAAGGTTTTGGTCATTAACTGGTGTGTTTAAGGTCCTTGTCTTGTTGAAACACCCATTTCAAGGGCATATCCTCTTCAGCGTAAGACAACATGACCTCTTCAAGTATTTTCATATATGCAAACTGGTCCATGATCCCTGGTATGCGGTAAATAGGTCTGTCACCATAGTAAGAGAAGCATGCCCATATCATGAAGCTTGCACCACCATGCTTCACTGTTTTCAGAGTGCACTGTGGCTTGAATGCAGAGTTTGGGGGTCGTCTGATGAACTGTCGGCGGCCCTTTGACCCAAAAAGAACAATTATACTTTTATCAGTCCACAAAATGTTTCTCCATTTCTTTTTAGGCCAGTAGATGTGTTCTTTGGCAATTTGTATCCGCTTTATTAAGTTTTTTTTCTTTTAAACAGTGGGACTTTTGCGAGGACTTCTTGCTAAGAGATTCACACAGGCGTATTCTTCTAACTGTCACAGTACTCACAGGTAACTTAAGACTGCCTTTGACCATCCTGGAGCTGATCATTGGCTGAGCCTTTGCCATTCTTCGATCCATCTGAATGGTAGTCTTCTATTTTCTTCCACGTCTCTCTGGTTTTGCATTTTACTTTAAAGCATTGAAGATCATTTTAAGCTGAACAGCCTATCAATGTCTGCACTTCTTTATAAGTTTTACCCTCTCCAATCAACTTTTTAATCAAAGTACAGTGTTCTTCTGAACAATGTCTCGAACGACCCATATTTCTTAAGCTTTGAAGGAGAAATGAATGTACAACATGTGCTGGCTTCACCCCTACATAAGGGCCACTAATTGAACTTCACACTGCTATTATTTTGAACACCCGCCTTTCAATTAATTATTCAAATACACAGACTCAAAAACATGCAGATCATGAATGTGGAGTCTGTTGGGTTTCCTTAGAATCTACTGCACCAACTGGTAAATTGTTTGACATGTGTAATATAATGTAATATAATAATATAATTACATTATATTAATATATATATATATATATATATATATTAATAATATATATTAATAAATATAATTTATACCAAAAATAGTGATTAATCTGGTTAGTCATATTGAACTGCTATTATTTTGAACACTACTGTAACATATTACTGCACAGATGTTACAACTAAAGCAGATTCTAGACCACAACCTTGTGTCTATGAGGAAAGTCGACTATTTCCCCCCATCTACATTTGTCTATAAAAATAATTTCTCCATTTAATATCTTGGTCAGCAAGTTGAGGGCAACAGCTGTGGGCTAACAACATTTTGGCCCTGAGTCATTGAAGTGATTACACCAGAATTCTGCTGTAAATAGCTTTGAAGAGTCACAACAATTTTACTCATCCCAAAGCTATTCAAAAATGTGAATTTTGGGGTTTTCACGCCAGTTTGCCCATACACATCACGGTGGATGGAACTGGTGTAGAATGGAGGTGCTATCCACAACTCTAATTCATGCCTAGCTGTGGCATTCATTACAATAGAAATCTTACTGCAGTCTCTGGCTGGAGTAAGATTTGTGGCAAAATGCATGAAGGCACAAGCCAGTTTACAGATGTGTCCGATTCATTGAAAGACGTCTCCGAATGCATCACCGTTTTTCTTATTTTACCACTGGATTAGTGTCACTAATGTAAGTTCCCTGGCCTTAGCAATATACTTACCAGCCGTCGTCTTCTTCTGCTCTCAGCACTTGCTCCCATTGTCTTCTGCAGTTTGTGAACGGCTATACAGTGTTTGCTGGGTAAGCCAGAGTTCTCAATGCAAGTCTTTTAGAGCCAGAACGAGGACATCATAGACTTACCGTATTTTGCGGATTATGAGATGCACCGGTTTATAAGACGCACCCCAAATATTGGGGAGGAAAATAGGAAAAACGTTTTTTAATAAACTGGTGCGTATTATAATCAGTTTACCTGGGGGGGCGGCTTTGGTAGAGCAGGGTCCCAGGGTTGCCGCTGGCTGAGGCAGGAGATGCTGCGGAGGCAGGAGATGCTGTGGGGTCGTGGAGATGATGCGGAGGCAGGACGGGGTGTTCTAGGGTGGCTGTGGGACCCATGCTATCAGCCAAGTTCTGCTGGAGGTGTTCGGTGGTGCAGGGGCTTCGACGACATTTTGTGGCAGCCGGAGCCCCGCACCTTCCATACTGTCCTATGCGGTGGACGCTGGGAAAATGTCCACTGGAGGCAGCGCATGCTCAGATTGAGATCTCGGCGCCTAAATCTCGTCTCCCGAGATTGCCTCCAGCGGCCATTTTCCCGGAGTCCACTGCATAGGACAGCACCACTGAACACTTCCAGCAGAACTTGCCAGACAGCATGGGGCCCACAGCCACCTCCGAACATCCCATACTGCCTCCGCAGCATCTCCGGGAGTCCCCGGGACTCCGCAGCGTGTCCGGGACCCCGCTCCACCACAGCCGGTAAGGTGATGTTGCTTTGTAAGACGCACCCCTATTTTCCCCCCAAATCTGGGGGGAAAAAAAAGTGTGTCTTATAAAGCAAAAAATATGGTACATTGGGAGCTTGTGACCGTTACCTGTGACTTTCAGTCAGTCAGAAGTTGCAGTCACAAGATGGCGGAGAGGGACAAGAGCGGCGCAGGAAAGAGCAGAAGACAGCAGCTGGTAGTATGTTACTAGATGCAGGAAACATGGATGAGTGCTACCACTCCAGCGCTAAAATAAAAAAAAGATTGCTGGAGTGGTGATTTCATGAATCAGGAGCGTCTACCTCCAGCATAGCCCCTCATCAAACCGGCACGAACAATGCTGGTCTTTAGAAAACAGGGCAATTATGCATATTTATAGATAAAGGGAAAGATTAGATTTAGTCAATTTTACCAGGATTGGAAGATACAAAATATGGACAAAATTATTTTTCCATATATTGTATCTAAATAAATAGATACAATAGATAAATCTCGTATTCATTAAATTCAGGCTTTTCAAACAGTCGCATTTCCCCAGGTGTACAACATCCAGCAACTAGCCATGCAGTCTGCCTTCACAAACTTTTGTGAAAGAATGGGTCATTCTAAAGAGCTCACTGAATAAAAGTGTGGTTCAGTAATAGGATGTCACTGTTGTAACAAGTGAGTTGATGAAATTTCTGCTCTCCTAAATATTCCACAATCAACTATGAGTGGTATTATTGAAAACTAGAAGCGTTCAGGAACAGCAGCAACTCGGCCACAAAGTGTCAGAATATGTCACTTTATAGAGAAGGATCATGGAGCACTGAGGCGCATAGTGCAGAAAAGTCAGCAAAGCTCCAATCCTCCTCTGGAATTAATATCATCACAAAACTGAGTGCTGGGAGCTTCCATGGTCAAGAATCTGCACGTAAACCTTATATCCTCAAGCACAATGCCAAGCAATGGATAGAGTGGTGAATAGCAGCACACCGCTACTGGATGCTGGAGCAGTGGAAAGGTGTTTTGTGGAGTAACAAATCTCGCTTCTCTGACTAGCAGTCTGTTAGTCAGAACAGTTTGGGGAAGGTTTTTTTCTGTTTCAACTAGACTATGCCCCAGATCACAAAACAAGGTCAATAAAGGCATGGTTTAGCGGGTTTGGTGTGGAACTTGACGGGTCCAGAGAGCCCTGACCTCACCCCATCGAATACTTTTGTGATGACCTAGAATGGAGATTGCAAGCCAGGTTCTTTCATGGAACAGCAGCATCGGATCTCTTTTGGATGATTGGGCAAAAATTCCCACATATATAATCCAAATCTCAGAGATAGCCTTCCCAAAAAATGGAAGCTGTTTAGAGTCAAAGCGAGGCATCAACTCCATATTAATGCCTATGGATTTAGAATGGATTGTCATCGAATCTCCTGTACATGTAATGTGTAGGTGTCCCAATACTTTTGCTCATATACAGTAGCCTACTTTAGATGTTAGTCCATGGACTTGAACACCACACATCTACATGGCAAAAAACTCAACTTAATAAAGTTGCATGCAACTTGGCTGTTTTTTTGCAGCACACTTGCAACTGTAAAATAGCCCTTCAATAGCAAGACACAATCAAGTTGCAGAAGTGATTTTGATCTGGCGATTTGTCTGTGAATTGCTGGTCAACACGATGCCCCAGCCTAGAAATGGGCAGACTAGTGTCACCGCAAAAGAATAAATTGATCAACCATTGTCCTATAAGGTTATCAGAAGAAAATGTTTGTTACGTATTCTTACCTCATCCCATTGTAATAAGTAGCTTGTGACTTTTGAACCATTGTCAACTGGTGCCTGAAATAACAGCAGAATAGCTTATTAATTCTATATAAATACAATGCACCCCATGATAATATCAAAACTATAAATCATGTCATGGAAACAATGGGAAGAAACCCTCTGCTTTTGAGATGTACCTTACATTTAAGACAAGATGGACAACACCTACCTTCCATTGTAGTGTAAGTGAACTTTTGGTTCTGTGAGAAAGTTTAAGAGGGAAGGGACATTCTGGTGCACAGCTGTGAGTGGTGAATGTGATGGGTTCTGAACACGATCCCTTTACTGACTTATTTGTTGTGTAGATCCTGAAACAAACGCAAGTTTCACCATGTTAAATAAGTGACCTCTAGAAGGTATGTAGTCACACGGTTTATATTACAATGAGAACATATTCAATCGATTAATAAAAAAAAATTACTAAACTAAACTTGCAATAAACTTATTAGGATGATAAGCATTACTTAATAGATGTGCTACAAACTTTAAAGGGGATAAACGCAGCCATGTGATATTACATAAGAGGCCCGATGTACAAAACAAGCATCAATGAAGGGCTTAGCACCAATATTAACCATAGTCCTTGTCCCTTGTGCACATGGATTTCTCCAGAATCTCTGACTCTTTTGATGATATTATTTACTGTAGATGGTGGAATATTCAAAGTCTTTGTAATTTTCACACGAAAATTTTTCTGAAATTGGTGCACAATTTTTAGATACAGTTGTTCACATATTGGTGAACCTCTGACCATGTTTGCTTCTGAGAGACTCTGCCTCTCTAATATGCACCTTCGTATATACATAAATCATGTGATTTAGTTGAGAATTGACCCTCCAGCTGTTTTGCATTAGTACCACCTACTTTTCCAGCCTTTTGCTAACCCTGTCCCAACTTTTTTGAGATGTGTTGCAGCCATCAATTTCTAAATGAGTTAATTTTTTCATATGAAATGGAAGATGTGCAACTTTCACCTTCTGATTTGTGTTCTATGTTCTGTTGTAAATAAAATATAGATAGAAGAGATTTCCAAATCATTGCATTCTTGCTTTGCTTACATTTTACACAGAGTCCCAATGTTTTTGAAATTGGAGTTGTAGATCCAAGACTATAAATGATAGTTATTCTCCAAAAATGGAGAGAGAGGATGTAAAAGAATGGGATGAATTTAATGTGATCACGGACAACATGAGTACACACCAGTCATAGCTCCTAGAACCTCCCCAGATGGAAAGATATTTGGTAAAACACTATATGGTCACAATCTGAATCAGCTACACCTACTAACAATAAACATCAGCTAACATTACTGCGTAACGATCACATAGTGTCATTCCAACTGTTCATGAAAACAGTCACATATTCTTAATTCATTACTTAATTCAGAAGTTATTTTTTAAATTAATGAATTTTTTTGAAGCTCTATATCTCAAATAACCCTTTAAGAAACTATCTGCTGGTATATGAACGTTTAGCATCATCTGGAATGAGCCCTTGCATTGATAATTGTATTATGATACCAAAATATGATTTCATAAAATGAAAGCACCCATACACATTAGACTAATGTCCGAAATCACAAATATCCGACAGTTTATTGTCTATGGGTCTCCGACAGAATGTCAATGGAGAAAAAGATTCACCATGTCGGATTTTGGACTGCCAATACTTAAGTATTTTTTTATTTTATTTTTTTAGATAAGACGCCGCCAGAGATGTCTATCAGCAGCTCTCTCATAATGAACACAGGAGCGCTCCTGTGTATGGGAAATTTGGGCGATTTATCTGTAGGCAGCTATCTAAAGTATATGGGAAGCTTCAATTCTGGACATATTTTAACATGAGTATGAGTGTAAGACAGTTGTGTCATCATGGTATGTACCTGTCAAGTACTAAATGCAAAGAAAGCTAAAAAATATTATTTGCAGAATTAAAGTATACACTTTTTTTGTATATAAAATTGTTGCATTTTCATAATTTTCCACTTATAGAATAATATTACATTGAACACCAAAGAAATATAATAAAATATTAAAAAAAATACTAGGTCATTTATCCTTTTTAACGAAAAATTGCTTCATAATATGACAGACATTGGTATTGTTTTCCCAGCTCAGGTGCTAAAACAACAAGACTATAACTCACCTGACATGATAATCTGTCGCCGGCCTGAGGTCTTTCAAATGACACTCTAATTCTTCTCCACTGCGGAGACAAATTGTATATTGAGATTGAGAGATAGAAAGGGTGAAGATAATACAGGATTCTGCCCTCAGCTGTGATATCATCATCAATATAAGGGACAGAATGAAAGATACAGAGCACAGCCATCTGCCTCGCCAAGACCTGGAAACATTTCTAATGCATATATCTTATTTCTATGCAGCACAGAGTTTTCAGAAGGTTTCTCCATACATTATAAATGTATATATACAATACTGCAATGCAAATGTTTTAGGCAGGTGTGGACAAATTATGAAAACTATAATAAAATAACAAATTATAATTTTTATTTATATTGTGCTAATATAATTTACAGCACTTTACAGAGGGGACAATTTTCAGAGGGGACATGTACAGACAGTATCAGACATTACAGAGTAACAATTCAACAGCTTCCAAGAGGATTGAGGTCCTGCTCGCAAACTTACAATCTATGAGGAAATACTGGAGACAAAAAAGTAAATGGTAAAAAGTGCATGTATTTGTGCTAAGAATTCTTTAAAAAATAAAAGAGTTAGTAATTTATTTTTTGCATCAATTAAGGCTATGTGCCCACGATGCAGAAATGAAGCAGAAAATTTCGGCTTCATTTCTGCATCTCCTTGCCAGAAAAAACGCGTGCGGAATTTAAGACACGTTTTTGGCACATTTTTGAAGCGCTTTTGACATGCGGAATGGCCATGCGTTTTTCTAACGCATTGAGTAGGCAATTCCGCATGCGTAAAGGCACAAATATTGGACATGCTGTGGATTTTTCCGCACATAAAATCCAATGCGGAAAATTCCGCAGCATGGGCACAGAACATGCGGATTGTCATTGGGGACCATGGGGGACGTATTACCAAGCGTTTTTCAAGACTTTCCGCAGCAGAAATTCCGCAGCAAAAACGCTTGAAAAACGCATCGTGGGCACACAGCCTAACAAAATGAAATGTAATTAAACAAGAGAAATCTAAAATAAATCAATATTTGGTGTGACCAGCCTTTGTCTTCAAAACAGCTTTAAGACATCACTTCTTGTAGAAACACATGTACGCATTTTTTGAAGGAACTCGGCAGGGAGGTTGTTTCAAACATCTTGGAGAACTGACCACAGATCTTCTGTGTAGGCTTGCAGAAACCATTCTGTCTCTTCATGTAATGACAGCTAGACCTGATGATGTGGAGACCAGTCTCTGTGGGGAACATTTCATCACTTACAAGGCTCCTTGTTCTTCATTACGCTGAATATAGTTATTAATGACATTGGCTGTATGTTTGGGGTTGTCCTGCTTCACTGTTATCTGCAGAAACTCATTACTGTACAACTCTCCAGTTCTTCGGCTAACTAATTGTCTTCTGTTGCAGTCAAATACTTCACATTTTGATTCATCAGTTCAGAGCACCTGCTACCATTTGTCTGCACCTCAGTTTCTATGATTTTATCCATATTTGAGTTGCTTGGGTTTGTTTCCATGTCGGAGGTATTGCTTGCTAGCCGCAATTTCGGAGTGGAGACAACTTACTGCCAGAATTCACCAAACAGTAGATGGATGTAGTGGGGTCCCACTGGTTACTGCCAGTTCTGAGCTGATGTAATTGCTGGACATCTTCTGATTTAAAAGGGAAGGAAGTGTCATGGAGTTATGAATATCACAGGATTGATAGACATGTTAGTGTTATGCAAATGGTGAAAAAAGGGAAAGAAATTTTTCAAATCATCTCGATTTATTCAGCAGTATGAGCCCCACACACAGTAATACACACACTTACACACCTTGGCATTCTATACGTGAGGCTATTAATGGTTGTCAGAGGAATGCTCTGCCATGGTGAATGCACTTAGGCATGCAAATCATCAAGATGTGTTGCTGGCAGATCAATTGCTGACCAAAGATGTCCCAGATGTGCTCGATAGGAGACAAGTCTGAAGATGCTGCAGGTTATAATAACGCATTTATGCCACGCAGACTGATCACAGTAGTGTTAAAAAACAGTTCCTGGGACACTTTGGAGAAAAGCTGTTAGTGTACTTTGAATGAAGAATAGAGGGGTCCAGCTACTTCATAGCGTCATAGCGTTGCCCAAATGGCCTTGTCGGATTTGAAGAATGGCATGTAGTGATCTATTCTGAACTACAAGTGAAATTAGACATCATGTACCAAGCCTAAGGTGTCTAACAGTGTTTAAACAAACCATCAAAAAACGTATGCACATCAGACGTCCAGCTACAGGTGTTCGTATAGACCTCACGCCAAAAGCTAGTATGGCACATAGCAAGACAGCAATGGAGAATGCAATGAAGGTCGATGAGTTTTGCTTTTGTCTTGGTTGCACTAACAGCTGGAGATTGGTCTGGAAACCATGTTAACACAATAAAGAGGCCTTTACGACAGAACGTTCAAGTTTCCTAGGAGCTATTTTCAACACGACAACACAAGGCTACATGTTGCTCATGCTACAACGGCCTGCAGAATCTCCTGACTTGTCTCTCATCGAGCACATCTGGGACGACATTGATCAGCAATTGCAAAGAGAGCTGATAGCAGAGGATCTTGATGATTTGTATGTTCAAGTGCTTTCAGGGTGGTAGAACATCCCTCAGCCCACAATTAATTACCTCACTGTATTTCAGCATATGACACTTGTAATCATTACTGAATAATTTGAGATGTTTTGAAAAGGTTTCCATTTTTCCATCATTATCATGTCCATCTATCCCATGATTTCCATAATTCCATGACTTTTCCTTGTTGACGTCGCAATCTTAATGGTGAGGATATATATATATACAGTGCATTGTGAAAGTATTTGGCCCCCTTGAACTTTTCTACCTTTTGCCACATTTCTGGCTTCAAACAAAGATATAAAATTCTATTTTTTTTTGTGAAGAATCAACAACAAGTGGGACACAATCGTGAAGTGCAACAAAATTTATTGGACATTTAAACTTTTTTAACAAATTAAAAACTGAAAAGTGGGGTATGCAATATTATTCGGCCCCTTTACTTTAAGTGCAGCAAACTCACTCCAGAAGTTCAGTGACGATCTCTGAAGGATCAGAGATGCAGCCAAAAGGCCCATGATCACTCTGGATGAACTGCAGAGATCTACAGTTGAGGTTGGAGAGTCTGTCCATAGGACAACAATCAGTCATACACTGCACAAATCTGGCCTTTATGGAAGAGTGGCAAGAAGAAAGCCATTTCTCAAAGATATCCATAAAAAGTCTTGTTTGAAGTTTGCCACAAGGCACCTGGGAGACACACCAAACATGTGGAATAAGGTGCTCTGGTCAGATGAAACCAAAATCAAACTTTTTGGCCACAATGCAAAACAATATGTTTGGCGTAAAAGCAACACAGTTCATCACCCTCAAAACACCATCCCCACTGTCAAACATGGTTGTGGCAGCATCATGGTTTGGGTCTGATTTTCTTCAGCAGTGATAGGGAAGATGGTTAAATTTGATGGGAAGAAGGACAGAGCCAAATACAGGACCATTCTGGAAGAAAATCTGTTGAAGTCTTCAAAAGACCTGAGACTGGGATGGAGATTTATCTTCTAACAAGACAATGATCCCAAACAAAGCAAAATCTACAATGGAATGGTTCAAAAATAAAGGTATCCAGGTGCTAGAATGGCCAAGTCAAAGTCCAGACCTGAATCCAAATCGAGAATCTGTGGAAAGAGCTGAAAACTGCTGTTCACCAACGCCCTCCATCCAACCTCAATGAGCTCGAGCTGTTTTGCAAGGAAGAGTGGGCAAGAATTTCAGCCTCTTGGTGTGCAAAACTGATAGAGGCATACCCCAAGCGACTTGCAGCTGTAATCGCAGCAAAAGGTGGCGCTACAAAGTATTAACTCAAGGGGGCCGAATAATATTGCACGCCCCACTTTTCAGTTTTTAATTTGTTAAAAAAGTTTAAAATATCCAATAAATTTTGTTCCACTTCACAATTGTGTCCCACTTGTTGATTCTTCCCCAAAAAATTAGAATTTTATATCTTTATGTTTGAAGCCAGAAATGTGGCAAAAGGTAGAAAAGTTCAAGGGGGCCAAATACTTTCACAATGCACTGTATATATACAAATACATATACACACACACACACATTATATATATATATATATATATATATATATATATATATATATATATATATATATATATATATATAATGATGATGATGCATTATTGAGAGAGAGCGAGCACAAGAAAGTGATCGAGAGATTAATGACATTTATGTATGCTTTCATGTCTAAGGCACAGTGAAAAATGTAGAGACAAATCAAACTGCATAAGGCCACGTCATATATCAATGTCGTCCCTTCAGTAGACAGATTTCTCATGAACATAGATGGCATTCTCTTTATTAACACTCATAATAAAATGCATCTATACTGTACACCATACCATACGGCTCCTGATTCACATGCGGCTTATTACCTGTAAATAATCTTATATTTTCCATCTCTCCCCTTGTCTGATAAGGCCACCTCATAACTACTGGAATAGGACAAGCCATTGCTGGACTTCTCTCCACTTGGATACCCATTGGCAGGTGACCATGATACTAAAGCTGTTCTGGACTGAATATTAGAGACCTGAAATATAGAAATAAAACAAATATATGTCCAATAATTTTCATATGATTAAACAATCCACAGTGCTACAAATATATACACCATTTAGTATTTAATCTTAGAAACTTTTTCGGTCAATTTTCCTTTGAATTTGTTTCTTTACTCATTTATCGTCACTTTCTACAATTACTTCCTACAGTACAGATTTTTATTTTTTTTTACCAACACAGATTTTCATGACATTTTTACTCAATATGCCATAAAATTCAGCAGGTAGACACCGACTGGCAGAAAAAATGGGGCTCCAACTATTCCTACAAAATAAGCTTCAAGAACATGTAATCACGAAACAGGATTTATGAAAACAGCCAACACACCTATACAGGGATGCACAACCACTTATATATAGTACTTGGGAAGAGGGACCCTTTTTTTCTGGCCTGTGAGGATCTTTGCTAAAAGACCCCAATGATCAGGGTTTTTTTTTTACATTTTTACTAATAAAATACATTTCTTTTTATAAATTTTCAATATGCTGTGAGTATGTGGAGGGGAAATCTCTTTAAAAGGAATGTTTAATCTATATAGATATCTACTAATTTAACCCAGAAACATTTTTTTTATCTGTTATTTTTTGGTTATAGATTTTTTTAATCTAGCGTGCGCTCTTTTCTATAGAAGTTGCAATCGCTGCTGTACAGCCATCCGGCCAGCTTCAGTCCCTCTGCACTCCTCCGATGTTGTACAGGCAAAGCTGTCACTTGCCACCTCCAACTACTTGTGGCATCGGGGAGCCTATATTTTTGCCATGCTGTTGGCCCGAACTGTCAATCATCAGGAGCAAGCAGGAAGTCAGAAGGATGGGGACAGGTGCACCCCAGAAGCTAGTACATGGACCAAATCTTTTAAGCACTATAAGGTATAGCAAAGTACGATGGTGACACTGTATAGAGTCCATACAATTGAATTAGAAGGTTATTAGGCCAATGCATGGGACTGTTTTTTCAGGAACAATACTGTATAATTAGGCACTTTATGTGCACTGTACATCTGAACACTATAGTGAGGTAAAGACACTAACATGGCTCAAAGAGGGCATCAGTGAATAGAGGTAGTTAATTTTTATCTTCATTTTTCATTTAATTTTTTTTTTGGGGTGGGGGGGATTTTTAAATAAAACAATATGATGTTATAAAACTATGTTCATAATTGTTGTGGGCTTTTAGCTCTGGTAACCTTAGCAAAACAATACTGTAATTTCAGGTAAAATGAATCTCCAAGATCCTATCCCAATATATAGTAGATGTAATAATAATATTTTCAAATACCTCCAATTAGAAATGTCATACAGTTCTTCTGATTTGTATGTCACTTACCCCATGTGCAGGGCATTGCAGTAGCTTAGGTAACCATGGTTACAACCACTCATATAGTGACAGTTAGTTAGATAGCTCTTATTGGTTATAACCATGGATACGTAAGCTACTGCAATGCCCTGCACATGAGGTAAGCGACACAGCGAACCTGAACTACATTTCTAATTGGAGGTATTTGCTAATATATTTCACCTACTACATATTTGGATAGGATCTTGGAGATGGGAATACCCCTTTACCTACTCACCCCTACAAATATATTATTGTCAGTGCAGAAGTGGACACAGACAGAAGAGGGTCCCTGTGCAATAATATATGGGCCCCTTGTGGCCCAGTGGCTCATCATAATGCACAATTCTACTTGCTTTGGAGGTGGTAGTGGCCCCCCTACCACTTGGGACCCTGTGCGGCTGCACAGTTTGCACCAATGGTATGTCCGCCCCTAGTCTGTCTTTTTGTAGTGCGCATTGAAGTTAGTTTACAGTACTTTTTATGCAGTGTATATTAGACAGCAATTTCAAATATAAAGCCCCCACTTTAAATATCCAAGGGGCAGTTTTCATTAGACTTGTCCAAGATTTTTGTATGCTGAAAAGTAGCAAACGCATTTGTCTGTTCTGATATATAAAACCAAAGGCTGGTTTGTCTTTATTTTCAGCATAGAGATCAGATTAGAATATTGTGCACAAAGCATGTAATGACAGCACATTTGGTTAATCTTCACATGAAATAGAAAATCCACGTGGATTCATGCTGAAGCAAATATATTATTCTACATGTCTGGAGGAGTGCAATAGGAAAACATGGAAGGTAAAATAATCTCCATGAACATCAATCTGCTCCACACTGGAGAGGAGGTGCGCACTTTAAAAGTCATCTTAGGTCCATTAATAAAGTGATTATAGAGGCATGAATTATTTATATAGAGAAAATACAGATGATGTCTAATAAGAGAAGCAGTAAACACAGAGCCGCTTCTCAATAGGAAAGATGAAAGTAAACACAGGATTGCTGGAAGATTTAATTGGTTTGACGTCTTGTTTACGTACAAAGCAAAACTCAACATATCTCCCCAATTATGTCCCATTTACTTTTACAATCAGCTTAGCCCGCTGCAGATAAAAATACCTCCGGGTAATAAGACTCTAAAACTTCATAACAGAATAGAAAAACAAAAAAGTGTTATTACACCGTGCAAAATCATAATTTGACTGGGTGCACCTGTCTTACAGTTTATAGATAAACAATGTCCTTAAAAAGTTTTAACGACTTGACCAAATAGATTGTCTCACTTTCAATTACCCTTTAAAATGTTCTTCTGAGCTAGAAAATATGTGAGTTTCTCATATGTTAGAGTAATAAGTAAATCAATACTCATCTGTTACATCCCCTGCCGCTCCTGTGCTGCCCGGCAAGTAATCCCCCGTTTGTCCCTGTTTACAACGCAGCGGGCATGACATGTTGTACTCGTGATCACAGAAGCCACTCACTGGTCATTTCAGCAGAGTCCTTATATACAGCTACAAGTTGGCATGGACCATCATTGCCAAAGCGGACACTTCCAGAGGGCAATAGGACAGTGTTGCTCAAGCAGTGGGCAATTTAAGATGCAAGTATGGTTTACCTTATTTATTTTGAGCCATTAATGTCACAACACATCACAGACATAATTCACTCTCCCCATTGGGGGCTCACAATCTAAATTCCCTATCAGTATGTCTTTGGAGTGTGGGAGGAAACCGGAGAACCCAGAGGAAACCCACGCAAACACGGGGAGAACATACAAACTCCTTGCAGATATTATCCTTGGTGGGATTTGAACCCAGGACCCCAGCGCTGCAAAGCTATAGTTCTAATCACTGAGCCACCGTGAAAGGAACCAGTCACGTGGTACATGTAGTGGGTCCTGTAGACAGCATGGTTTAGAGAAGGAGAAGAGGAGTAGAATGATATATAGGTTTGCTGCAAAGTTTCAATATAATTTGTAATATATTCCTTGAGATCCCTGGTGTTTGTCCGTGAGGACAGATCTCTGCATGCACAGTCATACAGAGAAGACTGACAGTCACTGAATAGCATCGCCCACTGGACTCTTCTGAATATTGAAACTTTTCCCATAAAAAATGTATATTAATCTGATCAGCTCCCCCTGCTCTATACCATTCTGCCTGCAGATCAGATACTGTTTTTACATGACAGGTTGCCTTTAAGCCTTCAAAATTCGTTTTTGTTATAGGCACTAGCAAAGGGGATAACAGTAGAAATACAAAGAGTTTATAAGTAGAATAACTTTAGAACCATGTTACCTTCAGCAGAATTTGCTTTCTGGAGGAGGTATGGTCTGAGGCTGACAAAAGGTAACCCTAATGGAGTCCACAATAGGGTAACAACCAGTACTTACATCAGACAAAGACCAGCCTCTGCAGCACATGACTTCTATAGGCAACTGGGGCCATCACTGCACTCACATTGGTCAAAAGGACGAAGGAGAGGAGGAGCAGACGCCACAGCAGTAAAGGCTGATCTTCGGTAGTAACAGAATAATTGTCCACAACCAATAGAAATCTAATGTATAATTCGGATAGTTATGGCAAGCAGTGATCTATGGATACTGAAACAATGGATAAGTGCAGTACAACTAAATATTCTCCTCTGGCCGTGTTCGAATCATGTTAATAGCTTCCGCTTGACCTATATGCTGAGAAAAGCTATCAAAGTATACCTCTAATTGAAGCCACTTTGTGACATTTATCATATAAAACCTCCCATTTGGACAGACATGAACAGTATTTATGTCCTCCTGTTGTATGTCGAAGATCAGTCCACTATGCTATTCCATACTTTATGGTATATTGAATTAAGTATTAGCCCAATGGAGGCGAAAAGAACACTCCTTCAGCTTCATTTGAGTAATTGGAACTCTATGGACATTCTTAACACATACATTGAAAGATCTTACCTAGTGCACACGCTAAGTGAAGGCATAACGTGATGTGAAACTCACCTATCAAAGCTAAAAGTATAAGGCTGCGCTACATAGATGTAAGTGCTAAATGGATACTTCCGCATCGAACCTAATCTGACCCAGCCTCCACCCAGAGGCTCTGTTCTCATCCGCCAGAAGATATTTTTTTGTGTGTATATATATATATATATATATATACAGTACAGACCAAAAGTTTGGACACACCTTCTCATTTAAAGATTTTTCTGTATTTTCATGACTATGAAAATTGTACATTCACACTGAAGGCATCAAAACTATGAATTAACACATGTGGAATTATATAGTTAACAAAAAAGTGTGAAACAACTGAAAATATGTCTTATATTCTAGGTTCTTCAAAGTAGCCACCTTTTGCTTTGATGACTGCTTTGCACACTCTTGGCATTCTCTTGATGAGCTTCAAGAGGTAGTCACCAGAAATGGTTTTCACTTCACAGGTGTGCCCTGTCAGGTTTAATAAGTGGGATTTCTTGGTTGGGACCATCAGTTGTGTTGTGCAGAAGTCACGTGGATACACAGCTGATAGTCCTACTGAATAGACTGTTAGAATTTGTATTATGGCAAGGAAAAAGCAGCTGAGTAAAGAAAAACGAGTGGCCATCATTACTTTAAGAAATGAAGGTCAGTCAGTCCGAAAAATTGGGCAAACTTTGAAAGTGTCCCCAAGTGCAGTTGCAAAAACCATCAAGCGCTACAAAGAAACTGGCTCACATGAGGACCGCCCCAGGAAAGGAAGACCAAGAGTCACCTCTGCTTCTGAGGATAAGTTTATCCGAGTCACCAGCCTCAGAAATCGCAGGTTAACAGCAGCTCAGATTAGAGACCAGGTCAATGCCACACAGAGTTCTAGCAGCAGACACATCTCTACAACAACTGTTAAGAGGAGACTTTGTGCAGCAGGCCTTCATGGTAAAATAGCTGCTAGGAAACCATTGCTAAGGACAGGCAACAAGCAGAAGAGACTTGTTTGGGCTAAAGAACACAAGGAATGGACATTAGACCAGTGGAAATCTGTGCTTTGATCTGATGAGTCCAAATTTGAGATCTTTGGTTCCAACCACCGTGTCTTTGTGCGACGCAGGAAAGGTGAACGGATGGACTCTACATGCCTGGTTCCCACCATGAAGCATAGAGGAGGAGGTGTGATGGTGTGGGCGTGCTTTGCTGGTGACACTGTTGTGGATTTATTCAAAATTGAAGGCATACTGAACCAGCATGGCTACCACAGCATCTTGCAGCGGCATGCTATTCCATCCGGTTTGCGTTTAGTTGGACCATCATTTATTTTTCAACAGGACAATGACCCCAAACATACCTCCAGGCTGAGTAAGGGCTATTTGACCAAGAAGGAGAGTGATGGGGTGCTACGCCAGATGACCTAGCCTCCACAGTCACCAGACCTGAACCCAATCGAGATGGTTTGGGGTGAGCTGGACCGCAGAGTGAAGGCAAAAGGGCCAACAAGTGCTAAGCATCTCTGGGAATGCCTTCAAGATTGTTGGAAGACCATTTCTGGTGACTACCTCTTGAAGCTCATCAAGAGAATGCCAAGAGTGTGCAAAGCAGTCATCAAAGCAAAAGGTGGCGAGTTTGAAGAACCTAGAATATAAGACATATTTTCAGTTGCTTCACACTTTTTTGTTAAGTATATAATTCCACATGTGTTAATTCATAGTTTTGATGCCTTCAGTGTGAATGTACAATTTTCATAGTCATGAAAATACAGAAAAATCTTTAAATGAGAAGGTGTGTCCAAACTTTTGGTCTGTACTGTAATATATATATATATATATATATATATATATATATATATATATACAGTACAGACCAAAAGTTTGGACACACCTTCTCATTTAAAGATTTTTCTGTATTTTCTTGACTTTGAAAATTGTACATTCACACTGAAGGCATCAAAACTATGAATTAACACATGTGGAATTATATACTTAACAAAAAAGTGTGAAACAACTGAAAATATGTCTTATATTCTAGGTTCTTCAAAGTAGCCACCTTTTGCTTTGATGACTGCTTTGCACACTCTTGGCATTCTCTTGATGAGCTTCAAGAGGTAGTCACCGGAAATGGTCTTCCAACAATCTTGAAGGAATTCCCAGAGATGCATAGCACTTGTTGGCCCTTTTGCCTTCACTCTGCGGTCCAGCTCACCCCAAACCATCTTGATTGGGTTCAGGTCTGGTGACTGTGGAGGTCAGGTCATCTGGCGTAGCACCCCATCACTCTCCTTCTTGGTCAAATAGCCCTTACACAGCCTGGAGGTGTGTTTGAGGTCATTGTCCTGTTAAAAAATAAATGATGGTACAACTAAATGCAAACCGGATGGAATAGCATGCCGCTGCAAGATGCTGTGGTAGCCATGCCTGTTCAGTATGCCTTCAATTTTTAATAAATTCCCCACAGTGTCACCAGCTAAGCACCCCCACACCATCACACCTCCTCCTCCATGCTTCAAGGTGGGAACCAGGCATGTAGATTCCATCCGTTCACCTTTTCTGCGTCGCACAAAGACACGGTGGTTGGAACCAAAGATCTCAAATTTGGACTCATCAGACCAAAGCACAGATTTCCACTGGTCTAATGTCCATTCCTTGTGTTCTTTAGGCCAAACAAGTCTCTTCTGCTTGTTGCCTGTCCTTAGCAGTGGTTTCCTGGCAGCTATTTTACCATGAAGGCCTGCTGCACAAAGTCTTCTCTTAGCAGTTGTTGTAGAGATGTGTCTGGTGCTAGAACTCTGTGTGGCATTGACCTGGTCTCTAATCTGAGCTGCTGTTAACCTGCGATTTCTGAGGCTGGTGACTTGGAAAACTTATCCTCAGAAGCAGAGGTGACTCTTGGTCTTCCTTTCCTGGGGCGGTCCTCATGTGAGCCAGTTTCTTTGTAGCGCTTGATGGTTTTTGCAACTGCACTTGGGGACACTTTCAAAGTTTTCCCAATTTTTCGCACTGACTGATCTTCATTTCTTAAAGTAATGATGGCCATTCGTTTTTCTTTACTTAGCTGCTTTTTTCTTGCCATAATACAATTTCTAACAGTCTATTCAGTAGGACTATCAGCTGTGTATCCACCTGACTTCTGCACAACACAACTGATGGTCCCAATCCCATTTATAAGGCAAGAAATCCCACTTATTAAACTTGACAGGGCACACCTGTAAAGTGAAAACCATTTCCGGTGACTACCTCTTGAAGCTCATCAAGAGAATGCCAAGAGTGCAACGCAGTCATCAAAGCAAAAGGTGGCTACTTTGAAGAACCTAGAATATAAGACATATTTTCAGTTGTTTCACACTTTTTTGTTAAGTATATAATCCCACATGTGTCAATTCATAGTTTTGATGCCTTCAGTGTGAATGTACAATTTTCATAGTCAGGAAAATACAGAAAAATCTTTAAATGAGAAGGTGTGTCCAAACTTTTGGTCTGTACTGTATATATATATATATATAAATCATACAGTCCTTGTAGTAGCAGGGATTCACCTGCTATGAGTGCAGCAACTCCACATGGTTCAGGAACAAACACAGGCTCCCTTCTGGAGCTTACTTCTCCAGACATTGAACTCTGAATGCCTCAGATGGCCAAGTCTGGCCACCCTGAGGCAGAGAGATATGGTGAATGACCTCCCACCCTACACAACAGTCATTCACAAAAAAACACTCCCTTTACTATGGAGTTAACCCCTCTCAACAAATAACATGCTGGAGGAAACTTAATGGTTTTAGTTCACTGACGCCAACAGCCTCAGGGAAACATATCTCTCCTCCAGCACTTTACCAGTGACTTTGTCACTAATATATTATTATATATATATATATATATATATATATATATATATATATATATATATATATATATATATATATATATATATATATATATATATATACACACACAGTACAGACCAAAAGTTTGGACACACCTTCTCATTTAAAGATTTTTCTGTATTTCCATGCCTATGAAAATTTTACATTCACACTGAAGGCATCAAAACTATGAATTAACACGTGTGGAATTATATACTTAACAAAAAAGTGTGAAACAACTGAAAATATGTCTTATATTCTAGGTTCTTCAAAGTAGCCACCTTTTGCTTTGATGACTGCTTTGCACACTCTTGGCATTCTCTTGATGAGCTTCAAGAGGTAGTCACCGGAAATGGTCTTCCAACAATCTTGAAGGAGTTCCCAGAGATGATTAGCACTTGTTGGCCCTTTTGCTTGCACTCTGCGGTCCAGCTCACCCCAAACCATCTCGATTGGGTTCAGGTCTGGTGACTGTGGAGGCCAGGTCATCTGGCGTAGCACCCCATCACTCTCCTTCTTGGTCAAATAGCCCTTACACAGCCTGGAGGTGTGTTTGGGGTCATTGTCCTGTTGAAAAATAAATGATGGTCCAACTAAACGCAAACCGGATGGAATAGCATGCCGCTGCAAGATGCTGTGGTAGCCATGCTGGCTCAGTATGCCTTCAATTTTGAATAAATCCTCAACAGTGTCACCAGCAAAGCACCCCCACACCATCACACCTCCTCCTCCATGCTTCATGGTGGGAACCAGGCATGTAGAGTCCATCCGTTCACCTTTTCTGCGTCGCACAAAGACACGGTGATTGGAACCAAAGATCTCAAATTTGGACTCATCAGACCAAAGCACAGATTTCCACTGGTCTAATGTCCATTCCTTGTGTTCTTTAGCCCAAACAAGTCTCTTCTGCTTGTTGCCTGTCCTTAGCAGTGGTTTCCTAGCAGCTATTTTTCCATGAAGGCCTGCTGCACAAAGTCTCCTCTTAACAGTTGTTGTAGAGATGTGTCTGTTGCTAGAACTCTGTGTGGCATTGACCTGGTCTCTAATCTGAGCTGCTGTTAACCTGCGATTTCTGAGGCTGGTGACTCGGATAAACTTATCCTCAGAAGCAGAGGTGACTCTTGGTCTTCCTTTCCTGGGGCGGTCCTCATGTGAGCCAGTTTCTTTGTAGCGCTTGATGGTTTTTGCAACTGCACTTGGGGACACTTTCAAATTTTCCCAATTTTTAGAACTGACTGACCTTCATTTCTTAAAGTAATAATGGCCACTCGTTTTTCTTTACTTAGAATTTGTATTATGGCAAGAAAAAAGCAGCTAACAGTCTATTCAGTAGGACTATCAGCCGTGTATCCACCTGACTTCTGCACAACACAACTGACGGTCCCAACCCCATTTATAAGGCAAGAAATCCCACTTATTAAACCTGACAGGGCACACCTGTGAAGTGAAAACCATTTCCAGTGACTACCTCTTGAAGCTCATCAAGAGAATGCCAAGAGTGTGCAAAGCAGTCATCAAAGCAAAAGGTGGCTACTTTGAAGAACCTAGAATATAAGACATATTTTCAGTTGTTTCACACTTTTTTGTTAAGTATATAATTCCACATGTGTTAATTCATAGTTTTGATGCCTTCAGTGTGAATGTTCAATTTTCAAAGTCATGAAAATACAGAAAAATCTTTAAATGAGAAGGTGTGTCCAAACTTTTGGTCTGTACTGTATATATCAAACATATACACATTTGTGTGTGTATATATACAGTTATATGAAAAAGTTTGGGCACCCCTATTAATCTTAAGCTTAATGTTTTATAAAAATTGGTGTTTTTGCAACAGCTATTTCAGTTTGATATATGTAATAACTGTTGGACACAGTAATGTTTCTGCCTTGAAATGAGGTTTATTGTACTAACAGAAAATGTGCAATCTGCATTCAAACAAAATTTGACAGGTGCATAAGTATGGGCACCCTTATCATTTTCTTGTTTTAAATACTCCTACCTACTTTTTACTGACTTACTAAAGCACTTTTTTTGGTTTTGTAACCTCATTGAGCTTTGAACTTCATAGCCAGGTGTATGCAATCATGAGAAAAGCTACTTAAAGTGGCCACTTGCAAGTTGTTCTCCTGTTTGAATCTCCTCTGAAGAGTGGCATCATGGGCTCCTCAAAACAACTGTCAAATGATCTGAAAACAAAGATTATTCAACATAGTTGTTCAGGGGAAGGATCCAAAAAGCTGTCTCAGCGATTTAACCTGTCAGTTTCCACTGTGAGGAACATAGTAAGGAAATGGAAGAACACAGGGACAGTTCTTGTTAATGCCAAAAGTGGCAGGCCAAGAAAAACATCAGAAAGGCAGAGAAGAAGAATGGTGAGATCAGTCAAGGACAATCCTCAGACCACCTCCAGAGAGCTGCAGCATCAACTTGCTGCAGATGGTGTCACTGTGCATCGGTCAACTATACAACGCACTTTGCACAAGGAGAAGCTGTATGGGAGAGTGATGCGAAAGAAGCCGTTTCTGCAAGCACGCCACAAACAGAGTCGGCTGAGGTATGCAAAAGCACATTTGGAGAAGCCAATTTCTTTTTGGAAGAAGGTCCTGTGGACTGATGAAACCAAGATTGACTTGTTTGGTCATACAAAAAGGCGTTATGCATGGCGGCAAAAAATCACAGCATTCCAAGAAAAACACTTGCTACCCACAGTAAAATTTGGTGGAGGTTCCATCATGCTTTGGGGCTGTGTGGCCAATGCCGGCACCGGGAATCTTGTTAAAGTTGAGGGACGCATGGATTCCACTCAGTATCAGCAGATTCTTGACAATAATGTTCAAGAATCAGTGACAAAGTTGAAGTTACGCAGGGGATGGATCTTTCAGCAAGACAATGATCCAAAACACCGCTCCAAATCTACTCAGGCATTCATGCAGAGGAACAATTACAATGTTCTGAAATGGCCATCCCAGTCCCCAGACCTGAATATCATTGAACATCTGTGGGATCATTTGAAGAGGGCTGTCCATGCTCAGCGACCATCAAACTTAACTGAACTGGAATTGTTTTGTAAAGAGGAATGGTCAAAAATACCTTCATCCAGGATCCAGGAAATCATTAAAAGCTACAGGAAGCGACTAGAGGCTGTTATTTTTGCAAAAGGAGGATCTAGTAAATATTAATATCACTTTTCTGGTGAGGTGCCCATACTTATGCACCTGTCCAATTTTGTTTGAATGCAGATTGCACATTTTCTGTTAGTACAATAAACCTCATTTCAAGGTAGAAACATTACTGTGTCCAACAGTTATTACATATATCAAACTGAAATAGCTGTTGCAAAAACACCAATTTTTATAAAACATTAAGCTTAAGATTAATAGGGGTGCCCAAACTTTTTCATATAACTATATATATATATATATATTATATATATATATATATATATATATATATATTAGTATCTGTATGTATGTACACATACACTCTGAAGTCCTACAGCATGTACATAGTTGTTTGAACACGTACCATTAACTTCTCAATTCCTGATAAAATCTCTTGATTTTTCTTTATTTCGGGTTCATATTCTGTAACAGAAACATGTAAGAGAACAATTAACAGAAGTCACAAACCCAGACCCATATATATCATACATGGTAGTATAGAAAGTATTGACATTAGAAGTAGCCCATCACTGCATGTCAATACCAAATGATCACTTTCCATGTTGACTACATAACCAAAAACTGGGCAAACATCTATTTCCTCATAGATTTATAAGCTTGTGAGCAGGGTCCTCACTCCTCTTGGCATTTGTTGAATTGTGTGTTACTCTGTAATGTTTTTATTGTCTGTACAATTCCCCTCTAAAATGTAAAGTGATACAAAATATGTTGTCGCTATAGAAATAAATATTATGTTAAAAGAATCATTAAAAAAAATATCTGTTGTACTTCCAATAATCCAGCATACCCGAGATCCCCAATGATGGAATTGTATACTGTAAAAACATATAAAAGCCAATACAGTCTTTTTGTACTTAAACCTGTATATGTGATAAGGGTGCATTTGTTTGAGCGACTAATTTATTAAATGAACTTAAAAGCTTTTATACATGATATTCTTTACAGAAACAATATTAGCGGATACCTATATTACATTGCTTGACCTTTGTATGGGAACAGAATATTTATTCTGCCTTTTTTTTAGAAGTTGATAAAGGCGGTTCTGTCAGGTTTGACACCAAGAAAAACGCAGCTCGCAATGTTATGTCCCCTCAAAAAAACACCTGAAAAATAACTCAGAATACACTTGACGGACTCTTCTTGTTCATTTCTATTGATTAATGACTTGCTGTTCTTATGTTCAGCCTTTTGGCCATTTTTAATTTGCGTCAGAATTTCAACACTGCCAAGTGATTAAAAGAAGCAACATGTGAATTCTTCAGGCATTTTCCGCTGCAAAAGTTGCACCATACTTAACAATAGAAAGGCTACAAAAACTTTCCAAAAGACACCTGGGCGCTGTATTTTTCCTTATTTTTTTATGGGTTTTTGAGAAATTTTCACCAGTGTTTTATTCATTGCTTATTGAATTTTAAACAATGATTGAAAAAAGGCCACAAAAAAACTGTTAAAACCGTTAAAGCATTTAAAAAAAAAAAATTCAGGAAACATTAATAAAACGCAGCAAAAATGCATCGAAAAGGTTACATAGAAGGACAGTTTTCTGAAGTGGTTTCTGCCTCAAAAATCTGTGGCTTTTGACTTCCTCAAAAAAACAAAAACTGTGTGCATATGGCCGTAACCTTACAGTCTAGATAAAAGAAACCACAAAACTCCCCGACAGCTCCCATTTATAAACTCCTCAACATTGAAATTGCAAAACCAAGAGAGCAGACTCATGGTCTTATGACAATCACAAGTGAAAGACAATTTAATGATATACAAGTGATGGAATGAAAAAAAAAAAATGGAAAAACTTTCAAAGATGTTCAGCAGCAAATCTTCATGTTTTGCCCAAGTGAATTCAGTCCTCAGACAAGCAAGCCATTAATAACCTTATACTCAATACTGAAACAATCAAAATGTTTTGAAAAGGTTTTCATTTTTTCATCATTTGGATGTCATCGTGCATATGTGTGTGGGTGTGTTTGTGGGGATGGGAGGGTATCTTTCCTGTGAGGGCAATCATACTGTGAGGGAGGGTAAAACTAAGTGGGCCATCATACTGTGTGTGTGTATGGGATGTGTTGGAGAGGTTATTATACGGTGTGTATGGGAGGTGCTGTGGGGATCATTATAATGTGTGGGAGAGTGGATTGTGTGAGTGGTTGAGGGGTCAGCATTTTATGAGTGGGGATATGGTGGCCATCCCACGGTTCGTGGGGTTAATTTAAGGGGTCATTACTATATGTGGGGGTATCATACTGTTTGTATGTGGGAGCCATTATAATATGTGGAAAATGTTGGAGCAATCAAACTGTGTGAGGGGATCACACTGTGGAGGAATCAGACTGTGGTAGCATCATACCGTGGGTGGGTCATTGTGGAGGTATCATACCGTGTTCAGGGTCCCTGGGGGTTTTATAATGTATGTGGTTGAACTGTAGGTACATCAAACTGTGGAGCGGTGGTCACTGTCAGCCTCATAATGTGTGTGGGAATATCATACTGTGCTGCAGGCACTGCAGAGGCATCATACTGTGTTGGGGGCACTTTGAGGACATCATAGTCTGTTGGGGGCCTCATATATTCGTGCAGGCACATAGGGCTCAACATAATGAGAGTTTGGGGTGTACTGTGGAAAAATTCACTGTAGGGACACAGACAGTGCAGCGGGTGCATTTTTGGTGGTACCATACTTTATGAGGGCCATGAAAGAAGTATCGTAGTGGTTGAGAACACAAGGTGCTTCAATGAGGGCAAAATTACTGTATACATTCCAGAATATATGTCCTTCTCCCTGTTTTAAAAAGTTTGAAAGTTAGGAGGCATTTCCTTCTGTGACTGCACCATACGCAGTGATCCAACCTACTCCAACGAATATTTTTTAGGGGAAGGACTGGGTATCAGAAGCCCAATTAGGACTTCTACTATGGGACTCCATAATTTTAATGTACGACCCTGGATCTGGGGTCTAGGTTTCGTGCAATCATTTCTAATAAAACTGTAACAGTGAAGAAAAGTCATTCACTTTGCGCTCTAAACCATTAAAGGGGTTGTCCAGTTTTATGGTTACATAGTTACATAGTTTATAAGGCCGAAAAAAGACAAGCGTCCATCCAGTTCAGCCTATTTCTTGTGCACTGCAGCTATTCCGCAGCGTTGATCCAGGGGAAGGCAACAAAAAACCATGCGGTATAGGCCAATTTACATCATTGAGGAAAAATTCACTTCCCGACACCAATCTGGCAGTCAGATTAAATCCCTGGATTAATTAACTAAGCATAAGATGTAAAATTAACTAAGCATAAGATGGTACAAGTCTACAGTCACTAAACCAATAACAGGCCCATGGTAACTAAGCCTTATTTGGAAAATTGATCAATATGAAGAGATAGAAAACTGTGTGAGGGTATAAAGAATCAACTTCTGCATTGATCCACATTGGAAGGGAAAAATAAAGCCATCTCAGAAACTTCAAACAAGGCATGGTTATTGGTGCTAGGGAAACTGGGCAATTGTTTAAAAACTGGCAACCTTTTTTGTGTGCAATGAGTATACAGAGAATGGCATGATGGAGAAAAATCACCCAGGGAGGAGGATGTCAGATGGTACATGGACAAGCAGGCCGCAGCTCAATACAAGGCTGGTGCTCAACATGTCTGAATATACAACTGGTAGTTCCTTACTATGGCTGGCCTGTAGCCACAGATGACCAGTTTGAATGCCATTACTAAGCAAAAGTTATGAGCGCAGTAGGTAGAAGTGTGCAAAAATGTGATGACCGAAAGGTGGACATTGCCTACTCAGAAGAATCTAGATTTCTGTTGCACCATGCTGGGAATATCAGAATTTGGTACAAGCAGAATAAATCAATGAACCATAATTTCAGGTGTCAACCATTTGGGCTGATGGAGGTACAGTATTGTTGTGGGGAATGTTTTCTTGGCATGCCCTCGGTCCTTTGATACCTTTGGACTGTAGGGCAGGCATAAGCATTGTGGACAAAAAAAGAACCCCTTTATGGATTTACCCTATGGAAGAACGACGCTTTAGGAAGGATAATGCACTATGCCACAAGATTCATATAGTCACAGACTGATTCAGGAATATGACAGCAAGTTTTTGTTCCTTCCCTGTCCTCCACAAACCCCAGATCTTAATCTTCTAGAATCCCTCTATGACGTGGTAGAACCAGCTGTTCCGGGCATGTCCATCTAATTTGCAACAACTGCAAGAAGCTAACCTGTCCACATGGGCCATTATTCCTGAAGAATAATTTCATCACATAGTAGAAGCTAGGCCATGACTGATTCCTATGCTATGATGCAGGAAGGAGGTTCAATGCACTCACAGATGGGAGTTTCTAAAACATTGACCATTCAGGGTGTAACTCATTATTATATTATTTCCCATACCATCAATAAATAAATGTAAAAAAAATACGTTGGCAGGGAGAATATAAGGGGGTGGTCTCCTTGATAAAATTAGCACTCTCCATTGTGCTACTCCTCTCATTCCATTCAGAGTTTGTGTCATTTCACGTTTGTTGCTTCTTCAATCGTGATATGCTGCAGAATATGTTGGTCTTATTTAAAGGGAACCTGCCATCAAATTTTTACCACCCAACCGGAGAGCAGCATGATGTAGAGACAAAGATCCTGACCCTGACCGAGAAAGCTGGAGAGGAACCACCAGAGCCCGGTAAGAACTTTTTACACAATACTGTAGGTAATAAAATAATATACAACTATCTTACAAAGCTCAGAATCATCCATAATCACCCGTAAAGGGAACATAAGAGAATTTTTATAGTTTAGTTTCTATAAGATGTTGTAGGTAAGGGGTCAATTCAGATGATCCCACAGCACTTAATTCATATCTAGGATAATGGTATATTGGATTACATACAATTTTACATTGAGAAAAGCAACAATGAAAGAAACATTTCGGGCACTTTGCAATGTTTTAGTATAGACTACAAAATGGAGTGGAAGTTTACACTTTGTCCACTAGAGGGCAGTCTACACCACAGAATATATTGCTGTCTAAACATAAATGACGAAATCCACGCATTAGATAAAACAAATGACTAAGTTCTTATTGTTCTCTTTATGTACTTCACAGAAAGAAACAGATTGTTTGCTTTATGACTAAAAATATCACTTACTACAAATTACAGTTATTATTTTTCCATTTTACAGATATTACTTCCATAACACAATAAGGAAAATTAAAATACCTTAAGAACATGACAGTTTTTGACACCAGAGTCAATTAAAAGTATTGAACACTGAAATATTTGCCTTTAGAAAACATAGAAGTTTCCCAAATCTGCAATAAACCCGGATATACAGTACAGACCATAAGTTTGGACACACCTTCTCATTTAAAGATTTTTCTGTATTTTCTTGACTATGAAAATTGTACATTCACACTGAAGGCATCAAAACTATGAATTAACACATGTGGAATTATATACGTAACAAAAAAGTGTGAAACAACTGAAAATATGTCTTATATTCTAGGTTCTTCAAAGTAGCCACCTTTTGCTTTGATGACTGCTTTGCACACTCTTGGCATTCTCTTGATGAGCTTCAAGAGGTAGTCACCGGAAATGGTCTTCAAACAATCTTGAAGGAGTTCCCAGAGATGCTAAGCACTTGTTGGCCCTTTTGCCTTCACTCTGCGGTCCAGCTCACGCCAAACCATCTCGATTGGGTTCAGGTCTGGTGACTGTGGAGGCCAGGTCATCTGGCGTAGCACCCCATCACTCTCCTTCTTGGTCAAATAGCCCTTACAATGCCTTGAGGTGTGTTTGGGGTCATTGTCCTGTTGAAAAATAAATGATGGTCCAACTAAACGCAAACCGGATGGAATAGCATGCCGCTGCAAGATGCTGTGATAGCCATGCTGGATCAGTATGCCTTCAATTTTGAATAAATGCCCAACAGTGTCACGAGCAAAGCACCCCCACACCATCACACCTCCTCCTCCATGCTTCACGGTGGGAACCAGGCATGTAGAGTCCATCCGTTCACCTTTTCTGCGTCGCACAAAGACACGGTGGTTGGAACCAAAGATCTCAAATTTGGACTCATCAGACCAAAGCACAGAATTCCACTGGTCTAATGTCCATTCCTTGTGTTCTTTAGCCCAAACAAGTCTCTTCTGCTTGTTGCCTGTCCTTAGCAGTGGTTTCCTAGCAGCTATTTTACAATGAAGGCCTGCTGCACAAAGTCTCCTCTTAACAGTTGTTGAAGAGATGTGTCTGCTGCTAGAACTCTGTGTGGCATTGACATGGTCTCTAATCTGAGCTGCTGTTAACCTGCGATTTATGAGGCTGGTGACTCGGATAAACTTATCCTCAGAAGCAGAGGTGACTCTTGGTCTTCCTTTCCTGGGGCGGTCCTCATGTGAGCCAGTTTCTTTGTAGCGCTTGATGGTTTTTGCAACTGTACTTGGGGACACTTTCAAAGTTTGCCCAATTTTTCAGACTGACTGACCTTCATTTCTTAAAGTAATGATGGCCACTCGTTTTTCTTTACTTAGCTGCTTTTTTCTTGCCATAATACAAATCCTAACAGTCTATTCAGTAGGACTATCAGCTGTGTATCCACATGACTTCTGCACAACACAACTGATGGTCTCAACTCCATTTATAAGGCAAGAAATCCCACTTATTAAACCTGACAGGGCACACCTGTGAAGTGAAAACCATTTCCGGTGACTACCTCTTGAAGCTCATCAAGAGAATGTCAAGAGTGTGCAAAGCAGTCATCAAAGCAAAAGGTGGCTACTTTGAAGAACCTAGAATATAAGACATATTTTCAGTTGTTTCACACTTTTTTGTTAAGTATATAATTCCACATGTGTTAATTCATAGTTTTGATGCCTTCAGTGTGAATGTACAATTTTCAAAGTCATGAAAATACAGAAAAATCTTTAAATGAGAAGGTGTGTCCAAACTTTTGGTCTGTACTGTATATGAAAGGGCTCATTGAGATTAGTAAATTTTACACACACAAATTAGAGTTTGAAAAAAAACTTTAGAAAAATTAAAGATTTAGTCCATCTACACCTCTGGATCCTCGTTTCTTTGAGTGGAAGCGCCTCCTAGTTTGGTTATTTTCTTCTCCGCTCCAAATAAAAAAAAAGCAGCATGCATGCATGATTCCCCTGTGGGCGCCCTCCTATGCCATCTGTTCTTTACACATGCATGGCAGCTACTGACATAGAAATCTGTACTTAGTTTTATTTATTTTTAATTGTTTGTATGTAAAATGGATGCGACAGATCAAATATCGTTACACACGCTCATCTGAGCTCAGCCAAAAGTATATAAAACCAGAGCTACTCACACACAGTAACAATATGATTGATCAACCCTTGCCAACTGTGTAAAGTGCAGCGCTTCATGATGATTATACATTCCAGAACCAGTGAAAGGTCAATGAAGTGTTTATCCGTGTGCTCGGAGTTGTACGGAGACATATACAGTTCCCCAGGCTAGGTATTAATGAGACTTATGTGTTGAACTGTGTGCTGGGAAATAACTATTTTTAGTGGGAAACACCTCTATAGTACATTCTGTGTGATAGTATACGCCATGATTTTTTTACATTTATTTATTTATTTCAGTTTTTTGTAATGATCATATTGCATTCACACAAAAAAAAATACACGGCCCGGCCCATGGACTGTGAAGGACTAAGGTGTTCCAGGGCGGTCACTTGGTCGTTTACTGCAGACAGATTCCTCTATGGTTTGGAATGGCCATTGATCTGTACATTTGACCCTCTGAGTTCATTGCTGGATTGGTTACTTATAAACTTCATCAGATAAAAAGAGCAAATGTCATGAGAGTGACTGCTATTCCCAATGCACCCAATATCCTGGTCTCTAAAGTTCCTTACAATACTCGGCTTTTTGGGACCAGATTGGTACCATCAGGTTCCTGCAGTGGAGGAGGCTGTTTTACATTAATCTTCTTTAAAGCTGGTAAAATGTGAATTCAGTACCAAAACTCCTTATGGTTTAGCTTTTATTTATCTTTTTCTCTAATAAGCACAAGAATAGAGAATGTATTGGTTTCACCCAGCTAATATTTTCCATCTACTAAACCTTTTCTCAATTACTTATTCACAAACATCTCCATATGCCAGCAGCTCTTTCATTATCCGATTGTTGGAGTTCCCACTCTGCTGCAGAGAAGAACATCTCCCAAAGTTACACGCTCTTATTACAGGGGGTGTCACAATTGGGCTTCTTTAGATGGATGGCTCCTAATTTTTTTAAAGAGCATTATTGCACAATAGACAACACATGTCTAGTGCCAAAAATGAGACGTTACACTCGCAGAGGAAATAAACAATTTGAGGGACCGACATCACAGAACGTAAAAGAGAAGGAGGAAGTGTTTCTATAAAAGATAAAAAATACCTATGTATGCAATATGTTTGGATAAAATAATATTCAGGGAGGAATCGTTATCAGTGTTCATCCTGTGCTTCCCGATTTCAGCCAGGACGACAATGGAACCATCACAGGCAGAATAATAAGAGAAATGACATTAGTAAAAACCTCTATAGGTACAGTAATGGCTGCCATTCTCTTTGGAAATTCCACAATATACCATAATAAAAGGATTTACACAACTTAAAAGGGAATCTGAACGGCAGTACACTATATATTGATGCCATGCTGTGATACTGCACCACAGACCACATATAGTCCATATAGAGACAGCACAGCCTGTTCTTCTACAAGCTCGTTTTTTACAAAGTTAACATCGCAAATTACTTTTTGTTCCACAGAAGTAGAGCTTTAGTTTTTAAAATGTTATTCCCAAAATAGTAAGACATCTCCTATCCTATGGATACAGGATAACTTCCTGATCGTTGTGGGTCTGACCACTGAGACCCCGAAGATCCCGAGAACTGGATTCTAAAAGAAAGAAAAGAGATGCTCCATAGAGTGAATCCATGTGGATAAAAAAGTTAGTTAGCAATCTCGCTCATCTGGAAAGGCTGTGCACAGACGGGCGCAATAAAGTGTAATATATGGATATGGTATATCAAATGGATATGGCTGCTACTCCACCAGCTGAACCTGGAAACTCTAGGCTCTGTGGGGATAGTAGATGACCGAGCAAATATGCAGATTTCTTGATCCAGAGGATCATAGACCAAGGTGGTGTAAAAATTTAATTTATTTGACAATGCGTTTCGGAGTTGGTTTAACTCCTAGATTAGGCACAAGTAAACAGAAACGACCTTTGATCTTATATACACAAGCAGCCATGATGTAGTAGAATCACCTTATCGACTACCTTTTTTATTATTTAGTATATATATATACATACATATATATATACACATACATACACAGTACAGACCAAAAGTTTGGACACCTTCTCATTTAAAGATTTTTCTGTATTTTCATGACTATGAAAATTGTACATTCACACTGAAGGCATCAAAACTATGAATTAACACATGTGGAATTATATACGTAACAAAAAAGTGTGAAACAACTGAAAATATGTCTTATATTCTAGGTTCTTCAAAGTAGCCACCTTTTGCTTTGATGACTGCTTTGCACACTCTTGGCATTCTCTTGATGAGCTTCAAGAGGTAGTCACCGGAAATGGTTTTCACTTCACAGGGGTGCCCTGTCAGGTTTAATAAGTGGGATTTCTTGCCTTATAAATGGGGTTGGGACCATCAGTTGTGTTGTGCAGAAGTCAGGTGGATACACGGCTGATAGTCCTACTGAATAGACTGTTAGAATTTGCATTATGGCAAGAAAAAAGCAGTTAAGTAAAGAAAAACGAGTGGCCATCATTACTATAAGAAATGAAGGTCAGTCAGTCCGAAAAATTAGGCAAAGTTTGAAAGTGTCCCCAAGTGCAGTTGCAAAAACCATCAAGCGCTACAAAGAAACTGGCTCACATGAGGACTGCCCCAGGAAAGGAAGACCAAGAGTCACCTCTGCTTCTGAGGATAAGTTTATCCAGAGTCACTAGCCTCAGAAATCGCAGGTTAACAACAGCTCAGATTAGAGACCAGGTCAATGCCACACAGAGTTCTAGCAGCAGAAACATCTCTACAACAACTGTTAAGAGGAGACTTTGTGCAGCAGGCCTTCATGATAAAATAGCTGCTAGGAAACCACTGCTAAGGACAGGCAACAAGCAGAAGAGACTTGTTTGGGCTAAAGAACACAAGGAATGGACATTAGACCAGTGGAAATCTGTGCTTTGGTCTGATGAGTCCAAATTTGAGATCTTTAGTTCCAACCACCGTGTCTTTGTGTGACGCAAAAATGGTGAACGGATGGACTCTACATGCCTGGTTTCCACCGTGAAGCATGGAGAAGGAGGTGTGATGGTGCTTTGCTGGTGACACTGTTGGGGATTTATTCAAAACTGAAGGCATACTGAACCAGCATGGCTACCACAGCATCTTGCAGAGGCATGCTATTCCATCCGGTTTGCGTTTAGTTGGACCATCATTTATTTTTCAACAGGACAATGACCTCAAACACACCTCCATGCTGTGTAAGGGCTATTTGACCAAGAAGGAGAGTGATGGGGTGCTACGCCAGATGACCTGGCCTCCTCAGTCACCAGACCTGAACCCAATCGAGATGGTTTGGGGTGAGCTGGACCGCAGAGTGAAGGCAAAAGGGCCAACAAGTGCTAAGCATCTCTAGGAACTCCTTCAAGATTGTTGGAAGACTATTTCCGGTGACTACCTCTTGAAGCTCATCAAGAGAATGCCAAGAGTGTGCAAAGCAGTCATCAAAGCAAAAGGTGGCTACTTTGAAGAACCTAGAATATAAGACATATTTTCAGTTGTTTCACACTTTTTTGTTAAGTATATAATTCCACATGTGTTAATTCATAGTTTTGATGCCTTCAGTGTGAATGTACAATTTTCATAGTCAAGAAAATACAGAAAAATCTTTAAATGAGAAGGTGTGTCCAAACTTTTGGTCTGTACTGTATATATATGTTAGCCTCCTACTCTGCACTCATTACCTGTATTAACTGCATTTGTTTGAACTTTTTACCTGTATAAAAGACACCTGTCCACACACTCAAGCACACTCCAACCTCTCCACCATGGCCAAGACCAAAGAGCTGCTTACGGACACCAGGGCCAAAAATTGTAGACCTGCACAAGGCTGAGATGGGCTACGGGAAAATAGCCAAGTAGCTTGGTGAGAAGGTAACAGCTGTTGGTGCAATTATTAGAAAATGGAAGAAACACAAGATGACTGTCAACCTTCCTCGGTCTGGGGCTCCATGCAAGGTCTCGCCTCTTGGGGTAAGGAAGACTCAGAGAAAGGTCAGGAATCCGTAAAGAACCACACAGGAGGACCTGGTAAATGAGAGCTGGGACCACAGTCTGAAACATTACCGTTAGTAACACAGTACGCCGTCATGGATTGAAATCCAGCAGGGTACTCAAGGTCCCCCCTGCTCACGCCAGCACATGTCCATGCCCATTTCAAGTTCGCCAATGACCATCGGTATGATCCAGAGGAGGCATAGGAGAAAGTCCTGTGGTCAGATGAGACCAAAATAGAACTTTTGGTAACAACTCCACTCGCCGTGTTTGGAGGAAGAAGAAGGATGAGTACAACCCCAAGAACACCATGCTTTGGGGGTGCTTTTCTGCAAAGGGAAAGGACGACTGCACCATATTGAAGGGAGGGTGGATGGGGTCATGTATCGCGAGATTTTGGTCAACAACCTCCTTCCCTCAGTAAGGGAGCATTTTAGATGGGTCGTGGCTGGGTCTTCCAGCATGACAATGACCCAAAATACACAGCCAAGGCAACCAAGGAGTGGCTCAGTAAGAAGCATTTCAAGGTCCTGGAGTGGCCTAGCAAGTCGTCTTCAAACCTGAACCCAATAAAAAATCTTTGGAGGGAGCTGAAACTCCATATTGCCCAGCGACGGCCTCGAAACCAGAAAGATCTGGAGAAGATCTGTATGGAGGAGTGGGACAAAATCCCTGATGCAGTGTGTGCAAACTTCAAATAGCTATTTAATTCAATAAAATGCAAATTAGTTATGTAAAAATCATACAATGTGTTTTTCTGTATTTTTTTTAAGATTCTGCCTCTCACAGTTGAAGTGTACCTATGATAAAAATTACAGACCTCTCCAGGTGGGAAAACTTGCAAAATCGGCAGTGTATCAAATACTTATTTTCCCCATTGTGAATATAAATCTATTTCTGGCCTAGGGGGTGTGCACAAAACATAAAAAGTTATCTAGACAAAAAAAAGTAGGAAAAGTTAGTATGGTACTTAGTGTGGTATGTATTGCGTATCTATAAGGAAAAGTGTAATGTATCTTTTTATAAATGGCCAACTGAGTATACTCAAAGTTCCTAATACAGGTTCCGATTGTAGATTACAATCAGATTCCTGGCAGGTCATCTTCACAGATAACAGATACATCTTTAACTTAGAAGAACACTGCATGCTACACAAATACATCACGTTCGCTCACTGGAGTCTATTGAATTCTTGGGTCAGGCATTACCCCCTCGGACCCCAACATGCTCTAAACCAGGAGTATTCCTTTAAGATTATTTCAGCATCCTATTAATTTGGCCATATCTTTACAAATGGAATGAACTACAAGGACACATATTGTATTCTTCTGCTCAATCTGGATATTTCTTTTTTCTACTGTTCCTTATATTCTGTCTCAGATTTTCCAAGCAGTTTTCCCTGTAGAAGAACATTCATGAAAAAGTCAGTTCTGTCATTGCTGAACAGCTGTAGAATCACTCACAATCTGAAGCAAAATATTGGGCACTGAACTCTGGGTATTTATGAAGGTGATGTAATCTGGTCTTTGATGTGATGCAAGATTTCTTTCTTGCATCAGTTTGTGCTGGCATATAGCATCGGAAATGTATCATTTCATGTTCTTTTTTTCCCTCTGCCACATGTACAGAGATTAAAATGACTTTGAGCCAGATGCAAAAGGAATATGAACACTTCCAGGAGTTGCAGTCACAGGACCAGAAACAAAAATCATAGAAAGTGCAATAAAGTTACGAGAACTCTTCCCTAGTCGTGCCCTGACCAGCTTTACACACATACTCTGACATCTGCAGGGTTGATCTAAAACACATGGCAAGACTGGAGTGCACAGATGCAGAATATTACTAATTATTCACTCACAATCTAAAATTGGATAAAAAGAGAAAGCTATATCCAGCTGTGTCTTCTGAAGCTGGTTTCTGGGATTGTCTTGATGTACTTGTCCAGATGAAAGTCAAACACTTCTGATTAGGGAGGTTGATTCTTCCACATATTTTTGGGTCAAAATTTCCTAGACAATGATAAAATGTCCTGCAATCTGTCTTAACTCTGGGCACTTTGTAGTAGAAGTCTTGACTTTAACAATGCCCAAATACTTACAAAGATCCACACGTGACTTTATTGACTTTTGTACTTCCTACCACTGAAATGATTTAGTTACTTGGCCATCAAACAAACAAATGGACTTCAGAATTCCGCAAATGATTTCCAGATCAGTATAAAGTTCAATTCAACCATTTTTCACGGATAGAACACGTATCCATTATATTCTACAAGTTTGTTCACATGTTTGTATTTTTTCGCTTACACAGTGTGTATACAAAAAACAAAACAAAACCATGAAGAGATTCTAGCTTTGATTTGAGTCACTGATCAAAAACACAAGTATAAACCTATAGATCTGTGAAAATCCTTGTCCAATTCATGTGCTGCTGTGCTGTCCATTACTAACATTGCAATGGTCAAGTGAAGCACACAAAATTGTATCTAGATGTTTGGAGAAATCGAGGAGACAGTTTCTGGTAGAGCACAAGTAGACCATTATGGACATGTAATATACATTCCCAATTTCAAAAAAGTTGTTACGCTGTGAAAAACAAAGAAAATATAAATGCAATGATTTGGAACTCTCAGTCATATTTTACTCACAACAGAACATAGAACACAGATCAGAAGGTGAAAGTTACAGATTTCTCCATTTCATTTGGAAAAAATATTAACTTATTTAGAAATAGATGGCAGCAACACATCTCAAAAAGGTTGAGACAGGGATAACAAAAGGCTTGTGCTAATGAAAAAGCAGCTGGAGGTTCAATGTGCAACCAAGTCACATGACTGCGTATTCGTGATGAACAAGCATGCTCATTACTCCAGATTTACGAGCATGCTCGGGTGTTTTCCGAGTATTTTCGGCATGCTCGAATGTTATGTTTGAGTCACTGTGTGTGCATGATTTACGACTGTTAGACAGCTTTAATACATGTGTAGAATGCCCGTTTGTTAGACATTCCTCATATGTATTAAAGCTGTCAAACAGTCGCAAATCATGCACACACAGTGACTCTAACATAACATTAGAGCACGCCGCAAATACTCGGCGAGCACCTGAGCATACTCGCCAAAAGGGTTAACAAAACACGCTCGTTCATCACTACTGCTTATAAAAAGAACATGTTAGAGGCAGAGTCTTTCAGAAGCAAAGACAGTCAGAGATTCACAGAGCTCTTAACAACTGCATCAAAAATTGTCAAACAATTTCAGAATTTTACACCATCTACAGTCCATAAGATCATCAAAAGATTCAGAGATTCTGGAGAAATCCATGTGCACAAGGGACAAGGTCTGACAGTCAATGTTGGATGGTCTTGATCTATGCACCCTCAGCCGGCACTGCATTAAAAATGGATTAATCACTGCATGGGATCAGGAATACTTCCAGAAATCATTCTCTATGAACACGGCTTGCTGTGCAGTCAACAAATGCAACTTAACAGCACTATCATGCAATGAAGATATCATATATCAACATAATCCAGAAATGCTGACGTCTTCTTTGGGCCAAAGCTCATTAATAATGAACTGAGGCAAATGGAAAACTGTTCTGTGGTCAGATTAATCAAAATTTGAAAATCTTAATAGAAAAACTGGACGATGTGTTCTGTGGATTCAAGAGGAAAAGGACCATATAGCTTGTTATCAGTGCACAGTACAAAAGTCAGCATCTTTGACAGCATGGGGCGGCATTAGTGCCTATGGCATTGGCAGCTGACACATCTTGATAGGCACAATCAATTCTGGGCATTATATAGAGGTTTTAGAATAACATACGCTCCCATTCAGATCATCTATTTCAGGAAAGGTCTTGCATTCTTCAGCAAGACAATGGTAAACCAACAAAACAGCAGGGCATCACACAAGAGTTTCATAATGAACCAGCCATCTGTAGTCCAGACCTTTCACCAATAGAAAATATTTAGTGCATTATGAAACACAATTTGGCAAAGAAGACCAGGACTGTGGAGCACCTAGAATCCTTATTTGAGAAGAGAATGGAACAACTTTCCTCTCCCAAAACTCCAGCTGTTGTAAAAAGAAGAGGGGATGCTACACAATGGTAGACATGGCCTGGTCCCAACGTTTTATTGAGATGTGTTGCTGAAAATTTCCAAATTAGACTTTTCTCCATTTCATTTAAAAAAAAATAACCAACATTTACCTTCTGATCTGTGTTCTGTAGTGAATAAAATATGGCTAGAAGAAATTTCACAATCATTGCATTTTCGTTTCCTTTCCATTTTGCAAAAGGACACAACTTTTATGGAAATCAGGTTGTAGATCCAAGACTAGAAAATATACGTATTCTCCAAGAATGGAAAAGAGGAAGGTGAACAAGAACAGACTGGTTACAAAAGATCACTGAGATCATGAGCACACACCAGTCATAGCTCTGAGGACCTTCACAGAAGGAAGGACATTTGATAGGAAACCGACATGGTCACAAACTGTTGGCGACACTTACTGACAATAAACATCAACTAACATTACTGAGTAACGATCATATAGTGTCATTCCAACTATACATGAAAACATTCACATTTTCTTAATTCATTAATCTATAATCAGAAGTTAGTGATCCATGGCAGGTGGCTGCTTACTTTGGCCACATAGGTAGAGAAGTAATGATTTATGTCATAAAAACACATTTTTGCTTGGTAGTTTATCTTCATTTAAATGCTGAGTGCCAACTCTACACTTAGCTGCTGGACACACTGACTATTTATTGTATCTACAGCAACTCTCCATTCCAATGAAATGAGCTCACCAAAAGATCTTACCTCATAAGAAGACTAACATTTGAGGTGGAATCCCTGTCATGACACTAAAAACTCCATTTAGAGACATGATTTTCACATTCCATTGAGTTTATTTTTTTTATTTAATCTGGGAGTATATTTTACGAGAACCAGCAGTAGTTGAGAAAGAAAACCACCATGGACCAAGGCCAATGTTTAATCCAAGTTTCTTAAATCCATATGGAGAGAAATTTGCACATTTTTGGCACTTTTGGGAAACCACTATTCTCACTAATACCTCTAAGAAGCTCAGTTTTGGGAAAGGCATGGCTTTCCAAAATTCATGACTAGTTGTGTCCAGGATTTCTGAATGCTGTGCATGCCACCACACAAAGAATTTTGTGCACATCATTAGCTTGACACTCCTACAGTAAGCTCAATTTCTGGAGTTTTCTGAGGAACCAATGATTAGGTTCAAAGGAACATCAGGGTTCTACAAAATGTGAGTTGGGAAACACTGGCACCTTGGGAAATCCTTTTATCTGGTTAAATCTTTTGCCAAAATGCTTACAGGGTCTTTGACTCCTCCATGCAAATGCATGCTTGGATCAGTAGTACGTTCATTTATACAGTTATATGAAAAAGTTTGGGCACCCCTATTAATCGTAAGCTTAATGTTTTATAAAAATTGGTGTTTTTGCAACAGCTATTTCAGTTTGATATATGTAATAACTGTTGGACACAGTAATGTTTCTGCCTTGAAATGAGGTTTATTGTACTAACAGAAAATGTGCAATCTGCATTCAAACAAAATTTGACAGGTGCATAAGTATGGGCACCCTTATCATTTTCTTGTTTTAAATACTCCTACCTACTTTTTACAGACTTACTAAAGCACTTTTTTTGGTTTTGTAACCTCATTGAGCTTTGAACTTCATAGCCAGGTGTATGCAATCATTAGAAAAGCTACTTAAAGTGGCCACTTGCAAGTTGTTCTCCTGTTTGAATCTCCTCTGAAGAGTGGCATTATGGGCTCCTCAAAACAACTGTCAAATGATCTGAAAACAAAGATTATTCAACATAGTTGTTCAGGGGAAGGATACAAAAAGCTGTCTCAGCAATTTAACCTGTCAGTTTCCACTGTGAGGAACATAGTAAGGAAATGGAAGAACACAGGGACAGTTCTTGTTAAGGCCAGAAGTGGCAGGCCAAGAAAAACATCAGAAAGGCAGAGAAGAAGAATGGTGAGATCAGTCAAGGACAATCCTCAGACCACCTCCAGAGAGCTGCAGCATCAACTTGCTGCAGATGGTGTCACTGTGCATCGGTCAACTATACAACGCACTTTGCACAAGGAGAAGCTGTATGGAAGAGTGATGCGAAAGACGCCGTTTCTGCAAGCACGCCACAAACAGAGTCGGCTGAGGTATGCAAAAGCACATTTGGAGAAGCCAATTTCTTTTTGGAAGAAGGTCCTGTGGACTGATGAAACCAAGATTGAGTTGTTTGGTCATACAAAAAGGCGTTATGCATGGCGGCAAAAAAACACAGCATTCCAAGAAAAACACTTGCTACCCACAGTAAAATTTGGTGGAGGTACCATCATGCTTTGGGGCTGTGTGGCCAATGCCGGCACCGGGAATCTTGTTAAAGTTGAGGGACGCATGGATTCCACTCAGTATCAGCAGATTCTTGACAATAATGTTCAAAAATCAGTGACAAAGTTGAAGTTACGCAGGGGATGGATCTTTCATCAAGACAATGATCCAAAACACCGCTCCAAATCTACTCAGGCATTCATGCAGAGGAACAATTACAATATTCTGGAATGGCCATCCCAGTCCCCAGACCTGAATATCATTGAACATCTGTGGGATCATTTGAAGAGGGCTGTCCATGCTCGGCTACCATCAAACTTAACTGAACTGGAATTGTTTTGTAAAGAGGAATGGTCAAAAATACCTTCATCCAGGACCCAGGAAATCATTAAAAGCTACAGGAAGCGACTAGAGCTGTTATTTTTGCAAAAGGAGGATCTACTAAATATTAATGTCACTTTTCTGGTGAGGTGCCTATACTTAAGCACCTGTCAAATTTTGTTTGAATGCAGATTGCACATTTTCTGTTAGTACAATAAACCTCATTTCAAGGCAGAAACATTACTGTGTCCAACAGTTATTACATATATCAAACTGAAATAGCTGTTGCAAAAAAAAACATTTTAATAAAACATTAAGCTTAAGATTAATAGGGGTGCCCAAACTTTTTCATCTAACTGTATTTCAATAGTTAGAGGGGGTCGATGTGCTGACAGACCGTTCTAGCAGCAAATATCTCTTAAAGAGGACCTGTCACTTGCTCAAAAAATACAGTTAAATAGCTTGTAAAAACCTCCAAACTCCCTTGATTCTAACACTTTTTGTTACGTCGCTCTATTGCGGAGATATTCACATTTGTTGCTTTTAGAGTGAAGTGTGAAATCTCTGCTTGTAGTTTAGCTGAGCATTCATTCATACCTTTCTCTGGGACAGTGTGCTTTCACCTCTTCTCCCTGATGCTGTTAATCCCACCCAGAATGGCAGGTTCGGAGATAGAAAGACTGCTAGATCAGTTGCCAAGGTGAAAGGCCATGTCTCCAGAGAGTACTCTGAAGAAACAAGTTGAACTACAAGCAGAGATTTCACATACTGCCCTCCAAAAGCAATAAATGTTGACTATCTCTGCAATCGAGCAATGCAGCGCAAAAACAAAACAAAAAAGAAGGTAGAATCAAGGGAGCTCTGGGTTTTTTACAAGGTATTAAACTCATTTTTTTTTAGCAAGTGACAGGACTTCTTTACTTGATGCATCCACTTCTATGTTTATTCCCTCTGTTGCTGCTTTTATCCTCAGGCTGGGCTGCGCCTTGGTTATAGATGTTGCTGAGTGAAAGTGCAGCAGTTTGGGTTATTATTCTGAGCCTGGTGGTGCCATCCAGAGATGGAGATTGGGAGTAAATTAAAAAACATAGTTAGGAGTTAACTGCGTTTTGTGGGTCCTGGGACGAGCTCACACAATTCAATCCCCTGTCTTTCTACTACTAGATGCCAGTTATAAGCATCACTTGACCTGGTTTCACTTGACCTACGGTCTCTACCCTGCTTAGCAGGTTCCTGTTCTTTGACCTAGGACTGTATTGTCACAACCCTTTCACTTGACATTTATACTACTATTCTGGACGTCCTGGTATTGATGCTTTTTTTGTGACCAAACTCTGCCAGCCTGCTCCTCCAACCACTAGCCTATGTACAAGAGCTATTATCAACTGTCAGGTTATCACACAGAGCCTCCACATACAACTTTTTAGAAAATATTTTATTCATCTATTTATATATCTATTGAGCTAAAACTAGATATGTATAGTGAGGGCACAAGGAGGTTGTTGTGTGTATTTGCCTCTGTAACCCAAGCAACAAAATATTATCTGGGAACAATGTACACTGATTTCTGCAGCTCCAGAGACATCATGACTAGAGATGAGCGTTGTTCTACTCGAACTGTTCGCCAATCTCAAATTCGAGCTGTTTTGGGCGGTGTTCGAGCCGTTCGGCGAACACGAACAATTTGAGAAAAATTCGGCTGTTCGAGGTTATGTTCGATAACTGTTCGTGCACCAAAATCATAACTGGATTTTTTCTCAGTAATGATGAAAATTAATGTTAATACGCAGTTTGAGTGTACAGCGGGGTGGGGGGAGGGGCAGGGGATGGATCTCTGCAGGAACAATGAAGATCTCCATTTTTTTTTCTCTTTCCCGCATTTGCAGTGGGGAGGTGCAATCTGTCAGCCTATCAGCAGCGCACACACGGAGCGAAGTGCTTTTTTCACACAAGCAAGGGCATGTGTCATTGGCAGTGTATGTCACATGTCCTTGCCCTATAAGACCAAGCCATTTTCCCCGTCGCCACCATTTTCTCACTGCTGTAGCTGCGTGTTAGACGGCACCGCTGTTGCTAAGTGCGCTATACCTTGTTAATTTCAAGCCAATTTTCGCACAAATATACAGATAGCTTGGGAGTAGGGAATAGTTGTGATTGCAGTCCTTTTAAGGACTAGGTTACAGCATTTCCTACGACTTTTATCAGGGAGGTCTGTGCTCTTAAATAGATAGGTTGTGGGAGTAAAGACTAATTGTAATTGGAGTCCTTTTCAGGACTAGGTTACATCAGTTCCTATCAGTTTTTGCCAGGCAGGTCTGTGCCAGTGCTGTGCAAGTTTTTTTCACAGCATTTGGCTGAATCTAGCAAAGCTAATCCTTTTTGGCCTATTGCAGAGTGTGTTAGTCAGTGGAGTAGCCTATCTGTGTTGCAAGATATAACACCTGTGTATAGAATACCAATTTTTTTACTGCACCTAGTGAAGTAAAATCTTTTGGGCATAGCATCATTCTATTAGTCCATCTATACTGACCTCCATCAGGTTGCAAACTGAATATAATTTTTTTCTGCATCTAGCTCTGAAAAAATATTTGGGCTTCTAGCAGTGTGTGGGACTTGGTCTAATAGTCCATCTATACTGACCTCCATCAGGTTGCAAATTAAAAATAATTTTTTTCTTCATTTAGCTCTGAAAAAATATTTGGGCTTCTAGCAGTGTGTGGGACTTGTTCTATTAGTCCTTCTATACTGAACTCCAGCAGGTTGCAAATTGAATATAATTTTTTTCTGCATCTAGCTCTGAAAAAATAGTTGGGCTTCTAGCGGTGTGTGGGACTTGGTCTATTAGTCCATCTATACTGACCTCCATCAGGTTGCAAATTAAAAATAATTTTTTTCTGCATCTAGCTCTGAAAAAATATTTGGGCTTCTAGCAGTGTGTGGGACTTGGTCTATTAGTCCATCTATACTGACCTCCATCAGGTTGCAAATTAAAAATAATTTTTTTCTGCATCTAGCTCTGAAAAAATATTTGGGCTTCTAGCAGTGTGTGGGACTTGGTCTATTAGTCCATCTATACTGACCTCCATCAGGTTGCAAATTAAAAATAATTTTTTTCTGCATCTAGCTCTGAAAAAATATTTGGGCTTCTAGCAGTGTGTGGGACTTGGTCTATTAGTCCATCTATACTGACCTCCATCAGGTTGCAAATTAAAAATAATTTTTTTCTTCATTTAGCTCTGAAAAAATATTTGGGCTTCTAGCAGTGTGTGGGACTTGTTCTATTAGTCCTTCTATACTGACCTCCAGCAGGTTGCAAATTGAATATAATTTTTTTCTGCATCTAGCTCTGAAAAAATAGTTGGGCTTCTAGCGGTGTGTGGGACTTGGTCTATTAGTCCATCTATACTGACCTCCATCAGGTTGCAAATTAAAAATAATTTTTTTCTGCATCTAGCTCTGAAAAAATATTTGGGCTTCTAGCAGTGTGTGGGACTTGGTCTATTAGTCCATCTATACTGACCTCCATCAGGTTGCAAATTAAAAATATTTTTTTTCTGCATCTAGCTCTGAAAAAATATTTGGGCTTCTAGCAGTGTGTGGGACTTGGTCTATTAGTCCATCTATACTGACCTCCATCAGGTTGCAAATTAAAAATAATTTTTTTCTGCATCTAGCTCTGGAAAAATATTTGGGCTTCTAGCAGTGTGTGGGACTTGGTCTATTAGTCCATCTATACTGACCTCCATCAGGTTGCAAATTAAAAATAATTTTTATTTGCATCTACAGTACATCTGAAAAAATATTTGGGCTTCTAGCAGTGTGTGGGACTATTTGTATTAGTCCATCTATACTGACCTCCATCAGGTTGCAAATTCAAAATAATTTTTTTCTGCATCTAACCCAGCCAATAGTTTTGGCCTAATACCACAGTTTGGCCACTCAGCTCTGCTCGGTTACCATCCATTGTTTTTTTGTGCAAACAACTCCAGAGTTGTGAATTAGTTAACCACCAAAATGAGTGGAAAAAGGCCTGCTGCTGGTGGAAAGGGGAATAGGCGTGTTGGGAAGGGGAAAAAAGGTTGTGTCCGTGGGGTAGGTGTTAAAGCAACAGTAACATCTGCAGAAGAAAGACCATCTTCCAGCCAAACTAAAATGTCTACTTCTTTTAGCGGACAATGTGATAAGATCCCTTTCTTACGGCCACGCCAATCGCTACAAATTCCAGATGAGGCACAAAAACAGCAGGTGCTTCAACGGATATCAAGTGCTCCTTTAAGTGGGCTCTCCTCCACATCAACTTCAACATCACAAATACTCCAGTCCTCAAAGGTGTCACCCAAATCGCACTTGCTTCCTCACAGCTCCCAAATCTCCAGCTGCCCGTCTGAGTATGAGGTAGAACAGATGGTTGAGTCTGCAGAGCTGTTTACTCATACTATAGCCTGGGAATCAGAGGTTGACTCCAGCGCTTCTGTGAATCCAGACGAGGAAATGATCTGCACTGATGCCCAGAATCTTTATGAGTCGGATCCAGGACCAGACGCAGAAGGTTCTGACCATAATGTAGACCCTCATTCCCAAACTGTAACTCCTGTTGGTGGAGACAATGAGGAAGACGATGATAAGACTCAAATACCTGATTGGAGCGACAACTTTAGTTTTTTGTCAGGGCAGGAACAGGTTGGCTCTGAGGACGACGGGTGTGATAACGCACAGGGTGATGATGATGAGGTCGGAGATCCCACTTACTGTCAACCCACAGTCAGCCAAGAGATGAGGTCAGCAGAGGAGGTGGAGGAAGATGCTAGTGACGACGAGGTCAGGTTGCGCCTTCCTGGACAGAGACGTAGTACTGGAAGCACGTCAACAACTGCATCCTCAAACACAACTCTGCCTCTCACCACAAGTCGTGGTGGCTCTTCAGGTCGCATGGGTGCTAAGCCTTGCATAGCCTGGGCATTTTTTCAGATCGATAAAGATGACCCAACTCGTGTTATCTGTAACATTTGTCAGCAAAAGCTAAGTAGAGGCCAAAAAATACATAGTTTGAGTACTTCATGCATGAACCGGCACATGGATATGAAGCATAAGTTGCAGTGGGAAGCTCAGTGTGCTACAATGCGGCCTAGCCGGCCGGGCCAATCACCGTCTGCCATATCTTGTGCATCCGCGGCCTCTTCATCCTCTGACTGGGGGGACAGCAGTCACACCTGTTTTGGGGCGCAGACCTGCCACCTCTTTACCCGCAACAGCCAGCGTGATTGGCAGGTCATCATTTTCTTTGGAGGTGGTAACACCAGCTGGTGTTGAGCGCTGTCCGACATCGATAGCACCAGCTTTGGATCAAGGCAACCTAACATGTCCGCCTGCATCTTCCTCACAGACCGGCAGTTTGCCGGGGACACCCTTATCAACCCCGTCTAAGCACAATAGCCAGCCCTCGGTCCCTCAGATGTGGACAAGTAAAAGACCATTTCCTCCTAGCCATGAGAAAGCTAAGAGGTTGAATTTCACCATCTGCAAGCTCTTGGCTACAGAAATGCTGCCTTTCCGCCTGGTGGACACAGAGGATTTTCGAGACCTTATGTCCGTCGCAGTGCCCCAGTACCAGATGCCCAGTCGGCACTACTTCTCAAAGAAAGGTGTGCCTGCGCTCCACCAGCATGTCGCACACAACATCACCGCTTCTTTGAGAAACTCTGTGTGTGACAGGGTGCATTTCACCACAGACACTTGGACGAGTAGGCATGGACAGGGGCGTTACATGTCGCTGACTGGGCACTGGGTAACTATGGTGACAGCAGGACAAGGGGCTGCTGTCCAAGTCTTGCCGTCCCCACGAGTTGTGCGTCAATCCTCTTTATGTCAAAGTTCCTCCACTGCTTCTGCCTCCTCAACCTCCTCTCGGTCTTCCACCTGCACCCAAAGCCTGTCTGGTCATGCCACAAGCTTTCTAACTGTGCAGAAGGGATCCTGCACACCTCCTTACTATGCTGGCAGTAGGGCTCAACGTCATCAGGCGGTTTTTACATTGAAATGTCTGGGAAATGTGAGTCACACAGCTGAGGAGTTGTGGTCAGCTCTGGAGAACCAATTTCATGAATGGTTGTCTCCACTGGACCTGAAACCAGGGAAGGCCGTGTGCGACAATGCTGCAAACCTGGGTGCGGCCCTTCGCCGGGGCAATGTCACACACGTGCCTTGTATGGCTCACGTGTTGAACCTGGTTGTCCAGCAATTTTTAGCCCACTATCCCAGACTAGATGGCCTTCTGCAGAGGGCACGGTCGCTGTGTGCTCACTTCCGCCATTCGCATCCCGCAGCTCAGCGACTTACATCTCTACAGAAGTCGTTGGGCCTGCCACTTCACCGGCTAAAATGCGATGTGCCTACCCGGTGGAATTCAACTCTGCACATGTTGCAGCGACTGTGGCAGCACCGACAAGCCCTGGTGCAATACGTTCTGACGTATAGCCTGGGCCAACGAGATTCAGAGGTGGGGCAAATCACGCTGGAGGAGTGGTCTCAGATCAGGGACCTATGCACCCTTCTGCACAGTTTTGAAATGGCGACGAAGATGTTTAGTGCTGACGATGCCATTATCAGCATGACTATTCCGGTGATTTACATGCTGGAGCACATGTTAAACAGAATTCGGAGTCAGGTGGTGGCACAAGAGGAGGTGGAGGAAGTAGAGGAGGAGGAGTTGTATGCGGAAGGGCTAACATCTGCAAGGTCCAGACGGTCGGCAGCACCAAGGCGGCAGGCATGTGAGGGTGGGGGAGATGGTTTTACCAGGGCGCATGGTAGCAGCCAAACTAGTGAGGAAGGTGCAGGAGCCCAGGAAGAAGTGGAGGACGAACTGATGGAAGACTCATCAGATGAGGGAGACCTTGATCACATTTCTGTTGTGCGAGGTTGGGGGGAGAGGACAGAGGAAGGAAGCATGATTGTTACCTCGCCACCAACACAACAGGGACTTGGTGCTCCTGGATGCGCAACACACATGAGTGCCTTCTTGCTGCACTACCTGCAACATGACCCTCGAATTGTGAGAATTAGAAATAATCCTGACTACTGGGTTGCCACACTGTTAGATCCCCGGTACAAAAGTAAATTTGCAGAAATTATTCCTGCCATAGAAAGGGATGCACGCATGCAGGAGTATCAGCAGAGACTGTTGCTGAATCTTACATGTGCTTTTCCACAAAATACCAGTGGTGCACGTAGTGAATCTCACAGTTCCAACTTGCCAACCGTGGGACCGTCAAGTGTTCAGCACTCAAACCGTAACAGAACCACAGTATCTGCTGGTAACATCAATTTTGCGGAATCATTTCACCACTTTTTTAGCCCATCCTTTGCAAGGCCACAGGAGACAAGAAGTCTGACACATAGTCAACGCCTAGAGACGATGGTACAGGAGTATCTCCAAGTAAACATTGAAGCCACGACTGTGTCACTGGACCCTTGCTCTTTTTGGGCTTCCAATCTGGATAAATGGCCGGAGCTAGCCACTTACGCCTTGGAGATCTTGTCATGCCCCGCAGCCAGCGTTCTGTCTGAACGTGTGTTCAGCGCTGCTGGTGGTGTGCTGACAGATAAGCGCACGCGGCTCTCCACTGATAATGTAGACAGACTCACGTTCATAAAGATGAACAAATCATGGATCCGAAACGACTTTTCTACCCCTGTGTCATCCTGGGGAGAGTAAAAGCTTGATGATTGGTTAAAATCACCCTACCAACCGTTTTAAGCTTTCAAATTACTAATCATGTTTATCTGTATCTTGACTGGAAAATAATTTGGGCTTTGTAGCAGTGTGCAGCACTGATCCTATTAGGCCATCTATACTAAAGCTTCACCAGATTTAAAATTAAAAATAATTTTTAGCTGCATCTAGCCCGGAAAATAATTTTGGGGCTCCGAGATGCGCAAGGCACATAAGTGCCTTCTTGCTGCACTACCTGCAGCATGACCCTCATATTGTCAGAATTCGAAGTAATCATGACTACTGGGTTGCCACACTCTTAGATCCCCCAAACTTTTCGATCAACCTTTTCATTTTAATAAAGACCAAAAAAATGGTCATTTTTGAAATTATAAGCATTAGCAGGTTGTTAGAAACTGAAATCAAACAGTTTTCAACTCAAAACTTTATTCTAGGTGATGTTACATTTTCACATAGGACCCCTTGTTCGAAAGGAGCTTCTGAACTCTCTCGTCCATTGAATTTGTCAGGTTTTGGATGGTTTCTGCTTCAATTGTTTTGCATGAGGACAGAATACCCTCCCAGAGCTGTTGCTTAGATGTGAACTGCCTCCCGCCATCATAGACACTCCTTTTAATGATGCTCCAAAGGTTCTGAATGGGGTAGAGGTCAGGGGAGCATGGGGGTCACACCATAAGTTTGTCCCCTTTTATGCCCATATCAGCCAGAGATGCAGATGTTTTATGTGCAGCATGAGATGGTGCATTATCATGCAGAAAAATGATCTTGCTGTGAAATACACGGTTCTTCTTCTTGAACCATGGCAGGAAGTGCTGTTTGAGAAAATCCACATACATTATGGAGTTCATCTTTAGCGCCTTCAGGGATCCTAAAGGGGCCGACAATCTCTCTCCCCATGATTCCAGCCCAAAACATTACTCCACCTCCTCCTTGTTGGCGCTGTAGCCGTGTTTGCGTGGGGTGTCCATCAACCAGCCATCCTCCACTCCATTCATCTGGACCATCGAGCGCTGCACGGCACTCATCCGTGAACAAAACAGTTTTGAAATCAGTCTTCATGTAATGTTTGGCCCACTGGAGCCGTTTCTGCTTGTGTGAAGTGGATAGAGGAGGTCGACAGGATGGCGCATGCACAGCTGCAAACCTCTGAAGGACCCTGCATCTTGTTGTTCGGGGGACGTTGGAGGCACAAGCAGCTTCAAAAACTTGTCTGCTGCTATGACAAGGCTTTTTTGCCGCTGCTCTTTCAACCTGACGTAATTGCCTGTAGGAAAGAGTCCTCAATTTGCCCTTATCAGCACGCACACGTGTGTACTGTGAATCAGCTACATACTTCTTGATTGCCAAGACACTTCATCCTGATCATCGCACAATGTTGATTGTAGTCATGCCTTGACCTAAACACTCCACAATTTGTTGCTTCTCAGCAGCCGACACATCCTTTTTCTTTCCCATTTTGGCAGAAAATGTAGGCTGCTTAATAATGTGAGAGAGCCTTCTTAAGTAGTCTTGCCTTTCATTGGACACACCTGCCAAACTAATTAGCACAGGTGTCTGCAATTGCTTACAGTGATATAAAGAGCCCTGACACACATCACCATCAATGAGTTTAACTAAACAAACAAACAAATTCTTCCCTTATCACTCCTAAACACTTTTTGTATAATAATTTGGAACGCAGTGTACATGTGCTTTTCCACAAAACACCAGTGGTTCACGTAGTGAATCTTACAGTTCTAACTTGCCAACCGTGGTCTGTATGGAGTTGTTCAATAAAGGGCCCAAAATTAAGATAACATAGATGGGAGAGGTCTCTATGAATAGGAATTCCTAAGTATTTGATACCCTGTGAGGGCCAGGCAAAGGGAAAGTTGGACTGGATGGAATCCTATATGGATTTGGGGAGGGAGACATCGAGGGCCTCAGACTTCGCTGCATTGATTTTAAAATTTTACCATGTAACAAAGTGATCTATTTCAGCCATAACAGCATGGATGGATATATGGGATTGAGTGATATATACTAGGACATCATCAGCAAATAGAGAGCACTTGTACTCGGTGCCTCCCACCTCAATCCACCTAATATTGGGGTTATGGCGAATTGATGAGAGCAGGTGCTCCGTCACTAGGATGTATAAGAGAGGGGACAGAGGACATCACTGCCTTGTCCCATTGGTGATTGTGAAAGGTGATGAAAATGTTCTGACGCACCCCCTGGGCCTTGGGACACCCGGAGCCGGACCCTTTTTGGTGGATGCTGGTGGTTGTAGTCTTCGTGGCGGCGACCCAGTTCCGTGGCTCAGGGCAGTCAAACCAGTGGCGGAACTATTTATGTGGTTTTCATGTTTAAATGTCCGACTACGCCACCCGTGGATTGCGGTCAGAGTGAACCGCCGCTACAGGGCAGACCACTGAGGCTGGTGTTGTGGGTGCAGCAGAGCGTAGCATAACTCCCCACGGGAGGAGTATAGCCTCAGGGCAGTGTATGCGGAGGATGGGGGTGATGGTGCAGGGCAGCAGCAGTAACGACACGGAGTCAGTGATGCAGTTCAGGGCCTTTACTCACAGTTCTTATTATCCAGACCACGTCTGCAGGTAACGGCTGCCCACGTCGTACTGTGCTCACCAGGTGAGGGGCTCAGACAACTCCCAGATAACTTTGGAGCACTTCACAGGACCCCCTTTGTGTGTCCTTTGTCTGGCCTTTCTTACCAACACTTCTGTCCGGCTGCCTCGGGCCTCCTCTTGGTAAACTTGGCGCCAGTTTCCCTGACCCTATGTGGTGCCTTCCTAGCGGGTGTAGCGAGGGGCTGCGCCACATAAAATGTCAGAGCCTCCGGTTTCTAGCTGAGGGTCGTTTCCTGCCTCCACTAGTTCGGGGACCGGTCTCCCCCTTTGGCCTGACCCCTCCACGCAGGTGGATTCGGGCGTGCGGTGGCGACTCGCCCGTCCGCACCCCTGGGATCCCTTCATTCCTCGTTCCTGGAGCCTTCTCCGCTCCTCTTCCTTCCTTCTCCCTCTTCCAGGCCTGGGCCTCTGTTACTAGGCCCGCCTCCGGAGCAGAGCTCATGCAGAGCCCCTGCTCCCTGCCACTTCTGCTCAGACTTCTCTGCACTGAACTAAGATGGTGCCCACCTTTTATACTCCCTTCTCAATGCACCCAGGAACTGCTTCCTCCCTGCTCCTGCACTACAGGGTTCCCCTTCCTCAGTGTTCCCTCCCCCCACTCCAGCCAGGGACAGGGACTGTCGTGCCCATCTCAGGGGCATATTGGTCGCCCTGCCCCACGGCAATGTGGTGTAATGCATGCAGGTGTCGGGTCCTGATCCACACTCCATCCTTACCTGAGAGTGAGATATCACACCTCTGGGTGAGGTACAATACGTCTGTAGCAACCGAGCCCTCAGGGTGCTACAGTTCCATTTATCTTCAGCCTAGGTGACGTATTGCGATACAGGGCCGTGATTTTGGCTATGAAAGGGTCCCCTAGACCCCTACCCCAAGCTTTTTAAGAGAATCATATATGGCGTGCCAGGAGACTCTATGGAATGCTTTCTCAGCATCCAACGAGAGTATCTAATTACAAATTTTTAACTGCATCTAGCCCAGGAAATACTTTGTGCCTAGTAGCAGTGTCTGCTAGTGAGCGGATTATCCCGGCTGTTAAGCAAGCTGCACCACCTGTAGTTTAGACACTTAATTTTTTCAAAGGAAATGCTTCGGGACCATGGGATACTTAGTGAAGAGCATCAGGAGGCACCCCAAGGCATAGGGGCTGGGACTGGCAGTAGGATGCCTTGCGGTGGACAGCCGAGCTCGATCCTTATAAAAGCTTTTTAACTGCAGCAGCTTTAGTGGACGCTACTGGAGCTGGAATTACCGCGGCTGCTGGCATGAGACTTGCCCTCCAATAGATCCTTGTAAATGGATTTAAAGTGTATTCATTCAAATTAGAGAGACAATTTAAATTAAAAAGCTTAGAGCTGCCTCCACCACAGGGGGGCTCGCTCGACCCACCAGCGGACAGGCACCAGTATTGGGAGAGGGGGGCTGGCCGTCAGGGTTCACCGCGGCTCTGGCACAAACCCGGCGACACGGAGGTGGCACGGGCAGGAGCGGACTGGCCGTGTCGGCTTCTCACTTTTTGGATTTTAGAAGGGCATGACATGCCTATATCTGTGTCTCCCCCTCCTTTTACTCCTCCACCTCTTTTATTTTCGCATGACTATATGTACTTGTCACTTTTCCATGTGTTAGTTATGTCTTCTGAGCAGTTTGTCAGCTTTTGGACACCTTTAAAGGTGTTTTCTATGTGTTTCTATGTGTTTTTGTTTGCCTGCCATTGGTTTTAACGGTGTTCGAAGGTGTTCGACGAACAGTTCGACGAACAGACGGGTGTTCGACGAACCGAACCGAACTCGAACACTACGGGGGTGGCTCAACACTAATCATGACCAATTTCTCAAGGACCTGCCAGTTAATCTGTTCTATCAGCCAGATAGTTCATCTACCCAAGTGCTTCCTGCATTCTTTCCTTGCTGATGCTCAGCTCACTTACAAGTCTTAAAGGTTTGGTCACTGTCACTTCCCATATTCCTACAAGCAACTGACAAGGTTGAAATGAAATCATAAAAAATACAGGGCATAAAAGCGATACAGATATAAATCAAACATATACATATCAAAAAAAGAAAATAATATGAGTATATGGAACTTGGGGATCATATAGCTAGAAAGTCTGTCATACAAATAAATGTCATCAATACTGTAAAACCAGATTTATAAATATCAGAGTCTCAGTGTATCCTGAGTGATGTAGATAGAGTCTCAGTATATTCTGTGTGTATACAGCAATATCAGTGTATCCCATGTGATGTGTATACAACAGTCTCAGGGTATGCTATGTGATGTGTATGTCAAATTATAGTATATAGTATGTTACTGTGGTTATACTGTACAGTTTGGTCTCCACATTATATTTACATAGCTCTACACTTTATATGATATACACAGGCACAGTTTCACACTGTATAATATATACACACACAGCTCTACATATTGTACTGTATACACAGTGCCACACTATATACCATTTAATAGTATAGAATGTACAATATAGTTGTGTAGATAGTATATGGACTATTTTACAGTATATATTGTGAAACCGTGTATGCTGGGTGTAATTCTCAGTATCTGCTCTTATTTTATATATACACTGCAGAGTACCACTTCTCCTGTCCTATATATTGTGTGTAATTCTCAGCATCTATAGTATTCTGTATATATACACTGCACAGTACTACTTTTCCTAGCCTGTATATTGGGTGTAATTTTCGGCATTTGTATTATATATATATATATACATACATATACACAGTACAGACCAAAAGTTTGGACACACCTTCTCATTCAAAGATTTTTCTGTATTTTCATGACTGTACAATTTTCATATTCACACTGAAGGCATCAAAACTATGAATAAACACATGTGGAATTATAGGCACCCCAAGGCATAGGGGCTGGGACTGGCAGTAGGATGCCTTGCGGTGGACAGCCGAGCTCGATCCTTATAAAAGCTTTTTAACTGCAGCAGCTTTAGTGGACGCTACTGGAGCTGGAATTACCGCGGCTGCTGGCATGAGACTTGCCCTCCAATAGATCCTTGTAAATGGATTTAAAGTGTATTCATTCAAATTAGAGAGACAATTTAAATTAAAAAGCTTAGAGCTGCCTCCACCACAGGGGGGCTCGCTCGACCCACCAGCGGACAGGCACCAGTATTGGGAGAGGGGGGCTGGCCGTCAGGGTTCACCGCGGCTCTGGCACAAACCCGGCGACACGGAGGTGGCACGGGCAGGAGCGGACTGGCCGTGTCGGCTTCTCACTTTTTGGATTTTAGAAGGGCATGACATGCCTATATCTGTGTCTCCCCCTCCTTTTACTCCTCCACCTCTTTTATTTTCGCATGACTATATGTACTTGTCACTTTTCCATGTGTTAGTTATGTCTTCTGAGCAGTTTGTCAGCTTAACAAAAAAGTGTGAAACAACTGAAAATATGTCTTATATTCTAGGTTCTTCAAAGTAGCCACCTTTTGCTTTGATGACTGCTTTGCACGCTCTTGGCATTCTCTTTATGAGCTTCAAGAGGTAGTCACCGGAAATGGTTTTCACTTCACAGGTGTGCCCTGTCAGGTTTAACAAGTGGGATTTCTCGCCTTATAAATGGGGTTGGGACCATCAGTTGTGTTGTGCAGAAGTCTGGTGGATACACAGCTGATAGTCCTACTGAATAGACTGTTAGAATTTGTATTATGGCAAGAAAAAAGCAGCTAAGTAAAGAAAAACGAGTGGCCATCATTACTTTAAGAAATGAAGGTCAGTCAGTCTGAAAAATTGGGCAAACTTTGAAAGTGTCCCCAAGTGCAGTTGCAAAAACCATCAAGCGTTACAAAGAAACTGTTTCACATGAGGACCGCCCCAAGAAAGGAAGACCAAGAGTCACCTCTGCTTCTGAGGATAAGTTTATCTGAGTCACCAGCCTCAGAAACCACAGGTTAACAGCAGCTCAGATTAGAGACCATGTCAATGCCACACAGAGTTCTAGCAGCAGACACATCTCTACAACAACTGTTAAGAGGAGACTTTGTGCAGCAGGCCTTCATGGTAAAATAACTGCTAGGAAACCACTGCTAAGGACAGGCAACAAGCAGAAGAGACTTGTTTAGGCTAAAGAACACAAGGAATGGACATTAGACCAGTGGAAATCTGTGCTTTGGTCTGAGGAGTCCAAATTTGAGATCTTTGGTTCCAACCACCGTGTCTTTGTGCGACGCAGAAAAGGTGAACGGATGGACTCTACATGCCTGGTTCCCACCGTGAAGCATGGAGGAGGAGGTGTGATGGTGTGGTGGTGCTTTGCTGGTGACACTGTTGGGGATTTATTCAAAATTGTAGGCATGGCTACCACAGCATCTTGCAGCGGCATGCTCTTCCATCCGGTTTGCGTTTAGTTGGACCATCATTTATTTTTCAACAGGACAATGACCCCAAACACACCTCCAGGCTGTGTTAGGGTTATTTGACCAAGAAGGAGAGTGATGGGGTGCTGCGCCAGATGACCTGGCCTCCACAGTCACCAGACCTGAACCCAATCGAGATGGTTTGGGGTGAGCTGGACCGCAGAGTGAAGGCAAAAGGGCCAACAAGTGCTAAGCATCTCTGGGAACTCCTTCAAGACTGTTAGAAGACCATTTCCGGTGACTACCTCTTGAAGCTCATCAAGAGAATGCCAAGAGTGTGCAAAGCAGTCATCAAAGCAAAAGGTGGCTACTTTGAAGAGCCTAGAATATAAGACATATTTTCAGTTGTTTCACACTTTTTTGTTAAGTATATAATTCCACATGTGTTAATTCATAGTTTTGATGCCTTCAGTGTGAATGTACAATTTTCATAGTCATGAAAATACAGAAAAATCTTTAAATGAAAAGGTGTGTCCAAACTTTTGGTCTGTACTGTATATATATATATATATATATATATATATATATATATATATATACGCACACATATATATACACACACACACACATACACTGCACAGTACCACTTTTCCTGTCCTGTATACTGGCTGTAATTCTCATTGTCTGTATTATTATGCATGTACACAGCACAGTACCACTTTTCCTGTCCTGTATACTGGCTGTAATTCTCATTGTCTGTATTATTATGCATGTACAAAGCACAGTACCACTTTTTCTGTCCTGTATACTGAGTGTAATTCTCATTGTCTATATTATTCTGTATATATACACTGCACAATGCCACTTTTCCTGTCCTGTATACTGCGTTTCTCATTGTCTGTATTATTATTTATATACATGGCACAGTACCACTTTTCCTGACCTGTACACTAGCTAGAATTTTGAATATCTCACATACTACACTACAGCTTCTCCTATCCTTTACGCTAAGTGTGATTCTCAGCATATTATTCTGAACAATTTATGGGTGTTGTCTTTATGGGGTCTTAATTAAGGGATGCGGCAAATATCTGTGAAAAATTTGAACAGTCTGTGACTTTTGATCCTGTTGCACAGAAAAAAATTAAATAGCAGGTTGAAGACCCAGACCGTATTTTAATCACAAACATGAAAAATTCAAATATGGTAAAAATGAAAATCATATAAACTACATCACAAAGCAGTAATGAGATGGACGTGTTGATCTTCCTGACAGGTTACCTTTAACTATCTCTATCCTTACACAGTAAAATAGATGTAATAGTGTTTTATAGCAGCACACTGTTCCCATTGTGAGGCAGTGACTGAGATCGTATACGAGGGACGTTATAAATCCCCAGAATGTGTTCAGAGACCTATTAAATCCACTGGAGTGCATTGCAGTCACAGACACACCTGCGGCTGCAATGCAGGAATGAAGGTGAGCATTGACTTGGTCAGGCTATCTGGCTAAGGCAGATTAGTAAAACTTGGCAGGGCCTTAATTTCTTGGAGGAGGCTACAGGAAGGCAGTGGGGCGGCCTCCTTCCTCCAACCCGGGTTCTCCAGTGGCTCTTGCCACAGGTCCTTTAAAAACCCTGCATTAAGGATTAGTGTTGTTCAGTGTTGGGACCTGCTAGAAGTATAGCAGGAAAGCTCAGCGGGACTCGTATACATGAACCCACGCCTGGGAAGGCTCTGCACCCGTCAGGCTCTAAGCGGCCCGGCGCGGCCATTGCCCCCGGCAACCGTTGTTATGGACCTATGTTAACCCGGCTGCGAACCGGAGGACTTTCTGTTTACCTGTAAGTTTTGCTGAATAAAAGCTGCTTACGTTGGATTAGCTTGGGTCACTGCCTCAGTTACTGCACGATGTGAACACCGCCGCCTTACACCATCAAGTCAACATTCTATAGAATGATCTGTTTAAACCTTATCAGAGGTTAGTATTTTTAACTGCTATCTATTAAAAGCTATGTTTTATGGTATGTCTATTTGCGCTTTTTCAGGTGAGAACAGAGTTTCTTAGGCTAAGGTCTGACTGCTGTAGATTCTGTTATTCGAGAGAACAGGGTCGATTATTCAAATGACACTCTGATCAGAGTTTGATTAGAGTGTGAGCATGGTGTGATCAAATTCTGCTGGATGAGAAGAAGATGGAGAACAAAACATCTCCATCTTCTCCATTGTGTTAGTGAGTGGAAATCGGAATGCACGCAGATGTCAACCGAGTGCAGTCTGATAGTTTCCACGGACTCATTGACTTGCTTGGCTGAGTGTGATCCGAAGTATTGTCATGCTGAATCACTCTAAAGGGCCACAATAAAACTCAAGGGAGTATGACCAGCCAAGATATTTCAGGAACATCAGAAGTAAATGCACAATACATAAAAGTGAAATCAGCACCTAGATGAAGAATGGGTTCCCTTCTCCCCAGATACATGCACACATGGTACACACCAGAAAGAAAGAGGTCATGTGCCTATGGTTCTCCTCGTTGTAAACTCAACTGGCTTAAATGTTAATGGAGAGAGCCACATGCATAGACTGCGACCTGTAAGTCTTATACACCTTTCTGGAGTGCCAAACAGGGGTCAAGAAATCCCATTCCTGTAATAATTATGTGGACCCTGAAATGACTATGTGCCACTAATCTATTCCCAGACATGATATCTACTGTATATTCAAGTAACCAAAACACAGACAAGCATGTATATGATGAGATGGTTGGGGGTTGCAGAGAATGGCACTGTAGGCCAAATGTACTGCACCCCTGGTCAAGAAAGTGGTTTAAAATATATACTTTAATGATAATGAATGAAAAAAAAAATTTCATTGACAATAGTTATATCTAAAAATTACTAGCCAAGTTCTTTTGTATTACTTAATTTCTTTATCGTATGTTCACACATGGCATTAAGATTGCATTTCAGCAGCATTATGAGCTTCATATTTTTCATCTTCTTCTGCTAAAAATCAGGTATTCAATACAAGGAATTTCAGATTCTCCCTGCCCCCTGCCCGTCTCTCCCTGTGTTCGTATATAGACCCGCCTGTCTGAGAACTCTCCCATGCAACTTGGTCCCCGGCAGCTTTTAAACCACGTTTTCCTCTGAAACGCCACAGTACTTTAGAGTAAAAGGGGTATTCCCATCTCCAAGATCCTATTCCAATATGTAGGTGTAATAACAATAAAAATAATAATAGCAAATACCCCCAATTAGAAATGTAGTAAAGTTTTTAAGACTCGCTATGTCACTTACCCCATGTATAGGGGATTGCAGCAGCTTAGGTAGCCATGGTTACGACCACTAACAGCCGTCACTATATGCTTGATCATAACCAAGGATACCTTATCTACTGCAGTGCCCTGCACGTGGGGTAAGCAACATAGTGAATCAGAAGAACTATCCTACATTTCTAATTGGAGACATTTGCTAATATTATTATCATTATTACACCTAGTACATGATGGGATAGGATCTTGGAGCTGGGAATACCCCTTTAAACATACATAGTTGAAATCATACAGCCACGGTCTGATACAGCTGCCAATGCCAGCATGTATCCCATGTCAGGTTCGCTTTAAATCATTTTTAAATACCAAAATCCTCCAATTTGCTGGACGTAGATCAAATAAGATCAGAGTGCTGATCTCCTACATTACAGCCAAGTATTGGAAATAATAGGATGTGGCTGTGCATAAAGCCTGGATTAAAGGCAAAATTTCACAATTGACTTGTCCTCAAAGTACAATAGTCAGTGCGCACAATCTAATTGTGTTCAATGAGAGATTCACTTTGGTGAGGATTAAAAATAATCTACAGCCAAAAGCAACAATCCTTTGGCAGCTCACCTTGTCCAGCAAACGATAGACTCTGTGGACCTTGAAAAGCAAACGAAATACCAAAATGGTACAACAGTCAGTACAGCTCATGTAACACCAGATACATATATTTGTGCAAACCAAAAAAGACCATTATGGATTGCTTTTTAAAATGTATCACCCGTATTGTGTTGAAAGGGGTTGTCAACCATTATACAGTGGGTACGGAAAGTATTCAGACCCCTTTACATTTTTCACTCTGTTTCATTGCAGCCATTTGGTAACTTCTAAAAAGTTAATTTTTTTTCTCAATAATGTACACTCTGCACCCCATCTTGACTGAAAAAAAACCCAGAAATGTAGAAATTTTTGCACATTTACTAAAAAAGAAAAACTCAAATATCACATGGTCATACGTATTCAGACCCTTTGCTCAGTCACTCATATTTAAGTCACATGCTGTCCATATTCTTGTGATCCACCTTGAGATGGTTCTACTCCTTCATTGGAGTCCAGCTGTGTTTAATTAAACTGATAGGACTTGATTTGGAAAGGCACACACCTGTCTATATAAGACCTCACAGCTCACAGTGCATGTCAGACCAAATGAGAATCATGAGCTCAAAGGAACTGCACAAGGAGCTCAGAGACAGAATTGTGGCAAGGCACAGATCTGGCCAAGGTTACAAATGAATTTCTGCATTACTCAAGGTCCCTAAGAGCACAGAGGCCTCCATAATCCTTAAATGGAAGAAATTTGGGACTACCAGAAGTCTTCCTAGACCTGGCTGTCCAGAAAAACTGAGCAATCATGGGAGAAGAGCCTTGGTGAGAGAGGTAAACAAGATCACTGTGGCTGAGCTCCAGAGATGCAGTAGGGAGATGGGAGAAAGTTCCACAAAGTCCAGTGTCACTGCAGCCCTTCACTAGTCGGGACTTTATGGCAGAGTGGCCCGACAGAAGCCTCTCCTCAGTGCAAGACAAATGAAAGCCCACACAGAGTTTGCCTAAAAACACATGAAGGACTCCCAGATTATGAGAAATAAGATTCTCTGGTCTGATGAGATGAAGATAGAACTTTTTGGTGATAATTCTAAGTGGTATATGTGGAGAAAACCAGGCACTGCTCATCACCTGCCCAATACAATCCCAACAGTGAAACATGGTGGTGGCAGCATCTTTCTATGGGGGTGTTTTTCAGCTGCAGGGACAGGACGACTGGTTGCAATTGAAGGAAACATGAATGCGGCCAAGTACAGAGATATCCTGGATGAAAACCTCTTCCAGAGTGCTCTGGACCTCAGATTTGGCCGAAGGTTCACCTTCCAACAAGACAATGACCCTAAGCACACACCTAAAATAACAAAGGAGTGGCTTCAGAACAACTCTGTGACCATTCTTGACTGGCCGAGACAGAGCCCTTCCCTAAACCCAAATGAGCATCTCTGGAGAGACCTGAAAATGGCTGTCCACCAACATTCACCATCCAACCTGACGGAACTGGAGAGGATCTGCAAGGAAGAATGGCAGAGGATCCCCAAATCCAGGTATGAAAAACTTGTTGCATCATTCCCAAGAAGACTCATGGCTGTACTAGCTCAAAAGGGTGCTTCTACTCAATACTGAGCAAAGGGCCTGAATACTTATGGGACCATGTGATATTTCAGTTTTTCTTTTTTAATAAATTTGCAAAAATTTCTACATTTCTGTTTTTTGGAGTGTACTTTAATGAGAAAAAATGAACTTTTTAGAATTTACCAAATGGCTGCAATGAAACAGAGTGAAAAATTTAAAAGGGTCTGAATACTTTCCGTACCCACTGTACAGTGGGGAAAATAAGTATTTGATACACTGCCAATTATGAAAGTCATCCCACCTACAAAGAATGGAGATGTATCGTAGGTGCACTTCAACTGTGAGAGACCGAATCTAAAAATAAAAACCAGAAAATCACATTGTATGATTTTTAAATGATTAAATTGCATTTTATTCCATGAAATAAGTATTTGACCACCTACCAACCAGCAAAAATTCTGGCTCTCAGAGACCTGTTAGTTTTTCTTTAAGAAGCCCTCCTACTCTACACTCATTACCTGTATTAATTTCACCTGTTTGAACTCGTTACCTGTATAAAGGACACCTGTCCAAACACTCAATCAAACATACTCCAACCTCTCCACCATGACCAAGACCAAAGAGCTGTCTAAGGACACCAGGGACAAAATTGTAGACCTGCACAAGGCTGGGATGGGGTACAGGACAATCGGCAAGCAGCTTGGTGAGAAGGTAACAACTGCTGGCATAATTAATAGAAAATGGAAGAAGCACAATATGACTGTCAATCTTCCTTGGTCTGGGGCTCCATGCAGGATTTTGCCTCATGGGGTAAGGATGATTCTGAGAAAGGTCAGGAATCAGCAACATGGGACGACCTGGTCAATAACCTGAAGAGAGCTGGGACCACAGTCTTAAACATTACCGTTAGTAACACACTACGCCGTCATGGATTAAAATCCTGCAGGGTATGCATGGTCCACCTGCTCACGCCAGCACATGTCCAGGCCCCTTTGAAGTTCACCAATGACCATATGGATGATCCAGAGGAGTCATGTGGTCAGATGAGACCAAAATAGAACTCTTTGGTATCAACTCCACTTGTAGTGTTTGGAGGAAGAAAAAGGATGAGTACATCCCCAAGAACACTGTCCCAACTGTAAGCCATGGTGGTGGAAACATCTTACTTTGGGGATGCTTTTCTACAGAGGGAACAGGACGACTGCAGCGTATTGAAGGGTGGATGTATGAGGTCATGTATCGCGAGAGTTTGGCCAACAACCTCCTTCTTTCAGTAAGAGCATTGAAGATGGGTCGTGGCTGGTTCTTCCAGCATGACAATGACCCGAAACACACAGCTAGGGCTCCGTTATTAGCATTTCAAGGTCCAGGAGTGGCCTACCCTAGCCAGTCTCCAGACCTGAACAGAATAGAAAATCTTTGGTGGGAGCTGAAACTCAATGTTGCCCAGCGACAGCCCCGAAAACTGAAAGATCTGGAGAAGATCTGTATGGAGGCCAAAATCCCTGCTGCAGTGTGTGCAAACTTGGTCAAGAACTACAGGAAACGTCTGACCTCTAATTGCAAACAAATGTTTCTGTACAAAATATTAAGTTCTGTTTTTCTATTGAATCAAATACATTTCATCCTATAAAATGCAAAATGAATTATGTGAAAATCATACAATGTGATTTTCTGGATTTTTTTTAAGATTCTGTCTCTCACAGTTGAAGTGTACCTATGATAAAAATTACAGACCTCTCCTTTCTTTTTAGGCGGGAAAACGTGCAAAATCGGCAGTGTATCAAATACTTATTATCCCCATCGTAACTTACTATAGCTAACAGAGTAGTCAGCTGTAGTACTGTGGCTTCTTCACGTTAAGGCCTAATGCACATAGCCACATTATTGTTCCATGGAAGTTCAATACTCAGCAAAGATTTATGATAAAAAAAGAATTTTGTCATGTCCTTCCATCATCATGTGACGTTTATATTTTCATTTGTTCAAATTGAACCTTTGGGAAAAAATGTGGGTAATTGGATGCGGTATTACAAAGACTGACTTTTTTACACTGTGCATTTTGCTGTACGTGTGCAGCTCATTGGGCACATGAACAACACAATGACACAATATACATTTGTCGAAATGTAAGTCAAGATGGTTTGCCTCCAAAAAAGTGTTTCCAAAATGAAACAAGTCAAAAGATGGCATTAGATAGCTCCCACCTTAGTCAATGGGCCTGTTAATGAAAAAAACATTATTTGCAATACTTTTATCAACATTCCAAAAAATTGGTCAATATTATGCGGGTAGTGAGATTTTTCCAGTGAGGATACATGTTCGTTAACAAGTCAGAAAGATAAAAATATCAATAATGCTTTACTGATATCACCCACTAAATCCTGGACCTACTTTTGTTAAATAGGTCACCAGGAGACGTATATTGCAAGCAAACTAGCAATGTTCAGGTGGCTGACCAAACAGGACAGTCAGACCTGGTTGTAAAATAGCCGGTGAGTGGGTCGGGTGACGGATAATGATCCTCTAGGTCAGATCTGGGCAACGTGCGGCCCGCGGGCCACATCTGGCCCTCTGGCTGTTCCAGTCCGGCCCGCGGACCGAGACAGCCGAAGGGCTGATAACAGTGGCCCACGGGCCGCACTGCACCGCACGCCGTCACCGCTCGCCGTCACTGCCCGCCTGCACACCGTCACCGCTGTCTCAATCCGTGGTCTCAATCCGCGGTGAATGCATTGGTGGAGGAGGGGCCGCCACTTCCCTCTTCCACCAATCAGCGTTAGAAACAGCTGACACAATGGCATCAGCCTGCACACTGTGGAGAGTCAGTGCATCAGAGACAGGAGCGTAGGGAAACGGGGAGTGAAGTAAGTATATGCTGGACACAGGGGGGGCTTTAATGCTGGACACAGGGACGGCTTTGCTTTGATGCTGGACACAGGGGGGCTTTAATGCTGGACACAAGAGATGCTTTAATGCTGGACACAGGGGGGGCTCTCATGCTGGACACAGGGGGGCTCTCATGCTGTACATAGTGGGGCTCTCATGCTGGACATAGTGGGGGGCTCTCATGCTGGACACAGGGAGGGCTGTCATGCTGGACACAGGGGGGTCTCATGCTGGACACAGGGGGGGCTCTCATGCTGGACACAGGGGGCTCTCATGCTGGACACAGGGGGGTCTCATGCTGGACACAGGGGGGTCTCATGCTGGACACAGGGGGGTCTCATGCTGGACACAGGGGGGTCTCATGCTGGACACAGGGAGGGCTGTCATGCTGGACACAGGGGGGGTCTCATGCTGGACACAGGGGGGGCTCTCATGCTGGACGCAGGGGGGCTCTCATGCTGGACACTAGGGAGGGCTGTCATGCTGGACACATGGGGGCTCTCATGCTGGACACTAGGGAGGGTTGTCATGCGGGACACAGAGGGGCTCTCATGCTGGACACAGGGGGGGGCTCTCATGCTGGACACTAGGGAGGGCTGTCAGGCTGGACACTGGGGGGCTGTCATGCTGGACACTTGGAAGGGCTGTCATGCTGGACATGAGGAGGCTCTCGAGCTCTCATACTGGACATGGGGGGGTGGGTGGTGCATATGCTGGACTTGGGAGGGCTGTGTGGGGCTCATGCTGGACATGGGGGGCTGTGTATGGCTCATGCTGGACACGGGAGGGCTGTGTGGGGCTCATGCTGGACATGGGGGGCTGTGTGGAGCTCATGGTGGACACAGGAGAGCTGTGTGGTGCTCATGCTGGACACGGGAGGACTGTGTGTGGCTCATACTGGACATGGGGGGGGCTGTGTGGGGCTCATGCTGGACATGGGGGGGCTGTGTGGGGCTCATGCTGGACTTGGGGGCTGTGTGGGGCACATACTGGACATGGGAGGACTGTGTGGGGCTCATGCTGGACATGGGAGGCTGTGTGGGGTTGATGCTAGACATGGGGGGCTGTGTATGGCTCATGCTGGACACCGGAGGGCTGTGTGGGGCTCATGCTGGACATGGGGGGCTGTGTGGAGCTCATGGTGGACACAGGAGAGCTGTGTGGTGCTCATGCTGGACACGGGAGGACTGTGTGTGGCTCATACTGGACATGGGGGGGGCTGTGTGGGGCTCATGCTGGACATGGGGGGGCTGTGTGGGGCTCATGCTGGACTTGGGGGCTGTGTGGGGCTCATGCTGGACATGGGGGGGCTGTGTGGGGCTCATGCTGGACTTGGGGGCTGTGTGGGGCTCATGCTGGACTTGGGGGCTGTGTGGGGCTCATGCTGGACATGGGGGGGCTGTGTGGGGCTCATGCTGGACTTGGGGGCTGTGTGGGGCTCATGCTGGACATGGGGGGCTGTGTGGGGCTCATGCTGGACATGGGGGGGCTGTGTGGGGCTCATGCTGGACATGGGGGGCTTTGTGGGGCTCATGCTGGACATGGGGAGGCTGTGTGGGGCTCATGCTCATGTTAATATTAATATTGAGCAGAATTAATTTCAGCCTATTGGTTCGGCCCTCCCCAACAGTCACGGTCTCTCATGTGGCCCCTCGGGAAAATTTATTGCCCACCCCTGCTCTAGGTCAACCACCAGAAATATGCTGCCTTGTGAGTAATTTGCTGCACTCACAAGTAACGTGTTTTATTGGAATCTGCAAAAAAGTGGAATCACAAACAATGGTTTCTCAGGGCTTCATTTGCTTTCTGCTAACAAATTCACACTAGGTTTTATTAGCTCTAACTAGACAAACTGCAAATGGAGCATGTGCCAACTTGTCAACATATTAATGACACACTGCCAAATGGAGCTATGTATGCAATATGGAGATCAATGAGGTTTAGTGGGAAACACATTGTTGCTTTAGTACCATCATAATAACTTGATGTCAACAGACATCAACTGGCAAGAAAAAACCTCCTACAGCTAAAACACGAAGAGCGTCGTCATCGGTCCATTTTGCAATGGTACATTATGTAATTCTAAATGGAGAAAGATGGCGGTGTCCTTCAAAAAATACTTATATTGTCTTATTCATAGCCATTTTGAGTTCATGAATCAATTTCTAGGAAAGGTTCATAGTTAGTGTTCTGGTAAAAATGATGGATTCTGTGAATGTGTCTCCTAATGGGAGTCTCATATGCCGTTGTCACCAGAGCCTGAGCACAGCACTCTACAACTCCTTTTTACGGTAAAATGATGGACACCGTGAGAACCTCAATTGATCCCAATGTAGTCAACGGCATCTACTGAGTGCTCTTTATACCTGACTAATAGAATTCCTAACACAGATGTGAACTAATTTTTAAAATGGTTATCTACTACTCTTCTACTGATGACAAATCAATAGAATAGGTCATGAATAGAAGACTGGAGGAGGTCTGATGCCCACAGCACCCCCATGATCAGCTTTTACAACCACTATTGACATTCAGAGCAGAACATCTCAATTCCACACACAGAGCAATGGCTGCTGTCTACTACTGGAGATTAGATACTATTGATTTCAACAGACGTTGATCTGCAGTACCAGCAAGAACTAAACAAGGATGATTCACTCTGTACACCCTGTACATCCAGCCACCATTGAAGGTCACAACGGCTGATCAGTGGCTGATGGGGGTGCCTGTTATTGGACTTCCATCCATATTATATTAATGACCTGTTCTATGGATAGATCATCAATGATAAAGTAGCGAAAACCTCCTTTAAATACAGTAAGCAGACAAATGCATTTCACATTCTCTAGTGCAGCCTATGAATTTAGTCTTAGCCTTAATGTATCTATCTGGTTTAGATCTTTGTCTCGAGAACAGAGATGTCAAACTCAAACACACAGAAGGCCAAAATGAAAAACTTGGACAAAGTCGCGGGCTAACCAGTATACAGTATAATGGGCTCCACACAGTCCTCCATACAGAATAATGGGCCCCGAATAGTCCTCATAGTATTATGGGTCCCACATTTCGTTCTCTACAGAATAATGGACCGACATAGGGGAGGTGGTTCTAGTGTCGCGGGCTAAATATAATCATCCTATGGGCCAGAGTTTGACATGTATGCTCTAGGACATTGGCTTTAAGCTCTTGAAGAGGGGTTTCCCATCGGCTCTCTTCTACAAGACCAGAGGAACATTTTCCTGTTCAGCTTAATGATAACCACAGGTGACTCAAATGTCAGATGTATTACCTTACACTATTATTTGCATGATTTCTTCAGCTGACTGCATTCTGCATAAAAACATTTCTATGATGTCATTTCATTTAAATATTGGGGCCCTCGAGTGAATGTAAAACGTCTGTGTTATGTCTGGCTGGATTGACAATAAAATATTAAAAAAATGTCAAAGCAAACAAGAATACTATAAAAATGATCTGGAAACTATTTATAATGATGGACTGCGGAGGCCAAGGTACACAAATGGCTGACTGGCTGCCGGCTGAAAAGAGGCGATTTCTACCAAATAAAGTGCAACTACTTCACCCTGGAGAATTTCAGTAGTCTAGATGAAATAATGACGATGTTATCAGTAGTAAATAAAATATTTTATTAAAATGGCCGTGAACGGTTTTCCCTTTTCCTACAAATTCTGTTTTTTGACTGCTTTCTGCTTGGAATACCAAGCATTCCATCTGCCCGCCAGCTGTGCTCCTTAATCCTCTGTAATAACTGCAGCTAGCGCTGCACCCTGAGAATCCACAACTCTGAAAAACTGTGCTTCACACTCACTGCCAGAACTGATTTTTAGACATTGGTCTCATATGAAAAGTTGTGTAAACAGTTTTCACTGACAGGTGGTATATTTCCAGTTAAAAATCTAAAGTGCTATGTAAAAATTTGCTTGCAGCTGCACTGTACAGGGACATCCACCCAGATTACAGTACTGCACTTAAATGGTCATTGAGGGGGGCCTAAACTTTATAACAAATGCGATACAGTAGAGCACAAACTATAATATAGTGTTCTCAAACTCCATATTTTCCCTAATATAAAGAAATGAACCCAGAGAATGACCAGGATTGTGAGCATAAGGCCCCTTTCACATGTCTGTTCTCACTGTCCTATCAGCAGTTTACACGGATAGAACATCCGTCTATATTCTGATAGAACATCATCGTCTATATTCTGCTGTTCACATTTCCATTTTACTTGAAAAGAACCAATAGTTTTGAAAAAAAAAAACAAGGAAATGTGATTTTGATTTGGCTTGCAGTTAATCTAAGTCAGTAAGTCCATAGTAGGACCATTAATGTGGCATCTCTAAAAAGGGGTTGACCAGGCAAAATAAAGATATTTCCGATGGGTTAGTATGCTAAAAAACAACAAAGGAAGCTATACTTGCCCCCTTGCACTTACCAACATCCAGTCTTGGTCAGTGTTTACTCCGGCAGGAAGTCGTCACCGCACACAGCGTCAGCAGGACCGCTGGGACCTGTGATTAGCTGCTTTCGTCAGATGGTGGCAGCGCATCTTTACTGACAGCAGATGACTTCCTGCCGATGTACAGGAGCTTCTCACTAAATTAGAATATCATCAAAAAGTTAAATTTATTTCAGTTCTTCAATCCAAAAAGTGAAACTCATATATTATATAGAGTCATTACAAATAGAGTGATCTATTTCAAATGTTTATTTCTGTTAATGTTGATGATTATGGCTTACAGCCAATGAAAACACAAGAGTCATTATCTCAGTAAATTAGAATAATTAACAAAAAACACCTGCAAAGGCTTCCTATGCGGTCCCTTAGTCTGTTTCAGTAGGCTCCACAATCATGGGGAAGACTGCTGACTTGACAGATGTCCAGAAGGCAGTCATTGACATACTCCACAAGGAGGGTAAGCCACAAAAGGTCATTGCTAAAGAAGCTGGCTGTTCACAGAGTGCTTTATCCAAGCATATTAATGGAAAGTTGAGTGGAAGGAAAAATTGTAGTAGAAAAAGGTGCACAAGTAACCGGGATAACGGCAGACTTGAAAGGATTGTTAAGAAAAGGCCATTCAAACATTTGGGGGAGATTCACAAGGAGTGGACTGCTGCTGGAGTCATTGCTTCAATAGTCACCACACACAGATGTATCCAGGACATGGGCTACAAGTGTCGCATTCATTGTGTGAAGCCACTCATGACCAATAGACAACGGAAGCGTCTTACCTGGGCCGAGGAGAAAAAGACCTGGACTGCTGCACAGTGGTCCAAGGTATTGTTTTCAGATGAAAGTAAATTTTGCATTTCATTTGGAAATCAAGGTCCCAGAGTCTGGAGGAAGAGTGGAGAGGCACACAATCCAAGCTGCTTGAGGTCTAGTGTGAAGTTTCCACAATCGGTCATGGTTTGGGGAGCCATGTCATCTGCTGGTGTAGGTCCACTGTGTTTTATCAAGACCAAAGTCAGCGCAGCCGTCTACCAGGAAATTTTAGAGCACTTCTTGCATCCCTCTGCCGACAAGCTTTTTGGAGATGGAAATTTCATTCTCCAGCAGGACTTGGCACCTGTCCACAGTGCCAAAAGTACCAATACCTGGTTTAAAAACAACAGAATCACTGTGCTTGATTGGCCAGCAAACTCGCCTGACCTTAACCCCATAGAGAATCTATGGGGTATTGTCAAGAGGAAGATGAGAGACACCAGACCCAACAATGTGTTACGCTCGAGCCTGGACTGACTGGCGTGAGCGTGATTAGTGATCCCACTGTACCATGAACCGAGGAGTGCCTGGAGGGGCGTAACTAAGTATCAACCCGATCCGACCAAGGTCGCACGGCAGCTTAGTCGACTCCGTGGACCAGGGAGGGAACCGAGCAGAGGGACCAGGTGCGACTCCAGGTCAGACCCCGGTCACAGTTGTTGACCCACACCGGGTAATGCAGGAACAGGCAGGTTAGACTGGCATACAGGCAGGTGGGTATTGGCAAGTACGGCTGGCATGAAGACAGGTGGGCACTGGCAAGCACGGCTGGTATGCAGACAGGTGGGCACTGGCAAGCACGGCTGGTATGCAGACAGAGATACTGGCAAGCACGGCAGGAGTGCAGACAGGGAGGTACTAGCAGGTTGAAGCGCAGGCTGGATAGGGTCCAGTACAGACTGGGAGACAGGTACAGAGCGGCAGATGCAGTAGACAAGCAGAGTAAAGCGAAACCGCCGGAGCGGAGGACAAGGCAGAGCAGAGAGGAACTGCTGGTGCGGTGAGCAAGCTGAGCGGAGCGAAAACCGCAGGTGCGGTGCGCAAGGCAGAGCAGAGCGGAAACGCCGGAGCGGTGGACAAGGCAGAGCAGAGAGAAACCGCAGGTGCGGTGGACAAGGCAGAGCAGAGCGGAACCGCCGGAGCGGTGGGAAAGGCAGAGCAGAGAGAAGCCGCCGGAGCGGTGGGCAAGGCAGAGCTGAGAGAAGCCGCCGGAGCGGTGGGCAAGGCAGAGCCGAGAGAAACCGCTGGTGCGGTGAGCAAGGCGGAGCAGAGAGAAACCGCTGGAGCGGTGGGTAAGGCAGAGCAGAGGGAAGCCGCCGGAGCGGTGGGCAAGACAGAGCGGAGCAAAACCGCAGGTGCGGTGGACAAGGCAGAGAGGACAGGGCTCTGTTCACATGGAACAGACTGGAAAATACAGGAAGATGGCTAGAACACAGGAGGAAGATACGGAGGAAGGGAAAAGGGACAAGTAGAACCAGATACACACAAGGTACTTCCTATGAAGTAACGAGTGGACACAAAACTCACAAACAGAAGTACAGAGACAACGAGTTGGAGCTAGGTGCAGGTTCAGATACTGCAGGAAAAGGGAAGGTACAGACATAGAGACAAACAGGTAACAGGCTAGGATACAGTTCAGACAGGAACTGCTACTGCAATGAGATACAAGAAAGAGCCTGGGTATACAGCCCCCAGAGTGGCGGAAACAGACTAGAAGTAACAGGCCTTGGTATACAGCCCCAAGAGTGGCGGAAACAGACTAGAAGTCAGAGATAACAGGTCTGGGTATGCAGCCCCCAGAGTGGTGGAAACAGACTAGAAACAGGACAGGGCTTGGCATTTCAGCAGCAAAGACTAACTGAGTGAAGGTGTTGCTCAGGCACCTCCTTCTGGGTAGAGGGGGTTTAAATATCCAGTGACTTAGGGGTGCCCCCACAGCAGCTATAAGAATCAGGAAGTAACCGGGCCACCGCCCTAAGCAGTCAGTCAAGAGACATGCACACAGCATGAACTGGAGCAAGGTTAGTAGGCTGGACTGACAGGTAAGATTGCGGTCATGCATAGTGGGAGGTGGTGCACTATGCAAGCAAGCCGCCAGGGATGTTACACAATGCAGAGGAGCTGAAGGCTGCTATCATAACACCTCAGCAGAGCCACAGGCTGATCGCCTCCATGTCACGCCGCATTGATGCAGTAACTGATGCAAAAGGAGCCCCGACCAAGTATTGAGTGCATTTACTGAACATACATTTCAGTAGGCCAACATTTCGGATTTTAAAATCATTTTTAAAGCTCTTGTTATAAAGTATTCTAATTTACTGAGATAATGACTTTTGTGTTTTCATTGGCTGTAAGCCACGATCATCAACATTAACAGACATAAACACTTGAAATAGAGCACTCTGTTTGTAATGACTCTACATAATATATGCGTTTCACTTTTTGTGTTGGAGAACTGAAATAAATTAACTTCTTGATGATATTCTAATTTTGTGAGAAGCACCTGTACACATAGACCACAGAACAGTCTGTGCTGGATCTTGGCAAGTGCAAGGAAAGGAGTAGATCTTCCTTTTTTATCTTTGAACATACTAAGCCACAGAGAAAGTCTTAATTTTTGCCCGGACAACCCACTTAATGCTTAACGTGTTGGAGGAGCTTACTTTTTTATTTTTTTAAATTTTGCATTGATAACAATTAATGACACACTGATGGTAAAATCTGACAGACTGACTAAAAATTGATTAAAATCTGAGTCAACACACTGATGAAAAAATGGTCCGTATGCAATACATAAAAAAAAAAAAAAGATAGAAATGTGAAACTGGTCTACCTTTCCTCTTTCTGAACGGTTTTAGGTTATGTTATCTGCTTTACTTCATCCTATTTTCTTTTTCCTCCTTTTATTTTACTTACACCTGAGACAGGCAGCACTGATCAGACACTGGCTGCATGATCTCAGCCAGGTATGTTATAGTCTGAAATGCTGCTTCTCCCCACCCGCTCCCCTGGAGTGACAGTTCTCTTCCTATACGCACGTACAGGGAGAGACCTGTCAGCCACTGGCAGATAAAAGCCGCTGGGCACCCACCAGTCTGACTAGTCCCAGCGCGACTTGGTCCCCTGGCGGCTTTTAAAATATGTATTTCTATAAAACGCCGCAGAGTTTTGAAGTCATACATACCTGGCTGAGGTCATGCAGCCAGTGCCTGATACATGCTGCCTGGTTCTCTTTAAGGGGTTGTCCAACAAAAAAGACCAGTGTAGGTGGCCTATGTCAAAAATAACATATGGGCAAAAATGTATTTTAAAATCCCTTGCTACCCCATACAAGTGGTTCCCTGAACCAAAGCCTACTGAGCTGCAGTGGTGACATGCTCTACTCAACAAGTAACTTCATCGCTATTAAAGGGTTTATCCAGGACTTTATGAAAAACAAAAAAAATGGGCCTAAACACTAACAGGCAGGTAATTGCTACTGACTGTCTGTTGTGCCCGGTGCCATCCTTCCCCGGCACAGAGCAGTCACAGACTGTTCTTGCCGGGGATTCAGCTGCCTCTGCTGACATCCTGTTGACAGAGCGGAGGCTTCTTTCCTGCTCCGCTCTGCTGATAGAGCGGGACTTCCGACGTCATTCTGATTGAAAGCTGGATTCCCGCTGCCTAACTGGGGGAGCTGGCTGTCAATCAGAATTACGTCTGAAGTCACGCCCCGTCGCATCAGTAGAGGCAGCTGAAGGGCCGAAGTAGCGGTCTGTGAGCACTCTGTGCTGGGGAAGAACAGGGGAAGAATAGCGCCGTGCCCAACAGGCAGGTAGGCACCAATTACCCGCTTGTTAGTGCTTAGGCACATTTTTTTGTTTTTCATAAAGTCCCAGCAAAGAGCAAGAGGGGGACCAAAAAATTGCAGCTTTTATTGTGCTGTTCAACAATGTCAGAAACCCCATGCGTGGCAGATCCTAGTAGTTTTGCCATTATACAGCCACGTGAAGCACATTCTACGTACATTCTTGTCCTTCTGTTTTAGGTGCCATGTTAAATGTGATATTTTATACTAACTTTGAATATAAAGTTCGGTGTTTTTGTTCCCTTTAGCCACTTTGTGCCAAATAGCATAGAAATTGTAATAACCAGATTGTGTAATGTTGGCCTCGTTCCAGGAGAACTAAAACTTTTGTAGTTCTGCTCTGATTGGAAGTGTAATTTCAGTGAACACAATTACGTGGACTATAATTGTAGCCATGGCACATTGCTCTTTGAAGCTGTAACCACTGGATTTCTAAACCGTATCTGCTAAGAGCTTGGATATTACAAATTGCGCAGTACCTAGTGGTGTTCATACTGTATCCCAGCCAAATAAAATGAATCATAACTATACGTCCTTAAAGCTATTGCGCCCCTGTCCAAATTTTACTATGACTTGATTCAACACATCTGGCTAATGAATGCCTTTAACATTGCATCATTACTCAAGATAATATTCAAAGTTCGGGGTGTTGACAAACTTCTACAAAATTCTATGGAACTGGTTTTATCCCCATTTACGTATTGGCACAGAAACAATACAGCCGGCATTTATTCCTAGCTCTAGATTTATTGTACTTTTACCATAAAATAGAATTTGCAGGAAATGATATTGCAATGGGAGGATGTACAACACTATCAACTGTTGGACTACAGTGTTAGCTGTTAGGAAATACTTTAGCTTCCAAAATCACTATTACATTATGCAATGTTAAAAGGCACCATAGAGGGAAAGCCATAAAAGGCACCATAGCAGGAAAGCCATAAAAGGCACCATAGAGGGAAAGCCATAAAAGGCACCATAGAGGGAAAGCCATAAAAGGCACCATAGCAGGAAAGCCATAAAAGGCACCATAGAGGGAAAGCCATAAAAGGCACCATAGAGGGAAAGCCATAAAAGGCACCATAGAGGGAAAGCCATAAAAGGCACCATAGAGGGAAAGCCATAAAAGGCACCATAGAGGGAAAGCCATAAAAGGCACCATAGAGGGAAAGCCATAAAAGGCACCATAGAGGGAAAGCCATAAAAGGCACCATAGAGGGAAAGCCATAAAAGGCACCATAGAGGGAAAGCCATAAATGGCACCATAGAGGGAAAGCCATAAATGGCACCATAAAGGGAAAACCATAAATGGCACCATAGAGGTAAACCATAAATGTCACCATAGAGGGAAAACCATAAATGGCACCATATAGGGAAAACCATAAATGGCACCATATAGGGAAAACCATAAATGTCACCATAGAGGGAAAACCATAAATGGCACCATAGAGGGAAAACCATAAATGGCACCATAGAGGGAAAACCATAAATGGCACCATAGAGGGAAAACCATAAATGGCACCATAGATGGAAACCCATAAATGGCACCATAGAGGGAAACCCATAAATGGCACCATAGAGGGAAACCCATAAATGGCACCATAGAGGGAAACCCATAAATGGCACCATAGAGGGAAACCCATAAATGGCACCATAGAGGGAAACCCATAAATGGCACCATAGAGGGAGAACCATAAATGGCACCATAGAGGGAAACCCATAAATGGCACCATAGAGGGAAACCCATAAATGGCACCATAGAGGGAGAACCATAAATGGCACCATAGAGGGAAAACCATAAATGGCACCATAGAGGGAAAACCATAAATGGCACCATAGAGGGAAAACCATAAATGGCACCACAGAGGGAAAACCATAAATGGCACCATAGAGGGAAAACCATAAATGGCACCATAGAGGGAAAACCATAAATGGCACCACAGAGGGAAAACCATAAATGGCACCATAGAGGGAAAACCATAAATGGCACCATAGAGGTAAAACTTGAATTCAGGAGTCTTTGTTTCGCAAATATTGATATTCATGCTTAGCATAAAGATTTCTCAGGGGACACTAAACACCTTCATACACATTAAGTTGACCCTTGACTATCCCTTAGACAGAATATCGATGTGATAGAAGGATTGGAAAGTTTCAACTTAAATGCCCGATCCTTTTGTTCTTATAGGAAAATAGCCCCTGCCAGAAGTTTTCTCCCCTCTCCACCTCACTGCAAGGAGTTTGCATGTTCTCCCCGTGTTTGCGTGGGTTTCCTCCGGGTTCTCCGGTTTCCTCCCACACTCCAAAGACATACTGATAGGGAATCTAGATTGTGAGCCCCGTTGGGGACAGCGACGATAATGTATGTAAAGCGCTGCGGAATATGTTAGCGCTATATAAAAATAAAGATTATTATTATAGTTAGAGCCCATGAGGAGCAGCAAGTGCCAAGTCTTTGAGCTGGCACTGCTGTTTATGTTGTTGTTCCGCTTTGTCAGACAGCCAATTACCAAATGCAGATGTGAACAGAGCCAAAACTCGGGCTACTTATTGACATAATAGTAGAAATCATATCATCACTATGGACAGTTTTATGTCCGAAATGCATTGTTTTTTGCCTTAATGTAATATTTTTAATGCACCTGGAACCTTATGAGGCTGTACTAATAAATTGGTTACGTTTTATGTCCTAACAGCTGGTTACCCATGTTTGCTCTACTGACATTCTGCACTCAAAAATCCCAAATGTTCTCACCCGTCCACACCAGAGTTGCAGTAGTTACATTCTTTCCCGAGAGGACCTGAGCCCTGTGGACATCACTGTAGGAGATCAGTTGTCTCTTATACAAGACCTGTGGCACTCATGGCTGGTACGGTGCATGCATGGATTTAGGGCTCTGCTTTTGTCATCACTGCTATAAAAGGGAATGCATTACAGAAAATCAGAGATCATTTCTCAACCTGACTACAATGATTTGATCAGGTTTTTCTCTCTGTACAGGAAAAGTTACATCATAACCACAATTAATTTTATGCTAAAATGTTGCTATTTTTGCTTTTAAGAAGACCAAGAAAATTAGAACAATGAATGAAAATGGTTCATTTTATTTCAGCACCTTCACTAATAAAAACAATATATTTTACAAAACCAGGTTTTATACATGTGCAATCATAATGGACTCTTGATCTGAGAATGTGCCAAAGAGCACAAGATGGGTATGTTCTCATGCGGCAGATAAGCTGTGGATTTTCCATCTGGATTTGTGGCTTTCACAGCATAATGCAGTAGCAGGAATGCGGGGGACATTTTACCATCTGAGGCGGAAACGGTTCTGTGGTGCAGGTATTATATCAACAGAATGTCAATTTTGTTGCGGATTTTCAGTTCTGTGAACAGGGTGTAATCAGTGTCAAAGCCAAAACAAAATCCGTGACTCATCTACATGTGACACATGCAGATTTTGTTGCAGTTTTTATTTAATGCAGATGCACAGTAAAATTTGTACAAGTGACCGTATTCTTTAGGTTACATTATAAAATAACACAGCTACTGGAAATAAGGTCAACTGGTTTCAAATAATATTCATTACTGGGTGGAAAGAAGGAGATGACATCATGGGACATCCTGATCAATTGGACTGGTGGAGTAGGACACCAAATCATAGTGGAAATTATATAGCATGAATCTTGAAATTAGATTTGTAAGGTGAAAACTTAATTCTCACAAAACCAACCAATCATACCGGAGGATAAACTGCATTTAACACACAATAATATCACATAGAATAACACTTTGAAAAACAAGATGTAACTGAGACGAGACTGAATGTTCCTAGGGAGGTGGAAGGCCGTAATGTTTACTTGTTTTTTCCTGCAGTCAGGTTTACCAGTTATGTATGGGGCTCCCGCGGCACCACCCTTGGCAGCTCAAGTGGCAAGATTAAAATAAGTCAAAACAAGTCTGCCAAGCATAGTTCAGTGATGTTAATTAACCCAAAGCCTTCGAAGACTTCTCCGCATGTGTCTGCAAGAATCAATTTTTAACCATATTAACCTGATCTGATGACAGAAGATACTCAAAGGTTTTACATTTCTTGATCCTGCAGTAACTGAGCTGCGAAATGTACAGTCTATGCATAATATAACCAGCGTGTTCACACCAGACACCCATAAGCCCCAGGTCTTTTCATTATTTTAAAGCCTGTCCCCCAGAAAGTATCAGGAAAAAACATATCGCTTACAGTACTGCTGCAGATTGCTTGCCGCTAGTGAGATTTGCAACACGTTTTGTAATTACACAGCAGATTACTATTAAATGAGCAACAGGTTTAATGGTGACATTGAGGGAAGGTTTGACATTCGAAGAAAAAGTCTGCTCTGCAAGGCTACATTGTGTCTATGCAAGACCAGCTCACAACATGATGGACAAGGGCTGCCTTCATGTACAACAAACATCTCGTTTTAGGATCAGTAAATTGTATTAACGGTAATGGAGGCAATTGGAGATTTTATGAAATACCTAATCAATATATAAAGCTGCTGCACAAGTTAATCAAAGATAAACTAATCCATCTCCAGCAAATCTATAAATTGTCACAACTGAGTTATATAAATACTTAATATTCATCAGCAGAATATGTAACGAGCCGCATTATCACGGGGAAAACACATGACCTCCAGTAAAAACCAATGGAAGTAAAATGACACGTTAGATCAATGTGGGTTGAACCCTTTATATTTGGTGGGATCGGTCCAACATTTAATGAATATTGGGTCATCCCACCCAACTCTCCACAGTTCATAGATGTTGGCGCAGTTGGATTTTTTAACATGCCGATTTTTTGGTTTTCAGGAAAGATAAGCTATTGCCAGAAATGGATTTCTTCATGTCAATTTTTTTACTTTTTTTCTTCGTTCTCAGGGAAGATAAGAGGCGCGTGACCAGCTTATTCCCCTCTCCACTGGCAGAGCAGCTGATTTTGGTGGAACCAAACAACTACTGTATCTACTGTGCATAGAGGCCCCCCCGGCTTCCCGATTATGGCAGATGATGGGAAAAGAAGTAATGGGAAGCTGGATTTCAACATGCCCAATCCTTTTATTCTCAGTAGAGACATATGGCTGCCAGAATGGTCTGGCAGTTGCTCACTTCTCTTTCTCTCCAGGCCAAACACATGCACTCTCAGCCAAGCCGAGCACACACGTGTATGAGAGTTGGGAGCAGGAGGGGACAGAAGGTAATGCTGTTGTCAGAGTCTAATGTGCTGTGCCAACCTTACAATAAGAACTGCTAATATCAGTGACACCTATGTATGGAAATTTACAGAAAATGTGAGAAAGTTGTGATCATAAGGGCGGATATTTTTCCTTTTGACTAGTTCTACAGAACACTATCTTTGAAGAAACAGTGGACCATATGCATCTGGCGCAGTAAATGTAGATAACAGAATTTAGGATTAGTGGCTCTTTAAATAAAGCACTGTAAATGGGACTCTATAAGAAACATTTAATTCCGTATTTTAGTGTAATAAGACCCTGGGTCATTGAAATAATTTATTGCTAGTAGTTGACAATACCGAATCTCTCTTGCACATGGAGAATGAAAGCCTTTATCCCATGTGATGAAATTCCAGACCATATGAACAAAATACCCATCATAAAGGAACAAAGGCATCTACTGTAACAAGTGCACAGGTGTGTGATCTTCACTGCCGCTCAATGGCTCTGTGGTGCAGGGAACAAATCACTGTGCCCTCTAGAAAGAAATTACTGAGCAGCAAAGGTCTGGCACTTTTTCTGCAGTGACCCATCAAAGGTCAACAAAACAATTATTAAGGCGGCAGTGAAGGGCTTCTGCCATCTTGTGAATAACACAGCACATGCTCTAAATCTACAATATACTCCATGGTAAAACCTGGTCTCCTATGTCTGAGAAATAGTCTGCAAGGAATGGGTCATAGCACATGTCCATCTCTATGAACATGTTGTAATATGGGGTGCATAAAAAAAAGACTTCTTCTGTGCTGTCTAATAAAAAGAAGTGCTTTAAAACTGCTGCAGTTCAGTATACACTTAAAGGGTTGTCCAAGAATAATAAAGTAAAGTAATAAAATGACCCCATCAAGTAATTCAATCAGCAGCCCATCCTAATCACGTGTCAGGACGGCTGCTGTCTGAAACCTGTGTGTCAACTGACAGAGGAGCTGTATAGTAAGCACAGCTGTGACAGGAGAAGAAATAAATCTTTTTGGCTGACTGACTGTGCTTGGAGGCTGAGACTGGAGAAAAAAATCTTTTGTGCTTACAGAGCTATATGTACTTACGATTCAGCTCCTGTTTCGTTGAAACACATGTCTTTGGAGCTGCGTTCCTTAACAATGAAGCCCGTCCTGACACGTGGCTAGGATGGGCTGACGTCTGTATTATGTAATGGGTCCTTTTTATTACATTCTAGAAGAACTCAATTAATCCTCCTTCTTCACCATTTACGGATGCCTCCTTCAAGGCTGTAAATTATACACTATAAGGACGTTTCACTCAGTCCTATTAAAGGGGATCTGTCTGTAGGATCAACCCTCCTAATCCGCCTATATAGGCACACAGGTCACAGGAAGCTGAATAAAATGATACCTTGACATCTACAATCTGATGCCTTATTCCAGAGAAATCCACGTTTGTCTTATATGTAAATGAGCTGTTCCAGGCTATGGGGCGGATGTTGCCTAGAAGATAACTCTGCCTCCAGAGCTTATTTTACATGAAGGAGGAGTTACCAGTGTGAGACAAGTAACTAACACAGAACAGGGGAAATTAACGTTGTCTTCTTGCAAACACATTGTTAGCGTTTCTCTGAGCTCTGCTGTATTGTAACAATATTGCAGCCCTGTCTGCCTGTGAGCTGGAAGCTGAGAGGAATCTGCAGATGTGTCAGTTATAATCACACACAGCTCTGCAGTGAGATCAGGAGAGCAGAGAGCGGCCATTACACATCACACTGGTAATTCCGCCTTCATGCAAAATAATATCTTCCAGGCACCATCCGCCCAGAGCCTGGAAGAGGTCATTTACATAAAGTTGTAAAAGATGATTCTCCACAACAAGACATCTGATATGTGGAATAGAGGTAGGACTTTTTTCAGCAGTCTATAACCTGTATGCCCATATTAATAGCTTAGATAGGTTGCAGTCTACCTTTACAAATATATTAGTGAAAGAGTGGGATAAGAGCTCACTTAATTAGAGCGTGGTCCTGGATCAGAACGCCACCATTGCAACAAGTCAGTTCATGAAATTTCTTCCTTTGCTAAAAATTCTACAATCAACTGTGAGTTTGGAATTATTGAAAAGTGGAAGCGTTTACAAACCACAGGAACTTAATAACAGAGTAGTTCCAAATCCTCCTGTGGCATTAACATCGGTGTAAAACTGTGAGCCGAAAGCTTCATGGCATGGGTTTCCATGGGTAAACAGTAGTGATGAGCGAGCATGCTCATTTAACCCTTTCGCCGAGCACACTTGGGTGCTTTCTGAGTATCTTCGGCGTGCTCGTATATTAAGTTCGAGTCCCTGCATCGGCATGATTTATGGCTGTTAGTCAGACTCAACACATGCAGAGATTGCTTGTTTGTTTGTCAGCCTCAATACATGTGAGGATTCCCTAACAAACAGGAAATCTCTGCATGTGTTGAGTCTGACTAACAGCAATAAATCATGCAGACGCAAGGACTCAAACTTAATATACGAGCACGTCGAAGATACTCGGAAAGCACCTGAGAGTGCTCGGCGAAAGGGTTAAACGAGCTCGTTCGCTCATCAGTAGGTGCATATAAGCCTTACATTACCAAACACAGTGCCAAGCATTGAACAGAGTAATGTGAAGCATACTGCTGGACTCTGGAGCAGTGCAAACATGTTCTATGGAGTGACGGCTACAAGTCTGATAGGCAGGTAAGGTTCTCCTGGCATTTGCCAAACCCATATTTGTCTGAATGTAAAGTTTGGTGTTGGAGGTGTAATGCTGTGGTAGTTTTTCAGGTGTTGGCCTAGGCCCATAGTTCCAGTGAAGCGAAATCTGCAGCATACCAGGACCTTGTGGATAATTGTATGCTTTCACGCAACAGATTGACAAGAGGAATGGTAACAAGTTGTCAATGAATTTATACATTTTAGAGAAAAGTAAGGAATGGAACAAAACAAACTTATGAAAAAAAGTTCTACAGTCTCCCTTTAGGTAATGCCCTTATTTAATAAATCATGGACATATGAGCTAAAAATGGGAAAGAGGGAAAATGTGGATCCCAGGACCCAACATCTGATTTTTAAGACATTTTTATAGAGCACAGGGTCACAAACAGCTCTTATAAGAGACTGAAAGACTTGCTATCAACTAGTTTTCCAAAAGGACTTTTTTCTTTCCTGTGACAAGCGTCCAATATTTTTAGTATAATTATTTCACTGTTAGACAGGAAAAAGAAATAAAGACTTCCATGCACATTTTTTCCAGGGCATGAATACCAGGTCAAAGAGTCCATTCCCTTCCTGTGCAGTCACATACACCCCAGCAAAGACAAAATTATAATCTTCCGAAATAATTTGTATTCTGGCAGAATTCCATGTGTTAGCCAGTCCAAAGAACACAGGGAGCGTTGCCTGCCTCAGGAACACTGTCTACTCTTAATTAAGTTGAGTCAAAAGGTAAAGCTGCCAAATCCAAAATACATGATTCACTATTACTAAGCCAGTATATATTAGATTAACTGAGGGACATTTTGCTCTCATATTGATAAAAGCCACCATACTTCACCCCGAATGATTTCCCTTATGAATAACAGGTTGTCACATCCACACCCGTTTATAAAACCACTGGAAGTGACGTCAGCATTGCTTGCCCACCTCCTAGTTTTACAATGAAAGGTTATGTATATATCCCCTATTCATAGTACGGGGATGACTTACTGATCGCGGTGGTCCAACTGCAGGACCATCACTGATCCCGATAACAAACATGCACACCTCAGCTTCATTCACCCTCCGTGGGCCTGCCAGCGATGGCCAAGTTCAGTGCTCCGGTTTCCCAGGCAGGCGCAAAGACAATGAATGAAGCGGCCGTACGAATACTTGGCCTCCATTTATAAACTAAACTGAACTATAACCTGCTGCACAAAAGACTCTTTTTTTTGCTTTTCATACTTTACCTCCATTCAGACCGGGATCTACAGAGAGCCGATTTTGGGATCAATGGGGATTCCAATGGTCAGACTCCCAGCAATATGTAAAAAACAGGTGATCACTTATACAGTTGTGCTCAAAAGTTTACATACCCTGGCAGAATTTTTCCTTTCTTGGCCTTGTTTCAGAGAATATGAATGGTAACAAAAAAACTTTTTCTCCATTCATGGTTACTGGTTGGGTGAAGCCATTTATTGACAAACTACTGTTTTTCTCTTTTTAAATCTTAATGACAACCAAAAACATCCAAATGACCCTGAACAAAAGTTCACATACCGTAGTGATTTTGGCCTGATAACATGCACAGAATTTGACACAAATGGGTTTGAATGGCTACTAAAGGTAACATCCTCACCTGTGACCTGTTTGCTTGTAATCGGTGTGTGTGCATAAAAGCTGAGTGAGTTTCTGGGATCGAGACAGACTCATGCATCTTTCATCCAGCCACTGACGTTTCTGGATTGTGAGTCATGGGACTCAACGGATCCACAGGAAAAGGTAGTTGAACTGTGTAACACAGGAAGGGATACAAAAAAATATCCAAGGAATTGATAATGCCAGTCAGCAGCGTTCAAACTGTGATTAACAAATGGAAAATCAGGGGCTCTGTAAAAACCAAACCACGGTCAGGTAGACCAACAAAAATTTCGGACACAACTGCCAGGAAAATTGTTCGGGATGCAAAGAAAAACCCACAAATAACATCAGCTGAAATTCAGGACTCTCTGAAAACTAGCGGTGTGGCTGTTTCAAGATGCACAATAAGGAGGCACTTGAAGAAAAATGGGCTGAATGGTCAAGTCGCCAGAAGAAAGCCATTACTGTACAAATGCCACAAAGTATGTCACCTACAATACGCCAAACAGCACAGAGACAAGCCTCAAAACTTCTGGAACAAGGTAATTTGGAGTGATGAGACCAAAATTTAACTTTTTGGCCACAACCATAAATGTTACATTTGGAGAGAGGTCAACAAGGCCTATGATGAAAGGAACACCATTCCTACTTTACAGCATGGAGGTGGATCACTGATGTTTTGGGGATGTGTGAGCTACAAAGGCACAGGAAACTTAGTAAAAGTTGAAGAAAAGATGAATGCAGCACGTTATCAGCAAATACTGGAGGCAAATTTGAACTCATCAGCCCAGAAGCTGCGCATGGGACGTACTTGGACGTTCCAACATGAGAACGATCCAAAACACAAGGCCTGTCATTGGCTAAAGCAGAACAAAGTGAAGGTTCTGGAGTGGCCATCTCAGTCTCCTGACCTCAATATCATTGAGCCACTATGGGGAAATCTCAAGCGCGCAGTTCATGCCAGACAGCCGAGGCTTTTTGCCAAAAAGAATGGGCAGCTTTACCATCTGAGAAAATAAAGAACCTCATCCACAACTACCACAAAAGACTTCAAGCTGGCATTGATGTTAGAGGGGGCAATACACGGTATTAAGAACTAGGGTATGTGAACTTTTGATCAGGGTAATTTGGATGTTTTTGGTTGTCATTAAGATTTAAAAAGAGAAAACACAGTAGTTTGACAATAAATGGCTTCACACAACCAATAACCATGAGTGGAGAAATTTTTTTTTTGTTATCACTCATATTCTCTGAAACAAGGCCAAGAAAGGAAAAATTCTGCCGGGGTAACTAAATTTTTGAGCACAATTGTACATCTGGAACACACCTTTAAGGCCAGTTTTACAAATGTGCATTTTAGCGCCCACATAATAGCCACGGCCAGCGGTCTAATAACCCAAGCTAACAAAATCAAAACACTCCTATTAGCCTACATTTTTTATAAAATCCTAAACTTGCTCTGCTTCCATTTGTCTCCCATTTGCTTAGCCCTTCACTTTTTTGCCTAAATCGCTCATGGATGCTACAGAGCGATATCATAACTAGGCGTTTTTAGTTGCAATCAATGATCTTTATGGAGACAGAGTTTATGTGGTCAATGTGTTCAGCAGTCCTGAGCGGCTTATGTTGTGTACTCGGGCAGAGCCGCTGAGCTCACTTATTGGCTGCAGCGCTGCTGATGTTATGTCGGTGCTGCAGATAATAAGCGTGAGCAATGGCGGAGACTCAACGCTGGACCCGAGAAGGATTACTAAAGAACATTTTTTTTTTTTTTTTAAAGAAAAACTAGCCTTGCCTGGGGACGGAGGTTTTCTGAAACCGTAAAACTGTTTTTAAAAAAAATTTCTTTTTGTTAATACCATACGTTGTTTAAATAGGGAGAAAGGAATAATATGTTTTCTTGACATCCTCATTTGTTTTGGCAAAATTATACATTACATTTTATTTCCGGTTGCCTATACGATGCCTACATATTCTGCAGTATTGTACAAATATCATCCCCACTCACATCAGTCTGTATCCCAATTGTGGAGTAAAATCTACTTAATGAAAGGAAATTGCCCTAGTGTGGGCCATGAAATTAGCGTCAGAGAAAACCAGCATACCAAAAGACAACAGACATACAAAAGGAAAAAAAACACAAAAACTCTGTATGGATGTGTTCGTTGGTCAGATGCAGAAACCGCAGTGCTGCAAAGCATCAGCTGGAATTAATATTACTTTATTTTTTAATTGTTATAGACCACCATGTATCAAGTCAGAAAGAATTCCATAGTTTTTGCATGCACATTCTCATTGTGGGCTCTCGTGCTCTATTCCTTTCACCAGGTGGAGAATAAGAATCTTTACTCACACGCAACAACATGTATATGCAGAGATATGTAGCACTTGCCAAGTAAAGATGAATGAAAGAATATTTGGAAAAGTGGAGATCAAACACAAGAATGTTAGCACAGAAACTGCTTTTAAAAGCAAATTTAATTCATTTGCAAGCTGTACAAGTGCCACACCTGCTCCAAAATCCTGCACTTGTGTTATACAGAACAAGGTCTCTGTGCAAAGAAATGGAGTTAGGCTGTGTGCCCACGATGCGTTTTTTAAGTGTTTCTGCAGCGGCAATTCCGCTGCAGAAACGCTTAAAAAACGCTTGGTAGAAGGCCTGCCATGTTCCCCAATGATAATCTGCATGTGCTGTGCACATGCTGCGGAAATTTCCGCTGCGGATTATCATTGCAGAAAAACACACAGCACTACCAATTATTTTGCGGAAGCACTGCATTTTCGCCGCCATTGACTTTCATTGGACCGCATGTAATCCGCATCACTGGATCTGTACATGCGGATAACATGCGATTCAATGTGCGGATGGTACCCGGGTCTGGAGAAGAGGAGACTCTGCTCCGGACCTGGGTACCATAGAACCTGTAAAAAAAAGAATAAAATAAAAAATAAATATTATACTTACCTTCTGATGGCCCCCGGTCTCCTTGTCTTCACTTGCCGGCAGATCGTGGTGGACTGAAGGACCTGCGCTGATGTCATAGTCATGTGATGGCAGGTCCACCAGTGTACCGTGAGCTGCCGGCAAGCCAGGAGGGATAGAATAAAGACTCCGGGGGCCATCAGAAGGTAAGTATAGATTTTTATTTTTATTTTTTAACATTCTTTCGTTCACACTAAATAAATCCATGCCATTTGCATGGATTTATATAGTGTGACCAAGTTGTCAAGCACTTTCCAAGTGATGCTAAAATCGCTTGGAAAGCGCTTGTCAACCCGCATGCGGAAATGCATGTGAAGAACGCTTCACATCCGCATGTCCCTGGCAGGAAAAGCGCATGTACAATCCGCATGTACAATCCGCATGTGTTTTTTCTGCCAGGGAGATGCAGAAACGCTCAGGAAAAAATCCGGAGCATTTCTGCATCGTGGGCACATCGCCTTAAGGAGACAAAGTAGGAGTATATCTAATTACAAAGAAAAAAAAGGTGCCCGACTCTAAAGCTGGCCATAGACAGTACTTATTTGTCAAAAAATCTGCAGACTATCTAATCTCTACAGGACTCCCAAACCCTGACAAAATGCAACATTGGGGAGGAGTATAAAATCAGACAGGTTGGATTACTTGTATTCGATTCGGACTTTTCACCAACACCAATGTTCATTGTCAGGAAGCTGCCAATCAGTGGTGGGGGCGGAGTTAGACAGATTAGCCTGAATGGCCTGCATGTAACACCTAGTCCAGCAGTGATCATCTCCTGCTCATAAACCACTGATTGCATTGAAACAACAGCAGGCTGCTGAGCAAGTTACACATCTCGGGTATCTGGTTGTCTGCTCCTATATTATGCTGTTCTCAGATTAAATAGCAAAAAAACAGCTGACAGATTCCCTTTAAGATTTTCCAACCCCATGGTATTATCCCACCGATATTAAAACTTTAAAAGATGGCACAATACAGTAAGGCCTGGCACTCACCAAACCTAAACTCATCCATCAGACTGCCAGATAGAGAAGTGCAATCCATCACTCTACAAAATACGTTTTCTCTCATCAAGACACGGCTGCTTTACGCCACTCCATCCAATGCCTGGCATTGTGCTTGGTGATTTAAGGTTTGCACGCAGCTAAGAATGGGAAATACATGCCGTAAAGCTACCTGTGCATCAATTTTGTGCTGATGTTATCAAAGTGTTGGCAGCTTTTACACACTGTGTGTCTCAGCACGTGACGACCCCATTTTGTAATTTTACGTGGTCTGCCACTTTGCAGGAGAGTTGCTGTGGCTCCTATAGGCTTCCACTTTTCAATAATATCACTTATAGTTTATTGTGGAATATTTTGAAGGGAAAAAAAATTAATGAACAGACTTGTTACAATGGTGACATACTATTACAGGGCCACACTCTAACTCAATGATTCCTTTGAGGTCTGAGTGCTTAGTTCATAATATAAGTACTAAAATTTGGAAATTTTAGGGTCATTTGATCTACACCTGTGGGCTAACCTCTGAAATATTTACTTCTCACAGCAGGAGGTAGCACTGCAAGGAACACAAGGGCCACATGTATGTATATGTATGTGTATATGTATGTGGCTTCTTAGAGGACACTGTAGTAACGGCTGTAGTAATGGCACAAGCATGCTAAGGAGAAACCAGAGCACAATCTCGTATAAAAAAATGCAACTGAAAAGTAAATCTATAGATTATTTAGAGAATGTAGTATGAAAAAAAATTACTTCCTGTCATTTAATATAGCATAGGAAACTTTCATTTCCCAAACAGCATGACACATCCTGCACCAAATGGTAAGCAGCTCACAATACGGTCAATGATTACCAAAGGGAAAAAAGGATTCGTTAAAAAAAAAAAAATTCTAATAATTCTTGTTAAAACTGAAAATGTCTGCGTACTTAGGATCCTTCCTGACCTCATATGGAGTGTGAATAAATGTACAGATACAACCCCATTTCCTGTGACTTATATGGCTCCGTTATGACACATGAATCACACACTTGCTGTTCGGATCCCAGTGGACATACATACAGGAAACACATACATACCTTGCGTGTCTTGCTCATTTGACTTTGGACTGCTCCTCGCCCTGCGTTCGGTTTTTTTAAGTCCAGCGACACTGCCCATTCCTCCACAGCTGGCTCCATTGTGAGCTTTGCCATTTCCATTATACATAGTCGTACAGTTTCCCGAATAGTTCTTGTATATTGTGGATGGAGGACTATTCAACCGGTTTTGTCTATCGATCTGCTTGAGCTTTTTGTGTTGAGGCTTGCAATACTGGTCTTCTCGAGTGATGTAACTGGACATCCCAAACAGTGGTATAATTTCTGAACACAGAGAAATAGGGACTACTATAAGATATCACACTTTAGGTGCTAGTATTCATGCAATAATAGAAGTTAAGATCTGTTAAACCACAGCTGCGCTTTGGGATCATTTCTTTACCTCAATATCAAACTCCTGGAGAACCCCTTTAATATTGCCAGGAGAGGAACAAGGCAAAAGGCAGAAGGAGACAATATAGACAATTAAATTCCAACTTTCAGCAGAACAATTAAATGGGTTGTCCACTACTCGGACAACAGCTTCTCAATTGCTATTGTGCGCTGTGTAAAATAATAACAGCCTATACTCACTTCCAGAGTCAGCGCCATTCCAGCCATAACTTGAAAACTGAACCAGGAAGAATTGAGAGCTGCTGCTTCTAACCTGTCCCAAATATCAGTTACGTCCGCAGAAAGTGAGAGACAAGCGGCCGCTGATTGGCTTTTGGGCTCGAGTGATAGAACGTCAGTCATAGTTACACATGTGGTCAAAATTGTTGGTACCTCTCGTTTAATGAAAGAAAAAACACAATGGTCACAGAAATAACTTGAATCTGACAAAAGTAATAATAAATTAAAAATCTATGAAAATGAACAAATGAAAGTCAGTCATTGTTTTTCAACCCTGCTTCCACAGAATTATTAAAAAAAATTAAACTCATGAGATAGGCCTGGACAGAAATAATGGTACCCATGAAAATAATGTGACAAAAGGGACATGTTAAATCAAGTTGTGTCGACTAATTAGCATCACAGGTGTCTACAATCTTGTAATCAGCCAGTGGGTCTGTTTATAGGGCTACAGATACTCACTGTGCTGTTTGGTGACATGGTGAGTACCACACTCAACATGGACTAGAGGAAGCAAAGGAAAGAGTTGTCTCAGGAGATTAGAAAGAAAATTATAGACAAGCATGTTAAGGTAAAGGTTATAAGACCATCTCCAAGCAGCTTGATGTTCCTGTGACTACAGGTGCACATATTACTCAGAAATTTAAGATCCATGGGACTGTAGCCAACCTCCTTGGAAGTGGCCACAGGAAGAAAATTGATGACAAATGAAAGAGACAGATTATACGAATGGTAACAAAAGAGCCCAGGATAACTTCTAAAGAGATTAAAGGTGAACTTCAAGCTCAAGGAACATCAGTTCCTTGAGATCACACCATCCATCGTTGTTTGATCCAAAGTGCACTTCATGGGAGAAGACCAAGGAGAACACTATTGTTGAAAAAAAAATATCATAAAAAAAGCCAGACTGGAATTTGCCAAACTACATGTTGACAAGCCACAAAGCTTCTGGGAGAATGTCCTATGGACAGATGAGACAAAAATGGAAGTTTTTGGCAAGGTACATCAGCTCTATGTTCACAGATGGAAAAATGAAGCATATCAAGAAAAGAAAACTATCCCTACTGAGAAACATGGAGGAGGCTCTGTAATGTTCTGGGGCTGCTTTGCGGCATCTGGCACAGGGTGTCTTGAATCTGTGCAGGGTACAATGAAATCTCAAGACTATCAAGGGATTTTAGAGAGAAATGTGCTGCCCAGTGTCAGAAAGCTTGGTCTCAGTTGCAGGTCATGGGTCTTGCAACAGGATAATGACCCAAAACACACAGCTAAAAACACCCAAGAATGGCTAAGAGGAAAACACTGGACTATTCTAAAGTGGCTTTCTATGAGCCCTGACCTAAATCCTATTGAGCATTTTTGGAAAGAGCTGAAACATGCCGTCTGGAAAAGGCAACCTTCAAACACGAGACAACTGGAGCAGATTGCTCATGAGGAGTGGGCCAAAATATCTGTCGAGAGGTGCAGAAGTCTCATTGACAGTTACAGGAATCGTTTGATTGCAATGATTGCCTCAAAAGGTTGTTGAACAAAATATTAAGTTAAGAGTACCATCATTTCTGTCCAGGCCTATTTCATGAGTTTCATTTTTATAAAAATTCTGTGGAAGCAGGGTTAAAAAGCAATGTCTGACTTTCATTTGTTCATTTTCATAGATTTTTAATTTATTATTACTTTTGTCAGATTCAAGTTATTTCTGTGACCATTGTGGGTTTTTCTTTCATTAAAAGAGGGGTACCAACAATTTTGACCACATGTGTACATGGGTTAAATAAAGACCCCGGTCCATCAAGTTCAACCTTTCTCCACCAATTATACATTTTATCACTAAATTATCTATAACCCACAATGTTATGTGTAATGAGGAAATCATCCAGCCCTTTTTTAAAAGCTGTTATAGTGTCGGCCATCACTACCTCTTGTGACCGGCATTCCACAGTCTGACTGCTCTGACTGTAAAGAACCCTTTCCTATTTAGCTGCCGGAATCGCCTTTCTTCTATCCATAATGAGTGCGCCCTCTGGTCCTTAGTATGGTCTTGGGAAGGAATAAGTCATGTGCCATTCCTTTGTATTGACCACACATACAGTGCATTGTGAAAGTATTTGGCCCCCTTGAACTTTTCTACCTTTTGCCACATTTCTGGCTTCAAACATAAAGATTAGGGTTGAGCGAATATGTTCTGTCAGAGTATGCTCGGGCCGAGCTCCGAGTATTTATAGCTGCTCGGTCATATGGTTGAATCGCTCCCGTGTGCATGATTTGCGACTGTTTGACAGCTTTATTACATGTGAGGAATGTGTAAGAAATAGACATTCCTCACATGTAATAAAACGGTCAGTCGCAAATCATGCACAAGGGAGCGATTCAACCATATCACCGAGCAGCTATACATACTCGGAGCTCGGCCCGAGCATACTCGGCGAAAGGGTTAATAGAACATACTCGCTCAACACTAATAAAGATATAAAATTCAAATTTTTTTGGGAAGAATCAACAAGTGGGACACAATTGTGAAGTGGAGCAAAATTTATTGGATGTTTTAAACTTTTTTAACAAATTAAAAACTGAAAAGTGGGGCATGCAATATTATTCGGCCCCCTTGAGTTAAAACTTTGTAGCGCCACCTTTTGCTGCGATTACAGCTGCAAGTCGCTTGGGGTATGTCTCTATCAGTTTTGCACACCAAGAGGCTGAAATTCTTGCCCATTCTTCCTTGCAAAACAGCTCAAGCTCATTGAGGTTGGATGGAGGGCGCTTGTGAATAGCAGTTTTCAGCTCTTTCCACAGATTCTCGATTGGATTCAGGTCTGGACTTTGACTTGGCCATTCTAACACCTGGATACGTTTATTTTTGAACCATTCCATTGTAGATGTTGCTTTGTTTGGGATCATTGTCTTGTTGGAAGATAAATCTCCGTCCCAGTCTCAGGTCTTTTGCAGACTCCAACAGGTTTTCTTCCAGAATGGTCCTGTATTTGGCTCCGTCAGTTTTCCCATCAATTTTAACCATCTTCCCTGTCCCTACTGAAGAAAAGCAGACCCAAACCATGATGCTGCCACCACATTAGACAGTGGGGATGTTGTTTTGAGGGTGATGAGCTGTGTTGCTTTTACGACCAAACATATCGTTATGCATTGTGGCCAAAAAGTTCGATTTTGGTTTCATCTGACCAGAGCACCTTATTCCGCATGTTTGGTGTGACTCCCAGGTGGCTTGTGGCAAACTTCAAACAAGACTTTTTATGGATATCTTTGAGAAATGACTTTCTTTTTGCCACTCTTCCATAAAGGCTAGATTTGTGCAGTGTACGACTGATTGTTGTCCTATGAACAGACTCTCCCACCTCAGCTGTAGATCTCTGCAGTTCATCCAGAGTGATCATGGGCCTTTTGGCTGCATCTCTGATCAGTCTTCTCCTTGTTCGAGATGAAAGTTTAGAGGGACGGCCGGGTCTTGGTAGATTTGCAGAGGTCTGATACTCCTTCCATTTCAATATGATCGCTTGCACAGTGCTCCTTGAGATGTTTAAAACTTGGGAAATCTTTTGGTATCCAAATAAGGCTTTAAGCTTCACAACAACAGTATCTCGGACCTTCCTGGTGTGTTCCTTGGTCTTCATGATTCTCTCTGCACTTGAAACAGAACCCTGAGACTATCACAGAGCAAATGCATTTATAAGGAGACTTGATTACACACAGGTGGATTCTATTTATCATTACCAGTCATTTAGGACAACATTGGATCATTCAGAGATCCTCACTGAACTTCTGGAGTGAGTTTGCTGCACTGAAAGTAAAGGGGCCGAATAATATTGTACACCCCACTTTTCAGTTTTTAATTTGTTAAAAAAGTTTAAAATATCCAATAAATTTCGTTCCACGTCACGATTGTGTCCCACTTGTTGATTCTTCCCCCAAAAATTAAATTTTATATCTTTATGTTTGAAGACAGAAATGTGGCAAAAGGTAGAAAAGTTCAAGGGGGCCAAATACTTTCACAATGCACTGTATATTTATACATGTAAATGAGATCTCCTCTGAGGCGTCTTCTTTCTAAGCTAAATAGGCCAGAGCCTGCACCAGAGGCCGTATAAGCTATTGTTATTTTATATGGGGAAATATAGCAATTGAGAAAGGATTGTCCATTTAGTGAGCAACCCATTTAAAATAACATCTAATTATTGAAATTTGGTTAAATCAGTGTGTGATGTGTCAAAACATAATTAGGATATTCTTTTTTTACTTTCTAGGCAAAAAACACTGATAGTCGATCCTGTAAATCATTTGAATGAATGAATGACCAGTGTTGCTATCAGGAGGGGTATAACCTTTTAATGTTTATCCATTCTCAGCAGCTTACAACTACTTTTAATGATTTAGTTTTGCTTAAAACAAAAAAAGCTTCATTAAAAGGGGTTATCCACTACTAGGGAAACCACCTTCTTTAACTAAAAGTTCGGGCCTGATGGACTGAAAAAAAACATACTCCCCTCCCATGCCGGCACCATTTCAGTGGTGTCGGCATTTGCTCTCCCCGGGGCTCTCGTGCGATTCTTATGACACGTGAGCCTGGCACCCAATCAGCGCTGGTGTCACTGTCTCTGCCTTCGGACGTTTTGAACATGAAGAGGAAGTCAGATAGTCAACTGCAGCCAGGACTTCCTCTTCACGTTCAAAACATCTGAAGGCGGAGACAGTGACGCCAGCACTGATTGGGCGCCGGGCACCACGTGTCATTCCACCGCATCACAGCCTCGGGACTGCAAGTGCCGATACTGCTGGAACGGCTCCGGCACAGGAGGAGAGTATGTTTTTTTTTGGGGGGGGGGGGTTTTATCGGGGCCAAACATTTAGTTTAAGAATGGGTTGTCCTATTAGTGGACAACTGCTTTAAAGCGACACTCCAGCAATTTTTCTTTATTTCAGCGCTGGATTGGTGCCATTAATCTAAGTTCCCTGACCCTAGTATTATACTTACCAGCCGCCATCTTCAGCTCTAACTGGCGCTGCTCCAGTTCCGATCCGCCATCTTGTGACTGCAATATTTGACTGATCCGAAGTCAGAGGTAACGGTCACAGGCTCTCAATATAAGTCTATGAGGGCCTTGTTCTGGCTCTCATATACTTACACTGAGTAGTGACCTTCGGCTCGCCCAGCAAACTGGAGTGATCCGGCAGGTCACAACGTGCAGAAAACAGTCTGGAGCGGCGCAGATAAAGATGAATATGATGGCAGCATGAGACTAGGGTTAGATTAGTAGCACCACTCCAGCAGCAAAATAAAAAAAGGAAAAAAAAACAAACTGGAGTGGTGCTTTAAAAGTAATAATATGAACAAAAAAAACAAACATTTAAAGTAGTGGAACATAAAGTACACAACAACATCAAATAGAGAAAATCACAAAGATTGTTAAGACAATGTGTGTAACCAAATATAAAGATAAAAAAAAATTAACCTTAAACTTACTGTCATAATTATTGCTGAAAAGTATTCAAAACCATACAAACACATACATATAATAAGGCCACGGCCCCACTATCAGTATTTGGTCAGCAATTTTTCTCAGGAGTGGGAGCCAAAACCAGGCGACGAACAATCAGAGAAAAAGTATAATAGAAACAAGTCACCAATTTTGCATTTATCACCCACTCCTGGTTTTGGCTCCCACTCCTGAGAAAAAATACTGACCGAATACTGACCAAATACTGATAGTGGGGCCGTGGCCTAAGACTGAGTATTGCATGTGCAAAGGAGAGTAGTTTAAAAAAAAAAAAAAAAAGACTAAAAATACTGTACCTTGTTCTCCATATATTGTAGGTTGGAGATGATGTGGGAAGAATTGTGGTGGTATTTCTCCTGGCCCGGTGACTGGCGGGTAAAATGGGGTGTGTGAATTGTGTAAGAAATGTGGATGATGTGCAAGGTATGGAGGTAAATGGTGAGTTGGGGAAATGGCGGATGGATAACTGGGAGGGTAACAATCTGGAGACTGTGGAGTAACAACTACACGCCGAACTCCTGTGCTGTCTTCTATCACCTGAAAAATAAAAAATACATATACTATAATGACAAATAAACAAAGGAGACATTAGAATCTAAATGCTGCTTGATTTCCACAGAAGGAACCCTTTGTGTAATCCCCGTTTTTCTAAGGTTCTAGTGTAGTAAATCGAATAAAACTATTTAATGCAAGTTCGACTTTGGCAAAAATTTGTGCAACTTAAATTTTTAGTCCACTTAGATAATACAATCATTTTTTCTTTTCAAACATTTATGGTCACATCCGGGCACAAACACAACTGCTCTGGAAATGAAGCATTTTTGATTCTTGGGGAAAGGCTCTAGACGATGAAGAATTCTAAGATAAAATACTGCTGGGCTGGTCAAAAATTAGGAAAATAATAATTAACGAATAATGGAGAGAAATGTATTTCAAATTGATACACTGTGCGATATATACGTTCAATTTCCCATACCGAAATGCTTCAGCTAATTTTATTAACAGTCGTCCGAAGTGCAACTTGCATAAAGCAAATTTAATGCATAGTATGTGGGAATGTCCACATAGTCAGGGAGTTTGGGAAGATGCATTATTTTATATACAAAAAATATGGAAAGTAAAAATTCCCAAAACTCCACAATCGTGTCTATTCCACTTTATTAATCTGGAGGATGGAACCAAAACAAGAAACAATATAATTCCTGACATTATACATTTAGATTTGCTGGTAGTCAAAAAAATTTATTCTGAGGAATTGGTTGGAAAACCAAGCTCCTAGAATATCAGAGATAATCGATACATTGAAATCATTACTATTGTTTGACAAAATTGACACAGAAAAACATAAGGAAAAAAATACAGAAAATTTTTTTTGGTACATGGAGAACATTTATTGAACACAATTACATTCAATCAGAAATCACACAAATGATGACAGCTTTTAGAGGCACATCTTGGTACAGCTTTGAAAAATTTGGGGGAAACTTAGGGGTATTGAAAATTTAAAGTTAATTGTTGAAACTAATCTGGAAAATCTATGGTTTTGCTTTTCTGTTAACTTTTTTTTAAATGTTTACCAGTTGAAGTATTGTTGTAACATTTTAAATGTTAAAAAAAAGATGAGATTGGAGCTGTAATGATTGCAAATGAGAATTTGTTTATCTTTGTAGTCATGTTTACCTGATTCTCTCATCAAATAAAAATTTGTGTTAAAGGGGTTGTCCACTACTATTTAAAATATGACAAAGCGTTTTTATGATGAAAAGCAGCTTCTTTGTAATTACCTCCCTCTGCCTTTTCTGCCTGTGAGTGGCGCTATCACTGGCCGCTCACAGGCATCACGTGACCCCCGGCTGCGGCCGGCTCGGACATCCGCTGACGTCACGTCAAGTCCAGGCTGCAGCCGGGGGTCTCTCTCTTCTGCGTTCCACAGTGACTGCTGGGTTGTGGGTGGGGTTATCCCACCGAGTCACACCCGGCATCCACTGCGCGCTCTGCCTCTCCCGCGCGGTGGATGCTGGGGGTGACGCAGTGTGGTAACCCTGCCCACAACCCAGCAGCCACCGCGGGGACCCCGGCGCTGAGTCACGCCTCAATAGACGGGACGTCAATGGGGGGTCACGTGCTGCCTATGAGTGGCCAGTGATAGTGCCGCTCACAGGCAGAAAAGGCAGAGGGAGGTAATTATAAAGAAGTAGCTTTTCATCATAAAAACGCTTTGGCATATTTTAAATAGTAGTGTACAACCCCTTTAAAAAAATGATTGTAGAGCAGGACTTTGCAGGATAATCATTATTTTTAAATTACTCTATTACAAGATTTTGCTGTTAACCCGCAGCACGGGCCGGCCAAAGTCAACCGAGACAGCGTCCTGCTCCAGCGGCTAGGGGCAGTCTTCAGTGCGGTAGAAAGCGATACTACAGTGCTCACTCCTGCACAGAAGACAGTAGCCTAGCAGCTGCATGACACTGCCCCCCACTTTAGTGCTCCGGGCGGTCCGAGTGATTTAGAGAACAGATATACTCCAGAGTGCTGCACTATAAGTGGAGGTACTTTTTCACTATCTAAGTTATCAATATAGGGCACATGCAGAATTGTGCATGGATTTCAAACTCCACAGAGATGAATAGGACAGAATTTTCTGCAACAAATCTGCCACATGTACATATACTTTTATTGGCTGCTATGAATAATATGGCACTTTTTGTAGTTTTTACTCATAAAACAATACCCATTACTAGTAATACACATTATTATTATTATTATTGTCAATAAATAATTATTTATAGAATTTACAAAGTGTACCAACAAATAGCAATGTAACAAGGAAAATATATAGATAAATATATGCATAATTCTGCTAGCCACATTTTTATTTGCGGGGAGCAAGGAGCAGCGGGGAGACACGCGGTCAGTGATCAGAGCCAGTTTAGACTGTTAAAGATAATAAATGTATAGTATATCCTACCACAGAGGTGCATGCGCCCTCTATTGTACCTCTATATACCTCGGATGTCAGATTGTGGACTTTTCTGATGGACTCGTATATCGGGAAAAAAAATAAGTGTCAGGTTCCATCAGTACTATTAGTATCCTCCTTACCTGCACTGTTTCTAGACGATAATAATATCTTCGAACACACAGTCTCATGAAATCTTTATGACTCGATACAAAGTTTGATGCCAGATTGCTCTTAAATTGTAATATTTTGCTTTAGGTTTCCCCCCCAAAAATATAGTAGTGCATAAATAAGTAACCCACATACCACTGATCACAGTAGTGCAAGCTCTTTAATATATCAGGACATATTTTTAGTTACAAAGATCTTCACTAGTCTCAATGAAAAAGAGAAATAATGATTTAAAGAAAACTGTCCAAGAGCTTTAAGGTTACTTAAGTAAATACATTGCTAGGTAGGGTAGGAAAAGAATTTAAACATAGTTTGCCGGGCTAAATGGATAGTCTGTGATGTGAAAATCAAGGGCGGGCTGATATACAGCAATTGCATCGCTCCCCTACATATTATCCAAGTAGCGCCAGTTTTGAATAACATATGTTCTGCTACATTACTGTAATTAACAGCACTGAAGAGACATCAAATCGCACCCACGGGGTTGGCACTAGGTGGGGAAAAATGTAATTATCTCAGCAATGGATAACCCATTTGCAGTCAGGAAGGTAAGCTTTAACTTGTCTTTCACTACGCTACCAATGGAGATTCTGGTTTGGCTTTTATCGTAAGTCATGTGGCAAGGCTTGTTAAAAGAGTTGACATTGACTTTTAGGATTGTTACATTAAATATGTGGCACTAGAGTTCTAGTCCTCTTCCTCTCTGAAGAGATAATTTGCATATTCAATTTCCCAGAGGAGCATTGCAAGGCTTAAAAGTCTCCTCACCTTGGCATGCCAGGCTTAACATGTCACTCTCTGCAAGGAGAAAGGTGACCCCTTGACTACCCTACCCAGAAATGTTTGATGACCCTAAAGTCAGTTTGATACGTCCTACATTTATGGTGGGAATACAGAATGTTGGTCTGACCCAAATTAAGCAGCCTTATATATGCCTGAGAGGCTTTGCGTTCTGGTTCGGATACTGTGGTCTGTATGTGAACATTAAATGTCGTTAGAAACCAGCGTAGAGCTCCTCCACAGGTTCCCCAATACCAGAATAACAAAATAAGAGATTTTGATAACTTTCATTGAAGAACTGAGAGGATTGTGCTTTTCAAGTTAAAAGAGCCGACCCCTGATCCATGCTATTATCTGTAACTATGACAACAGAGGATTGCAATCCAGACCAGTGTTTAAGAGAAGTAAGGGCATGATTCTGTATATCACTTACACTAAATTACACTAAAAGCACAGAGGACTACACAACTAACCTCAAATTAGTGGAAAATTACTCTTCAGAAACGTTCTCTGATGTATTGCACTGTATTACCATAGACACATGATGATGGTGATAGGGGTTGTGTTCTTTATTGCTTAAAACATAGATATAGCTTTTTTCACATAAATCAGCAATACACGTGAATATATGAAACATTGTGGTATCTGTTATTAGGGAAAAGTTGTTTTTTTCACTTTCTATCAGCCTGTAGTTATCCAAAACTTTGTGTGAAGTGTAAATCAAGAAAAAGTATAATAAAAATGTTATCCAACTTCAAAGTTGGGGATAACTGAAAAACAATTTACTGCTTATTAAAATTCCCTCCCCTGAAAATTTTAATTTTTCTTGCTTACTGTTTATCACCTTTGATACCAAGCACTGCTTCTGTTGAGTAGCAGCGGCTGAACATGCACAATGCTTACAAATCATTTTTTATTGAGCTTGTAAGTGCTGCACTGAAGATGCCACAATCGCTGGAGTGCACCGTTACCTCCTGATCCCAGACTGCTACAGCCCCACTGTGCTCCTCCATACTGTGCAAAATCTACGCTGCCTCTTATGGCAGCAATGTAAGAGTGCAGCACGGGCCAGCAATGGTGCAAACATTCAGTCAAGCAGGTGTGAGGCCGGGAGGCTGGGGAGAGGTGTACTTCTGGGAATTAAACATGAGACCAAACTTTTAACCTCTTCCATATCTGGAATCTCCTCCTGGTTCCATGTAAAAGTGGCCTTACTGTTCCCAATAGTTTTCACTCTCCAAAAATGTGGTTAGATGGAAATACTAAATTCTAGACAAAAAGGAACATTTTGCTTCAGCAAATCTCTCACTCACTGTCTATGTGAGAAAGAAGGAGAAGAAGGGTCATTTTAAAGTTATCTCAATCATATGCATTGGGCTTAAGGGGGAACGGTTCTCCTTATGGGGACTGCAAAGCTGGCATAAGGAGACTTCTTCCCCGAGCCATAACTCTTATTTTTCTGTCCACATAGACATATGAAGGCTTGTTTTTTGTGGGACGAGTTGTACTTTTGAATGATACAATTAATTTTACCACATAGTGTACTGGAAAATGGGGAAAAAATTCCAAGTGTGGTGAAATTGTGAAAAAAAAAATGCAATTCTGACATTGTTTTTGGGAATTGTTTTTATGGTGTACATTTTGTGGTAAAAACTACTTTGCAATAGGATTCTCCTTGTCAATAAGATTACGGCAATAGCCAACATGTCCATTTTTTTTATTATTATAGTGGTGAAAAAAATTAGAAGTTTGCAAAAAAAAAATTTGGGGGTTGTGTCGCCATTTTCCGAGACCTGACATTTTTACTTTTTGGCTGATGGAGCTTATTTCCTGTGGGGTGAGATGATGTTTTTATTAGTACCATTTTGGGATAGATATGACATTTTGATCGCTTGTTACAGTCTTTTTTGTGAACTTGCGTCAACCTAAAAAAACCTAAAGTTTGGCTTACACAATACAGCTAGCTATGAAGGAAAGGGCCACCGACTCAGTCCATGGAGAGAAGAGTAACATCTACAGAAGAAAGGACCCATCATACGGAAGTTATGTCCAACATTTCTGGTTACACTACCTCAAATATACATGTACAAATGCCCAAAAGAGTTTTAGCTTTTTTGTTTCTAACACTACATTTAAAAAAAAGTATTTTAAACTGCAAACACTAAAGGCCCCTATACACAATAGTGAAAAGTACATCCATAAAGTTTTTTTTTTTTTCTAAATATCCTTATTTTCCAAATAGGTCTTCATGACTTAACAGGCGTACCTCATTGGAGTTTGGCGCCATCTCGGTGGAGAGGTGCAGAGCGCATGTCTAGTGAAGTAAACCTATTTTTCCCCACCAAATTAGTCTAAAAAGTACACCCTTATGATATGTTGAAACATACTGCTTTACATTGCTAAATGCCTCCCATTCTAAATAACAGAGAAAAAAAAAAATATATAGTATTGTATGGAGGTAGGGAGTGGGAGGGGGGCTATGGGTAAGTCTCCAAATATGTTTAAATAAAGCTTTTTACAATCCATGGGCATAAACAATGGAGAACGCTGCATAAATGTGAACCCAAAAAAACTTCTGAGAATGACTGAATATACCTGTGAAATGTAACCTGGAGGTACGTGTATTGGTGGGATGGAACCATTCGGAGACATCATCGGAACCTCTGCAGGACCTTAAAGAGAAAGCAAAAACAAATTCACTATTTCCGCTGACACTCATTTTTAATCTCATGAGGCACAATCACATTATATTGTACATTTTTTCTCACATTGAGTTCCACTTCTTTAGAAATCAATGAAAATAAAAGCTTACAAGCTTAAAAAGGGGTTGACCGTACAAAACCGATAAGTCTACAGTCACTGGGTGCGGCCTTGCTCCATTCAATTGTATTGAGCGAGGCTGCGCCCAGTCTAGTGACACTGCCGGCCAGTGGGCGTGGTCGACTACAGGACGTGGCTTCGCTCCATACAAGTGTAAGGAAAGCGAGGCTGTGCCCACTGGCACTCCAGCCCTCCAGTCCCGGCTCAGAAACCGGCGAATTCCTGCAGCGCACAGTGCTTGCACTGGGGGGGATTCATAAGTCTGCAGTCACACAGAGTGACAGCAGACTTATCACTTTTGACCGGACAACCCCTTTAACAATTGAGCGATGCTTTGGGTTCCCATTCATTTCTCTTGGAGTGTGACTGTTGTACAAATCACACAACTTAGGCTAGAGGTACAAGGCAAAGGGGTAAAACGACATTGAATAGTCCACATTGTGAAGTCACTTCTAAAAATATTCCATGGTGTCGCATGGTATGACCTGTGATAACCTGCAACACATTTGCAAATATTTCTAAATGTGCTGGACTTATAGTCACTGATTGCAAGTGACTCACTTGCCGACTTCAATGCAAGTCATATGCGACTGTGACTTATCTGTGATTTGGCCTTTTTTTGCGCTTTAGAGCAAAACCACAGCTATGAAATAGTCACAGACAACTTGTCTGATCATTGGTGTTGCATGACATTTAATTGTTGCCCAAATGCTTTTCTATGGCTACAACTCTGCAAAAGTAGCATCTAAAGCACAATACTACTAGCTCCATGTCATATAGTAGTATTTTATATTGCTTCAATATTTTGACATTATAGAGAAATCTATACCATAATTAAATCAAATAGCTGCTCGCCTTGAAGGACTTTTATTTGCTATAAATTACATTTTAAGGCGTCTACAGTTCCAAGAAAAACAGACTAGTGTAATATATTTTAACTTATCAAATTATGTCACAGAAACAAGTACTAGACATATAGAAACACTTGCATAAAGAACATCTTAAATTATAAAATATAAAATGACATTTTCAAGAACCTAGTAAGCCTCCCTCCAAGATTTGTATAGTGAAGGAGGTAATATTTACAGGGACATCACTAGACGGTAGAGAAATGTGGGTGCCTTTGGTAGGAGCACGTTATGTGTGCATTGGTTTTTAATAGCCCAATACTATAGAAGAAAGTTGGCTTTAATAAATAGCATTTACACATGAACTATTTCAAATTGGGTATGTTGTTGAGCATCCAATGAAGTGCTGATACCGCCCTTTCTTATTTTTTTTTTAAACAAATAATTTTTATTGAAAAACTCCAAATACAAATTTTCCATCTTTCAAATAACATAAATGACAGTGATTCCATAGTATAAAATATGAACAAAGTATCTCAACTTCAATTGCCTAACCCACCCTAAACATAAAACCCAAGATACCACCCTTTCAGTAATCCCAGCTGATCACCAAGGTTTAGAGAAGTTGTGGCAGTTTCCATTAAAAAAAATCAGGCCTTCAAATCCTATTAAAAAAAAAAATGTAATCTGTCATATATTCAAATATCCACGCTCTGATCCTCTCTGCTAGGGGTCATCACTTTGGTCTATGCAACTCTGGCACAGTGTCAATGGATAGCCCATGGACAATATGCTTGGCCTCCCAACTTGAATTAGTGGCAACCCCACTGGCCAGTGTTGAGCCGATTAGGAGGCAAGTTAGCAGATCAAAAGCAGGCTGGGAGTTCAGTACCATAGCTTACTTTCTCATTTTTATCACACTGAGCTAGTTATCGTGGTCCTATTCTATGGTGGTGCACTTATTTGATTACTATACTTATGTACTATCCCAGCTTTTCCTTTGAGCATTTCTTTTGGACTAACCCACTCTGCTTTGACTCCGGACTACCCAACCACTCTCTGACCATTTAAAAAAATATGAAAACTGAGGCAGCACATCCATTGAAATTAATATTTTATTCACCCTTGCAAGATTCAGCTCCAATACGCTTTTCTCAAGCATCTGTCTGTTTAAAGTGCCTGACCACCAGGATTTTTTCCTGGCTATTGCTGACTAAATTTTTAGGTCTGATTCTCTTCTTGTTTCGAGTTCTTTGGTTCTGCTCTCAGCTGGTTTGTTTTTTTGTTTTTTTTTTCCCGTCAGCACCTACTCCACAGATGGATCCAAGGGCCGCTGCAGCGAAGACCAGATCCCAGGCTAGAGACCAGGGAGACCCTGCAAAACGTAGCGACTAGTGACCCAATTGACGAAAAGGAGGGACAATTCGACCTGACGTAATATTACCGTTCACAATCCAGAGCTGCATCTGTATGAGATACAGTTTCAGTAAAGTGTCCATTAACAGCTCAAAACCAAGTCATTTCCTTATGATTAATGGCTAGAAACTACTTCATCTGGCACTAATTCACCTTTATAGGATCTAATATTTTACTAAGACTTTGTGCACAGTGATTTATGGAATCAAACAAATAACATTCTAGTAGATTCATGCTCTTTATGATCATTACTTAGTTTTTCACATGACAAACTGTTAAATGTATTATGCAGACTCACTCCTTAATTAGATCTATATAAATTGTAGATCCTGTAAAACACTCAGCTTTCTGCATTGTCATCAACTTACCTCAAGCCTTAAAAACGAATGCGAAGTTTTGATATAATGGCTAAGTTTTGGATAATATGCAACCTCGTGAAGCTGTTATGTCAAGAGGCGGTCCTATATATTGTGTGACTCAATGTATTCTTCAGGGGCACCATATGTTGTCACACGTTAATGAACTCTTTCAGGTAAGAAACTCTGATATGGCTCATGCTGAATGTTAAAGGGGATCTGTAACCGGATTTCACAGTGCAAACGGTATACATTATTATATAGATCTCTTAGACCTCCTGAAGTTGGTGTACTCACTTTGAAAGTCCATGTTAGAAAGGCCGTATAATCCTTGTTGAAAGTTTACTGGGGTCATAAAATGCTCCTCCTGATATCAGTATTACATAGCCACTCTGTCATGGATCTTTAATAAAGACAAGGAAAAATCTGTGGACTCATTTGCGCTGCTGGTTATACGCCAATATCAGAAGGTTAAATAGACACGCAATTTTATTCGACACGTTTCAAACTATAATACACTTCTTCCTCAGGAAAAACCATAGATGTATTATACTTGAAACAAGTCCACAAATTCCGTGGATCCGCAGCAGCTGAACAACATTCCAAAACGCATAATTCTAAGGATCAGGTAGGAATAATCTGCTACTTTTAATTTTAAATATTTGTCAGATAAGACCCTATTGAGCTATTTTTTCTCCAGTCTTTCTACTTGATGGATTATTAATGTAGGTAGACTAGCCTCGTTGGGGTTATTACAGTACATCTATTTAATAATGCATGAAGTTTATATTGAGAAATCTGGTGACAGATCAGCGTTATATGTAAATACGTTAAGTAGAAGAAATGGTAGTGTGATAGTAGGCAGGGCTTTTGGGCAAACTCGCAGTCTCATGTAAGTTATGCAGCTGTAGTTGATGAGCCAACATAAGAAATAGAACTCCGAACTATCACTCTAATGCCCCATACATGATGATAATAAATTCATATGCAACTTTATAGAGCATCTAGAAGGATGAGTTAAAAGAGCTGTCAGGGTATCCGATATTGAGGACTTACCCTTATGATAGGCCAACAATATCGTATCATAGGAATAACAAATAGTATTTGCATATATAACAGAAAAAAAAAGGAAGGAATGCAATTGTCCCATCCCCTGATGATGCCGCATATGTGGTGAAACATGTTAGGAGGATGTGTGCTATAAACTGTAGGTCTTATTCTACCAAATAATGTTGACACCCCCGGGGTGTCATCATTTGAAAATATAGATAGTTATCCTTACAACCAATTTACATTAGGCAGATCAGGGACCACATTTCATTTTATCATCACCAGGTATACATTTTAAGGCTTGTTATAGAGGAATTTAAATATGGAGTTCTCCCCTTTTTTGCTCAGAATAATTGCATTTACATAGCATCAGCATACGCCACAGCACCTTTGGATAGGTCATCAATGTCTGATTCTGATCGGTCGGGTCCGATACATGTCGCCGTCACCCTCGCCGACCAACTGTCCTTGGTGTCATAGCTGCTCAATCTTCTGATAGGGGCCTCAGAAAGGTACTGCACATTTGCCTTCTATTGAATTGAATTGCGTCAAGTAACGACTGATTGGTGGAGGTGTCAGCTGTTATATTGATGACCTGCCCTAAGGATAGGTTATCAATACGAGATGCCTAAACTACCCCTTTAAATACATGGATGTGTATGCATATAATGTTTGTAAAGCGCTGGGGAATTAATGGCACTATATAAGTGAGTAAAATAAATAAATAAAATATATACCGTAAATGAAAATATAAATAACTACTGAAACACAAAAGCCTCAAATTCTGCTTCCAAAGTAAAAAAAAATGACTAGCAAAAGCAAACTTCACTTTCATGGCGTCCCCTTTTTTCGCCGCTATGCCACTGATAAAGTCTACAAATATGCCCTTCATTGGCTGGATATACTTAAAAACCACGCTTCCCACTTAATCTTTGTCAGGCCTGATAAGCGAACAATGACACTAGGAGGTTTGCTGGAATTCCCATTTGCAAATTCCACTATTTACTCCTTGTGACCTTATAAATGACTGTCCCCTGAAGGATCTGGCACAAAAAAATGGAGATTGTAAGATTGAATGAGGTTGCTGCGGCCATGCATTCCTCAAGACTTATGGTTATGCAAATATTGTAATCCTTTCCTGCCACAACACAGCTATCTCAATACAAGCATCTTCTTTAAAAGTGTTGCTGGTTTTAACAAATATAGCTCTTGGTTAAAAGATGTTCAAAAACGTTTCACTATTTACCCAAGACAGCTTTGAAGTTTTATGCTAAAGAGCTGAACACTGAACTGCTCATTATGGGTCTGACATACCGGCTGACACGTTTACATGGACGGTTATAAGACGTGACCACGTTATAATTTAGAGGAAATGTGCGTGTGTGTGTGTATATATATATATATGTGTGTATATTATATACATATATATTGTTGTATGTACATATAAATACATATACACATACATACATTCACACACATACAGAACATACACAACTGGACCCAATTATTCAATCTGAAGTAAGAAGTAACAGGATACAGCAAATAAAATAAGTTGCAAATAGCCATTATGAGTGTTTCTTAATGGAAAATGCTACACAGTATTAGGGACTAAAACTTCCACAGAAAAACTATAAAGGGTATGTGTCATAAGAAAATGACCAATCACTTAAATCAGATTTTTGTTTCTCATTTAAAAAAACAAAAAACTAAATACAAAGTTTTTAATATTATTTTTCCATATCACAATCTTTTTTTAAAAATAAAAAAAATTGAAATTTTTAATTTTTTATACTGGTCAATGGGACTTTAGATTGCAACTTAATGTTTCATGTACATTAGCCACAATGACCAGACTCCGACTCCATCTCATCTAATGAGTGTGTGCAAAGGCCTTTATGAAGAGAATAGAGTATGGTTAGCTGTGACATGAGTGCTACTTTGAATGGTGGATCCTGTGTAATCAGCTAAGTATACAGGTGTTACCTGACACTGTAATAATGTCTCTGATGATAAGTAAACTGCTGTAAACTTTCATTCTTCCTGTCCTTTCAGGAAGAGTTTAAATCTAAAAAAGTCCCAGTGGCCAATGTGAAAATTGCAAGATTACCAATTTTTCTAATAAAGATTGTGGTATGAAAAAAAACATTGCCAAAAAAAATACACATTTCACAAAACCCTTATTTAAACAAGTTAATTTTCTGATTACACTTTCCCTTTAAGCTTCTGCCGCTTTAGCAGTTACATACCCCAACATAGATTTCCCCCAAAGATGTTAAGGGCATGCCAATTAATTAAACATGTGATCAATTGGAATTGGTGGGTTCCTATTGGATTACAAGAACCAGGTTGCCTAGATAAAGTTTCCATTCAATGTACAAGTCATATCATTAAGTTCATTGCAGTCACTCACCTGATTCCACTTTTCTAACTGTCTTTAAATGGAGTGTTTTAGCACAGAATGACTGATCAAACCAAGTACAGGAGCTTGGTGCACCCTTGGTGTGGCCAAACAGATCAGTACACCTTCCACCTGCTTATTTTCCCTGTATCTCCGCCCCTGCTATTTTGATTGACAGCTCTGGCTTTACAGAGCCAGAGAAGGGCGGAGGTAAATTGAAAACAAGTAGGTGTGAAGGTGCAACAAACTGTTTTGCCTCACCATGATGCACCGAGCGCCTGTACTTGGTTGGTACAGCCATTCTGTGCTGACAGAGTCCCTTTAATAAAGACTGAAAAAAAATACATTTTCCTGGTGAAGAGGTGGTGGTGTAACAGTTTTCAATCTTTCATTGATTTTAATGCACATTTCTCAGCTTTGAACAGGGCAACCCCAATGGTTAGACTTTTATGAGACACTTACACAATCTGCCAAAAAAACTGTGAGACAATATCTTCAAAAGGCTAGATATAGTACACAACTAATAGCAACAAAAAATGCAATCAGCTCCCCTGTCCGGTGCACGGAAAAAAGCCCTCTGTAGTAATATGGGTAGATCCACGTAGAAGCCAGCACTCATAGTATTCCATAAAAATGTAAGTTTATTGTTCAGATTAAAAACATGAGAGACAAAGAGAAGCAACAAAAATAATTAAAAGTCAGGCTTGGACTAAGGACCGAACTGATCAGAAACTAGTTGCCCGGATGTCCGATTAGATGTGCGTCCATTCTCTGCCACTGTTATATATGTTTTAATTATTTTGTTGCTGCTCTTTGCCACTCTTGTTTTTAATCTGAACAATAGAATAAATGTTTTTATGGAATACTACGAATGCTGGCTTCTACGTGGATCTACTCATAATTCAACTGCACAGCAGATATTATGACAATAAACTTTCGCTATGTAAAACATATCCGCCCATAAAGTGGCTTTATGAATGAGACACTTGAATACATTAGGAGGTGTTTATTTAACCATATCCATAGAGTTCCTACATAACCTTTTGTGTGACTGGTTTTTATTAAATGTTCTATTTTAAATCACTGCTGACTTTCTTACAAATGTATTGTGTACTTTCTTATTTTGCACTTTTTTCCAATATGTGATTAGAGTATTTTTCAGACTGTAAGACGCACCGGATGATAAGACACACCCCAAATTTTGGGGTGGAAAATAGGGGAAAAAAATTGTTATAAGATGGGGGTCCATCTTATAGTCTGAATAGGTATCTTACCTGGGGGGGCGGTGGAGCGGAGGTCACAGGAGGTAGGGTCCTTCAGGAAGCCGGCGGAAGTTGAGGAATGCTGCGGACCCTTGACGCAGTAAGCCGGTGCTCCAGCAGCGGGGGAGTTGCGGTAGTGGTGATGCAGGACCGCAGGGCCCTCCGTTCGTTCCCTCCCTCAGGAACCCGGCAGATGCAGCAGAAAAGGTGATATGCTGCGGGGCCAGTGCCTGGCTGGAGGCCGGTGTCTGGGGCTCAGGGCCTGGTGCCTGGGGGCTCAGTGCATGGGGTCTGGCGCTGGTGGCTGGGGGCCTGGTATCGGGGCCAGTGTCTTGCTGTGAGCGGCGTGGCAGAGCGGCTTCCGGTGCCCGCGGCCATCTTTCTAAAGCTGTGATCTACAGGAAAATGGCCGCTGGCGTGGTTGAGCACATGCTCCGGCGGTCATTTTCCTGTAGATCACAGCTTCAGGAACATGGCCGCGGCCACCGGAAAGCTGCTCATGCAGCTCTGCCTCACAGCCAGACACTGGCCCCCAGCCAGATATCGGCCCGCCTCACCTCTTCTTCCGCCGCCTTCCTAATGGAGGGAGGGAATGTAGGGCCCTGCGATCCCACTCCACCACGACCGGTAACTTGCGTTCGGACAATAAGATGCACTCCCCATTTTCCTACCAAATTTGGGGGAGGGGGGGAGGAGTCATTACAGACAGTGATCTATTTCAAGTGTTTATTTCTGTTAATGTTGATGATTATGGCTTACAGTCAATGAAAACACACAAGTCATTATCTCAGTAAATTAGAATAATTAACAAACAACACCTGCAACGGCTTCCAAAGCGTTTAAAAAGATCCCTTAGTCTGTTTCAGTAGGCTCCACAATCATGGGGAAGACTGCTGACTTGACAGATGCCCAGAAGGCAGTCATTGACACACTCCGCAAGTAGGGTAAGCCACAAAAGGTCATTGCTGAAGAAGCTGGCTGTTCACAGAGTGCTGTATCCAAGCATATTAATGGAGAGTTGAGTGGAAGGAAAAAATGTGGAAGGAAAAGGTGCACAAGCAACCGGGATAACTGCAGCCTTGAAAGAATTGTTAAGAAAAGGCCATTCAAAAATTTGGGTGAGATCCACAAGGAGTAGACTGCTGCTGGAGTCATTTCTTCAACAGCCACCACAAACAGACGTATCCAGGACATGGGCTACAAGTGTTGAATTCCTTGTGTCAGGTCACTCATGACCAATAGACAACGCCAGAAGCGTCTTACCTGGGCCAAGGAGAAAAAGACCAGGACTGTTGCTCAGTGGTCCAAGATGATGTTTTCAGATTAAAGTAAATTTTGCATTTCATTTGGAAAACAAGGTCCCAGAGTCTGGAGGAAGAGTGGAGAGGCACACAATCCAAGCTGCTTGAGGTCTAGTGTGAAGTTTCCACAAGCAGTGATGGTTTGGGGAGCCAAGTCATCTGCTGGTGTAGGTCCACTGTGTTTTATCAAGACCAAAGTCAGCGCAGCAGTCTACCAGGAAATTTTAGAGCACTTCATGCTTCCCTCTGCTGACAAGCTGTTTGGAGATGGAAATTTCATTCTCCAGCAGGACTTGGCACCTGTCCGCACTGCCAAAAGTACCAATACCTGTTTTAAAAACAACAGTATCACTGTGCTTGATTGGCCAGCAAACTCACCTGACCTTAACCCCATAAAGAACGTATGGGGTATTGTCAAGAGGAAGATGAGAGACACCAGACCCAACAATGCAGATGAGCTGAAGGCTGCTATCAAAGCAACCTGGGCCTCCATAACACCTCAGCAGTGCCACAAGCTGATCGCCTCCATGCCACGCCACATTGATGCACTAATTGATGCAAAAGGAGCTCTGACCAAGTATTGAGTGCATTTACTGAACATACATATCAGTAGGCCAACATTTCGGATTTTAAAAACATTTTTCAAGCTGTTATTATCTCAGTAAATTAGAATACTTTATAACGACTTTTGTGTTTTCATTGGCTGTAAGCCATAATCATCAACATTAACAGAAAAGTACTTGAAATAGTAATGTTTGTAATGACTCTATATAATATATGAGTTTCACTTTTTGTATTGAAGAACTGAAATAAATTAACTTTTTAATGATATTCTAATTTAGTGAGAAGCACTTGTAGTTATTGTTTGATAGGAAAAGACATTCCCACGACTGATCTCGTCTTCCTGTGTGTTAATAAATGGGATTGTCCGTACAAATTCACTGGACTTTTCCAATACAGCTTTTTCAAGTCACGCAAGGACAATGAGTAACTTAAGCAGCTTATAGCAGCAAGTTTACCAGATCTCCGTTTGCAGGCCTCCATGCCTAGAATGTTCAACTAGGACGATTGCGTTGATGCTGCCTACTTAAGTTACTTTTCACTGAGGTCCCTTTTTCAAGTAAAACTTCTCACACAAAACTAACAGGGAAGGCTTCAGAATGAGAAAATGTATTTCCCTTTCTCCAGTCAAAGTGTGGAGCACAAGAGGAGCCATTGAATGCATGGTAGGGTGCCTCACAGAGATTGCAATATGTTCTCAGTTGGCAAACACAGCTCTGTTTGGACAGTATGTCCAGCCATCCACTCAGCAAACATCAGGATTCCTATTAGTGCACAGAAAGAAGCGACAGACTGTGTGCATTCACACATCATGGAAGGATTCAGACACAAATCTCCTTGTCTCTAACGTTATTGTGCATTCTTCTGCCTCTCACCAGACGGGGATCATTTCACGCAAATCGGAATCTTAAACATTTTAGCTTTTTTTTTTTTTTTGTAAATCATACTATACGTCAGGACAACGACACGACTTCTACATGGCACCTTGTATCATGTGAGCAGAACATCATTTGCTGAATGATAATTAACATCACTTAGCAATTAAATGAGCATTAATTGATTCTCATTCTTGTACAGAACTATAAGCAGATTTTCTCTTCTTTTACTACACTGGCTAGGGGAATTTGAATGGGGTTTCCTGTGTTTTTATTAATATGCAGGTCTAGTTTAGCTAAAAATAAGCCAGCATTACCCCTTGCCACTGTACCTAGTTTTTGCCAAGACTTTTTTTTTCACGGCTTTCGACTCGATCTCGAGCCATGGTGACTTGATGAATGAACGATCTGTAGGAAGATCGATCTTGTGCAAGCCTAGATAGGTCCACCAGGGTCTTCTCCACCATTACAGTGATAGTATCAAGCCATTGGGCTGCTGGTCTTCCTCTTCGCCTTGTTCCTTCTATTCTCCTGACCATGATGTCCTTCTCCTGTGATTGTTCTCTTCGTATGAGGTGTCCAAAGTAGGCAAGTCGTAGCTTGGCTATCCTTGCTTTGAGTGACAGGTCTGGCTTCATTTGTTCCAAAATTGATTTGTTTGTTCTTCTTGCCATCCATGGTATTGATAACATCCTTCTCCAGCACCACATTTAAAAAGGCATCAATTCTTCTTCTGTCTTGTTTCTTTATAGTCCAGGTTTCGCATCCGTATGTTAAGAAAAGACCAAACTATATATGAGCCATGTCTTCGTCGCCAGTGAAATGTTCCTCGATTTGAAGACTTTATCCAGTGACATCATTGCCGATTTGCTTATAGCTATTCTTCTATTTGCACAAGACTACAGCATGTGATTGCTAAATTCAGCAGTGTCAACAAAGAACAGGAGCAGTGGCAAAGAGATAGCACTGGAACTGCAGAGAGTACTTTCTTTTTTTCTTTTTTCTTTTAAACCTAGGACAGGTAGAACAGTAATTGTGATGTCACAGCTGCTGCAATATAAACAAGGACCGGTGCCAGTGGCAGGGGATAAAGAAGGCTCATTTCTGACAGACGGCTTTACAGTGCATCAGTGCAGAGCTGAGTCAGTGCCGGGGAGTGGTTACAGTCGACAGTGTCAGTGCTGTGACCGGTGACTGTAATTACTCTGTGCATGCCTGTATGACTGAAAGCCAGCGGCTCATGGGAGAAATTAAGCTTATTTTCTTCTGGGTGATACACTTTTGGACCTTCATAACACTATTAACCTGCAGATTAACCCTAGGTCTGCTGGTTAATAGAGCTATCATACATGACAGGTTCAAGTTCCCTAAGGAGACCAAAAAAATAATCGCTTTTTCTATACACTGCATTGTCAATGTATTGCAGTATGTAACAATCCCTGTCTCCTATGGAGATCAGCACCGTGCAAGCACCATTGCACGTTCCATTAAAATATTGTTGCCAGAGATTGACAGAGGTATATTTAGCTGGCACCAGCCACGTTTTGAGAGAGCTTAGCTCCTGAGCCTTCTCTACACACCATCATCCCTGCAATAACGTGCATGTAAGTGATTGTGCATTATGGGGTTCAAAACCTCTCAGTTCGTCTGTTTCCAAAACCCACCCATCTGTGGTTGGCCAATGGCCACTATTTTGAAGGATCAACCTGCAGCAGTCAGACACTGGCTGATCGTGGGGCCTTGGCCCACAAATAGCAAGACCATGTAGTGGAATAGCAACCTTTACCAATATGATATCCAGGGGAGCAAAACACCAGGCTGGCAAGGTGCATAATACCCAAATAAGCTTAGCAGGAGAACGCTGAAGTATGGAGCAACTGTGGATGTAGATGAGGCTGGGCTGGTCAGGTGTGCAAATCCAACCCATCAAAAGACCATGCGCCCAGCACTAAGGCTGGCACTGGGTGATATTTTTATTCTTTACCAAGTATCTACATTTAGGGTCTAAATTATATTGGTCTGCCCCGGTTACAATTTCCATTTAAAAAATCATATTATATAAATCACAGGGCTTGATGGCTATCAGGTCTCTAAAATGTAGAAAACACCAATCACAGATTGAATACAACTGCAAATGTACCCATAACAGGAGGTAGGTAGCTAGCCCAATATCACAATGAGTAAAATCCCACCCAATCTGTGTTATTGCAAATTGCATGGGGCACAAAGTATTATAATTTTTATTTTAATTTTAATCTGCATGCCATACTAAAAATAGCTTGTAGACCCCTGAATTAGACAGACGTTTTTCTGATTCACGAAATCCAAATTTGAAAGAGTCTGAAATCACATGGAGTATCTTTAAAGACACAATCTAGTAATTAACCTTTGTCTTGATTTCCATGTCACTATTCTGATGTCATGGCATATGGATAGAATGCTTACATTTGTGCTATGTATGTCTGGAATGCATATTTAACCCCTTTGGTAGTAAGTAAATCATAAAATCACAACTCATTTGGGGCACAATTAATATTTTCTAAAGGATTTGAAAGCCGATCCTGAAAGCTTTACGTCACCGAGCAATTATTACCGTAAATTTGACTGTACACATTTTAGAACGGACATTCTAGATAACCGCACAAAAGAAGTCACACTATAATAGACACTGAACCTACATTCACATAAGTATTAAAATAAGCATCCATTTACTTTAGTTTGAGCCATATGAAAATTTCCTTTGGTCAAATCCATTATTTAGACTATGTATCAGTGGTTTGTCTTCCTGATGACCTCATGAGCATAAGGTTTTACTTAACGGAGACCATCCAAGCAGATCAGCCCAAAGACAACATATTCCAAAGCATTCTAGGTAAAGAGATTTCTTGGAAATAGTGGTGCTTTAGAGTAAAGTACAGATTTTCTATACTGTTACGAGGCTCATAAACATAAACAGATGGACAACACAACAAGAACTCATGGGACGGCATGAATGTATAGGCATGTTTTTCCACTGAAACTTGCTAGATATACAGAATATTATAGAAGTTCATTATGATATCACGAGCCACAGAACAGCTTTGCACAATGCCCTCCAGTGCTTTTAGTTAATAAAGACTTATGAAATTGCATGAGCCTAAATATATAGACAGAAGGATAAGCCTGCGCCACGAAGGAACTGCATTCTACTTCCAATGGGAAAGTTCTTACAGCAAAACCAAGGTCAGCCATAATTTAAATTCTTTGCCATTTCTTACTTTTTGGGAAAGTTCATCACAAGTTTAGTGCGTTCACTTCATGTAGCCAATATGCAAAGTTAGCCTCTTTTTCTAAGAACTTATTTCTTAAAGGGTCATATTAATCATGGTTTCCTGATCTGCAGGTAGGATGTTCTAGAGAAGGAGGAGATGATCAGGTTGATAGACATTTTTGTGAAAAGTTTCAGAAAAACTTGCATTTTATTCATTGAAAGTGAGCTCTGAATTGTTTACTTTTCTGGTCAGTGTCTCTTCATACTGCATACATGGTATGTTTACACTGGACATTTGAATTGAATTATAGTTATGCTATTTTATCAAGCCATATTACATATATATGGTTTACGTCTATATACCATTAGTTTACCTCCATCACACTATGTGCCTAATGCACAACCACTTAATAGTAATCAGTTACAATTAGCGATGAGCGGACCTGTGTAAGTTTAGGTTTGACAGGATTGACCGAACTTTAATCCAAAGTTCGGTTCAGGTATCAGAACTGTACCAGAATCCCATAGAAATCAATGGTGACCCAAACGTTGGAGCAGGAAAATCTCTCTCTCTGGACTCCCAAACTGTAAAACGGACTTCCAGGAGAAGTCAGTGTTCGGAGTTCAGCACCAGACACTAGGTGTTCGGTATGAACCCCGAACTCTACAGTTCAGGTTCACTCATCTTTAGTTATAATATTAAAACCATGCTACATGCACTGTGTGTTAGGTTCATAGTCATTGTTAATCTATACATGCGAGTATTGGTGCACAGGTGTGGAGAAGATGGAGAACTTATTTTCTCCATCTTCTCCATTGTCTGTATCCGCGGATATCAGACTACACTCGGATGTCATACACCCATAGACTTGAATGGGTGCGCGTGATCCGAAATCTGGAGCCACTTGCAACATGCTGCGATTTTTTTCACAGACCGATTTGGTCTGTAGAAAAAAATAGCAGATCTGAACTGCCCCACAGATTAACATTGGTCGGAGTGCTATCCTATAAAACATCGAACAGCACTCGTCCATGTTCTACGCTCATGTGAGCGAGCCCCAAGACAGACAAAACCTCACTGTTATTTTCTTTAACATTCTGGTTTATTAACCTATTGGATAGACCAACAGCATTGTAGTTGTTAAATGATAAAATTAAAAGGAATTGTCCACTACTTTTACATTGATGCCCTATCCGTAGGATACTGCATCGATTTATGATTGGCCTGGGTCCCGCATACGGCACCCCCGCCGATCAGCTGTTATTGGTGCCGGCAGCCGCCAGCTGGAAGTCCTTACCAGAGGTGCTTGGCCATCACGTTGTAGTGGTCGGCGCGGGGTACTGCACATCCATTCAATTGAATGGGAGGCGGATGTGCAGTAACAAGCGCCGGCCAAGCACCCCAGGTAAGGACTTCCGGCCGGCGACTGCCGGCACCAATAACAGCTGATCAGTGGGGCTGCTACATGCGGGACCCCAGCCGATCATATGTTGATGCCCTATCCTATGGATAGGGCAGTGATGTGAAAGTAGTGGACAACTCCTTTTATCATCAAAAATACAAATTACCTAATAATTCTGCACACAGTGTAGTCCTTTGTTGTATCATCTGTTTATCTATAATCTAGATCTCCTCTTTCAGGGGACACCATAGTCACAGTGGATTTCCCTACTTTTTCTGTAATGACATGTGGGCATACTCTCATATCTCCGATCTTCTAGACATAATGGATAAACAAACATGCATTGTATTAAACTGTCCGGTAGAATACAGCCATTCTATTTCTGGGGGAATGCACTTATCTGCAGATCTGCAGAGAGGATACCAGGATATAATGTATTCTGTGTGTCTAATACTTGTAGTTTATAAAAAAAAAAAAAAAGACAAGAAAATTTATATGAAAACATCATGCTATACCCACAAGAGGAAACTTGAGGACAGACAGGGTATTAACATGCCAATCTTTCAAGGTTGAAGAGTAGCAAAGACGGCACAATCTCAGGAATTCAGGGTTACTGGCCAAACCACAAACAGACATTGTGTCTGAAGGATGGCATTCACCTGCATCTCCTGCCAGTGCCTCAACTGCATTTCCAACAGAATAAGAATCCCAGGGAACAGATCAGGCTCCCAGCATTGATGTTTCAGCTACAGCTTTAATAAAAAGCATCACCAATGTAATTGACATGCACTAATACCCATATAATAGAGTGCAACAGGAAATTATCGTCAAACTTACTCATTAACATAAACCGTGGTGTGCTCTCCAGTGTGGAAAAAATTTGCTGGATATTTAAAGGGGCTTTAGGCAAAATTCAAAGAATGTCATCAAAGTTGCTAATTGGCCTCGGTCTTTGCTTACCCTTATTGTATCTATTCTCTATTCATAATAAACCAACATATTCCGCAGCACAGAAAGGATAATCTCATTTCTCACATCAGACTCTGAGCCCAACGGTATTTACAGTCTGAATTCCATATTAGCCTATCGGTATGGAGGAATCGGGAGTACTCGGACTCATACAAACTCCATGCAGATGTTGCTTCTGTCCGGATTTGAACATATTATTGGAAGACATTGCTAACCATTCTGCCACCATGCTGCTCTACAGCCACAAAAGGAAGCACAATTTTAAGAAATCATCTAAATTACCCTTTAACTTTAAAGGGAATCTGTCACCCCCTCTGGGCGATATCAGACCTCTACTATGGCCATACAGGTTATAGAAAAGTATATCTATACATACGTGTATGGCCCATAGTAGAGGTTTGATTGCAGAGAAAAGCACTTTAATCAATTCTATTTTGTACAGGCTTGGCGTCCAGGGGATACCAAGCAATCCCCGTCTATGTGCTTATTATTCCCCTAAATCCCAGCTTCTCTGCTTAATTATCATATCCCCCCTCCCCTGTACGTTACAGGGCCCTGTGACGTGCACTGTGCTCTCTGACTCCCGGGCATGCGCAAAGTGCTGTTCACAGAGCGGCTTTGCTTCCTCCCGGCCTGTCTACCTGTGCTCTGCGCCACAAGTTTCTATTGTGCAGGCGCCAGGGTGGGTCACTGTCACTTTCCAGCGCCTGTGCAATAGAAACCTGCGGTGCAGAGCACAGGTAGACGGGGCCGGGATGAAGCAAAGCACACTCTACGTGAACTGCGCTTTGCGCATGCCCAGAAGTCAGGGAACACAGTGCACATCACAGGGCCCTGTAACATGCAGGGGAGGGGGGGGATAAACTAATTAATCATATAGGCCAGGGTTTGGGGCAATAATAAGCACATAGGTGGGGATTTAGAGGAATAATAAGCAGATAAGCGGGGATTGCTTGGTGTCCCCCGGACGCCAGGCATGTGGAAAAAAGAATTTATTAAAGTGCTCTTCTCTGCAATCAAACCTCTGCTATGGGCCATACAGGTATGTATAGATTTACTTTTCTATACCCTGTATGGCCATAGTAGAAGTCTGATATCGCCCAGGGGGTGACAGATTCCCTTTAAGAAAACCTGTCATGTAAAAAGCACTATTAACCAGCAAGTAATGTGGCTAACCTGCAGGTTAATAGCATTCTTAAGCTGCCCGATGCCTGCACCGAGAGCCCTGCTGCCGGTAGCCTCGAGCATTCAGTCATAGGGGTGGGCCGACACGGCTTCAGACACCGCTCAGTGCATAGTGAGCAGCGGCTGTAACTACACCCAGGCACAGACTGACAGCAGTGACAGAAGCCCTGTCGGCCCACCCCTATGACTGAAAGCCCGAGACTGAGTGGAATAAAGGTAACCCCATATTTGCAGGTTAATAGCGTTTATTTTTTTACATGACATGTTCCCTTTACAGCCAGTCAACTGTGTGTTAGTAATCTTCTGTGTGGACTCATAGGAAGAGAGCTTACATATCGGACCTCTCAAAATACAGTGGCATGTAAAGGTTTGAGCACCCCTGGTTAAAATTACTGTACAGTAAAGCACGTTGAAGATTAAATGATCTCTAATAGGTCTAAAGTTAAAGATGACAGATTTCCTTTGTATTTTAGACAAAAAAAAATCTAAATATGTATTTTTTTTTCATCTTTTACATTTTAAAAATTACAAAAAAGGAAAATGGGCCTATGCAAAAGTTTAGGCACCCTTGGAGATTTGTGTGCTCAGGTAACTCCGGCCAAGGTTTCAGACTTTAAATAGCCTGTTAGGGTTATGACTTGTTCACTATCGTTAGGAAAGGTTTGACTTTAAAAGACCTTCATAAAGATTTAGCAGACTCTGGAGTTGTGGTACACTGTTCTACTGTTCAGAGACACCTGCACAAATATGGTCTTCATGGAAGAGTCATCAGAAGACAACATCTCCTGGGTCCTCACCATAAAATTCAGCCTCAGAAGTATGCAAAAGAACATCTAAACAAGTCTGATACATTTTGGAAACAAGTCCTGTGAACCAATGAGTGTCAGGACTTTGAATATTTTTGATTATATTTTGGCCATTTTTGCCCTCTTTCAAGATGATGTCTTTTGTCTCATGTGCCCCTTGTCTTCCTGCTTTATAACTCCACCCCAGCCTCTAGTCAGTGCTAGAGTATTCTGCCTGTGACCTGTTCCTGGTGGTTTCCTAGTTTCCTGCTCGCCCCTGCAAACCTGTGTGGATCTCCTGTTACCTGCTTTCAGAGATTCTGCAGCATTCACTTGTTACCAGCATTCCTCCTTCTCCTGGCTGCTCCTGCAGCTTCCTCTGAGCCTCAGTCCTCACCTGCATTTTGCTAACAAGTAAGCTGGTTTCTGCTCTGACTCACCTTCATTAGATAGTTGCAGCACAGACCCGTGCTCTGCAACTATCAGGGACTTCCTATCCAGGCCTCCCTGGATTATCTAATATATATTGTATGGACTTCCTTGCATCTATATATATATTTGTGTATCGACTTGATAAAGATTTACTTGTTTTCTAGCATCCTCTAGTGTGAACTGTGCTTTACAGACTGCTCTGCTGTTTGCATTTTCCCCTGAGTGTTTATGGACTTTGAGTTTTCCTCTCCACTTGTTTGAAACACCGTGTGTTTATAATATAAACTTTGACACCTATAAACTGTGTCCTGCAGTATCTTTGTTCCACGCAAAGAGACTCCTGTGGTATCCATTATAATTATTACAATGAGGTTACCATAGAACTCTTTGGCCACAACGATCAAAGGTATGTGTGGAGAAAAAGGGCACAGAATTTAAGGAAAAGAACATCTCGCCAACCATTAAGCATGGGGGTGGATCAATCATGCCTTGGGGTTGTGTTGCAGCCAATGGCACGGGGAACATTTCACTGGTAGAGGGAAGAATGGATACAATTAAATTTCAACACATTCTTGATTCAAACATAGCACCATCTGTAAAAAAGCTGAAGTTGAACGAAGATAGCTTCTACGAATGGATAATGATCCTAAACACATGTCAAAATCCACAATAGACTACCTCAAAAAGCGCAGGCTGAAGGTTTTATAATGGCCCTCACAGCCTCCTGATCTCAACATCACTGAAAATCTGTGGCTAGACCTCAAAATAGCAGTGAGTGCAAGACGACCCAGGAATCTCACAGAACTGGAAGAATTTTCCAAAGAAGAATGGTTGAAAATCCCTCAAACAAGAATTGAAAGACTCTTGTCTGGCTACAAAAAGCGTTTACAAGCTGTGATACTGTCAAAAGGGGGTGGTACTAGGTACTAACCATGCAGGATGCCCAAACTTCTGCATCGGCCCATTTTCCTTTTTGTAATTTTTAAAATGTAAAAGTTGACAATATATATATTTTGCCTAAAATACAAAGGAAATGTGTCATCTTTACCTTTATGCCTTTTAGAGATCATTTTATCTTCAACTTGCTTAACTGTTCACAATAACAGTAATTTTGACCAGGGGTGCCCAAACTTTTACATGCCACTGTAATGTCCACTTGCAAAGGCGCTGTAGGTTTGTGGATGTTTACCATGATTTTGTGATGATCCATCATCATACAATGGCGATTATAACACTTGTCAACCTTCTGTCACAATCACCATTGCGCCGATAAGAGGATGCTTCTACATACTTGAGAGCAATTCAATAGGGTCTAAGTCAGTCTACTGCTGCTAATGTCCATATGCCCAACAGGAAGTAGAAGTCTAATAATAGGCCTAGTGGCCAGTGTGAAAATAGCAATTTTTTATTTATTTGCAATTTTTTTTAAATAATGATACCAATAAAATATACAACTCATCAACAATCCTTAAAACATCCATTTAGCATAAAGATCTGATTTAAACAATAGGCCATTTTCTGATGACACATTGCTAAGATTCAACATCAGAAGTGGACATTTGAAGAGATTGCTTCCCTTTTCCGCTCACATTTTTGGTCCTAGTGGAAGGATTCTGTGACAACTACAACAGCAGTAAAAGTTAGTTATAGGTCTGTTAACATATTTTCTAGCGTATAACTTCAGTTTATGACACCTTAATTAAAGCACAATCCTCTTTTCAGGGAAGGCATTGTTGGGCACAGTGGAATTTTATTATTAGGCTCCTCCGGCTAAAGAAGCCGTTAAATCTTCTTGCTGAACAGCACTAAGGGACGGCAGCACTGGATTTGTTAGTGGACAGTTGTGACATTTTTGAGATTGTAATGAGTTTCCTGTAACAAAAAGACAAACCGAAAGGTGAAAAGTATTCCATGAATGTCTTCTATTCTTTTGTTGGCACACACATTTAGATGTCTGGGCTCTGACTTGTGTCACTTCTCTGTTACCTCTAAGCAATGGCCTCCTTCCAGTTACAAGTCAATGGCTTTACTTTTGCGGCACGCTTTAGCCCCTAGCCTCCACAGACAATTTTTGTTTTTACATTTGCATCTTTCCCCCCCATTCTTCAAAGAGCAATAACTTTTTTTATTTTAGGTCGACACTGCCATATGAGGTCTTGTTTTTTACAGGATAAAGTTGTAGGTTTGAATGTTACCACCTATTTTACCATAAAATGCACTGGAAAAAAAGAAAAAAAATCCAGGTAGTAAAAAAATGGTAAAAAAGAAAAAAAAAGCAATTCCAGCATCTGGTTTTTGTTTTTTTTTACATTCATTGTACGGTAAAAATTACTTGGAAACATGTACAATTACTGCAATTCCAAACGTGAAGTTTTTTTTCCATTCATGTAGTGAAAAAAATTCTGGAGTTTAATATCAATTTGGGGTGTGTGTGATGTTTTATTCAGCTTTTATTGCATTTTTTAAAGGGAGTGGTGGTGACTGAAAACCCTCAATTCTGGCGGTGTTATTTTTCTCTTTATGTCACTTACCGCATGGGGTAATTAATTTTATGATTTAAAATAGGTTTTCCATTATTATTGTTATTATTATTAGCAAAAAAGGGAGAGGATTAAAAAAAAAAATTATACTTTTAAAAACTTAACTTTTTATTTTATTACATTATCCTTGGGAACCTGCAATTGTCTGATCGCTTATACTATATACTGCAATACGATATGATTGCAGTGTATAGTGTAAATTGTAGCTTCCTATGAAGCTCAGCCTGTGTCCGAGTGCACACGAGTACCAGGACGGCAATGCATGGGATCTTTCGCAAGCCCCCAGCAGCTATTGTAACCCATGAGTGGCCAGTGATTGCCTCACGGGGTACCAATGGGAGCCACTGCACATGTGCCCTGGAAATTGTTCCATTTAAACAAAACAGCCAGCCAAACCAGATCTCACACTTTGCACTGATGAGGTGCAGTACCCCGAAACACCATGTCTGCAAATTGAGATTCTGGTTCTGGCTTTAATGCTAAGTCATGTGACAAGGCTCATGTGACAATTTGAGTAATTAAAAGTGGCATTTAAATGGTTATCAGCAGCAATTGGAGCTCAGCTCCAGGCGCTGCTGTTAGACAAAGATGTCGGCTATGGCGGATATCTACAGCATGTGTATGGAGCTCCTGAGCCCCCTCCACACACGCTCCACATGGAGCTCCTGAGCCCCCTCCACACATGCTCCACATGGAGCTCCTGAGCCCCCTCCACACATGCTCCACATGGAGCTCCTGAGCCCCCTCCACACACGCTCCCAGGCGTTGATGTATATCCCAGAATTGTTATCAACCACATAATTCACCATAGATGATGATAAAAGACAGGTCAACTATTAATCTCACTGACAGAATACAGACATTTTAATAATTAGATTGGTTGGAGAGAAGTCTACACCTCTTATATACACATGTAGTTTACTTGTCTGCCAAATAAAGAACTTTATGTAAGGGCCTGATAGGACGAGTTTATAATCGAATTCATTCTTTCACTTGTGTTTTAGAGAAGAAATGGTCAAACAAATCGACATAAACCAGAAAGACACGCGTGGATCCCTATGGGTCAGTTACCATAATCGTCAGTTAAGTTTCTGGAGTGTTTATTGCAGAATTTCACAAAGAAGAAAAGGTAATAAATGACCAGGAGGGAGATTCCCGAATACTTATTCAGGGAAATCCTCTAGTTCCTTGACTTTTCCACTTCTGTTTTGCAGATGTTGCAGGTTTTATCTATGGAGTCTGTTTCTCAAGGCTCTCTGCAGTAAACCAGCCCCAAACAAACCTTGGTCTGTATTTTTTTTTAAATCAAAAATAACCAAGAAACTACACTTGAAGACAACTATTAGGCCGGGTTTCCCAAATTTTCTACAGTTTGATCCTCCTCAGTTTTTCACCTAGGTTTTTGTTAATTAGAATTTAACAGTAAAATTACTGTAATGAGCGACAACTTGAAGATCCTAGGCCCAAATGTAGGTCGGTAATCAGGATCTCCCACCTACAAGAAAACTTTGTCATTATATGAGGCAGAGGGGCTTTTGGGTCAGCACAAACCCCAGATCCAACTGCTAACTCTGAGGACAATAGACAAACTCAGTGTAGTATAGAAAGGGCTGTCTTATACAACGACACAAAAGTAATGTTTATTGCTCGTGAATAACAAAAAAAAATATTGATTCAAAGACTAATTATGAGTCTAAGCAACTGATTTGTTCCAGACAACCAGCCACCATCATCACATCACCGACAAGACCTATGCTGGAAAAGCGTCGAAGTGGAGCTGAAAAGAAATAGAACTATCCAAGCTGATGGTATAAAGTATATTAGGAAGCTCAGTTTTTATGGTTTATAAAACAAAAAGTATTTTTGCCACAGGACAAACTTTTACGTTTAAAGTCTAAAACTGAATTGAAAGTTTCAAGATTTAAAAAGAATACTAAAGTAATCATTTGTTGCTACTGATAACGTGACCAGTTAGTCATCGCTAGTATTCACCCAAGAAATAATATATGGACTTTTTTTTACAATATTTAAACTTTCTAGTAAGCGCTTAATTTGACAATGTTCAAGTTACACTAGTTACATACAATGGAGCTTTGTGCACAACTGCAGGAGGGATTAATCAGCATTGTTCCCCAGAAAAGCCTTCACTGATCCCCTTTGTATAGAGAAGGGTTTTAACTTTCAGAAGATACCTGAAAATATTTCAATTACATTACATTTCTTTAATGGGGGAGGGTGGGGTTAGTGTTTACACTTGCTTTTAAATACTTGCAAATATCTCTTTGGGAAAGTAAGAGGACGGCTACAAACGATATAATGCAGATTATATTGAAAACAAAATAGGTGGTCACGAGAAAGAGATACATACATCTGACATATGGAGTCACATTATATTGTGCATACAATGTACCACATGGCTGCTACTGCCGTAAGGAGAGATGAGCATCTAGCAGCAGTCTGAGGTGTCTCTCAAGGGGAGGCAAAACTCCGAGCAGGTAAGGTTGTGTAGAGTGGGCTCAAGGCAGGTGCCAACTCCATTACATAGCCAGCATGTATTTAACAGCAGCGGCCAGTGCGGGGCGCTGATCGTTGTATTAACCATTTAGATGCCAATGTCAGTCCCTGACAGTGGCATTTAAATGGAGCGGTTGTGATGCGATCGAGTGGGCTCAAGGCAGGTGCCAACTCCATTACATAGCCAGCATGTATTTAACAGCAGCGGCCAGTGCGGGGCGCTGATCGTTGTATTAACCATTTAGATGCCAATGTCAGTCCCTGACAGTGGCATTTAAATGGAGCGGTTGTGATGCGATCGAGGCGTGCCAAGGTATCAATGTATTGCAATGGCAGCCCAAGGGCCTCCTGAAGGCCTCCATCACTGCCATTGTGGCTCATGTGAAGCTCAGCAATAGGCTTAGCTTTACAGGAGATCATGATTTGTCCTATATACTGCAAATAAGAAAATATAAAAATTTGAATCACAGATCATTAAGAAATAGAGCATTAATAAATTAAGGATAATCGCCACATCTGTAAAAGTCCAATCTGACAAAATTCAAAATGTAGTATGTACCCCAAATATGTATGTATAAATAAAAAAAAAAACAACAGCTTTTTTTTTTTCTGCTTGGAGCAAAGAAATAATAAAAAACACTGGAGAGAGGGTAACTACATATATCAATTATCTAGGGCGGAAAGTCGTTTGATTTTTCAATTAAAAACCCTCAAATCATAGGGCTTAAACAGTGAAATCGAACTGTTTGCATTTAATGGCAATTAACTCTTAGGGGCGGGAATTGGATTAGTATCAGGTCATCCACAAGTGGTAATCCTTGATGAAGGAGCACGCTACCTCTGAAAAGCGCAGGATCGCTTTGTAACTTGTCTTTTTGCCCATGAGTAATCCCATAGCAGGTGACGTCACTTTTGCTGCAAGTGGCAGTTCCCTTATTTCCTGAAGTGTTTGTACCAGCAATAAGGGCCGGAGCGCTGTCAATGCTGCAATCTTCTACCCAATATATGCAGTGGTACTCGTATACCTACCTGGGATCTTCTGGGCTTCTCTTTTTAGGCTGCGTGCCCACTATGCGTTTTTCAAGCGTTTTTGCAGCGGAATTTCCGCAGTGAAAACGCTTAAAAAAACGCTTAGTAATACGTGCCCCATGGTCCCCAATGATAATCCGCATGTGCTATGCACATGCTGCGGAAATTTCCGCTGCGGATTATCATTGTGGAAAAATACACAGCATGTCCATTAATTTTGCGGACACGCACTGTAATTGCCGCCATTAACTTGCATTGAAACGCTTAATATCCGTGTCAGCACATTTGCACACACGGATATTAAGCGATTCTATGTGCGGATGGTATCCGGATCTGGAGAAGAGGAGACTCTCCTCCAGACCCAGGTACCATAGAACCTGTTAAATAAAGAATTTAAAATAAAAAATAAAGATTATACTTACCTTGTGATGGCCCCCGGCCTCCTCAGCGATGCGTCCGGTCTGTTGTATGGGTCGCGGTGGTGTGAGGACCTGCCATGACGTCATTTAGTCATGTGACAGGTCACGCGACCGCTGACGTCGGCGGTCGCGTGACCTGTCACATGACTCAATGACGTCATCGCATGTCCTTCACCACCGCGACCCATACAACAGACCGGACGCAGCAGAAAAAATACCGGGGGGCCATCAGAAGGTAAGTATAATCTTTATTTTTTATTTTTTACCATTCTTATTCTTTTTTTTTTTAACTATTACTTGGTCGCACTATATAAATCCATGCCGGTTGCATGGATTTATATAGTGTGACCAAGTTGTCAAGCACTTTTCCAAGTGCTAGTTTATTATTATATTTATATTTTGATAGATCGGGCTTTTCTGAATGCGGTAACACCACATGTGTATTTTTTTAGTATCTTTATTTTCAATGGGGGAAAAGTGGAGTGATTTGAACTTTTGCATATATTTTTTTTTTTTTTTTTAAAAAGAAACAACTTTTTTTTTTCACTGTACTTGTTAGTCCCCATAGGGGACTTGAACATGCAATCATCTGATCGCTTGTGCTACATACAGCAATACTACAGGCAGTGTTTCAAGGAAGCTCTGTAATGACAATCATGGAGGTCTTCAACAGAGCCTCGGTTGCTATAGCAACCCATCGGTGACCCACAATAATTTCACAGGCGCATCGATGGTAGCATGGAATTACGTATCCCCCTGCCAGTGCATTGTTAATGCCGCTGTCAGAGTTGACAGCGAAATTTACAAGTTAACAATCACAGACAGCGCCTCACGCCACCCGCGATTCTTAGAGGAATGAGCACCCCATGATCCCGCTCCATACACTTGCACTGCACATGTATGGCAGATGTAGTGAAGGGGTTAAACAGCTTTGTATGGCTATCATCACGTGTCTATCTTTCAAAGCTGAGACACTGGAGGAACATAATTAAAAATTATAGAAATAAATTAATTCAGGTTTGAGGACTTGTGTACACTAATCTACTGTACTGTTAAGTCTTGTTCGACAGCCAATGTCAAGCAGAAGTTAGCTGGGCCACATATGAGTAGTAGTGCGAACAGGATCCCCGGGCCCCTCTATTTGCTCAGGCGTCACTTCAAAGACATTCCTTACTGTACACCAAGAACAGTTCATCTTAAAAACAGTTTAGGTTTAGACCCAAAGGTAATATTAACAATGCTACTAGGTAATGATTTTAGCAGCCCACTCCTCTGTTTCCATAGAGGAGAATTGATATTCCAGCTCTGGTAAACCACAGACTTGGACAAGCACACAACTCTGTTCACAGGGTAACAGCGCAGAAGACAGACATAAGTATTCAATTCATGTGATGTGCACAACAGTAAGAATACAATGCAAACTACTAATCAGCTTCAAAATGTCCCAGCAATAAGCCCGAACACAGCACAAATGGAGAAAGTCATCCTACAGTGCAAGCGTAAGAACGACATTATGCAGTGCACATGCCGATATAAAGCCACAAGTCGATGCGGTTCTCCGTACTGTGGCTGCCACGTGTTGGTTTATATAGGACAGACAGAGCTGCAATCACAATGTTCCTGAGGCAGTTGAAATTTTGAAGCTTTTCAGCAGACATATCCCGATCATTTTAGCTGAGCTGCCATACTGCAGAGGGGAAATAAAAAACAATCCTATATTGAATTAAACAGAATATTATAAGTGGTCAGAAAATAAGTGGAAGTAAAACTGCTGGGATTCTTACGATAAGGAGAATGGGGTGATCTACTTTCCACCATGTGAATGGAGTAGTAATTGAGTATGTGTGACCACCACTCTCTTCACGGTCTATAGGAGTGGTGGTCTCACATGTGCATGTTCTCTCAGATTGACCCATAGACGTGAATGGAGGTACAGCCGAACTACAGCTCCATTCACACAGGACCTTTCTCTTCATAGGAGGGGGTCCTAGTGGTCAGACTTCCTATCCATCATAAATGTATTCCATACCCTGTGATGTTCTTATACCCTTTTTAATATATACAGAGCATGGTATAAAAGCTGCACTTCTATGAATGAACCCCCCTGAAGTACTAAGAAAAGAGGGCAAATAACTGTAGGATGGGGGACCCTCATCTCCTTTAGTAACACTTATCAGAGCTGTATATACTGATCCTTTTATGAGAACTGGTATCAAACCACCATGATATCAGAGCGGTATACGGATCACTATATGAGAACTGGTATCAGACCACCATGATATCAGAGCTGTATACTGATCCTTCTACGAGAACTGGTATCAGACCACCATGTTATCAGAGCTGTATACTGATCCCTCTATGAGAACTGGTATCAGACCACCATGTTATCAGAGCTGTATACTGATCCCTCTATGAGAACTGGTATCAGACCCACATGTTATCAGAGCTGTATACTGATCCCTCTATGAGAACTGGTATCAGACCCACATGTTATCAGAGCTGTATACTGATCCATCTAGGAGAACTAATATCAGACCACCATGATATCAGAGCTGTGTACTGATCTTTCTGTGATCACTGGTATCAGACCACCATGATATCAGTGCTGTGTACCGATTACTGATGCTACTGTATGCAGATCATTGGTTTCCCATTTCTATAAACTAAGACCAGATATCTGTATGAGATTAATTGGATCTTGAGTCTATGGTTATACACCACAGTCTGCTTGAGCTTTTAGAATCTGGTAATATCAGACACCCATAGTATCGAGTAACATGTATATATGTGCGCATATATTAAATGGTCAACAGTCCTGATTTTGCTAGGACAAGTCACCAATCATGACTAAAAATGAGATGGGGTTTTTAGCAAGCCACAACCATAAAGTACCGTAGATGTTTTGATTTGCTCAATATCCCAAAATCATTATATAGTATCTAGATATCAGCTACATAATGTATTTTACATATTCAGGGCTAACCACTCAAGTTTATTGCTGAGAGTTGTCTAATAGCAGACACACACACGTACAACCATTAGAGATGAACAAATTGATTCGAAGTGACTTAAATTTGTGTCAAATTTCCTGAAATTTGCCCTTGTAGCCATCATATCACATGGCTAGAGTGCAATCAATAAGAAGGGACTATGAGAGCCACTATAAAAGCTGAGGCAAGGAAAACAGAAGCCACTTTAGGATGTTAAAAGTCTAGACTGGACCTCAGTGAGCAGAGTCCAGCATTAAAGATAGGGAGAAAAAGCTGTACAGCAGTGGACAAATTCTCCAGACAAACTGTGTTGTACAACTGCATACGTGAAGATGATTGTAATAGTCATTCTGTGAATAATTCAGAGATTCAATTGATACAGATTTTACTAAACAAATAATACATCACCAATGTAGTGCCCTATTGCAGGTGCTGTCTTTTGGGGCGTGTACCTACCTAGATTTCTAGTTATGTTTCTCATAGACTTGCATTGAGAGCTTGTGACAGTTACCTCTGACTTCCAGTCAGTCAGAAGTTGCAGTCACAAGATGGTGGAGCAGGACCTGAGCAGCGCCGATAAAAGGTGAAGACAGCGGCTGGTATGTATAAGAATAGGGGCAGGGACCTTAGCTTAGTACCACCACTCCAGGGCTGGAAAAAAAAAAAGTGGAGTGGTGCTTTAAAACAGCTTATTATGTATGAGCTTCTCTAAGAGGAGATGGCTTCACTAAAAGTTTGCTATGGAGCTTTCCTATTTCAATACCCTGGTTGTCCCATTACCTGGTGTTTTTGGTTTGAGGCAAGTGGTTAATGAGTTTGCAGAATTCTTCAAGTATATTTGATTAGAAGATTCGGACAACAATTTTTTGATGATATATTGCAAGTTGCAAATTTTACAGGTCACAAAATCAAGGGTGTGCCAATAGCAGGGATGATTAAAATCTAGTTGTTTTGTGGCATCTGCAGAATATTCAAAGAAAATTAGTTTTTTGCTTTTCTTTACTGCAATCCCCACTGCAGCTGGATTGGTTTTGTGGCTAATGGTTTGTGATATTAGAGGAAAATTAAGTTATTACTATATTATTACAATGGTTTTCTATTATCACTGTCCAGGTGATGCCACTAAAGAGAGCGTTTGGATTTTCTGATAGTAGTCTGGGGCAATTTGTAGAAAATTTTGGATTCAATTCATTACATTGATTTTTCTAAATGAAAATTACTCAGGTGTTATCATTGTAACCAAATAGCAAGTGGATTGAAGGATAAGCGAAAAATTATGGTTATCAATTACCGCATTATACTTATTTCCTATTTACATTGGCAAGGTGATGCCAATATAGCGGGCTTGGTTTTGCTGTTAGAGGTCTGAGGGTATTTGTAGAAAATTTTTCCTTATTTAAAAAGGTTTTGTAACACTGGTTTTCCGAATTGCAATACCCGGGGATGCCATTACAGCTGGATTGGTTTTGCAACTAGTGGTTTGTGGTTTTGTGGAATGGTCAAGAGAAAAATAATCTGTCCTCAAACTATAAACAGTTTAAGTGTGGCACTTTGACCATATTAACAGTTAGGAGTGTTGGGAGTGGATCATTCTGTCAGATTCCTTTTAAGGTGTCCAATGGCCCTTTCTGTGGTGGACGGGGAACCAGGTGGAAGTAGGCAACAAGTTGTTATGAGCTAATTTTAATTATTAGAAGCTGTTAAACAACGGTAGTGAATTGCTTGGGGGCCAGCTTGCAGAATGTGATAATGATATCATCCAGGGGCAGCTGAGCTGTTAAAGGGGTGTTCCCATCTCCAAGATCATATCCCAATATGTAGTAGGTGTTATAATAATAATATGAGAAAATACCTGAAATTAGAAATGTAGTATAGTTTTTCTGATTCACTATATCGCTTACGCCATGTGCAGGGCATTGCAGTATGTTATATATCCATGATTACGACCACTCATACACTGACCGTAACCATGGATATCTAAGCTACTGCAATGTCCTGCACATGGGGTAAGCGACATAGCGAATCAGAAGAACTATATTACATTTCTAATTGGAGGTATTTGCTAATATTATTATACGTACCCCATTAAGCACAAAAATGAGGATCAGTAGGGTCGCTGGATCCTTTGAAGTAGGCCGACTTTGCTAGTGTGGCCACCTCTGGATTGCTGTTTGTCAGGCAGGAAGATCTAACGGTATCCGATGATCTCAGAGTATACGTGCTAGGCATTTAACCTGACTAACTAGGATTGTAGTAATTATAAAGAAAACGGAGGCCCTGTAACTCTAAAGTTACTGTAGTTTGCGTCGTGTGATAATGAATAAGGGTCCATCCTACAGCCAGAGGTTATATAAATCTCTAATAAACTTTGAAGAATTTAATGTAGATTAATCTTACAGATCAAATGGTGTTCAAGGGTGAATATACCTTTTAAAACTATAACATTGAAAATGAGATGGGCCAGGCAATCACGTTTTATGCTTTCTATAAATTCATCACGTAGCAAAATGTCTCTCTCTCCATTACACAAGTACAATACCACAGTATTTTCCCTACCACAAATATTTATTCCTAGATGCCTTCCTGTAAGAAATAATGATCTGTAATGTGCCAAACTATTAGACTGAGACTAAAGGGTGCTTTAATAATAAGCTGGGCTGTTACAAGTCATCCATTGCAGAATTAATACTGTAATCGTTCCTGTTCTGATAGTTTCCTCAGTCTCAAGCCCGAGTGATTGTCTGATAGTCTGGCATCTAACAGACTACACTACATAGCTGGGCACTAGCGAGTCTCAAGGCTTGAGTATGGCAGCAGCAAGGCTGGGATCTCTATTAAAAAGGCATTGAGTCATGAGGACAGCCTTACTATGGTATATGCCTGGTTAGGGACCACAAATTTCATAAAAAGGGGGGTTTGCTGCATTAATGCAAAATAAATATATGGCTTTTAATAGTTTCCCATAAGAGAGCAGAAGCAAGTAACCTGAGGGCAATCAACAGGTATTCCCAATGAAACAGTATTTATGGTGGGGTTTTTTGATAACTTTTAATGAAGCACTCAAGGCAATACAAATAAACCATGTCAAGCCTAGTACAGGGAATAAAAGGCTTATCAATGATCAACGGAAAATAGACAAATAGAGAATGGATTGAAAAAAGAGGGAAGAGAAGCATTATTTACCTGTTTAAGGCAACTCAGCTGCCTCCGCAGTGAGCACCTGAGCAGCAGCGCTGGAGAGGAAGGAGTTTTAATAGATAGGCAAAGCTTATTTTTATTGTGCCCCACACTCCACTGATCTTTTTATCAAGATTATGTGTAAACCCCAAGCTCTTTTTAAATCCCTGTTTGATGCAGCACCACTGTATGAGGCAGCATCCCTCACGCTCAGTATAAGGTATAACACTGTATGATGCAGCACCCCTCAGGATCTGTATAAGGTATAACACACTGTATGATGCAGCACCCCTCAGGATCTGTATAAGGTATAACACTGTATGAGGCAGCATCCCTCAGGCTCAGTATAAGGTATAAGACTGTATGATGCAGCACCCCTCAGGATCTGTATAAGGTATAACACACTGTATGATGCAGCACCCCTCAGGATCTGTATAAGGTATAACACACTGTATGATGCAGCACCCCTCAGCATCTGTATAAGGTATAACACACTGTATGATGCAGCACCCCTCAGGATCTGTATAAGATATAACACTGTATGATGCAGCACCCCTCAGGCTCAGTATAAGGTATAACACTGTATGACGCAGCACCCCTCAGGATCTGTATAAGGTATAACAATGTATGATGCAGCACCCCTCAGGATCTGTATAAGGTATAACACTGTATGATGCAGCGCCCCTCAGCATCTGTATAAGGTATAACACTGTATGAGGCAGCACCCCTCAGGTTCTGTATAAGGTATAACACCCTGTATGATGCAGCACCCCTCAGCATCTGTATAAGGTATAACACACTGTATGGTGCAGCATCCCTCAGGATCTGTATAAGGTATAACACTGTATGATGCAGCGCCCCTCAGGATCTATATAAGGTATAACACTGTATGATGCAGCACCCCACAGGATCTGTATAAGGTATAACACTGTATGATGCAGCGCCCCTCAGGATCTGTATAAGGTATAACACCCTGTATGAGGCAGCACCCCTCAGGATCTGTATAAGGTATAACACCCGGTATGAGGCAGCACCCCTCAGGATCTGTATAAGGTATAACACACTGTATGAGGCAGCACCCCTCAGGAACTGTATAAGGTATAACACACTGTATGAGGCAGCACCCCTCAGGGTTTGTATAAGGTATAACACACTGTATGAGGCAGCATCCCTCAGGGTCTGTATAAGGTATAACACTGTATGATGCAGCGCCCCTCAGGATCTGTATAAGGTATAACACGCTGTATGAGGCAGCACCCCTCAGGATCTGTATAAGGTATAACACACTGTATGAGGCAGCACCCCTCAGGATCTGTATAAGGTATAACACACTGTATGAGGAAGCACCCTTCAGGGTCTGTACACGGTATAACACTGTATGATCCAGCACCCCTCAGGATCTGTATAAGGTATAACACTGTATGACGCAGCACCCCTCAGGATCTGTATAAGGTATAACACTGTATGATGCAGCACCCCTCAGGATCTGCATAAGGTATAACACACTGTATGATGCAGCACCAGTTAGGAACTGTATAAGGTAAAACACCCTGTATGAGGCAGCACCCCTCAGGTTCTGTATAAGGTATAACACCCTGTATGAGGCAGCACCCCTCAGGTTCTGTATAAGGTATTACACCCTGTATGAGGCAGCACCCCTCAGGTTCTGTATAAGGTATAACACACTGTATGAGGCAGCACCCCTCAGGATCTGTATAAGGTATAACACTTTATGATGCAGCGCCCCTCAGGATCTGCATAAGGTATAACACACTGTATGGTGCAGCATCCCTCAGGTTCTGTATAAGGTATAACACTGTATGGTGCAGCATCCCTCAGGTTCTGTATAAGGTATAACACTGTATGATGCAGCACCCCTCAGGATCTGTATAAAGTATAACACACTGTATGAGGCAGCACCCCACAGGATCTGTATAAGGTGTAACACTGTATGATGCAGCACCCCTCAGGATCTGTATAAGGTATAACACTGTATGACGCAGCACCCCTCAGGATCTGTATAAGGTACAACACTGTATGATGCAGCACCCCTCAGGATCTGCATAAGGTATAACACACTGTATGGTGCAGCATCCCTCAGGTTCTGTATAAGGTATAACACTGTATGATGCAGCACCCCTCAGGATCGGTATAAGGTATAACACTGTATGACGCAGCACCCCTCAGGATCGGTATAAGGTAAAACACCCTGTATGAGGCAGCACCCCTCAGCATCTGTATAAGGTATAACACCCTGTATGAGGCAGCACCCCTCAGGATCTGTATAAGGTATAACACTGTATGAGGCAGCACCCCACAGGATCAGTATAAGGTAAAACACACTGTATGAGGCAGCGCCCCTCAGGGTCTGTATAAGGTATAACACTGTATGATGCAGCACCCCTCAGGATCTGTATAAGGTATAACACTGTATTATGCAGCACCCCTCAGAATCTGTATAAGGTATAACACACTGTATGATGCAGCACCCCTCAGGATCAGCATAAGGTATAACACACTGTATGATGCAGAACCCCTCAGGTTCTGTATAAAGTATAACACCCTGTATGATGGAGTACCCCTCAGGATCAGTATAAGGTATAAAACACTGTATGGGGCAGCATCCCTCAGGTCCTGTATAAGGTATAACACTGTATGATGCAGCACCCCTCAGGATCTGTATAAGGTATAACACTGTATGACGCAGCACCCCTCAGGATCTGTATAAGGTATAACACTGTATGATGCAGCACCCCTCAGGATCTGCATAAGGTATAACACACTGTATGGTGCAGCATCCCTCAGGTTCTGTATAAGGTATAACACTGTATGGTGCAGCATCCCTCAGGTTCTGTATAAGGTATAACACTGTATGATGCAGCACCCCTAAGGATCTGTATAAAGTATAACACACTGTATGAGGCAGCACCCCACAGGATCTGTATAAGGTATAACACTGTATGATGCAGCACCCCTCAGGATCTGTATAAGGTATAACACTGTATGATGCAGCACCCCTCAGGATCTGCATAAGGTATAACACTGTATGATGCAGCACCCCTCAGGATCTGTATAAGGTATAACACTGTATGATGCAGCACCCCTCAGGATCTGTATAAGGTATAACACTGTATGATGCAGCGCCCCTCAGGATCTGTATAAGGTATAACACTGTATGGTGCAGCATCCCTCAGGTGCTGTATAAGGTATAACACTGTATGAGGCAGCACCCCTCAGGATCTGTATAAAGTATAACACACTGTATGAGGCAGCACCCCTCAGGAGCGGTATAAGGTATAACACTGTATGATGCAGCACCCCTCAGGATCGGTATAAGGTATAACACTGTATGATGCAGCACCCCTCAGGATCTGTATGAGGTATAACACTGTATGATGCAGCACCCCTCAGGATCTGTATAAGGTATAACACTGTATGATGCAGCACCCCTCAGGATCTGTATAAGGTATAACACTGTATGATGCAGCACCCCTCAGGATCTGCATAAGGTATAACACACTGTATGATGCAGCACCCCTCAGGATCAGTATAAGGTATAACACACTGTATGAGGCAGCGCCCCTCAGGTTCTGTATAAGGTATAACACTGTATGATGCAGCACCCCTCAGGATCTGTATAAGGTATAACACTGTATGATGCAGCACCCCTCAGAATCTGTATAAGGTATAACACACTGTATGATGCAGCACCCCTCAGGATCAGCATAAGGTATAACACACTGTATGATGCTGCACCCCTCAGGAACTGTATAAGGTATAACACCCTGAATGAGGAAGCACCCCTCAGGTTCTGTATAAGGTATAACACACTGTATGAGGCAGCACCCCTCAGGTTCTGTATAAGGTATAACACACTGTATGAGGCAGCATCCCTCAGGATCTGTATAAGGTATAACACCCTGTATGAGGCAGCACCCCTCAGCATCTGTATAAGGTATAACACACTGTATGAGGCAGCACCCCTCAGCATCTGTATAAGGTATAACACCTTGTATGAGGCAGCACCCCTCAGCATCTGTATAAGGTATAGCACACTGTATGAGGCAGCACCCCCCAGGATCTGTATAAGGTATAACACCCTGTATGAGGCAGCACCCCTCAGCATCTGTATAAGGTATAACACACTGTATGAGGCAGCACCCCTCAGGATCTGTATAAGGTATAACACTGTATGAGGCAGCACCCCACAGGATCTGTATAAGGTATAACACCCTGTATGAGGCAGCACCCCTCAGCATCTGTATAAGGTATAACACCCTGTATGAGGCAGCACCCCTCAGCATCTGTATAAGGTATAACACTGTATGATGCAGCACCCCTCAGGTTCTGTATAAGGTATAACACTGTATGATGAAGCACCCCTCAGCATCTGTATAAGGTATAACACACTGTATGATGCTGCACCCCTCAGGTTCTGTATAAGGTATAACACACTGTATGAGGCAGCACCCCTCAGGATCTGTATAAGGTATAACACTGTATGAGGCAGCACCCCACAGGATCTGTATAAGGTATAACACCCTGTATGAGGCAGCACCCCTCAGCATCTGCATAAGGTATAGCACACTGTATGAGGCAGCACCCCTCAGCATCTGTATAAGGTATAACACTGTATGATGCAGCACCCCTCAGGTTCTGTATAAGGTATAACACACTGTATGATGCAGCACCCCTCAGGTTCTGTATAAGGTATAACACCCTGTATGAGGCAGCACCCCTCAGCATCTGTATAAGGTATAACACCCTGTATGAGGCAGCACCCCTCAGCATCTGTATAAGGTATAACACACTGTATGATGAAGCACCCCTCAGCATCTGTATAAGGTATAACACACTGTATGATGCTGCACCCCTCAGGTTCTGTATAAGGTATAACACACTGTATGATGAAGCACCCCTCAGCATCTGTATAAGGTATAACACACTGTATGATGCTGCACCCCTCAGGTTCTGTATAAGGTATAACACACTGTATGAGGCAGCACCCCTCAGCATCTGTATAAGGTATAACACACTGTATGATGCTGCACCCCTCAGCATCTGTATAAGGTATAACACACTGTATGAGGCAGCACCCCTCAGCATCTGTATAAGGTATAACACACTGTATGATGCAGCACCCCTCAGCATCTGTATAAGGTATAACACACTGTATGAGGCAGCACCCCTCAGGTTCTGTATAAGGTATAACACACTGTATGAGGCAGCACCCCTCAGGTTCTGTATAAGGTATAACACACTGTATGATGCAGCACCCCTCAGGTTCTGTATAAGGTATAACACCCTGTATGATGCAGCACCCCTCAGGTTCTGTATAAGGTATAACACACTGTATGAGGCAGCACCCCACAGGTTCTGTGTAAGGTATAACACACTGTATGATGCAGCACCCCTCAGGATCTGTATAAGGTATAACACACTGTATGATGCAGCACCCCTCAGGATCAGTATAAGGTATAACACACTGTATGAGGCAGCGCCCCTCAGGTTCTGTATAAGGTATAACACTGTATGATGCAGCACCCCTCAGGATCTGTATAAGGTATAACACTGTATGATGCAGCACCCCTCAGAATCTGTATAAGGTATAACACACTGTATGATGCAGCACCCCTCAGAATCTGTATAAGGTATAACACACTGTATGATGCAGCACCCCTCAGGATCAGCATAAGGTATAACACACTGTATGATGCTGCACCCCTCAGGAACTGTATAAGGTATAACACCCTGAATGAGGAAGCACCCCTCAGGTTCTGTATAAGGTATAACACACTGTATGAGGCAGCACCCCTCAGGTTCTGTATAAGGTATAACACACTGTATGAGGCAGCATCCCTCAGGATCTGTATAAGGTATAACACCCTGTATGAGGCAGCACCCCTCAGCATCTGTATAAGGTATAGCACACTGTATGAGGCAGCACCCCTCAGCATCTGTATAAGGTATAACACCTTGTATGAGGCAGCACCCCTCAGCATCTGTATAAGGTATAGCACACTGTATGAGGCAGCACCCCCCAGGATCTGTATAAGGTATAACACCCTGTATGAGGCAGCACCCCTCAGCATCTGTATAAGGTATAACACACTGTATGAGGCAGCACCCCTCAGGATCTGTATAAGGTATAACACTGTATGAGGCAGCACCCCACAGGATCTGTATAAGGTATAACACCCTGTATGAGGCAGCACCCCTCAGCATCTGTATAAGGTATAACACCCTGTATGAGGCAGCACCCCTCAGCATCTGTATAAGGTATAACACTGTATGATGCAGCACCCCTCAGGTTCTGTATAAGGTATAACACTGTATGATGAAGCACCCCTCAGCATCTGTATAAGGTATAACACACTGTATGATGCTGCACCCCTCAGGAACTGTATAAGGTATAACACACTGTATGAGGCAGCACCCCTCAGGTTCTGTATAAGGTATAACACACTGTATGAGGCAGCACCCCTCAGGATCTGTATAAGGTATAACACTGTATGAGGCAGCACCCCACAGGATCTGTATAAGGTATAACACCCTGTATGAGGCAGCACCCCTCAGCATCTGCATAAGGTATAGCACACTGTATGAGGCAGCACCCCTCAGCATCTGTATAAGGTATAACACTGTATGATGCAGCACCCCTCAGGTTCTGTATAAGGTATAACACACTGTATGATGCAGCACCCCTCAGGTTCTGTATAAGGTATAACACCCTGTATGAGGCAGCACCCCTCAGCATCTGTATAAGGTATAACACCCTGTATGAGGCAGCACCCCTCAGGTTCTGTATAAGGTATAACACACTGTATGATGAAGCACCCCTCAGCATCTGTATAAGGTATAACACACTGTATGATGCTGCACCCCTCAGGTTCTGTATAAGGTATAACACACTGTATGAGGCAGCACCCCTCAGCATCTGTATAAGGTATAACACACTGTATGATGCTGCACCCCTCAGCATCTGTATAAGGTATAACACACTGTATGAGGCAGCACCCCTCAGCATCTGTATAAGGTATAACACACTGTATGATGCAGCACCCCTCAGCATCTGTATAAGGTATAACACACTGTATGATGCTGCACCCCTCAGGTTCTGTATAAGGTATAACACACTGTATGAGGCAGCACCCCTCAGGTTCTGTATAAGGTATAACACACTGTATGATGCAGCACCCCTCAGGTTCTGTATAAGGTATAACACCCTGTATGATGCAGCACCCCTCAGGTTCTGTATAAGGTATAACACACTGTATGAGGCAGCACCCCTCAGGTTCTGTATAAGGTATAACACACTGTATGAGGCAGCACCCCACAGGTTCTGTATAAGGTATAACACACTGTATGATGCAGCACCCCTCAGCATCCGTATAAGGTATAACACACTGTATGATGCAGCACCCCTCAGCATCTGTATAAGGTATAACACACTGTATGAGGCAGCACCCCTCAGGTTCTGTATAAGGTATAACACACTGTATGAGGCAGCACCCCTCAGCATCTGTATAAGGTATAACACCCTGTATGAGGCAGCACCCCTCAGGTTCTGTATAAGGTATAACACACTGTATGATGCAGCACCCCTCAGAATCTGTATAAGGTATAACACCCTGTATGAGGCAGCACCCCTCAGAATCTGTATAAGGTATAACACCCTGTATGAGGCAGCACCCCTCAGCATCTGTATAAGGTATAACACACTGTATGAGGCAGCACCCCTCAGGTTCTGTATAAGGTATAACACACTGTATGAGGCAGCACCCCTCAGCATCTGTATAAGGTATAACACCCTGTATGAGGCAGCACCCCTCAGGTTCTGTATAAGGTATAACACACTGTATGATGCAGCACCCCTCAGAATCTGTATAAGGTATAACACACTGTATGAGGCAGCACCCCACAGGATCTAACACACTGTATGAGGCAGCACCCCACAGGATCTGTATAAGGTATAACACACTGTATGAGGCAGCACCCCACAGGATCTGTATAAGGTATAACACTGTATGAGGCAGCACCCCACAGGATCTGTATAAGGCATAACAATGTATGATGCAGCACCACTCAAGATCTGTATAAGGCATAACAATGTATCAGCCTTGCTTAGAGTTCCACTTTGACTGGGAATAATTCTTTGTTTATAAAGAAAGCAGAAATAAAGCCCATTTTCTATCCCACATAATGCAACGCAGCTCAGATACATCTTCCCCAGGTAAACAAAGAATTACAACTGTCATCAATATGGTGAGCAGCCAGGTCTGAGCACTGAAATGTGCTCTCAAAACAAAATAAACCAAACCACAGTAATGAAGTAAGAGAGATGCAATTGGAAAATGAAAAAAAGCAACTCTGGATGGGAAAATGTAAACAGGACATTCCAATAAAAAAAAAACACAAATAACAGAAAACACAGAATCCTTCTCTGCTAAAATGGTAATTTTATGAAAAAGTTACAAAGAATGCAGAAATATTCAAAAATCCTGTTTAGAGAGTCTACATTTTCAGCTGAACATAGTGATCATATACATCAGAGATGGGCAAACTGAGGGCGCGGCCCACATCCAGCCCGGTCCGCCGACTGAGAAAGCCGAAGGGCCAAAAGAGTGGGTCATACTGTAAACACGTGGTCAAAATTGTTGGTACCCCTCGTTTAACGAAAGAAAAACCCACAATGGTCACAGAAATAACTTGAATCTGACAAAAGTAATACTAAATTAAAAATCTATGAAAATGAACAAAATGAAAGTCAGACATTGCTTTTCAACCCTGCTTCCACAGAATTAAATTTTTAAAAAAACTCATGAAATAGGCCTGGACAGAAATGATGGTTCTCTTAACTTAATATTTTGTTGAACAACCTTTTGAGGCAATCACTGCAATCAAACGATTCCTCTAACTGTCAATGAGACTTCTGCATCTCTCGACAGATATTTTGGCCCACTCCTCATGAGCAAACTACTCCAGTTATCTCGTGTTTGAAGGCTGCTTTTCCAGACGGCACGTTTCAGCTCTTTCCAAAGATGCTCAATAGGATTTAGGTCAGGGCTCATAGAAGGCCACTTCAGAATAGTCCAAAGTCTTCCGCTTACCCATTCTTGGGTGTTTTACCTGTGTGTTTTGGGTCATTATCCTGTTGCAAGACCCATGACCTGCAACTGAGACCAAGCTTCCTGACACTGAGCAGCACATTTCTCTCTAGAATCCCTTGACAGTCTTGAGATTTCATTGTACCCTGCACAGATTCAAGACACCCTGTGCCAGATGCAGCAAAGCAGCCCCAGAACATAACAGAGCCTCCTCCATGTTTCACAGTAGGGACAGTGTTCTTTTCTTGATATGCTTCATTTTTCCATCTGTGAACATAGAGCTGATGTTGTCTCATCTGTCCATAGGACATTCTCCCAGAAGCTTTGTGGCTTGTCAACATGTAGTTTGGCAAATTCCAATCTGGCTTTATGATTTTTTTTTCAACAATGGTGTTCTCCTTGGTCTTCTCCCATGAAGTGCACTTTGGATCAAACAACGACAGATGGTGCGATCTGACACTGATGTACCTTGAGCTTGAAGTTCGCCTTTAATCTCTTTAGAAGTTATCCTGGGCTCTTTTGTTACCATTCGTATTATCCGTCTCTTTGATTTGTCATCAATTTTCCTCCTGCGGCAACGTCCAGGGAGGTTGGCTACAGTCCCATGGATCTTAAATTTCTGAATAATATGTGCAACTGTAGTCACAGGAACATCAAGCTGCTTGGAGATGGTCTTATAACCTTTACCTTTAACATGCTTGTTTATAATTTTTTTTCTAATCTCCTGAGACAACTCTTTCCTTTGCTTCCTCTGGTCCATGTTGAGTGTGGCACACACCATATCACCAAACAGCACAGTGAGTATATACAGGCCCACTGACTAATTACAATATTGCAGACACCTGTGATGCTAATTTAGTGGACACAACTTGATTTAACATGTCCCTTTTGTCACATTATTTTCAGGGGTACCATCATTTCTGTTCAGGCCTATTTCATGAGTTTCATTCTTTTAAAAATTCTGTGGAAGGAGGGTTAAAAAGCAATGTCTGACTTTCATTTGTTCATTTTCATAGATTTTTAATTTATTATTACTTTTGTCAGATTCAAGTTATTTCTGTAACCATTGTGGGTTTTTCTTTCATTAAACGAGGGGTACCAACAACTTTGACCACGTGAGTATATAGGTGGTTTTGTGAGGGCTTATGCTATGTATAGGAGGCTATGTGAGAGCCTCCTATATACAGTATAAGCCCTCACATAGCCTCCTATGTACAGTATAAGCTATGTGGGGGCTCTTACTGTATATAGGGGGCTGTGTATGGGCTCATATGGTATTACGGCATATGGGGGGCTGTGTGCATGCAGGCTCATACAATATATAGGGAGTATCAGAATACTTAATTCTGCTCAATATTAAGATCTACAATTTGGTTTGGCTCACAACAACAGTCACGGTATTATGTGACCCCTCGGGAAAATTAATTGCCCACCTCTTATATACATGGAATACTACATAAACAAAAGAATTGGGGTACCTTCACGTTACACATACAGGAGCTTTATGACATCCCATTCTAAATCCATAGGCATTAAAATGGAGTTGGTCCTCCCTTAGCAGCTATAAAAGCTTCAATTTTTCTATGTTGGTTTTCTACAAGATTTTGGAGTATGTTGCAATTTTGCCCATTCACCCATACAAGTATTTGTGAGGTCAGACACTGATGGTGGATGAGAGGGCCTGACTCACAATCTCAGTTCTTATTCATACCAAAGTTGATCATTGAGGTTGAGGTTACGACTGTGTGGTCTGTCAAGTTCTTCTACACGAAACTCACCCAACCATGCCTTTTTGAACCTTGCTTTGTGAACTGGGGCACTGCTGGAAAAGAAAAAGGCCTTCTTTAAACTATTCCCACAGAGTTGGTAGCTACAATTGTCCAAAATATCTTGGTATGCTGAAGCATTAATAGTTCCTTTCATTGGAACTAAGGAACCATTGCCAACTCGTGAAAAACAACCCTTGGACAACGCAGTCAGGCAGGTAAGGTTCTCCTTACATTTGCCAAATCCAGATTTGTCCATCAGACTTCAGTCCACACAACATGTTTCCACTGCACCAGAGTCCAATGTTAGCTGGCGTGCTTTACACCGCTCCATTTACACATCGTATTGTGCTTGCTGATGTAAGGCTTGCATATACTTTCTCGACCATGGAAACCCATTCCTTGAAGCTTCTGGTGCACAGTTTTGTGATTTTGCTAATGCCAAAGAAGTTATTGCTCTGCAGTTATTAAGTCTGCAGAGCGTTGGCAACATTTCTGCATTTTGCACATCAGCACTCACTGACACTTCTCCGTAACGTTAAGTGGTCTGCAACTTCGTGGCCGATTTCCTATGATTCCTAAATGCCTCCGAATTTCAATAACCCCCCCATTAAGTTGAAAGTGGAATATTTAGGAGAGAAGAAATTTCATGAACGGATATGTTACAATGGTGGCATGGTAATGCAGGACCATGATCTAATTCAGTGATCTCTTTAGAACAAGCAATTGTTTCCCAAACAATACAACAATGATAGCAACAAGCGGAGATGGAATGAAGGTCTTATTACGCAGTGTCAAGATGGAAAGCTCGAACATGGGACGGCCACTCAACACAAAGAAGACAAAGACATTGACTACTGCCAGGTATGACACATTTGAAATGGATGGCAACGAACTGGAAGCTGTAAAGGACTTCAACCTACTCGGATCGATGATAACTCAAGATGCAGCGATGACTCCTGGAGTCAATAGGAGAATAGCTATGGGCAAATCAACAATGAAGTCACACACAGGCAGTAAGATCTTATTATAATTTATATAGCACCATTGATTCCATGGTGCTGTACATAAGAAGGGGTTACATACAGGATACAGATATCACTTACAGTAAACGAACTAACAATGACAGACTGGTACAGAGGGAAGAGCACCCTGCCCTTGCAGGCTTACAGTCTACTGGATAATGGGGAAGGAGAGCGTAGGTTGGGGGTTGCTCAAGTGGTGGCGATGTGGCAGTGGGGGCATTGCAGGTTGTAAGCTTTCTTGAAGAGATGGGTTTTCAGGTTCCATCTGAAGGATCTGAATGTGGTGGATAATCGGACGTCTTGGAGGTGATTGGTTGAGGAACAAATAAGTGTGGAGGAGATAAGGAGTTCTTGGGAGGACCGGAGATTAAGTGAGGGAAAATATCGGGAGATTAGTTCGGAGATGTACGGAGGAGAAAGGTTATGGATGGTTTTGTCGGTCAATGTTAGTAGTTTGAACTGGATACGCTGAGGAATTGGTAGCCAGTGAAGGGATTTGCAGAGAGGGAAAGCGGAGGAGTAGCGAGGTGAGAGATGAACTAGTCGGGCAGCAGAGACAGGCCACGGCCCCACTATCAGTATTTGGTCAGTATTCAGTCAGTATTTTTTCTCAGGAGTGGGAGACAAAACCAGGTGAGGATCAATCAGAGAAAAGGTATAATAGAAACAAGTCACCAATTCTGCATTTATCACCCACTCCTGGTTTTGGTTCCCACTCCTGAGAAAAAATACTGACCAAATACGGATAGTGGGGCTGTAGCCTTAAGGATGGACTGGAGAGGTGCGACAGTGTTATCAGGTAGGCCACAGAGGAGATTATTGCAGTAGTCAACACAGCTCTGCATCAATTTAACAAGGAACTCTGTATTCAGTAATGAATGTACATGGATTTATGTAGTTAAAACATTTTTGGACTAAGGATGTAAAGGAGGGTGCTATAAACCATTTTGTTTTACGTCAGTTGTCGTAATGCGTACATTCCAAAATGTACGTATCTCAGGCTTCACATACAAACAATGATTTCAATGATGTATTAGCGTCTACAAAAAAAATGTTTTTCTATTGCACAAACTATTTTTTTTATTGCTGCTATCATCCCTGTATAGCTTGTGACTCATACTCCATTTACACAGGTGAACATGGAGACTCCTGGTCTGAGGATCGATGCGGTGCCAATATTCGGAGCTCCTGCTATCATACATTTGTCAGCTATCCTATGGATAGGCAATAAATGGTAGTGAGTGGGGAAACCTCCTTAAGAAGTTGTGACTAGTGTTGAGCCACCCCCGTAGTGTTCGGGTTCGGTTCGGTTCGTCGAACACCGGGATGTTCGAGGAACTGTTCGTCGAACTGTTCGTCGAACACCTTAGAACACCGTCGAACACCGTTAAAACCAATGGCAGGCAAACAAAAACACATAGAAACACATAGAAAACACCTGCAAAGGTGTCCAAAAGCTGACAAACTGCTCAGAAGACACTCTCTTTAAAAAAGCCGGCCGGCAAATTCAGCAGCGGCATACACCGGTACCCGACAATTTAGACAAGAAGGAATAGAGCATCACACATAGATTAGATAGATAGAAACATGTCAGACACACATATAAGAAGCACAGTGACAGTGTTGGTTACTGCACTTATCATTTAGTGTAAAGGATTTATTAAAAAAAATATTAGTGTTTTCATGCACCATCTCTTTAAAAAAGCCGGCCGGCAATTCAGCATCTGTACCCGACAATTTAGAACAGAAAGAATAGAGCTTCACACATAGATTAGATAGATAGAAACATGTCAGTCACATATATAATAAGTACAGTGATAGTGTTGCTTACTGTACTTGTCATTTAGTGTAAAGGATTTATTTAAAAAAATAATAGTGTTTTCATGCACTGTCTCTTTAAAAAAGCCGGCCGGCAATTCAGCATCTGTACCCGACAATTTAGAACAGAAAGATAGAGCATCACACATAGATTAGATAGATAGAAACATGTCAGTCACATATATATGAAGTACAGTGATAGTGTTGCTTACTGTACTTGTCATTTAGTATTAAAATAAAGGATTTATTATTAAAAAAATTGGCGTGGGGTTCCCCTTAATTTTAGGCTCTAGCGGAGGTTAAGCAGACGGCTGGGGCAGATGTTTGAAGCCTGGGAAGGGGGTAATACCCACGGAGCTTCCCAGGCTACTAATATCAGCCCCCAGCTGAATACATAGCCTTTACTAGCTATTAAAATGGGGGACCCCCCCAAAAAAATGACGTGGGGTCCCCCCTAATTTAATAGCTAGCAAAGGCTAGGCAGACAGCTGGGGGCTGATATTAATAGCCCAGGAAGGGAGCCATGAATATTGGCCCCCTCCCAGGCTAGAAACACCAGCCGTCAGCCGCCCCAGAAATGGCGCATTCATAGGATGCGCCAATTCTGGCACTTAGCCTCGCTCTTCCACGCTGCCCTGGTGCGGTGGCAGGGGGTAATAGGGTTGGGGTTGATGTCAGCTTATAATGCCAGCTGACATCAAGCCCAGGTTAGTAATGGAGAGGCGTCTATAAGACACCCCCATTACTAACCCCATAGTCAAAGTTAAAAAAAACACAAACACCCAGAATAAAGTCCTTTAATTGAAATAAAGACACAATCCTTTATTGTTCTAAATTAAACCATACTTACCATCACGCCCATTCCAGCTGAAGCCAACGATCTCCTGCAATAAAAGAAAAATAATAAAGCAACCTCATCCTTACCTTTCCATGGTTCCCACGACAGCTTCAGCTCTGCTACATCGAGATGACAGGCTGGACCGCAGCAGAACGCTGCCATCCAGCCTGTCATCCCGCAGACACTGAGAAGCGCAGGCTTGCTTGCGCTGCTCAGCGTCTCTCTGTGACGACATCCAGATGAGCCGAGTTCATGTCCAATGAACTCGGCTCACCTCATGCACGTCACTGACAGCGTGGGAAAACTCTCACGCTGAAGCGCTGATTGCAGGAGAATTTTCCCACGCTGTCAGTGACGTGCAGGAGGTGAGCTGAGTTCATTGGACATGAGCTCACCTCATGCACATCACTGACAGCGTGGGAGAATTCTCCTGCACTCAGCACTTCAGCGTGAGAATTTTCCCACGCTGTCAGTGACGTGCATGAGGTGAGCCGAGTTCATTGGACATGACCTCGGCTCATCTGGATGCCGTCACAGCGAGACAGTGAGGAGCGCAAGCATGCCTGCGCTTCTCAGTGTCTGCGGGATGACAGACTGGATGGCAGCGTTCTGCTGCGGTCCAGCCTGTCATCTCGATGTAGCAGAGCTGAAGCTGTCGTGGGAACCATGGAAAGGTAAGGATGAGGTTGGTTTATTATTTTTCTTTTATTGCAGGAGATCGTTGGCTTCAGCTGGAATGGGTGTGATGGTAAGTATGGTTTAATTTAGAACAATAAAGAATTGTGTCTTTATTTCAATTAAAGGACTTTATTCTGGGTGTTGTGTTTTTTTTAAATACTTTACTAGAAATTCATGGCGGTCATGTCTAATACTGGCGTGACCCCATGAATTTTGGGCTTGGGGCCAGCTGATAATACCAAGCTGGCCCTAACCCCTTTATTACCCAGTGAGCCACCGCACCAGGGCCCTGGATGAGTTGGGTACAGCGCCAGAAGATGGCGCTTCTATGAACGCGCCATTTTCCGGGGTGGCTGCGGACTGCAATTTGTAGCGGGGGGGGGCCCAGAAAGCTTGGGCCTCCCTGCGCTGCAGATTCCAGCCCCCAGCTGCCTAGTTGTACCTGGCTGGACACAAAAATAGGGCGAAGCCCCACGTACTTTTTTTTTAATTATTTCATGAAATTCATGAAATAATTAAGAAAAAAAGGCCTTCCCTATATTGTTGTGTCCGGCCAGGTACAAATAGGCAGCTGGTGGATGGGGGCAGCCCGTTCCTGCCTGCTGTACCTGGCTGGACACAAATATAGTGCGAAGCCCCACTTCAATTTTTTTAAATTATTTCAGGAAATTCATGAAATAATTTAAAAAAAATTGACGTGGGGCTTCGCGCTATATTTGTGTCCAGCCAGGTACAGCAGGCAGGAACGGGCTGCCCCCAACCACCAGCTGCCTATTTGTACCTGGCCGGACACAACAATATAGGGAAGCCCTTTTTTTCTTAATTATTTCATGAAATAATTTAAAGAAAATTGACGTGGGGCTTCGCCCTGTTTTTGTGTCCAGCCAGGTACAACTAGGCAGCTGGGGGCTGGAATCCGCAGCGCAGGGAGGCCCAAGCTTTCTGGGCCACCCCCGCTGCAAATTGCAGTCCGCAGCCACCCCGGAAAATGGCGCGTTCATAGAAGCGCCATCTTCTGGCGCTGTACCCAACTCATCCAGGGCCCTGATGCGGTGGCTCACTGGGTAATAAAGGGGTTAGGGCCAGCTTGGCATTATCAGCTGGCCCTAAGCCCGAAATTCATGGGGTCACGCCAATATTAGACATGACCACCATGAATTTCTAGTAAAGTATTTAAAAAAAACACAACACCCAGAAAAAAGTCCTTTAATTGAAATAAACACACAATTCTTTATTGTTCTAAATTAAACCATACTTACCATCACGCCCATTCCAGCTGAAGCCAACGATCTCCTGAAATAAAAGAAAAATAATAAAGCAACATCATCCTTACCTTTCCATGGTTCCCATGACCGCTTCAGCTCTGCTACATCGAGATGACAGGCTGGACCGCAGCAGAACGCTGCCATCCAGCCTGTCATCCCGCAGACACTGAGAAGCGCAGGCTTGCTTGCGCTCCACAGTGTCTCTCTGTGAGGGCATCCAGATGAGCCGAGTTAATGTCCAATGAACTCGGCTCACCTCATGCACGTCACTGACAGCGTGGGAAAATTCTCCTGCACTCAGCGCTTCAGCGTGGGAGAATTCTCACACTGAAGCGCTGAGTGCAGGAGAATTCTCCCACGCTGTCAGTGACGTGCAGGAGGTGAGCTGAGTTCATTGGACATGAGCTCACCTTATGCACGTCACTGACAGCGTGGGAGAATTCTCCTGCACTCACCGCTTCAGCGTGAGAATTTTCCCACGCTGTCAGTGACATGCATGATGTGAGCCGAGTTCATTGGACATGAACTCGGCTCATCTGGATGTCGTCACAGAGAGACGCTGAGCAGCGCAAGCAAGCCTGCGCTTCTCAGTGTCTGCGGGATGACAGGCTGGATGGCAGCGTTCTGCTGCGGTCCAGCCTGTCATCTCGATGTAGCAGAGCTGAAGCTGTCGTGGGAACCATGGAAAGGTAAGGATGAGGTTGCTTTATTATTTTTCTTTTATTGCAGGAGATCGTTGGCTTCAGCTGGAATGGGCGTGACGGTAAGTATGGTTTAATTTAGAACAATAAAGGATTGTGTCTTTATTTCAATTAAAGGACTTTATTCTGGGTGTTTGTGTTTTTTTTAACTTTGACTATGGGGTTAGTAATGGGGGTGTCTTATAGACGCCTCTCCATTACTAACCTGGGCTTGATGTCAGCTGGCATTATAAGCTGACATCAACCCCAACCCTATTACCCCCTGCCACCGCACCAGGGCAGCGTGGAAGAGCGAGGCTAAGTGCCAGAATTGGCGCATCCTATGAATGCGCCATTTCTGGGGCGGCTGACGGCTGGTGTTTCTAGCCTGGGAGGGGGCCAATATTCATGGCTCCCTTCCTGGGCTATTAATATCAGCCCCCAGCTGTCTGCCTAGCCTTTGCTAGCTATTAAATTAGGGGGGACCCCACGTCATTTTTTTGGGGGGGTCCCCCATTTTAATAGCTAGTAAAGGCTATGTATTCAGCTGGGGGCTGATATTAGTAGCCTGGGAAGCTCCGTGGGTATTACCCCCTTCCCAGGCTTCAAACATCTGCCCCAGCCGTCTGCTTAACCTCCGCTAGAGCCTAAAATTAAGGGGAACCCCACGCCAATTTTTTTAATAATAAATCCTTTGTTTTAATACTAAATGACAAGTACAGTAACCAACACTATCACTGTACTTCATATATATGTGACTGACATGTTTCTATCTATCTAATCTATGTGTGAAGCTCTATTCTGTCTGTTATAAATTGTCGGGTACCGCTGCTGAATTGCCGGCCGGCTTTTTTAAAGAGACGGTGCATGAAAACACTATTATTTTTTTTGATAAATCCTTTACGCTAAATGACAAGTACAGTAAGCAGCACTGTCACTGTACTTCATATATATGTGACTGACATGTTTCTATCTATCTAATCTATGTGTGATTCTCTATTCTTTCTATTCTAAATTGTCGGGTACCGCTGCTGAATTGCCGGCCGGCTTTTTTAAAGAGACGGTGCATGAAAACACTATTATTTTTTTTGATAAATCCTTTACACTAAATGACAAGTACAGTAAGCAGCACTTTCACTGTACTTCGTATATATGTGGCTGACATGTTTATATCTATCTAATCTATGTGTGAAGCTCTATTCTTTCGGTTCTAAATTGTCGGGTACAGGTGTATGCCGCTGCTGAATTGCCGGCTTTTTATCTTTCACTGTTGGCACTGTTCCCATCGATTTGGGCAATCACTGTAATGCCACAACCACCATGGCTGTGGCATTACAGTGAGTGGCAGACAATCCCTGCATGATTGGTGCTCTAAATAGCGCCAGACATGCAGGACACGCTTTTGGTGCACGAACAGTTATCGAACATAACCTCGAACAGCCGAATTTTTTGCAAATCGTTCGGGTTCGTCGAACAACTCGAACACCGCCCAAAACAGCTCGAATTTGAGATTGGCGAACAGTTCTAGTCGAACACCGCTCATCTCTAGTTGTGACATGCAGCATTACTTGCTATGACACGCACAGTGCTTCCACCTCCCATCTAACCCTCAGAAACTTGCAACCAGAGGATACCGGACGTCCTCGACGTGTATGAATTCTTAACGTTATGCAGATATCAGAAGGTTTTTCTTTGATCCTAAACTGCGTGATTTACAAGACAATAAGCATTTTTTACACTTATCATGCAGCAGTACAGACCTCACATCAAATTTCTCAAGAGACACAAAATCAGAGCATATCCCATGTAATATTATTTACCTGCAATCAGAGCTAAAAAAAACAAAAGTTCTGGTAATTTACAATCTCTATTTGAGATGATCTTACCAATGGTGAAAATGTGTAAGTTCTTTACAAAAGGTCTTTTAAGGTTCAGGCTTAAAGGATGAAAGGAATGCCTTTAAGAGAATCCCCATCTCTATTTCACACTCAGTCTTACATTCCTGGCGGGGTCAAATAGCATTGAATAAGGAAATCCAAATTACTCTAAGTAGGATTCTAGAGATAAAAGCCACTTTGTGATGGAGAGACCCATCCACAACCCAGGGCTCAAAACTAGACTGCTGCAAGGTAAAAATAACATTAGTAAATGTGTGCTAAATACTATATAGGACTGAGTTTAGTCAGAGTCCAAAATAGAGAGGTTGGTGTTCAGTACCAACTGTGTAGACCCTCGAAATTGTAAACATTAACAACTCCGTCATATACCCCCCAGCAATGGTCGACAACATGTTTCATAGTCATCTTCACAAAAGTCATCTGTGTTCTGTTATTTAGGAATATATCAACAGTCGATAAATGTCAAAAAGTAAATACTAGAATTCTTTCTTTAGATCTTATTCTCTTGCCCTGCAGCAAAAAAAAAAATATTAAGTACTTTCAATACCTAGATCCAACTCATCCTGCTTTTATTACATGAAATCAAATCACTACTTCTTGTATGGTTATCACACATTTTCTCTGTACTATCGAATACCATCAGCGCCCAGCTTTACCCCACCCCACTACTTCACCCAACATCCTTGCACTAGTTGGTCTTCTTGCATTGCTGACCTTGTTGACAACCAACTAACTCCTTCTTGGGACTTAAACATTTCATACCATTCATTACTCAATGCTCAGCATTATGTATGTGTGTCATTTTCTTACATCAGTTTTATTTCCTGTTTTCATTTACAAGTTACTACTTTTTTTTTTTTTTTTTAATTCACTTGCAATTTCATTCCCATCCTCTTCAGTTCAACAGTAGTCTCATTAGTCATGCGTCTTGTGACCAAAGTGAAGGCAGAGGTGCTTTTCTTCCTAAATCTATACATATTTAAATTGCCAGAGAAGCATTGTATGGCCTATAAGTCTCTTTATGCCAACTTGACACTCTCCACAAGGAGAGACTTTACCCCTTGGAAACCCTGTCATAGCCTCTCACCCAGCCAAACCAGTCTTCCTGCGTTGCACTTATGAGGGGCAGAAACCCCAAAACACGTTTCTGCAAATGAAGTGCCTTGCTTGGCTTTCTATCCTAAATCATGAATGAAGGCTAATTAAAGGGTCGATACTGACTTTTAGGATTGCTACCCTCAATAGGTAGAGCTACAGTTCCTGTATTTTTCCTCTCTGAACAAGCTATTTGCATATTTAAATTTATACATATAACTTTTACTGAGATCCAGAATGGTAGTCACTAACATATCAAATGTGAGTGAGATTTGAACATACCATATTTTTATCCACAATATGCCGTCAGAGTGAGTCAGTGTCAGTTACATAGTGACTCATGGATAGAAGGTCATTAGCGATGTCACCACAGACAGTTGTGCTTTAGGTTGGAGGGGAGTTATACAAGAGGCTTATAGTCAGTGGCAAGCCACAGAGATGTAAACACTTCTCACAATATAGTTAATGGGGCTGTAAAGCAAAGAAGCTTTGACCCACATGTCACAGGTCAAACAAACAAAAGCAGCATCAAACAAGGTTAAGCCAACCAAAAAGCCAAACATATCAAAGACCATATCAACATAAATAAAGTTAGCGGAACTGACTGACACCTGCAATAGCTACTGAACGCTCAGTAACACAAACTGACTAAGGGCCTAAGCATATGTTAAGTATTTGGTGCAGAAATTTCTACACCATTTCAGCAACTCTTTGCGGGAAAAACTCAGCAGCAAAAAAGCGCATTTTCGCTGCGTTTTGTACTTCCGGTTTTGGTACAGATTTTTCCCTACTCATTAGTATGGGTGAAATCTGAAGCAAGATGTTGAAAGAATTGACATGCGGCAGATTTAATTCTACAAGTCACAAATAAGCCACATGTGTATGAGACTTCAGGATTCTCATTCATTTTGCTGTCACTAGGAAACCCTTCAGGTTTTCTGACAAATCTGTACTGAAAAATCGCAGCAAAAAGGCAACGTGTGCACACTGCCTAAGGGTAAGACTAAGTGCCCACGATGCAGAAATGCTGCAGATTTTTTCCGCATCTCCCTGGCAGGAAAAACGCATGCAGATTTTACATGCGTTTTTCCTGCCAGGTAGAAGCGTTTGTAAAGCGTTTTTGCATGCATTTCTGCATGCGGGTTATCAAGCGCTTTTCCAAGCCATTTTAGCATCACTTGGAAAAGTGCTTGACAACTTGGTCACACTATATAAAGCCATGCAACCGGCATGGATTTATATAGTGTGACCAAGTTAACCGTTAAAAAAAAGAATGAAAATGGTAAAAAAATAAACATTATACTTACCTGCTGATGGCCCCCGGTCTCTTGTACGGCTTGCGGTGGTCTAACGTCATTTAGTCATGTGACATGTCACGCGACCGCCGACGTCAGCAGTCGCATGACCAATCACATGACTAAATGACGTCATGGAAGGTCCTTTTAGACCATCGCAAGCCGCCGGGCAGCCAGGACGCACCACAGAGGAGACCAAGGGCCATCAGAAGGTGAGTATAATGTTTATTTATATTTTAAATTCTTTTTTTACAGGTACTATGGTACCCGGGTCTGGAGGAGATTCTCCTCTTCTCCAGATCTGGGTACCATCCGCACATTGAATCATGCTGAATAAACATGCTGATTATCATTGGGGAACATGGGGCACGTATTACCAAACGTTTTTTAAGCGTTTTTGCTGCGGAAATTCCGCGGCAAAAACGCTTGAAAAACGCATAGTGGGCACACAGCCTAAGTGCACACATGTGTTTTTCTGCGTATTTGCTGCAGATTTTTATGTAAATTTTCAGCTGCATCTGGCAGTACCAGCAAAGTGTAAGAGAAACCAGAATTCACTGTTCCATGTTGCTTTTTGTTTGCTGCGTATTTTCAGTGATTAGAAAAACGCTGAAAGAAGTGACATGTCACTTCTTTCAGAGTTTTTTAAGCATTTTTTCACCATTAGGAAGTAATGGGGGGATGAAAAAACAGTACAAATATGCCGCAAAAATGCACCAAAAAACGCACCTGCGTATTTTGCAGCGTATTTGCAGCGTTTTTGATGGCAAAATAGAATTGGAGTCTTTTTTTTTTTTACAGAACTTTATGTGCATTACTAAATAGAAACAGAAGGACAGTGAAAAAAACGCTGCAAATCCGCAGCAAAAACGCAACAAAAAACGCAGCTAAACCTGCATTTTTGACGCAGCTAATCTGCCAGAGAAAAGTTATCAGCAGATTTCATGCAGATTTTTGTGCAGAAAACGTGCAGAAAACACACAACGTGTGTGCACATGCCCTAACGCTTTTAATAGTTTAAAATTAGCCTAAATCTCAGACCTTAAAGGGAACCTGTCATGTCCCAGCTACTATCTACACTTCCCCTATACCGTTGTTAGTGATGCAATGTGCATCACTAACAAGCTTTTTTCATTAAAATCAGTGGTATTATAATGATTCTATAACCTTTGATATACTTTGTCCTACCTGCTCATATTCAGTCATAGGGATGTGATTCTCACATTCAGTCATGGGTGGCGCAGCATTCAGTCACTGCTGGTGCAACCCATGTATTTGAATATTGGTCCCGGCAAGCGTTATTATTGTGGGGCGCATGCGCATTTGTACAGGTCCCGCACCTGTGCAGTGAGGCTGTGTGATTACCAGCTTCACTGCACATGCGCTATATTCCCGTGTGTGCTAAGTGAGGCTGTGTAGTTTGCAGCTTCACTGCGCATGTGCTATGACCCTGTATTCCCCCCGCGTGCGCAGTGAAGCTGGTAATCACACGGCCTCACTGCACAGGCGGGGGACCAGCGGCCGGACATGTGCGCATGCGTCCCACAATAATAACGCTTGCCGGGAGCAATATTCAAATACATGAGTGGCGCCAGCAGTGAGTGAATGCGGCGCCCGCCCCTGACTGAATGTGAGGATCACACCCCTATGACTGAAAACGAGCAGGTAGGACAAAATATATCAAAGGTTATAAACTCATTATAATACCAACAATTTTAATGAAAAAAGCTTGTTAGTGATGCACATTGCATCAGTAACAACATTATTGGAGCAGTGTACATAGTAGCTAGGACATGACAGGTTCCCTTTAATAAATATGCACTAATGCTGTAGTAGTCACATACAGTCATGATCTAACGCGAACCAGGCTAGGGCTGAACCTCAGAATGTCATTTTGAAAGAGCGATTGCCATAATGGTCTAACAATATCAAGTATTAAAAAGTCAAGTTTTTTTTTTTTTCTTTTTTTTTTCAATAATGTTAGACTTCTCTAAATAATATCATAAAAAGGTGGGAACAAATAACGTAGCAGCAATGTTTTTCCATCTTGCACGTTCTATGGTCTTTTTTATGGCCTAGCCCTAAACAGAGAGCTCTGTAACTCAAGAGAAATAAAAGTAGACCAAAACAGTAAATTATTTCACCTATACTACCATGTACACAAAATTAAAAACAATTTGAAGGGAATCTGCTAGCAGGATTTTACTTTCTAAACTATTTATATGCACATGTAGCTCTTTCAAAAGACAAGTCCAACAATACCCTTTACACGGTCAGTTCATTCTTCCATTACTGAATAATCAGTGTTTGACTAAATATGCAAATGAGATGAAAGATAGGCAGCCTCTGTCACTCCGGCTCTATTCTCTGCCTAGTGCAGCCTCCTGCTGCTTGACTGACATCTTTTTTTGGCTGCAATCACACAGCAGAGAGGCTGTCCATGGGACCTGGGAAATAGAGGTGGAGTGACAGAGGATTCAGATCTATTATTTAGCCTCATTTGCATATTCATTCTCAGTAACAGACCGGCCATGTAACTGTAATGCTGGACTTGTCTTTAAAAGAGCTGTATGTGCATATAAATAGTTTGGGGTGGGGGTGAAATCCTGCTGATCGATTCCCTATAAACATGGGTGTATAAAACACTAGTCTTCATGAATTGGGGCCATAGTGCTCTATTAGCTTTTTAAAGTATGTTAAAACTGAAAGGCCGCAGCGTTTCAGAGTCAAACATACCTGGCTGCAATCATGTATCCAGACTGTGACTCATGCTGCCGGTGCTTCGGGCAACATGAATTTGATGACAGGCTCCCTTTAAAGAAATACCCTCAATGCAAGGGAAAAAAATTAGCACTGCACATGAACAATCAAGTCAAAAGTCAACTATTTTTGCTGAGAATGGGGATTTCTTTGTTGTTGAGTATATGAACATTTTGTCTCAGCCTTCTTCCATATTTCTCCCTTCGCTCATAGCTGGGTGATTCATCGTTAACCGTCTCCGCAGCAGTTGACTGAAGCTGCTCTGTTCTACTCCCGTTGTGGGAAGCCACGTCAGCAGGAAACCCTGCTGGCTGCCAGGTCACATTCATAACTGTCTAGAGCAGTCAACAAGCAACACAGTCCAGTATTTTTGGTTTTCACAAGTTTACAGGGCTCACGGAGAAGGCCAGAAGCCTAGGACTCGGTGTAAGGTGGCGTTCATTAACGCTTATCTCCAGAAGTATTAAAGGGACAGAAAATTCATCCTAAAGAATAAAATTCTGGAAACTAATTGTATCATAACCAATATATCATTCTAGCCATGAGTGTAACACAAGGTACAGGCTGGCAGATAGCGATGTTGTGCTCATCTATTGCACCAACACAAGAATAACAAGAACTTGCTTTGCAGAGCTGCTGCAACACTATTTAACCCCTAATTGGTTTTCTCTACTTCTGTTTTTGCCCATTCCCACAAAAAAAACTGCAGTTCTGAACTGGAAATAAATAACAGATTATCAGGATTGGATTTCTGGATTATCAGAAACAGCAAAACTCCATTAATTCAGTATTAGACATTACCATTACAAAATGTGTATTTTTCACTGCACAGCGGTACCTATCTGTGCATGGAACTGCAGAACAACCCCTTCACCTGAATGTAGCTGTGATGTAATGTGGCCGGCCCTACGGTGCAGGGAAAATAAAATGAGTAGGGGTTGCAACACAGGATCAGAGGCTGAACCTCAGCTGATCACAAAGCCATGGAATCCTTTAAAAAGGTTATTCCGAGCACATATGGCATAACTTATCTCTAAAGTTTTTTTTCTCAAGATCCATCTTCAGGAGACACCCCACTCCTCAGCCTCCCTGCTTCTCGCTTGAGCGGTGCACTTTTGAACAGTTCAGGATGACGGAATGGTTAACTGTCCTGAACCGTACACCTTCCAATGCCGTTTTATGAAACAGAATGGCCTGTGCAGCTTTGAAGGATAGCAGGGCACTGGAAACAGGCATGATCCAGAAATGCGGTGAGCTTCAAAGCAGCGCTAACAAGCTGCATAGCAAAGAGCTTGTAAGTACTGTATCGCTTGCCAATGAAATTGGTCACTGCTGATAAACTACAGAGGTGGCTGGTGACCTGGGCAATGAACAATAAACAATAGAATTAAAAATGCTCCATTCTTGAGAATAGAGAGGATTTTTTTTTATAGCAAGTAAATGTCAAAGTTGCTTGTTTTTACAAGTACTTTCCATTTTTAAACATTTACTTTGTGGAGACAATCCCTATAGGTTATTTTTTTTCTAGTAAAAAAAGGTGATCTATAAAGACCAGTAGACATGCATTAAGACAAGTATCTATTAAGACTAGTGGACATGCATTAGGACAAGCATCTATTAAGACTAGTAGACATGAATTAAGGCAAGCATCTATTAAGACTAGTGGACATCCATTAAGACAAGAATCTATTAGGCTATGTGCCCACGATGCAAAAATGCTGCATTTTTTTTCCCGCTTCTCCCTGGCAGGAAAAACGCATGCGGTTTTTACATGCGTTTTTCCCGCCAGGCAGAAGCGTTTGTCAAGCGTTTTTGCATGTATTTCTGCATGCGGGTTATCAAGCGCTTTTCCAAGCGATTTTAGCATCACTTGGAAAAGTGCTTGACAACTTGTTCACACTATATACAGTACAGACCAAAAGTTTGGACACACCTTCTCATTTAAAGATTTTTCTTTATTTTCACGACTATGAAAATTGTACATTCACACTGAAGGCATCAAAACTATGAATTAACACATGTGGAATTATATACTTAACAAAAAAGTGTGAAACAACTGAAATTATGTCTTATATTCTAGGTTCTTCAAAGTAGCCACCTTTTGCTTTGATGACTGCTTTGAACACTCTTGGCATTCTCTTGATGAGCTTCAAAGAGGTAGTCACCGGAAATGGTTTTCACTTCACAGGTGTGCCCTGTCAGGTTTAATAAGTGGGATTTCTTGCCTTAGAACCTGTAAAAAAAAGAATTTAAAATAAAAAATAAAGATTATACTTACCTTCCAATGTCCTCCCGGTGTTTTCTCCCCTCTGTCTGGTCTGCTGTATGGGTCGCGTTGTTGTGAAGGACCTGCCATGACGTCATTGGGTCATGTGACCTGTCACATGACTCAGTGACGTCACTGCAGGTCCTTCACACCACTGCGAGCCGCCCAAGACACCGGACGCAGCAGAGAAAACATTGGGAGGACATCGGAAGGTGAGTATAATTTTTATTTTTTACCATTCTTATTCTTTTTTTTTTTTTTTTTAACTAACTTGGTCACACTACTATAAATCCATGCCGGTTGCATTGATTTACAGTACAAACCAAAAGTTTGGACACACCTTCTCATTTAAAGATTTTTTTGTATTTTCATGACTATGAAAATTGTACATTCACACTGAAGGCATCAAAACTATGAATTAACACATGTGGAATTATATACTTAACAAAAAAGTGTGAAACAACTGAAATTATGTCTTATATTCTAGGTTCTTCAAAGTAGCCACCTTTTGCTTTGATGACTGCTTTGCACACTCTTGGCATTCTCTTGATGAGCTTCAAGAGGTAGTCACCGGAAATGGTCTTCCAACAATCTTGAAGGAGTTCCCAGAGATGCTTAGCACTTGTTGGCCCTTTTGCCTTCACTCTGCGGTCCAGCTCACCCCAAACCATCTCGATTGGGTTCAGGTCTGGTGTGCAAAGCAGGCATCAAAGCAAAAGGTGGCTACTTTGAAGAACCTAGAATATAAGACATATTTTTGTTAAGTATATAATTCCACATGTGTTAATGCATAGTTTTGATGCCTTCAGTGTGAATGTACAATTTTCATAGTCATGAAAATACAAAAAAATCTTTAAATGAGAAGGTGTGTCCAAACTTTTGGTTTGTACTGTAAATCAATGCAACCGGCATGGATTTATAGTAGTGTGACCAAGTTAGTTAAAAAAAAAAAAAAGAATAAGAATGGTAAAAAATAAAAATTATACTCACCTTCCGATGTCCTCCCAATGTTTTCTCTGCTGCGTCCGGTGTCTTGGGCGGCTTGCAGTGGTGTGAAGGACCTGCAGTGACGTCACTGAGTCATGTGACAGGTCACATGACCCAATGACGTCATGGCAGGTCCTTCACAACAACGCGACCCATACAGCAGACCAGACAGAGGGGAGAAAACACCGGGAGGACATTGGAAGGTAAGTATAATCTTTATTTTTTATTTTAAATTCTTTTTTTTACAGGTTCTATGGTACCCAGGCCTGGATGAGAGTCTCCTCTTCTCCAGACCTGGGTACCATCCGCACATTGAACCGTGTGATATCCGCTTGTGCAGATGCAGTGATGCAGATGTCACGCGGTCCAATGCAAGTCAATGGCGGCGATTACGCTGCGTGTCCACAAAATTAATGGACATGCTGCATATTTTTCCGCAATGATAATCCGCAGCGGAAATTTCTGCAACATGTGCACAGCACATGCGGATTATCACTGGGGACCATGGGGTACGTATTACCAAGTGTTTTTTAAGCGTTTTCGCTGTGGAAATTCCGCGGCAAAAACGCTTGAAAAACGCATAGTGGGCACGCAGTCTTAAGACTAGTGGACATGCATTAAGACAAGCATCTATTAAGACTAGTGGACATGCATTAAGACAAGCATCTATTAAGACTAGTGGACATGCATTAAGACAAGCATCTATTAAGACTAGTTGGCATTCAGTACAGCATGGGGTAGGATTATTTTGTTAATTAATATGTCACAGACTGAATACAATGCCAGGTCAGACCACACAATGATTTTCTGATCAGAGTCATGCTTGGGGAAGCTTTAAAGTCACTTTTCTGAACATATTGGAACATGTGAAAAAAAAATGGTGCAAGGACTTCCCGAATATGACGCACCATCCATTGAATGTATTTACAAGAGAAAACGGATTTGAAAACATTGCTGAATCCACTCCATTGTGTGAACACGTGCACTACATTTGAAGGTGTCAAACCTCACATATAGAAAGAGAGAAAATAAATAATATTCTGGAAAAATCAGTTGAGAAAACAGAGCAGACAGTTAAACTGACTATGAAGATATAATTGTAGAGTTTAAAAAAATATAAAAAATAAGAGGATTAGAATCCGCACATCTGGACATTACCAGAAATGTCATTTGCTTTTAATAAATATTTTTCTCTCAGATTTTAAGGTTTCATTTTTTTCTTTATAGTTTCATACTGTGCTGGTTGTTGCTCAACACAGCGTAAGAGCTGCCAAATCTCAGTGAAATTACTTACAGCCAGTAAAAGCGTTGTAAAATTTTTATCCTCACAAAAGGAAAACAAGAAAAAGAAGAGTCACGTGATCTGCAGCCAGATGCATCGTAGGAACAGAACCTACCATCTCCGCGCTTCTATAGCTTCTACCCACTCCCATTTATCATTTTCACCCAGGTCCTTTTTGAAGTCTCCATATACAGGTGCATCTCACTAAATTAGAATATCATCAAAAAGTTAATTTATTTCAGTTCTTCAATTCAAAAAGTGAAACTCATATATTATATAGAGTCATTACAAACAGAGTGATTTATTTCAAGTTTTTATTTCTGTTAATGTTGATGATTATGGCTGACAGCCAATGAAAACACACAGATCTTCCTCAGGATAGTAGGGATCAGCTTTAGAGGGGGAAAGGCATAGGCCAGGGAAAAGTCCCAAGGAATTTGTAGCGCATCCACCACAAATGGCTTCTCCTTTGGATTCAGGGAGCAAAGGATTTTGGTTTTCCGATTGTGTTTGTTCGCAAACAGATCTATCTGAGGTTGTCCCCATCGGCCGACAATCTGATGGAATATCGCTGGATTCAATTCCCATTCTCCTTGTTTCAATATGTGTTGACTTAGAAAATCGGCTTTTACGTTCTCCTCTCCTCTTATATGCAGCGCCGAGAGTGTGTAAAGATGACTCTCCGCAAAACGAAGGATCTGATCTGCTACTAACATCAGAGGAAGGGATCTGATACCCCCCTGACGATTGATGTAGGCGACTGTCGTTCGGTTGTCCGACATTATCTGGATGTGATGACCCTGAAGAAGAGAAGAGAACTGAACTCTACTAGCGCCTTTCTGACTGCCAACAGCACCCTCATGTTGGAGGGGAGACCCGCCTCGCTGTCTGACCAGAGGCCTTGTATTGAATGATCTCTCAGGTGAGCCTTCTGCGCTTGCGTCTGTTGTAATCGTATCTGACACCTGGAAAGACCAAGGAACCCCCAGAGATAGATTTACCGGATTCATCCACCAGTCCATATAGTTGATTACTAAACTTGAAAGGGATATTTTTCCATCCAGGTGACCTCTGAGCCGTTTGTCTGCTGTCAGGATCTCCTGCTGAAGACGTCTGGAATGGAACTGGGCCCACTGAACTGCTGGGATACAAGATGTCATCGTACCCAATAGACACATTGCATTTCTCAAGGTCATGGATGGATTGCAGATTACTAGTGTCGAGCGAGTATGTTCTATTAACCCTTTCGCCGTCTATGCTCGGGCCGAGCTCCGAGTATTTACAGCTGCTCGGTGATAAGGTTAAATCGCTCCTGTGTGCATGATTTTCAACTGTTTGACAGCTTTATTACATGTGAGGAATGTCTATTTCTTACACATTCCTCACATGTAATAAAGCTGCCAAACGGTTGCAAATCATGCACACGGGAGCGATTTAACCTTATCACCGAGCAGCTATAAATACTCAGAGCTCGGCCCGAGCATACTCGGACAGAACATACTCGCTCAACCCTACTGATTACGTGTGATATGAGGGAACTGATCATCAGTTTCTTGTCCTCTGGCAGAAGACAAGTCTGTTTTCCCGAGTCCAAAATGAGACCCAGGAATGATTGAACCTTTTTTGGTTCTAGTCTCGATTTTTCTAAATTTAACATCCAACCCAGGCCATTTAGACTGGCCATGACTTCTGCCAGAGCCAGTGCGCAGAGTTGTTTTGATCTGCCCACCACTAATAAAATTGTCCAGGTAAAGGATGACTATGATATCTTTCTCCCTTAGATGCGCTGTAACTTACAAGATAATCTTTGTGAAAACCCTTGGAGCCATGGAGATGCCAAAGGGAAGAACTGCAAACTGAAAATGCCTTATGTGCTTGCCGAACCGTACAGCTACCCTCAGAAACTGTTGGTGTGCAGGAAAGATTGGGACGTGGTAGTAGGGGTCCTTCAAATCGAGGACGCACATATAACATTCTGGAAACAACATTTTTATGGCCGATTTTATTGATTCCATCTTGAATGGCCTGTAAATCAAATGGTCATTCAGCTTCTTCAAGTTGACAATGGTTCTGAAGGAGCCATCCGGCTTCTTTATTAGGAAGAGAGTTGAGTAAAACCCTCTCCCTTGCTCGGGTACAGGTGTTTCTACTAGAACCCCCTTCACAACCAGAGTGAGTACTGCCTGTTGCAGGATCATCTGCTCCCTTAGGGCTCTGGGGGCTGAAATCCTGACGGTGTTTCTGGGAATGTTTTTGAACTCTAACTTTAGCCCCCTCCTGATTATCCCTAAAATCCAAGCACTGGATGAGATTTTTTCCCAGGCGGGAAGGAAGTGGGACAACCTTCCTCCCACCTGGGGAGGTGCGTCACTTAGGGGCTTTCTTATTCTCGGAGGATGGACCCCCGAACACGAAGCCTCTGTTATTATGCTTCCTGTCTCTTGAACCACTCTGGTCTCTGGGAAACTTGCTCCAATTGTATTTCCTCTTCCAAAAGGAGCTCTTATATCGGGGAACAGACACAGTAGGAAACCCATGTTTCTTGTCCGCGGCCTTATCCAGGATGTCATCTAAGGCCTTCCCGAAAAGTAAGTCCCCTTCGCAAGGGATTGAGCAGAGTTTAGATTTTGACTGCCCATCCCCTGGCCAGCTCTTGAGCCATAATGCCCTACGGGCTGCATTAGAAAGATTTTCTGACCTGGCAGCCAGCCTAACTGAATCTGCCGATGCATCTGCAAGGAAAGCAGCCGCCCCCTGCAAAAGAGGAAGACCCGACATAATTTTCTCTCTAGAGACAATCCCTTTGATCTGGTCCTCTAACTGTTGAAGCCAGATCATCATAGACCTGGCGGTGCAGGTGGCCGCCACTGCCGGTTTCAGAGGCCCTGCTGAGGACTCCCAGGCCTGTTTTAGAAAAGACTCCGCCTTTTTATCAAGTGGATCTTTTAGGGTCCCCAAATCCTCAAAGGGCAGTGCGGATCTTTTCGAGGACTTCGCGATGGCCACATAAATTTTAGGGGTTTTGTCCCACTTAGCTGCATCCTCCTTTTCAAAAGGGTATCTCCACTTAGAAGAAGACGGCAGCTGGCCTTTCCTCTCTGTTTTTTTCCATTCCCTATCTATAAGAGTCTTGATCCTCTCGTTAACTGGGAATGTGCGTCTCCTCTTCTGATCTTAGCCCCCGAACATGACGTCCTGAACTGTTCTGGGAGCTTTGGCATCGGCAATACCCATAGTCACTCTAATAGCCTTGACCAGTCTTTCAGTATTGTCCACCGAAAAACAAAGCCTACCCCTCCATCATCATCCGAAGACTCTGATGAAGACGTTGAAGACAGGTCAGAGGGGGAAGGATATTCTCTCATGAAACGGGACTCTACTGATTCCTCTGAGTCCAAGGAAACCCGTTTCTGTTTCCTCCTCTTACGAGATATCAAGTTCTTTAAGGAATCCCTGACCTACGTCTGGATTAAGGTTTTTATATCCATAGAAAAACTAGGGGACGCCTCTGCTATAGTTTTCTGGATACAACCAGAGCAAAGGTTCTTAGCGTAGGAGCTGGGAAGGCTAACTTTACATAATGCACACTCTTTATTCTTATTCTTGGAACTACTCTTTTTTGGTTCCTAACAACCAGAAAGAAATGAAAGGAGAGAAAAGAGAAAAAACAGAGAAGAGCACATTACTAAGGTGAACTTTCACGAAGATCACTCACCACACTGCTGTTCAGACCAGGGTACCGGAGGCGGTGATTGCCGTTCACATGAACGCTTCCATCTGGCGGAGGTGGATTCACGAGATTTCTTCTGACCGGTTCGGCCGGCACTCATACGACTCCCACTGCTGTGGCTCTCATGATGGGAAGACTCCCGTTGCTCCAGTTGTCTCACATTTTGCTTGAGCTGTTTACGCTGCTTAAGCGCTTGTGGCTGCTGCTGTTCCTCCTGCGGCGGTGACAGCTGCTGCCCAGGTGACTGCGGCTCCTCACTCATGATGACGGGGATGCAGACACCGCCATCTTGACGGCTTCCCATCCTTTTAAAGCATAAGGGGGCTCCACCTCCTTTGGGCCCCTCCCCTTCCGGCAGCAGTGTGCTCTCTCTTTTTGTCATTTAATCTTATCTTATACTTTTTTTTTTCTTATATATCACACTGCTCAAAGAAATAAAGGGAACACTCAAATAACACATCCTAGATCTGAATGAATGAAATATTCTCATTGAATACTTTGCTCTGTACAAAGTTGAATGTGCTGACAACAGAATCACACAAAAATCATCAATGGAAATCAAATTTATTAACCAATGGAGGCCTGAATTTGGAGTCACCCTCCTGGTGTTCTGTGGCATTTCTTTGGAGGGCCGCACAGCCCTCCATGTGCTCTCCAGAGGTAGCCTGACTGCCATTAGGTACCGAGATGAGATCCTCAGACCCCTTGTGAGACCATTTGCTGGTGCGGTTGGCCCTGGGTTCTTCCTAACGCAGGACAATGCCAGACCTCATGTGGCTGGAGTGTGTTAGCAGTTCCTGCAAGATGAAGGCATTGAAGCTATGGACTGGCCCGGCCGTTCCCCAAACCTGAATCCGATTGAGCACAACTGGGACATCATGTCTCGCTCCATCCAGCAACGTCACGTTGCACCACAGACTGTCCAGGAGTTGGCGGATGCTTTAGTCCAGGTCTGGGAGTAGATCCCACAGGAGACCATCCGCAACCTCATCATCAGCATGCCCAGGCGTTGTAGGGAGGTCATACAGGCACGTGGAGGCCACACACAATACTGAGCCTCATTTTGACTTGTTTTAAGGACATTACATCAAAGTTGGATCAGCCTGTAGTGTGTTTTTCCACTTTAATTTTGGGGGTGACTCCAAATCCAGGCCTTTATTGGTTAATAAATTTGATTTCCATTGATGATTTTTGTGTGATTTTGTTGTCAGCACATTCAACTTTGTACAGAACAAAGTATTCAATTAGAATATTTCATTCATATTTGAGTGTTCCCTTTATTTTTTTGAGCAGGGTGTATGTGTGTATGTATGTATGTATGTACATATATATATATATTTCAGTAAAATAAATATACTTTTTTTTTTTTTCACATGCCACCTGGCGCGCTACGCCGCAGGATCCCTTCTGCGCGTGCACAGACCCAGCAGCTCCCACCGCGCTTGCAAACGGGGATGTCCCTGAAAATCGCACCCCGCGCAAGCGCAGACCCCGGGCTAGGGCGCGACACGCCCCCGTGCGTGCGCAGCCCGGACTTCCGGCGCGCTACGTCACTGGGCGCGACGTGACCCTGCACGTGCGCAGCCCGGAAGGCCAGCCTGCCGGCGCGCCCAGCCACGGCCACCGTGCATGCGCAGACCCGGCCGCAGGACCCAGCACACGCGGGAGAGGACCCCGGAAGGCGCCCCCCCCCCCGCACGCAGACCCAGGTACCAGCAAGATGGAGCTGGGAACAGAGGACCCATCGGCTGCTTCTTCACGGCCTCCAGGCCGCATCGATCCCGGGATCCAACTCCAGATCCCACAAACAGGTAGGCGAGGCACCACCTAGAGAGGCTCCCATCAAGGACAGGAACCAAAACTGATGCGGAAGAGAGGTATCGCCTTTTTATTCAGTAGGTTCCTGTTCTTGGTGGGCGAATACCCTCTCTCAGGTGGTGCTGTCATGGGAGAAGGGGAAAATTATATTATATTATATAATATATATTTATTTTCTTTTTTAAAAAGACTCTTCCTATTCATCTCTATTGTAAAAGCAACTCGCACCAATCATATGTTCAGTCTTTTGGGCATATATTTTTTATGCTTGTTTTACGGGCAGAATTCTAACCATATAAATGAGCCTTTGTGCTTCTCTCTTCTTTGCGCCAGTTACAACATAGGTTGTTACTAATTGTTGCAAATGGTAGCCGTGTTCCCTTTAAGTCTGCACACTTAACAGAATGCCCAGCATGCCGACAGACAGGCAAAGGAGGAATATCCCTCATCAAAACTAATAAACTTTAAGAGAAGACAGAATATGCACATGTAACATTACATGATGTGTAAGGCACAAGTTTGAGAAAAATTAATCCCCTGTACGTCGGCGCCGACATTGGACATAGTTTGTTCGCCGCAGTTGCAGTCAGAGACAATCTTTCAGTTTACCAGGCTGCTTAATGCTTCTATAAATCTGGTTTCATAATTCTGCGGCATCCTGTGAGAGCAACATGGAGGAGAGCCAGGACCGGCAGCTCAAAGTAGTCATTACAGGGGAAGGTCAGTATCTGTGCCATATACACATGTGGTCAAAATTGTTGGTACCCCTCGTTTAATGAAAGAAAATCCCACAATGGTCACAGAAATAACTTGAATCTGACAAAAGTAATAATAAATTAAAAATCTTTGAAAATGAACAAATGAAAGTCAGTCATTGCTTTTCAACCCTGCTTCCACAGAATTTAAAAAAAGATTAAACTCATGAAATAGGCCTGGACAGAAATGATGGTACTCTTAACTTAATATTTTGTTGAACAACCTTTGGAGGCAATCACTGCAATCAAATGATTCCTGTAACTGTCAATGAGACTTCTGAACCTCTCGACCATTATGGGTTTTTCTTTCATTAACGAGGGGTACCAACAATTTTGACCACGTGTGTATTCCTGTATGGACTGTATCCATTACTGCTTATATACCCCGTGTCCTGTGCCACCCTTTCTGCTTAGTGCCCAATACCATCTTCTCTCAATTGGAACTGAGACCATAAAGAGAAGCGGAAGAGAAAGTGGTTGGCACACGATTGTAAGTATACAAATAGTATGTTAGCACACACATGACGAGCGCTGGGAGAAGGTCTGCGACTAGGAATTTTGGGGCCTCATACTGTCAAAATTTCCAGGCCCCCTTGAGACTCCACCCAGGCGCCACCCCAGCTCCGCCTCCATCCCTTGAACCTTCCACAGTCCCACTGCCCACTCTTGGAAAAACTCCACTTCTGCACCACGTCCTCACCAGTCACACATTAACAGTTCCCATCGAACACCACATCACATACATAGCCAGCAGCTTTCGTTTTGGCCAAAAGATTAAGCCGCCACCACCACAACAAGGTAGACTCTTTTTGACGGGCCCTACTCTACTCTAACCTATTAAACATTTCTTAAAAACATCCATTTTTTAACTAATTGTAACCAGATTGTGACAATTTTTTTCATAATCTGTATTTGTGATTGCAGATTCCATCAATCATTCCCTCCCCTCCCCAACCAAAATGTATAAGCTCCTGGAGAATCCTGAGCGCTGCCGCCTGATGTTGTAATTCGGCATTTGGTTTTGTACCATCGCTCAGGGTCATCCAGTAGCTTATAAGTTTTGGTTGTGGGTTGAAAGGGGGGGAAGGGGAGGGAATGATTGTATCATACAATCACGTACTGACATGATGGACAAATTAATACATGGACTTAAGTTAGCTACTCACATAGCCAGTGGCATCTCCGCGCCCGCTGCCCAGACAAGAAGAATCTAATGGTCGCCTCAGCATGCCCACCGCCACCTCAGCCTGCTCACTGCCTCAGCCTGCCCACCGCCACAGCCTGCGATCACCGAATTAATAAATGTAAAGAAGGTATATTATCGCATATATATTCACCGATTATACACTAAAAATATCTATAAATTCTAGAATATAAATACACCTCAAAACATAACTCAAAGTGATAATATAAAAAAATGATCAAGTAGCCAAGAGTAAAGGGGGGAGGGAAGACACCCCATTTAGCAACTACTCGTCCCTACCCGACTACAGAGTTTGGCACCCTCTTGAAACAAAATTGGCACCTTCGCTCCGCAGCCACTCACCAGAGTCACCTCAGCAGCCTCCCCCTCACCAGCATCCTTCTCATCAGCCTCCCCCTCACCAGCCTCCCTTTCATCAGCATCCTCTCAGAAGCCTCCCTCAGCAGCATCCCCTCAGTAGAGCGCACACAGGTGCGCAGCCTGTCACAGGACCATGATGTACCCGGCCGCAGATTAAAGGTACAGCACTCATTTCTGTCTGCCGGGTGCATCATGCACCGAACTGTTGTCCCCAAGAGGCCTGGTAAGCAGAATCAAAGAGGTGGGCCCCCCCTTTTTGCTTCTGGTCACCGAGCCCCATACAGTAGTAAGGGCCGTAATGCCCTGATGGCGGCCCTGGCTGGGAGTATAGATACATCGGAGTCCAAGAAGTCACTACATTATACAATGTAAGACTCTCTCAAAACTATGTGTGTCCCCCTTTACGTTTTTTTTTTATTTCACTGGACTTCATATAATCAGTTGCATTTCAGAAATGGCGTCCAGTTACACATGGCACCTCAGATCCCATAGCACACAAGTACGTATGATGAATGCTAGGCTATCCCTCAGGAAGTTATTAACTATCATTGTGATGAGAACCTCTGAGAATTACATTAAGGACTCCAAGCTCATATTATTAAGCTATCATTTATCAGAATATAATATGAACAGCATTAATATCATGGCTAGCAAAAGTGTTATGTCTAAAAAAAAAATTAAAAAATAAAAGGACACCTAATATATTTTGCAGAAAGGCAAATAACTGAATTGGAAGCATATTTGTTCATACAAAAAAATGTAAAAAAGATTTCCCCTCTTATTCAATCCCATCTGGAATGAATAATGCACTGCTATTTTACTTCCTGTGAAGCTTCAAACTATCTATGCGCACTTCTGATTGAGTGTTCGCAGAAAAAAAAAAGATGCAACGTATGTGACTTGAGACGTTCCAGTATTTGACTCCTGCAATGTGTGAGATGGATGACCTCGGTCTGATGAGACAAGGAGATTGCTGTACGTGTAGACGGCAAATTACTCTTGAGCTTTGGGCAGAAAAAGTGTAGTCACGTCGTCTTTTGTTAAAGTGGACCTGTCACCAAGTCAAGTGGCCAGTTTTTGCTCTTATTTTATTCCCACTGCTCTCCTGACTATTCCACTTGTTTGTGTTTTTTTTTTAATCCGCCATACGGTTTTAGAGATATGTGCCTTTTTGTTTAGTTCTCATCTTGGTGAGTTTTACCAAGGGGGTGGAGTTTACAGCTTAACAATACAGGGCAGCCTAAAGACACACCTCTAAGAATCCCGTGAGCAACACCTCCTTGGAAAAAAAACATAGAAATTAGGACTTAAATATTTCTTTTTTTTTTTAGTTTCCAGAGATCTTTTCTTTTTTTTCCTTTAAGAGTGTAGGGGGATAAAATAAAGGCAAAAACTGGCCACCTTACAATTCGTGGAAGGTCCTCTTTATGTTTATTGCTACAAATCCCATCCATATTGTAACGGGTCTGGGAGGCGGAACCTCTGGGCTACAATACAAGGGGGCGGTCCTTGTAAGGGAGCGGGTGGCGACCAGGCAGGTAGTCACAGGAGGTGACCAGGACAGTCTCTGGGTGTACGGGCAGGAGGACACGGCAAGTGATCGGGGCAGTCTCTGGATAAAGGGTAGGTACGACCTGTGATGGTTGAACCTCCAGGTAGGCTAGCAAGGCAGATGGAGAATGTGTGCTCCCAGGTGAGCAAGCGAGAGTCTCTGGAATAGCAGGTGGTCACAGCACGTGACGGCGGAGCCTCCAGGTAGGCAAGCAGGCAGGTAACGGAGAAGCGCTCCCAGGTGAGCGGGCAAGAGTCTCAGGAATAGCTGGTGGTCACAGCACGTGACAGCGGAGCCTCCGGGCAGGCAAGCAGGCAGGTAGCGGAGAAGCGCTCCCAGGTGAGCGGGCAAGAGTCTGGAGTAGCTGGTGGTCACAGCACGTGACAGCGGAGCCTCCGGGCAGGCAAGCAGGCAGGTAGCGGAGAAGCGCTCCCAGGTGAGCGGGCAAGCTGGTCCATAGACAGACTGACCGGAGTTGTAAGGCAGACCGTCGGACCTCAGGCAAGCAGGCAGGTAGCTGAGGTGCGCTCCCAGGTGAGCGGGCAGGCTGGTCCTTAGACAGACTGACAGGATTAGTAAGGCAGACCGTCGGACCTCAGACTAGCAGACAGGTAGCAAGTAATCAGGCAGGAATCTGACAGGTAACTGGCAGGTAACTGGCAACGGGACCTGAGGGCTGAAGCACAGGTGAGACACAGGTGCAAACAACATTGCTCGGGCACCTCCATTTTGGAGGAGGTGCCTTATATATGATGAAGTCCTCCGGCCATTGGCCGGGGACTCCTTAGGACGGCGCGCGCGGCCCCTTTAAGAGGAGGGGAGCGCGCGCGCCCTAAGCACAGGGGCCGGGAAGGAGCGCGCGCTGAGAGCAGAGCGGGAGGAGGACGCCGGGAAGGAGCGCGCGCTGACAGCAGAGCGGGAGAGGGACGCCGGGCACGGGGCAGAGCGGTGAGGGGAGCAGCGTCCCTGCCTAGCAGAGGGCAGGGACGCCGGCACTACAGTACCCCCCCCTTTAGGCCCCCCCTTTTTTAGGCCAGACAGAAATTTAGCTAGGATGAGAGGGGCATGGATGTTCTCCCGGGGCTCCCACGTTCTCTCCTCAGGACCAAACCCCTTCCAATCTACCAGAAAAAAGGTCTTTCCTCTTACCCTTTTGGTGGCAAGAATGTTCTCTACCTCAAACTCGTCCTCAGCAGAAACCGGAGCAGGAGGCGTACCTGTAGACTTGGAAAAAGAGTTAAGCACCACAGGTTTGAGGAGAGATACATGGAAGGAGTTAGGGATCCGTAAGTTGGCCGGGAGTTTCAATTTATAGGCCACCGGGTTGATCTGACTGGTGACCTCCAGAGGTCCGATGAACCGAGGCCCTAACTTGTAAGAGGGTATCTTGAGTCGAACATATTTAGATGAGAGCCAGACCTTATCTCCTGGACGAAATTGAGGAGGATCCAGGCGTTTTTTGTCAGCGTGTCTTTTCATCCGCTCGGACGACTGAAGGAGTGCGGATCGGGTACTCTCCCAAATGGAGGAAAATTTGCTAACGAGAGATTCCGCAGCCGGGTTGTCCACCGAGGTGGAGACAGGAAAAGGAATCCGAGGATGCTGACCAAAGACTACAAAAAACGGGGATTTGGAGGAGGATTCGCTCTCGTGATTATTGTAAGAGAACTCGGCCCATGGTAGGAGATCCACCCAGTCAGAATGGTGGGCATTAACGAAGTGCCGGAGGTAACTGGTCAGGTTCTGATTGATCCGCTCCACTTGACCATTGGACTGTGGGTGGTAAGCGGAAGAGAAGTCCAGCGTGACGTCTAGTAGTTTACAAGTGGCTCTCCAGAAGCGTGAGGTGAACTGTACCCCACGATCCGACACGATGTGGAGGGGCAGGCCATGAAGACGGAAGATGTGACGAATAAAGTCTCTAGCTAGCTCGGGTGCAGACGGGAGACCTGGCAGGGGAACGAAATGAGCCATCTTGGAGAAGCGGTCAGCGACCACCCAAATGACCGTACAACCGGCAGAGAGTGGGAGGTCAGTTATGAAGTCCATTGCAATATGCTGCCAGGGGGCAGCAGGTACTGGGAGCGGAAGGAGGCGACCGGCTGGCAGATGTCTCGGAACCTTGTTGCGGGCGCAGGACACACAGGCAGAAACAAAGTCTATTACATCCTTGTGCAGGGTAGGCCACCAGTAGTGCCGGGAAATAAGCTGGAGGGTCTTCTTCTGACCAGCGTGGCCAGCCAGTTTAGACGAGTGACCCCAGTGAAGGATCTTCTCCCGATCAGGTACTGATACGAACGTCTTTCCGGGAGGGAGACGATTTAGACTCACGGGAGCCACCTGCATTACTCTGGCGGGATCGATGATGTGTTTCGGATCTTCCTCGAGATCAGATACCAGAAAGGATCGAGACAAGGCGTCCGCCTTGACGTTTTTGTCAGCCGGGCGAAAATGAAGGACAAAATCAAAACGAGCAAAAAACAAGGACCACCGGGCTTGGCGCGGGTTAAGTCTCTGGGCATGCTGGAGGTAAGCCAAGTTCTTGTGGTCAGTGTAAATTATTACCGGGTGAAGAGCCCCCTCAAGCAGGTAACGCCACTCCTCCAATGCCAGTTTGATGGCCAATAACTCTCGATCTCCTATGGAATAATTGCGCTCAGAGGAGGAGAAGAGTTTAGAGAAGAAGCCGCAAGTTACCATCCTCCCGGAAGAAGATTTTTGAGTAAGTACCGCTCCAGCTCCAGAGGAGGAGGCGTCCACTTCCAGGAAGAACTGCTTGTTGCCGTCCGGGCGATGCAGCACCGGGGCGGAAGAGAAGGCCTGTTTTAAGGAAAGAAAGGCTTCTTCTGCTTCGGGCGGCCACTCTTTGGGATTAGTACCCTTACGGGTGAGCGCGGAAATTGGGGCAGTCCGGGAAGAGAAGTGTGGTATGAAGAGGCGGTAGTAGTTGGCGAAGCCCAGGAACCGCTGAATGGCCTTCAACCCCTCCGTTCGGGGCCATTTCTCGATGGCAGACAGTTTCTCTGGATCCATTCGTAGGCCGGTCTGAGAAATAATGTAGCCCAAAAACGGAAGCGAGGTCTGCTCAAAGAGGCACTTCTCGTATTTAGCGAAGAGGTGATTCTGCCTGAGCCTGAGCAGGACCTGACGAACGTCCCTCCGGTGAGTCTGGAGATCCGGAGAGAAGACCAAGATGTCGTCCAGGTACACCACTACGCAGGAGTAGAGAAGGTCCCGGAAGATGTCATTGACCAACTCTTGAAAGACGGCAGGAGCGTTACAGAGACCAAAGGGCATTACCAGGTATTCATAGTGGCCGTCCCGGGTGTTGAATGCCGTCTTCCATTCATCCCCTTGACGGATACGAACCAGGTTGTACGCCCCACGGAGGTCTAGTTTGGTGAAGATTCTAGCCCCCCTCAGACGATCAAATAATTCTGGAATGAGCGGAAGGGGGTACTTATTCTTCACCGTGATCTGGTTTAGGCCTCTATAGTCTATACAGGGACGGAGAGAGCCGTCCTTCTTTTTGACGAAAAAGAAGCCTGCTCCCGCCGGGGAGGTAGATTTCCGGATGAATCCCCTGGCCAGATTCTCCTCAATATATTCGGACATCGACCGGGTCTCAGCAGCGGATAAAGGATAAATACGCCCACGGGGAGGAGTAGTACCGGGTAACAGGTCGATGGGACAGTCGTATGGTCTATGAGGGGGTAATGTCTCTGCCTCCTTTTTATTAAAGACATCAGCATAAGACCAATAAGGAATTGGAAGTCCAGGTAGATTAGCTGGGGTAGGAGAGGGACGGACGGGATGGACGGGAACCAGGCAGGTCTTATGACAGTCTTGTCCCCAGCGAAGGACTTCTCCGGTTTGCCAGTCAAGCACGGGTGCATGTTTCTGGAGCCAAGGCAGACCTAGCAAGAGGGCGTGAGAGAGTCCAGGCAGAACATGAAAGGAGATACTTTCAGAATGCAGCATTCCCACCTGCAGAGTAATGGATTCGGTGATGAGTTGGATGGGGCGTGGTAAGAGCCCCCCATCCACGGCAGCCACAGACAAGGGTACAGCCAGAGGTTTGGTGGGGATGCGGTATTTCTCTACCAGGGACTGTGAAATAAGATTCCCGGCTGCTCCAGAGTCCAGTTGGGCTGGTTCGAAATAACGGTTCTCCCCGTAGACGATTGAAACTGACAACAGCAGGGATGGAGAGGATTTATTCTTGTCTAGGTGGACCTCTCTGAGCGAACCTAGACACAGGCATTTCCCGACCTCTCCGGGCAGGCACGGATCCGGTGCTCCTTACTGCCACAGTAGAAGCAGGTCCCCTCGGCACGGCGTAAGTCCTGACGGGTCTTGACCATCTTGGTCTGGTCGACCTGCATAGGCTCAGGAGGGTGTACCTGGTTAGAGACAGAAGGAGTGACGGGTTTCTGAAAAGTAGGAGCTAGACGTGGTAACCTCCTCTCACGGGTGACCTCTCTGGCACGCTCCTGGAACCGTAGGTCAATCCGGGTGGCAAGAGTTATTAAGTCATCGAGAGTGGTAGGAATGTCCCGACCGGCAAGTTCATCTTTAATACGGCCGGACAGACCCTCCCAGAAGACGGAAACCAGAGCGTCGTTATCCCAGGCCAGCTTCGAGGCAAGGGTACGGAACCGTATGGCATATTGGCCCACGGTGAGACGATGATGCAGATGAGGTCTTCCGTCCGGGTTCGTCGAAGACTTTCCGGAAAGCCGTGAGAAAAGCAGGCAAGTTGGACACCAGGGGGTCTCCTCTCTCCCATAGAGGATTTAGCCAGGCCAGGGCCTCCCCGGTGAGATGGGACATGATGAAGGCAATTTTGGCCCGGTCGGAGTTAAACTGGTGGGACAAAAGTTCAAAGTGCAGGGTGCACTGATTTAAGAAGCCCCGAGCCTGGACGGAGTTGCCTCTGAAGCGAGGAGGTGCAGAAAGCCGGGGTCCGGGGTAGGATACCATGGTATTAGTGGGCAGCGGAGCTGCCGGATTGCAAGATATGGCACTGGCGGAGGTTGTTGGTGGATCAGACAGAGTGTTCAGGCGAGTATTGACATTCCGCAGGTGACCCAGGATGGACTCCTGTTGGGACCTCTGACGGGACAGTTCAAGACAGAGGTCCGAGAGCGAGGGAGCTTGGGTGCCACCGGGTTCCATGGCCCGAGCAAACTGTAACGGGTCTGGGAGGCGGAACCTCTGGGCTACAATACAAGGGGGCGGTCCTTGTAAGGGAGCGGGTGGCGACCAGGCAGGTAGTCACAGGAGGTGACCAGGACAGTCTCTGGGTGTACGGGCAGGAGCACACGGCAAGTGATCGGGGCAGTCTCTGGATAAAGGGTAGGTACGACCTGTGATGGCTGAACCTCCAGGTAGGCTAGCAAGGCAGATGGAGAATGTGTGCTCCCAGGTGAGCAAGCGAGAGTCTCTGGAATAGCAGGTGGTCACAGCACGTGACGGCGGAGCCTCCAGGTAGGCAAGCAGGCAGGTAACGGAGAAGCGCTCCCAGGTGAGCGGGCAAGAGTCTCAGGAATAGCTGGTGGTCACAGCACGTGACAGCGGAGCCTCCGGGCAGGCAAGCAGGCAGGTAGCGGAGAAGCGCTCCCAGGTGAGCGGGCAAGAGTCTGGAGTAGCTGGTGGTCACAGCACGTGACAGCGGAGCCTCCGGGCAGGCAAGCAGGCAGGTAGCGGAGAAGCGCTCCCAGGTGAGCGGGCAAGAGTCTGGAGTAGCTGGTGGTCACAGCACGTGACAGCGGAGCCTCCGGGCTAGCAAGCAGGCAGGTAACGGAGAAGCGCTCCCAGGTGAGCGGGCAAGCTGGTCCATAGACAGACTGACCGGAGTTGTAAGGCAGACCGTCGGACCTCAGGCAAGCAGGCAGGTAGCTGAGGTGCGCTCCCAGGTGAGCGGGCAGGCTGGTCCTTAGACAGACTGACAGGATTAGTAAGGCAGACCGTCGGACCTCAGACTAGCAGACAGGTAGCAAGTAATCAGGCAGGAATCTGACAGGTAACTGGCAGGTAACTGGCAACGGGACCTGAGGGCTGAAGCACAGGTGAGACACAGGTGCAAACAACATTGCTCGGGCACCTCCATTTTGGAGGAGGTGCCTTATATATGATGAAGTCCTCCGGCCATTGGCCGGGGACTCCTTAGGACGGCGCGCGCGGCCCCTTTAAGAGGAGGGGAGCGCGCGCGCCCTAAGCACAGGGGCCGGGAAGGAGCGCGCGCTGAGAGCAGAGCGGGAGGAGGACACCGGGAAGGAGCGCGCGCTGACAGCAGAGCGGGAGAGGGACGCCGGGCACGGGGCAGAGCGGTGAGGGGAGCAGCGTCCCTGCCTAGCAGAGGGCAGGGACGCCGGCACTACACATATATGCACAAAGAAAAAATACTAAAAAAAAAACTTAAAACAAAACAATTTTTTTTATTTGACCCATAAAAAATGCATTTTTTAAATAGCCAGCATGTGTTATCCATAGTATAGAGGTCTCTCGGAATAGTTAATTGAAAATTAAGTCCAAAAGTTAGGTAGAAGCAAAATACAAATGATAGGAAATCCTATCCATTTCCCACATACAAGAAAAGAGTCAAAGTGCGAAAAGATCATCCCTTTAATTCTAATTGCAGGGAAGCGTCCACACTCCATGAGACACAAGAGCAACAAGCAGTGTTCATTTCATGGAAAATATTCCGAACCTCCCACAGTCACCAACAATTATGTGATGTTTTTCTTTTGTGTCTGACAGATTAGAAGCAAAACCTAAACATGTCGCTTGAATAAGATTTGCTCTTTTTCTAAAGCAGAAAAGTTTCCTGTCAGTAGATAGTAATGACCTTCCCCCTCCCCCTTCCAAGAGAAAATCAGCTGCATAGGCATCTAATAGAGAATTGTGGATACATTTACGTCACATGATGAAACCCACATTTGAAAACAATTTCCATGAATGCTGCCACTGGCCAGGTCATTTCTTAGACAAAAAGCATAAAAACAGACGGTGGGCTACAGAAATCGTACATAGTTTCAAAGTACGCTGGAGTGCAGACCATACAGATAATGTCTCTGTCTGTGGGAGATTTCCTGGAGGGGTTATTCCACAAACCTTTCAATGATCAGATAATTAATATATTAGATAATTTTGCAATTTCATAGCGATACCCAAGTTTTTCTTGACCGCAGATATCTGTGTCCACCTAATAAATCAAGCAGTGGTGGCCATGCACGAGCCGAGCCGTTTCTCCGGAGTGGTAAGCTCGGTCTCAGTATGACCACCGTCATATGAGGACCACATCACTAAATTACTTGTAGTGATGTGGTCATCATGTATTTAACATATTCTCCTGCTGTGCGTGTCAGAGGGGAAACTGAGAAACCACAGTTGTCTTTGCGTCCCCTGACAAGCAAAGAACACTCTGCTCCCCCTCTGACAACTAGAGAAAAAGAAAAAGTAAAACACATCACCACATCGCGAGCAGAGGATAGTGCGCAGTGCAGAGACGGGGCTCGCCAAACCATGAATGGCACATGCCCGCCCAATGCTGGGGGTAGACACAGATATTCATAGATAGGAGAAATCTAAGGGCCACCACCACTGACACCAAGGTAAGTTACCTCAGAAAACACAAAAGTACTTTAATAAATTATTTTACTAATGAAATGTATTTTTACATGTTCTGTCTATTGAACAGTAATCATTTTCAGGAGATAACCACTTGAAAGAGGTCCTCACCTATGAAGCATGCCATTAGAAACCAAGAAATGCTACAGAATAGACGCTAAACAACTATCAATTGCACCACTTACTACTAGAGTTGGTGTCAATCAGTTCGCGGGTCCAAGCCTAGCGGCCACATCAGCACTCTGTAGAACTGTCTCCTGACATTAGAGGCTCCTCTTTTGATCAGAGATCACAGATTGTAGAGTACATAGTACCTTAATAGATAAACATATTCAATCCATCCCAAATCATGGGAACACAATGAACTGATAATGATTTTTGTCCAGAAAAGAACTGTTGAGGCTAATGTCCTCAAGAGGATGTTTGGTTACCACTAGTGTTGAGCATTCCGATACTGAAATATCGGGTATCGGCCGATATTCACTGTATCGGAATTCCGATACTTAATTCCGATACTTTTATAATATCGAATACCGGAATCGGAAGTTCCCATAATGCCTGCGCTCTGCAGTGTCTGTGAAGGATGACAAGCTGGGTGGCAGCGCTCAGCTGCGATCCAGCTTGTCATCAGAATGCCATCCCAGCGTGGGAGAATTCTCCTGATTGTTTAAAAGCCGGCGCGCGGTAAAAAGCCGCCGGCTTTTAAACAATCACGCAGCCCCATACTGCTTCCCCGCAGCCTCCCACCCCGATCCTCCGCTCCCCTCGCCACCTCCCATCCCGATCGTAAGTTAGGACCGGGCGGGGAGCGCAGCTCCAAGGAGCGGGGAGTGAAGGACCCGGGCGGGGAAGCCGGCAGTGAAAAGACTTCACCGCCGGCTTTCCCGTTCTGTGCTGCGCTTTCCCGCCGGTTATTTCAAATGAACAGCTGAGGTATCAGGTGATGCCGATCAGCTGTTCATTTGAAGTAGCCGCGGTGCCCTCAGAGGGTTCATGTGAGTTCATGCTTGACTGCATGAACTCACATCAACTTTCCCACGGCCGCACAGGTCAGCCTCACCTCCCAGACCCGTCATGATTAGTGTGTGGGGGGGTGTGTGTGTGTGTGTGTGTGTGTGTGTGTGTGCGCGGGGTGTGTGTGTGTGCGGGGTGTGTGTGTGTGCGGGGTGTGTGTGTGCGGGGTGTGTGTGTGTGCGCGGGGTGTGTGTGTGTGCGGGGTGTGTGTGTGCGGGTGTGTGTGCGGGTGTGTGTGCGGGTGTGTGTGCGGGGTGTGTGTGTGTGTGTGTGTGCGCGGGGTGTGTGTGTGTGCGGGGTGTGTGTGTGTGCGGGGTGTGTGTGTGCGGGTGTGTGTGCGGGTGTGTGTGCGGGTGTGTGTGCGGGGTGTGTGTGTGTGTGCGGGGTGTGTGTGTGTGCGGGGTGTGTGTGTGTGCGGGGTGTGTGTGTGTGCGGGTGTGTGCGGGTGTGTGTGCGGGCAGACATAGGCCGATGTGACACTACTACTCCCATCGGTCTATGTCTGTCCCCCGTCCACTCCTGCCAGCAGGATCAGCTCGATGGGAGCAGTAGTTCCCATCAGCCTGATCCTGCTATTTAAATTGCCCTACTGTGTCCCCAATAAATGTTAAATACATGTCATTGGTGGCCAGTGGTTACCTAAAAGAAATTAGTTCATACATTACCTGTCCCCGCCGATCGCCACCTGAAATAAAGTAAAAAATAAAAAACTACACCTATACTCACCTAGACACCTAATTCCCCGAAGCCATCGATCTCCTGTAATAAAATATAAAATAATAAACCACAACCTTATCCTTACCCCTCCGTAGTAGTCCACGAGTGTCCCACGAAGATCTCCAGTTCAGAGCAGCCACATAGAATGTGACCGCTCTGAACCGCTGCCGCCGCTAGAATGACGGGGCCGTAAGGGTTCACCGGAGTTCAGGCAGCGCTGCTCCGGTTAGCTCCTTTACGGCACTGCTGTATCGTGAGAAATTCCCACGGTACAGCACTGCCGTAAAGGAGGTCTCCGGAGCTGCGCTGCCTGAATGCACTCCGGTGACCTCAGTCAGTGGCTCCCGCTGCCGGGAGCGGACGTGTTCCCGGCAGCCTGAGCTTACAGCAGCCATGCACAGCTGTCACCATCTCCAGATGTGACAGCTGTGCATGGGAGATCAGCGCAGGAACGTGGACAGGTAACTATTTTTTTTTTAGTAAACTAAGAATTAAATAAAATGGTGTTTTATTTCAAATAAATTATTTTTTCTGGGTGTAGTGTGTTTTTTCTTTTTAACACTTTGTAGGTTAGTAATGGGGGTGTCATATAGACGGCCATCATTACTAACCTGGGCTTCATGGCAGCTGGCGCTGACATGAACCCCACCACTATTACCCCCTGCCACCGCACCAGGGCAGCGTGGAAGAGCGAGGCTAAGTGCCAGAATTGGCGCATCCTATGGATGCGCCATTTCTGGGGCGGCTGACGGCTGGTGTTTCTAGCCTGGGAGGGGGCCAATATTCATGGCACCCTTCCTGAGCTATTAATATCAGCCCCCAGCTGTCTGCCTAGCCTTTGCTAGCTATTAAAATAGAGGGGACCCCACGTCATTTTTTTTTGGGGGGTCCCCCATTTTAATAGCTAGTAAAGGCTAGGTATTCAGCTGGGGGCTGATATTAGTAGCCTGGGAAGCTCCGTGGGTTTTACCCCCTTCCCAGGCTTCAAACATCTGCCCCAGCCGTCTGCTTAACCTCCGCTAGAGACTAAAATTATGGGGGATCCCACGCCATTTTTTTTTTAAATAAATCCTTTATTTTAACACTAAATGACATTTGAGGACTTAATAAAGATGCAGTCCCTAAATTATTATTTATTTTTTAATAAATTTTTCCCAAAACTTTTGACGTGGGCTTCGCCATATTTTTGTATGCCAGCCAGGTACAGCATCCAGCTTCTATGAACGCGCCATTTTCCGGGGCGGCCGCGGACTGCAATTTTCAGCGGGGGGGGGGAGGGCAAAAAGCTTGGGCCTCCCTGCGCTGCAGATTCCATCCCCCAGCTGCCTAGTTGTACCTGGCTGGACACAAAAATAGGGAGAAGCTCCACGTTTTTTTTTTTTTAATTATTTCATGAAATTCATGGAATAATTAAGAAAAAAAGGGCTTCCCTATATTGTTGTGTCCGGCTAGGTACAAATAGGCAGCTGGTGGTTGGGGGCAGCCCGTTCCTGCCTGCTGTACCTGGCTGGACACAAATATAGTGTGAAGCCCCACGTCAATTTTTTTTTAATTATTTCAGGAAATTCATGAAATAATTAAAAAAAAATTATGTGGGGCTTCGCCCTATAATTGTGTCCAGCCAGGTACAGCAGGCAGGAACGGGCTGCCCCCAACCACCAGCTGCCTATTTGTACCTAGCCGGACACAACAATATAGGGAAGCCCTTTTTTTCTTAATTATTCCATGAATTTCATGAAATAATTAAAAAAAAAAATGTGTGGCGCTTCGCCCTATTTTTGTGTCCAGCCAGGTACAACTAGGCAGCTGGGGGCTGGAATCTGCAGCGCAGGGAGACCCAAGCTTTCTGGGTCCCACCCGCTGCAAATTGCAGTCCGCAGCCGCCCCGGAAAATGGCGCGTTCATAGAAGCGCCATCTTCTGGCGCTGTACCCAACTCATCCAGGGCCCTGGTGCGGTGGCTCACTGGGTAATAAAGGGGTTAAGGCCAGCTTGGCATTATCAGCTGGCCCTAAGCCCGAAATTCATGGGGTCACGCCAATATTAGACATGACCGCCATGAATTTCTAGTAAAGTATTTAAAAAAAACACAAACACCCAGAAAAAAGTCCTTTAATTGAAATAAAGACACAATTCTTTATTGTTCTAAATTAAACCATACTTACCGCCACACCCATTCCAGCTGAAGCCAACGATCTCCTGCAATAAAAGTAAAATAATAAAGCAACCTCATCCTTACCTTTCCATGGTTCCCAGGACAGCTTCAGCTCTGCTACATCGAGATGACAGGCTGGACCGCAGCAGAACGCTGCCATCCAGCCTGTCATCCCGCGGACACTGAGAAGCGCAGGCATGCTTGCGCTCCTCAGTGTCTTTCTGTGACGTCATCCAGATGAGCCGAGGTCATGTCCAATGAACTCAGCTCACCTCATGCACGTCACTGACAGCGTGGGAAAATTCTCCTGCACTCAGCGCTTCAGCGTGAGAATTCTCCCACGCTGTCAGTGACGTGCATGAGGTGCGCCGAGTTCATGGGACATGACCTCACCTCATGCACGTCACTGACAGCGTGGGAAAATTCTCACGCTGAAGCGCTGAGTGCAGGAGAATTCTCCCACGCTGTCAGTGACGTACATGAGGTGAGCCGAGTTCATTGTCGGCTCATCTGGATGCCGTCACAGCCAGACACTGAGGAGTGGAAGTATGCCTGCGCTTCTCAGTGTCTGCGGGATGACAGGCTGGATGGCAGCGTTCTGCTGCGGTCCAGCCTGTCATCTCGATGTAGCAGAGCTGGAGCCGTCGTGGGAGCCATGGAAAGGTAAGGATGAGGTTGCTTTATTATTTTTCTTTTATTGCAGGAGATCGTTGGCTTCAGCTGGAATGGGCGTGATGGTAAGTATGGTTTAATTTAGAACAATAAAGAATTGTGTGTTTATTTCAATTAAAGGACTTTTTTCTGGGTGTTTGTGTTTTTTTTAAATACTTTACTAGAAATTCATGGTGGTCATGTCTAATATTGGCGTGACCCCATGAATTTCGGGCTTAGGGCCAGCTGATAATGCCAAGCTGGCCTTAACCCCTTTATTACCCAGTGAGCCACCGCATCAGGGCCCTGGATGAGTTGGGTACAGCGCCAGAAGATGGCGCTTCTATGAACGCGCCATTTTCCGGGGCGGCTGCGGACTGCAATTTGCAGCGGGTGGGGCCCAGAAAGCTTGGGCCTCCCTGCGCTGCAGATTCCAGCCCCCAGCTGCCTAGTTGTACCTGGCTGGACACAAAAATAGGGCGAAGCTCCACGTTTTTTTTTTTTTAAATTCATGAAATTCATGGAATAATTCAGAAAAAAAGGGCTTCCCTATATTGTTGTGTCCGGCTAGGTACAAATAGGCTGCTGGTGGTTGGGGGCAGCCCGTTCCTGCCTGCTGTACCTGACTGGACACAAATATAGGGCGAAGCCCCACATCAATTTTTTTAAATTATTTCATGAATTTCCTGAAATGATTTAAAAAAAATTGACGTGGGGCTTCGCACTATATTTGTGTCCAGCCAGGTACAGCAGGCAGGAACGGGCTGCCCCCAACCACCAGCTGCCTATTTGTACCTGGTTGGACACAACAATATAGGGAAGCCCTTTTTTTCTTAATTATTTCATGAATTTCATGAAATAATTAAAAAAAAAAAATACGTGAAGCTTCTCCCTATTTTTGTGTCCAGCCAGGTACAACTAGGCAGCTGGGGGATGGAATCTGCAGCGCAGGGAGGCCCAAGCTTTCTGCCCCCCCCCCCTCCCCCCGCTGAAAATTGCAGTGCGCAGCCACCCCGGAAAATGGCGCGTTCATAGAAGCTGGATGCTGTACCTGGCTGGCATACAAAAATATGGCGAAGCCCACGTCAAAAGTTTTGGGAAAAATTAATTAAAAAATAAATAATAATTTAGGGACTGCATCTTTATTAACTCCTCAAATGTCATTTAGTGTTAAAATAAAGGACTTATTTTAAAAAAAATTGACGTGGGGCTTCGCCCTATATTTGTGTCCAGCCAGGTACAGCAGGCAGGAACAGGCTGCCCCCAACCACCAGCTGCCTATTTGTACCTGGCCGGACACAACAATATAGGGAAGCCCTTTTTTTCTTAATTATTCCATGAATTTCATGAAATAATTTTAAAAAAAAATGCGTGGGGCTTCGCCCTATTTTTGTGCCCAGCCAGATACAACTAGGCAGCTGGGGGCTGGAATCCGCAGCGCAGGGAGACCCAAGCTTTCTGGGCCACCCCCGCTGCAAATTGCAGTCCGCAGCCGCCCCAGAAAATGGCGCGTTCATAGAAGCGCCATCTTCTGGCGCTGTACCCAACTCATCCAGGGCCCTGGTGCGGTGGCTCACTGGGTAATAAAGGGGTTAAGGCCAGCTTGGCATTATCAGCTGGCCCTAAGCCCAAAATTCATGGGGTCACGCCAATATTAGACATGACCACCATGAATTTCTAGTAAAGTATTTAAAAAAACACAACACCCAGAAAAAAGTCCTTTAATTGAAATAAACACACAATTCTTTATTGTTCTAAATTAAACCATACTTACCATCACGCCCATTCCAGCTGAAGCCAACGATCTCCTGCAATAAAAGTAAAATAATAAAGCAACCTCATCCTTACCTTTCCATGGTTCCCATGACAGCTTCAGCTCTGCTACATCGAGATGACAGGCTGGACCGCAGCAGAACGCTGCCATCCATCCTGTCATCCCGCAGACACTGAGAAGCGCAGGCATACTTCCACTCCTCAGTGTCTGGCTGTGACGGCATCCAGATGAGCCGAGGTCATGTCCAATGAACTCCGCTCACTTCATGTACGTCACTGACAGCGTGGGAAAATTCTCCTGCACTCAGCGCTTCAGCGTGAGAATTTTCCCACGCTGTCAGTGACGTGCATGAGGTGAGCTGAGTTCATTGGACATGACCTCACCTCATGTATGTCACTGACAGCGTGGGAGAATTCTCACGCTGAAGCGCTGAGTGCAGGAGAATTTTCCCACGCTGTCAGTGACGTGCATGAGGTGAGCTGAGTTCATTGGACATGAACTCGGCTCATCTGGATGACGTCACAGAGAGACACTGAGGAGCGCAAGCATGCCTGCTCTTCTCAGTGTCTGCGGGATGACAGGCTGGATGGCGGCGTTCTGCTGCGGTCCAGCCTGTCATCTCGATGTAGCAGAGCTGGAGCTGTCCTGGGAACCATCGAAAGGTAAGGATGAGGTTGCTTTATTATTTTACTTTTATTGCAGGAGATCGTTGGCTTCAGCTGGAATGGGCGTGATGGTAAGTATGGTTTAATTTAGAACAATAAAGAATTGTGTCTTTATTTCAATTAAAGGACTTTATTCTGGGTGTTTGTGTTTTCTTTTAACTTTGACTATGGGGTTAGTAATGGGGGTGTCTTATAGACGCCTCTCCATTACTAACCTGGGCTTGATGTCAGCTGGCATTATAAGCTGACATCAACCCCAACCCTATTACCCCCTGCCACCGCACCAGGGCAGCGTGGAAGAGCGAGGCTAAGTGCCAGAATTGGCGCATCCTATGGATGCGCCATTTCTGGGGCGGCTGACGGCTGGTGTTTCTAGCCTGGGAGGGGGCCAATATTCATGGCTCCCTTCCTGGGCTATTAATATCAGCCCCCAGCTGTCTGCCTAGCCTGTGCTAGCTATTAAATTAGGGGGGACCCCACGTCATTTTTTTGGGGGGGTCCCCCATTTTAATAGCTAGTAAAGGCTAGGTATTCAGCTGGGGGCTGATATTAGTAGCCTGGGAAGCTCCGTGGGTATTACCCCCTTCCCAGGCTTCAAACATTTGCCCCAGCTGTCTGCTTAACCTCCGCTAGAGCCTAAAATTAAGGGGAACCCCACGCCAATTTTTTTTTAAATAAATCCTTTATTTTAACACTAAATGACAAGTACAGTAATCAACACTGTCACTGTACTTCATATATATGTGACTGACATGTTTCTATCTATCTAATCTATGTGTGATTCTCTATTCCTTCTATTCTAAATTGTCGGGTACAGATGCTGAATTGCCGGCCGGCTTTCTTAAAGAGACGGTGCATGAAAACACTATTATTTTTTTAAATAAATCCTTTACACTAAATGACAAGTTCTGTAAGCAACACTGTCACTGTACTTCTTATATATGTGACTGACATGTTTCTATCTATCTAATCTATGTGTGAAGCTCTATTCTGTCTGTTATAAATTGTCGGGTACAGATGCTGAATTGCCGGCCGGCTTTTTTAAAGAGACGGTGCACGAAAACACTAATATTTTTTTTAATAAATCCTTTACACTAAATGACAAGTACAGTAAGCAACACTGTCACTGTACTTCATATATATGTGACTGACATGTTTCTATCTATCTAATCTATGTGTGAAGCTCTATTCTTTCTGTTGTAAATTGTCGGGTACCGGTGAATGCCGCTGATGAATTGCCGGCTTTTCATGTCATTCTACATTATTCTTAGTTGTTTTACTTCATGTAGAATTAACCTACAAGGAAAGAAAGGGTTTATTTTCATTCCGATATTTGTGTCCCATTGACTTGCATTGGTTTCCGGTATCGGAATCGGCGATATCCGATACTTTTTGGGTATCGGCCCGATCCAATCCGATACGATATTTCCTGATATCGGAAGGTATCGCTCAACACTAGTTACCACGTCTTCTGCAAGTATAATCAACCTCATATATAATTATAGACCATAGGTTTGTTCCAGCCCTATTGGTGAGAAACAGAACATTGACAGTGTTTGGCATTGCATATCCTGACAATGAAGGTTGAGTAAGGCACCCCTATTGCGGACACTTGGTCACCTTCTTCTATAGGGGTACCCTCAACACCATGTCCCAATTAAGACAAAAAAACAACATTTAGTTATACCCCAATCCATGTAACACATAAAAGATGGACAGTAGTTAATGTTCCAAAATTGACAGATGAGTTTGGCACTCTTATAAGGGCCTTAGTTTTATCCAAATAAACTTTCCCAACTGGTGGGATACATGGAACCCTGGAAGGTAGTTATCCTAAGGGCACTTGGAACAATGTTGGTCTATGGAGCCACTACATGTACAAGTTTGATCCGCTATGTGGATCACACTCAGCCATACAAGTCAATGAGAATTTTTTTCTCCATCTTTTCCTTATGAGAGAGAATCTGATCACACTCTGATCACACTCTGATCACACTCTGATCACACTCTGATCACACTCTGATCACACTCTGATCACACTCTGATCACACTCTGATCACACTCTGATTTGCATAATCAACCCTATTCTCTTGGATGCGAGAATTCATCTGCACTTGCCCTAAGGAGGACAATTTAAGTTAATGCCCTCAAAATGACATTTAATCACATTACCCAATTGGAACTATGAACTCTCCAGTATTGGCCATGCCCATCAGGTGAAAGTCAGAGCACCCCACTGTCAAAATATGTGTGGCTCAGACACAAACCACACTCCTCTATTGTCAGGCGGGGGATTCCCATGTCAAAGTGTGAGGTCTAGCTGAGCTGTGGGTAGATGGACAGTCCACCTGAATTACACATCATGCATAGAGACTTGGATTGTGCTGATTGAAAGGATATTATGGAAAGGACAGAGAGACAGATGGAAATTAGGAATACTCTATATATCCTACAAATTGGAGTTGAATTCAATTGACCCATGATCGTAACCAGGATATAGGGTCAAAATGCTCTGCTTGGGTGAGGTGATTGAACATCTTTTGGAGAACGCCATTTATTACCATCTTACAGTTAATGATTACCTGTGGGGTAAATAATAAAATTCCATACATACCACCGAATGGGGTGGAATTAAATTCATCCATTGTCCTAAATGGGACATAAGATTAATATACTCGAATAGGGTGAGGTTATCGTATATCCTTTTGAGCGCACTTATTAGTTAATGTCCTAAGAAGGAAGGTTGAAATGTCTATGCTCCATGTAGTCCACTAATTGGGATGTTCCCAAATAGAATGAACAGAATCCTAAAAATATTAAGATTTGAGAGTCCTCAATGGTTGATACCTTTTAATGGCTAACCGAAAAGATGGTAACAAGTTGCAAGCTTTTGAGACTACTCAGGTCTCTTCATCAGGCTAGTATAACACAAAATCTGAAGAGTCACATATTTATACACAATGGGACAGGATCCTAAAATAATTTGTACAAAATATTGAACACCAGAATTAATATTGTTTACATCCTCCACATCCTGTTACTAAAGCCATCGGGGAGGGAGACCCAGCAGACCACCCTCCCACTTACCTTGCACATGACTTTGTAGCACGTACAGAAAAGATTTTTAGAAGGAGGTTTTAATCTTTTCTAATAAGCAATGCAAGAAATACAAGCTTTTTTTTTTTTTTTTTAGAAAACTATATGAATTTACAGTATAAAAGTGATAGATGTACTATAGGGCTAGATAATACTAAACCATGACAATCTATGATCTGAATAAGACCTCAGATTACTTCTGTTAACCTGGACTGCCATGCCCCTGCAAAAAGATTCGCCCTGAAGGAACTTTTTGGCAGATGTATTTGGAGCAAAGAGTTCAGAGAAACTCCGGCTGAATAACTGGAGATAACGGTTGAATAAACGGATTCCATAATATAAAAATAGTACCAACGCTCCACAGTGTTTAGAATTCTGAAAAAATAATAAATGTAATAATCCAGGCCAACTTTCTCAGCGGAAAAGTGACATTTTCTATCTTAGCTACTCGGTTGTATAACATTTTTCTCTTGTATTGACTTGACGGAGACTTTGTTTCAAGGACAGAATTTGTTATGTGCTATGGTCCAAGTATTATCTGAATGTATCTTTTATTGAGAAAAAAGCCTGAGAAAAACATAAGGAATGTGTGTGAAATGAGGCTGGAAATGAAATGATACTTTTGTGGCTGAGGCCTACTTATTACTTGTCTGCCATGGTCAATCACGTGATCAAGAGATGCCAATGTCAATATTCAGAAATAAATCTTTGCAAAGACATGGAGCCAAACTGTACTAATTTATTTTGATATCATGGAAGAGATCTCTCTATTTTACAGAGTTTTATCCCGACAACTCCGACTCACATAGACAAGTGGTATCTGGTCATACCAAAAGGCACAATGTTGTCTCATATCCATGGTATGAAGAATGCCAACTGCACCACTGACTTCTACTGGGATCCACCAGGGCTCTGTTTTAATTTCTGTATTTTTTTCTGCACTTTTTCCTATCAGGGATGATGGCATTGCCTTTACCACAAGTGTGACTAAAGGCTTATAGTATGTGGTATGATTTGTGGGAAACTTTTTAAGCCAAAACTTGTCATCTTAAATGGCCAAAAAATTCCAGAAATTGGATGATCCGATTTGTACTGTATATGAGAAATTGTATCTATCTCAGGTTTAAAAAAAAAACAAAGTTTCCAGCCTTCGGCAAACTTTTTCATGGCTGTGGTTGTAGTTGGGAAGTCAAAATTACTCTGCAGTCATGCAATGATAGAGAAGATGATATCACGCAATGACAAAGTACCAAGCATATCAATGTATACTGCATGTACTATTCTGGTCCATTTTACAGCCCAGAGAACTGTATATCCTAAAAGGCAGTCACTGCACCCTTCAGCAATACGGCCACGTGGAGCTGCACATTAAGCAAATAGTGTTCAAATTTTGCAGATGTGACTGGCCTGTTTTTGGATGTGACCTTCTGAAAGCAGCCTAAACCTCACAACAAAATACATGCACTACCAACTCCTTACTAAATATAGGGATTTTCTAGGGAAAAATATACCTGCATCAGCTATAAATATTATGCAGTATAAATATATTAGCCCTGGTGTCCTGATCCTCTAGTAGCTGGTCCCTTCTCTGACTATATGGTGTAGAAGGGGTCTGGCTTACAAATAAGCATTTTGCATCCCTTTCATACAATTCTCTGATCACATGCTGCCACAACAGTGAGCACACGAACGAAAGTGGACAGAATTTTGGATGGTGCGGCTACTGGAGCATAGGGGCACATTGGCTAATAAAAGTATATTAGTTATATAACTTACATTTACAGATGATTTAGATATATTTCTCCCGGAAACCCCTTTAAATAGGGATAGCGGACGAACAATGATTTTTACATATTAATATTAATCACTTAAGTTACTAGTATTAGCTAACTTAGCCCTTGAACATTATACAGATGTCAAGCCCCTGCAATGTAGGATATTCTAGTCCAACTTCTTACTAGATTTATCTACATACTGGTTTTCTAGCCCTGTATACTGGAATTCATCAAGCCACTGGACTACTGATTTTTCAATCTAAATAAACCCATTATAGTTTCCCTTTAAATGGAGGGGAAACATAAACCAAGTATAATTTTCCACTCTGAAAAGCAGTGCTCCCATTCACCAGAAACCACAGTGAAGGATTTAGAAGCTTCAGTCTCACATATTAAATGGGCTAGTGTGAGAAAAGCTTTGCAGTTACAGTCTAACACAGACGTCAGTCTTCCTTACCTTGAATGCACTGCAGTGTTCCGTCCTCTGCACGTATTGTAAAGGTCTCTCCTGGGTTAACCTGAACTAGAATGACCTGGAAAAAAAGATAAAAGTCCTTCAGAACAATTTAACATCTGAGGAGTCAATTGGAGCAGGTCATGATCACACTAATATTTCCAATTTAATGAAGTTGTCAGCAAAAAAAAACAAAACGTATTTTTTCGGATTATAAGACGCGCTTTTTCCCAAAAAATTTAGGAGGAAAAAGGTGGTGCGTTTTATAATGTGAAGGTACGGTATTTTACCTGGGGGGCGCCGTCGGTGGAGTGGGGTCACAGATACAGGAGGCTGACGGCGACTGTGGCAGGAGTGTGGCGATGCTGCGGGCCAAGTCCTTTCAACAGGTTCACTAATTCAGGATGACTTGAGCGGTGGCGGCGGCGGGAGTGGGGCTGCGGGCCCCGTCCTCTCAAAAGAATTTGGTGGTGAATGTAGGTTCTCTCTCCCGTACATAGCCCTGCGGTGGGCTACAGGAAAATGGTTCGCCGGAGCATGCGCAGGTTGAGATCTCGAGAGAGGAGGTCTCGCCTCTCCTCTCGAGATCTCGATCTGCACATGCTCCGGAGGCCATTTTCCCGAAGCCCGCCACAGGGCTATGTATGGGAGAGAGAACCTACACTCATCGCCGACTTCTCCTGGGGATGGGGCCCGCAGCACCGCCGCACTCCCGACGCTGCCACCGCCCAAGTCATCCTGAATCAGCGACCCTGCTGAGAGAACGGGGCCAGCAGCATTGCCCCAGTCCTGCCGCAGCCAACCTCCTGTATCTGTAACCCAGGCTCCTGTGACCACTGCTCCACCATCGCCGCCCCCCCTCAGGTAAAACGGATTATAAGGTGCACCATTTTATTAAAAATATATATTTTTCCGATTTTGCACCCCAAAATTTGGGGTGCGTCTTATAATCCGCAAAATATGGTATATACGAGTGCCGACAAGAAAAAAATCTTTACACTTGTGCGGCAAAAAAAGAACTTTACATGTAAAATCCACGTCATGATTTCACTTCTTAAAAGTACACACAATGTGGGAGATAGCCAATTTTGCTATTAGACAGTTTTTGGTTTAGTAAAATGTAAATACTAAATAACTAATGAGGAAATACTAATTGCAATGAAATATCCACAATAAAACACTTGAATATTCAGATTTTGTGGTCCCGTTGAACTTGAAAGAGAGAGAGAGATATGTTGCACACACACAAAATATAAGCGTGTATATCATATATAGGCATAAACATAGCTAGAACAAGATTGCAGTCCTCTATGAATACAATATTTAAACTAGAGCATGGACAGGACTTCATATCATCTCTGCTTTATGGAAGCTGATGCACTTTGAAAGAACTAACATTTAAGTTGTACCGTTGCTGAGTTTAACTGAAGAAGCTTGGGATCTAACAGGTAATGTGTTTTTCCTTGTGGAGAGTGACATGCCTGGCATGCCAGTGTAACGAGGCTTATAGGCCATGCAATGCTCCTCTGGGAATGAATATGCAAATTGCCTCTTCAGAAAGGAAGAGGACTAGAACTCTAGTGCCACACTTTAGACATAGCAATCCTAAAAGTCAATAATGACCCTTTAACAAGCCTTTTAACCAGTCTTTGAATAACAGGTTATTGCTTTTTCAGTAATCTGCATCCTCTCTTTATAATCTCCTCTTCAAACGGAGGGGGCAGGCAGAAGGGCTGGCAATGTCAGGGAGGAGAAGCCCCAGAGTACGGCCCGGCACCTGAGCACAAAAATGTAATTGACAGAAAACTTTAAATAGTGATTAAAGAAGAACCACAAAGCTGATTTCTTCAAAGATATCAATGTAATCAGTATTACAGCACTGTTACAGCAATTTCTTTACTGTACATTACAAAAATTAAATTAAGCAGATTTCTATATTTCTGCAAGGTGAGTGCTGCAATTTAATTTTCTTAAATTAACTACTTCTAAGGCTACATAAGTATTGCGCCAAGACACCGAAAATATTAATGTGACTGCCTGTTCTGAATTATTTTGCCATTATGAGTATGGTGGAAAAGTAGTGCCGACGACATACTTTGCTCTTAGACTTGTTCTAATGATAAGTTTCATGCATTGGGCTAGACTTATAAATGGGACATCAACAGTACTTTATGTAGTCATGGAATGATCTTTCTCCCCCAAAAATCTGAACTATATGATTAACTGTACAGAATACCAGGCATATCAATATAATTCAATATAAAAAAAAGTCAGTATTAGCATTATTGCATAACAAACATACAGTAAACCTAATGACGATGAAACTTATTTACCAATACATTTACCGACTATTTAAAAGGATATAACTAATTGTATTAGTCCTTGTGTCCTGATCCTCTGGTAGCTACTCCAGCCCAGGTCCTGAGCGCTTTGCCTCAGATTCCTTCTCCATCTTTACATCACAGAAGGGGGCTTGATTAGATGTTGGAATAAGAAGTTAGCCAGCCCCCTTCACGCACTGATAGCAAACAGTGTTTTAAGTAGAAAGTAGTAAAATAAGAGTGCTGCTCTGGTCTATGAAGTAGTCTACAGCTAACAATGTACATAATTATAAGTGCTTGTGAACATGTTTCATTTTTTATATAAGGATCTTCTGTTTATAAACTGTAAAATTATAAATATGGTGATTACATTCTTTTTAGAGGCAAAAAGACGGTGTAATATAATTAAAAGGGGTTGACCTCTACTTTTATATTTCCCAATAGGCACAGTGTGCTTCTTGTGCTAATTGAGAAATCATTTTAAAGTAATGGACAATCCATTTGATCAGTTATTACACCTTTTGATAAGCTATAGTTGTTCACTAAGAAACTTCATTCAATCCCAACTTCAGTGAAGAGTAGTGTTGAGCGATACCTTCCGATATCAGGAAATAATCGCATCGGATTGGATCGGACCGATACTCAAAAAGTATCGGATATCGCAGATTCCGATACCGGAAACCAATGCAAGTCAATGGGACAGAAATATCGGAATGAAAATAAACCCTTTCTTTCCTTGTAGGTTAATTCTACATGAATGAAAACAACTAAGAATAATGTAGAATGTATTATGCGAAAAGCCGGCAATTCAGCAGCGGCATACACTGGTACCCGACAATTTACAACAGAAAGAATAGAGCTTCACACATAGATTAGATAGATAGAAACATGTCAGTCACATATATATGAAGTACAGTGACAGTGTTGCTTAATGTACTTGTCATTTAGTGTAAAGGATTTATTTAAAAAAATATTAGTGTTTTCATGCACCGTCTCTTTAAAAAAGCCGGCCGGCAATTCAGCAGCGGTACCCGACAATTTATAACAGACAGAATAGAGCTTCACACATAGATTAGATAGATAGAAACATGCCAGTCACATATATATGAAGTACAGTGACAGTGTTGCTTACTGTACTTGTCATTTAGTGTAAAGGATTTATTTAAAAAAATAATAGTGTTTTCATGCACCGTCTCTTTAAGAAAGCCGGCCGGCAATTCAGCATCTGTACCCGACAATTTAGAATAGAAGGAATAGAGAATCATACATAGATTAGATAGATAGAAACATGTCAGTCACATATATATGAAGTACAGTGATAGTGCTGGTTACTGTACTTGTCATTTAGTGTTAAAATAAAGGATTTATTTAAAAAAAAATTGGCGTGGGGCTCCCCTTAATTTTAGTCTCTAGAGAGGTTAAGCAGACGGCTGGGGCAGATGTTTGAAGCCTGGGAAGGGGGTAATACCCACGGAGCTTCCCAGGCTGCTAATATCAGCCCCCAGCGGAATACTTAGCCTTTACTAGCTATTAAAATGGGGGACCCCCCCAAAAAAATGACGTGGGGTCCCCCCTAATTTAATAGCTAGCAAAGGCTAGGCAGACAGCTGGGGGCTGATATTAATAGCCCAGGAAGGGAGCCATGAATATTGGCCCCCTCCCAGGCTAGAAACACCAGCCGTCAGCCGCCCCAGAAATGGCACATCCATAGGATGCGCCAATTCTGGCACTTAGCCTCGCTCTTCCCACTGCCCTGTAGCGGTGGCAGTGGGGTAATATGGTTGGGGTTGATGTCAGCTTATAATACCAGCTGACATCAAGCCCAGGTTAGTAATGGAGAGGCGTCTATAAGACACCCCCATTACTAACCCCATAGTCAAAGTTAAAAAATAAAAAACACAAACACCCAGAATAAAGTCCTTTAATTGAAATAAACACACAATTCTTTATTGTTCTAAATTAAACCATACTTACTGTCACGCCCATTCCAGCTGAAGCCAACGATCTCCTGCAATAAAAGAAAAATAATAAAGCAACCTCATCCTTACCTTTCCATGGTTCCCATGACAGCTTCAGCTCTGCTACATCGAGATGACAGACTGGACCGCAGCAGAACGCTGCCATCCAGCCTGTCATCCCACAGACACTGAGAAGCGCAGGCATGCTTGCGCTCCTCAGTGTCTCGCTGTGACGGCATCCAGACATGAACTACAGTGATAGTGCTGGTTACTGTAATTGTCATTTAGTGTTAAAATAAAGGATTTATTTAAAAAAAAAATTGGCGTGGGATCCCCCATAATTTTAGTCTCTAGCGGAGGTTAAGCAGACGGCTGGGGCAGATGTTTGAAGCCTGGGAAGGGGGTAATACCCACGGAGCTTCCCAGACTACTAATATCAACCCCCAGCTGAATACCTAGCCTTTACTAGCTATTAAAATGGGGGACCCCCCAAAAAAATGACGTGGGGTCCCCCCTATTTTAATAGCTAGCAAAGGCTAGGCAGACAGCTGGGGGCTGATATTAATAGCCCAGGAAGGGTGCCATGAATATTGGCCCCCTCCCAGGCTAGAAACACCAGCCGTCAGCCGCCCCAGAAATGGCGCATCCATAGGATGTGCCAATTCTGGCACTTAGCCTCGCTCTTCCACGCTGCCCTGGTGCGGTGGCAGGGGGTAATGGGGCTGGGGTTCATGTCAGCGCCAGCTGCCATGAAGCCCAGGTTAGTAATGATGGGCGTCTATAAGACACCCCCATTACTAACCTACAAAGTGTTAAAAATAAAAAACACACTACACCCAGAAAAAAATAATTTATTTGAAATAAAACACACAATTTTATTTAATTCTTAGTTTACTAAAAAAAAATAGTTACCTGTCCACGTTCCTGCGCTGATCTCCCATGCACAGCTGTCACATCTGGAGATGGTGACAGCTGTGCATGGCTGCTGTAAGCTCACACTGCCGGGAACACGTCCGCTCCCGGCAGCGGGAGCCACTGACTGAGGTCACCGGAGTGCATTCAGGCAGCGCAGCTCCGGAGACCTCCTTTACGGCACTGCTGTACCGTGGGAATTTCTCACGATACAGCAGGGCCGTAAAGGAGATGACCGGAGCAGCGCTGCCTGAACTCCGGCGAACCCGCTTATGCAATGACGGGGCTGCTTTACGGCGGCAGCTGTTCAGAGCGGTCACATTCTATGTGGCTGCTCTCAACTGGAGATCATCGTGGGACACTCGTGGACTACTACGGAGGGGTAAGGATAAGGTTGTGGTTTATTATTTTATATTTTATTACAGGAGATCGATGGCTTCAGGGAATTAGGTGTCTAGGTGAGTATAGGTGTAGTTTTTTATTTTTTACTTTATTTTAGGTGGCGATCGGCGGGGACAGGTAATGTATGAACTAATTTATTGTAGGTAACCACTGGCCACCAATGACATGTATTTAATATTTATTGGGGACACAGTAGGGCAATTTAAATAGCAGGATCAGGCTGATGGGAACTACTGCTCCCATCGAGCTGATCCTGCTGGCACGAGTGGACGGGGGACAGACATAGGCCGATGGGAGTAGTAGTGTCACATCGGCCTATGTCTGCCTGCACGCACACACCCCCAGACATCGCACAGACACCGCACACACCCGCAGACACCGCACAGACACCGCACACACCCGCAGACACCGCACAGACACCCCACACACACCAATCATGACCGGTCTGATGGTCTGGGAGGTGAGGCTGACCTGTGCGACCGTGGGAAAGTTCATGTGAGTTCATGCAATGCAGTCAAGCATGAACTCACATGAACCCTCCGAGGGCACCGCGGCGACTTCAAATGAACAGCTGATCAGCATCACCTGATACCTCAGCTGTTCATTTGAAATAACCGGCGGGAAAGCGCAGCACAGAACGGGAAAGCCGGCGGTGAAGTCTTTTCACTGCCGGCTTCCCCGCCCGGGTCCTTCGCTCCCCGCTCCTTGGTGCTGCGCTCCCCGCCCGGTCCTAACTTACGATCGGGATGGGAGGTGGCGAGGGGAGCGGAGGATCGGGGTGGGAGGCTGCGGGGAAGCAGTATGGCGCTGTGTGATTGTTTAAAAGCCGGCGGCTTTTTACCGCGCGCCGGCTTTTAAACAATCAGGAGAATTCTCCCACGCTGGGATGGCATTCTGATGACAGGCTGGATCTCAGCTGAGCGCTGCCATCCAGCTTGTCATCCTTCAGAGACACTGCAGAGCGCAGGCATTATGGGAACTTCCGATTCCGGTATTCCATATTGTAAAAGTATCGGAATTAAGTATCGGAATTCCGATACCGCGAATATCGGCCGATACCCGATATTTCAGTATCGGAATGCTCAACACTAGTGAAGAGGAATCAGGACCTGCTCTAAATGATTGGTGGGGCTCCCAGAGGTCAGAATTGTCACCTCCTCTGGAAAGGTGATCACAAATTTTCATGGGAAAATCTCTTTAATGCTGCATATATATGAAGAGCTAGAAATACAAAAGGTATTTTAGCCTATGTACACATCCGTGTTAGCATTTCCAGTTCAGGGCTTTCGATAGATCTGACGGGAAGAACACGGTTGCAAGCAGCACCATCTTTCCCGTGAAAATGACGGAATCCATTGGTTTCTATTAATAGTCAATAGTAAAAACATACCAAAATTTTAAATACGGTAAATGTAGAAACTGCAAATGCTTAATGCACGGGATGATCTTGAGTGCTTGTTCATACAGAACTAAGAAGTCTGAGAACTGTGCAGTGATTACTGAATACACAGTTTTATATTCTAACCGGCCACCGTGTAAGACCAAAACATTAAGGTCCCAATTCATTAAAGTGTTTACACCAGAAAACTGATGTAAAACACTTTGCACTGCGCGCAAATTTTTTTGACTTTTCAAAAAGTTATGCAAAACGTGCAACTTTTTGGGTTTTCTGTATCAGGCAGCTCAGCCAAAATGGGCCAAGCTCGTCCTTCAGATTCTTCAAACGTGACAGCAGGTCTTAAGCCAGAAATGTTACTCTAGTTTTCACCTAGCTTATATCACGACGCACATTTTACTTAGTTTGATCATCAATCCCCAATGTTCAAGTGAGGCGAAAAGTGCGTCGGGGTGTTCCACTGCCACTAGGTCTGTATAGCTATTCTACTGCTAGGATACATTTCTGATTCTTTTGTTATTATTACTCTGACCATCTTATGTGCTGGGTTGATTTCGTATAGTGTTTAGTAACTGATAAGAGGGGGTCTGCTACTTACATTATAGCGAATACTATATATATATATATATATATATATATATATATATATATATATATATATATATATATATATACACACACACATACACACACATATACACATATACATATATATATATATATATATATATACACACACACATACACACACAGTACAGACCAAAAGTTTGGACACACCTTCTCATTTAAAGATTTTTCTGTATTTTCATGACTATGAAAATTGTACATTCACACTGAAGGCATCAAAACTATGAATTAACACATGTGGAATTATATACTTAACAAAAAAGTGTGAAACAACTGAAAATATGTCTTATATTCTAGGTTCTTCAAAGTAGCCACCTTTTGCTTTGATGCCTGCTTTGCACACTCTTGGCATTCTCTTGATGAGCTTCAAGAGGTAGTCACCGGAAATGGTCTTCCAACAATCTTGAAGGAGTTCCCAGAGATGCTTAGCACTTGTTGGCCCTTTTGCCTTCACTCTGCGGTCCAGCTCACCCCAAACCATCTCGATTGGGTTCAGGTCTGGTGACTGGAGGCCAGGTCATCTGGCGTAGCACCCCATCACTCTCCTTCTTGGTCAAATAGTCCTTACACAGCCTGGAGGTGTGTTTGGGGTCATTGTCCTGTTGAAAAATAAATGATGGTCCAACTAAATGCAAACCGGATGGAATAGAATGCCGCTGCAAGATGCTGTGGTAGCCATGCTGGTTCAGTATGCCTTCAATTTTGAATAAATCCCCAACAGTGTCACCAGAAAAGCACCCCCATACCATCACACCTCCTCCTCCATGCTTCACGGTGGGAACCCGGCATGTAGAGTCCATCCATTCACCTTTTCTGCGTCGCACAAAGACACGGTGGTTGGAACCAAAGATCTCAAATTTGGACTCATCAGACCAAAGCACAGATTTCCACTGGTCTAATGTCCATTCCTTGTGTTCTTTAACCCAAACAAGTCTCTTCTGCTTGTTGTCTGTCCTTAGCAGTGGTTTCCTAGCAGCTATTTTACCATGAAGGCCTGCTGCACAAAGTCTCCTCTTAACAGTTGTTGTAGAGATGTGTCTGCTGCTAGAACTCTGTGTGGCATTGACCTGGTCTCTAATCTGAGCTGCTGTTAACCTGTGATTTCTGAGGCTGGTGACTCGGATAAACTTATCCTCAGAAGTAGAGGTGACTCTTGGTCTTCCTTTCCTGGGGCGGCCCTCATGTGAGCCAGTTTCTTTGTAGCGCGTGATGGTTTTTGCAACTGCACTTGGGGACACTTTCAAAGTTTACCCAATTTTTCGGACTGACTGACCTTCATTTCTTAAAGTAATGATGGCCACTCATTTTTCTTTACTTAGAATTTGTATTATGGCAAGAAAAAAGCAGCTAACAGTCTATTCAGTAGGACTATCAGCTGTGTATCCACCTGACTTCTGCACAACAGAACTGATGGTCCCAACCCCATTTATAAGGCAAGAAATCCCACTTATTAAACCTGATAGGGCACACCTGTGAAGTGAAAACCATTTCCGGTGACTACCTCTTGAAGCTCATCAAGAGAATGCCAAGAGTGTGCAAAGCAGTCATCAAAGCAAAAGGTGGCTACTTTGAAGAACCTAGAATATAAGACATATTTTCAGTTGTTTTACACTTTTTTGTTAAAGTATATAATTCCACATGTGTTAATTCATAGTTTTGATGCCTTCAGTGTGAATGTACAATCTTCAAAGTCATGAAAATACAGAAAAATCTTTAAATGAGAAGGTGTGTCCAAACTTTTGGTCTGTACTGTATATATAAATATTTTACATACATATATATATATATATATATATATATATATAATAAATACGGGGTGGTCCAAAAGTAGGTGGACAGACAGTGTAATAAGGTTATGAAGGGGGAGATTTATCAAACATGTTGTAAAGTGAAACTGGCTCAGTTGCCCTTCGCAACCATTCAGATTCCACTTTTCATTCCTCACAAAGTTTATAGTCGAAAACCAAAAAGTGTCAGTGATTTGAAAAATTACATAAGAGATGCATTTCAAGAAATTAATACCCAAAGAGACTTGTGCAAAAAAGTTTGTCAAAGCGTAAGAGGCAGACTTCAAAGCTGTGCAAATTGTAATGGAAAACAGTTTGAGCACCTGCGTTGATAAAATTTAAGGGCTTTTGTATTATTGTTCAGAATAAATGTAATAGTCAATGTTATGCTTGTGTTAGTAAATATAATTTTATATATAAATCAAAATAAAATGTTATTATTTTCGGTCCACCAACTTTTGGACCACCCTGTATATTGGATACATACACACGTTAACCGGTTTTCAGTGGTAGTTTACAATATAATTTAATCGTCTGTATTTTTACTATGCATCGTATGTGATTCTTTGGTGGTTTCTTTTGCTCAACTCTCCCAGTTTTATAATATGATCTCATTATTTGTTTAATTTGCATATATGCTGGTTGTCGTCTAAATTGCTTCTTGGTTTAGTACAATAGTCCCAAGCCGGACACAGCAGCCATTGGCTCCCTCTTATAAATGTTTATAGGATGATTTTTATCCGTTATTATTGCAGATAGCTCATGGATCCATTACTATAAATGTGCCTATTCACATGTCCTTCTTTGACTATACGCAAAAAAATCCCCCAAAAAATATAAAATGAGACATGCCCTACTTTGATCCGTGTTGCAGATTAAACTAAGTGCTGCAAGTCAATGGCTGGTAAAAAAAAACCAGATAAATCTCATCGGTCATCTGTACGTCGTCTGTATTTTACCTCTTAATGGGCAGGAGAAGCTAACATTTTTATTAATAATAATAATATTCATACAAAAAAATTAGATGCAACAATGATTGTAGAAATTGACACAAGGGTTAAAAATGGGTCCAGCACACTGATGAATATACATGGATCGGTTTTCAGGCATAAGAAAAAGATGTCCGAGACCGGCCTTATCTACAGGTTTATTCACATATTAAATTATATATTCTATAATTCAAATAAAGGGGCATTAGCTGACCAAAGGAAAATTGTTTTGTTGCCATAATTCCAACACCCAAATGTATAGATATAACTAGATATAAAACATTTTAGAGCACTGTTGTCCACAGAACCAAGTGCCCAAAGAAACTTTTCACAAAATATAAATATGGAAGACACAGATGCAATCGGTAGCCATCATTTAAGCACTTCCCAGAGTCCCTGAATAGATAGCAATTAAGGAGACTAAGGTTTATAGCCTCGGCTCTAATCATATCACGACTGTCATCACCACTAAGAACTGTCATCCATCCGACATCCTGGAAGTGAGAGCCAGCTGGATTAAATTCTATTAACTGCTTTGAAAAATCAGTGTCAATTGGTCTCGTTCTTCCACAACAAACTGAAATAACCATTTTTATTGAGCTCGCTTTGTGCACATGGGCACTGACATATAGAAATAGGAAGCAGTCTTTCTGAAAACTTTACTGTAAAAATGGAAGCACACAAGTACAAATCATAAAAACACAAACCAAGACATTATTCCTCCACCACTAAATCAAGACAGTTGGCACAAGGCATCACGCAAAAACTTCACAGACCTGCCAGATACTGATGTGTAGGTTGCGTATCTGTTATGATCTGCAACATAAACTAAGGAAAATTAGGGGAAAGCTGTCCCTACAGTAAGACTAAGCTGAATCCCTACGATGTAGCGGGCTGCCTGTTCCTTGTGAACAGACCCGCCTTTGTCCTCGGCTAGTCTGAACGAAGACCTATAGAAATAAGGGAGGGGTCCCTAAAGGTACTAAGGACTGGGACAAAATGGGACACCTCCTAACAGAAGTTGCTGCAGAACACAAAAGACAAACTGACAAAAAGTACTAGAGGTCCCAGAGGACCAAGCGAACTAGACAGATAGGCACAGAAGCACCTGGCTAGAGAGACAGTCAAACAACACTGAAGTCCAGCAAAGCCAGAAGGGCGGAGCTGGAATATATAGGCAGATGGTCAAGTGACCGCAAAACACAAGATAGAAAAAACTAACAGGAGGGTTCTAACAGTATCAGCTTCACCAATCTCTATGTACCTCATAAGTCACTGTAGCAAACATTCAAGCATTAAAGCTCCGACAAATCAGGCATTGTGGGTACGCTCCTACAAGAGGAAGTTAGTAAGTAATCCTCCTAAAGTTGCAGACAAGGACAGATGACTTCCCGTTCTTTGAACTTGTGTGGTCTACCATTATGCAGCTGATCAGTTCCTTCTAGACCATTAAACTTCACAATGTACTCACTTATTGTGGATGAAATCTACTCTAGAAGGACCGGTATGGTGGACTGACTGGTGATAAGAGTGGTATCCTATGATACTGCTAAAGTTGGTCTATGCAAAACATAAGAGCGTTGTATTTTTATTCAGTAATAGGGACATTGGACTGGAACTGCTTATGGCTGACACATATAGACTGATTCATTAGGGTGTTTTCTCCAGTTGCTTTATGAAAAAACACCTTCAAATGTCTTTAAGCGCTGCAGAATATGATGCTATATATAAGCAGAGCATAATAAAAATAATAAAAAATGTCCTACATTTTTGCACAACGTAGAAGTGACGCAAACATTTTGTGGACAGAATATAGGAAATTTCGCCCAACAAATGAATCATAATTTCCGCCACTTTGGTTGTGTAAAATTTGCATCTTACAAAGCAAGCCAGTTGTAAGATGCACTTTATTCATTAAAAGGTAACTTGTCAGCAGGGCTGTGGAGTCGGTAAGCCAAACCTCAGACTCAAACTCCGACTCCTCAATTTCCAAGACACTGACTCCAACTCCGACTCGGGCTCCACACCTCCGACTCCCTCATACATGGCTCATGTTTAAGTTATAAATTTACTGTAGCACAGATTCATCTCAGCTAAAAGTCTAGACCCTTAGATCAGGAATAGGACATTTCATAACTTTCCCAAATTCTTATGAAAAAAATATTCCCCTCAAACTGCATTGAACAACTGTACCCAATTTATTATTTATTTTAGGAGTTGGAGTCGGTCCATTTTATACAGACTCTGATTCAGACTCAGACTCCACCAAAATGGACACCGACTCTGACTACACGATTCCGCCTCCACAGCCCTGCTTGTCAGATCCGATAATGCTTTTAACCTGCAGTGCGAGTCACCAGCTTTCAGTCATGCAGGCGTGCCTAGAGTAATTAGAGTCACCGCTCACACCCCAGAGCGCTGGCGGTAAGCACACCATGGCTCTGCACTCTCCATACTGCTGCCAAGCACTTTCATAATGCTATTGACCTGCAGTGGGAGCCGCCAGCTTTCAGTCATGCAGGCGTGCCTAGAGTAATTAAGAGTCACCGGTCACACCACAGAGCGCCGGCTGTAAGCACGCCCTGGCTCTGCACTCTCCGTACTGCTGCCAAGCACGTTCATGATGCTATGGAGCTGCAGATTAACCCATTATCTGCATGTTAACAGCATTATCGGATATGAAAGGTTCACTTTTAGTAGCATGTGCCACTTAATGCGACCACTAGAGTAAGGTGCACCTAATTCTTTAAGACTGGCATGGAAAATGCCCATTTTCATAAATCAGGCCCTTAGTATGTCGGAGAATCAAAAGGTACTGTGTGTAATAACGAGTAGTGATGAGCAAGTATGTTCGGTTAACGCTTTTGGCAAGTATGCTCAGGCGAGTACAGAGTATCTTCAGTGTACTCGGCGATATGTTTGAATCAATCCTGTGTGCATGATTTGCGACTGTTTGACAGCTTTAATACAGGTGAGGAATGCTTAAAAAATAGGCATTCCTCATATGTATTAAAGCTGTCAAACAGTCGCAAATCATGCACACGGGAGTCAGAAATACACAGACCATGTACAACTTAACTTTTTGCAAGTCACTATCCCCAAGAAACACTTTTATAACTAGAACAGAACCTCTGCACAGTCCATATATAATCAGCTGTTCATAAAGCAGTTTCCATAGTTTATGCATACAGTCATGACCGAAAGTGTAGGCACTCCTGAAATTGTTCCAGAAAATTAAGTATTTCTCCCGGAAAATTATTGCAATTATACATGTTTATTTCCTTTGTGTATATTGCATCAACACAAAAACAAAAATAGATAAAAAAGGTAAATTGGACATAATTTCACACAAAATCCCAAAACTGGGATGGACAACATTGTTGGCACTTTCCCAAAATCGCGGGTAAACAACTATGTTTCTAGAATGTGATGCTTGTTAAAACTCACCTGTGGCAAGTAACAGGTGTGGGCAATATGAAAATCACAACTGAAACCACATAACAAAGGGGAAAGTTGACTCAATCTTTGCATTGTGTGTCTGTGTGTGCCACACTAAGCATGGAGAACAGAAAGAGAAGAGAACAGTCTGAGGACTTGAGAACCAAAATCGTTAAAAAAACCATCAACAATCTCAAGGTTACAAGTCCACATCCAGAGATCTTGATGTTCCTTTGTCCACGGTACGCAACATAAATCAAGAAGTTTACAACCTATGGCACTTTAGCTAATCTCCCAGTATGTGGACGCCAGAGAAAATTGGGCAGCACGGTGGCTCAGTGGTTAGCATTGCAGCGCTGGGGTCCTGGGTTCAAATCCCACCAAGGACAAGATCTGGTGGGATTTGAGTTTATATGTTCTCCCCGTGTTTGCGTGGGTTTCCTCCGGGTTCTCTGGTTTCCTTTCACACTACAAAGACATACTGATAGGGAATTTATATTGTGAGCTCCAATGGGGACAGTGATGATAATGTCTGTAAAGCGCTGTGGAATTAATGGCGCTATATAAGTAAAATAAATGAATGAATGAAAGGTGGCAATAGTATAGGATAGTTAGGATGGTGGATAAGCAGCCCCAATCAAGTTCCAAAGAAATTCAAGCTGTCCTGCAGGCTCAGGATGCATCAGTGTCACTGCAAACTGTCGACATTTGAATGAAATGAAACGAAACGCTATGGCAGGAGAACCAGGAGGACCCCACTGCTGACACAAAGATATAAAAAAAACTAAACTGCATTTTGCCAAAATTCAAGTGAGAAAGCCAAAATCCTTCTGGGAAAGTGACTTGCGGACAGATGAGAACAAGATAGAGCTTTTTGGTAAAGCACATAATTAAGTTAACCGAAAACAGAATGAGGCCTACAAAAGAAAAGAACACAGTACCTACAGTCAAATATGGTGGAGGTTCAAAGATGTTTTAGGGTTTTTTTGCTGCCTCTGGCACTGGGTGCCTTGACTGTGTGCAAGACATCATGAAATCGTAAGATTACCAAAGGATTTTGGGTCGCAATGTAGTGCCCAGTGTCAGAAAGCTGGGTTTGCTTCCTAGGTCATGGGTCTTCCAGCAGGACAATGAGCCCAAATATATTTCATGAAGCACCCAGAAAAGGATGGAAACAATGCGCTGAAGTGGCCAGCAATGAGTCCAGGTCTAAATCCTGTTGAACACCTGTGGAGAGATCTTAAAATTGCTGTTGGCACCCTTCAAATGTGAGGGATCTACACCAGTTTGCAAAAGAAGAGGTGTCCAAAATTCCAGTTGAGAGGTGTAAGAAGCTTGCTGATGGTTACAGGAAGCGACTGACTGCAGTTATTTATTCCATAGGATGTTCAACCAAATATTAAGTTAAGGTAAGTGTCCACAATTTTGTCCGGCCCATTTTTGGGTTTGTATGCGATATTATGTCTAATTTGCCTTTTTTCAAGGGTACCAACACTTTCGGCCATGACTATGTATACGTGCCGTCATTATATCTGTGACAGATCTTGCTCCGCTGCTCTGTTAATTGTCATTTTTGCCTACGGTTGCTAGGTTCCATTGGTAATGCTTACCTAGAACGCCATGCATCTTCAAAAGGCCAAAACCTACATTTTCACTTCCAGTAATAGGTGATATTTTCATTTCCACTTCAAAGTCAATTTTAAAACCGAGAAGGTTTTCACCTGTTTGATATTTTTAGATCGTAAGGTTGGGAAGAAGTTTAATAATTTAACATAAAAAATATGCTCCGTGAGCAAATCCTAATACTTGATAATGGTGTTTAACCAGCCTGTGGCTAATAATGCTAGAAAATTGGTTCTGTAATAAAAGGATGAGTCAGGTACAGACTCAGCGGTAAAAGAAATACATAACGTAGAATTCTCTTTTTTTTTGCCCTCAATACTGGTTTATAAATAAGTGTCCTAATATACAGCTGGTACAAGTTGTCTTTATACGGTAGATTGTGACGGGTAAGTGTCAAGTAAACAGTTTTACCAAGGATGTTACCAGAATAATGACTAAACACTTTCCCAATTAAGATTATTATTTTTTTTTACTTGTCGGGAAGATTACGTCACTAAAAGTGTGAATAAAACAAGGTAGAGATTTTGTGCGATCCCAAAATAAGTAACAAAAACAAAATGCCATCGGGAGATTTTCCGACACTTTGCTTTTAAAAAATATGAATGAACCTGGTCATGAATGTTACATAAGAGCAGGTCAGGATCTTAGACCATACAATAGTGTTAAGAATATAAATGGGTTCTCCACGTTACATAGGTTGAAAAAAGACCTAGGTCCTTAAAGTTCAACCTTTCTCCACCAATTATATATTTTCTCACTAAATTATCTATAACCCACAATGTTCTGTGTACTGAGGAAATCATCCAGCCCTTTTTAGAAGCTGTTAAAGTGTCGGCCATTACTACCTCTTGTCGGCATTCCACATTCTGGTGAGATAATATGTGGTCGGGAATATACAAAGCAGCATCCGCATTCTAATACAGCATTAAAATAGAATGATAAATGCTGCCCCATGAAAAGGTCTCTGTAACAAACCATATAAAAAATCATTATTGCCATAAAATCATCTTTAAACCAAGTAAATTAAACAGGAAATTTAATTAAAAAGATCACCAGTAAATGATTTAGAAAAACAGGAATGTTCTGTCACCATAACAAGTTTCAATGAAGGATAGGAAGTGCCTCAATAATTGTCATGTTTTGCAAATCTGTTAGCAGAGCTATACAAACTGCAAACTGTGAGGCAGATGCCCTTCCAAGTAACAGTAATTACGGCAGAAATGAGCAAACACCCTGCTGGATGGATTCCTTGTGTCAGGTCTGGAACAGTCCAAAATTTTCTTCATTGAGAGAGAATTGTATAGAAGTTATTTTATACAGTACAGCCCAAAAGTTTGGACACACCTTCTCATTTAAAGATTTTTATGTATTTTCATGACTATGAAAATTGTACATTCACACTGAAGGCATCAAAACTATGAATTAACACATGTGGAATTATATACTTAGCAAAAAAGTGTGAAACAACTGAAAATATGTCTTATATTCTAGGTTCTTCAAAGTAACCACCTTTTGCTTTGATGACTGCTTTGCACACTCTTGGCATTCTCTTGATGAGCTTCAAGAGGTAGTCACCGGAAATGGTCTTCCAACAATCTTGAAGGAGTTCCCAGAGATGCTTAGCACTTGTTGGCCCTTTTGCCTTCACTCTGCGGTCCAGCTCACCCCAAACCATCTCGATTGGGTTCAGGTCTGGTGACTGTGGAGGCCAGGTCATCTGGCGTAGCACTCCATCACTCTCCTTCTTGGTCAAATAGCCCTTACACATCCAGGAGGTGTGTTTGGGGTCATTGTCCTGTTGAAAAATAAATGATGGTCCAACTAAACGCAAACCGGATGGAATAGCATGCCGCTGCAAGATGCAAGATCTCAAATTTGGACTCATCAGACCAAAGCACAGATTTCCACTGGTCTAATGTCCATTCCTTGTGTTCTTTAGCCCAAACAAGTCTCTTCTGCTTGTTGCCTGTCCTTAGCAGTGGTTTCCTAGCAGCTATTTTACCATGATGGCCTGCTGCACAAAGTCTCCTTTTAACAGTTGTTGAAGAGATGTGTCTGCCCCTAGAACTCTGTGTGGCATTGACCTGGTCTCTAATCTGAGCTGCTGTTAACCTGCAATTTCTGAGGCTGGTGACTCGGATAAACTTATCCTCAGAAGCAGAGGTGACTCTTGGTCTTCCTTTCCTGGGGCGGTCCTCATGTGAGCCAGTTTATTTATAGCGCTTGTTGGTTTTTGCAACTGCACTTGGGGACACTTTCAAAGTTTTCCCAATTTTTTGCACTGACTGACCTTCATTTCTTAAAGTAATGATGGCCACTCGTTTTTCTTTACATAGAATTTGTATTATGGCAAGAAAAAAGCAGCTAACAGTCTATTCAGTAGGACTATCAGCTGTGTATCCACCAGACTTCTGCACAACACAACTGATGGTTCCAACCCCATTTATAAGGCAAGAAATCCCACTTATTAAACCTGACAGGGCACACCTGTGAAGTGAAAACCATTTCCAGTGACTACCTCTTGAAGCTCATCAAGAGAATGCCAAGAGTGTGCAAAGCAGTCATCAAAGCAAAAGGTGGCTACTTTGAAGAACCTAGCATATAAGACATATTTTCAGTTGTTTCACACTTTTCTGTTAAGTATATAATTCCACATGTGTTAATTCATAGTTTTGATGCCTTCAGTGTGAATGTACAATTTTCATAGTCATGAAAATACAGAAAAATCTTTAAATGAGAAGGTGTGTCCAAAGTTTTGGTCTGTACTGTACATTTTTTGTCCCTCACCCAGTGTAGAAGGGAAATTTGTTGAGCAAGGAGGATATTGTTATTTAGGGTTGATGTTTGTATAATAAAAAAATAAAATGTAAGAAAACAAAAAATACAATCCAACATTAATGAAACCTACAAGCAGTGTTAGACTGGGGAGTCAAGAGCCCACAAGTAACCAACTCCAGGGACCTACTTTTCAACTACATGGAAATGTGACAATATCGTCAATCACAAATGTATATAACAATGAACTGGGTAGATTGTTACATGAATACGATGATGCCTTTGTCTGTACATAGTGATTTAAGTATATTGTGCCAAGTACTGCTCAAATAAGAGGGTGTTGGCCCACTCTTGCACAGGGGCCCCTTGGAGGATTCTCCTACTCTCCTGTGGGCCAGTCTATGCCTTGTCTACAAGTCAACCATCATTTTGGCAATTGGCTTACATTAAAAATTTTGCATCATTTGCCTTTTACAGGTTCTTTATTTTTCTGCAAGTGCAACTTTGATGTGGTCTGTGGTCATAAATCAACTAAGAGGAAGTCCGAGAGTTAAAAACTCCCTGTCAAAAGCCTCAGTCAAGTCCTCTGCACTTTATGGCTGTAATTTTTATTGCATTTCTGTCTTGAAAAAGGCCCACTAGGGCAGAGATGTTGCATTGTCTACCTCGTTTTTGTATTTCACAATGCTATTTTAAGGATGCAATAAAGGCTATGTTTTATCCCTACTATTCTCTGGTGCCCTGGAATTTTGGGCTTTCTATCGTCTTGGACCTTGTGGGGGGTCATACAGAGTCAAAAAGGAGCTACCAATGGTGCATGAGAATTACTCACTGGATTACATAAATCAACTAAGATGAGCTCAAAAACAGTTACCAACTCCCTGTCACACCATCTTAGTAGGCTGGCTGACGGATTCTCAGTAGACTCATTCAGCAGCCAGCAACACACAGTGCAAGACAAAGGCAAAAGAAGACAAACTGTAAATCAGAAAAGGGGAGTCCCCAATACTATAACTAACTAATCAAGTAGTGTAACTCAACAATTAAAAATAAATCAGTATATATCCTAATCCCTAGAGTTTACTGATCGGATATATCAAGTGACCACTCTATAAAGTAAAATCAAAATACTTTATTGAAATACATTAAAAGACAATTCATAAAATAAGATACCTCAGTATGCAGGGGCACAAGACAGAAATTCATATGTAAACTGACATGACTAAGTTTCTATGTTAATACTGGTGTTTTAATATCTCTAATCCATTCCATAGTTATCTGAAATATACACTGCGGTGGAGAGATACAACAAACACTTAGAAAAATAATTACCTACAGTACAGACCAAAAGTTTGGACACACTTCATTTAAAGATTTTTCTGTATTTTCTTGACTATGAAAATTGTACATTCACACTGAAGGCATCAAAACTATGAATTAACACATGTGGAATTATATACTTAACAAAAAAGTGTGAAACAACTGAAAATATGTCTTATATTCTAGGTTCTTCAAAGTAGCCACCTTTTGCTTTACACACTCTTGGCATTCTCTTGATGAGCTTCAAGAGGTAGTCACCGGAAATGGTTTTCACTTCACAGGTGTGCCCTGTCAGGTTTAATAAGTGGGATTTCTTGCCTTATAAATGGGGTTGGGACCATCAATTGTGTTGTGCAGAAGTCAGGTGGATACACAGCTGATAGTCCTACCGAATAGACTGTTAGAATTTGTATTATGGCAAGAAAAAAGCAGCTAAGTAAAGAAAAACGAGTGGCCATCATTACTTTAAGAAATGAAGGTCAGTCAGTCTGAAAAATTGGGCAAACTTTGAAAGTGTCCCCAAGTGCAGTTGCAAAAACCAACAAGCGCTAGAAAGAAATTGTCTCACATGAGGACCTCCCCAGGAAAGGAAGACCAAGAGTCACCTCTGCTTCTGAGGATAAGTTTATCCGAGTCACCAGCCTCAGAAATCGCAGGTTAACAGCTGCTCAGATTAGAGACCAGGTCAATGCCACACAGAGTTCTAGCAGCAGACACATCTCTACAACAACTGTTAAGAGGAGACTTTGTGCAGCAGGCCTTCATGGTAAAATAGCTGCTAGGAAACCACTGCTATGGACAGGCAACAAGCAAAAGAGACTTGTTTGGGCTAAAGAACACAAGGAATGGACATGAGACCAGTGGAAATCTGTGCTTTGGTCTGATGAGTCCAAATTTGAGATCTTTGGTTCCAACCACCATGTCTTTGTGCAACGCAGAAAAGGTGAATGGATGGACTCTACATGCCTGGTTCCCACCGTGAAGCATGGAGGAGGAGGTGTGATGGTGTGGGGGTGCTTTTCTGGTGACACTGTTGGGGATTTATTCAAAATTGAAGGCATAGTGAAGCAGCATGGCTACCACAGCATCTTGCAGCGGCATGCTATTCCATCCGGTTTGCGTTAAGTTGGACCATCATTTATTTTTCCACAGGACAATGACCCCAAACACACCTCCAGGCTGTGTAAGGGCTATTTGACCAAGAAGGAGAGTGATGGGGTGCTACGCCAGATGAGCTGGCCTCCACAGTCACCAGACCTGAACCCAATCGAGATGGTTTGGCGTGAGCTGGACCGCAGAGTGAAGGTAAAAGGGCCAACAAGTGCTAAGCATCTCTGGGAACTCCTTCAAGATTGTTGGAAGACCATTTCCGGTGACTACCTCTTGAAGCTCATCAAGAGAATGCCAAGAGTGTGCAAAGCAGTCATCAAAGCAAAAGGTGGCTACTTTGAAGAACCTAGAATGTAAGACATATTTTCAGTTGTTTCACACTTTTTTGTTAAGTATATAATTCCACATGTGTTAATTCATAGTTTTGATGCCTTCAGTGTGAATGTACAATTTTCGTAGTCATGAAAATACAGAAAAATCTTTAAATGAGAAGGTGTGTCCAAACTTTTGGTCTGTACTGTATATATAGATGCACTACGCTACTCATAGATGTCCTGTTCACAGCACCGTCTTGTGTCCTACTATCCCGACACGCGTTTCATACCACTTCTTCAGTTTACATATGCGCAGACCGGGAGCTCCAGCGGCAATTTTCCTGTAGATCACAGCTTTAGGAAGATGGCCGATCACGCTGCTCTGCCTCACAGCCCGACACAGGTCCCGGCCCCAGCCAGGCACAGGCTCCAGCTCCAGCTCCAGCCAGGCACAGGCCCCAGCTCTAGCACCAGCCAGGCAGAGGCCCCAGCCCCAGCCAGGCAGAGGCCCCAGCCCCAGCCAGGCAGAGGCCCCAGCCCCAGCACCAGCCAGGCACAGACCCCAGCTAGGCACAGGCCCCAGCATCTCACCTCTTCTACTGCAGCTGCCAGGTTCCTGAGGGAGGGAAAGGAGGGCCCTGCGATCCTGCTCCACCACAACCGCAACTCCCCGCTGAAGCTCCGGCTTCTTGCATCCAGGGTCCGCAGCATTCCTCCACTTCCGCCCTGTCTCCTGTGACCCTCGCTCCACCACCCCCCAGGTAAGATACCATACCTAATCAGACTATAAGATGGACCCCCATATTATCAAAAATATTTTTTTCCTATTTTCCACCCCAAAATTTGGGATGCGTCTTATGGTCCGGTGTGGTGCGTCTTACAGTCCGAAAAATACAGTACCTTCTCACCTGTGTTCAATTGATGGCTTATATATTACGCTGTACATATCTGTCTACTTGATTTATAATTATATATACAAAACACTGTTATAACCCCAACAGATTGCATAACCTTGAAGACACCTTTCCCTTGACATCTTAAACTGTTCTTAATATTGTTTGAGAAATAAAAATGTATAATTTTATAGAATAAATTAGTTGTGTATCATGTTTATAGGTTGTACTATTTTAATGAAGTCACAAAAAAAGCATTTTTGCCTTTAATTCGCTTTGCTGGATTGAAAACCCTCTTTTCACAACTTTGAACAAAGCTGCTTGATACCTCACAAGCTTTTTCCGTGCATAGTGGAGTGGATTGCGGGGTCACAGGAGCCACGGCCACTGTTACAAGAGGCCAGCGATAAGAGTGGGGCGATGCTGCGGGCCCAATGCTGGGAGGAGGGGGGTGTTCTGGCAGTGCGAGGGTGCGGGCCCTGGGCTTTCATAAAAAGTTGGTGGTGAGTGGAGTCTCCTTCCCATTGATTTCACTGTGGTGAATTTCGGGATGGACATTCGGTGGACATTTTCCCGAAGCAAACAGCAGTGAAATCAATGGGAAAGGGACTCCACTCAACACCAACTTTTTATGAAAGCCCAGGGCCTGCAACCTCGCACCGCTGGGATACCCTCTCCTCCCAGTCCGGGGCCCAGAGCATCACCTCACTCCTACCATCGCTTGCCTCCTGTGACCCCGCTCCACCACAACCAGTAAGCTACATTCGGATTATAAAATGCAAATTTTGGGGTAAAATAGTGCGTATTGTAATATGAAAAATAAGGTATATTGGATGGAATTAGCTGTATCTACAAAAATATTTTAATTGAACCTTGGAATGAATGCTGGATACATCTTTTCTACAACAGGTGATGTCACAGCTCCCCCCACCATCAAAATAATCTTTAAATAGTAACCAGGGTAAAAATTTCAAGACTACAAAATTTTAATACAGATCATAATATGCGCCTCACCAAAAATGGTACCCCAGTTGGAAACTTGAAGAACATTAGTTACACCACAACTTTTTATGAATTTATTGGGTGGGCTTTGTCACACTCGGTCCAGCCCATGCTCAGCACACATTGTCAAAGCTGGGCAAAACTGGCGAGAAAACACCAAAAGTAAAAAAAAAAAAAAAAAAGCGCAACATTGAGTTGCGAAAAAGTTACTTTTCAAAGTGTTTTATGCCAGAAAAAAAGACAAAATCACTTTGAAAAACTGAGGTCAGAGAGTCTGAGTCTATTTCTAATGGCCATTTTCTTTTATTTTTTTTTCGTTTTTTCCTCCCCTTCTTCCAAGAACCATAACTTTTTTATTTTTCCTACCACAAATCCATATGAGGGTTTTTTTTTTGCAGGACAAGTTGTACTTTTGAATTACATCATTCATTCTACCACACAAAAGTACAATTTCACAATTGTTTTTTCATTTACCATGTTCACTATATGGTAAAGCTGACCTGGCAATATGATTATCCAGGTACCAAACATGTATGCATTTTATTTTTTTTTTATTTTTAGTTTTTTTTACTGGATTTAAACTTGCTGCGGCAAATCGCTTGTTCTATACATAGTAGTGCATCAGCACTGCTATGTATAGTGAAAATCAAAACTTTTCCATGAACGCCTGCCACAGGCAAGCTTTCACAGGAGTATCGTAATGAGAGGCATGGGGGTCATCAGAAGACCCGCCTGTCATGACAACCCATCGATGCCCCATGATCACGTCACGAGCGCACCGATGGGAGTGTTACCAGTGCGAGATATGCAATGACCAACAGTCTGCTCTCGATCTACAGGTCTCACACTGGTAACTCCCCCTTTCATTTACAATAATACCTGGAGTCAGATTCTCAGGGAGATCTAAGTCCAGCCCATAGATCTGAACATTTCATTTACATATAAAAGAAAAAAATCATGATTTCTCTGGAATAAGACATCGGATCGCAGATATCAAGGTATCATTTTATTTAACTTCCTATTACCTACATGCCCATAGAGATGGTTTAGAAGGGGTGATCCTACTAACAGATTCCTGTTAACTGTGAAATTATTGAAAGTTAATATTAGATATATGTTTCACATGTTCTCAATTTTAGCATTTAAAGCCAAGAGTCTACACACTGTATACTAGTTTAAACAGCTGTTATGCGACCTTGAGAACAGCTGTCCTAATAGAAGAAACTTTTTGGACAAGTTTTTATTTATTTCTGATTTGGCTAGAGAATAGAGGGCAGGGCAGATTCTAACTAACACTCCAGCTGCTGGACTAATTACTATACGTTGTATCCAATGTATCCTCATAAGCCCAGGTTATCTAAGGGCTTCACATATACTTACAAAGGTCAATTTTAATAAGAATATGTACTTGTACGCTTTTTGTTAACAATACTAACACAACCTCAATTACACCAGAGTAGACCTCTGTAAATCTAACCCATGGTGTTCAATATCAATGAAAATATATTTTGTATTTGGCTGTAACATTGTGCTGCTTTGTGGTACTCAGTTATAAAAGTGAATATATATTGTATTTTTTTTATTTAAATCTAAAAACAAAAAAACTTTTTCTCATGAAATTTTACTGGATTTCTATATATATCTAGCTATTTTACCACACTGTCAACTGAATGGTCAAAAATCCAGTCACTATAAATTCAGCACTTATATGCATATTTTATAAACCAAATTGCTTCATGATTTAATGTAATTTAAATGTTGTACATTGTTAGGATATGATAATATAGTAACTTTTAATGTAAATTTTTGTTCTATGTATGTCACTTTTGATTGGTTTTGTGTTTCACTTTTGTTTTAAAGTGTATTCATTGACTAATTATTCAACCGGTGGCAGCACCAGAACAAGACTATATTATACCTTGAGCTGCCTTTCTAACCCATCATGATTAAGTGTGAGTGTTCACCTGAAACGCGTTGATGCGAGCGTTATACTAAGGCAAATTCACTTGTCATCATGACTTTCCATGTCCTGTGTATGATGACAATACTAACACTTACAACCTCAATTACAAAAAAGTTGGGATTCTGTGTAAAATGTAAAGAAAATCAGAATGCACTGATTTTGAAATTTCCTACAGCCATATCTTTCTATTTCATTTGAAAAAAATTTACTTATTTACAAATTGATGAAAGCAACTAATCTCAAAAGTTTAGAGAAGGTTATCAACAGGCTGAAAAAGTAATTAAGAATGAAAAACTGCTGGAGGGTCAATTTTTACCTAAATTACATGGCTTTGTATGAAAAGAACATGTCAGAGAGGCAGAGTCTCTCAGAAGCAAAGATGGTCAGAGGTTCCCCAATCTGAACAACTATGTCTAAAAATTTTGGAACTTCCACCACACCTCAAAAACAAGTAGTTTAGGAAAGTGATTAAAGACATGCTAAATATTCCTTTTTTCAAAAGAGGCTCTATTAGCAGGTACAACAATATAAACTGTGTACTTTTTGGAATAGATCACCTGACCTGATGAAGATGGTGTACTTAGTTTGCAAATTTACTCCAGAATGACTATAATCCTTTCTGAACATTCAGCATTTACAATGTGAAGTTTTAGGAGTCTATGCGAATTCATGCCATAAGCGCGATCTCCTCCCCTGGCGTGATTGACCAGCACTTTGCACCGTCCTCCTCACCGCTTTTATTGACGATTTCTGGTACATTCTCAGTAGAAGCTGCTGTCAGTATAGCACTATAGTAAGATAGTGCTGCAGACGACTGGCTCTATCGGGGCATAATAACATCTCTATCAACATCGGCAGAACCAGGTTCACCAGGTGTCAGTCTGCAGGTGTGCTCATTATATCTATGGTAGAACCTGGTAGATTTGTCTAGACTTCAGGAAGGTCTTGGCTGCCAATCACAATGCTGGGGCGCGGGTGAGGAGATGAATCTTAAATAGATGTTTTTTAGGCTTGTGCTTCTTCAATATTAATACAATTTCTATATTACAGGAATAATCATTTTATAACGAACAGAGTCTAGAAACCAACCAAGAGTATTAATGATTCAACATTGTGGTGACATTAGATGGGCATGTTTTTTTTGGATGCTTAGCTAGTCTCAGCAGTTAAAGAGGATTGATCATTAAAACTATTGCTATATACTAGAGATACAGCCTCAATTTAAAATAATTTATTCTAATTTATATCCCTATACAGCTGTTTTGGGCATGTTGGCACTCATCTATCTACTCATTATACTTATTTCTTGTGTGATCAGCAGTCTGTTTAGATGGCACGATAATCATGTACTAAATGTTATCTATTAACTATTTTGTGTGATGTAACTATCTGGTTTAAGGGCATAAAAATGAAGAGTTGAGAAATGTTCACATTTTTCACCAAAATTTGGATATTTTTTCAATTTACCACTACCATAAAGAACAATGTGTCACGGAAAAAACAATCTCAGAACCACTGGGATACGTTGAAGCGTTCCAGAGTCATTACCACATAAAGTGATACTAGTCGGAAATGTAAAATTTAGCCTGGGCAGGAATGTGAAAATAGACACGGGGGTGAAGGGATAAAAATACAATCTAGGAAAAAAAGGAAAAGAAAAGCTGTATATATCCAGCTTACTCACTCATTCCTGATGATATCCTTCGTTAGTGCACAAACTGAAATCTTGTATCAGCCACAAGGAATCTAGACAAGGGAAAAAAAGCACTCAACAATGGATTAATCAGGAAAATTTTTAAAAAAACAACTTTTATTGCAAAAATAGATTAACAATTCATACTAAATAAAAAAACAAGCGCTGTATCATAGTTTGAAACGCGTCAGTGCATGCATCTGATACAGTGCTTGTTTTTTAATTCAATATGAATTTATCTATTTTTGCAATAAAAGGTTGTTTTTTAAAAAAAAATTCCTGATTTTTCCACGGTTGGGTGCTGGACTATATACCCCTTTTTTCCCTAATCTAGAAAAATAGATATAATAATCCCCCAAAAATAATTGATTTACAGTTTCTAAATGTTACCTCTGTGCACATAGGGTCAAAGGGGTTGTGTCATAACAGACTGATGGCATCACTGGGATATTCCCTCAACATCCTATCAGAGGTGGTCTGTAACTCCCACCAATTTCATGAAAAAAAGGCCTACAGCACTTTGAAAGTTGTGCCACTTTACGAAAGCTGCATGGTTGGCCACGTACTATAATTGGCAGAACATGAAGCTTTAGGAAAAAGGAGAGTGCAACTGTCAGAAGCAGTGACACAATAATTTCTTAGAACCACTGTCACTGGATTTCTAGCTATAAGCAGGGGTATTGCAGCAGACCCCCATATATCACACACTGATGGCAACTCCTCTTTGATGTTAAGAAGGCTTGTTTGTAGAGTTGAGAACTTTACAAGTGGAAATAGAACAGAGATTCTCCATTAAAAGCAAACTCCATGAAAATAGGATAATTCTAGGAAGAGAAGATGTGGTACAAGAACAGCATGACTATTGTTCAATCGTGTGATGATGCCATATTCACATTTCTGGAATTATATATGCGTTCCTTTTTTTTGCAAGCGAAATGAAATGAACCTTACATGAAAAGAAAAAAATAACATTACATAAACTTTATTATAAAATTCATGAGGATAAAATATTAAAATATCACTTTTAAAGTCCACTGTATGCGCTATCAAAATTTAAAGGAAAGATTCGTTGTCACAATAGTCCCCTAAAATTTATAGCATCTTCCCTGTGTCAACTGTACAGTCCAATTAATTATTTTTTTCCCCATTGTTAACTCCCAGCTTACCAGTCTGGTGAAGATTCTGGTTAAAAAAAAAAGCTATGATCATATTCTAAATTTGGCTATAGCCGTACAGTTAAGAACATAAACCACTTAAATTAATACTTTATATGTTTGAGAAGCTGGGATCAAACAACCATAAAATAATGATTTAATGATGTGGTTACAGAAAGCTTAGAACTAAACAAAAAGATACCTAACATGTAAAAAGAATAAAGCATCATTTCCCAGGCTTTCTGTCAATGGAAAAATGAACAGAGTCCAGAAAAAATATAAAAAGTGAATGTTCAGCAAGATGCACAATCGCCCATGAAAATGTATGAGTAATGCAAACCAAAGAACAAAAAGTACTGTATAGAGAACAGAATGTGTGGCAAAATTAAAAGGGAAACTTCACTTAAAGGGGTTGTGCCATGAACAAAAGTACATTTTAAATCAACAGATTTTGGAATAAAAATAAACTCCACAATTAGATGTGCTTAAAAATATGTTCCTGTGTTGAGATAATCTTATAAATGTGCCCCTGCTGTGTACTGTGTAATGGCTGTGTCTGACCGTACAGGGACATGGTCTGATCATACCACATCTCCTGGGCAGGGAAGGAAGTAAAAGAGTATACAGACATTACAGCAGGAGGTCACAGCTGATTCTTTTTGTGAGGTAAAACATTTCAATGCCTGTTTTTAAACAATATTTTACCTCACAGAAAGATTTGGCTGTGATCCCCTGCTGTAATGTCTGTATAGTCTTTTGCTTCCCTGGCCAGTAGTTGATGGTATATCCAACCTGTTCCTGCACGGTCAGACACAGCCATTACACTGTGGCACATTTATCACATTATCTTGGGAAAGGAACATTTTTTTTTAAACTAAAAAAAAGGAGGGCACCAAATTCAATATGCCATAACTGGAGTTGTGGGGGCTTGGCCCAGTAGCATGGGTGTTGTGGGGCACCAGGTTCCTCTCCCTGCTGGTGCACTGTCACTTCAAAAGGGGGTCGGTGCATGGACCAGCACTCCTCCCATTTGACCCAGGTGTTCTTAATTTAGGAGGAGACTGCAAGAGGGGTTCTGCCTATTTTTGCTCTCAACTCACAGTCTGAGAACATGTGGAAGGTGAGTTTTCTTTAAAACCTATTCACTAGATGTCGGTGCTGTGTGGTTTCTCCAGAATCTTTAAATATTTTGATAGTGTACTGTAGATGGTGGGATATTCATACTCCTTTCAATTTTATGTGGGATTACTACTTCCAATAGGTGGCAGTAGAGTTCAAGTCATCTTCCTCTCTGAAAAGGCAGTTTGCATATTTAAATTTCCCAGAGGAGCATTGCATAGCCTATAAGTCTCCTTACATTAGCATGTCAGACATGTCACTCTTCACAAGAAGTTACCCCTCAGACCCCAGTTTTATCTTGAACCTTTTTTCTGAAATTGTTCCAGAACTTTTAGACACAGTTGTTCACAGATTGGAGAACTTCTGACAGTCTTTGCTTCTGAGAGACTCTGCCTCTCTAACATGCCCTTTTAATGCAATCATGTGAAAATGGACCCTCCAGCTGTTTTTTCATTAGTAGCATCTACTTTTCCAGCTTTTTGTTAACGTTGTCACAACTTTGAGATTTGTTGCTCCCATCAATTTCTAAAGGAGTTATTTTTTTCACATGAAATGGAAAAATGTCTAACTTTCACCTTCTGATCTGTGTTCTATGTTCTGTTGGGAATAAATTATGGCCATAACATTTTTTTTTTTTTTTTTTTTATCATTTCATGCTTGTTTTCTTTATATTTTACATTGTTTCAACTTTTTTTTTTGAACTGGAGTTGTAACACTGTTAATACTTCATTCTATAAATCTTCACACAATTCTACCAACCTGCTGTGATCCATCTCCATTTACTACATGTGGCATCATGGCTACCTCCCCATTCAGCAAGGGTGGCAGTTCCAGTGGGATTTGGTCGGTCATCATCATTGTGACGTACATTCATGGAGAATTTTCTCTCAGCTGCCTTCCTAAAAAGAAAGAAAGAAAACAAAGGTTTTAGGCAGAAGAGAAGTTGACCAATGCACAACACGCAAGGAAAGGAAGTTCTAGTGAGACTAAACAATTGTTTCGGAGGTTACAATGGAGCCATAACCTTTCAGGTGTTTCTGCAGTGGTGAACCAGCCAGATATTATACTGGTTAGACAACTGCAGATCTTGCTGAGGGCTACCCAGCCAATCTCTTTAACTCAAGGTTGCTTTGAGGGCAAATATGGTAAATTAACAGTTTATTAAATTTCAGACTATCAACTTCACACAAGTAAATTACTTTGAGCACTGAAGTGCTTATGTATAAAGACGTGCAAAGCAACCAAGCTCCTGACCTTAAAGTACAGTACATACCCATGGAGTCTATTGTAACAGCCAGCTCTATTATACAATAGTCATAAATAAAGACAGTTATTAAAAGAAAGATGAATAAATGTTTATGAAAACTAAAGGTTCTGCCAGGCAAAGCGGTATGAAAGACAAGGCTGAGCCATTGCAAGCAAGGTAGCAATGTCTGTGGAAAATATTCCGAGACATGACCCAAACTGAGAAGAATGTACACAGCTGCTTGATCAGGCAACAAACAGTCTGGAAATTGTCGCTTTGTCTATAGTGAAGAGCGAAATCACACGAGTTACGTTACTCTATGAGGAATGAGAGATTAATTGCTGGTTTAAAGATTGCAAAATTAATCTCAGAATGGTGGCCGATGTTGGTATTGAGGAGAAGACTTTATAAATTAAATACACTGCACCCAGTAGCTTTCCCCAAACCCTGAATATATCGTCTAAGTAAATTACACAATGTCATATAGGCAGTGACTTTGTGTCGACACTGCGGCACACACAGGGAGGCAGTGATATTAGTAGAGGCTACCCTTCATTACTAGGACAGGTCCGGTGTTATATGTATATCCTACTAGATGTATTCTGATATCTTCTCTGACAGAACCTTCTGTTCCACTTGAGACTTTTCTCTGCCTACTATTTCTGAAGCCCATGCCTCACCTGTTGACCTCCTCCCACTACTCCAATTTACTACATGCATCCATATCTTCACTTGTGCAGGCACAAGCATGGACAGGTAGTTGTCTTCAGGTGAAATACGTACACTCATCTACGAAAATACTTTGAGCTGCAGTGAAGATCCCAGCATACTTTCCTATTCCCAAGTCTTGGCGCACAAATTTTGATTCTGTCTAGAATCAGACCAATGTTTCAAATGTATTTATTTTGCTCTCATGTCTTATAGAGACATTTATTCCAGAGTGATTAACAGACATTATCACTGTCCCCATTGGGGCTCAAAATCTAATATTCCCTATCAGTATATCTTAGTGTGGGTTTCCTCCAACTACTCTGGTTTTCTCCCACACTCCAAACACGGGGAGAACATGCAAACTCTGTGTAGAGGTTGTCCGAGGTGGGATTTGAACCCAGGAACCCAGCGCTGCAAAAGAACAGATCTTACACAGTGTCTATAATTCCACACCAAGATGATAGTCCAAGCTAATTAGCTTGTGTTCACACCTGTGTTGTCAATTCCTTTGTTAGTGAAACTGACAAAGGGCCATTTCCATTACTTGGGTCTCTCATTTTCAATTATGGTGACTGCTTTGATGAGAAAAATAGCTCTGCATTCTGTGCTATTCTTTCCATAAATATAACAAAATCTACAATAGAGGCGGCCAACCAATCCTCAAATGCATATGTGAACAGAGTTGGGTTTAGTTAAAAGCATGCCAGACAAGTAGTTTTATGATTTGACAGCGCAATATTTTTTTATCTACTTTAAAGGGAGTCTGTCAGGTCCCCCATGCCCTCCAGCATTGATATAAGTATTCCTAAATTCCCTGCCTAACCAGCCCTGTATAATGCTATTCACTTACCGTAAATCTCAGTTTAAAAAAAAAACTATCTATATCCTCAGTTTTACTTATGCTAATTGGCCCTTGACTGGTCGATTGGGCGTTAGTCTCCCCAGACTAGTCGGCCCTCTTTGCATGATAACATGATTTTCAAGAGCCGGTTCCCTGCAAATCTCGCTCATGTGCGCGGCTCTATTTGGCAGCATCATTGCGCCTCTGTAGCCGGGTTTATGCTTCCCTGCTTCAGAGGCGCAATGTGCATGTCCGGAAGGGCAGAAGGTTCACTTACATTTTCTCCACTTTCGGTCATGCGCAGTGCGCCGCTGAAGCAGGGAAACGTACATCTTCAGAGGCGCAATGATGCTAGTTAGGCAGGGAAGTAAGTAATTCATATGTGAATGCTGCTGGGCTGGAGGGCACGGGGGGACCCGACAGGTTCCTTTTACGCACCGTAACTGTTCTCAGGCAGAGCCTTGGACATGCTTATTATACGGTTCCTTGGTACGCAGCCATTCGAGCTCCAAAAAATGACTGAATGTACACAGAAATATTCTCTCTAAGAAACATTGTTCTTTACAAAGGATATCTCAACTGAGTCTGATTAAGCATGCTACACTTTTTGTTGGATGCATAAAAAAAAAAACACATTTGAAATCGGAGAAATATAGGGGGACAATAGAGATGCAATATGGCCGCATGTGTAAGCATGTATGCTAACCTAGGAAAAAACATGGACAAGTACAAATTAAGCAAAATATAATTCTTTTGCCTTGTTTTATAGACATGAAATAAAATAATAATAATAATAATAATAATAATAATAATAATAATAAATGTGTAATTTCTTAAATAACCTCTGTATGATAACAGAACAGCTTTTTAATACAAGATCAAGCTATGGGTGTCTATACATTTTTGAAAGCTATCGGACAAATTCTTGTTTGGGTAACCGCTCTTTACCAAGTACCCCATAACACGGGAATCTTCTGCTCAGCCAAATATTCATGCATTTTCAATAGGGTGAGTGCAATAAGTGGCTGTCAGACAAAGTTGGCCGCTATTTAACCCTATAGAAGAAAAAAGGAGTGAGCTTTCTACGTTTACATGTACATGCAATGCTGGGAGCTGTGGGCTGGTGGGTACCAAATCCTGCTGGTGAGGCGCAGCAAACATACAGAAAACTGGAGGAAAAGCTCGACACGACCACCAGCTAAAAATCAGAAATCCTTTACTGAAAGTCCATTCAAAACAGTAGATCCATGTAAGGGATGCAAAATCTGAAGAGTTTCTGGAGTTGCAAACTCGCTTAATCATAGTATTTTACTCCATGTTCTTAGAGAACAAAGGGATCAGTCATTTGAAATAAAAAAAAAAAAACAACTGTCGGATCCTTCTCTCCCCCACCGACTTTTTTCGTGGGAGAGTCAGGAAGTCCATATACACATTGGATGATTGACCAGAGTTTGGCTGACTTTACTGTGTATGGGGACCCCAAGGTGGATTTATACACATTTTTCAAAATGTTTATTTGCTTTGCCACTGACCTTAACTGATTAACACCTGCTTTCCTCCCAATAATGCTGTAAATATACAGTATGACGTGAATATAAAGCACTTATACAGCAGTTATGGCCACAAAATCAATTAGGACATAATGACATATTGAGGGGAACCCCTTAACACCCCAATATTAGCTTATGGAATTTGACTGATCTGCATGCAAGGCTACATCTCCCTGCAGCTGTGGGGGCTTCCTCAGCAATAACAGCTAAATGACATAAGATTTCCGAGGGTGGGCTGGCAACAAGCAGATGATCGCTAGGAAAGCTTCAATCAAAAAAGTGGTTCTCTTTAAGAAACAAATCCAACAATTGGGATTAAAAAGATATCTAAAGCTTTGCCATGAGGTTTTTCTTTTTTGTTGTTTTTATTATTTTTTACTTTGGGCCAGAAGAACATTTTACAAATACTCTTCCACATATCCAATAATAGAAGACCAAGCATCAGATACACATTCTGCCAGTTACAGATTGGAATTCTGTAACAACAAGCACACTCGTCTCCATTAATTTATGCCCGATGAAATTAGAGGAATTAGTTAAGCATACAACTTGGAGGTTACACAACAATTAGACCAAACATGGCTTTCATTGAAACGTAGCAGATTTTATAAGTGTGTTCCAGATATTAAAAACATCTGCTGACTCACCAGACCTGAAAGGCCAAGATATAAATTCTGAATGCTGAGCTTTGGGGTACTGAACGTGTTGCAAGAAAACAAAGACCCTTAATCTTTCAATATTTTAAAGGGTGTTAATCTGTAAGGTAGTAATAAGTGACAATGGATTAGTCAGAAATCCACCATGTCTTTCACCCAATAAATTATATCACTGTCCAAGCATAGCCAGATTAAAGAGATCTTTTCGAATTTGTATAGGATCGAAAAGGGGTTTTCTCGCACTTTAAAATAGAATGTATGTGGACCCATAATGGGAAAAGAAAAAAAAAAAAAACACACTTGCATACTCACCTTCACTTCTCCACATTAGCTACTGATCATATACTGTCAGAACTCTTGCTCGGATGGGATGTGAAGGCTGTGGCCGCCACGTGGCGTGGCAAAGTTCATACTGGGAGACTAGGACACCCAGAAGCCAATGCAGAGTTCGGGAAGTGGGCACAAATTAAAGGGAAAAAAAAACAAAACACACTCCTCCTCCTGTTTCACACATTCATATTTCTCACTCTTATGCATGGACTAACCGAGGGCCTCCTGACCTTAACTGGACAAATGTTTACGAGGCTGTCGAGTTCTGGTCAGGAGGCCCGTGGCCAGTGAAGACCACAAACTGAAAAATACAGATGTGTGACACAGACCTAACTTTTAAAATGGGGGAAAACCACCTTATGTGAAATAAAATATACTTAGGATGTATATACACCATCATCAAGCTGCAAAACAATGAAATAGAGATGTCTCTGTACGAGAAGCCAATTGACCGTCCAACATACCTTAAATGGAACAGTTTTGATCCAAAACACTAGCTATTGTCTACAGTCAAATGTTCCAACCCTACATATAGAGACAAACACCTTGGTGGCCTCAAAAAGACCTTTTTGAATCAGAGCTACCATCCAAGAAGAATTTAAAACCAGATTGCAAGAGCCACCAGAATATCAATAAATCAGCTCCTACATTACAAAACCAAAGAAGGAAGCAACCGGGTGCCTCTAGTAGTCACCTACAATCCAAACCTGGAGATGTTAAAGGGAGATGAACAGAAACTACAACCTTTGTTACAAAAAGATGCCTGATGATTAAAAGCTATATTTCCAGACTCTCCACATCTAAGAAACATCACTGTCAGAAGTTTCCTGTCCTCATAAACCGGAACATTTCCCTGCAAGCAGAAAAAATGTAAAACCTGTGCATTTATAATGACAATGCACAAGATAAAGATTCCCATCTCACATCAGAACTACAAGATCTCAGGTACTTTCAGTTGCACCACAACAAATGTAGTGTACTTAATTATATGTACCATATGTCCAACTGGGGTCTGTATATAGGGGACATAGCACAAAAACTTAGAAGAAGGATGAATTCTCATCGCCACACAATTAAAGAAAAGAGAATAGCTCTATCTACCTATGATCAAACATTTTTGTAGCCCTGACCACAGTATCAAAGACATGAAATTGCTGGTATTGAAAGGTAACTTCACATACTAGAGAGACAGAACAGTCTGGGAAAACAAAACTTATGATGACCTTTGACACATTCAGAGCAGGCATGAATGCATCCCATGGACTTATACATGCCTTTTTACCAGGGCTGTGGAGTCGGTAAGCCAAACCACCAACTCCGACTCCTCAATTTCCCTGACTTCCGACTCCACCACACTGCCTCACTACTGAGCATGTACATAAAGTGCAGCACAGATTCATCTCAACTAAAAGACGAGATCCTTAGATCAGGAACAGAACAGATATTTATAGGACATTTCATAACTTTCCCAAATTCTTATAAAAATCATTTACAGCACATCCTGCACTGAGCTACTGTACCCAATTTACTATATATTTGTAGCATCGCCGTCTCAGCCTCCTGCCCGGCAGAGACGCCGTCCCCCTTACTGCCGCGGTCCTGCTCTGGCGTCTTCTGGCCTCCCTGCAGCTGCTGCTGGTGCACGCAGCTTCCCCGGCTCTGTGCTTAGGGCACGCACGCTCCCTCCCTCTTAAAGGGGCCGCGAGCACAGTCCAAAAAAGTCCCCGGCCAATGGCCGGAGGACTTCCCCTATAAAAGACACCTCCTCCAATATGGAGGTGCCCGTGCAAGGTTGTAGCTTTGTTTGTAATACTTTGCTTCAGCCCTCAGGTCCCGCTGCCAGCCAGACTACAAATCCAGCCCGCCAGCCAGACTACAAGTCCAGCCCGCCAGCCAGACTACAAGTCCAGCCCGCCAGCCAGACTACAAGTCCAGCCCGCCAGCCTGACTACTAGTCCAGCCCGCCAGCCTGACTACTAGTCCAGCCCGCCTGCTTGTCTACTCTCCAGCCCGACAGTCTGTCTACAGTCCAGTCCGCCAGTCTGTCTATGGGCTCTGTCCGCCTGCTTACCTGGAAGCACCAGCCTGTTAACTGCCGTGCCTACCAGCCAGCCTACCTGGAGGCTCCTGTCTGTTACCTGCCGTGCCTACCAGCCAGCCTACCTGGAGGCTCCTGCCTGTTACCTGCCGTGCCTGCCAGCTCGCTTACCTAGAAGCACCTGCCTGTTACCTGCCGTGCCTACCAGCCAGCCTACCGGGAGGCTCCTGCCTGTTACCTGCCGTGCCTGCCAGCCCACTTACCTAGAAGCACCTGCCTGTAACCAGCCGTGCCCACCAGCCCGCCTACCTGGAGGCTCCTGCTTGATACCTGCCGTGCCTGCCAGTCCGTCTGCCTGGATCACCCGTCAGCCTGCCTGCCGTGCCCATATGCTGTACCGGTCAGTCCCTACCTTCTGACCCGTGGGAGTCACCTGCTCTCATACAAGGTCGGTCCCCAGAGTAGCACCTGGTCCCTCTGCTCGGTCCTTCCCTGGTCACGGAGTTGATTGAGCCGCCGTACGGCCTTGGTCGGTCCGAGTTGATACCTAGTTACGCCCCTCTGGTCCCTCTTTGCACTGCAGCACAGTGGTTCCACCACCCGGATCCGTAACAATATTTTAGTCGAGTCGGAATGTTTTATACAGTCTCCAACTCCGACTCCACCAAAATGGACACTGACTCGGACTCCAACTCCACAGCCCTGCTTTTTACATCAATTAAGGAATGTGCTCCTCAGTTCTATCCTCGAAAGCTTGCTATTGGTTACCATCTTTTTAGTAGCCATTAAAAGGTATCAACCACTCAGGACTCTCAAATTACATGGTACATGGAGACCCAGTGAAAGACTGCCAGACACTAGAAAACACTTCCCATCATGCTATATTTTTCATTTCAGTGTTATGATCTGCAACTTAAACTAAGGAAAGAAAGGGGAAAGCTGTCCCTACAGTAAGACTAAGCTGAATCCCTACGATGTAGCGGGCTGCCTGTTCCTTGTGAACAGACCCGCCTTCGTCCTCGGCTAGTCTGAACGGAGACCTATAGTATCAAGGGAGGGGTCCCTAAATGAACTAAGGACTGGGACAAAAATGGGACACCTCCTAAACAGAAGTTGTTGCAGAGCAAAAAGGACAAACTGACAAAAAGTACTAAAGGTCCCAGAGGACCAAGAACTGACAGAGATAGGCACCGAAGCACCTGGCTAGAGAGACAGTCTAAACAACACTGAAGTCCAGCAAAGCAAGAAGGGCGGAGCTGGAATAAATAGGCAGCTGGTCACGTGACCGCAAAACACAAGATAGCAAAAACTAACAGGAGGGTTCTAACAGTCAGCAGTACAGTTTACTGTTATTATAGGTCAATTTTTGTAGAGAAAATTCTACCGTCCAACAAACAGAACGGTCTCCGTGGCATTCCGCTGACATGGCCTCTGCTTTCATTATGTGTGTAGGTAAAGAACTTAAAAAATTTACCCATGGCACACAATGGCAGGAGAATAATTTATAAGGGAGACATAAAATGCAAAACAAATATCAATCTGCTCAGCTTCTTCTCTATGATAAGGTGCTTTATGGTCAGACACTATGTTCACCATGAAAGGTTTCTACAAAGGTTAAAATCAAGATACTGTAACTTGGTATTGCCAGGTGGGCATAAGTTAACAGACAACACACCAAGTTCATGACATTCATTCAAGTAAAGTAAAATTTTCCTATATACAGTGTAATGCTTTTCAGTCTCCTAATCCAATTGGCCTACAATTTAATACAGTCTCAGTCTGACAAAGATGATCACTTCCAGTTAACAACTAAGACCGAAGAGACCACATCCTGACCATCAGGATGTGGGCGGTCAGGCTCCAGCACTGAATAAATGTAGCACTTAATCATGGAAAGCAGTATAGCAAATAAACCCACACATCTTCACATTGATTCAACATTGCTTCCACGGAACTGGTAAACTCCAAATTTTCTACACCTGAATACCGAGGCAACAACTGCATCAAATCGTGCAGCTTTTGCTGCGGAAATGCTGAAGATTTTCTGCAAATTTCATTATCCATTACAAAGGGTGAAACCTGTTGTAAAAACATGCAGCAAATCAATGCTGAAAATATGCACGGCTTGTCAATTTCTCCTGAAGATATTTGTTCAATAGTTAGTACATGGCTGAGATTTGTTAAAATCTCATTTACTTTGCACATATTATATAATATGCAGCTGATTTTCTGCATGTAAATCTGCATGAAAAAAACATAACTTATTCACTACACCCAAGACTCTATAATGCAGATGCCAACTATCCAACCACATCATGGATACATGTACATATAAACACACATTAAGGCAGTGCTTCTCAAACTGTATGGTGGGTCTCGCAAAAGAGGTGCCCCCAAGGTGTTGGGAAGGCTCAGTTAAGTATGCAATTTTTACAGAAGTGATTATAAATTGGATAGTCCTTTATCTAACTGCATCAATTTCTGATTTAGCAAGATAACAGACTCATTTTTCTGCTTGGATTTCAATTGTACACTGTTCAGTAGAAATAAAAATGCAAATTGAGCAATATTTATAATTTTGCCATGGCCACTGGCCATAAATTGAGAGGCCAAAGGCATCACCTTCACCCTACCGGCGAGGCCAACGGCATCACCTTCGCCCTACCCGCAAGGCCAACGGCATCACCTTCGCCCTACCCGCAAGGCCAACGGCATCACCTTCGCCCTATCCGCAAGGCCAATGGCATCACCTTCGCCCTACCCGCAAGGCCAACGGCATCACCTTCGCCCTACCCGCGAGGCCAACAGCATCACCTTCGCTCTACCCGCGAGGCCAACGGCGTCATCTTTGCCTTTCTGGCGAGGCCAGCGGCATCACCTTCATCCTTCCGCCTCAGCAGACCCTGGCAACCAACCCTGGAGAAGTCTGCAATTTTCTATTACAGCTATTGAGCACTTGGGTCCCTTGTCCCCCAGCACATCAATCCATTGTGTTTCATTATTTTTTTCTAATGTTTGAAGTAGATGCCAAGCTTAAAACATTGATGCTAATAAAATGCTACAATTTTACTCCAGAATAAGCTGCATATTTATTATATAAGGGTAAAGCATAACAATATGTAAAATTCAAATAAGATATTTTCCATCACCATAACTTAATCAAGAAACCTTACATTGATTCACTTTTTAAAACTGTCTGCAGTTACAATAAGCACAAAGTGCAGTAGTGAATAAAAAATGCACTATAACATACTTATAAAATAAGCGCTTATTCTAAACTAGCGAGAGAGTATACCAAGCTTGGGAATAGTTAAATCCCGCTGTCTCTCTATGTTTGGGTATACTTTCCTCACATGTGGACTTTTCACAGTCATACATCTGTTCACAGCGGAAGTAACATTGGCATGAAAATATTTCTAACCATGCAGCAAATCAATTGACCATTGTAAGCACATAATTCATTGCTATCTGATACAACTGCAGTGTGGTTGACATTTGCATGATTTAAAGTTAGAAAAACAAGAACATGCAAATGGAAGAAAAGCTAAAAATTTGAGTCATTTTCTCCATGTGTTACTTGTATTGTCATTGTTTATATTTCTGTATTCACATAATATTAAATGCAGACGTCTGTGGAGTTGTGGGGGTGGGGGTTATTAAATAAGTGCATATTCCATTGTTTGCATTGATTCACATTGGAATAGAATACAACTATTGTATCTAACAAATGGAATCGCCAAAATAAGGTCTAATAGCAGACCGGTATAATTATTGCATTGTTTCACTGTGTACATTGTCCCCTTACCGCACTATCATCTTAGAGAATATTATTATTATCTCCCGGGCAAGTATCCACCAACAATGTAGAGACCTGCAGTGAAGCAGCTGCTCAGGATTAAGCATACACGTAAATTACGCTTTACCAATTAGCAAGACAAGCATAGTTACATATTTGCTTGATACTAAGCAGCCGTTTTCCTGCAGCCCCAATCTGCCCTGCAATATGCTTGAAGCTAAATTACTCACTCTAGGAAGAACAGAGACTCCATTTTTTGCTTTCTAGTCTTATTCACAGCCTCAATAAGAGTTCTAATAGTAGCCATGATGGTTGTCAAATAACTATCTTAGGAGCACTTCTGAAATGGATAAAATTGCAAAGTGTTTCTAAAAACAAGTAACTTTGCAATTTACCTCTAACTAAAAGTACTCTTCTGTGTAAGCAACGTAGAGATTTTTAATTCTAAAGTTTACCGCTTGTTGCCTAGGTTATCGGCCACCTCTGCAATCCATCAGTGGTGTCTGGCTTCCAAGGCAAGGAGCATGCACTTGGTATAGAACTTCCAAGCACGGTTCTGATGCTGGCTGAATCGCTGGCTCAGAGCCTCCACTCTTCTTTGATGCTACAATGGCAAAGATGCCTCTGTTTGTAGCATGAAAGATCGCCACAGTTTCAATCAGCACAGCAGTGATGCGCCCTTGATGAATGAATAAGAGAATAATCCTTTTAAAGACTTCTCAGAAAATTTGCCCCAGGGGGTATTTGTATAAATCCAAAAATAAATTGTGCTTCACCTTCTCAATTACAGTCTGCAGCGCTAATGTTACATCGACAGCCAATCAGAGCTCAGCGGAATGCCGCCTACTCGGACAGAGCCTCTGAGCTCACCGACTTATTGTCTGACATCCACAGCCACAGGCACTGGGAGCAGCGGCAAATACCAGCACTGGACCAGCATAGGGCGAATAAAGTACAGTTTATTTTCTTTTGTTACAACAAACTGTACCTGGGGACAAGGTTTTCTGAAAATACTAATCCCCCTATAAGAAATGGCTAGCATGGGATTAAAAAAGATAAAATATGAGAATTTGGAGTCTATGCCTCCCTATCATATGGAGTGCATCTATTCTATACTAAAAATGTTGGTGCTAGAAAGTCAATAAAGTAAAATTTTTGGATTCCCAAGTCCTACATAGACATTTTCTACTCTAAGAGGTTGTCCCCAGTTATCATCCATCCACAGGATAAGTGATGAACTTGTTGATTGATTGGAGTCTGACCGCTGGGACTCACACTGATCGGCAGAACGGGAAACTTATTTCCATTAAAATGGAGTGAGTATACTCAACTGCAGCTTCATTCACTCCCTATGGAGCTGCCGAATAGAGAACTGAGTTTTGTCCAATAGCCCTATCAGGAATGAATAAGGGAGCGGTTGAAAGTCTGATCTGTTTCGCCATCTTATAATGGGGATAAAGTTTCCTGCTGGGTATTAAAAATCTACAATTGGAGTGGATCTCGGTGGTGGAACACTCACTAATCAGCAAATTATGTCTTATCCTGTGGATAGTAATCATAGTTGCAGGTAGTTCAGTTTTAAAAGAACACTTATTTCGATATAATCAATTCAGTCATAAGGACGTCACTAAGGGAGGACTCCTGGCTCAAGCATAGCGAGACTTGGACTGAACATACCTTATTTGCCAACATACTTGAATGAGTCCTACTTTTCATGCACAGCGAGAACAGATTCCCTATGCAGCAGCCCCTTTTAGGGTACGCTCACATCAACATATAAAAAGTGGCTGAGATTCTCAGCCAGAAAAGTTAGACAGTGTCAGGTGAGTGTCATACGTTTTTCTTCTCACCTAGCATCCATATGCCATGCGAGTACTACGCAAGCATGCGTTTTTTTCCCTCACCTAGCATCCGTATGACATGCATATGCAATCTGTAGCGCAGGCATCCCTGCACGCCTCCCTCCTCCCCGGCAGGGATGCCGACTAACAGTGAGCAATGACGTCAGTGAGGTGACCGGAGTTGTCATGCTCAGCTCAGTGTCTCCTGGATGCCGGGCTGAGCGGTGACTTTTTATGTCACCGCTCAGCAATGCATCCAGATGTAGATGAATTGGGCTCATCGTGGGACAAGTGGTTTATCGGCGGACAGGTAAGGATTTGCTTTTTCATTTCTATTTGGATATTAATAAATGTGTAAAAGAGGGTTAGGAGTGTTTTTTTTCAAATAAAGGACTTTGCTCTCTGTTTTTTTTTACTTAAACTGACAAGGTTAGTAATGGGGGTATCTTATAGACGCCTCTCCATTACTAACCCCTGGGCTTAAGGTCAGCTGACATCACAAAGCCAACATCAACCCCAATACCATACCCCACTGGGGCAAGTGGGAAGAGCCAAGGTTAAGGGCCAGAAATGGCGCATCTAATAGATGCGCCATTTCTGGGGCGGCTGAGGGCTGATGATATTAGTCTGGGAGGGGGACAATATCCATATCCCCTTTCTAGGCTTTTAATATCAGACCACAGCTGTCTGTCTAGCCTTTGCTGGTTATTAAAAATAAGGGGGACTCCACGTCATTTTTTTGGGGGTCACCCTTGTTAATAGTCTGTAAAGCCTAAGTAAACAGCTGTGAGCTGATATTAATAGCCTGGGAAGCTCAATGTTTATTACCCCCTTCCCAGACTAACATCAACCCCCAGCTGTTGGCTTTCCCTCAGAAGGTTAAGCAAATTAAGGGGGACTCAGCATCATTTTTTTCTTTAACTTATTTATTTGCCATCTACATGTACAGCAAGCTACACACGCACTGCACTAATTATATAGCTCAATGACATCTTTCTATCAATTCTATTCTGACGGTTCGCTCTGTGATTTTACTGTACTCGGCTGATGAAATGTCGGGTTTCCGATGAGATGGGTGCGTTAAAAAAAAAAAAAAAAAAAAACACGGCACGCACATGGTCGGTGTGCCATGTTATTTTTTTTCTCGCACCCATTGACTTTCATTGGTGAGTCTAGACCATTTTATGCGGCCATACGCACCATGCTACAAATTTTTCCTCACTCCAATTTCAGGTGAGGAAAAACTCACAGATGAGCACTGCCTAATTAACTATCCTTGTGTAAATGCAGATGTGAGTGAACCCTTAAGTGAACATATATTCAACTATAGCATGATAGCATGTGAAGAAGCATTAACCTGTAATATGCAACACTGAGTGCATTATATGGAACTGATTTGGATTCATTAAACAATTAGTTTAAACTGTAAGGGCTTGAGTTTAGTCTTACTGAGCAGGTTCAGACACCTGGAATCTCTGCCTGACTGAAGCTGAGCAATATAACAATGGACATGCTGGAACAGGCATTGACAATCAGCTAGTCACAGGTTGAATGAATAATAAAAGCTTGAAAGCACAAGTCATTTTTATACCTAGGTATGGTTTTTATAGCAGAGTAGAAGGGCTGCTATGTACAGTAATGAAGAACTGGAAGAGATGCAGACATTCATTAAGGAGCTGAAAAAACTACCATTAAATATACGGTAATCCTCTGAGTTGGTTTCCTAGTTATATCTTTTTGAAATCAGGTGCTGCCCTTACATGTTCCACAAGGGTTTCCTAGTACTGGGAGGAGAATCTGACAAATAATTCAGCAATAGAGCAAGAAATGTACCAATTCTTGAATAAGTAGAATTGAGGTGTTCACACATGCATTGTATCCGTGATATTGGCCAAATGGCCTGTCACTCATTTTCTCAGAAATAGATAAAAAAAGTGGCTAAATAGCACTCACAACCAACAATCTGATAGAAAAGGACTATTGGGTTTTACTATATTAAAAAGGTACTCCGGAAGGACAAAAAAGAAAACCCATTGCACGCAATGTCTAGTGTTTGATGAAATTGTAATCTATAATATATGTCTGAAATTAAAATCCATTAGGGTGTCTGGTACTTTATCAATAACGCAGTAACTCCCACTCCTAATATATCATACTGTATATTGTTATGATTAGGGCTTACTACTTGTCGGTAATGATTTATTGAGATTAAAGAAAGTGATTTTTATCCTAATCTGCTCTAAATATATCATATAATAGATGCACGTTATACCAAAGCCAGGTAGGATTTTGTTAAATCCTAGCATTGCAGGTCTTGATTAGATACAACTGGCTAGCTTTGAGTAATAACCAGTGCCTGTGTTCAGCTTGTGCAGTCTGCAGAAGCAGAGTCGAGTGTGCTGCTGGTGAGTCACCAGCCAAAATGTGGGCTATTGCTGGGAGAAGGATATGCCAGGGTCTCTCTCTGAATGAAAACTGCATGTGTCAGCTGGGAAAACTGAGCAGTCTGTGTGTTGGCGCTCCAGAGAACAGTATGGAAGCTGCAGCCTGTTCAGTGTGAACTGTGCCCAAAGTTGAACACTTCTGTTTGGCGCTGGAGCTTAGGCTGAAGGGGATACAGAACCTGTGGGATCGTGCCTCTTGTGTATAAAGTTTGCTCCTGGAGGAAGGACTGTAATCTGTTCGGGTGAGTCCACGCTGACATATGTGTCAGCTAAATTAACTGTTTATTTGTGGTTATACTTTTGTGCCCAGAAGAGACAGTTTCTGGTTTTGAATTCCTTGGGAGTTTATGAAAGAAATAAAACTGCACGTTTGGACCAAACTGCGTTGCCTGTGTGAGCGCTACCTAATGCCTGAGAGCGTGAATCCCTACAACGGTAATTTGCTTACTGATCAGACACAGTCACAAAATCCATAGCCTTAATTTTTTTTATAAATTAATAGTACACGTAAAAATAAGAAACTTAGTAATCTATCATATCAGAGAAATCAGCTTCCTTCTCTCCCAGGACTCATCATTCACTTTCAAAATTCTCAATTCTGGGGTAAAATCTGTGTTCAGTGAAGACAGATTTTTAAATTACCGAGATACACAGACTCTACATCTATGTGGAAGCTCTAATTCTTGCTCCTCCCTCCTACTTCTCCTCCTCTCCTCTCCCCCTCCATAGAATCTTATCAGAAGTATTTGACATCTCCTGTCTCAATAATGTAAAAATGTGTCTTCCTTCACTGAATACAGATTTTACGTGATAATTGAGAATTTTGATAGTGAATGATCAGTTCTGAAATAGAAAGAAGCTGATTTCTCTAAGATATATTACAAAGTTGCTTATTTTCATGTGTACTATTGATTAATTAAATAAAAATGAAAACAAAGGTTACTCTTTAATAGAAAAAAATAATAATTCCTTATTAAATCTGCATACAAGGTAAACCTGAAAAAACATGGCTAGAGATTTTCACTTTAAATATTACTTTACAATCGATAAGGAAAACTAAAGTAAAAAGCTTCAGGTTCTCTAAAAATTGTGATTTCTAGAGAAATCAATGTTTAGAAGATGGATATTAATTTATATACATATTAGGCTGGGGTTACCCGGCAACTCTGGCCAAGATACATGTCGCACGGTGAAAGTTCACTAGAGGTCGCTGCTATATAGCAGAGCAATACAAGTCAATAAATTTGCTTTGCAACCTCGAGAGTACTGCGCCCACAAAATGTCCAACATGGTTGAACTTTTTTGCAACGTGCAGCAGTCACCATAATCATGGGGTCACAATCTGAATTTATTGGCTTGTATGCAACTAATATTGCTCCCATCTGAAAGGTGTCCGCAATCTTAAGCCAGAAGATCTGCCCGAAACAGAGATTGTAGCTGATGTCTGGCACAGGACAGTGTTTCCTGTAATCATCTGTGTTGAGTGTAAGGCTATGTTCACACTAGGCATTTCTTCAGCGTTTTTTTCTGCAGCAAATCCTAATCTCTTGCAGGAAAGAAGCTGCGTCAAAAAAGCAGGTTTTGGTGCATTTTTCAGGATCCCAAAGTTCAGCTTTGGTTCCACTACAGAAGCATGAATACATGTCACCAATGCAAGACATATGTGAAACCATATTAACCAGAATTACAAATGTAAAGGGGGGAAGGGTGGTTCAGGAATAGTTTTTCTAAGACATTGGCAGTGCATTGAGTTTGTAGGAAACTATTTATTTGCACACTATGGTCTACCATTGAGTTGCTCAGAGACTTTTCAACTTCGCACCTCCGTGAGCCACAGGTATTATTCAATCTCACACTTAGCTCAGACAATGTTTACATTTTACATCACTAATTTAATTAAACTATCCTAATCAAAACTGCCATCTCAGTTGACAAAGATTTGGTAATTGATAACAATTAAACTATCAACATTTTTAAAGCATTCTTACTTTGCAGAATTTTTTCCTACCTAAAACTTTTGCCCAGTACTATATAATATACAATATACTTAATAATACATGTTCGCTTTCTCCTACATTCAATCTTCAGTTCCGCTCCTCTCCTTTGTTTCCTCTTTTGGTCCTCACCCAATGGACAGTTTCCAGAGCCCACAAGGTCACCCAGTTCTACGACCTTGTGTTTAGTAACAGAAGTGAACTATGCGACTGACTCACAAGCTTGTGTTCTCTTTTCTCTTACTTAATATTAGGTTTCAATATCATTCAAATTGTTTCACTCCTAAATTGTTTGCCACTTGACCCAAAACTTCATGACCAAGGCAGACACCAACTTTCATATAACATATGTGTGTCAGTAACTTAATACAACAACACTGGAGTGTATACAGCATGAATTACATTGGCTGATTAATCACAGATTTAGCTTTTCTAAGTTATTTAAATAGATTCTGAAAGGAAAACCTGCAAATAACAGCACAATGCAGATGAATGTCCTATCAAACAGTAAGTACACGTGGGAAAGAGACTAATTTAGTTGAGTATATTACTAAGCTGTTTTATTTTTTTAGTTAATAGCCGCCCATTCATTAAAGGGTAGTAAGGTAATTAACATGTTATCACCTATCCTCAGGCTAGTTGATGGGCAGGGATCCAACCAATTTGTGCACCTATCCTGAGTTTGATTGTTTTTTGAGAAGGTCAAAAAATAAATGTTGAATTTCACAACACAGACAAATTTAAAGCGTTTTTGAAGCTTTTGGGACAATTTTTGTTCGTAAATGTATTTATTTATTTTTGTTAGCTTTTAACTGGACAGTGCCTTAGTTTGGTGATGATTCAATCAGGAGCTGATCTAAAGACACAGCATTCACCTTTTCTCCCCACCATACACATCTTGTACATCTGCCACATCATAGAATCTTAACCATTTCATCTAGCTCCCATCCATGGTTCAACTAAACCTATTACGGATGCTCAACAGTCCTATGATTCACTATAAGGACGCACTCCGACAGCCATATAAATCAGACGGAGATTGGAACGCAATACTCGGACTGGCCGACGGCTCTCCCGACGCGAGAGCGGCAGGAAGTTTATTTCTCCTAGCAGCCTTGGGCTTTCAGTCATAGAGACCCAATCAATGTGGCTTCAGTTTCCGATAAGAACATAGTGAGCGGCGGCTGTAACCACGTCACGGCACTAACTGACAGCCGGCTCTGTACCAATAACCTGCTGAGTCGGCTGTCAGTCAGGGTACTGGTGTGTGCCTACAGCTGCCGCTCACTATGTACTGAGCGGTGACTGAAGCCGGCTGTGCTTCTATGACTGAAAGCCCAAGACTGCAGAGAAGAATAAAGGGTCATTTCTTCCTCCCAGTTGGGCTTTCAGTGCGGTGGCAGCATAGCTTTAGAACACTATTAACCTGCTGATTAATCCCGTAACCTCGTATTTCCAGGATAATGGTGCTTGGTTTATTTTTACATGACAGGTTCCTTTAAAGTTGCAACTCCGATCACATCTTGATGGCTTTTTTTGAAAGCCAATGTGATGGATTACACAAGATAAAGCATGAAAATTATGGCACTCTATGAATAATTCTGGAACTATGTTGAATATACTGTAGATAGTAAAAGATTATTTCCCACTATAATTTCTAATACTATGTAATTTCTGACTGTCAGCTCACAATCCAGCTAACCATTTATAACACTAAGTGGAAAACTGGTGTTCCATGTGCAAACTTATTCTAATCAACAAGCATCCCATGGTGGATAGCAGTGCACGGGCTTTACTGATTGTACCCAAATGCTGCAGATATTCCTTTTCTTTAATGGGAGATTCACAAAGTGACTGAGCAGAGGATTAGAAATGCATTCCTTTCCTCTTTGTAGCCCTGAATGAGTCAGGTTATCTACTCTCTCCTCAGTTTACGCCAAAGCCATTGTTATAAATGCCATCACCTCTTGTGCACCTGCATATCAGGCTCTCCATTGTTTGGGCCCTCATACAGTGGGTTTTGCATTCACTTTGATTGTATCTTAATCTTAGTATGGGACATTCCTGTCCCATCCTTTTCAGGTACTTGGAGAGAGGGTTTAGATTGCCTCTTTGGTATAGATTGATAAGGGATGCAAATTATTAACAGGATTTCCCATTCAATAGCTGCCAAATGTATACTGCGCACCCTTTTCACAAAATGTTGGTTATCGCGCTGGGCCAAAAGAAAACACATTGGTTTTAGTAAAGTGATCGCTCTCTGTGGAACCAACACAGCCATTCTACAGAGATGAATCACCAAGTTTCCCATACCTTTCCTTCAATACCTTCTCTGTAACGCACACAAAACACAAGTGTTTCATAAATCAGATAGACCCAAAAATTCTGCAAGCTTAATAATATATGACATGACTTATTAATATTCAACTACTTAAATTAGATCATTCTGCATTACAAGTCATTAGTGTGTTGCTGGCGTATATGCATTCTTACTGTCAAATATTCTTATAACAGTCTTACATTATAAGGAGAAATTAGACCCGTCACTTAAGCACAAGCTGAGATCTGCATTCAGATTTTTATTTCAAAATACAAGTAAGTTTCTCATTTTATTTTTCACTTTGAGAAACTTTTCCTCCAAGGAATTGATTTTTATTCTTATCTACTCATGGTCTTTAACAAATCCCGCGACTATCAATTACTACTGAGGAAAGACAATAGCGGCCTGTGATAGACCATCCATGAAATGGACACTTGGGATTACAACAAGGAGGTAGACGGGGATAATTCTTGCAACGGTAAACGTTTCAGTCAAGAATTTATGACCCTAAAAGAGGTACAATCATTGAATTGAGAATGAAGAATCAAATGGGCACACCAATATCAGCTTCAATTTCACCAATATTTCATACTACCATACAAAGCTTAGGGAAGAAGTTACATAACTGGTCAAAAATCTTCTTATTGTCCACGAGAGGAGACAAAGAAGAACGGCCATCAAAATTTTTATCCTCTTAATATATTGCAGTCATTGTTTTATATACGAGCACTGTATACTTACAATTGCTCAGTTTGCCCTTCTACCCAGCTAATTCTTCTCTTTTTTATTGATCTATGACATCGTGTGATTAGAAACAGACTAGCTGAATTCTTCTAAGCTCTATGTAGAAACAGGAAGTCTCCTTTCCCTACTTGAGTCATCACTGCAAAAGTCCCTGGCTGGGGGAGGGGTGGAGACCAAACTGATGGGAGCGCTTTTAAGTGTCTGAGGAATCCAAACTTGGAGCCAACACACAAACTTCATGCAAATGATGCTCTAAAATCAACTTGTGATTGCAGAAATATCAATCTCCCTGCCATAGGGTAGAATTAGAGACTCACTGTAGAAGACGATTCTGAAGAAAAATCTGATATTCACTAGTGTTAAATTTTTGCACTGACCCAGAGAATTGCATTAGCAATTTTGATCAGAAAAGCAGATCAAGATCCGACGGGCATCCATACTTGTGTGGGCCACTACGTCAAGAGGGGGAAAAAGAAAATTTGACATGCAAGCAACCAAATTGACTAGCATAGATATAACTGCAATACATGAAGAACAGCTGCTTGATCTACAACATAAATCAAAGCCCGGCTGTGCAATAACAGCCAGGTATGTTTTACTCTGAAAAGCTGCGGCATTCCATTGAAAACACACTTGGAAAAGTTGGACCCATACTTTTTCCCACCCCAGTCCAGATGAGTGACAGGTCTCTTATATGTGTGTACTGGAGCAGAGGGGAGAAGGGAATAGCTGCCTGGGGACCAAATCGGACTACTCAGATCTCTTCCTATAGTACCTTGCCGGCTTACTAAACTAGTTTTTTTCTTTAAACAGAGTAGCTTTTCAGAGTAAGACATACTTGGCTACAATTGAGCAGACCGGTTCTGCTTTATGCTGCCCACGGTTTGAGCATCATGATCTAATGAAAGGTTCCCTTTAAATATGAAAGCAGGTCCGCAGCACTGTAGAACAGAGGAGGTTCCCTTTACATATAATAAAAATGTTATATTAATAACAGCCATATGATATGTAAAATATGTCACTTCAATCAAAGGCAAAAATCTATATTGCTGGAAGGTGACTGCGTGCTCTGCACACAGCTACACCTGTATCAGACACTGGTATTCACAAGTCAGACACGTGCATAACACTGAGCTTTCTATGAAATGCCAAAAATTCCAGCGCTTATTTTACATTAGGATTAATTGTTCCAACAACATGTGGGTTATGCTTTAACTTGTAGCTGCAAAAATGCAACCTCAGCAACAAAAGACAGATATTTAACCACTTCATGCTCAAAGGATATGTTCATTCACATTGCAGAGAGAAATATATTCAGAGGGGAGAAGCTTTGATAATAAAAAAAAATAATAATGTCAGGGAAGAAATGATGAGCAGCTTGCTTCATGTAAGTATACTTCTAATTGTATATTCTGCTCTCTCTGCTATAAATAAATCAATCTTTAAAATGTTTTGCATTCCAGTTTTGCTGATGCAATGCCTTAATCGCAGGCAGGTGACTAACAGGAATGTAATGTGGGTCAGTGTTACAGCTTTTATTATTACTATTAATTATTCCGCAGGACAGCACTGCACACGTTGTACGTACACTAACTATAGTCATTCCACTCACTTTCTGCAAAGAGTGACCTTATTACATGCTAATAAACTAAAAATATAGATTTTTGGACTCCTATCAAAAGGGGATAGTTTTCATATTGCTTGTCCTAGCACCTGCAGTTCAGTTGTGTGTTGGGAGACAGGGTACTAATGGATAATAAATTATTAAGAAAATTTTTTATTATGCATTTCATCACATTAAAGGGGTTGTCCAGACTTAGATGGTTTGTACTGTATACTGCAATACTTTAGATTAGCGGTACATAGTGCAATTAATGATCACTAATACGGATCAGCAACAGGCTGGGCTTCATAGGAATACAAAAATAGTATCCTGCAAGAGGCACGAATTGGTGCCCCACCAAGATTGGGCCACTTATAGAAACTGACAGTGGCATTTAAGCAATTAAACAGCTGGATGGGAGCAAGCTTGTGCATCACCGCTAGCACCCCCATCCCCCCACCCCATGTATGGTGCGGGCTCAGCTCATGAGCCCACTCCATACATCTGCACCCAACATGCGTTGTACATGTACAATGGAAGTCAAGAAGGGGTTAAAAAGGTTTGCTTTTTCCCGATGTTGGGACAAAATTTAATGGAACACTAAACCAAGAAATGAATGCCTTCTCCCTCTGTAGTCTGTAGCATTTTCTGCATGATCTTGAGACAAGCCTATAGAAATCTTGCAAAGGATAAAGTGTTTTTTGTCCAGCTAATCCGCACCTCCTTAGATTCATGGCTAGCTAAAGCCCTGACCCCTTAGCCCAGCAGGTGGGATTTTGCTCTACTGCAGGCGGGATTTTAATCTGCTGCAGACAGGACACAGTAAGGAGGAGTCTGCTACAGCTAGTTATCCTACAGCCACACAGAAGACCGTGAAGAAGAGGAAAGGAACAAGGTGGGGGTACAAAGACACACATAAGATTTATTTATACATTTCTAAGTCCTAATTGCAACAGCAGACAACGGTTTATTTTTTCCATTTTTTTCCCATTTTCTGTGCTTAGCTTTTTCTTCTTTAAATAACCAGAAAATGTCTTTTAAAATAGAAGACACCAGTTTACAATATGCACTGCACGGTGAAATCAGCTATGGAATAAAAACTATTAAAGCAATCCTTCATCGTCCTATTACAGAGTATAGCACTGGGCATTTACTGGAATGGGGAAAATGGGGAAAAAACAAACAACCTTCATTACGAATATGAAAGCCATTTAATATTCTGACTGTAATCTAAATTAATATAGTGCGACTCAAACACAGTAAATGGTAGAAGATATTTGTGAGGCAATATCTTGGTCCTATTATGTGTAGAATGGCAGAGGGCCATAGCGGATGCACATCTAGATGCAGAGGTGTATGGGCAATGGCTCGAATACGGATATAAGTTTTGTCCACATGTTCACTGGATATGAAGATCAGCAGCACAATGTTTAGGAGGCCATGGATAGAAAACAGGATTGTGTAAGTACAGGTGCATCTCACTAAATTAAAATATCAAAAAGTTAATTTATGTCAGTTCTTCAATACAAAAAGTGAAACTCATATTATATGGAGTCATTACAAACAGAGTGATCTATTTCAAGTGTTTATTTCGGTTAATGTTGATGATTATGGCTTACAGCCAATGTAAACACAAAAGTCATTATCTCAGTAAATTAGAATAATTAACAAAAAACACTTGCAAAGGCTTCCTAAGCGTTTAAAAAGGTCCCTTAGTCTGTTTCGGTAGGCTCCACTATCATGGGGAAGACTGTTGACTTGACAGATGCCCAGAAGGCAGCCATTGACACACTCCACAGAGTTCCAATTTTCATTGGCTGCTTGAGGTCTAGTGTGAAGTTTCCACAATCACTGATGGTTTGGGGAGCCAAGTCATCTGCTGGTGTAGGTCCACTGTGTTTTATCAAGACCAAAGTCAGCGCAGTCGTCTACCAGGAAATTTTAGAGCACTTCATACTTCCCTCTGCAGACAAGCAGTTTGGAGATGGAAATTTCATTCTCCAGCAGGACTTGGCACCTCTCCACACTGCCAAAATTACCAATACCTGGTTTAAAAACAGTATCACTGTGCTTGATTGTCCAGCAAACTCGCCTGACCTTAACCCCATAGATTCTCTATGGGGTATTGTCAAGAGGGAGATGAGAGACACCAGACCCAACAATGCAGACGAGCTGAAGGTGTGTCACCCTGGCCTGGATGCCACAAAATGTATTAAAGCTGTGTCTGAGAGCAAGGGGGAGGTTCTCTAGTCAGGGGAACATTAGCATGCAATGCCTCCTGTCTCAGGCCAGTAGGGGGAGCTGGCTGCCCCTAAAAGAGCTGGTGCTGGGGGCAGGGTTAGGGAGAACTTGATGGCCTGTCTCAGCACTGAGACTTGTCCCAGAGCAGAGCAAAGACAGACAGTTGCACTGCACCTAAGAGGAAGTGTGGCAGGAGGAGAGCCACAAGCCAGAGACAAGAGGCGAAGCAAGCCTGTCTTGGCAGATAAGAGACTGACTTTACCAGACTTTGGTGTCTGAGGCTGGGAGGATTCTACATCCTCCAGCAGAGAACCAGTCCGCAAGGGACTGTATATTCCTTGGCCTAAGAAGCCTGGAGGCCCTGCCACAACCGAAGGGACCAGTAAAGCCGTACAAGGCTGGGAGCAGAAAGGAACCCACGTCGCAGGCCATACAGGCGAGAATACACGGAAAGCTTGGAAACGTGGGCTGTTACCCTATAACGAGGAGATAGCCAGAAGGAGCGCAGAAAGCACGGTAGGCCTACACCCTCACCCTGACCAGGGCCAATTTCCCCGTTGCTCTCAGACATCCAGGTCCCCTCCTAGCCGGGACTGTTTATGGGTCAGTTTACCTGTTTCAGTAAAGACCCTGGACTGCAACCTATTGTCTGTGTGCTCCTTCGCGCCTCCAGCACTACCGGTACTGGGACTCTCACCACTATCACTCCCACCATCCACTACACTGCCCTGGGGCCGCACTCTTCCCGTGGTGAGTCACACCATCCCAGCTGCATACCTCATCAGCCCCAGCGGTCTGCCTTGCAGCGGCGGTACCTAATGACCGCAAATCCACGGGTGGCATAGTCGGACATTATCAATAGCACATAACGGACTACCACTGGCCTGACCACCCTGAGCCACGGAACCGGGTTGCCACTACTACTCCCACCGTTTCCCTAATTGCCCGGATCCGAGTTCCCCACGGCCCAGGGGGCGAGTCAAAGGCTGCTATCAAAGCAACCTGGGATTCCATAACACCTCAGCAGTGCTACAGGATGATTGCCTCCATGCCACGCCACATTGATGCAGTAATTGATGCAAAAGGAGCCCCGATCAAGTATTGAGTGCATTTACTGAGCATACATTTCAGTAGGCCAGCATTTCGAATTTTAAAAACATTTTTCAAGCTGTTATAAAGTATTCTAATTTACTGAGATAATGACTTTTGTGTTTTTATTGGCTGTAAGCCATGATCATCAACATTAATAGAAATAAACACTTGAAATAGATCACTCTGTTTGTAATGACTCTATATAATACATGAGTTTCACTTATTGTATTGAAGAACTGAAATAAATTAACTTTTTGATGATATTCTAATTTAGTGAGATACACCTGTATTACCCTAGGCTGGGGGCCACCTGCGTATTAACTCCATGACTTGGACTAATCCACATGTGGACCAGCAGCAGTTCAAACCGTAAATCCTTAGTAGAGATACAAGGGTTGTCTTAAATTTCTGCCCTATGTGCCAGAGGTGACGACAATGTAGTCAACAGCTACATGCCACCCATGGGATTCTACAAACCCTGGCAAAATTGGAATCACCGGGCTCGGAGGATGTTCATTCAGTTGTTTAATGTTGCTGAAAAAAAAAGCAGATCACAGACATGGCACAAAACTAAAGTAATTTCAAATGGCAACTTTAGGGCTTTAAGAAACACTAAAAGAAATCAAGATTAAAAATGTGGTACTCAGTAAGGGTAATTTTTTTCAGACCAAGCAGTCGGAAAAAATTATGGAATCACTCAATTCTGAGGAAAAAAATTATGGAATCACCCTGTAAATTTTCATTACCAAAACTAACACCGGCATCAAATTAGATCGGCACGTTAGTCTGATTCTAAAAAGGAGTGATCACACCTTGGACTGACATGAATCATGGCTCCAACACGAGAGATGTCAATTGAAACAAAGGAGAGGATTATCAAACTCTTAAAAGAAGGTAAATCATCACGTAATGTGGCAAAAGATGTTGGTTGTTCACAGTTAGCTGTGTCTAAAATCTGGACCAAATACAAACAGCATGGGAAGGTTGTTAAAGGCAAACATACTGGTAGACCAAGGAAGACATCAAAGCATAAAGACCGGAAACTTAAAGCAATATGTCTCCAAAACAGGAAATGCACAACAAAACAAATGAGGAACGAATGGGAGGAAACTGGAGTCAAAGTTTGTGACCGAACTGTAAGAAACCGCCTAAAGGAAATGGGATTTACATACAGAAAAGCTAAACATAAGCCATCATTAACACCTAAACAGAAAAAAACAAGGTTACAATGGGCTAAGGAAAAGCAATCGTGGACTGTGGATGACTGGATGAAAGTCATATTCAGTGATGAATCGCGAATCTGCATTGGGCAAGGTGATGATGCTGGAACTTTTGTTTGGTGCCGTTCCAATGAGATTTATAAAAAGATGACTGCATGAAGAGAACATGCAAATTTCCACAGTCAGTGATGATATGGGGCTGCATGTCAAGTAAAGACACTGGGGAGATGGCTGTCATTACATCTTCAATACATGCCCAAGTTTACATTGATATTTTGGACAGTTTTCTTATCCCATAAATTGAAAGGATGTTTGGGGATGATGACATCATTTTTCTAGATGATAATGCATCCTGCCATAGAGCAAAAACTGTGAAAACATTCCTTGAAAGAAGACACATAAGGTCAATGTCATGGCTTGCAAATAGTCTGGATCTCAATCCAATTGAAAATCTTTGGTGGAAGTTGAAGAAAATGGTCCATGACAAGGCTCCAACCTGCAAAGCTGATCTGGCAACAGCAATCAGAGAAAGTTGGAGCCAGATTGATTAAGAGTACTGTTTGTCACTCATTAAGTCCATGCCTCAGAGACTGTAAGCGGTTATTAAAGCCAGAGGTGGTGCAACAAAATACAAGTGATGTATTGGAGTGTTCTTTTGTATGTTTGTTTTTCATGATTCCATAATTTTTCCTCAGAATTGAGTGATTCTATAATTTTTTCCCTCTGCTTGGTCTGAAAAAAATACCCTTACTGAGTACCACATTTTTAATCTTGATTTCTTTTAGTGTTTCTTAAAGCCCTAAAGTTGCCATTTGAAATGCCATGTCTGTGATCTGCTTTTTTTCATCAACATTAAACAACTGAATAATCATCCTCCGAGCCCGGTGATTCCATAATTTTTGCCAGGGGTTGTATTCTATGGTTTCCCAAAGGCAGCCATACTTGTATTTGCATGTACTCTAAGAAAACACTGCAGAAAGGAGTCCGATAATGTACAACAGGGTTCAGTGGAATAACTGCATGAGATTTATAAAATAAAGAACATTTCCAATATTGCAATATTACAAATGACAAGTTCCGACCTGTGCAGTATCCTGTCCTTGCCAGGTAATTAGTAAACACAGACTTTTTCTGCCACGTTTTGAGACTGACGTAGTCACTGGAGGAAATACTGAAATTGATCAGTGAATCATCATTGCCAGCATCCTAGACTGCTAAAAAGTCAAACTAGTTCAAGTGCAAGCAGCTGCTTGCACCAGAAGTGAAGTACAGTTAAGGGCGAGGGAGAAGTGTAACTTTACAGCTACTGAATTACATTTTATAAAACTAGTTGATAGGAATAATATGGGTCATTGCTGAAAAAGAGAAATGGTTGCAATGGTGATAAGTTGCTGCAGCTCAGGCACTGTTAGCAAATATTACAGCTATCTAATCAGGTCTCACTGTTTGGTAAAGTTTTTCATGAATGCAATGTTTTGTTTTTTTTTCTTCATTATTGGATGCACAGTGGCTCAGCGGTTAGCACTGCAACCGTGAAGCGCTGGGGTACTGGGTTCAAATCCCAACAAGGACAACATCTGCAAGGAGTTTGTATGTTCTCCCCGTGTTTGTTTAGGTTTCCTCCGTGTTCTCCGGTTTCCTACCACACTCAAAAGACATACTGATAGGGGATTTAGATGGTGAGTCCCAATGGGGACAGTGATGATGATGTCTGTAAAGTGCTGTGGAATTAATGGCGCTATATTAAAATAAAGTTAAATAATCAAATAAACTAGATAGAATTGGTTCAAATAATAAAAAGTACAATTATAGGTGCCATTGTAAAGTGGCGCGGGGCGGTAGCCACGGGCAAGGTAAACATCTTACGCCCCATCATGTTACGCCCCAGCATGTTCCTGGCTAGGTGTTTGGACTTGTGCGATGGGGGAGCTATGTCCTTGAAGGCCGCATGTTACTGATGACTTGGGTTGGCAGGAATCAGATGATGAACAATTCAATGAGGGAGCCATAAGTCAAAAATAAACGTTTTTGCTGAACGATAATTTGGTGGGGAATATGTGCAGTAGATAGCAGGTACACAGCTTGATAAATGTTTCCTACACAATATGGAGCATTTTTACACACAGTCTCAGTTCCTTTCTCTTAGCTCACTTTGTCACTATCTCCACCGTTTCACCTTCCTTCATCACAACCCAGCTCAGTACTACAGTCCAGTTAGTGAGAGTCCTATTCTCAACCCGTGGTTCCGTGTCTTCTTTCCCCTCAAGAGAATTATTTTGCCAATATGGCAGGTACTTCGCTTCTCTGTTACTGGACGCCTTGAAATCCCCACCCAGGATACTTCATCTCACTTTCTCTGTCTCGTCCTGACCAGTTACCTCTCTGAGTTATAAACTTGGGGGCCGTACTGCTAGGCGTCCTATCCCAGGACTCCGATGCATCACTCTGTCATTTGATAACTTCTTTCTTTTCCTCTCTCGCTTTACTCAAGATCACGCTAACCACTGTCTTGGTCTCCTCTCACTTCGGGACACCCACGTCATGCGGCACTGCTTATTGTCTAGACCTTAGGTCTGTTCTTGACGCACACTGGGCCCTATCTGACGTCCTGACACTAAACTGTCTCTGCCCCTTCACCTTATCCCCTCCCACTCTGGGCTAGTACCAAACATTAACTCTAACTCTGCCTACTGTCAGGCAGAACACAACACTTACCAATAACACCCATCACAATATACATTAGACATTGAAACAGTGTGACAATACACGTCTTCAAAAAGGAACGTGAGCAGTATGTCCATATCTTTACACCATCCCTAATCTACAAAAAAAAATGTGAACACCTGAAAAGGTTCTAAAGCAAACAAATGGTATAAGCAAAAACACACAGCGGTGATGCCGTGAGGTGACCGGGGCTCATCAGCTGATGAACTCGTGTGACCTTTCTCACTGCAGCTCAGTGCTATGCACTGAAACAGGAGCGATTACACTCCTGTGTAACCCTGCTGTCTTGTAGAGAAGGGACTGCTTATGTGACTGTTCTACAAATGATCCGATCACCGTGACACACGATTATTGGATTATTTCATCACGTCGGACAGGTGAGGAATATGGTTGTTTTTTATCTTCTGTTTTTTTGTTTTTGTTTTTTTTACAGGGGACAATAGCTTCAAGGGATTAGGCGTTAGGTGAGTATACTCTGTTTTTTATTTTTAAATAAATGAATGATTAAAACTGTGCTGACTTATTTCAAATAATTTTTTTTTTCAGGCAGTGTGTTTATTTTCACACCTTTACTATGGGGTTAGTAATGGGGGTGTCTTATAGACGCCCTACATTACAAACCTGGGATTCATGTCAGCTGCCAAAACAAGACTGACAGGAACCCCAACCCTATTACCCCATTTACCACCGCATCATGGCAAGTGCGAAGAGCGAGGTTAAATGCCAGAATTGACGCACTGAAGTGCCATTTCTTGGGTCAATGAGGGATGCTATTATTAGCCTCGGAGGGGGCCAGTATCCATGGCCCCTTCCCTTGCTACTAAACAGCTGTCTGTTTAGCCTTTGCTGGTTAGATTTTATAGGGGGACCCTACATCAATTTTTTCAGGGGTCCCACTGTAATCTAGCCAGTAAACACTAAGCAAACAGCTGTGGGCTGTTATTAAAACCAGGGAACATTTTTGGCTAATGGCCCCTTCCCTGGCTAGTAATATCAGCCCCCAGTGGTCAGCTTTCCCTCTGCTGGTCATGAAAATGATGAGGGAGACCATGCCATTTTTTTTATTTAATTCTTCATTTTATTTCATTTATAGGAAATCCCATGACCACTTTGCTTGTTTTTGATGCTGCGTAAGCTCACCGGCAACATGTCAATTTCTGTAGCAAAGACACTAGTCTCCGCTGCAAATTTTGACCAATTGAAATGCCATTACATATGGAGGATTCGCATGTACTGACAAAACAAGTGTATCATTATAATGCAGCGTTTTAGACGCAGCAAAAATACGTTGCGTCCAAAGCGCTGCTGGCTCCTGATCGTGTACCCAAAGGCTAACCAAACAGCTGTGAGCGGTTATTGATAGCCAGGGAACATGTTGGCCTAATGGCTCCTCCCTAGGCTAAAAATACCAGCCCTCAGCTGCCCCAAAAATGGCACTTCATATTTGAATGGGTTTAGGGGTAATGGGATTATGTGTCACTGACACCAAGCCCTAGGTTTATTAATGAAGAGGTGTCAGCCAGACACTCTCATTACTAAACCTGTAAGTAAAGAGTTAAATAAACACACACCGAGAATAAAACACTTTATTTTAAATAAAACAATCACGTTCTTTAATCATTTAAATTAACCCAATATATTCACCCCAGGTCTGACGGTAATCCAAGGGTTAAAGTGATGTCCCACATTTCTTTTTTCTAATATCTTTAACTCCAAAAAGCATTCATTGCTGTACAAAAACGCTTAAAATAACGCATGCAAAAACGCACCAAAGTCGTGCGTTGTTTTTTCTACAGCGTTTTTGCTGCCAAGAGATGCATAAACATTGCAGAAATTTCTGCAATCAAATACTCAACGTGTGCACATAGCCTAATAGTATAGCATGGTCATAGCAACCATATGCTGCTGTTCGCAAACAGAGAGCAGGAAGACCACTAGAGTATCAGCACTGGGTCAGAAGGAAAAGACGACATGGGTAGTGATTAATTTCTGGCGATTTTTTAAATATATTTTTTAGAATTTGGATATCATCTTTGCAGGGTTTTTTATTTTTTCATTATTTCCAGTACTGAACTAGTGTATTGTGAATATGAAAATCATTGTTTACTTGTTTATTGCCTTTTTCATTATCTATATTGGTAATATTCACATTCAGTTAGTTATTGCAATATGCATTTGTAGATCATGGTTTTGTTCTGTCCCTATATAACAAGTGTAACAAAGTTTAAGAATACATATTTGAAGTTATGAGTAGTGTAGAAATACAAAATGTACTACCAAACCCCAGTCGCCACCATTTTGCAGCTCCTCTGAAGCCAAGCTACAGCTGAGATTCATAGATGGTTATACACTGAAGTATTGCTGTGTACAGTACAACACTCAAACAATCTAAAACAGTGAAAAAGTTATAAAAACAAACTATAAAATACAAAAGAAAAAAAAATACCAGATTGAATCACTCAGCATTCTCCAACCGAAAATGAAGAAAAAAAATAAGCACATTCAATACTGTGCATCTATTAAACTCCAATCAAAATGTGAATTTAACCCATAAACGTAGCGGTTAAAAAATCAGATTTTCTTTCTCTTCATTCAGGCATTGTACATCCCCTTACAAAATGCAATACAAACTGTTTAAATGTCACAAGTATACCAATTTAGTACGAATAAGGACTACAGATCGGCAAACAACATACAGTACAGACCAAAAGTTTGGACACACCTTCTCATTTAAAGATTTTTCTGTATTTTCATGACTTTGAAAATTGTACATTCACACTGAAGGCATCAAAACTATGAATTAACACATGTGGAATTATATACTTAACAAAAAAGTGTGAAACAACTGAAAATATGTCTTATATTCTAGGTTCTTCAAAGTAGCCACCTTTTGCTTTGATGACTGCTTTGCACACTCTTGGCGTTCTCTTAATGAACTTCAAGAGGTTGTCACCGGAAATGGTTTTCACTTCACAGGTGTGCCCTGTCAGTTTTAATAAGTGGGATTTCTTGCCTTATAAATGGGGTTGGGACCATCAGTTGTGTTGTGCAGAAGTCTGGTGGATACACAGCTGATAGTCCTACAGAATGGAGTGTTAGAATTTGTATTATGGCAAGAAAAAAGCAGCTAAGTAAAGAAAAACGAGTGGCCATCATTACTTTAAGAAATGAAGGTCAGTCAGTCCGAAAAATTGGTCAAACTTTGAAAGTGTCCCCAAGTGCAGTTGCAAAAACCATCAAGCGCTACAACGAAACTGGCTCACATGAGGACCACCCCCAGGAAAAGAAGACCAAGAGTCACCTCTGCTTCTGAGGATAAGTTTATCCGAGTCACCAGACTCATAAATCGCAGGTTAACAGCAGCTCAGATTAGAGACCAGGTCAATGCCACACAGAGTTCTAGCAGCAGACACATCTCTACAACAACTGTTAAGAGGAGACTTTGTGCAGCAGGCCTTCATGGTAAAATAGCTGCTAGGAAACCACTGCTAAGGACAGGCAACAAGCAGAAGAGACTTGTTTGGGCTAAAGAGCGCAAGGAATGGACATTAGACCAGTAGAAATCTGTACTTTGGTCTGATGAGTCCAAATTTGAGATCTTTAGTTCCAACCACCGTGTCTTTGTGCGACGCAGAAAAGGTGAACGGATGGACTCTACATGCCTGGTTCCCACCGTGAAGCATGGAGGAGGAGGAGTGATGGTGTGGGGGTGCTTTGCTGGTGACACTGTTGGGGATTTATTCAAAATTGAAGGCATACTGAACCAGCATGGCTACCACAGCATCTTGCAGCGGCATGCTACTCCATCCGGTTTGCGTTTAGTTGGACCATCATTTATTTTTCAACAGGACAATGACCTCAAACACACCTCCAGGCTGTGTAAGGGCTATTTGACCAAGAAAGAGAGTGATGGGGTGCTACGCCACATGACCTGGCCTCCACAGTCACCAGACCTGAACCCAATCGAGATGGTTTGGGGTGAGCTGGACCGCAGAGTGAAAGCAAAAGGGCCAACAAGTGCTAAGCATCTCTGGGAACTCCTTCAAGATTGTTGGAAGACCATTTCTGGTGACTACCTCTTGAAGCTCATGAAGAGAATGCCAAGAGTGTGCAAAGCAGTCATCTAAGCATAAGGTGGCTACTTTGAAGAACCTAGAATATAAGACATATTTTCAGTTGTTTCACACTTTTTTGTTAAGTATATAATTCCACATGTGTTAATTCATAGTTTTGATGCCTTCAGTGTGAATGTACAAATTTCATAGTCATGAAAATACAGAAAAATCTTTAAATGAGAAGGTGTGTCCAAACTTTTGGTCTGTACTGTACATCATGCAACTATTAAGAGAAAAAAGACGTTATGGATCTAGGAAAATGGTGACACAACCCCATTTATTATTTTTTTCTTTTACAAAGTTTAGACATTTTTTTGTAGAAATAATAATAAATATACAGTTTTTCGGACTATAAGACACACTGGACCATAAGATGCACCCAGGTTTTAGAGGCGGAAAATAGGGGAAAAAACTTTTGTAGCAAAAAAATGTGGTAAAATATACTATAATTCCTAGAATGTCCTTCAGCTTCTATGGCATGCTGGGAGCTATAGTTCACCCTACATTTATTTCATGTGATTTCCTCGAGGAGAACTATAACTCTCAGCATGTCCTGCAGCTTCTATGGCATAGTAGGAGTTATAGTTCATCACAGTGGTAGTGTTTTGCTGTATGTGCTTTAACTAGGGTAATGCTTGCCTCACTGTTTCTTGTTTGGAGAGAGCAGGGTCGCACTGCAGGGAGAGGATCATCAGGGATCAACGGCGCTGTTATGAATTCACTATGGCAGTGTTAGACATGAGTTAGTGGGCGGTCCCGGGCCAGATCACATGCTGCAGTGACTATACAAAAGAGGCAGGGCCGAGACAACACATAACAGCACGGCGTGCAGTCCCCCCGGCCCTGCCTCTTTTGTATCGTCACTGCAGCATGTGATCTGGCCCGGGACCGCCCACTTTCTCCTGTGTAACGCAGCGTAAGTGCATTAATGGCAGCGCCACTGATTTTGCTGTGTGTGATACCTCTCCCTGCTCTGCCACCCGCTACCTGCGGTACGACCACACTCAATCACCACCGCTGCCGCCTCCGCCCCACACCACCACAGTAAGCACCATAATATCTATATTTTGACTACATTCGGATCATAAGACGCAACCCCTTTTCCCCAAAAAATTTTTGGGGAAAAAAGTGCGTCTTATGGTCCGAAAAATACGGTATATACGGTAAATAGAAGTTTGAAATCACCGGATTGTACTATCCTTGAGAATCATGTCACTTTTACTGCACAATGATCGCTGTAAAAACAAAACCCAGAAAACAATGGCAGAATGGCTTGTTTTTCGGCATTCACCTCACTTTTATTTCTCCCCACTATTCAGTACACTATTTGGCAAAATGCGGTCAGTCAAAACTGAAACTCATCCCAACCATTTTTCACCTTTCCTTTTGGTCAAGACATCTTGAAATACCTTGAGATGAGTAGCGCAAGATGACTACCTTTCAAATAAAAATAGACTTTTGTGTTGCTCTGTCAGCTATGTGAGTAACAAAAAAGCTTTACCTTTTTTTTCTTCTTTTTTCAAACCTAGTCATGTCATTCCATTCATCTAGGAGAAAGATTAGGAACTACATATAGTTCTACTCGCCATGGAGCAATGTCCTTTTACACAGCATAATATTGAAATGACAAAGGGAATCATATAAAGAACACCAACAGCTCAAATGTATAGAAAAAGAAGGTTTGTGTTGTTATAGAGGAAGCTCCATGTTATAAGGGTGGTTCGGTGGTTTACACTGTTACTTTGGAGCGCTGGGGTCCTGGGTTCAAATACTACTAAGGACGTCATCTGCAAGGAGTTTGTATGTTCTCCCCGTGTTTGTGTGGGTTTCCTCCGGGTTCTCCGGTTTCCTCCCACACTCCAAAGACATACTGGTAAGGTATATAGATTGTAAGCCCCAATGGGGACAGCGATTATGATGTCTGAAGTGCTGTGGAAATTAATGGCGCTATATAAGCAAATAAAATCAATAAATACTAGAAATAGCAAGGATTTGCTTTAACATTAAAGGAGTTGTCCACTACTCTAACAACCCATCCGGTTACAGCTACATCTGCTCTGGGTCTTCTGGGGCCACTTCTCTCCAATTTCCTTGGGTGGAAATGGATATCTTAAACAAGAGTGAGCCGCTGCTGCTTTCAGATTTCCCCCAAATGTCAGTTACGTCCAAAGAAAGTGAGGGTGAAGCGTCCGAAGACTGGCTGCAGGGCTCACGTGGCATAACATCATGGGAGACCCAATGCTGACATCACTGAAATGGCACCAGAGGAGAGTATGAGGCGTTTTTACTCTACGTGGGGGAATATTGTAATAGAGAAGGGTTGTCCCAGTAATGGAGAAATCCTTTAAGGGAACAATTCTCAGTCAGAATTTTGACGACTTCCTCCTTCAAATTATCAGTTTCACAATGCAATTAACATCATTTTAGTAAAACAAATATGACAATGTATCACGAAGAATGGCATAGTCCATAGCTGTATCACAAAATATGGCCATATGACAGAGGAAGGAGGGGGTGGATTCCAAGGAAAAATTAGCCATTCTTACTGCCTCAAGCAGACAAGAGTCTTAGGTTAGATGAAATTAAATTAAGGAATGTGCAGGAGAACTTCTCAGACATGCGTGACAGGATTTGTACAGTTTGAGTTTGTTACACAGACTAAATCCACACAAACTGCAGTACATAAGCCCCAAACAATCTATGCTTATACTAACTGCAAAGACGTAAAATGTGTGCAATTATAAAAAAATAAATAAATAAGTTTCATGGTTTATTACTAAACTTCTCGTTTCACACATCCCCTTAGTGACCTCCAGGCTTTTATTCCTTCTCACATCCTGCCCACATACAGCCAACAAAATGAAGATGAGCATTTTAGATCCTGGGAGGCTATGGGCTTAATCAGTTCATATGTTGTTATGGTTTTCTGCGGTGAGACAATGTGGGGTTAAGCTTTGCTAAATATTTTTAGGCGTTAACAAGTAGATACTAAATTTTCAAGGTAGACGACAGGGACTTGACTAGAAAACCAAAGCAACAATGACAACTCAAATTCAGCAAATCTTTTGAAATTCAATTTCACCAGCTTCAATTAATTTTCCCCAAAAACTGGATTCAGAAAGAAACTATTAGTTTCTAATGGCAAATAGATCCCCTGAAAAGACGTGTGTAAAACTAAGGTTTCCTAAAACGCACCCAGAAGAAGTGATGCTAAACCTATGTTATGTGCCCTGTTCCCTTTGAATAGTTTAAGTATTTACATTTTTATTAAATTGTATTCAATAAAAACTAATACTTTATTATTTAACATGCATATGTCTCTTCTTATCCTGTTTTTTTTAATAAAACTATAAAATAACTTTTGTTAATGTTTTCAACACAAATACCCCCCCCCCCCCCATGACAAAAAAAAGACATAACAAGAAATGCTAGGTAGGTAAGTACAGGTCCAGAAAAGCCAAATACAGCAACAGATGCAGTCTTGGTGTGGCATGTAAAGGTTTCAAAATAGACTAGTAAAACAGGTGTAAACACAGATATGCACAGTTATATGCCTAGATTACAAAATTATCCCCTTCCTTTACAAAAAGAATATAACAAAAAAAGATAGGTAGGTGCATTAACACCCCAAAAGCCAGAAACAGCAACAGGCCACAATCCGCTCACCTTTTCTGGGTCTCACAAAGATAGTGTTTGGTACCAAAATCCAGAATATTTTCCACTGATCAGGCCTTGTGTTGTCTGGCATAAAAGTCTCTTCTTGCTTGCCGGCCTCAGAAGTGGTGTCTATACAGCAATTAGACCATAAAAATCTGCTTCTTGCAGTCTCCTCTTGACAGTTTATATTGAGATGTTTCGGCATCATATATGAGGGCTGTTATCTGAGGTGCTGTCAATGTGTGGTTTCTAAGACTGATAACTCTGATGAACTTATCCTCTGCAGCAGAGGTAATTCTTGGTCTTCCTTTCTTGAGGTGATCCTCTTGTGTGCCAGTTTAATTTTAACAATTGATGGTTTTCAAGACTGTACTGGATGTTACCTTCAAAGTTCAAGCAATTTTCCAGATTGACTGACCTTCACGTCTAATGATGGACTGTCATTTCTCTTGAATAGTTCTTGCCATACTCAGGCTTAGAAAAGTTGTGATATATGGCAAAGCACTGTATGGAACAGTGCATCAACACTGCTTCTGCAAAACACACAAGTTGGTAGCAAACATTTTCTGAAGGCTATTGATTCCACAACTGAACTCTTGACAAGGCATATCTGTTCATTGGAAGCCAATCCAGGTAAAATTACCTGATGAAGCAGCTAGAGAAAATGCCAAGGGGGTTTAAAACTATTATCAGAGTAAAAGGGATGAGTACTTTGAGAAATCTAGGTTTTAACACATTCTGGTTTGCTACGTTACTCCTTGTCTGAATATGCCTTAATCTGAATTTACCATGTGCACATTCCAATAATAATAATAAAAAAAAAAAAAAACCATTGCATGAACAGGTGTGTCAAAACTTTTGACAGGTATTGTATATCAGTCTTTCTTTGGAGAAAGTTGAGAATTCTAATTCAAATGAAGTAATTATCAAATAATACAAGTAAAAAGGCCAAAGATTGGTTAGCTAAATATCCAGATTCAATCAAGTACAGTCATGGCAGAAAGAGATGGCATCCTTGAAATTGTTTCAGAAAATGAAATATTTCCCCCAGAAAATTATTGTAATTACACATTTATTTCCTTTGATTTTTTTGTGTTTTTCCAATACACAGAGAAAAAAAAAGGCAAATTGACAATGCAGAGCCAGTGTCAGTCAGTGCCGTTGGTGCGGTTACAGAAGCTGTTCTGTATTCTCAGAATGGTGACTGAACCAGCGCCGGCGCTGCCCCAGAGAAGGAAACCGAAACGCTGACGGGGAGAATAAAGTTAATTTTCTACCCACAGAGTTCAGCTACATGCAGGCGCCTGGCAAGTTAGTAACGCTATTAACGTGCAAATTAACCCCATATCTGCAGGTTAGTAGCAATTTTTTTCTGGTGACAGGTTGCCTTTAATATTTGGTTGCACATCTCTGGAATAAATAACTACAATCAATTGCTTCCTATAATCATCAATTAGCTTCTTACATCTCTAAACTGGAATTTTGGACCACTATTCTTTTGCAAACTGCTCCAGGTCTCTCATATTTGAAGGGTGCCTTCTCCCAACAGCAATTTTAAATATCTCTACACAGGTGTTCAATGGGATTTATCTGGTTTCAGACATGATTTTCATATTTGACACACCTGTTACTTGCCACAGGTGAGTTTGGACGAGCATCACATGCTTGAATTTTTTGAAAGGTGCCAACAATTTTGTCTGGCCCATTTTTGGGGTTTAGTGTGAAATTATGTCCAATTTAACTTTTTTTCTTGCATTGTTCCAATACACACAAAGGAAATAAACAGATGTATAACAAAATTTGTAATTGCAATAATTTTCTGAGAGAATACTTCATTTTCTGGAACAATTTTGAGGGTGCCAACACTTTTGGCCATGACTGTATGTAGTACCTTGTGTTACATTATCATAACCCCCACATATTACCCATGGTAGCCCTAAATTCCAATATCACAATAAGCTTCAGCAGTATCCTATAACTAAGAAGCATAAAAGTGACATTGCAGCATCTGGCCTTACACGTATCATGCCAGCAAACTATTGGCAATAGAAGCCTCACAGAAATCTTTATGTTCCCCTTGAAACCTTATGCAAATGCAAAAGACTGTAGGTACGAGTATTCCACCAAACAGCTTCACTATTTCCATTTTCTCTTTTGTTGCTTTAATGCTGAGGGTCACATAATTAACGCAGAATGATGTTAGCACTTTCCTGGGACATGTTTCCCTGCACTTGACTGGTTCCACAAGAAAAAAATCAGTAGGGTGGCCAAGCATGGGCAGACCTAAAGGTTATGTTTTCATCACCTTTCATGCTGCTTTTATTAACCCTTGGATTCCCACAAAATAGTCAAGCGTTTTCATTCTGCTCACAAGAATATACCGTATTTTTCGGACAATAAGATGCACTTTTTTCCCCAAAATTTGGGGGGGAAAAAGGGTGTGCGTCTTATGGTCCGAATGTACCATTTTTAATGTGAGGGGCGGCTGGGGCTGCAGCAGCGGAGGCGGCGGGGACTGCGGCAGCAGAGGGGGCTGTGGCAGCTGGGGTGGCGATGGAGCGGTGTTACCCAGTGTGCGCCGCCATAAATTCACTATGACCGCGCTAGACATCAGGAGGCGGCCGGTCTACCGTCCAGATCGCACACTGCAGTGACGGGGCAACACAGAACAGCACAGAGCGCAGTCATCCCCGGCCCTGCCTCTTAGTAACGTCACTGCAGCGCGTGATATGGACGAGAGACCAGCCGCCTCCTGATGTCTAGCGCGGCCATAGTGAATTCATGGCAGCACACACTGGGTAACACCGCTCCATCGCAGCCCTAGCTGCCACAGCCACCTCCGCATCCCCAGCCCCCGCCGCAACCACAGCCCCCTCCGCAGCCTTCTTTTAAATTTCTTCTATTGAGAGAAGTCGGGTGAGTATAATTGGCATGTGACCATAAGGCTATGTGCCCACGATGCAGAAATGCTCCGGATTTTTCCTGAGCGTTTCTGCATCTCCCCTGGCAGAAAAAACGCATGTGGATTGTACATGCGGATTGAACATGCGTTTTTCCTGCCAGGGACAAGCGGATGTGAAGCGTTCTTAACATGCATTTCGGCATGAGGGTTGACAAGCACTTTCCAAGCGATTTTAGAATCACTTGGAAAGTGCTTGTCAACTTGGTCACACTATATAAATCCATGCAAACGGCATGGATTTATATAGTGTGACCCCAAAGAATGGTTAAAAATAAAAAAATAAATCTATATTTACCTTCCGATGGCCCCCGGAGTCTTGCTTCGCTCTGTCCTGGCTGCCGGCAGATCGCGGTAGAGTGAAGGACCTGCCGACGTCAGCATCGCGTGACCCGTCACATGACTATGACGTCAGCGCAGGTCCTTCAGTCCACCGCGATCTGCCGGCATGGGAGGACGAGCGCAGCGAGGGCCATCAGAAGGTAAATATAACATTTATTTTTTATTTTATTCTTTTTTTCACAGGTTCTATGGTACCCGGGTCCGGAGGAGAGTACCATCCGCACATTGGAACGCATGCATTCCGCAATTCCTTATCTAGTGAAGCGGAATGCACGCGTTCTAATGCAAGTCAATGGCGGCGAAAACGCAGCACTTCCGCAAAATAATTGGTAGTGCTGCGTTTTTTTCCGCAATGATAATCCGCAGCGGAAATTTCTGCAGCATGTGCACAGCAGATTATCATTAGGTAACATGGCAGGCCTTCTACCATGCGTTTTTTAAGCGTTTCTGCAGAGTTTTTGCCGCTGCGGAAACGCTTAAAAAACGCATCGTGGGCGCACAGCCTAAGTATGTAAATCAAATCACAATGGTAATGTGACTGCCCACTCACGTAGGGGAATCGTGACAGTGTAACCACTGCATACTGTCACAATTCAGCAGTCTGCAGACTTTTCATTTCAGCCCGTATAACCCTTTAATGCTCCTGAAAATGCATGAATAAATTAAGAACTAGGTTTTACTTTTCCTCTAGTCAATATGGTGACCCCCTACACAGTGACAGCACTGACCGGACAATATGACACTATAGAGGCACAGCTAGTTGAAAAGTGCACTGGTCATACCCAATTGGGTAAATTTAATCAAACATTTATAAGATAAAACAAGAAAACAAGAAAGATGCTGCAGAATTGCTATTAAATGGACAACCCAAGTGTTTAGTAACACAGCCATGTCAGGAGAGGAGAGCACTTTTGAAGTTTTCTTTTTGTCTGCTTGTCATGAAGCATTAGAGCAAATAAAAGATTAAATATATATTGTGAAGTTTATTGCTGTTTAAATTTTTTTCATAAGGATATAATTTCTATGGAGCATTAAAGAGTTTTAACAGTAACAAAATCTAAAAAAAAATAAATAAATAGGCACAAGCATTAAACTTTTAGTTCTGTTAGCAAATTGGCTAGTCCAATACAACCAGTCCTGATCCAGATACAAACAGATAAATACAAGCCCCATTTCTCTAAGCTAGGACAAACCTTAAAGGGGTACTCCAGGGAGATAAAAAAATTTGTACTGTCCCTCCCCTTACAGACTATAAAGATGAGATGCCCAGGGCACTTTTATTCATTAGAACACTTGTAATTCTGTGTGACAGAATCTGCTCCTCACTGATCCCTCCTCCCATCTGGGACATTATGTCACATACCAGTGTGCAGCTCCCCCTGTGAGTATCAGACAGCCAGAGAAGAGGGAGCATTGCCATGCCCTGTTCTCTACACAGAAACAGCTATTATCAGGAGACTGATAACTGCATGGAGCTGCACACTGCTGTAAAGTGCCAGACAGAGGGGTAAGCAGTGAGGAGCAGCTCCTGTCACACCAGCCCCCTGATAATGTCTCCTTGCTTGCAGCCAGAGGTGAGGCGGCATGATGGGAATGTGGCCTGCTCCCTGCTAGCAGCCCTGCAGTGAAGGAGACATTATCAAGGGGCTGGCTGCTACTAGAAGCCGGGGAAAGGCAACGCCCCACCACGCCCCCTCACATCCTTCTGCAGATGGGGAGACATTATCAGGGGGCTGGTGTGACAGGAGCTAGTCTCCTGATAATAGCTGTTTCTCTGTATAGGCTGGCTGTTACTCACAGGGGGGAGCTGCACACTGCTGGGTGACATAAGGTACCAGACGGAAGGGGGGAGCAGTGAGGAGCAGCTGCTGTCACACGGAATTACAAGTGTTCTTAAAATAAGAAAAGTGCACTGGGCATCTCATTTTTTAGAATTTCTGAGGGCAGGGACAGTACAATTTTTTTATTTCCCCAGAGTAACCCTTTATTAATGCCTTCTAGGGTATATCAGATAAAGCTAAGACATTGCACATGCTCTGAATCCATCTTTTATTTACTTAAACGTACAGAACCTCTCAACACTCATCTACTTCTTGTTACTAAGAATCATTTTTACAAATAAGCCATATGTTAGAATTACTGGCATGACTAATGATTTCCGTCCTATACACAGTTCCCCAGAGAATCTAATACCAAATGCAAATCCCACTCATATTCCTCAGGTCTTAACTTCCACACCTTCAATCATATAACCTCCCTAACGAGTAATGTTGTTTATAAGAATAAGTCAAGTTGTTGGCTTTCACAATATTTCTAATTAACTAAAAGATAGAAAGCGGCAAATCTAAAAGACTTGGACTATTTAGCCCATCAAGCCCACATACTTTTCCTAATTACTGTAAATACTTAAACTTTATATGAACTCTTGCATTTCCCTCCCCTCTATTTTCAGTCCCCTTTCCTCTATACTGAGAATTATTTTAGTGTATCTAACTCAGTTTGACATCAGAGGGGCCTGTCTTGCATTTGCTCAACAGTACAGGGAAAGCTTCTCCACCACCATAGGAGTTAAAATCTACAGTTATGTCTGGTTTTCTTAAGAGTGTATTCAGAACATCTGGCTTTGGCTACAACTAAACATAGCAACAAAGGCATCTCCTTTACTGCAAATAGCATACTAAGAAGCCAGGAAATCTAACAATCCCAGGATAAGATTAGTAGGAATATCAAAAAGAAAACTTTGCTATGTAGTTTCAATAATAGTCAAGGTTTTTGATTAATTAAAGGAAGCACAACTTTTCAATGTGAATCAAGGCAAACTGGAAAATAGCACTAAGTGTGCATACCTAGACAGTACTGCTCGTTTTCTCGTTTGCTTTGTAACATAACCATCTATTTTCCTGGCCCATATGGATCATTTACTATCCAGGAGCCTAGGAAAGCTAGACAGACAACCCACAAAAACTGAAATGGAGGCCATAATAAAATGTTTGGGAAGAAGGAAGGGGGGAAACTTAGAAATGACAGCGTATATTTATTTTTCACCAACTCAAGTGAAACAAAGCAAGGCTTTATATAGAAGCAAAAAAACACGATGAAAAGTATTGTTACAAAGTCACTGGCAAAGGACTGGAGGAGAGATAGCCTCAGTGAAACCTATTAGCTTCAGTGATTTGAAACTTAGAAGTTTACTCCAGCACACTAAGTGCTAGGAGGGGTTAATCAGCTGGGGTTTATGTGAACAACTAAAGAGCGGATGGGAGGTTGTTCACCATATCTACACCCCAGGGTGAGGATAAGATGGTAAATTGCCAGCCTTTTGAGTCATTAGGTGTTTGGTGTGTCTGGAGGCAACAGCTCCAGAGAAATGTTTTGTTAACCCCTTTACAACCCAAGGTGGTTTGCACGTTAATGACCAGGCCAATTTTTACAATTCTGACCACTGTCACTTTATGAGGTAATTACTCTGGAACGCTTCAACGTATCCCCCTGATTCTGAGACTGTTTTTTCGTGACATATTGTACTTCATGATTGTGGTAAAATTTCTTCGATATCACTTGCGTTTATTTGTGAAAAAAATGAAATTTGGCAAAAATTTAGAAAATTTTGCAATTTTCAAAATTTGAATTTTTATGCCCTTAAATCAGAGAGATATGTCACACAAAATAATTAATAGATAACATTTCCCACATGTCTACTTTACATCAGCACAATTTTGGAACCAAAAGGGTTAAAAGTTGACCAGCGATTTCTCATTTTTCCACCAAAATTTACAAAACCATTTTTTTAAGGGACCACATAATATTTAAAGTTACTTTGAGGGGTCTTTATGACAGAAAATACTCAAAAGTGACACCATTCTAAAAACTGCACCCCTCAAGGTGCTCAAAACCACATTCAAGAACTTCACAGGAATTTTTGGAATGTGGAAGAAAAAAATTAATATTTAACTTTTTTCACAAAAATGTTACTTTAGACCCAATTTTTTTTATTTTCGCAGGGGTAACAGGAAAAAATGGACCCCAAAATTTGTTGTGCAATTTCCCCTGGGCACGCAGATACCCCATATGTGGGGAGAAACCACTGTTTGGGCGCACGGCAGGGTTCGGAAGGGAAGGAGCGCCATTTGACTTTTTAAAAGTAAAATTTGCTTGAATAATTAGCGGACGCCATGTTGCATTTGGGGAGCCCCTGATGTGCCTAAACAGTGGAAACCCCCCACAAGTGACACCATTTTGGAAACTAGACCCCTCAGGGAACTTATCTAGATGTGTGGTGAGCACCTTGAACCCCCAAGTCCTTTACAGAAGTTTATAACATGGAGCCGTGAAAATAAAAAAATCTAACTTTTCCAACAAAAATGATGTTTTAGCCCCAATTTTTTATTTTCACAAGGGTAAGAGGAGAAAATGGACCCCAAAAACTTGTGTGCAATTTCTCCTGAGTACGCCAATACCCCATATGTGGGGAAAATACAGTGTTTGGGCGCACGGCAGAGTTCAGAAGGGAAGGAGCACTGTGTGACTTTTTGAACGCAAAAATCAGCAGGAATCGAGCGCGGACGCCATGTCGCGTTTACTTTTGAAAAAAAAACCAACCCTAACCCCAACCCTAACCCTACCTTAGCCCAACCCTAACCCCAACCCTAACATTAGCACAAACCTAACCCCAGCCCTAGCGTTTATTTTTTACGCCGTTCCTAGTGCGGTGTAAGTGATTAGACGACCTTATTCTTTGGGTCGGTGCGACTACAGAGATACCAGAATCATATCGGGTTTTTATGATTGACAGCTGTCACACACTAAAAGACACATATTTTGTAAAATCTAGTTTTTGCATCGCCATATTTTGGCCGACAGTCATGTGACGGCTTGTTTTTTGTGGGATGAGTTGACGTTTTTATTGGTGCCATTTTCAGGCACGTGACATTTTTTGATCGCTTTCTATTCCAGCTTTTGGGAGGCAGAATAAACAAAAACCAACAATTCAGGAATTGTTTTTTTTTTATTTTTTATTCTACTCCGCGTGAGGTAAAATTGATAAGGTAGCTTTATTCTTCGGGTCAGTACGTTTACAGCGGTACCACATTTATATAGTTTTTCTATGTTTTGCACTTTTTCACAATAAAAGCGATTTTCTAGAAAAAAAAATTTTTTTTACATCGCTTTATTCTGAGAGCTATAACTTTTTAATTTTTCGGATAATGGAGCTGTATGGCGGCTTGTTTTTTGTGGGACAAGATGAAGTTTTCAGCGGTACTATTTTTATTTATATTCGTCTTTTTGATCGCGTGTTATTCCATTTTTTGTTTGGCGGCATGATGATAAAGCATTGTTTTTTGCTTCGTTTTTTTTTTTTTACCGTGTTCACTGAAGGGGTTAATTAGTGGGAACATTTTATAGGTCAGGTCGTTCCGGACGCGGCGATACCAAATACGTGTACTTTTATTGTTTGTTTTTTCATAATAATAATATTTATTGATGGGTACATTATATTTTTATTTTTGGTGGATTATTTTTTTAATTTTTTTTTTATATTTTTATAAAATGTTTTTTTTTTCACTTTCTTACAGTTTTTTTTTACTTTTTTACTTTGTCCCACTATGGGACTTTCACTTTTTTTATTCTGATCGCCTGCATAGCATAAGGATGGAGCACCATCCCTGTGCCATGCAGGCAGTCAGCACTGCACAGTGAGAAGATTGTTTGGTCATGTACTGCGCATGACCAAAAAATCTTCCTGCTGTCTGGTGACCCGAATGTTGTCATGACGACATCGGGTCGTCATGGCAACACCTGGGAAGCCTCGGCAGACAGCGCTGGAGGCCGGAAGAGGAGGTGAGTATAGCCTCCCCTTAGCCACCACAATGCTGCGATCGACTTCGATCGCAGCATTGCGGGGGTTAATGTGCCGGGAGCGGTGCGTGACAATCAGCTGACACCCGGCGGCGATCGCGCCCGCACAAGTTGTGCGGGCGCGATCGCCATGACGTACTATTCCGTACCAGGGTCTTAAAGCCCAGGGCGCAGGTACAGAATAGTACGTCATGGGCTTTAAAGGGGTTAAACCATACTCACAGTGGATATTGTGATCTAATACTGTAGATACCAACGATGCTGAGGTAAGAAGAGGCTGCTCACACTGCTCTCCACCCCGTCTTTCTGATCTAATAATGGACATATCCAGGGTGAGGAAGTAGGAACTGGCTGCTCACACTGATGTTCATCCTCTCTTTTTGATCTAATACTGGAGATACCAGAGGTGTTGATGTAAGAAGCGGTTGCTCACACTGCTGTACACTAGAAGTTGTTATAAGACGGAGAACGTATATCTTGTACTGTCAATCTATTAGCTCACAGCAGTGGAGATTCCTACTGCATATGTTCATAGGCACCATCCCATTAACAATTTAAGAAAAGGTTTCTGTCAGGGTAACAAGTCGGTGACTTTTTTAATTCTATAGTGACTAAGTCCCAAGATAAAACAAGCATGATTTGCTAATTAGAAGTATTTAAAGTGACTATCAGGTCCCCAAATGCTTGTAATCTGCCACCATTAGGTTGTGAGCTCAGGGACCGTCGATTGGATGCAGGCGGTGTAGGGAACTTCAATCATGCAGACAAGGACACAAATGAAGTTACTGGGGGAGGATTAGGCAGAGAGAGTAAACGCCCCATGTTAATTTGCATATTCTCCACAGCAGTATATACGTTTACTTTGCTCAAATAAATACACTTATGTAGTTCGAGGAAACATGACTATAGTTGTACAACCTAATGGAGGCAGCTTAACATTTGGGGACCTGACAAGTTCCCTTTAAGAATATATTGGAAATGTCATTTTCTTTAGATTTTTTTTTAATTCCTTAAGAACTCCTTTAAAAAGAAGCACTCAGTATTGGAAGATATTAAAAAAAAAAAAAAAAAATCCTAATAGACATTTAGTACATAGGACTGGTTTTTAATTCTCTGTATTGTCAGGACAGTTTTTTTGGTAAAAAAAATATTGTACATTTAGATTTACTGCCATTAGTACTCTCGTCTTCATAAATTAGAGGATTTGTGAATTCTCCTGACATGTCAGCATCAGTAAATATTTGCATTCCAAATAAACAAGCACGGCTGTTACTCCAACTGGAAATGTATGAATAACTTAACAACTGGATGTTGCCACCCCCCTTGTTAAACTCTGAGCCAAAATGTATTCATATTCATTTCCAGGAGGGCCAAGAGAGGAATGTTCAACTAGTTCTATGAAAAGATGATGCAGGACTTTAATTATCGGGGAATACAAGTATTTACAAAGCAGGCATGTTACGAGAGCTGGCAGACCATCCTTTAAGAGCAAACTATGGAGGAATGCACTTAATAGGTAGAACTGCATGCTAATAGAATCCATGCCGATTTACATGGCATACAACCAACTATTAAACTATGAATGGACAAGATGTGAAATAATTAGAGCCTGTAACCAGCTGTTCTCACATCATGTACATAAATACGGATAGGATGTTTGTCAGGTTCATTCTGGTGCTGAGCAGATGAAATTACTGTTCCTTCTGATAGCAGATGGCATACTACAACTAGTTGTGCCTAATAATTCTTAAGGCACGCAGTAAATAAATCCAGAATATTTAAATTACTGTCACCCCACTACGTCAGCTTTCCTTATCCAATCTCAAAACTGAAACCATCCACTATCTCAACAATGTTTACCGCTGGCTATGGAGGTAAATCTATTGTATTCATTTTATTCTACACAAAGGCCTTGATTCATCAAAGTTTTACATAAAAGATTTGAAAGGTCACAAAAACATTGCAACTTTTGCAGCTTTCACAAATATTTTGCCAAAATTAGTGAAGCTGGGGAGGGACCGTGGTGCAATCTTGCGGTCCCAGCTCAAGCTGAAGACAAGGGGCGGCGTGTGCTACTCCACAAATCTCCCCAACTGGATTAGGATTGTGGAGGGGCACTGACAGAGACGGTTGCCACTTCACGCCTCAACTGATTCATTAAGATGCATATGCCACTTAATCAGGAGCCTCCCAATCCACCCCACCCCAATCCAAAACCAGAGTAAAAAACACCAGTGTTGATGAATCAGGGCCAAAGACTCCATAGTTATTTTTAACCAGTTAACACATGTACCTAAAGTTAGAATTGTCAATCCAAACAATTTTATAGACATACCGTGTGGTAATGAGACTCACTCGGCTGGTCACAGAGGTAGACACAGGAATGTTTCTTCTGCTGGTTTATTTAAAACATGGCATAAACCAGTGCAGAGTTCAACAAAATAAACACGGCCTTTCTGGCAAAAATGTGAAAACAAAAGATAACGTATATTATAGTCCATATGCCTGCAGGGATCTGCCTGCTCAGGGTACAATCAACAGAGTCCAGCACAGTTTCACATAAACACTTATTTTCACAGACAGAGAAAAAAACTCCGTGTCCAGACATTTAACTTGCCGAACCACACCCTTGGGGTGGAGATATGGTGAGTAGCCGTCCTGCCCATCTCTTACAACCACTCACAACAAAGCCCCACCCTGTCATGGCCGATTAACCTCAGCACATAACATGCTGGAGAGAAACTTCTGGGTTTTCACATCACGGAAAATAGCAATCTTGGTGATATATATCTCCCCTCACAGACATTTCCAGTGACACTGTCACAACAGATACTGTACATTACCACCAGGGCTGTGGAGTCGGTAAGCCAAGCCTCCAACTCCGACTCCTCAATTTCCATGCCACCGACTCAGACTCCCTCATACACGGCTCATGTTTAAGTGATAAATTTACTGTAGCACAGATTCAGATAAACCTCTAGACCCTTAGATCAGGAATAGGACAGACATTTATAGGACATTTCATAACTTTCCCAAATTCTTATGAAATTTATATTCCCCACAAACTGCATTGAACTACTGTACCCAATTTATTATATATTTTAGGAGTCGGTCCATTTTATACCGACTCCACCAAAATGGGCTCCGACTCCACAGCCCTGATTACCTCCACCCTATCCCCTTTAAAAGGAGACTAGACACAGCCATGTCCACTTCACTCTAACATAATAGAATTATTTGATATAAAAAATAATGCTGATTAATCTTAAACATTAATGTGTTATCACAAAATGACTTATTGTTGAATCATTTTTTAAAATACATATTGCGATCCATATTAAAAAAAAAAAAAAAAAAATCAATCAATCTTGAAATATTGCAATTTTTTTTTCAAAATGGCTACTGGGCCTACTGAAGAGATTTACAGCTCAACCCCTCCTCCTTCATGCACAGTAAAATTATATATATCCTCTGCATTAAAGTAAAACTCAAGCCAAAAGTGAAAATCTGATTACTGCTATCATGAAGTATATCTTAAAAGATCAGCTGCAGTGAGAGGCATATTTGGGTGGTGACCTTAAAGAGAATCTGACTGCTGATACATGCTGACTGATCCAGGGACAGTATGTATCAGGCGCTGGCTGTACAAACTCAGACAGGTATTCTGGACTCTGAAAAGCTGTGGCGTTTCAGAGAAAAACATACTTTGAAAGCTGCCATGGACCGAGCAGCAATGTATACTAGTCAGAAAGGCAGATCCCTGGAGGCTTCTCCCCACCTGCTGCCCTGGATTGACAGGTCTCGGGGTATAAGCGCACGTATGTAGAGACCAGTCAATCCAGGTCAGCAGGTGGGGAGAAGTAGTCCGGGACCCGCCTGTCCAACTAGTTTACAGCATAGCTCGGTCCCCGACAGCAGGAATCAGCTGTCAGGTTCTTCTTAAAGAGGAAAAAAAGAAAATACTGAACACTAGGCAAGGTGTAACCAAGCATAGTCCAGCCTAAGGTTCGCACATCCATATGCTATAATATAGTATACTTAGAGTGTGTGTTAAAGCAGATACAATGTGTACGATTATTATTGCTTTACAGATTTTAATGTTTTTTTCTTCTTAAATATGCAAACTGTCATTTGTTCTGTACATTCTGTTTTACAGCTGATCTACAGACCTCTAGATTCAAGAAAATTAATAACCTAAATTAATAACCAGTGTACACTGTATATGACAAACATAAAAGTGTATCAGTAAGGTATTTAAAGGGAATCTGTCAGCAGGTTTTTGCTATGTAATCTGACTGCACCATACTGTAGGCGCAGAGACCCAGATTCCAGTGATGTATCACTATCACTTAGTTTACTGGGTGCAGCAGTCGTGACAGAATCACAATTTTCTCTGCTGCCAATTGAGCAGAGCTCAGTTGCTGATCTGTGTATAACCCCACCAGCTTAACAGTGTTCTGTGTACAATGTATAGTGTCAGAGAGCTGTTAATCAGTGCTGTAGTCATGGCTGGACTACCCTTCACCTGCCAAGTTGTCCTGTAATCATAACCTCCTGCTGATAAAATATTAATTGTATTGAGACAGCAAAACACAGCCCAGTTAGTGACATATCCTTGTAATCAGGATCTCTGCTCCTATATTATCGAGCTCTCAGATTGAATAGTAAAAACCTGGGCACAGATTCCCTTTAAATAGTCACTGTTTCAACAAACTTTGCATAGATCAATAGTACAAGTGAATAAAAGAAGCTTTGAAATATATCTTCTCAGAAAAATATGCTTTCTCCACTCATGAGCCACTTCTTTCTCTCTACCCTGCCTCCTGAATTTATCCTCCACTCAGAAAACAACCAAAATCAATGTTGTTCAAGACAATGGTAGGAGGGAAGAGCAGAACTAGAGAGACATGCTGCTAACTCTAGTGTTTAACTTACACAAGTTCTGAATTCATAACTATAATGCTCAGTACTGCTGTACAATGTTCTCCTAAATGCTGTGACTTCTGAACATGTGCTACATAGAGACAAGAGAGAAGAGATATCCCATGTATGTGTCCTATGCACCCCCTATGCATCTCCATTGTAGGGGTTCAGCTCTCTGGAGGCCGCTCGGTTACTTACTGGCACAGGGTTTTTATATCAGAACAGCGTAAAGTTTATTGTCCATCATAAATTTTACAGCTCCAAAACTAAAAAGATTTTCTCCAGTAAAAGTGACTAACAAACAGTCCTTTCTTCAGGCACAGTGAAACAAGGCAAATATAGCAGCCTCACTAATCTTAGTATTTCAAGCCAAAGAAGATGCAGCAGTTTAAATGCATTCACCAGTTAAACACACCTCTGTTCAGCTACCGTTCAATCTCCACTCTGCTGAGCTAACCAAGCTGCTGTTATTAGGCCTGTAAACCCCGGGCTGAATTATGGGAACAACCTTTTCCACCCAGACTCTTTTGGTTGCTCCTAAATCCTGGACCAAAAATCTAGACAAATTTAAACTCTCTCAGTAACTTTGTGTGTTACTGGTACAGACTTTACATTACCAAGGGCAGCCATCTCAGTGGCACATATCTACCATCCAGGTACTTACCTCCTGTTTTCTTACGTCATCTATTAACTAAGAGAAAACTGATTATTACGTATAGAGCCTGAAAAGAGAAAATCTGGTGAAGTATGCCTGAAACAGGTAATACAAACGCCAAAAATAGCATTAGTTTTCATGTACACACAAATGAAAGCTTATTCTGAAAAGTTACCTGAAACACTGGTACAGATTTCACAATGCAAACATCAAACATTATTTAACAGATCTTTTACGCCTGATACAGCTGATGTACTTACCTTAAAATAAATTTGATATCAGATTTTTGAAAGTTTTCCTACTTGATATTAAAATGAACAATTTATCCAGATAATAAAATACTCAACTTAATATCAGGCAGTAAAACAAAAAAGACGTGACAGATTATCTACTATATAATTGTCTTATCCCGTCTGTCTGTCTGTCCTGGAAATCCCAGGTCGCTGATTGGTCCGGCCGCGGCCAATCAGCGATGCGGCATTTCTGAAAAACATGGCGGCCGTTAGCGGCTCATGTGCGGCACGGAGGTCAGCGGCGATGCAGCCGGCTACTCGCAGCATAAGTCCCCCGACTGCAGGCGCCGCTGACCTACATGCGGCTATCGTCGGGAAATCAGCGGCTACGGCCGCTTATCTCCCGAGGACAAGTGTGACGCCCCTCCCCTCCTCGTCTCTCCCCTCTCCTCCCGTCCCTCCCCCCTCTCGATCAGAACCCCGGAACCGGCGTCATACTTACCCCTCCCCGTGTCTCCGCAGCAGCTCCTGTGTCTTCCGCTGATGCTCTGTGACGTCTCAGGTCAGAGGGCGCGGTGACGTCTTTACACCGCGCTCTCTCCTGACCGGTCACAGCGCACAGCATCAACATGCCGGCTACGCTGGAGTCCAGAGAAGCAGCTGAGAAGGGAGGTGAGTATTGGATTTTTTTTTTTTTTTGTATGGGGCCATAGGGGACCTGCATGGGGCACTATGGGGGGATGGATATACAGGGGATATGACTTCCTGCATGGGGCATTATATGAAGGGGGAGAGGTGACATCCTACATGGGGCATTATATGGGGGGGGGGAGGTGACATCCTACAGGGGGCATTATATGGGGGAGAGGTCACATCCTGCATGGGGCATTATATGGGGGAGAGGTGACATCCTGCATGGGACATTATATGGGGGGAGAGGTGACATCCTGCATGGGACATTATATGGGGGGAGAGGTGACATCCTGCATGGGACATTATATGGGGGGAGAGGTCACATCCTGCATGGGGCATTATATGGGGGGGAGAGGTCACATCCTGCATGGGGCATTATATGGGGGAGAGGTGACATCCTGCATGGGACATTATATGGGGGGAGAGGTCACATCCTGCATGGGACATTATATGGGGGGAGAGGTCACATCCTGCATGGGGCATTATATGGGGGGAGAGGTCACATCCTACATGGGGCATTATATGGGGGGAGAGGTCACATCCTACATGGGGCATTATATGGGGGAGAGGTGACATCCTGCATGGGGCATTATATACGGAGGATGTGACTTCCTGCATGGGGCATTATATACGGGGGATGTGACTTCCTGCATGGGGCATTATATGCGGGGGATGTGACATCCTGCATGGGGCATTATATGCGGGGGATGTGACTTCCTGCATGGGGCATTATATACGGGGGATGTGACATCCTGCATGGGGTATTATATACGGGGGATGTGACTTCCTGCATGGGGCATTATATACGGGGGATGTGACTTCCTGCATGGGGCATTATAAAGGAGGGTCGGGAGACATATGCTAGAATACCCGATGCGTTAGAATCGGGCCACCATCTAGTTTTTAATAAATGTACGAAGTTTGCATTGTGAAATCTGGTAAAAGATCCTTTTTTAGTACAGGCACTTTTGAGCTTTATTAACCCATGGCCAGTAGATCAGCACATCAGGAAAATGACAGCAAAAGGATACTGTATATTTTAGACATGCAGGTAACTCCATTAAAACAAACAAAAAAAATTATTAAATACTAAAAATAAATCAATAATACTTAAAACCATTCATCTACGTTTTATTATTTGAAATGTTTTCTGTATAGGACTGAACATTTTCTGACCATCTGGAGCTAGTCATGGCAGCAAGCCAACAGTTTTCAAATTTTTTTTTCTCTCGAAGTAAAGGACAGATCTGTAACTGCCACGTTGCTAATGAAAAGCCAGGAGAAAGCACATCTTATCTATGGGAAGAGTCACGAAGGCTGTAAAGTACATTTTACATCTATATGTTCATTGAAAATGTAAGACGGCTAAAAAGGTCCAACCAACATTTTATGGTACTTTCAGCATGAATGGTATATAAATCTTTTTAAGCCACTGTATAACCAAACGACCCTGTCAAAGGATTCATAGAGTAACATTATTAAAGGGTTTTCTGTCATCTTTTATTTCAGGAGCGCACACCTCAGTAATTCAGTACAATGCTCAGTCTTGTACAACAGTCCCATAGAATATAGCCCCTTAGAGCAAAATGACATACTTGTACGTCAGGGCTGGGGTCCTCCAGTGTGGAGAATCCTCAGAAGCATTGCTCTGTCCATATGCAAAAGATGCCAAGCTGGCTGTGTTATATAGTCTCTAACAGCAGCAATTGGAGCTAGGCTCCAGTCACTGCTGTCAATCATTTAAATGCTCAGAGAGTGGCATTTAAATGGAGTGATAGCCTGAGGGAGGCGCACACCAGTTTCCATCAGCCTCCCCAAGACAGGATAAAGGGTCACCAATGGTTTAAATTGTCAATTGGGGCCTGCTTGAGTCCACCATGTCTGCCATCTTGGTACTCCTGTGAAGTCCAGCCTTAGGCTGAAGGTCACAGTAGACCACAATTTACACTGAATAGATATGTTAGTACATTGCGTATTTTCAGCGGTTTTATCTGCATCAAAATCCAAAGTGCATTAGATACAAAGTACATAAAGAGAAGCTGCCTCCAAGTGATAGTACAAGTACATTTATATGAGGTAGCCCATTCTAAATATCAGGTAACAAACTTCACTGCTTTATGGATACGCCCCACCCTGCGTTTCACCCTATGTCAGCGGTCGTATGAACCCCTGCCGAAGGCTTGCGCCGAATGCGTGTTGTGGCTGGTGACATCCCAGCAGGAGGATTACACATGGGCAGATCCCTTCTGTCATGCTGTCTGTGTATTTGCCTTATAGAATTGGCAGTTTTATCACTGATATACTTACCTTATTATAACTGCCTAATTTGTGTCTCTGACATTGCTTGGCACTTCTATATATAACTCTTCATGCTATATTTCCATCATTCTTGGAACCACCATTTACTATTCATTACTTAATATTTATTCTAATATTACTGCTGATATCTAATGTCCTCCTGCTGTCTTTAGTGTCTTAAGCGATCCATTTTAACCATTCTATATTGTGCGTCAATAAATTTACTATTCATTACTTAATATTTATTCTAATATTACTGCTGATATCTAATGTCCTCCTGCTGTCTTTAGTGTCTTAAGCGATCCATTTTAACCATTCTATATTGTGCGTCAATAAATGATTATTTATATTTGGTTACGTACTATTTTTGTAGGTTCTCTATTTTGTTATATACCTTGTGCAACCCTATTGTTATATGCTTACTTTAGGTGCATTATTTACTTTTCAGTATCTCTACATCTCTTTGTATATCTATATACACCCACATTTTAACATACATCTAATAATGAACTTCTCTCCTCCTGGGAGCCTCTTACTTTCAGTCATGGGGACTGTTACTGCTGAGCAAATAATTTTATTTTCTCCCAGTAGCTACACTTTCAGTATGGCGGTGGTCAGCATTGTAACACTATTAACCTGCAGATTAACCCTATGCCTGTAGGTAAATAGCATTTTCCAAGGTGGTAGGTTCCCTTTAAATGAAAAAAAAAAAATCTATGCAAGTTTAGGATCGCCATAATAGTACTGTGGGCGCAGTCAGACGACCGTATAACACAGACGGTGATTGCATCACTCGGAATAGCTGACAGCTTTCCCGACCCAAACTTAACAGCTGCATAGAAATACATGCTGTCGCGCTCGGGTCAGGAGAGTTACCGGCCAGTCGGAGCCTTATGATGTGAACATCTATGTTATACGGCCACCTGACTGTGCCTTGACATGTAGAATCACAGTGACAGGTCATTTTTATCATACAAGGAATGCAGTAAAAAAAAAAAAAAAAGGTACTTGCAAAAACATAAGTCCTCATACAGCTACAGTGGGGAAAATAAGCATTTGATACACTGCCGATTTTGCAAGTTTTCCCACCTACAAAGAATGGAGAGGTCTGTAATTTTTATCGTAGGTACATTTCAATTGTGAGAGACAGAATCTAAAAAAGAAAAATCCAGAAAATAACATTGCATGATTTTTACATAATTAATTTGTATGTTATTTAATGAAATAAGTACTTGATCGCCTACCAACCAGAGAGAATTCTGGCTCTCACAGACCTGTTAAAGAAGCCCTCCTACTCTGCACTCATTATCTGTATTATTTGCACCTGTTTGAACTCGTTACCTGAATAAAAGACACCTGTCCACAAACTCAATCAATCACACTCCAACCTCTCCAAGATGGCCAAGACCAAAGAGCTGTCTAAGGACACCAGGGAAAAAATTGTAGTCCTGCACAAGGCGGAGATGGGCTACAGGACAATAAGCATGCAGCGTGGTGAGAAGACAACTGTTGGCACAATTATTAGAAAATGGAAGAAACACAAGGTGACTTTCAATCTTCCTCGATCTGGGGCTCCATGCAAGATCTCGCCTTGTGGGGTAAGGAGGATTCTGAGAAAGGTCAGGAATCAGCTCAGAACTACACGGGAGGACCTGGTCAATGACCTGAAGAGCTGGGACCACAGTTTCAAACATTACCATTAGTAACACACTACGCCGTCATGGATTAAAATCCTGCTGGGCAAGTATGGCCCCCCTACTCATGCCAGCACATGTCCAGGCCCGTTTGAAGTTTGCCAATGGCCATCTGGATGATCCAGAGGAGACCAAAATAGAACTTTTCGGTATCAACTCCACTCGCCGTGTTTGGAGGAAGAAGAAGGATGAGTACAACCCCAAGAACACCATCCCAACCGTGAAGCATGGAGGGAGGACCATCATACTTTGGTGCTGCTTTTCTGCAGGACGACTGCATCGTATTGAAGGGAGGATGGATGGGGTCATGTATCGCGAGATTTCGCCAACAACCTCCTTCCCTCGGTGAGAGCATTGAAGATGGGTTGTGACTCAGTTTTCTAGCATGACAATGACCCAAAACACACAGCCAGGGCAACTAAGGAGTGGCTCTGTAAGAAGCAGTTCAAGGTCCTGGCGTGGCCTAGCCAGTCTCCAGACCTGAACCCAATAGAAAATCTTTGGAGAGAGCTGAAACACAATGTTGCCCAGCTACAGCCCCAAAACTTGAAAGATTTGGAGAAGATCTATATGGAGGAGTGGGCTAAAATCCCTTCTGCAGTGTGTGCAAACTTGGTCAAGAACTACAGGAAACATCTGACCTCTGTAATTACAAAGGTTTCAGTACCAAATATTAAGTTCTGTTATTGTATTGTATCCAACAATGTGGTTCGGCGGGGCCACGAAAATTTTCCGGGGAGAGCTGTGTGAATAGAGTACCGCGATGGCTGTGAACGGAGCAGCAAATGAAACTGAAGCTATTGAGCAATTAAAGTGCCGGTTAAAACTGCAGCAGGTATTTGAGAAACGTCTACAGGACATGGTGCAGGAACGGCAGGATCTGTTGGCACCGTATAGAATGGCGGCAGTGGACCATTCTGTGAACTCTCCGGGGGCACCAGTATTGTCCCAGAGTGCCTGCGAGGTGCTAAGAGATGTTGTGAACTGGGTCCTAAGACTATTGCTGATTTTTTTTGTAAAAATCCCCCTACAGGTGTGGGTGTCCGAAAGGGGGCGGAGTCTCTAAAGGGGGCAGATTTTCAAAAGAGCATGGAGTATAGAAAACCAAAATTTGTTACTGGTTGTGGGTTGGTATGGCCTAAAAATGACAATTGGACCGTTGATAACGGGGTAGCTCCAGTAGAAGGGGTTGACGTCTAAGTGGGAGGTGACTTGTTAGTCCACAACACCATGGGGAGTGACACAGACCCCACAACTGACGGTGACGCTATGAAAGTAGAAAGAGTTCAGTCAGGAGGGGCTAGACGAGGGGAGAAAGTCCCCCTCTCGTCGTCGACGGCGCAAGGGCCACAAAAAGGTTGCTCCTGTGGTCTTGGCTGAAAGTGAAAATAAAGAAAATGTAATGCTGTGTGCCTTTGTTCTAAGTGTGGATTCTCCTTTAGAGGCAGAAGAGGAGGTGACATTGCCAGTAGCCACCTCCGGTACAGTACTGAGACAAAAGGATCAGGATCTGACAGCCCTGAAAGAGGAGGTGGCCAGTCATGACCAAGAGCTGGAGCCTATCAGGCAGCAGTGTCAGAGTGACGTGCAGCAACTATGGGAAAACCTGGAGAAAGTGTCCTCAGACCAGCGGAGCCTGGAGTCTGAACGGCAGAAAATATACCAGGTTGTGAGGAACTTACAGCGAGAACTGGAGGGAAGCAGCGAGGAAGTTAACCAATGGAAGGAAATGTTCCAGGAAATTAAGGAGGACCGTCGCAAAACCAAGGAGGAGGTTTTTCAATTGGAGATTGACAATGCGGAGTGTGAAGAGGAGTTGTGCGAGGTGAAAGATCGTTTCACCCTGGTACAGTTAGAGCTGTACCAAGTGAAGAAAGAGCTGTGTGAATCCAAGAAGGTGTATGGTGAACTCAGTGGGGAACTGCAACAAATTAAGAGAGACTATGAGGAGCTCCTCAAGGATGATAAGGCGGATGCTGAGCACATGCGCCAACTGATTGAGACTACTCTGCAGGACACCCATGATGAGAATGATGATCTCCGCAGAAAGATCCCGGGACTGGAAGCTCAAGTGAAGGAGCTGCAGACGTTCTGTGATAATCTCCAGAGGGCAGAGATGTGCCTTAAGGAAAGAATCAGCAAGATGGAAGCTGAGCTAGAGGAAGAAGTTTTCGAGCTCAAATGTCGCCTGGCAAAGTATCACTCAGAGAACGAGGCCTCCTTGGAGAAGGAAAAGGGGAAACAAGTTGCACTTACTCCTTTATACCATGAGAAGGTGGACCTGAGGAGAGCTAAGAGAGTGTTAACAGAAGATAAGTATGAAATGGAAGTGGTCAAGACGAAAATTCTTGAATTTGAAGCTGTGAGTCAGCTCAGGGGAAGCATACAGGGTGAAGAAGCTGAAAGTCAGTTGTCCCTGAAACCTGAGCCGGTTGATCGTCTGGAAACCACTGGTGAGACAGAAACGTCTCGGTACAAGTGCCTCATAGATGTACCCGAGGATTTGAGAGAAGAATGCACCAGTGAGTCCGTGCATGAAGAGTTTAAGAAGGCCGTGGGAGCCTGTAAGGTGTACTCGACCTCAGAAGCTAAACAGCTGTTGGTCCTGTCCACAACCGAAGTCACAGTGAAGAGGGTGGCTATCCTAAGTGACATGCACTGGCGATGTATTCGCACAAAGCGGTTTGTCCGGTTGAAGACGGAACAAGCCATTAGACAACTGGAGCTTATGAGAAAAGCTCAAAGTCTGCGTGAAGAGGTCATCCGGGTGCCTCATGCTCTGGTAAGAAAGCTCATTGGGAGAAATGGCCGAGCCATACAGATGATGGTAAAGAAGTCTGGTGTGATGAAAGTAAGCAGTCCACGTGATCGACAGGACTGGATACCAGATGAAGACGGCATGGTGTCATTCTCCGCTGTAGAAACGGAAGAAAGTCTTGCATATATACGCATGCTGATGGAGTACTGAGTGACCTACCTGCGAACAGTTGAATCTCGCTAGACTGCGAGTGGAAAGACAGCATCATGTGAGCAGCAGAAGATGGCAGTGGTCTAGAAATTGTGAGACCAGACAGAGAAAGGGCCCTTCAAATAGAATGGCTACAGTAGAAGTTAGAGACTTTCCAAGATGTCCTGAGGATAGTGGGCGTGGGTTTAGAGGTAGTGAGACCTCCAGTAACTCAGGTCTGAGTGGCCCATACAAACGACCCAATAGAGTACGGGACAGTACGGAGTCGAACCGGACCTTAGATACCAGGGCATGTGAGTCACACTGGTGTATTGACCGCTGAGAGCGGGGGAGGTCTGACAAGGTTACGACTCGGAAATGTGACTTGACGAAGTCAGTGACAATGACATATGGTAGGTCCCTAAGGAATGGGCTAATGTCGATGACTAATGTTCCAGGGGTTGAGCAGCGCAATTGTCAAGTACATGGTCTCTGTGTGAACTGTGGGTTATAATGTGATTGTGTATATTAGGTGTTCAACCCGACAAGTTTGAACAGAGGGGGGGGATATGTAATGTAGCGGCTTGCGGCATTACTGTAATGGTCCAGGGGGTGTTCTGGCTGACAATGTACCTCTCCCTCAGAAGGACTGATCACATGACTGTGACATCATTACAGGTCCTGTGTGCACTGAAGGACTGATCACATGACTGACATTACAGGTCCTGTGTGCACTGAAGGACTGATCACATGACTGTGACATCATTACAGGTCCTGTGTGCACTGAAGGATATATAAATTCTGGTGCTTTTGAAACAGGGTGTGAAAGGCGTGAGGCCTGTTCCCTGTATGTGGGACACCGTTAGCCTGGAGAGGCTTAGTGAGGCCTAGAGAGGCCTGGTGAAGCCTGAAAGGCAGAGGCTGGATCCCTGTGTGTGTAAGAGATGCCAGTAGCCTTGGAAGGTACGAGGGCTGGAGACCCCCATCTGGGAAGCCGTAAAGCCACAGCTGTGGCAGAACAAATCTGATGGAAACCGCTAGACGCGGCAAAAGGTAAAAGCGGTGCGTTATATGGACATTGATATAGTTACTTTGCTGAAGGCTGTAACTGGAGCCACGTGGGCCTGTCTGCCACTTGAAAGGCTCTTGGATGTTATGTGTGTAAACATGCCGGTGAGCCACTGAGATGGACTATGTTATAAGCAGTTATGAAGTGTAATAAACTGCTGGATTTCATGGTACTGGAAAACGTTGCAGGTGTGCTTTAATTGACCAGGTGAAGCAAGTGTCCCCCAGCATGATGACTTGCGCTGCCTTACAGTACCTACGATAAAAATTAAGGACCTCTCCATTCTTTGTAGGTGGGAAAACTTGCAAAATTGGCAGTGTATCAAATACTTAATTTCCCCACTGTATTTCTACTGAATTTTTTTTTTAAAAGTTGTTCTCTTGGAAGAAGGTGAGGAAAACAAAGAAAAGATCAAAATGGATTGGGCTTTAAGTGGTTTACTGGAGAATCAGTGCACATACCTGACCACTGCTTCATACAGACTGGGGACTTGTGTGACTGTACTAATGATCAGTAGGGGCCCAATGACTGCCCCCCAAGATCAGCAAACTATTATCCATCCTGTGCATAGACCTTAACTTCTGATTTTGACAATACTTGCCACTTCTTCATTGGGACAGTGTGACCGCCCGTTGGCTTAATAAACAAAAGTAAGTTAATCTTTAGAACAACGAAGACATTTACTGATTGCATAATAGCAGCTATAAATATATGATTGCGGGGTGGATCCTATATGTATCATACATATTTAGGGGTGTGACAGACCAGTGCCAACAGCTGGAAGACAAGTTACCTACATAAGTGTTTGCAGGCAGCTCTGCAGCACAATAACTACAGCACAGACCTATACTTATGTGCTTGGAAATTACCAATTGCTATAATAGGAAAACATTTTATTGTATAATTTTATACATGCGCACACGTATTTTATCCAACTGACGGCCATAAAAATAGAACAAAAGAAAAACATGAAGCACAAAGCTAAGTGTGTATATAAAAAAGGGGGTGGGGTAATAATAAGCAATACAATTTACAGTGTTGTCGCACTGTGTTCTGTATCTCTTCCGCATTACTTTTAGTTCAGCTACATTGGTGTACTTTGGTAATTGGAGATGTGATCCCAAAAAAATAAAAAGAAATTACGTTTCAGATTAAATATATAATTTACTATGTACATTACAGCAGAAGTAATTTTAATAGGAACACCATACCACCTATTTAGCATTATTAAACACTGCATTTTAAAGGACTTTTCCAGCTGGATACATGTATCACCTATTCAGTGGATAGGTGAAAAATAATATATCAGTTGGAGTCTGACTACTGGGACCCTTTACCAGTCACCCATCATCTCCCTTCATCTGTGTGACTATGTTTAGAGAAGTCAGTATAGGCCAATACACTGCCACTATATACAACTTCATGCACTCTTGAAAGTTAATGGAATGGACAATCATACACCAGCAGCACGCACGAGTGCAGACACCAGCAAATCTAGCATTTATCAACAGTTTCTTCAAGACAATGGTGTATGGTGTACTTCAGCTTTAATTTTCTCACATTACATGGTGGATAGGGAGGTGTGGAGCTCAGGAAAGCCCCATCTTTTATTAGGGTATACATGCCCTTTAATTCAGGGGTGCATAACCTGTGGCTTGGGGCCATATACGGCCCACAATACCTTTCTATGGGGCCCTTAGCCATCTGGTCACAGGTCTTCTTCACAGTTTCTGGTAGCTGTTCACATGTATTTTGCATGTCAAGGAGAAGAGGATTGGTGGGTAGCACCATAGGGACAGTTAGTAAGGGTGCACTGTGTGGTCATCTCTGGGACCCCCATATTTTGGCAAAATGGGGGGCGTCCCATAGCTGTCGAAGTGACCATCCATGAGTGCTCTTATATTCATTGTGGCTTATGGGAGAAGGGAAAAACCGTTTCAGCATCTTGCATAAAATGAATTATCCACAGGATAGGAGATAACAATGATCAGTGCGGTTTCAACCACTGAGACTCACACTAGTAGGGAGAACGTGCCTGAATGGGCACTTTTATCCCAATTACAAAATGCAGCAGCAGCAGGTCAGATGCCCGACCACGGCTCCATTCAGTGTCTAAGCGGTTGCCGGAAAAAGTCGAGAGCAGCGCTCAGCAGTTCCATGGAGAATGATTGGAGCAGCTTAGAAGTAGCGCCTATTAGATATTTATGGCGCATACTTTCAATACGCCCACAGAATGTAATACTTCCTAATACTCAAGTTACTGCGGCCCTTGGGGTTGGTTAAATCTGACCAAGTGGCCCTCGGATCAAAAAAAGGTTGTGCACACCAGCTTTAATTTATTAACATAAAAGAAGGTGTGGGGTAAAGTGTCAAAAACGCATCTATAACTAGAGCAAACATACATCAAAATGTCTACAACAATGCATCTTTCCTATATGTAATGTAAAGCGATTCCTCTAAAAATAAATAATGACGACCCAACCTTTCTACGAGGGCTTCTTACACCAGGTTCGCTTCTATCATATGAAGAATTAAAGGCTGCCTTACATATTATATGAGATTTTCAACTTTTGGCGACATGAAGATCTACTTACTGCAGACATTAGGGGCATGTTATAAGAAAGGGGGTATTTAAAGGTGGCTATAAACAGATGATGACAAAGCTTTCCTCAATACGAGGTAACAAAATTTTACAAGGGCAGCTTGATTTTTACGGCTCACGGAGATCACAGGTTGCAGGCTGATGTGACCCGACTGACGAGAGCCAAGTCACATCGCTTGTACATACTAAGCCATTTCCTGCCTACCATATAAAGCCATTTAACAGACTTCGAAGCCGTCTTAACTCATTTGGGAAGTTATTAAGTTTACAATGTGCTATCAGTCCAAAATGGTAAACACTTGTATAAAGCCAAGGCGATTAATACCAAACGTTTCATTTCTCGGCAGACATATAATCGTGGAATAGTCCTCATTAACCATTGCCACAAATAGAGAAACTAGTGTGTAAATTAAAATGGGAAAAACTAACATTTACATGCATCTAAATAAAATTATGTAGCCTGTACTATTTGGTTACATCACATGAAGTGTAACACTATTGGAAAGCCAAACACCAAAGCCCACATGTATCAAAATTAATGTCATTTTACCCAAAAATAAAATGAAAAAAAAAAAAAGAAAAAACACGCTAATAATTTTGGTTCCCTGATTGCAAAGTATTTTTTTTTTCTTTCAGCTCCCTATTTCCTTGCTATGGTCGTAGGTACTTTGAGTCGCCAGCTTAGGATTTCTTTTTTGCTCTGGAGCCTACCCAGTTGTCAATATATTCATTAAATTACCAGCTGTCAATATATTCATTAAATTACTATATCAGATATCAAAAGTAACAGCACCAATTGCCGAAAGCAGGAGGGTCTGAAAAAAATAAAAAGGCTCTGGAATTACAGGACCACAAAGAATACAGGTGTAATGGCACTTTTTGACAGATATGAGGTGCTCTTTAAAGGGAACCTATCAGGTCCCCCCATACCCTTCAACCCACCAGCATGTGTATTTATTGCTAAATTCCCAGCCTAACCAGCCCTTTTTCCTGTTAGTCACCCAAACACATATTGAAAAAAAGTGTTTACAAGCTCTATTTTTCTTAGGCAAATTAGTCCTTTGACTAGTCGATGCGGAGTTAGTTTCCCTATAAATGCCATTTTATTGACGTCTGTTGCAACAAATTTATCACTGCAAGTAACTTATTTCATAAGTTTTTCACAAATTTGTCAAAGTCAAACAGAAATCACTGTCAAAGTTTACACTTTATAAAATTAGACACTTTATATGGTGCATTAAAAATGGGGTGGGGGGGGGGGAACAAGGGTCTCAGTATTTCCTTGTGTTGAGATAATTATGGCAACCAACCTAGAAGTAAATAAGCAAGAACTGTATGTACAGAATGCAGCTGCAACAATATTGCTTGTCTGGAATCCCCTAAGAAAATAGACTAATAACACTGTTACAGAGAGAAGGATATAAACTTGTAATTTGTATTTTTGGTTTCCTCTATTTCCAATTTTACGTCATAACAAAATGTGTTATTGTGACTTCCTTAACGAGTGTAAAAACCTGTCCAGCTGAAATAATGAAACGGCTTAGTGAATAAAACAATAGTACAGTCATCCGTGGCCATGAATTTATTCGCTCTTAGAATGGATTGAGCTTATTTACTGAGCAAAAATATAGATGGGATCATCGCTACTCAAGAGACATCTAATAAGTCAATGTAGGAAAGAGGTTAACTCATATCTGTGGCTAAGGAATAACATTTACATGTGCACACTGCTGCCTTGTGTCCTACAGACACCTCTCCTACAGTAATTAGGAAGAGGATACAGTCACTAGTCGCTCACTTGTATACTAGTACACACATATAGGATTGCTGGAGTTTTGTAGTCAATAGAGGCAAGAAATTTCCACATAGCCACCCACCCGCATTGCTACTGATGCAATGCTTTCTTTATTGAAATTTCTCATTGCTTAGGTCACAGAAATGCAGGTCGTGAATGCAGGTCGTGTTCAGGGCAACTGCATTCTCTTAATAGGAAAAGGTCATCTTGTAACCACCCATGCATTCTCATAATGGCACCAAGAATTAATTTCCTCTTAGCTGCTCTTCCTTTTTGCCTGAACTGTAAGGACATGTTCACACAATGGGTTTTTTTCAGGGTATTTCCTTAGTGGGTCCATACTTAGAGACCCAGAAAAAGCGTACAGAAAACACTCGACTCTTCCTACTCATTTCTATCGAAAAACAACCTCGTTGTTCATATGTTCAAGCTTTTAAGCCAAGGCTGTGTAGTCGGTGTCCACTTTGATGGAGTCGGTATAAAATGGACCAACTCAAAATCTATAATAAATTGGGTACAGTAATTCAATGCAGTTTATGGGGAATATTTTTTTCTTAAGAATTTGGGAAAGTTATGAAATGTCCTATAAATGTCTGTCCTATTCCTGATCTAAGGGTCTAGACTTTTAGCTGAGATGAATCTGTGCTACAGTAAATTTATCACTTAAACAGGAGCCATGAATGAGGGAGTCGGAGTTATGGAGTCGATGTCATGGAAGTTGAGGAGTCGGAGGTTTGGCTTACCGACTCCATAGCCCTGTTTTAAGCATCTAAACTACCTCAGTCTTCAAAACGGCAAGCGGATAAAAGTAGTGAGGAGACCATTCTTCAGGCGTTTTCCCACTATGAAGGCGCTCTATAATTTACAATTGAAACCAATGGGAAGACTAAACGAAAGAAAGAAAGAAAGAAAGAAAGAAAGAAAGAAAGAAAGAAAGAAAGAAAGAAAGGAGACCCCCTCCACTCACCACCCAAAACAAAATATGCTAATAAAAGGTTTACCGAAAAAGCTTAAGTAAAATATATTACAAAACTGCTTGAGAATTTTATAAAACGTTAAAGAATAACATTCAGCAACAGAAAAAAAAACCACACCATTTTACAACTAAAAACCCATTTTTTGACCACCTGAAAAAAATAGATGTGTGGCCATACCCTCAAAAAGAAACTCAACCCATCTTGTCCCACAAACAATATACAACCACAGGATATAAAGAACAATGCATGACATGTTCTCACAATGTAAATGCTCTTCACCTTCCAAAGCAAATTCCTTCCAAGGCAAATGGTTATTTTGGCCTTTGTTGACCCACATTGTAACCTAAAGGGATTTTCCATGACATTTCAGGGAATGTTCTAACTTCCCTCTTGAATCTCCATAGCTCCAGTGCTACGCCTCCCCCGACAGTATCAGAAGTGATGATATATCCCATCACATGATCACTGAGACCAATCATTGGTCTCCGATGTCATGGGCTATGTATGGAAATCTCACAGCCGAGGCCAATGATTGGATGACGGCATGTCATCACTTCCAGTACCAACTGGGATTATCATAGTAACAGGGTTTCAAGGGGTAAAAAATAGCAACATTAAATTCATTAAATTACAACATTTCTACGCTATCACTACCTTTTGCAAATCACAGAAAACACCTTTACATCAAATTCCAAATGAATGATTATATTGAAAATTATTGTGCATATTTCAAATACAACCATTCTTTAGTAATACTAAATCTTTTCCTTTAATGGTTCTCTAGGACACAACTTTTGAGCCACCGCTGTCTATCCATACATTCTTGTGGTGTTCACCATGGACGTTTCACAAAGAAACCATGTTAATAATCACAAAATTCCACCACTTTCAGGATCACAATTCATTGCTGTTTGAGCAGAAATTTTCCATAAAATCTAGAGATGCAGCATAAAAATGAGACAATAAATGTGGCCTTCATGAAGGGAAAGGGATACGGCAGCCCACACGTGTTCATTATCTTCTTGTTGATCTAGCAGAATGAGCTCCCACACTCAACATCATCTGCTGTTTTTGGATTGCACTCAAACCAATGACCTTATACAAAGTCAAATTATATTTTTATATTGTCAAGCACCCATTAAATGAAGGTGGACAATTTTAGGCAACAGAAAAAAAAAACAACAGTCAAACTTGGCAGTTTGATATAAAAGCTAAACTACAAGTTCCCTAAAGAATTATAGAAAAAAACAAAAAGGGCATATATATTCGTGTAATGGAGCAGTCATTGGAAACCCTTATAGCTCAGGGGGAAAACTATCGGTCATGACCACATAATGGGCACACACTTGCTTGGCTTGTCGCTGATACAGTAAAGTTGTCACCAGGAAAGATTTTTATCAACTAGAACTATGAAGGTTCCCATTGAAAGAAAGAAAAGTTGATACATAAAGTATATTTGGAAATGAAACAATATCACTTTAATTGGAACGGTTGATTACTTTGCATTCGCCAGGAGCCTGGCAGTCGCATGTGGCTCGTAGACCTCAAGCATGTGACTCAGCTTATTTGACAAGTTCAAGTTTTTATGTGACTCATGAAACACCACAGTGAATTTATCTAGAGTTTAATTCACTATTTCTGTGATATTAAAATGAGCTGTGTATTATCCAGAGCAACTATAAAGTGCATTGCTCAGTCCGGAGGACCTAGCATGTTATACATTATATGTACTGTCCATTGATTTCAATTATGCAAGTACAACCAACGCCAACTGCAATGGGGTCCAAGAGTGGTGTTCGTCCTGAGGATTAAACCATGATGCGCAAGGTAAGGATGGAAATTAATTTTTTAATAGGATAAAACTGCAACACATTTCAATTCCAAACGCAGGACTCTTCCTCAGGTATCAAATGCGAAACGTGTTGTAGTTTTATCCAAATTAATCATCAATTTCTATGTACTCAGCTTAGTTATGATGGTTTAAATCTCCAAACACCACACTTGGGTTGTTCACGGTAACAAAGTTGACAATTATTTTAGTATCAACCAAAGTGGTGGCCACTAATAGGGCCTGTTAGCTCCAGACACAGTAAAGAGATCCAAGGTATCAATAAGGATGGATGATTAAAAGTTATATATTTTCACAATTAAATTTTCATTAAAAATACAATGGGATACAATGAATTCCAGCATCTTTTTTATACTTGATCCTTGATACCTAGCCATCCTGACTCACTGCCTGACCCGGAGAAACAGTGACATTTCAGCCAGACCTCAAGTGTTGGGCTGGGATCGCACAACTGACCAATGTGTATTTCTTTCGAATTTTCCCCTGAAAGGTATTACGTGTTGAGACAGCCCTGTGAATTTTTCTGCTGTTTAGTACTCCCTTTAAAAGGGTTTAAAAGTGGATCTCCACTGATCATGCAGCAGTAAAACAACAAATACAGACAGCACTCACCGTCCATTGGTCCAACACTAGCTTCCTGCTGCTCTGGTGTCTGACAGCAGACGTCATCACAGCTGCCACCAATCACGGAGCCCACCTGCTTGGATGTTGTTGATGGCACGAGCCATGGAGCTTAATGACTGGCTGCAGTGGTGATGTCTGCTGTCGACGTGACATCACTATTGCAGCTAAAACACAGACACCAGAGCAGTGAGCCGATGCTGGACTATGCAATGGTGAGTACTATTTGATTGGTTGGAGTCCACTTTTCAAAAAGTGGAAAACCCATTTAATATGGCTCAACACTGAATATGGTACTCAAAAGGCAAACGGTCAACAACAAAAAAAATACTATTTGCTTGCAGATATAGAGGTAATCTGCAGTTAAATAGCGTTCATATCACGTTAGGCTGGTTTACAGTTAGTGTGGTTACAGGGAGAAAATGAAGTTATATTCTCCCTGCAGCCGCACACTTCAGCAATGGAGGGCTGCATCTTAACTGACAGTTCTGCATACACACGATGCCAAGGTTTCCAATAGAGGTGCAGGATAGAGATTACAGTTAATGGTGACTGTTACAGCCCCTGGCACCGCCCCATGACTGAAGTGAGTCACTGCAGGGAGATTAGATCTTTATTTTCTCCCTGCAGCTGTGCTTGCAGTCTAACATGTTAGAAATGCTATTTACTAGAGATTGGAGGATCCATTTGAAGGACTTTGTTTTATTGGCCAGGTCAGCGATCTGTGACCACTGAAGGGGAACCCGTATATCTCCTCTTATCTCCCAGCACTCCTGATTCTTTTGATTAGCTTGGCAGCAACAATGTCATCAATGCGGCGTAACAAACGGAATAACAAACAAACAAACACAAACACACACACACACACACACTACGTCACGCCAGACCGGCTAATCAAAGGAGGAATTTAATGGGCCTCTCATCTAGCGGTCACAGATTACAGATTTGGATAATCAACCAGAATTCTGCAAAATTTATTCTCCCAGCTTTAAAAATTTACTTTCAGATTATGACTATACCGGCTGGTAAATTATGGGTTTGTTTGTTTTTTAATAGGAGGCAAGTTCCCTTTAAATTATGACAGCATGATGAACTTTTCAAAAAGGTGTATTGTTAGTGTTATATTAGAATTAGCTTTAAAATTTCTAAACATTTTGTATGCCCATTCCAATTTTTAATCCACGCAGTAAACTTCACATGGCAACAAATTGAATTGTTTTATTCCTCTCTGTGTGGGTGTATCACACTGTCTCTTCATGGAAACTTTAACATTTTGATAATACGCAGATGAGTTATAATCATAGAATAAGAGTCAAATGAGGACACACTAAGAAAAAGAACAGTGATGATGGATTCTTAGAATATTAATGACATAGGAGTTCTTGGCCATACTGAAGAGTAGAACAGCCAGCAAGAATCCAAGATTTGCTGTAATGTTAGTTGGTAAACACTGAGCCTTTACATAGAAAAAACTTGGTATACATCATGAGCCTGCATGGAAGCATGCAAGCACTCTAGCACAGCTGACCTATCAACCATATATCTAGAAAATAAAACTCCTTAAGAAATGAACAACAGATGTCTGAGACCACCATTCCAGACTGCACATGTACTAGTTTCTATAAAATGGCATTTATAACATACATTGTTAACAAAGTCTTTCCGCATGTAAGGTTAACACAGCAGACCACACAACTATGCATAAAAGCATCAAATAAATTAATTCAGAAATTAAATAAAGGTGAAAAACCCAAGTTATCAGCTATTTGGGCAAGATTGTGCAGTTAGTGGTTTTTTTTTTCCATATTCCTAATTTGATCAAACACACATTAAAAAAAATATGGAATTTTCAGAAAAGTGTGCAACTCGGAAAGTGACAAAATAGTTCTGAATGAGCAACCCTCCCGGCTCAGCCAAAGTGTGGGAACCTCTTTGTGATAGGCTGTGCATTGATATGGAAATTGTAGCGAAAAGAGCCTACATCTTAAAAAAAAAAAATCCAAAGTCTAAGAATGATCCTCCAAGGCGGCTAATTTTCAACTACATTCCTGATTTTTCCTTCCAAAGCCTTAACTCAGAATAAAAAGTGAGAATAATCAATGTAAAAAATTACAAACATAAGCTAGTCTTGGTGGAACTGTGTATGTAAAGTACAGGTTCTCAATGAACTGTATGTTACTCAATCATTACCAAACACTTTGATTCAATTTAGAGAGGTTGTCGAAGCCAAGTATCAAACTAGGAAGTGAGTCTAAGGCCACATTCACACCTTCAGTATCTGTAAGCCAAAACCAGGAGTGGGTGATAAATACAGAAGTGGTGACGTGTTTCTAATTATACTTTTTCTCTGATTGTTCCACTCACACAGCTTTATTACATGTGAGGAATGTGTAAGAAATAGACATTCCTCACATGTAATAAAGCTGTCAAACAGTTGCAAATCATGCACACGGGAGCGATTCAACCATATCACCGAGCAGCTGTAAATACTCGGAGCTCGGCCTGAGCATACTCGGCAAAAGGGTTAATAGAACATACTGGCTCAACAATAATTGTGATAAATCACTAAGGCCACTTTCACATAGCAGTATTTAGGGCAGAATTTTGCATCAATATTTGTTATTCGGAACCAGGAGAAGGTCCAAAAAGAAGCTGGTGCAAAAGTGACTTAGGTCAATAAGTTTAAAGAGAACCCATTAGGGTTAGCTATTTTAGGCTCCCAAATACCTAACAAGACCTAATGGTACGGTACCTGCAATCTCAAAAAAGGTGTCTGTCCTCTATAGCCCAATTTCATGAGTCATTTCAAGAAAATGAGGTTTATTTCCCGCTCGCGTCATTTGCTGATGGTTGTATCCAGTCAAGAACGTGGAAACGCTGCCAAGTCAAGCTCCCCCACACCTTCTCCTCATGATTGACATCGCTGAGGACATTTCCTGTCTTCACAGATGGAAAGCCACAAACTGCACATTTTTGGTGAGGATTTTGCTGCTGTGGATTCATTTCTCTGCAGAATATCAGCAATGTATCGGGTCTACATGGAAGGTACCCGGAGCACAATGGGCCATAGATGAAAGTGAGATTACATAACCTGCGCTCATCCAGTGGAAACTGGGCTCCGGCTCCTGCAGTACTAACTTCTACTTGACTACAGAAGATCTATAATTGAAAACAGCATTGTAAGCCGCCAACAATACCAGGTTGTCACTGGATCTTTACAAACCATGCAATATTACATGGTCACAGCAAATAGACCACAATGAATCTTTTCATAGACATAATTAGTAGATAGATAGATATATCATACAGACAAACCAATCATTCTGTGATCAGACTAGTAAATTTGCAATTGTGCATTATGACGTGGCCACACAACCATACGACCACCAAAACCAAGACAATAAGTTGATACCAACTTCTATAGGATTCATACAAAAAGGAACTTAGACATAGAACTAATATAATTTAATGTATAGCTTTGGAGGTGCTGTAGACCTACAAGTACTATCACATCGTTCACTGACTTATTGTATTGTATATAATTATGCTGTATTTGAACTATTTATAAACACAAGACATGATATATTAAGAAACTATAGAAGTCTTACACAAAGACTTTAAAGAGAAGCAAAGATCAGAGGGAAATTTAATCTATAATGCTTAAAATAGTGACATTTATAAGGAAGCACATCTAACCTTACTGGATAAGAATCACCGGCACAGCTATAGGCAGCCTCAGTCCGCTCCATAAAATAGCTCGTCTGTCATCTAAATTATCGGAGATTGTCAACTGCATCCAAGATGATACAACTATTCCATCCTGTGGACATTCCTTCCTGTAGGGGGCGCATCATCTCTTTTGCTACAACTTTACCTGTACATAAATTTGCTCTGGCATCCATAACTAAAGTATACGTGGTTGGGATCTGCATCATAATTCATAGGTAACAGATATTGTGTGGTCTGAAAAATATCTATGCTATGCAATAAAAATCCTCAGAGAGGTCAAAGTCACACGGATGATTTCGTAATCAAAGGCTGGTTGCTGACATTTACATAAAGTCCAGAATTCTTGTCCCAAACTCGTTGATAATTACAAGCCTATCATCAGATTTCTGGTAAAAGCTACTTCGCCTGGGAGATTTTGGCAGCATGACCTCAAGCAGAATCAGAAATCAGCTACCAATAATATTAAAGTTATGGAATAAATGTAATCAGGTCACTAGTCGATATATGCATTTTTTGCTATATTATTTAATATGCTTTTATATTAATGTTTGAAAGTAGCACAAAAGAATTATAAATGGTAAAATAGTCCGTTACTTCTAATGCGAGTAATTGGGAATTCCATAGAACATTCCGTCAGTGAGTAATAAGAAGGTATCTAGAAGAGGTATCTGTATGGACAAGTGGCAGCAGTGATTCTGAGTGCAATTCCTTAGTTTCTCCAATGTGCCCCCTGGATCCAGACATTTGTACTGTCTTTCCAGATAGCTGGAGGCTTCAGATTCTTTGTTTTTTTTTCTTCTAGGAGGAGCTTTGCCTTCACCTGAGTGACATCTGGCAAAACTGTATGGCAGCCAGTACGTGCGGCACAAGAGGCTGCCTTCATCGCCAGCCTCTTCCTCCTGTGTCTGCCTCGGGCCATACATTTCTTCTGCTCTCCTGTTTATTTTCCCAGAGGTTAATTGCAACTTGTGACAGGGGAAACAGTCAGAAATGTCATCCCTGCTATTGTTATGCCCATAATGTATGATACTGCCACCAACTTCAAGGCGAGAAGGGCAACATCTGTACCCAGCACAGATAATGGCAGCCCAGATAATAGCAGCACCGATAACCCAACTGTTGACTGTGCCATCCATCTAGACATGGGCAAGCGGGGCAGACAAGCAACATAAGAGAAATCCGCCGTCACCCAAATAATGGGATCACGGCATTAGTTGGCTTCTAGTTCTTAAAGTTTTATTGCCTGATCATGGGTATCATGGGCATCGCCTTCCGCCAGCCACCCAGCAGTGTGAGGAGGATTTATAGTGCCGCACTGTGCACAGCAGGCAGCATCTGCTACATCACGATCACTTATTCCAGATTATGTTCTCAGGACTCCTGATGCCCATGCCAGCTCTCCTCTGGTGCCACCCATTGCTGCGCTCTTCTGAAATCCTGCATCAGGGCCAGTATCGGGCAAATCCCCAGCCCGGTGAGGACAGAGCAGGGGGGCTTGGCAGGAGGGCACAATTAGGGATCCACAGCCAGATGGAGGAGTGAGCAGCCTGCAGAGCCGGGCTCAGAAGAGCTGCCGGGAATGCTAGGCTATGATGGAGGCGGCTGCTCCCCAGCTCTGCCGCAGACACGTCCTGTAGGAAGGTGCCCGCAGTCCTTGCCCGGTTGTGCCCGCAGCCCCTGCCCGGCTCCTCCAGCCTGTGCCCGGCAGTGCAGGGAGGAGGTGTCACTGACACATGACAGCCTGGCACAGGCACAGAGCGGGATGAAGGGCGCACACTGCTCATCATTACAGCCCGCAGCCCCCACACTTGTGTGCCCGGATGCCAGGCTGCAGGGACCCGGCGGAGCCACATTACAGCGGAGCTGGGGAACTTTTACTGCCCGGTGTTATCAGCCAGGAAAGCGGCGGAGAGTGAGCGGCACAAGGACGGGAGACAGGCGGAGCGCTGCGGCCGGTCCGTTACCTTATGTAGCGCTGAAATAAGGGGGTTTGGACAGCAGGTCGCCCGACGTGCGCAGCTACTCCAGTAATCCCGGCCAGCATGAGACCTATGAGCGGCAGTGAGGGGCCTCCCAGTCCCCGGCTGCTCAAGGAGCGACCTCCACCGCAGGCCACGCCCCTGCACTGTGTGATTGGCCCGGGGACTCTGCTGCAGAAAAGGCTCCGCCCAGTCACGGCTCTGGCGGCCAGGCAGGGGTTAACCAGCGGGACTCGGGATGACGGTACTGAGGTATGAGGACGGTCCCTGTGACGCCTGCATCCCTAATAGTTGTGTGTGAGCGTGCACAGCTGCTGCAGCACCTCTGCTTGGCCCTATGCACACAGGTGCTGCTTTCTCCTCACACAAAGTGATGATGTGCGACATAAGCAAGGGCCGAATTTGGCATTCATGCTGCCCCAGGCACTTTCAGTGGTCATGCCCCCTACTGATCAGTCATACTAAGGGTATGTGCTCACAGAACCTCTGTCAATACAGTAATACATCACCAGAGCCGTCATCAGTGCAGTAATACATCACCAGAACCACCGTCAGTACAGTAATACATCATCAGAACCGCCATCAATGCAGTAATACATCACCAGAACCACCGTCAGTACAGTAAATCACCAGAACCACCATCAGTACAGTAATACATGACCAGAACCACCATCAGTACAATAAATCACCAGAACCACCGTCAGCACAGTAAATCACCAGAACCACCATCCGTACAGTAATACATCACCAGAACCACTGTCAGTTCAGTAAAACATCATCAGAACCACGGTCAATGCAGTAATACATCACCTGAACCACTTTTGAGACTACTCAGGTCTCTTCATCAGGCATAGAATGAAACAAAATCTGAAGAGTCACATATTTATACACAACAGGACACAAGAATAATACAATAGATGAGACAAGTGACATGAAGCAGAACTATTAGCATGGGAGGGGGAGAGAAAGAGTTGAGGCCGTAAATATTGGAGCAGATCATAGATAAGGAGTGTGAAAGTTTTATTTTCCAGTGATTGAGGTCTGGTCCAGGGTTGTGATGCCCCCACAGGTCTGAGGAGCACATTCCTTAGTTGATTAAGAATATGTGACTTCAGATTTTGTATTATTCTATGCCTGCTGAAGAGGCCTGAGTAGCCTCAAAAGCTTGCAATTTGTTACCATCTTTTCAGTTAGCCATTAAAGGTATCAACCACTGAGGACTCTCAAATCTAAATATTTTTCCAGAATAATTGGCATTTTGGGGGTGAAAAACTTCTTATATATCATTGTTCTCAGCAACACATTGTCATGTGTACATATGTGCTGCTATGAACAATGCTTTTCTATGTGCGATCATGTTAACAATCGTTCTGTGCACATGAAACTGAGGTCACATCCTGTCTAAACAAGTTATTAAGTGGTTGCTGATCGGCCTCATATAGCAGGTCAGTGGTTGTTTAATGGCTGCAACTGACCAATGTACACACGTGGTCAAAATTGTTGGTACCCCTCGTTCACTGACAGAAAAACCCACAATGGTCACAGAAATAACTTGAATTTGACAAAAGTAATACTAAATTAAAAATCTATGAAAATGAACAAATGAAAGTCAGACATTGCTTTTCAACCCTGCTTCCACAGAATTAAAAAAAAAAAATAAACTCATGAAATAGGCCTGGACAGAAATGATGGTACTCCTGAAAATAATGTGACAAAAGGGACATGTTAAATCAAGTTGTGTCCACTAATTAGCATCACAGGTGTCTACAATCTTGTAATCAGTCAATGGGCCTGTATATAGAGCTACAGATACTCACTGTGCTGTTTGGTGACATGGTGTGTACCACACTCAACATGGACCAGAGGAAGCAAAGGAAAGAGTTGCCTCAGGAGATTAGAAAGAAAATTATAGACATAGGCATGTTAAAGGTAAAGACCATCTCCAAGCAGCTTGATGTTCCTTTGACTACAGTTGTACATATTATTCAGAAATTTAAGATCCATGGGCCTGTAGTCAACCTCCCTGGATGTGGCCGCAGGAGGAAAATTGATGACAAATCAAAGAGACAGATAATACGAATGGTAACAAAAGAGCCCAGGATAAGTTCTAAAGAGATTAAAGGTGAACTTCAAGCCCAAGGAACATCAGTGTCAGATCGCACCATCCTTCGTTGTTTGATCCAAAGTGGACTTCATAAGAGACGACCAAGGAGAACATCATTGTTGAAAAAGAATCATAAAAAAGCCAGACTGAAATTTGCCAAACTACATGTTGACAAGCCACAAAGCTTCTGGGAGAATGTCCTATGGACAGATGAGACAAAAATGGAAGTTTTTGGCAAGGCACATCAGCCCTATGTTCACAGACGAAAAAAGGAAGCATATCAAGAATAGAACACTGTCCCTACTGTGAAACATGGAGGAGGCTCTGTTATGTTCTGGGGCTGCTTTGCTGCATCTGGCACAGGGTGTCTTGAATCTGTGCAGGGTACAATGAAATCTCAAGACTATCAAGGGATTCTAGAGAGAAATGTGCTGCCCAGTGTCAGAAAGCTTGGTCTCAGTCGCAGGTTATGGGTCTTGCAACAGGATAATGACCCAAAACACACAGCTAAAACACCCACAATGGCTAAGAGGAAAACTTTCTATGAGCCCTGACCTAAATCCTATTGAGCATCTTTGGAAAGAGCTGAAACATGCCGTCTGGAAAAGGCAACCTTCAAACACGAGACAACTGGAGCAGTTTGCTCATGAGGAGTAGGCCAAAATACCTGTCGAGAGGTGCAGAAGTATCATTGACAGTTACAGGAATTGTTTGATTGCAGTGATTGCCTCAAAAGGTTCCACTAGAATGGTTACCTTTGTCTCTAAAAAATACCAGCAAAAGTAAAAAAAAATGGTATATTTTAAGGGTAAGGCTCAACATGGAGTATGTTTTCAAAGTTCTATGTAGAATCATTCATTGTTTGTGGACTATTTACACAATACAAGTAAGCGTAACTATAATGGGGGCTGTTTGGTTTCAATGAAGGTGTCTAGCATTTGGCGGATATCCTAATGGAAACTAAACCGACCCCATTATAGATAAAGGGATACATATTATGGTTTTTACGTCCGTCATGTGACAAATACAGTTTGCATCAAAACTGATAGTGGTTCTGGTGCTACATTCCTGTACAGATAGTAGTTCTGGTGACGTATTCATGTATGGATGGTGGTTCTTTTGACGTATTCATGTAGTCATCACCAGAACCATCATCAGTACATGAATACAAAGCCAAAATCATCATCAGTACATAAATAGAACACCAAAGCCATCAATAGTACATACATATGGCACCAGAACCATTATCAGTAAATAAATAGGTCACTAGAACTACCATCAGTACATTAATACCACACCAGCTCCACCAAGAGTAGGTAAATGCATCACCAGAACCACCATCAGTATATGAATACATCACCAGAACCACTATTAGTACATTAATGCATCACCAGAACCTCCATCACTACATGAATACATCACAAGATCCACCGTCAATATATAAATACAACACCAGTACCATCATCAGTACATGTATACGTCACCCGAACCACGATCAGTACATGAATACATCATCAAAACCACCAAAAGAACATGACTACATCACCAAGCTTAGTACAGCATTCAATTGTAATGTCAAGACGGGCCCATATACATTTGTATCTCATGAACCTACAATTCCCGGTATGTTTTTATCAATGGTAAGGAGATGCTGGGAGTTGTCATCAGTCTTTATCAGACTACGAACCCTACAGGAAATACACTGCTAATGAAACAACCTAGTCAGTATCATCAAGCATACATTTACATCCAGGTACCTTATAGGTGACATCATCTCTGACTGGATAATTTCTTTCTTTTTGTCTCCATCTTGCCCAGCTGCCATGATGACTTTTCACATCCACAGCTCTTCTCTGCAGATTTTCATCTTCTCCGGTCTTCTGCAGCACATCCCCACGCGGTGCCCTTAAAAACAAAAAAAGTGTTTTTAAAATGCCCTCTGCTTAAAAATATCTGTCCATACTTTGCCCTAAATAAGCGTATTATGGTATATGACCTCCGACACTGTCTGCCTTAATGAACTACACCCACCACACTGTCTGCCCTTACGAGCTATAACCACCACACTGTCAGCCATTATCAGATATAACTGCCACACCGTCCATCCTTATGAACCACGGCCTATACCATGGCTATCCCCTCTCCACTGTTTTCCCTTACATTCTCTATATCTCCACACTCCGCCAGGCTAACCTCTCTCCATACTGTGCCCACATTTCTCGCTGCCCTCTCTCCATATCCATTCTGTGCCCCTACTTCACACTATGCCCTCATACTGCCCATCACATTGTCCTCTCCAAACTGTACCCCCCTCCTCACACGGTCCCCCTACACAGTATGATGGACACCAAAGCCGCCAAACAGCATTTTTTATTTAGTTTTTATTTATTTTACTCACTTATATAGCGCCATTAATTCCAAAGGGCTTTAGAGACATTATGGGCACTGTCCCCATTGGGGCACACAATTTAATTTCCCCATCAGTATGTCTTTCGAATGCGGGAGGAAACCGGAGAACCCAGAGGAAACCCACACAAACACGGGGAGAAGATACAAACTCCTTGCAGATATTATCCTTGGTAACATTTGAATCCAGGACCCCAGCGCTGCAAGGCTGCAGTGCTAACTACTGAGCCACAGTGCTGCCCCACAATAGCCCCCCAATATACACTGTGATGTCCACCACAGCCCACTATGCAGTATGAAGTTCACCACGGACTCCATTATATAGTATGGTCACCACCGCAACCTCTCATATATATGTTGAAAAAGGAGAAAACATGAGTGTAGCGGCATAAAAAACATTATTTTATTCAATAAAGGTTACATAACAAGACATACCAGAAATTCATATCACAAGATGAGAGGTATAAAGTGCATGGTGCCAGGAGCATTAGGGACACACAGGCATTGGGCAAAGGGATGTGCAAAATAAATGCAACTCTATATAAATATAGATAGTAAATGTGGAAGCATGTGGCATGGGGATTCCCTAATACTAGTAAAATCCAAGTGGGCCAGGGTATATAGGAGATCCCTTCTGGCACACAGCATAACACATCCCCCAGGGCACTGTTAGTCACAAATGCCACTCACCCAGAAGTTCAGGATGTAGAGCCCTCCAGACCAAAGTGTCCCTTATCTGCTCGTGGTGATAGAACTAACGCGTACCTCTCATTTATAGTATGATGTCCACCACAGTCCTCTATATACAGTATAATGTCCCCCACAGTCTTCCATATAGTATGATGTCTCCCACCACCACTTTTGTAATGTCCACCACAGCCTCTTTTGTAATGTCCCCACAGTCAGCCCCTTGTAATGTCCTCACAACCAGCCCCTCGTAATGTCTCCACAGCCAGCCTCTCGTAATGTCCACCCAGCCAGCCCCTCAATTTCCACACAGCCAGCCCCTCTTTTGTCCCCACATCCAGACCCTCATGTCCTCACATCCCCTTATAATGTCCCCAGAGCCAGCCCCTTATAATGTCCCCACATCCAGCCCCCCATAATGTCCATAGAGCCAGCCCCTCATAATGTCCACACATGCAGCCCCTCATTATGTCCCCACAGTCAGCCCCCCCATAATGTCCCCACATCCAGCCCTTAATTTTGTCCCCACACCCAACCCCTCATATTGTCCCCACAACCAGCCCCCAATAATGTCCCTATATCCAACCCTTCATAATGTCCCCACAGTCAACCCCTCATAATGTCTCCACATCCAGCCCCTTAATGTCCCCACATCCAGCCCCTCAATGTCCACACAGCCAGCTACCCCATATTGTCCCCACAGCCAGACCCTCATAATGTCTCCACATCTAGCCTCTCAATGTCCCCACAGTCAGCCCCTCTTGTGATAGTCCCCATTTATCTGCAAAACTAAAATAAGAAGCATAAAAAAGCTTATATTCACCTAAGCCAGGCTCCCCGGCCAGTGCAGCCTCCCCTCTTCCTCTCTCTGGTACAACAGTAAGCGCTGGATGGCTTGAAGACGTCACTGTATCGCGCCATCCGACATCCCTTGCATGCGGTCTCCTTCAGTGCGCAGGCCGACAGTATGAGCATCATCAATAGGCTGTAAGCCAGACACTGTGCTTCACCCATATCTGTATGACTGGCAACCTATGCAAGCCTCATCTGTGTGCATTTTTAATACTAAGCAACCACCCCCTTCATGAATGGGTAGGTTCGTGAGTGGTTTCTCCATAAGTATTTTGCACCTGTGTTGCCCCTGCCTTTATTATGGGGGTCTCCTGCATCTTTCTAGTGCATTGGGAATCTGAACTGGAGTTGATAAGGCTGTTTTTCTCTGTTACCTTTCTTGAATTTATGTCCCCTCCCACACGCACAGTATTACGACCCTACTGTACCTCACCTCAACTTCCCTGGCAAAGAATGGTGACCCCAACACAGTATGATCCCCCAACTGTAACTCCACACAGTCTTCTATGAAGTATAATGGGCCTACATACAGCAAAATGGCCCCAGACCTTACCACATTGTATAATGGGCCCCACTATCCCTACAAACAGTATAATGGTTCCACACCGCCCTCTACACAGTATGATGGACTTCACACTGTATAATTGCTTGCATAAAGTATAATGGCCCCCATATAGCTCTCCATAAAGTGTAAAAGCTCCCACATAGCCCTCCAAATATTATAATGGCCCCCACATAGCACTCCAAATATTATAATGACCCCACACAGCCCCCATAGTCCTCCGTATTCTATAATGCGCCCCATAGTCCTCCATATAGTATAATGCACTCCCTATAGTCCTCCACATAATGTAAGGTACCCCCATAGTGCGCCACATAGTATAATGCACTCCCCATAATCCTCCATATAGTATAGCGCACCCCATAGTTTTCCATATAGTATAATGCACTCTCCATAGTCCTCCATATAGTATAAGGCACCCCATAGGCCTCCATGTAGTATAAGGCACTCCCAATAGTCCTCCATACAGTATAATGCACCCCATAGTCCTCCATATAGTATAATGCACCCCAAAGGGTCCTCAGTATAGTATATTGTACCCCATAGTCCTCCAGACAGTATAATGTATTCCCCATAGTCCTCCATACAGTATAATGCACTCCCCATAGTCTTCCATACAGTCTAATGCCCTTCCCATAGTCCTCCATATAGTATAATGCACCCCATATTTCCCTATATAGTATAATGCACCCCATGGTCCTCCATATAGTATACTGAACTCCCCATAGTCCTCCATACAGTATAATGCACTCCCCATAGTCCTCCATACAGTATTATGGCCACTACAATTTAAAAGAAAAAAAAATACAATATTCATCTCTCCTCCTCGCTCCCACGTTGCTCTGGTCTCTTCAGCAAACACTCAGGAGAGCCACACATTTCAGCACAGCGGGCGCCATGTAATGACATCATCGCACCCGCTGCGCTGAGACGTCAGACGCCGAGGAAGAATGATGAAGGAGGAAGCGTCAGCTGATGCTCCCTCTTTCATTATTTCCTTTAAACGGTATCAGCATCCAGGATGCCGATATAGTTGAAAGTGCAATGACGGGCGGGGGATAGGGGTCCCGACACCTGTGCCTGCCCCTGCACTAGCACCAGGCCCCATTGGCTCACAGGCTTCATAGCAGCCTCTTGGCCTGCCACCATTGGCGGGAAGCCACTGAATGCAGGGAGTGAGCGACGAGCGTGGCGCAGGCAGATAGAGGGGTGAGCGAAGTCAGTGACCGACACTGCTCACCTGAGTGCCCGCACCCTGGACGTCACTGCGATGAAGGTTCCAGGCGACTGCAGGCATTCAAGAGTGTCAGGATTTTTTCCCCAAAGTGCGCCCCCATCCAGGAGTCGAGAGGTAGCGCCCTAGGCAGGTTCCTATCTTGCTTACTCCTTGTCCCAGCTCTGCGAATGGTATATATGCCTGTGATTCCAACTCATGGAAGATATACAGGTGCATCTCACTAAATTAGAATATAATCAAAAAGTTAATTTATTTCAGTTCTTCAATACAAAAAGTGAAACTTTTTATAGAGTCATTACAAACAGAGTGATCTATTTCAAGTGTTTATTTCTGGTAATGTTGATGATTATGGCTTACAGCCAATGAAAACGCAAAAGTCATTATCTCAGTAAATTAAAATAATTAACAAAAAACGCCTGCAAAGGCTTCCTAAGTGTTTAAAAAGGTCCCTTCGTCTGTTTCAGTAGGCTTTACAATCATGGGGAAGACTGCTGACTTGACAGATGTCCAGAAAGCAGTTATTGACACACTCCAGAAGGTCCAGAGTTCCAATTTTCATTTGGAAATCAAGGTCACAGAGTCTGGAGGAAGAGTGGAGAGGCACACAGTCCAAGCTGCTTGAGGTAATAAACACTTGAAATAGATCACTATGTTTGTAATGACTCTATATACTATATGAGTTTCACTTGTATTGAAGAACTTAAATTAACTTTTTGATGATATTCTAACTTAGTGAGATGCACCTTTATATATATACCCCAGTACGGTCACTGCCAAATCCACAATAACAAAAAGTACAACTAGCTGCTACCACCAATCGTTTATACAGGCCAATTGGACAACCCTTACAGGTAACGTATAGCTTCAGGGGTGCGGTTTGCAAAGCAAGAGGAACAGAGCTATACATTTTTATATACTTAATCCAGAATCGTAGGCAGTGTTTATAAAAAATATACAAAGATGTTGCAAAATGGGAACAAAACAATACAGTATATACAATTACATAGAACAAAAGGGATAACAAAAGAGAAGTACTAAACCTGATGTCACGGAAATGGCTCAGAGCTTAATGGAGGGAGGTACTCCTTAAAAAAACGGACAGAACCCACAGCAAGCTGTGCCTTTCAGGACTGACAGACGATCAAACCCAAATTCTGCTTTTTATTAGATCAAGGTTACACCCACATACCTCCCCTTGGTGAGCCATGTAGGGGCTGGTTGTGGGATGTGCTAGGTCTGGTAGAATTTTATGAGATCCCCGACTTACAAGATATCTTCGCCCATGGAGGTCCCATTTGGTAGATATTGTCATCATTTTTCTTATCGTGATTATACCTGTGTATATAGATGAAAAATGCCATGGATAGCACCATCCATCTGACCAATATTAAGTTGAAGGGGTTATGCCGGCCTTACAGTGATGTGAGTGAATGCATTATGTTCGCCCCTTCACTACGACGCTGAAAATATATCTCCCGTAAACATCGGATCGATGGAAAGCCCAATATTCATCACTGACCACTGGCCTCTGCGTAAATGGATCTCAGTCTTGATGTCTAGCTTTCAGAGCAGATCCTGCCGTAATTACATGGTCACTGAAGGAGGTCCCTTCTTCAATGGAGGTTGAAGTGTCAGCTCCCTCCAACTTCCCCAGATATACTGTAATTAGTTTTTCTCTTCCCCAGCTATAATTAATCCCATATTTTCAATGTGGAGTCCTATTTCAATGGAGATTGAATTGTTAGTTCTTTCTGTCTTCCCCAGCCATAATTAATCCTTTATGTTGAATGTGAGGGTGATATGTTCCCTCTCCGGAGATGTCTTATGGAATTAAATTTTTCCCTATCACATCCCATGAAAGGTTAATGATGTGTAAATGATGGAAAAATGTAAACATTTACAAATTATCTCAATTTATTTAGTATCATGTATTAGCGCCACTCACAGAAATGCTGCACTTACACCAGGGAACGTCACACCAGTCCTAGTCCTGATATTGTGGTGTAAGGTGGCATAATGTACCGTAGCCGGACCCCTCTAGTCTTCATTCCAGGACTAATAACAGCTCAGCATTAGACGTCATTCAGATGTCTGTTTTTTTCACATACCAGAAAAACAGATCGATTTTCGTCATTGATTTTTGGTCAGAGTTTTATCCAAGTTTGGTCCGAGTGTCATCAGTTTTTCTCGAAAGGAAAAATTCTCAATTCTCTTGATATGTAACAGTTCGTGAAAATTGGTCCGCACTCATATGGCATCTGATTTTTTCACAGACCCATAAACTTGCGTTGCCGATTCTGATCTGACACTTGAATCAAAATTGCACATGATTTTGCACGGACCAATGCCATTCACTATTGTAGGTACGAGTGCTAATGAAAAGTACGAAAAGCACTAATACCCGAAAAATGGACGTCTGAATGAGGTCTTACCAGGGCCGCCATCAGGGCATTACTGCCCTTACTGCATGATGCACCCAGCGGACAGAAATGACTGCTGTACCTTTAATCCTCCGGGTGCATCATGGTCCTGTGACAGGCTGCGCGCTCATCTTCAGTCTGTTGCGGCCAGGGACGGCGCCAGGCAGTCAGGCAAGTGAGTGAATGAGTGTGTGTGTGTGTGTGTGTCTGTGTGTTAAGAGCACATGGAGAATTGGGAGTGGGGGTAGGGTTGAGTACATGGAGAATTGGGAGTGGGGGGGGGTGAGCACATGGAGAATTGAGAGTGGGGGGGGATGATCAGATGGAGAATTGAGAGTGGGGGTGGGGATGAGCACATGGAGAATTGGGAGTAGAGGGTGGGAAGAGTACATGGCGAATTGGGAGTGGGGGGGTGAGAAGAGTACATGGAGAATTGGGAGTGGAGGGGTGAGAAGAGCACATGGAGAATTGGGAGTGTGGTTGGTGGGAAGAGCACATGGAGAATTGGGAGTAGGAAGAGCACATGGAGAATTGGGAGTGGAGGGGTGGGAGGAGCACACAGAGAATTGGGAGTGGAGGGTTGGAAGACCACATGGAGAATTGGGAGTGGAGGGGTGAGCACATGGAGAATTGGAAGTGGGGAGAGCACATGGAGAATGGGAGTGGAGGGTGGGGAGAGCACATGGAGAATTGGGAGTGGGGGTGGGAAGAGCACATGGAGAATTGGGAGTGTGGGGGGTGGGAAGAGCACATGGAGAATTGGGAGTAGGAAGAGCACATGGAGAATTGGGAGTGGAGGGGTGGGAGGAGCACACAGAGAATTGGGAGTGGAGGGTTGGAAGACCACATGGAGAATTGGGAGTGGGGGGGTGAGCACATGGAGAATTGGAAGTGGGGAGAGCACATGGAGAATGGGAGTGGAGGGTGGGGAGAGTACATGGAGAATTCGAAGTGGGGTGGTGGGAAGAGCAATGGAGAATTGGGAGTGTGGGGGTGGGAAGAGCACATGGAGAATTGGTAGTGGAGGGTGGGGATGAGCACATGGAGAATTGGGAGTGGGGGGTGGGATGAGCACATATAGAATTGAGAGTGGAGGGTGGGGATGAGCACATGGAGAATTGAGAGTGGAGGGTGGGGATGAGCACATGGAGAATTGGGAGTGGGGGTGGGAAGAGCACATGGAGAATTGGGAGTGGAGGGTGAGAAGAGCGAATGGAGAATTGGGAGTGGGGGGTGAGAAGAGCACATGGAGAATTGAGAGTGGGGGTGGGAAGAGTGACGCGCCCCCTGGGCCGTGGGGTACTCGGTGCCGGGCCAGTCGTTGCTAGGGGAAATATCACAGTGGCAGTGACCCAGTCCGTGACCCAGGGCGGTCAGTAAAAAAGGGTATTTACAGGGGAATTAAAGTTCTTTTTATATACAGTTCGTGACGCCACCTGTGGTATGCGGCTAAAGGGAGCCGCCGCTTCGGAGCAGGTCCTCTGGAGCTGGTGTCAATGCAGCAGAGTTGTTTTAGCTCTTCACAGGTAGAGCTTAGCTCCAGGGCAGGAAATGGTGTTGTTATAGATGTTACTGTGCAGTGTAGTGCAGGGGGTGATGGCGCAGCAGTAATAATTGACAGAGACAGTGGGGTGCAGTCTACCGGATTTATTCACAGTTCTCAATTTGCTCCTGGCTACAACTGCAGATCATAACTTCCCACGCCGTGCTGCGTTCACCGGGCAGGGGCTCAGCCAACCCTCAGGTACCTCCGGAGTATGTAACGGGACCACCTTCTGTGTGTTCCCTCTGGTCATCACCCTGCACCTCACACCTAGTGTCCCAATCCAGTGACCACGGACCTTGCCGGGCGACGTGTTCTTGGTCCTCTATGGCCACCTTCTTGGTGAGATAGATGTGGCTGGTGGCTGCAGTACCTGAAATACTGCAGCCTCCGGTTTCCTAGATGAGGCGTAAAGAACTCTGATAGTTTAGGGACCGGTCCCCTCTGTGCGACCTGACCCCTCCACCTCCTGGCAGATTCGGGCGTACAGGTGGCCTCCAGCACTACCCGTATCCCTGGGGTCCCTTCCACGTTCCTGGAGCCTTTCTCCTGCTCCTCTCTCTCTTCAGTCTTGGGCCTCTCTGGCTAGGCCCTCCTCCTGAGCAGAGCTCCTACAGGGCTCCTGCTCCTCTCACTGTCCTCCTCTGACTGAACTCACACACCCAAGATGGCTTCCCTCTTTATACTATTCCTAACAAGTGCTCCCCTGATTTACTTCCTCCACCCACACCCACTACATGGTTCCCCCTACTTTGGTTCCCCCCACTCCAGCCAGGCACAGGGCTCAGCAGGAAAGTGACGCATCTTGCCCCTCCTGCTGGTCTGGAGTAGTGTAGTATTGGATGCAGGTGTTAGGGTCCCGGGCAGTACTTCTTCCTTACCTGAGAGTGAGATACCACACCTCTGGGTGAGATGCAGTACCTCTGTGGCAACTGAACCCTCAGGGGCGCCACAAGAGCATATGGAGAATTGGGAGTGTGGGGTGGGAAGAGCACATGGAGAATTGGGAGTAGGGGGGTGGGAAGAGCACATGGAGAATTGGGAGTGGAGGGGTGGGAGGAGCACACAGAATTGGGAGTGGAGGGTTGGAAGAGCACATGGAGAATTGGAAGTGGGGAGAGCTCATGGAGAATTGGAAGTGGAGGGTGGGGAGAGTACATGGAGAATTGGAAGTGGGGAGAGCACATGGAGAATTGGGAGTGGGGAGAGCTCATGGAGAATTGGAAGTGGAGGGTGGGGACAGTACATGGAGAATTGGAAGTGGGGTGGTGGGAAGAGCAATGGAGAATTGGGAGTGTGGGGGTGGGAAGAGCACATGGAGAATTGGGAGTGGGGGGTGGGAGGAGCACACAGAGAATTGGGAGTGGAGGGTTGGAAGAGCACATGGAGAATTGGAAGTGGGGAGAGCACATGGAGAATTGGGAGTGGAGGGTGGGGAGAGTACATGGAGAATTGGAAGTGGGGTGGTGGGAAGAGCAATGGAGAATTGGGAGTGTGGGGGTGGGAAGAGCACATGGAGAATTGGAAATGGGGGGGTGAAAAGAGAACATGGAGAATTGAGAGTGGGGGGGGTGGGAAGAGCACATGGAGAATTGGGAGTGGGGAGTGGGAAGAGCACATGGAAAATTGGGAGTGGAGGGGTGGGAAGAGCACACAGAATTGACAAGGTGCCCTTAAAAATAAGAGTGTTATTAAAATGCCCTCTACATAAAAATATCTGTCCATATTATGATCTAAATAAGCCTTCTATGGTATATGGCCTCCACACGGTCCTCTTTAATGATATATATCCACCCCACTGTCCGCTATTATCAGCTATAATCAGTACACCATCCGCCCTTATGTACCACGGCCTATACCATGGCTGTCCCCTCTCCAATGTTTTCCCTTACATTCTCTATGTCTCCACAATGTCCCCCGCCATGCTAACCTCTCTCCATACTGTGCCCCCATTTCACGCTGCCCCTTTCCATATCCATTCTGCACCCCCTTTTCACACTATTCCCTCATACTGCTCACCACGTTGTCCTTTCCAAACTGTACCCCCTCCTTACACTGTCCCTTCTACATGGTATGATGATCACCACAGCCATCCATACAGTATATTTGGCATTACTATAGCGGGGAGAGCCCAATTAACAATTTACAGGGTGCGTGTCACCAAGCATGGCGTGGATGTTACAAAATAGTCGTTGCAGCCATAGATGAATTCATTGAGAGGTGTTATTTCTACAATGGGGTCATTTTGGAGTTTTTCTGCTGTTCTGGCACCTTAGGGGCTCTGAAAATGTCACCCACAAACGATCATAGTAAAATCTGAGCTCTAAAGCCAAATAGCGCGCCTCCCTTCTCAGCCCTGAAGTGTGGCCAAACAGTAGTTTCTGATGATAAATAGGTCATCACTGTATTCGGGAGAAATTGCACAATAAATTGTGAAGTCCAGTTTCACCTAATTACCCTTGTGTAACTGACAAATTTGCAGCAAATAAAAAATTTTTTTACTACTAAAATGTTTTATTTTCCCGTTCCAATGTTTTAAAATTCTGTGAGGCACCTGTGGGTTCGAAATATTCACTACACCCCCTACATGAATTCCTTAAGCAGCGAAGTTTCCAATATGGAGTGACTTGTGGGGGTTTCTACTGTTCTAGCACCTCAAGGGCTCGGCTAATGGCGCACCCACAATTTATTCAAACGGAATCTGCATTCTAAAAGCCAGGTAACGCTCCTTCTCATTCGATCCATGCAAAATGGGACTAAGGCTGGGCTGGGTACCTGGCGCAGACTTTCGCAAGCATGGGTATGATTGTATTTTGCTTTTGATTCGATTTCTATTAACAATAGATGGAGTCCCCTTTTATACTTATGCTGATAGCTAGCATTAATATGACTACTATATAGGCTCTCCACCTATAGTTGTTTGTCTATTCACTTTCTACATCTGTATAAAGCATTGCTGCAGGAAGTACTTACGTAATCACTAATTTTTTGGTGTATTATGCTGGGTATACTAGTACCTACCTAGTTTACTATCATGTTTAATTCATGCAGCTTACTTAAATAACCTATGCATGCGTACTGTGTCTGGGTGTTTTAGCCTTGCACTGGGTTACTTATCTCCACATCTTAATATTAAATGACCTTAAATATTTATGCATTTTTTTAATGAAATGAATTAATAAAATTATATGTTTTTAGCTCATACTCAATGTTCTCCTCCTTTTTTCATAAATTTATATGAGTTGTGTAGCTTTAATGTGGGGCACTTGCCCAGTCCATTGAAATGAAACTAGGGATGTATTGTTGGAACATTTATATGTATAAAGTGCTCAACCAGTAGTGTGCAACTACATATGGGGTACTGCTATGTTCGGTTAAAATTGCATAGCAAATTATGGGGTCCATTTTCTCCTATGAGCCATTACTTGTGGAAATTATAAATTTGGCGCTAAAACAGTATTTTAGTGAAATAATTTTAATTTTTTTTCACATCTATATTATAAAATTTTGTGACTCACCTGTAGGTTAAAAATGTTCAGTACACCACCTCTTGTGGGGGTTTCTGCCATGTTGGTACATCAGGGGCTCTGGAAATGAGACATGGTGTGTGCAATATATTCCAGCCTAATTTACATTCCAAATACCAAATGTCGCTTCTTGCCTTCCAAGCCCTGCCGTATGTCCAAACAGAACTTTTTTACTACTTGTGGGGTATTGCTGCGCTCAGAAGAAAGTGGGTAATAAACTGCAGGGTCCACTTTTTCATGTTACATCTTGAAAAAGTGTAAAATTTTGGGTTAAAGCAACATTTTTATGAAATAAATTAAACATTTTAATCTGACGACCAAATGTTATCGAAATCTGTGTAGTACCTGTGGGTTCAAAATGCTCACTATACCCCTAGATAAAATCCTTGAGGGGTGTAGTTTCCAAAATGGGGTTATTTGTGTGGGGATTCTGTACCTTAGGGGCTCTGCAAATGCAACAAGGCGACCACAATCTATTTCAGCCAAATATTTCAGTATTCCAGCTGAAGCCAACGATCTCCTGCAATAAAAGAAAAATAATAAAGCAACCTCATCCTTACCTTTCCATGGTTCCCACGACAGCTTCAGCTCTGCTACATCGAGATGACAGGCTGGACCGCAGCAGAACGCTGCCATCCAGCCTGTCATCCCGCAGACACTGAGAAGCGCAGGCTTGCTTGTGCTCCTCAGTGTCTCTCTGTGACGGCATAAAGATGAGCCGAGGTCATGTCCAATGAACTCGGCTCACCTCATGCACGTCACTGACAGCGTGGGAAAATTCTCACGCTGAAGCGCTGAGTGCAGGAGAATTCTCCCACGCTGTCAGTGACGTGCATGAGGTGAGCTGAGTTCATTGGACATGAACTCGGCTCATCTGGATGCTGTCATAGAGAGACACTGAGGAGCGCAAGCATGCCTGCGCTTCTCAGTGTCTGCGGGATGACAGGCTGGATGGCAGCATTCTGCTGCGGTCCAGCCTGTCATCTCGATGTAGCAGAACTGAAGCTGTCCTGGGAACCATGGAAAGGTAAGGATGAGGTTGCTTTATTATTTTTCTTTTATTGCAGGAGATCGTTGGCTTCAGCTGGAATGGGCGTGATGGTAAGTAGAGTTTTATTTAGAACAATAAAGAATTGTGTGTTTATTTCAATTAAAGGACTTTATTCTGGGTGTTTGTGTTTTTTTTTTTTACTTTGACTATGGGGTTAGTAATGGGGGTGTCTTATAGACGCCTCTCCATTACTAACCTGGGCTTGATGTCAGCTGGCATTATAAGCTGACATCAGCCCCAACCCTATTACCTGTAGCGCCGGCGTCCCTGCCCTCTGCTAGGCAGGGACGCTGTTCCCCTCACCTCTCTGCTCCGTGCCCGGCGTCCTCCTCCCGCTCTGCTGGCAGCACGCGCTCCTTCCCGGCCACTGTGCTTAGGGTGCGCGCGCGCTCCCTCCCTCTTAAAGGGGCCGCGCGCGCCGTCCTAAGGAGTCCCCGGCAAATGGCCGGAGGACTTCACCATATATAAGGCACCTCCTCCAAAATGGAGGTGCCCGAGCAATGTTGTTGCACTGTTCACTACTCTGCTTCAGCCCTCAGGTCCCGTTGCCAGTTACCTGCCAGATACCTGCCAGATTCCTGCCAGCTTGCTGTCTTATTCCTGCCTGATTATCTGTTACCTGCCTGCTAGTCTGAGGTCCGACGGTCTGCCTTACTACTCCTGTCAGTCTGTCTAAGGACCAGCCTGTCCGCTCACCTGGGAGCGCACTTCAGCCACCTGCCTGCTTGCCTGAGGTCCGACGGTCTGCCTTCCAACTCCTGTCAGTCTGTCTATGGACCAGCTTGCCTGCTCACCTGGGAGCACACATCTGCTACCTGCCTGCTAGCCTACCTGGAGGCTCCGCCGTCACGTGCTGTGACCACCTGCCTGTCCAGTGACTCCTGCCCGCTCACCTGGGAGCGCTCATCTGCTGCCTGTCTGCTAGCCTACCTGGAGGCTCTGCCGTCACGTGCTGTGACCACCCGCCTGTCCAGAGACTTCTGCCCGCTCACCTGGGAGCGCTCATCTGCCGCCTGTCTGTTGGTCTTCCTGGAGGCTCCGCCGTCACATGCTGTGACCACCCGTTCATCCAGAGACTCTCGCCTGCTCACCTGGGAGCTCACGTCTATCATCAGCCGCCACAGGTCGTACCAACCCGTTACCCAGAGACTGCCCCGGTCACTTGCCGTGACCATCTGCCCGTTCATCCAGAGACTGCCCCGGTCACTTGCCGTGACCATCTGCCCGTTCATCCAGAGACTGCCCCGGTCACTTGCCGTGACCTCCAGCCCGTTCACTCAGAGACTGTCCCGGTCACCTGCTGTGACTTCCTGCCCGTCTTCCCTGGTCGCCACCCGCTCCCTTACAAGGACCGCCCCCTTGTATAGTAGCTCAGAGGTTCCGCCTCCCAGACCCGTTACAGTTTGCTCGGGCCATGGAACCCGGTGGCACCCAAGCTCCCTCGCTCTCGGACCTGTGTCATGAACTGTCCCGTCAAAGGTCCCAACAGGAGTCCATCCTGGGTCACCTGCGGAATGTCAATACTCGCCTGGACACTCTGACTGCTCCACCAGCAACCACCGCCAGTGCCATGTCTCGCAATCCGGCAGCTCCGCTGCCCACTAATACCATGGTATCCTACCCCGGACCCCGGCTTTCTGCACCTCCTCGCTTCGAAGGCGACTCCGCCCAGGCTCGGGGCTTCATAAATCAGTGCACCCTGCACTTTGAACTATTGTCCCACCAGTTTAACTCCGACCGAGCCAAAATTGCATTCATCATGTCCCATCTCACCGGGGAGGCCCTGGCCTGGCTAAATCCTCTATGGGAGAGAGGAGACCCCCTGGTGTCCAACTTGCCTGCTTTTCTCACGGCTTTCCGGAAAGTCTTCGACGAACCCGGACGGAAGACCTCATCCGCATCATCACTGCTACGCCTCCGTCAGGGAAGTCTCACCGTGGGCCAATATGCCATACGGTTCCGTACCCTTGCCTCGGAGCTGGCCTGGGATAACGACGCTCTGGTTTCCGTCTTCTGGGAGGGTCTGTCCGGCCGTATTAAAGATGAACTTGCCGGTCGGGACATCCCTACCACTCTCGATAACCTAATAACTCTTGCCACCCGGATTGACCTACGGTTCCAGGAGCGTGCCAAAGAGGTCACCCGTGAGAGGAGGTTACCACGTCTAGCTCCTACTTTTCAGAAACCCGTCACTCCCTCCGTCTCTACCCAGGTACACTCTCCTGAGCCTATGCAGGCCAACCAGACCAAGATGGTCAAAACCCGTCAGGACTTACGCCGTGCCGAGGGGAGCTGCTTCTACTGTGGCAGTAAGGAGCACCGGATCCGTACCTGCCCGGAGAGGTCGGGAAACGCCTGTGTCTAGGTTCGCTCAGAGAGGTCGACCTAGACAAGAATAAATCCTCTCCATCTCTGCTGTTGTCAGTCTCAATCGTCTGCGGGGAGAACCGTTATTTCGAACTAGCCCAACTTGACTCTGGAGCAGCCGGGAATCTTATTTCACAGTCCCTGGTAGAGAAATACCGCATCCCCACCAAACCTCTGACTGTACCCTTGTCTGTTGCTGCCGTGGATGGGGGTCTCTTACCACGCCCCAGCCAACTCATCACCGAATCCATTACTCTGCAGGTGGGAATGCTGCATTCTGAAAGTATCTCCTTCCATGTTCTGCCTGGACTCTCCCACGCCCTCTTGCTAGGCCTACCTTGGCTCCAGAGACATGCACCCGTGCTTGACTGGCAGACCGGAGAAGTCCTTCGCTGGGAACAGGACTGCCATAAGACCTGTCTGGTTCCCGTCCATCCCGTCCGTCCTTCTCCTACCCCAGCTAATCTACCTGGACTTCCGATTCCTTATTGGTCTTATGCTGATGTCTTTAATAAAAAGGAAGCAGAGACACTACTCCCTCATAGACCATACGACTGCCCTATCGACCTGTTACCTGGTACTACTCCTCCCCGTGGGCGTATTTATCCATTATCCGCTGCTGAGACCCGGTTGATGTCCGAATATATTGAGGAGAATCTGGCCAGGGGATTCATCCGGAAATCTACCTCCCCGGCGGGAGCAGGCTTCTTTTTCGTCAAAAAGAAGGACGGCTCTCTCCGTCCCTGTATAGACTATAGAGGCCTTAACCAGATCACGGTGAAGAATAAGTACCCCCTTCCGCTCATTCCGGAGTTATTTGATCGTCTGAGGGGGGGCTAGAATCTTCACCAAACTGGACCTCCGTGGGGCGTACAACCTGGTTTGTATCCGTCAGGGAGATGAATGGAAGACGGCATTCAACACCCGGGACGGCCACTATGAATATCTGGTAATGCCCTTTGGTCTCTGTAACGCTCCTGCAGTCTTTCAAGAGTTGGTCAATGACATCTTCCGGGACCTTCTCTACTCCTGCGTAGTGGTGTACCTGGACGACATCTTGGTCTTCTCTCCGGATCTCCAGACTCACCGGAGGGACGTTCGTCAGGTCCTGCTCAGGCTCAGGCAGAATCACCTCTTCGCTAAATACGAGAAGTGCCTCTTTGAGCAGACCTCGCTTCCGTTTTTGGGCTACATTATTTCTCAGACCGGCCTACGAATGGATCCAGAGAAACTGTCTGCCATCGAGAAATGGCCTAGACCGGAGGGGTTGAAGGCCATTCAGCGATTCCTGGGCTTCGCTAACTACTACCGCCTCTTCATACCACACTTCTCTTCCCGGACTGCCCCAATTTCCGCGCTCACCCGTAAGGGTACTAATCCCAAAGAGTGGCCGCCCGAAGCAGAGGAGGCCTTTCTTTCCCTAAAACAGGCCTTCTCTTCCGCCCCGGTGCTGCATCGCCCGGACGGCAACAAGCAGTTCTTCCTGGAAGTTGACGCCTCCTCCTCTGGAGCCGGAGCGGTACTTACTCAAAAATCATCTTCCGGGAGAATGGTAACTTGTGGCTTCTTCTCCAAACTCTTCTCCTCTTCTGAGCGCAACTATTCCATAGGAGACCGAGAGTTATTGGCCATCAAGCTGGCGTTTGAGGAGTGGCGTTACCTACTCGAGGGGGCTCTTCACCCGGTAATAATTTACACTGACCACAAGAACTTGGCTTACCTCCAGCATGCCCAGAGACTTAACCCGCGCCAAGCCCGGTGGTCCTTGTTTTTTGCTCGCTTTGATTTTGTTCTTCATTTTCGTCCGGCTGACAAAAACGTCAAAGCAGACGCCTTGTCCCGATCCTTTCTGGTGTCCGATCTCGAGGAAGAACCTAAACATATCATCGATCCCGCCAGAGTAATGCAGGTGGCTCCCGTGAGTCTAAATCGTCTCCCTCCCGGTAAGACGTTTGTTTCAGTACCTGATCGGAAGAAGATCCTACACTGGGGCCATTCGTCTAAACTAGCTGGCCACGCCGGTCAGAAAAAGACCCTCCAGCTTATTGCCCGGCACTACTGGTGGCCTACCCTGCACAAGGACGTAATAGACTTTGTTTCTGCCTGTGTGTCCTGCGCCCGCAACAAAGTCCCGAGACACCTGCCAGCCGGTCGCCTCCTTCCGCTTCCTGTGCCTGCTGCCCCCTGGCAGCATATTGCTATGGACTTCATAACTGATCTCCCCGTCTCCGCCGGTTGTGCGGTCATTTGGGTGGTCGCTGATCGCTTTTCCAAGATGGCTCACTTTATTCCCCTGCCAGCCCTCCCGTCTGCACCCGAGCTGGCTAAAGACTTTATCCGCCACATCTTCCGTCTTCATGGCCTGCCCCTCCACATCGTGTCGGATCGTGGGGTACAGTTCACCTCACGTTTCTGGAGAGCCACTTGTAAACTGCTAGACGTCACCCTGGACTTCTCTTCCGCTTACCACCCACAGTCCAATGGTCAAGTGGAGCGGATCAATCAGAACCTGACCAGTTACCTCCGGCACTTCGTTAATGCCCATCATTCAGACTGGGTGGATCTCCTACCATGGGCCGAGTTCTCTTATAACAATCACGAGAGCGAATCCTCCTCCAAATCCCTGTTTTTTGTAGTCTTCGGTCAGCATCCTCGGATTCCTTTTCCTGTCTCCACCTCTGTGGACAACCCGGCTGCGGAATCTCTCGTTAGCAAATTTTCCTCCATTTGGGAGAGTACCCGATCCGCACTCCTTCAGTCGTCCGAACGGATGAAAAGACACGCTGACAAAAAACGCCTGGATCCTCCACAATTTCGTCCTGGAGATAAAGTCTGGCTCTCATCTAAATATGTCCGACTCAAGATACCTTCTTACAAGTTAGGGCCTCGGTTCATCGGTCCTCTGGAGGTCATCAGTCAGATCAACCCGGTGGCCTATAAATTGAAACTCCCGGCCAAGTTACGGATCCCTAACTCCTTCCTTGTATCTCTCCTCAAACCTGTGGTACTTAACTCTTTTTCCAAGTCTACAGGTACGCCTCCTGCTCCGGTTTCTGCTGAGGACGAGTTTGAGGTAGAGAACATTCTTGCCACCAAAAGGGTAAGAGGAAAGACCTTTTTTCTAGTAGATTGGAAGGGGTTTGGTCCTGAGGAGAGAACGTGGGAGCCCCGGGAGAACATCCATGCCCCTCTTATCCTAGCTAAATTTCTGTCTGGCCTAAAAAAGGGGGGGCCTAAAGGGGGGGGTACTGTAGCGCCGGCGTCCCTGCCCTCTGCTAGGCAGGGACGCTGTTCCCCTCACCTCTCTGCTCCGTGCCCGGCGTCCTCCTCCCGCTCTGCTGGCAGCGCGCGCTCCTTCCCGGCCACTGTGCTTAGGGCGCGCGCGCGCTCCCTCCCTCTTAAAGGGGCCGCGCGCGCCGTCCTAAGGAGTCCCCGGCCAATGGCCGGAGGACTTCACCATATATAAGGCACCTCCTCCAAAATGGAGGTGCCCGAGCAATGTTGTTGCACTGTTCACTACTCTGCTTCAGCCCTCAGGTCCCGTTGCCAGTTACCTGCCAGATACCTGCCAGATTCCTGCCAGCTTGCTGTCTTATTCCTGCCTGATTATCTGTTACCTGCCTGCTAGTCTGAGGTCCGACGGTCTGCCTTACTACTCCTGTCAGTCTGTCTAAGGACCAGCCTGTCCGCTCACCTGGGAGCGCACTTCAGCCACCTGCCTGCTTGCCTGAGGTCCGACGGTCTGCCTTCCAACTCCTGTCAGTCTGTCTATGGACCAGCTTGCCTGCTCACCTGGGAGCACACATCTGCTACCTGCCTGCTAGCCTACCTGGAGGCTCCGCCGTCACGTGCTGTGACCACCTGCCTGTCCAGTGACTCCTGCCCGCTCACCTGGGAGCGCTCATCTGCTGCCTGTCTGCTAGCCTACCTGGAGGCTCTGCCGTCACGTGCTGTGACCACCCGCCTGTCCAGAGACTTCTGCCCGCTCACCTGGGAGCGCTCATCTGCCGCCTGTCTGTTGGTCTTCCTGGAGGCTCCACCGTCACATGCTGTGACCACCCGTTCATCCAGAGACTCTCGCCTGCTCACCTGGGAGCTCACGTCTATCATCAGCCGCCACAGGTCGTACCAACCCGTTACCCAGAGACTGCCCCGGTCACTTGCCGTGACCATCTGCCCGTTCATCCAGAGACTGCCCCGGTCACTTGCCGTGACCATCTGCCCGTTCATCCAGAGATTGCCCCGGTCACTTGCCGTGACCTCCAGCCCGTTCACTCAGAGACTGTCCCGGTCACCTGCTGTGACTTCCTGCCCGTCTTCCCTGGTCGCCACCCGCTCCCTTACAAGGACCGCCCCCTTGTATAGTAGCTCAGAGGTTCCGCCTCCCAGACCCGTTACATTACCCCACTGCCACCGCTACAGGGCAGTGGGAAGAGCGAGGCTAAGTGCCAGAATTGGCGCATCCTATGGATGCGCCATTTCTGGGGCGGCTGACGGCTGGTGTTTCTAGCCTGGGAGGGGGCCAATATTCATGGCACCCTTCCTGGGCTATTAATATCAGCCCCCAGCTGTCTGCCTAGCCTTTGCTAGCTATTAAATTAGGGGGGACCCCACGTCATTTTTTTGAGGGGGTCCCCCATTTTAATAGCTAGTAAAGGCTAGGTATTCAGCTGGGGGCTCATATTAGTAGCCTGGGAAGCTCCGTGGGTATTACCCCCTTCCCAGGCTTCAAACATCTGCCCCAGCCATCTGCTTAACCTCCGCTAGAGCCTAAAATTAAGGGGAACCCCACGCCAATTTTTTTTAAAATAAATCCTTTATTTTAACACTAAATGACAAGTACAGTAATCAACACTGTCACTGTACTTCATATATATGTGACTGACATGTTTCTATCTATCTAATCTATGTATGATTCTCTATTCCTTCTATTCTAAATTGTCGGGTACAGATGCTGAATTGCCGGCCGGCTTTTTTAAAGAGACGGTGCATGAAAACACTATTATATTTTTAAATAAATCCTTTACACTAAATGACAAGTACAGTAACCAACACTATCACTGTACTTATTATATATGTGACTGACATGTTTCTATCTATCTAATCTATGTGTGATACTCTATTCTTTCTGTTGTAAATTGTCGGGTACCGGTGTATGCCGCTGATGAATTGCCGGCTTTTCGCGTAATACATTCTACATTATTCTTAGTTGTTTTACTTCATGTAGAATTAACCTACAAGGAAAGAAAGGGTTTATTTTCATTCCGATATTTGTGTCCCATTGACTTGCATTGGTTTCCGGTATCGAAATCGGCGATATCCGATACTTTTTGGGTATCGGTCCGATCCAATCCGATACGATATTTCCTGATATTGGAAGGTATCGCTCAACACTACTCCTGAACCAACTGTCATGTCACCCTCTAAACCAGGGGTCTCAAACACGCGGCCAAATGGCCGCATGCGGCCCCTGAGGCTGCTTAATGCGGCTCGTAGGCATCGGAGCCCCCGTAATGATTGCGGCCGGGTCCTGAGGGCCGCCAAAGTCAGTGATTCTTTTCAGTTGAATGTTCTACAAGTTAGGGACCAGCATGGGCCATTACTACAAGATGGGGACCAGGATGGGCGCATTACTACAAGATGAGGACCAGCATGGGCCATTACTACAAGATGGGGACCAGGATGAGCGCATTACTACAAGATGAGGACCAGGATGAGCACATTACTACAAGATGGGGACCAGGATGAGCCATTACTACAAGATGGGACCAGAATGGGCACATTACTACAAGATGGGGACCGGGATGGGCACATTACTACAAGATGGGGACCGGGATGGGCACATTACTACAAGATGGGGACCAAGAGGGGCACATTACTACAAGATGGGGACCAAGAGGGGCACATTACTACAAGATGGGGACCAGTATGGGCACATTACTACAAGATGGGGACCGGGATGGGCACATTACTACAAGATGGGGACCGGGATGGGCACATTAGTACAAGATGGGGTCCTGAATGAGCACATTACTACAAGATGGGGACCGGTATGGGCACATTACTACAGGATGGGGACCAGGATGGGCACATTACTACAAGATTGGGAGCAGGATGGGCACATTACTACAAGATGGGGACTGGGATGGGCACATTACGGGGACCGGGAGGGGCACATTACCACAAGGTGGGGACCGGGATGGGCACATTGCTATAAGAAGTTAATCAAAATTACTATATGGTGCAAATTGTAAGAAAACAAATCACTGTATGTAGCCAATTAGGGGACACAAAAAGGAAATAAAAATTGAAAAAAACTGTAAACTTGTAAAAACTATAAAACTGTACCATAAACCATAAAATAAATGCCATGTAAAAGAATAAAATAAAAAAGCCAAAAATGTACAAAAAATGACCCAAAAGTTGTATAGAAAAAAAATATGGTATCATTAAAAATTCCATATCATCCTGAAAAGAATGCAGCCCTTCAAATCCACATTTTTTCTTTGTGCGGCCCATATACTTATCCGCGTTTGAGACCCCTGTTCTAAAAAGACTGCAGTCTCTGCTCTCTTCCCTATACTTCTGTTACAGTACAGCCTGTGTGATGTGCCCTCTTCCCAACACTTCAATGTTGCTATGTACTTAAAATGATCCAACTCAGCTTTGCTTTCTGAATGTGAAATCCACTTCAAACAACAATAGCACACTTATCAGTGACCAGACTAGATTCAGACGAGAGTTGTTTTGCAGACAGGAAATGCTGCTGAAACATTTTAAATCCTATTATTCATAAGCTTTTGCTAATCTTTGTTTCAGACCTTCAATGTTTTGGAGCTATTATGGATTAAAAATCTTTGTTTTTATACAAGTATATAACAAAAGTTATACTGTGCAATCCATGAATATAGGGTTGTGATAACACCATCTAAGGCTGTGTGCCCACGATGCGTTTTTTAAGCGTTTCCGCAGCGGCAGAAACGCTTAAAAAACGCATGGTAGTAGGTCTGCCATGTTCCCTAATGATAATCCGCATGTGCTATGCACATGCTGCGGAAATTTCCGCTGCGGATTATCATTGCGGAAAAAAACGCAGCACTACCAATTATTTTGCGGAAGTGCTGTGTTTTCGCCGCCATTGACTTGCATTAGAACGCGTGCATTCCGCTTCACTAGATAAGGACATGCGGAATGCATGTGACGCGCCCCTGGGCCTGTGTCGCGCTGCGTTGCGCACGCGGGAGCTTACCCGGAGCCGGATCTGTTGAGGGTTGTAGTCTCGTGGCGGTGACCCGGTCCGTGCCCAGGGAGTCAAACTGAGCGGCGATGTATCAGCGGTAGATGTTGGACGACTACGCCACCCGTTGAGTACAGCTAAGGAGCTGCTGCTGCAGGGCAGACCGCTGAGGCCGGTGGTAGGATTGTGCAGCGTGATAGTATAACCCCCAACGGGAGGGGTATGGCCTCAGGGCAGCCGACGTGGATGATGGGGGTAGCAGGAACCACTCGGAAACGGTACGGTGTAGTTCAGGGTCTTTACTGGTGACAAAGATAGACCCTCCCGGAGTACTGGCTAGCGATTGGGGCCTGGTCAGTCCTTGAGCAGATGGGATCTCCCCTGGCCAGGCGGAGTTGTAGGCCTCCCAAACTAACTGTACTCTTCTGGCTACCTTGCTAGAGGCGGGTATAAGTAGCCCACGTCCCTGAGTGTACCGTGTGGTGCTCACCCGTATGGCCGGTGACTCGGGTTTCTTGGCCAGAGGACCTGGAATCCCCTGCCTGACGGATTCTGCTGCTGGGTAGGAGTTAGTCCCCACAGCCTCGGACTCCAGGTCCGGTAAGAAATCTTCTCAGTCAGGGCGAGCTCTGCAGCTGCCAGCCCCTGACTCCTTGTAACACTGCTCCCACAGAGCTCCTGATGTTCTGTTCCTATATTTGCTTCTTTTCTCTGTCTCTACTTCTTCTCTACTCCCTAACCCTGCCTCAGCCCTAGGTTTATATAGGGGAAGTCCTTCCCCTCCCAGGACTGGGCAGGAGGTGTGGCATGCATAGGATCCCTGACCAAGAGACCTCCCACCTGCTCTCAGACATAACATAGCTGTTACTGTGGAAACCAGACCCCTGGGGTGCCACACATGCGTTCCAATGTGCGGATGGTACCCGGGTGTGGAGGACAGGAGACTCTCCTCCGGACCCGGGTACCATAGAAACTGTGAAAAAAAGAATAAAATAAAAAATAAAGATTATATTTACCTTCTGACGGCCCCCCGCTGCACTCGTCCTTTCATGCCGGCAGCTGGCGATGGACTGAAGGACCTGTGCTGACGTCATAGTCATGTGACGGGTCACGCGACGCTGACGTTGGCAGGTCCTTCAGTGTACCGCTGCTGGCAAGGGAGAACGGAGGGAAGCAGGACACCGGGGGCATCAGAAGGTAAGTATATATTTACTTTTTACCATTCTTTTACGGTCACACTATATAAATCCATGCCGTTTGCATGGATTTATATAGTGTGAGCAAGTTGACAATCAAAAGTGATGCTAAAATCGCTTGGAAAGCGCTTGTCAACCCGCATGTGGAAATGCAAGTGAAGAACGCTTCACATCCGCATTAGAGATGAGCGTTGTTCTACTCGAACTATTCGCCAATCTCAAATTCGAGCTGTTTTGGGCGGTGTTCGAGCCGTTCGGCGAACACGAACGATTTGAGAAAAATTCGGCTGTTCGAGGTTATGTTCGATAACTGTTCGTGCACCAAAATCATAACTGGATTTTTTCTCAGTAATGATGAAAATTAATGTTAATACGCAGTTTGAGTGTACAGCGGGGTGGGGGGAGGGGCAGGGGATGGATCTCTGCAGGAATAATGAAGATCTCCATTTTTTTTTCTCTTTCCCGCATTTACAGTGGGGAGGTGCAATCTGTCAGCCTATCAGCAGCGCACACACGGAGCGAAGTGCTTTTTTTCACACAAGCAAGGGCATGTGTCATTGGCAGTGTATGTCACATGTCCTTGCCCTATAAGACCAAGCCATTTTCCCCGTCGCCACCATTTTCTCACTGCTGCAGCTGCGTGTTAGACGGCACCGCTGTTGCTGTGTGCGCTATACCTTGTTAATTTCAAGCCAATTTTCGCACAAATCTACAGATAGCTTGGGAGTAGGGAATAGTTGTGATTGCAGTCCTTTTAAGGACTAGGTTACAGCATTTCCTACGACTTTTATCAGGCAGGTCTGTGCTCTTAAATAGATAGATTGTGGGAGTAAAGACTAATTGTAATTGGAGTCCTTTTCAGGACTAGGTTACATCAGTTCCTATCAGTTTTTGCCAGGCAGGTCTGTGCCAGTGCTGTGCAAGTTTTTTTCACAGCATTTGGCTGAATCTAGCAAAGCTAATCCTTTTTGGCCTATTGCAGAGTGTGTTAGTCAGTGGAGTAGCCTATCTGTGTTGCAAGATATACCACCTGTGTATAGAATACCAATTTTTTTACTGCACCTAGTGAAGTAAAATCTTTTGGGCATAGCATCATTCTATTAGTCCATCTATACTGACCTCCATCAGGTTGCAAACTGAATATATTTTTTTCTGTATCTACCTCTGAAAAAATATTTGGGCTTCTAGCTGTGTGTGGGACTTGTTCTATTAATCCATCTATACAGACCTCCATCAGGTTGCAAACTGAATATAATTTTTTTCTGCATCTAGCTCTGAAAAAATATTTGGCCTTCTAGCAGTGTGTGGGACTTGTTCTATTAGTCCACCTATACTGACCTCCATCAGGTTGCAAATTAAAAATATTTTTTTTTCTGCATCTACCTCTGAAAAAATATTTGGGCTTCTAGCTGTGTGTGGGACTTGTTCTATTAGTCCATCTATACTGACCTCCATCAGGTTGCAAATTGAATATAATTTTTTTCTGCATCTAACCCAGCCAATAGTTTTGGCCTAATACCACAGTTTGGCCACTCAGCTCTGCTCGGTTCCCATCCATTGTTTTTTTGTGCAAACAACTCCAGAGTTGTGAATTAGTTAACCACCAAAATGAGTGGAAAAAGGCCTGCTGCTGGTGGAAAGGGGAATAGGCGTGTTGGGAAGGGGAAAAAAGGTTGTGTCCGTGGGGTAGGTGTTAAAGCAACAGTAACATCTGCAGAAGAAAGACCATCTTCCAGCCAAACTAAAATGTCTACTTCTTTTAGCGGACAATGTGATAAGATCCCTTTCTTACGGCCACGCCAATCGCTACAAATTCCAGATGAGGCACAAAAACAGCAGGTGCTTCAACGGATATCAAGTGCTCCTTTAAGTGGGCTCTCCTCCACATCAACTTCAACATCACAAATACTCCAGTCCTCAAAGGTGTCACCCCAATCGCACTTGCTTCCTCACAGCTCCCAAATCTCCAGCTGCCCGTCTGAGTATGAGGTAGAACAGATGGTTGAGTCTGCAGAGCTGTTTACTCATACTATAGCCTGGGAATCAGAGGTCGACTCCAGCGCTTCTGTGAATCCAGACGAGGAAATGATCTGCACTGATGCCCAGAATCTTTATGAGTCGGATCCAGGACCAGACGCAGAAGGTTCTGACCATAATGTAGACCCTCATTCCCAAACTGTAACTCCTGTTGGTGGAGACAGTGAGGAAGACGATGATGAGACTCAAATACATGATTGGAGCGACAACTTTAGTTTTTTGTCAGGGCAGGAACAGGTTGGCTCTGAGGACGACGGGTGTGATAACGCACAGGGTGATGATGATGAGGTTGGAGATCCCACTTACTGTCAACCCACAGTCAGCCAAGAGATGAGGTCAGCAGAGGAGGTGTAGGAAGATGCTAGTGACGACGAGGTCAGGTTGCGCCTTCCTGGACAGAGACGTAGTACTGGAAGCACGTCAACAACTGCATCCTCAAACACAACTCTGCCTCTCACCACAAGTCGTGGTGGCTCTTCAGGTCGCATGGGTGCTAAGCCTTGCATAGGCTGGGCATTTTTTCAGATCGATAAAGATGACCCAACTCGTGTTATCTGTAACATTTGTCAGCAAAAGCTAAGTAGAGGCCAAAAAATACATAGTTTGAGTACTTCATGCATGAACCGGCACATGGACATGAAGCATAAGTTGCAGTGGGAAGCTCAGTGTGCTACAATGCGGCCTAGCCGGCCGGGCCAACCACCGTCTGCCATATCTTGTGCATCCGCGGCCTCTTCATCCTCTGTGACTGGGGGGACAGCAGTCACACCTGTTTTGGGGCGCAGACCTGCCACCTCTTTACCCGCAACAGCCAGCGTGATTGGCAGGTCATCATTTTCTTTGGAGGTGGTAACAGCAGCTGGTGTTGAGCGCTGTCCGACATCGATAGCACCACCTTTGGATCAAGGCAACCTAACATGTCCGCCTGCATCTTCCTCACAGACCGGCAGTTTGCCGGGGACACCCTTATCAACCCCGTCTAAGCACAATAGCCAGCCCTCGGTCCCTCAGATGTGGACAAGTAAAAGACCATTTCCTCCTAGCCATGAGAAAGCTAAGAGGTTGAATTTCACCATCTGCAAGCTCTTGGCTACAGAAATGCTGCCTTTCCGCCTGGTGGACACAGAGGATTTTCGAGACCTTATGTCCGTCGCAGTGCCCCAGTACCAGATGAGCAGTCGGCACTACTTCTCAAAGAAAGGTGTGCCTGCGCTCCACCAGCATGTCGCACACAACATCACCGCTTCTTTGAGAAACTCTGTGTGTGACAGGGTGCATTTCACCACAGACACTTGGATGAGTAGGCATGGACAGGGGCTTTACATGTCGCTGACTGGGCACTGGGTAACTATGGTGACAGCAGGACAAGGGGCTGCTGTCCAAGTCTTGCCGTCCCCACGAGTTGTGCGTCAATCCTCTTTATGTCAAAGTTCCTCCACTGCTTCTGCCTCCTCAACCTCCTCTCGGTCTTCCACCTGCACCCAAAGCCTGTCTGGTCATGCCACAAGCTTTCTAACTGCGCAGAAGGGATCCTGCACACCTGCTTACTATGCTGGCAGTAGGGCTCAACGTCATCAGGCGGTTTTTACTTTGAAATGTCTGGGAAATGTGAGTCACACAGCTGAGGAGTTGTGGTCAGCTCTGGAGAACCAATTTCATGAATGGTTGTCTCCACTGGACCTGAAACCAGGGAAGGCCGTGTGCGACAATGCTGCAAACCTGGGTGCGGCCCTTCGCCGGGGCAATGTCACACACGTGCCTTGTATGGCTCACGTGTTGAACCTGGTTGTCCAGCAATTTTTAGCCCACTATCCCAGACTAGATGGCCTTCTGCAGAGGGCACGGTCGCTGTGTGCTCACTTCCGCCGTTCGCATCCCGCAGCTCAGCGACTTACATCTCTACAGAAGTCGTTGGGCCTGCCACTTCACCGGCTAAAATGCGATGTGCCTACCCGGTGGAATTCAACTCTGCACATGTTGCAGCGACTGTGGCAGCACCGACAAGCCCTGGTGCAATACGTTCTGACGTATAGCCTGGGCCAACGAGATCCAGATGTGGGGCAAATCACGCTGGAGGAGTGGTCTCAGATCAGGGACCTATGCACCCTTCTGCACAGTTTTGAAATGGCGACGAAGATGTTTAGTGCTGACGATGCCATTATCAGCATGACTATTCCGGTGATTTACATGCTGGAGCACATGTTAAACAGAATTCGGAGTCAGGTGGTGGCACAAGAGGAGGTGGAGGAAGTAGAGGAGGAGGAGTTGTATGCGGAAGGGCTAACATCTGCAAGGTCCAGACGTTCGGCAGCACCAAGGCGGCAGGCATGTGAGGGTGGGGGAGTTGGTTTTACCAGGGCGCATGGTAGCAGCCAAACTAGTGAGGAAGGTGCAGGAGCCCAGGAAGAAGTGGAGGACGAACTGATGGAAGACTCATCAGATGAGGTAGACCTTGATCACATTTCTGTTGTGCGAGGTTGGGGGGAGAGGACAGCGGAAGGAAGCATGATTGTTACCTCGCCACCAACACAACAGGGACTTGGTGCTCCTGGATGCGCAACACACATGAGTGCCTTCTTGCTGCACTACCTGCAACATGACCCTCGAATTGGGAGAATTAGAAATAATCCTGACTACTGGGTTGCCACACTGTTAGATCCCCGGTACAAAAGTAAATTTGCAGAAATTATTCCTGCCATAGAAAGGGATGCACACATGCAGGAGTATCAGCAGAGACTGTTGCAGAATCTTACATGTGCTTTTCCACAAAACACCAGTGATGCACGTAGTGAATCTCACAGTTCCAACTTGCCAACCGTGGGACCGTCAAGTGTTCAGCACTCAAAACGTAACAGAACCACAGTATCTGCTGGTAACATCAATTTTGCGCAATCATTTCACCACTTTTTTAGCCCATCCTTTGCAAGGCCACAGGAGACAAGAAGTCTGACACATAGTCAACGCCTAGAGACGATGGTACAGGAGTATCTCCAAGTAAACATTGAAGCCATGACTGTGTCACTGGACCCTTGCTCTTTTTGGGCTTCCAATCTGGATAAATGGCCGGAGCTAGCCACTTACGCCTTGGAGATCTTGTCATGCCCCGCAGCCAGCGTTCTGTCTGAACGTGTGTTCAGCGCTGCTGGTGGTGTGCTGACAGATAAGCGCACGCGGCTCTCCACTGATAATGTAGACCGACTCACGTTCATAAAGATGAACAAATCATGGATCCGAAACGACTTTTCTACCCCTGTGTCATCCTGGGGAGAGTAAAAGATGGATGATTGGTTAAAATCACCCTACCAACCGTTTTAAGCTTTCAAATTACTTATGTTTATCTGTATCTTGGCTGGAAAATAATTTGGGCTTTGTAGCAGTGTGCAGCACTGATTCTATTAGGCCATCTATAATAAGCTCCACCAGATTTAAAATTACTAATCATGTTTATCTGTATCTTGGCTGGAAAATAATTTGGGCTTTGTAGCAGTGTGCAGCACTGATCCTATTAGGCCATCTATACTAAGCTCCACCAGATTTAAAATTAATAATAATTTTTAGCTGCATCTAGCCCGGAAAATAATTTTGGGGCTCCGAGATGCGCAAGACACATAAGTGCCTTCTTGCTGCACTACCTGCAACATGACCCTCATATTGTCAGAATTCGAAGTAATCATGACTACTGGGTTGCCACACTCTTAGATCCCCCAAACTTTTCGATCAACCTTTTCATTTTAATAAAGACCAAAAAAATGGTCATTTTTGAAATTATAAGCATTAGTAGGTTATTAGAAACTGAAATCAAACAGTTTTCAACTCAAAACTTTATTCTAGGTGATGTTACATTTTCACATAGGACCCCTTGTTCAAAAGGAGCTTCTGAACTCTCTCGTCCATTGAATTTGTCAGGTTTTGGATGGTTTCTGCTTCAATTGTTTTGCATGAGGACAGAATACCCTCCCAGAGCTGTTGCTTAGATGTGAACTGCCTCCCGCCATCATAGACACTCCTTTTGATGATGCTCCAGAGGTTCTGAATGGGGTAGAGGTCAGGGGAGCATGGGGGTCACACCATAAGTTTGTCCCCTTTTATGCCCATATCAGCCAGAGATGCAGATGTTTTATGTGCAGCATAAGATGGTGCATTATCATGCAAAAAAATGATCTTGCTGTGGAATACACGGTTCTTCTTCTTGAACCATGGCAGGAAGTACTGTTTGAGAAACTCCACATACATTATGGAGTTCAACTTTACCCCTTCAGGGATCCTAAAGGGGCCGACAATCTCTCTCCCCATGATTCCAGCCCAAAACATTACTCCACCTCCTCCTTGTTGGCGCTGTAGCCGTGTTTACGTGGGGTGTCCATCAACCAGCCATCCTCCACTCCATCCATCTGGACCATCGTGCGTTACATGGCACTCATCCGTGAACAAAACAGTTTTGAAATCAGTCTTCATGTAATGTTTGGCCCACTGGAGCCGTTTCTGCTTGTGTGAAGTGGATAGAGGAGGTCAACAGGATGGCGTATGCACAGCTGCAAACCTCTGAAGGACCCTGCATCTTGTTGTTCGGGGGACGTTGGAGGCACCAGCAGCTTCAAAAACTTGTCTGCTGCTATGACAAGGCTTTTTTGCCGCTGCTCTTTCAACCTGACGTAATTGCCTGTAGGAAAGAGTCCTCAATTTGCCCTTATCAGCACGCACACGTGTGTACTGTGAATCAGCTACATACTTCTTGATTGCCAAGACACTTCATCCTGATCATCGCACAATGTTGATTGTAGTCATGCCTTGACCTAAACACTCCACAATTTGTTGCTTCTCAGCAGCTGACACATCCTTTTTCTTTCCCATTTTGGCAGAAAATGTAGGCTGCTTAATAATGTGGGACAGCCTTCTTAAGTAGTCTTGTCTTTCATTGGACACACCTGCCAAACTAATTAGCACAGGTGTCTGCAATTGCTTACAGTGATATAAAGAGCCCTGACACACATCACCATCAATGAGTTTAACTGACAAACAAACAAATTCTTCCCTTATCACTCCTAAACACTTTTTGCATAATAATTTGGAACACAGTGTACATGTGCTTTTCCACAAAACACCAGTGGTTCACGTAGTGAATCTTACAGTTCTAACTTGCCAACCGTGGTCTGTATGGAGTTGTTCAATAAAGGGCCCAAAATTAAGATAACATAGATGGGAGAGGTCTCTATGAATAGGAATTCCTAAGTATTTGATACCCTGTGAGGGCCAGGCAAAGGGAAAGTTGGACTGGATGGATTCCTATATGGATTTGGGGAGGGAGACATCGAGGGCCTCAGACTTCGCTGCATTGATTTTAAAATTTGACCATGTAACAAAGTGATCTATTTCAGCCATAACAGCATGGATGGATATATGTGATTGAGTGATATATACTAGGACATCATCAGCAAATAGAGAGCACTTGTACTCGGTGCCTCCCACCTCAATCCACCTAATATTGGGGTTATGGCGAATTGATGAGAGCAGGTGCTCCGTCACTAGGATGTATAAGAGAGGGGACAGAGAACATCCCTGCCTTGTCCCATTGTAGTCTCCGTGGCGGCGACCCGGTTCCGTGGCTCAGGGCGGTCAAACCAGTGGCGGAACTATTTATGTGGTTTTGATGTTTAAATGTCCGACTACGCCACCCGTGGATTGCGGTCAGAGTGAACCGCCGCTCCAGGGCAGACCGCTGAGGCTGGTGTTGTGGGTGCAGCAGAGCGTAGCATAACTCCCCACGGGAGGAGTATAGCCTCAGGGCAGTGTATGCGGAGGATGGGGGTGATGGTGCAGGGCAGCAGCAGTAACGACACGGAGTCAGTGATGCAGTCCAGGGCCTTTACTCACAGTTCTTATTATCCAGACCACGTCTGCAGGTAACGGCTGCCCACGTCGTACTGTGCTCACCAGGTGAGGGGCTCAGACAACTCCCAGATAACTTTGGAGCACTTCACAGGACCCCCTTTGTGTGTCCTTTGTCTGGCCTTTCTTACCAACCCTTCTGTCCGGCTGCCTCGGGCCTCCTCTTGGTAAACTTGGCGCCAGTTTCCCTGACCCTATGTGGTGCCTTCCTAGCGGGTGTAGCGAGGGGCTGCGCCACATAAAATGTCACAGCCTCCGGTTTCTAGCTGAGGGTCGTTTCCTGCCTCCACTAGTTTCGGGGACTGGTCTCCCCCTTTGGCCTGACCCCTCCACGCAGGTGGATTCGGGCGTGCGGTGGCGACTCGCCCGTCTGCACCCCTGGGATCCCTTCATTCCTCGTTCCTGGAGCCTTCTCCGCTCCTCTTCCTTCCTTCTCCCTCTTCCAGGCCTGGGCCTCTGTTACTAGGCCCGCCTCCGGAGCAGAGCTCATGCAGAGCCCCTGCTCCCTGCCACTTCTGCTCAGACTTCTCTGCACTGAACTAAGATGGTGCCCACCTTTTATACTCCCTTCTCAATGCACCCAGGAACTGCTTCCTCCCTGCTCCTGCACTACAGGGTTCCCCTTCCTCAGTGTTCCCTCCCCCCACTCCAGCCAGGGACAGGGACTGTCGTGCCCATCTCAGGGGCATATTGGTCGCCCTGCCCCATGGCAATGTGGTGTAATGCATGCAGGTGTCGGGTCCTGATCCACACTCCATCCTTACCTGAGAGTGAGATATCACACCTCTGGGTGAGGTGCAATACCTCTGTAGCAACCGAGCCCTCAGGGTAATACAGTTCCATTTATCTTCAGCCTAGGTGACGTATTGCGATACAGGGCTGTGATTTTGGCTATAAAAGGGTCCCCTAGACCCCTACCCCAAGCTTTTTAAGAGAATCATATATGGCGTGCCAGGAGACTCTATGGAATGCTTTCTCAGCATCCAACGAGAGTATCGAATTACAAATTTTTAACTGCATCTAGCCCAGGAAATACTTTGTGCCTAGTAGCAGTGTCTGCTAGTCAGCGGATTATCCCGGCTGTTAAGCAAGCTACACCACCTGTAGTTTAGACACTTAATTTTTTCAAAGGAAATGCTTCGGGACCATGGGATACTTAGTGAAGAGCATCAGGAGGCACCCCAAGGCATAGGGGCTGGGACTGGCAGTAGGATGCCTTGCGGTGGACAGCCGAGCTCGATCCTTATAAAAGCTTTTTAACTGCAGCAGCTTTAGTGGACGCTACTGGAGCTGGAATTACCGCGGCTGCTGGCATGAGACTTGCCCTCCAATAGATCCTTGTAAATGGATTTAAAGTGTATTCATTCAAATTAGAGAGACAATTTAAATTAAAAAGCTTAGAGCTGCCTCCACCACAGGGGGGCTCGCTCGACCCACCAGCGGACAGGCACCAGTATTGGGAGAGGGGGGCTGGCCGTCAGGGTTCACCGCGGCTCTGGCACAAACCCGGCGACACGGAGGTGGCACGGGCAGGAGCGGACTGAACGTGTCGGCTTCTCACTTTTTGGATTTTAGAAGGGCATGACATGCCTATATCTGTGTCTCCCCCTCCTTTTACTCCTCCACCTCTTTTCTTTTCGCATGACTATATGTACTTGTCACTTTTCCATCTGTTAGTTGTGTCTTCAGAGCAGTTTGTCAGCTTTTGGACACCTTTGAAGGTGTTTTCTATGTGTCTCTATGTGTTTTTGTTTGCCGGCCATTGGTTTTAACGGTGTTCGAAGGTGTTCGACGAACAGTTCGGCGAACACACGGGTGTTCGACGAACCGAACCGAACTCGAACACTACGGGGGTGGCTCAACACTAATCCGCATGTCCCTGGCAGGAAAACGCATGTACAATCCTCATGCATTTTTTTTCTGCCAGGGAGATGCAGAAACGCTCAGGAAAAAATCCTAAGCATTTCTGCATCGTGGGCACATAGCCTAAATGTAGACGCAAAATCTGCATGCAGTTCAGCATATACTACAGATATGATAATGTTGCGAAAATGCCATGGATCAGACCTGTTACCACAGATCTGTAGGAAAACACTGCCGCTTCTGGCCTTATGGCAAGTGCAGCCCTTTGGCTGATTCTGTCAAAGGGTTGGAAATAATTGACATATGACACCATGTGGCTGCTCCAAACCTCCCGCCTGGCTTCTCTTCAGGATGCAGATACCATTAAGTACATGGTGGAGGAGGGAGCCATAATAATAATATTTTTATTTATATAGCGCCAAGATATTCCGCAGCACTTTCCAATTAAGCGGGGACATGTACAGACAATAAATTCAATACAAGGTAAGACAGTTTAAACAGTTACATTAGGAGTGAGATCCCTGCTCTCAAGCTTACAATCTACAAGGAAATGGGTGGATACAATAGGTGGACACAATAGGTGAAAAGTGCTTGTTATTTCAGGCCTGGCAATTATAATAAATAGGGATTTTCATATAAAGCTGCATGATCCGGTGATCAGCCCGTATGTTTAAGTGCAATAATCAAGTATCGAGTGCAGTTATCGTGTGCTTAGAGGGTGTGGAGACAGATGAATGGTAGGGAACAGATTCTGAATAATATTTAGAAGGAGGGAACAGGGGAAAGTTAGTTTACTCAGTAGTTGAGGTGGTAGGCTTGTTTAAAGAGATATGTTTTTAAAGCGCGCTTGAAGTCGTGAGGGCTAGGCATCAGTCAGATCGTCTAGGGTAGTGCATTCCAGAGAACTGGCGCAGCACGAAAGAATTCTTGGAGACGGAGGTGCGGGGTTCGAATTATGGGGGATGTTAGTCTTAAGTAATTTGTAGAACAGAGGGCATGTGTAGGGCGATAGAGATGAGAGAGGAGATATAAGGTGGTGCAGAACTGTGGAGTGCTTTGTGGGTGAGAGCGATGAGTTTATATTGGACCCTGTAGCGAATGGGTAACCAGTTTAATGACTGGCACAAGATGGAGGCATCGGTGAAGCAGCTGGACAGAAATACAACCCTGGCTACCGCATTCAGGACGGATTGGAGAGCAGAAAGTTTGGTAAGAGGGAGACCGATCAGAAGAGAGTTGCAGCAGTCTAGACGAGAGTGAATAAGAGTGACAGTAAGAGTTTTAGCAGTTTTAAAGGTGAGAAAAGGTCAGATTCTGGAGATGTTTTTAAGATGCAGGTGACAACAGCGAGTGAGTGATCGGATATAGGTAGTAAAGGAAAGTTTAGTGTCAAATATGACCCCAAGGCAGCGGGCATGCTGCTTGGGAGTTATGGTTGAGCCCTCCAAGGTCATTTCGATGTTAGGTAGGGTTAGGTTAGCAGAGGGGAGAAACACAAGAAGTTCAGTTTTGGAGAGATTCAGTTTCAGATAAAGGGAGGACATGATGTTAGAGACAGCAGACAAACAATCCTTGGTATTTTGTATTAGGGTAGGGGTGATGTCAGGGGAAGAAGTGTATAATTGGGTGTTGTCAGCATAGAGATGGTACTGGAACACAAATCTGCTGATGGTTAGTCCAGTAGGGGCAGTGTACAGAGAGAAGAGGAGGGGGCCTAGGACTGAGCCCTGCGGAACCCTGATAGTAAGGGGACGAGGAGAGAAAGAGGAGCCGGCAAAAGATACAGTGAAGGAGCGGTCAGAGAGATAGGAGGAGAACCAGGAGAGTTTCCTTGAGGCCTATAGAGCGGAGCATCGTGAGGAGGAGCTGGTGATCCACAGTGTCAAATGTGGCAGAAAGATCCAGGAGAATCGGAAGAAAGCAGTGACCTTTGGATTTAGCTGTTAGTAGATCATTAGAGACTTTAGTGAGGGCAGTTTCAGTAGAATGTAAAGAGTGGAAACCAGATTCTGAGTCTCAGCACATCAGGTACAATGACATCACTAGATCATGCATGCTTCAGTTCACAGACAGCAAAGACTGAAGCATTTGTGCTAGAGTCCATCATACTGAGTGGGGAGCTGTGGGACACAATCATACTGTATAGAGAGCTGTAGAGCAAATGATATTACATTTGGGTAGGCTATGTTTTCATCACAATGGCTAGGGGGGCTGCGGTGTCAACCATATTGTGTAATGACACTGTGAGGGCCATCATACTGTGTGTGGGGGGGTGCTGTGGGAACTGTGTGGGAATTATTCTGTGCCGAGAGGTGTGGGGGCCATCATACTGTGTGGGGAGAGCTGAGGAGGCCATCATACTGTGTTAGGAAACTGTGGGGCCCACCATACTATGTGTGAGTGGGCTGTGGGGTCATCATACTGAGCAGCGAACTGTGGGGTCTATAAAAAGTTTGGAGCTGTGCCTAGTAAAGAATGAAGGAAAGAAGTCACTCATTGGAGAGACATGGGTCTCATATGATTGATGCGGGAGCTGGGAGTTTTATCCCCAACGGTCTGATAATGATGGCCTATCGTAAAAATAGGTAATCAGGTATATAGCCTTGCGAAATCCCTTTAAGGCATATTCTATGGATATGCTGCAATTGCTTTAAATTGTTATTCCAAAAATATTGAGCTATACCCTATCCATAGGGTAAGATAAGTTACTGATTGATGGGGTTCCAACTGATCGAACACCAATTGTGATCTCGAGATTGGGCTCTGGAACCAGGGAAGTGAGCTCTACCGTGTTCTGTCTTGAATGAAGTGAAATTGCATATGCTTCATCTCTGAACGAGTCTTAGTCCACAGCCCCACCATCAGTATTTGGTCAGTATTTTTTCTCAGGAGCAGGAGCCAAAACCAGGAGTGGGTGATCAATGCAGAATTGGTGACTTGTTTCTATTATACCTTTTCTCTGACTGTTTCTCACCTGGTTTTGGCTCCCACTCCTGAGAAAAAATACTGACCGAATACTGATAGTGGGGCCGTGGTCTTGGTCTATGAAACTACCTTGCTCGAATTCTCAGACAAGTTGCGTGACCAACAACATCTGTACACCTGTGGCTTGCTGTCGTGCGAGTATTTTAGAGTTGTGATTTTGTTGTAAAAAAAATTCCAAATTGCAAATAAGTTGCACACAAGTTGCAGTTGCATCTGAGAAATAAATTGCATGTGACTTCCAAGAAATTCCAACACATTTGGAAAAACTTGCGACTCTGTGTCACAGGCATTTGCAGGTCGCAGTGCATCTTCATTGGATCATTAGATGTGATGTCGCAAGGTCACCGTGTAACCCCAGCCTTAAATGGAAAACCTCTTTAGTTTCCTGTATGTTTAGATACTATGGCCCCCGATTCATTACGACCTGCATTTGTACGCCAGTTTTAATGATGGGTGAGCAGGAATAAGGTGCATCAAATTCGTTAAGAGGGGCATGTAATAAATTTGGCACATCAGTGGTTGGAGCCTCCATGCCCTGCTCCAAAAATGTTTCTTTATTGGCTCCTCTCCAGCTCCATTCACTTTGACGAAGATGGCTGAAAATGACTTGAAACCGCCAAAATCTGCATTTTTTTTTGTGCAACTTTACAGTGTGTAAAAATTTCGCAACTTTTCAAAGTGTTTTCCACCAGAGTTCTGGCGTAAACACTTTGATAAATCGAGGTCTATTATTTTAACCGGCTGGGTTCAGATGTATTTTGTAATAACTGGACCAGCCACGTCCTCACTGTGTCTGTGTGCAGCTCCGTGCGCTGGAGCTGCTGCCATTTAAACAATCACTTTTTCATAAAACAAACAATACTATTACATGCTATGATTTTTTCCCACAGAGACCTTAGGTCTGTGTAGAACATTGCTCATGTCACTGGCAAATAGTATAACATTGGTCTTGTGTAGCTCTTTACACACACAGAGGTGAATGAAAATGTGCTCATCTGAACGAGGTCTTATTTGTTGCATTTTGACCTGCAAATGAATCGACAACAATGCCACCTAAATAGCTGTGATACAGTGCTTCTTGTCTTTGGGCTTTTGTCTTTGAGGATTTGTTCACATAAATGTGGTAATGAGTCATCGTACATTGCTGAATTAGTGGAAGGTTACTTACTAATGTTTTCCAGAGAACATTAGTCTGATTTTTGCCAAGTCCATTTTTTCTGCACAATGACAAAGCCCTATTTATGCATTTAAAGGGATATTAAAGTAATAATATTAATTTAAACATTTCCTGCTAACAGGAGTGTACTTAGCATTATTCCACATATAATTATTCATATGTAAATGTGATACATCTCTCAGTGCCTGCATGGAAGTTGATGCTTATGGAAATTGATTACATATGAACTGATTAATGTTACAGGTGCCAATAGAACAATCACTTATTCTTCAAGCCTTTATGAAACCAGATTTTTTCCAATATAATGTGTGAGCAATTTTTAAAGCAATGGAGCTATTTCATACCACCTTGTTTTGTCTACAACTAAATCTGGCAAAATACAATGTAGACATAGGCCTAAATGGTATGTGAGGACTCTGCACAAGTTAATCTTTTATTTTAAGGAGTTGTGGTGTGCCTAATTTTCTGTTTGGGCCACACTTTTAGACACTATTATCAATCTGTACAGATTTTTTACAAAAAAAATTTCATTTTGAAGCTAAATTGCCTCAGATTGATATTAATCTCCATATCTATATATTTTCTCTAACAGTAGACACCTAGACCATCGTCAAAATGCCTCTAAGCCCTCTATATGTATATAGATATGGAGGTTTCATGACATCTTTTTATTTTTATAACCCACTACCTGGAAAAATATGCTTAAGATATAATTAAAATATATACTTTTATTGAAAATTATCAATTAAAATTAAAAAAAAATTAAATAAGCAGAGATTGCCCAATTGAAGCATACAGAAATCATGCAGAGCAATATATATAGATGCAGTTAGTTGGAGGTATGCACATGAATAGATATAGGTACAAAACCATTAATGGAACTACAGTTAGGCTATGTGCCCACGATGCAGAAATGAAGCAGAAAATTTCTGCAGCATTTCTGCATCTCCCTGGCAGAAAAAACGCATGCAGATTGTGCATGCGTTTTTCCTGCAGAATACATGCAGATCCACATGCAGATTGACAAGCGCTTTCCAGGCGATAGCATCACTTGGAAAGTGCTTGACAACTACAGTCATGGCCAAAAGTTTTGAGAATGACACCAAAATTATATTTTCACATGATCTGCTGGCCTCTGGTTTTTATTAGTGTTTGTCTGATGTTTATATCACATACAGAAATATAATTGCAATCATATTATGAGTACCAATAGGTTATATTGACAGTTAGAATGAGTTAATGCAGCAAGTCAATATTTGCAGTGTTGCCCCTTCTTCTTCAAGACCTCTGTAATTCTCCCTGGCATGCTCTCAATCAACTTTTGGACCAAATCCTGACTGCTAGCAGTCCATTCTTGCATAATCAATGCTTGCATTTTGCCAGAATTTGTTGGTTTTTGTTTGTCCACCTGTCTCTTGATGATTGACCACAAGTTCTCAGTGGGATTAAGATCTGGGGAGTTTCCAGGCCATGGACCCAAAATCTCTATGTTTTGTTCCATGAGCCATTTAGTTATCACCTTTGCTTTATGGCAAGGTGCTCCATCATGCTGGAAAAGGCATTGTTGGGCGCCAAACTGCTCTTGGACGGTTGGGAGAAGTTGCTCTTGGAGGACATTCTGGTACCATTCTTTATTCATGGCTGTGTTTTTAGGCAAGACTGTGAGTGAGCCGATTCCCTTGGCTGAGAAGCAACCCCACACATGAATGGTTTCAGGATGCTTTACAGTTGGCATGAGACAAGACTGGTGGTAGCACTCACCTCTTCTTCTCCGAATAAGCTGTTTTCCAGATGTCCCAAACAATCGAAAAGGGGATTCATCAGAGAAAATGACTTTGCCCCAGTCCTCAGCAGTCCACTCCCTGTACCTTTTGCAGAATATCAGTCGGTCCCTGATGTTTTTTCTGGAGAGAAGTGGCTTCTTTGCTGCCCTCCTTGAAACCAGCCCTTGCTCAAAGAGTCTCCACCTCACAGTGCGTGCAGAAGCACTCACACCAGCCTGCTGCCATTCCTGAGCAAGCTCGGCACTGCTGGTAGTCCGATCCTGCAGCTGAAACAGTTTTAAGATACGGTCCTGGCGCTTGCTGGTCTTTCTTGGGCACCCTGGAGCCTTTTTGACAACAATGGAAGCACTCTCCTTGAAGTTCTTGATGATGCGATAGATTGTTGACTGAGGTGCAATCTTTGTAGCTGCGATACTCTTCCCTGCTAGGCCATTTTTGTGCTGTGCAATGATCGCTGCACGTGTTTCTTTCGAGATAACCATGGTTAACTGAAGAGAAACAATGATACCAAGAACTAGCCTCCTTTTAAAGTGTCCAGTGATGTCATTCTTACTTAATCATGACTGATTGATCGCCAGGCCTGTCCTCATCAACACCCACTCCTGTGTTAATGGATCAATCACTAAAACAATGTTAGCTGCTCCTTTTAAGGCAGGACTGCAATGATGTTGAAATGTGTTTTGGGGGTTAAAGTTCATTTTCTGGGCAAATATTGACTTTGCAAGTACAGTAATTGCTGTTAAGCTGATCACTCTTTGACATTCAGGAGTATATGCAAATTGCCATTACAAAAAATGAAGCAGTAAACTTTGGAAAAATTACTATTTGTCTCATTCTCAATACTTTTGGCCATGACTGTAGGTCACACTGTATAAATCCATGCAAACGGCATGGATTTATACAGTGTGAACCGTAAAAATTAAAACAAATAAAGCTATACTCACCCCCGAGGCCCCGGTGTCTGCAGCAGTGCTCGTTCCTGTCTGGTTCCCGGCTGCCGGCATATCGCGAGACAGAGCGGCGAAGGGCCTGCGGTCACATGACTGTGACGTCACCGCAGGTCCTCAAGCGATGCCGGCATTCAGAGAGAAGCCGCCGGACAGGTGAATATAAACTTTATTTGTTATTTTATTCTTTTTTTTACAGGTTCTTCGGTACCCAGGTCTGGATGAGAGTCTCCTCTCCTCCAGAACTGGGTACCATCCGCACATAGAGACGCATAGAAGCCGCTTGTACAAATGTACAGTCGCGGTTTCTATGCAAGTCAATGGCGGGAGTTCCGCTGCGCTTCCGCAAAATTAAATGACATGCTGCGGATTTCTGTACGCAGCATAAACTCTGCGGAAAAATCCGCAGCATGTGCATAGAACATGCGGAATCCCCTTGGGGACCATGGGGAGCGGATTACCTAGCGTTTCACAAGCGTTTCCGCTGCGGAAATTCCGCAGCATAAACGCTTGAAAAACGCTACGTGGGCACCCAGCCTTAAAGTGCAAGTGCCTATGTAAACCAGAGAAAGTTTTCAGCATATAACTGACGCGAGTCACTACAGAAATAACAGTCTCCGAAGAGGAGAGAAAAGACTAATATTACTGAAAGAAATATAATATTAGAGCTACTTACTAGATAAAAATAGGGAGGTCAAACAATCCAAAGTCAAGTCCAGGAAGATGGCGCAGTACAAAGGGAGCAGACAAAAAAGTAGTCAGATAACAAGCAAATGGTCAAAATCCAGGTAAGGGAAAATAGTCAGGCTGGGTCAGGCACAGAGCACAGAGAGATCAGTCCTACACAGGTAATACCAAGTGTACAATTGACACTGGGTGAAGGAGCTAGCATGCTTAAGTAGAAGACTAATCAAGGGAAGTGAACACAGATGATTGCAGAAACAACCCAGCAAACCCAAAACAGACTGACAGCCTCCACACAATAGTAACCTAGCAGACAAGGAAAGTGTGGAGACCGTGACAGTACCCCCTCTTCAAGGGGGGGCCACCAGACCCCCAAGTCTCCCAGGAAACCGCCGATGAAAGGCCCGGACCAACCGATCAGCCCTCACAGAATGAGCCAGAACCCAGGACCGTTCCTCAGGTCCATACCCCTTTCAATGTACAAGATATTGAAGGGAATTCCGGACCATACGGGAATCAATGATCTTTTGTACCTCATATTCTAAGCTTCCCTCAATAGACACCGGAGGAGGTGGGGGCGAGGGAGACAGAACAAGGGGAATAAATTCCTTCAACAAAGACTTGTGGAACACATTAGGAATACGGAAAGACTGAGGGAGTCGTAATCGGAAGGAAACCGGATTGACCACCTCCAGAATCTCATATGGACCAATGAATCTAGGACCCAACTTCAGCGAGGGTATCTTCAATCTAATATTCTTAGAGGATAGCCATACCTTATCCCCCACCTTGAAGGCGGCACCTGACGAGCGTTTCCCATCGGCCTTTTGTTTCTGCCGATGCTGAGCCACCCCAATATTCTTTTTAACCTCCCTCCAGACATCCCCCAACTCTTGAATGGTTACATCTACCCCAGGACACCCAGAACTTATCCTGGAGAACTCACCAAAATGAGGATGAAACCCATAATTACAGAAAAACGGAGAGGTTCCTGTGGACTGATTAACCCGACTGTTAAAGGCAAACTCAGCCAGAGGAAGAAAGGATGACCAATTCTCCTGCTGATCAGCGACAAAACATCTTAAAATTTGTTCCAAAGACTGATTTGTCCTTTCGGTCTGACCGTTAGTTTCAGGATGATAAGCAGAAGAAAAGGACAAATCAATCCCCAACCTTCTGCAGAAAGCCCTCCAAAATCTAGAGACGAATTGTACTCCCCTATCAGATACAATATCAAGAGGAATCCCATGCAATCGTACCACATGAGTAATAAACAGTTTGGAGAGCGTCTCTGAATTGGGTAACCCGGATAATGGAACAAAGTGAGCCTGTTTGCTGAATCGATCGACTTCCACCCAAATAGCCGTCATCCCCCCAGACAGAGGTAAATCAGAAATGAAATCCATGGACAAATGAGTCCATGGTCTTTCTGGAATGGGCAAAGGAGCCAATTCCCCAGCCGGCCGGCAATGTTGCACTTTAGCGCGTGCACAAGTTTCACAAGCAGACACAAAATCTTTAATGTCCCTACACATAGCAGACCACCAAAAGAGTCTAGCAACTGCCTTCTGGGTGGCAGTAACTCCAGGATGACCACTCAACACAGAATCATGGAATTCTTGCAAAAGGCGTAATCTGAGATACACAGGGACAAACAACTTGCATTCAGGAATATTGGAAGGAGCCAAGGACTGAGCAGTACGAATTTCTGCTTCCAGCTCAGAGGAAACCATGGCCACAACTATACCCTGAGGAAGAATGGAGGAAGGAGGCTCCGGAGGGGACACAGAATCAAGGCTAATATTACTGAAAGAAATATAATATTAGAGCTACTTACTAGATAAAAATAGGGAGGGCCAAACAATCCAAAGTCAAGTCCAGGAAGATGGCGCAGTACAAAGGGAGCAGACAAAAGAGTAGTCAGATAACAAGCAAATGGTCAAAATCCAGGTAAGGAAAAATAGTCAGGCTGGGTCAGGCACAGAGCACAGAGAGCTCAGTCCTACACAGGTAATACCAAGTGTACAATTGACACTGGGTGAAGGAGCTAGCATGCTTAAGTAGAAGACTAATCAAGGGAAGTGAACACAGATGATTGCAGAAACAACCCAGCAAACCCAAAACAGACTGACAGCCTCCACACAATAGTAACCTAGCAGACAAGGAAAGTGTGGAGACCGTGACAATAACTGGATATAATAAAAAGTTATCATGGAAATAATCAATTACGTTAAAGTGCAATATGCAAATATAAACTTCAAAAATATATTATTCAACCTAAAGCTGAGTGTAGTCAGAGATAACCGTAGATATAGTAAACAATATGCAGCCGTTAATATTCAGAATAAGATGTACATATTACTTACAACTGTAAAAAGTGTGATGACAGACAGTCTGCATGTCCCGCAGCTACCACCCTGATGACGTTTCGCCACGCTTCTTCCATGGAACCCCCCATTAAGGAAGCACTTGCACGTTAACTGTAGTTCCATTGATGTTTTTGGTACCTATATCTACGTATTCATGTGCATACCTCCAACTAATTGCATCTATACATATTGCTCTGCATGATTTCTATATGCTTCAACTGGTCAATATCTGCTTATTTTTTTTTTTTTTTTTTTTTTATGTAATTGCTAAATTGTCAATAAAATTATATATTTCAATTATATCTTAAGCATATGTCTCTTCTTAAACCTGAAACCTTTTTTTTCAGGTAATGTGTTATAAATTCAATGCTGAAGCGTTATGCACAACATGTTGTTGTGACAAGTGTGTATAATAACATCTTTTTATTTTGTAAGATAGGTTTTATTTGTACATGTCAAAATTGTAAAAATTGTCCTAGGCCAGGCTTCCAAAGGTGCAAAATGTTGAAAAACTTCCTTCAGTGAAAGGGTTAATCAGGGGATCAAGTGCTGGCTAATACTTTGAATTTGTCTGTTCACGGGGAGAGTGAATTAAAGGTTTTCTTCTCTCTCATGAGTGGTACTTTAGGCTCTGCTTGCGATAGGAGAAATTGGTCTAAGGTCCTGTGTTCCATCACACATGTCTCACCTTGCTCGAGAGGACAGGAGCCAAGTTTATGTTCTCTTAATATTGGGATTAGTCAAGGTGGCCTGGACTTGCTTTTCAGCACAGGTTGGCTTATTTGTACATTGATATGTGGGCATGTTTGCATATTAGCTAGTGTGGGAGTAAGCACACAGAACCGTAGTCATCCATGCCAAACATTAATTGCACAATACGGCCCACCGAGTGTAAAATATCATAGTGATCACAGTGCATAAATAACACGTGGAGCAGTTTGCATCTCATATTCAGAATCAAAACTGGAGCACAATGTGACATAGAAATCGCTCAGATAAAATGTCACATCCATTAGTAAGTCACCGGGCTGAGTGACCAGTGGAAATGACCATGCAGAAAAATGCCAAATATTAGGAACAAGGTTCAAAGCTGTCAGTACTTTCTGGGTCACTGCCAAGTGCACAGCAGATTTGTCCAAGGCTGGATATATGCTGAAAACAAGCATACTAATTAAACATATATGTGTGGGCATGTGCTATAAACAGGCTGAATTCTTGTAAATGCATGACTTTTCTGCCAAATCAAATATGAGTGTCTGATGTAACTAGAGCTCTTGTGTTTGTTGGAAAATATTTTTCTTCTTGTCATTTTGAAGTCAATTAATATAAATTGACTTTAATATTTAAGGAAAGTTCCAATAGTTGTAAAATAATATTACCAAAGAATATAAGGTACCAGGCAGATAAACAAAAATCATATTTAACCCCTTAATGACACAGGCATTTATTATTTCTGCATTTTCATTTTGTCCTCTTCATCTTCTAGCAAAAGTGCTCCAGCTCCTGCTGCAAGTGCTGAGATTGGATTTACTGTAGCTCTGTTCCCAGCACTTTAACTCCTTAGATGCCACTGTCTGTAGTGAGGAGTTTGACAAAAGGAGAATGCAGCTGCACAGGGGCTAAAGAGTTAGGGGGACCCACTTCCATCTCCAAAGCAGGTATAACTGTTCATTCTGATGAGCAATCGATCTGCAAAGGGCGCTATTTTGTCTATGTCCGCTCCTGACTACAGTGTATTATCAATGCGATCAAAGAATCACAAGTCTCAGTCCCCTTGTGGGACTAGTAAGTTCTATAAAAAAAAAAGGACAAATAAAAAACACAAAATCACAGCTTTAAAAGTAAAAAAATGATTATTTTTAACCCCTTTGTTCCCCAAGCCTGTTTTTATCTTCATGACTCGGCCTAATTTTACAATTCTGACCACTGTCACTTTATGAGGTAATAACTCTTGAGCGCTTCAACGGATCGCGCTGATTCTGAGATTGTTTTTTCGTGACATATTGTACTTCATGATAGTGGTAAAATTTCTTCAATATGACTTTTGTTTATTTGTAAAAAAAACCCCTGAAATTTGGAAAAATTTTGGCAATTTTCAAATTTTTCATTTTTATGCCCTTAAATCAGAGAGTTTTGTCACACAAAATAGTTAATAAATAACATTACCCACATTTCTACTTCACATCAGCACAATTTTTGAAATATATATTTTTTTATTAGGAAGTTATAAGGGTTAAAACTTGACCAGTGATTTCTTATTATTACAACAAAATTTACAAAACCATTTTTTTAGGGACCACATCACATTTCAAGTGGCTTTGAGGGGTCTATATGACAGGAAATACCCAAAAGTGACACCATTCTAAACTGCACCCCTCAAGTTGCTCAAAACCACATTCAATAAGTTTATTAACCCTTCAGGTGCTTCACAAGAATTAATGGAATGTGGAAGAGAAAAATAAACATTTAACTTTTTTTCACAAAAATGATACTTTAGACCCAATTGTTTTCTTTCACAAGGGTAACAGAAGAAAATGGACCCCAAAATGTGTTGTGCAGTTTCTCCTGGGTACGCCAATACCCCATATCTGGGGGAAAACCACTGTTTGGGTGCACGGCAGGGTTCGGAAGGAAAGGAGGACCATTTGACTTTTTGAATGTAAAATTTGCTGGAATAATTAGCGAATGCCATGTCGCGTTTAAAGAGCCCCTGGTGTGCATAAACAGTCGAGATCCCCCACAAGTGACACCATTTTGGAAACTAGACCCCTCAGGTAACTTATCTAGATGTGTGGTGACACCTCGAACCCCCAAGTGCTTCACAGAAGTTTATAACGTTGAGCTGTGAAACTAAAAAAATCACATTTTTATCACAAAAATTTTCTTTTAGCCCCAAATTTTGCATTTTCATGTAACAGGAAAAATTGCACCATGCAATTTGTTATGCAATTTCTCTTAAGTACGCCGATACCCAATATGTGGAGGAAAACTACTGTTTGGGTGCACGGCAGGGCTCAGAAAGGAAGGAATGACATTTTGGAATGCAGACTTTGATGAAATAGTCTGCTGGTATCATGTCACATTGGAGAGCCCCTGATGTGCCTAAACAGTGGAAAACTCCAGGTGACCTCATTTTGGAAACTAGACCCCTCAAGGAACTTATCTAGAGTTGTGGTGAGCACCTTGAACCCCCAGGTGCTTCACAGAATTTTACAACATTGATCTGTGTAAATGAAAAAAATATATTTTTCTCACAAAAATGTGTTTTAGCCCCAAATTTCATTTTCACAAGGATAGCAGGATAAAATGGACCCTAAAATTTGTTGTGCAATTTCTCCTGACTGCGCCAATAACCCATATATGGTAAAAAAAAAAACTTTTGAGGCACAGTACAAAGCTCAGAAGGGAGGAATCGGCATATTGGAGTTCAGATTTTGCTGGACTGGTTTTAGGGTGCCATGTCACATTGGCAGAGCCCCTGAGGTGCCAGAACAGCAGAACCCCCTCATAAGAGACCCCATTTTAAAAACTTCACCTCTCAAAGAATTCATCTAGGGGTGCAATGATCATATTGACACCACAGGTTTGCCACAGAATTTTATACGATTCGGCAGTGAAGAAAAAAATAATACAATTTTTACCACCAAAATGTTGTTTTAGCCCCAGTGTTTACATTTTCAAACTGGGATATGGGTAAAAATGGCACCAAATTTGTTACACAATTTTTGCTGAATGTAGAAATACCCCATATGTCGCTGTACAGTACTGGTTAGCCAAACGGCGAGACTCGGGAGGAATGAAGCCCTACTTGCCTCCTGGAGCGCAGATTTTTCTAAAATAGTTTACAGACTCCATATACAGAGCCCCTAAGTGCTAGAAGAGAAGAATCCTCCCTTAAGTGACCCCATTTTGGAAATTATACCCCTTTGGCAATTTATCTACAGGTGTAGTGACGATTTTGACTCCATGGGTGTTTTCCAGAAACAAGCAGCAGTGGATGTTGCTGAGTGAATATTGCAAACTGCCGTTGTAGTGATCAGTACGTTGTAGTGACCAGGATGAAGTGCCCAGTTCGTGCTTCTGGAGACATGCACCAGTAAATTAAGCGGGCTCTCATCACAATAGAAATGGCAAACATGTGGATGCTAAATGTGGTTTAGGCACACTGGGGCTCAGAGGGGAAGGGAGCTTTTGGAATTGGGAGGGCAGCATTTGTTGGATTTCTTTTGGAGGGCAAGGAGCCATTTCGCTTTTCCAGAGCCTTTGTGCTACCAGTAACGTGTAAGCCCTTTATATTTCCGATAACAGATGACGTACCTGAGTGGGGCCTTTTTTTGTGGATTGAGTTAAAGCTTTTGTTTGGAACATTTTACATAACATTTTGGATCACATTTATCCGGCGCTCTACGCTGACCACTTGTATTTGGGTTTCCATCTAAAACTCTGAGTGACGTGATTCAGATGAAACCCTTCGAGGGATCCATTCACTTTAATGAGGCAGCAGAGTTACTCTGGACTCCGTCTGGCATCTGTTCAGAGTTATCCTTTTTTTCAGAGGTGATACAAAACTGGCACACGGCACTTTTGTGCACGCCTAAAAAGATGAACACTGCCGGATCACAGGTCAGACAGCGTCCACAGTGCCTCCATCTGCCTTCCACCGTGGGTTTAGTCTGAATCACGTATTTCAAAGATTTACACGGAAACCCCAATGTAAGCGCTCAGCGCAGAGCGCAGGATAAATGTGCACTGAACCTTACTGCAATCTTTGGGAGGCAGAATGAACAAATCAATACCATGTGAAGGATTGCTTTTATTTATTTTTTGCGCCGTTCCTCGTGCGGTATAAGGGATTAGACAACTTTATTCTTTGGATCTGTGTGATTACAGCGATATCAGATTTATATTGGGTTTTTATGTTTGGCTGCTGTCACACACTAAAATATGCTTTTTTTGCAAAAAACAAGTTTTTGCATCCTGATATTATGAGAGCTGTAATTTTTCTGCCGACAGAGTCCTTTGAGGGCTTGTTTTTTACTGGACGAGTTGATGTTTTAATTGGCACAATTTTCTGGCACATAACATTTTTTGATCGCTTTGTATTCCGATTTTTGGAAGGCAGAATGAACAAAAATTCAGGACAGAGAGTTTTATAGGTCGGGCATTCCGGACGCGGCGATACTAAATATGTTTACTTTTTTGTTTATAGAATTTTTTTTCATACAAATATTTATTTATGGGTACAATATATTTTTATTTACTTTTTTTTTTACTTTTTTGTTTATTTTTTTACTTTGTCCCGCTGTGGGACTTTTTGCAGACTGATCTCTTGTAAAGCATAGGAAAGCAGGAGTATTCCTATGCTTTGCAAAATGTCAGCGCCTCACTGACAGACAAACTTGCTACACCATGCTCTGAGTATGGTTTAGCAAGTTTGCTCGCTCTGGTGACCCGGATGTCGTCGTGACAACATCAGGTCGCCATGGCAACGATCGGCCCCCCGCAATGAAGTTGCGGGGGCGCCGATCCAAGGGCAGAGGAGGCTTACTCCCTCTGTCCGATCTCTAAATGCTGTGATCGATTTCAATCCCAGCATTTAGGGGGTTAAAGTGCCAGGAGCAGTGCCAGGTGTCAGCTGTCAGAATCAGCTGACAACTGGCGGCGATCGCACGCTCATATGGATACTTCCAAAGGGTTTAAAGGGGTTGTAAAGGGGTTAACATGGCAAGTACTATAAAACTATATCAACTATATCATTTTTCACCCTATATAGTGAACACCGTTAAATAAAAGTATGAAAAACTATTTTGTAATTGCTGTTTTGTTATTGTTGGCTTAAAAAAAAGTTTAAAAAAAATGATCAAAAAGTCGTATTGGTACCAAAAACAAGCCCTTGTACATTTCTGTAAATAGAAAAATGAAAAAGGATTTTAAAATATGATGACCAAAAAAAAGCAATTTTAAAAAAATAATACCAAAACATACATTTCTTTTTATAAATTTGATGTATTTACTATTGGAATGATCATATCAACTCACAGGCTAAAGCTAAAATGACAAATATACCAAATGGCATTTTAAAATAAATAAATAAAATATACAAAATAGCTATATTTTTGTTCATTTTTTGCCTCTGAAAGATTTAACAAAAGGTTATCAAAGGTTCCACAAAATTATTGCCAATGTAAACTACGGCTTGTGATGCAAAACATAAGCCTTCATACAGCTCCAAAGACAAAAACTTGTGAAACATATGGCCCTCAGAATGTTTAGTTCCCAAAAGAAATTATTGTTTCTCTACGAGTGTATTAATTGTACAAAGGTAATAAAACATAATGAAAACTTTATAATTTGGCATCACCATATTTGTTCTGACCCACAGAATAAAGTTAACACTTTATTTGTGCAGCATGGTGAATATTGACAGAATTTTGTATTGTTTATATTACTGTCCATATAGATTGCACGGGTATACCACGACAGAGGGTGGTTTCCTCTATTTCAAGGGTCAGAAGATCACAGCGTTTGGCCACATGTAAACCTGCACTAGTTGGATCCGCTTTCCTTTCCAGTTAACTATGCAGATTATACTTGTTCGTTGGTTGCAGAGGTTAAACTCCCATGCTTGTCTCCTAAAACTTTCCTTCCTAAGTTATCTCAGCTGTTCTGATTTTCTCCACTCCCTTCTGGTATAAGTACTCATCTCTTAGCTTGGGTAGTTGTCAATGATAGCTGTATCATCGGCGTCTCTCCCTCCTGCCGGGCAGAGAGGCCGATCCCCTCACCGCCGCGGACCCGGTCCGGCGTCCTCCGGCTCCCCTGCTGCATCTACCCGGGGTGCGCGCACCACGCACAGATCCCCGGGCACTGTACTTAGGGCTCACGCGTGCTCCCTCCCTCTTAAAGGGGCCGCGTGCCGTCCTAAAGAGTCCCCGGCCAATGGCCCGAGGACTGCCCTTATATAAGGCACCTCCTCCAAAAGGGAGGCGCCTGTGCAAGGTTGTTGTTTGTGTGCTAACACTCTCTCCAGCCCCCAGGTTCCAGTGCCCGCCTGTCTGTCTATCAGCTGTGCCCGCCTGCCTGTCTATCAGCTGTGCCCGCCTGCCTGTCTATCAGCCATGCCCGTCTGCCTGTCTATCAGCCGTGCCCGTCTGCCTGTCTATCAGCCGCTCCCACCTGCCTGTCTTATCAGCCATGTCCACTTGCCTGTCTATCAGCCGTGCCCACCTGCTTGTCTACCCACATCTCCTGCCTGTCTACCAGCCGTGCTCATCTGCTGTGCCTGTCGGCTTCGGCCATCAGTCCCGTGGGAGTCGCCTGGTCTCACACAAGGTCGGTCCCAGAATGGCACCTGGTTCACCTTCCCGGTCCCTCCTTGGTTCACGGAGTCGACTAAGCCGCCGTGTGGCCGGAGTCGGTCCGGGTAGGCACTTAGTTACGCCCCTCTGGTCCCTCTTTGTATCACAGCACAGAGGTTCCACCACCCGGATCCGTAACAGTTTGCACAGGCCATGGAATCCGGTGGCTCCCAGGCTCCTTCGCTCTCAGACCTGTACCAAGAGGTCTCTCGCCAGAGATCCCAACAGGATACTATCCTGTCCTATCTGCGGACAGTCAACTCCCGTTTGGATGCGCTGTCCACCCCGACTGTTTCCGCCTCTAACCAAGCGGCACCCACTCCGCCGGCACCTCAACCCAGTGGCGCTGTGGCATCCGGCTTTGGACTCCGGCTATCTGCTCCTCCACGTTTTGGTGGTGACCCTGCCCTATGTCGGGGCTTCATTAATCAGTGCACACTGCACTTTGAGCTCCTGGCACACCAGTTCGCCTCCGACCGGGCCAAGGTGGCATTCATCATGTCTCACCTCACCGGAGAGGCATTTGCGTGGCTTAACGCTCTGTGGGAAAGAGGGGATCCTCTGGTGTCAGACCTCCAGGCTTTCCTCGCGGCTTTCTGGAAGGTGTTCGATGAGCCCGGACGAAAATCTTCGACTGCCTCCTCTCTTTTCCGACTCCGCCAAGGGAGTCTCTCTGTGGGACAGTATGCCGTGCGTTTCCGCACCCTCGCATCCGAACTTGCCTGGAACAATGAGGCTCTGGTGTCCACCTTTTGGGAGGGCCTTTCTGGACGGATCAAGGATGAGCTAGCCGGTCGTGACATACCTCCCTCTCTGGATGACCTGGTGTCATTAGATACATGGATCCACATCCATTTTCAGGAGCGTTCTAAGGAGGCGACCCGTGAGAGAAGATCCCTGCGCCTCGCACCAACCTTCCAAAGACCATTCTCGCAACCAGTATCCCCTCCGGTGTCTCCTCCAGAGTCTATGCAAATAGACCAAGTTAAGATGGTCAAGTCTCGCCAGGAGGCCCGCCGCGCCGAGGGGAATTGCTTCTACTCTGGCAGTATAGAGCTTCTAATCTGCTCCTGTCCGGTTAGACCGGGATACTCCCGTGTCTAGGACCGCTAGGAGAGGTCGTCCTAGGCAAGAGTTCTTCCTCTCCACCCTCGACTCTGTCCGTTTTGGTTACCAGTGATAAGACCCGCTTCTTCGAGACTGACTATCTGGATTCCGGAGCCACTGGGAACCTCATTCAACAGGCCGTTGTGGACCGATAACAGATTCCTACCATACGTCTGGCTGATGCTTTAGCGGTTTCCTCCGTGGATGGAAAGCTTCTCTCTGAGACCATCTTGTTTGTCACTGAGCCTGTAACTCTTAAGGTGGGAATGCTACATTCGGAGAGGATCTCCTTCTACGTGCTGTCCGGTTTCTCTCATCCCCTCTTGCTTGGCCTGCCTTGCTTACAGAGACATGAGCCCGTCCCGAATTGGAGCTCAGGTGAGGTGCTCTGTTGGGGTCAGGAATGTCATAAGTCCTGTCTGGTTCCGGTTCGTCCTGCTCGACCTCCAACTCCAGCTAACCTACCTGGCCTGCCAGCACCCTACTGGTCATATGCGGACGGTTTTGATAAAAAGGAGGCAGACATGCTACCACCTCATAGGCAGTATGATTGTCCCATCGACCTAATACCTGGTGCTTCATCTCCTCGTGGGCGAATCTACCCCTTGTCGCTGGCCGAGACCCATGCTATGTCTGAGTACATAGAAGAGAATCTTGCTAGGGGATTTATCCAGAAATCCACCTCTAGCTGAAGCAGGATTCTTCTTCTTCAAAAAGAATGATGGCTCTCTTCCTCCATGTATCAACTATAGGAGCCTAAACCAGATTACCATAAAAAATAAGTACCCCCTGCCTCTCATCTCGGAGCTGTTTGACCACCTAAAAGGCGCAAAGATCTTCACTAAGGTCGATCTTCATGGGGCGTACAATCTGGTCCGGATTCACCAGGGAGACGAGTGGAAGACGGCATTCAACACTCGGGATGGTCACTACGAGTACCGTGTGAAGCCCTTTGGTCTCTGTAATGCTCTAGCCGTCTTTCAGGAGTTAGTGAACGACATCTTCTGAGATCTCCTGTATTCCTGAATGGTGGTGTACCTGGACGATATCTTGGTGTTCTCCCCTGATCTGCCCTCTCATTGGAGGGATGTTTGTCAGGTACTGCTGAGGCTCCGGAAGAATCGCCTGTATGCAAAGTATGAGAAATGCCTCTTTGAGAAGACCTCCCTAACATTTTTGGGGTATATAATCTCTGAGACCAGACTGCGGATGGATCCCGAGAAGGTGTCTGCCATATTAAAGTGGCCCCGACCTGAGGGGTTGACAGCTATTCAGCGGTTTCAGGGATTCGCTAACTATTACCGGCTCTTCATTCCTCATTTCTCCTCCCGGACTGCTCCCATCTCTGCTCTCACCCGTAAAGGGACAAATCCCAGGGAATGGACTTTCGAGGCGGAAAGTGCCTTTGTCTCTCTTAAGCAAGCCTTCCCCTCCGCTCCAGTGCTACATCGTCCAGATTGCAATAAACAGTTCTTCCTGGAGGTTGATGCCTCTTCCTCCGGGGCCGGAGTGTGGTGCCCCTGTGGGTTCAGTCGCCACAGAGGTACTGCATCTCACCCAGAGGTGTGGTATCTTACTCTCAGGTAAGGATGGAGTACTGCCCAGGACCCAAACAACTGCATCCAACACAACACTACTCCAGATCAGCAGGAGGGGCAAGATGCATTGCTGCGCTGCTGAGCCCTGTCCCTGGCTGGAGTGGGGGGAACCAAAAGAGGGGGAACCATGTAGTGGGTGTGGGTGGAGGAAGCAGATCGGGGAACACTAGAGAAAAAGGATATAAAAAGGGAAGCCATCTTGGGAGTTCAGTTCAGTGTAGGTCAGTCAGACAGTCTGAGAGAGAGAGAGTTGGGAGTAGGAGCTCTGGAGGAGCTCTGCTCAGGGAAGAGGGCCTAGTGAGAGAGGCCCAGGATAGACTGAAGAGAGGAGAGGAACAGGAAGGAAGGCTCCTGAACAGAAAGGATCCCAGGGGCACGAGCAGTGCGGATGCCACCTGTGCGCCTGAATCTACCAGGACGTGGAGGGATCAGGCCGCAGAGAGGGGACTGGCCCCTAAACTAGCAGAGTTCTCCTAGTCTCAGCTGGATAACCGGAGGGTGCAGCATTTCAGGTGCTGCAGCCAGCAGCCACATCTAAATCGCCGAAAAGGTGGCCATAGAGGACCCAGGGGACAGAGAAGACGTCGCCCGACAAGGTCCGCAGTCACTGGCTTGGGACACTGGGTGTGAGGCGCAGGGCGGGAGGGTGAGTGCCAGCGCAGGAAGTCGACCAGAAAAGGCACACAGAACGGGGTCCCGTTTAAGTACTCCTGAGAGACGTGAGAGTTGCTGAACCCCTCCCTGAGTAGACACAGAACGACGTGGGAGGTTATACACTTGTAACTGTAACCTGGAATCTTGGCATACTGTGAGTAAAACCCTGAAGACTGCACCCCACTGTCTCTGTGAATAATTGCTGCGCCATCACCTGCCTGCCACTACACTGTAACAGCAACATCTATGACATCCCCACTACATTGCCCTGGAGCTAAGCTCTACCTGTGGAGAGCTACACCAACTCTGCTGCATTAACAACAGCTCCAGAGGACCTGCTCCGCAGTTTCGGCTCCCTTTAGCCGCATACCACACGTGGCGTCATGAACCTTAAATATAATAACATGAACATTAAATATAAAAAACTATAAAATCCCCTTTTATTGACCACCCTGGGTCACGGACCGGATCACCACCACTGTGACATCTCCCCTAGCAACGACCGGCCCGGCTACTGAGTACCCCATGGCCCAGGGGGCGCGTCAGGAGCAGTGCTCACCCAGAAATCCTCGTCCGGGCGAATGGTGACCTGCGGTGGCTTCTCCAAACTCTTTTCTCCATCCGAGCGCAATTACTCCATAGGTGATCGAGAACTGCTGGGCATCAAATTTGCGCTGGAGGAGTGGTGCTACTTGCTTGAGGGGGCTCTGCACTCGCTGGTCATCTACACTGACCATTAAAACCTCGCTTACTTGCAGACCGCCCAAAGACTAAATCCGCGTCAGACCAGATGGTCTTTGTTCTTTGCTCGTTTCAGCTTTACTCTCCATTACTGCCTGGCAGATAAGAATATTAAAGCTGACGCTCTATCCCACTCTTTCCTGTCTACTGACCAAGAGGAGGAGCCTCTACACATCATTGACCCCTCCAGAATAATGACTGTTGCTCCTCTTGACCTGTCTCATCTACCTCCTGGTAAGACCTTTGTAGCGGCTCAGGATCGGAAGAGGGTCTTACTCTGGGGTCATTCGTCCAAACTGGCTGGTCATGCCAGCCAAAGGAAGATGCTTCTGCTCATTTCCTGACATTATTGGTGGCCCACCCTGCGCAAGGATGTTGCAGATTTTGTCACGGCTTGTTCCTCCTGTGCCCGTAACAAAATACCTAGGCACCTCCCAGCTGGTCGTCTTCCTCCTCTCCCCGTGCCTTTTGCTCCTTGGCAACACATTGCTATGGATTTCATCACTGATATTCCGGTATCTGCTGATTCTACCGTCATATGGGTGGTCGCTGACCGCTTCTCCAAGATGGCTCACTTCATTCCTTTGCCTAGTCTTCCGTCCGCACCTGTGCTGGCTAAGGACTTCATGCGTCACATCTTTCGTCTCCACGGCTTACCCCTCCACATTGTCTCGCACAGAGGAGTTCAGTTCACTTCGCGCTTCTGGAGAGCCACGTGCAAGCTGCTGGATGTCACTTTGAACTTTTCTCCGGCTTATCATCCTCAGTCCAATGTTCAGGTGGAGCATATTAATCAGATCCTTACCAGTTTTCTTCGGCACTTTGTCAACGCTCACCATAGCGATTGGGTAGAACTTCTGCCTGGGCCGAGTTTTCTTATAACAACCATATGAGTGAGTCCTCTGCTAAGTCTCCGTTTTTTGTGGTTTACAGTCAACACCTCCGAATTCCATTTCCCGTCTCTTCTTCAGTGGACAATCCTGCCGCGGAGTCTCTCGTCAGTGACTTTTCGGTGATTAAAGGGGCCGCGCGCCGTCCTAAAGAGTCCCAATGGTCGGAGAACTGCCCTTATATAAGGTGCCTGTGCGAGGTTGTTGTTTGCGTGCTAATGCTCTCTCCAGCCCTCAGGTTCTCGTGCCCGCCTGCCTGTCTATCAGCTGTGCCCGCATGCCTGTCTTTCAGCTGTGCCCGCCTGCCTGTCTATCAGCCGTGTCCACCTGCCTGTCTATCAGCCGTGCCCGCCTGCTTGTCTACTCGCATCTCCTGCCTGTCTACCACCCATGCTCATCTGCTGTGCCTGTCGGCTTCGGTCATCAGTCCCGTGGGAGTCGCCTGCTCTCACACAAGGTCGGTCCCAGAGTGGCACCTGGTTCACCTTCCCAGTCCCTCCTTGGTTCACGGAGTCAACTAAGCTGCCGTGAGGCCAGGGTCGGTCCGGGTAGGCACTTAGTTATGCCCCTCTGGTCCCTCCTTGTATCACAGCACAGAGGTTCCACCACCTGGATCCGTAACAATAGCTTGCTATATGTTGGAATTGGCTTGGAGCTGTGAACCGTGGAAAGAGAACTCGTTTAGGAGTCGTATATGGAGGTTGCAGTTTGTCCGGTGTCTTCCTTTTCCTTATCTCTCTTTTGGCTTGTCTCTCCCTTCCTTTCCCTTTATATACCATTCCATAGTCTCGGTGCACTTACAGTGATTGCTGTTTACCCTTGTTTGTTTCCCTTTGTGACTGTATTATAGAGCAGGACTAGGGTACCTGCTGCCTCACGTACTAGCTATGCCCTACTTAGGGCAAGAAAGGGACAGAAATGCGATTGCTGAGTGGGGTGAAAGAACCCGTCTAGGGACGTCAGAGAGCTCAGGGTTGCGCAAGGAAAGTTTAAGGGGTTGTACGTCTAACCTTTCCCTAGTGGCAGTGCTTCCCATCCCTCTTGCTGTGCGTCGTCTGGCTCCTTGGTGGTGCGTGGCAATAGAGTTAATAAAAATTTAAATCATACTGTATGTACCCCAAAATTATGCTCCTGATGAATACAATTTGTCCACCAAAAATCAAATCCCCACATTACTATATCGTCAAAGATACTAAAAAAAGTTATGGCTCCAGGAACATGACAATATAAATATGATAAAAAAAATGGTTTGGCATAACGGCCAAGACATTTTGGAGCTATGCATTTTTTGGTGCATTTTTTGCCAAGCATTTTTTGGTGCATTTTTTCCCAATAGGCTTCCGTGAAGAGCCTGAAAAAGCTCATGAGAAGCACATAGTTAAGTTTATAAGAGCAGAATACCAGCATTTCTGTGCAGAAAAATGCTGATTCAAATCTGCACCAAGACGCATAAAAAAAACAAAAAGTGTAATATCAGAGAAGACTGTTATTGTGTATTTTGGTATGAAGTTCACCTCTTTTTTTAATAGTTTTAAATAGCTGTCAAATATGTTATGATTATGTAAATCAATAAATTATCTACATATCACTGTATTTGTAGTCATTCTTTAGGTTTTGTACATGGCTTTAAATGGTATTCCCTTATCTATACAAATGTGTGTGTAAGAAGGTGCGACATAAGAGACAAGAATCCCTAGCGCTGTGTGGCATTTGTGCCAGAAGACTGTCATCTACTATCCAAACGAGACCCTGTAGAACCAACCAGAAGAGGGAGAGTTGCAGGGAGGAAGAGTTTGAATGAAGCATCTGGTCAGGTGACCTTAATGACACAGTTCCCCGATATAAAAGACCAGGGCGCCAAAATGGGAGGAAATTTGGCGCCAAGTTAAGGAACGGGCAGGATGTGTATCAAAGAAGACACTGAGGCTGAGGTGACAGGCCGCAGCAGAATGCCCGAGGTTGTGGGCTGTGGCACACCTGGAAGGAGAACTCGGGCGGCGCCAAGACAGTTTCGGAATCCAGAAGACGCTAGTGCTAACACCGATCGCGGGTGTTTAACCCCTCTGATGCTGATGTCACTAGTGACAGTGACATAGAGAAGCATCGCAGAGGGAGTGAACTCACTCTCTGCTCCAATCAGCACAACGCGATGCGATCGATTTCTGCTGATGGTATCCATGGTGACACCGGGTACAAAGATGGCTGCGGGGTCCTTCAGGGTCCTTCAGGGAAGGTGGCCTGTAAGTGCCTGCTCAGAACAGGAGCTGACATGCTGTCACGGGTGTGTCAGAAGTGACAGACAGTCACCCTGCAGTTGGTTGCAGCAGATATTTACTTTTAGTATTGCAGACACCTTCTTAGAGGCTGTCTCTTTAGAACCCAGCGGTGATTGGCGAAGAGCCAATACAGAGACATTAGTGGAAACAGGGTGATATTAGATCAGCCTAGGAGGTCTCCACTCCCCCTTTCCCTAGAGTCTGGGCTCCCTTTCCCTCTTCCCTTTGTGTTGTACAAAGTCTTTCCCACACCTTACGTGACATTATCGAGCACATTTTGAAAAGGGAGGAAAAAAAACGGACACTTTGGTTTCTTTTTTGCGTGTGTGTTTTTTGGGCGTGTTTTTTCTTTCCTTTCTCATTGGTATGGGCTCAGTTGCAGAGCTCGCAGAGCGGCTGCACAGTCTGTCTCTGGAGGTGAATGACCTCCGCTGTGAGGTTCAGCAGCAGCATCAGTGGCTACAGGTCGCCAATGTGGGGGTCTCTGCAGGTAGGCCTGTCCCGCCTGAACCTAAGGTTGCCCTCCCGGAGAGGTTTTCAGGAGGTAGGGAGAAGTTTTTTGTATTCAAGGAGGGCTGCAAACTGTATTTTAAACTTCATCCTTACTCCTCCGGAAATGAGGAGCTTCAGGAGTTCCTGAGGAGGAATGGTTTGCTTCGTCGCTCTTCTCGATATGGCAGGGTGTTCTGAGTAATTTAAAGATCATGGGAGACAGGTATAAACATATGGCTGACAGAAAACGCTTTCCAGGCCCGGACCTGAATGTGAATGACTTTGTGTGGTTGTCGACCAGGAATATAAGGTTCCTTCTTGGAAGCTGGGACCTAGGTTTATTGGTCCCTATAAAATAACCGCCGTCATTAACCCAGCAGCATTTTGTCTTGAACTTCCTCAGGCCCTTAAGGTCTTCAACGTGTTCCACAGGTCCTTACTTAAGAAGTATGTAGAACCTCTTGAGCCCTCACCTCTACCATCGCCCCAGTAATGTTTGATGGTAATTTGTCGTTCCAGATTTTGAGGATTGTAGATTCTCGTCTCCAACGTCGTTTTATACAATACTTGGTGCACTGGAAGGGTTATGGTCCAGAGTAGAGAATGTGGGTTTCAGCATCAGAGGTGAACGCTCCCAGGTTGGTTCATTTATTCAACGCCTCTTATCTTGAGAAACCCGGTCCTGAGTGTCCGGAGACCACTCGTAGAGGAGGGGGTACTGTCACGGGTGTGTCAGAAGTGACAGACAGTCACCCTGCAGTTGGTTGCCGGAGATCTCTACGTTTAGCATTGCAGACACCTTCTTAGAGGCTGTCTCTCTAGGACCCTGAAGCTACTTTCCTCTGGCTAATTGGGCGAGGTTCGTGTGCGGCGATTGGTGAAGAGCCAATACAAGGACGTTAGTGGAGACAGGGTGATATTAGATCAGCCTAGGAGGTCTCCACTCCCCCCTTTCCCTAGAGTCTGGGCTCCCTTTCCCTCTTCCCTTTGGGTTGCACAAATCTTTCCCACACCTTGCGTGACAGACGCCTCTTCGTTGCCTGTCAGACGCCAGTCTAATGCGCTGCAGTGCAAAAACATTGCAGAGTATTAGATCAGCGATCAGGGCAGGGAAAGTTGATGTTCCTGGGATAAAATAAAAAAATTAAAAAAAGGTTAATAAAAATTTGAAAAATATAAAAAAAAAATCACAAAATAAAGAACAAAAAAAAGAAAAAATATTAATCCAATGAATACATTTATCTGTGTAAAAAAAATGTACACACATTTGGTATTGCAATGTCCGTAGCGACCCGACCTATAAAACTGTGCCACTAGTTAACCCCTTCAGAGAACACCGTAAAAAAATAATTGAAAAACGAAGCAAAAAACTATGCTTTATCATCTTACCGCCAAACAAAAAGTGGAATAAAATGCGATGAAAAAAATGAATGTAGATAAAAATGGTATCGCTGAAAACATTCTTGTCCCACAAAAAACAAGCCACCATACAGCGCCATCAGTGTAAAAATAAAAAAGTACAGCTCTCAGAAAAAAGCGATGCAAAAATAAATATTTTTTCTATAAAATAGTTTTATAGTGTAAAAGCGCCAAAACATACAAAAAAAACTATATAAATGTGGTGTTGCTGTAATCGTACTGACCCGAAGAATAAAGCTGCCTTATCAATTTTACCAAACGTGGAACAGCATAAAAAAAACTCCCTAAAAAACAATTACTGAATTGCTGGTTCATTCTGCCTCCCAAAAATCGGAATAAAAAGCGATCAAAAGAGGTAATTTGCCCGAAAATTGTACCAATAAAACATCAACTCGTCCCACAAAAAACAACCCCTCACTTGACTCTGTTGGCCGAAATATGGAAAAATTATAGTTATCAAAATATGATAATGAAAAAACTTGTTTTTATAATAAAAAGCGTCTTTTAGTGTGTGACAGCTGCGAAAAAACAAAACAAAAACGATAAATCTGGTGTCGCTGTAATTGCACCAACCCGGAGAATAAAGTTGTCTAATCACTTATACCACACGAGGAACAGTGTAAAAATAAATAAAACCAATTCTTCACCTGCTGTTGATTTGTTCATTCTGCCTTCCAAAGATCGCAGTATGACTCGGCTCACATTTATCCTGCGCTCTACGCTGAGCGCTTACACCGGGATTTCTGTGTAAATCTCTTAAATGTGTGATTCAGACTGAACCCTCAGCGGAAGATTCCCTGTAATGAAGCAGGTAAGGTACTGTGGACGCCGTCTGGCCTATGATCCACAGGTGTCCGTCTTTTTAGGCATGCATAAAAGCACGGTACGCCATAGTTTTGTGCTCTTCTGAAAAGAAGGACACCGCTGAATAGAGGGAAGATGGAGTCCAGAGTAACTCTGCTGCCTCATTATAGTGAATGGATCCCTTGGGGGTTTCATCTGAATCACGTTACTCGGAGATTTAGATGGAAACCCTGATATAAGTGCTCAGCATAGAACGCCGGATAAATGTGATCCCAAATGTTATGTAAAATGTGTTATGATCTGCAACAAGTACTAAGGAAAGAGAGGGGAAAGCTATCCCTACAGTAAGACTAAGTTGAATCCCTACGATGTAGTGGGCTGCCTGTTCCTAGCGAACAGACCCGCCTTAGTCCTCGGCTAGTCTGAACGAAGACCTATAGCATAAGGGGAGGGGTCCCAAAAAGAACTAAGGACTGGAACAAAAATGGGACACCTCCTAAACAGAGAAGTTGTTGCAGAACACAAAAAGATAAACTGACAAAAAGGTACTAGAGATCCCAGAAGGACCAAGCGAACTGACAGATAGGCACCGAAGCACCTGGCTAGCAAAACAGTCAAACAACACTGTAGTCCAGCACAGCAATAAGGTCGGGGCTGGAATATAAAAGCAGATGGTCACGTGACCGCAAAATACAAGATGGAAAAAACAAACAGGAGGGTTCTAACAGTACCCCCTCTTTTATGAGGATCCTCCGGATCCTCCAGGCCCTGGCCTATCCGGAAACCTCTTGTGGAAAGCTCTGACAAGCCTAGGAGCAGAGACATCATCCGCCCTTACCCATGAGTTATATTCGGGACCGAAACCCTTCCAGGAGATGGGATACTGTAATCTCCCTCTATGCCATCTAGAATTCAAGATACGAGAAATTTCATATTCACCATCTTCCACCACCGGAGGAACTGTGACAGTGGCATCTCTATCAGATACATCAGCTTTTTTCAACAAGGAAACATGAAACACAGGATTAATCTTCCAGGAAGTAGGAATATCCAACCTAACCGCAGACGGGTTAATAACCTGAAGCACTTTAAATGGACCCACAAACTTAGGACCCAGTTTTTTAGAGGGAATCCTCAACCGCAAGTTCCTTGAGGACAACCAAACCATGTCACCCACAGTAAACAAAACCTCCTTAAGTTTCCTGTCAAAATACTTGTTGGACTTCTTGTTAGCCTCTCTGAAGGTTGCAACGTACATTAGTCCAAACTCTCTCCAAATCACTGGAAAAATTCTCCTCCTCTGGCACCGCCGACCCCAATTTGGAGAACGAACCAAAAGACGGATATCTCCCAGTACAACAAAAAAAAGAACACCCAGCTGAGGAGGATGTATGATTGTTAAGAGCAAATTCTGCGAGAGGCAGAAACTCAGACCACACCTCTTGATTGTCCGCCACAAAACAACGCAAAAACTGTTCTACATCCTGGTTCTTTCTTTCAGTCTGTCCATTAGACTCAGGATGATACCCAGACGAAAATGACAAATGGACTCCCAACCTGTCACAAAAAGCACGCCAAAAGCGAGCTACAAACTGAGGTCCTCTATCAGAAACAATATCTGTGGGCACGCCATGAAGCTTGACAATCTCCTTAACAAACGCCTTAGCGAGAGTCTTGGCGCAGGGCAACTTAATGAATGGAACCAAATTACACATCTTACTAAAACGGTCCACGACCACCCAGATGACAGTAAAATCCTCAGACACAGGCAGATCAGTAATAAAATCCATTGTGAGATGCGTCCAAGGCGCACTAGGAACCTCCAGAGGGCATAGCAACCCCGCAGCAGGAGTATGTGAAGCCTTTGACCTAGCACACACAGTACATTGATGCACCCACTTGATGACTTCTTTCTGCCATCCAGGCCACCAAAAACTGCGACTGATAAGTCTCTTAGTCTCAGAAATTCCTGGATGACCTGCCAACCGAGACTCATGACACTCCACAAACAAATCTCTCCTAAAGGTTCTAGGCACGAACAACCTCCCATGGGGAGTGTTAGATGGAGCATCATCTTGAGCTTTCAGAACCCCAATCTCCAAAACGGAGTCCAATGCCGCCACCACAACTCCTTTCTGTAAAATGCTCTCCTCCTCGGCACCGACCATTGGAGAGAAGCTGCGAGATAAAGCATCGGCTTTAACATTCTTAGTACCAGGGATATAGGTAGCAGAAAAATGAAACCGAGAAAAAAAAAGTGCCCTAGCTTGACAGGCATTCAAGCGCTTGGCAGCATCCAGATAGATCAAATTCTTATTATCCGTGAAAACCTGAATAGGAATTCTAGCGACTTCCAAAAAATGACGCCAATGTTCAAACGCGAGTTTAATAGCCAGCAACTCCCAATTTCCAACATCATAATTCAGTTCGGTTTCCGAATATTTTTTCGAAAAGAAGGCACAAGAATGTACTCCATCCCTGTTCTCCTGAGACAAAACCGCTCTGACCCCCACCGATGAAGCATCGACCTCGACCAAAAAAGGCTTGGTCTCATCAGGCTGCATAATAGGGGCAGAACTGAACCTCTCTTTGAGATACTTAAACGCTTCAATGGCCTCAGTAGTCCACTGGACCGTATTCGCACCTTTCCTGGTGAGATCGGTTAGAGGCTTAACAATTACAGAAAAATTCCTAATGAATTTCCTGTAATAATTGGCAAAACCCAAAAATCTCTGTATAGATTTCAAACCAATAGGCCTAGGCCATTCCTGCACACGGGTCCATCTCAAAGCCCTCGCTGGAGACAATGTAGCCCAAAAAACTAATTATCTGCACCGCAAACTCTCATTTCTCCAGCTTAGCAAAGAGTGAATTATCACTCAATAACTGCAAAACTTCACGTACACTCTGCCAATGGGACTCCAGAATAAATCAAAATGTCATCTAAATACACAACCACATTCTTACCAATCAAAGGTCTCAAGATGTCATTAATAAGGTTCTCAAAAAATGCAGGTGCATTGGTAAGACCAAAAGGCATCACCAGATTCTCAAAATGACCTACCGGAGTGTTAAAAGCAATTTTCCATTCATCACCCTAATTCACTCGTAACTAGTGTTGAGCGATACCTTCCGATATCGGGAGATATCGGATCGGATTGGATCGGACCGATACCAAAAAAGTATCAGATATCGCCGATTCCGATACCGGAAACCAATGCAAGTCAATGGGACACAAATATCGGAATAAAAATAAACCCTTTCTTTCCGTGTAGGTTAATTCTACATGAAGGAAAACAACTAAGAATAATGTAGAATGTATTACATGAAAAGCCGGCAATTCAGCAGCGGCATACACCGGTACCCAACAATTTAGAACAGAAAGAGTAGAATTTTCCCACTCTGTCAGTGACGTGCATGAGGTGAGCTGAGTTCATTGGACATGAACTCGGCTCATCTTTATGCCGTCACAGCAAGACACTGAAGAGCGCAAGCATGCCTGCGCTTCTCAGTCTCTGCGGCATGGCAAGCTGGATGGCAGCGTTCTGTTGTGATCCAGCCTGTCATGTCAATGTAGCAGAGCTGAAGCTGTCGTGGGAACCATGGAAAGGTAAGGATGATGTTGCTTTATTATTTTACTTTTATTGCAGAAGACAATGGCTTCAGCTGGAATCGGCGTGATGGTAAGTATGGTTTAATTTAGAACTTTAAAAAATTGTGTGTTTATTTCAATTAAAGGACTTTATTCTGGGTGTTTGTGTTTTTTTTTTAACTTTGACTATGGGGTTAGTAATGGGGGTGTCTTATAGACGCCTCTCCATTACTAACCTGGGCTTGATGTCAGCTGGCATTATAAGCTGACATCAACCCCAGCCCTATTACCCCACTGCCACCGCTACAGGGCAGTGGGAAGAGCGAGGCTAAGTGCCAGAATTGGCGCATCCTATGGATGCGCCATTTCTGGGGAGGCTGACGGCTAGTGTTTCTAGCCTGGGAGGGGGCCCATATTCATGGCACCCTTCCTGGGCTATTAATATCAGCCCCCAGCTGTCTGCCTAGCCTTTGCTAGCTATTAAAATAGGGGGGACCCCACGTCATTTTTTGGGGGGGGTCCCCCATTTTAATAGTAAAGGTTGGTATTCAGCTTGGGGCTGATATTAGTAGCCTGGGAAACTCCATGGGTATTACCCCCTTCCCAGGCTTCAAACATCTGCCCCAGCCGTCTGCTTAACCTCCGCTAGAGCCTAAAATTACGGGGAACCCCACGCCAATTTTTTTTTTAATAAATCCTTTATTTTAACACTAAATGACAAGTACAGTAATCAACACTATTACTGTACTTCATATATATGTGACTGACATGTTTCTATCTATCTAATCTATGTGTGATGCTCTATTCTTTCTGTTGTAAATTGTCGGGTACCGGTGTATGCTGCTGCTGAATTGCCGGCCGGCTTTTTTAAAGAGACGGTGCATGAAAACACTATTATTTTTTAAATAAATTCTTTAACACTAAATGACAAGTACAGTTATCTGAGCGCTGCCATCCAGCTTGTCATCCTTCAGAGACACTGCAGAGCGCAGGCATTATGGGAACTTCCGATTCCGGTATTCGATATTCTAAAAGTATCGGAACTCAGTATTGGAACTCCGATACCGCGAATATCGGTCGATACCCGATATTTCAGTATCGGAATGCTCAACACTACTCGAAACAAATTGTATGCCCCCCGGAGATCAATCTTAGAGAACTACTTGGCCCCCACTAACTGGTTAAAAAAGTAAACAAGTCAGGAATTAATGGCAATGGGTAGGAATTGTGTACGGTAATCTTATTAATTTCACGAAAATCCAGACATGGACATAAACCCCCGTCCTTTTTTTTAACAAAGAAAAATCCAACTGCCACAGGCGACTTAGAAGGTCTAATGTGACCAGCAGCCAGGCTAGTCTGTATGTACTCCTGCAAGGCCTTTTTTTTCAGGGATTGTCAGATTAAACAAGCTACTCTTAGGAAGAGTAGCTCCCAGGACAAACTCAATGGTGCAATCATAATCCCTATGAGGAGGTAAAACTTGCAACTCCTCCTCCGAAAAAACCCTCCAAAAATCTTGAATAGGTACAGGTAATTCCCCTTTTTCCACAGCCGCAATGCGACCATTACAACATTTATCATAGCACTTCGGACTCCAAGACTTTATCATAGAGAGGGTAAATTATCTAATACAACCAAGTCCAAAATTTCTTGGTGAACTCCATTAATAGTGAGGGGAAATGCAGCAACCTTGTGAGTAATACATTTCAAGGGAGTGTTATCAATTGCAGTCACAGAAATAGGTGATGACAAAGGTTTGGATTTCAATTTAAGTTTTTCCAAAAACCCTTTAGCAATCACATTGTCTTGAACCACAATCCACAAATACCTGAAATTCAATCAAATTTTCCTGCAAAGTAGTACTCCCTGAAAGAAATACTCCTGCAGAGCGTAAACAAGCTATGCGGGCGTACCTGACCTTTTTTTTTTCTTTACTTAAACGACGCTCACAATACTTAATCAAATGGTCAGCTTTACCACAATAAAGACACAATCCCTCGGCGAACCTCCAGTCTCTTTCCTGAGAGGGGAATGACTTCGCCCCAACCTCCATAGGTTCTCCGCCGTCTGAGCAGATTTTCTGGGGACAAGGACCTGGCATTACAGGAGTCTTTACCTCATTCTGCCTAAATCTCAGCCTCCTATCTACACGAACAGCTAATTGCATGGCATCCTGCAGAGCCTCAGGTGCGGGGAATGCAATTAGCAAATCCTTAACCCTTTCACTCAGATCAGCAAGAAATAGACATTTCAGAGCAGGATCATTCCATTTGACTTCTGAAGCCCATCTTCTAAAGTGTGTGCAATAATTTTCAACATCACCTGACCCCTGATTCAAACACCTGAGTTCTGCCTCAGCAGATGAGATTCGATCAGGATCGTCATATAATAGACCCATAGCAGAAAAAAACTCCTCTACAGACCTTAAGTATGGATCATTAGGTTGGAGAGAAAAGGCCCAGCCCTGTGGTTCATTGCGCAAAAGTGGCATAATAAAACCAATGTCTGTGATTCATTCCCACAGGACCTTGGTCTCAAACAAAAATATAACAAACAAGCATTTTTAAAGGAAAAAAAATCTTGCTGTTTACCATAAAAAACATCAAGCAGTCCTACTTTGGGTTCCACAAAATGCGCTCCAGAACAGCTACTCACGTGTTCCTGGAGCTCGGCCACCTCCAGAGACAATCCCTGCAAGCGTTGAGCCAAAACTTGGACAGAAGCCATACTGATCCCCGAATTTCTTTCCTTTAGTTTTTTTTTGGGCTGGACTTACTGTTATGATCTGCAACAAATACTAAAGAAAGAGAAAGGAAAGCTATCCCTACAGTAAGACTAAGCTGAATCCCTATGATGTAGCGGGCTGCCTGTTCCTAGCGAACAGACCCGCCTTAGTCCTCGGCTAGTCTGAACGAAGACCTATAGCATAAGGGGAGGGGTCCCTAAAAGAACTAAGGACTGGAGCAAAAATGGGACACCTCCTAAACAGAGAAGTTGACAAAAAGGTACTAGAGGTCCCAGAAGGACCAAGCGAACTGACAGAGATAGGCACCGAAGCACCTGGCTAGCAAAACTGTCACACACCACTGAAGTTCAAGACAAAAATAAGAGCGGGGCTGGAATATAAAGGCAGATGTTCACGTGACCGCAAAACACAAGATGGAAAAAACAAACAGGAGGGTTCTAACAAAATGTTCCCAATATAAGTTTCAACATCCATTCACAAAAAAAGCCCCCACTCAGGCCTGTCATCTGTTAATGGAAATATAAGGCTTTCCATGTTCCTGGCAGCACAAAGGCTCTGGAAAAGCTAAACGAATTCCGAGCTCTAAAATCCAAATGCGCCCCTCCCTTCTGAGCCCCACAGTGTGTCTAAACCACATTCAGCATCCACATGTTTGGCATTTCTGTAGCGAAGAGAGCCCACCTAATTTATGGGTACATGTCTCCAGAAGCACAAGCTGAGCGTAACTGGTCACTATAGCGTACTGGTCACTATAGCGTACTGGTCACTACAACGTACTGGTCACTACAGCGGCAGTTTGTAATTTTCACTCAGCAATATCCACTGCTGCTTTTTTCTGGAAAGCAACCATGGAGTCAAAATCATCAGTACACCTGTAGATAAATTCCCAAAGGGGTATACTTTCCAAAATTTGGTCACTTTAGGGGAGATTCTTAGCATTCTTAGCACTCTCCTAGCATGTAAGGGTTCTGTATATTGAGTCTGTAAACTATTCTAGGAAAATCTGCTCTCCAGGAGGCAAAAGCACTCTGTCCCTCCCGAGTCTCGCAATATGGCTAAACCGTACTGTACAGCCACATATGGGGTATTTCTACATATAACATAAATTGAGGGACAAATTTTGGTGCAATTTTTACCCATTTACCAGTGTGAACATGTAAAATCTGGGGCTAAAACGAAATTTTGGTGGTAAAAATTGAATTATTTTTTCTTCACTGCTCAATGGTATAACATGCTGTGACACATTTGTGGTGTCAATATGATCACTGCATCCCTAGATGAATTCATTGAGAGGTGTAGTTTGTAAAATGGGGTCACTTATAGGGGGTTCGGCTGATCTGGCACCTCAGGGGCTCTACCAATGTGGCATGGCACCCTCAAACCAGTCAGCAAAATCTGGATTCCAATATGGCACTTCTTCCCTTCTGAGATTAGCACTATGTCTCAAAAGTAATTTTTGACCACATATGGGGTATTGGCACAGTCAGGAGAAATTGCACAACAAATTTTAGGGTCCATTTTCTCCTGCTATCCTTGTGAAAATGCAAACTTTGGGGCTAAAAAAACATTTTTGTGGGAAAAATGTGATGTTTTTCATTTTCACAGATCAACGTTGTAAAATTCTGTGAAGCACCTGGGGGATCAAGGTGCTCACCACACATCTAGATAAATTCCTTTAGGGGTCTATTTTCCAAAATGGGGTCACTTGTGTGGGGTTTCCAATGTTTAGGCACATCAGGGGCTCTCCAAATGCGACATGACAACTGCAGACCATTCCATGAAAATCTGCATTCCAAAACGTCACATCTTCCTTTATGAGCCCTGCCGTGTGCCCAAACATTAGTTTTCACCCACATATGCATTCTCAGAAGAAATTGCGCAACAAATTTTGGGGTCCATTTTCTCCTGTTATCTTTGTGAAAATGCAAACTTTGGGGCTAAAAAAACATATTTGCGCAGAAAATGTGATTTTTTTTTTTTATTTTCATGGCTCACCTGGGGTTTCAAGCTGCTCACCACACATCTAGATAAGTTCTCTGAGGGGTCTAGTTTCCAAAATGGTGTCACTTTGGGAGGGTTTCCACTGTTTAGTCACATCAGGGGCTCTCCAAACGCAACATGGCTCCGCTAATTATTCCAGCAAATTTTGCATTCAAAAAGTTAAATGGCACTCTTTCCCTTCCAAGCCCTGCTGTGTGACCAAACAGTAGTTTTCCTTCACATATTGGATATCGGCGTACTCAAGTGAAATTGTACAACAAATTGTATGGTGCATTTTCTCCTGTTACCCTAGTGAAAATGCAAAATGTGGGGCTAAAAGACATTTTTTTTGTGGAAAAATGTTATTTCTTTATTCTTGCGGCTTCTGTGAAGCAACTGGGGGTTTCAAAGTGCGCATCACACATCTAGATAAGTTCCCTGAAGGGTTTAGTATCCAGAATGGTATCACTGGTGGGGGGTTTCCACTGTTTAGGCATAACAGGGGGTCTTCAAATGCAACATTGTGTCCGCTAATTATGCCAGCAAATTTTACATTCAAAAAGTTAAATGGAGCTCCTTCCCCTCTGAGCCCTGCCGTGCGCCCAAACAGTGGTTGTCCCCCATATATTGGGTAACGGTTGTTACGGATCCAGCTGGTGGAACCTCTGTGCTGCGGAGCAAGGAGGGGCCAGAGGGGCGTGACTAAGTATCTACTCAGCCCAACCAAGGTCGCACGGTGGCTCAGTCGACACCGTGAACCAGGGAGGAACCGAGCAGAGGGGCCAGGTGCCACTCTGGGACCGACCTTGTATGAGAGCAGGTGACTCCCATGGGTCAGAAGGCAGGAACTGACTGGTACAGCGGATGAGCTCAGCAGGCAGGCTGACGGGTGGTCCTCGTAGACTAGCAGGCAGATTAGGCTGATAGTCAGGCGAGTGTTCCAGGTAGGCAAGCTGGCGGGCACAAAAGGTAGCTGGCAGGTGCTTCCAGGTAAGCGGCAACGGCAGGTAACAGGCAGGTGCTTCTAGATAAGCAGGCAGGCGGGCACAACAGATAGCTGGCAGGTGCCTCCAGGTTAAGCAGGCAGGCGGGCACGGCAGGTAACAGGCAGGTGCTTCCAGGTAAGCAGGCTGGTGGGCACGGCAGGTAATAGGCAGGTGCTTCCAGGTAAAGCAGGCTGGCAGGCACGGCAGGTAACAGGCAGGTGCTTCCAGGTAAGCAGGCTGGCGGGCACGGCAGGTAACTGGCAGTTGCTTCCAGGTAAAGCAGGCTGGCGGGCTGGACAGTAGACAGACTGTCGGGCTGGATAGTAGTGAGACTGGCGGACCGGACTGTAGAACAGGCTGGTGGACAGGACTGACTTGTAGAGGACCTGAGGGCTGAAGCAAAGTAAGTATCACAAAGCAACAACCTTGCACGGGCACCTCCATATTGGAGGTGGTGCTTTTTATAGGGAAAGTCCTCCAGCCATTGGCCAGGGATTTTTTAGGATGGCGCGCGGGGCCCCTTCAAGAGGGAGGGAGCGCGCGTGCGCGCGCCCTAAGCACAGACCCAGGGAAGCTGCGTTCACCAGCAGCAGCTGCAGGGAGGGCGGAAGACGCCGGAGCAGAACCACGGCGGTAAGGGGGACGGCGTCTCTGCCTGGCAGAGGGCAGAGACGCCTATGCTACAACGGTGTGCTCAGGAGAAATTAAACAACAAATTTTGGGGTCCATTGTCTCCTGTTACCCTTGTGAAAGTAAACATAAATTGGGTCTAAAGGAAAATTTTTGTGAAAAAAGTTAAATGTTTATTTTTTCTTTCCACACTCCATTAATTCCTGTGAAGCACTTGAAAGGTTAATAAACTTCTTGAATGTGGTTTTGGGCACCTTGAGGGGGGAAGTTTTTAGAATGGTGTCACTTTTGGGCATTTTCTGTCACATAGATACCTCAACGTCACTTCAAATGTGATGTAGTCCCTAAAAAATGGTTTTATAAATTTTGTTGTAAAAATGAGAAATCACTGGTCAACTTTTAACCTTTATAACTTCCTAACAAAAAAAATATGTTTCCAAAATTGTGCTGATGTAAAGTAGACATGTGGAAAATGTTATTTAGTAACTATTTTGTGTGACATGACTCTCTGATTTAAGCGCATAAAAATTAAAAGTTTGAAATTTGCAAAATTTTCACAATTGTTGCCAAATTTCCTGCTTTTTCATGAATAAACATAGGTCATATCAAAGAAATTTTACCTCTATCATGAAGTACAATATGGCACGAAAAAACAATCTCAGAATCACTGGGATCCATTGAAGCGTTCCATTGGCCTAGTTATGAAAGTGAAAACAGGCTTCCGGGTGAAAGGGTTAAAAGAAGAGATAATACAGTGACTTCCTCTAGTACTGGTATCATCCTCTTTGTCAGAAGTTATAAGAACATATAACAAAAGATTGTTATAGTATAGGATTCTTTGCACACAGTATTTGGTATTGTATATTTCATTCTGCAATTATCCTGTTCCGCATTAATTGCCATTGCCATAGTTATCACTGTTCCCACCATATTAGGGAAATAAATAGTTTCAGTGGTTACTTCCGCCTTGTATTTGGTCTGTGCATTGCATTCGGTCACCTGCTGTCACTCAAGGTGTGGGAAAGACTTAGTGCAACACAATGGGAAGAGGGAAAGGGAGCCCAGATTCTAGGAAAAGGGGGAAGTGGAGACCTCCCAGGCTGGTCTAGTGTCACCCTGTCACCCCTAACGACCCTATATTGGCTCTTCAACAATCACCGCATGCGTGCCTCGCCCTGTCTTTCCCTGGCTTATGGCTAAGGCTAGGGAAGGGAGGAGATGAGCACTAGTCGATCCCCACTGAACACTAAAGACAACAAGGGAAGACAAACAGGGGGAACATGCTTAGCTTTAGATGACTCCAGACAAATGCACACACGCCCTCAAGTTCCAGAAAGGAAGAAGTACTGCTCTTGCTAAAACCATCACAAGGAGTAATGAATATCGCCGGCACGTCCCTCTGATACACAGCAGATATTTATACACCCAGGAAAGGGTGGTAATTAGCCAGAGGAAGGTATCCGCTGGGTCCTAGAGACAGCCTCTAAGAAGATATCTTTAATGTCAAACGTAGAGATCTCCTGCAACCCACTGCAGGGCGACTGTCTGTCACTTCTGACGCACCCTTGACACCTGCTTACATGTGTATAAAATAATATTTTGAATTAAGGTATTAAATATTTGCACTTATTTGGTACAAAACAGATTTCCCACACTGTAACAATATAACAAATCCCCCACTCTAAGGTCATTGCCACCTTGTTATCTTTTTATCTTCTTTTTATCCCTAGTTCAAGCACCTTTTCTCTCAACTTAAAGGGAATCTGTCAGTAGGCTATAACCTCCAAACTATTTAGCATATGTACCACTAGCAAAGACTAGTGATGAGCGAATATGTTTGAAATCAGATCTCAAATGTTAAGTTCGACACGAATGTGGCACATTCGGATTCGTGATCGGAAAGGCCAGCAAAATTAGTTAAATTCGGGAAAATCTGTAACATTCGGCGAATGTACGTGGTTACATGATTGCTGTGCAACTACTGCGTTTTTTACAGTTTTGCTACCATTGTGCTTGCGTATGATGAGCGGGGAGACGTGGCAGATGAGTGGGGGGGCTGGTGAAAGCTCAGAACAGGTCAGATCAGCGGCGCACTGTTTTGTTTTTTTTCCTTCCTGTAGGCGGTAACTTTAAGTCAGGAAAGAGCGGCTAGCCAATCAGAGCGCAGGAAGCATCCACAGTGTCCCAGACACAAGGGCTTCTGCAAATGGCTGCTGAAATCACATGTGCTCTCCATATAAAAACCAGCCATGTTCCCTCAGCGCCATTTTATGCATGTCACTGAAGGAGATAGATGCTGCTGAGTGTGCTGTGTCCTGTGTAATGAGAGATATTAGCTAGATAGATGAGCGCTTCTGTGGAAGTCAGATAGTGTAGATAAGTCCTGTGCTGTGTACCTGTTCAATCAACCTTCAAATTCAGCTATCTGCAGAGCTTGTCAGTGCAGAGCTTCTGAGTGCAGGGCACAAAAAATTTTTTTTATTCATTTGCTAATATGATAGTGCAAGCTGTGTTAGCCCAGTTTGCAATTTTTTTGGTGGATAAACTTCAGCTTTATCCACAGTAAAACAAATATTTTTTGCTGTGGCTAGCCACTGTCCACCAAAGATTCTTTTGTGTTACAGACATGTTACACTCTGCTATAAAGCACCAAGTGCTTTTAGTGGCGGTGAAATTCAGCTGTCTTTCAGAGAAAAAAAATAGATATTTTCTGTTGCTAGCCACAGTCCACCAAAGATTTTTTGTGTCGCAGACGTGTTACCCTCTGCTATAAGCCTCCTAGTGCTTTTAGTGGCGGTGAAAATCAACTGTTTTCAGAGTAAAAAAATTGATATTTTCTGTTGCTAGCCACAGTCCACCAAAGATTTTTTTGTATCGCAGATGTGTTACACTCTGCTATAAGCCACCTAGTGCTTTTAGTGGCGGTGAAATTCAGCTGTTTTCAGAGTAAAAAAATAGATATTTTCTGTTGCCAGCCACCGTCCACCAAAGATTTTTTTGTGTCGCAGACGTGCTACCCTCTGCAATAAGCCTCCTAGTGCTTTTAGTGGCGGTGAAATTCAACTGTTTTCAGAGAAAAAAAAATAGATATTTTCTGTTGCTAGCCACAGTCCACCAAAGATTTTTTTGTATCGCAGATGTGTTACACTCTGCTATAAGCCACTTAGTGCTTTTAGCGGCGGTGAAATTCAACTGTTTTCAGAGTAAAAAAATAGATATTTTCTGTTGCTTGCCACAGTCCACCAAAGATTTTTTGTGTCACAGATGTGTTACAATCTGCTATGAGCCACCTAATGCTTTTAGTGGCGGTGAAATTCAACTTTTTTCAGAGTAAAAAAAATTATATTTTCTGTTGCAAACCACAGTCCACCAAAGATTTTTTTGTGTCGCAGATGTGTTACACGCTGATATAAGCCACCTATTGCTTTTAGTGGTGATGAAATTCCACTGTTTTCAAAGTAAAAAAAATAGATTTTTTTCTGTTGCTAGTCACAGTCCACCAAAGATTTTTTTGTGTCGCAGACACGACGTGTTACACTCTGCTAATAAGCCACCTAATGCTTTTAGTGGCGGTGAAATTCAACTGTTTTCAGAGTAACAAAATGTACTTTTTCTGTTGATAGTCAGAGTCCACCAAAGATTTTTTGGTGTCACAAACGTGATACAGTTTGCTAAAAGCCACATACTATTTTAGTGGCGGTGAAATTCAGCTAGATGCAGAGCTTATGCAGAGTAAATAAATCAACTTTTTACTGTGACTAACGTGATAGAGTAGGCTAGATCTGAGTTTGAAATATCTTGGAGCACATATTCTATGTTATGCAGGCCTCTTCTTCAGTCAAAAAATACTTTCTTTGATTCCTAACATTATACAGCTGGGAATATCTCAGTTTGAATTAGTTTGGAGAATATCTCGTATGTTATATAGGCCTCATCCACAATAAAAAAAACGCTTTCTTCTGTTACTAATGTGATACAGTATTACTGTAATGCACACGCCCGGACTGACTGGCGTGTGCGTGATTAGTGATTCCACTGTGCCATGAACTGGAGAGTGCCTGGAGGGGCGTAACTAAGTATCTGCCTGATCAGACCAAGGTCGCACGACGGCATACGACGCCAGTGCACCAGGGAGGAACCGAGCAGAGGGACCAGGTGCCACTCCAGGTCAGACCCCGGACACGGCTGTTGACCCACACCGGGGAATACAGGAACAGGCAGGCTAGAGTGCAGGCTGGGTAGGGTCCAGTACAGACTGGGAGACGGGTTCAGAGCCGCAGATGCGGTAATCAAGCAGAGCAAAGCGAAACAGCAGGTGCGGTAGACAAGGCCGAGCAGAGCAAAACCGCAGACGCGGTGGACAAGGCCGAGCAGAGCAAAACCGCAGACGCGGTGGACAAGGCTGAGCAGAGCAAAACCGCAGACGCGGTGGACAGGGCTGAGCAGAGCGAAACCGCAGACGCGGTAGACAAGGCTGAGCAGAGCGAAACCGCAGACGCGATAGACAAGGCTGAGCAGAGTGAAACCGCAGACGCGGTAGACAAGGCTGAGCAGAGCGAAACCGCAGACGCGGTAGACAAGGCTGAGCAGAGCGAAACCACAGACGCGGTAGACAAGGCTGAGCAGAACAAAACCGCAGACGCGGTAGACAAGGCTGAGCAGAGCGAAACCGCAGACGCGGTAGACAAGGCTGAGCAGAGCGAAACCGCAGACGCGGTAGACAAGGCTGAGCAGAGCAAAACCGCAGACGCGGTGGACGAGGCTGAGCAGAGCAAAACCGCAGAAAGATCTTTGTCTGTCACTAAGCACCACCGAGAAATGTCAGCTGATGTTGGACGGGCTGCCATTGCTTATGCAACAAGCTGCATTAGAGGACTTCCTGGGAGAAATGACAGCCAGAGTAGATACGGTTTCCCTCTATGCCAGTCCTTTCACCAAACGAAAGAATATGGCTGTGGTGAAATACAACTCTCACCGAGAAGCCGTGTCAGACTGAAGAACATTGGGCCCACCAGAAGATTTGATTGTGAGGGACCACCTTTCTCCCCCACTAAAGAGCCCCATAGCAGCTGCAAGGTTTGCGCTATGAACTCTCCTGGAGGAGAAGCCAGGACCCACCGGAGGATTCTCCGGTTCTCTTGTGGGCATGTCCAACCCTGCCGAGAAGCAGCCCTGGCTAAGAAAAGTGTGTGGGAAGGTTCCTGGACACCCTATGCTTTTTTGCTGTGGCCTGGCTCCAGTGAGATGTACCGTCCCTGGCCACATTCAATTGTCCACATGTTTGTGGTTGGGCGCTCCTTCCCATTAAGTGCACTGGGGAGGGCACGGGTAATGTTTTGGGACCCGTTCTTGTGGGTTGCAGGGACGACACCGGGAGAAATAGTGGCGCCTGGGGACCGAGTATGGAGACCCAGCCACCACTGCCATGAGGTTGTGAAAAGCTTCCGCCTCCACGAGCCTAAAAGGCAACATTTCAAGTGCAAGCAGCTGTCCAGAAATGTGGCAGTTTAGTATTGCGGCCTGTGGGTGGGTGGCTGGCTGCATACTTGCGCTTGCATTCCAAGTAATAGAAAACTAAGGTTATGGATGGCCTCATCATCATCACAACCTGCAAGGTTTGTGCTATGAGCTCTCCTGATGGAGGACTGGTGGGCAAGTCCAACCATGCCGAGAAGCATCCCTGGCTAAGAAAAGTTTGTGGGAAGGTTCCCGAACACGCTATGGCTTCTTTTTTTTTACTGTGGACTGGCTCCAGCAATCCATAAGATTGCAATCTATAAGATCCCTTTACTGGCTCCCAATTGCCCAGCGTATCCAGTTCAAACTACTAATACTGACGTACAAAGCCATCCCTAACCTTTCTTCTCCATACATCTCTGAACTAATCTCCCGATATATTCCCTTCCGTAATCTCCAGTCCTCCCAAGACCTCCTTCTTTCCAGACATATTTGTTCCTCACCCAATCACCTCCAATACGTCTACCAAATATCCCCCATCCTCTGGAATTCTGTGCCTCAACACGTCCGATTAGCCACCACATTCGGATCCTTCAGACACAACCTGAAAACCCATCTCCTCAAGACAGCCTACAGCTTGCCATTGTCTCACTGCCACCGCACCTCAACACCACCGGAGCTAATGCAACTCCACGACCTACTGTCTCTTTCCCCACCATCCTGTAGAATGTAAGGCTGCAAGTGCATGGTCTATAAGACTTAAAATGCAATATGGCACCTTGGCAAAGCCCTTATGTTCTCCCTCTGATATCTAACAATAACAAACAGGTCATACTGGAGAAACTTGCACCTACTGCCACTCAGTGTTTTTAGCTCCTTTGTGAGAAATTAATATTTGCTCAGCCAGTCTACCAAATAAAATTCCTGATGTACGGAAATTGTGGATGGCTTTGCTTCTGGTACTGGGTGCTAATACCAAACCGTGACATTCACTGGATAACCCTGGCTGGTTGGAGACAAGCTCATTCCCACAGAAAAGTACCAGCAAGCTAAGGAGATGGTGGCCTCTATTATCATGAAGGTGTTTGCTCATTGTCTAGTAGTCTGATTTTTATAGTAAAGATCCTGCTCATTTTTATAGTTTTAAGTGAGCATGCGGAGACCGTGGTTTCTGCAGCAGGGCACCCAGGCTGAGAAATGGCGGAGAAATTGCTGTACCATCAGGTTGAGGATGCGAGCCATGCAAGGCACATGTCTGAGGTTGCCCTGATGTAGGGCCGCCACCGGGTTTGCACCGTTATCGCACACAGCCTTCTCTTGCTCCAGGTTCAGTGGAGCCATTGCTCAAACTCGGCCTGAAGAGCTGTCCACAACTCTTCAACTGTATGACTGCGATCTCCAAGGCATAATCATTTTAACACTGCCTGATTGCGGTGAGACCTGGCTACGCATGGAACGTGTGTCTCAGTAAGACACAAGTTGAGAGCGCAGTTGGAGGCCCTAGAGAAGGTGGAGGATGCAGAAGCACTGGAGGAAGTGTTAGATACAGAGGTTTGTCCCGCAAGCCTTGGAGATTCTATCAATTGCTGTGTAGTGACACCTTGGTGTCTAGTGGTTTAGTTCTCCATCCCCTGGTGTGTAGTTGTTTAGTTCTCCAACCCTAGCTGTTTAGTAGGCTAGTTTTCCAACCCCTGTTGTCTTATTAGTTTAGTTCTCCAACCCTTGTTTTCTATTAGTTTAGTTCTCCATGTTCTGTTGTGTATTTGTTTCATTCTCCAACCTTAGCTGTTTAGTAGTTTAGTTCTCCAACCCCTGTTGTCTTATTAGTTTAGTTCTCCAAACCCTGTTTTCTATTAGTTTAGTTCCCCATGTTCTGATGTGTATTTGTTTCATTCTGCAACCTTAGCTGTTTAGTAGTTTAGTTCTCCAACCCCTGTTATATATTAATTTAGTTCTCCATGTTCTGGCGTGTATTTATTTCTTTCTCCAACCCATCCATGCTCACCCCCAGGGGTTAACATCTTGTGACGAGGGTTTGGATTCTTCTCAGACCCTACTTCATCCGGGCCCGGATCAACTGAAAAAAAAATTGGCCATCGCTATACATGCTTTCCTCCTATTGAGTCTGTGAAGCTTTGGATCAGATGTCTGATGCCCCGGAATAGAATGTGTGAACAGCTCTGCAGACTCGCCCATCTGTGCTTCTTCACAGCCAGTTGACCGGTTGGAGAGTTGTGACATGGGTGAAAACAAGGATAATTGGGGTGCCACCTCTGAGGACTGTACTGTGTGTGATGTTAATGTGGAGTAAGAGGAGCAGAGGCCACTTGATGCAGCACTTGTCCTCTACTGTAGCACATGTTCTTCCTGCCCCTCATCTACAAGGCTTACTGCTGTGCGACTGCCAAAGAAAGGGAGTGCAGTCCAGTAACAGAAGTTTTCAAAATGCTGCACAATTGCTCACTGCAGCAAAACAAACCTACTTCTCATCTCTCATATCATACATGTCTCACAACCCTAAACAGCTATTCAGTACTTTCAAGTCCCACCCCTGTCCACCATCTCCCCCTCCCTCTCCTCTCCTCTCAGCTGAAGACTTAGCCTCATTCTTCAAGCAGAAGATTGACAACATAGGGCAAAGCTTTTGCTTAAAGTCCCAACAGTCTCTTCTTGAATATTGAAACATTCGTTCATCTCTAGCAAAGACAAGTCCAGCAATACCTTTACATAACCAATCCATTCCTCCATTACTGACAAATCTGCATTTGAATTTATATGCAAATTAAGAGCGAGATCTGATGCATATTGGTCACTGTAGCTCTATTTCCCACCCAGCGCTGCCTCCTCATGCTTCACTGACAGCTCCTTTGCTTGAAGTCACACAGCACAGGAGGTGTCAGTCAAGCAGCAGGAAGCAGTGTTAAGAGGATAATGGAGCTGGAGTGACAGAGGTTTCAGATCTTTAGCCTCATTTGCGTATCAATTCAAATGGTCATTTCTCAGTATTGGATGAACTGACTGGCCATTTAAAGACATTGCTTTGATTCTTTTTGAAAGAGCTACATGTGCATAAATAGTTTAGAGTGAGAAATCTTTCTGACAGATTCCCTTTAATGTTACTGTCTGCAACCATGACAGCTCTGTTAGGTGACAGAACTCGGTAGTCACAGGGATGGTAAATAATTTGGCAAATTCAAGGATGCATAAAGAAGGGCATTATTTACATGGTACATGGAATGCTGTACATTTGTGTGTATTGGAACAACACAAAAAAAACAGAGAAAAAAAGGCACACCGACATAATTTCACACAAAACCCCCAAAATGAGCCAGACAAAATTGCTGACACCCTCAACTTAATATTTGGTTGCACACCCTTTGGAATAAATAACTGTAATCAATCACTTCCTATAACCATAAGCTAGCTTCTTACACCTCTCAACTTGAATTTTGACCCACTCTTCTTTTGCAAACTGCTCCAGGTCTCTCATATTTGAGGGGTGCCTTCTCCCAACAGCAATTTTAAGATCTCTCCACAGGTGTTCAATTGGATTTAGATTCAGACTCATTGCTGGCCACTTCAGAACTCTCCAGTGCTTTGTTTCCATCCATTTCTGGGTGCTTCTTAAAGTATATTTGAGGTCATTGTTCTGCTGGAAGACCCATTACATAGGACACAAACCCAGCTTTCTGACACTGGGCACTACATTACGACCCAAAATCGTTTGGTAATCTTCAGATTTCATGATGCCTTGCGCACAGTCAGTCAAGGCACCCAGTGCTAGATGCAGCAAAACAACCCCAAAACATCTTTGAACTTGCACCATATTTGACTATAGGTACTGTGTTCTATTCTTTGTAGGCATCATTCCATTTTCGGTAAACAGTAGAATGATGTGCTTTATCAAAAAGCTCTATCTTAGTCTTATGTCACAAAACGCTGTACTAGAAATATATTGGCTTACTCACATACATTTTGGCAAACTGCAGTCTAGCTTTTTATGTCTCTGTGTCAGCAGTGGGGTCCTCCTAGATCTCCTGCCATAGCATTTCATTTAATTCAAATGTCGATGGATAGTTCGCGCTGACACTGATGCACCTTGAGCCTTCGGGACAGTTTGAATTTCTTTGAAACTTGATTGGGGCTGCTTATCCACTATCTGGACTATCCTCTGATGCAACCTTTCATCAATTTTTCTTTGCCATCCGCATCCAGAGAGATTAGCTACAGTGCCATGGGTTGTAAACTTTTTGATTATGTTGTGCACTCTGGACAAAGGAACATCAATATCTCTGGAGATGGACTTGTAACCTTGAGATTGTTGATATTTTTCTCAAATTTTGGTTCTCAAGTCCTCAGGCAGTTCTTCTTCTCCTCTTTCTGTTCTCCATGTTTAGTATGGCACACACAGACACACAATGCAAATATTGAGTCAACTTCTCCCCTTTTTATCTGGTTTCAGGTGTGATTTTCATATTGCCCACACCTTTAATTGTCACAGGAGAATTTGAACAAGCATCACATGCTTGAAACAAAGTTGTTTACCCACGATTTGGAAAAGGTGCTAACAATTTTGTCAGGCTCATTTTGGGGTATTTGTGTAAAATTATTTCCAATTTGCCTTTTTTCTCTGTATTGTTCCAATATACGCGAAGGAAATAAATTTGTGTATGACAAAACATGTGCAATTGGAATAATTTTCTGGGACAAATAGTTAATTTTCTGTAAAAAAATTTCAAGGGTGCCAACACTTTCGGCCATGACTGTATAGGGCTTGATTCATTAAGAATTTGCATTGTACATACCAGTCTTAATTAAGGGGCATGGTGAAATAAGATCTGCATGGATAATCAACTCAGTTTAGCAATGTAAAGTAAAGGCATGGAGGTAGGTGTAGGGGCTGGAGCAGGAGGAGAAGACCCTACCACAGCCAATCCCTTGTGCACCGAAACCTCATCAGCTAAAAAATGTAAATGCTGATTAACCCTTTCACGCCGAAGCCTGTTTTTACCTTCCTGACCAGGCCAATTTTTTTAATTCTGACCAGTGTCACTCTATGAAGTAATAACTCTGGAACGCTCCAACAGATCCTGGTGATTCTGAGATTGTGTTTTCGTGACATATTGTACTTCATGATAGTGGTATAATTTATTTGATATGACTTACATTTATTTGTGAAAAAAATCCAAAATTTGGCGAAAATTTAGCAAATTTTGCAATTTTCAAAGTTTTAATATTTATGCCCTTAAATCAGAGAGTTATGTCACAAAAAATAGTTAATAAATAACATTTCCCACATGTCTACTTTACATCAGCACAATTTTGGAAGCAAAATTATTTTTCGTTTGTAAGTTATAAGGGTTAAAAGTTGACCACTGATTTCTCATTTTTCCAACAAAATTTACAAAACTATTTTTTTTAGGGACCACATCACATTTGAAGTGACTTTGAGGTGCCTTTGTGACAGAAAATACCCAAAAGTGACACCATTCTAAAAACTGCACCCCTCAAGGTGCTCAAAACCACATTCAAGAAGTTTATTAACCCTTAAGGTGCTTCACAGGAATTTTTGGAATGTGGAAGGAAAAAATAAACATTTAACTTTTTTTTACAAAAATTTTACTTTAGACCCAACTTTTTTTACTTTCAAAAAACTATCAGGAGAAAATGGACCTCGAAAATTTGTTGAGCAACTTCTCCTGAGCACACCGATACCCCATATGTGGAGGAAAATCTCTGTTTGGGCGCACGGCAGGTTTTGGAAGGGAATGAGCGCCATTTGACTTTTTGAATGTAAAATTTGCTGGCATAATTAACAGACACCATGTCGCATTTGGAGGGCCACTGATGTGTCTAAACAGTTGAAACCCTCCCACAAGTGACACCATTTTGGAAACTAGACCCTTCTGTGAACTTATCTAGATGAGTGGTGAGCACCTTGAACCCCCAGGTGCTTCACAGAAGTTTATAGCGTTGAGCCGTGAAAATAAAGAAATCACATTTTTCCACAAAAATGTTTTTTTTAGCCCCAAGATTTGCATTTTTACTAGGGTAACATGAAAAATTGCACCATACAATTTGTTGTGCAATATCTCCTGAGTATGTAGATACCCAATATGTGGAGGAAGACTACAGAAGGGCTTGGAACTAAAGGAGCCCCATTTGACTTTTTGAAAGTAAAATTTGCTGGAATAATTAACGGACGCTATGTCGCCTGTGGAGAGCCCCTGATGTACCTAAACAGTGGAAACCCCCCACCAGTGACACCATTTTGGAAACTAGATCCCTCAAGGAACTTATCTAGATAAGTGGTGAGCACCTTGAACCCCCAGGTGCTTCACAGAAGTTTATAACGTTGAGCCTTGAAAAAAAACCAAAAACACATTTTTCCCGCAGGAATGTTTTTTAGCACAAAATTTCGCATTTTCACAAGGGTAACAGGAGAAAATGGACCCCATAATTTGTTGTGCAATTTCTTTTGAGTACACAGATACCGCATATGGGCTCAAAAACTACTTTTGAGACCTAGTGCAGAGCTTAGAAGGGAAGAAGTGCCATATTGGAGTTCAGATTTTGCTGGACCGGTTTGATGGTGCCATGTCACATTGGTAGAGCCCCTGAGGTGCCAGATCAGCTGAACCTCCCATAGGTGACCCCATTTTACAAACTAAACCTCTCAATGAATTCATCTAGGAGTGCAATGATCATATTGACAGCACAGTTGTGTCACATAATTTTATACCATTGGGCAGTGAAGAAAAAATAATTACATTTTTACCACGAAAATTTTGTTTTAGCCCCAAATTTTACATTTTCACACTGGGAAATTGGTTAAAATGGCACCACAATTTGTCCCACAATTTCTGCTGAATTAGAAATACCCCATATGTGGCTGTACAGTACTGCTTAGCCACACGGCGAGACTCGGGAGGGACGGAGCGCTTTTTGCCTCCTGGAGCACAGATTTTCCTAGAATAGTTTCCGGACTCCATATACAGAGCCCCTATGTGCTAGAAGAGCAGAATCCCCCTCAAGTGCCCCCAACATTTTTAAATTATACCCGTTTGTGAATTTATCTACAGGTGTGGTGACGATTTTGACTCCATGGGTATTTCCAGAAACAAGCAGCATTGGATGTTGCTAAGTTAAGATTGCAAACTTCCGTTGTAGTGACCAGTACGCTGTAGCGACCAGTACGTTGTAGTGACCAGGACGTTATGCCCAGCACATTCTTCTGGAGACATGCACCCATAAATTAGGTAGGCTGTCATCGCTACAGGAATGCCAAACATGTGGACGCTAACTGCGGTTTAGACACACACTGGAGCACAGAAGGGAGGGGGGCATTTGGATTTGGGAGCGCAGAATTTGCTGGATTTCTTTTAGTGGGCAAGGAGCCATTTCATTTTTCCAGAGCCTTTGTGCTACCAGTAATGTGGAAGCCCCTATATTATTGTTAACAGATGACGGACCTGAGTGGGGACTTGCTTTTTTTGTGACTGGAGTTGAAGCTTTTATTGGGAACATTTTACATAACATTTTGGATCACGTTTATCCTGCGCTCTATGCTGAGCAGTTATATCGGGGTTTCCATCTAAATCTCAGAGTTACATGATTCAGATGAAATCCCCAAGGGATCCATTCACTATAATGAGGCAGCAGAGTTACTCTGGACTCCGTCTGGCCTCTGTTTAGCGGTGTCCTTTTCAGAAGTGCGCAAAATTGTAGCTGACAGCACTTTTATGCACGCCTAATAAAAAGACGGACCGCCGGATCATAGGCCAGACGGCATCCACTGTGTCACCATCTGCCTCATTATAGGAAATCTTCCGCCAGGGGGTTCCGTCTGAATCACGTATTTCAAAGATTTACACGGAAACCCTGGTGTAAGCGCTCAGCGCAGAGCGCCGGGTAAATGTGAGCCGAGCCATACTGTGATCTTTGGGAGGCACAAAGAACCAATCAACAGCATGTGAAGAATTGGTTTTATTTATTTTTTCCACCGTTCCTTGTACGGTATAATTGATTAGACGACTTTATTCTTTGGGTCTGTGCGATTACAGCGATACCAGATTTATATTGGGTTTTTATGTTTGGTAGCTTTCACACACTAAAAGACACTTTTATTGTAAAAACAAGTTTTTGAATCACCTTACTTTGATAGCTATAATTTTTCCATATTGCTGCCGACAGAGTCATGTGATGACTTGTTTTTTGCAGGATGAGTTGACGTTTTTACTGGTACCATTTTCGGGCAAATGACATTTTTTGATCGCTTTCTATTCCGTTTTTTGGGGAGGCAGAATGAACAAAAACCAGCAATTCAGGAATTGTTTTTTGGGAATTTTTTTTATGCCCTTCCACTTGTGGTAAAATTGATAAGACAGCTTTATTCTTCAGGTCAGTACGAATACAACGATACTACATTTATATAGTTTTGCTCTGGAGAGAACCTTCTTAAGATACCTCTGATTTTTTAAACTCTGTCATGTCTAAAGCCTGTGTTCGAAAGTCATTTAGTCCAGTGTAGTTATATGTTCCCCCAAGAATTAACCAATGGGGATTCCTCTGCTAAGATAAAGTGAATGGAAATACAGCAAAGGCACAGCAATATGTCTGTCCCAATGACAACTCTGAGAACCAAAATTAGAGTATTCAGCGGGAGAGAATATTTGAAATATATTTAAGATAAAATGTAACCATTAATAATATACATTAAAAGACAATACCTTGGAATCAAAAATTAAACAATTCTTAAAGTGCAAGTGCCTAAACATATCAACCAGTGTTCAATAAAAAATGGTTTGATCTCACCACTTGTATGAAATTTTCAAGAGGCAGGAAACTCATGTAGCAGGAACAAACGATATCCACAAATAGTTCAGGGAGAATAGTGTTAATCTTATCTCAATCTCCCTTGTTGTGCCATTGCATTGCTTCTGCCCTGACAAGATTTTTAACACAATATATTGTATACTCTCGCTGATTTGTTTATTAAAGGGGTTGTCCGGTCAAAAGTGATAAGTCTGCAGTCACTGTGTGACTGCAGACTTATGATTCCCCCCACTTCAGGAACTGTGTGCTTCGGGAATTTGCCAGTATGAGACCCGGGACCGGACGTCCATTCAGCGTCGCTCCTTATTTAAGATAAAGTGGATGGAAGCATGAGAAATGAAGCAAGCTGTTCATTTCTGTTCGCTTGTAATTTAGATTTGTGACTAGAGATGAGTGAACCTGTTCGGGAAACGTTTGCCAATTTCAAATTCGGCACAAACGTTGCCCATTCGGATTTGTGCTCGCACCCCCGAGCTTTTTTTCTCAAAATCGGCAAAACTCAAGCCTCAACACATAGAATAAAACAGGAGCTTTGATAACATAGTTACCGCCGGTCGCAGCATTGCGGGATCACGCTGTCATATGTCAGCGTGATCCAGCAGCTGTCATGGTGACCCGCAGTAAAAAGCTTACTGTGGATCACAGGCGCCAGCTGATGGGACTACTTCTCCCATCATCCGATGCCCGCTCTCACTGTTATCAGTGATCGCAAGTGCCGCTGATGAGAAGAGTAGGCTCATCAGCCGGCCCTTGTGCAGTGAAAGTTAAAAAACATTTTTAAATTAATAAATAATTATTTAAATAAAAATAAAAAACACATTATACTCACCTATACCTAATCGCCGATGGCCTTGTCCCCTGTAAAAAATAACAAAACACCATATACTCACCTTAACGCCTAATCTCCGATGCCTATGTCTCCTGTAATAAAGAAAAAATAATAAACCACCATAATCCTCACCTATCCACCATAGTCCCAAGTGTCCCTTGCAGATCTCATGAATTGGACAGCCACATCGTGAGATGTGACCGCTCTATTTAGCAGCCGGGGATACACTGACAGGAGCGTCATCGCTCCCGCAGTGTACAACGCTGAGCTGCCGAGAGAGAGGTCACACGAGTTCATAAGCTGATGAGCTCATCAGCTGATGAGCTCATATGACCTCACTTACTGCACTGCCACGTGAGAAAATTCTGATTGAACTGATTGAGCTCCGGTGACCTCTCTCCCGGCAGCTCAGCCCTGTACACTTACACGGGAGTATAATCACTCCTGTATCAGTGTATAGCCTGCAGTCTTGTAGAGCAGTCACATCAGTGACTGCTGATGTGACTGTCCTACAAATGATCGCCGTGGGACACTCGAGATTATGTCTTCACGTGGATAGGGGAGGGATATGTTTTTTTTTTTTCATTTTTGTTTTATTACAGATGACAATGGCTTGAGCATATTAGGTGTTAGGTGAGTATACGGTGTTTTTTATTTTTAAATAAATGATTGAATCCGTGTGGACTTTTATTTCAAATAAAGGATTTTTATCAGGCTGTGTATTTATTTTTAAACTTTACTATGGGATTAGTAATGGGGGTGTGTTATAGATGCCTCTCCATTACCTGGGCTTTATGTCAGCTGTCAATACAAGGCTGACATAAAACCCAACCCTATTACACCACTTTCCACCGCACCAGGGCAAGTGGGAAAAGCGGAGCCTAAGCGCCAGAATTAGCGCATCTTATGGATAGGCCATTTCTGGGGCGTCTAAGAGCTAATGTTCTAGCTTCAGAAGGGGGCCAATATCCATGGCCCTTTCCTAGGCTATTAATATCAGCCTGCAGCTGTCTGCCTAGCCTTTGCTGGTTATTATATAGGGGCCCCACATCAAATTTTTTTTGGGTCCCAATTTTAATAACCAGTAAAGGCTAAGTATACAGATGTGGACTGATATTAAGAGCCTGGGAAGCTCCATGAGTATTACCTTCTTCCCAGGCTATAAACATTAGCCCCAGCTGTCCGCTTTCCCTCTGCTGCTTAATAAAATTTAGAGGATCCCACGCCATTTTATTCTGAAATTTAATAATTTATTAATAAATTACATGTGCATGTACACACAAAAAGTTCTAATTATATATCTCCCTCACATATTTCTATCTGTCTATCCTTATATCTATCTATCTATGTATCTATCCTTCTATCTATCTACCTATCTATCTATCTATCTATCTATCTATCCTTATATCTATCTATCTATCTATCTATCCTTATATCTATCAATATATATTTAGATATAGATTAGATAGATATACAGATAAATAGATAGAAGATAGATAGATGGATAGATAGATATGTGATAGATAGATAGATATATGAATCTATCCATCTAGCTATCGATCTATCCATATACAGTACAGACCAAAAGTTTGGACACACCTATTCATTTAAAGATTTTTCTGTATTTTCATGACTATGAAAATTGTACATTCACACTGAAGGCATCAAAACTATGAATTAACACATGTGGAATTATATGCTTAACAAAAAAGTGTGAAACAACTGAAAATATGTCTTATATTCTAGGTTGGTTTTTGCAACTGCACTTGGGGACACTTTCAAAGTTTTCCCAATTTTTTGGACTGACTGACCTTCATTTCTTAAAGTAATGATGGCCACTCGTTTTTCTTTACTCAGCTGCTTTTTTCTTGTCATAATACAAATTCTAACAGTCTATTCAGTAGGACCAACAGCTGTGTATCCACCTGACTTCTGCACAACACAACTGATGGTCCCAACCCCATTTATAAGGCAAGAAATTCCACTTAATAAACCTGATAGGGCACACCTGTGAAGTGAAAACCATTTCCGGTGACTACCTCTTGAAGCTCATTAAGAGAATGCCAAGAGTGTGCAAAGCAGTCATCAAAGCAAAAGGTGCATACTTTGAAGAACCTAGAATATAAGACATATTTTCAGTTGTTTCACACTTTTTTGTTAAGTATATAATTCCACATGTGTTAATTCATAGTTTTGATGCCTTCAGTGTGAATGTACAATTTTCAAAGTCATGAAAATACAGAAAAATCTATAAATGAAAAGGTGTGTCCAAACTTTTGATCTGTACTGTATCTATCAATATATATTTAGATATAGCTTAGATAGATATACAGATAAATGTATAGAAGATAGATAGATAGATAGATGGATAGATAGATATGTGATAGATAGATATATAGCTATATGGATAGATAGATAGATATATGGATAGATAGATAGATAAATAGATGAATAGATAGATATGTGATAGATAGATATGTGATTGATAGATAGATAGATACAGTTGTGCTCAAAAGTTTACATACCCCTGCAGAATTTTTCCTTTCTTTTCCTTGTTTCAGAGAATATAAATGATAGCAAAAAAACTTTTTCTCCACTCATGGTTATTGGTTGGGTGAAGCCATTTATTGTCAAACTACTATGTTTTCTCTTTTTAAATCTTAATGACAACCAAAAATATCCAAATGACCCTGATCAAAAGTTCACATACCACAGTTCTTAATACCATGTATTGCCCCCTCTAACATCAATGCCAGCTTGAAGTCTTTTGTGGCAGTTGTGGATGAGGTTCTTTATTTTCTCAGATGGTAAAGCTGCCCATTCTTCTTGGCAAAAAGCCTCCAGTTCCTGTAAATTCCTGGGCTGTCTAGCATGAACTGCGCTCTTGAGATCTCCCCAGGATGGCTCAATGATATTGAGGTCAGGAGACTGAGATGGCCACTCCAGGACCTTCACTTTGTTCTGCTGTAGCCAAAACAGGTCGACTTGGTCTTGTGTTTTGGATCGTTGTCATGTTGGAATGTCCAAGTACGTCCCATCCGGGCTGATGAGTGCAAATTTGACTCCATTATTTGCTGATAACGTGCTGCATTCATCTTTCCTTCAACTTTTACCAATTTTCCTTTGCCATTGTAGCTCACACATCCCCAAAACATCAGCGATCCACCTCCATGCTTTACTGTAGGAATGGTGTTCCTTTCATCATAGGCCTTGTTGACCTCTCTCCAAATGTTGCGTTTATGGTTGTGACCAAAAAGTTCAATTTTGGTCTCATCACTCCAAATTACCTTGTTCCAGAAGTTTTGAGGCTTGTCTCTGTGCTGTTTGGCGTATTGTAGGTGAGATACTTTGTGGCATTTGTGCAGTAATGGTTTTCTTCTGGCGACTCGACCATGCAGCCCATTTTTCTTCAAGTGCCTCCTTATTGTACATTTTGAAACAGCCACACCGCTAGTTTTCAGAGAGTCCTGAATTTCAGCTGAAGTTATTTGTGGGTTTTTCTTTGCATCCCGACCAATTTTCCTGGCAGTCGTGGCCGAAATCTCTGTTGGTCTACCTGACCGTGGTTTGTTTTTTACAGAGCCCCTGATTTTCCATTTGTTAATCACAGTTTGAATGTTGCTGACTGGCATTATCAATTCCTTGGATATTTTTTTGTATCCCTGTCCCGTGTTATACAGTTCAACTACCTTTTCCCGTAGATCCGTTGACAATATCTTTGCTTTCCCCATGAGTCACCATCCAGAAACGTCAGTGGCTGGATGAAAGATGCAAGAGTCTGTTTGGATCCCAGAAGCTCACTCAGCTTTTATGCACACACACTGATTACAAGCAAACAGGTCACAGGTGAGGATGTTACCTTTAGTAGCCATTCAAACCCATTTGTGTCAAATTCTGTGCATGTTATCAGGCCAAAATCACCAGGTTATGTGAACTTTTGATCAGGGTCATTTGGATGTTTTTGGTTATCTTTAAGATTTAAAAAGAGAAAACACTGTAGTTTGACAATAAATGGCTTCACCCAACCAATAACCATGAGTGGAGAAAAAGTTTTTAGTTATCATTCATATTCTCTGAAACAAGGCCAAGAAAGTAAAAATTCTGCAGGGGTATATAAACTTTTGAGCACAACTGTATATGGATATTGTGGTAAAGCCACTTGCTTGGCTCTCCCGAGGCAGACACAGGACACATGGTTTGGGTAAACTTCCTGCGGGTTTATTGTGTGGCATAAACTCCAGCAGCATCCCATAAAAATAAACAGTCCCTCTCAGGGTTAACGGGAAAACAAAAGATAAAATATAACAGAGTCATTTAGCCAGCGAGGCTTTGCCCGCTCCAGGTAGCACAGTGAAGTCTCAGGAACACCAGTCCTCCGGTGTTGCTCTCTGGCTTCAGCCCAACACAGCCTGGAGACTTCAGTCTCCAGACCACACACTGCGGACAGGAAACATAGTGACTGAGCATTTAAACCTTGCTCAGCCACACACTGAGGGGAGGTAGTGTGAATGGGTTCCCACCCTCTTTGCCATTCACAAAAAAACACACCCTTTAAGTGAGTTAACCCCAGCATATAACATGCTGGCAGAAATTTTGTAGGTTTCAGTTCACACAGGCTAGCAACCTGAGTGACACATACCTCCCCTCGTATATCACACCAGTGACTCTGTCACAATATGGATAGATAGATACAAGTGCTTCTCACAAAATTAGAATATCATCAAAACGTTAATTTATTTCAGTTCTTCAATCCAAAAGGTGAAACTCATATATATAAACTCAATATATATAGTCATTACAAACAGAGTGATCTATTTCAAGTGTTTGTTTCTGTTAATGTTGATGATTATGGCTTACAGCCAATGAAAACACAAAAGTCATTATCTCAGTAAATTAGAATAATTAACAAAAAAGACCTGCAAAGGCTTCCTACGCATTTAGTAAAGGTCCCTTAGCCTGTTTCAGTTGGCTCCACAATGATGGGGAAAACTGCTGACTTGACAGATGTCGAGAAAGCATTGACACACTCCACAAGGAGGGTAAGCCGCAAAAGGTCCTTGCTAAAGAAGCTGGCTGTTCACAGAGTGTTTTATCCAAGCATATTAATGGAAAATGGAGTGGAAGGAAAAAGTGTGGTAGAAAAAGGTGCACAAGCAACCGGGATAACCGCAGCCTTGAAAGGGTTGTTAAGAAAGGGCCATTCAAAAATTTAGGGGAAATTCACAAGGAGTGGACTGCTGCTGGAGTCATTGCTTCAAGAGCCACCACACACAGACGTATCCAGGACATGGGCTACAAGTGTTGCATTCCTTGTGTCAAGCCACTCATGACCAATAGACAATGGCAGAAGGGTCTTACCTGGGCCAAGGAGAAAAAGACCTGGATTGTTGCTCAGTGGTCCAAGGTGTTGTTTTCAGAAGAAAGTAAATTTTGCATTTCATTTGGAAATCAAGGTCCCAGAGTCTGGAGGAAGAGTGGAGAGGCACACAATCCAAGCTGCTTGAGGTCTAGTGTGAAGTTTACACTATCAGTGATGGTTTGGGGAGCCATGTCATCTGCTGATGTAGGTCCACTGTGTTTTATCAAGACCAAAGTCAGCGCAGCTGTCTGCCAGGAAATTTTAGAGCAATTCATGCTTCCCTCTGCCGACAAGCTTTTTGGAGATGGAATTTCATTCTCCAGCAGGACTTGGCACCTGTCCACAATGCCAAAAGTACCAATACCTGGTTTAAAAACAACAGTATCACTGTGCTTGATTGGCCAGCAAACTCGCCTGACATCTCATTAGTGCCACAGGCTGATCGCCTCCATGTCACGCTGCATTGATGCAGTAATTGATGCAAAAGGAGCCCCGACCAAGTATTGAGTGCATTTACTGAACATACATTTCAGGAGGCTAACATTTCAGATTTTAAAATCATTTTTCAAGCTGTTGTTATAAAGTATTCTAATTTAATGAGATAATGACTTTTGTGTTTTCATTGACTGCAAGCCAAAATCATCAACCTTAACAGAAATAAACACTTGAAATAGATCACTCTGTTTGTAATGACTCTGTAATGCACACGCCCGGGCTGAGTGGCGTGTGCGTGTATATGTAGTGATTCCACTGTGCCATGAAGCGGAGAGTGCCTGGAGGGGCGTAACTAAGTATCTGCCCGATCCGACCAAGGTCGCACGACGGCATACGACGCCAGTGCACAAGGGAGGAACTGGGCAGAGGGACCAGGTGCTACTCCAGGTCAGACCCCGGACACGGCTGTTGACCCACACAGGGAAATACTGGTACAGGCAGGTTAGGCTGGCATACAGACTGGTGGGTATAGGCAGACACGGCTGGAATACAGATGGGTGGATGCTGGCGAGCACGACTGGTATGCAGGCAGGGAGGTACTGGCTGATATGACTGGTTGGAGCACCGAGTGGATAGGACACAGTACAGACTGGGACTCAGGAACAGAACCGCAGACGCGGTGGACAAACAGCAGAGTGAGGCCGCCCAGAGCGGCGAGCAAGAGCAGAACAAGACGAGACCGCCTGGAGCGGTGAGCGAGAGAAGAGCAGGACAAGGCCGCTTGGAGCGGTGAGCGAGAGAGGAGCAGGACGAGACTGCGAAGCAGCGAGCAAAGGGTCGGAGCAGAGCGAGACTGCCGGAGCAGCGAGCAAAGGGTCAGAGCAGAGCGAGACTGCCGGAGCAGCGAGCAAAGGGTCAGAGCAGAGCGAGACTGCCGGATCAGCGAGCAAAGGGTCAGAGCAGAGCGAGACTGCCGGAGCAGCGAGCAAAGGGTCAGAGCAGAGCGAGACTGCCGGAACAGCGAGCAAAGGGTCAGAGCAGAGCGAGACTGCCGGAGCAGCGAGCAAAGGGTCAGAGCAGAGCGAGACTGCCGGAGCAGCGAGCAAAGGGTCAGAGCAGAGTGAGACTGCTGGAGCAGCGAGCAAAGGGTCAGAGCAGAGCGAGACTGCCGGAGCAGCGAGCAAAGGGTCAGAGCAGAGCGAGACTGCCGGAGCAGCGAGCAAAGGGTAAGAGCAGAGCGAGACTGCCGGAGCAGTGAGCAAAGGGTCAGAGCAGAGCGAGACTGCCGGAGCAGTGAGCAAAGGGTCAGAGCAGAGCGAGACTGCCGGAGCAGCGAGCAAAGGGACAGAGCGGAGCGAGACTGCCGGAGCAGTGAGCAAAGGGACAGAGCGGAGCAGGACTGCCGGAGCAGTGAGCAAGGCAGAGCAGGCTAGAACCGCCGGAGCGGTGAGCAAGGCAGAGCAGGCAATAACTGCTGGAGCGGTGAGCAAGGCAGAGCAGGGGGGACAGGGCTCTGTTCACACGGAACAGACTGGAAGGGAAAGGCAGAACCAGATACCCACAGGGTACTTGCAGTGAAGTAGCGAGTGGACCACAAACTCACAAACGGAAGTACAGTAACAACGAGCAGGAGTTAGGTATGAGTTCAGACTCTGCAGAAAAAGGGAAGGTACGGACATAGAGAAAAACAGGAAACAGGCTAGGAGAGTATTCAGACAAGAACAGACACAGCAGCAAGATACAGGAGCGGGTCTAGGTATGCGGCCCCTAGAAGGCGGAACGAACAGGCTATGAGCTTGTTCAGACAGGAACAGGCAAGATACAGGAACGGGTCTAGGTATGCGGCCCCTAGAAGGCGGAAAGAACAGGCTAGGAGTGTGTACACACAGGCCTGGAAATACAGCCTCCAGGATAGGCAGAAGACAACAGGCTAGAAGATAATACAGACAGGACACAGTTCAGACACGGGAACTGATACCGAAGGCAGGAAAGATAAACGGGACCTGGCATATCAGTGACCAGAAGCCAACTGACAGAACACAATGCTCAGGCAGGGTTTCTTGGGAGGAGCTGGGTTAAATACCAGATGACAGACAGCAATAGGCTGGGGACACACAAGGGGTGTGCCCGCAGCAGGTACAAGAAACAGGAAGTGATTGGGCGCCACCCTTAAGCAGCAGAAACAGAGGCAAACAGACAGCATGGAGGGAAGCCAGGCTAGCAGACTGGACTGGAGATCAAGTGTGCGCTCTTGCACAGTGGGAGATGGACCACTATGCAAGGACGCCGCCAGGTATGTTACAGACTCTATATAATATATGAGTTTCACTTTTTATATTAAAGAACTGATATAAATTAACTTTTTGATGATATTCTAATTTTGTGAAAAGCACCTGTATGTGGATAGATAGATAGATATGTGATAAATAAATATATGGATAGATAGATGTCTAGATATATGACAAAAGAGAAAGACGACAAAGGAATCGGGTGAACCCACCAAGACAAACAACAATGATATTAAATTTGTTGAACCATGACGTCGACATCACAATCAAGCCAGTCGTCATCATGGACACGGTGAATTATATAGCTGAAATAAATCAAGTTATCGGATGTGGCGGTTTATGAAAAATTTAATGGGGATCTGAAACTATGGATCACAAGGAAAATCAAATTTATATTACATGAGGCTATTCATCAAGGATTGATAAATACTTATCAATTGAGAACCCTGTTACGCCAGTAATATATGTATTGTCCAAAATACATAAGTCACTTGTAAGCCCGCCCGGACACTGTATCGTCTCAGGAAGTGACTCTTTGTTCAGCCATATTGGCATATTTCTGAATAAAATATTGGGTCCGATGGTTAGACATGCAACATCTTTTATAATGGATGCTACTGATTTCTTGCAAAAATTGGGATCTGTTACATTAGACACAAAAATTATTTTGGGGTCATTTGATGTAACATGACTTTACACCTCTATTAATCATGAGGTAGGACTTGCTGCGGTGCGTAAAAAACTTGATGGTACAAGATATGCACCCAGGGAGAGTGAGTTCATTTTGGATCTACTGGAGATATTTCTGTGAAATAATTATTTTTTATTTGGTGATAATTACTATATGCAACGGAGAGGAACAGCTATGGGCACCAGTATGGCCTCCGCATATGCTAATTTTACCATGATGGTCATGTGTCCCACCACTTTAGACATGTTCGCGGGTGGTGGCGATACATAGATGACGTCCTCCTACTATGGTCTGGATCAACTGAAGATTTGATAAAATTTCAAATCTTTTTGAACAACCTTGATAATAATATTAAGTTTACTCTTGTGCACTCTGAAATGGAGATACAGTTTCTGGATGTGCTAGTCAAATATAAAGATAATAGATTGAGCACAGAATTATTTATTAAGACAACTGACAAAAACAACCTGTTGAGATGCGATAGCCATCATCCCCGGAGAATGGTGGAATCTTTAACATTTAGCCAATTCTTATGTGTTAAGAGAATTGTGAGTGTTACTGTACCGGGTGGTGAAACCACTGTGCCGTTGTACAAGGAGGGACCGGAGGGACGTAACTAGGGGCCTCACCTGGACCGACCTTGGCTATCCGAGACAATATGAAGAGGCAGGCCGTGGAGACGGAAGATGTGCAAAATGAATTTCTCAGCCAGCACTGGCGCAGAGGAAAGACCAGGCAAGGGAACGACCACCCAAATGACAGTACAACCGGCCGACACAGGAAGGTCCGTGATGAAATCCATTGCAATATGCTGCTACTGAGCAGAAGGCACAGGTAGAGGAAGTAGTTGACCAGTCGGAAGTTGCCTAGGAATCTTGTTTCGGGCACAGGAAGAGCAGGCAGAGACAAAATCCGCAACATCCTTGCGCAGGGTCGGCCACCAATAATGTCGGGAAATGAGCAGAACCGTTTTCTTCTGTCCAGCGTGGCCTGCTAGTTTAGACAAATAACCCCAGAGTAGGACCCTCTTCCTATCCAGAGCCGCCACAAAAGTCTTACCAGGGGAAAGATGAGACAGATCAAACGAGGCAACAGTAATTATTCTGAAGGGCTCAATGATGTGTTGAGGCTCCTCCTCTTGATCAGTCGACAGAAATGATCTGGAGAGCGCGTCTGCCTTGATATTTTTATCTGCCGGCCTGACGCGGAGAGTGAAATTGAAGCAGGCAAAGAACAGAGACTATCTGGCCTGACGAGGATTAAGACATTGAGCGGACTGTAAGTAGGCGAGATTATTATGGTCCGTGTAGATGACCACCGGATGCAGAGCCCCCTCAAGTAGGAATTGCCATTCCTCCAGCGCCAGTTTAATGTCAAGCAGTTCCCGCAGGTCACTTCAGGATTTCTGGGTGAGAACTGCTCCGGCCCCTGAGGAAAAAGCATCTACCTCCACGAAGAACTGCTTGTTACAGTCTGGACGATGCAGCACCGGAGCAGAAAAGAAGGCTTGTTTCAATGACAGAAAGGCACTCTCCACTTCGAGAGTCCATTCCTTGGGATTAACCCCTTTGCGGGTCAGTGTAGAAATGGGAGCAGTCCAGGAATAGAAATGAGGAATGAACAGGCGGTAATAATTTGCAAATCTTAGAAGCCGCTGAATAGCCTTCAACCCCTCAGGTCGGGGCCACTTTAGAATGGCAGACACCTTTTCGGGATCCATCTTAAGGCCGGTCTTCGAGATGATTTATCCCAGGAATAGAAGAAAAGTCTGTTGAAAAACACATTTCTTGAATTTGGCATACAGACGATTCTTCCTGAGCTTCTGCAATACCTGTCGAATGTCTCTCCAATGTGAGGGCAAGTCAGGAGAGAACACCAGGATATCGTCCAGGTACACCACCACGCATGTGTAGAGAACATCTCAGAAGATGTCATTCACCAGCTCTTGAAAGACTGCTAGTGCATTGCAGAGTCCGAAGGGCATCACACGGTATTCTCAGTGGCCCACCTGAGTGTTCAATGCCGTCTTCCATTCTTCACCCTGGCGAATCTGGATCAGATTGTATGCTCCACGGAGATCGAGCTTAGTGAAGATTTTAGCACCTTTGAGGCGATCAAAAAACTTGAAGATGAGAGGCAGAGAATACTTGTTCTTTATGGTTATTTTATTTATTTATTTATAGTCAATACAGGGCTGAAGAGAGCTGTCCTTCTTGTTGACACAGAAGTATCCAGCTCCAGTCGGAGAGGTGGATTTCTGGATAAATCCCCTAGCAAGATTCTCCTCAATGTATTCAGACATGGGATGGGTCTCGGCCAATGACAGGGGGTAGATACGACCACGGGGAGATGAGGTACCAGGGATGAGGTCAACCGGACAATCATACGGCCTATGAGGAGGTAGAGTCTCTGCCTCTTTCTTGTCAAAGACGTCCACGTATGACCAGTAAGGTGCCGGAAAGTGCAGTAGATTAGATGGAATGGATGGAGGTCGAGCAGAACAGACGGAAACCAGGCAGGTTTTGTGACACTCCTGTCCCCAGCGGAGCACCTCTCTCGTACTCCAATTCAAGACCAGTTCATGTCTCTGTAGCTTTAGCTGACCTAGCAACAGGGGCTGAGAGAGACCGGACAGAACATAGAAGGAGATTTTCTCCGAGTGTAGCATTCCAATCTGGAGAACCACATGCTCGGTGATGAACAAGATGGACTTGGAAAGGGGCTTCCCATCCACTGAAGAAACCGCCAACAGATCCGAGAGATGTTGGATAGGGATCTGATACTGCTCCACAATGGCTTGTTGGATGAGATTCCCAACAGTGCCGTAATCTAGAAAAGCAGACTCGACAAAATGGATATTGCTACTGAAAGAGTCAGGGATGGAGAGGAAAGATTCTTGCCCAGGATGACCTCTCCAAGTGATCCTCGGCTCTGGAGTTTCCTGGTCTCTCTGGATAGGAGCGGATTGCATGCACCGAACTGCCACAATAAAAGCATCTTCCCTCAGCGCGGCGGACCTCCTGGCGAGTCTTGCCCATCGTCGCCTGTTCCATTTGCATAGATTCCCGGTAGATGCCAAGGCAGAGGCTTGTAGCGAGACTAGTTTTTGAATGGTTGGTGCAAGGCGTAAAGGTCTTCTCTCACGGACCACCTCCTTAGAACGCTCCTGGAACCTGATGTCAATCCGTGTGGCCAAAGACACTAGGTCATCCAGAGAGGTGGGTATGTCGTGACTGGCCAGTTTGTACTTGATCCACCCAGAAAGGCCTTCCCAAAAGGTAGCCACCAGAGCCTCGTTATCCCAGGCAAGTTCAGACGAGAGGGTGCGGAAACGTACAGCATACTGACCCAGTGTGAGGTTCCCCTAGGGCAGACAGAGGAGAGAGGAGGCTGTTGAGGATGTGCGGCCGGGCTCATCGAAAACCCTCTGGAAGGCCGCAAGGAAAGCCTGGAGATCAAACACCAGAGGGTCCCCCCTGTTCCACAGGGGATTGATCCACGCCAATGCCTCTCCTGTGAGATGAGACATGATGAAGGCCACTTTAGCTCGATCAGAAGCAAACTGACGAGCCAGGAGCTCGAAGTGCAGCATGCACTGATTTACGAAGCCCTGACATAAAGTGGGATCACCGCCAAATCGTGGAGGAGCAGACAGTCGGGGTCCAAAGCTGGATACAACACCGCCACTGGGTTGAGGTGCCGCCAGAGCGGTTACTGCTTGGGTAGAGGCAGACACAGCCGGGGTAGACAGTGCATCCAGGCGGGAGTGTATAGTCCGTAGAAAGGACAGGATTGTATCCTGTTGAGATCTCTGGCAGGAGACTTCTTCGTAAAGGTCCCAGACCGAGGGAGCCTGGGAGTCACCAGATTCCATAGCCTGAGCAAACTCTTAAGCTACCGGGTGGTGGAACCACTATGCTGTGGTACAAGGAGGGACCGAAGGGGCGTAACTAGGGGCCTCACCTGGACTGACCTTGGCTATACGACAGCTTAGTCGACTCCGTGAACCAAGGAAGGACCAGGAAGGTGGACCAGGTGCTACTCCGGGACCGACCTCGTGTGAGAGTGTGGCGCCCCTGCGGGTTCAGTCGCTACAGAGGTACTGCATCTCACCCAGAGGTGTGGTATCTCACTCTCAGGTAAGGAAGGAGTACTGCCCGGGACCCTAACACCTGTATCCAACACTACACTACTCCAGACCAGCAGGAGGGGCAAGATGCCCTGCTCCTCTGCTGAGCCCTGTCCTTGGCTGGAGTGGGGGGGAACCATGTAGTGGGTGTGGGTGGAGGAAGTAGTTCAAGGGAGCTCAGTAGAAGTGATATAAAAGAGAGGGTGGAACATTCTAGAGTAGGTCTTCAGTGAGAGGAAGAGTTGAGAGCAGGAGCTCTGCAGGAGCTCTGCTCAGGGGAAGCATGGGCCTGAGTGAAGAGGCCCAGGAGAAGGAGAGGAGGAAGGAACGGGAGCAGAGAGAAGGCTCAAGGAGTGAAGGAAGGATCCTAGGGGTACGGGCAGTGCTGGAGGCCACCCATATGCCCGAATCTACCAGGCGGTGGTGGGATCGGGTCACACAGGGGACCGTCCCCTAACTAGTGAGAATTACAATATTCAGCTAGGTAACCGGAGGGTGCAGCATTTCAGGTGCTGCAGCCACAAACCACATCTATTTCACCAAGAAGGTGGCCATAGAGGGCCCAGGGGACAGAGAAGACATCGCCCGACAAGGTCCGCGGTCACTGGATTGGGACACTGGGTGTGAGGTGCAGAGATACGGCCAGAAGGAACACACAGAAGGGGGTCCTGTTATGTACTCCGGAGGTACCTGAGGGTTGGCTGAACCCCTCCCTGAGTAAGCACAGAACGACATGGGAAGTTATGATCTGCAGTTGTAACAAGGAGCAAAGTGAGAACTGTGAGTAAATCTGGAAGACTGCACCCCACTGTCTCTGTGGGGTGCAGAGACAGTGAAGTGCAGTTATTAATGCTGTGCCATCATCCCCTGCACTACACTGCACAGCAACATCTTTAACATCTACACTTCCCTGGAGCTAAGCTCTACCTGTGGAGAGCTAAACCAACTCTGCTGCACTAACATCAGCTCCAGAGGACCTGCTCCGCAGCGGCGGCTCTCTTTAGCTGCATACCGCAGGTGGCGTCACGAACATTATATAAAAAAACTTTATTTCCTTTTCACTTAACCCCCTTTTATTGACCGCCCTGGGTCACGGACCAGGTCACCGCCACTGTGACATCTCCCCTAGCAACGACTGGCCCGGTACCGAGTACCCCACTGCCCAGGGGGCGCGTCAAGAGCAGGTGTGGCACCCCAGGAGTCTGGTTTCCACAGTAATGTAATGTTATGTCTGAGAGCAGGTGGGAGGTCCTTTGGTCAGGGATCCTGTGCATGCCACACCTCCTGCCCAGTCTTGGGAGGGGAAGAACTTCCCCTATATAAACCCGGGGCTGAAGCAGGGTTAGGAGTCAAGGAGAGTAGAGACAAGAAACAGTCATAGGAAGAAACAGCAGGAGCTCAGTGGGAGCAATACTACTACGAGTCAGGGGCTGGCAGCTGCAGAGCTCGCCCTGACTGAGAAGCTTTCTTACCGGACCCGGCGTCCGAGGCTGTGGGGACTAACTCTTACCCAGCAGCAGAAGCCGACCGGCAGGGGATTTCAGGTCCTCAGGCCCAGAAACCCGAAGGCACGGTCACACGCGTGGGACCAGCACCGCCATCGTGGAGCGGAAGCCATTAGAAGGCCCCGAGTCACCGGCCATACGGGTGAGCACCACACGGTACACTCAGGGACGTGGGCTACTTATATCCGCTTCTAGCAAGGTAGCCAGAAGAGTACAGTCAGTTTGGGAGGCCTACAACTCCGCCTGGCCAGGGGAGATCCCATCTGCTCAAGGACTGACCAGGCCCCGTTCGCTAGCAAGTACTCCGGGAGGGTCTATCGTTGTTACCAGTAAAGACCCTGAATTACACCGCACCGTCTCTGAGTGGTTCCTGCTACCCCCATCTTCCACGTCGGCTGCCCTGAGGCCATACCCCTCCCGTTGGGGGTTATACTATCACGCTGCACAATTCTACACCGGCCTCAGCGGTCTGCCCTGCAGCGGCAGCTCCATAGCTGCAAATCAACGGGTGGCGTAGTCGACACTCAAATAACATCTATCAAGACTGCCACACACTGAGTTTGACTCCCTGGGCACGGACCGGGTCCCCGCCACTCGGAGACTACAACCCTCATCTGATCCGGTTCCGGGTAAGCCCCCGTGCGCGAGACGCTGCGCGACACAGCAGGCCCAGGGGCGCGTCAACTTTGGCGTAGTCGGCAGGATTTCGTGCCCGCAACCACCGGGTACTGCGTGCCTGAAAAGCAAAGACTGTTCAAACTTACCAGTGGTGAGGTTTCCCGCCATCCGGCGCCATCTTCTGCCTTCTTCCCGCCATCCGCGAAGTTTCCCCGCCATCCGGCGCCATCTTCGGCCTTCTTCCCGCCATCCGTGGAGTTTTCCCGCCATTGGACGCCATCTTGAGGACGCCGCGCGGGAAGAAGAGGGGCGTGGACTTCGAAAGCGCGCGAGAACTGAAGCCCCGCCTCACGTCCGGACGTTGCGTAAGGTCCTGGAAGGAGCCCAGCAGACGCCGACGTCACCGGAGCGCGACGGAAGGTCCTCAACCCTGACGATCTACTGCGGAGCCGCGGCCTACGGAACAGGATCATCGCAAGGTAGGCCACGGTCCACTAGGGGGGAGGAAGATGTCGGATACGGAGGAGAGCTTCACTGCCTCAACCCCCGCCAGCGCCACCGCTGCTGCAGTTATGCCCTTCACCATGCCCTATATCCCGGGAGCAGCTTGGCTACCCCAGTACTCAGGGGAGTCACATACCCTTCATGACTTTAGAGAAAAGCTGGATAGCCTCTTCCAGGTGTACCCCCTCACAGAAGAGCAAAAAGTGAGCATCCTGGTGGCCCAACTAACCGTGGCAGCTAAAAGGGAAGTAAAATCCTGGCCACCTGGGAGGAAGACTGTCGCAGGGATACTAACCCGGCTGAAGGATACCTTTGATACCCGCACCTCAGCCGAGATTAAGCTTAGATTCTACGGGTGCAAGCAGCGAGCGCATGAGAGTATAAGGGACTATGCACTAAACCTACAAGAGGCCCTGAGGGCCATTAAGCAGACCGACCCTGATGGAGTGGGAAACGAGGACAGGCTGTTGACTGAACAATTTATAGAGGGACTGTATTGTAATGCCCACCGAACCCAGTTGCGGGCGATGGCCTTACAGGATCCCCATCTGGGCTTTGCACAGTTCAAGGACAGAGCCATCCGGGTGCTCCGAGAACCGGCACCGGGTGGCGTTATGACCCACAGGCGCCCAGCTATTACTTACCACCAGGAGGCGGCGCCCTTGTCGGCAGGGCCTGTGGGAGCTGATGCGCAGGCTTTGGACAATGACCCGGCTCCAGACCTACACCATCAGGTCCAAGAGCTAGCTAAGAGCGTTGCTGCGCTAACCCGAACTGTGCAGTCTTTACAGGTTTCCACCCCAGGGAAGATCCAGCTGGCATCCGGACCGGAGGACATCCCGTGGCGTCGACCAAGGAGGACCCCACCGGCCAGAGGAAGACCCAGTGACCGATACAGCGAGGACGGACGACCCATCTGCCGCCGCTGCAATCAACCCGGACATATGGCAAGGTACTGTTCTTTAAACGGGCACAACCTGGGGTAGAGGGCCAACCCCCAGGAAAAAGATCACCAGGCCCATCGAAATGGCGCGACAGATATGTGGGAGGACGTCCAGTCTTGCCTGTGGTACTGGATGGCATTCCCATGAGTGCCCTACTGGACACCGGGTCACAGGTCACCACCATCCCGTACGTGCTCTTTAAGCAGTACTGGAATGACTCGGATATTACCCGCTACCCTGACGACGACTTGAGTATCATCGCCAGCAATGGCCAGCCCGTGCCACAGATCGGATTTAAAGAGGTGACCATCAAAATCGGTAGAGTCGAACTGGCAGCACAGGGACTGATCATTGTAGATATTGACAAACATGAGAGTCACCCAAAAATAACTCTAGGAACTAATGTAATTGAAAATTGTCTTGCAGAGGTGATTTTCCTTTTACAGCAGGTTGCCAAGAACGCCAGCTCCGGTGAGCAGCGGGTGCTCCAGAAAGAGATCCGGGCACTGATGCGACGGCAACAGGTGGAACTCTCCGGCGGTGAGATTGGTAGCGTAAGAATGTGTGACCCTTTTCCTATTGCCATGCCCCCAAAAAGTGAAATGATGATTTGGTGCCGGGCAGCTATTGGTCTGAGAGGTAGGGATTACCAGGCAATGGTAGAACCAGTTTACTCAGACAGTAGGCCCACCATTTTAACAGCACGGGGGGTGGTTGATGTACGCCATGGGAGGGTGCCCGTTCGCATAATAAATATCGGGGAGAGGGAAGTGTACCTGCCCCGGTATGCCACGCTAGCTAAATTATATACCATTAACCAAAATTCTATACAATCTGTGGAACCCTTGCCTCCATCTCACCCGGAGGAAGGTAACGGCTCTAAGAAAAACATGGAGGACTGGTGTCAGCAACTACATTTGGGTACTGACTCCACTCCCGCACACCAGAAACAATGAGTCTATCGGGTGGTTCAAGAGTACGAGAGAGTGTTCAGTAAACACCCGTTAGACTTCGGGCGAGTCAAGGGGGTAGAACACCACATCCCCACGGGAGACCATCCTCCTATAAAAGAGAGGTATCGACCCGTACCCCCTGCCCACTACCAACACGCCAAGGGGATGCTTAGAGACATGAAGGAGGCTGGGGTGATCAGGGATAGCTGTAGCCCCTGGGCAGCTCCACTAGTCTTAGTCAGAAAAAAAGACAACACCATGAGGATGTGTGTAGATTACCGGAAAATCAACCGTATCACACACAAGGATGCGTACCCCTTACCAAGGATAGAGGAGTCATTGGCTGCTTTAAGATCTGCTAACTTCTTCTCTACCTTGGATCTCACTAGCGGGTACTGGCAGGTTCCTGTAGCAGAGGCGGACCGGGAGAAGACCGCATTCACCACCCCGATGGGACTTAGCGAGTTCACCTGCATGCCGTTCGGACTCTGCAACGCACCAGGAACCTTCCAACGACTAATGGAGTGTTGTCTGGGCCACAGAAACTTCGAGACGGTCCTGTTGTACCTGGACGATGTCATCGTATATTCCAAGACGTATGAGGACCACCTGAAACACCTGGCGGAAGTGTTCGAAGCTCTGGCGAGTTACGGCCTAAAGGTGAAACCCTCCAAGTGTCACCTCCTGAAACCAAAGGTGCAGTACCTGGGACACGTGGTGAGCGCTGACGGAGTGGCTCCCGACCCTGATAAGATCACCGCAATTAAGGAATGGCCAAGCCCCTCCAGCGTAAAAGAAGTGCGGCAGTTCCTCGGGTTGGTAGGCTACTACCGAAGGTTTATTCCCGGTTTCACCAAAAAGGCAGCACCTATGCAGGACCTCCTCATAGGCCAGTCCCGGAAGGCCAAGAACCAGAAGCCGCCCTTCAAATGGGAGGAGCTGGAAGAAGAGTCCTTCCGCCAGCTGAAGATGGCCCTCACGGGGGACGAAATCCTGGCGTACCCGGATTATAGCCAGCCCTTTATCCTCTACACCGACGCCAGTAACATCGGGCTAGGAGCCGTACTGTCCCAGATCCAGCAGGGGAAGGAACGAGTAATCGCCTACGCCAGCCGAAAACTGCGACCCACTGAAAGGAACCCCGAGAATTACAGCTCATTTAAGCTAGAGTTCCTGGCCGTAGTATGGGCAGTCACCGAGCACTTTAAGCATTACCTCGCTTCTCCCCGGTTCACCGTGTACACGGATAACAACCCGTTGACACACCTGGACACGGCAAGACTCGGTGCCCTGGAGCAGAGGTGGATGGCCCGTCTGTCCAACTACGAGTTCACAATCAAATACCGGGCCGGACGCTCCAATACCAACGCGGATGCCCTGTCCAGGATGCCCAACCTGCCGGACGAAGGAGAAGATCCGGAGGGACTGGAAGAAGTTGAACTCCCTGCGTTCCACCGTCATGGGACTATCCAATATTCCCACCGGGTAAGGAGTAAGCAGGCTGCTACGTTGAACCCCTTACCTCACTACAACTGGGCGGAAACGCAAGACAGCGACCCTGCCGTCCGACTGGTGAAGGAGATGTTGACTCGCCCGGAGGCTTGCCTTGAACCAGACGCTCCGGAGGAAGCCAAACAACTATGGGCAGAGAAGAGTCGACTGTTCCTTTACAAGGGGAAGTTGTGCCGCAGAATGGTTAACTCCCGGACGCATGAACTACTCTGGCAAGTAGTGGTGCCACGAAGAGACGCAGCCATGGTGATGGAGGCATACCACGACGGAGCTGGACACTTCGGGTGGAAGAAGCTGGAGTTCCTGCTGCGCTAGCGATTCCACTGGGTAGGCATGAGGGGAACCATTGAGAAGTGGTGCAGAGACTGTGGCCCGTGCAACCTGAGAAGGAAGGACCGTGCCAGCCAGAAGACTCCCCTGCAGTCCATCGTCACCCGGCAGCCGTTGGAACTGGTAGCCTTGGATCATGTAAAACTGACCCCAAGCAGAAGTGGCTACGTCTACGCGTTAACCATCGTGGATCATTACTCCCGGTTCTTGGTTGTCGTCCCCGTCAAGGACTTAACGGCTCAAACAGCAGCTAGAGCCTTCCAGCAGCACTTTTGCCGTCCACACGGGTACCCGGACCAAGTGCTGACGGACCAGGGACCTGCCTTTGAAGCGGAGGTCTTCCAGGAATTCTGCAATCTGTATGGCTGCCGGAAGATAAGGACGACACCCTACCATCCGCAAACTAATGGACTTTGTGAGAAAATGAACCAGGTGGTAATGGATCTTCTAAAAACGTTGCCCCTGGAAGAACGCAGTCTGTGGCCTGAGAGGCTGCCCGATCTGGTGGACCTATACAACCACATCCCGGTAGGTTCCACCAACTGTACCCCGGCTTACCTAATGAGGGCGAGACCTGGTAAGTTACCTGTTGACCTGGAAATGGGAGTCCTGACACCCGAGGACACTTCACCAGAAGCAGACTGGGACACAGAGAGGCAGCAGCAGTACCGGAAAGTACAGGAGAGTGTGGAGCGAAGTCTCTGTCAAGCTAGGGAAAGACAAGAGAAAACTTACAACCAGTATGCTCCCGCTGTTCCCCTGGTACCCGGAGAGCAGGTCTTGAAGAGGAAAAGACGGCTCCACAAGTTGGACGACCAGTGGGAGAAGGACCCGTACACCGTACTGCCCTCAAGCCACGACAACCCGAAGGTCTGTACCATTAGTAAAGACGGAGGGGAGACCACAGCCATTGTATCCCGGGATCACCTGAAGAAGTGTCCTGAACAGCTACGGAACCCTGAAGAGGAACAAGAAGACCATCGACCCATAGAGAAAAGGGAAGATATGGTTAGTACTGTGCTCGGGGACTTCCCTCGGTCTTGGACTCAAGTCAATGGTGCAGTTGTGGTACCCGTACTCACCTTCCTCCAACCAGCATCCCAAGCACCTACGGAGCAACAGGTAGAGCTGGAAGAACAGCCGGTCCAGGAGGCAGAAGACCCCACACCCGCAGACCAGGAGGATCAACCCTCTGCTTGCAGTGAGCCTGCCATATCCCTAGTGAGCCAAAGAGCCGGTAGACAGCTGCCCAGTTTACCCTTGACAGCTCCTACACCCTGTAGTTCAGGGCTAGGCAGTCAGCTCCGTAGGTCCACTAGGGCCACTAGAGGCCAGTTACCCGCACGGTGGAGGATTTGAAGTGTATAAATTGTTTTATTTATGTTTACCTGTGTATTGTTGCTTGTGTATAATTTTGTGTTTCTAGTTATTTGTAGGAGTCCTTGGTGGATTTACCGGGAATCCTTGTACATAGTTGGAGCGTAACCCAGGACGGACTAAAGACTGTTAAGGACTCGGGGCAGGACAAACCCCTACCTGGTTACGTCTCCCTGTTTTGGTGAAATGGACAGCTTGCTTTTCTTCAAAGACTGCACCCGGTTACGGACATGCCGTAACCATCTTTATATGTTTTTCTTATTGTATTATTATTGTTTTTACCTTGTTATGTTTTTCTAAAATATGTTTAGTCCCGGAGTACTAAATTTCACTAGGGGGGAGTGTGGCACCCCAGGGGTCTGGTTTCCACAGTAATGTAATGTTATGTCTGAGAGCAGGTGGGAGGTCCTTTGGTCAGGGATCCTGTGCATGCCACACCTCCTGCCCAGTCTTGGGAGGGGAAGAACTTCCCCTATATAAACCCGGGGCTGAAGCAGGGTTAGGAGTCAAGGAGAGTAGAGACAAGAAACAGTCATAGGAAGAAACAGCAGGAGCTCAGTGGGAGCAATACTACTACGAGTCAGGGGCTGGCAGCTGCAGAGCTCGCCCTGACTAAGAAGCTTTCTTACCGGACCCGGCGTCCGAGGCTGTGGGGACTAACTCTTACCCAGCAGCAGAAGCCGACCGGCAGGGGATTTCAGGTCCTCAGGCCCAGAAACCCGAAGGCACGGTCACACGCGTGGGACCAGCACCGCCATCGTGGAGCGGAAGCCATTAGAAGGCCCCGAGTCACCGGCCATACGGGTGAGCACCACACGGTACACTCAGGGACGTGGGCTACTTATATCCGCTTCTAGCAAGGTAGCCAGAAGAGTACAGTCAGTTTGGGAGGCCTACAACTCCGCCTGGCCAGGGGAGATCCCATCTGCTCAAGGACTGACCAGGCCCCGTTCGCTAGCAAGTACTCCGGGAGGGTCTATCGTTGTTACCAGTAAAGACCCTGAATTACACCGCACCGTCTCTGAGTGGTTCCTGCTACCCCCATCTTCCACGTCGGCTGCCCTGAGGCCATACCCCTCCCGTTGGGGGTTATACTATCACGCTGCACAATTCTACACCGGCCTCAGCGGTCTGCCCTGCAGCGGCAGCTCCATAGCTGCAAATCAACGGGTGGCGTAGTCGACACTCAAATAACATCTATCAAGACTGCCACACACTGAGTTTGACTCCCTGGGCACGGACCGGGTCCCCGCCACTCGGAGACTACAACCCTCATCTGATCCGGTTCCGGGTAAGCCCCCGTGCGCGAGACGCTGCGCGACACAGCAGGCCCAGGGGCGCGTCACAGGCGACTCCCACGGGACTGATGGCTGGCACCGACTGGCACAGCAGATAGGCAGGTTGGCATGGTTGGCAGACAAGCTGGCGGGCTCAGCTGGCAGGCGGGCACGGCTGGTAGGCAGGCGGGCACGGCTGGTATGCAGGCAGGCGGGCACGGCTGGTAGGCAGGCAGGTGGGCACGGCTGATAGGCAGGCAGGCGGGCACGGCTAATTGACAGGCTGGCAGGCACGGCTGATTGACAGGCTAGCGGGCACGGCTGATAGACAGGTTGGCGGCACGGCTGATAGACAGGCTGGCGGGGACGGCTGATAAACAGGCTGGCAGGTACGGCCGAGGACATCTTTGGATGGCACGCGTGCGGCCCCTTTAAGAGACAGGGAGCACGCGCCCTAAGCACAGTGGCCGATGATTTGCGCGCGGCGCACGCACCCCGGGTAGACTCAACCTGGGAGCCGGACGGAGGAGCGGCGCACACAGGGCCGGGACCGCGGCGGTAAGGAGCTCGGCGACTCTGCCAGGGGAGAAAGGCAGAGACGCCGGCGCTGCAGTGAGTGACAAGCATATACTTGATACATCCTTGGAATGTATGACAGAAAGGTTTAGAGACAGGAAATATCCTAAAAAACCTGTGGATAAATGGAAGGACAAGGTGAAGAATGTGGATCGTGTTAGTCTTTTAAATAGAACAATGAAAAAGGGTGGAATTATGGAAAGGATACCAATGGTGACCACGTTTTGCGAAGAAAGTAAGGTTGTGGCCAACATTGTTAAACGACATTGGCCTATGTTAAATAGGTGTTTAGCTAAAATTAAAGAATTTAAATTTCCCCCTTTAACCTTGTATAAGCGTGCCAAAAATATCAAAGACAGAGTAGTGCATTCAGATATTGGTTCCCAGAAAGTATCAATCCAAAGTTAATTAACAGGAAAGCGAAGGACTGGATGTTTTCCATGTCTTAACTGTATTAGCTGTCCCAATATGCTTGGCCGGCGGTCGCGACCAATCAGCAGAGCGGTGTTTAAATTTGGCGCCAATAATGCTGATTAGTCGCGGCCGGCAACCGCGACCAATCAGCAGAGCGGTGTTTAAATTTGGCGCCAATATCGCTGATTGGTCGCGGCCGGCCACCGCGACCAATCAGCAGAGCGGTGTTTAAATTTGGCGCCAATATCGCTGATTGGTCGCGGCCGGCCACCGAGACCAATCAGCAGAGCGGGGTTTAAATTTGGTGCCAATAATGCTGATTGGTTGCGGCTGGCGGTCGCGACCAATCAGCAGAGCGAGGTTTAAATTTGGCGCCAAAATCGCGACCAATCAGCAGAGCGGTGTTTAAATTTGGCGCAAATACTGCTGATTGTTCGCGGCCGGCGGTCGCGACCAATCAGCAAAGCGGTGTTTAAATTTGGCGCCAATACTGCAGATTAGTCGCGGCCGGCGGTCGCGACCAATCAGCAGAGCGGTGTATAAATTTGGCACCAAAATCACTGATTGGTCGCGGCCGGCGACCAATCAGCAGAGCGATGTTTAAATTTGGCGCCAAAATCGCTTATTGGTCGTGGCCAGCGGTCGCGTCCAATCTGCAGAGCGTGGTTTAAATTTGGCTTCAAAATCGCTGATTGGTCGCGGCCGGCGGTTGCGACCAATCAGCAGCGCGAGGTTTAAATTAGGCGCCAATACTGCTGATTGGTCGCGGCCGGCGACCGCGACCAATCAGCGAATCTTATTAGTGAGGACTGGGGAGCGGCGCTGCCTGTGCGGGTACTTCCGCTGCGAGCAGCTGGGAGATGAACGGCTACTCGCAGCAGAAGTATCCCGGCCGGCGGCGCCACTCCCCGGTCCTCCCTTCACACTTGCCGTCGGGAGATCAGCGGGCCAAGCCGCTGATCTCCCGACTGTAGCCGCATGGAGGTCAGCGTCGCCGCCTGTCTGGGTACTTGTGCTTCCAGCAGCTGGGAGATGAGCGGCAAGCGCCGTTCATCTCCCGGCTGCATCGCCGCTGACCTCCGTCCGACAGATGAGCCGCTAACGACCGCCATCTTTTTCTGAAATCCCGCGTCGCTGATTGGCCGCGGCCGGACCAATCAGCGACTCAGAATTTCCTGGACAAACAGACAGACAGACAGACGGGATAAGACGATTATATATATTAGATTTGAGATACTATGATATGTATACATTTTTTGTAAGTTAATATTGCGCAAAATTTGTATTGGAATATGACTCACCATCGTTCTGAAAATGTCTTTTATTTGAGTGGTAAAATATTAAAGATTGTTATTTAATGACATATGGGGTAAATTTGGCATATGTGCGACATCATAGTCTCTGTTGGGAACGAAGGTCGAGAGTTGTGCCCACTCATGGGTGCATATCACCCGTCTTCCTTTTTTGGTTTCTGGGTTGCCATGTCCAGCTAATAGGGGGCGTTCCCTTGCCTCTTAGACTGAGTACGCAACCAGATTACCTTGATGGACCTTCATGTGTACTTAGCCACATATGACATATAATATCTGAACTTAGATGTCTCGTTTTAGAGATATATGGAATCTATACCTGGTTTACACTGCCTCTTATGGATTGTGGAACATAGTAGGGGCAAGATTCCTTTTTCCAAGATGGTGACTGACATTATAGGTACTGCTCTGCGCATGGGCGAAGTGACGATATCGCTAGCGTCATTGGACCATGAACAATAGACTTCATGCCGTGGACCGACCAAGATGGCGCCGGTATTTCCGAACGTCACTGTGCAGTTGTGGTAGTGTTGAGTTTTTATCACATATTCCTTCCTCACATGCGTATATAGATGATGAATTTTGGCGCAATAATCATAATGAGATACGGGGTGAGTCATGTTATTTATTAAATATACACAGGTGCTATGAGTAATTAATTATATCTGGTTATGAATTATATTGCTTTGTGTTTGTAATTACCACAATACTTTCACTTTGTCACTTTACACTGATTATGTACTGAAACACTGTAATATTGATCATGTTCTATGTGATATATAATATTTAATTTTCTATAATTGCTGCTAATTAATGATGTAAAATGGTTGCCTTAAATATCCTGCACATGCACTTTGACTTTGCTTGAGAAAGGTCCACAATACAGGACCGAAGCATTGCCACATGGGCTATTTTTTCACTTTAACTGTGTGCTGCCTCCATATTTTTGGATAGATAGATATATGGATAGATAGATATGTGATAGATGGATAGATAGATAGATATGTGATAAATAGATATAAAGATAGATATATGGATAGATAGATAGATACTAGATAGATATATGGATAGATACTGTATATGGATAGATAGATAAATAAGAAAATAGCAGTGCAGCACAGGCAAGCTACAAATGTCAGTGGGTGCAGAGCCCTACAGGCATAAACAAACCTCAATAATAGTCCATGAAGAGAAAGGCCGCACTCCAATCTTCAAATAAGCTCTAGTTTATTGACACATAGTCATATTGGCAGTGGCAAAGTTTCGTTCCTATTGAGGAACTTTCTCAAGCCATGGATAGATAGATAGATAGATAGATAGATAGATAGATAGATAGATAGATAGATAGATAGATAGATATATGGATAGATAGATAGATAGATAGATAGATAGATATATGGATAGATAGATATATAGATAGATAGATAGATATGTGATAGATAGATAGATAGATAGATAGATAGATACCGTGGGTACGGAGAGTATTCAGACCCCTTTAAATTTTTCACTCTTAGTTTCTTTGCAGCCATTTGGTAAATTCTAAAAAGTTCATTTTTTTCTCATTAATGTACACTTTGCACCCCATCTTGACTAAAAAAACAGAAATGTAGAAATTTTTGCAAATTTATTAAAAAAGAAAAACTGAAATATCACATGGTCATAAGTATTCAGACCCTTTGCTCGGTATTGAGTAGAAGCACCCTTTTGAGCTAGTACAGCCATGAGTCTTCTTGGGAATGATGCAACAAGTTTTTCACACCTGGATTTGGGGATCCTCTGCCATTCTTCCTTGCAGATCCTCTACAGTTCCGTCAGGTTGGATGGTGAATGTTGGTGGACAGCCATTTTCAGGTCTCTCCAGGGATGCTCAATTGGGTTTAGGTCAGGGCTCTGGCTGGGCCAGTCAAGAATGGTCACAGAGTTGTTCTGAAGCCACTTCCTTTGTTATTTTAGCTTTGTGCTTAGGGTCATTGTTTTGTTGGAAGGTGAACCTTCGGCCAAACCTGACGTCCAGAGCACTGTAGAAGAGGTTTTCCTCCAGGATATCTCTGTACTTCGCCGCATTCATGTTTCCTTCAATTACAACCTGTCGTCCTGTCCCTGCTGCTGAAAAACACCCCCATAGCATGATGCTGTCAGCACCATGTTTCACTGTTGGGATTGTATTGGGCAGGTGATGAGCAGTGCCTAGTTTTCTCACACATACCGCTTAGAATTATCACCAAAAATTTCTATCTTCGTCTCATCAGACCAGAGAATCTTTGTTCTCATAGTCTGGGAGTCCTTCATGTGTTTTTGAGCAAACTCTATGCAGACTTTCATATGTCTTGCACTGAGGAGAGGCTTCCGTCGGGCCACTCTGCCATAGAGGCCTGAGTGGTGGAGGACTGCAGTGATAGTTGACTATGTGGAACTTTCTCCCATCTCTGGAGCTCAGCCACAGTGATCTTGGGGTTCTTCTTTACATCTCTCACCAAGGCTCTTCTATGATTGCTCAGTTTGGCTGGACAACCAGGTCTAGGAAGACTTATGGTGGTCCCAAACTTCTTCCATTTAAGGATTATTGAGGCCACTGTGCTCTTAGGAACCTTGAGTAATGCAGAAATTCTTTTGTAACCTTGGCCAGATCTGTGCCTTGCCACAATTCTGTTTCTGAGCTCCTTGGGCAGTTCCTTTGAGCTCATGATTTTCATTTGGTCTGACATGCACTGTGAGCTGTGAGGTTTTATATAGACAGGTGTGTGCCTTTCTAAACCAAGTCCTATCAGTTTAATTAAATGCAGCTGGACTCCAATAAGGGAGTAGAACCATCTCAAGGAGGATCACAAGGAAATGGACAGCATGTGACTGAAATATGAGTGTCTGAGCAAAAGGTCTGAATACTTATGAGCATGTGATATTTCAGTATTTCTTTTTAAGAAATTTGCAAAAATTTCTACATTTCTGTTTTTTTCAGTCAAGATGGGGTGCAGAGTGTACTTTAATGAGAAAAAAAATTAACTTTCTAGAATTTATCAAATGGCTGCAATGAAACAAAGAGTGAAAAATTGAAAGGGGTCTGAATACTTTCCGTACACACTGTAGATATGTGATAGATAGATATATGGATAGATAGATAGATAGATAGATAGATATGTGATAGATAGATAGATATATAGATATGTGATAGATAGATAGATAGTTATGGGATAGATAGATATATGGATAGATAGATAGATAGATAGATAGATAGATAGATAGATAGATATGTGATAGATAGAAATGTGTGAGTGAGATATATAATCAGTGCTTTGTGGTTGTAGCTTACTGTACATGTAATTTATTAATAAATGGTTAAATTTCAGAAAAAAATGGTGTGGGATCCCCCTAAATTTTATCAACCAGCAGAGGGAAAGTGGACAGCTGGGGCTGTATAGCCTGGGAAGAGGGTAATACCCATGGAGCTTCCCAGGCTACTATTAGCCCACAGCTGTATGCTTAGTCTTTACTGGTTATTAAAATGGGGGACTCCCAAAAAAACATTATGTGGGGCCACCATCTAATATATATAATCGTCTTATCCCGTCTGTCTGTCTGTCCAAGAAATCCCGAGTCGCTGATTGGTCCGGCCACGGCCGATCAGCGACGCGGGATTTCAGAAAAAGATGGCGGCCGTTAGCGGCTCATCTGCCGGACGGAGGTCAGCGGCGATGCAGCCGGGAGATGAGCGGCGCTAGCGGCCGCGACCAATCAGCAGTATTGGCGCCAAATTTAAACCTCGCTCTGCCCAGTCGCGACCAATCAGCAATATTGGCACCAAATTTAAACACCGCTTTGCTGATTGGTCGCGGTCGCCGGCCGCGACCAATCAGCATTATTGGCGCCAAATTTAAACCCCGCTCTGCTGATTGGTCGCGACCGCTGGCCGCGACCAATCAGCGATTTTGGCACCAAATTTAAACACCGCTCCGCTGATTGGTCACGGTCGCTGGCCACGACCAATCAGCATTATTGGCGTCAAATTTAAACACCGCTCTGCTGATTGGTCACGGTGGCCGGCCGCGACCAATCAGCGATATTGGCGCCAAATTTAAACACCGCTTTGCTGATTGGTCGCGGTTGCAGGCCCCGACTAATCAGCATTATTGGCGCCAAATTTAAACACCGCTCTGCTGATTGGTCGCGACCACCTGCCGCGACCAATCAGCAGTATTGGCGCCAAATTTAATCCCCGCTCTGCTGAATGGTTGCGACCGCCGACCGCGAACAATCAGGACCAATCAGCAATATTGGCGCCAACTTTAAACCCCGCTCTGCTGATTAGTCGCGACCGCCGGCCGTGACCAATCAACGATATTGGCGCCAAATTTAAACTCCGCTTTGCTGATTGGTCGCGGTCGCAACTAATCAGCGATTTTGGCGCCAAATTTAAACACGCTCTCCAGTCCTCACTAACACGGTGCGCTGATTGGTCGCGGCCGCCGCCCGCGAACAACCACCGATATTGCCGCCAAATTTAAACACCGCTTTGCTGATTGGTCGGGGTTGCCAGCCGCGACCAATCAGCGCTTTTGGCGCCAAATTTAAACACCGCTCTGCTAATTGCGCCCGGTCGTCCGCATACATATTCTAGAATACCCGATGCGTTAGAATCGGGCCACCATCTAGTATAATTAATAACCAGCAAAGGCTAGGCAGACAGCTGCGGGCTGATATTAATAGCTTAGGAGGGGGCCATGGATATTGGCCCTCTCCAAGGCTAAAAACATCAGCTCTCAGCTGTCCCAGAAATGGTGCATCCATAAGATACGTCAATTCTGGCGCTTAGCCTCCACTCTTCCCACTGTCCTGTGGTGGTGGCAAGTGGGGTAATATTTGTGGGGTTGATGTCACCTTTGTGTTGTCCAGTGACATCAACGTCTATGAGATGCCTCTCCATTACTACAAGAAAACAAAAAACCTGACCAGCACCTCCATATAGTGTAAACAGGTGCACCCTGCAATGACTGCATATATACAATAAGAAAGCACAGCAGCACACTGTAAGGGCCAAGAAATATGCAAACACTGAGAACATAAGAGCTAAATAAAATGTACTTACAAAAAATGAAGGCTCTTAGCGCATAAATTGGCCAATTCATGAATACCCATCAACCACGGCAAGGTGGCCTCCATATGATGGGTATCTATCCTCCTAAACATGCCTCTCTTGGGCTATAAGCCTACAATGTAAATGGGCTAACTTGCCTCTCTTGGGCTGTTAAGCCTACAAATTTAAGTGGGCATGTAGAAACCAACACTAATTAAAAGCAACCTTGGGCTGATAGGTGGAGTGCAGAGTCAGAAAAGGAGGCAGTCAAAACCTCCATGGTAAACTGCAAGAAAACAAAAAACCTGACCAGCACCTCGATATAGTGTGAACAGGTGCACCCTGAAATGACTGCATAACATACAATAAGAAAGCACAGCAGCACTCTGTAAGGGCCAAGACATATGCAAACACTGAGAACATAAGAGCTAAACCGCATCATTGCTAAATTATTATTATTATTTATTATTATAGCTCCATTCATTCCATGGCACTTTACATGTGAAAGGGATATGACGCGCCCCTGGGCCTGCTGCGTCGCGCGGCATCGCGTGCACGGGGGAGCTTACCCGGATCCGGATCAGATGGGGGTAGTAGTCTCGTGGCGGTGACCCGGTCCGTGCCCAGGGAGTCAAGCTGAGCGGCAGTGTCTTGAATAGTAGGGTGTTGTACGACTACGCCACCCGTTGAATGCAGCTTTAGGGCTGCTGCTGCAGGACAGTCCGCTGAGGCTGGTGATATGGTTGTGCAGCGTAGATGGTATAACCCCCAACGGGAGGGGTACGGCCTCAGGGCAGCAAGTGTAGATGATGGTGGTAGCGATGGTGCAGCAAGAAAGCTCAGAGACATGTGATGCAGTTTCAGGGTTTTTACTCACAGGTGTTGCCCCGGTCACTCCGGCCTTGAGTGACCACCCGAGTCGTGCTGCGTCCACCAGGTGTGGGACTCGGCCAACTCCCAGGCAGTTCCAGAGCGTGGTCCTGAGCTCCCCTCTCTTCCTTCCTACTGGCCGTTCCCACCAGGGACCCACCTTTGTCCGGCTCCCTCGGGCCTCTTGGTGGTAAAACCTTCTCTGGCTTTCCTGACCCTATTCGTGGTATGCCTTCCTGGTGGGTGTGGTGAGGGTCGTGCCAAAGCTTGACCACGACCTCCGGTTCCTGGTTAAGGATATCTTGCCTCTGCCAGTTTGGGATCCGGTACCCTTTTCTGCCAACCCTTCACCCGTCAACTTGTGGGATCTCAGGGTTCCCTCTTGTCCTGCGCCTCTGGGCCTTTCTTCCTCCTCCTCTCCACTACAGGCCTGGCCCTGGAGCTGGGCCCAGCCGGAGCCACAGCTCCCTGTCGGCCCTCTCTGGCTGAGCTCCTCTCTGAACAGACCTGGACTGAACCCTGTCCTAAGATGGTGCCCACCTTATATACTCCCTCTATGTGTGAGCCCAGGTGACTAGCACCCAATGGGCTCCTACTTCTATGCCCAGAGTCCCTCCCCTATCTGCCCCTACACTACTGGGATGTCCCCCCCCCCCCACTCCAGCCAGGGACAGACGCTATCGTACCTGCACATCTATTTGGTGGGAGTACCGTTGTTCTGTCCCCCGGAAATGGGGTGAGTGTAGTGCATGCAGCTAGCTGAGCTCAGTCCCACACTCCATCCTTACCCGGGAGTGGAGTACCACACCTCTGGTTCGAGGTGCAATACCCCTGTAGCAGCCGAGTCCTCGGGGTGCTACATTCCCCCCTGGTAAATCACAGCACGTCCTCGGGCTGTAAAAGAATAAAACATACCAAAACATACAAACTTTTTAAAACATACACTAACATATAAAACATTATAAAACATTATCAGAAAATATAACATGACAGGTAACTTCTTATATATTATTCTAGCAGCATAAACTTTTGATATAAAACTTTTCCATATAAAACGTTCTTAATCTTCTGGCCACGGTGCAACTTGTGACCAGGTAAAGTGCCACAGTCACTGTTAGAAAAAAAACAGTTCTCCTATAAAACCGGTAGGGGGCGCTTTAGGAAGCGCAACTATTTACAGGATATGGCCGCTCTCAGTCCTCGGCCAGTGGGGATAAGGGAATGGCTGTTCACAGTCCTCAGCCTGGTTAGGGATAGGGCACATGGGAAACAGTTCACACTAGTCCCAACGGGGACCACTCTTAAATTGGCAACAGTTCTTGTACCCCGACGGGTAACTTTATACAGTTCTCTTTACCGTTCAGTGATAACGATGTCCTCCTGCTCCTTCCTGAAGGTAATCTTCAAACCCGTCCGGGTCCTCTTGATCTCCCTCATACCGCAGCTCTTCTTCCGTCAATCTGTGCACGTGAAGGGCGTACGGTCCTTTGGCACACTGATGCCGGGTGAAGGTGACCTCATCACCCAGGTAAAGGTCACGTCCACGGTGTCCCTCCGGCAGATGGCTCTCAACATCCCTGCGGGTAACAAAGACGTCGCCGGGGGTTTTGTGATCCCTGATAAAGCCCCAACCGTGTTCCAGTTGAAACTTTATTACCGTCCCGGTGGCGCGGGGACCGTGGGCCGCGCGGGGGTTCCGTCGGGTCCGGCTTTTCTGCTCCGCGCTCTGGACCTGCAGCCGCTCCTCGCGGATCCGCCTCTCTCGCCGTTCTTTGTTGAAGACCTCTAGTTGTTGTCGGCAGCACTCCGCACGCTGGGCTGCGGCCGCCCGGGTCTCTTGGGTGAACCCCATGAGGTTTTCACCGGTGGGGTCCCATGCGAACTGAGTCTCCTCCAACGGGAGTGGGGTGATCTTGGCGGGCGCCGGAGCCGGAATCAGGGGCTCACACAGGGGCCATTCTTTCCGGAATCGGGGATTGATGTATTCCGGTGGCCACTCAAAGGGCTGCCCATCCGGGCAAGTATGTTGCGCAAATTGGTCTTCGCCTAGGGGCAGCACTGTGGAGGTTGAGGGCGCGATGGGGGCAACGGCGCCCGGATTCACCAGGCCTTGCGACCAGGCCGGTGGCACTCTAAAGGTGAAGGACACTGTGGAGACGGCGGCGCCCGGGGGTACCCGGCCTTGCGACCAGGCCGGTGGTGTTTCCTGCTTGGCCGCGCCCAGGGTTGAGACGTGTGACGTCACAGGGGGTGTGGCCGCGGCTCCTGCCGCTTGAGGCCTAGTTCGGAGCGGTGGCGGTGCAGCAACGGGCACGGTCGGTGGGATTTCGGGCTCTGCGACGGGGAGCTGGGGCAGGCTTACGGCTACTAGGCTTGGGGTGGTGACGTCCCCTTTACCTGCTTCCATCTCTTCAGCTCCTTCCACGGCGTCGTCTCCGGCCGTCGTCCCTTCTGTACCATCTTCAGGGGCAGGCGTGCTCCTCGTTGCGGGTGGCGTCCTTTGCTGGCGGGTTCCAGCCTGCAGGGCCATTTCTCTGCTCCACTCGGTCAGTACTTCTTGTTGCACTCGGGCCATCTTCCGAGCCAGGCACTCCAGCGCGGTCTGTGCATGCTCCCGATCTCTGGGGAGCTGTGCCAGGATCTCCACCAGGCCTTCTGGGGTGGCGGCCTGCAGCAGGCTCCTGACCACAGGGTCGGTGCTGCCTGACTCTCCCTCCATCTCCGGGTGCGATCTCTCCAGACTCCTCCAGGCTGCACCCATCCTCTCCCTTTTGTTCTTGATCCGCCCACACTGAGGGTGGTCTCGGGGCAACTTGGTGATCGTCAGTTTCAGGGGCAGCCCCCTCACGCTGATGGACATTTCTACCATTGCAGTCTCTGCTGGTGGGGGCGGTTTCCGCTTTTGGCGCCATTCCCGGACCTGGCCCACGATGGGAGGTGGTCTCTTGCCACCCTCTGGCACGCCCACAATGGCGTCCGCTCTGCCAGGGCGGGAAATCGTCTCAGATGGCGGGAATCGTCTCCTTATGGCGGGAAACTCCGTGGATGGCGGGAAAAGGCTGCAGATGGCGGGCAAACGGCGGGAAACGATCGGAGATGGCGTCCGATGGCGGGGACCCTCTGGAATTGGCGGGAGACTCCTTTTTACGGTAAATGTGAACTTTTCTTCAGGCACGCAGTACCCGGTGGTTGCGGGCACGTTATCCTGCCGACTACGCCAAAGTTGACGCGCCCCTGGGCCTGCTGCGTCGCGCGGCATCGCGCGCACGGGGGAGCTTACCCGGATCCGGATCAGATGGGGGTAGTAGTCTCGTGGCGGTGACCCGGTCCGTGCCCAGGGAGTCAAGCTGAGCGGCAGTGTCTTGAATAGTAGGGTGTTGTACGACTACGCCACCCGTTGAATGCAGCTTTAGGGCTGCTGCTGCAGGACAGTCCGCTGAGGCCGGTGATATGGTTGTGCAGCGTAGATGGTATAACCCCCAACGGGAGGGGTACGGCCTCAGGGCAGCAAGTGTAGATGATGGTGGTAGCGATGGTGCAGCAAGAAAGCTCAGAGACATGTGATGCAGTTTCAGGGTTTTTACTCACAGGTGTTGCCCCGGTCACTCCGGCCTTGAGTTACCACCCGAGTCGTGCTGCGTCCACCAGGTGTGGGACTCGGCCAACTCCCAGGCAGTTCCAGAGCGTGGTCCTGAGCTCCCCTCTCTTCCTTCCTACTGGCCGTTCCCACCAGGGACCCACCTTTGTCCGGCTCCCTCGGGCCTCTTGGTGGTAAAACCTTCTCTGGCTTTCCTGACCCTATTCGTGGTATGCCTTCCTGGTGGGTGTGGTGAGGGTCGTGCCAAAGCTTGACCACGACCTCCGGTTCCTGGTTAAGGATATCTTGCCTCTGCCAGTTTGGGATCCGGTACCCTTTTCTGCCAACCCTTCACCCGTCAACTTGTGGGATCTCAGGGTTCCCTCTTGTCCTGCGCCTCTGGGCCTTTCTTCCTCCTCCTCTCCACTACAGGCCTGGCCCTGGAGCTGGGCCCAGCCGGAGCCACAGCTCCCTGTCGGCCCTCTCTGGCTGAGCTCCTCTCTGAACAGACCTGGACTGAACCCTGCCCTAAGATGGTGCCCACCTTATATACTCCCTCTATGTGTGAGCCCAGGTGACTAACACCCAATGGGCTCCTACTTCTATGCCCAGAGTCCCTCCCCTATCTGCCCCTACACTACTGGGATGTTCCTCCCCCCCCCCCACTCCAGCCAGGGACAGACGCTATCGTACCTGCACATCTATTTGGTGGGAGTACCGTTGTTCTGTCCCCCGGAAATGGGGTGAGTGTAGTGCATGCAGCTAGCTGAGCTCAGTCCCACACTCCATCCTTACCCGGGAGTGGAATACCACACCTCTGGTTCGAGGTGCAATACCCCTGTAGCAGCCGAGTCCTCGGGGTGCTACAGATATACATAGCACAAACAATTACAATAAATTTTGAACAATACAAGTTGGTGACTGGTACAGGAAGAGCGAGGACTCTGCCCGTGAGGGCTCACAATCTACAGGGGATGGGTGAGGATACAGTAGGTGAGGGTAGAGCTGGTCATGCAGCAAATGGTGGAGCGAGGGTTACTGCTGGTTGTAGGTTTGTCGGAAGAGGTGGTATACACGCGAGAAATCATGTATACGATTGTGGGAAGAGGAGATAAGAGGGGAGTAGAGAAGGAGATCTTGTAAGGATCGGAGGCTGCGTGTAGGTAAGTACTGGGAGACTATGTCACAGATGTATGGGGGAGACAGGTTGTGGATGGCTTTGTATGCCATGGTTAGGGTTTTGAACTGAAGTCTCTGGGCAATGGGGAGCCAGTGAAGGGATTGACAGAGAGGAAAGGCCGGGGAATAGCGGGGGGACAGGTGGATTAGTTGGGCAGCAGAGTTTAGGATAGATTTGAGGGGAGCGAGAGCGGTAGAAGGGAGGCCACAGAGCAAGAGGTTGCTGTAGTCGAGGCGGGAAATGATGAGGGCGTGCACTAGTGTTTTTGCAGATTCATGATTGAGGAATGTGTGGATCCGGGAGATATTTTTAAGTTGGAGTCGGCAGGAAGTGGAAAGGGCTTGGGTATGTGGTTTAAAGGAGAGGTTAGAGTCCAGGGTTACCCCGAGGCAGCGGGCTTGCAGGACTGACGAGAGTGGGCAGCCATTGACTTTGATGGATAGTTCAGATGGGGGGGTTGAGTGAGACGGTGGAAAGATGATGAATTCAGTTTTGTCCATGTTAAGTTTTAGAAATCTGTCAGAGAAGAAGGATGAGATAGCGGACAGACATTATGGGATTTTGGTTAGCAGGTATCACGGATCCAGGTGGTGGAACCTCTGTGTTGCGGTGCAAGGAGGGACCAGAGGGGCGTAACTAGGTATCAACTCTGATTGACCAAGGTCGCACGGCGGCTCAATCGACTCCGTGAACCAGGGAAGGACCGAGCAGAGGGACCAGGTGCTACTCTGGACCAGTCCTTGTATGAGAGCAGGTCACTCCCATGGGTCAGAAGGCAGAGACTGACCGGTACAGCAGATGAGCACGGCAGGCAGGCTGACGGGTGATCCGGGTAGACGGACTGGCAGACACCACGGGTAACTGGCAGGAGCCTCCAGGTAGGCTGGCTGGTAGGCACGGCAGGTAACAAGCAGGAGCCTTACGGTAGGCTGGCTGGTAGGCACGGCAGGTAATTGGTACATTCTCCGGGCAGGCAAGCCTGGCCCATAGACAGACTGGCGAGTTTGGACTGTACGCAGACTGTCGGGCAGGACTGGTAGTCAGGCTGGCGGACTGGACTGGTAGTCAGGCTGGTGGACTGGACTGGTAGGCTGGCGGACTGGACTGGTAGTCAGGCTGGTGGACTGGACTGGTAGTCAGGCTGGCGGACTGGTAGTCAGGCTGGCGGACTGGACTGGTAGTCAAACTGGCGGACTGGATGGAAGTCAGACTAGCAGCGGGACCTGAGGGCTGAAGCAGAGTTTAGAACACAGAGCTACAACCTTGCATGGGCACCTCCATTTTGGAGGAATTGCCTTTTATATGAGAAGTCCTCCGGCCATTGGCCGGAGACTCCATAGGACTGCGAGCGTGGCCCCTTTAAGAGGGAGGGAGTGCACGCTCGCCCTAAGCACAGTGCCCGGGAAGCTTCACGTGCTGGCAGCAGCAGGAGAGCAGGAAGACGCCGGGACAGGAGCGCAGTGGTAAGAGGGACGGCGTTTCTGCCTGTCAGGGGGCAGAGATGCCGATGCTACAGTAGGGAGGAGATATTGGGTCCAGAGAGGTAGATCTGTGTGTCATCAGCATAGAGGTGATACTGAAATCCATGGGACTCTATGAGCTGTCCCAGGCCGAAGGTGTAGATGGAGAAGAGCAGGGGTCCTAGGACTGAATCTTGGGGGAAACCGACAGATACCTGAGTTCCCAGCCATGCCAATGAACTGTGGTGAACTCAGTGAGATCACTGTTAACGCCGCCGCTGGGAACTCAGCCTCGGTGAACTCTATGACATCACTGCTAGTCAGTGAGGCTGAGCTTGCAGCAGCTCATTCCGCAGTGGTTTTCAGCCAGGACGGTTGCATCTTGGCACAGTCCTGGTTGAAAACTATTTAGCCCAGACTTGGATTACTGCGTGGGACAGATCTTTGGACAGGTGAGGGATATGGTGTTTTTTTATTTTTCTTTTCTTACAGGAGACGAGGACTTCAATGGAATGGGCATTAGATTATTATTTTGTTTTTGGTAAGTTAAGAATCATTAATAAAAAATTGTATCTTATTTCAAATAAAGGATTTTATTCTGGGTGTTTGTCTTTAATTACATTTTGACTATAGAATTAGTAATGGAGAGGCATCTTATAGAGTTGATCTTATTAGCCTCGGAGGGGGCAAGGATCCATGGCCCCATTCCTGGTTATTAATATCAGCCTGCAGCTGGCTGCCTAGCCTTTGCTGGTTATATTTTATAAGGGGACCTCACGTCAATTTTTTTCTGGGGTCCCACTGTAATCTAGACATTAAATGCTAAGCAAACAGCTCTGAGCTGTTATTAATAGCCATGGAACATCTTTGGCTAATGGCCCTTTTCCTTGGCTAGTAATATCAGCCCCCAATGGTAGGCTTTCCCTCTGCTGGTAATCAAAATTACATGGGACCCCACGCCGTTTTTTTCATTTAATATTTTATTTATTAACAAGTACAATATAATAAACACCCAAGGTAACCTTAGTTCACAGCCTTGAGGTGTTCCAGCAGCTGGAAGCTCCATTGAAGTTTAAAGTTGAAGTTTCTCCATTACTAACCCATGGGGTTGATGTCACTGGACAATACAAAGGTGACATAAACCCCACAAATATTACCCCACTTGCAACTTGCAACCACCACAAGGCAGTGGGAAGAGCGGAGGCTAAGCGCCAGAATTATCGCATCTTATGGATGCGCCATTTCTGAGGCAGATGAGAGCTGATGTTTTTAGCCTCAGAGAGGGCCAATATCCATGGCCCCTTCCTAGGCTATTAATATCAGCCCACAGCTGTCTGCCTAGCCTTTGCTGGTTAATAATTATAAGGGGGGCCCACATCATTTTTTTTGGGGTCCCCCATTTTAATAACCAGTAAAGGCTAAGTATACAGCTGTGGTCAGATATTAATAGCCTGGGAAGCTCCATGGCTATTACCCTCTTCCCTGGCTATAAACATCAGCCCCAGCTGTCTGCTTTCCCTCTGCTGGTTAATAAAATTTTAGGGGAATACCACACCATTTTTTTCTGAAATGTAGCCATTTATTAATAAATTACATGTACAGTAAGGTACACACGCAAAGCAATGATTACATATCTCACTCACATATTTCAATCTATCTATCACATATTTATCTATCCATCTATCTATCTATCCATCTATCACATATCTATCTATCTAGGGTTGGGGTTCATGTCAGCCTTGTATTGGCAGCTGACATGAAGCCCAGGTTAGTAACCAGGTTACTAACCCAATAGTAAGGTTTAGAAATAAACACACAGCCTGAAAAAAATCCTTTATTTGAAAAGTCCACACAGTTTTAATAATTTATGTAAAAATAAAAAACACTGTATACTCACCTAACGCCTAATCCGCTGAAGCTATTGTCACCTGTATAAAATAAATAATAAAAAAAAACATATCCCTCACCTGTCCGTTGTGATGACATAATCCCGAGTGTCCCACGGCGATCATTTGTAGGACAGTCACATCAGCAATCACTGATGTGACTACTCTACAAAACAAAAGGCTCTTGCGCTCGCTGTTAACAGTGAGACTGGGCACCAGATGATGGCAGAAGTAGTCCCGTCAGCCGGCGCCTGTCACCTGCAGTAAACTTTTTACCGCGGATCACCGTAAAAGCTGTGGGATGATGGTGACATCTGACAGCGCTGTGACTGGCGGTAACTATGTTACCGCAGATAAAAAGTCACTGTTTCCCGTGCTGTCACACAGATGATAGCATGGGAAACTACTGATCTTCGGGTTCGCGTTCCAGCTTGAGTGCCCGAACACAAGCTTTTTCTTGATGATCGGGTTTAGTCGACGAACCCGAGAATCAAAACATTCGCTCATCTCTATTCGTGACGAGATGATTCCCATTTGTAGAAAGCTTAAAATCAAGGAAAATCTCTGTTGTGAAAGGAAAACGTGGAATGGGCTGAGAAAATAAATTCAGAATTTTCCTGTTGGGTACCTTCCCAAAAAAGACCACATCATCTACAGTATGACCTGATACGATTTTATGATCTTGTCTTGGAAAGGTCACAAGGGGTACATGCTGCCTGCCTACCACCAACCCAGGAAGATATTGGCGTAAGAAGGCGCACAGCATGCACCCATTGCGACCATGTAATATTGGCTATAAAATGCTTTGTCAAATACAAAATAATTTTGATGCAGAACAAAATCTAGAAGGTCGATGATGAAAGAGTGATGTGTTCTGTTCGAATTTTACTATAAGTTCAACAAGTAACAGTGCATAATAAAGCTTGTAAAAATTTGAATAATAAGTTTGTCTACCCGCAAATAAAGCTTTTCTTGTTTCAAAATGAGACCATATTTGGAGTTCAATAGACCATGATATTTTGTCTGAAATACCCGTGTAAGGGTGTGTGAATACCTGCGCACACTCTGCATCACTCCCTGACAAAACAGGTGTAGTGTAATATGTGGTAAATGCTTTGTGGTAGTGACGCACCCCTGGGCCTGTGTCGCGCAGCGTTGCGCACGCGGGAGCTTACCCGGAGCCGGATCTGTTGAGGGTAGTAGTCTCGTGGCGGTGACCCGGTCCGTGCCCAGGGAGTCAGACTAAGTGACGCTGTATTAGCGGTAGATGTTGGACGACTACGCCACCCGTTGAATGCAGCTATGGAGCTGCCGCTGCAGGGCAGACCGCTGAGGCCGGTGGTAGGATTGTGCAGCGTGATAGTATAACCCCCAACGGGAGGGGTATGGCCTCAGGGCAGCCGACGTGGACGATGGGGGTAGCAGGAACCACTCGGAGACGGTACGGTGTAGTTCAGGGTCTTTACTGGTGACAAAGATAGACCCTCCCGGAGTACTGGCTAGCAATTGGGGCCTGGTCAGTCCTTGAGCAGATGGGATCTCCCCTGGCCAGGCGGAGTTGTAGGCCTCCCAAACTAACTGTACTCTTCTGGCTACCTTGCTAGAGGCGGGTAAAAGTAGCCCACGTCCCTGAGTGTGCCGTGTGGTGCTCACCCGTATGGCCGGTGACTCGGGGCCTTCTAGTAGCTTCCGCTCCACGACGGCGGTGCTGGTCCCATGCGTGTGACCGTGCCTTCGGGTTTCTTGGCCAGAGGACCTGGAATCCCCTGCCTGACGGATTCTGCTGCTGGGTAGGAGTTAGTCCCCACAGCCTCAGACTCCGGGTCCGGTAAGAAATCTTCTCAGTCAGGGCGAGCTCTGCAGCTGCCAGCCCCTGACTCCTTGTAACACTGCTCCCACAGAGCTCCTGATGTTCTGTTCCTATATTTGCTTCTTTTCTCTGTCTCTACTTCTTCTCTACTCACTAACCCTGCCTCAGCCCCAGGTTTATATAGGGGAAGTCCTTCCCCTCCCAGGACTGGGCAGGAGGTGTGGCATGCATAGGATTCCTGACCAAGAGACCTCCCACCTGCTCTCAGACATAACATTGCTGTTACTGTGGAAACCAGACCCCTGGGGTGCCACATTCCCCCCTAGTGAAATTTAGTACTCCGGGACTAAACATATTTTTTTTTTTTTTTTTTTTAGAAAAACATAACAAGGTACAACATTAATAATACAACAAGAAAAACACATAAAGATGGTCACGGCGTGTCCGCAACCGGGTGCAGTCTTTGAAGAAAAGCAAGGTGTCCATTTCACCAAAACAGGGAGACGTAACCAGGTAGGGGTCTGTCCTGCCCCAAGTTCTTAACAGTCTTTAGTCCGTCCTGGGTTACGCTCCAACTATGTACAAAGGATTCCCGGTAAATCCACCAAAGACTCCTATAAATAACTAGAAACACAAAATTACACACAAGCAACTATAAACAGGTAAACATTATAAAATAGCTTAAACATTTAGATCCCCCAACGTGCGGGTAACTGGCCTCTAGTGGCCCTAGTGGACCTACGGAGCTGACTGTCTGGCCCTGAACTACAGGGTGTAGGAGCTGTCAAGGGTAAACTGGGCAGCTGTCTACCGGCTCTTTGTCTCACTAGGGGTACGGCAGGCTCACTATAAGCAGAGGGTTGATCCTCCTGTTCTGCTTGTGTGGAGTCTTCTGCCTCCTGGACCGGCTGTTCTTCCAGCTCTACCTGTTGCTCCGTAGGTGCTTGGGATGCTGGTTGGAGGAAGGTGAGTACGGGTACCACAACTGCACCATTGACTTGAGTCCAAGACCGAGGGAAGTCCCCGAGCACAGTACTAACCATATCTTCCCTTTTCTCTACGGGTCGATGGTCTTCTTGTTCCTCTTCAGGGTTCCGTAGCTGTTCAGGACACTTCTTCAGGTGATCCCGGGATACAATGGCTGTGGTCTCCCCTCCGTCTTTACTAATGGTACAGACCTTCGGGTTGTCGTGGCTTGAGGGCAGTACGGTGTACGGGTCCTTCTCCCACTGGTCGTCCAACTTGTGGAGCCGTCTTTTCCTCTTCAAGACCTGCTCTCCGGGTACCAGGGGAACAGCGGGAGCATACTGGTTGTAAGTTTTCTCTTGTCTTTCCCTAGCTTGACAGAGACTTCGCTCCACACTCTCCTGTACTTTCCGGTACTGCTGCTGCCTCTCTGTGTCCCAGTCTGCTTCTGGTGAAGTGTCCTCGGGTGTCAGGACTCCCATTTCCAGGTCAACAGGTAACTTACCAGGTCTCGCCCTCATTAGGTAAGCCGGGGTACAGTTGGTGGAACCTACCGGGATGTGGTTGTATAGGTCCACCAGATCGGGCAGCCTCTCAGGCCACAGACTGCGTTCTTCCAGGGGCAACGTTTTCAGAAGATCCATTACCACCTGGTTCATTTTCTCACAAAGTCCATTAGTTTGCGGATGATAGGGTGTCGTCCTTATCTTCCGGCAGCCATGCAGATTGCAGAATTCCTGGAAGACCTCCGCTTCAAAGGCAGGTCCCTGGTCCATCAGCACTTGGTCCGGGTATCCGTGCGGACGGCAGAAGTGCTGCTGGAAGGCTCTAGCTGCTGTTTGAGCCGTTAAGTCCTTGACGGGGACGACAACCAAGAACCGGGAGTAATGATCCACGATGGTTAACGCGTAGACGTAGCCACTTCTGCTTGGGGTCAGTTTTACATGATCCAAGGCTACCAGTTCCAACGGCTGCCGGGTGACGATGGACTGCAGGGGAGTCTTCTGGCTGGCACGGTCCTTCCTTCTTAGGTTACACGGGCCACAGTCTCTACACCACCTCTCGATGGTTCCCCTCATGCCTACCCAGTGGAACCGCCCGCGCAGCAGGAACTCCAGCTTCTTCCATCCGAAGTGTCCAGCCCCGTCGTGGTATGCCTCCATCACCATGGCTGCGTCTCTTCGTGGCACCACTACTTGCCAGATTAGTTCATGTGTCCGGGAGTTAACCATTCTGCGGCACAACTTCCCCTTATAAAGGAACAGTCGACTCTTCTCAGCCCACAGTTGCTTGGCTTCCTCCGGAGCGTCTGGGTCAAGGCGAGCCTCTGGCCGAGTCAGCATCTCCTTTACCAGCCGGATGGCAGGGTCACTGTCTTGCGTTTCCGCCCAGTTGTAGTGAGGCAAGGGGTTAAACGTAGCGGCTTGCTTACTCCTTACCCGGTGGGAACACTGGATAGTCCCATGACGGTGAAACGCGGGGAGTTCGACTTCTTCCAGTCCCTCTGGATCTTCTCCTCCGTCCGGTAGATTTGGCATCCTGGACAGGGCGTCCGCGTTGGTATTGGAGCGTCCTGCCCGGTATTTGATTGTGAACTCGTAGTTGGACAGACGGGCCATCCATCTCTGCTCTAGGGCACCGAGTCTTGCTGTGTCCAGGTGTGTCAACGGGTTGTTATCCGTGTACACGATGAACCGGGAAGAAGCGAGGTAGTGCTTAAAGCGTTCGGTGACTGCCCACATCACTGCCAGGAACTCTAGCTTAAATGAGCTGTAATTCTCAGGGTTTCTCTCGGTGGGTCGCAGTTTTCGGCTGGCATAAGCGATTACTCGTTCTTTCCCCTGCTGGATCTGGGACGGCACAGCTCCTAGCCCGATGTTACTTGCGTCGGTGTAGAGGATAAAGGGCTGGCTGTAATCCGGGTACGCCAGGATTTCATCCCCCGTGAGGGCCATCTTCAGCTGGCGGAAGGACTCTTCTTCCAACTTCTCCCATCTGAAGGGCGGCTTCTGGTTCTTGGCCTTCCGGGACTGGCCTATCAGGAGGTCCTGCATAGGAGCTGCCTTTTTGGTGAAGCCGGGGATGAATCTGCGGTAATAGCCTACCAACCCAAGGAACTGCCGCACTTCCTTTACACTGGAGGGACTTGGCCATTCCTTAATTGCGGTGATCTTATCAGGGTCGGGAGCCACTCCATCAGCGCTCACCACGTGTCCCAGGTACTGCACCTTTGGCTTCAGGAGGTGACACTTAGAGGGTTTCACCTTCAGGCCGTAACTTGCCAGGGCTTCGAACACTTCCGCCAGATCTTTCAGGTGGTCCTCATAAGTCTTGGAATATACGATGACATCGTCCAGGTACAACAAGACCGTCTCGAAGTTTTTGTGTCCCAGACAGCACTCCATTAATCGTTGGAAGGTTCCTGGTGCGTTACAAAGTCCAAACGGCATACAGGTAAACTCGCTAAGTCCCATCGGGGTGGTGAATGCGGTCTTCTCCCGGTCCGCCTCTGCTACAGGAACCTGCCAGTACCCGCTAGTGAGATCCAAGGTAGAGAAGAAGTTAGCAGATCTTAAAGCAGCCAAAGACTCCTCTATCCTTGGTAAAGGGTACGCATCCTTGTGTGTGATACGGTTGATTTTCCGGTAATCTACACACATCCTCATAGTGTTGTCTTTCTTTTTGACTAAAACTAGTGGGGCTGCCCAGGGGCTACAGCTATCCCGGATTACCCCAGCCTCCTTCATGTCTCTAAGCATCCCCTTGGCGTGTTGGTAATGTGCAGGGGGTACGGGTCGATACCTCTCTTTTATGGGAGGATGATCTCCCGTGGGGATGTGGTGTTCTACCCCCTTGACTCGCCCGAAGTCTAACGGGTGTTTACTAAACACTCTCTCATACTCTTGAACCACCCGGTAGACTCCCTGTTTCTGGTGGGAGGGAGTGGAGTCAGTTCCCAAGTGTAGTTGCTGACACCAATCCTCCATTACTTTCTTAGAGCCGTTACCTTCCTCCGGGTGAGATGGAGGCAAGGGTTCCACAGACTGTATAGAGTTTTGGTTGATGGTATATAATTTGGCTAGCGTGGCATACCGGGGTAGGTATACTTCCCTCTTCCCGATATTTATTAGCCGAACGGGCACCCTCCCATGGCGTACATTAACCACCCCCCGTGCTGTCAAAATGGTGGGCCTGCTGTCTGAGTAAACTGGTTCTACCATTGCCTGGTAATCTCTACCTCTCGGACCAATAGCTGCCCGGCACCAAATCATCATTTCACTTTTTGGGGGCATGGCAATAGGGAAAGGGTCACACATTCTTACGCTACCAATCTCACCACCGGAGAGTTCTAGCTGTTGCCGTCGCATCAGTGCCCGGATCTCTTTCTGGAGCACTCGCTGCTGGCCGGAGCTGGCGTTCTTGGCAACCTGCTGTAAAAGGAAAATCACCTCTGCAAGACAATTTTCAATTACATTAGTTCCTAGAGTTATCTTTGGGTGACTCTCGTGTTTGTCAATGTCTACAATGATCAGTCCCTGTGCTGCCAGTTCGACTCTACCGATTTTGATGGTCATCTCTTTAAATCCGATCTGCGGCACGGGTTGACCATTGCTGGCGATAATACTCAAGTCGTCGTCAGGGTAGCGGGTTATATCCGAGTCATTCCAGTACTGCTTGAAGAGCACGTACGGGATGGTGGTGACCTGTGACCCGGTGTCCAGTAGGGCACTCATAGGGATGCCATCCAGTACCACAGGCAAGACTGGACGTCCTCCCACATATTTGTCGCGCCAGTTCTATGGGCCTGGTGATCTTTTTCCTGGGGGTTGGCCCTCTACCCCCAGGTTGTGCCAGTTTAAAGGACAGTACCTTGCCATATGTCTGGGTTGATTGCAGCGGCGGCAGATGGGTCGTCCGTCCTCGTCGTATCGGTCACTGGGTCTTCCTCTGGCCTGTGGGGTCCTCCTTGGTCGACGCCACGGGATGTCCTCCGGTCCGGATGCCAGCTGGATCTTCCCTGGAGTAGAAACCTGTAAAGACTGCACAGTTCGGGTTAGCGCAGCAACGCTTTTAGCTAGCTCTTGGACCTGATGGTGCAGGTCTAGAGCCGGGTCATTGTTCAAAGCCTGCGCATCAGCCCCCACAGGCCCTGCCGACAAGGGCGCCGCCTCCTGGTGGTAAGTGATAGCTGGGCGCCTGTGGGTCACAACGCCACCCGGTGCCAGTTCTCGGAGCACCCGGATGGCTCTGTCCTTGAACTGTGCAAATCCCAGATGGGGGTCCTGTAAGGCCATCGCCCGCAACTGGGTTCGGTGGGCATTGCAATATAAACCCTCTATAAATTGTTCAGTCAACAGCCTGTCCTCGTCTCCCACGCCGTCAGGGTCGGTCTGCTTAACGGCTCTCAGGGCCTCTTGTAGGTTCAGGGCATAGTCCCTTATACTCTCATGTGCCCGCTGTTTGCACCCGTAGAATCTAAGCTTGATCTCGGCTGAGGTGCGGGTATCAAAGGTGTCCCTCAGCCGGGTTAGTATCCCTGCGACAGTCCTCCCCCCAGGTGGCCAGGACTTTACCTCCCTTCGGGCTGCCCCGGTTAATTGGGCCACCAGGATGCTCACTTTTTTGCTCTTCTGTGAGGGGGTACACCTGGAAGAGGCTATCCAGCTTTTCTCTAAAGTCCTGCAGGGTATGTGACTCCCCTGAGTACTGGGGTAGCCAGGCTGCCCCCGGGATATAGGGCATGGTGAAAGGCATGACCGCAACAGCGGTGGCGCTGGCGGGGGTTGGAGCGGTGAAGCTCTCCTCCGTATCCGACATCCTTCTCTCCCCTAGTGGACCGTGGCCTACCTTGCGATGATCCTCTTCCGTAGGCCGCGGCTCCGCAGTGGATCGTCAGGGTTGAAGACCTTCCGTCGCGCTCCTGTGACGTCGGCGTCTGCTGGGCTCCTTCCAGGACCTGACGCAACGTCCGGACGTGAGGCGGGGCTTCAGTTCTCGCGGGCTTTTCAGAGTCCACGCCCCTCTTTTTCCCGCGCGGCGTCCTCAAGATGGCGTCCAACGGCGGGAAAACTCCACAGATGGCGGGAAGAAGGCTGAAAATGGCGCCGGATGGCGGGAATCTTCACGGATGGCGGGAAGAAGGCTGAAAATGGCGCCGGATGGCGGGAATCTTCACCACAGGTGAGTTTGAAAGTCTCTTGTTCAGGCACGCAGTACCCGGTGGTTGCGGGCACGAAATCCTGCCGACTACGCCAAAAGTTGACGCACCCCTGGGCCTGTGTCGCGCAGCGTTGCACACGCGGGAGCTTACCCGGAGCCGGATCTGTTGAGGGTAGTAGTCTCGTGGCGGTGACCCGGTCCGTGCCCAGGGAGTCAGACTAAGTGGCGCTGTATTAGCGGTAGATGTTGGACGACTACGCCACCCGTTGACTGCAGCTATGGAGCTGCCGCTGCAGGGCAGACCGCTGAGGCCGGTGGTAGGATTGTGCAGCGTGATAGTATAACCCCCAACGGGAGGGGTATGGCCTCAGGGCAGCCGACGTGGACGATGGGGGTAGCAGGAACCACTCGGAGACGGTACGGTGTAGTTCAGGGTCTTTACTGGTGACAAAGATAGACCCTCCCGGAGTACTGTCTAGCAATTGGGGCCTGGTCAGTCCTTGAGCAGATGGGATCTCCCCTGGCCAGGCGGAGTTGTAGGCCTCCCAAACTAACTGTACTCTTCTGGCTACCTTGCTAGAGGCGGGTAAAAGTAGCCCACGTCCCTGAGTGTGCCGTGTGGTGCTCACCCGTATGGCCGGTGACTCGGGGCCTTCTAGTAGCTTCCGCTCCACGACGGCGGTGCTGGTCCCATGCGTGTGACCGTGCCTTCGGGTTTCTTGGCCAGAGGACCTTGAATCCCCTGCCTGACGGATTCTGCTGCTGGGTAGGAGTTAGTCCCCACAGCCTCGGACTCCGGGTGTCACGGGTGTGTTGCCACGAAGATCGTCACGAGTACACAGCCTGACTTCTCGCAGCTGACTTGTTGGTGCTTTGTGTTTCTCGGCAGTGAGGGAGTTAATTCTCTCTCTCTCTCTCTGGGCTAGATGAGGTCCAGCCTCGCCCAGCTGCAATCAATACTTCTGTAGTGAGACTCCTTCATATACCTGCTGGTCTGTTTGGGAGGTGTCGGTGAAAGCATTTCATTCAGACTGACAGAGCGGATCGTGGTGTTTGGAGTTGCTGAGATAAGTGTATTTGGAAGTGTTTTTTCCCTTTCCTCGCTTTATCATTTATCTCCTTTCCCGTTGGTTTTCCCTCTGTTGTAGTTGAGAAGTTGTTTGTATGCAAGGTGGTTTTGGTTTTTCCCTTGTACTGTCTCGTTCGTCTAAATACTGTGTTTGGGCATATTATTTCTTGTTCCCTTTGGTTGTGATCGGGGTCCTTCTCAGGACTAGATTACTGAGGTGCAGGGATCTTCAGGAGGTAGGGGTTACGCTGGCGGCCTGGACCTCTGTACCTTTAACAGTACCTCCAGGTTGAGGGATTAGTCAGGGCCCCAGCTTAGGGTCAGCTTAGGCCCCCTACCTCCAGTATACAGAGACAGCGTGACATTTTCACCGACCCACTTAGTTTTTCTCCAGCTACTATGGATCCAGTAGCCGGTCTAGCTCGGCAATTGCAGAGTTTGTCCATGGAGCTGGTGGACGTTAGGTCCAAGGTTTGGCATCCTCAGGAGCAAGCTGGACCAGAACCTAAAGTAGCTCTCCCTGATAGGTTCACTGGGGGGCGGGACAAGTTTTTTGTTTTCCGGGAGGCATGTAAATTGTACTTTCGGCTGCGGCCTCGGTCATCGGGGAGTGAAGAACAAAGGGTGGGAATTGTCATCTCGCTCCTACAAGGGGACCCACAATCTTGGGCGTTCTCTCTTCCCCCGGGCTCCCCGGCTCTCCAGTCAGTGGATAGGTTTTTCGCTGCCCAGGGACTCGTATATGATGACCCAGATCGGATCTCCCTTGCTGAGTCTAAGTTACGTAGGATCCAGCAGGGAGATCGTCCGGCGGAGGAATTCTGTTCGGAGTTCCGTAGGTGGGCCACGGACACCCAGTGGAATGACCCGGCTCTTAGGAGCCAGTTTTGTCATGGTTTATCCGACAAATTACAGGATGTGTTGGCACAGTATGACTCTCCCGTGTCTCTGGAAGCCGCTATGGCCCTCGCTATTCGCGTGGACAGACGGCTTCGGGAGAGGTGCGGGATAACTCTACCCCCTGTGATGACTCCACCTCCTACAAGGTCCCCTCATATGGTGGTTCCCCTGGTCAGTCCTGAGGAGCCTATGCAATTAGGAGGGACATCATTTCGGGGGAGGGGACCGGTGGTGCGCCATAAGGCAGGAAGGTGTTTCTTCTGCGGGAGAAAGGGACATTTTATTGGGGGGTGTCCATCCCGTCCCTTGCAGAGTGAAGAGTCGTCGGAAAACTGTTGATCCCAGGTTGTGTGGTGGACGGCAATCTGGGAGTAGGTATTTCGTCCCTAGGTTCGTCTCAGTTTCTCGTACCGGCGGAGGTGGTGGTGGGTACGAGAACTGAGAGGATATCTGTTCTTCTGGATAGTGGGGCCGGGGCTAATCTGGTTGATGCTCGGTTTGCCCGGGTTCAAGGTATTCGGTTGAGTGAGTTGGCTAAACCCATCCTCATATTCTCGATCGATGCCAGGCCTCTCGGGCAGGGAAGTTTTTTGCAAGTTGTGCATGACGTAAAACTTCAAGTGGGGGCAATACATAAAGAACTGTTGTCTTGCTACGTGTTGGAGGGTCTTCCCACTCCTATTGTGTTGGGCCTTCCTTGGTTAGCTAAGCATAACCCGGTTATTAATTGGCAAACCAGGGAGATAAGCCAATGGAGTAAATTCTGTAATAAAAACTGCATGAACACTGTCATTGGTGCGGTTACTCCTTGGGTCTTACCTCCATTTCTGGCGGACTTTGAGGATGTATTCTCGGAGAAAGGGTGTCAGGAACTACCTCTTCATCGCGTGTATGACTGTTCTGTAAAACTGCTCCCTGAGGCCAAGTTACCTAAAGCTAGTTGTATAACCTTTCTGGTCCTGAGAGGCAGGCCATGAAGGATTATATCTCAGAAAGTCTGGCTAAGGGGCATATTAGACCTTCATCTTCACCGGTGGCTGCGGGGTTCTTCTTTGTTAAGAAGAAAGATGGAGGCCTACGCCCTTGCCTGGATTTCCGTGAACTTAATCGGATTACGGTCCGAGATCCGTATCCGCTCCCACTTATTCCCGATCTCTTTAATCAGATCGTGGGCGCCAAATGGTTTTCTAAGTTGGATCTCAGGGGGGCGTACAATCTGATTAGGATGAAGGAGGGGGATGAGTGGAAGACGGCGTTTAACACTCCGGAGGGGCATTATGAGAACCTTGTCATGCCATTCGGTCTGACTAATGCCCCGGCGGTGTTCCAACACTTTGTTAATGACATTTTTCGCCGCTTGGTGGGACAGTTTGTTGTCATATATCTGGATGATATCCTAATTTACTCGCCGGATCTGGTGTCTCATCAGGAGCACGTTAGGCAGGTGTTACAGATCTTGCGGGATAATAAACTGTATGCCAAGTGGGAAAAGTGTGTGTTCGCCGTACAGGAACTCCAGTTTTTAGGCTTCCTGGTTTCAGCGTCCGGTTTTCGTATGGACCCTGGGAAAGTGCGGGCAGTTCTTGAGTGGGATCGGCCAGAGAATCTTAAGGCACTACAACGTTTCCTGGGGTTTGCTAATTATTACCGGAAGTTCATTCGTAATTTCTCGTCCATGGTTAAGCCTCTCACTGACATGACTAAAAAGGGGACGGATTTTTCTAGGTGGTCTGACAAGGCTTGTCAAGCATTCTCCTCTTTGAAAAAATGTTTTGCCTCGGCGCCCATACTCATTCAACCTGATGCGTCTCAGCCATTCATTGTAGAGGTAGACGCTTCCGAGGCAGGGGTGGGAGCAGTATTGTCACAGGGTTCGTCCCCTGGTAAGTGGCATCCGTGCGCCTTTTTCTCTAAAAAATTGTCGTCCGCTGAGAGGAATTACGATGTCGGCAATAGGGAACTCTTGGCCATTAAGTTAGCTTTTGAGGAGTGGCGCCATTTTCTGGAGGGGGCTGTTCATCCGGTCACCGTCATCACCGATCACAAGAACCTGCTATATCTGGAGTCCGCGAAACGTCTGAATCCCAGACAAGCTAGGTGGTCATTGTTTTTTACCAGGTTTAATTTTGTCGTTACATATCGTCCTGGGTCAAAAAATGTAAAGGCGGATGCCTTATCTCGTAGTTTCCCGGGGGCCGGGAATACGGACGACCCGATTCCTATCCTTCAGGAGGGGGTGGTGGTTTCGGCAGTATGCTCTGAGCTGGAGGAGGAGGTATTGGAGGCTCAGGGGGACGCCCCTGTTGGACCTCCGGGGAGACTGTTTGTTCCAGATCAGTTGCGACAAAAGGTGATCGAGGCACACCATAACTCAGTTTTTGCAGGACACCCGGGGAGTAAAGCTACTGTGGATCTCCTCTCGCGTCGGTTTTGGTGGCCTAATTTACATAAGGAGGTGGTAACTTTTGTCGCGTCCTGTGGTGTTTGTGCGCGCTCTAAGACCTCACATACCCGTCCGTCTGGGGCCCTCTTACCTTTGAAGATCCCGGAGCGTCCTTGGACTCATCTGTCTATGGACTTTATTACAGACCTCCCTCCGTCTTCGGGTAAAACGGTCATACTCGTTGTAGTGGACAGGTTCAGCAAGATGGCACATTTTATCGCTCTTCCGGCTCTCCCTAATGCTAAAACTCTTGCGCAGGTGTTCATTGGGGAGATTGTGAGGCTTCACGGGGTACCCTCCGAGGTGGTGTCTGATCGGGGGTCTCAGTTTGTGTCTAAGTTCTGGAAGGCGTTTTGTGCTCGGCGGGGGATGCAGTTGTCATTCTCATCAGCTTTTCATCCTCAGACCAATGGTCAGACGGAACGTATGAACCAGAGCTTGGAGACATATCTCCGGTGTTTTGTGTCAGAGAACCAGGAGGACTGGGCTTCTTTCTTACCTCTGGCAGAGTTTGCTCTTAATAATAGGCGGAGCGAGTCCACTGGTAAGTCCCCGTTTTTTGGGGCATATGGTTTTCACCCCCAGTTTTGTACTTTCAGTGGGGGGGGCTCTTCGGGGGTTCCTGAGGAGGAACGATTTTCCTCATCACTCGCTTCAGTATGGAGAGGGGTGCTGAAGAATCTGAATACTATGGGGAACCGATACAAACGTATGGCTGATAGGAGGAGAGTGTCTGGTCCGGACCTAAGTGTGAACGATCGGGTATGGTTGTCTACCAGGAATATAAAACTTAAGGTTCCCTCCTGGAAACTGGGTCCCAGGTTCATCGGGCCGTACAGAATCAGTTCTATTATTAATCCGGTGGCATTCCGTCTTGACCTCCCCCCTACGTTTAAAATTCACAACGTGTTTCACAGATCATTGCTTAAGAGGTATGTGGCGCCGGTGGTACCGTCACTTTTACCTCCCCCTCCAGTGGTTGTCAATGGTAACTTGGAGTTCCAGGTATCGAGGGTCATTGATTCACGCTTTAATCGCCGGTCCCTTCAGTACCTGGTTCATTGGAAGGGGTATGGTCCTGAGGAGAGGATGTGGGTTCCTGCGTCGGATATTAACGCAGACCGATTAGTTCGGGCCTTCCACACGACTCACCCGGATAAACCTGGCCCTGAGGGTCCGGAGGCCCCTCGTAGAAGGGGGGGTACTGTCACGGGTGTGTTGCCACGAAGATCGTCACGAGTACACAGCCTGACTTCTCGCAGCTGACTTGTTGGTGCTTTGTGTTTCTCGGCAGTGAGGGAGTTAATTCTCTCTCTCTCTCTCTGGGCTAGATGAGGTCCAGCCTCGCCCAGCTGCAATCAATACTTCTGTAGTGAGACTCCTTCATATACCTGCTGGTCTGTTTGGGAGGTGTCGGTGAAAGCATTTCATTCAGACTGACAGAGCGGATCGTGGTGTTTGGAGTTGCTGAGATAAGTGTATTTGGAAGTGTTTTTTCCCTTTCCTCGCTTTATCATTTATCTCCTTTCCCGTTGGTTTTCCCTCTGTTGTAGTTGAGAAGTTGTTTGTATGCAAGGTGGTTTTGGTTTTTCCCTTGTACTGTCTCGTTCGTCTAAATACTGTGTTTGGGCATATTATTTCTTGTTCCCTTTGGTTGTGATCGGGGTCCTTCTCAGGACTAGATTACTGAGGTGCAGGGATCTTCAGGAGGTAGGGGTTACGCTGGCGGCCTGGACCTCTGTACCTTTAACAGTACCTCCAGGTTGAGGGATTAGTCAGGGCCCCAGCTTAGGGTCAGCTTAGGCCCCCTACCTCCAGTATACAGAAACAGCGTGACATTTTCACCGACCCACTTAGTTTTTCTCCAGCTACTATGGATCCAGTAGCCGGTCTAGCTCGGCAATTGCAGAGTTTGTCCATGGAGCTGGTGGACGTTAGGTCCAAGGTTTGGCATCCTCAGGAGCAAGCTGGACCAGAACCTAAAGTAGCTCTCCCTGATAGGTTCACTGGGGGGCGGGACAAGTTTTTTGTTTTCCGGGAGGCATGTAAATTGTACTTTCGGCTGCGGCCTCGGTCATCGGGGAGTGAAGAACAAAGGGTGGGAATTGTCATCTCGCTCCTACAAGGGGACCCACAATCTTGGGCGTTCTCTCTTCCCCCGGGCTCCCCGGCTCTCCAGTCAGTGGATAGGTTTTTCGCTGCCCAGGGACTCGTATATGATGACCCAGATCGGATCTCCCTTGCTGAGTCTAAGTTACGTAGGATCCAGCAGGGAGATCGTCCGGCGGAGGAATTCTGTTCGGAGTTCCGTAGGTGGGCCACGGACACCCAGTGGAATGACCCGGCTCTTAGGAGCCAGTTTTGTCATGGTTTATCCGACAAATTACAGGATGTGTTGGCACAGTATGACTCTCCCGTGTCTCTGGAAGCCGCTATGGCCCTCGCTATTCGCGTGGACAGACGGCTTCGGGAGAGGTGCGGGATAACTCTACCCCCTGTGATGACTCCACCTCCTACAAGGTCCCCTCATATGGTGGTTCCCCTGGTCAGTCCTGAGGAGCCTATGCAATTAGGAGGGACATCATTTCGGGGGAGGGGACCGGTGGTGCGCCATAAGGCAGGAAGGTGTTTCTTCTGCGGGAGAAAGGGACATTTTATTGGGGGGTGTCCATCCCGTCCCTTGCAGAGTGAAGAGTCGTCGGAAAACTGTTGATCCCAGGTTGTGTGGTGGACGGCAATCTGGGAGTAGGTATTTCGTCCCTAGGTTCGTCTCAGTTTCTCGTACCGGCGGAGGTGGTGGTGGGTACGAGAACTGAGAGGATATCTGTTCTTCTGGATAGTGGGGCCGGGGCTAATCTGGTTGATGCTCGGTTTGCCCGGGTTCAAGGTATTCGGTTGAGTGAGTTGGCTAAACCCATCCTCATATTCTCGATCGATGCCAGGCCTCTCGGGCAGGGAAGTTTTTTGCAAGTTGTGCATGACGTAAAACTTCAAGTGGGGGCAATACATAAAGAACTGTTGTCTTGCTACGTGTTGGAGGGTCTTCCCACTCCTATTGTGTTGGGCCTTCCTTGGTTAGCTAAGCATAACCCGGTTATTAATTGGCAAACCAGGGAGATAAGCCAATGGAGTAAATTCTGTAATAAAAACTGCATGAACACTGTCATTGGTGCGGTTACTCCTTGGGTCTTACCTCCATTTCTGGCGGACTTTGAGGATGTATTCTCGGAGAAAGGGTGTCAGGAACTACCTCTTCATCGCGTGTATGACTGTTCTGTAAAACTGCTCCCTGAGGCCAAGTTACCTAAAGCTAGGTTGTATAACCTTTCTGGTCCTGAGAGGCAGGCCATGAAGGATTATATCTCAGAAAGTCTGGCTAAGGGGCATATTAGACCTTCATCTTCACCGGTGGCTGCGGGGTTCTTCTTTGTTAAGAAGAAAGATGGAGGCCTACGCCCTTGCCTGGATTTCCGTGAACTTAATCGGATTACGGTCCGAGATCCGTATCCGCTCCCACTTATTCCCGATCTCTTTAATCAGATCGTGGGCGCCAAATGGTTTTCTAAGTTGGATCTCAGGGGGGCGTACAATCTGATTAGGATGAAGGAGGGGGATGAGTGGAAGACGGCGTTTAACACTCCGGAGGGGCATTATGAGAACCTTGTCATGCCATTCGGTCTGACTAATGCCCCGGCGGTGTTCCAACACTTTGTTAATGACATTTTTCGCCGCTTGGTGGGACAGTTTGTTGTCATATATCTGGATGATATCCTAATTTACTCGCCGGATCTGGTGTCTCATCAGGAGCACGTTAGGCAGGTGTTACAGATCTTGCGGGATAATAAACTGTATGCCAAGTGGGAAAAGTGTGTGTTCGCCGTACAGGAACTCCAGTTTTTAGGCTTCCTGGTTTCAGCGTCCGGTTTTCGTATGGACCCTGGGAAAGTGCGGGCAGTTCTTGAGTGGGATCGGCCAGAGAATCTTAAGGCACTACAACGTTTCCTGGGGTTTGCTAATTATTACCGGAAGTTCATTCGTAATTTCTCGTCCATGGTTAAGCCTCTCACTGACATGACTAAAAAGGGGACGGATTTTTCTAGGTGGTCTGACAAGGCTTGTCAAGCATTCTCCTCTTTGAAAAAATGTTTTGCCTCGGCGCCCATACTCATTCAACCTGATGCGTCTCAGCCATTCATTGTAGAGGTAGACGCTTCCGAGGCAGGGGTGGGAGCAGTATTGTCACAGGGTTCGTCCCCTGGTAAGTGGCATCCGTGCGCCTTTTTCTCTAAAAAATTGTCGTCCGCTGAGAGGAATTACGATGTCGGCAATAGGGAACTCTTGGCCATTAAGTTAGCTTTTGAGGAGTGGCGCCATTTTCTGGAGGGGGCTGTTCATCCGGTCACCGTCATCACCGATCACAAGAACCTGCTATATCTGGAGTCCGCGAAACGTCTGAATCCCAGACAAGCTAGGTGGTCATTGTTTTTTACCAGGTTTAATTTTGTCGTTACATATCGTCCTGGGTCAAAAAATGTAAAGGCGGATGCCTTATCTCGTAGTTTCCCGGGGGCCGGGAATACGGACGACCCGATTCCTATCCTTCAGGAGGGGGTGGTGGTTTCGGCAGTATGCTCTGAGCTGGAGGAGGAGGTATTGGAGGCTCAGGGGGACGCCCCTGTTGGACCTCCGGGGAGACTGTTTGTTCCAGATCAGTTGCGACAAAAGGTGATCGAGGCACACCATAACTCAGTTTTTGCAGGACACCCGGGGAGTAAAGCTACTGTGGATCTCCTCTCGCGTCGGTTTTGGTGGCCTAATTTACATAAGGAGGTGGTAACTTTTGTCGCGTCCTGTGGTGTTTGTGCGCGCTCTAAGACCTCACATACCCGTCCGTCTGGGGCCCTCTTACCTTTGAAGATCCCGGAGCGTCCTTGGACTCATCTGTCTATGGACTTTATTACAGACCTCCCTCCGTCTTCGGGTAAAACGGTCATACTCGTTGTAGTGGACAGGTTCAGCAAGATGGCACATTTTATCGCTCTTCCGGCTCTCCCTAATGCTAAAACTCTTGCGCAGGTGTTCATTGGGGAGATTGTGAGGCTTCACGGGGTACCCTCCGAGGTGGTGTCTGATCGGGGGTCTCAGTTTGTGTCTAAGTTCTGGAAGGCGTTTTGTGCTCGGCGGGGGATGCAGTTGTCATTCTCATCAGCTTTTCATCCTCAGACCAATGGTCAGACGGAACGTATGAACCAGAGCTTGGAGACATATCTCCGGTGTTTTGTGTCAGAGAACCAGGAGGACTGGGCTTCTTTCTTACCTCTGGCAGAGTTTGCTCTTAATAATAGGCGGAGCGAGTCCACTGGTAAGTCCCCGTTTTTTGGGGCATATGGTTTTCACCCCCAGTTTTGTACTTTCAGTGGGGGGGGCTCTTCGGGGGTTCCTGAGGAGGAACGATTTTCCTCATCACTCGCTTCAGTATGGAGAGGGGTGCTGAAGAATCTGAATACTATGGGGAACCGATACAAACGTATGGCTGATAGGAGGAGAGTGTCTGGTCCGGACCTAAGTGTGAACGATCGGGTATGGTTGTCTACCAGGAATATAAAACTTAAGGTTCCCTCCTGGAAACTGGGTCCCAGGTTCATCGGGCCGTACAGAATCAGTTCTATTATTAATCCGGTGGCATTCCGTCTTGACCTCCCCCCTACGTTTAAAATTCACAACGTGTTTCACAGATCATTGCTTAAGAGGTATGTGGCGCCGGTGGTACCGTCACTTTTACCTCCCCCTCCAGTGGTTGTCAATGGTAACTTGGAGTTCCAGGTATCGAGGGTCATTGATTCACGCTTTAATCGCCGGTCCCTTCAGTACCTGGTTCATTGGAAGGGGTATGGTCCTGAGGAGAGGATGTGGGTTCCTGCGTCGGATATTAACGCAGACCGATTAGTTCGGGCCTTCCACACGACTCACCCGGATAAACCTGGCCCTGAGGGTCCGGAGGCCCCTCGTAGAAGGGGGGGTACTGTCACGGGTGTGTTGCCACGAAGATCGTCACGAGTACACAGCCTGACTTCTCGCAGCTGACTTGTTGGTGCTTTGTGTTTCTCGGCAGTGAGGGAGTTAATTCTCTCTCTCTCTCTCTGGGCTAGATGAGGTCCAGCCTCGCCCAGCTGCAATCAATACTTCTGTAGTGAGACTCCTTCATATACCTGCTGGTCTGTTTGGGAGGTGTCGGTGAAAGCATTTCATTCAGACTGACAGAGCGGATCGTGGTGTTTGGAGTTGCTGAGATAAGTGTATTTGGAAGTGTTTTTTCCCTTTCCTCGCTTTATCATTTATCTCCTTTCCCGTTGGTTTTCCCTCTGTTGTAGTTGAGAAGTTGTTTGTATGCAAGGTGGTTTTGGTTTTTCCCTTGTACTGTCTCGTTCGTCTAAATACTGTGTTTGGGCATATTATTTCTTGTTCCCTTTGGTTGTGATCGGGGTCCTTCTCAGGACTAGATTACTGAGGTGCAGGGATCTTCAGGAGGTAGGGGTTACGCTGGCGGCCTGGACCTCTGTACCTTTAACAGTACCTCCAGGTTGAGGGATTAGTCAGGGCCCCAGCTTAGGGTCAGCTTAGGCCCCCTACCTCCAGTATACAGAGACAGCGTGACACCGGGTCCGGTAAGAAATCTTCTCAGTCAGGGCGAGCTCTGCAGCTGCCAGCCCCTGACTCCTTGTAACACTGCTCCCACAGAGCTCCTGATGTTCTGTTCCTATATTTGCTTCTTTTCTCTGTCTCTACTTCTTCTCTACTCACTAACCCTGCCTCAGCCCCAGGTTTATATAGGGGAAGTCCTTCCCCTCCCAGGACTGGGCAGGAGGTGTGGCATGCATAGGATTCCTGACCAAGAGACCTCCCACCTGCTCTCAGACATAACATTGCTGTTACTGTGGAAACCAGACCCCTGGGGTGCCACAGTAGAATAATGTAAATGTGTGTTAATGTACTGTAATAAAGCAACATAGGGAAAGAATAAGATAGGAGCATAGGAACAGGACAGGGTTAAATAGGAACTAGGGATTCAGAATAGGGGGGGGTACTGTAGTGATAGGAATAGATAGAAATCTTAGTTTTTGGGACTTGGGACTTTCCTAAGTAGGAGGAGTGAAAGTTATAAAGAGTACTAGCACTTCCTGTTTGGGGCAGATAGGGTAATAGAGTTAATGTGTTGGGAACGTTCAAGCTTGTGCAGGAGGTACTACTGAGGAAAAGAAGGAGTCCAGGGCCCTAGAGGCTGAAGGTCAGCAAAGATGCAACAAGAGAGAGAAAGGGGAAAGGGAAGCATGAGGAGTGAGAAAGCGGATACCTGCGTGGAAACTTTTCAAAACGTCCAGGGACTCTGGCCTAGAGAAAGGCTGGAGAAGCTAACCTTACTTACTCCCAAGGAAGGGGAAACGGATGGGGATGCACCTGTGGAGGGCAGAACCGTGTTCCTAGAAGCTGCGGTACCAGGTGGGTTATGCCTTGTGGACTAGGAGTCAGAGGAGAGAGGGACAGAGAAAAGAACGGAGACTGTGTCGGTTGTCTCCCAAAATGCTGAAACTGTGACTAAAACTGGACTATTGAAAAAGTTGAGTAAAGTTGTTTTGATTGAAAAAGAAACAGAGTCTGGAAGTGATTGTCTGCCATGCAGCATCTGGAATCCTGAAGCTGATGGGAACCTCCAGGAAAACTGAGTGTTGTACAATACACTCAGACCACTAGACAGACTGGTCACTATTTATTATTTGTGGGGAGTCAGGGTGTGGGAGCACTGCAACAAACCGTCGCCACAGCTACCACCCTGCACCCCTCACACCTGCATAGGATCAGAAGGTAATCGTTGGTAGTAATGTGTATCCTAAAGCGCTCTATGAGTCTCCTGTATGTACATAAACACTGGTCAGAGAACCACATTGCCACCTTTATCGGTGATTATCGTATTGAGAATACATTACCTTGGACAATGTGAAAAGATATCTGTGAGGACCAGGAAATCTAATGAGTTAGGATAACTCCTTCAAAAAGAACCTGTCACATTGAAAATGCACTCCAGTCCCTAGGTAGCATTTATAGAGCACAAGATCAAAAAAGACTCAGTATAACTTGTAATTTATTGAATTAAACATCATTTTGGACATTTGTGTCCAGTAGGCAGTCCTAATCAGTAATTTACAGCATTACTTGTGTCAGTGTGCATACAATGATAGCTGTCAATCACAGATTAAGATCACCCATTTGACTGAAAATCCCTAAAATGAGCAGAAGTTTAAATGAATAAAACACCAGTTATATGGAATCTTTTTTCATAAAACTATATAACATTCTGCTCAGCTCCTCCTGCTCTATAGCATGCTGCCTGTAGACTAGACTATATTTCCAATTTGACAGGTTCCCATTAAGGTGGGGTTTTAGTTTAGTTACAAATTGTATTAGAAAATAAAGGAACATATTAAAAGTACAGCATATTTTTGATAGAGTATTGTGCAAATATGGTGTTTATTATTTTTAATTAATATCAAATATACTACAATTGAAATAATTTAAATGGAACACCTTATGACAAATTGCACTGCTGGCTTTGGGATTATCAGGTGCTAGGCTGAAGGAATTGTGTTGCATAGATTCATGTTCATGTCTTATATGAAAGCCTAATTTATTCTGTAGATTAAGAGTGGACAATTAATTTTCCCAAGGGGCTACATGAGAGATCATGACTGTTGTGGAAGACCGAACCAATAGGCAAAACTTAATTCTGCTTATTATTATTGTTTTATATTAATTTGTATCGCTCAATATTGGGCAGAATTACATTTGTTGACTAGCTGCTATTTCTAATACATGTTATGATAGGGCTTATTGGAACATACATTCTTATCAGTAGCAGCTAAACCAAACCATAAACGGTAATTTACTGCTTTTTATAAAGGTTATAAAAAACAGTAAATCATACTGCTCCTGCTATTCAGTCCTTGTACCTTGATTAACAAATTTCAACAAAATGTGATTTCCCCACAGTTCCCCCATGGGGTATGATGTCCCCACACAGCCCCCCACATAGTATAATGTCCCTATAAAGCCCCCCATGCAGTATGATGTTTCCGCACAGCCGTCACGCAGTATGATGTTCCCACAAAGCGCCCCACACAGTATGATGTCCCCACTAAGCCCCACACACAGTATAATATCATCAAAAACACCCCATTAAGTATGATGTCATCAGTGAGACACGCAGTTTGATGTCCCCACACAGCCACCCACACAGTATAATGTCCCCACAAAGCCCTCCATGCAGTATGATGTTCCCACAAAGCCCCCCACACAATATAATGTCCACACAAAGCCCCACACACAGTATAATGTCCTCACAAACCTCCCATGCAGTATGATGTCACCACAAAGCTATCCACACAGTTTGATGTCCACACACAGCCACCTACGCAGTATGATATCCCCCACACAGCCACCCACACAGTAAGATGTACCCACAAAGCCCCCCACACAGCATGATGTCCCACAGAGCCCCTCACGCATAATGATGTCCCAACACAGCCCCAAAACAGTGTGATGTCCCCACAGTTTCCTACAAATATTAACAATTAAAAAAAAAAATAAAACAACTAAATTAACCTCGCCCCCCACTGCTCCGGTCTGTGCAGTGTACTGGGTTCCACAAAGGTGGCACGGTGTTGTGATGGCATTGCACATGCTGTACTCTCAGATGCACAGGCAGGGTCCAAAGGATGTACATATGGGGGAAATTGAGATGACATGCAGGTAGTGGCTCCATGGTGTGGCACACCACTGTTTCCAGCCCTTTAGCTATCCTGGTCCATGGGCCGGACAGGAACAGCCAAATATGGCCTGTGGGCCACACTTTGTCCAGGTCTGCTGTAGATCAAAACTCAGCCTTAGTGAATGTATTACTTTCCCGTTACATATTGTTGGCATAAACAGTCTAAACAGTCTTTCATTTAATTGAATGAAAACAAGTCATTGTCTTTCAAGTCATTACCTGGCTCATTGTGGCTTTTGATGAGAGAACACTTTACTTCCTTTACAAAAAGCATTTTACTTTGACACAATTATATACATGCCTATCTTGCATCTTTCAGGGGAACTCAGGTTTCTTAATTTATTACAGCAATGAAACACTGGTAAATAGACAATAATTGGACTATCAATGCATTTTTCTCTGGAGAGTGCGCATTAGTATGACAGATTGTCTTTGATTCTTATATCGTGTGCATCTGTAACTATGGATAAGATACTTGAACCATGTGTGATTGATATGAATGAATTTGTTTTTGAATCATTTAATCTTCAAAAATAATTATTGAGTTAGGAACTTTCAGAATCACTATACAAAAATTGAGTTGTAACAACCAAAGTTGAAAAACAGTGCAATTATTACATGTATTTTGTTTCTAAAATTAATGTTTGGATCCTAAATAGAAGTATAATCACATTCAATACTACCTAAGATTTTGCGAAGCTGGTTTACCAGAAAGCAAAAAAAAAAAAAACAATGTGGCAAAGAAGTTAACAAAATAGTGTTATTCCACAGCATACAGGTGCTTCTCACAAAATTAGAATATCATCAAAAGTTCATTTATTTCAGTTCTTCAATTCAAAAAGTGAAACTCATATATTATATGGAGTCATTGCAAACTGAGTGATCTATTTCAAGTGTTTATTTCTGTTAATGTTGATGATTATGGCTTACTGCCAATGAAAACATAGAAGTCATTATCTCAGTAAATTAGAATAATTAACAAAAAACACCTGCAAAGGCTTCCGAAGCATTTAACAAGGTCCCTTAGTCTGTTTCAGTAGGCTCCACAATCATATAGAAGACTGCTGACTTGACAGATGTCTAGAAGGCAGTCATTGACACACTCCACAAGGAGGGTAAGTCACAAAAGGTCATTGCTAAAGAAGCTGGCTGGTCACACAGTGCTGTATCCAAGAATATTAATGGAGTGTTGAGTGGAAGGAAAAAGTGTGGTAGAAAAAGGTGCACAAGCAACCGAGATAACCGCAGCCTTGAAAGGATTGTTAAGAAAAGGCCATTCAAAAATTTGGTGGAGATTCACAAGGAGTGGACTACTGCTGGAGTCATTGCTTCAAGAGTCACCACACACAGATGTATCCGGGACATAGGCTACAAGTGTCGCATTCCTTGTGTCAAGCCACTCATGACCAATAGACAACGCCAGAAGTGTCTTACCTGGGCCAAGGAGAAAAAGACCTGGACTGTTGCTCAGTGGTCCAAAGTGTTGTTTTCAGATAAAAGCAAATTTTGCATTTCATTTGGAAATCAAGGTCCCAGAGTCTGGAGGAAGAGTGGAGAGGCACACAATCCAAGCTGCTTGAGGTCTAGTGTGAAGTTTCCACAATCAGTGATGGTTTGGGGAGCCATGTCATCTGCTGGTGTAGGTCCACTGTGTTTTATCAAGACCAAAGTCAGCGCAGCCGTCTACCAGGAAATTTTAGAGCAATTCATGCTTCCCTCTGCCGACAAGCTTTTTGGAGATGGAATTTCATTCTCCAGCAGGACTTGGCACCTGTCCACACTGCCAAAAGTACCAATACCTGGTTTAAAAACAACAGTATCACTGTGCTTGATTGGCCAGCAAACTCGCCTGACCTTAACCCTATAGAGAATCTATAGAGTATTGTCAAGAGGAAGATGAGAGACGCCAGACCCAGCAATGCAGACGAGCTGAAGGCTGCTATCAAAGCAACCTGGGCTTCCATAACACCCCAGCAGTGCCACAGGCTGATCGCCTACATGCCACGCCGCATTGATGCAGTAATTGATGCAAAAGGAGCCCCGACCAAGTATTGAGTGTATTTACTGAACATACATTTCAGTAGGCCAACATTTCGGATTTTAAAAACATTTTTAAAGTATTCGAATTTACTGAGATAATGACGTTTGTGTTTTCATTGGCTGTAAACCGTAATCATCAACATTAACAGAAATAAACACTTGAAATAAATCACTCTGTAATGACTATATATAATATATGAGTGTCACTTTTTGGATTGAAGAGCTGAAATAAATTAACGTTTTGATGATATTCTAATTTAGTGAGAAGCACCTGTACAATGTGAAAGATTTTCACTCTTACTGCACATTAGTAGTCAATGTTTTAAAGCACCACTCCAGTGTTTGTTTGTTTTTATTTCACTACCAGAATGGTATCACTAATGTAAGTTCCATGCCTTTAGTATTATACTTACCAGCTGCCATCTTCTTCTGTTATCGACGTTGTTGTAGTTGGTCTTCTGCAGGTTGTGACCTACCTGATTGCTCCAGTGTTTTCTAGGTGAGCCAGAGGTCACTTCTCAAAGTAAGTCTGTGAAAGCCAGATTGAGGCCCTCATAGACTTACATTGAGAGCTTGTGAACATTACCTCTTATTTCCGGCCAGTCAGGAGCGTCAGATCAAGATGGAGGAACAAGACTAGAGAGGCGCCAGGAAAAGCAGAAGACGGCACCTGGTAAGTATCTTACTAGGGGAAGGTTACATATATTAGTAATACTACTCCAGTGGTGAAATTTAAAAAACAAACTCCAAAGTGGTGCTTTAACATATGATTAAAATTCAACAAAAAACAGAAACAGATGAATTGTACAGATGATATTGATAGTGTGAGAGTTTTATTTATATAAGAATTATATGAATGTATTACATTGTTATTGTAATACAATAACAGCCTGAACATGAGCACCATATTTATTGTCACATCCTATTGTGTCCCTACAAGATTTGCACATTGTGTTAAAGTCATTTACAGTTGTGGGTAGAATGGTGTTGACTGGTATCATAATCGACCAAGAACAATCTTCCCATTCGTAGTGTGCAAATCATAAAATGTTTCCTGCCACTGACTGTAAAGTAATATATTAATAATAGTAATACATTTCTTGACAGAAGAAGCTGGTCCTAAGTTTCCGTTTTTAATAGTAATGGACAGATAAAACCCCAACATTTTATGTAGACTGTGGAATAATAGTTGGTTTCACAGAAAACTTGTAGATTATATGGTTCGATAGTAAAGAACATAGCAGTGTGTCTCACCTAACTGGTTCGATCTATAAGAAATGTTGTGAAAATTGTTGGGAAATGTCGTCTTGTAAAAAATCTTGTCCTCTCAAAACAGCTTCCATAGTCAGGCTTTGTTCTGGCCACTCTGTTTCACCAAGTCTAAGGAGTTCCCTGGGATCTAAACTCTGCTCCAGGGGCTCCCAGGTTGCATCCTCAGAGTAACCGCTGACTGGGGAAGCAAGCTGAGGAATAACCAAATGAGCCAGGGTCAAAAACAGAATATCCAGAATCCAGGAGAGATAGGCATAGTATACAGGGAAAGGGTCAAACAGCAAAACCAGAGAGCGCATCCATCAGACAGTCCAAATAGCACTCCAGTTAGTAAAAGAATACAATAACAAGCACTGGGCACAGCAAACAGAAAACTAAAAATTATGGACCACTGATTGACTGCTGAACCCATCCTCTGATTGGACTGCTCATTGGTACCCTAATTGGCTGGTTAGTTGTTTGCTTAGATTGACTAGAAAGGCTGCCCTGGCACTGTGAATGTGCTACCCAACATCTCTGCCAGCACAGCAGAGATGACTTGAGTGGTGACAACTAGTAGAGACAAGTAATACAGAAGAATGCCGGGGTATTTTGGGTCAGATTGGCTCAGATTCTGAAAAATTCTAAACATTTCCCTGTAACTAGAGCTGCTATAGTAGAGCCAATTACAAGATAAAAATAAGACCCCAATTCATAATTTCATCATTGTTTTAAGTCACTTTCCTTTTTTTGTCTTGTGGTATTGGTTTCCGTTTTGGCCGCCAAATTCATCAAAATAGTGCATGTGATTCATGAATTTGGCGCCAAGTAAAAAATGGGCTTTCTTACTGACCTGAACTGTGCTTAAGACTTTTGGCGCCAACATGCTGGCGTGCTCAAAAATACACCACTGGTGTGAAGTTGCGCCAAATTTGAGACTTTTTAAAAAGTCGCAATTGATGAATCAGGCTAAAATATATAGAATCGCTAGACTCCGCCCACAAAGCGTAAAAAAGAAAAAAAAACAGGCAAGCACAAATTAAATAGACGAAAAAAAAGGTGCAAATTGAATAATGAATTGGGGGCAAACAAAAAAGGTGCAAAAGACAAAAAAATAGGCAAAAAATAGAACAAAGGCAACGTAAAACGATGCATCATTATAGGACTCTAGGCTATGAGAGTCCCTATTCATACACTAAAGGTTATATGTGGTAGACTGTATTTTATTAGTCTTTGGGAAATGACAGAGATAACAAAGAAAGATCTAGAGAGCTACAGAAAAGGTTACCACTGAAATGCTCTTTGACTTTCCCACATGAAAGATCTTGTGAGCACCAGAAAATAAAACCTGGCTTTATATTTATCCCTGACATTTGGAGCACCTGTATGTAAGCCACTGACCTGACACTCTACACAGTTTAAATAGGAAAAGCTAATATATGAATTCTGCCATTCTATGAAGAGTTTCTCCTGGAGTGCTTGTAATGCTGCACGCAACAGGCTTCTTATCGAAAGCTGTTGAAGGAATCCTCCAATACACTGTGTGCACAATTATTAGGCAATTTGCTTTGTGATTAATTTTATAATTTGAACCACTACAGTGCTGTCGGTCAATCCATAAGGTTAATAAACTTGAAACTTGAGAATTTGAGAAAGTAAAAGTGAGGTTTCATCTTTCTTAACAGAAAATATTTCTGTGTATGTATAATTATTGGCCAACTATTACTGTGCATAATTATTATTTAACTAAATGAAAACATATTTTACCATCTCAATGGTTTATTTTCATCTGTTAAAGCGAGAATAATAACCAAACAACCGAAAATGCATATAAATACTTTTCTGAAATTTAAAAAAATATATATCAGTGACTAATATACAGGTGCTTCTCACAAAATTAGAACATCATCAAAAAGTTAATTTATTTCAGTTCTTCAATACAAAAAGTGAAAGTCCTATATTGTATACATTGGGTACGGAAAGTATTCAGACCCCTTTAAATTTTTCACTCTTTGTTTCATTACAGCCATTTGGTAAATTTTAAAAAGTTCATTTTTTTTCTCATTAAAGTACACCTGTACCCCATCTTGACTGAAAAAAACAGGTCATAAGTATTCAGACCCTTTGCTCAGTATTGAGTAGAAGCACCCTTTTGAGCTAGTACTGCCATGAGTCTTGTTGGGAATGATACAACAAGTATAACACCTGGATTTGGGGATCATCTGCCATTCTTACTTGCAGATCCTCTCCAGTTCCATCAGATTGGAAGGTGAACATTGGTGGACAGCCATTTTCAGGTCTCTCCAGAGATGCTCAATTGGGTATAGGTCAGGGCTCTGTCTGGGCCAGTCAAGAATGGACACAGAGTTGTTCTGAAGCCACTCCTTTGTTATTTTAGCTGTGTGCTTAGGGTCATTGTCTTGTTGGAAAGTGAACCTTCGGCCAAGTCTGAGGTCCAGAGCACTCTGGAAGAGGTTTTCATCCAGGATATCTCTGTATTTGGCTGCATTCATGTTTCCTTCAATTGAAATCAGTCGTCCTGTCCCTGCAGCTGAAAAAAAAAACCATAGCTTGATGCTGCCACAACCATGTTTCACTGTTGGGATTGTATTGGGAAAGTGATGAGCAGTGCCTGGTTTTCTCCACACATACCGCATAGAATTATCACCAAAAAGTTCTATCTTCGTCTTGTCAGACCAGAGAATATTATTTTTCATAGTCTGGGAGTCCTTCATGTGTTTTTGAGCAAACTCTATGCAGGCTTTCATATGTCTTGCACTGAGGAGAGGCTTCCGTCTGGCCACTCTGCCGTAAAGGCCTGACTGGTGGAGGGCTGCAGTGATAGTTGACTTTGTGGAACTTTCACCCATCTCCCTACTGCATCTCTGGAGCTCAGCCACAGTGATCTTGGGGTTCTTCTTTACATCTCTCACCAAGGCTCTTCTCCCACGATTGCGCAGTTTGGCTGGACGGCTAGGTCTAGGAAGACTTCTGGTGGTCCCAAACTTCTTCCATTTAAGGATTATGGAGGCCACTGTGCTCTTAGGAACCTTGAGTAATGCAGAAATTCTTTTATAAACTTGGCCAGATCTGTGCCTTGCCACAATTCTGTTTCTGAGCTCCTTGGGCAGTTCCTTTGAGCTCATGATTCTCATTTGGTGTGACATGAACTGTGAGCTGTGAGGTCTTATATAGACAGGTGTGTGCCTTTCAAAATCAAGTCTTATCAGTTTAATTAAACACAGATGGACTCCAATGAAGGAGTAGAACCATCTCAAGGAGGATCACAAGGAAATGGACAGCATGTGACTTAAATATGAGTGTCTGAGAAAAGGGTCTAAATACTTATGACCATGTGATATTTCAGGTTTTCATTTTTAATAAATTTGAAAAAATTTCTACATTTCTGTTTTTTTTTCAGTCAAGATGGGGTGCAGAGTGTACTTTAATGAGAAAAAAAATGAACTTTTTAGAATTTACCAAATGGTTGCAATGAAACAAAGAGTGAAAAATTTATAGGGGTCTGAATGCTTTCCGTACCCACTGTAGAGTCATTACAAACAGAGTGATCTATTTCAGGTGTTTATTTCTGTTAACGTTGATGATTATGGCTTACAGCCAATGAAAACACAAAAGTCATTATCTCAGTAAATTAGAATACTTTATAACAACAGCTTTAAAAATATTTTAAAATCCGAAATGTTGGCCTACTGAAATATATGTTCAGTAAATGCACTCAATACTTGGTCAAGGCTCCTCTTGCATCAATTATTGCATCAATGTGGCATGGCATGGAGGCGATCAGCCTGTGGCACTGCTGACGTGTTATGGAAGCCCAGGTTGCTTTGATAGCAGCCTTCAACTTATCTGCATTGTTGGGTCTGGTGTCACTCATCTTCCTCTTGACAATACCCCATACATTCTCTATGGGGTTATGGTCAGGCGAGTTTGCTGGCCAACCAAGCACAGTGATACTGTTGTTTTTAAACCAGGTATTGGTACTTTTGGCAGTGTGGACAGGTGCCAAGTCCTGCTGGAGAATGAAATTTCCATCTCCAAAAAGCTTGTCGGCAGAGGGAAGCATGAAGTGCTCTAAAATTTCCTGGTAGACGGCTTCGCAGACTTTGGTCTTGAGAAAACACAGTGGACCTACACCAACAGATAACATGGCTCCCCAAACCATCACTGCTTGTGGAAACTTCACACTAGACCTCAAGCAGCTTGGATTGTGTGCCTCTCTGCTCTTCCTCCATACTCTGGGACCTTGATTTCCAAATGAAATGCAAAATTTAATTTAATCTGAAAACAACACCTTGGACTACTGAGCAACAGTCAACGTCTTTTTCTCCTTGACCCAAGTAAGACCCTTCTGCCGTTGTCTATTAATAATAATAATAATAATTTTTATTTTTATAGCGCCAACACTTTACAATTTTAAGGGGGACTTATACAGACAATACAGATGTTACAGAATAAGCATAACTCATATCAAAAGGAGTGAGGGCCCTGCTCGCAAGCTTACAGTCTATGAGGAAATAGGGGAGACACAAAAGGTAACATATACATATGTTGTATAATACAGCCATAATACATTAAATTGGGTATGTACCTAACACTACATGAACTGGTTGCCAGCCAGTATATGTACAGTCCAGATAGAGGCTATTCACTGCATGGATGGTATGAACATTAATTTGAAGAAAATTTTAATATGGGCCAAAATAAGCCAGTTACATAAGTAGGTTGAGGCGATAGGCTAGTCTAAAAAAAATGGGTTTTTAGGGCACGCTTAAAACTGTGGGTATTGGGAATTAATCGAACTCTCCTGGGTAGTGCATTTCAAAGAATTAGTGCAGCACGTGAGAAATCTTGGAGACGGGAGTGGGAAGTTTGGATTATGGAGGATTTTAGTTTTAAGTCATTGGCAGAATGGAGGGCACGGGTAGGGTGGTAGACTGAGACGAGTGAGGAGATGTAGGGGGGTGCTGAAGCATGGAGCACTTTGTGGGTAAGAGTGATAAGTTTATATTGAATGCTTGGATGGGCAACCAGTGCAATGACTGGCACAGGGAAGAGGCATCGGTGTAGCGGTTGGTGAGGAATATGATCCTGGCTGCTGTGTTCAGGACGGATTGGAGAGGGGAAAGTTTAGTAAAAGAGAGACCGATTAGTAAAGTGTTACAATAGTCCAGATGAAAATGAATAACAGCTACAGTAAGAGTTTTTGCTGAGTCAAAGAAAAGTTCTGATTCTTGAGATGTTTTTGAGGTGTAGATGACATGAACGAGCGAGTGATTTGATGTGAGGAGTGAAGGAAAGATCTTAATCAAATATGACCCCAAGACAGCAGGCATGTTACTGTGGAGTAATGGTAGAGCCACAAACGGAAATGGCAATATTGGGCATAGGTTTGGACAGATTCAGTTTTAGATAGAGGGAGGAAATAATGTTAGAGACAGCGGAAAGACAATCACTGGTCTTTTGTAATAATGCAGGGGTGATGTCCGGAGAAGAAGCGTATAATTGGGTGTCATCAGCATAGAGATGATACTAAAAACTGAATCTGCTGATTGTTTGTCCAATAGGAGCAATGAATAAGGAGAAAAGGGGGCCTAGGACTGATCCTTGAGGAACCCCGACAGTAAGGGGAAAGAGAGAGAAAGAGAGAGGAAGAGGAGCCAGCAAAAGACACAGAGAAGGAGTGGTCAGAGAGGTAGGAGGAGAACCAGGAGAGAACAGTGTCCTTGAGACCAATAGAGCAGAGCATAGTGAAGAGGAGCTGGTGATCCACAGTGTCGAATGCTGCAGAGAGATCCAGGGGAATCAGCAGGGAGTAGTGACCATTAGATTTAGCTGTTAGTATATCATTAGAGACTTTAGTGAGGGCAGTTTCAGTAGAGTGTAAAGAGTGGAAACCAGATTGTAAAGGGTCAGGAAGAGAGTTATCTGAGAGATAGCGGATTAGGCGGGAGTGGACCAGGCATTCCAGGAGTTTAGAGATAAAGGGAACTTTGGAGACTGGTATGTAGTTACCAGCGCAGTTCCGGTCAAGGGATGTTTTTTTAAGTAATGAATGTATGCTGGCGTGTTTAAAAGAGGATGGAAAAATACCAGATGAGAAGGAGAGGTTGAATATTTTAATTAGGTGAGTGGTGACAGCTGGAGAAAGGGACTGAAGGAGATGTGAGGGAATAGAGTCACTGGTGCAGGTGGTTGGGCGAGAAGATGCAAGGAGCCTGATCACTTCTTCTTCCGTGACTGATTCGAAGTCAGAAAGTGAGCAAGATACAATGTGGCGAGGGAGAGCATGCATAATGTTTGGGGATTGGGAGAAAATTTCCTGTCGGATATGGTCAATTTTTTCTTTGAAATAATTGGCCAGATCGTCAGCGCTGAGGTCGGTGGTCGGGGCCTGTGCTGTTTGATTGAGGAGAGAATGAAACGTGTAAAAGAGGTGTTTAGGATTATTGGAAAGTGAGATGATGAGGTTGTTAAAGTAGGTTTGTTTGGAGAGGTGAAGGGCAGAGTTATATGTTTTCAGCATAAATTTATAATGGAGGAAATCTTCGGACAGATTAGATTTTTTCCACAGCCATTCAACACACCTGGAGCACCCCTGGAGAAAATGTGTTTGCGGCGTGTGCCAGGGTTGTCGGCGTCTATGCCGAGTTGTTCTTTGTGCAGGAGGTGCGGCTTCATCCAGGGCGCATTGCAATGTTCGTTATAATGCTTCAATGCAGAGTCAGGACATGAGAGGGAGGAGATTGGGGCCACTGATGATTGCAATGTTTTCATAAATTTCTGGGTGTTAATGGTGTGTATATTTCTATAAGTGTGGAAAGTGGGGGTTTCTTGAGTAGGGTCACAGTTCTTGACAGAGAATGAAAGAAGGTTATGGTCAGAGAGCGGAAGAGGAGATTTAGTAAAGTCATGTACTGAGCAGAGCGGGGAGAAGATCAGGTCCAGTGTAATGAGCGGCAGATGGGGAAAGGGGAACGCCAATTGGGATGTTAAAGTCTCCCATGATGAGAGTGGGGATGTCGCGGGATAGAAATTTTGAAAGCCAGGCGGCAAAGTGATCCAGGAACTGATGGGAGGGGCCTGGAGGGCGATACACAACCGCCACTTGCAGGGAAAAGGGTCGGTAGAGTCTGACAGTGTGGGCCTCAAAAGAAGGGAAGATAAGAGAGGGCACTGGGGGGGGGGATAACCTGAAAGGTACATTTTGTTGAAAGGAGCAGAACAACCCCTCCACCTGATCTGTTATCAGGTCTCGGGGTATGAGAGAAGTATAGGCCACCATATGAGAGAGCAGCAGAGGCGGTGGTGTCGGACTGCTGGATCCATGTTTCAGTGAGAGTCAGAAGGTTGAGGGAATTTGAAAGGAAAAAGTCATGAATGTAGGAAAGTTTATTACATGCTGACTGCATGTTCCAAGGGGCACAACTGAAAGAGACAGAAGGCATACAGGGAATATTAATGAGATTCTCAGGGTTTCTGAATGTAGCAGGGAAAGAGTTAGTGTTATTATTACAAGAAGGTCCTGGATTAGGAGAAATATCACCTGCGAGTAAGAGAAGGAAAATAGAGAGAGTGAGCAGATGGCTAATTGATTTGTGAGAGAGTTTCTTGTGTTCTATGGTGGGAATGAATGGGTCTGTGCGGTATAACATTGTGAAGAGAGCATGACTGCTGTACATATGAGAAGAGAGGAGAGAGGGGTTAATATGGATGAAATGCACAGAGTTTGTGGGAGAACAGCGAAAGTGGATGATTGTAGCAACCAGAACGTAAATAGCACAAATACAAATGGTGAACACCATTTGCAAATCAGATGACCTGGAAGAAAGTTTGTTTAAGTGTCTTCCATGTCTTACCTGTCTCCTCCCCTGTCCAACTGCCATATCTAACTGCCGAGGCACTTTGAAAAAATATGGTACTTCGATAAAGTATGCATAAATGCTATATGAATAAATGCACCCCACATAAATGCTGCGCCTTAGCTATGTCTCAAAGTAAAAGTAAAATAAAAAACTGGTTTGACAAGCTAATATTGTGTCACTTCATTTTCTCTTATCATTTTGTTAGATCCACTGAGGTAAAACTATTACCTATCTATTCTCTACTAGAGATGAGTGGTGTTCGACTAGAACTGTTCGCCAATCTCAAATTCAAGCTGTTTTGGGCGATGTTCGAGTCGTTCGACGAACTCGAACGATTTGCAAAAAATTTGGCTGTTCGAGGTTATGTTCGATAACTGTTCGTGCACCAAAAGCGTGTCCTGCATGTCTGCCGCTATTTAGAGCACCAATCATGCAGGGATTGTCTGCCACTCACTGTAATGCCACAGCCATGGTGGTTGTGGCATTACAGTGGTTGCCCAAATCGATGGGAACAGTGCTCACAGTGAAACATGAAAAGCCGGCAATTCAGCAGCGGCATACACCGGTACCCGACAATTTAGAACAGAAAGAATAGAGTATTAAACATAGATTAGATAGATAGAAACATGTCAGTCACATATATAAGAAGTACAGTGACAGTGTTGCTTACTGTACTTGTCATTTAGTGTTAAAGGATTTATTAAAAAAAATATTAGTGTTTTCATACACCGTCTCTTTAAAAAAGCTGGCCGGCAATTCAGCATCGGTACCCGACAATTTATAACAGAAAGAATAGAGCATCACACATAGATTAGATACATAGAAACATGTCAGTCACATATATAAGAAGTACAGTGATAGTGTTGATTACTGTACTTGTCATTTAGTATTAAAATAAAGGATTTATTAAAAAAAAATTTGGCGTGGGGTTCCCCGTAATTTTAGTCTCTAGCGGAGGTTAGGCAGATGGCTGGGGCAGATGTTTAAAGCCTGGGAAGGGGGTAATACCCATGGAGCTTCCCAGGCTACTAATATCAACCCCCAGCTGAATACCAAGCCTTTGCTAGCTATTAAAATGGGGGACCCCCAAAAAAATGATGTGGGGTCCCCCCTATTTTAATAGCTAGCAAAGGCTAGGCAGACAGCTGGGGGCTGATATTAATAGCCCAGGAAGGGTGCCATGAATATTGGCCCCCTCCCAGGCTAGAAACACCAGCCGTCAGCCGCCCCAGAAATGGCGCATCCATAGGATGCGCCAATTCTGGCACTTAGCCTCTCTCTTCCCACTGCCCTGTAGTGGTGGCAGTGGGGTAATAGGGCTGGGGTTGATGTCAGCTTATAATGCCAGCTGACATCAAGCCCAGGTTAGTAATGGAGAGGCGTCTATAAGACACCCCCATTACTAACCCCATAGTCAAAGTTAAAAAAAAACCACAAACACCCAGAATAAAGTCAATTAATTGAAATAAACACACTATTCTTTATTGTTCTAAATTAAACCATACTTACCATCACGCCCATTCCAGCTGAAGCCAATGTCTTCTGCAATAAAAGTAAAATAATAAAGCAACATCATCCTTACCTTTCCATGGTTCCCACGACAGCTTCAGCTCTGCTACATTCACATGACAGGCTGGATCGCAGCCGAAAGCTGCCATCCAGCTTGCCATGCCGCAGACACTGAGAAGCGCAGGCATGCTTGTGCTCCTTAGTGTCTCGCTGTGACGGCATAGAGATGAGCCGAGGTCATGTTCAATGAACTCAGCTCACCTCATGCACGTTACTGACAGCGTGGGAAAATTCTCCTGCGCTTGCAGTCAGCGTGAGAGAATTCTCCTGCTGAAGCGCTGAGCGCAGGAAAATTTTCCCATGCTGTCAGTGACGTGCATGAGGTGAGCTCATGTCCAATGAACTCAGCTCACCTCATGCACCTCACTGACAGCGTGGGAGAATTCTCCTGCGCTCAGCGCTTGAGCAGGAGAATTCTCCCCCGTTGGGATGGCATTGAGATGACAGGCTGGATCACAGCTGAGCGCTGCCATCCAGCATGCCATCCTTCATAGACACTGCAGAGCGCAGGCATGCTTGCGCTCTGCATTGTCTCTGAAGGATGACAAGCTGGATGGCAGCGCCCAGCTGTGATCCAGCCTGTCATCTCAATGCCATCCCAGCGTGGATGGCATTGATTATTCAACATAGTTGTTCAGGGGAAGGATACAAAAAGCTGTCTCAGAGATTTAACCTGTCAGTTTCCACTGTGAGGAACATAGTAAGGAAATGGAAGAACACAGGGATAGTTCTTGTTAAGGCCAGAAGTGGCAGGCCAAGAAAAACATCAGAAAGGCAGAGAAGAAGAATGGTGAGATCAGTCAAGGACAATCCTCAGACCACCTCCAGAGAGCTGCAGCATCAACTTGCTGCAGATGGTGTCACTGTGCATCGGTCAACTATACAACGCACTTTGCACAAGGAGAAGCTGTATGGGAGAGTGATGCGAAAGAAGCCGTTTCTGCAAGCACGCCACAAACAGAGTCTGCTGAGGTATGCAAAAGCACATTTGGAGAAGCCAATTTCTTTTTGGAAGAAGGTCCTGTGGACTGATGAAACCAAGATTGAGTTGTTTGGTCATACAAAAAGGCATTATGTATGGCAGAAAAAAACCACAGCATTCCAAGAAAAACACTTGCTACCCACAGTAAAATTTGGTGGAGGTTCCATCATGCTTTGGGGCTGTGTGGCCAATGCCGTCACCGGGAATCTTGTTAAAGTTGAGGGACGCATGGATTCCACTCAGTATCAGCAGATTCTTGACAATAATGTTCAAGAATCAGTGACAAAGTTGAAGTTACGCAGGGGATGTCACTTTTCTGGTGAGGTGCCCATACTTATGCACCTGTCAAATTTTGTTTGAATGCAGATTGCACATTTTCTGTTAGTACAATAAACCTCATTTCAAGGCAGAAACATTACTGTGTCCAACAGTTATTTCATATATCAAAGCTGTTGCAAAAACACCAATTTTTATGAACATTAAGCTTAAGATTAATAGGGGTGCCCAAACTTTTTCATATAACAGTATCTAATCTATGTGTGATGCTCTATTCTTTCTGTTATAAATTGTCGGGTACCGATGTTGAATTGCCGGCCGGCTTCTTTAAAGAGACGGTGCATGAAAACACTATTATTTTTTTTAATAAATCCTTTAACACTAAATGACAAGTACAGTAAGCAACACTGTCACTGTACTTCTTATGTATGTGACTGACATGTTTCTATCTATCTAATCTATCTGTAATGCTCTATTCTTTCTGTTCAAAATTGTCGGGCACCGGCGTATGCCGCTGCTGAATTGCCGGCAGGCTTTTTTAAAGAGAGTGTCTTCAGACCAGTTTGTCAGCTTTTGGACACCTTTGAAGGTGTTTTCTATGTGTTTGTATGTGTTTTTGTTTGCCTGCCCTTGGTTTTAACGGTGTTCGACGGTGTTCGACGGTGTTCTAAGGTGTTCGTCGAACAGTTCCACGAACATCCCGGTGTTCGATGAACCGAACCGAACCCGAACACTATGGGGGTGGCTCAACACTATTCTCTACCTCCCTTAAAGAAGTTATTCAGGATTTTTTTTACAATGTGCCTTAAAACTAACAGGCAGGTAGTTGAAAATAAAGGCAACTACCTGCCTGTTGTACACGACGCTGCCTCACATCGGTCACTGACCGCTGTTGCTGGTGATTTAGCTGGTCTATGTCAACAGAGCAGCTCTTTTTCTTCCAGGCTGCTCTGTTGACAGGATGTGATTGCTGGTGACATGCTGATTGACAGCCTGCTTCCCACAGTTAGGAAATAACGACTGTAGTGCCGGCATCCCTGCCCTCTGCTAGGCAGGGACGCTGTTCCCCTCACCGCTCTGCTCCGTGCCCGGCGTCCCTCTCCCGCTCTGCTGGCAGCGCGCGCTCCTTCCCGGCCACTGTGCTTAGGGCGCGCGCGCGCGCCCTCCCTCCCTCTTAAAGGGGCCGCGCGCGCCGTCCTAAGGAGTCCCCGGCCAATGGCCGGAGGACTTTACCATATATAAGGCACCTCCTCCAAAATGGAGGTGCCCGAGCAATGTTGTTGCACCGTTCTACTCTGCTTCAGCCCTCAGGTCCCGTTGCCAGTTACCTGCCAGTTACCTGCCAGATTCCTGCCAGCTTGCTGTCCTAATCCTGCCTGATTTCCTGTTACCTGCCTGCCTGCCTGAGGTCCGACGGTCTGCCTTACAACTCCGGTCAGTCTGTCTAAGGACCAACTTGCCCGCTCACCTGGGAGCACACATCAGCTACCTGCCTGCTTGCCTGAGGTCCGACGGTCTGCCTTACAACTCCGGTCAGTCTGTCTATGGACCAGCTTGCCCGCTCACCTGGGAGCGCTTCTCCGCTACCTGCCTGCTTGCCTGCCCGGAGGCTCCGCTGTCACGTGCTGTGACCACCAGCTATTCCAGACTCTTGCCCGCTCACCTGGGAGCGCTTCTCCGCTACCTGCCTGCTTGCCTACCGGGAGGCTCCGCTGTCACGTGCTGTGACCTCCTGCTATTCCAGAGACTCTCGCTTGCTCACCTGGGAGCACACTTCCTCCATCTGCCTTGCTAGCCTACCTGGAGGTTCAGCCATCACAGGTCGTACCTACCCTTTACCTAGAGACTGCCCCGGTCACTTGCCGTGATCTCCAGCCCGTTCTTCCAGAGACTGCCCCGGTCACTTGCCGTGACCTCCAGCCCGTTCTTCCAGAGACTGCCCCGATCACTTGCCGTGACCTCCTGCCCGTACACCCAGAGACTGTCCCGGTCACCTGCTGTGACTGCCTGCCTGGTCGCCACCCGCTCCCTTACAAGGACCGCCTCCTTGTATAGTAGCCCAGAGATTCCGCCTCCCAGACCCGTTACAGTTTGCTCGGGCCATGGAACCCGGTGGCACCCAAGCTCCCTCGCTCTCGGACCTGTGTCATGAACTGTCCCGTCAAAGGTCCCAACAGGAGTCCATCCTGGGTCACCTGCGGAATGTCAATACTCGCCTGGACACTCTGACTGCTCCACCAACAACCTCCGCCAGTGCCATGTCTCGCAATCCGGCAGCTCCGCTGTCCACTAACACCATGATATCCTACCCCGGACCTCGGCTTTCTGCACCTCCTCACTTCGGAGGCGACTCAGCCCAGGCTCGGGGCTTCATAAATCAGTGCACCCTGCACTTTGAACTATTGTCCCACCAGTTTAACTCCGACCGAGCCAAAATTGCATTCATCATGTCCCATCTCACCGGGGAGGCTCTGGCCTGGCTAAATCCTCTATGGGAGAGAGGAGACCCCCTGGTGTCCAACTTGCCTGCTTTTCTCACGGCTTTCCGGAAAGTCTTCGACGAACCCGGACGGAAGACCTCATCCGCATCATCGTTGCTACGCCTCCGTCAGGAAAGTCTCACCGTGGGCCAATATGCCATACGGTTCCGTACCCTTGCCTCGGAGCTGGCCTGGGATAACGACGCTCTGGTTTCCGTCTTCTGGGAGGGTCTGTCCGGCCGTATTAAAGATGAACTTGCCGGTCGGGACATTCCTACCACTCTCGATGACTTAATAACTCTTGCCACCCGGATTGACCTACGGTTCCAGGAGCGTGCCAGAAAGGTCACCCGTGAGAGGAGGTTACCACGTCTAGCTCCTACTTTTCAGAAACCCGTCACTCCTTCTGTCTCTAACCAGGTACACCCTCCTGAGCCTATGCAGGTCGACCAGACCAAGATGGTCAAGACCCGTCAGGACTTACGCCGTGCCGAGGGGACCTGCTTCTACTGTCGCAGTAAGGAGCACCGGATCCGTGCCTGCCCGGAGAGGTCGGGAAACGCCTGTGTCTAGGTTCGCTCAGAGAGGTCCACCTAGACAAGAATAAATCCTCTCCATCCCTGCTGTTGTCAGTTTCAATCGTCTACGGGGAGAACCGTTATTTCGAACTAGCCCAACTGGACTCTGGAGCAGCCGGGAATCTTATTTCACAGTCCCTGGTAGAGAAATACCGCATCCCCACCAAACCTCTGGCTGTACCCTTGTCTGTTGCTGCCGTGGATGGGGGGCTCTTACCACGCCCCATCCAACTCATCACCGAATCCATTACTCTGCAGTTGGGAATGCTGCATTCTGAAAGTATCTCCTTCCATGTTCTGCCTGGACTCTCTCACGCCCTCTTGCTAGGCCTACCTTGGCTCCAGAAACATGCACCCGTTCTTGACTGGCAGACCGGAGAAGTCCTTCGCTGGGGACAGGGCTGCCTGTCTGGTTCTCGTTCATCCCGTCCGTCCTTCTCCTACCCCAGCTAATCTACCTGGACTTCCGATTCCTTATTGGTCTTATGCTGATGTCTTTAATAAAAAGGAGGCAGAGACACTACCCCCTCATAGACCATACGACTTCCCTATCGACCTGTTACCTGGTACTTCTCCTCCCCGTGGGCGTATTTATCCATTATCCGCTGCTGAGACCCGGTCGATGTCCGAATATATTGAGGAGAATCTGGCCAGGGGATTCATCCGGAAATCTACCTCCCAGGCGGGAGCAGGCTTCTTTTTCGTCAAAAAGAAGGACGGCTCTCTCCGTCCCTGTATAGACTATAGAGGCCTTAACCAGATCACGGTGAAGAATAAGTACCCCCTTCCGCTCATTCCGGAGTTATTCGATCGTCTGAGGGGGGCTAGAATCTTCACCAAACTGGACCTCCGTGGGGCGTACAACCTGGTTCGTATCCGTCAGGGGGATGAATGGAAGACGGCATTCAACACCCGGGACGGCCACTATGAATATCTGGTAATGCCCTTTGGCCTCTGTAACGCTCCTGCCGTCTTTCAAGAGTTGGTCAATGACATCTTCCGGGACCTTCTCTACTCCTGCGTAGTGGTGTACCTGGACGACATCTTGGTCTTCTCTCCGGATCTCCAGACTCACCGGAGGGATGTTCGTCAGGTCCTGCTCAGGCTCAGGCAGAACCATCTCTACGCTAAATATGAGAAGTGCCTCTTTGAGCAGACCTCGCTTCCGTTTCTGGGCTACATTATCTCTCAGACCGGCCTACAAATGGATCCTGAGAAACTGTCTGCCATCGAGAAATGGCCCCGACCAGAGGGGTTGAAGGCTATTCAACGGTTCCTGGGCTTCGCCAACTATTACCGCCTCTTCATCCCGCACTTCTCTTCTAGGACTGCCCCAATTTCCGCGCTCACCCGTAAGGGTACTAATCCCAAAGAGTGGCCGCCCGAAGCAGAGGAGGCCTTTCTTTCCCTAAAACAGGCCTTCTCTTCCGCCCCGGTGCTGCATCGCCCGGACGGCAACAAGCAGTTCTTCCTGGAAGTTGACGCCTCCTCCTCTGGAGCCGGAGCGGTACTTACTCAAAAATCATCTTCCGGGAGAATGGTAACTTGTGGCTTCTTCTCCAAACTCTTCTCTTCTGAGCGCAACTATTCCATAGGAGACCGAGAGTTATTGGCCATCAAGCTGGCGTTGGAGGAGTGGCGTTACCTACTCGAGGGGGCTCTTCATCCGGTAATAATTTACACTGACCACAAGAACTTGGCTTACCTCCAGCATGCCCAGAGACTTAACCCGCGCCAAGCCCGGTGGTCCTTGTTTTTTGCTCGCTTTGATTTTGTTCTTCATTTTCGCCCGGCTGACAAAAACGTCAAAGCAGACGCCTTGTCCCGATCCTTTCTGGTGTCCGATCTCGAGGAAGAACCTAAACATATCATCGATCCCGCCAGAGTAATGCAGGTGGCTCCCGTGAGTCTAAATCGTCTCCCTCCCGGTAAGACGTTTGTTTCAGTACCTGATCGGGAGAAGATCCTACACTGGGGCCATTCGTCTAAACTAGCTGGCCACGCCGGTCAGAAAAAGACCCTCCAGCTTATTGCCCGGCACTATTGGTGGCCTACCCTGCACAAGGACATAATAGACTTTGTTTCTGCCTGTGTGTCCTGCGCCCGCAACAAAGTTCCGAGACATCTGCCAGCCGGACGCCTCCTTCCGCTTCCTGTACCTGCTGCCCCCTGGCAGCATATAGCAATGGACTTCATAACTGATCTCCCCGTCTCTGCCGGTTGTACGGTCATTTGGGTGGTCGCTGACCGCTTTTCCAAGATGGCTCACTTTATTCCCCTGCCAGGCCTTCCGTCTGCACCCGAGCTGGCTAAAGACTTTATCCGCCACATCTTCCGTCTTCATGGCCTGCCCCTCCACATCGTGTCGGATCGTGGGGTACAGTTCACCTCACGATTCTGGAGAGCCACTTGTAAACTACTAGACGTCACCCTGGACTTCTCTTCCGCTTACCACCCACAGTCTAATGGTCAAGTGGAGCGGATCAATCAGAACCTGACCAGTTACCTCTGGCACTTCGTTAATGCCCACCATTCTGACTGGGTGGATCTCCTACCATGGGCCGAGTTCTCTTATAATAATCACGAGAGCGAATCCTCCTCCAAATCCCCGTTTTTTGTAGTCTTTGGTCAGCATCCTCGGATTCCTTTTCCTGTCTCCACCTCTGTGGACAACCCGGCTGCGGAATCTCTCGTTAGCAAATTTTCCTCCATATGGGAGAGTACCCGGTCCGCACTCCTTCTGTCATCCGAGCGTATGAAAAGACACGCTGACAAAAAACGCCTGGATCCTCCACAATTTCGTCCAGGAGATAAAGTCTGGCTCTCATCTAAATATGTTCGACTCAAGATACCTTCTTACAAGTTAGGGCCTCGGTTCATCGGTCCTCTGGAGGTCATCAGTCAGATCAACCCGGTGGCCTATAAATTGAAACTCCCGGCCAACTTACGGATCCCTAACTCCTTCCATGTATCTCTCCTCAAACCCGTGGTGCTTAACTCTTTTTCCAAGTCTACAGGTACGCCTCCTGCTCCGGTTTCTGCTGAGGATGAGTTTGAGGTAGAGAACATTCTTGCCACCAAAAGGGTAAGAGGAAAGACCTTTTTTCTGGTAGATTGGAAGGGGTTTGGTCCTGAGGAGAGAACGTGGGAGCCCCGGGAGAACATCCATGCCCCTCTCATCCTAGCTAAATTTCTATCTGGCCTAAAAAAGGGGGGGGCCTAAAGGGGGGGGGTACTGTAGCGCCGGCGTCCCTGCCCTCTGCTAGGCAGGGACGCTGTTCCCCTCACCGCTCTGCTCCGTGCCCGGTGTCCCTCTCCCGCTCTGCTGGCAGCGCGCGCTCCTTCCCAGCCACTGTGCTTAGGGCGCGCGCCCTCCCTCTTAAAGGGGCCGCGCGCGCCGTCCTAAGGAGTCCCCGGCCAATGGCCGGAGGACTTTACCATATATAAGGCACCTCCTCCAAAATGGAGGTGCCCGAGCAATGTTGTTGCACCGTTCTACTCTGCTTCAGCCCTCAGGTCCCGTTGCCAGTTACCTGCCAGTTACCTGCCAGATTCCTGCCAGCTTGCTGTCCTAATCCTGCCTGATTTCCTGTTACCTGCCTGCCTGCCTGAGGTCCGACGGTCTGCCTTACAACTCCGGTCAGTCTGTCTAAGGACCAACTTGCCCGCTCACCTGGGAGCGCACATCAGCTACCTGCCTGCTTGCCTGAGGTCCGACGGTCTGCCTTACAACTCCGGTCAGTCTGTCTATGGACCAGCTTGCCCGTTCACCTGGAAGCGCTTCTCCGCTACCTGCCTGCTTGCCTGCCCGGAGGCTCCGCTGTCACGTGCTGTGACCACCAGCTATTCCAGACTCTTGCCCGCTCACCTGGGAGCGCTTCTCCGCTACCTGCCTGCTTGCCTGCCCGGGGCCTCCGCTGTCACGTGCTGTGACCACCAGCTATTCCAGAGACTCTTGCCCGCTCACCTGGGAGCGCTTCTCCGCTACCTGCCTGCTTGCCTACCGGGAGGCTCCGCTGTCACGTGCTGTGACCACCTGCTATTCCAGAGACTCTCGCTTGCTCACCTGGGAGCACACTTCCTCCATCTGCCTTGCTAGCCTACCTGGAGGTTCAGCCATCACAGGTCGTACCTACCCTTTACCTAGAGACTGCCCCGGTCACTTGCCGTGATCTCCAGCCCGTTCTTCCAGAGACTGCCCCGGTCACTTGCCGTGACCTCCAGCCCGTTCTTCCAGAGACTGCCCCGATTACTTGCCGTGACCTCCTGCCCGTACACCCAGAGACTGTCCCGGTCACCTGCTGTGACTGCCTGCCTGGTCGCCACCCGCTCCCTTACAAGGACCGCCCCCTTGTATAGTAGCCCAGAGGTTCCGCCTCCCAGACCCGTTACAACGAGCCGGCTGTCAATCAGCATCATATCCACAGTCACGCCCTGCCAAAAGAGCAGAGTGGAAAAGAAGCGGCTGCTCAGTCGATGTGACATTAGCAGAAAGCACTGAATTAATGACAGGAGTGGTTTATGATCAGACAGAGCTGACAGAGATCTATCCTGGACACAGTAGCCAGGTTAAAAAAATGTCACAGAAAACCCCTTTGACTCCTTCACGACCTTGGATACATCCAGATCAGTAAGTACTTACCAACCTTGGATATATGAATACGTACAGGCGACTTTGCGCGCACAGAGGCTGTGTGCACGCGATCGCTGCCAGATGTCAGCTGATTGCCTGCACTGCTCCCGGCACTTTAACCCCCTAAATGCTGTGATCAATATTGCGGGGGCCTGGTCGTTGCCATTTTTACCCGATGTTGTCATGACGACATCCGGGTCACCGGAGCTAGCAAACTTGTTACACCATGATCAGAGCATGGTGTAGCAAGTTTGTGTGTCAGTGCAGCACTGACAGATTGTAAAGTATAGCAATGCTCCTGCATTCCTATACTTTATAAGTGATAAAACTGCAATAAGTGAAATCCCCATAGTGGGACAAAGTAAAAAAATGTAAAAACAAAAGTGAAAAATTTTTTTTTAAAAAAATATATATAAAAAAAAATCACAAAATAATAAAAAAAATATATATTGTACCCATAAATAAATATTTTTATGAAAAAGAAAATAAACGCAAAAAGTACACATACAGTGGTCAAAAAAAAGTATTTAGTCAGCCACCAATTGTGCAAGTTCTTCCACTTAAAAAGATGAGAGAGGCCTGTAATTGACATCATAGGTAGACCTCAACTATGAGAGACAAAATGAAAAAACAAATCCTGAAAATCACATTGTCTGATTTGGAAAGAATTTTTTTTCCAAATTTTGGTGGAAAATAAGTATTTGGTCACCTACAAAAGTTCATCTCAATACTTTGTTATATATCCTTTGTTGGCAATGACAGAGGTCAAACGTTTTCTGTAATTCTTCACAAGGTTGGCACACACTGTTGCTGGTATGTTGGCCTATTCCTCCATGCAGATCTCCTCTAGAGCAGTAATGTTTTGGGGCTGTCGCTGGGCAACACGGACTTTCAACTCCCTCCAAAGGTTTTCTATAGGGTTTAGATCTGGAGACTGGCTAGGCCACTCCAGGACCTTGAAATGCTTCTTACGAAGCCACTTAGGTACCCTGGTGGTGTGCTTGGGATCACTGTCATGCTGAAAGACCCAGGCACGTTTCATCTTCAATGCCCTGGCTGATGGAAGGAGGTTTGCACTCAAAATCTCACAATTCATGGCCCCATTCATTCTTTCATGTACACGGATCAGTCGTCCTGGTCCCTTGGTGGAGAAACAGCCCCAAAGCATGATGTTAGCACCCCCATGCTTCACTGTAGGTATGGTGTTCTTTGGATGCAACTCAGCATTCGTTCTCCTCCAAACACGACGAGTTGTTTCTTTGTTCTACTTTGGTTTCATCTGACCATATGACATTCTCCCAATACTCTTCTGGATCATCCAAATGCTCTCTAGCAAACTTCAGACGGGCCCGTAAATGTAATGGCTTAAGCAGGGGGACCGGTCTGACAATGCAGGATCTGAGTCCCTGGCGGCGTAGTGTGTTACTGAGGGTAGCCTGTGTAACGTTGGTCCCAGCTCTCTGCAGGTCATTCACTAGGTCCCCCCGTGTGGTTCTGGGATTTTTGCTCACTGTTCTCACCACGGGGTGAGATCTTGTGTGGAGCCCCAGATCAAGGGTGATTATCAGTGGCCTTGTATGTCTTCCATTTTCTAATTATTGCTCCCACAGTTGATTTCTTCACACCAAGCTGCTTGCCTATTGCAGATTCAGTCTTCCCAGACTGGTGCAAGGCTATAATTTTGTTTCTGCTGTCCTTCGACAGCTCTTTGGTCTTCACCATAGTGGAGTTTGGAGTGTGACTGTTTGAGATTGTGGACAGGGGTCTTTTATACTGATAACAAGTTCAAACAGGTGCCAGAACTACAGGTAATGAGTGGAGGACAGAGGAGCCTCTTAAAGAAGAAGTTACAGGTCTGTGAGAGCTAGAAATCTTGCTTGTTTTTAGATGCCCAAATACTTCTTTCCACCAAAATTTGAAAAAAAATTCTTTCCAAATCAGACAATGTGATTTTCAGGATTTGTTTTCTCATTTTGTCTCTCATAGTTGAGGTCTACCTATGATGTCAATTACCGGCCTCTCTCATCTTTTTAAGTGGGAGAACTTGCACAATTGGTGGCTGACTAAATACTTTTTTTCCCCACTGTATTTGATATCGCCACGGTCGGAATGATCCGGCCTATAAAACTGGTTAATCGTTTTAGTGAACACAGTAAAAAAAAAAGAGTAAAAAAACAATGCTTTATCATCATACTGCTGAGCAAAAAGTGAAATAAAACGCGATCAAAAAGACCAATGTAAATAAAAATAATATTATTATTGTGTAAAAGCGCCAAAACATAAAAAATTATATGAATGTGGTATCGCTGTAATCGTACTGACCCTCGGAATAAAGATGCCTTTCCTTATCAATTTTACCACATGCAGAACGACATAGAAAAAAAATACAAAAAAACCTTTCCTGAATTGCTGGTTTTTGTTCATTCTGCCTCCCTTTCTGCAATCAAAAAATGTCATGTGCCCAAAAATGGTACCAATAAAAACATCAACTTGTCCCACAAAAACAAGCCCTCACATGACTCTGCCAGCCGAAATATGGAAAAATTATACCTCTGAAAATATGGCGATGCAAAAACTTGTTTTTGTAAAAAAAACATCTTTTAGTGTGTGACAGCAGCCAAACATAAAAAACGCTATAAATCTTGCATCGCTGTAATTGCATTGCCCCAAAGAATAAAGTAATCTAATCACCGCACGAGGAAAGGCATAAAAAATAAATAAAAGTAATTGTTCACCTGCTGTTCATTTGTTCACTCTGTCTCCCAAAGATCACAGTAAGGCTTGGCGCACATTTATCCTGTGTTCTATGCTGAGTGCTTACACTGGGGTTTCCATGTAAATCTCTGAAATATGTGATTCAGACAGAACTCCTAAAAGAAGATTCCCTATAATGAGGCAGATGGAGGCACTGTGATAGAGTCCAGAGTAACTCTGCTGCCTCATTATAGTGAATGGATCCCTTGGGAGTTTCATCTGAATCACGTCATGCAGAGATTTAAATGGAAACCCCGATATAAGTGCTCAGCATAGAGCATAAGATAAATGTGATTCAAAATGTTATGTAAAATGTAACCAATAAAAGCTTCAAATCAATCCTAAAAAAAAGCAAGTCCCCACTCAGGTCAGCCATCTGTCAATGGAAATATAAGGGGCTTCTACGTTACTGGTAGTACAAAGGCTCTGGAAAAGCACTATGGGTCCTCGTCTCCCAAAAGAAATCCAGCAAATTCTGCACTCCCAAATCCAAATGCCCCCCTTCTTTCTGAGCCCCAATGTGCCTAAACTACACTTAGCGTCCACATGAATGGCATTTTCTGTAGTGATGAAAGCCCGCAAAATTTACGGGTGCATGTCTCCAAAAGCATGAGCTGGGAACTTCCACGTGCTGGGTAATACCATGTACTAAGCACAACCACATACTGGTCACTACCTCCAGCTTTTATGAGGAGGTAAGTTCCAAACTGGACCAAGGAAATGCAGTGGATGTTGTGTATGTGGACTTTTCAAAAGCTTTTGATACGGTTCCACACAAAAGGTTCATACATAAAATGAGAACAATGGGGATAGGGGAAAATATATGTATGTGGGTTAAGAACTGGCTCAATGATATGAAACAAAGGGTGGTTATTAATGGAACACACTCAGACTGGGTCACAGTTAACAGTGGGGTACCACAGGGGTCAGTATTTGGCCTGCTTCTTTTTAACATATTTATTAATGACCTTGTAGGGGGCATACAGATTAGTATTTAAATATTTGCAGATGACACTAAAATCTGCAGGGTAATCAATACAGAGGAGGACAATTTTATATTACAGGAGGATCTATGTAAACTAGAAGCTTGGGCTGATAAATGGCAAATGAGCTTTAATGGGGATAAATGTGAGGTAATGCACTAGGGCAGAGGAAATAAAATGTATAACTATATGCTTAATTGTAAAACACTGGGCAAAACTGTCACTGAAAAAGACCTGGGTGTATTGGTGGACGACAAGCTCACGTTTGGTGGCCAGTGTCAGGCAGCTGCTGCAAAGGCAAATAAAATAATGGGATGCAATAGAAGAGCCATAGATGCTCATGAGGAGAACATAATTTTACCTCTATACCAGTCACTAGTGCGACCACACTTAGAATACTGTGTACAGTTCTGGTCTCCGGTGTATAAGAAAGACATAGCTGAATTAGAGCGGGTGCAGAGAAGAGCGACCAAGGTTATTAGAGGACTGGGGGATCTGCAATACCAAGACAGGTTATTACTAGAGATGAGCGGTGTTCGACTAGAACTGTTCGCCAATCTCAAATTCGAGCTGTTTTGGGCGGTGTTCGAGTTGTTCGACGAACCCGAACGATTTGCAAAAAATTCGGCTGTTTGAGGTTATGTTCGATAACTGTTCGTGCACCAAAAGCGTGTCCTGCATGTCTGGCGCTATTTAGAGCACCAATCATGCAGGGATTGTCTGCCACTCACTGTAATGCCACAGCCATGGTGGTTGTGGCATTACAGTGATTGCCCAAATCGATGGGAACAGTGCCAACAGTGAAACATGAAAAGCCGGCAATTCAGCAGCGGCATACACCGGTACCCGACAATTTAGAACCGAAAGAATAGAGCTTCACACATAGATTAGATAGATATAAACATGTCAGCCACATATATACGAAGTACAGTGAAAGTGCTGCTTACTGTACTTGTCATTTAGCGTAAAGGATTTATCAAAAAAAATAATAGTGTTTTCATGCACCGTCTCTTTAAAAAAGCCGGCCGGCAATTCAGCAGCGGTACCCGACAATTTAGAATAGAAGGAATAGAGAATCACACATAGATTAGATAGATAGAAACATGTCAGTCACATATATATGACGTACAGTGACAGTGTTGATTACTGTACTTGTCATTTAGTGTAAAGGATTTATCAAAAAAAATAATAGTGTTTTCATGCACCGTCTCTTTAAAAAAGCCGGCCGGCAATTCAGCATCTGTACCCGACAATTTAGAATAGAAGGAATAGAGAATCACACATAGATTAGATAGATAGAAACATGTCAGTCACATATATATGAAGTACAGTGACAGTGTTGCTTACTGTACTTGTCATTTAGTGTAAAGGATTTATTAAAAAAAATAATAGTGTTTTCATGCACCGTCTCTTTAAGAAAGCCGGCCGGCAATTCAGCATCTGTACCTGACAATTTATAACAGACAGAATAGAGCTTCACACATAGATTAGATAGATAGAAACATGTCAGTCACATATATATGAAGTACAGTGATAGTGTTGGTTACTGTACTTGTCATTTAGTATTAAAATAAAGGATTTATTATTAAAAAAATTGGCGTGGGGTTCCCCTTAATTTTAGGCTCTAGCGGAGGTTAAGCAGACAGCTGGGGCAGATGTTTGAAGCCTGGGAAGGGGGTAATACCCACGGAGCTTCCCAGGCTACTAATATCAGCCCCCAGCTGAATACATAGCCTTTACTAGCTATTAAAATGGGGGACCCCCCCAAAAAAATGACGTGGGGTCCCCCTAATTTAATAGCTAGCAAAGGCTAGGCAGACAGCTGGGGGCTGATATTAATAGCCCAGGAAGGGAGCCATGAATATTGGCCCCCTCCCAGGCTAGAAACACCAGCCGTCAGCCGCCCCAGAAATGGCGCATTCATAGGATGCGCCAATTCTGGCACTTAGCCTCGCTCTTCCACGCTGCCCTGTAGCGGTGGCAGGGGGTAATAGGGCTGGGGTTGATGTCAGCTTATAATGCCAGCTGACATCAAGCCCAGGTTAGTAATGGAGAGGCGTCTATAAGACACCCCCATTACTAACCCCATAGTCAAAGTTAAAAAAAACACAAACACCCAGAATAAAGTCCTTTAATTGAAATAAAGACACAATTCTTTATTGTTCTAAATTAAACCATACTTACCGTCACGCCCATTCCAGCTGAAGCCAACGATCTCCTGTAATAAAAATAAAATAATAAAGCAACCTCATCCTTACCTTTCCATGGTTCCCACGACAGCTTCAGCTCTGCTACATCGAGATGACAGGCTGGACCGCAGCAGAACGCCGCCATCCAGCCTGTCATCCCGCAGACACTGAGAAGCGCAGGCATGCTTGCGCTCCTCACTGTCTCCCTGTGACGGCATCCAGATGAGCCGAGGTCATGTCCAATGAACTCGGCTCACCTCATGCACATCACTGACAGCGTGGGAGAATTCTCACGCTGAAGCGCTGAGTGCAGGAGAATTTTCCCACGCTGTCAGTGACGTGCATGAGGTGAGCCGAGTTCATTGGACATGACCTCGGCTCATCTGGTTGCCGTCACAGCGAGACAGTGAGGAGCGCAAGCATGCCTGCGCTTCTCAGTGTCTGCGGGATGACAGGCTGGATGGCAGCGTTCTGCTGCGGTCCAGCCTGTCATCTCGATGTAGCAGAGCTGAAGCTGTCGTGGGAACCATGGAAAGGTAAGGATGAGGTTGGTTTATTATTTTTCTTTTATTGCAGGAGATCGTTGGCTTCAGCTGGAATGGGCGTGATGGTAAGTATAGTTTAATTTAGAACAATAAAGAATTGTGTGTTTATTTCAATTAAAGGACTTTATTCTGGGTGTTGTGTTTTTTTTAAATACTTTACTAGAAATTCATGGCGGTCATGTCTAATACTGGCGTGACCCCATGAATTTTGGGCTTGGGGCCAGCTGATAATACCAAGCTGGCCCTAACCCCTTTATTACCCAGTGAGCCACCGCACCAGGGCCCTGGATGAGTTGGGTACAGCGCCAGAAGATGGCGCTTCTATGAACGCGCCATTTTCCGGGGTGGCTGCGGACTGCAATTTGCAGCGGGGGGGGCCCAGAAAGCTTGGGCCTCCCTGCGCTGCAGATTCCAGCCCCCAGCTGCCTAGTTGTACCTGGCTGGACACAAAAATAGGGCGAAGCCCCACGTATTTTTTTTTTAATTATTTCATGAAATTCATGAAATAATTAAGAAAAAAAGGCCTTCCCTATATTGTTGTGTCCGGCCAGGTACAAATAGTCAGCTGGTGGTTGGGGGCAGCCCGTTCCTGCCTGCTGTACCTGGCTGGACACAAATATAGTGCGAAGCCCCACTTCAATTTTTTTTAATTATTTCATGAAATTCATGAAATAATTAAGAAAAAAAGGCCTTCCCTATATTGTTGTGTCCAGCCAGGTACAAATAGGCAGCTGGTGGTTGGGGGCAGCCCATTCCTGCCTGCTGTACCTGGCTGGACACAAATATAGTGCGAAACCCCACTTCAATTTTTTTAAATTATTTCAGGAAATTCATGAAATAATTAAAAAAAAATTGACGTGGGGCTTCGCACTATATTTGTGTCCAGTCAGGTGCAGCAGGCAGGAACGGGCTGCCCCCAACCACCAGCTGCCTATTTGTACCTGGCCGGACACAACAATATAGGGAAGCCCTTTTTTTCTTAATTATTTCATGAAATAATTTAAAGAAAATTGACGTGGGGCTTCGCCCTGTTTTTGTGTCCAGCCAGGTACAACTAGGCAGCTGGGGGCTGGAATCCGCAGCGCAGGGAGGCCCAAGCTTTCTGGGCCACCCCCGCTGCAAATTGCAGTTCGCAGCCACCCCGGAAAATGGCGCGTTCATAGAAGCGCCATCTTCTGGCGCTGTACCCAACTCATCCAGGGCCCTGATGCGGTGGCTCACTGGGTAATAAAGGGGTTAGGGCCAGCTTGGCATTATCAGCTGGCCCTAAGCCCAAAATTCATGGGGTCACGCCAATATTAGACATGACCACCATGAATTTCTAGCAAAGTATTTAAAAAAAACACAACACCCAGAAAAAAGTCCTTTAATTGAAATAAACACACAATTCTTTATTGTTCTAAATTAAACCATACTTACTGTCACGCCCATTCCAGTTGAAGCCAACGATCTCCTGAAATAAAAGAAAAATAATAAAGCAACATCATCCTTACCTTTCCATGGTTCCCATGACAGCTTCAGCTCTGCTACATCGAGATGACAGGCTGGACCGCAGCAGAACGCTGCCATCCAGCCTGTCATCCCGCAGACACTGAGAAGCGCAGGCTTGCTTGCACTCCACAGTGTCTCTCTGTGAGGGCATCCAGATGAGCCGAGTTAATGTCCAATGAACTCGGCTCACCTCATGCACGTCACTGACAGCGTGGGAAAATTCTCCTGCACTCAGCGCTTCAGCGTGGGAGAATTCTCACACTGAAGCGCTGAGTGCAGGAGAATTCTCCCACGCTGTCAGTGACGTGCAGGAGGTGAGCTGAGTTCATTGGACATGAGCTCACCTTATGCACGTCACTGACAGCGTGGGAAAATTCTCCTGCACTCAGCGCTTCAGCGTGGGAGAATTCTCACGCTGAAGCGCTGAGTGCAGGAGAATTCTCCCACGCTGTCAGTGACGTGCAGGAGGTGAGCTGAGTTCATTGGACATGAGCTCACCTTATGCACGTCACTGACAGCGTGGGAGAATTCTCCTGCACTCAGCGCTTCAGCGTGAGAATTTTCCCACGCTGTCAGTGACGTGCATGAGGTGAGCCGAGTTCATTGGACATGAACTCGTCTCATCTTTATGCCGTCACAGCCAGACACTGCAGAGCGCAAGCATGCCTGCGCTTCTCAGTGTCTGCGGGATGACAGGCTGGATGGCAGCGTTCTGCTGCGGTCCAGCCTGTCATCTCGATGTAGCACAGCTGAAGCTGTCGTGGGAACCATGGAAAGGTAAGGATGAGGTTGCTTTATTATTTTTCTTTTATTGCAGGAGATCGTTGGCTTCAGCTGGAATGGGCGTGATGGTAAGTATCATTTAATTTAGAACAATAAAGGATTGTGTCTTTATTTCAATTAAAGGACCTTATTCTGGGTGTTTGTGTTTTCTTTTAACTTTGACTATGGGGTTAGTAATGGGGGTGTCTTATAGACGCCTCTCCATTACTAACCTGGGCTTGATGTCAGCTGGCATTATAAGCTGACATCAACCCCAGCCCTATTACCCCCTGCCACCGCTACAGGGCAGCGTGGAAGAGCGAGGCTAAGTGCCAGAATTGGCGCATCCTATGAATGCGCCATTTCTGGGGCGGCTGACGGCTGGTGTTTCTAGCCTGGGAGGGGGCCAATATTTATGGCTCCCTTCCTGGGCTATTAATATCAGCCCCCAGCTGTCTGCCTAGCCTTTGCTAGCTATTAAATTAGGGGGGACCCCACGTCATTTTTTTGGGGGGGTCCCCCATTTTAATAGCTAGTAAAGGCTATGTATTCAGCTGGGGGCTCATATTAGTAGCCTGGGAAGCTCCGTGGGTATTACCCCCTTCCCAGGCTTCAAACATCTGCCCCAGCTGTCGGCTTAACCTCCGCTAGAGACTAAAATTAAGGGGAACCCCACGCCAATTTTTTTTAATAATAAATCCTTTATTTTAATACTAAATGACAAGTACAGTAACCAACACTATCACTGTACTTCATATATATGTGACTGACATGTTTCTATCTATCTAATCTATGTGTGAAGCTCTATTCTGTCTGTTATAAATTGTCGGGTACAGATGCTGAATTGCCGGCCGGCTTTTTTAAAGAGACGGTGCATGAAAACACTATTATTTTTTTTTATAAATCCTTTACACTAAATGACAAGTACAGTAAGCAACATTGTCACTGTACTTCATATATATGTGACTGACATGTTTCTATCTATCTAATCTATGTGTGAAGCTCTATTCTGTCTGTTATAAATTGTCGGGTACAGATGCTGAATTGCCGGCCGGCTTTTTTAAAGAGACAGTGCATGAAAACACTATTATATTTTTTAATAAATTCTTTACACTAAATGACAAGTACAGTAAGCAGCACTGTCACTGTACTTCATATATATGTGACTGACATGTTTCTATCTATCTAATCTATGTGTGAGGCTCTATTCCTTCTTGTCTAAATTGTCGGGTACCGGTGTATGCCGCTGCTGAATTGCCGGCCGGCTTTTTTAAAGAAAGCGTCTTCTGAGCAGTTTGTCAGCTTTTGGACACCTTTCAAGGTGTTTTCTATGTGTTTCTATGTGTTTTTGTTTGCCTGCCATTGGTTTTAACGGTGTTCGACGGTGTTCTAAGGTGTTCGACGAACAGTTCGACGAACAGTTCCTCGAACATCCCGGTGTTCGATGAACCGAACCGAACCCAAACACTACGGGGGTGGCTCAACACTAGTTATTACACTTGGGGTTTTTTAGTTTGTTAAAAACGAAGGCTTAGGGGTGATCTTATTACTATGTACAAGTATATGAGGGGACAGTAGAAAGACCTTTCTACTGATCTTTTTACTCTGAGGCCCGAGACAGGGACAAGGGGGCATCTTCTACGTCTGGAGGAAAGAAGGTTTAATCATAATCACAGATGCGGATTCTTTACTGTAAGAGTAGTGAGACTATGGAACTCTCTGCCGCATGATGTTGTAATGAGTGATTCACTACTAAAATTTAAGAAGGGCATGGATGCCTTTCTTGAAAAGTATAATATTGCAGGTTATATATACCAGATTCCTTGATAGGGCGTTGATCCAGGGAACTAGTCTGATTGTCGTATGGAGTCAGGAAGGAATTTTTTCCCCAATGTGGAGCTTAGTGTTTGCCACATGTTTTTTTTTTGCCTTCCTCTGGATCAACATGTTAGGCTATGGGTTGAACTAGATGGACTTAGTCTTCCTTCAACCTTAAAAACTATGTTACTATGTTACTATGTACTGTATGTTATTAAAATGTACTGGTCACTACAATGTGCTGGGGACTACAACGTGCAGAGGACTACAACATGTTGGGGACTACAACATACTGGGGACTACAACATACTGGGGACTACAACAGCAGTTTGCAATTTTCACTAAGCTGCATCCACGGCTGCTTGTTTCTGTAAAACACCCATGGATTCAAAATCATCACTAGACCTGTAAATAAATTCCCAAAGGGGTATAATTTCCAAAATTGAGTCACTTGAGGGGGGAGTCTGCTGTTCTAGCACTTAGTGGCTCTCTATATGGAGTCCGCAAACTATGCTAGGAAAATCTGCACTCCAGGAGGCTAATAGCACTCCATCCCTCCCAAGTCTCACCGTATGGCTAAGCAGTACTGCATAGCCATATATATGGTATGCCTACATTCAGCAGAAATTGTGGGACACATTTTGGTGCCATTTTTACCCATTTACCAGTGTGAAAATGTAAAATCTGGGGCTAGAACAAAATTTTGGTGGCAAAAATGTAATTATTTTTTCTTTACTGCCCAATGGTGTAAAATTCTGTGACACACTTTTGCTGTTAATATGATCACTGCCCTCCTAAATGAATTCATTCAGAGGTTCAGTTGGTAAAATGGGGTCACTTGTGGGGAGCTCTGCTGTTCTGGCACCTCAGGGGCTCTGCCATTGTGACATGGCACCGTTAAACCAGTCCAGCAAAATCTGAATGCGACATGGTGTCCGCTAATTATTCAAACAAATTTTGCAATCAAAATGGAGCTCCTTCCCTTCCAAGCCCTGCTGTGCGACCAAATAGTAGCTTTCTTCCATATATGGGGTATCAACGTACGCAGAAGAAATTGCACAACAAATTATATGGTGCAATTTCTCCTGTTGCTCTAGTGAAAATGCCAATTTTGGGGCGAAAAAACATTTTTGTGGGAAAAATGGGATTTTTTTTATTTTCACGGCTCAACATTATAAACGTCCTGCTCAGGAGAAATGTCACAACAAATTTTGAGGTCCAATTTTTCCTATTACCCTTGCAAAAACTAAAATACCCTTGTGAAAAAAAGTTACATTTGCATTTTTTTTCTTCCATATTCTATTAATTCCTATAAAGCGGCTGAAGGGTTAATAAACTTCTTGAATGTGGTTTTGAGCACCTTGAGGGGTGCAGTTTTTAGAATGGTATCACTTTTGGTATTTTCTGTCATATAGACCCTTCAAAGTCTCTTTAAATGTGACGTGATCACTAAAAATATGGTTTTATAACTTTTGTTGTAAAAATGAGAAATCGCTGGACAACTTTTAACCCTTATATCTTCTTAATGAAAAAATTATGTTTCAAAAATTGTGCTGATGTAAAGTAGACATCTGGGAAATGTTATTTATTAACTATTTTGTGGGACATAACGCTGATTTAAGGGCATAAAAATTAAGTTTAAAAATTGCAAAATTTTAAATTTTTTTGCCAAATTTCATTTTTTTTCACATATAATAAGGCATATCGAAGAAATTTGACCACTATCTTGAAGTACAATATTTCCCAAAAAACAGTCTCAGAATCAGTGGGATCCATTGGAGCGTTCCAGAGTTATCACCTCAAAAGGTGACACTAGTCAGAATAGTAAAATTTGGCCTGATCATGAAGATGAAAAAAGGCTTGGGGAGTGAAGGGGTTAAGAGGTGCTAAGACTTTATCTTACCAGGTCTTGATTAGCTTAGAATATGAAAAATGTTAAAGTTAAGAATTGATATCCCTGTAACTGGAGCTGCTATAGTAGAGCCTGTCATAAAGTAAAATTGAGTGTTTAAAAAAAATTGTAAAATTCTGTAATGTCATCTATCCCAATTAATATATTAATGTTTTTATATACAATAAGCAATGGATAATAGCAGTATGTGATAGATGGTATTTTATTAGTATTTGGGAAAGAACAAAGAGATTACAAAGAGGACTCTACAGAACTGCAAAAAACATTACCAACTCGCAGTGGTGTAACTAGAGTCTGATGGGCCCTGATGCAAAATTTGGACCTGGCCTCCAACCTGCATGTTGGTTAGATTTATGGGCCCTTGTAACATTCTAGATCCTATAAAGACATACATGTGTGCCCCTCATGTAATAACGACCCCCGTCCTTGCTCCTTCTTGCAATAATCTCCCCCATCCTGGGCCTGATGCTATAACATTTTCCCCAATCCTGCGCCCCTTTCTGGTATAATGTCCCCCATCCTGACATAATATCCCCCTCCTGGTATAATGCCATCCATCCTGGTTTAATGTCCCTCCATCCTGATATAATGTCCCCCATGCTAGTATAATGTCTCCAATTCTAGTATAATGTCCCCCACCCTGGTATAATGTCCCCATTATGTTATAATGTCCCCCATACTGGTATGATGTCCCCATTTTGGTATAATGCAACCCAACCTGGTATAATGTCCGCAATCTGGTATAATGACCCCCACCCTGATATAATGTCCCCATTCCAATATAATGTCCCCATCCTGGTATAATGTCCCCATGCTGGCATAATATTCTCATTCATGTATAATGTTGCCAATTATGGTATAATGTCCCTCATCCAGGCATAATGTCCCTATGTTTCTATCATGTCCCCATCCTGGTATAATGTTCCCAACCTGGTATAATGTCCCTATGTTTGTATCATGTCCCCATCCTGGTATAATGTTCCCATCCTGGTATAATGTCCCCATCCTGTTATAATGTCCCCAATTCTGATGTAATATGCTCCATGCTAGTATTATGTCTCCCATGCTGGTGTAATGTCCCCCACCCTGGTATAATATCCCCCATTCTGGTATACTGTCCACAATTCTGTTATAAAGTCTCTCATGATGGTATAATGTCCCCATTCTGGTATAATGTCCCCCATCCTGGTATAATATCCCCAATTCTGGTATAACTTCCACAATTCCGGTATAATATCCCACATGCTGGTAAAATGAACCCAATTCTGGCATAATATCCTCAATTCCAGTATATGTGCCATTGTCCCCATTCTGGTATGATGTCCCCCATGCTTGTTCCCTTCTGCTCTTTTTGAGCACATTTTAAAAAGAAACAAACGATTATACTCACTTCTCTCACTCCCACGATGCACGGCGTCCTCTTCTGTAGCCAGCACAGGACCCGGCAGCTGACTTCTGCATGTTCGTATGGGCAGCACATGACGACATTACCATGCGCAGCATATCATTGGCAAGAAAACGTCTTCTGCATGCCAATGACGTGTATTGCAAAGCAGGGACCCGGCCGATGTCTGTGCTGAAATACATTTCATCTGAATGTGCGTCTGAGGAAGCACTTTCATGTGAAATTGGTGCCCTCCTGCCCTTCCACATGGTTCTAATCGCGGTAGCACCCTCTGCAACCATGATTGTTATGTCACTGCCAACCCTTTAAATGATCTGATTTTTACATATGCAAAAATAATTTTAGCACCGAAAAAAAAAACCTGTCTTTATAAGCATTCCTGACATTTGGAGCACCTGTATATGAGCCCCTGACATGATATTTTACACATCTTATACAGGAAAAGGTAATAATTTAATTCTGCCATTCTACGAAGACTTTCTCCTGGAGTACTTGTAATGCTGCACACCCTACATCAGGCTTCATATCAAAAGCTGTTGAAGGAATCCTTCAATATGCTGTAATCAAATCCCTGTGTTAAAGTGCTTTGTTGCCTTTTGCAAACTATTATCTTTGTTAAATGTATGCCAGAGGATCCAGACTGCTAATCGCAGTGACCACTAACATGCTGACTGCATCTACTAGTCAATGGTATGAACTAAACTTAAAGAATAACCGTTGTTTTAATTTTTATTTGATAATAATGCAGTGCAAGTAATTTTAATAATCTTTCAAATATACTGTGGCATGTAAAAGTTCGGGCACCCTTGGTCAAAATTACTGTTGTTGTAGACAGTTAAGCAAGTTGAAGATTAAATGATCTATAAAAAGGCTAAAGTTAAAGATGACACATTTCCTCTGTATTTTAGGCAAAAAAATAAAAAAATAAAAAATAATATATATATATATATATATATATATATATACAGTTATATGAAAAAGTTTGGGCTCCCCTATTAATCTTAAGCTTAATGTTTTATAAAAATTGGTGTTTTTGCAACAGCTCTTTCAGTTTGATATATGTAATAACTGTTGGACACAGTAATGTTTCTGCCTTGAAATGAGGTTTATTGTACTAACAGAAAATGTGCAATCTGCATTCAAACAAAATTTGCCAGGTGCATAAGTATGGGCACCTCACCAGAAAAGTGACATTAATATTTAGTAGATCCTCCTTTTGCAAAAATAACAGCCTCTAGTTGCTTCCTGTAGCTTTTAATGATTTCCTGGATCCTGGATGAAGGTATTTTTGACCATTCCTCTTTACAAAACAATTCCAGTTCAGTTAAGTTTGATGGTAGCCGAGCATGGACAGCCCTCTTCAAATGATCCCACAGATGTTCAATGATATTCAGGTCTGGGGACTGGGATGGCCATTCCAGAACATTGTAATTGTTCCTCTGCATGAATGTCTGAGTAGATTTGGAGCGGTGTTTTGGATCATTGTCTTGTTGAAAGATCCATCCCCTGCATAACTTCAACTTTGTCACTGATTCTTGAGCATTATTGTCAAGAATCTGCTGATACTGAGTGGAATCCATGCGTCCCTCAACTTTAACAAGATTCCCAGTTCCGGCATTGGCCACACAGCCCCAAAGCATGATGGAACCTCCACCAAATTTTACTGTGGGTAGCAAGTGTTTTTCTTGGAATGCTGTGTTTTTTTGCCGCCATGCATAACGCCTTTTTGTATGACCAAACAACTCAATCTTGGTTTCATCAGTCCACAGGACCTTCTTCCAAAAAGAAATTGGCTTCTCCAAATGTGCTTTTGCATACCTCAGCCGACTCTGTTTGTGGCGTGCTTGCAGAAACGGCTTCTTTCGCATCACTCTCCCATACAGCTTCTCCTTGTGCAAAGTGCGTTGTATAGTTGACCGATGCACAGTGACACCATCTGCAGCAAGTTGATGCTTCAGCTCTCTGGAGGTGGTCTGAGGATTGTCCTTGACTGATCTCACCATTCTTCTTCTCTGCCTTTCTGATGTTTTTCTTGGCCTGCCACTTCTGGCCTTAACAAGAAATGTCCCTGTGTTCTTCCATTTCCTTACTATGCTCCTCACAGTGGAAACTGACAGGTTTAATCTCTGAGACAGCTTTTTGTATCCTTCCCCTGAACAACTATGTTGAATAATCTTTGTTTTCAGATCATTTGACAGTTGTTTTGAGGATCCCATGATGCCACTCTTCAGAGGAGATTCAAACAGGAGAACAACTTGCAAGTGGCCACTTTAAGTAGCTTTTCTCATGCTTGCATACACCTGGCTATGAAGTTCAAAGCTCAATGAGGTTACAAAACCAAAAAAAGTGCTTTAGTAAGTCAGTAAAAAGTAGGTAGGAGTATTTAAAACAAGAAAATGATAAGGGTGCCCATACTTATGCACCTGTCAAATTTTGTTTGAATGCAGATTGCACATTTTTGTTAGTACAATAAACCTCATTTCAAGTCAGAAACATTACTGTGTCCAACAGTTATTACATATATCAAACTGAAATAGTTGTTGCAAAAACACCAATTTTTATAAAACATTAAGCTTAAGATTAATAGGGGTGCCCAAACTTTTTCATATAACTGTATATATATATATATATATATATATATATATGTGTATACATATACTGTATATATATATATATATATATATATATATATATATATATATATATAATATTTTCATCTTTTACATTTTAAAATGAGAAAAAGGAATATGGACCAATGCAAAAGTTTGAGCACCCTGCATGGTTAGTATATTTTCATCTATTCTTCCTTGGACAATTCTTCCAGTTCTATGAGATTACTGGGTTGTCTTACATGCATTGCTATTTTGAAGTCTAGCCACAGATTTTCAATGATGTTCAGATCAGAAGACTGTGAGGGCCATTGTAAAACTTTCAGCTTGCACCTTTTGAAGTCGTCTATTGTTGATTTTGACATGTGTTTAGGATCATTATCCATTTGTAGAAGCCATCCTCTTTTCAACTTCTGCTTTTTTACAGATGGTGTTATGTTTGCATCAAGAATCTGTTGAAATTTCATTGAATCCCATTTTCCCTCTACCCGTGAAATGTTGTACGTGCCATTGGCTGCAACACAACCCCATAGCATGATTGATCCATCCCCATGCTTAATGGTTGGCAAGATTTTCTCTTCCTGAAATTCTGTGCCCTTTTTTCTCCACACATACCTTTGATCATTGTGGCCAAAGAGTTCTATTTTAACCTCATCGGTCCACAGGACTTGTTTACAAAATTCACCAGGCTTGTTTAGATGTGATTTTGCATACTTCTGATGCTGAATTTTATGGTGAGAACGCAGGAGAGGTTTTCTCTTCCATGAAGGCCATATTTGTGCAAGTGTCTCTGAACAGTAGAACAATGTACCACAATTCCAGAGTCTGCTAAATCTTTCTGAAGGTCTTTTGCAGTCAAGCAGGGGTTCTGATTTCCTCTCTAGAAATCCTATGAACAGCTCTAACTGCTCTAACTAAAATTTTGCTTGGTCTTTCAGACCTTATCTTGACCTCCATTGTTCCTGTTAACTGCCTTTTCTTAATTACATTTCAAACTGAGGAGAGGGCAACTTGCTAATGCTTTGCTATCTTCTTATAGCCTTCTTCTGCTTTGTGGGCCTCCACCATTTCCATTTTCAGAGTACTAGCCAGCTGCTTAGAAGAACCCAATGCTGCGTTTTTTTGGCACAAGATTAAAGGAGGCTAGGTTTTTATAAAGCTGGAAAATTTGTTTCACCTGGCCTTTCCTAACGATAATAGTGAACAAGCCATAAACCTAACAGGCTAATTAAGGTCTGAAACCTTGGTCAAAGCTATCTAAGCACACAAATCTCAAAGGGTGCCCAAACTTCTGCATCAGCCCATTTTCCTTTTTATAATTTTTAAAATGAAAAAAAATGACAATATATTTTTTTTGCCTAAAATACAAAGGAAATATGTCATCTTTAAATTTAGTCTTTTTTTTAGATCATTTCATCTTCACCTTGCTTAACTGTTCACAATAACAGTAATTTTTACCAGGGGTGCCCAAATTGAAATAAAATCCGTAAGAAAACCTTTAAAAAAAGATGTCCCCTTATTCTGTTTTTCTGAAGGAAATCCATATTCAGTTCCACACACACTTAATATGGCTTTCTAAGGGTGGGGGCGGAGCCTACACAGTGTGCGCACTTCTGGCTGAATCTCATGCACTGTACGTCAATGCATTAGCAGTTTAGCTCAGTCACACAGTGCACAGTGCTCCAGCTCTGTCAGCTCCTGGTTGTCGGCACACAGCTCTTCTGCCTGTATATGCACATTAAGACCTCCTTGACATATCCTGATATTTACGGTACTATAAAAACCAGTACCAGTGCTATCCGTGTCCATGTGTCATTCGTATGTCATCCATGTGACACGTACCGGAATAGAATGCAGAAGACAAATGACAGATGTGTAGGTGTTAGGTGTGCGAAGATAGATATCTGTGAGATATGTAATTATTGCCTTGTGTGTGTAGTTTACTGTACATGTATTTAGCTAATAAATAAATGAGAAAATGACATGGGGTTTTCCCTATTTTTCATAACCAGCAAAGGTAAAGTATACAGTTGTGAGCTGATATCAGGCTTGGAAGATCTCTGGTTATTGGGCCATTCCCGGCCTAAAAATACGAGCCCACAGTCACGCCAGATTTGTTGCATCACATTAGATGCACCAAGTCTGGTGCTTTGACCAGCTCTTCTCGATTACCCTAGTGTGTTGGCAATTGGGGTGATGATAGCTGAGGTTGATGTCAGCTGGGATTTGGCAAAAAGCAAAGCTGCTATCAAGCCCTGGGGTTAGCAATAGAGAGGACTCTATCATTAATCCAAAAAAACACACACAAAAAAAAAAACTTTATTTGAAAAAAACTTCCCCACACTATCCCTGGTTCAACAATTTATTGTAAACAAAAACATAAAAACATCCCACACAAGTCGGCCATAGTCCTGGGCGCCGGGTAATGATGACATCTCTCATCAGAGAAGCTGTGTCTCGCTGAGTGCAGCGTGAGCCAGCCAGCCAGCTGATGAACATTGTTGTCAGTACCTGGTGCCTGTGAATAGCTGTAACTTTACTGCTATTGACAGTCGCTGGGGTTGGATTCAGGGAACGTGTTCTATGACTGAGCTTCATGGGAACATTTTTGCTAAGAAATTGGTGAACGAGAGACTGTCTTTTGTGTTCATTTCTCTGGTTTTATATTTTTCAGGTATCCATTTCTGGACTACATCGGATTCACAGGTCTATGGCGGACCTGCGTGGAATTAATTTTTTTCAATAAATTGGTCAACGAGTGATAGTGTGTGGGGGGGAAATATATATATATTGTGTATTTTTATGAAAAAAAAAAGTACCCATATTTGGTATCGCCATTTCCGGAATGACTTGGCCTATAAGGCTGCATGCCCACTATGCGTTTTTCAAGCGTTTTTGCCACGGAATTTCCGCAGCGAAAACGCTTAACAAACGCTTGGTAATACGTGCCCCATGGTCCCCAATGATAATCCGCATGTGCTGTGCACATGCTGTGGAAATTTCCGCTGCGGATTATCATTGCGGAAAAATGCGCAGCATGTCCATTAATTTTGCGGACACGCAGCGTGATTGCCGCCATTGACTTGCATTGAAACGCATATTATCCATGTCAGCACATTTGCACATACGGATAATAGGCGATTTTATTTGCGGATGGTACCCGGGTCTGGAGAAGAGGAGACTCTCCTCCAGACTCGGGTACCATAGAAACTGTTAAAAAAGAATTTAAAATAAAAAATAAAGATTATACTTACCTTCCGATGTCCCCCGGTGTTTTCTCCGCTCCGTCTGGTCTGTTGTATTGGTCGCGGTGGTGTGAAAGGACCTGCCATGACGTCATTTAATCATGTGACAGGTCACGCGACCGCTGACGGGGGCCATCAGAAGGTAAGTATAATCTTTATTTTGTATTTTTTACCATTCTTATTCTTTTTTTTTAACTATTACTTGGTCACACTATATAAATCCATGCAGGTTGCATGGATTTATATAGTGTGACCAAGTTGTCAAGCACTTTCCAAGTGATGCTAAAATCGCTTGGAAAATCGCTTGATAACCCGCATTCAGAAATGCATGCAAAAACGCTTGACAAACTCTTCTACCTGGCAGGAAAAACGCATGTAAAATCCGCATGCGTTTTTCCTGCCAGGGAGAAGCAGAAAAAGTATGCAGCATTTCTGCATCGTGGGCACTTAGCCTAAAACTGTGCCACTAGTTAATCCCTTCAGTGAACACCGTAAAAAATAAAAATGTAAAATGAGGCAAAAAACTATGCTTTTTCATTATACCGTGGAATAAAACGCGGTCAAAAAGACGAATGTAAATAAAAATAGTATCTCTGAAAATGTCATCCTGTCCCAGAAAAAAACAAACTGCCGTAAAGTTTCATCAGTGAAAAAATAACAAAGCTATAGCTCTCAGAATAAAGTGATGCAAAAATAATTATATTATCTATAAAAAAGTTATATAAATGTGGTATCACTGTAATTGTACTGACCCGAAGAATAAAGTTGCTTTATCAATTTTACCACACGTGGAACGGCATAAAAGAAAAATCCTGACTTGCTGTTTTTTTGTTCATTCTGCCTCCCAAAAATCGGAATAGAAAGTGATCAAAAAATGTCATGTGCCCAAAAATGGTACCAATAAAAATGTCTACTCATCATGCAAAAACAAGCCCTTATATGACTCTGTCAGCTGAAATATGGAAAAATTATAGCTCTAAAAATATGGCGATGCAAAAACTCATTTTTAGAAAAATAAAAACCATCTTTTAGTGTGTGACAGCTGCCAACCATAAAAAAACCCATATGAATCTGGTATCGCTGTAATCACACTGACCCGAAGGAAAAAGTTGTCTAATCACTTATACCACATGAGGAATGGCGGAAAAAAGAAATCAAAACAATTCTTCATCAGCTGTTGATTTGTTCATAAAACTAATTCTTGACCTTTGTTCATTCTGCCTCCCAAAGATCGCAGTATGGCTCAGCTCACATTTATCCTGCACTCTGCACTGAGCGCTTACACTGAGGTTTCCGTGTAAATCTCTAAAATACGTGATTCAGACACAGCTCCCGACGGATGATTCCCTGTAATGAGGCAAATGGAGACACTGTGGATGCATATGATCTGGCGGTGTCCATCTTTTTAGGCGTGCATAAAAATGCCATTGGCCACAGTTTTGTGCACCTCTGAAAAGAAGGACACCACTGAACAGAGGCAAGACGAAGTCCAGAGTGACTCTGCTGCCTCAATATCGTAAATGGATCCCTCAGGGGTTTTATCTAAATCACGTCATTCTGAAATTTAGATGGAAACCACGATATAAGTGCTCAGTGTAGAGTGCAGGATAAATGTGATGCCAAACATTATGCAAAATGTTCCCAATAAGAGCTTCACCTCAATCCACAAAAAAGCAAGTCCCCACTCAGGTTCGTCATTTGTTAACGAAAATATAGGGGCTTCCATGTTACCGGTAGTACAAAGACTCTGGAAGAGCACTATGGTTTTTTGCCCCCGAAAAGAAATCCAGCGAATTCTGCACTCCCAAATCCAAATGCCCCACTCCCTTCTGAGCCCCACACTGTGCCTAACCCACATTTAGTGTCTACATGTTTGGCATTTCTGTAGTGATGAAAGCCCGCTTAATTTACGGGTGCATGTCTCCAGAAGCAAGAGCTGGGAATAATGTACTGGGCACTACAACGTACTACTTACTAAAAATTGGATCTAAGGTACTGTAACATTTTTGTGAAAAAAAGTTAAATGTTCATTTTTTCCTTACACATTGTTTCAGTTCCTGTGAGGCATGTAGTTTTGAGCACCTTGAGAGGTGCAGTTTTTAAAATAGTGTCAATTTGGGGTATTTTCTGTCATATAAGCCCCTCAAAGTCACTTCAAATGTGATGTGGTCCCTAAAACCCTAAAAAAATAGTTTTGTAAATTTTCGAGAAATCAATGGTCAACTTTTAACTATTCTAACTTCCAAACAAAAATAAATTATGTTTAAAAAATTGTGCTGATGTAAAGTAGACATGTGGGAAATATTATTTATTAACTATTTTGTGTGACATATCTCTCTGGTTTAAGGGAATAAAAATTTTAATATTGCTAAATTTTCAAATTTTCGACAAATTTTTAATTTTCGATTTTTTCACAAATAAACGCAAGTCTTGTCAAACAAATTTTACCATTACCATGAAGTATAATATGTCATGAAAAAACATTCTCAGAATCAGTGGGATCCGTTGAAACATTCCAGAATTATTACCACATAAAGTGGCCTGGTCATGAAGCTAAAGGGGTGAAAAACATGATTAGGAGCCTTATACAGCGTTTCTTTTAGTGTTAAATCATGCTGTTAGATTCCAGGTAATTGGTAAAAAAAATAGGGAAATTTGTAAAAAAAAAATTTGTTCTGAGAACCCTAACGTTTTTATTTTTATATTGATGGACCTTTGTGAGAGATTGTTTTCTGTGTGGTGAGCTGTATTTTCTATTGATACCATTTTTTGTTGCATTTTTTTGATCGCATTTTGTTGCATTTTCTTTTGGAACTGTTGTGACCGAAAAAAAGCAATTTAGGAGTCTTGTTCTTTTTTTCTTGTAGGGCAATGAATAATGAGAGCAATATGGCCAGAGGCTCCGAGGGGCCCATGGCCAGATTGCCCTCATCATAAGCAGTGTGCCAGGCAGGGATTGTTCCGGTAGAAAATGGCACATACTCAGCTTCCTGCCCGGCGCTTTTTCTGTGCCACAGGCGAGCGCGTCATCACTCTGTGCGCACCTGTGTAATTTAGAAAGTTCTCGGCAAGAAGAAGGGAGCGATGCTGTGGCAAGGGAACAGATGGAGAGGTGAGTGAGTGAATGAATGTGTTTGTATGTTTTTTTGTTTTTTTTTACAATACAGTGGGGAGCAATAAACTAGGAAGGCAATACAGTGGGGAGCAATAAACTGGGGAAGCGATACACTGGGGAAGCAATAAACTGGGGAGGCGATAAACTAGGGGAACAATAAACTGGGAAGCTAATACAGTGGGGGAACAATAAACTGTGGGGGGAGCGATAACCTGGGGAGGCAATACACTGGGGAAGCAATACACTGGGGAGGTAATATGCTAGAGGGAGCAATACAGTGGGGAGGCAATACACTGGGGGAGAAATAAACTGGGGAGGCAATACACTTGGGGAGCAATAAACTGGGGAGGCAATTCAGTGGAGAGCAATAAACTGGGGAGGTGATACACTGGGGGAGCAATAAACTTGGTAGGTGATACACTGGGGGAGCAATAAACTGGGGAGGTGATACACTGGGGGAGCAATAAACTGGGAAGGCGATACACTGGGGGAGCAATAAACTGGGGAGGCAATACACTGGGGGAACAATAAACTGGGGAGGCAATACACTTTGGAAGCAATAAACTGGGGAGGCAATACAGTGGGGAGCAATGAACTGGGAAGGTGATACACTGGTGAGCAATAAACTGTGGAGACTGTAACATACCTGGCGGCGCCCTTGCATGGTGGTCCATCTCCCACTGTGCAAGAGCGCGCACTTGATCTCCAGTCCAGAATGTCTCTCTGGCTTCCCTCCATGCTGTCTGTTTGTGTCTGTTTCTGCTGCTTAAGGGCGGCGCCCGATCACTTCCTGCTTTTTGTACCTGCTGTGGGTCACACCCCTTGTGGGTCCTCAGCCTATTGCTGTCTGTCACCTGGTATATAACCCAGCTGCTCCAATCAATCCCTGCCTGAGCATTGTGCTTCATTCAGTGTGTGCTTGCACTCTGAAGGTGCCAGGTCCCGTTCTGTGTTTCTCTTGTCTGCCTGTCCTGGAGGCTGTATTTCCAGGCCTGTCTGAACACGCTCCTAGCCTGTTCCTCCCGCCTTCTAGGGGCCGATTACCTAGACCCGCTCGTGTATCTTGTCTGTCCTGTCTGAACACGCTCCTAGCCTGTTCCCCCCGCCTTCTAGGGGCCGATTACCTAGACCCGCTCCTGTATCTTGTCTGTCCTGTCTGAACACGCTCCTAGCCTGTTCCTCCCGCCTTCTAGGGGCCGATTACCTAGACCCGCTCCTGTATCTTGTCTGTCCTGTCTGAACACGCTCCTTGCCTGTTCGTCCCGCCTCTCTGGGGGCCGTATTCCCAGACCCGCTCCTGTATCCCGCTGCAGTGTCGGTCTCTTCCGTACACTCAGTTCCAGTCTGAACTCTCTCCTATCCTTTACCTGTTTTGCCTCTATGTCCGTTCCTTTCCTTTTTCTGCAGAGTCTGAACTCGTACCTAACTCCTGCTTGTTGTCTCTGTACTCCCGTTTGTGAGTTTGTGGTCCACTCGCTGCTTCACTGCGGGTGCCCTGTGGGTGTCTGGCTCTGCCTTTCCGTTCCTGTCTGTTCCGTGTGAACAGAGCCCTGTCCGTCCTGCTCTGACTCCTTGCTCACTGCTCCGGCAGCCTTGCTCCGCTCTGACCCTTTTGCTCACTGCCCGGCAGCCTTGCTCCGCTCTGACCCTTTTGCTCACTGCTCCGGCAGCCTTGCTTCGCTCTGACCCTTTTGCTCACTGCTCCGGCAGTCTCGCTCGGCTCTTATCCTTTTGCTCACTGCTCCGGCAGTCTTGCTCTGACTCCTTGCTCACTGCTCCAGGCGGCCTCGTCCTGCTCTGACTCCTTGCTCACTGCTCCGGCAGTCTCGCTCAGCTCTGACCCTTTGCTCACCGCTCCTGGCGGTCTCGTCCTGCTCTGCTCTTGCTCACCGCTCCAGGCGGTCTCGTCCTGCTCTGCTCTTGCTCACCGCTCCAGGCGGTCTCGTCCTGCTCTGCTCTTGCTCACCGCTCCAGGCGGTCTCGTCCTGCTCTGCTCTTGCTCACCGCTCCAGGCGGTCTCGTCCTGCTCTGCTCTTGCTCACCGCTCCAGGCGGTCTCATCCTGCTCTGCTCTTGCTCACCGCTCCAGGCGGTCTCGCTCACCGCTCCAGGCGGTCTCGTCCTGCTCTGCTCTTGCTCACCGCTCCAGGCGGTCTCGTCCTGCTCTGTTCTTGCTCACCGCTCCAGGCGGTCTCGTCCTGCCCTGCTCTTGCTCACCGCTCCAGGCGGTCTCGTCCTGCCCTGCTCTTGCTCACCGCTCCAGGCGGTCTCGTCCTGCCCTGCTCTCGCTCACCTCTCTGGGCGGCCTCACTCTGCTGTGTTTGTCCGCCACATCTGTGGTTCTGTTCCAGAGTCCCAGTGTGTACTGGGTCCTATCCCGCCTGTGTTCCTACCTGCTAGTGCCTTCCTGTCTGCACTCTAGCCGTGCTTGCCTGTACCCCCCTGCCTGCCTATTCCCACCAGTCTGTGTGCCAGCCTAACCAGTCTGTTCCTGTATTCCCCTGTGTGGGTCAACAGCCGTGTCCGGGGTCTGTCCTGGAGTAGCACCTGGTCCCTCTGCTCGGTTCCTCCTTGGTGCACTGGCGTCGTATGCCGTCGTGCGACCCTGGTCGGATCGGGTGAATACCTAGTTACGCCCCTCCAGGCATTCACTCTCCGGCACGGTCCAGTGGAATCACACGCACACGCCGCTCAGCCCGGGCGTGTGCATTACAAAGACGATACACTGGGGAGCAATACAGTGGGGGAACAATGAAGTGGGGAGGCAATACAGAGGGGGAGCAATACACTAGAAGGAGCAATGCAGTGGGGAGGCTATTGTCACTGGTGTGTCAAAAGTGACAGACAGTCGCCCTACAGTTTGTTGCAGGAGATCTCTTCATTTGGCATTACAGACACCTTCTTAGAAGCTGTCTCTCTAGGACCCAGCGGCTACCTTCCTCTTGCTAATTAACACCCTGGCCTGGGTGTATAAATACCTGCTGTTTGCTAGAAGGAGGTGCCGGCGATACTCACATGATCCCTGGTGAAGGCTTAAAGCAAGTGCATTACTTCTTCCTCTCTGGTGCTAAGAGGACGTGTGTTCATCTCTCTGAAGTCGACTAAAGCTAAGCTATCTTCCCTTGTTTGTTCCCCCTTGTCGTCTTTAGTTGTCAGAGGGGATAGACTTGCGCTCATCCCCTCCCTTCCCTAGCCAGGGCCAAACGCCAGGGAAAGACAGGACGAGGTTCCTGTGAGGCGATTGGTGCGGAACCAATATAGGAATGTTACAGGAAACAGGGTGATATAAGGTCAGCATAGGAGGTCTCCACTACTCCCTTTCCCTAGAGTGTGGACTCCCTTTTCCTCCTTCCCTTCGTGTTGCACTTAGTCTTTCGTACACCTTGCGTGACAGCAATACACTGGGGGGAGCAATAAACTAGAGGGAGCAATACAGTGGGGAGGCAATGCAGTGCAGAGGCAATACAGTCGAAAGGCAATATAGTGGGGGAGCAATACACTGGGGAAAGGACAATGAGAGGGGGTTGGTGGAGGGTTGGGATGGGAGTAAGAGGTGGTAGGGGGACTTCAGGGACTCATAGTAAACAAGTGAATGGGGTGGAGGAGGATGTTTGTTTGGATTTAAAATTAATTGGGTGTTGAGGAAGGATGTCAAGTCTCTTATAGCGTCATAATAAATTGTAGGATGGGAGAAGATACTATCAAGGACTAAACATCCTCCCCCACCGCCAATTCATTATAAAGCCCTGATAGTGTCTTCTCTCATCTCATAATTCATAGTGACGCTATCAGGGACTTATAATGAATAGGGGGTGGACACAGGATAGGGATTAAGACTATGTGCACACATTCAGGATTTGCAGCAGAAAATTCTGCTGTAAATGCTGATGTGTTGTCAGGAAAAATGTTGCATAAAATAAGAGTTTTTGCTGTGTTTTTAAAGGTGTTTTTATTGCAGATTTTTCTCCACTCAGTATGGGTGAAATATGCTGCAAAAACTTCAAGAATTGACATTATGCAGATTTGAATCTGCTGCATATCTGCAAGAAAAAAACATGCAGCGTGTTCATGAGACTTCAGGATTCTCATTCAATTTGCTGGTACTGTAAAACGCTGCGTATTTGCTGCAACAAAAGCGCAACATGTGCACATTGCCTTGAAATTAATTGCGGGAGAGTCACAGAGACTGATTACTTTATATTTATTGGACGCCGAAAATTATATTTAATGGCAGGCACAGAGCTAGGTTATCACTTTATATTTTTAATGGTGTGTGGCTGATTGTATATAAATGGTGGGGTACATATCTATAGTCAGGGGTGCAATGTGGGGGAAACAAATGTATATATACAATATATGTTACCTTGTTTTTTCAGGCCTGCGGTGATCAGTCTGACAAGACGAGTCATGGCTGGGAGATGTCGACATGAAGGTCTGACTATATGGAGAAGAAACTACCAAAAATGGCTCTGATCAGAGGAGACATCAGCGGTCACTGGATGTAAGTATTTATTTTGCATCTGCACTGTATGACATGGAGTAATATTGTTATTTATAAAATTCCTTAGGACACATTCTCACATTTGTGTGAAATGTCTGTGAGCTGCCAGATTTTTTTATTGGATGGCACAAGGGCTCAGAATTTCATAGATCCATTCACATATCTGTGAAAATCACGAATTTAAGAATGGGATCTGCGAGACTCAGAGCATGTCCTATTCTGATCTGCTTTTGAAGATCAGAATAGGACTTACTCAGTAGGTCTGTGTGCTGTCTGAGAAAAAAAGTCTAGCAGCACCTGGATACAGAAATGTAGCCTTATGATTAGTGTTGACCGATACCTTCCGATATCAGGAAATATCGTATCGGATTGGATCGGACCGATACTCAAAAAGTATCGGATATCGCCGATTCCGATACCGGAAACCAATGCAAGTCAATGGGACAGATATATCGGAATGAAAATAAACCCTTTCTTTCCTTGTAGGTTAATTCTACATGAAGTAAAACAACTAAGAATAATGTAGAATGTATTATGCGAAAAGCCGGCAATTCATCAGCGGCATACACCGGTACCCAACAATTTACAACAGAAAGAATAGAGCTTCACACATAGATTAGATAGATAGAAACATGTCAGTCACATATATATGAAGTACAGTGACAGTGTTGCTTACTGTACTTGTCATTTAGTGTAAAGGATTTATTAAAAAAAATTACAGTGTTTTCATGCACCGTTTCTTTAAAAAAGCCGGCCGGCAATTCAGCAGCGGTACCCGACAATTTATAACAGACAGAATAGAGCTTCACACATAGATTAGATAGATAGAAACATGTCAGTAACATATATATGAAGTACATGCGCCAATTCTGGCACTTAGCCTCGCTCTTCCACGCTGCCCTGGTGCGGTGGCAGGGGGTAATAGGGCTGGGGTTCATGTCAGCGCCAGCTGCCATGAAGCCCAGGTTAGTAATGATGGGCGTCTATAAGACACCCCCATTACTAACCTACAAAGTGTTAAAAAGAAAAAACACTACACCCAGAAAAAAAATAATTTATTTGAAATAAAACACACCATTTTATTTAATTCTTAGTTTACTAAAAAAAAATAGTTACCTGTCCACGTTCCTGCGCTGATCTCCCATGCACAGCTGTCACATCTGGAGATGGTGACAGCTGTGCATGGCTGCTGTAAGCTCACGCTGCCGGGAACACGTCCGCTCCCGGCAGCGGGAGCCACTGACTAAGGTCACCAGAGTGCATTCAGGCAGCGCAGCTCCGGAGACCTCCTTTACGGCACTGCTGTACCATGGGAATTTCTCACGATACAGCAGGGCCGTAAAGGAGCTAACCGGAGCAGCGCTGCCTGAACTCCGGCGAACCCGCTTATGCAATGACGGGGCTGCTTTACGGCCCTGTCATTCTAGCGGCGGCAGCGGTTCAGAGCGGTCACATTCTATGTGGCTGCTCTGAACTGGAGATCATCGTGGGACACTCGTGGACTACTACGGAGGGGTAAGGATAAGGTTGTGGTTTATTATTTTATATTTTATTACAGGAGATCGATGGCTTCGGGGAATTAGTTGTCTAGGTGAGTATAGGTGTAGTTTTTTATTTTTTACTTTATTTTAGGTGGCGATCGGCGGGGACAGGTAATGTATGAACTAATTTATTGTAGGTAACCACTGGCCACCAATGACATGTATTTAACATTTATTGGGGACACAGTAGGGCAATTTATATAGCAGGATCAGGCTGATGGGAACTACTGCACCCATTGAGCTGATCCTGCTGGCACGAGTGGACGGGGGACAGACATAGGCCGATGGGAGTAGTAGTGTCACATCAGCCTATGTCTGCCTGCACGCACACACCCGCAGACATCGCACAGACACCGCACACATCGCACAGACACAGCACACACCCCCAGACATCGCACAGACACCCCGCGCACACTCGCAGACATCGCAGACACCCCGCACACACTCGCAGACATCGCACAGACACCGCACACACTCCCAGACATCGCACAGACACCCCGCACACACTCGCAGACATCGCACAGACACCCCGCACACACTCCCAGACATCTCACAGACACCCCGCACACACTCGCAGACATCGCACAGACACCGCACACATCGCACAGACACCGCACACACCCCCAGACATCGCACAGACACCCCGCACACACCCGCAGACATCACACAGACACCGCACACACTCGCAGACATCGCACAGACACCGCACACACCCGCAGACATCGCACAGACACCGCGCACACCCGCAGACATCGCGCAGACACACGCACACACACCCACACACACCAATCATGACGGGCTGATGGTCTGGGGGGTGTGGCTGACCTGTGTGACTGTGGGAAAGTTCATGTGAGTTCATGCAATGCAGTAAAGCATGAACTCACATGAACCCTCCGAGGGCACCGCGGCGACTTCAAATGAACAGCTGATCAGCATCACCTGATACCTCAGCTGTTCATTTGAAATAACCGGCGGGAAAGCGCAGCACAGAACGGGAAAGCCGGCGGTGAAGTCTTTTCACTGCCGGCTTCCCCGCCCGGGTCCTTCGCTCCCCGCTCCTTGGTGCTGCGCTCCCCGCCCGGTCCTAACTTACGATCGGGATGGGAGGTGGCGAGGGGAGCGGAGGATCGGGGTGGGAGGCTGCGGGGAAGCAGTATGGGGCTGTGTGATTGTTTAAAAGCCGGCGGCTTTTTACCGCCCGCCGGCTTTTAAACGATCAGGAGAATTCTCCCACTCTGGGATGGCATTCTGATGACAGGCTGGATCTCAGCTGAGTGCTGCCATCCAGCTTGTCATCGTTCAGAGACACTGCAGAGCGCAGGCATTATGGGAACTTCCGATTCCGGTATTCGATATTGTAAAAGTATCGGAATTAAGTATCGGAATTCCGATACCGCGAATATCGGCCGATACCCGATATTTCAGTATCGGAATGCTCAACACTACTTATGATATATAGCGCCGTCCCTTATTGTATAGTGTACTCACTTATTATGTATAGCGCAGTCCTTAAAGAAGTATTCCCATCTCCTAGATCCTATCTCAATAGTTAGTCAGCTGTTAGTGGTCGTAACCATGGATACCTAAGCTACTGCAATGCCTGCACATGAGGTAAGCAGAATAGCTAATTAGGAGAACTATACTACATTTATAATTGGAGGTATTTGCTAATATTACTACACCTACTACATATTGGGATAAGATCTTGGAGATGGAAATACCCCTTTAATTACATAGTTTTCTCCTTTATTATATATAACACCATCTCTTATTATGTAGCATCCTCTCTAGCTATGTATGGCGCCGTCCCTTATTATATAGCGTCCTCTGTAATGTTCAGTGCTGTCCAATTATTACGTAGTATCATCTCTTGTTATATATAGCACCATCCCTTACATAGCGTATTCTCAATATTTTTATTATTCACAGTGCCTTCTCTCTATCACATAGTCCTCTCTTGTTAAATAAAAAGTGACTGCTGATGGAGCAGCATCTCACCAAAAACCAGTCCATCAGCTCCTCCATCAGAAAAGAATGCGGAGAGTGACATGTTAAGCATGTCAAGATGAGGAGACGTTTAAGCCTCAATACTACTCTGGAAAATATGAAAATTGTCTCTTCAGAGAGGAAGAGAACTAGAACTCTAGTGCCACCTATAGGAAGTAGCAATCATAAAAGTCAATATCAACCCTTTAACGAGCCTTGTCACATGACTTAGGATAATAGCCAAAACCAAAATATCACTTTGCAGACACTGTGTTTCAGGGTACTGCCCCTCGTCATTGCAAAGTGTGAGATATGGTTTGGCTGGGTGAGAGGCGTCTGACAAAGTATCCAGGGCTGTGGAGTCGGAGTCGTGGAGTTGGAGTCGGTGCCCATTTTGGTGGAGTTGGAGTCGGTATAAAATGGACGAACTCCGGCTCCTAAAATATATAGTAAATTGGGTACAGCAATTCAATGCAGTATGTGGGGAATATTTTTTCATAAGAATTTGGGAAAGTTATGAAATGTCCTATAAATGTCTGTCTTATTCCTGATCTAAGGGTCTAGACTTTTAGCTGAGATGATTCTGTGCTACAGTAAATTTATCACTTAAACATGAACAATGTATGAGGGAGTCGGAGTCGTGGAGTCAGAGTTGGAGTCGGTGTCATGGAAATTGAGGAGTCGAAGTAAGAGGTTTTGCTTACCGACTCCAAAGCCCCGAAAGTATCCAAGGGGTAACGTTTCTCCATGCGGAGATTGTAAATAAACTATCACACCCCTGGTATAGGTTGGTGCACGGGTAAGGTGCCAAGCCGAGTATCAATGTATAACAAAACCCGGCACTCGAAGACTCAATTAATTTTCTTAATTTTAATGAAGTGAATAATAATACAGAATACAAGCGTTTTGGTCGCATAGGACCTTCATCGGTGTACTGAAATAACAGAACAGAAAATAAAAATTAAATGACAGTCATTATGTGGTCACAAAAGTCAAAAGGAATATGTAACATTATATATATTACAAGCATGGTGGTTGTAGGATGCTTGGAATGGGAAAAGGAATGGGAGGGGACAGGGAAGGAGGGAAAGGGAACATGAGGTTGATGTCCCATAAAGGTATAGAGATTAAACAGGTGGAAAGAGAACATTCCAGTATTCAGTGGTGAGATTGCCTGGAGTGGGCTGAGACCAAAATAAAGGCTGCGGAGAGAGAGAGTGTTGGTTAAAGGAAATAGCCTCTGGTCCCAGAAAGGGTTAAACAGATAGGCACATACCTTAGGTGAGTAGGTAGGGAGTGAACCTGAGCGTGGGAACCCGGTGTCCACTGCTTGTTCCTTATGACATCAGGTGTGAAGTGCCAGGGTCAGACCTTAAGTAGGCGTAGGGTGGACCCAGTGAGGAATGGTAGAATAGGATTGGTGGCAGTGTTGCGCCGAGATTCTTCAGTGTGTTAGAAGGACCTGCTGGACCGGAAATGCGGCGGTCTTGTGGGCGGAAGTGACGCGCCGCATGCGTTCCAAGGCAGAGGTTTGTGCGTTCCACTGTGTGGCTGGATGACATGGATAGCTAGAATGAGGAGTATAATAAGGATGGGAGGAAGAGATCCAAGAGGGGACATCAGGAAGAATCATGGAAGGAGCAGGGATCTAGAGATGGTTCTAAAAAACAAGAGAAAGAATGTTAGACAAAATACAAATGGAAGATTTTATCACATAATTAGAATAGAAGAAGTGCATGTTTCTATAGATGGCAGTAGTGATTCTATATAAGTATACATGTATATTAGGCACTATTTCATAGTATTTTTCTATAAATCTTAGATTTTACTCTGTATGTATAATACAACACATGTAGAATGACCAAAAGGAGCTAGGTGATTATATGAATAGCTATTAAGGTTTTAGGTGAATGAGAGAAGGCCATACTCTCGATTGAGACCCCTGGGTGTGAGAGATTGTAATTCATGGATCCAATAGGCCTCCCGGTATTTTAGCATGTGTATATGGTCACCACCTCGGCGTGGTAGGGGTACATGGTTTCTATAGATGGCAGTAGCGATTCTATATAAGTATACATGTGTATTGGGCACTATGTCATAGTATTTTTCTATAAATCTTAGATTTTACTCTGTATGTATAATACAACACATGTAGAATGACCAAAAGGAAAAGGAATATGATCAAATATTCAACTTGAACCAATAAAGTTGTACATCCCATCTTTTTGTAAAATGTTTCACCGGCTGGAAAAATTCTGTGTTACCACCGAATTGGGATGGATTCAACGCGAAAAGATATGGAGCTAGGTCATTATATGAATAGCTATTAAGGTTTTAGATGAATGAGAGAAGGTCATACTCTTGATTGAGACCCCTGGGTGTGAGAGATTGTAATTCATGGATCCAATAGGACTCCCGGTACTTTAGCATGTGTATACGGTCACCACCTCGACGTGGTAGGGGTACATGGTCAATAACCTGAAATTTAAGTTGAGAGACGGAGTGTCCGGCTGTTACTATGTGATTGGGTAATGGTAGCAGTAGATTCTTGCAACGCATGGTGCATTTGTGTTTCGATACGCAGTCCTTGACGGATTGGGTCGTTTCTCCAATGTAAATGAGCCCACACGGACATTTGATCAAATAGACCACAAAGGACGAGTTACAGGTATAGTAGTCCTTGATTTGGTATTGTTTGCCTGAGTGTGGGTGGTAGAATGTATTACCTCTAATGACGTTGTTGCACTGATAGCATTGTAAACAAGGGAACGTGCCAGTTTTCGGGTTAGAGAGAAATCTTTGACGAGGTAAGGTTTTGGTGGTGCCAAAGTCAGCTCGAATAAGTCGATCCCTGATGTTGGGGGCTCTTTTAAAACAAGGCAGAAAGGGGCCGTTATATTCAGGTACAGAGGGATATACTGTTTGCAGTATTTTCCAACGTTGTCTGATTTTCTTGTGAAGGATAAGTACAGCCGGATGGTACGTATGAACAAATGGAATGTGGTTGGAGGTAGTGGGGCGTATGTTAGCTATGGGTTGCATGGATTTCTTTAGTAGGTCAGGGGGATAACCTCTCTCTTCAAACTTATTCTTCATTTCTTTAAGTCTGAGGTCACGGGTGACCGGATCGCTTACTATTCGTTTCACGCGATGGAACTGTGACTTGGGGACTGAAGCAACAGTAGATTTGGGGTGTAGGCTGTCAAAACGAAGTAGCCTGTTACGGTCAGTGGGTTTGACATAGAGGTCAGTAGAAAGTATGCCCTCTCGGTTCTTAATGACCCTCGTGTCTAGAAAGTGGATAGAATCGGTGTCAGAGGAGATGGTAAACCTAAGTCCTTCCCATGCTGAATTGATGGTGTTCAAGAAGTCCATAAGTGTCTCAACCGGACCTCCCCATATGCAGAATATGTCGTCTATATATCTTTTCCATAAAATGGCATGTGCTTTGTAAAGTGCGTTGGGTAGATGATGTTGTCTTCAAATGTAGCCATATAACAGTTGGCGTAAGGTAGAACCCATAGCGGTCCCTTGTCTTTGGAGGTAATAGGAGTCTTGGAATATAAAAAAGTTTTTGGTCAACACCAAGGTGAGGAGGTCTATGCAGAGATCTCGTACCCCGGGGGATATACCGGATTTGTCCAGTAAATTCTCAACACACTGGATGCCTTGTTCGTGTGGAATAGAAGTATAGAGATATGGTGAACCTGTCGAATCATACTGAGGAAAGCTCCTATGTCAAGAATAAATGATGAGCTTTCTTTTATAAATGGGGTAAGTATCTTTTCTAGAAAAATTGACAATGGGGCCAATATAGAGTCAATTGAGGCAACTATCGGGAGTCCTGGTGGGTTGTCCAAACATTTATGGATTTTGGTAAGTGTATAAAACACGGGGGTTATGGGAAATTTTTTTATTAAATAATCTCTTATTTTGAGATCAATTGTGTCCTTCCTCAAATGTTGGTCAATAGTCCCTCTAATGAGTGTACTGATATTGTGTGAGGGATCATTAGATAGTTTCAGATACACTGAAGTATCTCCAAGTTGGCGCTGAATTTCTGCCAGATAGGTGGTCTTATTCATTACGACTATAGCCCCGCCTTTGTCAGCAGGTTTGATTATGATTGACTAATCAGCTTCCAGGGATTTTAGGGCTTGTTGGTCCAGGCTGGACATATTGTGGTGGTAATGTATATGTCCCCTATCCATGTCAGTTCGTAGTTTCTGGAAAGAATGATCAATAAATTCAATAAAGGTTTCCACTGCATGTTGGTTACGTGGGGGTCGATAGGTGCTTTTAAGTTTTAAACCTAGGCTAGCTGCCACAATATGGGGTGATCTCAGGAGAGTGGTGGATAGTGAGGTGGTGGTATCCAGAGTGGACTCCTGTGAAAATTATGCTTTAAGTCTAATGGATCGGAAAAATCTCTGCAGTTCCTTATCTAATGTAAAAGTATTACATCTGTTAGAAGGACAAAAATTGAGGCCCTTCTGAAGTACAGAAAGTTCAGCAATACTCAATGACCGTGAGGAAATGTTCACTACAAGTGGGGCTGTACCTGGGAGTGGGTCACCCGGACGAAGTCCATGTTGCCTCTTGTGGGTCCTTCCTCTCCTGGTCCTCTTTTTGTGAAGTTTTTCTTGCGGTTGCCTAAAAAATGAGTAGATGTGGTGAGGTCGCGTCTGTCTACCTCCGATCCAGAAGTAGATTGGTCTGTAGAGGAATGCCCAAAGCGTGTGTAGTTTCGTCTGGGAGCCTGCTTGTCTCACCATCTGTAGACACGGTTCTGTTGATAATCTGTGTCTCTGGTGAATTTGATACGTTTCCTGTTCTCGGAGTCCCGTTTATGTTGTTCGATAGAGAGCTGGATCTTGTTCTTCAGGGTTTCAAATTCCTCAGTAGGGATTAGTGTGGATAGCTGAGTCTCGATGTTAGTAATGTGTTCTTTGGAAGAAGAAATGGCTTTCTGCAGGGATTCATTAGTAAGAGTCATTAAATCAAAAGAGCATTTGTTTAGGATACATTCGAATTTTGCACAGTATTCCCCTTGGTCACTGAACAGAGTGGGGTGGAGTGGTACCCAAAAACCTCGTGGGATGCGCTGAACGCTGTACTTATTCGGTCAGGGTGGCACAGTGGATTTTGATGTTGGTTAAGTGCTGGAGCTCCCTCTCCCAATCCCTTCCTCGTGTTTCCTTTGGTGGTGCTTGAAGGAAGTCACAGGATAAATTTGATAGGGAGATAATTTGAGAAATTTCTTCAGCGTTATAGAAGAACGTGTTGGAGGAAGTCATGACCAACCAGGGTGCTGATATATAGGAATCAATAGATTGTAAATAAACTATCGCTCCCCTAGTATAGGTTGGTGCACGAGTATCAATGTATAACAAAACCAGAGACACAGAAGATTATCAACAGAACCGTGTCATTGAGTATTGCTGAACTTTCTGTACTTCAGAAGGGCCTCAACTTTTGTCCTTCTAACAGATGTAATACTTTTACATTAGATATGGAACTGCAGAGATTTTTCCGATCCATTAGACTTAAAGCACAGTTTTCACAGGAGTCCACTCTGGATACCACCACCTCACTATCCACCACTATCCCGAGATCACCCCATATTACGGCAGCTAGCCTAGGTTTAAAACTTAAAAGCACCTATCGACCCCCACGTAACCAACATGCAGTGGAAACCTTTATCGAATTTATTGATCATTCTTTCCAGAAACTACGAACTGAAATTTTTTATATTCCAAGACTCCTATTACCTCCAAAGACAAGGGATCGCTATGGGTTCTAACATAGCCCAACCTTACGCCAACTGTTATATGGCTACATTTGAAGACAACATCATCTACCCCAACGCACTGTACAAAGCACATGCCATTTTATGGAAAAGATATATAGACGACATAGTCTGCATATAGGGAGGTCCGGTCGAGACACTTACGGACTTCTTCAACACCATCAATTCAGCATGGGACGGACTTAGGTTTACCATCTCTCCGACACTGATTCTATCCACTTTCTAGACACGAGCTTCATTAAGAACCGAGAGGGCATACTTTCTACTGACCTCTATGTCAAACCCACTGACTGTAACTGGCTACTTCGTTTTGACAGCCTACACCCCAAATCTACTGTTGCTTCAGTCCCCAAGTCACAGTTCCATCGAGTGAAACGGATAGTAATCGATCTGGTCACCCGTGACCTCAGACTTAAAGAAATGAAGAATAAGTTTGAAGAGAGAGGTTATCCCCCTGACCTACTAAAGAAATCCATGCAACCCATAGCTAACATACGCCCTACTACCTCCAACCGCATTCCGTTTGTTCATACGTACCATCCGGCTGTACTTATCTTTCACAAGAAAATCAGACAACATTGGAAAATACTGCAAACAGCATATCCCTCTGTACCTGAATTTAACGGCCCCTTTCTGCCTTGTTTTAATAGAGCCCCCAACATCAGGGATCGACTTATTCAAGCTGACTTTGGCACCACCAAAACCTTACCTCATCAAAGATTTCTCTCTAATCCGAAAACTGGCACATTCCCTTGTTTACAATGCTATCAGTGCAACAACGTCATCAGAGGTAATACATTCTACCACCCACACTCAGGCAAACAATACCAAATCAAGGACTACTATACCTGTAACTCGTCCTTTGTGGTCTATTTGATCAAATGTCCGTGTGGGCTCATTTACATTGGAGAAACGACCCAAACCGTCAAGGACCGCATATCGAAACACAAATCCAACATACGTTGCAAGAACCTACTGTTACCATTACCCAATCACATAGTAACAGCCGGACACTCCATCTCTCAACTTAAATTTCAGTTTATTGACCATGTACCCCTACCACGCCGAGGTGGTGACTGTATACACATGCTAAAGTACCGGGAGGCCTATTGGATCCATGAATTACAATCTCTCACACCCAGGGGTCTCAATCGAGAGTATGGCCTTCTCTCATTCACCTAAAACCTTAATAGCTATTCATATAATCACCTAGCTCCTTTTGGTCATTCTACATGTGTTGTATTATACATACAGAGTAAAATCTAAGATTTATAGAAAAATACTATGAAATAGTGCCCAGTATACATGTATACTTATATAGAATCGCTACTGCCATCTATAGAAACATGTACTTCTTCTATTCTAATTATGTGATAAAATCTTCCATTTGTATTTTGTCTAACATTCTTTCTCTTGTTTTTTGAACCATCCCTAGATCCCTGCTCCTTCCCTGATTCCTCCTGATGTCCCCTCTTGGATCTCTTCCTCTTCCTCCCATCCTTATTATACTCCTCATTCTAGCTATCCATGTCATCCAGCCACACAGTGGAACGCACAAACCTCTGCCTTGGAACGCATGCGGCGCGTCACTTCCACCCACGTGACCGCCGCAATGCAACAGGACCCTGTGATGCGGCCGCTACATCATTTCCGGTCCAGCAGGTCCTTCTAACACAATGAGGAATCTCGGCGCCACACTGCCACCAATCCTATTCCACCCTTCTTCACTGGGTCCACCCTACGCCAACTTAAGGCCTGACCCTGGCACTGCACACCTGATGCCATAAGGAACAAGCGGTGTACAGGTTCACTCCCTACCTACTCACCTAAGGTGTGTGCCTATCTGTTTATCCCTTTCTGGGACCAGAGGCTATTTCCTTTAACCAACACTCTCTCTCTCCGCAGCCTTTATTGTGGTCTCAGCCCACTCCAGGCAATCTCACCACTGAATACTGGTATTTTCTCTTTCCACCTGTTTAATCTCTATACCTTTATGGGACCTCAACCTCATGTTCCCTTTCCCTCTTCCCTGTCTCCTTGCGGAGAGTGACATGTTAAGCATGTCAATGTGAGGAGACTTTTAAGCCGCAATGCTCCTCTTGGAAATATACAAATTGTCTCTTTAGAGAGGAAGAGAACTAGAACTCTAGTGACACCTGTAGGAAGTAGCAATGATAAAAGTCAATATTGACCCTTTAATGAGCCTTGTCACATGACTTAGGATAATAGCCAAAATCTCAATTTGCAGACACTGTGTTTCGGGACACTGCCCCTCGTCAGTGCAAAGCGTGAGATATGGTTTGGCTGGGTGAGAGGCATCTGATCGGTAACGTTTCTCCTTGAGGAGAGTGATATGTTAAAGGGAACCTGTCACGTCCTATTTGCTATGTAAACTGCCTCCATTGCTTTGTTCCTATAGGTGGCACTAGAGTTCTAGTTCTCTTCCTCTCTGAAGAGATAATTTGCATAACAACGTGATTGAAATGGCTACAAGGGGGTGTTGTAATTCAATCGACAACTTTTTCTACATTTGCGGTTGTTTTGTAATGAAGAAACAACGAACGAACATTACAGACTTTGTTAAAAAAGTGTGGGTTCCATATGTAGTGGTCTAAAGGGAAGAAAGAAAGCTTTCTTTTTGGCATGCCTATGATCTATAGGGAACCACAAAATCATAGTGATGACTGCTACCTTTGTACGTGCAACGTGGAGGGATTCAACCTTATAAATATGAATGAAATTACCTTTTTTTCGGACTATAAGACGCATTGAACCATAAGACACACCTAGGAAAATAGAAAAGAAATGTAAGCAAAAAATGCGGTCATGATACCCTGTTAGGGGGGAGGGGTTCTGCTGCTGAAACTGTTATGGGGGTAATGTCCCCAAATTCTGTTAATATCTCCAATCTTGGTATATATGCCCCTCTCCTTCCTGTTATATGTGGCCCTCATCCCCATCCTGGTATGCATGGCACCCCTCATCCCCATCCTGCTATGCACAGCACCTCTCATTCCCATCCTGGTATGCATGGCACCCTTCATCCCTCATCCTAGTATGTATGGCCTCCCTCATCCCTATCCTAATATGTATGGCATCCTTCATCCTTAATCCTGGTATGTATGGCACCCTTCATCCCTCATCCTGGTATTTATGGCCCCCCTCATCCCTCTTCCTGGTATGTATGGCACCCTTCATCCCTCTTCCTGGTATGTATGGCACCCCTCATCCCTCTTCCTGGTATGTATGGCACCCTTCATTCCTCATCCTGGTATGTAGGGCACACCTCATCCCTCATCCTGCTATGTATGGTTCCTCTCATCCCTCATCCTGGTATGTTTGGCACCCCTCATCCTGGTATGCTGCACACAAAAAATAAACAATTATGCTCACCACCTCCTCTCTCCTCAAGCACTGCATCCTGCTCTGCTGCAGACAGGGATCTCACTGTGTGAGCCTCACATGGCATTGCTGCCTTGCGCCCTCACCCTGTGAGATGCTGTGCCGGAATAGTCACTGCTCCCCACGCCGGGACTGTGCTTGGGGAGCAGTGACCATTCACTTACCTTAATAGCACGTACACTGTAGCCGCAGCGCAGCTCCTGCTGCAGCTCTGCGGTCTGTGTGCCTGCTATACCAGGAAGAGGGATAAGGGGTGCCATACATACCAGGAAGAGGGATGAGGGGTGCTATACTTACAAGGAGCAGCGTACCATATGTAAGAAAAATGAATATTCACTCGGCGTGGGGAGCAGTGAATATTCATTTTCTTTAGTAGCGGGCACAGTGTAGGCTGCAGCAGGCAGCTCCTGCCTCCTGTGCCTCGCTCCTCCGCTGCTGCCACTCCCCCCATATCCCCCACCACTCACAGCCACAGTATATATATGTCTGACTATAAAACACACCCCCCACCTTCCTCCAAAATTTTGGAGGAAAAAAGTGCGTCTTATAGTCTTAAAAATATGGTATATACCTGGACCTCCCGTTATCGATTCGCCCTATGCCTCACGACCCTGGAATACCTGTCCCTTCACCTCTGGAGAAACTTGAAGATACACCTGATTCAGAAGATTCAGAACATGAAGAGCAGGATTCTGAGGAAGACTTTCACACTAGTCCCAATGAACCACAACTTTTTTCACAGCTCAAATTAAATGATTTAGTCAGGTATTTAGACCTTCCTAAACATTCTGCAGAACTTTTAGGCTATAGACTAAAGGAAAAGAACCTGCTATCTCCTGGTATCTTTTTTTCAAGGTACAGAGCTGAGAAAAGTGAAGTGAAGACTCTTTATTGATTCATCCAAAAAAAGTCTGAAAGCTGTGCTACTGCACGATAGCAGCAAGTACGCTTCAGTGCCTGTGGAGCATTCTGTGCACTTGAAGGAAAGCTATGAGAATTTAGACTTTATTCTCAAGAAACTTAACTATAAAGATCAAGGATGGTCAATATGTGGTGATCTGAAAGTTCTCTCTTTGCTGCCTGGGCACCAAGGAGGATACATAAAGTACCCTTGCCTTCTGTGTGAACGGGATAGTCCGCATAGGACTCATCACTGGAGCGAAAAAAGTTGGCCAACGAGAACAGCTTTGCAGCCTGGACTCAAGAACACAGTTGTGGAAAGTTTTGTTGATCCCACTAAAGTTCTCCTGCCACATCTCCACATTAAGCTTGGACTGATGAATCAGTTTGTGAAAGCTCTACTGAAAGAAGGAGAGACTTTTAAGTACTTGTGTGGGACTGTCAGAAGCAAAACTGAGGGAAGGCATATTTGTGGGTTTGGATATTCGGAAACTCACGAAGGACGATGTGTTCAAAACAAAAATTAAAGCTTTTGAGAAAAGGGCTAGGGGTTCTTTTAAAGAAGTCGTGAAGAATTTTCTAGGTAACAACAAAGATCCAAAATTTAAGTCCATTGTGTAGAACATGCTGAAAACCTTGGGTTGTCTGATGAATTTGAAATTACATTTTTTACATTCCCTTTTGGACTACTTTCCTGAAAACCTTGGTGTTGTTAGTGAAAAGCAAAGAGAAAGATTTCATCAGGATATCAAAGTAGATGAAACATTAACACGATGGGGAACTACTGCTGGATGCTTCACAGAGAAGATCCGCAGACCTTCTATAAGAGAAAAGGTATCAAGAGAAGCTTTGAAAAGAAAAGGAAAAGGTTCAAAAATTAATTTCCAATAAAGTTGCAGATTGAATGTTCAATAACTTTTTATATATAATATTGTGTACATTTTTTGCTACAATAAAGATTTTTCTTGTTCATGTTGCTTATATGTAATTTCATGTGCGTTTTGTGCAAAATCCATACGTGATGGTTTAAAATAGAAGTGTTTTTTTTAAATCAGATTAATAAAAAACATAAGAATCAGTCATTGGATTTGAAAAAAAATTCATAAACCCAAATTTTTCATACCTGTGTAATAAAACCATTACATAAAATTGGAAGAGTTACATTAAGGAAACCACTACAGGGTTGCATAGAATAAATAATACATGCACACAAATTTAAATTATCATATTTTTCAGACTATAAGACGCACCGGACCATAAGACGCACCCCAAATTTTGGGGTGGAAAATAGGAAAAAAAATATTTTTTATAAGATGGGGGTCCGTCTTATAGTCTGAATAGGTATCTTACCTGGGGGGCGTTGCAGCGAGGGTCACAGGAGGCAGAGTCCTTCAGGAGGCCTGCAGAAGTGGGGCCTGTGGTGGGGCCTGTGGTAGGGCCTGGGGCCTATGGCCTGTGGTGGGGCCTGGGGACTGTGCCTGTGGTGGGGCCTGGGGCCTGTGGTGGGGCCTGGGCCTGTGGTGGGGCCTGTGGCCTGTGGTGGGGCCTGGGCCTGTGGCGGGGCCTTGGGCCTGGGACCTGTAGTGGGCCCTATTGTGGGGCCTGGGCCTGTGGTGGGGCCTGTGCTGCGGCCTCGGGCCTGTGGTGGGGCCTGGGCCTGTGCTGGGGCCTGGGGCCTGTGGTGGGGCCTGAGCCTGTGATGGGGCCTGGGCCTGTGCTGGGGCTGGAGCCTGGCTGGGGCCTGGCTGGGGCCAGTGGTCCGGATGGGGCCGGGTCCTGGGCCTGTGAGCGGCGTGCACTGCTGTCCGGTGGCTGCGGCTGTGCAGCGATGCGGCAGAGCGGTAGTGGGTGCTGCGGTGCGGCTTTCCGGTGGCCACGGCCATCTTCCTGTAGATCACTGTGCACCCACTGCCGCTCTGCCTCGCCGCCGCAGCGCTGCACATCCACTTTGCCTCGCTGCCGCACAGCCGCTCTGCCTCGCCGCCGCACCCACTGCCGCTCTGCTGCATTGGCCCTGCCGCCGCACCCACCACCGCAAGTATGTGGTAAGGTTCGGACCATAAGACGCACCCCCCATTTTCCTCCTAAATTTGGGGGGGGGGAAAGTGCGTCTTATGGTCCGAAAAATATGGTACATTGCAAACTACTCCTGACCACCCAAACATCAACACTAAGGTAGGTATCTACGAAAATTGGTGGGGTAAATCTTACAAACACAAATAACCTGCCTAATGCTCTATAAGGTAAGTTGTGAGCCCCTCTACCAGATACTAATAGGTGTACACAATGTCACGGCTTCCTAACTGACTGTGATCTAGGGATGCTGTGAGTGACAGCTCAGCCACCCTATGGAATTTGGAGTGTTCTGAGCTGTCAGCATTTTGATTGACAGCCATGATGTCCTATCTAGTTTAGTCTGTGGGCGTTTCTCCTATCCTAAAATCATTTGCAAGGTTATTTAGCTAGCTAGCTGCTAGGAGTCTGTGTCAGTTGTAACTCTGCTTTGCTGGATGTGTTTGGTTGCTTAGCTCTGTGTCTCTTTCCTCTGACCCTGTTTCCGAACCTAGGATTTGTCATGACTACTCTTGTGGATTTCTCCTTCTGGTATTGATGTACCCTCCTAGCATCTAGCACCCTGGCTTTGACCTCTGACTATCCATTTTTTGTACTCCCTGGTTCGTACCCTCTTGGCACCTCACCCTGGATTTGACCTTTGACTATCTGTTTTTTATACTCCATGGTTTTGAGGTAACCTCCTAGCATTTGACCCAGGATTGTTTCCTGATCACGCCTTTGACTTACCCTGTATTTCCTGGTATCTGACCTTGGACCTCTTGACTACCATGTCTAACGGCTTGGCAGTGAGTAGTGACTCAGTGTCACACACAAGCCATCTATCACTGAAAATAGTCTGAGTAATGCTAGCAAAATAATCAGAAATACAAAATAGGAGTCAGAATATCTGTACAAACCCTATTGTGATGAGACACCCAACGCACGTTTTGCCTTGCTTGATCACTGGGGAATATATAATAATAAATTATTCCCCCATTATCAAGACGACTCATATGTTGGGGCACCTCACTACCTCAGGGTGTGTATGGATATTTTTATTTAAATCATAACATACCAAAAAGCAACAAAATTCGCAGCTGAAACAAACAAAAAAAAAACAATAAAAATACATGTAAAGATAAATGCACTCAAAAACACAATGAAAAAACGCAAGCAACCTAATTTTTCTAATTTGTGCAGAAATGCTTTAGAAAATCTGCAGAATATCTTGTCTGATTTCACTCTTCCTAGTTCTTGGTTTACTTTTTCCAAAAATCTTCACCTAATTTTAGCACACGATGTTGCATTTTAGGTCAGCTCTATTTTGCAAATAGTCACACCCCTTTCAGTCCCTTTTTTGCCCCTTAGTTGAGTAAATTGGGAAAGTCAACAGAAAGCTGTTTTAGGTGTAAATTAAGCCAGATACTTGTGCATTTAGGTGCATTTAGCTTTGAAAATCTGACCCGTTATATATCCCCCAAAAGATAAAAAAGGGATACAAATGAGGAAAAAAAGAGCAAAAACCTAATCATAGTCTAAAGGCCTAGAATTTTTAAAAGGACTAATCTTATATATTTACAGGCACAACAGTTGATAGTCTAATTGTGATGTTACATTCCATCATTTCTCTGTTTCTTGTGATATGATTCAGGATATCTGTCAGACATCACAATCATAATTTCTGTGCAGTTTTATTTGTAACACCCAGGTGGCTCCTGTCTAATTATAATATCTCCCATTTTGCCCCAATATGGTAATAATGTCCCTCATATCCTTATAATTTACCTATTCTGTCCCTCTTACACTTTTAATATCCCCATTCTGACCCCCATATACTTATAATGTCGCCATTCTGATCCCTATATACTTTTAATGTCGCCATTCTGATTCCCATATACTTATAATGTCCCCATTCTGACCCCCATATACTTATAATGTCCCCATTCTGACTCCCATATACTTATAATGTCCCCATTCTGACCCCTATATACTTATGTCTCCACTCTGACCGCCATATACTTATAATGTCCCCATTCTGACCCCCATATACTTATAATATCCCCATTCTGACCCCCATATACTTATAATGTCACCATTCTGACCCCTATATACTTATAATATCTCCATTCTGATCCCCATATACTTATAATGTCCCCATTCTGACCCCCATATACTTATAATGTCCCCATTCAGACCCCCATATACTTATGTCGCCATTCTGACCCCTATATACTTATAATGTCTCCATTCTGACCCCCATATACTTATAATGTCTTTCTGAACTGCAATAATTTTCAACTTGGTGTGTGCCCAAGAACAAATATCCATCTGACAATAGCCCTGACACCAGCAGGCCCTGCGGCACTTTAAGCCCAGTCGCATTCTTGCCACTGGGTGATCATTATCATAAAGAGGGACACTGAGAGTAAGTATTAAAACGAAAGACAATGAAAGGTCATTATTCCAAGGAGATGCATCGGGAGGGCAATATCAAAAGGAGAAATGGGGGGGAATTATTATTATGCATTTATAATGTTCCCCATTCTGACCCACTAACATATTTAAAGTGCCCTGTTCTGACCCCCATATAATGTCCCCAATGGCGGTCTTCTTTATATAGAAAGTGAAAAATGAAATATAAAAAAATTACCTAGCTTTTCACCTGTCCCAGTTCCCTTGATGAGCAGCACGTTGTTTCCTCCTCCATTGCTCAGCGAAGGCATTGCAATGCAGTGATATCATTGCACCATCTACTACCGCCTTAAGTGAGCTGCTCGCCTCTGTTAGGCCACTGGTGTACACAGATATTGCGAGGCCGGGAGCCAGTGGATCTCTACACTGCAATAGTTTTCAACTGGATGTGTGTTTGAGGACACAGATTCAGCTTTAAATTAGCGATAATGTCACCAGTCAATCACTTGATTTATCTGTATAGTACACACATATATTGTCACTGTTGCAGAACTGATATCTACCTTTACATGGTCACTGTCTGGTGGTAATATCAGTTTTATGTGTGGTTTTGGTTAATGATTAGTGTTGAGCGAGCACTAAAATGCTCGGGTGCTCGAAGCTCGGCCCGAGCTCGCCATGATACTCGGGTGCTCGACCCGAGCAACGAGCCCAATGTTAGTCTATGGGAGACCCGAGCATTTTTGCGGTGGCATCCCCGGCAGTCTGTAGAAAGCCTAAAAAGTGACGAAAACGATAGTGACAGTGCTCAAATGACATAAGGACAGCATGGGGATCGCCCCAGGAAGCATTTCTGACCCCCAGGTCACTGTTGTCAACAACGTTTTCAGAGGTATTAAGCCACTTTTACAGGCTCATAATAAAACGTTCAAAAACGAAAGTGAAACTTTTTTCCTGTGAAATATGTTAAGGAATTTCTGTTCCAGGGTAAAGACTTGTGTATAAGGTAAAATAAATAACCAAAAACAAAAATACTCCTCCACACCTTGGGTTATGTTCACAAGTAGCATTTTTTATGCGTTTTTGCACTTTTGTATTGCTTTCAACCGTGACAAATGCATTCACCGGAAATGTCATTTTAACATTTTACAACCTTATCTGGCCATGTGCTGTGTGACACATGCATACAGTGCTGAAAAGACATGGGGACAGCATGGGGAAGACCCCTGGAAGCATCTCTGACTCCCAGGTCACTGCCTAAATGTGTGCCCATCAGAAGTGATCCTTGCCGCATCAGAAGATGCAGACTTGCAACTATCCCCGTGAAAGTCCTTGTCCCAGGGCAGTGTTCAATTGTACCTCCCCCATTCCATGCAATGCAAGCGCAAATATGCAGCCAACCACCCACCCACCCACCCGCAGGCTGCAATACCATACTGCTAGCTTGCACTTGAAATGGGGCCTTTTAGTTTTGAGGAGGCAGAAGCTGGCCACTACCTCATGGCTGCTTCGGCAGTGAGGTATCCATACTCAGTCCCCAGCCGCCCGGCTGGGTGTCCACGCTCGGTCCCCAGCCGCCCCGCGGCCGGGTGTCCACACATGGTCCCCAGCCGCCTGGGGGCGGCCGGGTGTCCATAGATGGTCCCCAGCCGCCCCGATTTCTCCGCGGAACATCCCCACAGACTTTTCTTAGCCCGGTCTACTTTAGGGCAGCATTGGACAAGCCCACCAGAGAACCAGACTCCTCCGGTGGGCCCTGGCTTCTCCATCAGGGGAGTTGAGAGTGCCAAGGTGAGGAGCATGATGATGTTGATAGAAGTTAGCATTTGCTTTGTTTTGTTGGAATGCAAGCGTAAGTGTGCAACCTGCCACCCACCCACCCCCAGGCTGCAATACCATACTGCTAGCTTGCTTGCACTTGAAATTGGGCCTTTTAGGCATGTGGAGGCAGACCCCGGCCACCATGTCATGGCTACGTCGGCGGCCCTTTTATCCATACTCAGTCCCCAGCCACCCAGCGGCTGGGTGTCCACCCTCGGTCCCCAGCTGCCAGGGGGCAGCAAGGTGTCCACACTCAGTTCCCAGCCGCCCCGCGGCCGGGTGTCCACACTCGGTCCCCAGCCGCATGGGGGCGGCCGGGTGTCCATAAACAGTCCCCAGCCGTCCCTATTTCTCCTGTTATCGACCCACACACTTTTCTTAGACTGGCCTGCTTTAGGGCAGCATTGGACGAGCCCACCAGAGAACCAGACTCCTCTGGTGGTCCCTGGCTTCTCCATCAGGGGAGTTGAGAGTGCCAAGGTGAGGAGCATGATGAGGATGATAGAAGTTAGCATCTGCTTTGTTTTCAAGGAATGCAAGCGCATGTATGTAGTAGCGGCTAGGCCTGAGGTGGTCAGCGTTTTGGCGCATATCCTACCTCCTCCGAGGATTGCTGGATGTTTTCCTGCTACTATCCAAGTTCTATGACTCCCGTTAAAACAAAGCTTCAGGTGATAAATGATGGATGAGGTAGTGGCAAAGGAGAAAGAGCAGGAGGAACAGGGACCATTCACATCAATATCAGGCCAGTCAACCACATATGTCTTGTAGGATATGTTTCTGTAACAAAAGGAGTGGTTCGGCTACACAGTTATAGGGCATACAGTGAGTGCAATGCCTAACAAAAATTTTGAGGCACTCCAATGCCCCTTGGAAATGACATGGAGGTCAGAGGGACTTAACTAAACCTTTTTTTCCATTTATAGCAACTGGGTCTCCTGTGCACTGTTGGCCTAAGCAGTGAATGGAAGGCTTTCCAAAAATTATGAGGAACTGCAATGCCCCTTGAAACAGACGTGGATTACAGCGTACTAAAAATCTTCTACCCATTATTGGGGAGTGTGTCTCCCTTAGTTTTCGCCTTTGCATTGAAAAGCAAAAGCTGACTAAAATTAGGAGGAAATGCAATGCCCGTTGGAAGAGTCGTGGAGATTAGAGGTAAGGTAATTAAAAACAACATTTCAATGCCCCTTGGAAGAGCTGTGGAGTTCAGAGTGGCTTAAGAAGATGCTTTTAATGCCCCTTTGAAGAGACGTGGAGGTCACAGTAGCTTAACAAGACGGTTTTAATGCCCCTTAGAAGAGCTGTGGAGTTCAAAGTGGTTTAACAAGACGGTGTTAATTCCCCTTGGTAGAGACGTAGAGGTCACGGTAGCTTAACAAGATGGTTTTAATGCCCCTTGGTAGAGTGATGGAGGTCGCAGTGGAATAAAAAGACAATATCAATGCCCCTTGGAAGAGACATGGAGGTCACAGTAGCTTAACAAGACGGTTTTAATGCCCCTTGGAAGAGTGGTGAAGGTCGCAGTGGAGTAAAAAGACAATATCAATGCCCTGTGGAAGAGACATGGAGGTCACAGTAGCTTAACAAGACGATTTTAATGCCCCTTGGAGGAGTGGTGGAGGTTGCAGTGGAATAAAAAGACAATATCAATGCCCCATGGAAGAGACGTGGAGGTCACAGTAGCTTAACAAGACAGTTTTATTGCCCCTTACAAGAGCCATACAGTACAGCATCTTAAAAACATTATTCCCATTATTGGGGAGTGGGTCTCCCATAGTATTTGCTTATGCCTTCCAAGCAAAAGCTTCCAAAAATTAAGACGGAGCAACTTGCAATGCCCCTTACAAGAGCCATGCAGTACAGCATATTACAAACATTAGTCCCATTATTGGGGAGTGGGTCTCCCATAGTATTTGCTTATGCCTTCCAAGCAGAAGCTTCCAAAAATTAGGACGGATCAACTTGCAAGGCCTCTTAAAAGAGCCATGCAGTACAGCATCTTAAAAACATTATTCCCATTATTGGGGAGTGGGTCTCCCATAGTATTTGCTTATGCCTTCCAAGCACAAGCTTCCAAAAATTTGGACGGAGCAACTTGCAATGCCTCTTACAAGAGCCATGCAGTACAGCATATTACAAACATTAGTCCCATTATTGGGGAGTGGGTCTCCCATAGTATTTGCTTATGCCTTGCAAGCAAAAGCTTCCAAAAATTAGGACGGAGCAACTTGCAATGCCTCTTACAAGAGCCATGCAGTACAGCATCTTAAAAACATTATTCCCATTATTAGGGAGTGGGTCTCCCATAGTATTTGCTTATGCCTTCCAAGCACAAGCTTCCAAAAATTTGGACGGAGCAACTTGCAATGCCCTTTACAAGAGCCATGCAGTACAGCATATTACAAACATTAGTCCCATTATTGGGGAGTGGGTCTCCCATAGTATTTGCTTATGCCTTCCAAGCAAAAGCTTCCAAAAATTATGAGGAAAGGCAATGCCCGATCGAAGAGTCGTGGAGGTCCCAGTAGCTTAACAAGATGCTTTTAATGCCCCTCAGAAGAGACGTGGAGGTCAGAGTGGTATAACAAGACGCTTTTAATGCCCCTCAGAAGAGACGTGGAGGTCAGAGTGGTATAACAAGACACTTTTAATGCCCTTCAGAAGAGACGTGGAGGTCAGAGTGGTATAACAAGACGCTTTTAATGCCCCTCAGAAGAGACGTGGAGGTCAGAGTGGTATAACAAGACACTTTTAATGCCCTTCAGTAGAGACGTGAAGATCAGAGTGGTATAACAAGATGCTTTTAATGCCCCTCAGAAGAGACGTGGAGGTCAGAGTGGTATAACAAGACACTTTTAATGCCCCTCAGAAGAGACGTGGAGGTCAGAGTGGTATAACAAGAAGGTTTTAACGCCCCTTACAAGAGACGTGGAGGTCAGAGTGGTATAACAAGACGCTTTTAATGCCCCTCAGAAGAGACGTGGAGGTCAGAGTGGTATAACAAGATGCTTTTAATGCCCATTACAAGAGACGTGGCGGTCAGAGTGGCATAACAAGACACTTTTAATGCCCCTCAGAAGAGACGTGGAGGTCAGAGTGGTATAACAAGACGGTTTTAATGCCCCATACAAGAGACGTGGAGGTCAGAGTGGTATAACAAGACGGTTTTAATGCCCCTTACAAGAGACGTGGAGGTCAGAGTGGTATAACAAGACGCTTTTAATGCCCCTCAGAAGAGACGTGGAGGTCAGAGTGGTATAGCAAGAAGCTTTTAATGCCCCTCAGAAGAGACGGGGAGGTCAGAGTGGTATAACAAGACGCTTTTAATGCCCCTCAGAAGAGACGTGGAGGTCAGAGTGGTATAACAAGACGGCTTTAATGCCCCTTACAAGAGACGTGAAGGTCAGAGTGGTATAACAAGACGCTTTTAATGCCCCTCAGAAGAGACGTGGAGGTCAGAGTGGTATAACAAGATGCTTTTAATGCCCCTCAGAAGAGACGTGGAGGTCAGAGTGGTATAACAAGACACTTTTAATGCCTCTTACAAGAGACGTGGAGTTCAGAGTGGTATAACAAGACGCTTTTAATGCCCCTCAGAAGAGACGTGGAGGTCAGACTGGTATAACAAGATGCTTTTAATGCCCTTCAGAAGAGACATAGAGGTCAGAGTGGTATAACAAGACGCTTTTAATGCCCCTCAGAAGAGACGTGGAGGTCTGAGTGGTATAACAAGATGCTTTTAATGCCCCTTACAAGAGACGTGGAGGTCAGAATGGTATAAAAAGATGCTTTTAATGCCCCTCAGAAGAGACGTGGAGGTCAGAGTGGTATAACAAGATGGTTTTAATGCCTCTTACAAGAGACGTGGAGGTCAGAGTGGTATAACAAGACACTTTTAATGCCTCTTACGAGAGACGTGGAGATCAGAGTGGTATAACAAGACGGTTTTAATGCCTCTTCCAAGAGACGTGGAGGTCAGAGTGGTATAAGAAGACGCTTTTAATGCCCCTCAGAAGAGACGTGGAGGTCGGAGTGGTATAACAAGATGCTTTTAATGCCCCTTACAAGAGACATGGAGGTCAGAGTGGTATAACAAGACGGTTTTAATGCCCCTTACAAGAGACGTGGAGGTCAGAGTTGTATAACAAGACGCTTTTAATGCCCCTCAGAAGAGACGTGGAGGTCAGAGTGGTATAACAAGACTCTTTTAATGCCCCTTACAAGAGACGTGGAGGTCAGAGTGGTATAACAACATGCTTTTAATGCCCCTCAGAAGAGACGTGGAGGTCAGAGTGGTATAACAAGACTCTTTTAATGCCCCTTACAAGAGACGTGGAGGTCAAAGTGGTATAAAAAGATGCTTGTAATGCCCCTTAGAAGAGAAGTGGAGGTCAGAGTGGTATAACAAGAATCTTTTAATGACCCTCAGAAGAGACGTGGAGGTCAGAGTGGTATAATAAGACGGTTTTAATGCCCCTTACAAGAGACGTTGAGGTCAGAGTGGTATAACTAGACGCTTTTAATGCCCCTCAGAAGAGACGTGGAGGTCAGATTGGTATAACAAGATGGTTTTAATGCCACTTAAAAGAGACGTGGAGGTCAGAGTGGTATAAGAAGACGCTTTTAATGCCCCTCAGAAGAGACGTGGAGGTCAGAGTGGTATAACAAGAATCTTTTAATGACCCTCAGAAGAGACGTGGAGGTCAGAGTGGTATAATAAGACGGTTTTAATGCCCCTTACAAGAGACGTTGAGGTCAGAGTGGTATAACTAGACGCTTTTAATGCCCCTCAGAAGAGACATGGAGGTCAGAGTGGTATAACAAGACGGTTTTAATGCCCCTTAAAAGAGACGTGGAGGTCAGAGTGGTATAACAAGACGCTTTTAATGCCCCTCAGAAGAGACGTGGAGGTCAGAGTGGTATAACAAGACGCTTTTAATGCCCCTCAGAAGAGACGTGGAGGTCAGAGTGGTATAATAAGATGGTTTTAATGCCCCTTACAAGAGACGTGGAGGTCAGAGTGGTATAGCTAGACGCTTTTAATGCCCCTCAGAAGAGACGTGGAGGTCAGAGTGGTATAACAAGATGGTTTTAATGCCCCTTAAAAGAGACGTGGAGGTCAGAGTGGTATAACAAGACGCTTTTAATGCCCCTCAGAAGAGACGTGGAGGTCAGAGTGGTATAACAAGATGGTTTTAATGCCACTTAAAAGAGACGTGGAGGTCAGAGTGGTATAAGAAGACGCTTTTAATGCCCCTCAGAAGAGACGTGGAGGTCAGAGTGGTATAACAAGAATCTTTTAATGACCCTCAGAAGAGACGTGGAGGTCAGAGTGGTATAATAAGACGGTTTTAATGCCCCTTACAAGAGACGTTGAGGTCAGAGTGGTATAACTAGACGCTTTTAATGCCCCTCAGAAGAGACATGGAGGTCAGAGTGGTATAACAAGACGGTTTTAATGCCCCTTAAAAGAGACGTGGAGGTCAGAGTGGTATAACAAGACGCTTTTAATGCCCCTCAGAAGAGACGTGGAGGTCAGAGTGGTATAACAAGACGCTTTTAATGACCCTCAGAAGAGACGTGGAGGTCAGAGTGGTATAATAAGATGGTTTTAATGCCCCTTACAAGAGACGTGGAGGTCAGAGTGGTATAGCTAGACGCTTTTAATGCCCCTCAGAAGAGACGTGGAGGTCAGAGTGGTATAACAAGATGGTTTTAATGCCCCTTAAAAGAGACGTGGAGGTCAGAGTGGTATAACAAGACGCTTTTAATGCCCCTCAGAAGAGAAGTGGAGGTCAGAGTGGTATAACAAGACGGTTTTAATGCCCCATACAAGAGACGTGGAGGTCAGAGTGGTATAACAAGACGCTTTTAATTCCCCTCAGAAGAGACGTGGAGGTCAGAGTGGTATAACAAGACGCTTTTAATGCCCCTCAGAAGAGACGTGGAGGTCACAGTGGTATAACAAGACGCTTTTAATGCCCCTCAGAAGAGACGTGGAGGTCAGAGTGGTATAACAAGACGCTTTTAATGCCCCTTACAAGAGACGTGGAGGTCAGAGTGGTATAACAAGATGCTTTTAATGCCCCTCAGAAGAGACGTGGAGGTCAGAGTGGTATAACAAGATGCTTTTAATGCCCCTTACAAGAGACGTGGAGGTCAGAGTGGTATAACAAGACGGTTTTAATGCTCCTCAGAAGAGACGTGGAGGTCAGAGTGGTATAAGAAGATGCTTTTAATGCCCCTCAGAAGAGATGTGGAGGTCAGATTGGTATAACAAGACGGTTTTAATTCCCCTTACAAAAGACGTGGAGGTCAGAGTGTTATAAAAAGATAATTTTAATGCCCCTCAGATGAGACGTGGAGATCAGAGTGGTATAACAAGACAGTTTTAATGCCTCTTAGAAGAGACGTGGAGGTCAGTGTGGTATAACAAGACGCTTTTAATGCCCCTCAGAAGAGACGTGGAGGTCAGAGTGGTATAACAAGATGCTTTTAATGCCCCTTACAAGAGACGTGGAGGTCAGAGTGGTATAACAAGACGGTTTTAATGCCCCTTACAAGAGACGTGGAGGTCAGAGTGGTATAACAAGACGCTTTTAATGCCCCTCAGAAGAGACGTGGAGGTCAGAGTGGTATAGCAAGAAGCTTTTAATGCCCCTCAGAAGAGACGGGGAGGTCAGAGTGGTATAACAAGATGTTTTTAATGCCCCTTACAAGAGACGTGGAGGTCAGAGTGGTATAACAAGACACTTTTAATGCCTCTTACAAGAGACGTGGAGTTCAGAGTGGTATAACAAGACGCTTTTAATGCCCCTCAGAAGAGACGTGGAGGTAAGACTGGTATAACAAGATGCTTTTAATGCCCTTCAGAAGAGACATAGAGGTCAGAGTGGTATAACAAGACGCTTTTAATGCCCCTCAGAAGAGACGTGGTGGTCTGAGTGGTATAACAAGATGCTTTTAATGGCCCTTACAAGAGACGTGGAGGTCAGAATGGTATAACAAGATGCTTTTAATTCCCCTCAGAAGAGACGTGGAGGTCAGAGTGGTATAACATGATGGTTTTAATGCCTCTTACAAGTAACGTGGAGGTCAGAGTGGTATAACAAGACGCTTTTAATGCCCCTCAGAAGAGAGGTGGAGATCAGAGTGGTATAACAAGACGGTTTTAATGCCTCTTCCAAGAGACGTGGAGGTCAGAGTGGTATAAGAAGACGCTTTTAATGCCCCTCAGAAGAGACGTGGAGGTGGGAGTGGTATAACAAGATGCTTTTAATGCCCCTTACAAGAGACATGGAGGTCAGAGTGGTATAACAAGACGGTTTTAATGCCCCTTACAAGAGATGTGGAGGTCAGAGTTGTATAACAAGACGCTTTTAATGCCCCTCAGAAGAGACGTGGAGGTCAGAGTGGTATAACAAGACTCTTTTAATGCCCCTTACAAGAGACGTGGAGGTCAGAGTGGTATAACAACATGCTTTTAATGCCCCTCAGAAGAGACGTGGAGGTCAGAGTGGTATAACAAGACGCTTTTAATGCCCCTTACAAGAGACGTGAAGGTCAAAGCGGTATAACAAGATGCTTGTAATGCCCCTCAGAAGAGACGTGGAGGTCAGAGTTGTATAACAAGACGCTTTTAATGCCACTCAGAAGAGACGTGGAGGTCAGAGTGGTATAAAAAGACGGTTTTAATGTCCCTTACAAGAGACGTGGAGGTCAGAGTGGTATAACTAGACGCTTTTAATGCCCCTCAGAAGAGACGTGGAGGTCAGAGTGGTATAACAAGATGGTTTTAATGCCCCTTAAAAGAGACGTGGAGGTCAGAGTGGTATAACAAGACGATTTTAATGCCCCTCAGAAGAGACGTGGAGGTCAGAGTGGTATAACAAGAATCTTTTAATGACCCTCAGAAGAGACGTGGAGGTCAGAGTGGTATAATAAGACGGTTTTAATGCCCCTTACAAGAGACGTTGAGGTCAGAGTGGTATAACTAGACGCTTTTAATGCCCCTCAGAAGAGACGTGGAGGTCAGAGTGGTATAACAAGACGGTTTTAATGCCCCTTACAAGAGACGTGGAGGTCAGAGTTGTATAACAAGACGCTTTTAATGCCCCTCAGACGAGACGTGGAGGTCAGAGTGGTATAACAAGACTCTTTTAATGCCCCTTACAAGAGACGTGGAGGTCAGAGTGGTATAACAACATGCTTTTAATGCCCCTCAGAAGAGACGTGGAGGTCAGAGTGGTATAACAAGACGCTTTTAATGCCCCTTACAATTGACGTGGAGGTCAAAGTGGTATAACAAGATGCTTGTAATGCCCCTCAGAAGAGACGTGGAGGTCAGAGTTGTATAACAAGATGCTTTTAATGCCACTCAGAAGAGACGTGGAGGTCAGAGTGGTATAAAAAGACGGTTTTAATGTCCCTTACAAGAGACGTGGAGGTCAGAGTGGTATAACTAGACGCTTTTAATGCCCCTCAGAAGAGACGTGGAGGTCAGAGTGGTATAACAAGATGGTTTTAATGCCCCTTAAAAGAGACGTGGAGGTCAGAGTGGTATAACAAGACGATTTTAATGCCCCTCAGAAGAGACGTGGAGGTCAGAGTAGTATAACAAGAATCTTTTAATGACCCTCAGAAGAGACGTGGAGGTCAGAGTGGTATAATAAGACGGTTTTAATGCCCCTTACAAGAGACGTTGAGGTCAGAGTGGTATAACTAGACGCTTTTAATGCCCCTCAGAAGAGACGTGGAGGTCAGAGTGGTATAACAAGACGGTTTTAATGCCCCTTAAAAGAGACGTGGAGGTCAGAGTGGTATAACAAGATGCTTTTAATGCCCCTCAGAAGAGACGAGGAGGTCAGAGTGGTATAACAAGACGCTTTTAATGACCCTCAGAAGAGACGTGGAGGTCAGAGTGGTATAATAAGATGGTTTTAATGCCCCTTACAAGAGACGTGGAGGTCAGAGTGGTATAACTAGACGCTTTAATGCCCCTCAGAAGAGACGTGGAGGTCAGAGTGGTATAACAAGATGGTTTTAATGCCCCTTAAAAGAGACGTGGAGGTCAGAGTGGTATAACAAGACGCTTTTAATGCCCCTCAGAAGAGACGTGGAGGTCAGAGTGGTATAACAAGACGCTCTTAATGCCTCTTACAAGAGACGTGGAGGTCAGAGTGGTATACCAAGACGCTTTTAATGCCCCTCAGAAGAGACGTGGAGGTCAGAGTGGTATAACAAAACTCTTTTAATGCCTCTCAGAAGAGACGTGGAGGTCAGAGTGGTATAACCAGATGCTTTTAATGCCCCTCAGAAGAGACATGTAGGTCAGAGTGGTATAACAAGACGCTTTTAATGCCCTTCAGAAGAGACGTGGAGGTCAGAGTGGTATAACAAGACACTTTTAATGCCTCTTACAAGAAACGTGGAGGTCAGAGTGGTATAACAAGACGCTTTTAATGCCCCTCAGAAGAGACGTGGAGGTCAGAGTGGTATAAAAAGATGCTTTTAATGCCCTTCAGAAGAGACGTGGAGGTCAGACTAGTATAACAAGATGCTTTGAATGCCCCTTACAAGAGACGTGGAGGTCAGAGTGGTATAACAAGACGGTTTTAATGCTTCTCAGAAGAGACGTGGAGGTCAGAGTGGTATAAGAAGACGCTTTTAATGCCCCTCAGAAGAGATGTGGAGGTCAGAGTGGTATAACAAGACAGTTTTAATTCCCCTTACAAAAGACGTGGAGGTCAGAGAGGTATAACAAGACGCTTTTAATGGCTCTCAGAAGAGATGTGGAGGTCAAAGTGGTATAACAAGACGGTTTTAATGCCTTTTACAAGAGACGTGGAGGTCAGAGTGGTATAAAAAGATACTTTTAATGCCCCTCAGATGAGACGTGGAGATCAGAGTGGTATAACAAGACGGTTTTAATGCCCCTTACAAGAGACGTGAAGGTCAGAGTGGTATAACAAGACGCTTTTAATGCCCCTCAGAAGAGACTTGGAGGTCAGAGTGGTATAACAAGATGCTTTTAATGCCCCTCAGAAGAGAAGTGTAGGTCAGAGTGTTATAACAAGACACTTTTAATGCCTCTTACAAGAGACGTGGAGTTCAGAGTGGTATAACAAGATGCTTTTAATGCCCCTCAGAAGAGATGTGGAGGTCAGACTGGTATAACAAGATGCTTTTAATGCCCTTCAGAAGAGACATAGAGGTCAGAGTGGTATAACAAGACGCTTTTAATGCCCCTCAGAAGAGACGTGGAGGTCGGAGTGGTATAACAAGATGCTTTTAATGCCCCTCAGAAGAGACGTGGAGGTCAGAGTGGTATAACAAGATGCTTTTAATGCCCCTTACAAGAGACGTGGAGGTCAGAGTGGTATGACAAGATGCTTTTAATGCCCCTCAGAAGAGACGTGGAGGTCAGAGTGGTATAACAAGATGGTTTTAATGCCTCTTACAAGAGACGTGGAGGTCAGAGTGGTATAACAAGACGCTTTTAATGCCCCTTAGAAGAGAGGTGGAGATCAGAGTGGTATAACAAGACGGTTTTAATGCCTCTTCCAAGAGACGTGGAGGTGAGAGTGGTATAAGAAGACGCTTTTAATGCCCCTCAGAAGAGACGTGGAGGTCAGAGTGGTATAACAAGATGCTTTTAATGCCCCTTACAAGAGACGTGGAGGTCAGAGTGGTATAACAAGACGGTTTTAATGACCCTTACAAGAGACGTGGAGGTCAGAGTTGTATAACAAGACGATTTTAATGCCCCTCAGAAGAGACGTGGAGGTCAGAGTGGTATAACAAGACGCTTTTAACGCCCCTTACAAGAGACGTGGAGGTCAAAGTGGTATAACAAGATGCTTGTAATGCCCCTCAGAAGAGACGTGGAGGTCAGAGTTGTATATCAAGACGCTTTTAATGCCACTCAGAAGAGACGTGGAGGTCAGAGTGGTATAAAAAGACGGTTTTAATGCCCCTTACAAGAGACGTGGAGGTCAGAGTGGTATAACTAGACGCTTTTAATGCCCCTCAGAAGAGACGTGTAGGTCAGAGTGGTATAACAAGATGGTTTTAATGCCCCTTAAAAGAGACGTGGAGGTCAGAGTGGTATAACAAGACGCTTTTAATGCCCCTCAGAAGAGACGTGGAGGTCAGAGTGGTATAACAAGATGCTTTTAATGCCCCTCAGAAGAGACGTGGAAGTCAGAGTGGAATAACAAGACGCTCTTAATGCCCCTTACAAGAGACGTGGAGGTCAGAGTGGTATACCAAGACGCTTTTAATTCCCCTCAGAAGAGACGTGGAGGTCAGAGTGGTATAACAAGACTCTTTTAATGCCTCTCAGAAGAGACGTGGAGGTCAGAGTGGTATAACCAGATGCTTTTAATGCCCCTCAGAAGAGACATGTAGGTCAGAGTGGTATAACAAGATGCTTTTAATGCCCTTCAGAAGAGACGTGGAGGTCAGAGTGGTATAACAAGACACTTTTAATGCCTCTTACAAGAAACGTGGAGGTCAGAGTGGTATAACAAGACGCTTTTAATGCCCTTCAGAATAGACGTGGAGGTCAGAGTGGTATAACAAGATGCTTTGAATGCCCCTTACAAGAGACGTGGAGGTTAGAGTGGTATAACAAGACGGTTTTAATGCTTCTCAGAAGAGACGTGGAGGTCAGAGTGGTATAAGAAGACGCTTTTAATGCCCCTCAGAAGATATGTGGAGGTCAGAGTGGTATAACAAGACGGTTTTCATTCCCCTTACAAAAGACGTGGAGGTCAGAGAGGTATAACAAGACGCTTTTAATGGCTCTCAGAAGAGATGTGGAGGTCAAAGTGGTATAACAAGACGGTTTTAATGCCCCTTACAAGAGACGTGGAGGTCAGAGTGGTATAACAAGACGGTTTTAATGCCCCTCAGAAGAGACGTGGAGGTCAGAGTGGTATACCAAGAAGCTTTTAATGCCCCTCAGAAGAGACAGGGAGGTCAGAGTGGTATAACAAGACGCTTTTAATGCCCCTCAGAAGAGACGTGGAGGTCAGAGTGGTATAACAAGACGGCTTTAATGTCCTTAACAAGAGACGTGAAGGTCAGAGTGGTATAACAAGACGCTTTTAATGCCCCTCAGAAGAGACATGGAGGTCAGAGTGGTATAACAAGATGCTTTTAATGCCCCTCAGAAGAGACGTGGAGGTCAGAGTGGTATAACAAGACACTTTTAATGCCTCTTACAAGAGACGTGGAGTTCAGAGTGGTATAACAAGATGCTTTTAATGCCCCTCAGAAGAGACGTGGAGGTCAGACTGGTATAACAAGATGCTTTTAATGCCCTTCAGAAGAGACATAGAGGTCAGAGTGGTATAACAAGACGCTTTTAATGCCCCTCAGAAGAGACGTGGAGGTCGGAGTGGTATATAACAAGATGCTTTTAATGCCCCTCAGAAGAGACGTGGAGGTCAGAGTGGTATAACAAGATGCTTTTAATGCCCCTTACAAGAGACGTGGAGGTCAGAGTGGTATGACAAGATGATTTTAATGCCCCTCAGAAGAGACGTGGAGGTCAGAGTGGTATAACAAGATGGTTTTAATGCCTCTTACAAGAGACGTGGAAGTTAGAGTGGTATAACAAGACGCTTTTAATGCCCCTCAGAAGAGAGGTGGAGATCAGAGTGGTATAACAAGACGGTTTTAATGCCTCTTCCAAGAGACGTGGAGGTCAGAGTGGTATAACAAGACGCTTTTAATGCCCCTTACAAGAGACGTGCAGGTCAGAGTGGTATAACAACATGCTTTTAATGCCCCTCAGAAGAGACGTGGAGGTCAGAGTGGTATAACAAGACGCTTTTAAAGCCCCTTACAAGAAACTTGGAGGTAAAAGTGGTATAACAAGATGCTTGTAATGCCCCTCAGAAGAGACGTGGAGGTCAGAGTCGTATAACAAGACGCTTTTAATGCCACTCAGAAGAGACGTGGAGGTCAGAGTGGTATAAAAACACGGTTTTAATGCCCCTTACAAGAGACGTGGAGGTCAGAGTGGTATAACTAGACGCTTTTAATGCCCCTCAGAAGAGACGTGGAGGTCAGAGTGGTATAACAAGATGGTTTTAATGGCCCTTAAAAGAGACGTGGAGGTCAGAGTGGTATAAGAAGACTCTTTTAATGCCCCTCAGAAGAGACGTGGAGGTCAGAGTGGTATAACAAGAATCTTTTAATGACCCTCAGAAGAGACGTGGAGGTCAGAGTGGTATAATAAGACGGTTTTAATGCCCCTTACAAGAGACGTTGAGGTCAGAGTGGTATAACTAGACGCTTTTAATGCCCCTCAGAAGAGACGTGGAGGTCAGAGTGGTATAACAAGATGGTTTTAATGCCCCTTAAAAGAGACGTGGAGGTCAGAGTGGTATAACAAGACGCTTTTAATGCCCCTCAGAAGAGACGTGGAGGTCAGAGTGGTATAACAAGACGCTTTTAATGCCCCTCAGAAGAGACGTGGAGGTCAGAGTGGAATAACAAGACGCTCTTAATGCCCCTTACAAGAGACGTGGAGGTCAGAGTGGTATACCAAGACGCTTTTAATGCCCCTCAGAAGAGACGTGGAGGTCAGAGTGGTATAACAAGACTCTTTTAATGCCTGTCAGAAGAGACGTGGAGGTCAGAGTGGTATAACCAGATGCTTTTAATGCCCCTAAGAAGAGACGTGGAGGTCAGAGTAGTATAACAAGACGCTTTTAATGCCCTTCAGAAGAGACGTAGAGGTCAGAGTGGTATAACAAGATGCTTTTAATGCCCCTTACAAGAGACGTGGAGGTCAGAGTGGTATAACAAGACGGTTTTAATGCTTCTCAGAAGAGACGTGGAGGTCAGAGATGTATAAGAAGACGCTTTTAATGCCCCTCAGAAGAGATGTGGAGGTCAGAGTGGTATAACAAGACGGTTTTAATTCCCCTTACAAAAGACGTGGAGGTCAGAGAGGTATAACAAGACGCTTCTAATGGCTCTCAGAAGAGATGTGGAGGTCAAAGTGGTATAACAAGACGGTTTTAATGCCTTTTACAAGAGACGTGGAGGTCAGAGTGGTATAAAAAGATACTTTTAATGCCCCTCAGATGAGACGTGGAGATCAGAGTGGTATAACAAGACGGTTTTAATGCCTCTTACAAGAGACGTGGAGGTCAGAGTGGTATAACAAGACGCTTTTAATGCCCCTCAGAAGAGACGTGGAGGTCAGAGTGGTATAACAAGATGCTTTTAATGCCCCTTACAAGAGACGTGAAGGTCAGAGTGGTATAACAAGACGGTTTTAATGCCCCTTACAAGAGACGTGGTGGTCAGAGTGGTATAACAAGACGCTTTTATTGCCCCTCAGAAGAGACGTGGAGGTCAGAGTGGTATAACAAGATGCTTTTTATGCCCCTCAGAAGAGACGTGGAGGTCAGAGTGGTATAACAAGACGGCTTTAATGCCCCTTACAAGAGACGTGAAGGTCAGAGTGGTATAACAAGACGCTTTTAATGCCCCTCAGAAGAGACTTGGAGGTCAGAGTGGTATAACAAGATGCTTTTAATGCCCCTCAGAAGAGACGTGGAGGTCAGAGTGGTATAACAAGACACTTTTAATGCCTCTTACAAGAGACGTGGAGTTCAGAGTGGTATAACAAGATGCTTTTAATGCCCCTCAGAAGAGACGTGGAGGTCAGACTGGTATAACAAGATGCTTTTAATGCCCTTCAGAAGAGACATAGAGGTCAGAGTGGTATAACAAGACGCTTTTAATGCCCCTCAGAAGAGACGTGGAGGTCGGAGTGGTATAACAAGATGCTTTTAATGCCCCTCAGAAGAGACGTGGAGGTCAGAGTGGTATAACAAGATGCTTTTAATGCCCCTTACAAGAGACGTGGAGGTCAGAGTGGTATAACAAGATGCTTTTAATGCCCCTCAGAAGAGACGTGGAGGTCAGAGTGGTATAACAAGATGGTTTTAATGCCTCTTACAAGAGACGTGGAGGTCAGAGTGGTATAACAAGACGCTTTTTATGCCCCTTAGAAGAGAGGTGGAGATCAGAGTGGTATAACAAGACGGTTTTAATGCCTCTTCCAAGAGACGTGGAGGTGAGAGTGGTATAAGAAGACGCTTTTAATGCCCCTCAGAAGAGACGTGGAGGTCAGAGTGGTATAACAAGATGCTTTTAATGCCCCTTACAAGAGACGTGGAGGTCAGAGTGGTATAACAAGACGGTTTTAATGACCCTTACAAGAGACGTGGAGGTCAGAGTTGTATAACAAGACGCTTTTAATGCCCCTCAGAAGAGACGTGGAGGTCAGAGTGGTATAACAAGACGCTTTTAATGCCCCTTACAAGAGACATGGAGGTCAGAGTGGTATAACAACATGCTTTTAATGCCTCTCAGAAGAGACGTGGAGGTCAGAGTGGTATAACAAGACGCTTTTAACTCCCCTTACAAGAGACGTGGAGGTCAAAGTGGTATAAAAAGATGCTTGTAATGCCCCTCAGAAGAGACGTGGAGGTCAGAGTCGTATAACAAGACGCTTTTAATGCCACTCAGAAGGGACGTGGAGGTCAGAGTGGTATAAAAAGACGGTTTTAATGCCCCTTACAAGAGACGTGGAGGTCAGAGTGGTATAACAAGATGCTTTTAATGCCCCTCAGAAGAGACGTGGAAGTCAGAGTGGAATAACAAGACGCTCTTAATGCCCCTTAAAAGAGACGTGGAGGTCAGAGTGGTATACCAAGACGCTTTTAATGCCCCTCAGAAGAGACGTGGAGGTCAGAGTGATATAACAAGACTCTTTTAATGCCTCTCAGAAGAGACGTGGAGGTCAGAGTGGTATAACCAGATGCTTTTAATGCCCCTCAGAAGAGACATGTAGGTCAGAGTGGTATAACAAGATGCTTTTAATGCCCTTCAGAAGAGACGTGGAGGTCAGAGTGGTATAACAAGACACTTTTAATGCCTCTTACAAGAAACGTGGAGGTCAGAGTGGTATAACAAGACGCTTTTAATGCCCTTCAGAATAGACGTGGAGGTCAGAGTGGTATAACAAGATGCTTTGAATGCCCCTTACAAGAGACGTGGAGGTCTGAGTGGTATAACAAGACGGTTTTAATGCTTCTCAGAAGAGACGTGGAGGTCAGAGTGGTATAAGAAGACGCTTTTAATGCCCCTCAGAAGAGATATGGAGGTCAGAGTGGTATAACAAGACGGTTTTCATTCCCCTTACAAAAGACGTGGAGGTCAGAGAGGTATAACAAGATGCTTTTAATGGCTCTCAGAAGAGATGTGGAGGTCAAAGTGGTATAACAAGACGGTTTTAATGCCTTTTACAAGAGACGTGGAGGTCAGAGTGGTATAAAAAGATACTTTTAATGACCCTCAGATGAGACGTGGAGATCAGAGTGGTATAACAAGACGGTTTTAATGCCTCTTACAAGAGACGTGGAGGTCAGAGTGGTATAACAAGACGCTTTTAATGCCCCTCAGAAGAGACGTGGAGGTCAGAGTGGTATAACAAGATGCTTTTAATGCCCCTTACAAGAGACGTGGAGGTCAGAGTGGTATAACAAGACGGTTTTAATGCCCCTTACAAGAGACGTGGAGGTCAGAGTGGTATAACAAGACGGTTTTAATGCCCCTCAGAAGAGACGTGGAGGTCAGAGTGGTATACCAAGAAGCTTTTAATGCCCCTCAGAAGAGACAGGGAGGTCAGAGTGGTATAACAAGACGCTTTTAATGCCCCTCAGAAGAGACGTGGAGGTCAGAGTGGTATAACAAGACGGCTTTAATGCCCCTTACAAGAGACATGAAGGTCAGAGTGGTATAACAAGACGCTTTTAATGCCCCTCAGAAGAGACATGGAGGTCAGAGTGGTATAACAAGATGCTTTTAATGCCCCTCAGAAGAGACGTGGAGGTCAGAGTGGTATAACAAGACACTTTTAATGCCTCTTACAAGGGACGTGGAGTTCAGAGTGGTATAACAAGATGCTTTTAATGCCCCTCAGAAGAGACGTGGAGGTCAGACTGGTATAACAAGATGCTTTTAATGCCCTTCAGAAGAGACATAGAGGTCAGAGTGGTATAACAAGACGCTTTTAATGCCCCTCAGAAGAGACGTGGAGGTCGGAGTGGTATAACAAGATGCTTTTAATGCCCCTCAGAAGAGACGTGGAGGTCAGAGTGGTATAACAAGATGCTTTTAATGCCCCTTACAAGAGACGTGGAGGTCAGAGTGGTATGACAAGATGCTTTTAATGCCCCTCAGAAGAGACGTGGAGGTCAGAGTGGTATAACAAGATGGTTTTAATGCCTCTTACAAGAGACGTGGAGGTTAGAGTGGTATAACAAGACGCTTTTAATGCCCCTCAGAAGAGAGGTGGAGATCAGAGTGGTATAACAAGACGGTTTTAATGCCTCTTCCAAGAGACGTGGAGGTCAGAGTGGTATAACAAGACGCTTTTAATGCCCCTTACAAGAAACGTGGAGGTAAAAGTGGTATAAAAAGATGCTTGTAATGCCCCTCAGAAGAGACGTGGAGGTCAGAGTCGTATAACAAGACGCTTTTAATGCCACTCAGAAGAGACGTGGAGGTCAGAGTGGTATAAAAACACGGTTTTAATGCCCCTTACAAGAGACGTGGAGGTCAGAGTGGTATAACTAGACGCTTTTAATGCCCCTCAGAAGAGACGTGGAGGTCAGAGTGGTATAACAAGATGGTTTTAATGCCCCTTAAAAGAGACGTGGAGGTCAGAGTGGTATAACAAGACGCTTTTAATGCCCCTCAGAAGAGACGTGGAGGTCAGAGTGGTATAACAAGAATCTTTTAATGACCCTCAGAAGAGACGTGGAGGTCAGAGTGGTATAATAAGACGGTTTTAATGCCCCTTACAAGAGACGTTGAGGTCAGAGTGGTATAACTAGACGCTTTTAATGCCCCTCAGAAGAGACGTGGAGGTCAGAGTGGTATAACAAGACGGTTTTAATACCCCTTAAAAGAGACGTGGAGGTCAGAGTGGTATAACAAGACGCTTTTAATGCCTCTCAGAAGAGACGTGGAGGTCAGAGTGGTATAACAAGACGCTATTAATGACCCTCAGAAGAGACGTGGAGGTCAGAGTGGTATAATAAGATGGTTTTAATGCCCCTTACAAGAGACGTGGAGGTCAGAGTGGTATAACTAGACGCTTTTAATGCCCCTCAGAAGAGACGTGGAGGTCAGAGTGGTATAACAAGATGGTTTTAATGCCCCTTAAAAGAGACGTGGAGGTCAGAGTGGTATAACAAGACGCTTTTAATGCCCCTCAGAAGAGACGTGGAGGTTAGAGTGGTATAACAAGACGCTTTTAATGCCCCTCAGAAGAGACGTGGAGGTCAGAGTGGAATAACAAGACGCTCTTAATGCCCCTTACAAGAGACGTGGAGGTCAGAGTGGTATACCAAGACGCTTTTAATGCCCCTCAGAAGAGACGTGGAGGTCAGAGTGGTATAACAAGACTCTTTTAATGCCTCTCAGAAGAGACGTGGAGGTCAGAGTGGTATAACCAGATGCTTTTAATGCCCCTCAGAAGAGACATGTAGGTCAGAGTGGTATAACAAGACGCTTTTAATGCCCTTCAGAAGAGACGTGGAGGTCAGAGTGGTATAACAAGACACTTTTAATGCCTCTTACAAGAAACGTGGAGGTCAGAGTGGTATAACAAGACGCTTTTAATGCCCCTCAGAAGAGACGTGGAGGTCAGAGTAGTATAACAAGACGCTTTTAATGCCCTTCAGAAGAGACGTGGAGGTCAGAGTGGTATAACAAGATGCTTTTAATGCCCCTTACAAGAGACGTGGAGGTCAGAGTGGTATAACAAGACGGTTTTAATGCTTCTCAGAAGAGACGTGGAGGTCAGAGTTGTATAAGAAGACGCTTTTAATGCCCCTCAGAAGAGATGTGGAGGTCAGAGTGGTATAACAAGACGGTTTTAATTCCCCTTACAAAAGACGTGGAGGTCAGAGTGGTATAAAAAGATACTTTTAATGCCCCTCAGATGAGACGTGGAGATCAGAGTGGTATAACAAGACGGTTTTAATGCCTCTTACAAGAGACGTGGAGGTCAGAGTGGTATAACAAGACGCTTTTAATGCCCCTCAGAAGAGACGTGGAGGTCAGAGTGGTATAACAAGATGATTTTAATGCCCCTTACAAGAGACGTGAAGGTCAGAGTGGTATAACAAGACGGTTTTAATGCCCCTTACAAGAGACGTGGTGGTCAGAGTGGTATAACAAGACGCTTTTATTGCCCCTCAGAAGAGACGTGGAGGTCAGAGTGGTATAACAAGACGTTTTAATGCCCCTTACAAGAGACGTGGCGGTCAGAGTGGTATAACAAGACGCTTTTAATGCCCCTCAGAAGAGACGTGGAGGTCAGAGTGGTATAACAAGACGCTTTTAATGCCCTTCAGAAGAGACGTGGAGGTCAGAGTGGTATAACAAGATGCTTTTAATGCCCCTTACAAGAGACGTGGAGGTCAGAGTGGTATAACAAGACGGTTTTAATGCTCCTCAGAAGAGACGTGGAGGTCAGAGTGGTATAAGAAGACGCTTTTAATGCCCCTCAGAAGAGATGTGGAGGTCAGAGTGGTATAACAAGACGGTTTTAATTCCCCTTACTAAAGACGTGGAGGTCAGAGAGGTATAACAAGACGCTTTTAATGGCTCTCAGAAGAGATGTGGAGGTCAAAGTGGTATAACAAGACGCTTTTAATGCCTTTTACAAGAGACGTGGAGGTCAGAGTGGTATAACAAGACGCTTTTAATGCCCCTTACAAGAGACGTGGAGGTCAGAGTGGTATAACAAGACGCTTTTAATGCCCCTTACAAGAGACGTGGAGGTCAGAGTGGTATAACAAGATGCTTTTTATGCCCCTCAGAAGAGACGTGGAGGTCAGAGTGGTATAACAAGACGCTTTTAATGCCCCTTACAAGAGACGTGGAGGTCAGAGTGGTATAACAAGACGCTTTTAATGCCCCTCAGAAGAGACGTGGAGGTCAGAGTGGTATAACAAGACGCTTTTAATGCCCTTCAGAAGAGACGTGGAGGTCAGAGTGGTATAACAAGATGCTTTTAATGCCCCTTACAAGAGACGTAGAGGTCAGAGTGGTATAACAAGACGGTTTTAATGCTCCTCAGAAGAGACGTGGAGGTCAGAGTGGTATAAGAAGACGCTTTTAATGCCCCTCAGAAGAGATGTGGAGGTCAGAGTGGTATAACAAGACGGTTTTCATTCCCCTTACAAAAGACGTGGAGGTCAGAGAGGTATAACAAGACGCTTTTAATGGCTCTCAGAAGAGATGTGGAGGTCAAAGTGGTATAACAAGACGGTTTTAATGCCTTTTACAAGAGACGTGGAGGTCAGAGTGGTATAAAAAGATACTTTTAATGCCCCTCAGATGAGACGTGGAGATCAGAGTGGTATAACAAGACGGTTTTAATGCCTCTTACAAGAGACGTGGAGGTCAGAGTGGTATAACAAGACGCTTTTAATGCCCCTCAGAAGAGACGTGGAGGTCAGAGTGGTATAACAAGATGCTTTTAATGCCCCTTACAAGAGACGTGGAGGTCAGAGTGGTATAACAAGACGGTTTTAATGCCCCTTACAAGAGACGTGGAGGTCAGAGTGGTATAACAAGACAGTTTTAATGCCCCTCAGAAGAGACGTGGAGGTCAGAGTGGTATACCAAGAAGCTTTTAATGCCCCTCAGAAGAGACAGGGAGGTCAGAGTGGTATAACAAGACGCTTTTAATGACCCCCCGAAGAGACGTGGAGGTCAGAGTGGTATAACAAGACGGCTTTAATGCCCCTTACAAGAGACGTGAAGGTCAGAGTGGTTTAACAAGACGCTTTTAATGCCCCTCAGAAGAGACATGGAGGTCAGAGTGGTATAACAAGATGCTTTTAATGCCCCTCAGAAGAGACGTGGAGGTCAGAGTGGTATAACAAGACACTTTTAATGCCTCTTACAAGAGACGTGGAGTTCAGAGTGGTATAACAAGATGCTTTTAATGCCCCTCAGAAGAGACGTGGAGGTCAGACTGGTATAACAAGATGCTTTTAATGCCCTTCAGAAGAGACATAGAGGTCAGAGTGGTATAACAAGACGCTTTTAATGCCCCTCAGAAGAGACGTGGAGGTCGGAGTGGTATAACAAGATGCTTTTAATGCCCCTCAGAAGAGACGTGGAGGTCAGAGTGGTATAACAAGATGCTTTTAATGCCCCTTACAAGAGACGTGGAGGTCAGAGTGGTATGACAAGATGCTTTTAATGCCCCTCAGAAGAGACGTGGAGGTCAGAGTGGTATAACAAGATGGTTTTAATGCCTCCTACAAGAGACGTGGAGGTTAGAGTGGTATAACAAGACGCTTTTAATGCCTCTCAGAAGAGAGGTGGAGATCAGAGTGGTATAACAAGACGGTTTTAATGCCTCTTCCAAGAGATGTGGAGGTCAGAGTGGTATAACAAGACGCTTTTAATGCCCCTTACAAGAGACGTGGAGGTCAGAGTGGTATAACAACATGCTTTTAATTCCCCTCAGAAGAGACGTGGAGGTCAGAGTGGTATAACAAGACGCTTTTAATGCCCCTTACAAGAAACGTGGAGGTAAAAGTGGTATAACAAGATGCTTGTAATGCCCCTCAGAAGAGATGTGGAGGTCAGAGTCGTATAACAAGACGCTTTTAATGCCACTCAGAAGAGACGTGGAGGTCAGAGTGGTATAAAAACACGGTTTTAATGCCCCTTACAAGAGACGTGGAGGTCAGAGTGGTATAACTAGACGCTTTTAATGCCCCTCAGAAGAGACGTGGAGTTCAGAGTGGTATAACAAGATGGTTTTAATGCCCCTTAAAAGAGACGTGGAGGTCAGAGTGGGATAACAAGACGCTTTTAATGCCCCTCAGAAGAAACGTGGAGGTCAGAGTGGTATAACAAGAATCTTTTAATGACCCTCAGAAGAGACGTGGAGGTCAGAGTGGTATAATAAGACGGTTTTAATGCCCCTTACAAGAGACGTTGAGGTCAGAGTGGTATAACTAGACGCTTTTAATGCCCCTCAGAAGAGACGTGGAGGTCAGAGTGGTATAACAAGACGGTTTTAATACCCCTTAAAAGAGACGTGGAGGTCAGAGTGGTATAACAAGACGCTTTTAATGCCTCTCAGAAGAGACGTGGAGGTCAGAGTGGTATAACAAGATGCTATTAATGACCCTCAGAAGAGACGGGAGGTCAGAGTGGTATAATAAGATGGTTTTAATGCCCCTTACAAGAGACGTGGAGGTCAGAGTGGTATAACTATACGCTTTTAATGCCCCTCAGAAGAGACGTGGAGGTCAGAGTGGTATAACAAGATGGTTTTAATGCCCCTTAAAAGAGACGTGGAGGTCAGAGTGGTATAACAAGACGCTTTTAATGCCCCTCAGAAGAGACGTGGAGGTCAGAGTGGTATAACAAGACGCTTTTAATGCCCCTCAGAAGAGACGTGGAGGTCAGAGTGGAATAACAAGACGCTCTTAATGCCCCTTACAAGAGACGTGGAGGTCAGAGTGGTATAACAAGACAGTTTTAATGCCCCTCAGAAGAGACGTGGAGGTCAGAGTGGTATACCAAGAAGCTTTTAATGCCCCTCAGAAGAGACAGGGAGGTCAGAGTGGTATAACAAGACGCTTTTAATGCCCCTCAGAAGAGACGTGGAGGTCAGAGTGGTAGAACAAGACGGCTTTAATGCCCCTTACAAGAGACGTGAAGGTCAGAGTGGTATAACAAGATGCTTTTAATGCCCCTCAGAAGAGACGTGGAGGTCAGAGTGGTATAACAAGACACTTTTAATGCCTCTTACAAGAGACGTGGAGTTCAGAGTGGTATAACAAGATGCTTTTAATGCCCCTCAGAAGAGACGTGGAGGTCAGACTGGTATAACAAGATGCTTTTAATGCCCTTCAGAAGAGACATAGAGGTCAGAGTGGTATAACAAGACGCTTTTAATGCCCCTCAGAAGAGACGTGGAGGTCGGAGTGGTATAACAAGATGCTTTTAATGCCCCTCAGAAGAGACGTGGAGGTCAGAGTGGTATAACAAGATGCTTTTAATGCCCCTTACAAGAGACGTGGAGGTCAGAGTGGTATGACAAGATGCTTTTAATGCCCCTCAGAAGAGACGTGGAGGTCAGAGTGGTATAACAAGATGGTTTTAATGCCTCTTACAAGAGACGTGGAGGTTAGAGTGGTATAACAAGACGCTTTTAATGCCCCTCAGAAGAGAGGTGGAGATCAGAGTGGTATAACAAGACGGTTTTAATGCCTCTTCCAAGAGATGTGGAGGTCAGAGTGGTATAACAAGACGCTTTTAATGCCCCTTACAAGAGACGTGGAGGTCAGAGTGGTATAACAACATGCTTTTAATGCCCCTCAGAAGAGACGTGGAGGTCAGAGTGGTATAACAAGATGCTTTTAATGCCCCTTACAAGAAACGTGGAGGTAAAAGTGGTATAACAAGATGCTTGTAATGCCCCTCAGAAGAGACGTGGAGGTCAGAGTCGTATAACAAGACGCTTTTAATGCCACTCAGAAGAGACGTGGAGGTCAGAGTGGTATAAAAACACGGTTTTAATGCCCCTTACAAGAGACGTGGAGGTCAGAGTGGTATAACAAGACGCTTTTAATGCCCCTCAGAAGAGACGTGGAGGTCAGAGTGGTATAACAAGAATCTTTTAATGACCCTCAGAAGAGACGTGGAGGTCAGAGTGGTATAATAAGACGGTTTTAATGCCCCTTACAAGAGACGTTGAGGTCAGAGTGGTATAACTAGACGCTTTTAATGCCCCTCAGAAGAGACGTGGAGGTCAGAGTGGTATAACAAGACGGTTTTAATACCCCTTAAAAGAGACGTGGAGGTCAGAGTGGTATAACAAGACGCTTTTAATGCCTCTCAGAAGAGACGTGGAGGTCAGAGTGGTATAACAAGACGCTATTAATGACCCTCAGAAGAGACGGGAGGTCAGAGTGGTATAATAAGATGGTTTTAATGCCCCTTGCAAGAGACGTGGAGGTCAGAGTGGTATAACTATACGCTTTTAATGCCCCTCAGAAGAGACGTGGAGGTCAGAGTGGTATAACAAGATGGTTTTAATGCCCCTTAAAAGAGACGTGGAGGTCAGAGTGGTATAACAAGACGCTTTTAATGCCCCTCAGAAGAGACGTGGAGGTCAGAGTGGTATAACAAGACGCTTTTAATGCCCCTCAGAAGAGACAGGGAGGTCAGAGTGGTATAACAAGACGCTTTTAATGCCCCTCAGAAGAGACGTGGAGGTCAGAGTGGTAGAACAAGACGGCTTTAATGCCCCTTACAAGAGACGTGAAGGTCAGAGTGGTATAACAAGATGCTTTTAATGCCCCTCAGAAGAGACGTGGAGGTCAGAGTGGTATAACAAGACACTTTTAATGCCTCTTACAAGAGACGTGGAGTTCAGAGTGGTATAACAAGATGCTTTTAATGCCCCTCAGAAGAGACGTGGAGGTCAGACTGGTATAACAAGATGCTTTTAATGCCCTTCAGAAGAGACATAGAGGTCAGAGTGGTATAACAAGACGCTTTTAATGCCCCTCAGAAGAGACGTGGAGGTCGGAGTGGTATAACAAGATGCTTTTAATGCCCCTCAGAAGAGACGTGGAGGTCAGAGTGGTATAACAAGATGCTTTTAATGCCCCTTACAAGAGACGTGGAGGTCAGAGTGGTATGACAAGATGCTTTTAATGCCCCTCAGAAGAGACGTGGAGGTCAGAGTGGTATAACAAGATGGTTTTAATGCCTCTTACAAGAGACGTGGAGGTTAGAGTGGTATAACAAGACGCTTTTAATGCCCCTCAGAAGAGAGGTGGAGATCAGAGTGGTATAACAAGACGGTTTTAATGCCTCTTCCAAGAGATGTGGAGGTCAGAGTGGTATAACAAGACGCTTTTAATGCCCCTTACAAGAGACGTGGAGGTCAGAGTGGTATAACAACATGCTTTTAATGCCCCTCAGAAGAGACGTGGAGGTCAGAGTGGTATAACAAGATGCTTTTAATGCCCCTTACAAGAAACGTGGAGGTAAAAGTGGTATAACAAGATGCTTGTAATGCCCCTCAGAAGAGACGTGGAGGTCAGAGTCGTATAACAAGACGCTTTTAATGCCACTCAGAAGAGACGTGGAGGTCAGAGTGGTATAAAAACACGGTTTTAATGCCCCTTACAAGAGACGTGGAGGTCAGAGTGGTATAACAAGACGCTTTTAATGCCCCTCAGAAGAGACGTGGAGGTCAGAGTGGTATAACAAGAATCTTTTAATGACCCTCAGAAGAGACGTGGAGGTCAGAGTGGTATAATAAGACGGTTTTAATGCCCCTTACAAGAGACGTTGAGGTCAGAGTGGTATAACTAGACGCTTTTAATGCCCCTCAGAAGAGACGTGGAGGTCAGAGTGGTATAACAAGACGGTTTTAATACCCCTTAAAAGAGACGTGGAGGTCAGAGTGGTATAACAAGACGCTTTTAATGCCTCTCAGAAGAGACGTGGAGGTCAGAGTGGTATAACAAGACGCTATTAATGACCCTCAGAAGAGACGGGAGGTCAGAGTGGTATAATAAGATGGTTTTAATGCCCCTTGCAAGAGACGTGGAGGTCAGAGTGGTATAACTATACGCTTTTAATGCCCCTCAGAAGAGACGTGGAGGTCAGAGTGGTATAACAAGATGGTTTTAATGCCCCTTAAAAGAGACGTGGAGGTCAGAGTGGTATAACAAGACGCTTTTAATGCCCCTCAGAAGAGACGTGGAGGTCAGAGTGGTATAACAAGACGCTTTTAATGCCCCTCAGAAGAGACGTGGAGGTCAGAGTGGAATAACAAGACGCTCTTAATGCCCCTTACAAGAGACGTGGAGGTCAGAGTGGTATACCAAGACGCTTTTAATGCCCCTCAGAAGAGACGTGGAGGTCAGAGTGGTATAACAAGACTCTTTTAATGCCTCTCAGAAGAGACGTGGAGGTCAGAGTGGTATAACCAGATGCTTTTAATGCCCCTCAGAAGAGACATGTAGGTCAGAGTGGTATAACAAGACGCTTTTAATGCCCTTCAGAAGAGACGTGGAGGTCAGAGTGGTATAACAAGACACTTTTAATGCCTCTTACAAGAAACGTGGAGGTCAGAGTGGTATAACAAGACGCTTTTAATGCCCCTCAGAAGAGACGTGGAGGTCAGAGTAGTATAACAAGACGCTTTTAATGCCCTTCAGAAGAGACGTGGAGGTCAGAGTGGTATAACAAGATGCTTTTAATGCCCCTTACAAGAGACGTGGAGGTCAGAGTGGTATAACAAGACGGTTTTAATGCTTCTCAGAAGAGACGTGGAGGTCAGAGTTGTATAAGAAGACGCTTTTAATGCCCCTCAGAAGAGATGTGGAGGTCAGAGTGGTATAACAAGACGGTTTTAATTCCCCTTACAAAAGACGTGGAGGTCAGAGAGGTATAACAAGACGCTTCTAATGGCTCTCAGAAGAGATGTGGAGGTCAAAGTGGTATAACAAGACGGTTTTAATGCCTTTTACAAGAGACGTGGAGGTCAGAGTGGTATAAAAAGATACTTTTAATGCCCCTCAGATGAGACGTGGAGATCAGAGTGGTATAACAAGACGGTTTTAATGCCTCTTACAAGAGACGTGGAGGTCAGAGTGGTATAACAAGACGCTTTTAATGCCCCTCAGAAGAGACGTGGAGGTCAGAGTGGTATAACAAGATGCTTTTAATGCCCCTTACAAGAGACGTGAAGGTCAGAGTGGTATAACAAGACGGTTTTAATGCCCCTTACAAGAGACGTGGTGGTCAGAGTGGTATAACAAGACGCTTTTATTGCCCCTCAGAAGAGACGTGGAGGTCAGAGTGGTATAACAAGACGCTTTTAATGCCCCTTACAAGAGACGTGGCGGTCAGAGTGGTATAACAAGACGCTTTTAATGCCCCTCAGAAGAGACGTGGAGGTCAGAGTGGTATAACAAGATGCTTTTAATGCCCCTCAGAATAGACGTGGAGGTCAGAGTGGTATAACAAGACGCTTTTAATGCCCCTTACAAGAGACGTGGAGGTCAGAGTGGTATAACAAGACGCTTTTAATGCCCCTCAGAAGAGACGTGGATGTCAGAGTGGTATACAAGACGCTTTTAATGCCCCTCAGAAGAGACGTGGAGGTCAGAGTGGTATATCAAGATGCTTTTAATGCCCCTCGGAAAAGTGGTGGAGGTCGCAGTGGCTTAACAAGACGCTTTTAATGCCCCTTGGAAGAGTCATACAGTACAGCATCTTAAAAATATTATTCCCATTATTGGGGAGTGGGTCTCCCACAGTCTTTGCTTACGCCTTCCAAGCAAAAGCTGACAAAAATCAGGATGGAGGAACTTTCAATAATGGCAACACGGACTTCGGTCACCCTGGTGGTATAGTGGTGGTGGAGGCTCAGAATAAGGAGAAGAACATAAAACAGCCGAAATGAGGAAGCGTATACCCATGTGTGGGTGTGAAGCGGTGCATGTGAATACACCTCCCGAAATAACACAGTGGATTTGACTTTATGTTACTCTGCTGTCATTTGGTGGTGATGAGAAGTCTGGCCCAATCCAGCCTTTGTTCACTTTGATAAGGATCAGCTTGTCAGCATTGTCTGTTGACAGGCGAGTGCGCTTATCAGTTATAATTCCCCCAGCGGCACTAAAAACACGCTCCGGTAACACGCTAGCGGCAGGGCAGGCCCGGACCTCCAAGGCGTACAGAGCGAGTTCATTCCAAGTGCCCAGCTTGGATACCCAATAATTAAAAGGTACAGAGGAATCACGGAGGACGCTGGTACGGTCGGCAAGGTAACTCCCTCACCATCTTTTGAAACTTTCCACTCCTTGTGAGAGTACCCCGCGCCTCAGAGTCTGTCCGAAGCGAGGGTCTGAGAAAACTGTCCCAGAACGTTGACAGTGTTCCCCTGCCTCTGCTGGATTGGAGTTGTGTCTCTCTCGCATGTACGCCTTGGTTGGGCAACGAACTGTGACCTCTGCCGCTAACGTGTTCAGATGGGAATTTTTTTAACAGTTCTGCAGCAAGGGCCTTCTGGTACTGCCCCATTTTTGTAGACCTCTCCACCTCAGGAATAAGAGAGTGAAAGTTCTCCTTGTAGCGGGGGTCTACAAGTGTCACCAACCAGTAATGACTGTCACCCAACATTTTGACAACGCGAGGATCACGGTTAAGGCAGCGTAACATAAAGTCAGCCATGCGTGCCAGACTGGTAACGGGCAAGATTTCCGTGTCCTCACCAATATGATGACTGACCATGCTCTCCTCCTCCTCTTCCTCCTCCCCCCTGTCCTCAGGTCACCCACGCTCAACCAACGGTATGACAGTTGTACAGGTACTACCGTCTACAGCGCATGATCCAGCTCCTGTTCTTCCTCCTCCTCCTCCTCTCCCTCATTGTGCCCCAATGCGCGTTGGAATGAGATGAGGCTGAGCTGTGTGTAATCGCCCGCTACGGCTTCTTGATCCATCTCATCATACTCTGGTTGCAATGCCTCCTCTTTAATTCTCTGCAGAGAGCATTGCAAAAGACAGACAAGTGGGATGCTGACACTAATGATGGCGTCATCGCCACTCACCATCTTGATGGCCTCCTCAAAGTTTGTCAGGATGATACATATGTCAGACATCCAGGTCCACTCCTGAGGTCTTATGTGTGGAGTCTGACCTGAATATCGATGGCCTTGTTGCAGCTGGTACGCCACAACTGCTCTCTTCTGGTCACAAGTCCTTAGCAACATGTGGAGGGTAGAGTTCCAACGTGTGGGGACATCACACACCAGTCGGTGTTCCGGAAGCTGCAAACGCTGCTGCCACACAGCAAGGGCGGCGGAAGCTGTAGCCGACTTGCGAAAATGAGCTGACAGGCGGTGTACTTTCATGAGCAGATCTAGCAACTCGGGGTACTATTTAAGAAACCGCTGAACCACGAGGTTAAGCACATGAGCCAGGCATGGTACGTGTGTGATCTTGCCTCGCCTCAGAGCCGCCACCAGGTTACGGCCATTGTCACACACGACCATGCCTGGATGTAGGTTCAGCGGTCTCAGCCACAGATCTGCCTGCTCTTTCACAGCTGTCCACAACTCACAAGCAGTGTGAGGTTTATCACCTAAGCTTATGAGTTTCAGCACAGCCTGTTGCCCCTTGGCGGAGGCAGTACTGCAGTGCTTCCAGCTTGTAATTGATGTGGTGATATCTGAGATGGAGGCTAAACATGAGGAGGAGGAGGAGGAGGATGATGCGCAGGAGCTGTACACTGCGGGGGCAACTCTGACTGACACAGGGCCCGCAATCCTCGGTGTGGGGAGGATGTGTTCCATCCCAAGGTCCGACTGGGTCCTGGCTTCCACTATGCTTAGCCAGTGTGCCATCAGGGAGATGTACCGTCCCTGGCCACAAGCACTTTTCCACGTGTCCGTTGTCATGTGGACACTCCCAGTAACTGCGTTGTTGAGGGCACGGCAGATGTTTTGGGACACGTGCTTGTGTAGTGCGGGGATGGCACACCGGGCAAAATAGTGTCGGCTGGGGACCGAGTACCGAGGGACAGCCACCACCATAAGGTTGCGGAAGGATTCCGTCTCCACCAGCCTAAAAGGCAGCATTTCCAACGCAAGCAGTCGTGAAATGTGCGAATTTAGGACTGTGGCCTGTGGGGCGTTAGCTGTGAATTTCCGCTTTCGTTCAAAGGTCTGGGATATGGACAATTGAACGTTGCAGTGGGACGTGGATGTGGACGTTAATGCTGTTTCTTGAGAAACTGCCATAACAAGTGAAGACTGAGAGTAGGGGGCAGTATGGACAGGGGATTGCCTTGCACACACAACAGGGGGTTCTATTGCACGCACAACAGCGGAAGAAGCAGTGGTGACACCCGCTGACAATGGTCGTGGACCCTGGGGTTCGCCCCACAAAGTCGGGTGCTTTGCTGCCATGTGCCTGATCATGCTGGTGGTGGTCAGGCTGGTAGTTTTGTCACCCCTGCTGATGCTGGCATGGCATGTGGTACAAATGGCCTTTTTGGGGTTATCAGCAGAGTCTTTAAAAAAATTTCAGACTCTGGAAGACCTACCGTTTGTACTGGCAACGTCCCTCGTGTTGGTGTTATGGGGAACGGTTGCCCGCCTTCTGTCTGCGGCCACCACACTGCTTCTTCCTGCCTGTTGGGGTACTCTGCCTGCCTCCCCCTGTGTGCTGCTGGCCTCACTCTACATGTCCTCCTGCCACGTTGGGTCAGTTACCCCAGTAAATGACCATCCACCACCTCCTCTTCCACTTGCGCATCACGATGCTCCTCCTCACTTCCTGGCAATTGTGTCTCGTCATCGTCCACCTCTTGTGACAAATTGCCAGCGTCGACTTCCAGTGGCCGTGGCTGTTCAAATATTTGGGCATCGCTACATGGGATCTCCTCTTCACCACTTCAAGCGGAGCAAGCGAGGGGCACAAATATGGAAATGGACCAGTGAACAGCTCTTCAGAGTGTCCAAGTGTGGGATCAGTTGCTGTCTGACGACACTCGGCATGCTGCGAGGAAGGAGCATCAGGGTGAGGAGGAGTATGCGGTCGAGACTCACGGCTACTAAGAGTTGACCTTGTGGAAGACAGACCGGAGGTGGTGGTGCCCAGGTAACTGGAAGTATTATCTGCTATCCAATTATTAACCTGTTCACACTGATCAGTTCACAATACTGGTGTTGTTCTGTGCTTCCCTAGTAATTCGGTCAAGAAGTGGGAGCGAGAAGATGTAGCTGTTGGTTGTGTCACATTTTCACCTTGGCCACGGCCCCGTCCTCTGCAAGCACCATCACCAGAACGTCCCTTGCCATGAGCCTTGCCCATTGTAAAGAGAGTAAAATAGCTTACACTCGCACTATCAATGGAAAAAGGGTAACAAAAAGGAGATTAGAACCGTGGAAGAGGAAAACCACAGTTCTATTTCTCTCGCCTACACCCGACTCTTTTAAACAATCAGAACAATGAGGGAGAAACTATTACTGTTTTTCTTTACGGAAAAAATACCAAAACCTGAATAATAGAGATTTTTTACCGTGGAACAGCAAAACCACAGTTTTAATTTACTGGTGTATACCAGACTTTTTTAAAAATATAGATTTGCGGCTGAACAGTGAGCGACACACTCAAACTGTTTTTTTTAGATAAAAAAGGCCCAAAACTGGATACTACAGAGATTTGAACCGTGGAACTGCAAAACCACACTGGGATTTGTCGGGCCTTCAACAGACTATTTTTATCAGATATATTTTTGTGCCTGAACAGTCAGGAGACACTACTGTTTTTTTTTAAGGAAAAAAATGCGAAAAACAGGATAATAGAGATTTTTTACCGTGGAACAGCAAAACCACAGTTTTAATTTACTGGTGTATACCAGACTTTTTTAAAAATATAGATTTGCGGCTGAACAGTTAGCGACACACTCAAACTGTTTTTTTTAGATACAAAACGCCCAAAACTGGATACTACAGAGATTTGACCCATGGAACTGCAAAACCACACTGGGATTTGTCGGTTCTACAACATACTATTTTCAACAGATATATTTTTGTGTCACAACAGTCAGGAGACACTACTGTTATTTTAAGGCAAAAAATGCGAATAACAGGATAATAGAGATTTTTTACCGTGGAACAGCAAAACCACAGTTTTAATTTACTGGTGTTTTCCAGACTTTTTTAAAAATATAGATTTGTGGCTGAACAGTGAGCGACACACTCAAACTGTTTTTTTTAGATACAAAAGGCCCAAAACTGGATACTACAGTGATTTGACCCGTGGAGCTGCAAAACCACACTGGGATTTGTCGGGCCTACAACAGACTATTTTCAACAGATATATTTTTGTGTCACAACAATCAGGAGACACTACTGTTTTTTTTTTAAGGCAAAAAGTGCGAAAAACAGGATAATAGAGATTTTTTACCGTGGAACAGCAAAACCACAGTTTTAATTTACTGGTGTATACCAGACTTTTTTAAAAATATAGATTTGCGGCTGAACAGTGAGTGACTCACTCAAACTGTTTTTTTTTAGATAAAAAAGGCCCAAAACTGGATACTACAGAGATTTGAACCGTGGAACTGCAAAACCACACTGGGATTTGTTGGGCCTACAACAGACTATTTTCAACAGATATATTTTTGTGTCACAACAGTCAGGAGACGCTACTGGTTTTTTTTAAGGCAAAAAATGCGAAAAACAGGATAATAGAGATTTTTTACCGTGGAACAGCAAAACCACAGTTTTAATTTACTGGTGTATACCAGACTTTTTTTAAAATATAGATTTGCGGCTGAACAGTGAGCGACACACTCAAACTGTTTTTTTTAGATACAAAAGGCCCAAAACTGGATACTACAGAGATTTGACCCGTGGAACTGCAAAACCACACTGGGATTTGTTGGGCCTACAACAGACTATTTTCAACAGATATATTTTTGTGTCAGAACAGTCAGGAGACACTACTGTTTTTTTTTTAAGGCAAAAAATGCGAAAAACAGGATAATAGAGATTTTTTACCGTGGAACAGCAAAACCACAGTTTTAATTTACTGGTGTATACCAGACTTTTTTAAAAATATAGATTTGCAGCCGAACAGTGAGCGACACACTCAAACTGTTTTTCTTTAGATACAAAAGGCCCAAAACTGGATACTACAGAGATTTGACCTGTGGAACTGCAAAACCACACTGGGATTTGTCGGGCCTACAAAAAACTATTTTCAACAGATATATTTTTGTGTCTGAACAGTCAAGAGACACTACTGTTTTGTTTTTAAGGCAAAAAATGCGAAGAACAGGATAATAGAGATTTTTTACCGTGGAACAGCAAAACCACAGTTTTAATTTACTAGTGTATACCAGACTTTTTTTTAAAAATATAGATTTGCAGCTGAACAGTGAGCGACACACTCAAACTCTTTATTTTTAGATACAAAAGGCCCAAAACTGGATACTACAGAGATCTGACCCATGGAACTGCAAAACCACACTGGGATTTGTCGAGCCTACAACAGACTATTTTCAACAGATATATTTTTGAGTCACAACAGTCAGGAGACACTACTGTTTTTTTTTAAGGCAAAAAATGCAAAAACAGGATAATAGAGATTTTTTACCGTGGAACATCAAAACCACAGTTTTAATTTACTGGTGTATACCAGACTTTTTTAAAAATATAGATTTACGGCTGAACAGTGAGCGACACACTCAAACTGTTTTTTTTTAGATGCAAAAGGCCCAAAACTGGATACTACTGAGATTTGACCTGTGGAACTGCAAAACCACACTGGGATTTGTCGGGGCTACAACAGACTATTTTCAACAGATATATTTTTGTGTCACAACAGTCAGGAGACGCTACTGTTTTTTTTTAAGGCAAAAAATGCGAAGAACAGGATAATAGAGATTTTTACCGTGGAACAGCAAAACCACAGTTTTAATTTACTGGTGTATACCAGGCTTTTTTAAAACTATAGATTTGCGGCTGAACAGTGAGCGACACACTCAAACAGCTTTTTTTAGATGCAAAAAGCCCAAAACTGGATACTTCTCAGATTTGACCTGTGGAACTGCAATACTACACTGGGATTTCTCGGGCCTACAACAGACTATTTTCAACAGATATATTTTTGAGTCTGAACTGTCAGGAGACACTACTGTTTTTTTATAAGGCAAAAAACAGGATAATAGAGATTTTTTACCGTGGAACATCAAAACCACAGTTTTAATTTACTGGTGTATACCAGACTTTTTTAAAAATATAGATTTGCGGCTGAACAGTGAGTGACTCACTCAAACTGTTTTTTTTTAGATAAAAAAGGCCCAAAACTGGATGCTACAGAGATTTGAACCGTGGAACTGCAAAACCACACTGGGATTTGTTGGGCCTACAACAGACTATTTTCAACGGATATATTTTTGTGTCACAACAGTCAGGAGACGCTACTGTTTTCTTTTAAGGCAAAAAATGCGAAAAACAGGATAATAGAGATTTTTTACCGTGGAACAACAAAACCACAGTTTTAATTTACTGGTGTATACCAGACTTTTTTTAAAATATAGATTTGCGGCTGAACAGTGAGCGACACACTCAAACTGTTTTTTTTAGATACAAAAGGCCCAAAACTAGATACTACAGAGATTTGACCCGTGGAACTGCAAAACCACACTGGGATTTGTTGGTCCTACAACAGACTATTTTCAACAGATATATTTTTGTGTCAGAACAGTCAGGAGACACTACTGGTTTTTTTTTAAGGCAAAAAATGCGAAAAAAAGGATAATAGAGATTTTTTACCGTGGAACATCAAAACCACAATTTTAATTTACTGGTGTATACCAGATTTTTTTTAAAAATATAGATTTGCAGTCGAACAGTGAGCGACACACTCAAACTGTTTTTCTTTAGATACAAAAGGCCCAAAACTGGATACTACAGAGATTTGACCTGTGGAACTGCAAAACCACACTGGGATTTGTCGGGCCTACAAAAAACTATTTTCAACAGATATATTTTTGTGTCTGAACAGTCAAGAGACACTACTGTTTTGTTTTTAAGGCAAAAAATGCGAAGAACAGGATAATAGAGATTTTTTACCGTGGAACAGCAAAACCACAGTTTTAATTTACTAGTGTATACCAGACTTTTTTTAAAAATATAGATTTGCAGCTGAACAGTGAGCGACACACTCAAACTCTTTATTTTTAGATACAAAAGGCCCAAAACTGGATACTACAGAGATTTGACCCATGGAACTGCAAAACCACACTGGGATTTGTCGAGGCTACAACAGACTATTTTCAACAGATATATTTTTGAGTCACAACAGTCAGGAGACACTACTGTTTTTTTTTAAGGCAAAAAAATGCAAAAACAGGATAATAGAGATTTTTTACCGTCGAACAACAAAACCACAGTTTTAATTTACTGGTGTATACCAGACTTTTTTAAAAATATAGATTTGCGGCTGAACAGTGAGCGACACACTCAAACTGTTTTTTTTTAGATGCAAAAGGCCCAAAACTGGATAGTACTGAGATTTGACCAGTGGAACTGCAAAACCACACTGGGATTTGTCGGGCCTACAACAGACTATTTTCAACAGATATATTTTTGTGTCACAACAGTCAGGAGACACTACTGTTTTTTGTTAAGGCAAAAAATGCGAAAAACAGGATAATAGAGATTTTTTACCATGGAATAGCAAAACCAAAGTTTTAACTTACTGGTGTATACCAGACTTTTTTAAAAATATAGATTTGTGGCTGAACAGTGAGCAACACACTGAAACTGTTTTTTTTAAGATACAAAAGGCCCAAAACTGGATACTACAGAGATTTGACCCGTGGAACTGCAAAACCACACTGGGATTTGTCGGGCCTACAACAGACTATTTTCAACAGATATATTTTTGTGTCACAACAGTCCGGAGACACTACTGGGTTTTTTTTAAGACAAAAAATGCGAAAAACAGGATAATAGAGATTTTTTACCGTGGAACAGCAAAACCACAGTTTTAATTTACTGGTGTATACCAGACTTTTTTAAAAATATAGATTTGCGGCTGAACAGTGAGCGACACACTCAAACTGTTTTTTTTTAGATGCAAAAGGCCCAAAACTGGATAGTACTGAGATTTGACCAGTGGAACTGCAAAACCACACTGGGATTTGTCGGGCCTACAACAGACTATTTTCAACAGATATATTTTTGTGTCACAACAGTCAGGAGATGCTATTGTTTTTTTTTAAGGCAAAAAATGCAAAAAACAGGATAATAGAGATTTTTAACGTGGAACAGCAAAACCACAGTTTTAATTTACTGGTGTATACCAGACTTTTTTAAAAATATAGATTTGCGACTGAACAGCGAGCGACACACTCAAACTGTTTTTTTTTGGATGCAAAAGGCCCAAAACTGGATACTACAGAGATTTGACCTGTGGAACTGCAAAACCACACTGGGATTTGTCGGGCCTACAACAGACTATTTTCAACAGATATATTTTCGTGTCACAACAGTAAGGAGACACTACTGTTTTTTTTAAGGCAAAAAATGCGAAAAACAGGATAATAGAGATTTTTTACTGTGGAACAGGAAAACCAGAGTTTTAATTTACTGGCGTATACCAGACTTTTTAAAAAATATAGATTTGCGGCTGAACAGTGAGCGACACACTCAAACTGTTTTTTTTAGATAAAAAAGGCCCAAAACTGGATACTACAGATATTTGACGCGTGGAACTGCAAAACCACACTGGGATTTGTCGGGCCTACAACAGACTATTTTCAACAGATATATTTTTGTGTCACAACAGTCAGGAGACACTATTGGGTTTTTTTAAGGCAAAAAATGCAAAAAACAGGATAATGGAGATTTTTTACCGTGGAACAGCAAAACCACAGTGTTAAATTACTGGTGTATAGCAGACTTTTATAAAAATATAGACTTGTGGCTGAACAGTGAGCGACACACTCAAACTGTTTTTTTTTTAGATACAAAAGGCCCAAAACTGGATACTACAGAGATTTGACCCGTGGAATTGCAAAACCACACTGGGATTTGTCAGGCCTACAACAGACTATTTTCAACAGATATATTTTTGAGTCTGAAGAGTCAGGAGATACTACTGTTTTTTTTATAAGGCAAAAAATGCGAAAAACAGGATAATAGAGTTTTTTTTACTGTGGAACATCAAAACCACAGTTTTAATTTATTGGTGTATACCAGACTTTTTTAAAAATATAGATTTGCGGCTGAACAGTGAGCGACGCACTCAAACTGTTTATTTTTAGATACAAAAGGCCCAAAACTGGATATTACAGAGATTTGACACGTGGAACTGCAAAACCACACTGGGATTTGTCAGGCCTACAACAGACTATTTTCAACAGATATATTTTGGACTTACAACTGTCAGAAGACACTACTGTTTTTTTTAAGGCAAAAAATGTGAAAAACAGGATAATAGAGATTTTTTACTGTGGAACAGCAAAACCACAGTTTTCATTTACTGGTGTATACCAGACTTTTTTAAAAATATAGATTTGCGGATGAACAGTGAGCGACACACTCAAACTGTTATTTTTTAGATACAAAAGGCCCAAAACTGGATACTACAGAGATTTGACCCGTGGAACTGCAAAACCACACTGGTATTTGTCGGGCCTACAACAGACTATTTTCAACAGATATATTTTTGTGTCTGAGCAATCAGGAGACACTACTGATTTTTTTAAGGCAAAAAATGCGAAAAACAGGATAATAAATTTTTTTGACCGCGGAACAGCAAAACCACAGTTTTAATTTACTGGTGTATACCAGACTTGTTTAAAAATATAGATTTGCGGATTAACAGTGAGCGACACACTCAAACTGTTTTTTTTTAGATACAAAAGGCCCAAAGCTGGATACTACAGAGATTTGACCCGTGGAACTGCAACACCACACTGGGATGTGTCGAGCCTACAACAGACTATTTTCAACAGATATATTTTTGTGTCACAACAGTCAGGAGACACTACAGTTTTATTTTAAGGCAAAAAATGCGAAAAACAGGATAATAGAGATTTTTTACCGTGGAACAGCAAAACCACACTTTTAATTTACTGGTGTATACCAGACTTTTTAAAAAATATAAATTTGCGGCTGAACAGTGAGCGACACACTCAAACTGTTTTTTTTTTAGATACAATAGGCCCAAAACTGGATACTACAGAGATTTGACCTGTGGAACTGCAAAACCACACTGGGATTTGTCGGGCCTACAACAGAGTATTTTAAACTGATAAATTTTTGTGTCTGAACAGTCAGGAGACACTACCGTTTTTTTTTTAAGGCAAAAAATGCGAAAAACAGGATAATAGAGATTTTTTACCGTGGAACAGCAAAACCACAGTTTTAATTTACTGGTGTATACCAGACTTTTTTAAAAATATAGAATTGCGGCTGAACAGTGAGCGAAACACTCAAACTGTTTTTTTTTTAGATACAAAAGGCCCAAAACTGGATATTACAGTGATTTGACCTGTGGAACTGCAAAACCACACTGGGATTTGTCGGGCCTACAACAGACTATTTTCAACAGATATATTTTTGTGTCACAACAGTCAGGAGACACTACTGGGTTTTTTTTAAGGCAAAAAATGCAAAAATCAGGATAATAGAGATTTTTTACCGTGGAACAGCAAAACCACAGTGTTAATTTACTGGTATATACCAGACTTTTTTAAAAATATAGATTTGCGGCTGAACAGTGTGCGACACACTCAAACTGTTATTTTTTAGATACAAAAGGCCCAAAACTGGATACTACAGAGTTTTGACCCATGGAACTGCAAAACCACACTTTGATTTGTCGGGCCTACAACAGCCTATTTTCAACAGATATATTTTTGTGTCACAACAGTCAGGAGACACTTCTGGTTTTTTTTTTAAGGCAAAAAATGCGAAAAACATTATAATAGAGATTTTTTACCGTGGAACAGCAAAACCACAGTTTTAATTTACTGGTGTATACCAGACTTTTTTAAAAATATAGATTTGCGGCTGAACAGTGAGCGACACACTCAAACTGTTTTTCTTTAGATACAAAAGGCCCAAAACTGGATACTACAGAGATTTGACCTGTGGAACTGCAAAACCACACTGGGATTTGTCGGGCCTACAACAGACTATTTTCAACAGACATATTTTTGTGTCACAACAGTCAGGAGACACTACTGTTTTTTTTTAAGGCAAAAAATGCGAAAAACAGGATAATAGAGATTTTTTACAGTGGAACAGCAAAACCACAGTTTTAATTTACTGGTGTATAGCAGACTTTTTTAAAAATATAGATTTGCGGCTGAACAGTGAGCGACACATTCAAACTGTTTTTTTTTAGATACAAAAGGCCCAAAACTGGATACTACAGAGATTTGACCCGTGGAACTGCAACACCACACTGGGATTTGTCGGGCCTACAACAGACTATTGTCAACAGATACATTTTTGTGTCACAACAGTCAGGAGACACTACTGTTTTTTTTAAGGCAAAAAATGCGAAAAACAGGATAATAGAGATTTTTTACCGTGGAACAGCAAAACCACAGTTTTAATTTACTGGTGCATACCAGACTTTCTTTTAAAATATAGATTTGTGGCTGAACAGTAAGAGACACATTCAAACTGTTTTTTTTTAGATACAAAAGGCCCAAAACTGGATACTACAGAGATTTGACCCGTGGAACTGCAAAACCACACTTTGATTTGTCGGGCCTACAACAAACTATTTTCAACAGATATATTTTTGTGTCACAACAGTCAGGAGACACTACTGGGTTTTTTTTAAGGCAAAAAAGGCAAAAATCAGGATAATAGAGATTTTTTACCGTGGAACAGCAAAACCACAGTGTTAATTTACTGGTGTATACCAGACTTTTTTAAAATTATAGATTTGCGGCTGAACAGTGAGCGACACACTGAAACTGTTCTTTTTAGATACAAAAGGCCCAAAACTGGATACTACAGAGATTTGACCCGTGGAACTGCAAAACCACACTTTGATTTGTCGGGCCTACAACAGACTATTTTCAACAGATATATTTTTGTGTCACAACAGTCAGGAGACACTTCTGTTTTTTTTTTAATGCAAAAAATCCGTAAAACAGGATAATAGAGATTTTTTACCGTGAAACAGCAAAACCACAGTTTATATTTACTGGTGTATACCAGACTTTTTTAAAAATATAGATTTGCGGCTGAACAGTGAGCGACACACTCAAACTGTTTTTCTTTAGATACAAAAGGCCCAAAACTGGATACTACAGAGATTTGACCTGTGGAACTGCAAAACCCCACTGGGATTTGTCGGGCCTACAACAGACTATTTTCAACAGATATATTTTTGAATCACAACAGTCTGGAGACACTACTGTTTTTTTTTAAGGCAAAAAATGCGAAAAACAGGATAATAGAGATTTTTTACCGTGGAACAGCAAAACCACAGTTTTAATTTACTGGTGTATACCAGACTTTTTTAAAAATATAGATTTGCGGCTGAACAGTGAGCGACACACTCAAACTGTTTTTTTTCAGATACAAAAGGCCCAAAACTGGAAACTACAGAGATTTGACCCGTGGAACTGCAAAACCACACTGGGATGTGTCGGGCCTACAACAGACTATTTTCAACAGATATATTTTTGTGTCAGAATAGTCAGGAGACACTACAATTTTTTTTTTAAGGCAAAAAATGCGAAAAACAGGATAATAGAGATTTTTTACCGTGGAACAGCAAAACCACAGTTTTAATTTACTGGTGTATACCAGACTTTTTAAAAAATATAGATTTGCGGCTGAACAGTGAGCGACACACTCAAATAGTTTTTCTTTAGATACAAAAGGCCCAAAACTGGATACTACAGATATTTGACGCGTGGAACTGCAAAACCACACTGGGATTTGTCGGGCCTGCAACAGACTATTTTCAACAGATATATTTTTGTGTCACAACAGTCAGGAGACACTACTGGGTTTTTTTAAGGCAAAAAATGCAAAAAACAGGATAATGGAGATTTTTTACCGTGGAACAGCAAAACCACAGTGTTAATTTACTGGTGTATAGCAGACTTTTATAAAAATATAGACTTGTGGCTGAACAGTGAGCGACACACTCAAACTGTTTTTTTTTTAGATACAAAAGGCCCAAAACTGGATACTACAGAGATTTGACCCGTGGAACTGCAAAACCACACTGGGATTTGTCAGGCCTACAACAGACTATTTTCAACAGATATATTTTTGAGTCTGAACAGTCAGGAGATACTACTGTTTTCTTTATAAGGCAAAAAATGCGAAAAACAGGATAATAGAGTTTTTTTTACTGTGGAACATCAAAACCACAGTTTTAATTTACTGGTGTATACCAGACTTTTTTAAAAATATAGATTTGCGGCTGAACAGTGAGCGACGCACTCAAACTGTTTATTTTTAGATACAAAAGGCCCAAAACTGGATATTACAGAGATTTGACCCATGGAACTGCAAAACCACACTGGGATTTGTCGGGCCTACAACAGACTATTTTCAACAGATATATTTTTGAGTTACAACTGTCAGGAGACACTACTGTGTTTTTTAAGGCAAAAAATGCGAAAAACAGGATAATAGAGATTTTTTACTGTGGAACAGCAAAACCACAGTTTTAATTTACTGGTGTATACCAGACTTTTTTAAAAATATAGATTTGCGGATGAACAGTGAGCGACACACTCAAACTGTTATTTTTTAGATACAAAAGGCCCAAAACTGGATACTACAGAGATTTGACCCGTGGAACTGCAAAACCACACTGGTATTTGTCGGGCCTACAACAGACTATTTTCAACAGATATATTTTTGTGTCTGAACAATCAGGAGACACTACTGATTTTTTTAACGCAAAAAATGCGAAAAACAGGATAATAGAGATTTTTTACCGCGGAACAGCAAAACCACAGTTTTAATTTACTGGTGTATACCAGACTTTTTTAAAAATATAGATTTGCGAATTAACAGTGAGCGACACACTCAAACTGGCTTTTTTTTAGATACTAAAGGCCCAAATCTGGATACTACAGAGATTTGACCCGTGGAACTGCAACACCACACTGGGATGTGTCGAGCCTACAACAGACTATTTTCAACAGATATATTTTTGTGTCACAACAGTCAGGAGACACTACAGGTTTTTTTTAAGGCAAAAAATGCGAAAAACAGGATAATAGAGATTTTTTACCGTGGAACAGCAAAACCACACTTTTAATTTACTCGTGTATACCAGACTTTTTAAAAATATAAATTTGCGGCTGAACAGTGAGCGACACACTCAAACTGGTTTTTTTTTAGATACAAAAGGCCCAAAACTGGATACTACAGAGATTTGACCCGTGGAACTGCAAAACCACACTGGGATTTGTCGGGCCTACAACAGACTATTTTCAACATATATATGTTTGTGTCACAACAGTCAGGAGACACTGTTTTTTTTTAAGGCAAAAAATGCGAAAAACAGGATAATAGAGATTTTTTACCGTGGAACAGCAAAACCAGAGTTTTAATTTACTGGTGTATACCAGACTTTTTTAAAAATATAGATTTGCGGCTGAACAGTGAGCGACACACTCAAACTGTTTTTTTTTAGATACAAAAGGCCCAAAACTGGATACTACAGAGATTTGACCTGTGGAACTGCAAAACTACACTGGGATTTGTCGGGCCTACAACAGAGTATTTTCAACTGATAAATTTTTGTGTCTGAACAGTCAGGAGACACTACCGTTTTTTTTAAGGCAAAAAATGCGAAAAACAGGGTAATAGAGATTTTTTACCATGAAACAGCAAAACCACAGTTTTAATTTACTGATGTATACCAGACTTTTTTAAAAATATAGATTTGCGGCTGAACAGTGAGCGACACACTCAAACTGTTTTTTTTCAGATACAAAAGGCCCAAATCTGGAAACTACAGAGATTTGACCCGTGGAACTGCAAAACCACACTGGGATGTGTCGGGCCTACAACAGACTATTTTCAACAGATATATTTTTGTGTCAGAATAGTCAGGAGACACTACAATTTTTTTTTTAAGGCAAAAAATGCGAAAAACAGGATAATAGAGATTTTTTACCGTGGAACAGCAAAACCACAGTTTTAATTTACTGGTGTATACCAGACTTTTTTAAAAATATAGATTTGCGGCTGAACAGTGAGCGACACACTCAAACTGTTTTTTTTTTAGATACAAAAGGCCCAAAACTGGATACTAGAGAGATTTGACCTGTGGAACTGCAAAACCACACTGGGATTTGTCTGGCCTACAACAGAATATTTTCAACAGATATATTTTTGTGTCACAACAGTCAGGAGACACTGCTGGGTTTTTTTTAAGGCAAAAAATGCGAAAAACAGGATAATAGAGATTTTTTACCGTGGAACAGCAAAACCACAGTTTTAATTTACTGGTGTATACCAGACTTTTTTAAAAATATAGATTTGCGGCTGAACAGTGAGCGACACACTCAAATAGTTTTTCTTTAGATACAAAAGGCCCAAAACTGGATACTACAGAGATTTGACCTGTGGAACTGCAAAACCACACTGGGATTTGTCGGGCCTACAACAGACTATTTTCAACAGATATATTTTCGTGTCACAACAGTAAGGAGACACTACTGTTTTTTTTAAGGCAAAAAATGCGAAAAACAGGATAATAGAGATTTTTTACTGTGGAACAGCAAAACCAGAGTTTTAATTTACTGGTGTATACCAGACTTTTTAAAAAATATAGATTTGCGGCTGAACAGTGAGCGACACACTCAAATAGTTTTTCTTTAGATACAAAAGGCCCAAAACTGGATACTACAGATATTTGACGCGTGGAACTGCAAAACCACACTGGGATTTGTCGGGCCTACAACAGACTATTTTCAACAGATATATTTTTGTGTCACAACAGTCAGGAGACACTACTGGGTATTTTTAAGGCAAAAAATGCAAAAAACAGGATAATGGAGATTTTTTACCGTGGAACAGCAAAACCACAGTGTTAAATTACTGGTGTATAGCAGACTTTTATAAAAATATAAACTTGTGGCTGAACAGTGAGCGACACACTCAAACTGTTTTTTTTTTAGATGCAAAAGGCCCAAAACTGGATACTACAGAGATTTGACCCGTGGAACTGCAAAACCACACTGGGATTTGTCAGGCCTACAACAGACTATTTTCAACAGATATATTTTTGAGTCTGAACAGTCAGGAGATACTACTGTTTTTTTTATAAGGCAAAAAATGCGAAAAACAGGATAATAGAGTTTTTTTTACTGTGGAACATCAAAACCACAGTTTTAATTTACTGGTGTATACCAGACTTTTTTAAAAATATAGATTTGCGGCTGAACAGTGAGCCACGCACTCAAACTGTTTATTTTTAGATACAAAAGGCCCAAAACTGAATATTACAGAGATTTGACCCGTGGAACTGCAAAACCACACTGGGATTTGTCGGGCCTACAACAGACTATTGTCAACAGATATATTTTTGAGTTACAACTGTCAGGAGACACTACTGTTTTTTTTAAGGCAAAAAATGCGAAAAACAGGATAATAGAGATTTTTTACTGTGGAACAGCAAAACCACAGTTTTAATTTACTGGTGTATACCAGACTTTTTTAAAAATATAGATTTGCGGATGAACAGTGAGCGACACACTCAAACTGTTATTTTTTAGATACAAAAGGCCCAAAACTGGATACTACAGAGATTTGACCCGTGGAACTGCAAAACCACACTGGTATTTGTCGGGCCTACAACAGACTATTTTCAACAGATATATTTTTGTGTCTGAACAATCAGGAGACACTACTGATTTTTTTAAGGCAAAAAATGCGAAAAACAGGATAATAGAGATTTTTTACCGCGGAACAGCAAAACCACAGTTTTAATTTACTGGTGTATACCAGACTTTTTTAAAAATATAGATTTGCGAATTAACAGTGAGCGACACACTCAAACTGTTTTTTTTTAGATAGAAAAGGCCCAAAACTGGATATTACAGAGATTTGACCCGTGGAACTGCAACACCACACTGGGATGTGTCGAGCCTACAACAGACTATTTTCAACAGATATATTTTTGTGTCACAACAGTCAGGAGACACTACAGGTTTTTTTTAAGGCAAAAAATGCGAAAAACAGGATAATAGAGATTTTTTACCGTGGAACAGCAAAACCACACTTTTAATTTACTGGTGTATACCAGACTTTTTTAAAAATATAAATTTGCGGCTGAACAGTGAGCGACACACTCAAACTGGTTTTTTTTTAGATACAAAAGGCCCAAAACTGGATACTACAGAGATTTGACCCGTGGAACTGCAAAACCACACTGGGATTTGTCGGGCCTACAACAGACTATTTTCAACATATATATTTTTGTGTCACAACAGTCAGGAGACACTGTTTTTTTTAAGGCAAAAAATGCGAAAAACAGGATAATAGAGATTTTTTACCGTGGAACAGCAAAACCAGAGTTTTAATTTACTGGTGTATACCAGACTTTTTTAAAAATATAGATTTGCGGCTGAACAGTGAGCGACACACTCAAACTGTTTTTTTTTAGATACAAAAGGCCCAAAACTGGATACTACAGAGATTTGACCTGTGGAACTGCAAAACCACACTGGGATTTGTCGGGCCTACAACAGAGTATTTTCAACTGATAAATTTTTGTGTCTGAACAGTCAGGAGACACTACCGTTTTTTTTTAAGGCAAAAAATGCGAAAAACAGGATAATAGAGATTTTTTACCATGGAACAGCAAAACCACAGTTTTAATTTACTGGTGTATACCAGACTTTTTTAAAAATATAGAATTGCGGCTGAATAGTGAGCGAAACACTCAAACTGTTTTTTTTTTAGATACAAAAGGCCCAAAACTGGATATTACAGAGATTTGACCTGTGGAACTGCAAAACCACACTGGGATTTGTCGGGCCTACAACAGACTATTTTCAACAGATATATTTTTCTGTCACAACAGTCAGGAGACACTACTGTATTTTTTTAAGGCAAGAAATGCGAAAAACAGGATAATAGAGATTTTTTACCGTGGAACAGCAAAACCACAGTTTTAGTTTACTGGTGTATACCAGACTTTTTTTTAAAATATAGATTTGCGGCTGAACAGTAAGAGACACATTCAAACTGTTTTTTTTAGATACAAAAGGCCCAAAACTGGATACTACAGAGATTTGACCCGTGGAACTGCAAACCCACACTGGGATTTGTCGGGCCTACAACAGACTATTTTCAACAGATATATTTTTGTGTCACAACAGTCAGGAGACACTATTAGTTTTTTTTTAAGGCAAAAAATGCAAAAATCAGGATAATAGAGATTTTTTACCGTGGAACAGCAAAACCACAGTGTTAATTTACTGGTGTATACCAGACTTTTTTAAAAATATAGATTTGCGGCTGAACAGTGAGCGACACACTCAAACTGTTTTTTTTAGATACAAAAGGCCCAAAACTGGATACTACAGAGATTTGACCCATGGAACTGCAAAACCACACTTTGATTTGTCGGGCCTACAACAGCCTATTTTCAACAGATATATTTTTGTGTCACAACAGTCAGGAGACACTTCTGGGGTTTTTTTAAGGTAAAAAATGCGAAAAACAGGATAATAGAGATTTTTTACCGTGGAACAGCAAAACCACAGTTTCAATTTACTGGTGTATACCAGACTTTTTTAAAAATATAGATTTGCGGCTGAACAGTGAGCGACACACTCAAACTGTTTTTCTTTAGATACAAAAGGCCCAAAACTGGATACTACAGAGATTTGACCTTTGGAACTGCAAAACCACACTGGGATTTGTCGGGCCTACAACAGACTATTTTCAACAGATATATTTTTGAGTCACAACAGTCAGGAGACACTACTGTTTTTTTTTAAGGCAAAAAATGCGAAAAACAGGATAATAGAGATTTTTTACAGTGGAACAGCAAAACCACAGTTTTAATTTACTGGTGTATACCAGACTTTTTTAAAAATATAGATTTGCGGCTGAACAGTGAGCGACACATTCAAACTGTTTTTTTTTTAGATACAAAAGGCCCAAAACTGGATACTACAGAGATTTGACCCGTGGAACTGCAACACCACTCTGGGATTTGTCGGGCCTACAACAGACTATTGTCAACAGATATATTTTTGTGTCACAACAGTCAGGAGACACTACTGTTTTTTTTAAGGCAAAAAATGCGAAAAACAGGATAATAGAGATTTTTTACCGTGGAACAGCAAAACCACACTTTTAATTTACTCGTGTATACCAGACTTTTTTTTAAAATATAGATTTGCTTCTGAACAGTAAGAGACACATTCAAACTGTTTTTTTTTAGATACAAAAGGCCCAAAACTGGATACTACAGAGATTTGACCCGTGGAACTGCAAAACCACACTGGGATTTGTCGGGCCTACAACAGACTATTTTCAACATATATATTTTTGTGTCACAACAGTCAGGAGACACTGTTTTTTTTTAAGGCAAAAAATGCGAAAAACAGGATAATAGAGATTTTTTACCGTGGAACAGCAAAACCAGAGTTTTAATTTACTGGTGTATACCAGACTTTTTTAAAAATATAGATTTGCGGCTGAACAGTGAGCGACACACTCAAACTGTTTTTTTTTAGATACAAAAGGCCCAAAACTGGATACTACAGAGATTTGACCTGTGGAACTGCAAAACCACACTGGGATTTGTCGGGCCTACAACAGAGTATTTTCAACTGATAAATTTTTGTGTCTGAACAGTCAGGAGACACTACCGTTTTTTTTAAGGCAAAAAATGCGAAAAACAGGATAATAGAGATTTTTTACCATGGAACAGCAAAACCACAGTTTTAATTTACTGGTGTATACCAGACTTTTTTAAAAATATAGAATTGCGGCTGAACAGTGAGCGAAACACTCAAACTGTTTTTTTTTTAGATACAAAAGGCCCAAAACTGGATATTACAGAGATTTGACCTGTGGAACTGCAAAACCACACTGGGATTTGTCGGGCCTACAACAGACTATTTTCAACAGATATATTTTTCTGTCACAACAGTCAGGAGACACTACTGTATTTTTTTAAGGCAAGAAATGCGAAAAACAGGATAATAGAGATTTTTTACCGTGGAACAGCAAAACCACAGTTTTAGTTTACTGGTGTATACCAGACTTTTTTTTAAAATATAGATTTGCGGCTGAACAGTAAGAGACACATTCAAACTGTTTTTTTTAGATACAAAAGGCCCAAAACTGGATACTACAGAGATTTGACCCGTGGAACTGCAAACCCACACTGGGATTTGTCGGGCCTACAACAGACTATTTTCAACAGATATATTTTTGTGTCACAACAGTCAGGAGACACTATTAGTTTTTTTTTAAGGCAAAAAATGCAAAAATCAGGATAATAGAGATTTTTTACCGTGGAACAGCAAAACCACAGTGTTAATTTACTGGTGTATACCAGACTTTTTTAAAAATATAGATTTGCGGCTGAACAGTGAGCGACACACTCAAACTGTTTTTTTTAGATACAAAAGGCCCAAAACTGGATACTACAGAGATTTGACCCATGGAACTGCAAAACCACACTTTGATTTGTCGGGCCTACAACAGCCTATTTTCAACAGATATATTTTTGTGTCACAACAGTCAGGAGACACTTCTGGGGTTTTTTTAAGGTAAAAAATGCGAAAAACAGGATAATAGAGATTTTTTACCGTGGAACAGCAAAACCACAGTTTCAATTTACTGGTGTATACCAGACTTTTTTAAAAATATAGATTTGCGGCTGAACAGTGAGCGACACACTCAAACTGTTTTTCTTTAGATACAAAAGGCCCAAAACTGGATACTACAGAGATTTGACCTTTGGAACTGCAAAACCACACTGGGATTTGTCGGGCCTACAACAGACTATTTTCAACAGATATATTTTTGAGTCACAACAGTCAGGAGACACTACTGTTTTTTTTTAAGGCAAAAAATGCGAAAAACAGGATAATAGAGATTTTTTACAGTGGAACAGCAAAACCACAGTTTTAATTTACTGGTGTATACCAGACTTTTTTAAAAATATAGATTTGCGGCTGAACAGTGAGCGACACATTCAAACTGTTTTTTTTTTAGATACAAAAGGCCCAAAACTGGATACTACAGAGATTTGACCCGTGGAACTGCAACACCACTCTGGGATTTGTCGGGCCTACAACAGACTATTGTCAACAGATATATTTTTGTGTCACAACAGTCAGGAGACACTACTGTTTTTTTTAAGGCAAAAAATGCGAAAAACAGGATAATAGAGATTTTTTACCGTGGAACAGCAAAACCACACTTTTAATTTACTCGTGTATACCAGACTTTTTTTTAAAATATAGATTTGCTTCTGAACAGTAAGAGACACATTCAAACTGTTTTTTTTTAGATACAAAAGGCCCAAAACTGGATACTACAGAGATTTGACCCGTGGAACTGCAAAACCACACTGGGATTTGTCGGGCCTACAACAGACTATTTTCAACATATATATTTTTGTGTCACAACAGTCAGGAGACACTGTTTTTTTTTAAGGCAAAAAATGCGAAAAACAGGATAATAGAGATTTTTTACCGTGGAACAGCAAAACCAGAGTTTTAATTTACTGGTGTATACCAGACTTTTTTAAAAATATAGATTTGCGGCTGAACAGTGAGCGACACACTCAAACTGTTTTTTTTTAGATACAAAAGGCCCAAAACTGGATACTACAGAGATTTGACCTGTGGAACTGCAAAACTACACTGGGATTTGTCGGGCCTACAACAGAGTATTTTCAACTGATAAATTTTTGTGTCTGAACAGTCAGGAGACACTACCGTTTTTTTTAAGGCAAAAAATGCGAAAAACAGGGTAATAGAGATTTTTTACCATGAAACAGCAAAACCACAGTTTTAATTTACTGGTGTATACCAGACTTTTTTAAAAATATAGATTTGCGGCTGAACAGTGAGCGACACACTCAAACTGTTTTTTTTCAGATACAAAAGGCCCAAATCTGGAAACTACAGAGATTTGACCCGTGGAACTGCAAAACCACACTGGGATGTGTCGGGCCTACAACAGACTATTTTCAACAGATATATTTTTGTGTCAGAATAGTCAGGAGACACTACAATTTTTTTTTTAAGGCAAAAAATGCGAAAAACAGGATAATAGAGATTTTTTACCGTGGAACAGCAAAACCACAGTTTTAATTTACTGGTGTATACCAGACTTTTTTAAAAATATAGATTTGCGGCTGAACAGTGAGCGACACACTCAAACTGTTTTTTTTTTAGATACAAAAGGCCCAAAACTGGATACTAGAGAGATTTGACCTGTGGAACTGCAAAACCACACTGGGATTTGTCTGGCCTACAACAGAATATTTTCAACAGATATATTTTTGTGTCACAACAGTCAGGAGACACTGCTGGGTTTTTTTTAAGGCAAAAAATGCGAAAAACAGGATAATAGAGATTTTTTACCGTGGAACAGCAAAACCACAGTTTTAATTTACTGGTGTATACCAGACTTTTTTAAAAATATAGATTTGCGGCTGAACAGTGAGCGACACACTCAAATAGTTTTTCTTTAGATACAAAAGGCCCAAAACTGGATACTACAGAGATTTGACCTGTGGAACTGCAAAACCACACTGGGATTTGTCGGGCCTACAACAGACTATTTTCAACAGATATATTTTCGTGTCACAACAGTAAGGAGACACTACTGTTTTTTTTAAGGCAAAAAATGCGAAAAACAGGATAATAGAGATTTTTTACTGTGGAACAGCAAAACCAGAGTTTTAATTTACTGGTGTATACCAGACTTTTTAAAAAATATAGATTTGCGGCTGAACAGTGAGCGACACACTCAAATAGTTTTTCTTTAGATACAAAAGGCCCAAAACTGGATACTACAGATATTTGACGCGTGGAACTGCAAAACCACACTGGGATTTGTCGGGCCTACAACAGACTATTTTCAACAGATATATTTTTGTGTCACAACAGTCAGGAGACACTACTGGGTATTTTTAAGGCAAAAAATGCAAAAAACAGGATAATGGAGATTTTTTACCGTGGAACAGCAAAACCACAGTGTTAAATTACTGGTGTATAGCAGACTTTTATAAAAATATAAACTTGTGGCTGAACAGTGAGCGACACACTCAAACTGTTTTTTTTTTAGATGCAAAAGGCCCAAAACTGGATACTACAGAGATTTGACCCGTGGAACTGCAAAACCACACTGGGATTTGTCAGGCCTACAACAGACTATTTTCAACAGATATATTTTTGAGTCTGAACAGTCAGGAGATACTACTGTTTTTTTTATAAGGCAAAAAATGCGAAAAACAGGATAATAGAGTTTTTTTTACTGTGGAACATCAAAACCACAGTTTTAATTTACTGGTGTATACCAGACTTTTTTAAAAATATAGATTTGCGGCTGAACAGTGAGCCACGCACTCAAACTGTTTATTTTTAGATACAAAAGGCCCAAAACTGAATATTACAGAGATTTGACCCGTGGAACTGCAAAACCACACTGGGATTTGTCGGGCCTACAACAGACTATTGTCAACAGATATATTTTTGAGTTACAACTGTCAGGAGACACTACTGTTTTTTTTAAGGCAAAAAATGCGAAAAACAGGATAATAGAGATTTTTTACTGTGGAACAGCAAAACCACAGTTTTAATTTACTGGTGTATACCAGACTTTTTTAAAAATATAGATTTGCGGATGAACAGTGAGCGACACACTCAAACTGTTATTTTTTAGATACAAAAGGCCCAAAACTGGATACTACAGAGATTTGACCCGTGGAACTGCAAAACCACACTGGTATTTGTCGGGCCTACAACAGACTATTTTCAACAGATATATTTTTGTGTCTGAACAATCAGGAGACACTACTGATTTTTTTAAGGCAAAAAATGCGAAAAACAGGATAATAGAGATTTTTTACCGCGGAACAGCAAAACCACAGTTTTAATTTACTGGTGTATACCAGACTTTTTTAAAAATATAGATTTGCGAATTAACAGTGAGCGACACACTCAAACTGTTTTTTTTTAGATACAAAAGGCCCAAAGCTGGATACTACAGAGATTTGACCCGTGGAACTGCAACACCACACTGGGATGTGTCGAGCCTACAACAGACTATTTTCAACAGATATATTTTTGTGTCACAACAGTCAGGAGACACTACAGGTTTTTTTTAAGGCAAAAAATGCGAAAAACAGGATAATAGAGATTTTTTACCGTGGAACAGCAAAACCACACTTTTAATTTACTGCTGTATACCAGACTTTTTTAAAAATATAAATTTGCGGCTGAACAGTGAGCGACACACTCAAACTGTTTTTTTTTTAGATACAAAAGGCCCAAAACTGGATACTACAGAGATTTGACCCGTGGAACTGCAAAACCACACTGGGATTTGTCGGGCCTACAACAGACTATTTTCAACATATATATTTTTGTGTCACAACAGTCAGGAGACACTGTTTTTTTTAAGGCAAAAAATGCGAAAAACAGGATAATAGAGATTTTTTACCGTGGAACAGCAAAACCAGAGTTTTAATTTACTGGTGTATACCAGACTTTTTTAAAAATATAGATTTGCGGCTGAACAGTGAGCGACACACTCAAACTGTTTTTTTTTAGATACAAAAGGCCCAAAATTGGATACTACAGAGATTTGACCTGTGGAACTGCAAAACCACACTGGGATTTGTCGGGCCTACAACAGAGTATTTTCAACTGATAAATTTTTGTGTCTGAACAGTCAGGAGACACTACCGTTTTTTTTTAAGGCAAAAAATGCGAAAAACAGGATAATAGAGATTTTTTACCATGGAACAGCAAAACCACAGTTTTAATTTACTGGTGTATACCAGACTTTTTTAAAAATATAGAATTGCGGCTGAACAGTGAGCGAAACACTCAAACTGTTTTTTTTTTAGATACAAAAGGCCCAAAACTGGATATTACAGAGATTTGACCTGTGGAACTGCAAAACCACACTGGGATTTGTCGGGCCTACAACAGACTATTTTCAACAGATATATTTTTCTGTCACAACAGTCAGGAGACACTACTGTATTTTTTTAAGGCAAGAAATGCGAAAAACAGGATAATAGAGATTTTTTACCGTGGAACAGCAAAACCACAGTTTTAGTTTACTGGTGTATACCAGACTTTTTTTTAAAATATAGATTTGCGGCTGAACAGTAAGAGACACATTCAAACTGTTTTTTTTAGATACAAAAGGCCCAAAACTGGATACTACAGAGATTTGACCCGTGGAACTGCAAACCCACACTGGGATTTGTCGGGCCTACAACAGACTATTTTCAACAGATATATTTTTGTGTCACAACAGTCAGGAGACACTATTAGTTTTTTTTTAAGGCAAAAAATGCAAAAATCAGGATAATAGAGATTTTTTACCGTGGAACAGCAAAACCACAGTGTTAATTTACTGGTGTATACCAGACTTTTTTAAAAATATAGATTTGCGGCTGAACAGTGAGCGACACACTCAAACTGTTTTTTTTAGATACAAAAGGCCCAAAACTGGATACTACAGAGATTTGACCCATGGAACTGCAAAACCACACTTTGATTTGTCGGGCCTACAACAGCCTATTTTCAACAGATATATTTTTGTGTCACAACAGTCAGGAGACACTTCTGGGGTTTTTTTAAGGTAAAAAATGCGAAAAACAGGATAATAGAGATTTTTTACCGTGGAACAGCAAAACCACAGTTTTAATTTACTGGTGTATACCAGACTTTTTTAAAAATATAGATTTGCGGCTGAACAGTGAGCGACACACTCAAACTGTTTTTCTTTAGATACAAAAGGCCCAAAACTGGATACTACAGAGATTTGACCTTTGGAACTGCAAAACCACACTGGGATTTGTCGGGCCTACAACAGACTATTTTCAACAGATATATTTTTGAGTCACAACAGTCAGGAGACACTACTGTTTTTTTTTAAGGCAAAAAATGCGAAAAACAGGATAATAGAGATTTTTTACAGTGGAACAGCAAAACCACAGTTTTAATTTACTGGTGTATACCAGACTTTTTTAAAAATATAGATTTGCGGCTGAACAGTGAGCGACACATTCAAACTGTTTTTTTTTAGATACAAAAGGCCCAAAACTGGATACTACAGAGATTTGACCCGTGGAACTGCAACACCACACTGGGATTTGTCGGGCCTACAACAGACTATTGTCAACAGATATATTTTTGTGTCACAACAGTCAGGAGACACTACTGTTTTTTTTAAGGCAAAAAATGCGAAAAACAGGATAATAGAGATTTTTTACCGTGGAACAGCAAAACCACAGTTTTAATTTACTGGTGTATACCAGACTTTTTTTTAAAATATAGATTTGCTTCTGAACAGTAAGAGACACATTCAAACTGTTTTTTTTAGATACAAAAGGCCCAAAACTGGATACTACAGAGATTTGACCCGTGGAACTGCAAAACCACACTGGGATTTGTCGGGCCTACAACAGACTATTTTCAACAGATATATTTTTGTGTCTGAACAATCAGGAGACACTACTGATTTTTTTAAGGCAAAAAATGCGAAAAACAGGATAATAGAGATTTTTAACCGCGGAACAGCAAAACCACAGTTTTAATTTACTGGTGTATACCAGACTTTTTTAAAAATATAGATTTGCGAATTAACAGTGAGCGACACACTCAAACTGTTTTTTTTTAGATACAAAAGGCCCAAAGCTGGATACTACAGAGATTTGACCCGTGGAACTGCAACACCACACTGGGATGTGTCGAGCCTACAACAGACTATTTTCAACAGATATATTTTTGTGTCACAACAGTCAGGAGACACTACAGGTTTTTTTTAAGGCAAAAAATGCGAAAAACAGGATAATAGAGATTTTTTACCGTGGAACAGCAAAACCACACTTTTAATTTACTGGTGTATACCAGACTTTTTTAAAAATATAAATTTGCGGCTGAACAGTGAGCGACACACTCAAACTGGTTTTTTTTTAGATACAAAAGGCCCAAAACTGGATACTACAGAGATTTGACCCGTGGAACTGCAAAACCACACTGGGATTTGTCGGGCCTACAACAGACTATTTTCAACATATATATTTTTGTGTCACAACAGTCAGGAGACACTGTTTTTTTTAAGGCAAAAAATGCGAAAAACAGGATAATAGAGATTTTTTACCGTGGAACAGCAAAACCAGAGTTTTAATTTACTGGTGTATACCAGACTTTTTTAAAAATATAGATTTGCGGCTGAACAGTGAGCGACACACTCAAACTGTTTTTTTTTAGATACAAAAGGCCCAAAGCTGGATACTACAGAGATTTGACCCGTGGAACTGCAACACCACACTGGGATGTGTCGAGCCTACAACAGACTATTTTCAACAGATATATTTTTGTGTCTGAACAGTCAGGAGACACTACCGTTTTTTTTTAAGGCAAAAAATGCGAAAAACAGGATAATAGAGATTTTTTACCATGGAACAGCAAAACCACAGTTTTAATTTACTGGTGTATACCAGACTTTTTTAAAAATATAGAATTGCGGCTGAACAGTGAGCGAAACACTCAAACTGTTTTTTTTTTAGATACAAAAGGCCCAAAACTGGATATTACAGAGATTTGACCTGTGGAACTGCAAAACCACACTGGGATTTGTCGGGCCTACAACAGACTATTTTCAACAGATATATTTTTCTGTCACAACAGTCAGGAGACACTACTGTATTTTTTTAAGGCAAGAAATGCGAAAAACAGGATAATAGAGATTTTTTACCGTGGAACAGCAAAACCACAGTTTTAGTTTACTGGTGTATACCAGACTTTTTTTTAAAATATAGATTTGCGGCTGAACAGTAAGAGACACATTCAAACTGTTTTTTTTAGATACAAAAGGCCCAAAACTGGATACTACAGAGATTTGACCCGTGGAACTGCAAACCCACACTGGGATTTGTCGGGCCTACAACAGACTATTTTCAACAGATATATTTTTGTGTCACAACAGTCAGGAGACACTATTAGGTTTTTTTTAAGGCAAAAAATGCAAAAATCAGGATAATAGAGATTTTTTACCGTGGAACAGCAAAACCACAGTGTTAATTTACTGGTGTATACCAGACTTTTTTAAAAATATAGATTTGCGGCTGAACAGTGAGCGACACACTCAAACTGTTTTTTTTAGATACAAAAGGCCCAAAACTGGATACTACAGAGATTTGACCCATGGAACTGCAAAACCACACTTTGATTTGTCGGGCCTACAACAGCCTATTTTCAACAGATATATTTTTGTGTCACAACAGTCAGGAGACACTTCTGGGGTTTTTTTAAGGCAAAAAATGCGAAAAACAGGATAATAGACATTTTTTACAGTGGAACAGCAAAACCACAGTTTTAATTTACTGGTGTATACCAGACTTTTTTAAAAATATAGATTTGCGGCTGAACAGTGAGCGACACATTCAAACTGTTTTTTTTTAGATACAAAAGGCCCAAAACTGGATACTACAGAGATTTGACCCGTGGAACTGCAACACCACACTGGGATTTGTCGGGCCTACAACAGACTATTGTCAACAGATATATTTTTGTGTCACAACAGTCAGGAGACACTACTGTTTTTTTTAAGGCAAAAAATGCGAAAAACAGGATAATAGAGATTTTTTACCGTGGAACAGCAAAACCACAGTTTTAATTTACTGGTGTATACCAGACTTTTTTTTAAAATATAGATTTGCTTCTGAACAGTAAGAGACACATTCAAACTGTTTTTTTTTAGATACAAAAGGCCCAAAACTGGATACTACAGAGATTTGACCCGTGGAACTGCAAAACCACACTGGGATTTGTCGGGCCTACAACAGACTATTTTCAACAGATATATTTTTGTGTCTGAACAATCAGGAGACACTACTGATTTTTTTAAGGCAAAAAATGCGAAAAACAGGATAATAGAGATTTTTAACCGCGGAACAGCAAAACCACAGTTTTAATTTACTGGTGTATACCAGACTTTTTTAAAAATATAGATTTGCGAATTAACAGTGAGCGACACACTCAAACTGTTTTTTTTTAGATACAAAAGGCCCAAAGCTGGATACTACAGAGATTTGACCCGTGGAACTGCAACACCACACTGGGATGTGTCGAGCCTACAACAGACTATTTTCAACAGATATATTTTTGTGTCACAACAGTCAGGAGACACTACAGGTTTTTTTTAAGGCAAAAAATGCGAAAAACAGGATAATAGAGATTTTTTACCGTGGAACAGCAAAACCACACTTTTAATTTACTGGTGTATACCAGACTTTTTTAAAAATATAAATTTGCGGCTGAACAGTGAGCGACACACTCAAACTGGTTTTTTTTTAGATACAAAAGGCCCAAAACTGGATACTACAGAGATTTGACCCGTGGAACTGCAAAACCACACTGGGATTTGTCGGGCCTACAACAGACTATTTTCAACATATATATTTTTGTGTCACAACAGTCAGGAGACACTGTTTTTTTTAAGGCAAAAAATGCGAAAAACAGGATAATAGAGATTTTTTACCGTGGAACAGCAAAACCAGAGTTTTAATTTACTGGTGTATACCAGACTTTTTTAAAAATATAGATTTGCGGCTGAACAGTGAGCGACACACTCAAACTGTTTTTTTTTAGATACAAAAGGCCCAAAGCTGGACACTACAGAGGTTTGACCCGTGGAACTGCAACACCACACTGGGATGTGTCGAGCCTACAACAGACTATTTTCAACAGATATATTTTTGTGTCTGAACAGTCAGGAGACACTACCGTTTTTTTTTAAGGCAAAAAATGCGAAAAACAGGATAATAGAGATTTTTTACCATGGAACAGCAAAACCACAGTTTTAATTTACTGGTGTATACCAGACTTTTTTAAAAATATAGAATTGCGGCTGAACAGTGAGCGACACACTCAAACTGTTTTTCTTTAGATACAAAAGACCCAAAACTGGATACTACAGAGATTTGACCTGTGGAACTGCAAAACCACACTGGGATTTGTCGGGCCTACAACAGACTATTTTCAACAGATATATTTTTGTGTCACAACAGTCAGGAGACACTTCTGGGTTTTTTTTAAGGCAAAAAATCGGTAAAACAGGATAATAGAGATTTTTTACTGTGGAACAGCAAAACCACAGTTTTAATTTACTGGTGTATACCAGACTTTTTTAAAAATATAGATTTGCGGCTGAACAGTGAGCGACACACTCAAACTGTTTTTCTTTAGATACAAAAGGCCCAAAAATGGATACTACAGAGATTTGACCTGTGGAACTGCAAAACCACACTGGGATTTGTCGGGCCTACAACAGACTATTTTCAACAGATATATTTTTGAGTCACAACAGTCAGGAGACACTACTGGTTTTTTTTAAGGCAAAAAATGCGAAAAACAGGATAGTAGAGATTTTTTACAGTGGAACAGCAAAAGCACAGTTTTAATTTACTGGTGTATACCAGACTTTTTTAAAAATATAGATTTGCGGCTGAACAGTGAGCGACACACTCAAACTGTTTTTTTTTTTTTTATATACAAAAGGCCCAAAACTGGATACTACAGAGATTTGACCTGTGGAACTGCAAAACCACACTGGGATTTGTCGGGCCTACAACAGACTATTTTCAACAGATATATTTTTGTGTCACAACAGTCAGGAGACACTACTGGGTTTTTTTTAATCCAAAAAATGCAAAAATCAGGATAATAGAGATTTTTTACCGTGGAACAGCAAAACCACAGTGTTAATTTACTGGTGTATACCAGACTTTTTTAAAAATATAGATTTGCGGCTGAACAGTGAGCGACACACTCAAACTGTTTTTTTTAGATACAAAAGGCCCAAAACTGGATACTACAGAGATTTGACCCGTGGAACTGCAAAAGCACACTTTGATTTGTCGGGCCTACAACAGCCTATTTTCAACAAATATATTTTTGAGTCACAACAGTCAGGAGACACTACTGGTTTTTTTTAAGGCAAAAAATGCGAAAAACAGGATAACAGAGATTTTTTACAGTGGAACAGCAAAACCACAGTTTTAATTTACTGGTGTATACCAGACTTTTTTTAAAAATATAGATTTGCAGCTGAACAGTGAGCGACACATTCAAACTGGTTTTTTTTTAGATACAAAAGGCCCAAAACTGGATACTACAGAGATTTGACCTGTGGAACTGCAACACCACACTGGGATTTGTCGGGCCTACAACAGACTATTGTCAACAGATATATTTTTGTGTCACAACAGTCAGGAGATACTACTTTTTTTTTTAAGGCAAAAAATGCGAAAAACAGGATAATAGAGATTTTTTACCGTGGAACAGCAAAACCACAGTTTTAATTTACTGGTGTATACCAGACTTTTTTTTAAAATATAGATTTGCGGCTGAACAGTAAGAGACACATTCAAACTGGTTTTTTTTAGATACAAAAGGCCCAAAACTGGATACTACAGAGATTTGACCCGTGGAACTGCAAAATCACACTGGGATTTGTCGGGCCTACAACAGACTATTTTCAACAGATATATTTTTGTGTCACAACAGTCAGGAGACACTACTGGGTTTTTTTTAAGGCAAAAAATGCGAAAAACAGGATAATAGAGATTTTTTACCGTGGAACAGCAAAACCACAGTTTTAATTTACTGGTGTATACCAGACTTTTTTAAAAATATAGATTTGCGGCTGAACAGTGAGCGACACACTCAAACTGTTTTTCTTTAGATACAAAAGACCCAAAACTGGATACTACAGAGATTTGACCTGTGGAACTGCAAAACCACACTGGGATTTGTCGGGCCTACAACAGACTATTTTCAACAGATATATTTTTGTGTCACAACAGTCAGGAGACACTTCTGGGTTTTTTTTAAGGCAAAAAATCGGTAAAACAGGATAATAGAGATTTTTTACTGTGGAACAGCAAAACCACAGTTTTAATTTACTGGTGTATACCAGACTTTTTTAAAAATATAGATTTGCGGCTGAACAGTGAGCGACACACTCAAACTGTTTTTCTTTAGATACAAAAGGCCCAAAAATGGATACTACAGAGATTTGACCTGTGGAACTGCAAAACCACACTGGGATTTGTCGGGCCTACAACAGACTATTTTCAACAGATATATTTTTGAGTCACAACAGTCAGGAGACACTACTGGTTTCTTTTAAGGCAAAAAATGCGAAAAACAGGATAGTAGAGATTTTTTACAGTGGAACAGCAAAAGCACAGTTTTAATTTACTGGTGTATACCAGACTTTTTTAAAAATATAGATTTGCGGCTGAACAGTGAGCGACACACTCAAACTGTTTTTTTTTTATATACAAAAGGCCCAAAACTGGATACTACAGAGATTTGACCTGTGGAACTGCAAAACCACACTGGGATTTGTCTGGCCTACAACAGACTATTTTCAACAGGTATATTTTTGAGTCACAACAGTCAGTAGATATTACTGTTTCTTTTAAGGCAAAAAATGCAAAAAACAGGATAACAGAGATTTTTTACAGTGGAACAGCAAAACCACAGTTTTAATTTACTGGTGTATACCAGACTTTTTTTAAAAATATAGATTTGCGGCTGAACAGTGAGCGACACATTCAAACTTTTTTTTTTTAGATACAAAAGGCCCAAAACTGGATACTACAGAGATTTGACCCGTGGAACTGCAACACCACACTGGGATTTGTCGGGCCTACAACAGACTATTGTCAACAGATATATTTTTGTGTCACAACAGTCAGGAGATACTACTGTTTTTTTTAAGGCAAAAAATGCGAAAAACAGGATAATAGAGATTTTTTACCGTGGAACAGCAAAACCACAGTTTTAATTTACTGGTGTATACCAGACTTTTTTTAAAATATAGATTTGCGGCTGAACAGTAAGAGACACATTCAAACTGTTTTTTTTTAGATACAAAAGGCCCAAAACTGGATACTACAGAGATTTGACCCGTGGAACTGCAAAACCACACTGGGATTTGTCGGGCCTACAACAGACTATTTTCAACAGATATATTTTTGTGTCACAACAGTCAGGAGACACTACTGGGTTTTTTTTAAGGCAAAAAATGCAAAAATCAGGATAATAGAGATTTTTTACCGTGGAACAGCAAAACCACAGTGTTAATTTACTGGTGTATACCAGACTTTTTTAAAAATATAGATTTGCGGCTGAACAGTGAGCGACACACTCAAACTGTTTTTTTTAGATACAAAAGGCCCAAAACTGGATACTACAGAGATTTGACCCGTGGAACTGCAAAAGCACACTTTGATTTGTCGGGCCTACAACAGCCTATTTTCAACAAATATATTTTTGAGTCACAACAGTCAGGAGACACTACTGGCTTTTTTTAAGGCAAAAAATGCGAAAAACAGGATAACAGAGATTTTTTACAGTGGAACAGCAAAACCACAGTTTTAATTTACTGGTGTATACCAGACTTTTTTTAAAAATATAGATTTGCAGCTGAACAGTGAGCGACACATTCAAACTGTTTTTTTTTTAGATACAAAAGGCCCAAAACTGGATACTACAGAGATTTGACCCGTGGAACTGCAACACCACACTGGGATTTGTCGGGCCTACAACAGACTATTGTCAACAGATATATTTTTGTGTCACAACAGTCAGGAGATACTACTTTTTTTTTTAAGGCAAAAAATGCGAAAAACAGGATAATAGAGATTTTTTACCGTGGAACAGCAAAACCACAGTTTTAATTTACTGGTGTATACCAGACTTTTTTTTAAAATATAGATTTGCGGCTGAACAGTAAGAGACACATTCAAACTGGTTTTTTTTAGATACAAAAGGCCCAAAACTGGATACTACAGAGATTTGACCCGTGGAACTGCAAAATCACACTGGGATTTGTCGGGCCTACAACAGACTATTTTCAACAGATATATTTTTGTGTCACAACAGTCAGGAGACACTACTGGTTTTTTTTTAAGGCAAAAAATGCGAAAAACAGGATAATAGAGATTTTTTACCGTGGAACAGCAAAACCACAGTTTTAATTTACTGGTGTATACCAGACTTTTTTAAAAATATAGATTTGCGGCTGAACAGTGAGCGACACATTCAAACTGTTTTTTTTTAGATACAAAAGGCCCAAAACTGGATACTACAGAGATTTGACCCGTGGAACTGCAACACCACACTGGGATTTGTCGGGCCTACAACAGACTATTGTCAACAGATATATTTTTGTGTCACAACAGTCAGGAGACACTACTGTTTTTTTTAAGGCAAAAAATGCGAAAAACAGGATAATAGAGATTTTTTACCGTGGAACAGCAAAACCACAGTTTTAATTTACTGGTGTATACCAGACTTTTTTTTAAAATATAGATTTGCTTCTGAACAGTAAGAGACACATTCAAACTGTTTTTTTTTACATACAAAAGGCCCAAAACTGGATACTACAGAGATTTGACCCGTGGAACTGCAAAACCACACTGGGATTTGTCGGGCCTACAACAGACTATTTTCAACAGATATATTTTTGTGTCACAACAGTCAGGAGACACTACTGGGTTTTTTTTAAGGCAAAAAATGCAAAAATCAGGATAATAGAGATTTTTTACCGTGGAACAGCAAAACCACAGTGTTAATTTACTGGTGTATACCAGACTTTTTAAAAAATATAGATTTGCGGCTGAACAGTGAGCGACACACTCAAACTGTTTTTCTTTAGATACAAAAGACCCAAAACTGGATACTACAGAGATTTGACCTGTGGAACTGCAAAACCACACTGGGATTTGTCGGGCCTACAACAGACTATTTTCAACAGATATATTTTTGTGTCACAACAGTCAGGAGACACTTCTGGGTTTTTTTTAAGGCAAAAAATCGGTAAAACAGGATAATAGAGATTTTTTACTGTGGAACAGCAAAACCACAGTTTTAATTTACTGGTGTATACCAGACTTTTTTAAAAATATAGATTTGCGGCTGAACAGTGAGGGACACACTCAAACTGTTTTTCTTTAGATACAAAAGGCCCAAAAATGGATACTACAGAGATTTGACCTGTGGAACTGCAAAACCACACTGGGATTTGTCGGGCCTACAACAGACTATTTTCAACAGATATATTTTTGAGTCACAACAGTCAGGAGACACTACTGGTTTTTTTTAAGGCAAAAAATGCGAAAAACAGGATAGTAGAGATTTTTTACAGTGGAACAGCAAAAGCACAGTTTTAATTTACTGGTGTATACCAGACTTTTTTAAAAATATAGATTTGCGGCTGAACAGTGAGCGACACACTCAAACTGTTTTTTTTTTAGATACAAAAGGCCCAAAACTGGATACTACAGAGATTTTACCCGTGGAACTGCAACACCACACTGGGATTTGTCGGGCCTACAACAGACTATTGTCAACAGATATATTTTTGTGTCACAACAGTCAGGAGATACTACTGTTTTTTTTAAGGCAAAAAATGCGAAAAACAGGATAATAGAGATTTTTTACCGTGGAACAGCAAAACCACAGTTTTAATTTACTGGTGTATACCAGACTTTTTTTAAAATATAGATTTGCGGCTGAACAGTAAGAGACACATTCAAACTGTTTTTTTTTAGATACAAAAGGCCCAAAACTGGATACTACAGAGATTTGACCCGTGGAACTGCAAAACCACACTGGGATTTGTCGGGCCTACAACAGACTATTTTCAACAGATATATTTTTGTGTCACAACAGTCAGGAGACACTACTGGGTTTTTTTTAAGGCAAAAAATGCAAAAATCAGGATAATAGAGATTTTTTACCGTGGAACAGCAAAACCACAGTGTTAATTTACTGGTGTATACCAGACTTTTTTAAAAATATAGATTTGCGGCTGAACAGTGAGCGACACACTCAAACTGTTTTTTTTAGATACAAAAGGCCCAAAACTGGATACTACAGAGATTTGACCCGTGGAACTGCAAAACCACACTTTGATTTGTCGGGCCTACAACAGCCTATTTTCAACAAATATATTTTTGAGTCACAACAGTCAGGAGACACTACTGGTTTTTTTTAAGGCAAAAAATGCGAAAAACAGGATAACAGAGATTTTTTACAGTGGAACAGCAAAACCACAGTTTTAATTTACTGGTGTATACCAGACTTTTTTTAAAAATATAGATTTGCAGCTGAACAGTGAGCGACACATTCAAACTGGTTTTTTTTTAGATACAAAAGGCCCAAAACTGGATACTACAGAGATTTGACCCGTGGAACTGCAACACCACACTGGGATTTGTCGGGCCTACAACAGACTATTGTCAACAGATATATTTTTGTGTCACAACAGTCAGGAGATACTACTTTTTTTTTTAAGGCAAAAAATGCGAAAAACAGGATAATAGAGATTTTTTACCGTGGAACAGCAAAACCACAGTTTTAATTTACTGGTGTATACCAGACTTTTTTTTAAAATATAGAATTGCGGCTGAACAGTAAGAGACACATTCAAACTGGTTTTTTTTAGATGCAAAATGCCCAAAACTGGATACTACAGAGATTTGACCCGTGGAACTGCAAAATCACACTGGGATTTGTCGGGCCTACAACAGACTATTTTCAACAGATATATTTTTGTGTCACAACAGTCAGGAGACACTACTGGGTTTTTTTTAAGGCAAAAAATGCAAAAATCAGGATAATAGAGATTTTTTACCGTGGAACAGCAAAACCACAGTGTTAATTTACTTGTGTATACCAGACTTTTTTAAAAATATAGATTTGCGGCTGAACAGTGAGCGACACACTCAAACTGTTTTTTTTAGATACAAAAGGCCCAAAACTGGATACTACAGAGATTTGACCCGTGGAACTGCAAAACCACAATTTGATTTGTCGGGCCTACAACAGCCTATTTTCAACAGATATATTTTTGTGTCACAACAGTCAGGAGACACTTCTGGGTTTTTTTTAAGGCAAAAAATGCGAAAAACAGGATAATAGAGATTTTTTACCGTGGAACAGCAAAACCACAGTTTTAATTTACTAGTGTATACCAGACTTTTTTAAAAATATAGATTTGCGGCTGAACAGTGAGCGACACACTCAAACTGTTTTTCTTTAGATACAAAAGGCCCAAAACTGGATACTACAGAGATTTGACCTGTGGAACTGCAAAACCACACTGGGATTTGTCGGGCCTACAACAGACTATTTTCAACAGATATATTTTTGAGTCACAACAGTCAGGAGACACTACTGTTTTTTTTTAAGGCAAAAAATGCGAAAAACAGGATAATAGAGATTTTTTACCGTGGAACAGCAAAACCACAGTTTTAATTTACTGGTGTATACCAGACTTTTTTTAAAATATAGATTTGCGGCTGAACAGTGAGCGACACACTCAAACAGTTTTTTTTTAGATACAAAAGGCCCAAAACTGGATACTACAGAGATTTGGCCTGTGGAACTGCAAAACCACACTGGGATTTGTCGGGCCTACAACAGAGTATTTTCAACTGATAAATTTTTGTGTCTGAACAGTCAGGCGACACTACTGTTTTTTTTTAAGGCAAAAAATGCAAAAAACAGGATAATAGAGATTTTTTACCGTGGAACAGCAAAACCACAGTTTTAATTTACTGGAGTATGCCAGACTTTTTTAAAAATATAGAATTGCGGCTGAACAGTGAGCGAAACACTCAAACTGTTTTTTTTTTAGATACAAAGGGCCCAAAACTGGATACTACAGAGATTTGACCCGTGGAACTGCAAAACCACACTGGGATTTGTCGGGCCTACAACAGACTATTTTCAACAGATATATTTTTGTGTCACAACAGTCAGGAGACACTACTGTTTTTTTTAAGGCAAAAAATGCGAAAAACAGGATAATAGAGATTTTTTACCGTGGAACAGCAAAACCACAGTTTTAATTTACTGGTGTATACCAGACTTTTTTTAAAATATAGATTTGCGGCTGAACAGTGAGCGACACATTCAAACTGGTTTTTTTTAGATACAAAAGGCCCAAAACTGGATACTACAGAGATTTGACCCGTGGAACTGCAACACCACACTGGGATTTGTCGGGCCTACAACAGACTATTTTCAACAGATATATTTTTGTGTCACAACAGTCAGGAGACACTACTGTTTTTTTAAGGCAAAAAAATGCGAAAAACAGGATAATAGAGATTTTTTACCGTGGAACAGCAAAACCACAGTTTTAATTTACTGGTGTATACCAGAATTTTTTAAGATATAGATTTGCCGCTGAACAGTGAGCGATACATTCAAACTGGTTTTTTTTAGATACAAAAGGCCCAAAACTGGATACTACAGAGATTTGACCCGTGGAACTGCAACACCACACTGGGATTTGTCGGGCCTACAACAGGCTATTGTCAACAGATATATTTTTGTGTCACAACAGTCAGGAGACACTACTGGTTTTTTTAAGGCAAAAAATGCGAAAAACAGGATAATAGAGATTTTTTACAGTGGAACAGCAAAACCACAGTTTTAATTTACTGGTGTATACCAGACTTTTTTAAAAATATAGATTTGCGGCTGAACAGTGAGCGACACACTCAAACTGTTTTTTTTCAGATACAAAAGGCCCAAAACTGGAAACTACAGAGATTTGACCCGTGGAACTGCAAAACCACACTGGGATGTGTCGGGCCTACAACAGACTATTTTCAACAGATATATTTTAGTGTCAGAATAGTCAGGAGACACTACAATTTTTTTTTTAAGGCAAAAAATGCGAAAAACAGGATAATAGAGATTTTTTACCGTGGAACAGCAAAACCACAGTTTTAAGTTACTGGTGTATACCAGACTTTTTTAAAAATATAGATTTGCGGCTGAACAGTGAGCGACACACTCAAACTGTTTTTCTTTAGATACAAAACGCCCAAAACTGGATACTACAGAGATTTGACCTGTGGAACTGCAAAACCACACTGGGATTTGTCGGGCCTACAATAGACTATTTTCAACAGATATATTTTTGAGTCAAAACAGTCAGGAGACACTACTGTTTTTTTTTAAACCAAAAAATGCGAAAAACAGGATAATAGAGATTTTTTACCGTGGAACAGCAAAACCACAGTTTTAATTTACTGGTGTATACCAGACTTTTTTAAAAATATAGATTTGCGGCTGAACAGTGAGCAACACATTCAAACTGGTTTTTTTTAGATACAAAAGGCCCAAAACTGGATACTACAGAGATTTGACCCGTGGAACTGCAACACCACACTGGGAGTTGTCGGGCCTACAACAGACTATTGTCAACAGATATATTTTTGTGTCACAACAGTCAGGAGACACTACTGTTTTTTTTAAGGCAAAAAATGCGAAAAACAGGATAATAGAGATTTTTTACCGTGGAACAGCAAAACCACAGTTTTAATTTACTGGTGTATACCAGACTTTTTTTTAAAATATAGATTTGCGGCTGAACAGTAAGAGACACATTCAAACTGTTTTTTTTTAGATACAAAAGGCCCAAAACTGGATACTACAGAGATTTGATCTGTGGAACTGCAAAACCACACTGGGATTTGTCGGGCCTACAATAGACTATTTTCAACAGATATATTTTTGTGTCACAACAGTCAGGAGACACTACTGGGTTTTTTTTAAGGCAAAAAATGCAAAAATCAGGATAATAGAGATTTTTTACCGTGGAACAGCAAAACCACAGTATTAATTTACTGGTGTATACCAGACTTTTTTAAAAATATAGATTTGCGGCTGAACAGTGAGCGACACACTCAAACTGTTTTTTTTGAATACAAAAAGGCCCAAAACTGGATACTACAGAGATTTGACCCGTGGAACTGCAAAACCACACTTTGATTTGTCGGGCCTACAACAGCCTATTTTCAACAGATATATTTTTTGTGTCACAACAGCCAGGAGACACTTCTGGGTTTTTTTTAAGGCAAAAAATGCGAAAAATAGGATAATAGAGATTTTTTACCGTGGAACAGCAAAACCACAGTTTTAATTTACTGGTGTATACCAGACTTATTTAAAAATATAGATTTGCGGCTGAACAGTGAGCGACACACTCAAACTGTTTTTCTTTAGATTCAAAAGGCCCAAAACTGGATACTACAGAGATTTGACCTGTGGAACTGCAAAACCACACTGGGATTTGTCGGGCCTACAACAGACTATTTTCAACAGATATATTTTTGAGTCACAACAGTCAGGAGACACTACTGGGTTTTTTTAAGGCAAAAAATGCGAAAAATAGGATAATAGAGATTTTTTACCGTGGAACAGCAAAACCACAGTTTTAATTTACTGGTGTATACCAGACTTTTTTAAAAATATAGATTTGCGGCTGAACAGTGAGCGACACACTCAAACTGTTTTTTTTTAGATACAAAAGGCCCAAAACTGGATACTACAGAGATTTGACCTGTGGAACTGCAAAACCACACTGGGATTTGTCGGGCCTACAACAGAGTATTTTCAACTGATAAATTTTTGTGTCTGAACAGTCAGGAGACACTACTGTTTTTTTTTAAGGCAAAAAATGCGAAAAACAGGATAATAGAGATTTTTTACCGTGGAACAGCAAAACCACAGTTTTAATTTACTGGTGTATACCAGACTTATTTAAAAATATAGATTTGCGGCTGAACAGTGAGCGACACACTCAAACTGTTTTTCTTTAGATTCAAAAGGCCCAAAACTGGATACTACAGAGATTTGACCTGTGGAACTGCAAAACCACACTGGGATTTGTCGGGCCTACAACAGACTATTTTCAACAGATATATTTTTGAGTCACAACAGTCACGAGACACTACTGGGTTTTTTTAAGGCAAAAAATGCGAAAAATAGGATAATAGAGATTTTTTACCATGGAACAGCAAAACCACAGTTTTAATTTACTGGTGTATACCAGACTTTTTTAAAAATATAGATTTGCGGCTGAACAGTGAGCGACACACTCAAACTGTTTTTTTTTAGATACAAAAGGCCCAAAACTGGATACTACAGAGATTTGACCTGTGGAACTGCAAAACCACACTGGGATTTGTCGGGCCTACAACAGAGTATTTTCAACTGATAAATTTTTGTGTCTGAACAGTCAGGAGACACCACTGTTTTTTTTTAAGGCAAAAAATGCGAAAAACAGGATAATAGAGATTTTTTACCGTGGAACAGCAAAACCACAGTTTTAATTTACTGGTGTATACCAGACTTTTTTAAAAATATAGAATTGCGGCTGAACAGTGAGCGAAACACTCAAACTGTTTTTTTTCTAGATACAAAAGGCCCAAAACTGGATATTACAGAGATTTGACCTGTGGAACTGCAAAACCACACTGGGATTTGTCGGGCCTACAACAGACTATTTTCAACAGACATATTTTTGTGTCTGAACAATCAGGAGACACTACTGTATTTTTTTAAGGCAAAAAATGCGAAAAATAGGATAATAGAGATTTTTTACCGTGGAACAGCAAAACCACAGTTTTAATTTACTGATGTATACCAGATTTTTTAACAATATAGATTTGCGGCTGAACAGTGAGCGACACACTCAAACTGTTTTTCTTTAGATACAAAAGACCCAAAACTGGATACTACAGAGATTTGACCTGTGGAACTGCAAAACCACACTGGGATTTGTCGGGCCTACAACAGACTATTTTCAACAGATATATTTTTGTGTCACAACAGTCAGGAGACACTTCTGGGTTTTTTTTAAGGCAAAAAATCGGTAAAACAGGATAATAGAGATTTTTTACTGTGGAACAGCAAAACCACAGTTTTAATTTACTGGTGTATACCAGACTTTTTTAAAAATATAGATTTGCGGCTGAACAGTGAGCGACACACTCAAACTGTTTTTCTTTAGATACAAAAGGCCCAAAAATGGATACTACAGAGATTTGACCTGTGGAACTGCAAAACCACACTGGGATTTGTCGGGCCTACAACAGACTATTTTCAACAGATATATTTTTGAGTCACAACAGTCAGGAGACACTACTGGTTTTTTTTAAGGCAAAAAATGCGAAAAACAGGATAGTAGAGATTTTTTACAGTGGAACAGCAAAAGCACAGTTTTAATTTACTGGTGTATACCAGACTTTTTTAAAAATATAGATTTGCGGCTGAACAGTGAGCGACACACTCAAACTGTTTTTTTTTTAGATACAAAAGGCCCAAATCTGGATACTACAGAGATTTGACCCGTGGAACTGCAACACCACACTGGGATTTGTCGGGCCTACAACAGACTATTGTCAACAGATATATTTTTGTGTCACAACAGTCAGGAGATACTACTGTTTTTTTTAAGGCAAAAAATGCGAAAAACAGGATAATAGAGATCTTTTACCGTGGAACAGCAAAACCACAGTTTTAATTTACTGGTGTATACCAGACTTTTTTTAAAATATAGATTTGCGGCTGAACAGTAAGAGACACATTCAAACTGTTTTTTTTTAGATACAAAAGGCCCAAAACTGGATACTACAGAGATTTGACCCGTGGAACTGCAAAACCACACTGGGATTTGTCGGGCCTACAACAGACTATTTTCAACAGATATATTTTTGTGTCACAACAGTCAGGAGACACTACTGGGTTTTTTTTAAGGCAAAAAATGCAAAAATCAGGATAATAGAGATTTTTTACCGTGGAACAGCAAAACCACAGTGTTAATTTACTGGTGTATACCAGACTTTTTTAAAAATATAGATTTGCGGCTGAACAGTGAGCGACACACTCAAACTGTTTTTTTTAGATACAAAAGGCCCAAAACTGGATACTACAGAGATTTGACCCGTGGAACTGCAAAACCACACTTTGATTTGTCGGGCCTACAACAGCCTATTTTCAACAAATATATTTTTGAGTCACAACAGTCAGGAGACACTACTGGTTTTTTTTAAGGCAAAAAATGCGAAAAAAAAGGATAACAGAGATTTTTTACAGTGGAACAGCAAAACCACAGTTTTAATTTACTGGTGTATACCAGACTTTTTTTAAAAATATAGATTTGCAGCTGAACAGTGAGCGACACATTCAAACTGGTTTTTTTTTAGATACAAAAGGCCCAAAACTGGATACTACAGAGATTTGACCCGTGGAACTGCAACACCACACTGGGATTTGTCGGGCCTACAACAGACTATTGTCAACAGATATATTTTTGTGTCACAACAGTCAGGAGATACTACTTTTTTTTTTAAGGCAAAAAATGCGAAAAACAGGATAATAGAGATTTTTTACCGTGGAACAGCAAAACCACAGTTTTAATTTACTGGTGTATACCAGACTTTTTTTTAAAATATAGAATTGCGGCTGAACAGTAAGAGACACATTCAAACTGGTTTTTTTTAGATACAAAAGGCCCAAAACTGGATACTACAGAGATTTGACCCGTGGAACTGCAAAATCACACTGGGATTTGTCGGGCCTACAACAGACTATTTTCAACAGATATATTTTTGTGTCACAACAGTCAGGAGACACTACTGGGTTTTTTTTAAGGCAAAAAATGCAAAAATCAGGATAATAGAGATTTTTTACCGTGGAACAGCAAAACCACAGTGTTAATTTACTTGTGTATACCAGACTTTTTTAAAAATATAGATTTGCGGCTGAACAGTGAGCGACACACTCAAACTGTTTTTTTTAGATACAAAAGGCCCAAAACTGGATACTACAGAGATTTGACCCGTGGAACTGCAAAACCACAATTTGATTTGTCGGGCCTACAACAGCCTATTTTCAACAGATATATTTTTGTGTCACAACAGTCAGGAGACACTTCTGGGTTTTTTTTAAGGCAAAAAATGCGAAAAACAGGATAATAGAGATTTTTTACCGTGGAACAGCAAAACCACAGTTTTAATTTACTAGTGTATACCAGACTTTTTTAAAAATATAGATTTGCGGCTGAACAGTGAGCGACACACTCAAACTGTTTTTCTTTAGATACAAAAGGCCCAAAACTGGATACTACAGAGATTTGACCTGTGGAACTGCAAAACCACACTGGGATTTGTCGGGCCTACAACAGACTATTTTCAACAGATATATTTTTGAGTCACAACAGTCAGGAGACACTACTGTTTTTTTTTAAGGCAAAAAATGCGAAAAACAGGATAATAGAGATTTTTTACCGTGGAACAGCAAAACCACAGTTTTAATTTACTGGTGTATACCAGACTTTTTTTAAAATATAGATTTGCGGCTGAACAGTGAGCGACACACTCAAACAGTTTTTTTTTAGATACAAAAGGCCCAAAACTGGATACTACAGAGATTTGGCCTGTGGAACTGCAAAACCACACTGGGATTTGTCGGGCCTACAACAGAGTATTTTCAACTGATAAATTTTTGTGTCTGAACAGTCAGGCGACACTACTGTTTTTTTTTAAGGCAAAAAATGCAAAAAACAGGATAATAGAGATTTTTTACCGTGGAACAGCAAAACCACAGTTTTAATTTACTGGAGTATGCCAGACTTTTTTAAAAATATAGAATTGCGGCTGAACAGTGAGCGAAACACTCAAACTGTTTTTTTTTTAGATACAAAGGGCCCAAAACTGGATACTACAGAGATTTGACCCGTGGAACTGCAAAACCACACTGGGATTTGTCGGGCCTACAACAGACTATTTTCAACAGATATATTTTTGTGTCACAACAGTCAGGAGACACTACTGTTTTTTTTAAGGCAAAAAATGCGAAAAACAGGATAATAGAGATTTTTTACCGTGGAACAGCAAAACCACAGTTTTAATTTACTGGTGTATACCAGACTTTTTTTAAAATATAGATTTGCGGCTGAACAGTGAGCGACACATTCAAACTGGTTTTTTTTAGATACAAAAGGCCCAAAACTGGATACTACAGAGATTTGACCCGTGGAACTGCAACACCACACTGGGATTTGTCGGGCCTACAACAGGCTATTGTCAACAGATATATTTTTGTGTCACAACAGTCAGGAGACACTACTGGTTTTTTTAAGGCAAAAAATGCGAAAAACAGGATAATAGAGATTTTTTACAGTGGAACAGCAAAACCACAGTTTTAATTTACTGGTGTATACCAGACTTTTTTAAAAATATAGATTTGCGGCTGAACAGTGAGCGACACACTCAAACTGTTTTTTTTCAGATACAAAAGGCCCAAAACTGGAAACTACAGAGATTTGACCCGTGGAACTGCAAAACCACACTGGGATGTGTCGGGCCTACAACAGACTATTTTCAACAGATATATTTTTGTGTCAGAATAGTCAGGAGACACTACAATTTTTTTTTTAAGGCAAAAAATGCGAAAAACAGGATAATAGAGATTTTTTACCGTGGAACAGCAAAACCACAGTTTTAAGTTACTGGTGTATACCAGACTTTTTTAAAAATATAGATTTGCGGCTGAACAGTGAGCGACACACTCAAACTGTTTTTCTTTAGATACAAAACGCCCAAAACTGGATACTACAGAGATTTGACCTGTGGAACTGCAAAACCACACTGGGATTTGTCGGGCCTACAATAGACTATTTTCAACAGATATATTTTTGAGTCAAAACAGTCAGGAGACACTACTGTTTTTTTTTAAACCAAAAAATGCGAAAAACAGGATAATAGAGATTTTTTACCGTGGAACAGCAAAACCACAGTTTAAATTTACTGGTGTATACCAGACTTTTTTAAAAATATAGATTTGCGGCTGAACAGTGAGCAACACATTCAAACTGGTTTTTTTTAGATACAAAAGGCCCAAAACTGGATACTACAGAGATTTGACCCGTGGAACTGCAACACCACACTGGGAGTTGTCGGGCCTACAACAGACTATTGTCAACAGATATATTTTTGTGTCACAACAGTCAGGAGACACTACTGTTTTTTTTAAGGCAAAAAATGCGAAAAACAGGATAATAGAGATTTTTTACCGTGGAACAGCAAAACCACAGTTTTAATTTACTGGTGTATACCAGACTTTTTTTTAAAATATAGATTTGCGGCTGAACAGTAAGAGACACATTCAAACTGTTTTTTTTTAGATACAAAAGGCCCAAAACTGGATACTACAGAGATTTGATCTGTGGAACTGCAAAACCACACTGGGATTTGTCGGGCCTACAATAGACTATTTTCAACAGATATATTTTTGTGTCACAACAGTCAGGAGACACTACTGGGTTTTTTTTAAGGCAAAAAATGCAAAAATCAGGATAATAGAGATTTTTTACCGTGGAACAGCAAAACCACAGTATTAATTTACTGGTGTATACCAGACTTTTTTAAAAATATAGATTTGCGGCTGAACAGTGAGCGACACACTCAAACTGTTTTTTTTGAATACAAAAAGGCCCAAAACTGGATACTACAGAGATTTGACCCGTGGAACTGCAAAACCACACTTTGATTTGTCGGGCCTACAACAGCCTATTTTCAACAGATATATTTTTTGTGTCACAACAGCCAGGAGACACTTCTGGGTTTTTTTTAAGGCAAAAAATGCGAAAAATAGGATAATAGAGATTTTTTACCGTGGAACAGCAAAACCACAGTTTTAATTTACTGGTGTATACCAGACTTATTTAAAAATATAGATTTGCGGCTGAACAGTGAGCGACACACTCAAACTGTTTTTCTTTAGATTCAAAAGGCCCAAAACTGGATACTACAGAGATTTGACCTGTGGAACTGCAAAACCACACTGGGATTTGTCGGGCCTACAACAGACTATTTTCAACAGATATATTTTTGAGTCACAACAGTCACGAGACACTACTGGGTTTTTTTAAGGCAAAAAATGCGAAAAATAGGATAATAGAGATTTTTTACCATGGAACAGCAAAACCACAGTTTTAATTTACTGGTGTATACCAGACTTTTTTAAAAATATAGATTTGCGGCTGAACAGTGAGCGACACACTCAAACTGTTTTTTTTTAGATACAAAAGGCCCAAAACTGGATACTACAGAGATTTGACCTGTGGAACTGCAAAACCACACTGGGATTTGTCGGGCCTACAACAGAGTATTTTCAACTGATAAATTTTTGTGTCTGAACAGTCAGGAGACACCACTGTTTTTTTTTAAGGCAAAAAATGCGAAAAACAGGATAATAGAGATTTTTTACCGTGGAACAGCAAAACCACAGTTTTAATTTACTGGTGTATACCAGACTTTTTTAAAAATATAGAATTGCGGCTGAACAGTGAGCGAAACACTCAAACTGTTTTTTTTCTAGATACAAAAGGCCCAAAACTGGATATTACAGAGATTTGACCTGTGGAACTGCAAAACCACACTGGGATTTGTCGGGCCTACAACAGACTATTTTCAACAGACATATTTTTGTGTCTGAACAATCAGGAGACACTACTGTATTTTTTTAAGGCAAAAAATGCGAAAAATAGGATAATAGAGATTTTTTACCGTGGAACAGCAAAACCACAGTTTTAATTTACTGATGTATACCAGATTTTTTAACAATATAGATTTGCGGCTGAACAGTGAGCGACACACTCAAACTGTTTTTTTAGATACAAAAGGCCCAAAACTGGATACTACAGAGATTTGACCCGTGGAACTGCAAAACCACACTGGGATTTGTCGGGCCTACAACAGACTATTTTCAACAGATATATTTTTGTGTCACAACAGTCAGGAGACACTACTGTTTTTTTAAGGCAAAAAATGCGAAAAACAGGATAATAGAGATTTTTTACCGTGGAACAGCAAAACCACAGTTTTAATTTACTGGTGTATACCAGATTTTTTAACAATATAGATTTGCGGCTGAACAGTGAGCGACACACTCAAACTGTTTTTTTTAGATACAAAAGGCCCAAAACTGGATACTACAGAGATTTGACCCGTGGAACTGCAAAACCACACTGGGATTTGTCGGGCCTACAACAGACTATTTTCAACAGATATATTTTTGTGTCACAACAGTCAGGAGACACTACTGTTTTTTTTAAGGCAAAAAATGCGAAAAACAGGATAATAGAGATTTTTTACCGTGGAACAGCAAAACCACAGTTTTAATTTACTGGTGTATACCAGACTTTTTTTAAAATATAGATTTGCGGCTGAACAGTGAGCGACACATTCAAACTGGTTTTTTTTAGATACAAAAGGCCCAAAACTGGATACTACAGAGATTTGACCCGTGGAACTGCAACACCACACTGAGATTTGTCGGACCTACAACAGACTATTGTCAACAGATATATTTTTGTGTCACAACAGTCAGGAGACACTACTGGGTTTTTTTTAAGGCAAAAAATGTGAAAAACAGGATAATAGAGATTTTTTTACCGTGGAACAGCAAAACCACAGTTTTAATTTTCTGGTGTATACCAGACTTTTTTAAAAATATAGATTTGTGGCTGAACAGTGAGCGACACACTCAAACTGTTTTTCTTTAGATACAAAAGGCCCAAAACTGGATACTACAGAGATTTGACCTGTGGAACTGCAAAACCACACTGGGATTTGTCGGGCCTACAACAGACTATTTTCAACAGATATATTTTTGAGTCACAACAGTCAGGAGACACTACTGTTTTTTTTAAGGCAAAAAATGCGAAAAACAGGATAATAGAGATTTTTTACCGTGGAACAGCAAAACCACAGTTTTAATTTACTGGTGTATACCAGACTTTTTTTTAAAATATAGATTTGCGGCTGAACAGTAAGAGACACATTCAAACTGGTTTTTTTTAGATACAAAAGGCCCAAAACTGGATACTACAGAGATTTGACCTGTGGAACTGCAAAACCACACTGGGATTTGTCGGGCCTACAACAGACTATTTTCAACAGATATATTTTTGTGTCACAACAGTCAGGAGACACTACTGGGTTTTTTTTAAGGCAAAAAATGCAAAAATCAGGATAATAGAGATTTTTTACCGTGGAACAGCAAAAGCACAGTATTAATTTACTGGTGTATACCAGACTTTTTTAAAAATATAGATTTGCGGCTCAACAGTGAGCGACACACTCAAACTGTTTTTTTTAGATACAAAAGGCCCAAAACTGGATACTACAGAGATTTGACCCGTGGAACTGCAAAACCACACTTTGATTTGTCGGGCCTACAACAGCCTATTTTCAACAGATATATTTTTGTGTCACAACAGTCAGGAGACACTTCTGGGTTTTTTTTAAGGCAAAAAATGCGAAAAACAGGATAATAGAGATTTTTTACCGTGGAACAGCAAAACCACAGTTTTAATTTACTGGTATATACCAGACTTTTTTAAAAATATAGATTTGCGGCTGAACAGTGAGTGACATGCTCAAACTGTTTTTCTTTAGATTCAAAAGGCCCAAAACTGGATACTACAGAGATTTGACCTGTGGAACTGCAAAACCACACTGGGATTTGTCGGGTCTACAACAGACTATTTTCAACAGATATATTTTTGAGTCACAACAGTCAGGAGACACTACTGTTTTTTTTTTAAGGCAAAAAATGCGAAAAACAGGATAATAGAGATTTTTTACCGTGGAACAGCAAAACCACAGTTTTAATTTACTGGTGTATACCAGACTTTTTTAAAAATATAGATTTGCGGCTGAACAGTGAGCGACACACTCAAACTGTTTTTTTTTAGATACAAAAGGCCCAAAACTGGATACTACAGAGATTTGACCTGTGGAAGTGCAAAACCACACTGGGATTTGTCGGGCCTACAACAGAGTATTTTCAACTGATAAATTTTTGTGTCTGAACAGTCAGGAGACACTACTGTTTTTTTTTAAGGCAAAAAATGCGAAAAACAGGATAATAGAGATTTTTTACCGTGGAACAGCAAAACCACAGTTTTAATTTACTGGTGTATACCAGATTTTTTAACAATATAGATTTGCGGCTGAACAGTGAGCGACACACTCAAACTGTTTTTTTTAGATACAAAAGGCCCAAAACTGGATACTACAGAGATTTGACCCGTGGAACTGCAAAACCACACTGGGATTTGTCGGGCCTACAACAGACTATTTTCAACAGATATATTTTTGTGTCACAACAGTCAGGAGACACTACTGTTTTTTTTAAGCCAAAAAATGCGAAAAACAGGATAATAGAGATTTTTTACCGTGGAACAGCAAAACCACAGTTTTAATTTACTGGTGTATACCAGACTTTTTTTAAAATATAGATTTGCGGCTGAACAGTGAGCGACACATTCAAACTGTTTTTTTTTAGATACAAAAGGCCCAAAACTGGATACTACAGAGATTTGACCCGTGGAACTGCAACACCACACTGGGATTTGTCGGGCCTACAACAGACTATTGTCAACAGATATATTTTTGTGTCACAACAGTCAGGAGACACTACTGTTTTTTTTAACTCAAAAAATGCGAAAAACAGGATAATAGAGATTTTTTACCGTGGAACAGCAAAACCACAGTTTTAATTTACTGGTGTATACCAGACTTTTTTTAAAAATATAGATTTGCGGCTGAATAGTAAGAGACACATTCAAACTGTTTTTTTTTAGATACAAAAGGCCCAAAACTGGATACTACACAGATTTGACCCGTGGAACTGCAAAACCACACTGGGATTTGTCGGGCCTACAACAGACTATTTTCAACAGATATATTTTTGTGTCACAACAGTCAGGAGACACTAATGGGTTTTTTTTAAGGCAAAAAATGCAAAAATCAGGATAATAGAGATTTTTTACCGTGGAACAGCAAAACCACAGTGTTAATTTACTGGTGTATACCAGACTTTTTTAAAAATATAGATTTGCGGCTGAACAGTGAGCGACACACTCAAACTGTTTTTTTTAGATGCAAAAGGCCCAAAACTGGATACTACAGAGATTTGACCTGTGGAACTGCAAAACCACACTGGGATTTGTCGGGCCTACAACAGACTATTTTCAACAGATATACTTTTGAGTCACAACAGTCAGGAGACACTTCTGGGTTTTTTTTAAGGCAAAAAATGCGAAAAACAGGATAATAGAGATTTTTTACCGTGGAACAGCAAAACCACAGTTTTAATTTACTGGTGTATACCAGACTTTTTTAAAAATATAGATTTGCGGCTGAACAGTGAGCGACACACTCAAACTGTTTTTCTTTAGATACAAAAGGCCCAAAACTGGATACTACAGAGATTTGACCTGTGGAACTGCAACACCACACTGGGATTTGTCGGGCCTACAACAGACTATTGTCAACAGATATATTTTTGTGTCACAACAGTCAGGAGACACTACTGTTTTTTTTAAGGCAAAAAATGCGAAAAACAGGATAATAGAGATTTTTTACCGTGGAACAGCAAAACCACAGTTTTAATTTACTGGTGTATACCAGATTTTTTAACAATATAGATTTGCGGCTGAACAGTGAGCGACACACTCAAACTGTTTTTTTTAGATACAAAAGGCCCAAAACTGGATACTACAGAGATTTGACCCGTGGAACTGCAAAACCACACTGGATTTGTTGGGCCTACAACAGACTATTTTCAACAGATATATTTTTGTGTCACAACAGTCAGGAGACACTACTGTTTTTTTTAAGGCAAAAAATGCGAAAAACAGGATAATAGAGATTTTTTACCGTGGAACAGCAAAACCACAGTTTTAATTTACTGGTGTATACCAGACTTTTTTTAAAATATAGATTTGCAGCTGAACAGTGAGCGACACATTCAAACTGGTTTTTTTTAGATACAAAAGGCCCAAAACTGGATACTACAGAGATTTGACCCGTGGAACTGCAACACCACACTGGGATTTGTCGGGCCTACAACAGACTATTGTCAACAGATATATTTTTGTGTCACAACAGTCAGGAGACACTACTGTTTTTTTTAACTCAAAAAATGCGAAAAACAGGATAATAGAGATTTTTTACCGTGGAACAGCAAAACCACAGTTTTAATTTACTGGTGTATACCAGACTTTTTTTAAAAATATAGATTTGCGGCTGAACAGTAAGAGACACATTCAAACTGTTTTTTTTTAGATACAAAAGGCCCAAAACTGGATACTACAGAGATTTGACCCGTGGAACTGCAAAACCACACTGGGATTTGTCGGGACTACAACAGACTATTTTCAACAGATATATTTTTGTGTCACAACAGTCAGGAGACACTACTGGGTTTTTTTTAAGGCAAAAAATGCAAAAATCAGGATAATAGAGATTTTTTACCGTGGAACAGCAAAACCACAGTGTTAATTTACTGGTGTATACCAGACTTTTTTAAAAATATAGATTTGCGGCTGAACAGTGAGCGACACACTCAAACTGTTTTTTTAGATACAAAAGGCCCAAAACTGGATACTACAGAGATTTGACCCGTGGAACTGCAAAATCACACTTTTATTTGTCGGGCCTACAACAGCCTATTTTCAACAGATATATTTTTGTGTCACAACAGTCAGGAGACACTTCTGGGGTTTTTTTAAGGCAAAAAATGCGAAAAACAGGATAATAGAGATTTTTTACCGTGGAACAGCAAAACCACAGTTTTAATTTACTGGTGTATACCAGACTTTTTTAAAAATATAGATTTGCGGCTGAACAGTGAGCGACACACTCAAACTGTTTTTCTTTAGATACAAAAGGCCCAAAACTGGATACTACAGAGATTTGACCTGTAGAACTGCAAAACCACACTGGGATTTGTCGGGCCTACAACAGACTATTTTCAACAGATATATTTTTGAGTCACAACAGTCAGGAGACACTACTGGTTTTTTTTAAGGCAAAAAATTCGAAAAACAGGATAATAGAGTTTTTTTACATTGGAACAGCAAAACCACAGTTTTAATTTACTGGTGTATACCAGACTTTTTTAAAAATATAGATTTGCGGCTGAACAGTGAGCGACACATTCAAACTGTTTTTTTTCAGATACGAAAGGCCGAAAACTGGAAACTACAGAGATTTGACCCGTGGAACTGCAAAACCACACTGGGATGTGTCGGGCCTACAACAGACTATTTTCAACAGATATATTTTTGTGTCAGAATAGTCAGGAGACACTACAATTTTTTTTTTAAGGCAAAAAATGCGAAAAACAGGATAATAGAGATTTTTTACAGTGGAACAGCAAAACCACAGTTTTAATTTACTGGTGTATACCAGACTTTTTTAAAAATATAGATTTGCGGCTGAACAGTGAGCGACACACTCAAACTGTTTTTCTTTAGATACAAAAGGCCCAAAACTGGATACTAAAGAGATTTGACCTGTGGAACTGCAAAACCACACTGGGATTTGTCGGGCCTACAACAGACTATTTTCAACAGATATATTTTTGAGTCACAACAGTCAGGAGACACTACTGGTTTTTTTTAAGGCAAAAAATGCGAAAAACAGGATAATAGAGATTTTTTACTGTGGAACAGCAAAACCACAGTTTTAATTTACTGGTGTATACCAGACTTTTTTAAAAATATAGATTTGCGGCTGAACAGTGAGCGACACACTCAAACTGTTTTTTTTTAGATACAAAAGGCCCAAAACTGGATACTACAGAGATTTGACCTGTGGAACTGCAAAACCACACTGGGATTTGTCGGGCCTACAACAGAGTATTTTCAACTGATAAATTTTTGTGTCTGAACAGTCAGGAGACACTACTGTTTTTTTTTAAGGCAAAAAATGCGAAAAACAGGATAATAGAGATTTTTTACCGTGGAACAGCAAAACCACAGTTTTAATTTACTGGTGTATACCAGACTTTTTTAAAAATATAGATTTGCGGCTGAACAGTGAGCGACACACTCAAACTGTTTTTTTTTAGATTCAAAAGGCCCCAAACTAGATACTACAGAGATTTGACCCGTGGAACTGCAAAACCACACTGGGATTTGTCGGGCCTACAACAGAATATTTTCAACTGATAAATTTTTGTGTCTGAACAGTCAGGAGACACTACTGTTTTTTTTTAAGGTAAAAAATGCGAAAAACAGGATAATAGAGATTTTTTACCGTGGAACAGCAAAACCACAGTTTTAATTTACTGGTGTATACCAGACTTTTTTAAAAATATAGAATTGCGGCTGAACAGTGAGCGAAACACTCAAACTGTTTTTTTCTAGATATAAAAGGCCCAAAACTGGATATTACAGAGATTTGACCTGTGGAACTGCAAACCCACACTGGGATTTGTCGGGCCTACAACAGACTATTTTCAACAGATATATTTTTGTGTCTGAACAGTCAGGAGACACTACTGTATTTTTTTAAGGCAAAAAATGCGAAAAACAGGATAATAGAGATTTTTTACCGTGGAACAGCAAAACCGCAGTTTTAATTTACTGGTGTATACCAGATTTTTTAACAATATAGATTTGCGGCTGAACAGTGAGCGACACACTCAAACTGTTTTTTTTAGATACAAAAGGCCAAAAACTGGATACTACAGAGATTTGACCCGTGGAACTGCAACACCACACTGGGATTTGTCGGGCCTTCAACAGACTATTTTCAACAGATATATTTTTGTGTCACAACAGTCAGGAGACACTACTGTTTCTTTTAAGGCAAAAAATGCGAAAAACAGGATAATAGAGATTTTTTACCGTGGAACAGCAAAACCACAGTTTTAATTTACTGGTGTATACCAGACTTTTTTTAAAATATAGATTTGCGGCTGAACAGTGAGCGACACATTCAAACTGGTTTTTTTTAGATACAAAAGGCCCAAAACTGGATACTACAGAGATTTGACGCGTGGAACTGCAAAACCACACTGGGATTTGTCGGGCCTACAACAGACTATTTTCAACAGATATATTTTTGTGTCACAACAGTCAGGAGACACTACTGTTTTTTTAAGGCAAAAAATGCGAAAAACAGGATAATAGAGATTTTTTACCGTGGAACAGCAAAACCACAGTTTTAATTTACTGCTGTATACCAGACTTTTTTTAAAATATAGATTTGCGGCTGAACAGTGAGCGACACATTCAAACTGTTTTTTTTTATATACAAAAGGCCCAAAACTGGATACTACAGAGATTTGACCCGTGGAACTGCAACACCACACTGGGATTTGTCGGGCCTACAACAGACTATTGTCAACAGATATATTTTTGTGTCACAACAGTCAGGAGACACTACTGTTTTTTTTAAGGCAAAAAATGCGAAAAACAGGATAATAGAGATTTTTTACCGTGGAACAGCAAAACCACAGTTTTAATTTACTGGTGTATACCAGACTTTTTTTTAAAAATATAGATTTGCGGCTGAACAGTAAGAGACACATTCAAACTGTTTTTTTTTAGATACAAAAGGCCCAAAACTGGATACTACAGAGATTTGACCCGTGGAACTGCAAAACCACACTGGGATTTGTCGGGCCTACAACAGACTATTTTCAACAGATATATTTTTGTGTCACAACAGTCAGGAGACACTACAGTTTTTTTTAAGGCAAAAAATGCGAAAAACAGGATAATAGAGATTTTTTACCATGGAACAGCAAAACCACAATTTTAATTTACTGGTGTATACCAGACTTTTTTTAAAATATAGATTTGCGGCTGAACAGTGAGCGACACATTCAAACTGGTTTTTTTTAGATACAAAAGGCCCAAAACTGGATACTACAGAGATTTGACCTGTGGAACTGCAACACCACACTGGGATTTGTCGGGCCTACAACAGACTATTGTCAACAGATATATTTTTGTGTCACAACAGTCAGGAGACACTACTGTTTTTTTTAAGGCAAAAAATGCGAAAAACAGGATAATAGAGATTTTTTACCGTGGAACAGCAAAACCACAGTTTTAATTTACTGGTGTATACCAGACTTTTTTAAAAATATAGATTTGCGGCTGAACAGTGAGCGACACACTCAAACTGTTTTTCTTTAGATACAAAAGGCCCAAAACTGGATACTACAGAGATTTGACCTGTAGAACTGCAAAACCACACTGGGATTTGTCGGGCCTACAACAGACTATTTTCAACAGATATATTTTTGAGTCACAACAGTCAGGAGACACTACTGGTTTTTTTTAAGGCAAAAAATGCGAAAAACAGGATAATAGAGTTTTTTTACATTGGAACAGCAAAACCACAGTTTTAATTTACTGGTGTATACCAGACTTTTTTAAAAATATAGATTTGCGGCTGAACAGTGAGCGACACATTCAAACTGTTTTTTTTCAGATACGAAAGGCCGAAAACTGGAAACTACAGAGATTTGACCCGTGGAACTGCAAAACCACACTGGGATGTGTCGGGCCTACAACAGACTATTTTCAACAGATATATTTTTGTGTCAGAATAGTCAGGAGACACTACAATTTTTTTTTTAAGGCAAAAAATGCGAAAAACAGGATAATAGAGATTTTTTACCGTGGAACAGCAAAACCACAGTTTTAATTTACTGGTGTATACCAGACTTTTTTAAAAATATAGATTTGCGGCTGAACAGTGAGCGACACACTCAAACTGTTTTTCTTTAGATACAAAAGGCCCAAAACTGGATACTAAAGAGATTTGACCTGTGGAACTGCAAAACCACACTGGGATTTGTCGGGCCTACAACAGACTATTTTCAACAGATATATTTTTGAGTCACAACAGTCAGGAGACACTACTGGTTTTTTTTAAGGCAAAAAATGCGAAAAACAGGATAATAGAGATTTTTTACTGTGGAACAGCAAAACCACAGTTTTAATTTACTGGTGTATACCAGACTTTTTTAAAAATATAGATTTGCGGCTGAACAGTGAGCGACACACTCAAACTGTTTTTTTTTAGATACAAAAGGCCCAAAACTGGATACTACAGAGATTTGACCTGTGGAACTGCAAAACCACACTGGGATTTGTCGGGCCTACAACAGAGTATTTTCAACTGATAAATTTTTGTGTCTGAACAGTCAGGAGACACTACTGTTTTTTTTTAAGGCAAAAAATGCGAAAAACAGGATAATAGAGATTTTTTACCGTGGAACAGCAAAACCACAGTTTTAATTTACTGGTGTATACCAGACTTTTTTAAAAATATAGATTTGCGGCTGAACAGTGAGCGACACACTCAAACTGTTTTTTTTTAGATTCAAAAGGCCCCAAACTAGATACTACAGAGATTTGACCCGTGGAACTGCAAAACCACACTGGGATTTGTCGGGCCTACAACAGAATATTTTCAACTGATAAATTTTTGTGTCTGAACAGTCAGGAGACACTACTGTTTTTTTTTAAGGTAAAAAATGCGAAAAACAGGATAATAGAGATTTTTTACCGTGGAACAGCAAAACCACAGTTTTAATTTACTGGTGTATACCAGACTTTTTTAAAAATATAGAATTGCGGCTGAACAGTGAGCGAAACACTCAAACTGTTTTTTTCTAGATATAAAAGGCCCAAAACTGGATATTACAGGGATTTGACCTGTGGAACTGCAAACCCACACTGGGATTTGTCGGGCCTACAACAGACTATTTTCAACAGATATATTTTTGTGTCTGAACAGTCAGGAGACACTACTGTATTTTTTTAAGGCAAAAAATGCGAAAAACAGGATAATAGAGATTTTTTACCGTGGAACAGCAAAACCGCAGTTTTAATTTACTGGTGTATACCAGATTTTTTAACAATATAGATTTGCGGCTGAACAGTGAGCGACACACTCAAACTGTTTTTTTTAGATACAAAAGGCCAAAAACTGGATACTACAGAGATTTGACCCGTGGAACTGCAACACCACACTGGGATTTGTCGGGCCTTCAACAGACTATTTTCAACAGATATATTTTTGTGTCACAACAGTCAGGAGACACTACTGTTTTTTTTAAGGCAAAAAATGCGAAAAACAGGATAATAGAGATTTTTTACCGTGGAACAGCAAAACCACAGTTTTAATTTACTGGTGTATACCAGACTTTTTTTAAAATATAGATTTGCGGCTGAACAGTGAGCGACACATTCAAACTGGTTTTTTTTAGATACAAAAGGCCCAAAACTGGATACTACAGAGATTTGACGCGTGGAACTGCAAAACCACACTGGGATTTGTCGGGCCTACAACAGACTATTTTCAACAGATATATTTTTGTGTCACAACAGTCAGGAGACACTACTGTTTTTTTAAGGCAAAAAATGCGAAAAACAGGATAATAGAGATTTTTTACCGTGGAACAGCAAAACCACAGTTTTAATTTACTGCTGTATACCAGACTTTTTTTAAAATATAGATTTGCGGCTGAACAGTGAGCGACACATTCAAACTGTTTTTTTTTATATACAAAAGGCCCAAAACTGGATACTACAGAGATTTGACCCGTGGAACTGCAACACCACACTGGGATTTGTCGGGCCTACAACAGACTATTGTCAACAGATATATTTTTGTGTCACAACAGTCAGGAGACACTACTGTTTTTTTTAAGGCAAAAAATGCGAAAAACAGGATAATAGAGATTTTTTACCGTGGAACAGCAAAACCACAGTTTTAATTTACTGGTGTATACCAGACTTTTTTTTAAAAATATAGATTTGCGGCTGAACAGTAAGAGACACATTCAAACTGTTTTTTTTTAGATACAAAAGGCCCAAAACTGGATACTACAGAGATTTGACCCGTGGAACTGCAAAACCACACTGGGATTTGTCGGGCCTACAACAGACTATTTTCAACAGATATATTTTTGTGTCACAACAGTCAGGAGACACTACAGTTTTTTTTAAGGCAAAAAATGCGAAAAACAGGATAATAGAGATTTTTTACCATGGAACAGCAAAACCACAATTTTAATTTACTGGTGTATACCAGACTTTTTTTAAAATATAGATTTGCGGCTGAACAGTGAGCGACACATTCAAACTGGTTTTTTTTAGATACAAAAGGCCCAAAACTGGATACTACAGAGATTTGACCTGTGGAACTGCAACACCACACTGGGATTTGTCGGGCCTACAACAGACTATTGTCAACAGATATATTTTTGTGTCACAACAGTCAGGAGACACTACTGTTTTTTTTAAGGCAAAAAATGCGAAAAACAGGATAATAGAGATTTTTTACCGTGGAACAGCAAAACCACAGTTTTAATTTACTGGTGTATACCAGACTTTTTTTTAAAAATATAGATTTGCGGCTGAACAGTAAGAGACACATTCAAACTGTTTTTTTTTAGATACAAAAGGCCCAAAACTGGATACTACAGAGATTTGACCCGTGGAACTGCAAAACCACACTGGGATTTGTCGGGCCTACAACAGACTATTTTCAACAGATATATTTTTGTGTCACAACAGTCAGGAGACACTACAGTTTTTTTTAAGGCAAAAAATGCGAAAAACAGGATAATAGAGATTTTTTACCATGGAACAGCAAAACCACAATTTTAATTTACTGGTGTATACCAGACTTTTTTTAAAATATAGATTTGCGGCTGAACAGTGAGCGACACATTCAAACTGGTTTTTTTTAGATACAAAAGGCCCAAAACTGGATACTACAGAGATTTGACCTGTGGAACTGCAACACCACACTGGGATTTGTCGGGCCTACAACAGACTATTGTCAACAGATATATTTTTGTGTCACAACAGTCAGGAGACACTACTGTTTTTTTTAAGGCAAAAAATGCGAAAAACAGGATAATAGAGATTTTTTACCGTGGAACAGCAAAACCACAGTTTTAATTTACTGGTGTATACCAGACTTTTTTTTAAAAATATAGATTTGCGGCTGAACAGTAAGAGACACATTCAAACTGGTTTTTTTTAGATACAAAAGGCCCAAAACTGGATACTACAGAGATTTGACCCGTGGAACTGCAAAACCACACTGGGATTTGTCAGGCCTACAACAGACTATTTTCAACAGATATATTTTTGTGTCACAACAGTCAGGAGACACTACTGGGATTTTTTTAAGGCAAAAAATGCAAAAATCAGGATAATAGAGATTTTTTACCGTGGAACAGCAAAACCACAGTGTTAATTTACTGGTGTATACCAGACTTTTTTAAAAATATAGATTTGCGGCTGAACAGTGAGCGACACACTCAAACAGTTTTTTTTAGATACAAAAGGCCCAAAACTGGATACTACAGAGATTTGACCCGTGGAACTGCAAAACCACACTTTGATTTGTCGGGCCTACAGCAGCCTATTTTCAACAGATATATTTTTGTGTCACAACAGTCAGGAGACACTACTGTTTTTTTTAAGGTAAAAAATGCGAAAAACAGGATAATAGAGATTTTTTACCGTGGAACAGCAAAACCACAGTTTTAATTTACTGGTGTATACCAGACTTTTTTAAAAATATAGATTTACGGCTGAACAGTGAGCGACACACTCAAACTGTTTTTTTTCAGATACAAAAGGCCGAAAACTGGAAACTACAGAGATATGACCCGTGGAACTGCAAAACCACACTGGGATGTGTCGGGCCTACAACAGACTATTTTCAACAGATATATTTTTTGTCAGAATAGTCAGGAGACACTACAATTTTTTTTTAAGGCAAAAAATGCGAAAAACAGGATAATAGAGATTTTTTACCGTGGAACAGCAAAACCACAGTTTTAATTTACTGGTGTATACCAGACTTTTTTAAAAATATAGATTTGCGGCTGAACAGTGAGCGACACACTCAAACTGTTTTTCTTTAGATACAAAAGGCCCAAAACTGGATACTACAGAGATTTGACCTGTGGAACTGCAAAACCACACTGGGATTTGTCGGGCCTACAACAGACTATTTTCAACAGATATATTTTTGAGTCACAACAGTCAGGAGACACTACTGTTTTTTTTTAAGGCAAAAAATGCGAAAAACAGGATAATAGAGATTTTTTACATTGGAACAGCAAAACCACAGTTTTAATTTACTGGTGTATACCAGACTTTTTTAAAAATATAGATTTGCGGCTGAACAGTGACCGACACATTCAAACTGGGTTTTTATAGATACAAAAGGCCCAAAACTGGATACTACAGAGATTTGACCCGTGGAACTGCAACACCACACTGGGATTTGTCGGGCCTACAACAGACTATTGTCAACAGATATATTTTTGTGTCACAATAGTCAGGAGACACTACTGTTTTTTTTAAGGCAAAAAATGCGAAAAACAGGATAATAGAGATTTTTTACTGTGGAACAGCAAAACCACAGTTTTAATTTACTGGTGTATACCAGACTTTTTTTTAAAAATATAGATTTGCGGCTGAACAGTAAGAGACACATTCAAACTGTTTTTTTTTAGATACAAAAGGCCCAAAACTGGATACTACAGAGATTTGACCCGTGGAACTGCAAAACCACACTGGGATTTGTCGGGCCTACAACAGACTATTTTCAACAGATATATTTTTGTGTGACAACAGTCAGGAGACACTTCTGGGTTTTTTTTAAGGCAAAAAATCCGTAAAACAGGATAATAGAGATTTTTTACCGTGGAACAGCAAAACCACAGTTTTAATTCACTGGTGTATACCAGACTTTTTTAAAAATATAGATTTGCGGCTGAACAGTGAGCGACACACTCAAACTGTTTTTCTTTAGATACAAAAGGCCCAAAACTGGATACTACAGAGATTTGACCTGTGGAACTGCAAAACCACACTGGGATTTGTCTGGCCTACAACAGACTATTTTCAACAGATATATTTTTGAGTCAAAACAGTCAGGAGACACTACTGTTTTTTTTTAAGGCAAAAAATGCGAAAAACAGGATAATAGAGATTTTTTACAGTGGAACAGCAAAACCACAGTTTTAATTTACTGGTGTATACCAGACTTTTTTAAAAATATAGATTTGCGGCTGAACAGTGAGCGACACACTCAAACTGTTTTTTTTTAGATACAAAAGGCCCAAAACTGGATACTACAGAGATTTGACCTGTGGAACTGCAAAACCACACTGGGATTTGTCGGGCCTACAACAGAGTATTTTCAACTGATAAATTTTTGTGTCTGAACAGTCAGGAGACACTACTGTTTTTTTTTAAGGCAAAAAATGCGAAAAACAGGATAATAGAGATTTTTTACCGTGGAACAGCAAAACCACAGTTTTAATTTACTGGTGTATACCAGACTTTTTTAAAAATATAGATTTGCGGCTGAACAGTGAGCGACACACTCAAACTGTTTTTTTTTAGATACAAAAGGCCCAAAACTGGATACTACAGAGATTTGACCCGTGGAACTGCAAAACCACACTGGGATTTGTCGGGCCTACAACAGACTATTTTCAACAGATATATTTTTGTGTCACAACAGTCAGGAGACACTACTGTTTTTTTCAAGGCAAAAAATGCGAAAAACAGGATAATAGAGATTTTTTACCGTGGAACAGCAAAACCACAGTTTTAATTTACTGGTGTATACCAGACGTTTTTTAAAATATAGATTTGCGGCTGAACAGTGAGCGACACATTCAAACTGTTTTTTTTTTATATACAAAAGGCCCAAAACTGGATACTACAGAGATTTGACCCGTGGAACTGCAACACCACACTGGGATTTGTCGGGCCTACAACAGACTATTGTCAACAGATATATTTTTGTGTCACAACAGTCAGTAGACACTACTGTTTTTTTTAAGGCAAAAAATGCGAAAAACAGGATAATAGAGATTTTTTACCATGGAACAGCAAAACCACAATTTTAATTTACTGGTGTATACCAGACTTTTTTTAAAATATAGATTTGCGGCTGAACAGTGAGCGACACATTCAAACTGGTTTTTTTTAGATACAAAAGGCCCAAAACTGGATACTACAGAGATTTGACCCGTGGAACTGCAACACCACTCTGGGATTTGTCGGGCCTACAACAGACTATTGTCAACAGATATATTTTTGTGTCACAACAGTCAGGAGACACTACTGTTTTTTTTAAGGCAAAAAATGCGAAAAACAGGATAATAGAGATTTTTTACCGTGGAACAGCAAAACCACAGTTTTAATTTACTGGTGTATACCAGACTTTTTTAAAAATATAGATTTGCGGCTGAACAGTGAGCGACACACTCAAACTGTTTTTTTTAGATACAAAAGGCCCAAAACTGGATACTACAGAGATTTGACCCGTGGAACGGCAAAACCACACTTTGATTTGTCGGGCCTACAACAGCCTATTTTCAACAGATATATTTTTGTGTCACAACAGTCAGGAGACACCTCTGGGTTTTTTTTAAGGCAAAAAATGCGAAAAACAGGATAATAGAGATTTTTTACCGTGGAACAGCAAAACCACAGTTTTAATTTACTGGTGTATACCAGACTTTTTTAAAAATATAGATTTGCGGCTGAACAGTGAGCGACACACTCAAACTGTTTTTCTTTAGATACAAAAGGCCCAAAACTGGATACTACAGAGATTTGACCTGTGGAACTGCAAAACCACACTGGGATTTGTCGGGCCTACAACAGACTATTTTCAACAGATATATTTTTGAGTCACAACAGTCAGGAGACACTACTGTTTTTTTTTAAGGCAAAAAATGCGAAAAACAGGATAATAGAGATTTTTTACAGTGGAACAGCAAAACCACAGTTTCAATTTACTGGTGTATACCAGATTTTTTTTAAAATATAGATTTGCGGCTGAACAGTGAGCGACACATTCAAGCTGTTTTTTTTTAGATACAAAAGGCCCAAAACTGGATACTACAGAGATTTGACCCGTGGAACTGCAAAACCACACTGGGATTTGTCGGGCCTACAACAGACTATTTTCAACAGATATATTTTTGTGTCACAACAGTCAGGAGACACTACTGGGTTTTTTTTAAGGCAAAAAATGCAAAAATCAGGATAATAGAGATTTTTTACCGTGGAACAGCAAAACCACAGTGTTAATTTACTGGTGTATACCAGACTTTTTTAAAAATATAGATTTGCGGCTGAACAGTGAGCGACACACTCAAACTGTTTTTCTTAGATACAAAAGGCCCAAAACTGGATACTACAGAGATTTGACCCGTGGAACTGCAAAACCACACTTTGATTTGTCGGGCCTACAACAGCCTATTTTCAACAGATATATTTTTGAGTCACAACAGTCAGGAGACACTTCTGGGTTTTTTTTAAGGCAAAAAATTCCTAAAACAGGATAATAGAGATTTTTTACCGTGGAACAGCAAAACCACAGTTTTAATTCACTGGTGTATACCAGACTTTTTTAAAAATATAGATTTGCGGCTGAACAGTGAGGGACACACTCAAACTGTTTTTCTTTAGATACAAAAGGCCCAAAACTGGATACTACAGAGATTTGACCTGTGGAACTGCAAAACCACACTGGGATTTGTCTGGCCTACAACAGACTATTTTCAACAGATATATTTTTGAGTCACAACAGTCAGGAGACACTACAATTTTTTTTTTAAGGCAAAAAATGCGAAAAACAGGATAATAGAGATTTTTTACCGTGGAACAGCAAAACCACAGTTTTAATTTACTGGTGTATACCAGACTTTTTTAAAAATATAGATTTGCGGCTGAACAGTGAGCGACACACTCAAACTGTTTTTCTTTAGATACAAAAGGCCCAAAACTGGATACTACAGAGATTTGACCTGTGGAACTGCAAAACCACACTGGGATTTGTCGGGCCTACAACAGACTATTTTCAACAGATATATTTTTGAGTCACAACAGTCAGGAGACACTACTGGTTTTTTTTAAGGCAAAAAATGCGAAAAACAGGATAATAGAGATTTTTTACAGTGGAACAGCAAAACCACAGTTTTAATTTACTGGTATATACCAGACTTTTTTAAAAATATAGATTTGCGGCTGAACAGTGAGCGACACACTCAAACTGTTTTTTTTCAGATACAAAAGGCCCAAAACTGGAAACTACAGAGATTTGACCCGTGGAACCGCAAAACCACACTGGGATGTGTCGGGCCTACAACAGACTATTTTCAACAGATATATTTTTGTGTCAGAATAGTCAGGAGACACTATAATTTTTTTTTAAGGCAAAAAATGCGAAAAACAGGATAATAGAGATTTTTTACCGTGGAACAGCAAAACCACAGTTTTAATTTACTGGTGTATACCAGACTTTTTTAAAAATATAGATTTGCGGTTGAACAGTGAGCGACACACTCAAACTGTTTTTTTTTTAGATACAAAAGGCCCAAAACTTTATACTACAGAGATTTGACCTGTGGAACTGCAAAACCACACTGGGATTTGTCTGGCCTACAACAGACTATTTTCAACAGATATAGTTTTGTGTCACAACAGTCAGGAGACACTACTGTATTTTTTTAAGGCAAAAAATGCGAAAAACAGGATAATAGAGATTTTTTACAGTGGAACAGCAAAACCACAGTTTTAATTTACTGGTGTATACCAGACTTTTTTAAAAATATAGATTTGCGGCTGAACAGTAAGCGACACACTCAAACTGTTTTTTTTCAGATACAAAAGGCCCAAAACTGGAAACTACAGAGATTTGACCCGTGGAACTGCAAAACCACACTGGGATGTGTCGGGCCTACAACAAACTATTTTCAACAGATATATTTTTGCGTCTGAACAGTCAGGAGATACTACTGTTTTTTTTTTTAAGGCAAAAAATGTGAAAAACAGGATAATAGAGTTTTTACTGTGGAAAAACAAAACCACAGTTTTAATTTATTTGTGTATACCAGACTTTTTTAAAAATATAGTTTTGCTGCTGAACAGTGAGCGACACACTCAAACTGTTTTTTTTTAGATACAAAAGGCCCAAAACTGGATACTACAGAGATTTGACCCGTGGAACTGCAAAACCACACTGGGATTTGTCGGGCCTACAACAGACTATTTTCAACAGATATATTTTTGAGTCACAATTGTCAGGAGACACTACCGTTTTTTTTTAAGGCAAAACATGCGAAAAACAGGATAATATAGATTTTTTACCGTGGAACAGCAAAACCACAGTTTTAATTTACAGGTGTATACCAGACTTTTTTAAAAATATAGATTTGCGGCTGAACAGTGAGCGCCACACTCAAACTGTTATTTTTTAGATACAAAAGGCCCAAAACTGGATACTACAGAGATTTGACCCTTGGAACTGCAAAACTGCACTGGGATTTGTCGGGCCTACAACAGACTATTTTCAACAGATATATTTTTGTGTCTGAACAGTCAGGAGACATTACAGATTTTTTAAGGCAAAAAATGCGAAAAACAGGATAATAGAGATTTTTTACCGCGGAATAGCAAAACCACAGTTTTAATTTACTGGTGTATACCAGACTTTTTTAAAAATATAGATTTGCGGCTGAACAGTGAGCCACACACTCAAACTGTTTTTTTTTAGATACAAAAGGCCCAAAACTGGATACTACAGAGATTTGACCCGTGGAACTGCAAAACCACACTGGGATGTGTCGGGCCTACAACAGACTATTTTCAACAGATATATTTTTGTGTCACAACAGTCAGGAGACACTACAGGTTTTTTTAAGGCAAAAAATGCGAAAAACAGGATAATAGAGATTTTTTACCGTGGAACAGCAAAACCACAGTGTTAATTTACTGGTGTATACCAGACTTTTTAAAAATATAGATTTGCGGCTGAACAGTGAGCGACACACTCAAACTGTTTTTTATAGATACAAAAGGCCCAAAACTGGATACTACAGAGATTTGACCCGTGGAACTGCAAAACCACACTTTGATTTGTCGGGCCTACAACAGCCTATTTTCAACAGATATATTTTTGTGTCACAACAGTCAGGAGACACTTCTGGGTTTTTTTTAAGGCAAAAAATGCGAAAAACAGGATAATAGAGATTTTTTACCGTGGAACAGCAAAACCACAGTTTTAATTTACTGGTGTATACCAGACTTTTTTAAAAATATAGATTTGCGGCTGAACAGTGAGCGACACACTCAAACTGTTTTTCTTTAGATACAAAAGGCCCAAAACTGGATACTACAGAGATTTGACCTGTGGAACTGCAAAACCACACTGGGATTTGTCGGGCCTACAACAGACTATTTTCAACAGATATATTTTTGAGTCACAACAGTCAGGAGACACTACTGGTTTTTTTTAAGGCAAAAAATGCGAAAAACAGGATAATAGAGATTTTTTACAGTGGAACAGCAAAACCACAGTTTTAATTTACTGGTATATACCAGACTTTTTTAAAAATATAGATTTGCGGCTGAACAGTGAGCGACACACTCAAACTGTTTTTTTTCAGATACAAGAGGCCCAAAACTGGAAACTACAGAGATTTGACCCGTGGAACCGCAAAACCACACTGGGATGTGTCGGGCCTACAACAGACTATTTTCAACAGATATATTTTTGTGTCAGAATAGTCAGGAGACACTATAATTTTTTTTTAAGGCAAAAAATGCGAAAAACAGGATAATAGAGATTTTTTACCGTGGAACAGCAAAACCACAGTTTTAATTTACTGGTGTATACCAGACTTTTTTAAAAATATAGATTTGCGGTTGAACAGTGAGCGACACACTCAAACTGTTTTTTTTTTAGATACAAAAGGCCCAAAACTGGATACTACAGAGATTTGACCTGTGGAACTGCAAAACCACACTGGGATTTGTCTGGCCTACAACAGACTATTTTCAACAGATATAGTTTTGTGTCACAACAGTCAGGAGACACTACTGTATTTTTTTAAGGCAAAAAATGCGAAAAACAGGATAATAGAGATTTTTACAGTGGAACAGCAAAACCACAGTTTTAATTTACTGGTGTATACCAGACTTTTTTAAAAATATAGATTTGCGGCTGAACAGTAAGCGACACACTCAAACTGTTTTTTTTCAGATACAAAAGGCCCAAAACTGGATACTACAGAGATTTGACCCGTGGAACTGCAAAACCACACTTTGATTTGTCGGGCCTACAACAGCCTATTTTCAACAGATATATTTTTGTGTCACAACAGTCAGGAGACACTTCTGGGTTTTTTTTAAGGCAAAAAATGCGAAAAACAGGATAATAGAGATTTTTTACCGTGGAACAGCAAAACCACAGTTTTAATTTACTGGTGTATACCAGACTTTTTTAAAAATATAGATTTGCGGCTGAACAGTGAGCGACACACTCAAACTGTTTTTCTTTAGATACAAAAGGCCCAAAACTGGATACTACAGAGATTTGACCTGTGGAACTGCAAAACCACACTGGGATTTGTCGGGCCTACAACAGACTATTTTCAACAGATATATTTTTGAGTCACAACAGTCAGGAGACACTACTGGTTTTTTTTAAGGCAAAAAATGCGAAAAACAGGATAATAGAGATTTTTTACAGTGGAACAGCAAAACCACAGTTTTAATTTACTGGTATATACCAGACTTTTTTAAAAATATAGATTTGCGGCTGAACAGTGAGCGACACACTCAAACTGTTTTTTTTCAGATACAAGAGGCCCAAAACTGGAAACTACAGAGATTTGACCCGTGGAACCGCAAAACCACACTGGGATGTGTCGGGCCTACAACAGACTATTTTCAACAGATATATTTTTGTGTCAGAATAGTCAGGAGACACTATAATTTTTTTTTAAGGCAAAAAATGCGAAAAACAGGATAATAGAGATTTTTTACCGTGGAACAGCAAAACCACAGTTTTAATTTACTGGTGTATACCAGACTTTTTTAAAAATATAGATTTGCGGTTGAACAGTGAGCGACACACTCAAACTGTTTTTTTTTTAGATACAAAAGGCCCAAAACTGGATACTACAGAGATTTGACCTGTGGAACTGCAAAACCACACTGGGATTTGTCTGGCCTACAACAGACTATTTTCAACAGATATAGTTTTGTGTCAGAACAGTCAGGAGACACTACTGTATTTTTTTAAGGCAAAAAATGCGAAAAACAGGATAATAGAGATTTTTTACAGTGGAACAGCAAAACCACAGTTTTAATTTACTGGTGTATACCAGACTTTTTTAAAAATATAGATTTGCGGCTGAACAGTAAGCGACACACTCAAACTGTTTTTTTTCAGATACAAAAGGCCCAAAACTGGAAACTACAGAGATTTGACCCGTGGAACTGCAAAACCGCACTGGGATGTGTCGGGCCTACAACAGACTATTTTCAACAGATAAATTTTTGCGTCTGAACAGTCAGGAGATACTACTGGTTTTTTTTTTAAGGCAAAAAATGTGAAAAACAGGATAATAGAGTTTTTACTGTGGAAAAACAAAACCACAGTTTTAATTTATTTGTGTATACCAGACTTTTTTAAAAATATAGTTTTGCAGCTGAACAGTGAGCGACACACTCAAACTGTTTTTTTTTAGATACAAAAGGCCCAAAACTGGATACTACAGAGATTTGACCCGTGGAACTGCAAAACCACACTGGGATTTGTCGGGCCTACAACAGACTATTTTCAACAGATATATTTTTGAGTCACAATTGTCAGGAGACACTACCGTTTTTTTTTAAGGCAAAACATGCGAAAAACAGGATAATATAGATTTTTTACCGTGGAACAGCAAAACCACAGTTTTAATTTACAGGTGTATACCAGACTTTTTTAAAAATATAGATTTGCGGCTGAACAGTGAGCGCCACACTCAAACTGTTATTTTTTAGATACAAAAGGCCCAAAACTGGATACTACAGAGATTTGACCCTTGGAACTGCAAAACTGCACTGGGATGTGTCGGGCCTACAACAGACTATTTTCAACAGATATATTTTTGTGTCTGAACAGTCAGGAGACATTACAGATTTTTTAAGGCAAAAAATGCGAAAAACAGGAAAATAGAGATTTTTTACCGCGGAATAGCAAAACCACAGTTTTAATTTACTGGTGTATACCAGACTTTTTTAAAAATATAGATTTGCGGCTGAACAGTAAGCGACACACTCAAACTGTTTTTTTTCAGATACAAAAGGCCCAAAACTGGAAACTACAGAGATTTGACCCGTGGAACTGCAAAACCACACTGGGATGTGTCGGGCCTACAACAGACTATTTTCAACAGATATATTTTTGCGTCTGAACAGTCAGGAGATACTACTGGTTTTTTTTTTAAGGCAAAAAATGTGAAAAACAGGATAATAGAGTTTTTACTGTGGAAAAACAAAACCACAGTTTTAATTTATTTGTGTATACCAGACTTTTTTAAAAATATAGTTTTGCGGCTGAACAGTGAGCGACACACTCAAACTGTTTTTTTTTAGATACAAAAGGCCCAAAACTGGATACTACAGAGATTTGACCCGTGGAACTGCAAAACCACACTGGGATTTGTCGGGCCTACAACAGACTATTTTCAACAGATATATTTTTGAGTCATAATTGTCAGGAGACACTACCGTTTTTTTTTAAGGCAAAACATGCGAAAAACAGGATAATATAGATTTTTTACCGTGGAACAGCAAAACCACAGTTTTAATTTACAGGTGTATACCAGACTTTTTTAAAAATATAGATTTGCGGCTGAACAGTGAGCGCCACACTCAAACTGTTATTTTTTAGATACAAAAGGCCCAAAACTGGATACTACAGAGATTTGACCCTTGGAACTGCAAAACTGCACTGGGATGTGTCGGGCCTACAACAGACTATTTTCAACAGATATATTTTTGTGTCTGAACAGTCAGGAGACATTACAGATTTTTTAAGGCAAAAAATGCGAAAAACAGGATAATAGAGATTTTTTACCGCGGAATAGCAAAACCACAGTTTTAATTTACTGGTGTATACCAGACTTTTTTAAAAATATAGATTTGCGGCTGAACAGTGAGCCACACACTCAAACTGTTTTTTTTTTTAGATACAAAAGGCCCAAAACTGGATACTACAGAGATTTGACCCGTGGAACTGCAAAACCACACTGGGATGTGTCGGGCCTACAACAGACTATTTTCAACAGATATATTTTTGTGTCACAACAGTCAGGAGACACTACAGGTTTTTTTTAAGGCAAAAAATGCGAAAAACAGGATAATAGAGATTTTTTACCGTGGAACAGCAAAACCACAGTGTTAATTTACTGGTGTATACCAGACTTTTTTAAAAATATAGATTTGCGGCTGAACAGTGAGGGACACACTCAAACTGTTTTTCTTTAGATACAAAAGGCCCAAAACTGGATACTACAGAGATTTGACCTGTGGAACTGCAAAACCACACTGGGATTTGTCGGGCCTACAACAGACTATTTTCAACAGATATATTTTTGAGTCACAACAGTCAGGAGACACTACTGTTTTTTTTTAAGGCAAAAAATGCGAAAAACAGGATAATAGAGATTTTTTACAGTGGAACAGCAAAACCACAGTTTTAATTTACTGGTGTATACCAGATTTTTTTAAAAATATAGATTTGCGGCTGAACAGTGAGCGACACATTCAAACTGGCTTTTTTTAGATACAAAAGGCCCAAAACTGGATACTACAGAGAATTGACCCGTGAAACTGCAAAACCACACTGGGATTTGTCGGGCCTACAACAGACTATTTTCAACAGATATATTTTTGTGTCACAACAGTCAGGAGACACTACTGGGTTTTTTTTAAGGCAAAAAATGAAAAAATCAGGATAATAGAGATTTTTTACCGTGGAACAGCAAAACCACAGTGTTAATTTACTGGTGTATACCAGACTTTTTTAAAAATATAGATTTGCGGCTGAACAGTGAGCGACACACTCAAACTGTTTTTTTTAGATACAAAAGGCCCAAAACTGGATACTACAGAGATTTGACCCGTGGAACTGCAAAACCACACTTTGATTTGTCGGGCCTACAACAGCCTATTTTCAACAGATATATTTTTTTGTCACAACAGTCAGGAGACACTTCTGGGTTTTTTTTAAGGCAAAAATTTCCTAAAACAGGATAATAGAGATTTTTTACCGTGGAACAGCAAAACCACAGTTTTAATTCACTGGTGTATAGCAGACTTTTTTAAAAATATAGATTTGCGGCTGAACAGTGAGCGACACACTGAAACTGTTTTTTTTCAGATACAAAAGGCCGAAAACTGGAAACTACAGAGATTTGACCCATGGAACTGGAAAACCACACTGGGATGTGTCGGGCCTACAACAGACTATTTTCAACAGAAATATTTTTTGTCAGAATAGTCAGGAGACACTACAATTTTTTTTTTAAGGCAAAAAATGCCGAAAACAGGATAATAGAGATTTTTTACCGTGGAACAGCAAAACCACAGTTTTAATTTACTGGTGTATACCAGACTTTTTTAAAAATATAGATTTGCGGCTGAACAGTGAGCGACACACTCAAACTGTTTTTCTTTAGATACAAAAGGCCCAAAACTGGATACTACAGAGATTTGACCTGTGGAACTGCAAAACCACACTGGGATTTGTCGGGCCTACAACAGACTATTTTCAACAGATATATTTTTGAGTCACAACAGTCAGGAGACACTACTGGTTTTTTTTAAGGCAAAAAATGCGAAAAACAGGATAATAGAGATTTTTTACATTGGAACAGCAAAACCACAGTTTTAATTTACTGGTGTATACCAGACTTTTTTAAAAATATAGATTTGCGGCTGAACAGTGACCGACACATTCAAACTGGGTTTTTTTAGATACAAAAGGCCCAAAACTGGATACTACAGAGATTTGACCCGTGGAACTGCAACACCACACTGGGATTTGTCGGGCCTACAACAGACTATTGTCAACAGATATATTTTTGTGTCACAACAGTCAGGAGACACTACTGTTTTTTTTAAGGCAAAAAATGCAAAAATCAGGATAATAGAGATTTTTTACCGTGGAACAGCAAAACCACAGTGTTAATTTACTGGTGTATACCAGATTTTTTAAAAAATATAGATTTGCGGCTGAACAGTGAGCGACACACTCAAACTGTTTTTTTAGATACAAAAGGCCCAAAACTGGATACTACAGAGATTTGACCCTTGGAACTGCAAAACCACACTTTGATTTGTCTGACCTACAACAGCCTATTTTCAACAGATATATCTTTGTGTCACAACAGTCAGGAGACACTACTGTTTTTTTTTAAGGCAAAAAATGCGAAAAACAGGATAATAGAGATTTTTTACAGTGGAACAGCAAAACCACAGTTTTAATTTACTGGTATATACCAGACTTTTTTAAAAATATAGATTTGCGGCTGAACAGTGAGCGACACACTCAAACTGTTTTTTTTCAGATACAAAAGGCCCAAAACTGGAAACTACAGAGATTTGACCCGTGGAACTGCAAAACCACACTGGGATGTGTCGGGCCTACAACAGACTATTTTTAACAGATATATTTTTGTGTCAGAATAGTCAGGAGACACTACAATATTTTTTTAAGGCAAAAAATGCGAAAAACAGGATAATAGAGATTTTTTACCGTGGAACAGCAAAACCACAGTTTTAATTTACTGGTGTATAGAAGACTTTTTTAAAAATATAGATTTGCGGCTGAACAGTGAGCGACACACTCAAACTGTTTTTTTTTTAGATACAAAAGGCTCAAAACCGGATACTACAGAGATTTGACCTGTGGAACTGCAAAACCACACTGGGATTTGTCTGGCCTACAACATACTATTTTCAACAGATATAGTTTTGTGTCACAACAGTCAGGAGACACTACTGTTTTTTTTTAAGGCAAAAAATGCGAAAAACAGGATAATAGAGATTTTTTACAGTGGAACAGCAAAACCACAGTTTTAATTTACTGGTGTATACCAGACTTTTTTAAAAATATAGATTTGCGGCTGAACAGTAAGCGACACACTCAAACTGTTTTTTTTCAGATACAAAAGGCCCAAAACTGGAAACTACAGAGATTTGACCCGTGGAACTGCAAAACCACACTGGGATGTGTCGGGCCTACAACAGACTATTTTCAACAGATATATTTTTGCGTCTGAACAGTCAGGAGATACTACTGGATTTTTTTTAAGGCAAAAAATGTGAAAAACAGGATAATAGAGTTTTTACTGTGGAAAAACAAAACCACAGTTTTAATTTATTTGTGTATACCAGACTTTTTTAAAAATATAGTTTTGCGGCTGAACAGTGAGCGACACACTCAAACTGTTTTTTTTTAGATACAAAAGGCCCAAAACTGGATACTACAGAGATTTGACCCGTGGAACTGCAAAACCACACTGGGATTTGTCGGGTCTACAACAGACCATTTTCAACAGATATATTTTTGAGTCACAATTGTCAGGAGACACTACCGTTTTTTTTTAAGGCAAAACATGCGAAAAACAGGATAATATAGATTTTTTACCGTGGAACAGCAAAACCACAGTTTTAATTTACAGGTGTATACCAGACTTTTTTAAAAATATAGATTTGCGGCTGAACAGTGAGCGCCACACTCAAACTGTTATTTTTTAGATACAAAAGGCCCAAAACTGGATACTACAGAGATTTGACCCTTGGAACTGCAAAACTGCACTGGGATTTGTCGGGCCTACAACAGACTATTTTCAACAGATATATTTTTGTGTCTGAACAGTCAGGAGACATTACAGATTTTTTTAAGGCAAAAAATGCGAAAAACAGGATAATAGAGATTTTTTACCGTGGAACAGCAAAACCACAGTGTTAATTTACTGGTGTATACCAGACTTTTTTTTAAAATATAGATTTGCGGCTGAACAGTAAGAGACACATTCAAACTGTTTTTTTTTAGATACAAAAGGCCCAAAACTGGATACTACAGAGATTTGACCTGTGGAACTGCAAAACCACACTGGGATTTGTCGGGCCTACAACAGACTATTTTCAACAGATATATTTTTGTGTCACAACAGTCAGGAGACACTACTGGGTTTTTTTTAAGGCAAAAAATGCAAAAATCAGGATAATAGAGATTTTTTACCGTGAAACATCAAAACCACAGTGTTAATTTACTGGTGTATACCAGACTTTTTTAAAAATATAGATTTGCGGCTGAACAGTGAGCGACACACTCAAACTGTTTTTTTTCAGATACAAAAGGCCGAAAACTGGAAACTACAGAGATTTGACCCGTGGAACTGCAAAACCACACTGGGATGTGTCGGGCCTACAACAGACTATTTTCAACAGATATATTTTTGTGTCAGAATAGTCAGGAGACACTACAATTTTTTTTTTAAGGCAAAAAATGCGAAAAACAGGATAATAGAGATTTTTTACCGTGGAACAGCAAAACCACAGTTTTAATTTACTGGTGTATACCAGACTTTTTTAAAAATATAGATTTGCGGCTGAACAGTGAGTGACACACTCAAACAGTTTTTTTTAGATACAAAAGGCCCAAAACTGGATACTACAGAGATTTGACCCGTGGAACTGCAAAACCACACTTTGATTTGTCGGGCCTACAACAGACTATTTTCAACAGATATATTTTTGTGTCACAACAGTCAGGAGACACTTCTGGGTTTTTTTTAAGGCAAAAAATGCGAAAAACAGGATAATAGAGATTTTTTACCGTGGAACAGCAAAACCACAGTTTTAATTTACTGGTGTATACCAGACTTTTTTAAAAATATAGATTTGCGGCTGAACAGTGAGCGACACACTCAAACTGTTTTTCTTTAGATACATAAGGCCCAAAACTGGATACTACAGAGATTTGACCTGTGGAACTGCAAAACCACACTGGGATTTGTCGGGCCTACAACAGACTATTTTCAACAGATATATTTTTGAGTCACAACAGTCAGGAGACACTACTGTTTTTTTTTAAGGCAAAAAATGCGAAAAACAGGATAATAGAGATTTTTTACAGTGGAACAGCAAAACCACAGTTTTAATTTACTGGTGTATACCAGACTTTTTTAAAAATATAGATTTGCGGCTGAACAGTGAGCGACACATTCAAACTGGTTTTTTTTAGATACAAAAGACCCAAAACTGGATACTACAGAGATTTGACCCGTGGAACTGCAAAACCACACTGGGATTTGTCGGGCCTACAACAGCCTATTTTCAGCAGATATATTTTTTTGTCACAACAGTCAGGAGACACTTCTGGGTTTTTTTTAAGGCAAAAAATCCGTAAAACAGGATAATAGAGATTTTTTACAGTGGAACAGCAAAACCACAGTTTTAATTCACTGGTGTATACCAGACTTTTTTAAAAATATAGATTTGCGGCTGAACAGTGAGCTACACACTCAAACTGTTTTTCTTTAGATACAAAAAGCCCAAAACTGGATGCTACAGAGATTTGACCTGTGGAACTGCAAAACCACACTGGGATTTGCCGGGCCTACAACAGACTATTTTCAACAGATATATTTTTGAGTCACAACAGTCAGGAGACACTACTGGTTTTTTTTAAGGCAAAAAATGCGAAAAACAGGATAATAGAGATTTTTTACATTGGAACAGCAAAACCACAGTTTTAATTTACTGGTGTATACCAGACTTTTTTAAAAATATAGATTTGCGGCTGAACAGTGAGCAACACATTCAAACTGGGTTTTTTTAGATGCAAAAGGCCCAAAACTGGATACTACAGAGATTTGACCCGTGGAACTGCAACACCACACTGGGATTTGTCAGGCCTACAACAGACTATTGTCAACAGATATATTTTTGTGTCACAACAGTCAGGAGACACTACTGTTTTTTTTAAGGCAAAAAATGCGAAAAACAGGATAATAGAGATTTTTTACCTTGGAACAGCAAAACCACAGTTTTAATTTACTGGTGTATACCAGACTTTTTTTAAAAATATAGATTTGCGGCTGAACAGTAAGAGACACATTCAAACTGTTTTTTTTTAGATACAAAAGGCCCAAAACTGGATACTACAGAGATTTGACCCTTGGAACTGCAAAACCACACTGGGATTTGTCGGGCCTACAACAGACTATTTTCAACAGATATATTTTTGTGTCACAACAGTCAGTAGACACTACTGGGTTTTTTTTAAGGCAAAAAATGCAAAAATCAGGATAATAGAGATTTTTTACCGTGGAACAGCAAAACCACAGTGTTAATTTACTGGTGTATACCAGACTTTTTTAAAAATATAGATTTGCGGCTGAACAGTGAGCGACACACTCAAACTGTTTTTTTTAGATACAAAAGGCCCAAAACTGGATACTACAGAGATTTGACCCGTGGAACTGCAAAACCACACTTTGATTTGTCGGGCCTACAACAGCCTATTTTCAACAGATATATTTTTGTGTCAGAACAGTCAGGAGACACTTCTCGGTTTTTTTTAAGGCAAAAAATGCAAAAAACAGGATAATAGAGATTTTTTACCGTGGAACAGCAAAACCACAGTTTTAATTTACTGGTGTATACCAGACTTTTTTAAAAATATAGATATGCGGCTGAACAGTGAGCGACACACTCAAACTGTTTTTCTTTAGATACAAAAGGCCCAAAACTGGATACTACAGAGATTTGACCTGTGGAACTTCAAAACCACACTGGGATTTGTCGGGCCTACAACAGACTATTTTCAACAGATATGTTTTTGAGTCACAACAGTCAGGAGACACTACTGTTTTTTTTTAAGGAAAAAAATGCGAAAAACAGGATAATAGAGATTTTTTACAGTGGAACAGCAAAACCACAGTTTTAATTTACTGGTATATACCATACTTTTTTAAAAATATAGATTTGCGGCTGAACAGTGAGCGACACACTCAAATTGTTTTTTTTCAGATACAAAAGGCCCAAAACTGGAAACTACAGAGATTTGACCCATGGAACTGCAAAACCACACTGGGATGTGTCGGGCCTACAACAGACTATTTTCAACAGATATATTTTTGTGTCAGAATAGTCAGGAGACACTACAATTTTTTTTTTAAGGCAAAAAATGCGAAAAACAGGATAATAGAGATTTTTTACCGTGGAACAGCAAAACCACAGTTTTAATTTACTGGTGTATACAAGACTTTTTTAAAAATATAGATTTGCGGCTGAACAGTGAGCGACACACTCAAACTGTTTTTTTTTTAGATACAAAAGGCCCAAAACTGGATACTACAGAGATTTGACCTGTGGAACTGCAAAACCACACTGGGATTTGTCTGGCCTACAACAGACTATTTTCAACAGATATAGTTTTGTGTCACAACAGTCAGGAGACACTACTGTTTTTTTTTAAGGCAAAAAATGCGAAAAACAGGATAATAGAGATTTTTTACAGTGGAACAGCAAAACCACAGTTTTAATTTACTGGTGTATACCAGACTTTTTTAAAAATATAGATTTGCGGCTGAACAGTAAGCGACACACTCAAACTGTTTTTTTTCAGTTACAAAAGGCCCAAAACTGGAAACTGCAGAGTTTTGACCCGTGGAACTGCAAAACCACACTGGGATGTGTCGGGCCTACAACAGACTATTTTCAACAGATATATTTTTGCGTCTGAACAGTCAGGAGATACTACTGTTTTTTTTTTAAGGCAAAAAATGTGAAAAACAGGATAATAGAGTTTTTACTGTGGAACAACAAAACCACAGTTTTAATTTACTTGTGTATTCCAGACTTTTTTAAAAATATAGATTTGCGGCTGAACAGTGAGCGACACACTCAAAGTGTTTTTTTTTAGATACAAAAGGCCCAAAACTGGATACTACAGAGATTTGACCCGTGGAACTGCAAAACCACACTGGGATTTGTCGGGCCTACAACAGACCATTTTCAACAGATATATTTTTGAGTCACAATTGTCAGGAGACACTACCGTTTTTTTTTAAGGCAAAACATGCGAAAAACAGGATAATATAGATTTTTTACCGTGGAACAGCAAAACCACAGTTTTAATTTACAGGTGTATACCAGACTTTTTTAAAAATATAGATTTGCGGCTGAACAGTGAGCGCCACACTCAAACTGTTATTTTTTAGATACAAAAGGCCCAAAACTGGATACTACAGAGATTTGACCCTTGGAACTGCAAAACTGCACTGGGATTTGTCGGGCCTACAACAGACTATTTTCAACAGATATATTTTTGTGTCTGAACAGTCAGGAGACATTACAGATTTTTTTAAGGCAAAAAATGCGAAAAACAGGATAATAGAGATTTTTTACCGTGGAACAGCAAAACCACAGTGTTAATTTACTGGTGTATACCAGACTTTTTTTTAAAATATAGATTTGCGGCTGAACAGTAAGAGACACATTCAAACTGTTTTTTTTTAGATACAAAAGGCCCAAAACTGGATACTACAGAGATTTGACCTGTGGAACTGCAAAACCACACTGGGATTTGTCGGGCCTACAACAGACTATTTTCAACAGATATATTTTTGTGTCACAACAGTCAGGAGACACTACTGGGTTTTTTTTAAGGCAAAAAATGCAAAAATCAGGATAATAGAGATTTTTTACCGTGAAACATCAAAACCACAGTGTTAATTTACTGGTGTATACCAGACTTTTTTAAAAATATAGATTTGCGGCTGAACAGTGAGCGACACACTCAAACTGTTTTTTTTCAGATACAAAAGGCCGAAAACTGGAAACTACAGAGATTTGACCCGTGGAACTGCAAAACCACACTGGGATGTGTCGGGCCTACAACAGACTATTTTCAACAGATATATTTTTGTGTCAGAATAGTCAGGAGACACTACAATTTTTTTTTTAAGGCAAAAAATGCGAAAAACAGGATAATAGAGATTTTTTACCGTGGAAAAAGAAAACCACAGTTTTAATTTACTGGTGTATACCAGACTTTTTTAAAAATATAGATTTGCGGCTGAACAGTGAGTGACACACTCAAACAGTTTTTTTTAGATACAAAAGGCCCAAAACTGGATACTACAGAGATTTGACCCGTGGAACTGCAAAACCACACTTTGATCTGTCGGGCCTACAACAGACTATTTTCAACAGATATATTTTTGTGTCACAACAGTCAGGAGACACTTCTGGGTTTTTTTTAAGGCAAAAAATGCGAAAAACAGGATAATAGAGATTTTTTACCGTGGAACAGCAAAACCACAGTTTTAATTTACTGGTGTATACCAGACTTTTTTAAAAATATAGATTTGCGGCTGAACAGTGAGCGACACACTCAAACTGTTTTTCTTTAGATACATAAGGCCCAAAACTGGATACTACAGAGATTTGACCTGTGGAACTGCAAAACCACACTGGGATTTGTCGGGCCTACAACAGACTATTTTCAACAGATATATTTTTGAGTCACAACAGTCAGGAGACACTACTGTTTTTTTTTAAGGCAAAAAATGCAAAAAACAGGATAATAGAGATTTTTTACAGTGGAACAGCAAAACCACAGTTTTAATTTACTGGTGTATACCAGACTTTTTTAAAAATATAGATTTGCGGCTGAACAGAGAGCGACACATTCAAACTGTTTTTTTTTAGATACAAAAGACCCAAAACTGGATACTACAGAGATTTGACCCGTGGAACTGCAAAACCACACTGGGATTTGTCGGGCCTACAACAGCCTATTTTCAGCAGATATATTTTTTTGTCACAACAGTCAGGAGACACTTCTGGGTTTTTTTTAAGGCAAAAAATCCGTAAAACAGGATAATAGAGATTTTTTACAGTGGAACAGCAAAACCACAGTTTTAATTCACTGGTGTATACCAGACTTTTTTAAAAATATAGATTTGCGGCTGAACAGTGAGCTACACACTCAAACTGTTTTTCTTTAGATACAAAAAGCCCAAAACTGGATGCTACAGAGATTTGACCTGTGGAACTGCAAAACCACACTGGGATTTGCCGGGCCTACAACAGACTATTTTCAACAGATATATTTTTGAGTCACAACAGTCAGGAGACACTACTGGTTTTTTTTAAGGCAAAAAATGCGAAAAACAGGATAATAGAGATTTTTTACATTGGAACAGCAAAACCACAGTTTTAATTTACTGGTGTATACCAGACTTTTTTAAAAATATAGATTTGTGGCTGAACAGTGAGCAACACATTCAAACTGGGTTTTTTTAGATGCAAAAGGCCCAAAACTGGATACTACAGAGATTTGACCCGTGGAACTGCAACACCACACTGGGATTTGTCGGGCCTACAACAGACTATTGTCAACAGATCTATTTTTGTGTCACAACAGTCAGGAGACACTACTGTTTTTTTTAAGGCAAAAAATGCGAAAAACAGGATAATAGAGATTTTTTACCTTGGAACAGCAAAACCACAGTTTTAATTTACTGGTGTATACCAGACTTTTTTTAAAAATATAGATTTGCGGCTGAACAGTAAGAGACACATTCAAACTGTTTTTTTTTAGATACAAAAGGCCCAAAACTGGATACTACAGAGATTTGACCCTTGGAACTGCAAAACCACACTGGGATTTGTCGGGCCTACAACAGACTATTTTCAACAGATATATTTTTGTGTCACAACAGTCAGTAGACACTACTGGGTTTTTTTTAAGGCAAAAAATGCAAAAATCAGGATAATAGAGATTTTTTACCGTGGAACAGCAAAACCACAGTGTTAATTTACTGGTGTATACCAGACTTTTTTAAAAATATAGATTTGCGGCTGAACAGTGAGCGACACACTCAAACTGTTTTTTTTAGATACAAAAGGCCCAAAACTGGATACTACAGAGATTTGACCCGTGGAACTGCAAAACCACACTTTGATTTGTCGGGCCTATAACAGCCTATTTTCAACAGATATATTTTTGTGTCAGAACAGTCAGGAGACACTTCTCGGTTTTTTTTAAGGCAAAAAATGCGAAAAACAGGATAATAGAGATTTTTTACCGTGGAACAGCAAAACCACAGTTTTAATTTACTGGTGTATACCAGACTTTTTTAAAAATATAGATATGCGGCTGAACAGTGAGCGACACACTCAAACTGTTTTTCTTTAGATACAAAAGGCCCAAAACTGGATACTACAGAGATTTGACCTGTGGAACTTCAAAACCACACTGGGATTTGTCGGGCCTACAACAGACTATTTTCAACAGATATGTTTTTGAGTCACAACAGTCAGGAGACACTACTGTTTTTTTTTAAGGAAAAAAATGCGAAAAACAGGATAATAGAGATTTTTTACAGTGGAACAGCAAAACCACAGTTTTAATTTACTGGTATATACCATACTTTTTTAAAAATATAGATTTGCGGCTGAACAGTGAGCGACACACTCAAACTGTTTTTTTTCAGATACAAAAGGCCCAAAACTGGAAACTACAGAGATTTGACCCATGGAACTGCAAAACCACACTGGGATGTGTCGGGCCTACAACAGACTATTTTCAACAGATATATTTTTGTGTCAGAATAGTCAGGAGACACTACAATTTTTTTTTTAAGGCAAAAAATGCGAAAAACAGGATAATAGAGATTTTTTACCGTGGAACAGCAAAACCACAGTTTTAATTTACTGGTGTGTACAAGACTTTTTTAAAAATATAGATTTGCGGCTGAACAGTGAGCGACACACTCAAACTGTTTTTTTTTTAGATACAAAAGGCCCAAAACTGGATACTACAGAGATTTGACCTGTGGAACTGCAAAACCACACTGGGATTTGTCTGGCCTACAACAGACTATTTTCAACAGATATAGTTTTGTGTCACAACAGTCAGGAGACACTACTGTTTTTTTTTAAGGCAAAAAATGCGAAAAACAGGATAATAGAGATTTTTTACAGTGGAACAGCAAAACCACAGTTTTAATTTACTGGTGTATACCAGACTTTTTTAAAAATATAGATTTGCGGCTGAACAGTAAGCGACACACTCAAACTGTTTTTTTTCAGTTACAAAAGGCCCAAAACTGGAAACTGCAGAGTTTTGACCCGTGGAACTGCAAAACCACACTGGGATGTGTCGGGCCTACAACAGACTATTTTCAACAGATATATTTTTGCGTCTGAACAGTCAGGAGATACTACTGTTTTTTTTTTAAGGCAAAAAATGTGAAAAACAGGATAATAGAGTTTTTACTGTGGAACAACAAAACCACAGTTTTAATTTACTTGTGTATTCCAGACTTTTTTAAAAATATAGATTTGCGGCTGAACAGTGAGCGACACACTCAAAGTGTTTTTTTTTAGATACAAAAGGCCCAAAACTGGATACTACAGAGATTTGACCCGTGGAACTGCAAAACCACACTGGGATTTGTCGGGCCTACAACAGACTATTTTCAACAGATATATTTTTGAGTCACAATTGTCAGGAGACACTGTCGTTTTTTTTTAAGGCAAAACATGCGAAAAACAGGATAATATAGATTTTTTACCGTGGAACAGCAAAACCACAGTTTTAATTTACAGGTGTATACCAGACTTTTTTAAAAATATAGATTTGCGGCTGAACAGTGAGCGCCACACTCAAACTGTTATTTTTTAGATACAAAAGGCCCAAAACTGGATACTACAGAGATTTGACCCGTGGAACTGCAAAACCGCACTGGGATTTGTCAGGCCTACAACAGACTATTTTCAACAGATATATTTTTTTGTCTGAACAGTCAGGAGACACTACAGATTTTTTTAAGGCAAAAAATGCGAAAAACAGGATAATAGAGATTTTTTACCTCGGAACAGCAAAACCACAGTTTTAATTTACTGGTGTATACCAGACTTTTTTAAAAATATAGATTTGCGGCTGAACAGTGAGCGCCACACTCAAACTGTTATTTTTTAGATACAAAAGGCCCAAAACTGGATACTACAGAGATTTGACCCGTGGAACTGCAAAACCACTCTGGGATGTGTCGGGCCTACAACAGACTATTTTCAACAGATATATTTTTGTGTCACAACAGTCAGGAGATACTACAGGTTTTTTTTAAGGCAAAAAATGCGAAAAACAGGATAATAGAGATTTTTTACCGTGGAACAGCAAAACCACACTCTTAACTTACTGGTGTATACCAGACTTTTTTAAAAATATAGATTTGCGGCTGAACAGTGAGCGACACACTCAAACTGTTTTCTTTTAGATACAAAAGGCCCAAAACTGGAAACTACAGAGATTTGACCTGTGGAACTGCAAAACCACCCTGGGATTTGTCGAGCCTACAACAGAGCATTTTCAACAGATATATTTTTGCGTCTGAACAGTCAGGAGACACTACTGTTTTTTTTTAAGGCAAAAAATGCGAAAAACAGGATAATAGAGATTTTTTACCATGGAACAGTAAAACCACAGTTTAAATTTACTGGTGTATACCAGACTTTTTTAAAAATATAGATTTGCGGCTGACCAGTGAGCGACACACTCAAACTGTTTTTTTTTAGATCCAAATGCCCAAAACTGGATATTACAGAGATTTGACCTGTGGAACTGCAAAACCACACTAGGATTTGTCTGTCCTACAACAGACTATTTTCAACAGATATACTTTTGTGTCTGAACAGTCAGGAGACACTACTGTGTTTTTTAAGGCCAAAAATGCGAAAAACAGGATAATAGAGATTTTTTACCATTTAACAGCAAAATCACAGTTTTATTTACTGGTGTATACCAGACTTTTTTAAAAATATAGATTTGCGGCTGAACAGTGAGCGACACACTCAAATTGGTTTTTTTAGATACAAAAGGCCCAAAACTGGATACTACAGAGATTTGACCCGTGGAACTGCAAAACCACACTATGATTTGTCGGGCCTACAGCAGACTATTTTCAGTCGATATATTTTTGAGTCACAACAGTCAGGAGACACTACTTTTTTTTTTTTAAGGCAAAAAATGCGAAAAACAGGATAATAGAGATTTTTTACCGTGGAACAGCAAAACCACAGTTTTAATTCACTGGTGTATACCATACTTTTTTAAAAATATAGATTTGCGGCTCAGCAGTGAGCGACACACTCAAACTGTTTTTTTTTAGATACAAAAGGCCCAAAACTGGATACTACGGAGATTTGACCCGTGTAACTGCAAAACCACAGTGGGATTTTTCGGGCCTACAACAGACTATTTTCAACAGATATATTTTTGTGTCTGAACAGTCAGGAGACACTACTGTTTTTTTTAAGGCAAAAAATGCGAAAAACAGGATAATAGAGATTTTTTACCGTGGAACAGCAAAACCACAGTGTTAATTTACTAGTGTATACCATACTTTTTTAAAAATATAGATTTGCGGCTGAACAGTGAGCCACACACTCAAACTGTTTTTTTTTATATACAAAAGGCCGAAAACTGGATACTACAGAGATTTCACCTGTGGAACTGCAAAACCACACTGGGATTTGTCAGGCCTACAACAGACTATTTTCAACAAATATATTTTTGTGTCACAACAGTCAGGAGACACTACTGTTTTTTTTTAAGGCAAAAAATGCGAAAAACAGGATAATAGAGATTTTTTACCGTGGAACAGCAAAACCAAAGTTTTAATTTACTGGTGTATACCAGACTTTTTTAAAAATATAGATTTGCGGCTGAACAGTGAGCGACACACTCAAACTGTTTTTTTTAGACACAAAAGGCCCAAAACTGGATACTACAGAGATTTGACCCGTGGAACTGCAAAACCACACTGGGATTTGTTGAGCCTACAACAGACTATTTTCAACAAATATATTTTTGTGTCACATCAGTCAGGAGACACTACTGTTTTTTTTTAAAGCAAAAAATGCGAAAAACAGGATAATAGAGATTTTTTACCATGGAACAGCAAAACCACAGTTTTAATTTACTGGTGTATACTAGACTTTTTTAAAAATATAGATTTGCGGCTGAACAGTGAGCAACACACTCAAACTGTTTTTTTTAGATACAAAAGGCCACAAACTGGATACTACAGAGATTTGACCCGTGGAACTGCAAAACCACACTTGGATGTGTCGGGCCTACAACAGACTATTTTCAACAGATATATTTTTGTGTCACAACAGTCAGGAGACACTACTGCTTTTTTTTAAGACAAAAAATGCGAAAAACAGGATAATAGAGATTTTTTACCATGGAACAGCAAAACCACAGTTTTAATTTACTGGTGTATACCAGACTTTTTTAAAAATATAGATTTGCTGCTGAACAGTGAGCGACACACTCAAATTGTTTTTTTTTAGATACAAAAGGCCCAAAATTGGATACTACAGAGATTTGACCCGTGGAACTGCAAAACCACACTGGGATTTGTCGGGCCTACAACTCACTATTTTCAACATATATATTTTTGAGTCTGAACAGTCAGGAGACACTACTGTTTTTTTTTTAAGGCAAAAAATGCGAAAAACAGAATAATAGAGATTTTTTACCGTGGAACAGCAAAACCACAGTTTTAACCCCTTCAGGACCCAGCCTATTTTGACCCTAAAGACCTTGGCATTTTTGTCAATTCTGACCAGTGTCCCTTTACGAAGTAAAAACTCTGGAACACTTCAACGGATCCTAGCGATTCTGAGATTGTTTTTTCGTGACATATTGGGCTTCATGTTAGTGTTAAATGTAAGTCGATAATATTTGCGTTTATTTGTGAAAAAATCAAAAATATGGGAAAAATTTTGAAAATTTTGCAATTTTCGAATTTTTATTCTACTAAACCAGAGTGATGTGGCACAAAATAGTTAATAAATAACATTTCCCACATGTCTACTTTACATCAGCACAATTTTGGAAAAAAAAAAAATTTTGGTAGGGTTTGAAGGGTTCAAAGTTCATCAGCAATTTATCTTTTTTCCAGCAAAATTTACAAAACCATTTTTTTAGTGACCACATCACATTTGAAGTCCTTTTGAGGGGTGTACATGACAGAAAACACCCAAAAGTGACACCATTCCAAAAACAGCACCGCTCAAGCTACTCAACACTACATTCAAGAAGATTATTAACCCTTCAGGTGCATCACAGGAACTAAAGCCACTTGGAAGAAAAAAATGAACATTTAAAGTTTTCTAACAAAAATTATTTTTTAGCCTAAATTTTTTAATTTTCACATGGGTAACAGGATAAAATGCATCCTAAAATGTGTTGGTCAATTTCTCCTGAGTACACTGATACCTCATATGTGGTCATAAACCACTGTTTAGGCACACGGCAGTGCTCAGAAGGGAAGGAGCGCCATTTTACTTTTTAAATGGAAAATTAGCTCCAAAAGTCAAATTGCGCTCCTTCTCTTCTGAGCCCTGCCATGCGCCCAAACAGTGGTTTATAACCACATATGAGGTATCAGCGTACTCAGGAGAAATTGACCAACACATTTTAGGATGCATTTTATCCTGTTACCCATGTGAAAATTAAAAAATTTAGGCTAAAAGAAAATTTTTATGAAAAAAAAGTACTTTTTTGTTTTGTGAAGCACCTGGGGGTTCCAAGGGCTCACTATGCATCCAAAATGGGGTCACTTGTGGGGGAGCTCCACTGTTTAGGCACATTAGGGGCTCTCCAAACACAACATGGTGTCCGCTAACAATTTGAGCCGATTTTCCATTCAATTTGTTAGCTGACACCATGTCGCGTTTGGAGAGCCCCTGATTTGCCTAAACAGTGGAGTTCCCCCACAAGTGACCCCATTTTGGAAACTAGACCCCCCAAGGCACCTATCTAGATGCATAGTGAGCACTTGGAACCCCCAGGTCCTTCACAAATTAATCCGTAAAAATAAAAAAGTGTTTTTTTTTCCACTTTTTCATTTTTATGAATCAATTTGTGAAGCACCTGGGGGTTCCAAGTGCTCACTATGCATCTAGATAGGTGCCTTGGGAGGTCTAGTTTCCAAAATGGGGTCACTTGTGGGGAAGCTCCAATGTTTGGGCACACAGGGGCTCTCCAAATGCAACATGGTGTCCGCTAAAAAATTGTCGGCTCAAATTGTTAGAAGACACCATGTTGCGTTTGGAGAGCCGCTGTGTGCCCAAACATTGGAGCTCCCCCACAAGTGACCCCATTTTGGAAACTAGACCCCCCCAAGGCACCTATCTAGATGCATAGTGAGCACTTGGAACCCCCAGGTCCTTCACAAATTAATCCATAAAAATAAAAAAGTGTTTTTTTTTCCACTTTTTCATTTTTATGAATCAATTTGTGAAGCACCTGGGGGTTCCAAGTGCTCACTATGCATCTAGATAGGTGCCTTGGGGGGTCTAGTTTCCAAAATGGGGTCACTTGTGTGGGAGCTCCAATGTTTGGGCACACAGGGACTCTCCAAACGCAACATGGTTCCAATTTGTTAGTGGACACCATTGTGTAGTGTATGTCAGGTTGGTGTGCGGTGTGGTATATTGTAGTGTATACACCACACACACACACATAACCTCACATACACTACAACACACACACCAACCTGACATAGCCTCCTCAGCTGAGTACGCCCTAGACCGGGATGGGTGGGACATTTTGTGTGCTGTGTGCGTGTGTAAAAAAAAAAAAAAATCTGAACTTTATTATAGTGTGAGTGTACGTGTGTGTGTGCTTGGTGTAACCTTCTGCAGTCACGTGTGGGGGCTGTCAGACGTAGGGGCAGTCAGGCGTAGGGGGTGGTCAGGCATAGGGGGCGGTCAGGCGTAGGGGGCGGTCAGGCGTAGGGGGTGGTCAGGCGTAGGAGGAGGCTGAGGAGATAGAGGAGCCAGCAGCAGCAGCAAGGGGGGTGATCACTGGGGCAGGAGCCGGCAGTAGCAGCAAGGGGGGTAGGAGGCCGGCAGCATCAGGGGGGTGATTACTGGGGCAGAAAGGGGAGCAGGAGCCGGCAGGAGCAGGGGGGTGATCACTGGGTTTGCGGGGGGGGTGATCACTGGGATGGGGTGGGTGAACACTGGGGACAGGGGGGGGTGAACACTGGGGGAGGGGGTGATTATTGGGAGGTGGGGGGTGATATCACTGGGACTGGGGGATGGTGGGTTTGATCACAGGAGCAGGGCATTTACACTGAGTCTGCTGCTGCCTGTGATCACAGTCCACCGGCTGTCAGAAGGAGAGCAGCAGCCGATGGATGAAGACGTTGGAGAGGGAGCGGAGGTCGGGGTGCAGGTATGAAAGTGGAGGGGGGGAGTGGAGGGGGGTCAGGGGGGAGTGGGGGCAATACTACCTGCTGTGGATCAGCGGCGGCAGACGCGATCCACGGGGTCCACGGCAGAGGGTCCACGGCAGAGAGTCCACGGCAGGGTCCACGGGGTCCGCAGCAGACGATCCAGGGATGGGAAGGAGCTGGGGAGTTTCAGCCATCCCTCCATATCTGATTGGGGCTAGTATTCATGTGACGCTAGCCCCCCAATCAGATCTGGGGGGAGGGGGGGGCAGAGATGACACTCCCCCCAGCCAATGGCTGATGCTATAAGCATCAGGCCATGCCCATATTTAAATATTTCACCAATTTTCATTGTTGAAATATTTAATTCATTCCGATTGGCAGTTTCACTAAAAGAGAAAATGAAACTGCCAATCGGAGGGGTCCCAGGCACGGGGGGGTTAATCCACCCCCCCGTGGGGTCAACTTCAGGATGTCCAGTTGCAGTAGCAACTGTGACACCTGAGCGACCCCGCTCGCAGGCGCTGCAGGGGCGCTATCCCTCCATGTCACACACGCTGTGACACGGGTCGGGAACGAACTGATTTCCATGTCACAAACGGTGTGACACGGGTCGGGAAGGGGTTAATTTACTGGTGTATACCAGACTTTTTTAAAAATATAGATTTGCGGCTGAACAGTGAGGGACACACTCAAACTTTTTTTTTTTTTAGATACAAAAGGCCCAGAACTGGATTCTACAGAGATTTGACCCGTGGAACTGCAAAACCACACTGGGATTTGTCGGGCCTACAACAGACTATTTTCAACAGATATATTTTTGTGTCTGAACAGTCAGGAGACACTACTGTTTTTTTTTAAGGCAAAAAATGCGAAAAACAGGATAATAGAGATTTTTTACCGTGGAACAGCAAAACCACAGTTTTAATTTACTTATGTATACCAGACTTTTTTAAAAATATAGATTTGCGGCTGAACAGTGAGCGACTCACTCAAACTGTTTTTTTTTTAGATACAAAAGGCCCAAAACTGGATACTGCAGAGATTTGACCCGTGGAACTGCAAAACCACACTTCTGTTTCTGTGGCCTATACCAGACTCTTTTCAACAGATATATTTGTGTCTGAAAAATCAGACACACTTTTTTTTTTGTTTTTTTTGGAGGATGGGGGACACCAATAGGTTAATAAGTCCGGTATTTGTACAGTGTGAAAGAGAAAAAAAAAAGAGGATTTAGATGAAAAAAAAAGATTTTTCCTGGCCCCCAAGACCTGCAGCTAAGTCCAGCAATTTCAGAAACAGGAGCACACAGGACTGTAATGCAGCGTTTGCTGGTATAACCACTGCGTCTCCTATACAGCCTGCCTGCCTGCCTGATATCTGGGATGGATATCAGTCCTGAGGAGGACTATTTGTTTGATCTGGCAACCTTTACAGATCCTACACTAACTATTTCGCAGGATAAGTCTCTCCCTAGCTCAGCAGCGCTGTCCCTACACTGTCTAATCCGGAGCGACTGTGTCCAAGATGGCGGCGCCCAGTTTTAAATACTCGAGGTGACGCTGTGCGGCCAGCCAATCACTGTAATGCCCACAAACAACATGGCTGCGGCATTACAGTGACTGGCTGGCAATCCCTGCATGTTCATTGGCTCTGTAAAGAGCACCAGACATGCAGGGCGGAGACCCGTGCTCCCGCCCGAGTAACCCGGAAATGCTCGGTGCTCGCCGAACATCCCGAGTAGCGTGATGCTCGGGCGAGTACCGAGCAGTGTCGAGCATGTTCGCTCAACACTATTAATGATCAATATGGTGGTATTATCACCACAAAATATGCTAATATTTGGTCATGGAGTATAATTTCTCTATTATATTGCAGTACTGATGCTAATATTGGTATTGGTTGAGTCCTGTTTGGTAAAGGGGTTGTATATACTGCTATGATAATCACTGTGAGAGGAGTCCTTAATCCGAACCTCACACCTCCGTCTCCAAGACTTCTCTTTTGTTGCGCCAGTTTTCTGGAATGCACTACCTCAAACGATACGACTAATATCTAACCCCCATGTTTTTAAACGTGCTTTATAAACACATCTGTTTAGACAAGCCTATCACCTCAACTCACTGACCCAACTCTGCCCAGTACCCTCCTAAATGTTACTCTTAATCTGCTCCTGCGTATTCATCTGTCTCCACATCCTCCATGCACCCAATAGCACATGGTAACTGCACTTACAGATACTGGCTGATGACCATGTTCTACCTATTGTGTCCCCCCATTTCCATATAGATTGTAAGCTTGAGAGCAGGGCCCTCACTCCTCCTGTAACTGTTGAAATGTCATACATTGTATTGTTTCTATTGTCTGTATATGTCCCTACTTAATTGTAAAGTGCTGCAGAATATGTTGGCACTATATAAATAAAAATTATTATTATAATTATTATGAGTAAATTGTCAGCAAGCAATGCACCTTGCCAGATCCTAACGGTGTGTAATACATGCCAACAAGAGTCTCAGCCTCTTTGCTCATTGGCACATTAAGTGAAGCAGCTGAAAATTCTCTAATTTGTATCCAACCCCTCTCACAGTCATTATCATAGCATTATTCTGTTACTAAGTGATTGTATCATGTAAGTATAACGGGGTGGTATTATTTAATCTTATATAGCGGTAATATTAAATCTTAGATTTCACTAAATCTTGATTTCCTCTGTCAGGCAAGGTCATATTCAGGTCTGTCACCAGGAATTTCACCCCAGCTCCACCTCCACCTCTTGACCCTTCCACAGTCCCATTGCCCACTCTTGGAAAAACTCCACTTCTGCACCATGTTCTCATCAATCACATATTAACAGTTCCTATCGAACTCCAGATCACAAACGTAGCCATCAGCTTTTATTTTGGCCAAAAGATTTTTTAAGCCTGCCAACACGGCAATCTAGACTCTTTTGGCCAGGCCCTACTCTATTCTAACCTATTAAACATTTCTTAAAATATCCATTATTCTTTTTAGGTATATTTTTATTTATTTTTCTTTAAGGGAATGTGTCACATAATTTTTTTTAAAATGACCAATAATACCACATATAAGGGACAAATACAGTCACACCGTGACCAGACCACATATTACCACCACATAGTGACTGAATAATATCACATACAAGGGACAAATACCGCCACACCATGACCAGACCACATATTACCACCACATAGTGACCGAATAATGCCACATACAAGGAACAAATACCGCCACACCATGACCAGACCACATATTACCACCACATATTGACTGAATACTATAATACTAATCATTAATAAAAAAAAACAATACTACTATTACCATAAGTGCCATTATACACAGGAGCTCTGCCCATAGTATACAGTGTATAGTGTCAGTGTACAGGTAATACATGGATCACCAGTGACATTATACAAAGGAGAAGGTGCAGAGCAGTTAATAAGTGTTTGCATATGACATGTGAAAGTAATACCTTGGAACCTTCCATAGTTCCTTTTGGGCAAGATGGCACCCAGACACTGTAGTAACTCGGCAACCACCCTTGACATCATCACCCAAGGCTTTTTAAGGCAACTCAGACAACTATTTGCTGTCTGAACATTCAGTAAGCATAATATTTAGTCACCATATATCTACTTCAGGAGTTTGCTTAAAGATTCAATTCACTCAACTGGCTAATCAAAGTCCTGCTTGTTATATCAACTATCTACATTTAATTCTTAGCTCAGACCTGCAGTTAACCATTTAAATGCTGTAAGCATAACAAACTGTCTTCTGATTATACTGGTGCTGTTCAGACAACTCTGCTGCAACAGTGTGCAATCTTTTCTGCAAACAAGTATTCAGTTTGTCTGTACTTGATTGCAACCCTGCAGTTACAATTTATCTGCTTTAAACATAACAAACTCTTCTCTACTAATACTGAAGTTGTTCACAGAACTCTGTTGCAGAAGTTTGTAATCGTCTCAGCAAGCAAGAATCTAGAATTTTACCTGGTCCTGACTGGCTTAGAATCTGAAAAATTGTAACGTAATGGATTTATATCTCTGTAACTGGAGCAGCTATGGTACGGCCTGTTATAAGGTATAAATCAGTGTGCAAAAACATTTTGTAAAATTATGCATCGTCATGTATCCCACTTAATATATTATTGGTTCTGTATACAATAACAATGGATAATAGTAATACAGTATGTGCTAGATGGTATTTTAGTAGTATTTGGGAAAGAACAAAGACATCACAAAGAAAGCTCTTACAAACTACAAAAAAGGTTAACTACCCTTGAAATGTTTTGTGAATATTTTTTTACTTTTTTACTTAGTCCCCCTATAGGACTTTTTGCAGTCTGATCACTGTTAAAGCATGTACGAGCATTGCAATGCTTTATAACTGTCAGTGCTGCACTGATACAAGCTTTGCTAGACCATGCAATGTGCATGATCTAGCAAGCTTGCTAGCCCTGGTGACCTGTACGTCGCCATGACAACGTCGGGTCACCATGACAATGATCGGCCCCTCGCGATGATGTCGTGGGACCACCGATCAGAGGTGATATCGATCACAGCATTTAGGGGGTTAAACTGCTGGAAGCGGTGAGAGCCAAGTTTCAGCTATGACGTTAGCTGAACACCTGGCAGTAGTCCTTCCCAACCTGGACATATGGATACATCTAAGGTCATGAAGAGATTAACCAACCAGAGCTGGATCTCTCATTTTCATCTAAATAACCACTTTTCTAGTTGAAGTTCTTCTACAAGCTTGACCTGTACACTGAATTTATGGCTGCCCTAAAGCCGTATCCAAGCTGTGGTGATGCATTTCAGATTGAGGAGGTTAGTTCATATCTTGAGAGTTTTTCCTTATGCACAGAGGAACCATGACCATGGCCTCAACATGTTTCTGCCACTTGTTGGCTCCAGAAGGCACATGTCTAAGCAATCAGAATGAGATATTCGAAAATCAGCTCTGTACATCCTGTTCTTATGGCGGGACAGGAATGTGATTGGTGGGGGACGCATGCAGCATCAGGAGAGAAGTTGTGGGGAATTGGCAAGTGACTACATTTTTTAAATTTTAGAGCATGCAGGGCCATATTCTAGAAAGTTGGGAACAACTAGAGATGAACGGATCAGGCAGAATTTGAATTCTCCTTTTTGCACAGATCCCTCTTGACCCCAGTGCATAACAAATGAGAGATGCAAAAAATAAAAATTATCCTAACTGTCACCCAACCCATCCTCTACTCATCTTCTTATTAATGCCATGAGTGCTGAAATCCCAGTTCTGCGCAAGCACATGAAAGGTCATGACGTCATGTCCTTACACCCACATGCGTACAGTCACCCCAAACCTTATCATCATCAGAGCTGGAAGTCCTATCCTAGCAGGAGAGGCCTAGAGATTTCAATGTGAGTACGCTGTGATAAGAAGATACGGTGAATACTGGATGGGTGGCAGTGAGGAGTAGAGGGGCCAGAGACGTGAGTATTAGAATTTTCCTTATTTTTAACATTTTGATGGCTCTTTATGGTTCAGACAAATGGTCATGAGCTGCCACCATTTTGCTGAATCCATACGGAAGACAATTATGTGGCACCCCAGGAGTCCGGTTGCCACAGTGGCATTGCCTCCATCACAAGGGGGTGATGCCATGCCTGAAAGCAAGGAGGGGTCCCCTAGTCAGCTTTTGCTAGCATGCAACACTTTCCTGGCTCCAGACCAGCAAGGGGAGCTCCTCCCCTTAGCAACTGGATCTGGAGGCGGGGTTAGTTAATGTGAGGAGAGCAGAGAGGAGTTGAAGTCAGGACATCAACTCGGAAGGACCTAGGGAGTGGAGCTGCACGGCAGTTCGCCCCAGAAGGAAGCGCAGAAGAACCGGACACTGGAGTCTGAGGTGGTGGGGCACCGAAAGCCCAGCAGCAGAAACCGGAGGGCAGGAGACTGCAGGTCTCCTGGCCCCATCAGACGCCCGGAGGCTCAGCAGCACGATAGGGCCCAGCACCGCCACGTGGGAGCGACACTCCAGGAAGGCCCGAGCTACCTGTCATACGGGTGAGCACAAAGACGTTTTACTCAGGGACGAGGACAGTAGCATAGCTATACGCAGCAGGGCCAAATACCACAGGTGGCGTCACGAACTGTATATAAAAACTATAAATCCCCTGTAAATATTCCTTTTTACTGACCGCCCTGGGTCACGGACCGGGTCACCACCACTGTGACATCACCCCTAGCAACGACCGGCCCGGCACCGAGTACCCCACGGCTCAGGGGGCGCGTCAATTACATTGGGCACATTCTACTTATGCAGAACAATGAATCTATCCTTTAAAAGGAAAACAGCCTTACAAATAATAACGGTGCTGCCTCTTTTGATAAATTGGACCAATAAAGTCACTGGGATTATTACTTCCTTTGTGAGCACTACATATGCAATGGCCCAGAAGCTATTAGAAAAACATTTTAGCCCACATTCATGTCTATGTGGATCTTTCCGCTCTATACAGGAAGACCTATGTAAATAAATCTTAACTGCAATCGTGGACTATGAGATCAATGATTTGAGCTGCATTTAGAAGGGTCAATCAGTCATTTATTTAATCTTATTCATATAAATGTCAAAATAATATTGAAGAAAATGTATTTTTGGTCATTAACAGTGACATTTATCTTTATTTAGTGGATATCTTTTCCTGTAGAAAACTTGTTTCCTGTGTGCAAATTCTGTTCTACTAAGCCTAAAGTTTTAGTGACCAGTTGCAATTTAGAACACATGGACTCAATTAGAGTGTAGATTATTCCAGGAATCCTATTATTTATTGCCTTTCCATGTGTTTCTTCCTTGTACAGAATGGAAGAATGGAGAAAAGTTTGTGGCTACAATACACATTTAAGAGCTACATAAGTTATCATGAAGAATGATGGATATAGTATTTCTGTTAAGAGGTAGATAGCATGCAAAAGTCTAGAGCTCCGTTAGCAATTTGCTCTTTCCGCTCTTAAATATTATCCTTGTCTTGCATTGATCAGCCCCCTAAAGTATATAACTGTAGGCCTTTATTTAAACCCTGATTTGAAGGCAATAGTGTTTGGCATAAGGAGTGTTTATAGAAGGCCAAAATATAAGACAACCTCTGTTCTCCTGTCTGACCAGCTGCTCCAGGTAGAGGGAACTTAACACTTGAAGACAACCCTCTAATCAGCACCATCGACTGCTGTTGACATCGCCCCCTGCTATAGTTTATATAGTACCTTCTCAGAAACACACAAATCTATTATTCTGAAAGGAAATCCATTCTGCTCCTTAGAATTCAAGTCATGTCTTTCAACTGTTAATTCTGCATATTAAAGAAAAACAATGCAAAGACAAGGTCGGCATATAAAGTATAGCAGATTTACTGTGAAAAGCCCAGTAGTTTACTTATAAGTGTCAAATCATTTTCCACAGTACATTACATTTATTTTTCTAGTTTTACTGCGTATAGGATATGAGATTTTTAAATTAAAAATATGGTCATTTGCTTAACATTCTACCACAGATTTAGTCCCTTTGACCACTGAATTCATTTATTTTGTGCAAATATAAGTCAAAGAAATAGCTGCACTCAGCAAAGATGCAGTTAAGGAATGGCTGGACTTTTTTGTCAGGGAGATGGGGGGGATCCCAAAACACTGGCCCATGAGTTGCACAGCCCATCCTTAGGCTTGGATCTCATGTTAGAAATTAATCACAACTGGTTTACTTATTGTTAATAGCTGCACAATTTCAACACAATTATGCAGCCACTAAAAATAATCAGGCAATTTTAACTTGATTTCTAATTTTACAATGGGAAGATGATGCGATTTGTGTCACCCATCTCTAATAATAACATAGACCCTTGTAGTAATAACCCCCCTCTGGTATAATAATAAATTATTCACCCCATTATAATTTGATACATCAATGCAGTCATCGCCCGTAGTATAGTAAATCATCCACCCCTCCCAGGTTATAGCACACCCCAACCCTGAAGTAATCCGCTACCCCTTCCCTTGTATTAAAATCACCCCCCCAATGCATAATAATTAGTGATGAGCGAGCATGCTCGTTACTCAAGATTTACGAGCATGCTCGGGTGCTCACTGAGTATCTTCAGCGGTGCTCGGTGTTATGTTTTAGTCACTCATGATTTGTGACTGTTTGACAGCTTTAATACATGTGAGGAATGCCTCAGCCCTTGTATACACAGCCTCCACCTGCAGTACATCACTCCTCAGCCCTTGCATACACAGCCTCCACCTGCAGTATATCACTCCTCGGCCCTTGCATACACAGCCTTCACCGGCAGTACATCACTCCTCGGTCCTTGCATACATAGCCTCCACCTGCACTACATTACTCCTCGGCCCTTGCATACACAGCCTCCACCTGCAGTGCATCACTCCTCGGCCCTTGCATACACAGCCTCCACCTGCAGTACATCACTCCTCAGCCCTTGCATACACAGCCTCCACCTGCAGTACATCACTCCTCAGCCCTTGTATACACAGCCTCCACCTGCAGTACATCACTCCTCAGCCCTTGCATACATAGCCTCCACCTGCACTACATCACTCCTCAGCCCTTGTATACACAGCCTCCACCTGCAGTACATCACTCCTCAGCCCTTGCATACACAGCCTCCACTTACACTACATCACTCCTCAGCCCTGTATACACAGCCTCCACCTGCAGTACTGTAGAGGGGATGGACGCCACCACCCCTTTAAGAAGGACTTTTCCCTGTTATTATTCCCACTTGCAGCAGTAGTTGTCCCTGTGTGAGTGTAATATCTAATGTAACGTTGATGCTTTTATGTGTTCTCCCTGTATTGTACAGTGCAGTAGTTGCCTAGTGACAGCAGCATGACAGAGCTGGCCAGGGGGAGGAGCATAGCAGGGAGGAGCAGAGGCAGTGAGCTTAGAGAAAGGAGACAAGAAGTCATGGAGCAGTGTCCGGGCGGCCATGCCAAGGACAAGGTGTCAGAGAAGAGCTCCAGAGAAAGGGAGCTTGTGTGAAGATGGGGATGTCCCCGCAAAGAAGGAGTCGAAGCAGTGGGGCCCTAAGCCCATGAGTAAGGACCAGTGATGGTGTAAATGCACTCAGAGAAGAGGCCAGTACACGAGACATCAAGGGTCCATGTGAGTACCAGAGCATCCGGCAGCCAGAGACCTGAGCCAGGGTTAGAAGGTGCACGGATCCGAGGACAGAGACTAGGCACTAAGCAGAGTCCTGCAGCCATAGACCCAGGCCAGGGTTAGAAGGTGCGTGGGAGAGAGAGAGTGCCAATTGCCCTCAGCAGGAGCTGAGGACAGAACAGAGGCTGTGGAAAAGGGATGTACATATATATGTCCAAGTAGCACAGCGAGAGAGAACAGGGACTGTGGAAAAGGGATAGGAGCCTTATCCGAGTATCACAGCTTCCCTAGGACAAGCGACAACCAGGACAGAGGGTGTGCTGAAGGTGAAAGTGTGCCTGCTGTGATAAGCTGAGTCGGAAGGTAGAGAAACGGCTTATTGTCCCTGCATAAGATCTGGGCCTGAGAATATCTGCTGCACCTGCCTGTACACTGCAATCTGTCAGTAAAGTTGGTTTATTTAAAAGCACTTACTCTATCCATTTATTCATGTGAAAGGTGCCGGGGTGCTCGCTGAAGGTTGCTCAGTAGACTCGCCCACGACTATCACCCCGTGCCACCTCGTTACAGTACATCACTCCACGTCCCTTGCACACACAGCATCCACCTGCAGTCCATCACTCCTCAGCCCTTATATACACAGCCTCCACCTGCAGTACATCACTCCTCAGCCTCTATTCACAGTCTCCATATGAGGTGCATCACTCCTCATCCCCTGTATATGGTCTACATCTGCAGTACATACTGCTCATCCCCTATATACACAGCCTCTGTCTGCAGTACATTACTCCTCCTCTGCTGTATACACAGCCTCCACCTGCAGTACATCACTCTTCATCCTCTGTATTCACAGTCTCCATATGAAGTACATCACTCCTCATCTCCTGTATACGGTCTACATCTGCAGTACATACTCCTCAGCCTCTATATACACAACCTCTGTCTGCAGTACATCACTCCTCATCCCCTATATGCACAGCCTACATTTGCAGTAAATCACTCCTCATCCTCTATTTGTAGCCAACATCTGCAGTACATCACTTATCAGCTGTCTATATGCAGCCTCTATTTGCGTTAGGCTGTGTGCCCACTATGCGTTTTTCAAGCATTTTCGCTGTGGAATTGGTAATACGTGCCCCATGGTCCCCAATGATAATCCGCATGTGCTGTGCATATGCTGTGGAAACTTCCGCTGCGGATTAAAATTGCGGAAAAATCTGCAGCATGTCCATTCATTTTGCGGAAACACGGCGTAATTGCCGCCATTGACTTGCGTTGAATTGCATAATATCCATATTACTACACGTACACATGCGTATATTAAGAGATTCAATGTGCGGATGTTACCCGGGTCTGGAGAAGCTGACGCCAGCGGTCACGTGACCTGTCACATGTCTAAATGACGTCATGGAAGGTCCTTTTACACCACCGTGAACCGCCCAAGACACCGGACACACCAGAGAAGGAGACCGGGGGCCATCGGAAGGTGAGTATAATTTTTTTTTTATTTTTACCATTTTTATTCTTTTTTTAACTATTAACTTGGTCACATTATATAAATGCATGCCGGTTGCATGGATTTATATAGTGTGACCAAGTTGTCAAGCAGTTTTCCAAGTGATGCTAAAATCGCTTGGAAAAGTGCTTGATAACTTGCATGCAGAAATGCATACAAAAACGCTTCACAAACGCTTCTACCTGGCAGGAAAAACGCATGTAAAATCCGCATGCGTTTTTCCTGCCAGGGAGATACAGAAAAGTTCCAAAGCTTTTCTGCTTCGTTGGCACTTAGCCTTATGCCGCACATCTATATCTTCGATCTTGCTCTCATCTCTGGCAGGCTGCACCTTGCATTACATCAGTTGCATCACAATCTATAAGATGTTAATGGCATGCAACTGCAGATGATTTATCCCCTTCCGGAAATATGACGTACAGTTACGTAATATGTTGGGTCTTTGACTTTGATGCGGGCTTTCCCGGCAGATGATGGCTGAATTATTCAGCCATCATCTGCCTCAAATAGCTGCGGGTGGACCAGTTAACATGTTAAATGCCACGGTCAATCTCTGACACGCACCAGCACGGGGTGTTTCATTCCATGCATCCATCTACCTACCTGTGACATGATCGCGGGGCGCCGATAGGTTTCCATGACAGCTGTGGGTCTGCTGAAGATCTCTGTGCTTGTCATTAGCTAGCGTTTATAGGAGATTGTGATCTTCGCTATACATAGCAGTACTGATGCACTGCTATGTATAGTACAAGCGATTGGATGATCAGAGCTTCAAGTCCCCTAAGGGGACTAACAAAAAAAACAAAAAGTAAAAAAAATGTTTTTAAAAATATGAAAAAAAAAATATATGTATAAACGTTCAAATCAGCCCCCTTTTGCCCCATTAAAAATAAAGCAATTAAAAAAAAAGCTACACGTATTTTGTATCATTGCGTTCGTAAAAGCCCGATCTATCAAAATATACAATAAATTAATCCAAGTAGCAAACCGCGTAATGAGAAAAAAATTGAAATGCCAAAATTATGGGTTTTTGGCTGCTGCAATATTGCAATAAAATGCAATAAGAGGCGATTAAAACATCATACCGACAACAAAATTGTATCAGTAAAAACGTCAACTCAGGGTGCAAAAAATAAACCCTCACACAGCCCCAGATTCTAAAAAATGAAAACAAAACATTATGGGAAAATGGCAATGCAAGGAAAATTTTGTTTTTTTACAAATTTCCAATTTTTTTTTTACCACTTCAATTGTGGAATTGCACTTTTACTGCAATTGATAAAATGACTGGTGTCATTCAAAAGTACAACTTGTCCCACAAAAAAACAAGCCCTCATATTGCTAAGTGGATGGAAAAGTAAAACAAAAATTATAGCTCTTGGAAGAGGGGGGGGGGAATAAAAAACATAAAAACAGAAATTGACTGTGGCGTGAAGGGGTTAATACAAGGTATAGCACAGCTAAAGCACCCAGCGAATGGTCAACCCTAAACAGTTGCTAGGAAACTGGCCTGGATATAAGGCTCATAATCCACTTATTGCATTCAGAATGGTCACAGGATGAGGTTGGAACTGGCAACAATTGTTTCGAGTTCTCTGACATTTCCTCTTGACTGAACATGGAGTTATATTTTGGCGAGTGCTGTTATTTCTTTGCTACATAGCTGAATTATAGAGTCTACATCTTTATCAACTGTAAATGACCATCTAGAGGGGGACAAATCATTGGTACAATCTGTGCAGAGGCCCAGGAGGAAAGGGAGGCAATTTCGACCTGCAGATCAGGTGGAATTGTGCATTATGAGGAGCTATTGGACTGCAAAGGACCCATGTATTGTTCTTGCACAGTGGCCCTCCTCTGTCTGTGTCCGCCAGCGTAACCATCAAGGAACTAAATTGGAGCTATACCATAGTTAAAAGGGTTGTAACAAAATATTGAAGAACTATATATCAAATCAGTAAGGGTGCTGGTATTAGCACCAGCTACGGCCGAATGTAAACAGTGTACAGAGCCAGAACATCACAGCTCCATTCAGTATGTAGCAGCTTCGCCGTATACTTCAGAAAAGCTCTTATTCAAGAGAATAAATGCAGTACCCAGCAGTGGCCACTACACATTGAATAGAGATCCGTATTTAATGCTTACATGCGGCTGCTTCCGGAGCTTGTAGCAGCTGATCAATGGGATATTGGGTGTCAAACCCTGACTGATCTACTATTGATGACCTCTCCTACAGATAATCTTCAAAACAAGTAGAAGTACTTTCTCCTACAGATAGATAATTAATATCTTGTGATCAGAGAACCATAAAATAATTTGGCTACACATTGCAGTCCTGAGTTCAAATCCCAAAAAGGACAGGATCTTGAAAGTGTTTGTATGTTCTTCACATGTTTGTATGGTTTTCCTTTTGGTACTTCTGTTTCCTCCCACACTCCAAATACAAGTGGGGACAGTTCTAATAATGTCTCTAAAAGCCCTCAGAATATGTTGGCCCTATATAAGCTAGCAAAATAATCACAATTTGTAGACTTTCAATCAGGTGGCGACTATTGAAAGAAGCGGATGAGAATCTAGTCGGCATAAGTCCACAAGTATGCAAGTCACATACTCATGGTCACATGCCAACTACTCAAATTGTCATGCAAAGCGAAAATGCTAACACTGTGTAGGTTGCACACTTTTAGGCTGCGTGCACAAGATGCGTTTTTCATGCGCTTCCGCTGCGGAATTTCCGCAGCGGAAACGCATCAATAACGCATGATAATCCGCACCCCATGGTCCCCAATGGCATTCCGCAATGTCAATGCACATGCTGCAGATTTTTCCGCAGCGTTTCTGCAGCGCTCATAAATCCGCAGCATGTTCATTAATTTTGCGGAAGCGCAGCGGAAGCGCCGCCATTGACTTGCATTGAGACGCATAGAATCTGTGTCTGTACATTTGTACAAGCGGATAATATGCGTTTCAATGTGCGGATGGTACCCAGGTCTGGAGGAGAGGACACTCTCATCCAAACCTGGGTACCATTGTACCTGTAAAAAAAAGAATAAAATAAAAAATAAAGTTTATATTCACCTGTCCGGTGGCCCCTGTAGCGCTTCTCCTTCCAGGACCTGAGATGACGTCGCGGTCATGTGACCGTAGCCTGTCTCGCGAGATTCCGGCAAGCCAGGAAGGAACCAGGAAGGAGCGCGACAGCACAAGCGGCGGCATCGGAGGTAAGTATAGCTTTATTTTTTTTATTTTTACGGTCACACTGTATAAATCCATGCCGTTTGCATGGATTTATACAGTGTGACCTACAGTCATGGCCAAAAGTATTGAGAATGAGACAAATAGTAATTTTTCCAAAGTTTACTGCTTCATTTTTTGTAATGGCAATTTGCATATACTCCTGAATGTCAAAGAGTGATCAGCTTAACAGCAATTACTGTACTTGCAAAGTCAATATTTGCCCAGAAAATGAACTTTAACCCCCAAAACACATTTCAACATAATTGCAGTCCTGCCTTAAAAGGAGCAGCTAACATCGTTTTAGTGATTGATCCATTAACACAGGTGTGGGTGTTGATGAGGACAGGGCTGGCGATCAATCAGTCATGATTAAGTAAGAATGACATCACTGGACACTTTAAAAGGAGGCTGGTTCTTGGTATCATTGTTTCTCTTCAGTTAACCATGGCTATCTTTAAAGAAACACGTGCAGCCATCATTGCACTGCACAAAAATGGTCTAACAGGGAAGAGTATCGCAGCTACAAAGATTGCACCTCAGTCAACAATCTATCGCATCATCAAGAACTTCAAGGAGAGAGCTTCCATTGTTGTCGAAAAGGCTCCAGGGCGCCCAAGAAAGACCAGCAAGCGCCAGGACCGTATCTTAAAACTGTTTCAGCTGCGGGATCGGACTACCAGCAGTGCCGAGCTTGCTCAGGAATGGCAGCAGGCTGGTGTGAGTGCTTCTGCACGCACTGTGAGGCGGCGACTCTTTGAGCAAGGGCTGGTTTCAAGGAGGGCAGCAAAGAAGCCACTTCTCTCCAGAAAAAACATCAGGAACCGACTGATATTCTGCAAAAGGTACAGGGAGTGGACTGCTGAGGACTGGGGCAAAGTCATTTTCTCTGATGAATACCCTTTTCGATTGTTTGGGACATCTGGAAAACAGCTTATTCGGAGAAGAAGAGGTGAGCGCTACCACCAGTCTTGTCTCATGCCAACTGTAAAGCATCCTGAAACCATTCATGTGTGGGGTTGCTTCTCAGCCAAGGGAATCGGCTCACTCACAGTCTTGCCTAAAAACACAGCCATGAATAAAGAATGGTACCAGAATGTCCTCCAAGAGCAACTTCTCCCAACCGTCCAAGAGCAGTTTGGCACCCAACAATGCCTTTTCCAGCATGATGGAGCACCTTGCCATAAAGGCTCATGGAACAAAACATAGAGATTTTGGGTCCATGGCCTGGAAACGCCCCAGATCTTAATCCCATTGAGAACTTGTGGTCAATCATCAAGAGACGGGTGGACAAACAAAAACCAACAAATTCTGGCAAAATGCAAGCATTGATTATGCAAGAATGGACTGCTATCAGTCAGGATTTGGTCCAAAAGTTGATTGAGAGCATGCCAGGGAGAATTACAGAGGTCTTGAAGAAGAAGGGGCAACACTGCGAATATTGACTTGCTGCATTAACTCATTCTAACTGTCAATATAACCTATTTGTACTCATAATACGATTGCAATTATATTTCTGTATGTGATATAAACATCAGACAAACACTAATAAAAACCAGAGGCCAGCAGATCATGTGAAAATATAATTTTGGTGTTATTCTCAAAACTTTTGGCCATGACTGTAGTTGTCAAGCACTTTCCAAGTGATGCTATCGCCTGGAAAGTGCTTGTCAGTCCGCATGCGGAAACACATGTGTTAACGCATGTGGATATGCATGTGAATCCGCATGTATTCCGCATGTATTCTGCAGGAAAAACGCATGCACAATCTGCATGCGTTTTTTCTGCCAGGGAGATGCAGAAATGCTGCAGAAATTTTCTGCTTCATTTCTACATCATGGGCACATAGCCTTAAGATTCGTCAAGCTACAGAATGAGCCCTGATCATACATTTAATTTATGTATAAGAAGGATGGTGTACAGATGTCAATATATAAAGGATAGGAAAACCTACAATAGAAAAAAGCCAAAAACAAAGGGAAAAAGCACTATTAAAAATAAATAGGAAAAATGTAAGCATCTAAAAACTAAAGATATTTTGTTAATGACCAACTGACCAACCAAATGTTAAAAACAGCATAAAGATGAAAGACACTGGAAATATTATTTATTGAAGGTATGCTTATAGTCGTTGTCATGCTGAGAAGTGAAATTCTGTCTGCAGCTTTTTAGCAAAGGCAAAAATGTCTTGATGCAAAATTGACTGATATTTGTAATTGTTCCTAATTCCTTCCACCTTGACTAAATCCCCAGCTACAGCTGCTGAAATACAACCACAATGCATATGCTGCCTCTGCTATGCTTCACTGTGGGTATGATGTTCTTTTGGTGATGAACAGTATTAGCTTTGCACAAAACATACCGTTCGGAATTATGCCAAAAAGTTCATGCTGGGTCTCATTAGACCATAACACGTTTTCCAACATGCTTTTGTCAGACTTGATGTAGATTTTGGTAATACACAGCCAAGAAGGAATGTGAGATTTATTTTATTTTTTTTTAGAAAATGTTTCTGTCTTGCCAACCTATCCCACAGGACAGGCACATGAAAAATACGGAAGCTTGTTGTCACATGCAGAACACAAACCAGTACTTGCCAGAAATTCGTTCAGCTCCTTTAATATTACTGTTGTTCTCTTGAAAGCCTCTAGGACCAATTTTCTTCTTGTCTTTTAATCAATTTTTGAGTGATGTCAAGTTATAGGTAATACCACTGTTGTGCCAAATTTAAGCCACTTCTTAATGACCATCTTCACAGTCCTCCATGGTATATCTAATGCCTTAGAAAAAATTTTGTATACTTCTGAGCCGACTGATAACTTTCAGCAATGAAATCCCTTTGCTGTGCTGATGTACAATAAAATATTTATTGTGGTACTGTGTTAGCAGGAAAAATCAATGTAAATACTTTTATGCTCAAAAATTACAAAACTATTCTAGGATTGATACCTTTATTGGCTAACCGGAAAAATTATATTCGCAAGTTCTCAGAACACAGAGGCTCCTTCTTCAGGCAGGTTTACAAATGTGGAAAGGTATCAGTCCTAGAATACTTTTGTCATTTGTGGACATAAAAGTATTTATATTGATCTTTGCTGTGTTGTAAACTGTTTATGGACCATCGTTTTGTCTGTGAAATGCAACTAAGAAAATATCAGGAAAATACTACTAGAACAGCTAAACTTAAGTCAAAATAACTTAATTTAATAATGACAGCTGTGTACTGACAACTATTTAACATGATTGTAAATGTTATTGACTTATTCAACAAAACAACATCCCCATTTATAAAAGAGTGTTCACACTTATGTACCTACATTATTTTAGGTTCGGTATTTTTATTTTCTCCCTCAAAATGATTTGCATTTGTTTCTCAATGGATTTGTACAGATTATTTAAATGTGGAAAAAACTCTGAAATAATTCTTCTTGGTATGACTTTTTTTAACGTGACAAACACCTGACATTTTAAAAGGGAGGTATAGACTTTTTTATATCCACTGTATAGCTGCTTGGAGAGAGTGATGAATAGCAAATACTGAAGAGAGTTGTCATAGAAGTATCATTGTAGATGGGTAGAAACCATGTAGGAATATTAAGCCAGGGGTGAGGTAACAAAAAAGTATGGTCAAAATGCACAACATCTTGTGTCCAGTCCAACATGAAAATTTGGTAAATTTGGTGAAATATCCTCTTTAACCAAATCAGACACCCATCTGTTTCAAGGTTTTCCCTCTCATCAGTACACAAATATGTATACTGATTGCAGTAATTGGCTCTTTGTGTGCTATGCTTAAAATTATGTCCTTGAACACCAGCCCTGCAGTCCATAACTCCTGTCCTGGTTTTATCTACATTTTTCTATCTGAGAAAACTATCTGTTCAGCTCGGGAAGCTAAACTATATGTTCTTGGAAATATTTTTCTTAGTTTATAGGGGCAATTATAAAGTTATGGTTCATTGTGGGCTATATTTTGTGAGGTATACAGTGGACTGAGAGTATACATGTGCTTTTCATGTGGTTTGTGTTTGATAACAGCCTTCAGTAAGAGATGAAAAAGATGAAATTGCCCTTACTGCAGTTTTCAACTTCTTGAAAAGTTCAAGCAGGAAAGCAGGAAGCAGTAAAACATACATTGTTGAAAGATAATGCTCACCATTACAATATACTGAAGGTAAATCATCAGAAAAATAATATGTTTGCAAAGCATTAAGATAATATTTGTTTATAATTAGTCATGAGCGAGCACGAAAATGCTCGGGTACTCGTTGCTCGGGTCGAGCAAATTGGAATATTCGGGTGCTCAACCCGAGCAACGAGCCCAATGTAAGTCTATGGGAAACTCGAGCATTTTTCAGGTGGCTCCCCCCAGCGGTCTGCAGAGGGCCTAAAAATTGCCCAAATCGAAGGGAACAGTGCTCAAATGACATGGGAACAGCATGGGGAAGACCCCTGGAAGCATCTCTGACTCCCAGATCACTGCTGTCAGCAATATGGTCAGAGTATTATGCCGCTTTTACGGACTCACAATAAAACATACAAAAACGAAACCAAAATGCATTTTCCTGGGAAATATGTTAAGGAACATCCTTTCCAGGGTAATGACTTATATATAAGGCAAAATAAATAACCAAGAACAAAAATACTCCTCCACAACTTGGGCTATGTTCACATGTAGCGTTTTTGATGCGTTTTTGCACTTTTGAATTGCTTTCAACCAAGCCAAATGCATTCACCAGGAAATGTCATTTTAACATTTTACAACCTTATCTGGCCATGTGGTGTGTGACACATCATCAGACACATGCATACAGTGCTGAAAAGACATGGGAACAGCATGGGGAAGACCTCTGGAAGCATCTCTGACTCCCAGGTCACTGCCTAAAAGTGTGCCCATCATAAGTGATCCTTGGCGCATGCGAAGATGCCTTCCGCCATGCACCTGTCATTGCAGACTTGCAACAATCACCGTCCACGTCCTTGTCCCACTGCAGCGTTCAGTTGTCCCTACCTCATTCCTTGGAATGCAAGCGCAAGTATGCAGGCAGCCACCCACCCACCCACAGGCTGCAATACTATACTGCCAAATTTTTGACAGCTGCTTGCACTTGAAATGTGGCCTTTTAGTCTCGTGGAGGCGGAAGCTTTTCACAGCCTCATTCCGGCGGCGGCCGGGTGTCCATACTCGGTCCCCAGCTGCCACTATATTTCCCGGTATCGCCTCCCTCTTCCACAAGCACGGGTACCACAACATTACCCCTGCCCTCCCCAGTGCACTTACTGGGAAGGACCGCCTAACCACAAACACGTGGACGGGAGAATGTGGCCAGGGACGGTACGGAGCCAGTCCACAACTTTTTTCGCTGAGAGTTGTATTTAGCTTGGTGAAAGGACTGGCATAGAGGGAAACCGTATCTACCCTGCGTATCATTTCTCCCAGGAAGTCCTCTAAAGCTGCTTGCACTTGAAATGTGGCCTGAACATTACTGCTGCTACTTTTCTGTGGGAATTTGCTTGCCTCCTACCAGCCTGGAATATTTCCAGCAAACTATGGTACGACGCCATGGTATTAGCACTGCCCCCAGTACCAGTAGCGAAGCCATCCCCAATTTCCTTCTCAGGAATTTTATTTGGTAGACTGAGTGACTGCCCAAATACATTTTCTCACAAAGGAGCTGAAGATAGAGTGGCAGTAGGTGCAAGTTTCTCCAGCCTGTTAGATATTAGAGGGTGAACAGCAGCACATTGGATCAGTGGTTAGCACTGAAGCCTTGCAGCGCTGGGATCCTGGGTCCAAATCCCAGCAAGGACAACATCTGCAAGGACTTTGTATGTTCTACCCGTGTTTGCGTGTGTTTCCTCCTCAGTAAAAAAGCAGCCATAGAGTGTCCGGGAACCTTCCCACACACTTTTCTTAGCCAGGACTGCTTCTCGGCAGGGTTTGACGGTCCCACCAGAGAATCCTCTGGTGTGTCTTGGCTTCTACCTCAGGAGAGTTCATGATAGCGCTAACTTTGCAACTGCTATGGGGCTCTTGAACGGGTGAGAAAGGTTATCCCTCAGAATCAAATTCTCTGGTAGGCACAATGTTTTTCAATCTAAAACAGCTTCTCAATGGCAGTTGTATTTCACCACAGCCATATTCTTTAGCTCGGTGAAAGGACTGGCATAGAGGGAAACCGTATCTACCCCGGCTGTCATTTCTCCGTCACCAGATTCCGCCCATTGTCACACACGACCATGCCTGGCTGTAAGTTCAGCGGTGAGAGCCGCAGATCAGGCTGCTGTGTTACAGCTTTCAACAACTCTGCAGCGCTGGGCGGTTTGTCAATTAAGCATTAAGCATGTTATCTTCAGCACAGCCTGTTGCCGCTTGGCCAAGGCAGTGCTGCAGTGCTGTCAGCTTGTGAATGATGTGATCATTTCGGAGATGGAGGAGGAGGTACATGAACTGAACAATGTGATTACATTGAGGTTAAATTGATGACGCTGTTTTTTATACTAAAGAAAGATCCTATTGTTTTGTTATTTTACGTTATTTTTTAAGACAAATGCATTCACCGAGAAATGTCATTTTAACATTTTACAACCTTATCTGGCAATGTGGTGTGTGACACATCATCAGACACATCCTTTTTTATTTACGATGGAGGGACTCTGGAAGTCATAAAGCCTATTTTTACAGGGACATCAGGCGGCCCTTACTATTCTTAAAAGGCCAGCAGTCGGCCCTAGCTATTGTTAGAGAGCCATCAGCCGGCTATGCTTTGTTGTTCCCATTATTAACAAGTGGGTTTCCTATACTGTTATTATGTATCCAGTGACTGCAAGGGCTGCCAAAAATTTGGACGCAACCCAATACCCCTTTGAAGAGACATAGAGGAGGGTCTCAGTAAAATAAATGTTCCCATTATAAAGGAGCGGGTCTCCTATAGTGGTAATGCCCATTCTGTGACTGCAAGGGCTGCCAAAATTTGGGAAAAACCCCACTAAGAATTTAAAGACACATAGAGCAGGGCCACAGTAACAAGGTACGACATGTTTCCATTAGAAAGGAGAGGGTCTGCTATACAGTTATAGGATATGCAGTGAGTCCAACGGCTGACCAATTTTAGGAAAAACACCACTAATAATTTAAAGACACATAGAGCAGGGCCACAGTTTCAAGGTACGACATGTTCCCATTAGAAAGGAGAGGGTCTGCTATACAGTAATAGGGTATGCAGTGAGTCCAACGGCTGACCAATTTTAGGGAAGACCCCACTAAGAATTTAAAGACACACAGAGCAGGGCCACAGTAACAAGGTATGACATGTTCCCATTAGAAAGGAGAGAGTCTCCCATAGTGTTGGCCTATGCTGTGAATGCAAGGGCTGCCAAAAATTTGGAGGCACTTCAATGCCCCTTGGAAGAGACGTGGAGGAGGGCCTCATAAAAAAATGTTCCCATTAGAAAGGAGCGGGCCTCCTATACTTGTAATGCCCATGCACTAAGTATATGGGCTGACAAACATTTACCCCTGGGAGGTATACATGAACATACTGTATAAAAATAATTTTTCACTGGCATCATAAACACCGTTTAAAAAAATTATGTGGGTGTTGCATCATGGACCACGGTGTGAAAAGGTGCATGGGAATACACCTCCCAAGAAAAGACACTGGATTTGAGTTTATGTTACGCTGCTATCATACGGTGGTGTTGAGAAGTCTGGCCCAATCCAGCCTTTGTTAATTTTTATAAGAGTCTGCCTGTCAGCATTTTCAGTTGACAAGAGGATGCACTTATCAGTTATAATTCCACCAGCGGCACTAAAAACCCGCTCTGATAAAACGCTGGCGGCAGGGCAGGCCAGGACCTCCAAGGCATACAGAGCCAGTTCATTCCACGTATCCAGCTTGGATACCCAATAATTATAAGGCACAGAGGAATCACGGAGGACGTTGGTACGGTCGGCAAGGTACTCCCTCAGCATCTTCCCAAACTTTGCACTCCTTCTGAGAGTACCCCGCGCCTCAGGGCCTGTGCGATGGGAGAGTCTGAGAAAACTCTCCCAGAAATTTGACAGTGTTCCCCTGCCTCTGCTGGATTGAAGTTGTGTCTCTCTCGCCTGTACTCCTTGGTTGTCCACCGAAGTGTGCCCTCTGCCGCCAGCATTTTCAGATGGGAATTTTTTTTAACAGTTCCCCAACAAGGGCCTTCTGGTACTGCCCCAATTTTGTAGACCTGTCCACCTCAGGAATAAGAGATATAAAGTTCTCCTTGTAGCGTGGGTCTAGAAGTGTCACCAACCAGTAATGACTGTCACCCAAAATTTTGAGAACGCGAGGGTCATGGGAAAGGCAGCGTAACATAAACTCAGCCATGCGTGCCAGACTACTAACAGGCAAGACTTCCGTGTCCTCACCAAGAGGATGACTGACCATGCTTTCCTCCTCCTCCTCTCTGTCCTCTGGCCATCCACGCTGAACAGACGGTATGACAGCTGTGCAGGTAGTACCGTCTATAGTGCATGAAACTAGCTCCTGTCCTTCCTCCTCCTCCTCTTCCTCATTGTCACCCAATCCACGTTGGGATGAGATCAGGCTTGGCTGTGTGTAATCACCCTGCATGGTTCCTTGCTCCATCTCATCATGCTCCGCCTGCAATGCATCCTCTTTGATTGTGAGCAGAGAGCGTTTCAGAAGACAGAGAAGCGGGATGGTGACGCTAATTATGGCGTCATCGCCGCTCACCATCTTGGCGGAGTCCTCAAAGTTTTGGAGGATGGTACATATGTCTGACATCCATGTCCACTTCAGAGTGTCCAAGTGTGGGATCAGTTGTCTCTGGGTACTCAGCATGGTGGGAGGAAGGAGGATCAGGGTGAGGAATATGCGGTCCTGACTCACGGCTACTGAGACTTGACCGTGTGGAAGACAGGGTGATGGTGGTGGTGGCTAAGTGACTGGAAGCATTATCTGCTATCCAATCAACAACCTTTTGACACTGCTCTGGGTTCAATAGTGGTGTTCTGCGGTCCCCTAGAAATTGGGACAGGAAGGTCAGGCGAGAAGATGTGGGTGTTTGTTGTGCCACAATTTCGGCTTGCCCACGGCCTTGTCCTCGGCCTCTGCATGCACCATTACCATCACGTCCAGTTCCCCATCCCTTGCCACGTGCCTTGCCCATTTTAAATGGAGGACAGTATCTTCCACTCTCACTACAAATGACTGAGTTTGGAGCGAACTTATATGTGATCCGTGTGATAGAGAAAACAGAGTTTTAAATACCTGGCCTGTAGGTAAGTAGTTTGAACAGCAAACTGCGGTGAATTGCTTCAATGACACACTAAAGGAAATTTTTAATGGAGGCCAGAAATGGCAGTATTTTCTGACAACGTATATGTGATCCGTTTGACCGAGAAAACGCAGTTTTAAATAGCTGGATTTCTAGCACTCTAATATGGAAAGGACCTGGCTGTATTCTGCAGTGCTAACAAGCAAATGGCGCAGAAAAAATGGTGTTCTCTGGATTGCTTTTTAAGCAAATAATGAGGATTAAGATCCAAAGAAAAGTATTCCTGGCCCCTGAGACCTGGGCCTTTGTATAGAAATATCTAACAGCTGCAGAAGGCAAAATTGGAATGGAGCCTCTTGTGCTATATGCACTGCAGTCTGCTATATACACTGCCTGCCTGATAACTCTGCAGATGGATTAGTCCTCAGAAGGACTGTTTGTTAAGATGGATATGTGTAATGTACGGTTTTTCTCCCTACACTACCTAATACATGATCAAATCTCTCCCTGACACAGCAGCAGCTCTCCCTACACTGTCTGATCCGGAGTGACTGTGACGAGCATGGCGGCGCCAGGTCTGATATAGACCTGATGACTCTGTGAGGCCAGCCAATCACTGTAATGCCACAACCACCATGGCTGCAGCATTACAATGAGTGGCAGGCAATCCCTGCATGTTGATTGGCACTCTAAAGAGCACCAAACATGCAGGGAGGGGACCCGAGTTCCCACCCAAGCAACCCGTAAATACTCGGCGAGCGCCGAGCATCTCAAGCAGTGAGATGCTCGGGCGAGCACCGAGCAGTAGTGAGCATGCTCGCTCATCACTATTTATAATAAAATGTCTATTAATAGATTGTGATATTATTATGTATACTATGTAATGTGCGATGATGATCAATGATACATTAGACTAGAAACTGAAATAATAAGATAATGTATAATATCTGTAACAAAATTAAGCAGTAAAGGGGTTCTCGAGAAATTGCAATAAAGATAGAAAGGAAATGTCATTATGAATAACTTTTTAAATACCTTTAAAGAGATTGTCCCCTTTCAGAAAAGTTTCTGCTATAAGCTGTGGTTGTTTAGAACACAACCTAAACTCATTGGTTACAAGCCAAGAGATACTGTGCTAAATAATGTAAATTGTATTCTTTCTATTCATTTGGATTCTATGAATTTTTACCAATACAATTAATATCCCTTTACTTATTAATGAATGATCAAATCATTTTTTATGGCTTTTATATTGTTGTGTGATATAATAAAATAACAAATTTATATCTAAAAAAATATTTTTAATCATGATAGATTTCTAAGCCGTCTTTGTTAGAAACAAAAAAACAAATGAGTATTATTTACCCTCCCTGAGCCTAGCGCAGAATCTCCGCCGCTACCCTGGTCTCTGTTTGTTTGCAACACTGACATCTAGTCAACAGTGCTGCTGCTAATCACTGAGCTCAGCGGCTCAAACCGTTTACAGGTGAAAGCTGTAACCACGTGTGACATCAGAACTGCAGAAAAACAAAAGGGTAGTGGCTGATACTCTGCACGGGACCCTGGGAGGGTAATACTTAGGCTGTGTGCCTACTATGCATTTTTTAAGCATTTCCGCAGTGGCAATTCCACTGCAGAAACGCTTAAAAAATGCTTGGTAGAAGGTCTGCCATATTCCCCAGTGATAATCCGCATGTGCTGTGCACATGCTGCAGAAATTTCCACTGCGGATTATCATTGCGGAAAAATCTGCAGCACTACCAATTATTTTGCGGACGAGTGTCGTTTTCGCCGCCATTGACTTGCATTGGAACGCATGGAATCCGCATCACTGCATCTGTACATGTGGATTCCATGCGTTTCAATGTATGGATGGTACCCGGGTCTGTAGGAGAGGAGACTCTCCTCTGGACCTGGGTACCATAGTACCTGTAAAAAAAAGAATAAAATAAAAAATAAATATTATACTTACCTTCTGATGGCCCCCGGTGTCCTTGTCTCGGCTTGCCGGCAGCTCGCGGTGGACTCAAGGACCTGCGGTGACGTCATTTAGTCATGCGACGGGTCACGCGACCGCTGACGTCGGCAGGTCCTTTAGTCTAACGCGAGCTGCCGGCAAGCCGAAACAAGGACACCGGGGCCATCAGTAGGTAAGTATATATTTATTTTTTATTTTTTACCATTCTTTCGGTCACACTATATAAATCCATGCCGTTTGCATGGATTTATACAGTGTGACCAAGTTGTCAAGCACTTTCCAAGTGATGCTAAAATCGCTTGGAAAGCGCTTGTCAACCCGCATGCGGAAATGCATGTGAAGAATGCTTCACATCCACATGTCCCTGGCAGGTAAAACGCATGTAAAATCCGTGTTTTTTCTGCCAGGGAGATGCAGAAACGCTCAGGAAAAATCCTGAGCAACAGTCCTGTGCAACAACAGATGTACATGTGTGTCTGTGATGCCTCTTACTCGAAAGAGCCCTTTTCTTTACCCTGGGAGATGGGGGACTCGGAGTTGGGTCCTGTGATGGAGAGATGGGGTGCAGCCGTGGCCCGGACCCGACCCGTGCTCAGGGCTGTCACAGTTAAAAAAGGATGATATGGGCTTATCCAGGTTGAGTGGCTGATTTACGACTACGCCACCTGTGGCACCTGGTGAAGGCCACCAGCGCCGCTGCAGTCCGCTGAGGCATGGTGGTATGGCGACCAAAGTTATTACTACTCCCCACAGGCGGAGCAGGGCCTCAGGGCAGAGGGACAGGATGGAGGGGGTAGTTGTAGAGGAGTACGGGCTCCGCGTCATGCGGTGTGGCGCAGAATAAACAGTCCGGAGGCCATAGGGCTGAACTTCCAAGGCTTTAATCACTTTAGAGATGGCAGAAGGAAGGCGACTCCCTGCTCCCCGCGGAGTCCTGCGGTCACCGGAGACGGGGGTTCGACAACTTCCGAGTAAGTCCAGCATTCAGTCGGGACCCTACACCAGAGTGTTCCTGAACTACAGACCGAATCTTTTCCTGTCCGTGTGTGTGCAAATAGGCCGGGTCTCCCTCTGAGCTCCTCTCAGAACAAGGGCACGGGTGGCAGCTCCGCTCCGTCCGATACCCGGTGGGATCTTCTGGGCCTACCGGGCTTTCCCGACCAGGACGTGGAGTAACAAGGTCGGGTGTCGGGGGCCGGTACCCCTCTTGCAGCCGGACTCCCTCTGAATATATCAGCATGGCGAGGACAGGTGGCGTACACTGCTCCGTCAGCATCCTGCCTGGGATCCATTTGCTGTGGAGCCACACTCTTAAGCTCCAGGCCTTCTTAGTCCTGGTCCTTGACCGGGTTGAGACATTCCTTGTCTACAACCTACCCCTCGTCCCAAGGCCGGGGCACGAGGGCTGTGTCTCCATCCGGTGCGGGCCCACACAGGATCCACGTTAGGGTGGGAGATCACAGTCCACTCAGCAATTGACAGCATAGAGACAGTCAAAGAGCCATTGAAGGCAGTCAAAGAACCAAAACCAAAGATGGCTTTCTATTAAATATGAAATTTAAAGTGTAACTAACTTGTAAGTCCTCCAACCACACCCACTAACTGGTTCCCCTAACTCTTGGTTCCCCAGTCTCCCTGTAACCAGGAGGGCAGCAGCTAGTGCATACTAGCCCCCTCTGGTGGAGAAATTTGGTGTTGCATGCAAAGGTTGGGTCACGACTATCACACTGTTCTTACCTCAGAGGAGGAACACTACACTCCATTAGAGAAGTGCAGCATCCCTGTGGTGGTCGAACCCTCAGGGGCGCCACATTCCCCCCTGGTAAAACACAGCATATCCGCAGGCTGCAAAAGAAGTAACACCCAGGAAATTTTCTTTTTATATCAACATGAACTATCTTCCCTATATGGGAGGCACATCTTCTTAAACGTTGCATAACAGGTTACACAATACAAAAATATGAAAGTATAAAATTATAAAATTATAAAAGTACTAGCATTCTTCCAGAGACATTTTTGTGCAGACAGGCGGGTTAAGGTGCAAAGGCGCAGAGTCAGTTCAGAAGTGCGAGCTGAGGTGTTGAGGTAGAAAGGTATACACGGTTTTGCATAAAACCAATATGGAGCACCTGAAAAGATGCAAACTATATACAAGGAAAGTCTGCCGCCTGCCATAGTCCACAGGGACCAATGTCTCTGGTAACGGGTAGTAAATCAACTAAAATTATAAAACAACTTAATCTCAACTATAACAGCAGCCAGGGGCTGCTTAGTCCATATATTCCCACCGGGGAAAGGGCTCATTCCTCCCAACAGAGGCTGACCGGCCCTGCACAGGCGGGTGCGCGGGGGCATCACTCCTGGAGACTCTGTGAACATCCAGGGCGTACCATCCCCGCACCCCACTGTGGCTGGTGAAGGACACTACATCACCCGGGGTGAGGTTCCGGCCAGGGTGTCCCTTTTTTGAGCCGGGGCTCGAAGTCGCGACGGTTGAAGAAGACATCCTGCCTCAGCCCAGGACTCCTGATGAAGCCCCATCCTGCCTCCTGGTGGAAGCGGACCAACTGCCCTTCTTCACGGGGACTCGGGTGGAATGCCTCCCTTTGGCGGGCTCTGGACTTCGCAGCTTTGGCCTGAACTTGGAGCTGCTCGCACCGTGCCTCCCGTTCTTGCTGCTCCCGGTTCAGTTGGAGGATTTGTTGGAGGCACTGCTCTCTTCTCTTCGGCCTGGGGCTCCCGGGGGGGAGCCTTCTAGGTTGCCCCCCTGGTTGTCCCAGGCCCTCTCCTCCGCCGGGCAGGTAACTGTGGGGCCCGGAAGCAGCGTTAGGGGGCGCTGCGGCAGGCCCGAGTCCACGGGCTTTTCCTGGTTTGGGCCCATAGATTCCCATGCAGGCCCGGGGTCTTCCGGTAACGGAGGTGGGAGACCACGGAGGTCTCCGGAGATGGCGGCAGCCTGGAGCTCCGGGGCCAGAGCCTGCTCCCAGGTCACTGTGCCAGGCAGCAGGCACTCAGACCAGAAGTCCAGGAGGGGCTCTATTTCCTCAGCGGCCGGGGTAAGGGGTTCTGACTCACCCGTCTCTGGGCCGCAGGCGCCCTCCGAAGCCTCCTCTTCCTGGTCTGCTGCTCCTTGGCGGAGGGCTTCTTTCTCCCGCCGTTGCTCCTCCTGCTGCCGCGCAGCCGCCTCCATGCACCTTCGGGCCAGATTGCTCGGTCCATCGCTGGGAATTTGGGGCGCTCGCAAGTGCGGGTTTCTACTGGCTCTGTCTCCACCGGTACTGGCAGCCGGGCCAGCTGCAGAAGGCTCCTTTTGAGTTCCCTCCGCAGCGTCCATGTCTGCTTCCAGTGGTGGCGATGCTGAGACTGCAATGGCCGCACCTTGTTCCTTCTCTTCTTCCTCCTCTTTCAGGTTTGTTCCTGGGCGGCGTGTTGACAGGCCCGCCTTCGTTCAGCCCATCCGGTTTGACGGGCATTACCCCGCGGACATTCTCTTATGGAAGGGGCAGTCCACATTTTTGGCGCCATACGGGAGCCCAGCCCACGATGGGAGGTGTTCAAAGCCAGTCTTTTCACAGTATTATGGTGCCTGTTCTTCTTGGGCGGGCGCCATTTTAAGTGTAAAAACGACAGTTCAAGGTGTAAGGCACACAGTACACGGTAGCAATGGGCAACTCCTTCCTTTGCTGCGTGCACGCAATCCTGCCGACTACGCCAGGTCTGTGACGCTTCTTACTCGAAAAAGCCCTTTTCTTTACCCTGGGAGATGGGGGACTCGGAGTCGGCTCCTGTGATGGAGAGATGGGGTGCAGCCGTGGCCCGGACCCAACCCGTGCTCAGGGCCGTCACAGTTAAAAAATGATGGTATGGGCTTATCCGGGTTGAGTGGCTGATTTACGACTACGCCACCTGTGGCACCTGGTGAAGGCCACCAGCACCGCTGCCGTCCGCTGAGGCATGGTGTTATGGCAGTTATTACTACTCCCCACTGGCGGAGCAGGGCCTCAGGGCAGAGGGACAGGATGGAGGGGGTAGTAGTAGAGAAGTACGGGCTCCACGTCGTGCGGTGTGGCACAGAATAAACAGTCCGGAGGCCATAGGGGTGAACTTCTAAGGCTTTACTCACTTTAGAGATGGCAGAAGGAAGGCGATTCCCTGCTCCCCGCGGAGTCCTGCGGTCACCGGAGACGGGGGTCCGACAACCTCCGAGTAAGTCCAGCATTCAGTCGGGACGCTACACCAGGGTGTTCCTGAAAGACCGAATCCTTTCCTGTCCGTGTGTGTGCAAATAGGCTGGGTCTCCCTCTGAGCTCCTCTCAGAACAAGGGCATGGGTGGCAGCTCCGCTCCGTCCGATACCCCGTGGGATCCTCTGGGCCTACCGGGCTTTCCCGACCAGGACGTGGAGTAACAAGGTCGGGTGTCGGGGGCCGGTACCCCTCTTGCAGCCGGACTCCCTCTGAATATATCAGCATGGCGAGGACAGGCGGCGTACACCGCTCCGTCTGCATCCTGCCTGGGATCCATTTGCTGTGGAGCCACACTCTTAAGCTCCAGGCCTTCTTAGTCCTGGTCCTTGACCGGGTTGAGACATTCCTTGTCTACAACCTACCCCTCGTCCCAAGGCCGGGGCACGAGGGCTGTGTCTCCATCCGGTGCGGGCCCACACAGGATCCACGTTAGGGTGGGAGATCACAGTCCACATAGAAATTGACAGCATAGAGACAGTCAAAGAGCGATTGAAGGAGGTCAAAGAACCAAAACCAAAGATGGCTTTCTATTAAATATAAAATTTAAAGTGTAACTAACTTTTAAGTCCTCCACTCACACCCACTAACTGGTTCCCCTAACTCTTGGTTCCCCAGTCTCCCTGTAACCAGGAGGGCAGCACCTAGTGCATACTAGCCCCCTCTGGTGGAGAAATCTGGTGTTGCATGCAAAGGTTGGGTCACGACTTTCACACTGTTCTTACCTCAGAGGAGGAACACTACACTCCATTAGAGAAGTGCAGCATCCCTGTGGCGGTCGAACCCTCAGGGGCGCCACATGTCAGCTTATGTATGAGGACATGTGTACAAGGTAATGTATATGCTTCTAGTACTTGAAAAAGGGGCCTGAGAGTCCTGAAACGCTCTGTATGTTAAGGCTTTGAATAAGGCTATGTGCCCACGATGCAGAAAGGCTCTGGATTTTTCCTGAGCATTTCTGCATCTCCCTGGCAGAAAAAATGCGGATTGTACATGCGGATTGTACATGCGGATTGAACATGCGTTTTTCCTGCCAGGGACATGCAGATGTGAAGCGTTCTTCACATGCATTTCCGCATGTGGGTTGACAAGCGCTTTCTAAGCGATTTTAGCATCACTTGGAAAGTGCTTGTCAACTTGGTCACACTATATAAATCCATGCATGGATTTATATAGTGTTACCGAAAGAATGGTTAAAAATTTAAAAATAAATCTATACTTACCTTCCGATGGCCCCCGCAGTCTTGCTTCGCTCCGTTCTCCCTTGCCGGCAGGCCTTCTACCATGCGTTTTTTAAGTGTTTTCTGCAGCGTTTTTGCCTTCGGAAACGCTTAAAAAACGCATCGTGCCCACACAGCCTAAAGATAGTTTTCTTCACCTGACTTTGGTGTTATCTAATGGATTTGAGCACTCATTCCTCAGATGTCCAAAGTCTTATGAAAGTACTAGTATACCCTCGGCAACTAATGTACCCGGCATGTACAGCTGTTTTTATATGATGCCATGTTTAACTACTATTGCAAAATGAAATTTGTGGCTGGTATTTTTATTATATTTTGGTATTTTTTATACTATACAGTGCTAAATTAAATTTAATAAGTAATACAGGGGCAGCACAGTGGCTCAATGGTTAGCACTGCAGCCTTGCAGCACTGAGGTCCTGGGTTCAAATCCCACCAAGGACAACATCTGCAAGGAGTTTGTATGTTCTCCCCGTGTTTGCATGGGTTTCCTCCAGGTTCTCCAGTTTCCTTCCACACTCCAAAGACATACTGATAGGGGATGTAGATTGTGAGCCCCAATGGGGACAGTGATGATAATGTCTGTAGAGTGCTGTGGAATTAATGGCTCTATATAAGTGAGTAAAATAAATAAATAAATAATATCTATCCAGCACAGCATAGTTTAGGATCCTAGCATCCTCCTGTACTACCATTTTTCTATGTTTCTGTCTCAACTCGGTAGCAAGTAGATCTCCTGATACTCTCAAGTTACGTACGATGGTAGAGCTCTATCTCTATAAGATTGCACTCTATAAGATTGCAAACCCGAGGTCTAAATAATTTCCTCATCTTTTCAAACCCTAAAAGGATAAAAAAATATTGTGATGTTGGTCTTCTTTGCAGAATTTTAACCATGAAAAGGACTGCACATTGGAGGCATGTTCTGTCTTTCCCTTAAAACAATCTGGGAGTACAAAGCCCCACTAGATAAAAAGGCTCCAATAGATCTGATGTTAAAGCAGTACTCCCATCAAAGTTTTTATCCTCTTAATATATTGCAATCATAATATCAAACAACACTGTGTATTTACAATTGCTCATTTTGCCCTTCAACTCAATTAATTCTTCTCTTTTCTATGCTCTATGTGGAAACAGGAAGTCTCTTTTCCCTGCATGAATAATCCCCCTCTTCAACTCCTGACCCAGCTGCTCCCTCCTCCCCTCTTCCAGGGTCTTTTGCAGAGAAGACTCAAGCAGGGAAAAGAGACTTCCTGTTTCTACTTAGATCTTAGAAGGACTCAGCTAGTCTGTTTTTAATAATGTGATGTCATAGATCTAATGAAAAAAAGACACATTAACTGGGTTGAAGAGCAAATGAGCAATTGTAAGTACAGAGTGCTATATAATATGATGACTGCAATATAATAATAGGATAAAAATGTTGATGGGGTGCTTCTTTAAGTCACAATAATTTTATGAGACATAAAAATTACCAGTGCACTGAGACTGTACCGCTCTCTTTATCACAATAATGCACCAAGAGACAAGTAAGATGGCTGGGCATGCAATATTTGCCAAATTGGTGCTAAACAAACTTGATCACTGGTTCAAAGTGAATGTGGCCCTTTAAAACAGAGAAAGTAATTCTTTTGTTGTATACAACGCATGCTGTACCTTGTAACGTTAGTGGAATGCCTAAAGGGGTTTTCCCACCAATGAAAGTTAATTTTAATTAATAGACCTTGGAATAATAATAACTTCCACAATTGGATGTGTTTAAATAAAATGTTCCTGTGCCGAGATAATCTTATAAATGTGCCCCTGCTGTGTACTGTGTAATGGCCGTGTCTGACGGTGCTGGAACATGGTGTGATCATACCACAGCTCCTGGGTAGGGGAGGAGGCAAAAGAGAGGATACAGACAGGAGAGCATGAGGTCACAACTGATTTCTTTTGTGAGGTAATATATTTCCCTGCCTGTTTTTAAACAATCTTTTACCTCACAGAAAGAATCAGCTGTGACCTCCTGCTGTAATATCTGTATACTCTTTTCCTTCCTCCCCTGCCCAGGAGATGTGGTATGATCAGACCATGTTCCAGCTCGTTCAGACACCGCCATTACACAGTACACAGCAGGGGCACAATTATCAGATTATCTCAGCACAGGAACATTTTAAACACATCCAATTGTGTAAATTATTATTATTCAAAGATCTATTGATTAAAATTAACTTTTGTTCATGGGAAAACCCCTTTAAAAGAAAGCTGCCAGCAGTTTTGAGCCTTACTTGATGGTCTTGACCATACGTGGTCTTATCTTTTTCTTGAGCCTGGGCATTCCCTTCTACATGTTCATGAAACAGGAAGATAGCACAGTATATGTTGCACAGGCAGAGAGTGGTACAGTACTTATAGTGCAGACAGAGAGCAGTATAGTGTATGTAGTATTGGTAGGGAACAATGCTGAACAATAAGTACAAGTACATTTAGGATAGCGAGAGAGCAGTGCAGTGCATGCTGTGCAGGTAGAGAACAGTACAGAACATGTAGCACAAATATCTAGCTATGTAGTGCAAATAGTGAGTTGTACAGTATATGTAATAAAAAGAAGAAATAGTCAGCTCACCAATAAGGGTGTGTAGTTCCCAATGCAGACCAGAGCCTCGCACGGATCAGGGCAGAGCAGCCACAGGCAAAGAGCAGAAGGATCCAGCGATGCAGGCTGTTAGTCTTGTATTAATAAAATATTGCTTTTATTTAATCCATTAAAAGAGCAAATTTAGAGCATGGTCTGAGACCATGACTAAGACGAAAGTTGAAATGCATAAGCCCTCTTTCTAAGTACCTGCACACATTTGTAACCTAGTGTGCTAACATGTGGACTAAATTTGTTAAAAGGCTCGGATGCCGCACACAGCGCGCAGAGAGTATGTCAGAGGTTTAATTCAAGATTTGGGTTCTCCACACAGGGAGTGTAAATTTAAGTAGCACAACAATAAAACAGTAAAATCGGACAATAAACGATTGTGGTTTAACTATAACACGGAAAGGATGAACAATACGGCGCAGTCCCAAAAGTTCAGGCTGAATAAGAGAAGGTAGATTACTGGAGGCTTGCACTTATCTGTCCTTTAGCGATAACTACGTCCGTCTTCAGACACTCACTCCGGAGGGTGTGCGTCTTCTGGCGGCAGTGGGTGGTCTCGGGTCTCACCCACTGGGCCCCCAGTCCTTTGACCACACGACAGCGGTCACGACTCCTTTAAAAGCCGTAGCAAGCTCCTCCGACGTACAACAAACTGCGTTAGGATCACTAATCCCGGGTGCGTACTCACCCGTAGGTCACCGTCAGATGTCTAGAAAACTGTGGTGATGCAGGTAACTGAACGATCACTTTCTGTAGGCCCGGTACAGACCGCACGTCCTTTGTTTTTGCGGCAAGCTGTGCCACCCATTCGTCCATCACCGCAGACAGGTCAGCACATCTCTATTTCACCGAGGACAGGGCAGCACGTCTCTCTCTCGTTGTCGGCAGGTCCAACTGTTACTCCCCAACTGCCGGTCTGCTCTCCACAACCGTCTCTTTCGCGCGAGCCCAGACACCTGATTTCCTCTCTTCCGTCCCTCTCCTCTGTCCCCCAGCACTGTCCAGGAAGTCCCCCGTGCACTCTTAATCCCGTCCCCTGGCACACTGGGCAGGACCCTGGCAGTTCTGGCGCCGGAGCTCCGCACCTGGCCCAGGCAAGTCTTCCTTCTTACAAACAGAGCAGAACATGTCAAATATCTAGCAATGCAGTACATATAGCATGATAGTAAACTGTACGGTATATGTAGTACATGTACAGAACAGTACAGAATGTGCAGTACAAGTCAGCACAGTACATGTATCACAGATAGTGAGCTGTACAGTAAAGATAGTAAGCAGTACAGATAGAGAACAGTACAGAACATGCAGTACAAGTATCTAGCAGTACAGTATATGTAACACAGTTAGTGAACAGTACAGTACATGTGATACAGGTATAAAACAGTACAGAACATGTAGTACAAATATCTAGCAGTATATGTAGTACAGATAGTGAGCAGTACAGGTACAGAACAGTACAGAGCATGTACAAGTATCTAGCAGTACAGTACATGTAACACAGTTAGTGAGCAATACAGTACAGTACATGTAGTACAAGTAGAGAACTGTGAAGAACATGGAGTCCAAGTATTTAGCGGTGCAGTACAAGTAGTAGAAGTGGAGAGTAGTCCAGGTGGATTGCTTTCCACCACATGCAATATAGTTAGATAGCAGTAAAGCACATTGTAGTGTAGGTGGAGAGCGATAAAGTTAAAGCTGCACAGGGAAGATCAGTACAATACTACTACAACCATAAATGAGAGGAAAGTCTTGTGTGAATGAACATATGACATGATCTCAATTGGTCTTGCAAATTCTTGCAGTTTTCTATATATCCATTCAATATATTATGTTATTTTATAACTTTACACATCTGGAGATAGTAGTGAAATGACTGAGTTTTCTCCTTTTCTGTATATTTTGTTCAGATTTGATAGCATAGTGATTTGTAAGAGGATAAAATGTATTGAAACAAGATGAAAAACGTCATTAAAAACCAGTCGGTTTAGGTAAAAGTATATGCAGAGGAAGTCTGAAAAACTAACAAGGGAATCCCACATTCTTCAATCTTTGATCTTATTCCTTTGAACTGTGTCTGATCTTGAAAACACTCTGCCTCTAAGTTCATTGTAGTGAATACTTAAAAGTCATTTTGGTTAAAAAGCTCATGAATGGTCATGAAAAAATACGATATACTGGCGAGAGAGCTTCTTACAGGCAGATGTGTATTCTGCTGCAGATGTGCAATACTGAGGTCATCATCGGCAATGTCTGAATAAGTTATGTAAAGTGCGACATTACTGACAGGTAATAATCGCTGACTTCATCATTCTGCGATTCACTGTACTAAAGTCATATGGTTCAGGAAAGTCCTGAGGTATATTTAGAACAACATATGTATTTAGTATCAGAAATCTGGGTTGGATGATAGAAATATTATAGTCTAGAATATATAAATGGAATTGTAGAATTATTAAAGGTATATAATTTCTAGCCTGATATTAAAGGGAACCTGCCACCTTAAAAAATGCTATTAACCTGCAGATATGGCGTTAATCTGCAGGTTAATAGCGTTGTGAACCTGCCTTTCACCGGCTTCAGTCATGGGGGTGACGCGCCCCTGGGCCTTCTGTGTCGTGCGGCATCGCGCGCACGGGGGCTTACCCGGAGCCGGATCAGATGGGGGTAGTAGTCTCGTGGCGGTGACCCGGTCCGTGCCCAGGGAGTCAAACTAAGAGGCGAGTCTATTAGCAGTAGATGTTAGAAGGTGTGTCGACTACGCCACCCGTTGATTTGCGGTCACAAGGCCGCCGCTGCAGAACAATCCGCTGAGGCCGGTGGTATGTGTGCAGCAGGGATGGTATAACCCCAACGGGAGGGGTATGGCCTCAGGGCAGCAGGTGCAGATGATGGAGGTTGTGATGGTGCGGTAAGGAGGCACAGAGACGTGGGATGCAGGTTCAGGGTTTTTTACTCACTGGTGTTGCTTTAGTCACTCTGGCCTTGAGTGACCACCCGAGCCGTGCTGCGTCCACCAGGTGCGGGACTCGGCCAACTCCCAGGCAGTCCAGAGCGTGGTCCTGAGCTTCCCTCTCTCTCTCTTTCTGCTGGCCATCCCCACCAGGGATCCACCTTTGTCCGGCTCCCTCGGGTCTCTTGGTGGTTAAACCTTCTCTGGCTTCCCTGACCCTACTCGTGGTGTGCCTTCCTGGTGGATATGGTGAGGGTCGTGGCAAAACTTGACCACGCCTCCGGTTCCTGATTAAGGATGTTTTGCCTTCGTCAGTTTGGGATCCGGTGCCCTCTTCTGCCAACCCTTCACCCTTTTGGCTTAATTCTGGGATCTCAGGGTTCCCTCTGTCTCTGCCTCTCTGGGTCCTTCTTCCGCCTCTCTTCATGCTTCAGGCCTGGCCCTGGAGCTGGGCCCAGCCGGAGCCACAGCTCCCTGTCAGCCCTCCTGGCTGAGCTCCTCTCTGCTCTGCTTCTCAGGCTGACTGACTAAAAAGACTCTGTCTCTAAGATGGTGCCCACCTTATATACTCCCTCTATGTGTGAGCCCAGGTGACCAGCACCCAATGGGCTCCTAGCTTTACCCAGAGTACTCCCCCTATCTGCCCCTACACTACTGGGATGTTCCACCCCCCTCCCACTCCAGCCGGGGACAGACGCTGTCGTACCTGCACATTTACTTGGTGGGAGTACCGTAGTTCTGTCCCCCGGAAATGGGATGTATGTAGTGCATGCAGCCTACTGAGCTCAGTCCCACACTCCATCCTTACCCGGGAGTGGAATACCACACCTCTGGCGTGAGGTGCAATACCCCTGTAGCAGCCGAGTCCTCAGGGTGCTACATTCCCCCCTGGTAAATCACAGCACGTCCTCGGGCTGTAAAAGAATAAACATACCAAAAACATACAATTTTTTTTCAAAACATACAAGAACATATTAAACAGTATAAACATTATCATACTCTCGCAATAAAAACTTCTTCATATTAAACTCTTTCGGATCAATATTCTTGAGCTTCTGGCCACTGTGCAAATTGTGACCAGGTAAAAGTGCAACAGTCACTTGAAGAAAAACAGTTCTTCTATAAAACCAGTAGGGGGCGCTTTAGGAAGCGCAACTATTTACAAGGGGTATGGCCGCGCTCAGTCCTCGGCCAGTGGGGAAAAGGGATGGCTGCTCACAGTCCTCAGCCTGGTAAGGGATAGGGACACACGGGTAACAGTTTGCTGGTCCCAACGGGAACTATACTTTACTTATCAGCAGTACTTGTAACAGTTCTTGTACCCTTACGGGTAACTATGTACAGTTCCACTTTACCGTACTTCAGTAACGGCATCCTCCTGCTCCATCTCGCGGGTGATCTTCAAACCCGTCCGGGTTCTCTTGTTCCTCCTCACACCGCAGCTCTCTCTCGGTCAGTCGGTGTACATGGAGAGCATATGGCCCCTTGGCACATTGATGCCGGGTGAAGGTGACCTCATCACCCAGGTACAGATCTCGTCCTCTGTGTCCCTCCGGCAGGTGGGATTCGACATCTCTGCGGGTCACGAGGACGTCGCCGGGGGTGCGGTGATCCCGGATGAAGCCCCAACCGTGCTGCAGTTGGAATTTAATTACAGTCCCGGTGGCACGGGGACCGTGGGCTGCACGGGGGTTCCGTCGGGTCCGGCTCTTCTGTTCTGCACTCTGCACTTGCAGCCGCTCCTCACGGACCCGCCTTTCTCGCCGCTCCCGGTCGAAGACCTCCAGCTGTTGCCAGCAGCACTCTGCTCGCTGGGCTGCGACCGCCCGGGTCTCTTGGGTGAAGCCGATGAGGTTTTCCCCGGTGGGGTCCCATTCAAATTGGGCCTCCTCCAGCGGGAGCGGGACGATCTTGACAGGCGCCGGAGCCGGAATCAGGGGCTCATCCAGGGGCCTTTCCTTCCGGAGTCGGGGATGGTAGTACTCCGGTGGCCACTCAAAGGGCTGCCCATCCGGGCAAGTATGTTGGGCGAACAAGTCTTCACCCAGGGGTAGGACTTTGTGGGTTGAGGGCGCGGTGGTGGCAGCGGCGCCCGGGTTCACCAGGCCTTGCGACCAGGCCGGTGGCACCCTGAAGGTAAAGGGCACAGCGGGGACGGCGGCGCCTGGGGGTACTCGACCTTGCGACCAGGCCGGTGACGTCTCCTGCTTGGTCGCGCTCGGAGTTGAGGCGCGTGACATCACAGGGGGCGTGGTCGCGGCTCCTGCTTGAGGCCTAGTTTGGAGCGGTGGCGGTGCAGCGACGGGCATGGCAGGGGGAATTTCGGGCTCTGCGACGGGGAGCTGGGGCAGGCTCACGGTTTCTCGGCTTGGGGTAGTGACGTCCCCTTTACCTGCCTCCGTTTCTTCAGCTCCTTCCTCTGCGTCGTCTCCGGCCTTCATTCCTCCTGCACCATCCTCAGAGGCGGTCAGACTCCTCGTCTCGGGTGGGGTGCTCCGCTGGCGGGCTCCAGCCTGCTGGGCCATCTCCCTGCTCCACTCATCCAGCGTTTCTTGCTGCACCTGGGCCATCCTCCGTGCGAGGCCCTCCAGCGCGGTCTGTGCACGCTCCCGGTCTCGGGGGAGCTGTGCCAGGATCCCCACCAGGTCTTGTGGGGTGGTAGCTTGCAACAGGCTCCTGACCACAGGGTCGGTGCTGCCTGACTCTCCCTCCATCTCCGGGTACGGCTTCTCCAGACTCCTCCAGGCTGCACCCATCCTCACTCTTTTGTTCTGTATCCGCCCCCTTTCTGGGTGGTCCTGGGGCAACTTGGTGATTGTCAGTTCCAGGGGCAGACCCACCACGCTGATGGACATCTCTACCATTGCAGTCTCTGCTGGTGGGGGCGGTTTCCGCTTTTGGCGCCATTCCTGGACCTGGCCCACGATGGGAGGTGGCCTCTTGCCACCCTCTGGCACGCCCATAATGGCGTCCGCTCTGCCAGGGCGGGAAACTGTCCAAGATCGCGGGAATCGTCTCCTTATGGCGGGAAACTCCGTGGATGGCGGGAAAAGGCTGCAGATGGCGGGCAAACGGCAGGAAACGACTCCGGACGACGTCCGATGGCGGGGACCCTCCGGAATCGGCGGGAGACTTCTTTTTACGGTAAATATGAACTTTTCTTCAGGCACGCAGTACCCGGTGATTGCGGGCACGTGATCCTGCCGACTACGCCAAAGTTGACGCGCCCCTGGGCCTTCTGTGTCGTGCGGCATCGCGCGCACGGGGGCTTACCCGGAGCCGGATCAGATGGGGGTAGTAGTCTCGTGGCGGTGACCCGGTCCGTGCCCAGGGAGTCAAACTAAGAGGCGAGTCTATTAGCAGTAGATGTTAGAAGGTGTGTCGACTACGCCACCCGTTGATTTGCGGTCACACGGCCGCCGCTGCAGAACAGTCCGCTGAGGCCGGTGGTATGTGTGCAGCAGGGATGGTATAACCCCCAACGGGAGGGGTATGGCCTCAGGGCAGCAGGTGCAGATGATGGAGGTTGTGATGGTGCGGTAAGGAGGCACAGAGATGTGGGATGCAGGTTCAGGGTTTTTTACTCACTGGTGTTGCTTTAGTCACTCTGGCCTTGAGTGACCACCCGAGCCGTGCTGCGTCCACCAGGTGCGGGACTCGGCCAACTCCCAGGCAGTCCAGAGCGTGGTCCTGAGCTTCCCTCTCTCTCTCTTTCTGCTGGCCATCCCCACCAGGGATCCACCTTTGTCCGGCTCCCTCGGGTCTCTTGGTGGTTAAACCTTCTCTGGCTTCCCTGACCCTACTCGTGGTGTGCCTTCCTGGTGGATATGGTGAGGGTCGTGGCAAAACTTGACCACGACCTCCGGTTCCTGATTAAGGATGTTTTGCCTCCGTCAGTTTGGGATCCGGTGCCCTCTTCTGCCAACCCTTCACCCTTTTGGCTTAATTCTGGGATCTCAGGGTTCCCTCTGTCTCTGCCTCTCTGGGTCCTTCTTCCTCCTCTCTTCATGCTTCAGGCCTGGCCCTGGAGCTGGGCCCAGCCGGAGCCACAGCTCCCTGTCAGCCCTCCTGGCTGAGCTCCTCTCTGCTCTGCTTCTCAGGCTGACTGACTAAAAAGACCCTGTCTCTAAGATGGTGCCCACCTTATATACTCCCTCTATGTGTGAGCCCAGGTGACCAGCACCCAATGGGCTCCTAGCTTTACCCAGAGTACTCCCCCTATCTGCCCCTACACTACTGGGATGTTCCACCCCCCTCCCACTCCAGCCGGGGACAGACGCTGTCGTACCTGCACATTTACTTGGTGGGAGTACCGTAGTTCTGTCCCCCGGAAATGGGATGTATGTAGTGCATGCAGCCTACTGAGCTCAGTCCCACACTCCATCCTTACCCGGGAGTGGAATACCACACCTCTGGCGTGAGGTGCAATACCCCTGTAGCAGCCGAGTCCTCAGGGTGCTACAGGGGCGACACCGGAACGGGTTTATCCAACGCTCTGTGTACAGAGAGCTGCAGCTGTAACAGTGCCCCCGACACTGACTGACAGCAGTCAGTCTGATGCTGAGCTGCTGTCAGTCAGTGCTGGGGACACAGTTACGGACACCGAGCTCTATACACAGACCGGTGACTGAAGTTGTGCAGGCGCCGCCTCCGCGACTGAAACCAGAATGCTGCTGGTGGGGGAATAAAGTTCATTTATTCATGGGTCTAAATGCTTGTGCCGAGCAGGTTCACAGCGCTATCAGCCTGCAGATTAACCTTACATCTGCAGGATAAAAGCGTTTTTTTAGGTGACAAGTTCTCTTTAAGGCAAAATTTACCTATTATATGTAGAGCACAAAGTAACACAACCACAAGAGAGACCAAGCATTTAGGAGGTGGACCAACAAATGACATTTATCACTTATCCACACCGCAGATCTCAAAGCCTCATTCATAGCTGCTTTCAGGATTGATCAGAGAGTGTCAGGATCTCTGTTGCCTTCTACAGTTTGACCACTAGTAAAAGCTATTGTTCACTTTAATAATTGTGCTGCAGTTTCACTCCTTACCACTGGAGGCTGCTGTTGTGTTTTACTGTTGCCCTTTACCAAGATGGTGGATTCTGAATCTATGGAATCCATCTTATTTCCTGTTTAGGCCTACTTAAAGCCGCATGGATCTCTCAATCATTGCTTGAGTATTGTGTCTAGCTGTTAGCCAAGTTTCAGTCTCCAGCTTCTGATCATTCTTACCCAGACTATTCTAATTTATCTACGGATTGTTTCCTACAACTCCTTGCTATTTCCAACTTCTACTACCGCTTGCTGTTCCTGCTTGTGCTCCTTCAGCCACTGGTTTCCAGCAGTACTACAACAGTATCGTAACAGAGAGTCATGTTTATGCACGTATGCAGCTGCTCCATTCATTGTCTATGGGGTCAATGAACATAGCCAAGCACTGCACTATCATCTCGGCCAGTCAAGACAATGAATTTAGCATGAACTTGCCATTCCATTCAATCCAGACTGCAGTTGGAAGGACTGCGGACTACGGACTCCTGTTGAAAATCTTATTGGGTTCTTAACATTGGGATCCAGAGTGATGAGACATTTATCACCTATTGAGTAAATAGGTGAAAAATGTCACTCATGGCAAAAATCCCTTTAAACAGTTATATCATTTGGCTGTATGTGTGTTGCCTGGTCATGGTGGATGCTCCAGTAGCAAAAGATGCTCTTCACTATCCACTGGCAGCTATCACTCATAACTTTTACTTCCAAATTCACTGATATATTATTTGAAATTGGGTTTTCTAAATGGGCATTCACTTTAAAGCTACTGTATAGTATACGTTGTGGAGGGAGAGCCCAGAACAAAATAGAATTAAAATCTCCTTGCTGGTCTTCACATAAGTAACTGTCCCTCACCATGCCCTTAGCTGCTTCCCAGTGTCACCCAGGCTGCACATTATTGCATGTCCTGTTAGGTAGTTGAAAATATTGTAGTTTTACAATCTAACTTAGCATCTGTTACTTTGCCACCATGATAGTCACAGTAGTGATTTGTTATTTTCTCATGTATATCATAACATTAACAATGCCTTGGTAATCAATGTTTTTCTTATTATTATTATTAAATTATCTTATTATTCTATTATTATTTGTCTTATTATTAATCTTTTATTCTGTTGAAAATATATAAAACACTAACCACTAGTAACCGCTATTGTTCACTTTAATAATTGTGCTGCAGTTTCACTCCTTACCACTGGTGGCTGCTGTTGTGTTTTGCAGTTGCCCTTTACCAAGATGGTGGATTCTGAATTTATGGAATCCATCTTGTTTCCTGTTTGAGAGATCCATGCGGCTTTAAGTAGGCCCAATCATTGCTTGAGTATTGTGTCTAGCTGTTAGCCTAGTTTCAGTCTCCAGCTTCTGAACATTCTTTTCCCAGACTATTCTAATTTATCTACGGATTGTTTACTACAACTCCTTGCTATTTCCAAGAACTTCTACTACCGCTTGCTGTTCCTGCTTGTGCTCCTTCAGCCACTGGTTTCCAGCAGTATTATGCCAGTATCATAACAGAGAGTCATGTTTATGCACATATGCAGCTGCTCCATTCATTGTCTATATGGGATCAATGGACATAGCCAAGCCCTGCACTGTCATCTCGGCCAGTCAAGACAATGAATTTAGCATGAACTTGCCATTCCATTCAATCCAGACTGCAGTTGGAAGGACTGCCGACTCTGGACCCCTGTTGAAAATCTTATTGGGTTCTTAACATTGGGATCCAGAGTGATGAGACATTTATCACCTATTGCGTGAATAGGTGAAAAATGTCACTCATGGCAAAAATCCCTTTAAACAGTTATATCAATTGGCTGTATGTGTTGCCTGGACATGGTGGATGCTCCAGTAGCAAAAGATGCTCTTCACTATCCACTGGCAGCTATCACTCATAACTTTTACTTCCAAATTCACTGATATATTATTTGAAATTGGGTTTTCTAATGGTGATCTACCCAAAAACTTTCCATTGTAAATAGTTTGCACTTCTTAAAGTGCTTCTTGTTGGTTTTATATAAAAAGACCACCGAACAAAAACCCATTTGGCGCGGCCGAAGACGTGGTCCAACAGCTGGATCACCTATGCCCTGCAGCCATATCCAGGGCCTACGTTGAGGGTTTTCGGACGGGTCCCTCATGTTGCTCATGTTGCACCTTCTCCAGTGAGATGGACACCCGGTTATGGATCTCACTGTAGATTTAAGAAAAATGTTTTATATATGTGAAGAATATTTTATTGAAGAAGGTTTTATAATGTTTTGTAAGCTGATAAGAAAAATGTAACGTTTAAGAAAAGAGCCTCCCATAAAGGGAAGAAAAAGTTGTGTGTTATTCTTCTAAGTGACGCATCTAAAAATTTTGTATGTCTAAAACATCTGTGTTTTTGCTCTGTTCCAGCCCGCGGATGTGCTGTGTTTTACCAGGGAGGTATGTGGCGCCCCTGCGGGTTCAGTCGCCACAGAGGTACTGCATCTCACCCAGAGGTGTGGTGCCCCACTCTCAGGTAAGGAGGGAATACTGCCCGGGACCCACCTACCGGCATCCAACACGCAATGTACATCCTTTTAACAGCGAAGACTATTCATTTCAGCTGCTAAATACCACCATGTAAACAACCAAAACGCCATTGCAGACCAGCTGGCGGGGCAAGATGCACGTGTACAAAGCTGAGCCCTGTCCCTGGTTGGAAGGGGGGGAACCAAGAGAAGGGGAACCATGTAGTGGGTGTGGGTGGAGGAAGTAGTTCAGGGGAGCACCTTCAGTAGGAGTTTAAGAAGGGAACCATCTAGAAGAAATTAGGTCAGTCTGTGGAGAGAGTTCAGAGGAGAGAGAGTTGGGAGCAGGAGCTCTGGAGGAGGAGTGGAGAAAGGAGCAGGGCCTACTCTGAGAGGCCCAGGAGGAAAGATTGAGAGAAGAGGACGGGAGAAGAGGGAAGGCTCCAGAGACAGAGGGGATCCCAGGGGCATGGCGAGTGTGGAAGCCACCCGTGCGCCCGAATGTACACGGATGTGGAGGGATCAGGCCGCAGAGGGGACCGGCCCCTAAACTAGTGGAGAAGAATCAGGTTCAGCTAGATAACCGGAGGCTACTGTACTTTCAAAGTGCAGCTGCCCACTACCACAATTATATCGCCGAAAAGGTGGCCGCATAGGGTCCAGGGGACTGCAGGTCTCCCGACAAGATCCGAGGCTACCAGCTTGGGACACTGATTGTGAGGGGCAGGAGGGTGAGAGCCAGCGCAGGAAGGCGACCGAGGAAGGAACATAGAACGGGGTCCCATTTAAGTACTCCTGAAATACCTGAGAGCTGCTGAACCCCTTTCTTTGTGAACGCAGGACGACGTGGGCAGTTATAAGCTGGCAGTTGTAACCTGGAGCAGCGTGATAACTGTGAGTAAAATCTGAAGACTGCACCCCACTGTGTCCTAGAATTATTGCTGCGCCATCACCAGCCCTGCACTACACAGCACCAGCAACATCTACCTCATAACATCACTATATCCTGCCCTGGAGCTAAGCTCTGCCTGTGGAGAGCTGAACCAACTCTGCTGCGTCACCATCAGCTCCAGAGGATCTGCACCGCAGCGGTGGCCCCAAATAGCCGCATACCACAGGTGGCGTCACGAACATTATCTCTATAAAAACTTTATTCCCCTTTTACCTTTTCCTTTAATTGACCGCCCTGGGTCACGGACCGGGTCACTGCCACCGTGACATCCCCCAGCATCGACCAGCCCAGCTACTGAGTACCCCACGGCCCAGGGGGTGCGTCAACTGTATAGTATAAGTTGTGGAGGGAGAGCCCAGAACAAAATAAAATTAAGATCTCCTTGCTGGTCTTCACAGAAGTAACTGTCCCTCACCATGCCCTTAGCTGCTCCCCAGTTTCACCCAGGCTGCACATTATTGCATGTCCTGTTAGGTAGTTGAAAATACTATAGCTTTACAATCTCACTATCGCTGACTGGTCAGCCCGCATCACGTGACCCCCAGGCTGTAGCCGCCGCTGACATCTGCTGTTAACACATCAACTTCTGGACTTCCTTGATTCCCTCAGGCGTGACCCAGTGGCATGCACCCCCTGTTACGTGCAGTGAAGCACTGCCCACAGCCCAGTATCCAGCGCACGCTTTCCTTCTCTCCTCTGCTTTCATTGGCCGCCAGAGCGTGCTGTATACTGGTCTGTGACGTGCGGTGAAACGGCGCCCACAGCCCAGTCAATCAGGGGGGTGCGAGCTACTGGGTCACGCCTGGGGGAAACAAGGAAGTCCGGAAGTTAATGTGACATCAGCGGATGTCAGTGGTGTCTGCAGCCGGGGTCTCATAATGCTGGGGAAGCGGTGTGGGCCCCAATGGCGAGTGAGCCCCTCTGATGGTCCAGGGCCTGTGATGGCCATCAGACAAGCCGGCGGCCCTGCACAGCTGAACCGGACAGAGGCCAAGGGGCAGGTGAATGAAGCTTGTCGACAGATTCTCCAATCCACATATTAAATATATTTCTAATGTGTCTTGTGTGTATGTCAGTGTGTATGACTGTGTATATATATATTTATGTCTGTTTTATGTGTTTTTAAGAATATGTTCAAATGTGTGTATGTGTACTTATCTGTGTATCTGTTTGTGTATGTACATATCTGTATACCATGTGCATGTCTGCTTACCATGTGTTTGCATGTCTGCTTACCGAGTGCGTGCATGTCTGCGTACCAAGTGCGTGCATGCCTGCGTACCATATGCGTGCATGTCTGTGTACCGTGTGTGTGCATGTCTGCGTACTGTGTGTGCGCATGTCTGCATACTGTGTGTGCATGTCTGCGTACTGTGTGTGTGTGCATGTCTGCGTTCTGTGTGTGTGCGCATGTCTGCGTACTGTGTGTGTGCGCATATCTGCGTACTGTGTGTGTGCGCGTGTCTGTACTGTGTGTGCGCATGTCTGTACTGTGTGTGTGCATGTCTGCATACTGTGTGTGTGTGCGTGTCTGCGTACTGTGTGTGTGCATTTCTGCGTACTGTGTGTGTGCGCATGTCTGCGTACTGTGTGCGCATGTCTGCGTACTGTGTGTGTGCGCGTCTCTGCGTACTGTGTGTGTGCATGTCTGCGTACTGTGTGTGTGCGCATGTCTGTATACTGTGTGTGCGCGCGTGTCTGCGTACTGTGTGTGCGTGTCTGCATACTGTGTGTGCATGTCTGCGTACTGTGTGTGTGCGTGTCTGTGTAATGTGTGTCTGTGTGCGTGTCTGCGTATTGTGTGTGTGTGTGTGCATGTCTGCATATATGAAGGATGAGGGGACAGCCTGGGCCCTGTGTACTATACCTATATTTCTCTCCCGTATCTGTGCATCATGAATGTTGGTATGTATTAAAGGGCCCACTGAGACTCTTTCGCCCGGGGTCCACGAAAGCCTGGAGTCGGCCCTGGTTGATAGCAATGATGGAGGAGGGAACGTCATGTGACACTCTCTCTCCCATCATTCCTCCTCTGCGTCTGATGCAGCGGCGTGTTGACGCTCCACGCTCTGTCAGACAGTGGAGCTGGCTGCTGCTGAGGTGATGACAGAAAAGCGCTGCAGAGACTGAAGCAGCGGGGAACGAGGAGCGGTAAGTATGTATTTATTTATAAATCAATGAGTACTGATAAAACTGGAGGACTGGGGGCTGCATTTTACCCTATGGTGGGGGGAAGCTGCCTTTTACTCTATGGGGGGCTGCATTATACTGCGTACAGGACCATGGGGTGCATTATACTGTGTTGAGGACCATTGAGAGTGCATTATACTGCGTGGAGGACCATGGGGAGTGCATTATACTGTGTGGAGGACCATGGGTAGTTCATTATACTGTGTGGAGGACCATGGCGAATGCATTATACTGCATACAGGACCATGGAGAGAGCATTATACTGTGTAGACGACCATGGCGAGTGCATTATACTGTGTGGAGGACCATGGCGAGTGCATTATACTGTATGGAGGACCATGGCGAGTGCATTATACTGTGTGGAGGACCATGGCGAGTGTCTTATACTGTGTTGAGGACCATGACGAGTGTCTTATACCGTGTGGAGGACCATGATGCGTGTCTTATACCATGTGGAGGACCATGGCGAGTGTCTTATACCATGTGGAGGACCATGGCGAGTGCATTATATTGTGTGGAGGACCATGGCGAGTGCATTATACTGCATACAGGACCATGGAGAGAGCATTATACTGCGTGGAGGACCATGGTGAGTACATTATACTGCGTGGAGGACCATGGCGAGTGCATTATACTGTGTGGAAGACCATGGCGAGTGCATTATACTGTGTGGAAGACCATGGCGAGTGCATTATACTGTGTGGAGGGCCATGGCGAGTGTCTTATAGTGTGTTGAGGACCATGGCGAGTGTCTTATACTGTGTGGAGGACCATGGCGAGTGTCTTATACTGTGTGGAGGACCATGGCGAGTGCATTATACTGTGTGGAGGACCATGGCGAGTGTCTTATAGTGTGTGGAGGACCATGGCGAGTGCATTATACTGAGTGGAGGACCATGGTGAGTGCATTATACTGAGTGGAGGACCATGGTGAGTGCATTATACTGTATGGAGGATCATGGCGAGTGCATTATACTGTATGGAGGATCATGGCGAGTGCATTATACTGTATGGAGGATCATGGCGAGTGCATTATACTGTGTGGAGGACCATGGCGAGTGCATTATACTCTGTGAAGTGTGGAGAGGTGTGGGGCCATTATATTGTATGGAGGGCTGTGTGGGGGTCACAGTTGGGGGATCATACTGTGTTGGGGTCACCATACTTTGCCTTGGGAGTTGAGGTGGGGTACAATAGGGTCATTATACTGTGAATGTGGAGGAATTCACCATGGGAGTATCATACTGTGTTTGGGGGACACTTTTGTTGGCATTACACTTTATGGGGCAATGAAAAAGGAATCTAGGACTTCAGCAGGAGGAAAATTACTATGTAAAGGCTGGAAAGTTGTGAGATCTGCTTTTCTGTGACCTCGACAATTATTTACTCTTTTTTTGGGGGGGGGAGGCCCAATTAGAACTTCTGCTATGGGGCCCCATGATTCCTATGTATGCCCCTGTATGGCAACATAAGGTATTTACAAAAATACTTAGTTAAAAGGTGTAAATCGATGGGGCATTATAATGGATTGGACCACCTTCTATATAAAAAGTCCTACCTATATTGTGCCCATATACAGCTAAACCAAAAGGTGCAATTGCATCCTCAATTACTTGAAGGAAATACTGACTAGAGAACTTGAAGTGCAGTCTGGCACGTCTGCTGGATTTATGTCCTGTCAACAAAATTTTTTTACAGTGTTAAAAATGTGGTCTACTGAACTTTCTAAAAAAAAAAGACATAGAACAAAATACATAATACGGGCTCATTCAGACATCAGAGTTTGGTCCACGTTTCATCAGTTTTTTTCGGACGACGAACAAAAAAAGTTTCTCCATCTTTTCCTATCTATGAAAAATGAACACCACTGATGGCATCCAAGTGACACCTGATTTTTTTATGGCCCCGAGCACTTGCATTGTTGATTTTCATCCAGCACTCGGATAAATATTTTGGGTAGGTCTCTGCAATTTTGTGTTGACAGCTCGGTGTGCGAAAATCCACTTACATGTGAGCAGTCTCATTCACTATTATAGGTACGAATGTTTGCATCTCCCTAAGAAATTAAAAAGTAATTGTATTCATTTAACTTACATATGTCCAAATGTAAAAGAGCTAACGTATTTTCTTTCATTTACTTGCGGCAATGTCTAATTTATTGGAACTTTGCGGCACATTTACTGCTGTACCTGAATTCTGCCATGTGCCATATTTTTAAGATTATGTTCCTATAATGAGTATTTGGAGTATTTTTGATGCTGAAGAATCTCTGCAGCATTCCTGCATCTATTAGCTTAACCAGGTTACTTGCGTTTATTCATTGCGTTTGTTTTTTAGTGCATTTCTACATGTGTTTTTCTCGCATTTTTGACGCTGCGTTTTTTGTCTCTTTTTGTTATGTCATGTTATAATTAAAGCTGCTTTGTTTTTGATGCTTCTTGGCATTTTGCTTTGACAAAACGTCTTTGATACATTCGTGTTAGGCTGTGTGCTACGATGTAGATTTAATGCATTTCCGCGGTGCCATTTCCACCTCAAAAACGCATTAAAAACGCTTGTTAAGTTGTCTGCCGTGTTTCCCAATGATAATCCGCATGTGCTGTGAACATGCTGCGGAAATTTCCGCTGCGGATTATCATTGTGGAAAAATCTGCAGCACAACCATTTCTTGTGCGTAAAGGCGGCTAAATAGCCGCCATTGAATTGCACTGAACCACATAACATCCACATGTACACCGCGTGCAGAATTATTAGGCAAATGCGTATTTTGATCACTTCGATACTTTTTATACATGTTGTCCTACTCCAAGCTGCATAGGCTTGAGAGCCAACTACCAATTAAGTAAATCTGGTGATGTGCATCTCTGTAATGAGGAGGGGTGTTGTCTAATGACATCAACACCCTATATAAGGTGTGCTTAATTATTAGGCAACTTCCTTTCCTTTGGCAAAATGCGTCAGAAGAGAGATTTGACGGTCTCTGAAAAGTCCAAAATTGTGAGATGTCTAGCAGAGGGATGCAGCAGTCTTGAAATTTCCAAACTTTTGAAGCGTGATCACCGAACAATCAAGCGTTTCTTGGCAAATAGCCAACAGGGTCGCAAGAAGCGTGTTGGCCAAAAAAGGCGCAAAATAACTGCCCATGAACTGAGGAAAATCAAGCGTGAAGCTGCCAAGATGCCATTCGCCACCAGTTTTGCTATATTTCAGAGCTGCAGCGTTACTGGAGTATCAAAAAGCACAAGGTGTGCGATACTCAGGAACATGGCCAAGGTAAGGAAGGCTGAAAAACGACCACCTTTGAACAAGAAACATAAGATAAAACGTCAAGAATGGGCCAAGAAATATCTTAAGACTGATTTTTCAAAGGTTTTATGGACTGATGAAATGAGGGTGACTCTTGATGGGCCAGATGGATGGGACAGAGGCTGGACCAATAAAGGGCAGAGAGCTCCACTCCGACTCAGACGCCAGCAAGGTGGAGGTGGGATACTGGTATGGGCTGGTATCATCAAAGATGAACTTGTGGGACCTTTTCGGGTTGAAGATGGAGTGAAGCTCAACTCCCAGACCTACTGCCAGTTTCTGGAAGACAACTTCTTCAAGCAGTGGTACAGGAAGAAGTCGGTATCGTTCAAGAAAAACATGATTTTCATGCGGGACAATGCTCCATCACATGCATCCAACTACTCCACAGTGTGGCTGGCCAGTAAAGGTCTAAAAGAAGAAAAAGTAATGACATGGCCCCCTTGTTCACCTGATCTGAACCCCATAGTGAACCTGTGGGCCATCATAAAATGTGAGATCTACAGGGAGGGAAAACAGTAAACCTCTCGGAACAGTGTCTGGGAGGCTGTGGTGGCTGCTGCACGCAATGTTGATCGAAAACAGATCAAGCAACTGACAGAATCTATGGATGGAAGGCTGTTGAGTGTCATCATAAAGAAAGGTGGCTATATTGATCACTAATTTTTTGGGTGTTTGTTTTTGCATGTCAGAAATGTTTATTTCTAAATGTTGTGCACTGATGTTGGTTTATCTGGTGAAAATAAATAAGTGAGATGGGATTATATTTGGTTTTTATTAAGTTGCCTAATAATTCTGCACAGTAATAGTTACCTGCACAAACAGATATTCTCCTAAAATAGCCAAATCTAAAAAAACCCCACTCCAACTTCCAAAAATATTAAGCTTGGATATTTATGAGTCTTTTGGGTTGATTGAGAACATAGTTGTTGATCAATAATAAAAATAATCCTCTAAAATGCAACTTGCCTAATAATTCTGCACACAGTGTATACATGTATGCATGCAGATGTTATGCGGTTCAATGCGCGGATGGTACACCGATCTGGAGAAGAAGAGACTCTCATCCGACCTGGGTACCATTAGTAAAAAAAGAATTAACACTTAAAAAAAAAAAAAAAATCATTATACTTACCTCTCCGGTGGCCCCCGGTCTCCTTCTCTGGTGGCGTCCTCTGTCCTCGGCGTCCCACGGTGTTCTGAAAGTACCTGCACTGACGTCATTTAGTCATGTGATGGTCACGCGACCGCTGATGTCGGCAGTCGGGTGACCTGTCAGCTGACTAAATGACGTCAACACATTGAATGATCTGAAGAATGAAGGCACAGAACACAGGTGTAAGTATGCTCAGTACAAAGGACTTGACTGACGGATACATCTGCACCACATAGGTATGTGTCTCTTTTTGTAATAGGGATGTTAAACACAATTATAGTTGTCAGCCTTTACCACTTCAGAGTACATCAATGGGATTAGTTCAACATGTTATGGTATCACGTAGGTAAAGAAACTCCAAATGTTCTTGTCTTTTGCTCCTCCAAAGCATATCCTCGGGCAGCTGCAGATAAAGACATACAAATATGCATGGGACATACTTATATCTTTGGGTCCCATCAGTTTCCCGCTGTTACTTTAATTCTGTTCAGTCTTCATTTTTTACTGTATGTAGGTAATTAACTGAAAGAAAAGTTTATCAAAAGCGACCAGTTAATAGCTGAGTCACTGATTTACAATGTGTAGTACCTGGATCAATCATCAATTGTACTATAAATACAGGGGTAAAGGTGTTAATATCAGACAAATAAAGGGAAGTTGACGCGCCCCCCTGGGCCATATTCTTTAGGGGAATACCCGGAGCCGGATCAGATGGGGGTTGTAGTCTCCGAGTGGCTGTGACCCGGTCCGTGCCCAGGGTGTCAAGCTCAGTGTGTGTGGCAGTCCTACAGATGTTACAAAGTTCGTTATGTCGACTACGCCACCCGTTGGATTGCGGTCACTACGGCCGCCGCTGCAGCAGGGTCCGCTGAGGCTGATGGTGTTGGTGCAGCTTTAGATAGTATAACCCCCAACGGGAGGGGTATGGCCTCAGGGGGTCAGGTGCAGAGGATGGGGGTTGTGGTGGTGCAGCGTAGATGATAAGTAAAGACAGAGTCGGGTTGTGCAGTTCAGGGTGTTTACTTACTGCAGATATTCCGGTCACTCCGGCCTTCAGTGACCACCCGAGCCGTGCTGCGTCCACCAGGTCCTGGATTCAGCCAACCCCCAAGCAAGTCCGGAGCGTGTCCCTGAGCCCTCCTTCTTGTCCTTTCTTCTGGCCGTCCCCACCAGGGATCCACCTAGGTCCAGCTCCCTCGGGCCTTCTGTTGGGAGACCCTTGGCCTTGGGTTCCCTGACCCTCCTCGTGGTATGCCTTCGTGGTGGATGTGGTGGGTGACCGTGACAAACGCTGCCCACGGTCTCCGGTCTCTGGCTGGGGAGTGTTTTTGCCCCCACCAGCTTGGGTTCCGGTACCCTGTGCCGACTCTTCACCCGGGGATTTAATTTGGGTTCTTGGAGTCCTTTTCTTCTGTTTCCCCCTCTGGGTCTCTCTCTCTCCTCTCTCACTCTGGGTCTCTCTTCTCCTCCGCTCGCTGACTTTCTCTCTGCAACTGACCCTGTCCTTAGTTGGTGCCCACCTTATATACACCCTCTATGTGTGAGCTCAGGTGACCAGCACCCAATGAGCTCCTATCTTTACCCAGGCTGCTCCCCCTATCTGCCCCTACACTACTTGGGATGTACCACCCCCCTCCCACTCCAGCCAGGAACAGACTCGGTCGTACGTGCACATTTCTAAGTGGGAGTACCGTCGGCCTGTTCCTCGGAAATGGGATGTGTGTAGTGCATGCAGCCTACCGAGCTCAGTTTCACACTCCTTCCTTACCCGGGAGTGGAATATCACACCTCTGGGTTGAGGTGCAATACCCCTGTAGCAGCCGAATCCTCAGGGTGCTACATTCCCCCCTGGTAAATCACAGCACGTCCTCGGGCTGTAAGACATAAACACCAAAAACATACATTTTTTTTTTTTTTTTCATAAACATATAAAACATATAAAACATCATATAAATTAGCAGCATCAATAAAACTTTTTATAATAAACATTCTCGTCGCCTCTGGCTCCTCCTCCGGTCACTGTGCAACGTGTGACCGGGTAAAGTGCGACAGTCTCTCTGGAAAACTGGTTTTCCTATAAAACCGGTAGGGGGCGCTTTAGGACGCGCAACTATATACAGGGATATGGCCGCTCTCAGTCCTCGGCCAGTTAAGGAGGGAAAGGGAATGGCTGCTCACAGTCCTCAGCCTGTGGGATTAAGGGTAAACGGGTAAACAGTTCACTCAGCTGGTCCCAATGGGGACTATATTAGCAGTAACAGTTTCAGTTTCAGTTCACGGTTTCAGTTTACTGTGCCCCGACGGGCAACTATATACAGCTTCTGCTTCGCTGTCCTTAGCGACGGCGTCCTCCTGCTCTTGCTTTTTGGTTACCTTTGGCTCTAGTTTCAGACCCGTCCGGGTCCTCTTGTTCTTCCTCCTCACACCGCAGCTCTTCCTCCGTCAGGCGATGCACATGGAGGGCGTAGGGACCTTTGGCACACTTGTGCCGGGTGAAGGTGACCTCGTCCCCGATGTAAAGGTCACGACCTCTGTGTCCCTCCGGTAGGTGGGACTCAACGTCTCTTCTGGTCACAAAGACGTCGCTTAGGGTGTGGTGGTCTCGGATGAAGCCCCACCCATGCTGCAGGTTAAACTTTATCACAGTCCCGGTGGTGCGGGGACTATGCGCTGCACGGGGGTCTCTCCTGGTTCGGCTCTTCTGCTCGGCGCTCCTTATTTGGGCCTGTTGTTCCCGGACCCGCCTCTCTCTCCGCTCCCTCGCAAACTCCTCGAGCTGCTGTCGGCAGCACTCAGCACGCTCCGCTGCAGCTGCCCTGGTTTCCTGAGTGAACCCCATTAGGTCTTCTCCGGTGGGGTCCCACTCAAATTGGGTCTCTTCAAGCGGGGGCGAGATCCTTATCACGGGCTTCGGAGCCGGAATCAGGGGTGCACACATGGCCCCAACTCTCCTCTGGTGCTCCAGTTCATAATATTTCTGGGGCCAGATGAAAGGCTGCCCGTCCGGCCACGTGTGCTGGGCAAACAAGTCCTCTCCCAGACGCGGCACCCTTGGTTTTACGGGTGCGGGCGCGGTGGTGGTGGCGCCCGGGTTGCCCAGGCCTTGCGGCCAGGCCTGGGGCACCTGGAAGGTGAAGGGCACCGTTAGGACGGCGGCACCCTGGGCTACCTGGCCTTGCGGCCAGGCCGGAGGCTCCGCGGAGGTAGGGGGCGCTGTTGGTGATGCGACGCCCGGAAATTCTAGGCCCTGCAACCAGGCTGGTGTTACTTCCTGTTTTGCCACGCTCGGGGTCGGTGCGCATGGCGTCACAGGGGTCGCGGCGGCGGCTTCCGGTTGGGGCCTAGTCTGCGTCGGTGACATGGCGTTTTCGGGCACAGCAGGGGGACTTTCGGGCTCTGCGACGGGGAGCTGGGGCAGGTAAGCGGTGTCCCGGTTTGGGGTATAGACGTCCCCTTTACCTGCCTCCATGCGTTCGGCTCCCTTCTCGGAGCCGTCTCCGGCCTTGGGTCCTCCCGCGCCATCCTCAGAGGCGGTCTGTCTCCTCATCTTGGCTGGCGTGCTCCGGGTCTTGGTTTGCTGGGCCATCTCTCGGCTCCACTCCGCCAATGTCTCTCGCTGTACCCGGGCCATCCTCCGTGCGAGGCCCTCCAGGGCAGTCTGTGCACACTCCCGGTCTCGGGGGAGCTGTGCAAGGACCTCCACTAGGCCTAGTGGGGTCGTGGTTTCCAGCAGGCTCCTGACCATCGGGTCGGTGCTGCTCTGCTTTTCTTCCAGCAGGCTCCTGGCCAGCGGGCCGGTGCTGCTCTGCTCTCTCGCCATCTCCGGGTGAGCTTCTCTGCTATTCTTCTCCAGGCTTCCTGCCTCCGGGTGCGCTCGCTCCAGACTGCTCCAGGCGGCACCCATCTTCGTTCTTTTCTTTCGTCTCCTCCCACTTCGAGGGCGGTCCCGGGGCCACTGGGTGACTGTCAGCTCCAGGGGCGGTTCTTTCACGCTGACAGACACCTCTAGCATCACAGTCTCTGTTGGTGGGGGCGGTTTCCACTTTTGGCGCCATTTTCGGTCCTGGCCCACGATGGGAGGTGGCCTCTCGCCACCCTCTGGCACGCCCATAATGGCGTCCGCTCTGGCAAGGCGGGAAATCCTTGGAAATGGCGGGAACCGCTTCCCAGTGGCGGGAAACTCTGCAGATGGCGGGAAAAAGCTGTTAATGGCGGACAACCGGCTGGAATCGACTGGTGATGGGGTCCGATGGCGGGGACCCTCCGGAACCGGCAGGAGACTTCTTTTTGAGGTAAACTCATTCTTTTCTTCAGGCACGCAGTACCCGGGTGTTGCGGGCACGTAATCCTGCCGACTACGCCAAAGTTGACGCGCCCCCTGGGCCATATTCTTTAGGGGGAATATCCGGAGCCGGATCAGATGGGGGTTGTAGTCTTCCGAGTGGCTGTGACCCGGTCCGTGCCCAGGGTGTCAAACTGAGTTGTATGTGGCAGTCCTACAGATGTTACTAAGTTCTTAATGTCGACTACGCCACCCGTTGTGTTGCGGTCACTGTGGCCGCCGCTGCAGCAGGGTCCGCTGAGGCTGGTGGTGTAGGTGCAGCTTTGGGGATATAACCCCCAACGGGTGGGGTATAGCCTCAGGGGGATCAGGTGCAGAGGATGGGAGTTGTGGTGATGCAGTGTAGACGGCAATCAGAGACAGAGTCGGGTTATGCAGTTTAGGATGTTTACTCACTGCTGATGTTCTGGTCACTCCAGCTTCGAGTGACCTCCCGAGCCGTGCTGCGTCCACCAGGTTCTGGATCCAGCCAACCCCCAAATAAGTCCGGAGCGTGACCCTGAGCTCTCCTTCTGTCCTTTCTCTGGCCGTCCCCACTATTGATCCACCCAGGTCCAGCTCCCTCGGGCCTTCTGTTGGGAGACCCTTGGCCTTGGGTTCCCTGACCCTCCTCGTGGTATGCCTTCGTGGTGGATGTGGTGGGTGACCGTGACAAACGCTGCCCACGGTCTCCGGTCTCTGGCTGGGGAGTGTTTTTGCCCCCACCAGCTTGGGTTCCGGTACCCTGTGCCGACTCTTCACCCGGGGATTTAATTTGGGTTCTTGGAGTCCTTTTCTTCTGTTTCCCCCTCTGGGTCTCTCTCTACTCTCTCACTCTGGGTCTCTCTTCTCCTCCGCTCGCTGACTTTCTCTCAGACTGACTGACTTCTCACAGACTGACCCTGTTCTTAGATGGTGCCCACCTTAAATACTCCCTCTATGTGTGAGCTCAGGTGACCAGCACCCAATGAGCTCCTAACTTTACCCAGGCTGCTCCCCCTATCTGACCCTACACTACTGGGATGTACCACCCCCCTCCCACTCCAGCCAGGAACAGACTCGGTCGTACCTGCACATTTCTAAGTGGGAGTACCGTTGGTCTGCTCCTCGGAAATGGGATGTGTGTAGTGCATGCAGCTTACTGAGCTCAGTTCCACACTCCATCCTTACCCGGGAGTGGAATACCACACCTCTGGGTTGAGGTGCAATACCCCTGTAGCAGCCGAATCCTCAGGGTGCTACAAATCCATTACTGTTTTTTTCTCCAGAATGCGGAATGCGATTCATATATCATACAGTTTTTTTCATTTATACATACAGTTGGGAAAATAAGTACGTTTTGCAAGTTTTCCCACCTACAAAGAATGGAGAGGTCTGTAATTTTTATCATAAGTATACGTCAACTGTGAGAGACAAAATTTTTATAAAAAATACAGAAAATCACATTGTATGTGTAACGGGTCCGGGTGGTGGAACCTCTGTGCCGAGGTGCAAGGAGGGACCCAGAGGGGAGTGACTAAGTATCAACCCGAACCGACCCTGTTCGGATGGCAGCAAACGACACCGTGACCAGGGAGGATCCGGGCCGAGGGATCAGGTGCTACCCTGGGGACGACCTTGTAAGAGAGCAGGTGACTCCCACGGGTCAGATGGCTGGGACTGACCGGTATGACGGATGGACACGGCAAGCGGGCAGAAGTCTCTGGTAGCTGACAGGTGGTCACGGTATGTGACAGCAGAGCAGGTAGTAGTCTCTAGGGTTACCAGGCAGGTGGTCACAGCAAGTGAGGGGAGAGCCTCCAGGCAGGCTGGCAGGAAACAGGCGGGCGCTCCCAGGTGAGCGGGCAGACCGACAAGGCAGGTAACAGGCAGGTAACTGGTGAGCGATCCCAGGTGAGCTGGCTGACGGACTCTGCAGGTAACAGATGGGTGCTCCCAGGTGAGCGGACTGACAGACTGGGCAGGTAACAGGCGTATGCTTCCAGGTGAGCGGACTGGCAGACAGGGCAGGTAACAGGCAGTTAACAGGTGAGCGCTCCAGGTGAGCAGGCTGGCAGGCTCGGCAGGTAACAGGCAGATAACGGGCTGGCAGGCAGGACGAAGAGTCAGGCGAGCAGCGGGACCTGAGGGCTGAAGCAGAGATCAGAACTGTGCAACAACTTTGCTCGGGCACCTCCATTTTGGAGGAGGTGCCCTATATATGGGAGGACCCTCGGCTATTGGCCGGGGACTCCTTAGGACGGCGCGCGCGGCCCATTTAAGAGGGGGGGGAGCGCGCGCACGTCCTAAGCACAGTGCCCGGGGGACTGCGCGTGCAGACAGCAGGCTGAGAAGGCGAGAGGGGAGCGTGGTGAGTGGGACGGCGTCTCTGCCCCGCAGGAGGCAGAGACACCAAAGCTACAGGGCTGCGCGCGCTGACAGCAAGCTGGGAAGGAGAGCGGGGAGCGAGGAGGTGAGAGGGACGGCGTCTCTGCCTGGAAGAAGGCAGAGACGCCGATGCTACAGTATGTTTTTTACATAATTAATCTGCATTTTATTGCTTGAAAGCAATATTTGATACAATAGAAAAACAGAACTTAATATCTGGTACAGAAGCCTTTGTTTGCAATTACAGAGGTCAGACGTTTCCTGTAGTTCTTGACCAAGTTTGCACACACTGCAGCAGGGATTTTGGCCCACTCCTCCATACAGATCTTCTCCAGATCTTTCAGGTCTTGGGGCTGTCGCTGAGCAACATTAAGTTTCAGCTCCCTCCAAAGACTTTCTATTCGGTTCAGGTCTGGAGACTGGCTAGGCCACTCCAGGACCTTGAAATGCTTCTTACTGAGCCACTCCTTTGTTGCCCTGGCTGTGTGTTTCAGGTCTTTGTCATGCTGGAAGACTCAGCCACAACCCATCTTCAATGCTCTTACTGAGAGAAGGAAGATTTTGGCCAAAATCTCGCGATATATGACCCCATCCATCCTTTCTTAAATACGGTGCAATCGTCCTGTCCCCTTTGCAGAAAAGCACCCCCAAAGTATGATGTTTCCCCCACCATGCTTCATGGTTGGGATGATGTTCTTTGGGTTGTACTCATCGTTCTTCTTCCTCCAAACACAGTGAGTGGAGTTGATAGCAAAAAGTTCTGTTTTGGTCTCAACTGTCCACATGACCTTCTCCCATGCCTCATCTGGATCATCCACATGGTCATTGGCGAATTTCAAAAGGGCCTGGACATGTTTTGGCATGAGCAGGGGGACCTTGTGACGCGCCCCTGGGCCTGTGTCGCGCTGCGTTGCGCACGCGGGAGCCTACCCGGAGCCGGATCAGTGGAGGGTTGTAGTCTCGTGGCGGTGACCCGGTCCGTGCCCAGGGAGTCAAACTAGACGGCAGTCTATTAGTAGTAAATAGTTGAGGACTACGCCACCCGTTGAGTGCAGCCAGGGAGCTGCTGCTGCAGGGCAGACCGCTGAGGCCGGTGGTAGGATTGTGCAGCGTGATAGTATAACCCCCAACGGGAGGGGTATGGCCTCAGGGCAGCCGACGTGGATGATGGGGGTAGCAGGAACCACTCAGAGACGGTACGGTGTAGTTCAGGGTCTTTACTGGTAACAACGACAGACCCTCCCGGAGTACTTGCTAGCAAACGGGGCCTGGTCAGTCTTTGAGCAGATGGGATCTCCCCTGGCCAGGCGTAGTTGTAGGCCTCCCAAACTGACTGTACTCTTCTGGCTACCTTGCTAGAAGCTGATGTAAGTAGCCCACGTCCCTGAGTGTACCGTGTGGTGCTCACCCGTATGGCCGGTGACTCGGGGCCTTCTAATGGCTTCCGCTCCACGATGGCGGTGCTGGTCCCACGCGTGTGACCGTGCCTTCGGGCTTCTGGGCCAGAGGACCTGAAATCCCCTGCCTGACGGATTCTGCTGCTGGGTAGGAGTTAGTCCCCACAGCCTCGGACTCCGGGTCCGGATGCCAGCTGGATCTTCCCTGGGGTGGAAACCTGTAAAGACTGCACAGTTCGGGTTAGCGCAGCAACGCTCTTAGCTAGCTCTTGGACCTGATGGTGTAGGTCTGGAGCCGGGTCATTGTCCAAAGCCTGCGCATCAGCTCCCACAGGCCCTGCTGACAAGGGCGCCGCCTCCTGGTAGTAAGTGGTAGTGGGGCGTCTGTGGGTCACAACGCCACCTGGTGCCGGTTCTCGGAGCACCCGGATGGCTCTGTCCTTGAACTGTGCAAAGTCCAGATGGGGATCCTGTAAGGCCATTGCCCGCAACTGGGTTCGGTGGGCATTGCAATATAAACCCTCTATAAATTGTTCAGTCAACAGCCTGTCCTCGTTTCCCACCCCATCAGGGTCGGTCTGCTTTATGGCCCTCAGGGCCTCTTGTAGGTTTAGTGCATAGTCCCTTATACTCTCATGCGCTCGCTGCTTGCACCCGTAGAATCTAAGCTTAATCTCGGCTGAGGTGCGGGTATCAAAGGTGTCCTTCAGCCGGGTTAGTATCCCTGCGACAGTCTTCCTCCCAGGTGGCCAGGATTTTACTTCCCTTTTGGCTGCCCCGGTTAGTTGGGCCACCAGGATGCTCACTTTTTGCTCTTCTGTGAGGGGGTACACCTGGAAGAGGCTATCCAGCTTTTCTCTAAAGTCATGCAGGGTATGTGACTCCCCTGAGTACTGGGGTAGCCAGGCTGCTCCCGGGATATAGGGCATGGTGAAGGGCATAACTGCAGCAGCGGTAGCGCTGGCGGGGGTTGGGGCAGTGAAGCTCTCCTCCGTATCCGACATCTTCCTCCCCCCTAGTGGACCGTGGCCTACCTTGCGATGATCCTCTTCTGTAGGCCGCGGCTCCGCAGTGGATCGTCAGGGTTGAGGACCTTCCGTCGCGCTCCTGTGACGTCGGCGTCTGCTGGGCTCCTTCCAGGACCTTACGCAACGTCCGGACGTGAGGCGGGGCTTCAGTTCTCGCGCGCTTTCAGAGTCCACGCCCCTCTTCTTCCCGCGCGGCGTCCCCAAGATGGCGTCCAACGGCGGGAAAACTCCACGGATGGCGGGAAGAAGGCCGAAGATGGCGCCGGATGGCGGGAAACTTCACCGCTGGTAAGTTTGAACAGTCTTTGCTTTTCAGGCACGCAGTACCCGGTGGTTGCGGGCACGAGATCCTGCCGACTACGCCAAAGTTGACGCGCCCCTGGGCCTGTGTCGCGCTGCGTTGCGCATGCGGGAGCCTACCCGGAGCCGGATCAGTGGAGGGCTGTAGTCTCGTGGCGGTGACCCGGTCCGTGCCCAGGGAGTCAAACTAGACGGCAGTCTATTAGTAGTAAATAGTTGATGACTACGCCACCCGTTGAGTGCAGCCAGGGAGCTGCTGCTGCAGGGCAGACCGCTGAGGCCGGTGGTAGGATTGTGCAGCGTGATAGTATAACCCCCAACGGGAGGGGTATGGCCTCAGGGCAGCCGACGTGGATGATGGGGGTAGCAGGAACCACTCAGAGACGGTACGGTGTAGTTCAGGGTCTTTACTGGTAACAACGATAGACCCTCCCGGAGTACTTGCTAGCAAACGGGGCCTGGTCAGTCTTTGAGCAGATGGGATCTCCCCTGGCCAGGCGTAGTTGTAGGCCTCACAAACTGACTGTACTCTTCTGGCTACCTTGCTAGAAGCTGATGTAAGTAGCCCACGTCCCTGAGTGTACCGTGTGGTGCTCACCCGTATGGCCGGTGAGTCGGGGCCTTCTATTGGCTTCCGCTCCACGATGGCGGTGCTGGTCCCACGCGTGTGACCGTGCCTTCGGGCTTCTGGGCCAGAGGACCTGAAATCCCCTGCCTGACGGATTCTGCTGCTGGGTAGAAGTTAGTCCCCACAGCCTCGGACTCCGGGTCCGGTAAAGAATCTTCTTAGTCAGGGCGAGCGCTGCAGCTGCCAGCCCCTGACTCCTTGGAACTCTCCTGTTTCCTATGCTGCTTCTTGTCTCCACTCTCCTTGTCTGACTCACCCTGCCTCAGCCCCGGGTTTATACAGGGGAAGTTCTTCCCCTCCCAAGACTGGGCAGGAGGTGTGGCATGCACAGGATCCCTGACCAAAGGACCTCCCACCTGCTCTCAGACATAACATTACATTACTGTGGAAAACCAGACCCCTGGGGTGCCACACTTGCGTACCCTGCTGAATTTTATTTCATGACGACGTAGAATGTTGCTAATGGTAATGTTTGAGACTGTGGTCCCAGCTCTTCAGGTCCTCCTGTGTAGTTCTGGGCTGATTCCTGACTTTTCTCAGTATCATCCTTATACCACGAGGTGAGATCTTGCATGGAGCCCCAGACCGAGGAAGATTGACAGTCATCTTGTGTTTCTTAAATTTTCTAATAATTGCACAAACAGTTGTTGCCTTCTCACCAAGCTGTTTGCCCTTAGACAGCTCTTTGACTTGGCTATGGTGGAAAGGTGTGATTGATTGAGTTTGTAGACAGGTGTCATTTATACATGTAATGAGTTCAAACAGGTGAAATTAATACAGGTAATGAATGGAGAGTAGGAGGGCTTCTTAAAGAAGTAGTAACAAGTCTCTGAGAGCCAGAATTCTTGCAGGTTGATAGGTGATCAAATACTTATTTCATGGAATAAATTGCAATTTAATTGTTTAAAATCATACAATGTTATTTTCTGTTTTTTTATTTTTAGATTCTGTTTCTCACAGTTGAATGGTACCTACGATAAAAATTACAGACCTCTCCATTCTTTATAAGTGGGAAAACTTTCAAAATCGGCAGTGTATCAAATACTTATTTTCCCCACTGTGTCATATCTAAGGCAGCATCACATTTCATAATGTAGGATGTGCATCAAATGTTCAACATGACGTTTTTGTTGTGAATATGATTTATGTGTCTTTATAGGAATGGAATGATTCATTTTCTAGAACAAAAGTTTTAGTCCATGTTCCCAGACACGGAAACCCTGCATTTTCCTGCCGCATTTTTTCTAAGTATTTTCCACAGGTATCCACATGAAAATAGGCAATAGTAATATTCTCGATTGTACTTTTGTTGCTTTTTTTAAATTCTTTTTTTACATTTTGGATGCATTTTTGGTACATATTTAACACAACATTTTAATGAATTTAAAGTGCACAAATACTGGGATTCCACATTTAAAAATGCAATTATATTTTGTACATATGAAACGTGGATGAGGGACGGCCACAGGACAAGGGGTACAGAAACAATCAGCAGAAACGAACAAAGATTAGATAATATAATATGAATGTTTACTAACCAGTTTATAAAACAAAGGAAAGGATGGTAGGTAAACAGTGTATAAATAACAAATACAATGACAGGAATTACTCTCAATAACACCAAATAAGAGTATACACAGGTACACTTAACAGAATTAACAGTTACATGAAAGCAAAAATACAACGCGATTAACCCTTTCTATGCATAAATAAATAAAACTACAGTGTTGTGGCAGCATTTTAGTAATCACCTACTCACAGCAGTTTTTGAAGTGTCTCTTACAGAAGAGGCCTTTTCTTCTAACTAATTGGACCTCTATAAGGCCATTTATATATGCGCATATATATTCAGTTGTAAGATGGTACCGGTACGTCCTGAGACTGAAGTTTAAAGGTCATTGCTGGGCTGAGGCCCGAATAATCAGAAACGCCGTCTTGAAGCTTTTAGGGAACGCCGATCTCTCCAACGTAGGGATTCCTTAAATTTTTAGAGAAAGGGCCCCACGTGGCCTAGCCCAAGATGCTGCGTCCTTGGTTGTCCTCACCAAGTCGCTTCATGTGAAGCTGAACAACGCGTCCCAGAGTTACCAACAACAGATCCAAAGTTGCACCGCTTTATCCAGACTTTCTCCAAGGGTCCGAAGCTTTTCTTCCCCCTGGACTCGCCATTCACTCCTCCCAATTGCCCACCAACCGCCAAAACTGTCGTGCTCCAACTCTGGCCTCTCTTTGCTGCCCTCTACTGGACAGATCATATATTACATCACAAATCTCCAACAATACAGTAAACTGTGATTAACCCTTACATTCCACTTCACTAGCATTTTGATGTCTAGGCAAAAACAGCATCAACTGAGATCTGGCCCCACTCAAAGTCGTTTTGGAGGTACCTTTGTTGACGGACGCCAGCTGTTGGACGCTCTGACCTACGCAAGCCAGCAGGTTCCAAGGACTCTATAAGGCCCTCAGTTTTTCTCTCTCTCTGTAGTTGCGGCTCTAGCTAATTATAGTAAACTGTGATTAACCCTTACACATATGTTTTTCAGGCTCCTCATAGAAGTTTTTTGGAAAAATGTACAAAAGAATATACAATTCTACAGAGTTTTTATGAAAGCACTTTGAATGAAATGTTAAATGCAGTAGATTTTCTGCACAAAAAAATGCAGCAGAAAAAAACACAACATTTATGCTATTTTGGAACATGGCATGTGAACATGGCATGTATATAATTGAATTTGCACATTTTTTCCAACACAAGTAGCACCAATATGAAACCTTTTTTAAAAAGTGTTCCCTAATTGATGCAGTAAAATATTTGATTAGGTGTAAAATACTGAATGCATGTGGAAATAGAGAGCACCAGCCAATCATCACACAATAGCATTGAATATTTAATATAATATTTAATAAAAATAAAAGCAAAATCATAAAAACAAAACAAGAATACAGAGCTTACACAAGTTTGCTTGGAATAAATCTTTTAAGGGGTTTTCCACCTAAAAATTACCTTCTTTGCCATGTTCAATATTGGTCAGTATTTTATCTCAGTAATAATAATAATGATAATAATCTTTATTTATATAGCGCCAACATATTCCGCAGCACTTTACAATTCAGAAATTCATATTCAACAGTCATAAGTAACATAGCTAAAGATAATACAATAATTAAAGCAAAAATAATGACGTCCCTGCTCGTAAGAACTTACAATCTAGAATGAGGTGGGGGTGACACAAAGTACAATAGCTTATTTACAATGATGGTCTGGCCATCTTGAGGGGATGAGGGATAGATAAAGGCTGCATGAGCTCATCACCAACCAGTATCTGTAGTGCTTTTGGGTTTGGTGAAGACTTATGTTTGGAGAAATAAGGGATGGGCTATAAGAATATAAAAGGATTTCAATTAGGGAACGTGATAGGCAGCCCTAAACAGGTGTGTTTTTAGGTAGTGCCTAAAACTGTAAGTTGTGGTTCATCCTAAATTCTTGGGGTAGAGCATTCAAAGAATAGGTGCGGCTCGGAAGAAGTCTTGAAGCTGGAAGTGGGACGTACGGATTAGTGCGGATGTTAGTAGAAAGTCGCTTGCGGAGCGTAGAGAACCGGTAGGCCGATAAACAGAAATGAGGGAAGAGATAAAGGGGGGTGCCGCACTGTGGAGAGCTTTGTGGGTGAAAACAAGCAATTTAAATTGGATCCTATAATTCATGGGCAGCCAGTGCAATGACTACCACAGAGCAGAGGAGTCTGAGTAACGATTAGCCAAATAAATGACCCTGGCTGCAGCATTAAGGATGGACTGGAGAGGGGAAAGTCAAGTGAGGGGGAGGCCAACTAATATAGAGTTACAGTAGTCAAGGCGGGAGTGGATCAGGGCAACAGTGAGGGTTTTTGTTGTTTGCAAGGTGAGAAAGGGGCGGATTCTAGAGATGTTTTTCAGGTGCAAGCGACAAGAGCGGGCAAGAGATTTTGTATATAAGAAGGTGAAGGAAAGATTGGTGTCAAACAGTATTTGTAAGGCAAAATCAGGTGAGGAACAATCAGAGGAAAAATATAATAGAAACATGTCACCACTTCTGCATTTTTCACCCACTCCTGGTTTTGGATTACAAATACCGATGTAAAATACTGACCTAATACTGAACGTGTGAACATGGCCTAAAAATTCCACATTTAGGCCTCATTCAGACTTCCATGATTTTGCTTCTCTTCATAAAAACATGGACTGTCGTTCATCAGTGTTTTGGATCCGCGTTTCATCAGTATTTCATCAGTGTAAGTTTTTACCAACAGTGCTTCATCAGTGATTTTTCAAAAAAACTGGAAAGCTTCTCCCCATTACATTTTCAACCATGGACATCATATGGACTGCACACTGATGCCATCCATGTGCTGCCTTGCTGCTATGGTTTTCAAGGATCCATAAACTTGCTTTGGTACTTTTCATTCATGACTCAAATCAAAAACGGACATGTTGGTAAAAAAATCAGGGACATGTGAACTGAACCATAGACTATAATGGTACGTATTCTATCTGTGACAAACGTGGATAGAACTCATACATGACTCACGGGTATCTGAATGAGACCTAAGTGTTGTAGTTGCTGCCTCCGTTCTGCAGAAACTGAAGTTTAATCAAATATTATATCTAACAGATCTAACAGAATAACCTCAGAAATAAAGTGCTGTGCTTTAAAATATGTGTTCATACTGTTATTTACTCTAGCGCACACTATGAAAATAGTCATCTGATTTCTGTGAGCATCACATCAACATTTAATGGGGTTGGTCACCTTTATTAATTTAAATCCATATATTTTGGGCTAAAAATAATTTTTGCTATTGTTTTTTTTTTTTTTTTTTTACAAATTTTCCCCCGATTGGCTTTTACACTCTCTTTGTTTCCCTGCACATACAAATTTAATGTAAGGCCCCCCTCTTTAATATTTAGTATTGCAAATACTGTTATGTTTTTCAGTCAATTGTGCGCAGATATAAAAGATGGCTGATCATTTGCATAGCAAATATTCATAAATAGGCTGAGTTGACATGTTCAGCTTGTAGTGTAAATCTTAATACAATACAAGTTGTGACCTAAAAATCAGTGCAATAAAACAATGTAACAATTATGTGTGCATTTATATATAATAAATATATATATATACACACACACACTATGTATATATATACACAGTATATGTGTACATATATATATATACATATATATACATATACAGTACAGACCAAAAGTTTGGACACACCTTCTCATTTAAAGATTTTTCTGTATTTTCATGACTATGAAAATTGTACATTCACACTGAAGGCATCAAAACTATGAATTACCACATGTGGAATTATATACTTAACAAAAAAGTGTGAAACAACTGAAAATATGTCTTATATTCTAGGTTCTTCAAAGTAGCCACCTTTTGCTTTGATGACTGCTTTGCACACTCTTGGCATTCTCTTGATGAGCTTCAAGAGGTAGTCACCGGAAATGGTCTTCCAACAATCTTGAAGGAGTTCCCAGAGATGCTTAGCACTTGTTGGCCCTTTTGCCTTCACTCTGCGGTCCAGCTCACCCCAAACCATCTCAATTGGGTTCAGGTCTGGTGACTGTGGAGGCCAGATCATCTGGCGTAGCCCCCCATCACTCTCCTTCTTGGTCAAATAGCCCTTACACAGCCTGGAGGTGTGTTTGGTGTCATTGTCCTGTTGAAAAATAAATGATGGTCCAGCTAAACGCAAACCGGATGGAATAGCATGCCGCTGCAAGATGCTGTGGTAGCCATGCTGGTTCAGTATGCCTTCAATTTTGAATAAATCCCCAACAGTGTCACCAGCAAAGCACCCCCACACCATCACACCTCCTTCTCCATGCTTTACGGTGGGAACCAGGCATGTAGAGTCCATCCGTTCACCTTTTCTGCATCGCACAAAGACACGGTGGTTGGAACCAAAGATCTCAAATTTGGACTCATCAGACGAAAGCACAGATTTCCACTGGTCTATTGTCCATTCCTTGTGTTCTTTAGCCCAAACAAGTCTCTTCTGCTTGTTGCCTGTCCTTAGCAGTGGTTTCCTATCAGCTATATTACCATGAAAGCCTGCTGCACAAAGTCTCCTCTTAACAGTTGTTGTAGCGATGTGTCTGCTGCTAGAACTCTGTGTGGCATTGACCTGGTCTCTAATCTGAGCTGCTGTTAACCTGCGATTTCTGAGGCTGGTGACTCGGATAAACTTAGCCTCAGAAGCAGAGGTGACTCTTGGTCTTCCTTTCCTGGGGCGGTCCTCATGTGAGCCAGTTTCTTTGTAGTGCTTGATGGTTTTTGCAACTGCACTTTGGGACACTTTCAAAGTTTTCCCAATTTTTCGCACTGACTGACCTTCATTTCTTAAAGTAATGATGGCCACTTGTTTTTCTTTACTTAGAATCTGTATTATGGCAAGAAAAAAGCAGCTAACAGTCTATTCAGTAGGACTATCAGCTGTGTATCCACCAGACTTCTGCACAACACAACTGATGGTCCCAACCCCATTTATAAGGCAAGAAATCCCACTTATTAAACCTGACAGGGCACACCTGTGTAGTGAAAACCATTTCCGGTGACTACCTCTTGAAGCTCATCAAGAGAATGCCAAGAGTGTGCAAAGCAGTCATCAAAGCAAAAGGTGGCTACTTTGAAGAACCTAGAATATAAGACATATTTTCAGTTGTTTCACACTTTTTTGTTAAGTATATAATTCCACATGTGTTAATTCATAGTTTTGATGCCTTCAGTGTGAATGTACAATTTTCATAGTCATGAAAATACAGAAAAATCTTTATATGAGGTGTGTCCAAACTTTTGGTCTGTACTGTATATGCGTGGTCAACATTGTTGGTACCCCTCGTTTAATGAAAGAAAAACCCACAATGGTCACAGAAATAACTTGAATCTGACAAAAGTAATAATAAATTAAAAATCTATGAAAATGAACAAATAAAAGTCAGTCATTGCTTTTCAACCCTGCTTCCACAAAATTTAAAAAAAAATTTAACTCATGAAATAGGCCTGGACAGAAATGATGGTACCCCTGAAAATAATGTGACAAAAGGGACATGTTAAATCAAGTTGTGTCCACTAATTATCATCACAGGTGTCTACAATCTTGTAATCAGTCACTGGGCCTGTATATAAGATAAGATAAGATAAGATATACTTTATTTTATCCCGGAGGAAATTGCGGTATCACAGCAGCAGAACACAGATCTCGAACATGACACATATAATAACATAACATTTGGAATGCTTTAGACATTGCTTTTCAGACATTTGTTAAACACCGCCATAGCTGTTGGAACTATATAGGGCTACAGATACTCACTGTGCTGTTTGGTGACATGGTGTGTACCACACTCAACATGGACCTGAGGAAGCAAATGAAAGAGTTGTCTCAGGAGATTAGAAAGAAAATTATAGACAAGCATGTTAAAGGTAAAGGTTATAAGACCATCTCCAAGCAGCTTGACGTTCCTATGACTACAGTTGCACATATTATTCAGAAATTTAAGATCCATGGGACTGTAGCCAATCTCCCTGGACATGGCCGCAGGAGGAAAATTGATGACAAATCAAAGAGACGGATAATATGAATGGTAACAAAAGAGCCCAGGATAACTTCTAAAGAGATTAAAGGTGAACTTCAAGCTCAAGGAACATCAGTGTCAGATCGCACCATCGGTCGTTGTTTGATCCAAAGTGGACTTCATGGGAGACAACCAAGGAGAGCACAATTGTTGAAAAAAAATCATAAAAAAGCCAGACTGGAATTTGCCAAGCTACATGTTGACAAGCTACAAAGCTTCTGGGAGAATGTCCTATGGACAGATGAGATAAAAATGGAAGTTAGTTTTTGGCAAGGCACATCAGCTCTATGCTCACAGATGGAAAAATGAAGCATATCAAGAAAAGTACTCTGTCCCTACTGTGAAACATGGAAGAGGCTCTGTTATGTTCTAGGGCTGCTTTGCTGCATCTGGCACAAGGTGTCTTGAATCTGTGCAGGGTACAGTGAAATCTCAAGACTATCAAGGTATTCTAGAGAGAAATGTGCTGCCCAGTGTCAGAAAGCTTTGTCTCAATTGCAGGTCATGGGTCTTGCAACAGGATAATGACCCAAAACACAGAGTTAAAAAGACCCAAGAATGGCTAAGAGGAAAACATTGGACTATTCTGAGGTGGCCTTCTATGAGCCCTGACCTAAATCCTATTGAGCATCTTTGGAAAGAGCTGAAACATGACGTCTGGAGAAGGCAACCTTCAAACACGAGACAACTGGAGTAGTTTGCTCATGAGGAGTGGGCCAAAATACCTGCCGAGAGGTGCGAAGTCTCATTGACAGTTACAGGAATCGTTTGATTGCAGTTATTGCCTCAAAAGGTTGTTCAACAAAATATTAAGTTAAGAGTACTATCATTTCTGTACAGGCCTATTTCATGAGTTTAATTTTTTTAAAAAATCAGTGGAAGCAGGGTTGAAAAGCAATGACTGACTTTCATTTGTTCATTTTCACAGAGTTTTCATTTATTATTACTTTTGTCAGATTCAAGTTATTTCTGTGACCATTGTGGGTTTTTCTTTCATTAAACGAGGAATAACAACAATTTTGACTAAGTGTTTGTGTATATATATATATATATATATATATATATATATATATATATATATGTACTTTATATATATATATATATGCTACTAAACTGTCAAAGGTGGATACAGTGGCATGTAAAAGTTTGGGCACTCCTGGTCAAAATTACTGCTATTGTGAACTGTTAAGCAAGTTGAAGATGAAATGATCTCTAAAAGGCCTAAAGTTAAAGATGACACATTTCCTTAGCATTTAAGCAAAGAAAGATATATATATTTAAAAAATTACAAAAATGAAAATGGGTAGATGCAAACCTTTTAGCACCCTGCATTGTTAGTACCTAGTAGAACCCCTTTTGAGAGTATCACAGCTTGTAAACGCTTTATGTAGCCAGACATGAATCTTTCAGTTCTTGTTTAAGGGATTTTCATCCATTCTTCCTTGGAAAATTCTTCCAGTTCTGTGAGAATCCTGGGTCGTCTTGCATACACTGCTATTTTGAGGTCTAGCCGCAGATTTTAAATGATGTTCAGATCAGGGGACTGTGAGGGCCATTGTAACAACTTCAGTTTGTGCCTTTTGAGGTAGTCTGTTGTGGATTTTGACATGTGTTTAGGATCATTATCCATTTGTAGAAGCCATCCTCTTTTCAACTTCAGTTTTTTTACTGATGGTGCTATGTTTGCATCAAGAATTTGTTGAAAATTCATTGAATCCATTCTTCCCTCTACCCATGAAATGTTTCCCGTGCCATTGGCTGCAACACAACCCTAAAGCATGATTGATCCACCTCCATGCTTAATGGTTGGCGAGATGTTCTTTTCCCGAAATTCTGTGCCGTTTTTTCTCCACACATACCTTTGATCATTGTGGCGAAAGAGTTCTATATTAACCTCATCGGTCCACAGGACTTGTTTCCAAAATGCATCAGGCTTGTTTAGCTGTTCTTTTGCATACTTCTGACACTGAATTTTATGGTGAGGACGCAGGAGAGGTTCTCTTCTCATGACTCTTCTATGAAGACCATATTTGTGCGGCTGTCTCTGAACAGTAGAACAATGTATCACAACTCCAGAGTCTGCTAAATCTTTGTGAAGGTCTTTTCCAGTCAAGCAGGGGTTCTGATTTGCCTCTTTAGCAATCCTACAAGCAGCTCTCACTGAAATTTTGCTTGGTCTTCCAGACCTTACCTTGACCTCCACAGTTCCTGTTAACTGTCATTTTTTAATTACATTTCAAACTGAGGAAAGGTCAACTTGAAAACGCTTTGCTATCGTCTTGCAGCCTACTTCTGCTTTTGGGGCCTTCACCATTTTCATTTTCAGAGAACTAGTTTATAAAGCTGGAAATTTGCAAACTGGCCTTTCCTAATAATGATAGTGAATAAGCCATAAACCTAACAGGTCTGAAACTTTGGTCAAAGTTATCTGAGCACATAAATCTTCAAGGGTGCCAAACTTTTGTATCGGCCCACTTTCCTTTTTGTAATTTTTAAAATGAAAAAATGTACAATATATATATTTTTATGCCTAAAATACAAAGGAAATGTGTCATCTTTAACTTTAGGCCTTTTAGAGATCATTTCATCTTCAACTTGGTTAACTGTTTACAATAACAGTAATTTTGACCAAGGGTGCCTACATTTTTACATGCCACAATGTCAGTACTGTTTACCTATAGATAAAAGTTTTCAATTTCATAAAGAGATGGCATTTTGGTAGAGGTTCCAACTAGAGATGAGTAAATCTGACGAGATTTAAATTGGCCAAATTTTGCGGATTTCACCGTAAAAATTGATTTGCAGTACATTTATTCTTCGTCGATTGAATGTTTCTTAATATTTTATGGGGTCTGGAGAGATCCCAGAGCATAGTAAAAAAAAGAAGAAATAATACTCACTGCTCAGCTCTCCAGCCACCACCACTGCATGCTGTCCCTTGTACATTGCCTCTTCTTACCGCTTCCACAAGCTGAAACCCCAGGCATCTTCACGCTAGGCCTAGAAGTAATTGCACATGGGTTTAGTAAGATTGCGATGCATGCTGCGACATCACAACCTTACGACTCACATGTGCAAGAACGTTCCAAGCCTAGTCGCGGATTGAAGTTCCAACTTAGAGTCTGCGTTGTAAGGACTCGGTACATGTCACCATTTCAACTTCATGACCTTATGAAACCTCCTGTGCCTGATTGAGGCCAAAAGTCCTGAAATAATATGATGAGGACTGGAGTTTCACTGCACAGAGGCAATAAGAAGAGGCTTTGAAGACCTACAGGGAAAGGCGAGCGTGAGGTAGCCATAGAGGTGAGCATTAGTCTTTTTCTGTTTTTTAACCTTTTGCCAGACCTCAGAAAAACTGTGGAACAAAGTACAAAACAATCATATTCTATAAAATATGAATTTTTTAAAAATGTTAGTAGCATTCAATTTCACTCAAATAAATGTGTTCATCTCTAGTTCCAATCTATGGGACCCCTTCCAGTTTTCCATTTGTGCATTGGTGCTCCCTGTCACATGACTGTGCAAGGATCTTCACTTTATTGAGACCGTGCAGCAGGCCTCTGTACAGCCGGGTGGCCAGGGGCTCCTTTGTCTGACTGACTGGTGGTATGAAAGCAATATGCAATCACATTATGTGATAGGAAAAATCCTTTAACCGGGAGAATAATATTCAAAATTGAGAGTCCTCGGTGCGTAATATCTTTTAATGGCTAACAAAGAGGAACTTCCAAGACTAATCAGGTCTCTTCATCAGGTATAGTATAAACAAAAGCAGGAGACACACCATTGTTGTATGCAGATCCAAATTGCTCTATTGCGACACAAACATGAGTGCATTATTCTTTCAGCTTTTAATGCTGCCAATTCTTCACGATATGTTCACATTACCAAACATTTTTTCTTCCCTAGAAAGTCAAAAGAAAATGATAGTCAATGTATAACAATTGTCTACTTTGTGATTGCTTACGGAAACAAAATATGCAAATACACACTTTGCTAATTCTAAGATGTCTGTGTAACATCCCTGGCGGTGTGCTTGCATAGTGCACCACCTCCCACTATGCAAGACCGCAATCTTACCTGTCTGTCCAGTCTGCTATTCCTGCTCCAGTTCATGATGTGTGCATGTCCCTTGACTGACTGCTTAGGGCGGCAGCCCGGTTACTTCCTGATTCTTATAGCTGCTGTCGGCGCACCCCTAATGTGTTTCCAGCCTATTGCTGTGAGTCACTGGATATTTAAACCCCCTCCACCCAGTAGGAGGTGCCTGAGCAACACCTTCACTCAGTTTGTCCTTGCAACTGAATTGCCAGGTCCTGTCCTGTTATCTCTGACTTCTAGTCTGTTTCTGCCTCTCTGGGGGCTGCATTCCCAGACCTGTTACTTGTGACTTCTAGTCTGTTTCCGCCTCTCTGGAGGCTGCATTCCCAGACCTGTTACCTGTGACTTCTAGCCTGTTTGTCTGCCATTCTGGGGGCCGTATACCCAGACTCGCTCCTGTGTCTTGTTACAGTGTCAGTTTCTGCCTGAACACTCTCCTAGCCTGTTTGTCTCTGAGTCCGTACCTTCCCTGCAGTATCTGGACCTGCACCTAACTCCTACTCGTTGTCTCTGTACTTCTGTTGTGAGTTTAGAGTCCACTTGCTACTTCATTGCAAGTACCTTGTGTGTATCTGGTTCTGCTCTGCCTTGCTCATCGCTCTGGCGGTTCCTCTCTGCTCTGCCTTGCTCACCGCTCCAGCGGTTCCTTCCTGCTCTGCCTTGCTCACCGCTCCGGCGGTTCCTTCCTGCTCTGCCTTGCTCACCGCTCCGGCGGTTCCGCTCTGCTCTGTCTTGCTCACCTCTCCGGCTGTTCCTCTCTGCTCTGCCTTGCTCACTGCTCCGGCAGTTCCTCTCTGCTCTGCCTTGCTCACCGCTCCAGCGGTTTCCCCCTGCTCTGCCTTGCTCACCGCTCCGGCGGTATCTCTCTGCTCTGCCTTGCCCACTGCTCCAGCAGTTCCTCTCTGCTCTGCTTGTCTACTGCATCTGCGGTTCTGTTCCTGAATCCCAGTCTGTACTGGACCCTATCCTGCCTGCGCTCCAACCTGCTAGTACCCCCCCGTCTGCATACCAGCCTTGCTTGCCAGTATCCTCCTGTCTGCACTCCAGCCGTGCCTGCCAATACCCACCTGTCTGTATGCCAGCCTAACCTGCTTGTTCCTGCATTCCCCGGTGTGGGTCAACAGCTGTGACCGGGGTCTGACCTGGAGTAGCACCTGGTCCCTCTGCTCGGTTCCTCCTTGGTTCACGGTGTCGTTAGCCGCCGTGCGACCTTGGTCGGATCGGGTAGATACTTAGTTACACCCCTCCAGGCACTCCTCGGTTCATGGTACAGTGGGATCACTAATCACGCTCACGCCAGTCAGTCCGGGCGTGAGCGTAACAGTCTGGAGTATTATACCTCTGCACATGCACCTGCCCCTTAAATTATGTGGGGAAAAGAAAGCGACAATTGATGACTTGGATTAATGAATGTCTAGGTGACATGAGGAATAAGAGTCACATGCCACTTGAACATCATGTAAATTGCAAACACAGGGGATGATTTAGATGCAATCTCCTTCTGTGTGAAGTGATACTCTCACATGTTAGATTGAGCGATAACAGAATCATTTGGGGAGACTAGGTGGATCTTCTGGATGGAGGGTAGACTCAATGAGCAACTTAGTTTTGTTAGTTACATTTGAGTAGTTTTTATGTCTTAAGGCCCTATGTATAGACTATCATCTTTTAGCGTATAGGTCTATACTTGACTATGCTGCTTTTGTTCTGTATAAAAGGGGTTGTCTGGTCAAAAGTGATAAGTCTGCAATCACTCTGTGTGACTGCAGACTTATGAATGCCCCCTGTTCACGCACTGTGCGCTGCGGGGATTCGCCGGTATGAGACTCGGGACCGGAGGCTATGTATGCTTTATACATACCCCCACCCTGTGGGCGTGGCCTCGCTCTCCATACACTTGTAGTTAGACGCACCCACTGGCCGTCCTCATCACTAGGCGGGGCGTGGCCTCGCTCCATACAAGTGTATTGACAGAGGCAGCTTTGAATGGCCTGGGGTATGTATAACTTACACATACATTCCGTTACCGGGTCTACAGAGTGACTGCAGATTTATCACTTTTGACCGGACAACCCCTTTTAGGAGTAAGAGATTGATCCTTACTTATTTCACCAGATATCTAGTATTCATATATTTTGGTGCACTTCGTATTATTACAGGGCATGCATATTGTTATACACTGTGTTCCAAATTATTATGCAAATAATATTTTCTCAGATTTTCCCAAATTACCTATATGAATTGCAGTCATTGTAATTTTCCAGTCAAATAACTATTAGAGTACAATTGAAAGGTTTTTGTACAAACTGCCTATGCTAACAGTATATTTTAAAAAAAATAAAACACTCAAACTGCACTCAAAATACATGTTCCAAATTATTATGCACAGCAGAGTTTTCAACCTTTTCATTTTAATAAAGAACAAAAAAATTGTCATTTTTTAAATTATAAGCATTAGCAGGTTATTACAAACTGAAATCAAACAGTTTTCAACTCAAAACTTGATTCTAGGTGATGTCACATTTGCACATAGGACCCCTTGTCCGAAAGAAGTTTCTGAACTCTCTCGTCCATTGAATTTGTCCAAAAACCTTTCAATTGTACTGTAATAGTTATTTGACTGGAAAATTACAATGACTGCAATTCATATAGGTAATTTGGGAAAATCTGAGAAAATATTATTTGCATAATAATTTGGAACACAGTGTATACTTGTATTTTTTTCCTGTGGCCTTTAATTCCTTCTTAGTGCATCAAGTTAGTAGAAGTATATCCATGTGTACATAGGTGATGCTATCCTGGAGCGCTTTTTGCATTTCAAATTATCCACTTCCCGATATTTACTTTACCTGTGGAGTGCACATGCGTTCCAACACTAAATTTTTGTTGCTTCTGGTGACATATTTCTGATTTTGTCAAATGAAACGCATGTTGCATTCTAACAGGGCATCAACATAATTTCTGGTGATGCGCTTCCGGCATTATTCCGGAAGCGCGAACACTTATGTATTTCAAGAGGGGGATTGTGTCCCAGTAATTATATCCTAGGGGAACGCCCACATTATGATTTATGTTGGGTGCATTTCCGGTGACATGCACGCAGCTTCATTCTGCTCGTGGCCTGGAGAGTGGTAGTGCTTAGAGCCCCTCCTTTCTAGTTACCCATTGAGGGATTTCCCCTTACGAAACCCTGGATGATATAAGAGGGGGGGGGGGGAATGTGTTGAGATTATCCTGCAACTATCAAGCCAAGTACTCTTTTAAGACAGGCCATTTGAGGATCCACAGGGGTGTTCTGTATTAATGAGAATTGGTTACTTATGATATATATATACATATGTACAGTGGGTACGGAAAGTATTCAGACCCCTTTACATTTTTCACTGTTTGTTTCATTGCAGCCATTTGGTAAATTCTAAAAAGTTCATTTTTTTTTCTCATCAAAGTACACTCTGCACCCCATCTTGACTGAAAAAAAACAGAAATGTAGAAAGTTTTTCAAATTTATTAAAAAAGAAAAACTGAAATATCACATGGTCATAAGTATTCAGACCCTTTGCTCAGACACTCATATTTAAGTCACATGCTGTCCATTTCCTTGTGATCCTCCTTGAGATGGTTCTACTCCTTCATTGGAGTCCAGCTGTGTTTAATTAAACTGATAGGACTTGATTTGGTAAGACACACACCTGTCTATATAAGATCTCACAGTGCATGTCAGACCAAATGAGAATCATGAGCAAAAAGGAACTGCCCAAGGAGCTCAGTGACAGAATTGTGGCAAGGCACAGATCTGACCAAGGTTACAAAAGAATTTCTGCATTACTCAATGTTCCTAAGAACACAGTGGCCGCCATAATCCTTAAATGAAAGAAGTTTGGGACCACCAGAAGTCTTCCTACACCTAGCCATCCAGGCAAACTGAGCAATTGTGGGAGAAGAGCCTTTGTGAGAGAGGTAAAGAAGAACCCCAAGATCACTATGGCTGAGCTCCAGAGATGCAGTAGGGAGATGGGAGAAAGTTCCAGAAAGTCAACTATCACTGCAGCCCTCCACCAGTCATGCCTTTAATGCAGAGTGGCCCGATGGAAGCCTCTCCTCAGTGCAAGACATATGAAAGCCCGCATAGAGTTTGCTCAAAAACATATGAAGGATTCCCAGACTATGAGAAATAAGATTCTCTGGTCTGATGAGACGGAGATAGAACTTTTTTGTAAGAGAAAACCAGGCACTGCTCATCACCTGCCCAATACAATCCCAACAGTGAAATATGGTGGTGGCAGCATCATGCTATGGGGGGTTTTTCAACTGAAGGGACAGGACGACTGGTTGCAATTGAATGAAACATGAATGCGGCCAAGTACAGAGATATACTGGATGAAAACCTCTTCCAGAGTGCTCTGGACCTCAGACTTGGCCAAAGGTTCACCTTCCAACAATACAATGACCCTAAGCACACAGCTAAAATAACAAAGGAGTGGCTTCAGAACAGCTCTGTGACCATTCTTTACTGGCCCAGCCAGAGCCCTGACCTACACCCAATTGAGCATCTCTGGAGAGACCTGAAAATGGCTGTCCACCAACATTCACCATCCAACCTGACGGAACTGGAGAGGATCTGCAGGAAGAATGGCAGAGGATCCCCAAATCCAGGTGTGAAAAACTTGTTGCATAATTCCCAAGAAGACTCATGGCTGTGCTAGCTCAAAAGGGGGCTTCTACTCAATACTGAGCGAAAGGTCTGAATACTTATGAGCATGTGATATTTCAGTTTTTCTTTTTTAATAAATCTGCAAAAATTTCTACATTTCTGTTTTTTTCAGTCAAGATGGGGTGCAGAGTGTACTTTAATGAGAAAAAAAATGAACTTTTTAGAATTTACCAAATGTCTGCAATGAAACAAAGAGTGAAAAATTTAAAGGGGTCTGAATACTTTCCATACCCACTGTATATATATATATATACAGTACAGACCAAAAGTTTGGACACACCTTCTCATTTAAAGATTTTTCTGTATTTTCTTGACTATGAAAATTGTACATTCACACTGAAGGCATCAAAACTATGAATTAACACATGTGGAATTATATACTTAACAAAAAAGTGTGAAACAACTGAAAATATGTCTTATATTCTAGGTTCTTCAAAGTAGCCACCTTTTGCTTTGATGACTGCTTTGCACACTCTTGGCATTCTCTTGATGAGCTTCAAGAGATAGTCACTGGAAATGGTCTTCCAACAATCTTGAAGGAGTTCCCAGAGATGCTTAGCACTTGTTGGCCCTTTTGCCTTCACTTTGCGGTCCAGCTCACCCCAAACCATCTCGATTGGGTTCAGGTCTGGTGACTGTGGAGGCCAGGTCATCTGGCGTAGCACCCCATCACTCTCCTTCTTGGTCAAATAGCCCTTACACAGCCTGTAGGTGTGTTTGGGGTCATTGTCCTGTTGAAAAATAAATGATGGTCCAACGAAACGCAAACTGGATGGAATAGCATGCCGCTGCAAGATGCTGTGGTAGCCATGCTGGTTCAGTATGCCTTCAATTTTGAATAAATCCCCAACAGTGTCACCAGCAAAGCACCCCCACACCATCACACCTCCTCCTCCTTGCTTCACGGTGGGAACCAGACATGTAGAGTCCATCCGTTCACCTTTTCTGCGTCGCACAAAGACACGGTGGTTGGAACCAAAGATCTCAAATTTGGACTCATAAAACCAAAGCACAGATTTCCACTGGTCTAATATCCATTCCTTGTGTTGTTTAGCCCAAACAAGTCTCTTCTGCTTGTTGCCTGTCCTTAGCAGTGGTTTCCTAGCAGCTATTTTACCATGAAGGCCTGCTGCACAAAGTCTCCTCTTAACAGTTATTGAAGAGATGTGTCTGCTGCTAGAACTCTGTGTTGCATTGACCTGGTCTCTAATCTGAGCTGCTGTTAACCTGCGATTTCTGAGGCTGGTGACTTGGATAAACTTATCCTCAGGAGCAGAGGTGACTCTCGGTCTTCCTTTCCTGGGGCGGTCCTCATGTGAGCCAGTTTCTTTGTAGTGCTTGATGGTTTTTGCAACTGCACTTGGGGACACTTTCAAAGTTTGCCCAATTTTTAGGATCGACTGACCTTCATTTCTTAAAGTAATGATGGCCACTCATTTTTCTTTACTTAGCAGCTTTTTTCTTGCCATAATACAAATTCTAACAGTCTATTCAGTAGGACTATCAGCTGTGTATCCACCTGTCTTCTGCACAACACAACTGATGGTCCCAACCCCATTTATAAGGCAAGAAATCCCACTTATTAAACCTGACAGGGCACACCTGTGAAGTGAAAACCATTTCCGGTTACTACCTCTTGAAGCTTATCAAGAGAATGCCAAGAGTGTGCAAAGCAGTCATCAAAGCAAAAGGTGGCTACTTTGAAGAACCTAGAATATAAGACATATTTTCAGTTGTTTCACACTTTTTTGTTAAGTATATAATTCCACATGTGTTAATTCATAGTTTTGATGCCTTCAGTGTGATTGTACAGTTTTCATAGTCATGAAAATACAGAAATATCTTTAAATGAGAAGGTGTGTCCAAACTTTTGGTCTATACTATATATATAGCACTTGTTCATCCATTCTGTGGGTTTATGCATTTACTGTATTTCTCTATACAGACAGCTCATATTCATTTGAACACACCCATCTAGTTGATGTGTGTGTAGTGGCTTTCATTATTTTGTATGTCCACCTATGAGTTCTCTTGGTCATCGTAGGGATGTATCATAGGGTCTCTATCCCTTGTGTGCAGCCATTATTCTGCACTCTTCTGGACACTTGGGATGTACTTCCTGGTCAGCAGGCAAGACAATTTTTAGAAAGGGTCAAATTACTAGGGTCATGGTCAGGAAGGGAATTGTCTAGGGTAAATTTAGTCCCCATTTTTGCCCCTTTGCCCCAATTTGTACTGTTATTTTGTATCCATGATGATTATGAGTGCCCATTTTTAATATACTATTTAGTAAAGATATTGTATTCAGGGTTTTTTTGTTTTTCAGTTGTACATGTATAAGGGCCCCACATACAGTATATATATCCTTGTTGGTTGTTCTCCTGAAAGTAGCAATATCTTATATGTGCTCAAAAACTGCTGTTTGAGCACACGGCAGGGCTCAAACAAGATAAAGTTCTATTTGGTGTGTAAATTTGTCTGGAATAGATTTCAGACACCATGTTGCATTTGCAGAACTCCTGGGTTATGAAAACAGCAGACACTTCAAAAAGAGACCCAATTTTTGGAAACTGTATGCCTCAAGGAATTCATGTAGGGATGTGCTGAGTATTTTGAACCCACCGTAGTATACTACCCACTGTAGTAGTATAAATACGGTCCCGAGGATTAAGGCCACCTAGTGACCACTGTGAAAAGGCATATCAACAGTTGTTATGGAATTTTTAAAAAAAAGTAAAATAAATGCAAAAATTGTTATTGCTTATGTCTTTTCCTTCTCCAAAGCCTGGAAGCACACTTTCTCTGACAACAAAGCCTTGGTTTCAGTATTTTTCTTCAGTATTTGAATTAGGACTGAAGGGACTTAAACTGCTCTTGTTACGGGTCCGGGTGGTGGAGTCTCTGTGCTTTGATGTAAGGAGGGACCAGAGGGGTGTAACTAAGTGCCTACTTGGACCGACCCAGGTCACACGGCGGCTTAGTCGACTCCGTGAACCAAGGAGGGACCAAGCAGGTAAACCAGGTGCAGGCGGGTACAGCAGGTAACCTGGCAGGTGCTCCAGGTTGGTAGGCTGACGAGCACGGCAGGTAATCTGGCAGGTGCTCTGGGTAGGCAGGCTGGCGGACACAGCGGGTAACTGGCAGGTGATCCGGGTAGGCAGGCTGGTGGGCATGGCTGATAGACAGACTGGCGGGCAGGACTGTTAGACAGACTGACGGGCAATGAGCCAGAGGGCTGAGGAGAGTGTTAGCACACAAACAACAGGAGGTGCTTAATATAGGAGCAGTCCTCCGGCCATTGGCCGGGGACTCTTTAGGACGGCCCCTTTAAGAGGGAGGGAGCATGCGCGCACGCGCCCTAAACACAGTGCCCGGGAAGCTGTGCGCAGTGCGCACCTTAGCAGCAGGGGAACAGGAAGACGCCGGACCGGGACCGCGGCGGTGAGGGGAACTGCTACAGCTCTCCTTGTTTGTAGTGTGTCAAGCATAAAAAATGGTGTTATTAAAGTGCTGTACTGCAGCACATCAAATATCAATCAATTCATAGTCACAGACTCTGCAGGTCCTGAACCTCCCTATCACTTGAATCCATGTATTATCATTCACGTACTGTGACTATCTCAATTCCACTGTCTATGTTCTTCAGTGCTGCAGTAGATCACCACACTCTCATTTAGGCTTTTCTATTCTTATATGCACACACTGACTTAGGTCTTTCTATCCTTATAGGAATCAAATTGCAAATTGTTTGAATTTTGTGAAATTAGACTTGAAGTCGATTTGCAGCGGATTGATTAGATCATCTCTACTTTAAGTACTGCAAGAAAACTAAGCTTTGCAAAAACCAGATCCAAACTACTTACATTTAAAGTGCCTGTTCGCAGAATCCTTGCTGATAGCTTGATCAACAAACCTAATGATGAGCACATAATGCAAACACTTGAGATCAGGTCTAAGATTTGTAAAGCAAGATGATACCATTCATAGTGGAGAGGTTCTTGGCATATATTCTGAAACTTGGCATAAGGAAAAGGATATTTGATTGCATGGCCAATGTAGTTGGTTGATGACATCCCGGCAAAAGTATAGTAACAGTATGGGCCAATAAGTATGGATGCAATGGCCACTGTAAACTGAACTGGAGATCCGATGATACTTAGAAGGCTCAATGTAAATGTGGATTCCCACTGCAAAACATATCAAGCATAAAGTCAACTTTTATAAAATCAGCCAACTGCTTTTCTGCATATAGACACCCAACAGAAACTTAGCTAAGGGTGTTGAGTGACAGAGTATCGGTCAGGGTGTTTCAATACAGATCTTGAGCAAGAAATTGTACCTTGCTTTGGCTTTGCCTCCCAATAACAGATATTATTTATGTAACGTTGAGGTTTTTTTTAAGCTATTGGGTATTGCAGCTTACTTTTTTAAATTGTGAATAACATAAATTACATTCTAATATGTTGGATTAGTATAAAATATTGAATTAAGTTAAATGAAAACTTACCAGCGATCTCTGAGTCCATTCACTATAAGCTAGGAGTGCAAGAATGCCAACTGACAGTGCCTGTGAGAGAAAAGGATATTTAACATATTAAGATCATCTTAACTGTCTGAATAACCTTAATAATGGTAATTGTTCACACATTATCATTATCTACAATGAATATTAGAGATGAGCAGATAAATATGCAGAGGATAGAGTTCGAGGCAAATTTCCTTAGATGTTTAGTTTTATGCGAATTCGAACACCGTGGGTTTCGATTCTCGGTTTGTAAAAATAGAAACTTGCCTGGCACAATTTTCCACAATGCTGAAGCATCAGAGATTGGGCTAACATCATTTTGCATTGCCACACAGACTTCCCCATAATACCCTACAGCTATGACATATAGCGGATTATCAAACCTTGTACAGTGGTGGTCAGAGAATGGGCCATCACAGAACAGCGGTTCCTAGGGGAGCCCAGCAAAGTCATATTCCATCTCTAAAGTCATTGGGTAAGTCTCTCTCTCATCTGCAGATTGTAAGCTCTTACTGTATGATCAGAGGGGTTCTCTCTCTCTCTCCTCTCCCCCTCGTGTATTTTCTGAGCAATTACAAGCTATCCAGTATTGAGGTTCGAGCAAATTTATTCGCCGAAAAACACATTTTTGGGGGAAATTTCTCGAAGTTGTCGAATTCGAAAAGATTTGGTCATCAAAATTCTTATTTTTTAGTCCCAATTGCAATAAAATAATAATCAAAATGTTGTTTGTATAAAGCCTACCATTAAAAATTATAGCTCGACATGCAAAAAACAAGCCCTCACACAGCTCTTTTGATGGAAGCATACAAAAGTTAAAGGTCTCAAAAATGGCAACACAAACTAATTTTTTCTTTCAAAGTTCAGATTTTTATAAATTGATTAAAATAATAATAATAATAATAATGATTAAAACAAACTATATAAGTAATCGTAATGATATGGACACTTGAGAATCATATTGCCAAGTAAGTTTTGCCGCACATTGATCATAGTGAAACAAAATTGAGAATACATCTCATCCCGCAATTATCTATGTTGACAGAAAAGTTATAGAGTTAAAGTGAAGAAGTACAAAAAATGAAAAACAAAAAGGAAGCAAACGGCAAATTTAAAATGTAAATGTGATAAATGTCAATGATAGTTGAACTCTACAGTGACAGATCAGAAGAGAGGTCTGGATACATTCCTATTCAAAGATCTGTGAAGCCATAAACCCTTGTGGAGCTAGCAAGAGATTTCTACTAATTAGTATTGCAGTAATAAGAAAATGTAATAGACTTTACATGATTTTCAGAGACCTGTAGCCTTTTGTACAGTTTATAGTCACAAATCCCAGGATATGCAAATGATGTGAAGATATGCAATCAGTATGAATACTAAATCATAGTAGTACACAGATGAACATAGAAATCATGGGACTCCATTGCAATTGTCCTAATTGGGCACCTGTACTCTCACATAATAATTATATTAACCCCTTCAAGCCACGGTCATTTTCCATTTTTTTGTTTTCGTTTTTACCTCCCCTTCTTCCAAGAGCCATAACTTTTTTATTTTTTCCCTCCAATATAGCCATATGAGGGCTTGTGTTTTGCAGGACAAGTTGTACTTTTCAATGGCACCATTGATTTTACCATATAGTGTACTGGAAAATGGGAAAAAATTCCAAGTGCGGTAGAATTGAAAGAAAAGTGCAATTCCACAATTGTCTTTTAGATTTTTTTTATTTACCATGTTCATTATATGGTAAAATTGATCTGGCAATATGATTCTCCAGGTCAGTATGAGTACGCAGATACCAAACATGTATAGTTTATTTTTTATTTTAGTGGTGAAAAAAAAATTCAGAAATTTATATGAAAAAAAAAGGTTTCCTGTTTGTCATCATTTTCGGGATCTAGGGCTGTGTGAGGGTTTATTTTTTGCGCCCTGAGCTGATGTTTTTATTGATACTATTTTGGGGTAGCTATGATTTTTTGATCGCCTCTTATTGCATTTTATTGCAATGTTGCAGCGGCCAAAATAACGTAATTCTGGCGTTTCGGTCTTTTTTCTTGTTACACTGTTTCTGATTAATTTACTTTATATTTTGATAGCTTGGATATTTTTGAACGCAGCAATACCAAATATGTGTATTTTTTTTAATTGTTTTATTTTCATTGGGGAAAAACTTGAACTTTAATGTTTTTTTATTTCATATTTTTAAAAACTATTTTTTTAACTTTATTTAATAGTCCCCTTGGGAGACTTGAAGCTGTGATCGTCTGATCGCCTCTGCTATACATGGCAGTGCTTCAGCACTTGGCATACAAAGCCATCCACAACCTGTCTCCTCCATATATCTGTGATCTAGTCTCCCGGAACATACCTGCACGCAACCTCCAATCCTCACAAGATCTCCTTCTCTACTCCCTTCTTATCTCCTCTTTCGACAATCGCATACAAGATTTCTTCCGTGCATCCCCCTACTCTGGAACTCTCTACCTCAACATATCAGACTCTCTTGCCTACCGTGGAAACCTTCAAAAGGAACCTGAAGACCCACCTCTTCCGACAAGCATACAACCTACTGTAACTACCATTCCACCATACCGTGCACGACCAGCTCTACTCTCACCTACTGTATCCTCACCCATCCCTTGTAGATTGTGACCCTTCGCGGGCAGGGTCCTCTCTCCTCCTGTACCAGTCACTGACTCATTTTTGTTCAAGATTATTGTAATTGTCTTTGCTATGTATACCTCTATCACATGTAAAGCGCCATGGAATAAATAGCGCTATAATAATAAATAACAATATCATAATGCCAGTCTTCTGCAGTCCCCTGGCTGTCATGACAATTCATCGGCACCCCCCAATCACATGACAGGGGCGACTTTGGGTGGGATTTGTGACGCACTTCCAGCTGGCTCCAATTAAATCCCACTGTTAGAGATTGACAGCAGAAATTAACTGACTAACAGCCGTGAGGGGAGTTCCGATCCACCCGCGACTGTTGAAGGCACATGACATCTGATTAAATCAGTTATCATGTGCGGGCAAAGATGTGAACCCGGCACCGTAGCATGCATCTAAGTCAGGGACACCACATATGACATAAATATACTTCATATGTTGTGAAGGGGTTAAGTGGAGAAGATGGGGTCACGGCACATAGGCTTTTTATTTATTTATTTTCGTAATTTTTTTATTTTGGATTTGGCACATAGGCTCAGTCACAGAAGGCATACCTCTCAACTTTTGAAGGCAGGGAGAGGGACATGTATTGTGACACTTCTATGGTAATCATGCTCCTATTAAAGCCTGTTAGTGTTCTAGTGTATGATACCTTTTTCATAATATAATAGTATAATAATGATATAATAATAGTATAATCCCCACAAAAATGCCCTCCACACACAGAATAATTTCCACAGTGATTTCCACCACAGTATCTCTTACACACATAGTATGATGACCTCACAGTGCCCCCAAAGTATGATGCAGCACAGTGCCCCCAAAGTGGTATGATGTCCCTACAATGAGACTCCCCACAATAAGATGATGCCATAGTGCCTCCAAAACTGTATGATGTGTTCAAAGTGCCCCCAACACAGTATAATGCTCACATAGCCACTCAACACAGTAATGATGCTCCTTCATTGTCCCCCACACAGTATGATGTCTTCACTGTTACCCCACACACAGTATAAGACTTACACAGTGAACGCCAACATAGTATGATGCCCCCACAACTCCCACCAAAAATATGATGCCCCCACACACAGTATGATGGCCCATCAGAGTCCCCCCATACATAGTAGGATGCCTCCAGAGCCTCCACTAGAAAATATAAGGCCCCAACAGCCCCTTTCAAGTACTATATGATAAAAAAACACACCTAGAGCTATTTTTCAAACAGAAATGCTTTAGGATACAACATATTGCTATTTTTCCACTTAGGAAAAAAACCTGTGAAAAAACACAACGTGTACTTTCCCATTTGAATGATTAGGGAAGCCTATTCAAAGAGTATTTGTAGTAGATTTATGTGGATTTTGGAATGGAATCTGCATGATTAAATCAGTGACTAGTAGATTCTAAAGCATTGTTTCCTAAACTCTAGTCCTCATGGCCCCCAACACGTCATGTTTTCAGGAGTACTTTAGTGTTGTACAGGGGATCAAATTATTATTAAGGCATCAAAAACTGCCACAGGTTATCTCACCTGTGCAATACTAAGGGAATCCTAAAAACATGATGCGTTGGGGGTCGTGATGATGGAGTTTGGGAAAAACTATTCTAAAGTGTCTCCAAAAACTCAAATAATAATTCACTATCTAATCCAATTGGAGTAAAATAGAACTTATAATAATAATAATCTCATTAAAATTAAAAAACACACCATACAAGAATCTGATATAAATTATATACAATGACTAAATTAAAAAGCTCCCAGAGCATGAAGTAATGGACAATGATTGTAGCCTGAACATATATGATTATAATGTGGTTAACAGTCCACCAAACATTGGTTATGGCGTAACTATAGGTTAAGCTAGCATTATTGAACTATTTTTTTCTGCTATGTGGCCCATCATTAACATAGTCTCACAAAAACTCACTAAATAACTCAATTACAAGCCTGACTAGGTGTAATTCACTACTTTAATCAACAGGAGCCGCAGCCAACAAACTTGCCGATATGTGATTACATCAAGCACATTTTATTTATGTAATATACTTCTAGCCCCTGATGTATCAAGGGGTGAATTACATTGAAGAAACGTGACCCAAAAAATTACTCCTCCACCTCAATGCTGCCATCGCAGCCTTGTTGGGATATGGTGTTCATCCACCAACCGTCCACTGCTTCATCCATCTGGACCATCCAGTGTTGCACGGCAGTCATGAATAAACAAGACTATTTTAAAATCAGTCTACATGTACAGTATGTCTGGGCCCGCTGCAACCATTTCTAATTGTGAGCACTGTTTAGGGGTGGCCGAATAGTAGGTTTATGCAAAACTCCAAGCATCTAGAGGATTCTACACCTTGAGGTTCGCAGGACTTCAGAGCCATCAGCAGTTTCAAATTTGCTGCTCTATAATGGTATTTTAGCAGCTGCTCTCTTAATGAATGATGAATTTGTCTGGCAGAAACTTTCCTTATTATGCCTTTATCTGCACAAACCCGTCTGTGCTCTGTATCAGCCACAAATCTCTTCACATGATGATTACTCTTAAGTTTTTGTGAAATATCTAATGTTTTCATACCTTGTCCAAGACATTTCACTATTTGATGCTTTTCTGTAGCAGAGAGATCCTTTTTCTTTTCCATATTGCTGTGTCCTGCTTAATAATGTGGAATGTCCTTTTTAAGTAGTGTTCTATTAATTGGGCTCACCTGGCAAACTAATTATCACAGGTGTTTGAGATTGATTTCAGTGATCCAAAGAGCCCTGAGACAGAACACTATCCATGAATGTATTTCAAAAACAAAAAATTATATCTTTATGACACAAATCAAATTTGCAAAATAATTTGGAACTCGGTGTATTGATATAGACGTGCGAATTACATGCGTTTTTGATGCATTTCTTCATTTTAAACGGACTAAAAATGCTTGTGCATTTTTTCCCTGCGGATATTCCGCATCTAATGCAAGTCTATGGGGAAATTCTGTACAGAAAACTCACCAGAGAAATTGACATGTTATGGTTTTGAAATACGCACTACAGGTCAGTTTGCGTTGAACTTAAAAAGAAACAATGTGGGCTTGAGATTTCTATAAATCCCATCCATCCACTCTGCTAGAACTGTAAGACGCTACATTTTTGATGCAGCGAAAATATGCAGCGTCAAAATCTCACCAAAAAGTCATCGTGCGCACTCAGCCTAAAATATAACATACCAACAAGAGACAAAAATTGCGATATCGCAGGTAACAAAATGCATTCAAAAACGCTGTGAAAAATTGCAAATAGCCTAAATTACTTAATAAGTGTAGAAATGGAGCTGAAAATCTGCAACATCAAAAACTCACTAAAAGCTCATCCTGGGAACGTTGCTTAAGGGTCCATTTACATTAGTCGATGTGTAACACTTAAAAATTGGCAATCAGCAACTTGTTTACTTGTAGCTTGACGTTTAATTGCCCATTTACAGAGGTGGGCCGCATTAAACAATGTGCACTGAACAATCAATAATAGATCTTTCAGTGCACATTGGCTGCCATTGTTCTTGGCAGCGCAAGTTCTGATCATTTGCTTGAAAGTACTATTATTTGTAAGACTGCTTATAAATAATTTTATCCAACATATGAGGGTTTTACTTGCTCATTGGTTGATCAGCAGCCTGATTAGGCTACAAGTTTATACTGAAATGACCATTCCTGGGAACATTCATGCATGATAATCTTTCAATGTAAATACTCCTTAATAATAGCACTCGTATGTCACTACTGCTGATAATACAGGTAAGAAAAATGAAGCACTGTCAATTATGGCAAACTTGTCTACTCTTTACTGTATGTATCACAGAAGCTTGAATTTACATGTCAGTAAGGAACATGGATCAGCTAAGTGAATATTGGCTGCAGATAAGTGCATAGTTAAACACAATATCATAGTTTAACACAAGAACATAGTTTGGTGTTTTCCTTACTAGCCTTCTATTAGTTTTTCTGCTTCTACCTGTATTCTTTATCCCCATTTAATATGTGTTCCATGGACAATACTACGAGATGTGCGTCTTGTGAGATGTATGCATGCCTTCAATAACCATTTGAGGGAGAATATGTCTGCGCTCAATGTTACCGAGTTACATGTTTGGAAGCCCAGATACTGGATCTAAATGTGAAGCTTGCAGCACTCATGAGCATTGTAAACCTGGAGAGGAGTTTAAAGCTCACTGAGCTTGCGCTGGCTGGGGCCAGTGATATGGAGGAGGGTGGAGGTGGGGAAGATCAGGACCCAGAAGTAAGTAGCTGGGTAACAGAAGAAGGGGTAGGGGAAAGAGTGTCAGGGAGCCCAATTCAGATCTGGCACAACCTAGTAAATATGCCTGTTTGGCTGATATTAGGATTGCAAGCCCAGGATTAGGATCACTACTGCAGGACTTTGCTCCCAGCAACTAGGAAAATGACTGCTGTGGTAAGGAGGGAAATAGGGGTGCAGCAAAGGCCAGCCAGATGTTGGTGGTAGGGGGCTTTATCATTAGGTGGACAGACAGAGTTGTCTGCTGTCGAGACCGCGAATGCCGAACAGTATGTTGTCTGCCGGGTGGTCGGGTTCAGAATATTGCGGATCGGATAAACAGATTAACGGGTGGGGTTGGGGAAAACCCAGCGTTCATGGTACACATTGGTACTAATGACAAAGTTAGAGGGAGGTGGAATGTCCTTAAAAATGATTACTGGAAACTCGGAGAGAAGCTGAAGTCTTGTACTTCCAAGGTGGTGTTTTCAGAAATACTGCTGGTGCCACGTGCATCACTAAAAAGACAGCGGGAGCTTAGGGAGATAAATAAGTGGCTTCGAAATTGGGGCAGGAAGGAAGGGTTTTGGTTCATGGAGAACTGGGCTGACTTCTCTGTCTGCTACAGGTTCTACGGTAGGGACCGGCAGCACCTCAATGGGGAGAGTGCAGCTGTGCTTGGGGAAAAAATGGTCATGGAGGAGCTTTTAAACTGGGATCTGGGGGGAGAGAGGGTAGTTGTGCAAACAAGGGGTAGACAGACAGAGTGAGACAGTAGGGGTCAATGAGGATTTAGGGGGGGCTGGGAAATGCAAGAAAAGTAGGGAGGTATCATGGGTGTATCAGGTGTTATAGACAGTCACTCTGGATCTAGCTGTAGAAGGTCACTGCGCTTGGCATTGCAGACACCTTTTTAATCCTTCTTCCTTTAAGACCCAGCAGCGAACTCTCACCTGCTGCTGTTTGACACAAGCTCTAGGGTCATCCAGGGTTTAGGGTCCTGCTCGGCGATAGGTGTGGAACCTATATAGGGACAGTAGGGTAGCGAGGTTGATATTAGATCTGCCAAGGGGTCTCCACTCCCCTTTTCCTTACTGTTTGGGCTTCCTCTCCCTCTTCCCTTCATGTTGCACTTAGTCTTTCCCACACCTTGCGTGACAGAAAGTGAGTTGGAGAAATAAATGCACTAATAGATTAAATGTCTGCTGGCAAATGCAATTAGTCTTGCAAACTAAATGAATGAATTGGAGACTCTTATGTCAGCCAAAGATTACGATGTGGAGGGTATTACGGAAACCTAACTGGACAACAGCCATAACTGGATGACAAATGTAGAAGGTTACAATACATTTAGGAAAGGAAAAAAAGGTGGGGGAGTGTGTATTTTCGTTAAATCCAACTTAATACCCAGCGACAATCAGTATGAGTAAAGCCTCCTAACATAGCTGAACAGGTAGAAGATGAACTGCTGCAACAAACTAAAAAGGCAGCAAATAATAATAATAAGGTCCTTATTATTGGGTATTTTAACTATCCAGACATTCAATGGGATATAGAATCTTCTGGTTGTGCTAAAAGATGCAAGTTCTTATTCACAGTTCAAGACAATTACCTCTCTCAGCTGATAGATGAACCAACCAGGGGAGGTAATCTGCTGGATCTGGTTCTGTCAAATAGACCAGATACAATTTCAGATCTACAGTTCCAGAAATCAAATAGAGAGAATACGGATGGATGATGGTTAGCGCTGCCCAGGAATCAATGTTTCAACTGATTATTCCAAAATAAATATTTATTTCCAGGCAACATACACTAGGAATTGCACTAGGGGCGCTTCCCCTTTCTTCTTTTTGTAGATCTACAGGTCCAGAAGCATTTGGGAAGCAGTGACCATAATATGGTAAGTTTCATATGTAACATTTCAATGTAGTATTTAATAAAACATTTCAAAGAAAAAATGCAAAAGCCTGCAACTTTAGGAAAGCTGATTTCAACAAATTAAGGGAAATGCTTAATCGGGTAGACTGGGAGCATGTCATGGTAACTGAGGATACCGAACGTAAATGGGGCATGTTTAAGGAAATACTACTAGAATTTTGTAGAAAACTTATTCCCTCTGGTTATAAAATGTCCAGGAATAAAAAGAAACCATTATGGATAAATAAGACAGTACAAAGTTTAATAAGACAGGAACAAAGGGCATTCAAAATCTTGAAGGCCAAGAGCAAAGAAATATCATTTCAGGAGTTTAAAGACCTAAATAATAAATGTAAAAAAGAAATCAAGCTAGCAAAATTATCTACAGAGAAACAAATCACGAACGACATTAAAATAAATCCAAAAAAAATTTATAATTACATCAATGCCAAAAAGAAAAAAACGAACGGCATCGGCCCTTTAAAAGATGATAATAAGATAATTATAGACGACAAAGAAAAGGCTGAGATATTAAACTAGCATCTGTGTTCACCAATAAACTGACTATACCAGGGATCATTCAACAAGGCAAAAATTAAAGTTCACCACCTGATATAACTAGTTTAACACAAATAGAAGTACGCCTGCATCTGATCAAATTAAACATTGACAAATCCCCTGGCCTAGATGGAATTCATCCACGGATACTGAGGGAATTGAGATCAGTAATTGACAGACCGCAGGATCTCATATTCTTAGACTCTCTTGTAACATGGGTAGCGCCACAGGGTTGGGAAATGGCTGATGTGGTACCGATATTTAAGGAAGGCAAGAAGGTAGACCAGGTAACTACCGTCCAGTAAATCTGACATCGGTAGTGTGCAAAGTTTTTGAGGGCATCATAAGAGATGACTTACAGAGTTATATAGCAGAGAATAATATAATAAATGATAATCAACATGGATTCATAAAAAATAGGTAGTGACTAACCAACATGTTGGGGTTCTATGAGGAGGTAAATACAAATCTGAATGTTGGTAATGCGGCTAATGTGATTTATCTGGACTTTGTAAAGGCATTTGATATTGTACCACAAAACAGCCTTATACTGAAGCTACAGAAGCAAGGACTGGGTAAACTATATGCAGATGGATAAGGAATTGGCTAAATGACAGGCAACAAAGAGTTGTCGTAAATAGTATGTTTTCTAAATGGGATATAGTCAGCATTGGGGACCGCAGGGATCGGTACTAGGACCGATTCTTTGTAACCTCTTTATTAATGACCTTGTGGATGGGATTGAGAGTAAAGTGTCAGTCTTTGCTGACGACACCAAACTATGTAGGATATTAAAAGCTGACCTTGACATTACAATATTGCAGAATGATCTGGATAAGATGACTGAATGGAAAACACTTGGCAGATGAGGTTTAATGTTGATAAATGTAAAGTAATGCACCTAGGACGGAGTAATCCTATTGCTGCATATAGATTAAATGGGATTATACTCGGGACTACAGAACAGGTGAAGGACTTGGGTATTCTGGTTACAAGTAAGCTGGGCAGCAGTACTCAATGTCAAGCAGCAACCGCAAAAGCAAACAAGATTTTAGGGTGTATAAAAAGAGAGATAAAATTCCGTGATTCCTCTATAAATCACTGGTGAGGCCACATCTAGAATATGGGATCAAGTTTTGAGCTCCACATTTTAAAAAGGATATTCAGAAGTTAGAGTCAGTTCAAAGGCGGGCAGCTAGATTATTACAAGGGATGGGAGGCCTCTCATATGAAGAGAGGTTGTAAAAGTTGGGCTTGTTTAGCATAAAAAAAAGACATCTCAGCGGAGATCTCATTTATATGTATAAATACATGTGTGGTCAATACAAAGAACTGGGACACGACGTATTCCTTCCAAAGACCATACTAAAGACCAAGGGACTCATTGCGGGTGGAAGAAAGGCGATTCCAGCACCTAAACAGGAAAGGGTTCTTTTCAGTCAGAGCAGTCAGACTGTGGAATGCCCTACAGCAAGAGATAGTAATGGCAGACACTATAACAGCTTTTAAAAAAGGTCTGGATAATTTCCTCGATACACATAACATTATGGGTTATAGATAATTTAGTGACAAAATGTATAATTGGTGAAGAACAGTTGAACTTGATGGACCTAGGTCTTTTGAACCTATGTAACAATGAATGGTGCTTATACAGTAAGCGTAATCTATGATATACCATAGCGCAACATAGTCTGGCAATTTGACTTTAAGGCTGAGGTCACACAAGCGTATATTTTCTCCTCAGAGAGAATCGGATCAATTATATAATCAGAGTTCCGAATGTCAGCTTAGTGTGATCTGATTCTCTTGGATGATAGAATCGTAGCACAGGTGAAGAGAAGATGGTGAACAAGATTTCTCTATGTTCTTAATTGTGTGAGTCCACGGAAATCGGATTGCACTCGGATGTCATCGGAGTGCATTCCGATGTTTTCCACGCACACATAGACTTTAGTGAGTGAGTGCCATCCGATTTGCACAGCAACTCGTAGCATGATGGGATTTTTTTCTTATGCGGAATCAGCATGAGAAAAAAAATGCTGATTAGCCCTGCTCTATACTATAATATTGGTCCAAGTGCTATACGACAAAACAGATAGCACACGGCCCAAGTATACACTCGTGTGAGCGAGCCCTATTTCTTATACCGCTTCACCTTAATTGCCAAAGAGCTTGTCATTCATTTGATTGGCACTGATTGGTTTCTTTTGTCACATCCCTTGTAGGACAAAAGGATTAAATGGTCTTGTGGCCACTTTCCCTCCATTGTGAGGCACGGCATATCCTAAACAGACTTGCACTACCCTCAGTATTATGACATCTCTCAAGACTTTTGTTATTATTGAAATTAATTTAAAATATATGTCTGCACAAATATTTTCAAGCATAATTAAAAGATGGAAACAGAATTGCAGAGATATTTGTTAATTTATATAAAACTGTAGAAGCAGATATTAGAAGTGGGGAAGTAATAAGATATTGTAAGATATTGCAAGTGATAAGCAGTATATTACGTTGTATAATTCTTCATTTTATAAGTATGATCTTTGACTTCTGGCATAAAAGTGTGGGTTTCACATTTTTCTTAGAACAGGGTGTGAGGTGTACACATTCTCAGTAATAAATCTGGATACACTTATAAATCATATGTTTACAGTTCGGTCTATACAGATATGTCAAGAATGTGCTGATTTACTGTAGAGAGTCATATATGCTGATGTACTGTGCAGAACACCGCAACCTCTTTATCAGTCCACACCAGTCACCCAGGGCACTGCAACCTCTCCTCTTCCTCCAGCTGGTATACTGTAGCACTCAACATGGTCTACAAGCTGCTGAGTTAATGCCTCCTCGGCAGAAATCTAGTAACATCAGGACAGATTTCATAACAGCTTGAACATCAGAAAAAGATTCTGTCATACTGACAGATAAAATGGCGCAGCATGCGGAGGTATGGTTTCTCGTGAAATTACAGACTACTCGGAGGAACCTTTTGGACCCGATTATAAATTAATGGGTTCCATATTGTGCAATTGGTATCTGTCATGTTATGGATTTGTCACAGCTTTAATTCTGGTTTTCTGCTTTCACTGAAAAGGAAAATGAAATTCAAGATTCAGATGTAACCTTAATATTAGGACCTACCAATATTCTTGGAACCAAAAGTAATTGGCTGGGTAAGAGAGATGCACCGAAGTGTCATGAGATAAACCAAAATAAAAAGAAAATGGTGCTACAAAATATCTCACAAATATATCAACTTTAATAAATATAAAATATTGTAACTGATTTTGTTAAGAGAAAACAGAGTAGCTCAATAGAGGGCTAAAGACAAGCCTACCAAGGCTCTAAGCATGATATAGTTAGTATGCACACATATCTATTGCAGTACAGTCCCTAGTAGTCAACATTATATATCAAGTGTAGGATGTAAACTTACATAGTGGTGATTTGGAGCTCTGTTAGGTGTGTAGCCCTGAGCTCCAACGCACCTTTCATCCAGCTTTGTCAGGGAATGTGTCCTTGCAAAGGTGGGTGAAACGTGCGCTGGGGTGCAGGATTACACACCTAACAGGGATCTACATCACCACATGTAAGTTTACATCCTACACTTTTCTCTTTTTATAATGTTGACCCCTAGAGAATGTACTGCAATAGATATGTGGGCAAAATTTTTAGATTTAAGAAAGTTATGTTAGTGAGATATTTTGTAACACCATTTTTCTTTTGGTTTATCTTCAGATGTAACCTCAGCCTTATACTGTATATACATTGTATAAGTATGTCAATTGTAGATATTGTATGTTGATCACTTTCATACTCAAGCACATTGTCATCTGAACTTTATAATATACTAAGAAACACAAAATCCAAACCGTTTTAGCATAGAAGATCACATCCCTAAGAGGGAAACAGATTCTTAAGCTGTCCCAAAATGACATTGAATATGCCAAACTCAAATTCTCTCTCCCAGAAAGGCATACATAGAAGTTCAAGAATGGAAATGATTAACAATTGCTTAAATAGAGTCTTTCATGACATGAGATGTAATAATCAGTCTTATTTTCAGAACTGACTGCAGGTAAATATTTACATGAGGTGTCTTTCTATTCCAGTTTGTTGTAAATGTGGTTTTCGGTAAAGCACATGCGATGGAAAATAAGAATATTTGCACCAATGAAAGAAAGACAAAAAAGTTCTTTATGGCTATTCAGTATATGAGTCAAAGAATCAAGGGACAAACATGAAAGACTTATCAGTTTAGTGCACTAAAGCGCCCCCTAGTGGATGTTGCCAATTACTTATACCTGAATAGGCACTAAACTGACTGTGACCTTTACCACTAACATCTGAGGTTGGTGAATGTCAGCTGATTTTATAATAATGGTCAGAAAATGTGATTAATGTCTCAGGCAGCCAATATGTTTCTATCGTTATTAGAAACAATGCATCCAGTGTGTATGGATATTATTCATGTCATTATTCCACTTCTGCTAAGTTACAATGAAAAGGGGGCATGCTGCAGGAATTTTTTTTACACCTAGCTTAACTCAATAACTATTCTGTATTCATTAAACAGCAAGCAAAGCGCTGATGAATGAGGCACAAACGAAAGTATTTCTCTGCTGTGCATATCAGTGTATCAATGTTTGAGCCCAAAAAACATGTACCACTTTTTCAGACACATACAAATATATCTGAAAAAGTGAAAGTGACTCAATCCCTTCACTGACTCCCCATTAGAGATGAGCGGTGTTCGACTAGAACTGTCCGCCAATCTCAAATTCGAGCTGTTTTGGGCGGTGTTCGAGTTGTTCGACGAACCCGAACGATTTGCAAAAAATTCGGCTGTTCGATGTTATGTTCGATAACTGTTCGTGCACCAAAAGCGTGTCCTGCATGTCTGGCGCTATTTAGAGCACCAATCATGCAGGGATTGTCTGCCACTCACTGTAATGCCACAGCCATGGTGGTTGTGGCATTACAGTGATTGCCCAAATCGATGGGAACAGTGCTCACAGTGAAACATGAAAAGCCGGCAATTCAGCAGCGGCATACACCGGTACCCGACAATTTATAACAGACAGAATAGAGCTTCACACATAGATTAGATAGATAGAAACATGTCAGTCACATATATATGAAGTACAGTGACAGTGTTGCTTACTGTACTTGTCATTTAGTGTAAAGGATTTATTAAAAAATATAATAGTGTTTTCGTGCACCGTCTCTTTAAAAAAGCCGGCCGGCAATTCAGCAGCGGTACCCGACAATTTATAACAGACAGAATAGAGCTTCACACATAGATTAGATAGATAGAAACATGTCAGTCACATATATATGAAGTACTGTGACAGTGTTGCTTACTGTACTTGTCATTTACTGCAAAGGATTTATTAAAAAAAATAATAGTGTTTTCATGCACCGTCTCTTTAAAAAAGCCGGCCGGCAATTCAGCATCTGTACCCGACAATTTATAACAGAAAGAATAGAGAATCACACATAGATTAGGTAGATAGAAACATGTCAGTCACATATATATGAAGTACTGTGACAGTTTTGCTTACTGTACTTGTCATTTACTGCAAAGGATTTATTAAAAAAAATAATAGTGTTTTCATGCACCGTCTCTTTAAAAAAGCCGGCCGGCAATTCAGCATCTGTACCCAACAATTTATAACAGACAGAATAGAGCTTCACACATAGATTAGATAGATAGAAACATGTCAGTCACATATATAATAAGTACAGTGACAGTGTTGGTTACTGTACTTGTCATTTAGTATTAAAATAAAGGATTTATTATTCAAAAAAATTGGCGTGGGGTTCCCCGTAATTTTAGTCTCTAGCGGAGGTTAAGCAGACAGCTGGGGCAGATGTTTGAAGCCTGGGAAGGGGGTAATACCCACGGAGCTTCCCAGGCTACTAATATCAGCCCCCAGCTGAATACCTAGCCTTTACTAGCTATTAAAATGGAGGACCCCCCCAAAAAAAATGACGTGGGGTCCCCCCTAATTTAATAGCTAGCAAAGGCTAGGCAGACAGCTGGGGGCTGATATTAATAGCCCAGGAAGGGAGCCATGAATATTGGCCCCCTCCCAGGCTAGAAACACCAGCCGTCAGCCGCCCCAGAAATGGCGCATCCATAGGATGTGCCAATTCTGGCACTTAGCCTCGCTCTTCCACACTGCCCTGGTGCGGTGGCAGGGGGTAATAGGGTTGGGGTTGATGTCAGCTTATAATGCCAGCTGACATCAAGCCCAGGTTAGTAATGGAGAGGCGTCTATAAGACACCCCCATTACTAACCCCATAGTCAAAGTTAAAAGAAAACACAAACACCCAGAATAAAGTCCTTTAATTAAAAATAAAGACACATTCCTTTATTGTTCTAAATTAAACCATACTTACCGTCACGCCCATTCCAGCTGAAGCCAACGATCTCCTGCAATAAAAGAAAAATAATAAAGCAACCTCATCCTTACCTTTCCATGGTTCCCACGACAGCTTCAGCTCTGCTACATTGAGATAACAGGCTGGACCGCAGCAGAACGCTGCCATCCAGCCTATCATCCCGCAGACACTGAGAAGCGCAGGCATGCTTGCGCTCTGCAGTGTCTGGCTGTGACGGCATAAAGATGAGACGAGTTCATGTCCAATGAACTCGGCGCACCTCATGCACGTCACTGACAGCGTGGGAGAATTCTCCTGCACTCAGCACTTCAGCGTGAGAATTCTCCCACGCTGTCAGTGACGTGCATGAGGTCAGCTGAGTTCATTGGACATGAATGAGCTCACCTCATGCACGTCACTGACAGCGTGGGAGAATTCTCACGCTGTAGCGCTGAGTGCAGGAGAATTTTCCCACTCTGTCAGTGACGTGCATGAGGTGAGCTGAGATCATTGGACATGACCTCGGCTCATCTGGATGCCGTCACAGAGAGACACTGAGGAGCGCAAGCATGCCTGCCCTTCTCAGTGTCTGCGGGATGACAGGCTGGATGGCAGCTTTCTGCTGCGGTCCAGCCTGTCATCTCGATGTAGCAGAGCTGAAGCTGTCGTGGGAACCATGGAAAGGTAAGGATGATGTTGCTTTATTATTTTACTTTTATTGCAGGAGATCATTGGCTTCAGCTGGAATGGGCGTGACGGTAAGTGTAGCACCCTGAGGACTCGGCTGCTACAGGGGTATTACACCTCAAGCCAGAGGTGTGGTATTCCACTCCCGGGTAAGGATGGAGTGTGGAACTGAGCTTAGTAGGCTGCATGCACTACATACATCCCATTTCCGGGGGACAGAACAACGGTACTCCCACTAAGTATATGTGCAGGTACGACAGCGTCTGTCCCTGGCTGGAGTGGGAGGGGGGTGGAACATCCCAGTAGTGTAGGGGCAGATAGGGGGAGTAGTCTGGGTTAAGCTAGGAGCCCATTGGGTGCTGGTCACCTGGGTTCACACATAGAGGGAGTATATAAGGTGGGCACCATCTTAGGACAGGGTCTTGTCTTGTAGTAGGGTAGTGGAGTGCAGAGGAGCTCAGCCAGGAGGGCTGACAGGGAGCTGTGGCTCCGGCTGGGCCCAGCTCCAGAGCAAGGCCTGCAGAGAGAGAGAGAGGAGTAAGAAGGACCCAGAGAGAAAGACAGAGGGAACCCCAAGAACCCAGAATCAGACCAGAAAGGGTGAAGGGTTGGCGGACACGGGTACCGGAACCCGAACTGGTGGAGGCCACTAATCCTCAGCCAGAAACCGGAGGTCGTGGTCAAGATTTGCCACGACCCTCACCAAATCCACCAGAAAGGCACACCAAGCATAGGGTCAGGGAACCCAGAGGAGGTTTGACCACCAAGAGACCCGAGGGAGCCGGCCAAAGGTGGATCCCTGGTGGGAACGGCCAGGAGGAAGAGAGAGAGACAGGGAAGCTCAGGACCACGCTCCGGACTGCCTGGGGGTTGGCCGAGTCCAGGACCTGGTGGACGCAGCACGGCTCGGGTGGTCACTCAAGGCCAGAGTGACTGAGAGAACACCTGTGAGTAAAAACCCTGAAACTGCACCTCAAGTCTCTGACTCTCCTTTCTATAACATAACTACACCCATCATCTACACCTGCTGCCCTGAGGCCATACCCCTCCCGTTGGGGGTTATACCATCACTGCTGCACATATACCACCGGCCTCAGCGGACTGCTCTGCAGCGGCGGCTTCAAAGCCGCACTCAACGGGTGGCGTAGTCGATCAAATTAACATCTACTGCCATAGACTGCCACTTAGTTTGACACCCTGGGCACGGACCGGGTCACCGCCACAAGGACTACTACCCCCATCGAGATCCGGCTCCGGGTATCCCTTGCACACGGCCCAGGGGGCGCGTCAACTTTTGGCGTATTCGGCAGGATCTCGTGCCCGCAACCACCGGGTACTGCGTGCCTGAAAAAGAGACTTTTAAAACTTACCATCCGTGAGGTTTTCCCGCCATCGGTGAAGATTCCCGCCATCCGGCGCCATCTTCAGCCTTCTTCCCGCAATCGGTGAAGATTCCCGCCATCCACGGAGTTTCCCGCCACTGGGAGAAGATTCCCGCCATTTCAGAAGACTTCCCGCCCTGGCAGAGCGGACGCCATTATGGGCGTGCCAGAGGGTGGCAAGAGGCCACCTCCCATCGTGGGCCAGGTCCAAGAATGGCGCCAAAAGCGGAAACCGCCCCCACCAGCAGAGACTGTGATGCTTGAGATGTCCATCAGCGTGAGGGGACTGCCCCTGGAACTGACAATCACCAAGTTGCCCCGGGACCACCCTCAGGGTGGGTGGACCAAGAACAAAAGAGAGAAGATGGGTGCAGCCTGGAGGAGTCTGGAGAGGAGTCCGGAGAAGTCGCACCCGGAGATGGAGGGAGAGGCAGGCAGCACCGACCCTGTGGTCAGGAGCCTGCTGCAAGCAACCACCCCACTAGGCCTGGTGGAGATCCTGGCACAGCTCCCCCGAGACCGGGAGTGTGCGCAGACCGCGCTGGAGGGCCTCGCACGGAGGATGGCCCAGGTGTAGCAAGAAACGCTGGATGAGTGGAGCAGGGAGATGGCCCAGCAGGCTGGAGCCCGCCAGCGGAGCACGCCACCCGAGACGAGGAGTCTGACCGCCTCTGAGGATGGTGCAGGAGGAATGAAGGCCGGAGACGACGCAGAGGAAGGAGCTGAAGAAACGGAGGATGGTAAAGGGGACGTCACTACCCCAAGCCCAGTCACCGTAAGCCTACCCCAGCTCCCCGTCACAGAGCCCGAAATTCCCCCTACCGTGCCCGTCGCTGCACCGCCACCGCTCCAAACTAGGCCTCAAGCAGGAGCCGCGACCACGCCCCCTGTGACGTCACGCGCCTCAACCCTGAGCGCGGCCAAGCAGGAGACGCCACCGGCCTGGTCGCAAGGCCGAGTGCCCCCGGGCGCCGCAGTACCAACAGCGCCCTCTACCTCCACTGAGCCACCGGCCTGGTCGCAAGGTCAAGTAACCCCGGGCGCCGCCGTCTTCACGGTGCCCTTTACGTTCAGGGTGCCCCAAGCCTGGTCGCAAGGCCTGGTAAACCTGGGCGCCGCTACCACCACCGCGCCCTCAACTTCCACTGTGCCGCACCTGGGTGAGGACTTGTTTGCCCAGCACACTTGCCCGGATGGGCAGCCCTTTGTGTGGCCACCGGAGTACCACCATCCCCGACTCCGGAAAGAAAGACCCCTGTGCGAACCCCTGATCCCGGCTCCGGCGCCCGTCAAGATGACCCCGCTCTCGTTAGAGGAGGCGCAGTTTGAGTGGGACCCCGCAGGAGGAGACCTCATCGGGTTCACTCAGGAGACCCGGGCGGCCGCAGCTGAGCGTGCGGAGTGCTGCCGCCAGCAGTTGGAAGTCTTTGAGCGAGAACGGAGAGAGAGACGGGTCCGCGAGGAGCGGCTGCAAGTAAAGAGTGCAGAACAAAAGAGCCAGACCCGAAGGAACCCCCGTGCAGCCCACGGTCCCCGTGCCACCGGGACTGTAATTAAATTCCAACTGCAGCACGGTTGGGGCTTCATCAGAGATCATCACACCCCCGGCGACGTCTTCGTGACCAGAAGAGATGTCGAGTCCCACCTACCGGAGGGACACAGAGGTCGTGACCTTTACCTGGGTGATGAGGTCACCTTTACCCGGCACCAATGTGCCAAAGGACCCTATGCCCTTCATGTACACCGGCTGACAGAGGAAGAGCTGAGGTGTCAGGAGGAGCAAGAGGACCCGGACGGGTCTGAAGGGTACACGGAGGAAGTATTAGGAGGACGTCACTACTAAAGTACGGTAAATGGAACTGTAAAATAGTTACCCGTCAGGGTACAGGAACTGTTACCATTATAGTCCCCGTTGGGACCAGCAAATTAAACTGTTACCCGTATGTCCCTTAATCCCACTGGCCGAGGACTGAGAGCGGTCATTCTTTCCTAATCCCACTGGCCAAGGACTGAGAGCGGCCACCTCCCCTTGTATATAGTTGCGCTTTCTAAAGCGCCCCCTACTGGTTTTATAAGGAACTGTGTTTTTTCCAGAAGAGACTGTTGCACTTTACCCGGTCACAAGTTGCACCGTGGCCGGAGGAACAAGAATGTTTATAATGAAAAGTTTTATATGAAGAGTTTTATGCTGCTGATAATATATATAGTGTTTTATATGTTTATGATGTTTTGAAAAAAAAAAAAAATTGTATGTTTTTGGATATTTTATTCTTTTACAGCCCGAGGACGTGCTGTGATTTACCAGGGGGGAATGTAGCACCCTGAGGACTCGGCTGCTACAGGGGTATTACACCTCAAGCCAGAGGTGTGGTATTCCACTCCCGGGTAAGGATGGAGTGTGGAACTGAGCTAGTAGGCTGCATGCACTACATACATCCCATTTCCGGGGGACAGAACAACGGTACTCCCACTAAGTATATGTGCAGGTACGACAGCGTCTGTCCCTGGCTGGAGTGGGAGGGGGGTGGAACATCCCAGTAGTGTAGGGGCAGATAGGGGGAGTAGTCTGGGTAAAGCTAGGAGCCCATTGGGTGCTGGTCACCTGGGTTCACACATAGAGGGAGTATATAAGGTGGGCACCATCTTAGGACAGGGTCTTGTCTTGTAGTAGGGGAGTGGAGTGCAGAGGAGCTCAGCCAGGAGGGCTGACAGGGAGCTGTGGCTCCGGCTGGGCCCAGCTCCAGAGCAAGGCCTGCAGAGAGAGAGAGAGGAGTAAGAAGGACCCAGAGAGAAAGACAGAGGGAACCCCAAGAACCCAGAATCAGACCAGAAAGGGTGAAGGGTTGGCGGACACGGGTACCGGAACCCGAACTGGTGGAGGCCACTAATCCTCAGCCAGAAACCGGAGGTCGTGGTCAAGATTTGCCACGACCCTCACCAAATCCACCAGAAAGGCACACCAAGCATAGGGTCAGGGAACCCAGAGGAGGTTTGACCACCAAGAGACCCGAGGGAGCCGGCCAAAGGTGGATCCCTGGTGGGAACGGCCAGGAGGAAGAGAGAGAGACAGGGAAGCTCAGGACCACGCTCCGGACTGCCTGGGGGTTGGCCGAGTCCAGGACCTGGTGGACGCAGCACGGCTCGGGTGGTCACTCAAGGCCAGAGTGACTGAGAGAACACCTGTGAGTAAAAACCCTGAAACTGCACCTCAAGTCTCTGACTCTCCTTTCTATAACATAACTACACCCATCATCTACACCTGCTGCCCTGAGGCCATACCCCTCCCGTTGGGGGTTATACCATCACTGCTGCACATATACCACCGGCCTCAGCGGACTGCTCTGCAGCGGCGGCTTCAAAGCCGCACTCAACGGGTGGCGTAGTCGATCAAATTAACATCTACTGCCATAGACTGCCACTTAGTTTGACACCCTGGGCACGGACCGGGTCACCGCCACAAGGACTACTACCCCCATCGAGATCCGGCTCCGGGTATCCCTTGCACACGGCCCAGGGGGCGCGTCATAAGTATGGTTTAATTTAGAACAATAAAGAATTGTGTGTTTATTTCAATTAAAGGACTTTTTTCTGGGTGTTGTGTTTTTTTAAATACTTTACTAGAAATTCATGGTGGTCATGTCTAATATTGGCGTGACCCCATGAATTTCGGGCTTAGGGCCAGCTGATAATGCCAAGCTGGCCTTAACCCCTTTATTACCCAGTGAGCCACCACACCAGGGCCCTGGATGAGTTGGGTACAGCGCCAGAAGATGGCGCTTCTATGAACGCGCCATTTTCCGGGGCGGCTGCGGACTGCAATTTGCAGCGGGTGGGGCCCAGAAAGCTTGGGCCTCCCTGCGCTGCGGATTGCAGCTCCCAGCTGCCTAGTTGTACCTGGCTGGGCACAAAAATAGGGCGAAGCCCCACGCATTTTTTTTTTAAATTATTTCATGAAATTCATGGAATAATTAAGAAAAAAAGGGCTTCCCTATATTGTTGTGTCCAACCAGGTACAAATAGGCAGCTGGTGGTTGGGGGCAGCCCGTCCCTGCCTGCTGTACCTGGCTGGACACAAATATAGTGCGAAGCCCCACGTCAATTTTTTTTTAATTATTTCATGAAATAATTTTTTTAAAAAAGGGCTTCCTTATATTGTTGTGTCTGGCCAGGTACAAATAGGCAGCTGGTGGTTGGGGGCAGCCCGTTCCTGCCTGCTGTACCTGACTGGACACAAATATAGGGCGAAGCCCCACGTCAATTTTTTTTAAATTATTTCAGGAAATTCATGAAATAATGAAAAAAAAATTGATGTGGGGCTTCGCCCTATATTTGTGTCCAGTCAGGTACAGCAGGCAGGAACGGGCTGCTCCCAACCACTAGCTGCCTATTTGTACCTAGCCGGACACAACAATATAGGGAAGCCCTTTTTTTCTTAATTATTCCATGAATTTCATGAATTTAAAAAAAAAATACGTGGAGCTTCGCCCTATTTTTGTGTCCAGCCAGGTACAACTAGGCAGCTGGGGGCTGGAATCTGCAGCGCAGGGAGGCCCAAGCTTTCTGGGCCCCACCCGCTGCAAATTGCAGTCCGCAGCCGCCCCGGAAAATGGCGCGTTCATAGAAGCGCCATCTTCTGGCGCTGTACCCAACTCATCCAGGGCCCTGGTGCGGTGGCTCACTGGGTAATAAAGGGGTTAAGGCCAGCTTGGCATTATCAGCTGGCCCTAAGCCCGAAATTCATGGGGTCACGCCAATATTAGACATGACCACCATGAATTTCTAGTAAAGTATTTAAAAAAAACACAAACACCCAGAAAAAAGTCCTTTAATTGAAATAAACACACAATTCTTTATTGTTCTAAATTAAACCATACTTACCGCCACGCCCATTCCAGCTGAAGCCAATGATCTCCTGCAATAAAAGTAAAATAATAAAGCAACATCATCCTTACCTTTCCATGGCTCCCACGACAGCTTCAGCTCTGCTACATCGAGATGACAGGCTGGACCGCAGCAGAACGCTGCCATCCAGCCTGTCATCCCGCAGACACTGAGAAGCGCAGGCTTGCTTGCGCTACTCAGTGTCTGGCTGTGATGGCATCCAGATGAGCCGAGGTCATGTCCAATGAACTCGGCTCACCTCATGCACGTCACTGACAGCGTGGGAAAATTCTCACGCTGAAGCGCTGAGTGCAGGAGAATTTTCCCACGCTGTCAGTGACGTACATGAGGTGAGCCGAGTTCATTGTCGGCTCATCTGGATGCCGTCACAGTCAGACACTGAGGAGCGCAAGCATGCCTGCGCTTCTCAGTGTCTGCGGGATGACAGGCTGGATGGCAGCGTTCTGCTGCGGTCCAGCCTGTCATCTCGATGTAGCAGAGCTGAAGCTGTCCTGGGAACCATGGAAAGGTAAGGATGAGGTTGCTTTATTATTTTACTTTTATTGCAGGAGATCGTTGGCTTCAGCTGGAATGGGCGTGATGGTAAGTATGGTTTAATTTAGAACAATAAAGAATTGTGTCTTTATTTCAATTAAAGGACTTTATTCTGGGTGTTTGTGTTTTTTTTTTTAACTTTGACTATGGGGTTAGTAATGGGGGTGTCTTATAGACGCCTCTCCATTACTAACCTGGGCTTGATGTCAGCTGGCATTATAAGCTGACATCAACCCCAACCCTATTACCCCCTGCCACCGCACCAGGGCAGCGTGGAAGAGCGAGGCTAAGTGCCAGAATTGGCGCATCCTATGGATGCGCCATTTCTGGGGCGGCTGACGGCTGGTGTTTCTAGCCTGGGAGGAGGCCAATATTCATGGCTCCCTTCCTGGGCTATTAATATCAGCCCCCAGCTGTCTGCCTAGCCTTTGCTAGCTATTAAATTAGGGGGGACCCCACGTCATTTTTTTGGGGGGGGTCCTCCATTTTAATAGCTAGTAAAGGCTAGGTATTCAGCTGGGGGCTGATATTAGTAGCCTGGGAAGCTCCGTGGGTATTACCCCCTTCCCAGGCTTCAAACATCTGCCCCAGCTGTCTGCTTAACTTCCGCTAGAGACTAAAATTACGGGGAACCCCACGCCAATTTTTTTTAATAATAAATCCTTTATTTTAATACTAAATGACAAGTACAGTAACCAACACTGTCACTGTACTTATTATATATGTGACTGACATGTTTCTATCTATCTAATCTATGTGTGAAGCTCTATTCTGTCTGTTATAAATTGTCGGGTACCGATGCTGAATTGCCGGCCGGCTTTTTTAAAGAGACGGTGCATGAAAACACTATTATTTTTTTTAATAAATCCTTTGCAGTAAATGACAAGTACAGTAAGCAACACTGTCACAGTACTTCATATATATGTGACTGACATGTTTCTATCTATCTAATCTATGTGTGAAGCTCTATTCTGTCTGTTATAAATTGTCGGGTACCGCTGCTGAATTGTCGGCCGGCTTTTTTAAAGAGACGGTGCACGAAAACACTATTATATTTTTTAATAAATCCTTTACACTAAATGACAAGTACAGTAAGCAACACTGTCACTGTACTTCGTATATATGTGGCTGACATGTTTCTATCTATCTAATCTATGTGTGATTCTCTATTCCTTCTATTCTAAATTGTCGGGTACAGATGCTGAATTGCCAGCCGGCTTTTTTAAAGAGACGGTGCATGAAAACACTATTATTTTTTTTAATAAATCCTTTGCAGTAAATGACAAGTACAGTAAGCAACACTGTCACAGTACTTCATATATATGTGACTGACATGTTTCTATCTATCTAATCTATGTGTGAAGCTCTATTCTTTCTGTTATAAATTGTCGGGTACCGCTGCTGAATTGCCGGCCGGCTTTTTTAAAGAGACGGTGCACGAAAACACTATTATATTTTTTAATAAATCCTTTACACTAAATGACAAGTACAGTAAGCAACACTGTCACTGTACTTCATATATATGTGACTGACATGTTTCTATCTATCTAATCTATGTGTGATGCTCTATTCCTTCATGTCTAAATTGTCGGGTACCGGTGTATGCCGCTGCTGAATTGCCGGCCGGCTTTTTTAAAGAAAGCGTCTTCTGAGCAGTTTGTCAGCTTTTGGACACCTTTGAAGGTGTTTTCTATGTGTTCCTATGTGTTTTTGTTTGCCTGCCATTGGTTTTAACGGTGTTCGACGGTGTTCTAAGGTGTTCGACGAACAGTTCGACGAACAGTTCCTCGAACATCCCGGTGTTCGACGAACCGAACCGAACCCGAACACTACGGGGGTGGCTCAACACTACTCCCCATTGCTCGGACTCCAGTTCAAAACCTTGACTTTGGTATACAAAGCCATTCACAACCTGTTTCCTTCATACATCTGTGATCTAGTCTCCTGGTACATACCTGCACGCTACCTCCGATCCTCACAAGATCTCCTTCTCTACTCCCCTCTTATCTCCTCTTTCCACAATTGTATACAAGATTTCTCCTGTGCATCCCCCCTACTCTGGAACTCTCTACACCAACACATCAGACTCTCGCCTACCGTGGAAACCTTCAAAAAGAATCTGAAGACCTACCTCTTCCGACTAGCCTACAACCTGCAGTAACCCTCGTTTCACCATACCTCTGCATGACCAGCTGTACATTGACCTACTGTTTCCTCACCCATCCCCTGTATATTGTGAGTCCTCGCAGGCAGGGTCCTCGCTCCTTCTGTACCAGTCAGTGACCTGTATTGTTCCAGATTATTGTACTTGTTTTTATAATGTATACCACTTTTCACATATACAGTGTCATGGAATAAATAATAATAATAATTTTACAGAAGAGCAACACATTTAACCAGGATTTTCGAGCCATTTTTAATTGTCAATGAATCTATTGCACGTTGTACTTGGAAGAGATTGTTCATATAATGTACTAGCATTAGTAAATCTTCCCTAATATCTTTGCTTTAGTCCATCCATTGCTGAGCAAACTGTCCCACATTAATGTCCCTATAGTACATGGTATATGACAAATTTACCATATATAGACACCTTTTACAATAACTACAAGAGGTGTGAAAAGGGACTGTGATTGACAGCAATTGTAAAATAAGGAATGTATATTAAAAGCATGAGGTGGTGAAAAACAACTATAGAGAGCTAAAACCAAATGTATCATACTGAGTACGCCATGTCAAAAAATGTGATACAATTTGCACCATTTTTCTCACATGTTCAGAATGTATTTTATCACACTATTGATAAATCTTTCCCAACTCCCCATAATATGTGGCATTATCTGTACTGATCCGTGAAATATATTGGTGCTATATAAAGAACAGGGTGCAAATAAATAAATTTTGACCCATGATAATAAAATTGAATTCCTATTGTGAACCTAACCCAGATATGACATACAATAAAAACCAGAGTCTGCTTTTATTCTCTTACCAGTGCTCCATTCCAGATAGGACAAGCAATCCGAGTATTCCAACCAATAAACAATGGATTGTAGCTAAAGACAGGAAAAAATGCTATAACCCCTGAAATAATGCTTAGGGTGCCAAAAGCGGTCAGGATTCCTCCAGTAATCTGATAGAGGCTCGTCATTTTCCATAAAGTGCTGCTTTTCACGGTCAGGCAGGCTGGAACGAATGGTGTTTTCCAAGCACTTTCTGTAAACTTTTGTTTCTTAGAAACTGTAGTCAGGACACAAATCCATTGTTTACATGTGTCAGCCCAACCTGCTGGGCTTTTAATTGTTTCCGGATATACTAGGACATGGCCTCCAAATAAACAAGCTTGTATAGGGATAGGAATACTATTAACCCCTGGGGTATGTGACACATTTTTGTGTCAGTTCCTTTTTCTCTAAAAGAATGTGTTACATCATCTCAGAGCTGTGTGGGGTAAATCATCCACACCAAGAATTTAGGAGGCTGGAATAGAGTCTTTAACACATTCCTGGGTAATTTGAGAAATAGATGCAAATGAAGGAAAACAAACCAAAAATGTAAGTCATTCTATTTAACCCTTAAAATTCCCAGTGCTTGTTACTACAACAGATCAGGCTTCTGGATTGAACCTCTTTGTTCACATCAAGCTCACACTTTAATGAGGATCTTTCATCAAATTTTTCGTGTTGAACTGGACGCACGATGCAATAGAGGCTGCAGCGTGGAATAAAACATTTTTGTTTTTATATCTCTGTTGTGGAGATATTAGCAATAAATATATTTGGCATCTAACGAGTTTATTTTTGTTAAGTCCAAGTGGGTGTTATTAGAGTTTTCACTGGGGGTGTGTACTTGTTCTTCTTATATGATGTTGCCTAATCATTAGCAGGTCTTAGGGCCCCTTCACACTAAGCGAGATCGCAAGCGAGATCGCTGCTGAGTCACAAGTTTTGTGACGCAACAGCGACCTCAGTAGCGATCTCGCTACGTTTGACACTTAGCAGCGACCAGTAGAGATGAGCGGTGTTCGACTAGAACTGTTCGCCAATCTAAAATTCGAGCTGTTTTGGGCAGTGTTCGAGTCGTTCGCTATTTAGAGCACCAATCATGCAGGGATTGTCTGCCACTCACTGTAATGCCACAGCCATGGTGGTTGAGGCATTACAGTGGTTGCCCAAATCGATGGGAACCGTGCTCACAGTGAAACATGAAAAGCCGGCAATTCAGCAGCGGCATACACCAGTACCCGACAATTTAGAACCGAAAGAATAGAGTATCACACATAGATTAGATAGATAGAAACATGTCAGTCACATATATAAGAAGTACAGTGACAGTGTTGGTTACTGTACTTGTCATTTAGTGTTAAAAGATTTATTAAAAAAAATATTAGTGTTTTCATGCACCGTCTCTTTAAAAAAGCCGGCCGGCAATTCAGCAGCGGTACCCGACAATTTATAACAGAAAGAATAGAGACTCACACATAGATTAGATACATAGAAACATGTCAGTCACATATATAAGAAGTACAGTGATAGTGTTGATTATTGTACTTTTCATTTAGTGTTAAAATAAAGGATTTATTAAAAAAAAAATTGGCGTGGGGTTCCCAGTAATTTTAGCCTCTAGCGGAGGTTAAGCAGATGGCTGGGGCAGATGTTTGAAGCCTGGGAAGGGGGTAACACCCACGGAGCTTCCCAGGCTACTAATATCAGCCCCCAGCTGAATACCTAGCCTTTACTAGCTATTAAAATGGGGACCCCCGAAAAAATGACGTGCGGTCCCCCCTATTTTAATAGCTAGCAAAGGCTAGGCAGACAGCTGGGGGCTGATATTAATAGCCCAGGAAGGGTGCCATGAATATTGGCCCCCTCCCAGGCTAGCGTTCTGCTGTGGTCCAGCCTGTCATGTGAATGTAGCAGAGCTGAAGCTGTCGTGGGAACCATGGAAAGGTAAGGATGATGTTGGTTTATTATTTTAATTTTTTTGCAGGATTTCGTTGGCTTCAGCTGGAATGGGCGTGATGGTAAGTATGGTTTAATTTAGAACAATAAAGAATTGTGTCTTTATTTCAATTAAAGGACTTTATTCTGGGTGTTTGTGTTTTTTTTTAACTTTGACTATGGGGTTAGTAATGGGGGTGTCTTATAGACGCCTCTCCATTACTAACCCGGGCTTGATGTCAGCTGGCATTATAAGCTGACATCAACCCCAGCCCTATTACCCCACTGCCACCGCTACAGGGCAGTGGGAAGAGCGAGGCTAAGTGCCAGAATTGGCGCATCCTATGGATGCGCCATTTCTGGGGCGGCTGACGGCTGGTGTTTCTAGCCTGGGAGGGAGCCAATATTCATGGCACCCTTCCTGGGCTATTAATATCAGCCCCCAGCTGTCTGCCTAGCCTTTGCTAGCTATTAAAATAGGGGGGACCCCACGTCATTTTTTGGGGGTCCCCCATTTTAATAGCTAGTAAAGGCTAGGTATTCAGCTGGGGGCTGATATTAGTAGCCTGGGAAGCTCCGTGGGTATTACCCCCTTCCCAGGCTTCAAACATCTGCCTCAGCCATCTGCTTAACCTCCGCTAGAGACTAAAATTATGGGGAACCCCACGCCAATTTTTTTTTTAATAAATCCTTTATTTTAACACTAAATGACAAGTACAATAATCAACACTATCACTGTACTTCTTATATATGTGACTGACATGTTTCTATCTATCTAATCTATGTGTGATGCTCTATTCTTTCTGTTATAAATTGTCGGGTACCGCTGCTGAATTGCCGGCCGGCTTTTTTAAAGAGACGGTGCATGAAAACACTATTATTTTTTTTAATAAATCCTTTAACACTAAATGACAAGTACAGTAACCAACACTGTCACTGTACTTCTTATATATGTGACTGACATGTTTCTATCTATCTAATCTATGTGTGATGCTCTATTCCTTCTTGTCTAAATTGCCGGGTACTGGTGTATGCCGCTGCGGAATTGCCGGCCGGTTTTTTAAAAGAGAGTGTCTTCTGAGCAGATTGTCAGCTTTTGGACACCTTTGAAGGTGTTTTCTATGTGTTTCTATGTGTTTTTGTTTGCCTGCCATTGGTTTTAACGCTGTTCGACGGTGTTCGACGGTGTTCTAAGGTGTTTGACGAACAGTTCCTCGAACATCCCGGTGTTCGACGAACCGAACCGAACCCGAACACTATGGGGGTGGCTCAACACTAGCGACCAGGCCCCTGCTGTGAGATCGCTGGTCGTGTTGGAATGGTCTGGACATTTCTTTGATCGTTGAAGCCCCGCTGGGTAGCATGCATCTCTGTGTTTGACACCTTACCAAAGACCTTGTTGACGACTCAGGCACAGAAACACATAGGCGTGCATTGTTATACAGGTCGCTACGGGTCGCCGCATCGTTGCTGCGTTGTTGGGAAGATCTGACTGTTTGATATCTCACCAGCGACCACATAGCGATGCAGCAATGATCCGTGACAGGTCGTATCGTTGTCGGGATCGCTGTAGCGTCGCTTAGTGTGACGGGGCCTTTAGAGCAGGTTCTCAGTGTGTGAGATGGAAAGATAGACAGCCCTGATCTCCTGATCTAACCTCCTACATGATTAGAAAGTGAGCATAGATGATTAACACCTTTCAGATAAGGTCCTGGTTTTGTGGGGGGAGGGCTAGCATATCTGAGCTGTATTACATTACAAACACTGCTATCAGCTCTCATCCTCTCATAGCACTGTCACTTCTGCTGTGCTGCTTCTCTCCCACATTGCATATTCAGAGATGAGAGCACAAAGGTTTCAGTAATCACACATGCCTATTGTGCTCAAGACAACTTGTAATTGTTCTCCAATAAGAGCAGATCAGGCTGACATTACCTCTCACACAGAAGTAGCCTGCTCTAGGCTATTGTTGGGGAACTGTTCTTTTAATGCTGTGTGTTGCTACTTGCACATGGTTGAGCTTATGATTTGGCAGCATCATACAGGAGGAAAAAGTGCACAAACCCAGTGAAAGTTCTCTGATAATGCCTACTTGGATTTGATTGATAATATCTAGTTTGCAAAATAAAAAAGATAAAACACCTTTATATCCTGCTATTACATCATGTGTCCTGTCACAATTCATCCAGTCAGTGTGGTGAGTGGCAGCTCAGTATTGAGAAAGACAGCTCGGCAGTCCAATTTTAGACTTGGTCGTGCTGTCAGTGTTGTGAGTGACTGTCCAGTTGCCAATCAGGGCCAGGGCGTGCTGGGTTTCCTTCAGGTGTCTCCTGTTTGGAGTGATTCCCAGGTAATTTAGCTGGCTGTCTGCCTCTATTCTCTGCCAGTTGTAGCTTTCAGCTCTGTGTGTATTGTCCTATGTGCCTTGATCTCTGACTTCTGATATTTTGTTGCCAGACCCTGGATTTTCCTATTGACTACCCGTTTGTATTCCTCCTCTTGTCTTGACGCACTATGACCTTCGAATACTGACTCTGAACTGTTACCTGACTACGCCTTTTTCCTTACCACTTTGTATATTACAAGCCCTCTTGGTATCTGACCCCGGACCTCTTGACTACCCTAGCCTCACGGCTTGCTCGTGAATAGTGACTAGCGTCACAGTCCTGTATAACATGAAAAATGTGGCTTAAAGTCCTTTTAAAGGTATTTATTCAGACATTTTTTTTTTTTTTTTTTGTGTGTGTGTGGGTGTGTGTGGAAAATGCCAGAAAAAAGCTCAGTGAAAACAGTCAAAAGAATGGTCCTTTTCTTTGTTTTTTAAATTTAAAAATGACTTGCTGTTCATATGTTACATTTTTACAGGGTATTTTAAAAGCTTCAGGCTTTTAAAGATTCTGAGAAAATAAAGTGAAATGTCCATTCCTCTGGTGTTTTCTACCACGAAGACACTCAGTACTTTACAATACAAGTAAATGGGAAGCCTAAAAAGACGCCTGGCCATCTTTTGGTGCATTTTGTCTGTGTTTTCGGATCTGGAAATTCTAGTGGTAGAAACAAATGAAAATAATTTAGTATATTTCCCTAAAAAATGGCGTGTTTGTCAACTTTTGGAATTTTAGCCTCAGAGCTTGCTCACTTGACCGTAGAATCTATCTTCCGAGAGAATTGGATCGATTGAATGACAACCGGAACAAACTCTGATCTGAGTTTGATCTGAGTGTCAGCTTAGTGTGATCCAATTCTCTTGCATGAGAGAATTGGAGCACACTGTCAGGAGAATATGGAGAACAAAATTTTTCCATCTTCTCCATTCTGTGAGCCCACGGAAATCGGACTGCACTCAGATGTCATCTGAGTGCAGTCGGATGTTTTCCACACACCCATAGACTTTTCATTTTAAACTTTATTTTTATTTATTAAATTTATAAAGAGAAGAAAAGGTACAAACACAAGGCACTAGCCGTGCCGAGAAATAGAAACAATCATTGAGAGAGGTGAAATAACAATAGAAATAATCAACTAGATACTCAAATTCTGAAAGAACAATAACGCAAAATGAACATTAAGGAGCAGGATGACAAAATACATAGCCATAATCGCCCAGGCTGAGTGGAGTAATCCAGTCAAAAGAGTAGACGAAAAAGAAAGAAGAATATAGAAGAAAGGGAAAGGAGAGAAAGCAGAAGAAGCAAGAAGAGAAGACGAGAGGGGAGGGGGAGGTAAGGAAGGCAATAGGGAAAGGGGTTCATAGGTGGGGCCCAAAGAATGTAAATTCAGATCTAAACTTCCCCGATTAAGTACAGTTAGTCAGCCGAAGATCTAAATTCTAGCCAATAATACCAGGTTTTGTAAAACTGATCATAAGAGGTATTAATTGTAGAAGTGAGCTCCTCTTTTAACATCACCTGATTTATTTTAGTAAACCAGAGGGGAATTGTCGGGGCGGTATTTTTTTTCCATAGTAGAGGGATACTTTTCAAAGTGAAATTGCAGCAAAAATCATGTATCAGCACAGCCCCATTGAGTAACATTAGTCCGAGTGCTATCCATATACTCTAGTGAGCAGGCCATTAGAGAAGCCTCTGGGCGGACTATAAGGAGCAGAATGGCAGCCGCAGAACGACTTATCAGTCAATGGGTATTGAAGTTTCGTCACTCAAATCAGAGGTAAGTGTCATTGCACTTTCATGTAATGTTGATAATCATACAAATGTTTAAGCTGTTGAATTTGTGTTCTGGTGCTTCATGTAGATCCACTTGTGATGTGCATGTCTTCTTTAGCTGTTTTCATTTTTTCTGCAAACTGAGCATATCCTGTTTTGATTTCTCTAAACAATATGCAACTACGGTATATAAATGTATGTACGTGCATTATTAAAATGTGCACGAATCGTGATTGTTGTATGTTTGTTATGTGCAAAATGACGCAGTTGCAGCAGTTACAATTTTTGGTAATTCGATTTTTCATAACAATACCAGTTTTTATATTGTAAACCATTTTATGTGTTCAAGCATTGTAGCATGCTGCCGATAATAGTTTGAACATATACAGATGTCAAATGCCCATCGACAGATTGTGATCCTCAGCTAACCTCAATCCTTTTTTTGTCGGTTGTGCTATAGTGTTATATTGTTGTGGCTCACAAGGCAAAAGTCCTCTTTTGTGTAATTTTCATTATGAAATGCTGCTAAAAAAATGTCCTGTTGGTCTAATACTTCAATATTTGTAATTTATTTTTTCAATATTTTAACAACATATTTAATTGTGTTTTATCTTATTTGTTGGGGCAACTTTTAGTTAAATTGCACTTCTCGCCGTCTTTCTAGGTGCATGTCCGACCCAGTATATGGGACAAAAGGACGTCGGGGTCCCGTGACCGGTCAAAATAAAAATGATACCTGGCTAGAGTTGGGCTCTGCACTGTACCCAGACCGGGACCGGTACGCAGCAGAGTCCAGTGGTTCATTTCTAAGTTTACATTTCTTTTTTGCTTTAGTTCAAAGAAAGACATGATTAAATCATTCTGCTAAATGAATTTAGTGTTTATTATCACGGGTCCCATATTTAGTTTTGCTGTGATGTGGACATATGTGTCTATCGCATGCATACACAGCAAAGTTTATTAGTAATACATTTGCATATTCTTCACTGTGGTACATTTAATTTTACAGTAATGAAATGATGACACAATGTTTGACAGTCACGAAGATAAGCTGACATTGTTTTCTTCAAATGCAGTCATTATTATTAACACATTCCAGATTATATCAAAATAAGGTGGAAATCAGTTTGGCTTTATACAAAGACTTCGAGAGGAGGGGCTACTCTCCCTATCAAAGACCACTCATCACCCACTTTGAGAAGCTCCTCTTTATGTTGCCTGTGTCTATAAGTATTTCTACATATGTTGAGAATTTTTGTGTTGAACATCATATAGAAGTTTAATTTTTTTGCAGTATCCTGCTCCTCTGGCAAAAGAATACTAAAGTATCGACTGGAGAAGGCGCCTGGAAATCGATTCCATCATCTGACGGATACAGATTTTTAGCGATTGTATATTTAAAATTTTCATCATTACTTGTGATGACAGGTAGTTGCACGATTATTTTAGTATGTTTAAAAATGTAATTTAATCTTTGAACTCTTTTTAGCATTTAGATCATCTGGAAACTTTCAGGAGACTCATATTCAGGAAGTTGAGCAGCAACCCAGGAAAAGGGAGGCCACACTTGTATCGACGGTGCATGAAATGGTATCAGGTGGGGCTATTATTGCCTGAAAATCCCAGGAGGAACCACCATCAGCATCTGAGTCTGCTGCTGCTCTGGTTTGCCCCCCATCTCATCCCGCCTCCCCTGATCAATCCGATTATCATCATGGGCATTCTCAAAGAGCAGGACAGACAACAGTTTCTGTCTGATGTTGCGTCTTTTCTTCAGAGACAATGACGACAATGACTTATTTGGCACCTTGTTGGCATCTTCCTACCGTGAGATGATAACAGCCCTAAGAAACAATTGTCAAGGCTTTTTTATTGCCATGGCATTAATCTTCGAGAACGTCAGCTTCCTGCCTGACATGGGTGCCATCCTGAACCATGTCCGATAAGTCTGTGTTTTTTGTTCCGCTCCTCCTGCCTTTTCTCCCAGGCTAGTGGTGATAACCAGCACCCAGACTGAGCCCTCCTCTGCTCATGTACCCATTCCCCCTTCCCAACCCACTGCGGCTTTCCATTTTTTAAAAAATTGTTTTATCAGTATCCCCATTCTCATACCCCAGCAACTTTGGAGCCACAGCTAGTCTGAGCAGAATCAGCATCTGTGGGCACCAGGTGGGCCACAGCCTGTTATTTTTTCCCTCCAAAGTCTAATTGGGTTAGTGATATAGGGCCTATGTGATGCATATACAGCAGAGTCTGGGTGTATCACATGTGATGCATAAACAGCAGAGTGTCTGTGCATCCTATATGATGTATAGAGCAGTGTCTCAGTGTATCATATGCGATATACAGTACAGACCAAAAGTTTGGACACACCTTCTCATTTAAAGTTTTTTCTGTATTTTCATGACTATGAAAATTGTACATTCACACTGAAGGCATCAAAACTATGAATTAACACATGTGGAATTATATACTTAGCAAAAAAGTGTGAAACAACTGAAAATATGTCTTATATTCTAGGTTCTTCAAAGTAGCCACCTTTTGCTTTGATGACTGCTTTGCACACTCTTGGCATTCTCTTGATGAGCTTCAAGAGGTAGTCACCGGAAATGGTTTTCACTTCACAGCTGTGCCCTGTCAGGTTTAATAAGTGGGATTTCTTGCCTTATAAATGGGGTTGGGGCCATCAGTTGTGTTGTGCAGAAGTCAGGTGGATACACAGCTGATAGTCCTACTGAATAGACTGTTAGAATTTGTATTATGGCAAGAAATAAGCAGCTAAGTAAAGAAAAACGAGTGGCCATCATTACTTTAACAAATGAAGGTCAGTCAGTGCGAAAAATTGGGAAAACTTTGAAAGTGTCCCCAATTGCAGTTGCAAAAACCATCAAGCGCTGCAAAGAAACTGGCTCACATGAGGACCGCCCCAGGAAAGGAAGACCAAGAGTCACCTCTGCTTCTGAGGATAAGTTTATCCGAGTCACCAGCCTCAGAAATCGCAGGTTAACAGCAGCTCAGATTAGAGACCAGGTCAATGCCACACAGAGTTCTAGCAGCAGACACATCTCTTCAACAACTGTTAAGAGGAAACTTTGTGCAGCAGGCCTTCATGGTAAAATAGCTGCTAGGAAACCACTGCTAAGGAAAGGTAACAAGAAGAAGACACTTGTTTGGGCTAAAGAACACAAGGAATGGACATTAGACCAGTGGAAATCTGTGCTTTGGTCTGATGAGTCCAAATTTGAGATCTTTGGTTCCAACCACAGTGTCTTTGTGCGACACAGAAAAGGTGAACGGATGGACTCTACATGCCTGGTTCCCACCGTGAAGCATGGAGGAGGAGGTGTGATGGTGTGGTGGTGCTTTGCTGGTGACACTGTTGGGGATTTATTCAAAATTGAAGGCATACTGAACCAGTATGGCTACCACAGCATCTTGCAGCGGCATGCTATTCCATCCTGTTTGCGTTTAGTTGGACCATCATTTATTTTTCAACAGGACAATGACTCCAAACACACCTCCAGGCTGTGTAAGGGCTATTTGACCAAGAAGGAGAGTGATGGGGTGCTACGCCATATGACCTGGGCTCCAGAGTCACCAGACCTGAACCCAATCGAGATGGTTTGGGGTGAGCTGGACCGCAGAGTGAAGGCAAAAGGGCCAACAAGTGCTAAGCATCTCTGGGAACTCCTTCAAGATTGTTGGAAGACCATTTCCGGTGACTACCTCTTGAAGCTCATCAAGAGAATGCCAAGAGTGTGCAAAGCAGTCATCAAAGCAAAAGGTGGCTACTTTGAAGAACCTAGAATATAAGACATATTTTCAGTTGTTTCACACTTTTTTGTTAAGTATATAATTCCACATGTGTTAATTAATAGTTTTGATGCCTTCAGTGTGAATGTACAATTTACATAGTCATGAAAATACAGAAAAATCTTTAAATGAGAAGGTGTGTCCAAACTTTTGGTCTGTACTGTATATACAGCAAATCACAGTGTAACCTATGTGATGTGTATACTGCAATCTTCTTTGAACATAACATGAGCAGTGATCCATTTCCCACTTTGAGGAGACATGCAATGTAATATATATCTCTGTGTCTGGAACAACGTATTGTTGCAAACAGTTCTTTTGAAACTTACCATTGCAAACAGTAGACTGCGGTCCAGACTGAAATCTGGAAAAGCAGTTGCAAGTACCAATGTTATCAGTACCACCTAACATCACACGCCTCATTATAGAGAAGCAGTTTCATCTATCACATTAGGTGTGAGTTAATTAAATGTTTGACCAAATAAAGCAAGATAATATTCAAGTTGATAATTTTGGATGATCTTTGGATGATGTGGTAAATATCCAAATGACCCTTGGCAGAAAAAAAAGGTTCCCCACCCCTGTGTAAAGCAAAAGCCAAACAAAGGCCACACATTTTGTATATTCAAAAATATATTCACTCAGGTCATGATTGTGTAATATTTACATTCGCATGATAAAAAATTGGAAATAAAGAAGGCCATGGCATAAATGTATTCCAACAAGAAAAAAACATATTTACAAGTCAATAACACGAGTGGAGGACACCACACATCTGTCAGGCCTGGGTGGGCTGCTGTACATTCATATTAGTTTGAGATTGGCTGGGCACGGCCCCTTCAGAACACATAAAAAAGTCAGAAGACATTTCTTGTACAGCACGGTTGTATGGCCTAGTGTCATGCTTTCAAAATGAGAAACACTGTCGACATCAGTGTGTCATCAGTGTATGGTCCGCGTGTCCAGTCTTACAATCAGTGTTTTTCACGAATGGATAAATAAATACAACTCTTATTATATCCATTACAATGTTAAATATGGACAGTACATTGATGGCACATGCATGCCATCCGTGTGCCATCGCGTTTTTCACGGACCCAGATACTTGTATTGGCCTTTTTCATCAGTGATATCAGAGAAAAATGGACATGTCTCTGTGAGTTTTGCATAGACAAACAGTCTGTGAAAAAAACATGGACATGTGAACAGCCCCACAGACTATAATGGGTACATATTGTATGAAAAACACACGCAGAACACGTTCATACGACATGGACGTCTGAATGAAGCCTCAGTCACTGCTCACTACACAGTCAGTGTGCTGCAATTACTATCCGGCATATTGATTGACATTCTGCTCTGCACACACTGCACACATATGTTGCAAAGAAAGGAATAAATCAAAATGTCCCCAGGCGTGATTATAGCACACTCACTGTGTAGTGAGCGGTGACTGTAAGAGCTCCCTGCACCGCTCCTATGACTGAAAGCGAGTGGCTGCAGGGAGAATAAAACGCAATTTTCTCCCTGTAGCTGCTGTTTCAGTTGCAAAACAAGATTTAAAAGCTACTTACCTGCAGATATAGCGATATATGTGCAGGTAAATAGTGTTTCTGAATGGTACACGTTTCCTTTAAATATTGAATTCCTGCAGAAATAGATTGCTATTGCTAAAGAAAAGGTCCAAGTGAGTGAAAACAGACTAAGGGATTTGTTGGATACACCTTATAATTTATGCAGAGATCTTATCTAACATCTTATTTAAGTTTCAGCAAGAAAAGAGGAAATCAAACGTCAGAAATGATTTTGAGACAGACAAAATTATTCCACTGGCTTGGTCTATTGTTGGCAGCATGAGGAAATGCAGGAGGAAAAAAAAGGTTGTAGAGATCAAGTTAAAAAGAAAAACACGAAGAAACACATATTACAATTTCATCTCTTGGAATCCCCTTACTTTTTTGGATCTCAAAAGACAGACCTAGATTAAAACAGTGCAAAAGGAGGGGTGGCTGAAAATATAATTGACACCTCAAAGAAAAATTCATGAGACAACATCATAGAGGAAGAAGGCCAAAAACAACGGGACCTTCTAGTAAATATTTCCTCAATTAACAACTTTGAATCAGATAACGATTCTTAATAAAAGATTGTCTTTCTCCTACCAATTAATTTATTTTCTAATTGTTCAGAGAGGGTTTGGGTATATCTGGTCACTAAACACAGGGCCTGTGTTCTTGCAAATGGTTCCATAGAGGAACTGAAGAGATGAATGATCTTTGTATCTTAACCCTTGAGTGACCGAGCTAATTTTAATCTTAATGACCAGACCAAATTTTAGAAATCTGACCAGTGTCACTTTATGTGGTAATAAATCTGGAACGCTTCAACATATCCCATTGATTCTTTGAGATGATATTTTTTGCATTTCTTTGCAAAAATATCGCAATTTTGGTGAAAAGTTTGAAAAAAATCGCAATTTTCAAACTTCAATTTTAACATCCTTAGACCAGTTAGTCATGCCTAAACACCCCACAAATGACCTCATTTTGAAAACTATACCCCTCAAGGATTTTATTTAGGGATATAGTGATCATTTGGAACCCCTAGGTACTACACAGAATTTAATAACATTAGGTCATCATATTGAAATTTTAATTTTTTTTTCACAAAAATGTTGCTTTAGCCCCAAAGTTCTCACTTTTATAAGGGCTAATACCAAAAACTGGATGGCCCAGCTTATTACCCACCTTCTTATGAGCGCGGCGATACCCCACATGTGGTCAAAAAGATCTGGTTGGACAATCGGTAGGGCTTGGAAGGGAGGGGCATAACTTGAATTTTGGAACAGAAATTTGGCTATATTCGGAATATATTGTCATATTTGTAGAGCCTGTGTGGTTCAAGAACAACAGAAAACCCCCATAAATGTCTGTTTTGTAAATTATACCCTCCTATGTATTTATCTAGAGAGGTAGTGAGTAGTTTGATACCACCATTTTTATGCAGTTGATGCAACACAAGGTTGAAAATTTACCATTTGCATTTTTTTCACTGTCACTTTTATGAATCTTTTTTGTACATTCGGAGGAACACACCTCAAATTTCATTGCAGTAGTTTTTCAGTGTTCAGGAATACATCCAATATGGCACCAATGTGAGTACTGTACACACGGCTGTGCCCATAATAATTTATGGCGCACCATTTGATATTTAGGGTAAAACTGATGGAATTCTAGAAGCTATTGACAGCTTACAGAGACATTGGGCTACCAAACAAGAAAATCCTTCTAGGAGTTAATACTCACAGAGGGAGGCATGCACCTAAAAACACATTTGCTGATTATAAAACTTGGTCTTGCTAACAAAACAGTTGTCCCACAATTGCTTATATTGTAGCAGGAAGAATAAACTGTATTGGAGTGAAGGGCGAAATGTGGAGGAAACTGCAGCCAACTATGTGGCAAACCTGAGTTTGTTCTAAGATGAAAGAACACCAGCAGGGCTAGAATGACAGGTTTGTCTTTCAGAGACTGGTCGTACAACTTCTGTTTGACCCCATCAATCCCTATATGAGGGATGAATGTGCCAATCAATGTGGTTCACCATAACAATCTCCTGCCCGCCAAGGTAGGAACTGGTATGTACACAAAACAACCAATGCTCCACAGAATCCTGAAAGTATTGTCTGGTACAGGAAGTTCGACACAAACAATGCAATAAAGCCCAAACTGTATAAGTACAGAACAGCCTCATTATTAGAGATCGCCCAATACAATAATCATGCCCTATCACCTATATAAGTAATATAAATGCAAAAATGTAGTCGTAAAAATAGTCAAACTAAGATAAATAGTCAAAAATGTTTATGTGATTGATCAAGTCCTGGAATTAATTGTCAGATGACCTGACTTTTCAAGAACATTTGTGGGGTCCACATTCTGGAGCATACAGACTGTTGTAGAGTCGGCATCTCTGCCTCCTGCCGGGCAGAGATGGCGATCCCCTCACTGCCGCGGTCCTGGTCCGGCGTCCTCCGACTCCCTTCTTGCGTCTGCCCGTGGTGCGAGCACCGCGCGCAGTTCCCCGGGCACTGTACTTAGAGGGACCGAGCGCGCCGTCCTAAAGAGTCCCCAGCCAATGGCCGGAGGACTGCCCTCATATAAGGCACCTCCTCCAAAATGGAGGTGCCTGTGCAAGATTGTTATTTGTGTGCTAATACTTCTCCAGCCCTCAGGTTCCAGTGCCTGCCAGCCTGTCTATCAGCCGTTCCCCTCCAGCCTGTCTATCAGCCGTGCCCGCCTGCCTGTCAATCAGCCGTGCCCGCCAGCCTGTCTATCAGCCGTGCCCGCCAGCTTGTCTACCCACATCACCTGCCTGTCTATCAGCCATGCTCATCTGCTGTGCCTGTCGGCCTTGGCCATCAGTCCCGTGGGAGTCGCCTGCTCTCACACAAGGTCGGTCCCAGAGTGGTACCTGGTTCACCTTCCCGGTCCCTCCTTGGTTCACGGATTCGACTAAACTGCCGTGTGGCCAGGGTCGGTCCGAGTAGGCACTTACAGTAGTTACGCCCCTCTGGTCCCTCCTTGTATCACAGAGCTGAGGTTCCACCACCCGAATCCGTAACAACTGTTATGCAGACTAGTTTTTGCTTGTCCCTGGTTGCGCCGCTGTCTCTTACCGTCACAGTGGTGTCCGCATGCAGCGTGGTCAGCATGTACACGTCTTTCCTGCCATTCCATTTCACTGAAAGAAGTTGGTCACTTTCCAGTGAGAAAGATGCCCCTTTCGTCAAACGTCTGGACACCAATTGCAACGGAAAACCTACTCATTTTTTCTGACTCTCCCACAGGCCCCTGTATTTGTAGTGTGGAGGAATTTGTATAGGGTGATACTTGTGCAATAATAATTATCGGTGTACACATGGAAATCTTGATGTAAAAATGGCGTCATTAGCTCCCAGACAATTTTACCTGGGATGCCAATTGTCTGGGGGCAGTTTGGTGGGTTTATTTGGTGGTCCCTACCTTTACATATTAGAAAGGTGCACGTGAACCCTGCTGTGCTCTGGCACATTTTTGTAGTATTTGACACTGTATTTTTTGCGCTTGAAGGAGATGAATTGTAGGAATGAGTGACGGCCCTTGAAACTCACCAAGGACTCGTCAACTGCAACATTTGCTATGGGGTATAGGATTTAAAAATGAATCTTTTGGGAGGGAAATTAGAGGGCTCAGTTCGTTAAGGCGAGCATAGTTGGGGTCATTTCTTAGGGGGGCTTGAGAATTAGCACTAAAATGAAGGAATCCCATAAGGGTTTCAAAATGGGCTCGGGACATGACAGCTGCAAATAAAGGGGTACTATGGACAGATTTTGTTGTGTTTTTTTTTATTAAACTCATGTTCAGAGTAATACCTAAAAATTTGGAAATATAAATTTGTTTGGTGGGCAATTAATTGTAAAAATTCTGGGGTAACAAAAATTTTGAAAAAATCAAAAGGGGGTAAAATTAGTTACATCAACTTTTATACCAGGGGCTGCTATAAAAGGGGGAATTTGAGAGGAAAATTTATTTTTGGGATACCATAATTGAGGGGGGGGGTGGCTGTGGAACTTAGCCCTGCCTCTGACGTTTTCAGCAGTGATGACTGACTCCGCTACCATCGGGCTGAGGGATCCCATGGAGGAAGAGGAGTCGTCACTGCGTCACTGTCTGAAAACTGTTCTGCTTCAGAAGCAGATTCTGTATCAATCCCAGAACTTTTGGAGCAAAGCAGGATGAACGCTTGCTCGGAGGGTCATTTGAATGGGATCCCCTTCTTTATGATATCTGTACACCTTGATAATGACTATGGATAGAAATCATTTTTATGAGGCAGACTATTTAAGTTCCTTGATATGGACAGTTGTGAACATTCATTGAAAATCAATTTTCAATTCTTTTAAACCATCATCGCATCTGTTTTGTTCTCTAATTAAAAAGTTATAAATGTTCTGGATAGAACGATGGGTGCTAAATATTATTCAGTATGGTGGGTGATGTTCAGTTAAAGTTGTTTTTTTCTCTTTTACAATTTTTAATTAATCTTCATCCCAGAGATGCAATATTTTCATTTCTATGTCTTTGTGTGTGATTGTTTGATGTGCAGCTTGAATTCCTTCCTACAGTGACAGTTATAATTGCTAACTTCCTCTGTTTACGTGGTAATGGAAGGAATAAGAGACTGGGATTGAAAGAGCCCTCCAGATCATAGCCTTAAGGGCTGTTAAAATATGAAGGAATCTATTTGATCTTATAATGACTCCTCTTCTTAAAGAAACACTAAACACGGAATGGAAGAAAGAATTTTAAAATATCCCAAAAATATGTTATTTTGTCTCACATTACAATTAAAACTAAATTGTATATATATAAATATATATATATATATATATATGTAAATATACTGTACATATATATAAGAAATCTTCTGGCTGTGACTTAGGAACTCCACCATGCACCCTTCTCTATTCTGTGTATGACTGCAAGACCACGGCCCCACTATCAGTATATGATCAGTATTTTTTCTCAGGAGTAGGAGACAAAACCAGGAGTGGGTGATAAATGCAGAATTGGTGACTTGTTTTTATTATACCTTTTCTCTGATTGTTCCTCACCTGGTTTTGGCTCACACTCCTGAGAAAAAAATAATGGCCGAATACTGACCAAATACTGATAGTGGGGCCGTGGCCTTAGACAACTGTCTGCAGGCAGTAAGACTAAAGATTGCTTAGAGAGTGGGGCATCAGTGAATAGCAATTTACTACTAGATGCATTGGTTTTAGGGAAGAATATTTTTGTTATATCTCACCATATGGAGCCCTATATAGTGACAAATGCAAGGTTGGACTAGCCCACCAGAGAACTGGAGAATCCTCCTCCCAATGTTCTTCAGTCTGACACTGGACATATGGAGTGCCTACTGCTATAGGGCCTCAGGTGCTTAGTGTGCTTTAGTTCAGTCTAAGGTGTAAGACATTTGAAAGAAAGTCAGAGCCATCCACAATGGGAACTCATTCATTATTACCCATAGACAGTTTTCTCAGGCATAATCAGTGTTCAGACTAGTACAGCCACGTAATTTGCTACTTTTAACTTTAGATTTTATTTGGTTCCATGGAAATAATATTTACACTTTGTTATGCAGCTTATACTTTCTGTCTTTCTCCCGATTTCCTCATTAATGTACACATTCATATTGCTAATGTGCATATGTATTAAAAGAAGAACATTCAACAGATGCCAAACACCTCTGGCATCTGCTCTGCTGGTTCGTCTCAAACATAGCAATTGCTTAGGTTAGTGTAGAATGGAAAGAGGCCTAATGACCTTTCAACCAGACACAGAACAACAAGTGAAACAAGAATATCAGCCACCGTGGTGTCTAGCAACCGCTCTCCCTTTACCTTCTGTATGACTGAGAATTCTCATTTGTCCATATTAATGTACATGTTAATATGGAAATTAGTTGTAATAACTGATGTACAAACCACTTTTCTATTCATATTTAGGGTGTGTTGAAACTGAGTTTTTTTGCTGAGTTTCTGGAGCAGAAATTCCAAGTTCTTGAGGAGGATTTTGGAGATTGTACACTCCAAACAGTCCACAAAAAGACTCGGTGTGTGTGACGATGGTGGATGTGGACCCACTATGCCACTGTCCGGGCTTACCCTAGAGGGGCATAACTAAGTGACTACCTGGTCTTTACTAGAGCCTCTGATGGTGAGGATAGGCTTGGGCCGTTTGGGTGATCACCATTCACAAGGTGCCACTCCAGAGCAGTTCCTGGACCTGCAGTAGCTGACCAAAGGGTCAGAGGCACAACACGAAGAGCTGAGGGCAAAGACAGAGAGGTAGTCAGACAGTCCGAGGCGAGGGCAGGCAGCACACAATCAAAATACGAAGCCAGGGTCAGGAGCGAAGAGATCAGACAAAACGAGTGAACAAGCCGGGTCGGTAACAGAAGAGTCAAAACAAACATGCACTTTGACAGATTACTAGAAACAGACTGAAACTAGGAACCTAAGTACAGGCAAGGTGTGGAGGAAGGAGCTGCCTAATATATCTCCTGCTGGCAAGGGATAGGCTAGGGAAGCAGAACTCTACAGATCACAGCAGGTTAAATTTTTGCAGAGTCTGGCTGCGCCTCCCTGTAGCTAAGTGGAGATTCTCCAGCATCAGGGGAATGCAGCAGTGTTACAAGATGCAGTTCAACATAATGGCCTGACACTGGGAGGAGCAGAGCAGTGAATGCAGTGAGTAGGATGGCGCCGAGAAAGCGTTCAAGTTATTGATGTGACAGTGGGAATACACCATTAGAGGGATTTTCCATCAAAGTAAATGTATTGATTTCCCCAGAACATATAATATCAGCCTTAAACCTTACATTACTCAAAGTAACGCCCCTTTAACTCTGATAGTAGTTTTATATCCCCTTGGTATTCTCTTAAGCAGCTTCATCAGATAGTCACCTGGAATGGCTTTCAAGAAACAAATATGCCTTCTCAAGAGTTAACTTGTGGAGTAACTGGCCTTCAGAAAGTGTTTGCCACCATCAGGTTAGTGTTGGCACATAGTTCCACACAGTGCTGAGCCCTATTCCACAATTGGAGTAAGCTAGAATATGTCAGGAATCACTCAACTAAGTAAAGGTAAAGAACAATCAAAGCTGAAAATTGCAAGGACCCTGAAGTTATCTTCAAGTGGAGTCATGAAAACCATCAATCGTTATGATCAACTTGACTCTCATGATGACTACTCCAAGGAAGGAAGACCAAGAATTACCTCTGCTGCAAAGGATAAGTTCATCACAGTTATCAACCTCAGAAAATGCAAAATGACAGCACCTCAGATAGACCTCATAATTGACATACAGTCATCAATTAGCAGACAGACCATAGCATCAACTTCGAGAAGCAGGCCTTTATAGTTGAATTGCTTAAAAGAAGCCATTACGTAGGACTGCAAATAAGAGGGGCCAAGCAACACAAGGATTGGACATTAGATAAGTGAAAATCTGTACTGTGGTCTGATTAGTCAAAATTTGAGATTGTTGGCACCGACCGCCATGTCTTTATGAGATGCAGAAAAGGTGAGCAGATGGTTTCTACATCTGTGATGCCCACCAGGAAGCATGTAGTAGGTGTGATGGTATGGATTTGCTGGTTACACTGTTTGTGATTTATTCCAAATTTTAGGCACATGTGACGCGCCCCCTGGGCCAGTGTTGTTTGGGGATACCCGGAGCCGGATCAGATGGGGGTTGTAGTCTCCGAGTGGCTGTGACCCGGTCCGTGCCCAGGGTGTCAAGCTCAGTGTGTGGCAGTCCTTATGATGTTACTAGATGTTCTTTTGTGTCGACTACGCCACCCGTTGAATTGCGGTCAGTACGGCCGCCGCTGCAGCAGGGTCCGCTGAGGCTGGTGATGTATGTGCAGCTCAGGTAGTATAACCCCCAACGGGAGGGGTATAGCCTCAGGGGGTCAGTTGCAGAGGATGGGGGTTGTGGTGGTGCAGCGAGGATGGAAATGAGACTCAGAGTCGGGCTGTGCAGTTCAGGGTTTGTTTACTTACTGCAGTTGTTCTGGTCACTCCGGCCTTGAGTGACCACCCGAGCCGTGCTGCGTCCACCAGGTCCTGGACTCAGCCAACCCCCAGGTGATTCTGGAGCGTGGTCCTGGGCTCCCTTTCTGTCCTGTCCTCTTCTCTGGCCTTCCCCACCAGGGATCCACCTATGTCCGGCTCCCTCGGGCCTCTTGGTGGTAAACCCTTGTCTCTGGGTTCCCTGACCCTATTCCTGGTCTGCCTTCCGGGTGGATTTAGTGGGTGATCGTGGCAGATCGATCCTGCCCACGACCTCCGGTTCCTGGCTAAGGTGTGCTGTAGCCTCTGCCAGCTTGGGATCCGGTACCCTGTTGCCAACTCTTCACCCTCTGGTCTAATTTGGGCTCTTGGAGTTCCTTCTTTCTCCCCCTCTGGGTCTTTCTTTCTCCTCTCTCTCTCTCTTGGCCTTGGAGCTGCTCTTCTCCTCTGCTCTGCTTCTCTGACTCAACTCTGACAGACTGACCCTGATCTAAGATGGTTCCCACCTTATATACTCCCTCTATGTGTGAGCTCAGGTGACCAGCACCCAATGAGCTCCTAGCACTACCCAGACTGCTCCCCCTATCTGCCCCTACACTACTGGGATGTTCCACCCCCCTCCCACTCCAGCCAGGAACAGACTCTGTTGTACCTGCACATTTCTCTAGTGGGAGTACCATCGGTCTGTTCCTCGGAAATGGGATGTGTGTAGTGCATGCAGCTAACTGAGCTCAGTTCCACACTCCATCCTTACCCGGGAGTGAAATACCACACCTCTGGGTTGAGGTGCAATACCCCTGTAGCAGCCGAATCCTCAGGGTGCTACATTCCCCCCTGGTAAATCACAGCACGTCCTCGGGCTGTAAGATAACAAAACATCAAAACATACAATTTTTTTCATAAAACATAAACATATAAAACATATAAAACACCATATACATCATCAGCAGCAATAAACTTTTCATATAAACATTCTTGTTTCTGGTTCCTCCGGTCACGGTGCAACTTGTGACCGGGTAAAGTGCGACAGTCTCTTGTAGTAAAAACAACAGTTTCCTATAAAACCGGTAGGGGGCGCTTTAGGAAGCGCAACTATATACAAGGGGATATGGCCGCTCTCAGTCCTCGGTCAGTGGGAATAGGGACACACGGGGTTAACAGTTCACTCTTGTCCCAACGGGGACATATTTTAAGCAGCAACAGTTCTTATACCCTGATGGGTAACTATTTTACAGTCTCCCTCTACCGTACTTCAACGACGGCGTCCTCCTGCTCCTTCTTTAGATTCTTCAGACCCGTCCGGGTCCTCTTGCTCCTCCTCACACCGCAGCTCCTCCTCCGTCAGGCGATGCACATGGAGGGCGTAGGGTCCTTTGGCACACTTGTGCCGGGTGAAGGTGACCTCGTCCCCTACATACAGGTCACGACCTCTGTGTCCCTCCGGCAGATGGCTTTCTACGTCTCTGCGGGTGACAAAGACGTCGCCGGGGGTGTGATGATCCCTAATAAAGCCCCATCCGTGCTGCATGTTGAATTTTATCACAGTCCCGGTGGAAGGGGGACCATGAGCTGCACGGGGATTCCTCCTGGTCCGGCTCTTCTGCTCCGCGCTCCTTATCTGCGCTTGCTGTTCCCGGACCCGCCTCTCTCTCCGCTCCCTCTCGAAGACCTCGAGCTGCTGCCGGCAGCACTCTGCACGCTCTGCTGCGGCCGCCCGAGTCTCCTGAGTGAACCCCATGAGGTCTTCTCCAGTGGGGTCCCACTCGAACTGTGCCTCCTCTAGCGGGGGCGAGGTCCTGTTTACGGGCTTCGGAGCCGGAATCAGGGGCTCGCACATGGGCCTTGCTCTCTGGAGTTCCAGCTGAATGTACTCCTGGGGCCATATGAAGGGCTGCCCATCCGGGCACGTATGCTGGGCGAATAGATCTTCACCCAGGTGCGGCACTCTAGATGCTGAGGGCGCGTTGATGGTAGCGGCGCCCGGGTTAACCAGGCCTTGCGACCAGGCCTGGGGCACCTTAAAGGCAAAGGGCACCGTAAGAACGGCGGCGCCCTGGGTTATTCGGCCCTGCGACCAGGCCGGTGGCTCCGCGGAGGTAGGGGGCGCTGTTGGTATTGCGGCGCCCGGGGCTACTAGGCCTTGCGACCAGGCCGGTGGTATTTCCTGCTTGGCCACGCTCGAGGTCGAGGCGTGTGACGTCACAGGGGTCGCGGCCGCGGTTTCCGGTTGAGGCCTAGTCGGCGGCGGTGACGATGCAGCGACGGGCACGGCAGGGGGAATTTCGGGCTCTGCGACGGGGAGCTGGGGCAGGCACGCGGTTTCCCGGTTCGGGGTAGAGACGTCCCCTTTACCTGCCTCCGTCCGTTCAGCTCCCTTCTCGGCGCCGTCTCCTGCCTTCATTCCTCCTGCGCCATCCTCAGAGGCGGTCTGTCTCCTCGTCTCGGGTGGCGTGCTCCGCTGACGGATTCCGGTCTGCTGGGCCATCTCTCGGCTCCACTCCGCCAATGTCTCTCGCTGCACCCGGGCCATCCTCCGTGCGAGGCCCTCCAGCGCGGTCTGTGCACACTCCCGGTCTCGGGGGAGCTGTGCCAGGATCTCCACTAAGCCTAGTGGGGTTGTTGCTTGCAGCAGGCTCCTGACCACTGGGTCGGTGCTGCCCGTCTCTCCCTCCATCTCCGGGTACGCTCTCTCTGGACTCTCCTCCAGACGTCTTGTCTCCGGGTGCGCTCTCTCCAGACTGCTCCAGGCGACACCCATCTTTGCTCTCTTCTTCTGTCTCCGCCCACATCGAGGGTGGTCCCGGGGCAACTTCAGTTCCAGGGGCCGTTCTCTCACGCTGATGGACACTTCCAGCATCACAGTCTCTGTTGGTGGGCGCGGTTTCCGCTTTTGGCGCCATTCTTCGACCTGGCCCACGATGGGAGGTGGCCTCTTGCCACCCTCTGGCACGCCCATAATGGCGTCCGCTCTTTCAAGGCGGGAAATCTTTGGAAATGGCGGGAATCGTCTCCCAGTGGCGGGAAACTCCATGGATGGCGGGAAAAAACTGCAAATGGCGGACAACCGGCGGGAAACGACCTGTGATGGGGCCCGATGGCGGGGACCCTCCGGAACCGGCGGGAGACTTCTTTTTGAGGTAACGGTGAACTTTTCTTCAGGCACGCAGTACCCGGTTGTTGCGGGCACGTAATCCTGCCGACTACGCCAAAGTTGACGCGCCCCCTGGGCCAGTGTTGTTTGGGGATACCCGGAGCCGGATCAGATGGGGGTTGTAGTCTCCGAGTGGCTGTGACCCGGTCCGTGCCCAGGGTGTCAAGCTCAGTGTGTGGCAGTCCTTATGATGTTACTAGATGTTCTTTTGTGTCGACTACGCCACCCGTTGAATTGCGGTCAGTACGGCCGCCGCTGCAGCAGGGTCCGCTGAGGCTGGTGATGTATGTGCAGCTCAGGTAGTATAACCCCCAACGGGAGGGGTATAGCCTCAGGGGGTCAGTTGCAGAGGATGGGGGTTGTGGTGGTGCAGCGAGGATGGAAATGAGACTCAGAGTCGGGCTGTGCAGTTCAGGGTTTGTTTACTTACTGCAGTTGTTCTGGTCACTCCGGCCTTGAGTGACCACCCGAGCCGTGCTGCGTCCACCAGGTCCTGGACCCCCAGGTGATTCTGGAGCGTGGTCCTGGGCTCCCTTTCTGTCCTGTCCTCTTCTCTGGCCTTCCCCACCAGGGATCCACCTATGTCCGGCTCCCTCGGGCCTCTTGGTGGTAAACCCTTGTCTCTGGGTTCCCTGACCCTATTCCTGGTCTGCCTTCCGGGTGGATTTAGTGGGTGATCGTGGCAGATCGATCCTGCCCACGACCTCCGGTTCCTGGCTAAGGTGTGCTGTAGCCTCTGCCAGCTTGGGATCCGGTACCCTGTTGCCAACTCTTCACCCTCTGGTCTAATTTGGGCTCTTGGAGTTCCTTCTTTCTCCCCCTCTGGGTCTTTCTTTCTCCTCTCTCTCTCTCTTGGCCTTGGAGCTGCTCTTCTCCTCTGCTCTGCTTCTCTGACTCAACTCTGACAGACTGACCCTGATCTAAGATGGTTCCCACCTTATATACTCCCTCTATGTGTGAGCTCAGGTGACCAGCACCCAATGAGCTCCTAGCACTACCCAGACTGCTCCCCCTATCTGCCCCTACACTACTGGGATGTTCCACCCCCCTCCCACTCCAGCCAGGAACAGACTCTGTTGTACCTGCACATTTCTCTAGTGGGAGTACCATCGGTCTGTTCCTCGGAAATGGGATGTGTGTAGTGCATGCAGCTAACTGAGCTCAGTTCCACACTCCATCCTTACCCGGGAGTGGAATACCACACCTCTGGGTTGAGGTGCAATACCCCTGTAGCAGCCGAATCCTCAGGGTGCTACACATGTAACCAACATGGCTACCAAACCATTCTGCAATGACATGCCTTCCCATCTGGTCTGCACTTAGTGTAACCTCATCATTTCATTGTTGCAACAGGACAATGACCTCAAACACATGTACAGGCTATTTAATGGTCATATGACTAAGTAGGAAAGGGATATGGTGAGGTATCAGATGAAGTGGTCTCTACAATGACCCAACGTCAACCCAATCAAAAATTTTTTTTACATGAATTTAAACTAATGAGCGAAGATAAATGCTCAGTACCTCTGGGAATGCCTTCAAGACAGTTGTAAAGCCATTCCAGGTGACTGCCTGATAAAGCCACTTGAGATAATGCAATGGGTGTGTAAAGATGTCAACAGAATAAAAGGGGGGGTACTTTGAGGAATCTACGGTTTAATGCATATTATGGTTTGTTCCAATTGTGTTTCTTTACTCCATGTTTCAATATATGTTTGTGCATGGTTTTGCTGCCTTCAGTATGACAATGTGCACATTCCAATAAGAACAAGAAAAACAATTGCATGAACATGTGTGTCCAGAGTTTTGACTGGTCTTGTATAATTATTGGGTGCTTCACCTCTGTGACTCCAATTGATCATTATAGTTGCTTCTTACCAGCAGAGGTGTGGAGTTTGAATGGAGAGCCTATAAAGCTTGTGTGATACTGCTCCAAACACAAGTATGACTGACAAGAATAGATGGACTTACTCTTTGCTAGTAGGTTGAGTTTCTAAAGAAACAGATAGGAAGTGTAGACAGAGAATCAACAATTTAAGATTATCTGCTTGGCAATAGGGATGATCCTTGGCCATTTTTCAGACTTATCCATGGTCAACTTCTATTTTCTCTTTTGTGGAAAATTATTTTTTCTTTCTTGTGGAGCAGCAGAAGCATAGCAAGAGGGGAAAAAGAACAACGCCAGTGGCTTGGGTTGCAAAATTTCAATAGAAGAAAAAAGAAAGAAAATAGTGTTGCTAGAGTTGAAGATCTGGGGTAGGTGCTGATCTTTGATCTTATGATAGAGCCTATGGCTACCAATGTAAGTCATGTGGGCCACTGGTTGGTGTAGGCCAAGGCCTACAAAATATCATCGTCCTGGCTCAGATGACAAAATTATGTCACTGCATTGCTCCGTCTGTGCCTGCCTGCTCTTTACGTAGGGGAAAAGAGGAATCGGTTGCTCAGATCAGGTAAATGTAGACTTTATTTTATGTGGGGCTTGGCACAAAGGTGGCATTATTACTTTTGGATGGGGCACTAAGGCAGCAATAATGCTTTCCAAATGGGGCACTTAAGGGGAATGATTATATTTAAGTAGGGGCGTTATTTTTAGCATAATGGGGTCAATTCTTGTCTTGACCTAGATTTTGGCCACCCATGCAACACCAGTGTGCAATAAATATAACAAATGTCTGTCAGAGTATCAAACTGCATATGCCCACGGATGGAAGTGCAAACTAAGCTTTACATATGGACAAAATGAAGAACAAGGAAATAGCATATCTGACATTTAAAAAATCCTGTAACAATGAGGATATATGTGAAATAAACCAAAGCTTTTATTTATGAGCTTTGTAGTCTCTGTCAAATCCTCAAATCATTGTTTCATTTCATTTAGTATTGGGACTGAGAACAATCTTCCCCAAACATTGCAAATATGGTATTTAAAAGAATTTCATACAGCTGCTGCACAGGAATGTTCTCACGAAAAAAAATCCCCAATACATCCATGTAATTGCTTCATCCAATGTTGTTAACAGAGCTTTTCAGCCCTGCAAAAAAAAACAGGCCATAAACTGGATTCACACCAAACATGTGAAGGGCGTTGTTCTGTGAGGACAGCTGATTGTAGCACTGGTCAGCTTGTTAGCTACTCACATTAGTTAAGCATTCTTGGTGCACTAATGCCCAGGAAGGACTCATCATCTTTGCCAGAACATTTTCTTCCGCCCATGCCCAGATGTATACAAAGAAAACAACCAAACCCTTACACAGAGCAAGTTCTGCTGATTTAGGCTCATGTGCACTTGTCATTTCCGAGAGAAGTTCCCATGTGTTTACATGACAAGGATAAATTGTCTAACCTGAACATATTGATTTTTCATGCTTGGCCCCGTAGTCTGTGGGAACCTGTGCTGTGGGTATACACTCATACAATAAAAATAGAAGGCTTGTTATATTAATACAATGATGACAAAAACGAGTCAAAGCCATGTTACACATCTAATGGCCTGAACAAAGGAAGAAGTTATACTAGCGTGACCTAGTAGAGCACAAAATCTGTTATGCGCAGTTGAAGACTAACACGTCATTTTAAAGGATCATGCTACTTTTTGGGCTAAAAAGGCGCAAAAAAGATAAAAAACAAAAATTAGAGCATCTTTGATTGTGTGCAAAGTTCATCATCCCCTGTGTGCCATTGGCATAAGAAAAATAAACGAACGTCACAAGACAAAAAATTACAGTCTTTTTACAAAGTAAGCCTATGATGTTAAAATGCTCATCCTTCTAATCTGTGCTGGTGAAAAGAAAATGAAATCAGAAAATTGTCCCTTTAATATAGCCTTAAGAACATCTTCTGAAAGACGGCAACTCTCCTTTGAAATCCCTTAAGGAAAAGATTGAAAGTCTGTTGACAAATCATATTTGATATTGAAAGAAGACAAATGTATATTTTTGAAGGGAAAGACAATTCACAGTTTTTGGCTGCACTAACCGAAATGATGATCCTTGATCCAATATATGTAGAAGTGTTTTTTAATCAACAACGCGTTTCCATGTTGTACTGGTGCCTTTCTAAAGTGTAAAAACCAACTGAGTTGGTATAGTTGGCTTTTTCACTTGAGAAAGACGCTTGTCCGCCATGGAAACAGGTGGTGGAATAAAAAACGCTTCTTTATATATTGGATGAAGGATCATCATTTTGGTTAGTGCAGCCCAAAACCGTGAATTGTCTTTTCCTTCAATCATCCTGATGGCGTTCATCCCCCAACCACGGGCAGCAGCAACCGTTATTGAGATTTCACAGAAGTTGAGCAGATTACCTGGTTTTAATATATCTTTTTATAAATGTATCACCTTATGCGAGGAATTACCACACTCTTTTTTTGTCTCCAAAAGAGCCCACAGTCAATAACGTCAGGTACGCAGGGCGGCAGTTTTTTACTTTTCAAACAAGTGTTTGAGCGAGTGGACAGACCGGAATGCCACCGACACTGTTTGTAGTACACAGCACTTATTCAGAGCACAAGATACACAAATCACAGCTGACATCAACCCCAAGCAATATTACCCCGATTGCCACCGTGCCAGGGCAATCAGGAAGAAGGAAGACAAAGTGCCAACATCTAATGTGATGCGTCACTTCTGGGCGGCTGTGGGCAGGTATTTTTAGGCTGTGAAGGGCCCAATAACCACGGACCTTCCCAGCCTGATAATATCAGCCCACAGCTGTCTGCTTTACCTTTTCTGGTTATCAAACCCCACGTCATTTTTTTCATTTATTTATTAGCTTAATACATGTACAGTAAACTACACATGCACGGCAAAATTATATATCTCAAGGATAATAATAATAATTCAATTCATGTAGTGCCAACATATTCCACAGCACTTTACAATTAAACAATGACATGTACAGACAATAAATTCAATACAGGTAAGACAGGTTAAACAGTTACATTAGGAGTGGAGCGAGGGCCCTGCTCGCAAGCTTCAAATCTAGAAAGGATATCTATCTATCTATCTATCTATCTATCTATCTATGTATGTATCTATCTATCTATCAATCATTTATTTGCATCATATCTAACTATCTATCTTTATCTTTGCACAACTTTAACACCTAAACATCTGTCATTTCTATTCTGCACTCTATTCCAGTACGTGTCACCCAGATGGTGCATACGGACAACACACGTACACATGGATGGCACACGGATGATACACATGGACACAGGGACACGAATAACACCATTACTGTTTTTTCCAGTACCTGAAATATCAGAACGTGTGAAGGAGGCCTTAAACAGTATGCTGACAAAAATCCATTAGGCTGTGCCTTTGGTCATGAAAGGCCAGGTGTAACAGCAGGTAGAGGTCTAACAAAGGACAACTGTCAGCACTCCACAATCACATTACAGGCCACCAGTGGAGCGACAGGAGACCCCTCTTTCTATCAACCACTTAGATGCCTGGGCAACTATTGACTCTGGCATGTGAGTGGTTGACAGAGAAGGAGGCTAATGCAGCAGAAGCATTCAATGCTTTGTGCCACCACAGTAAGGCCACATTCACATGTTCAGTATTTGGTCAGTAGTTTACATCAGTATTTGTAAGCCAAAATCAGGAGTGGAACAATCAGAGGAAAAGTATAATAGAAACACGTCACCACTTCTGTATTTTTTCATCCACTCCTGGCTTTGGCTTACAAATACTGATGTCAAATATTGACCAAATACTGAACGTCTGAACGTGGACTACATCTGAGCTATTTACAACAAGCGGTAAACAGTTAACAGGAGAACACACCATCTTTGAAAGACTTTTAGCGTTTCCCAAATAAGAATTAGTGCTTGCTGTGGGTTATTTTGGATTAATAATAAATTTGGTCCTTATACCTGGAAAGTCTGTGAAATTGCCACCACCAAGTGCACCCCAAATGTACAGATCTACATACTTATATTGTTTAGTGCTCAAACTGTTTGTCTGCTACCATAAGTTCATACATTGGTGTGAATGATGGCAGGTAACAAAAGAACTATAAATAAATATATATTTTTGCCTACTGTTTAACCCCTTAACGACCTATGGTGTATATTTTCGTCATAGATTGATATAGAATGTATCAAACCGTCTCAGGAGCCGAGTCTTCTACATGCCAGGTACATGTGGGCTAGGCTACATAGTATCTGCTTATAACTTCAGTGATTGGAGGTTGCTCAGATTGCTGCAGTTTAACAACTTAAAGAGGTTGTCCACTACTTTAACCTCTTGCCAATATGGCAAATTTCCATTTTTTCATTTATGTTTTTTCCTTTTTTCCTCCCCTTCTTCAAAGAGCCATAACTTTTTAATTTTTCTGTCTACATAGACATACGAGGGCTTGTTTATTGCAGGACAAGTTGTATTTTTCAATGATAGCTTTCATTTTACCACATACTGTACTGCAAAAATGGAAAAAATACAAATGCAGTGAAAATGCAAAAAAAATGCAATTCGGAATTATATTTTTTTTCGGGAATTCTTTTTATGGTGTACATTGTGTGGTAAAAATTACCTGACAATATGATTCTCCTCATCAGTATGATTACAGTGATATCAAACATGTCCAGTTGCTTATTATTTTAGTGGTGAAAAAAAAAACAGAAATGAAAAAAATAAAGTTTTTGATTGTGCCACCATTCTACAAGACCCATAAAATTTTTATTTTTTGATCAATATAGCTGTGTGAGTGTCACGCTTAGTTTGGGGAGAACCCAGCGTAAAACAACAGGAAAAGGGAAGGGTGCCCTACAAGTGGGGAAAGGGGGAGTGGAGACCCTAAACAGCTCAAACGACAAACCCTGACTCCCATATAGACCCTATACAGGTTCTACACCTATCGCCAAGCAGGAAACCTGGCCCTAGCTGACCCTAAAGCTAGGCCCTAGGTAGGGAAGTGGAGGGGTGAGCACTAGTCAGCCCCACTGCAAACTAAAGTACACACAAAGGAAACAAACAAGGGAATACACTTAGCTTAAAGATGACACCTGGGAAAACAAGGCAACAATCCATGAAGAAACTCCAAGAAAATTCTAGTCGACTACTAGAATTCCAAGCCTGAATAGATAAGAACACTCTATCACCAGCAAGTCTCTAAAGAAACTGAGTGTATTTAAGGATACAGCAAGGGTGTGGTAATTAGCAGCAGAAGGTGAGGATCGCCGCAGGGTCCTAAAGGTATAATCCCAAAGGAAGGTGAGGATCACCATTGGGTCCTAGAGAGAGAGGGATCATGAAAGGATCAGGAAGATATTTGCAAGGCCAAACGCAGCGACCTTCTACAGCTGGACCCTGTATGACTGTCTGTAAAACCTGAAACACCCGTGACAGTGAGGGATTATTTTTTTAAGGAGGAGACAACATTTTTTTATTGATTCCATTTTGGAATTGATAGGACATTTTAATCACTTCTTACTGCATTTTTACGGTATTGTGCCGACCAAAAAAATGCAATTTTGACGATCTAAAATTTTTATTGTTTTTCTGCTGCTTTCTCACTTCCTCCGGATGTACAGTACAGACCAAAAGTTTGGACACACCTTCTCATTTAAAGATTTTTCTGTATTTTCATGACTATGAAAATTTTACATTCACATTGAAGGCATCAAAACTATGAATTAACACATGTGGAATTATATACTTAACAAAAAAGTGTGAAACAACTGAAAATATGTCTTATATTCTAGGTTCTTCAAAGTAGCCACCTTTTGCTTTGATGACTGCTTTGCACACTCTTGGCATTCTATTGATGAGCTTCAAGAGGTAGTCACCGGAAATGGTCTTCCAAAAATCTTGAAGGAGTTCCCAGAGATGCTTAGCACTTGTTGGCCCTTTTGCCTTCACTCTGCGGTCCAGCTCACCCCAAACCATCTCAATTGGGTTCAGGTCTGGTGACTGTGGAGGCCAGGTCATCTGGCGTAGCACTTCATCACTCTCCTTCTTGGTCAAATAGCCTTTACACAGCCTGGAGGTGTGTTTGTGGTCATTGTCCTGTTGAAAAATAAATGATGGTCCAACTTAACGCAAACCGGATGGAATAGCATGCCGCTGCAAGATGCTGTGGTAGCCATGCTGGTTCAGTATGCCTTCAATTTTGAATAAATCCCCAACAGTGTCACCAGCAAAGCACCCCCACACCATCACACCTCCTCCTCCAAGCTTCACGGTGGGAACCAGGCATGTAGAGTCCATCCGTTCACCTTTTCTGCATCGCACAAAGACACGGTGGTTGGAACCAAAGATCTCAAATTTGGACTCATCAGACCAAAGCACAGATTTCCACTGGTCTAATGTCCATTCCTTGTGTTCTTTAGTCCAAACAAGTCTCTTCTGCTTGTTGCCTGTCCTTAGCAGTGGTTTCTTAGCAGCTATTTTACCATGAAGGCCTGCTGCACAAAGTCTCCTCTTAACAGTTGTTGAAGAGATGTGTCTGCTGCTAGAACTCTGTGTGGCATTGACCTGGTCTCTAATCTGAGCTGCTGTTAACCTGCGATTTCTGAGGCTGGTGACTCGGATAAACTTATCCTCAGAAGCAGAGGTGACTCTTGGTTTTCCTTTCCTGGGGGGGTCCTCATGTGAGCCAGTTTCTTTGTAGTGCTTGATGGTTTTTGCAACTGCACTTGGGGACACTTTCAAAGTTTTCCCAATTTTTCGCACTGACTGACCTTCATTTCTTAAAGTAATGATGGCCACTCGTTTTTCTTTACTTAGCTGCTTTTTTCTTGCCATAATACAAATTCTAACAGTCTATTCAGTAGGACTATCAGCTGTGTATCCACCAGACTTCTGCACAACACAACTGATGGTCCCAACTTCATTTATAAGGCAAGAAATCCCACTTATTAAACCTGACAGGACACACCTGTGAAGTGAAAACAATTCCGGTGACTACCTCTTGAAGCTCATCAAGAGAATGCAAGAGTGTACAAAGCAGTCATCAAAGCAAAAGGTGGTTACTTTGAAGAACCTAGAATATAAGACATATTTTCAGTTGTTTCACACTTTTTTGTTAAGTATATAATTCCACATGTGTTAATTCATAGTTTTGATGCCTTCAGTGTGAATGTACAATTTACATAGTCATGAAAATACAGAAAAATCTTTAAATGAGACGGTGTGTCCAAACTTTTGATCTGTACTGTATGTGATATATCCGAATGTGGAGAGAGTGAAACAGCTGTTGATTAACAGCGGGAACTGCGCCAGCACTGGGGATGACTATTAGGCCACAGCCCCACTATCAGTATTTGATCAGTATTCGGTCAGTATTTTTTCTCAGGAGTGGGAGCCAAAATCAGGAGTGGGTCATAAATGCAGAATTATTGCACTTGTTTCTATTATACCTTTTCTCTGATTGTTTCTCACCTGGTTTTGGCTCCCACTCCTGAGAAAAAATGCTGACCGAATACTGACCAAATACTGATAGAGGGGTCGTGGCCTAAGTGTTATTATTTTACTGGGTGCTAGCATACAGATTGAGACGTGGTTATCCAAATAGTGGACAACACTTTTAAAGAAAATAGATAGTGAAAGCTCTAGAGATTATTCAATAAATACAAATACTCTTTTAATCCAGTGCTCCGATGAAGGGTACCTCTGGAAGCACTTTACTTACTAATGAAAAATCCATCTAAAAAAATATATATGAAGAACTTATCTTCAATATCTATATACTTAGTTATCTTCTGGGATTAGTAATAAACAGAAGGCGAGCAGGACAGTACTCAACCACAAAAAACCTTGAAGTCTATCATACAAGAGAGGTCAAGTATGGTCTAACAAAAAACACCTAACAGTTAAAACTGTATTAAAAAAATAACTGAATTAAATATTATGTAACTTGTTAAACCATCTAATAAACACAATAACACCTAGAATCAGGCCCTAAGGATAAGCCAAGGTAGATGGCAATCAGTGATAGGGTAGCCATCAGGTGCCACTCCAGGGCGGTTCCCGGACCTGCAACACCTAATCTGCATCCTGTCAGCTATCTAGAGCTGCACAGTCTGTACCAGTACCAAGTGGTCGTCCTGTCTACTATCCTGAGCCGCATAGTCTGTAGCTGTACCTAGTGGCTGTCCTGTCTACTATCCTGAGCTTCATAGTCTGTAGCTGTACCAAGTGGCTGTCCTGTCTACTATCCTAAGCCACATAGTATGTAGCTGTACCAAGTGTCTGTCCTGTCTGCTATCCAGAGCTGCACAATTTGTATCTGTTCCAAGTGGCAATCCTTCCCTGTCTTGGAATTTCTATCCGAATTAACATCTCTGACCCTTGGGTCAGCTGCTACTGCTGGTCACTGCCCTGGAGGAGTACCTAGCAGCCGCCTGCTACACAAGCCTGACCTCATCATCAGTGTCTCCAGTGAACACCAGGTAGCTGCTTAGTTACGCCCCTCCAGGGTAATCCCGGTCCGCAGCGTAGTGGGTCCACTATCCACTAGCGTTACAACATGCCTCCCTTTAGTCAGGTGGAAACAGCAGGAAGATGCAGCAGTGCTGGGAGTGCTGCAAGAGGCAATTCAGCGAGATGGCCTGACGCGAGGAAACGCAGAGTGGCAAACGCAGTGATTAGGAAAGCACCCACTAACCGTGCAAATCACCGGCATGACAATTGGTTATGGTGGTGATGCATGCTGTTGATTTGATGTCATTGCTGCAGCCACAACACAGAGTCCTGAGCAGTGGTGACGAGGTATTAATGCTGGATCTGGGTGTGTGTTGGGGGAGGAGTACCTACTCTGTTATTTTAGAGCGTTTGGTGTCCAAGTTTAAGATCAAGATCTGAACCTGAAATTAGCCATATTCTATTGTCAACAGCAGAACATATTCTAATCTTAAAAGTACCAATTAGTTTTAACAAGAACTCCCATTTGATTAGAAATATCCACTCCATGCCATCAAGTGTAGATTGAGATCTAAAGGCTGAAAAGACCAGTATTCCCAAAGTGCCTAAGTGATTTTTAACTAGACTTTTAATGGACAAAGTGATGTAAGGATCTTAAAGGGGTTATCCGGTCAAAACCGATAAGTCTGCTGTAACTCTGTCACTGCAGACTTATGAATCCCCCCAGTGCACAGATTGTGCACTGTGGGGATTCGCTGGTTTCAGACCCGTAACAGAGGGTATGTATGAGTTATACATACCCCCGGCCAGTGGGCGGGGACTCGCTCTCCATACACGTGTATGAAGCAAGGTCGCGCCTTCTAGTCGGCCACACCCACTGGCCGGCCTTGTTACTAGATGGGGCGCAGCCTCGGCTCAATACAAGTGTATGGAGCGAGGCTGTGCCCACTGGCTGGGGATACGTATAACCGATTCATACCCTCTGTTCTCGGGTCTGAAACCGGCGAATCCCCGCAGCGCACAGTGCGTGCGCTGGGGATATTCATAACTCTGCAGTCACACGGAGTGACTGCAGACTTATCGGTTTTGACTGGACAACCCCTTTAATTATTGTTTTCTTCTTTATTCGGTGTGTCACATTAGGGTACAAGCTTAATAAATACTTCTGAGAAAATTAAATGGTGCTTTACAGGCAATGTATTTAAATGATTAAATCTATAAGAACTTCTTGTCACTGCTTCCCAGATCCAATGCTCTCAAGAAATAAACCTAGCAAAGCTCAAGTCAAGTTCATACATTCTTATAGAGAAATATAGAAATTTCCCATTTCCCATTCCCTACGATGACATCTCTCCAAATGTAAAACACCCTACAACCATGGAAAATGGTATCAAAAAATGTAATTCAGATTTGGTGACTGGCAATTAGACTGAGAAACCAAAGCAATAACTATTACACATATCGGTTAAGAACAAAAAGGGACTTTTTTCATTGGGGAACATGGCAGGCCTTCTACCATGCGTTTTTTAAGCATTTCTGCAGCGTTTTTGCCGCTGCGGAAACGCTTAAAAAACGCATCGTGGGCACGCAGCCTAAATTGACTTTTTCTATTGTACATTTACTGCCTTACTGGTATGGACTATACTTTATTAATTGATACTACATTACACCAATATGGGACTTACCTTTTCTCACATTGCCTTTCTGGGGTTTTTCTGGGGTGTTTTTAATATATTTTCTTGAGTAAAAGTGGATTTTTTTCTGTATCTAATAAAATGTATATATTTGATTATGGTTATTGTAAATTATATTTTCATTTTTTTTATTTTATTTAGGAGTAAATTATAGGATTTTGTTATTATTTTGGTACTCTTAAAATGTCTTTTATATTTAGGAATTTATTATGGGTCTTTTTGTGCAGATTTGGTTACTAGTCATTTAAACAATGTTTCCGTTGTCCTCTTCATATAGATGTATAGCATTCCTCTAGATTTATGGTTATGTTTCAAACAAATTTACCAAGTACATTTTTTGCATTGGTAATACTGTTGCAATCTGAATACAGTCACAACAGGAAATTGTATTAAAATGTGTAGTTAATGTTAATTTAAGTTATTGCCAATGTAAAACACTGATCTGTTTTATCTGCATTCTATCATTTCAGTACTGTATCTTGCTTTTTACTTTTTTTTCACTTTTTTTCGAAGAGCTGAATGTAAATAATGCTTTGGTGCGACAATCATGACACTTTCCCCATTTCACCAGCAGAGCTCAGTATAGACTTGCTAGAGTTTTGCAGACTTCATTTGCTGACAGTTACAGCGGATGTGTAGGAAGGAGATTGCTTTATGGCTTCCTGTGTTTTGCATACTGAGCTCATAAAGACAATAAGTCATAGGCTATGTGCCCACGATGCAGAAATGCTCCGGATTTTTTCCTGACGTTTCTGCATCTCCCTGGCAGAAAAAACGCATGCGGATTGTACATGCGGATTGTACATGCGTTTTTCCTGCCAGGGACAAGCGGATGTGAAGCGTTCGTCACATGCATTTCCGCATGCGGGTTGTCAAGCGCTTTCCAAGTGATTTTAGCATCACTTGGAAAGTGCTTGACAACTTGGCCACACTATATAAATCCATGCAAATGGCATGGATTTATATACTGTGACCTTAAAGAATGTTAAAAAATAAAATCTAATACTTAAAAAAATAAATCTATACTTACCTTCCGATGGCCCCGGAGTCTTGCTTCGCTCCGTCCTGGCTTGCCGGCAGCTCGCGGTACACTGAAGGACCTGCCATTACATGATTATGACGTCAGAGCAGGTCCTTTAGCTCACCGCGATCTGTCGGCAAGTGAAGACAAGGAGACTGGGGGCCATCAGAAGATAAATATCATATTTATTTTTTATTTTATTCTTTTTTTTACAGGTTCTATGGTACCCAGGTCCGGAGGAGAGTCTCCTCTTCTCCACACCCGAGTACCATCCGCACATTGAAGCGCATGGATTCCGCATGTACAGATACAGTGATGTGGAATCCAAGCGTTCCAATGAAAGTCAATGGCAGCAAAAATGCAGCGCTTCCGCAAAATAATTGGTAGTGCTGCGTTTTTTTCCGCAATGATAACCTGCAGCGTAAATTTCCGCAGCATGTGCACAGCACATGCAGATTATCATTAGGGAGGGAACATGGCAGGCTTTCTACCATGCGTTTTTTAAGCGTTTCTGCAGCGTTTTTGCCGCTGTGGAAACGCTTAAAAAATGCATTGTGGGCACACAGCCATACAGTAATTAGCATACAGGATTAGGCCTGTCTGGATTAATTCCCCACAGTTTTTTTTACATCTGCCATAATATCGCAAAAGATACTATGTTAACTTATAGTAATATTTACATTTAGAGTGTTTGTTTCATACCTATAAAGCTCTTTATAAATACCCATCTTTAAACCCTTGTAATTAGCTTTATTACTACTGTACATTTCTCACACTTCTCCCTATCCTGTTATTTCCTATATGTGTTTTTTTTTACTTTACCTGTGACATTTCATTTGAGAGGAGTCTCAAACATGATGTAATAGGAGGCTGGGGCTGCGCTCACTTCTCTACACCGTCTATCACCCCTCCTGAAACAGACCCTCATTAGGGGGTGGCGCTTTGGCAACATAACACAGCTTCTGTCACCACCACACGCTGATGACATCTTGGTTCAGTAGAACTGATCGAGAAGTCACCACATCTTCAGTTTCCGCCATCACAGTCAGTGATCCTAACTCCGCAGTCTCTTTCCTTGAAAATAGTCATCAGGTGCGTTGATAGAAGCTATGGAAGTGACACTAGCGCCACCCCCTGATGTTGATTCATCTGAGGGTGGAGATAGAAGCAGCTTGAGTGACAACAGCACTGACCCACAGCTTATTTCACCACCCAGACTACAGGGGGCTGAATACAAATGCACATCACAATTTTCAGGTTTACATTTTTAAAATAATTAGAAAACTATGTATCATTTCCTTTACACTTAAATACTTGCTACTTTGTTTTGGAATATATATCACATAAAATCCCAATAAAACACATTTAAGTTTGTGGGTGTAATGTGAAGAAATGTGGAAAAGTTCATAGGGTATGCATACTTTTTCAAGGCACTGTATATAAATTTACATAAATATATATTTTTCTCTTTCTAATCGAGACAGAGAGAAAGAGATATCACTCAGTGATAGGTGTACAGTGGGGAAAATAAGTACTTGATACACTGCTGATTTTGCAAGTTTTCCCACCTACAAAGAATGGAGAGATCTGTATTTTTTATCATAGGTACACTTCACCTGTGACCGATAGAATCTAAAAATGAAAAACAGAAAATCACATTCTATGATGTTTACATAATTAATTTGCATTTTATTGCATGTAATAAGTATTTGATACAATAGAAAAACAGAACTCAATAGTTGGTACATAAACCCTTGTTTGCAATTACAGAGGTCAGACGTTTCCTATAGTTCTTGACCAAGTTTGCACACACTGCAGCAGGGATTTTGGCCCACTCCTCCATACAGATCTTCTCCAGATTTTGTGTCTGTCGCTTGGCAATATTGAGTTTCAGTTCCCTCCAAAGATTTTCTATTGGGTTCAGGTCTGGAGGCTGGCTAGGCCACTCCAGGACCTTGAAGTGCTTCTTACAAAGCCACTCCTTAGTTGCCCTGGCTGTGTTTTTCGGGTCATTGTCATGCTGGAAGACCCAGCCATGACCCATCTTCAATGCTCTTACTGAGGGAAGGAGGTTTTGGGCCAAAATCTCACAATACATGACCCCATCCATCTTCCCTTCAATACAGTGCAGTCATCCTGTCCCCTTAGCAGAAAAGCACCCCCAATGTATGATGTTTCCCCCACCATGCTTTACGGTTGGGACGTTGTTCTTGGGGTTGTACTCATCCTTCTTCTTCCTCCAAACACAGCTAGTGGAGTTGATACCAAAAAGTTCTATTTTGGTCTCATCTGATCACATGACCTTCTCCCATGCCTCTTCTGTCATCCAGATGGTCAGTAGCAAACTTAAAATGGGCCTGGACATGTGCTGGCATCAGCAGGAGAACCTTACGTGCCCTGCAGGATTTTAATCCATGACGGCGTAGTGTGTTACTAACATTAATGTTAGCGACTGTGGTCCCAGCACTCTTCAGGTCTTTGACCAGGTCCTCCCATGTAGTTCTGGGCTGATTCCTGACCTTTCTCAAAATCATCCTTTCCCCACGAGGCGAGATCTTGCATGGAGCCCCAGTCCGAGGAACATTGACAGTCATCTTGTGTTTCTTCCATTGCCTAATAATTGTGCCAACAGTTGTTGCCTTCTCACCAAGCTGCTTGCCTATTGTCCTGTAGCCCATCCCAGCCTTGTGCGGATCTACAATTTTGTCCCTGGTGTGCTTAGACAGCTCTTTAGTCTTGGCCATGGTGGAGAGGTTGGAGTGTGATTGATTGAGTGTGTGGATAGGTGTCTTTTAGTGTTGAGCGAGCACTAAAATTCTCGGGTGCTCGAAACTCGGGCCAAGCTTGCCGTGATACTCGGGTGCTCGTCCCAAGCAACGAGCCCAATGTTAGTCTATGGGAGACCCGAGCATTTTTGCAGAGGCACCCCCGGCAGTCTTTTAAAAGCCTAACAAGTGCCTAAAACGATAGTGACAGTGCTCAAATGATATGGGGACAGCATGGGGATCGCCCCAGGAAGCATTTTTGCCCCCCAGGTCACTGCTGTCAACAACGTGGTCAGAGGTATTAAGCCACTTTTAAGGGCTCATAATAAAACGTTCAAAAACGAAACTGAAACTGCTTTTTAACATTTTACAACCTTAACTGGCCATGTGCTGTGTGACACATGCATACAGTGCTGCAAATACATGGGAACCGCATGGGGAAGACCCCTGGAAGCATCTTTGACACCCAGGTCACTGCCTAAAAGTGTGCCCATCAGAAGTGATCCTTGCCGCATCAGAAGATGCAGACTTGCAACTATCCTCGTGCAAGTCCTTGTCCCAGGGCAGTGTTCAATTGTACCTCCCACATTCCTTGCAATGCAAGTGCAAATATGCAGCCAACCACCCACCCACAGGATGCAATACTATACTGCTAGCTTGCACTTGAAATGGGGCCTTTTAGTTTGTAGGAGGCCGAAGCTGGCCACTACCTCATGGCTGCGTCGGCGGCGAGGTCTCTATACTCAGTCCCCAGCTGCCACTATTTGTCCTGGGAACCTTCCCCACACTTTTCTTAGCCTGGCCTGCTTTAGGACAGCATTGGACGAGCCCACCAGACAACCAGAGACTCCTCTGGTGGGCCCTGGCTTCTCCATCAGAGGAGTTGAGAGTGCCTAGGTGAGGAGCATGATGATGATGATAGAAGTTAGCATCTGCTTTGTTTTCTTGGAATGCAAGCGTAAGTGTGCAGCCTGCCACCCACCCACCCGCAGGCTGCAATACCATACTGCTAGCTTGCACTTGAAATGGGGCTTTTTAGTTTGGAGGAGGCCGAAGCTGGCCACTACCTCATGGCAGTTTCGTCAGCGAGGTATCAATACTCGGTCCCCAGCCGCTTCTATTTGTCCCGGTGCGCCTTATACATAAGATTAAGAGCGCATACCAAAACATTACCTGTACCCTCTCCAGTGTATTTAGTGGGAAGGACAGCCTATTCCGCTGTAGTGTGTGCATGCCAAACCCCTGTTCATGGCACATGCGAAGATGCCTCCCACCCTGCACCTGTCGTTGCAGACTTGCAACTATCCCCGTTCAAGTCCTTGTCCCAGGGCAGTGTTCAATTGAACCTCTCCCATTCCTTGCAATGCAAGCGCAAGTATCCAGCCTGCCACCCACCCACCCCCAGGCTGCAATACCATACTGCTTGCTTGCACTTTAAATTGGGCCTTTTAGGCATTTGGAGGCGGAATCTGGCCACCACATCATGGCTGCGTTGGCGGCCTGGTATCCATACTTAGTCCCCAGCCGCCCGGCGGCCGGGTGTCCACACTCGGTTCCTAGCCGCCAGGGGGCGGCCAGGTGTCCATACTCGGTCCCCAGCCGCCAGGGGGCGGCCGGGTGTCCATACTCGGTCCCCAGCCGCCCCGCGGCCGGGTGTCCACTTTCGGTCCCCAGCTGCCAGGGGGCGGCTTGGTGTCCATAAACGGTCCCCAGCCGCCCCTATTTCTCCTGTCACCTTCCCCCACACTTTTCTTAGCCTGGCCTGCTTTAGGGCAGCATTGGACGAGCCCACAAGAGAACCAGACTCCTCCGGTGGGCCCTGGCTTCTCCATCAGGGGAGTTGAGAGAGCCAAGGTGAGGAGCATAATGATGATGATAGAAGTTAGCATCTGCTTTGTTTTCTTGAAAGGCAAGCGTAAGTGTTCAGCCTGCCACCCACCCACCCGCAGGCTGCAATACCATACTGCTAGCTTGCACTTTAAATGGGGCCTTTTAGTTTGGAGGAGGCCAAAGCTGGCCACTACCTCCTGGGTGCATCGGCGGCGAGGTCTCCATACTCAGTCCCCAGCCACCACTATTTGTCCCAGGAACCTTCCCCACACTTTTCTTAGCCTGGCCTGCTTTAGGGCAGCACTGGACGAGCCCACCAGACAACCAGAGACTCCTCCGGTGGGCACTGGCTTCTCCATCAGAGCAGTTGAGAGTGCCAAGGTGAGGAGCATGATGATGATAGAAGTTAGCATCTGCTTTGTTTTCTTTTAATGCAAGCGTAAGTGTGCAGCCTGCTACCCACCCACCCCCAGGCTACAATGCCATACTGCTAGCTTGCACTTGAAATGGGGTCTTTTAGTTTGTAGGAGCCCGAAGCTGGCCACTACCTCATGGCTGCGTCGGCAGCGAGGTCTCCATACTCAGTCCCCAGCCACCACTATTTGTCCCGGGAACCTTCCCCACACTTTTCTTAGCCTGGCCTGCTTTAGGGCAGCATTGGACGAGCCCACCAGACAACCAAATACTCCTCCGGTGGGCCCTTGCTTCTCCATCAGAGGAGTTGAGAGTGCCAAGGTGAGGAGCATGATGATGATGATAGACGTTAGCATCTGCTTTGTTTTCTTTTAATGCAAGCGTAAGTGTGCAACCTGCCGGGTGTCCATACTCGGTTCCCAGCCGCCCCGCGGCCGGGTGTCCACTCTCGGTCCCCAGCTGCCAGGGGGCGGCCTGGTGTCCATAAAAGGTCCCGAGCCGCCCCTATTTCTCCCGTCACCTTCCCCCACACTTTTCTTAGCCTGGCCTGCTTTAGGGCAGCATTGGACGAGCCCACAAGAGAACCAGACTCCTCCGGTGGGCCCTGGCTTCTCCATCAGGGGAGTTGAGAGCGCCAAGGTGAGGAGTATGATGATGATGATAGAAGTTAGCATCTGCTTTGTTTTCTTGGAATGCAAGCGTAAGTGTGCAGCCTGCCACCCACCCACCCGCAGGCTGCAATACCATACTGCTAGCTTGCACTTGAAATGGGGCTTTTTAGTTTGAAGGAGGCCAAAGCTGGCCACTACCTCCAGGCTGCATCGGCGGCGAGGTCTCCATACTCAGTCCCCAGCCACCACTATTTGCCCTGGGAACCTTCCCCACACTTTTCTTAGCCTGGCCTGCTTTAGGGCAGCATTGGACGAGCCCACCAGACAACCAGAGACTCCTCCGGTGGGCCCTGGCTTCTCCATCAGAGGAGTTGAGAGTGCCTAGGTGAGGAGCATGATGATGATGATAGAAGTTAGCATCTGCTTTGTTTTCTTGGAATGCAAGCGTAAGTGTGCAGCCTGCCACCCACACACCCGCAGGCTGCAATACCATACTGCTAGCTTGCACTTGAAATGGGGCTTTTTAGTTTGGAGGAGGCCGAAGCTGGCCACTACCTCATGGCAGCTTCATCAGCAAGGTATCAATACTCGGTCCCCAGACGCTTCTATTTGTCCAGGTGCGCCTTATACATAAGATTAAGCGCGCATACCAAAACATTACCTGTACCCTTCCCAGTGTATTTAGTGGGAAGGACAGCCTATTCCGCTGTAGTGTGTGCATGCCAAACCCCTGTTCATGGCACATGCGAAGGTGCCTCCCACCCTGCACCTGTCGATGCAGACTTGCAACTGTCCCCTTTCAAGCCCTTGCCCCAGGGCAGTGTTCAATTGAACCTCTCCCATTCCTTGCAATGCAAGCGCAAGTATCCAGCCTGCCACCCACCCACCCCCAGGCTGCAATACCATACTGCTTGCTTGCACTTTAAATTGGGCCTTTTAGGCATTTGGAGGCGGAATCTGGCCACCACATCATGGCTGCGTTGGCGGCCTGGTATCCATACTTAGTACCCAGCCGCCCGGAGCCGGGTGTCCACACTCGGTTCCTAGCCGCCAGGGGGCGGCCAGGTGTCCATACTCGGTCCCCAGCCGCCAGGGGGCGGCCGGGTGTCCATACTCGGTCCCCAGCCACCCGGCGGCCGGGTGTCCACTCTCGGTCCCAAGCTGCCAGGGGGCGGCCTGGTGTCCATAAACGATCCCCAGCCGCCCCTATTTCTCCTGTCACCTTCCCCCACACTTTTCTTAGCCTGGCCTGCTTTAGGGCAGCATTGGACGAGCCCACAAGAGAGCCAGACTCCTCCGGTGGGCCCTGGCTTCTCCATCAGGGGAGTTGAGAGTGCCAAGGTGAGGAGCATAATGATGATGATAGAAGTTAGCATCTGCTTTGTTTTCTTGAAATGCAAGTGTAAGTGTGCAGCCTGCCACCCACCCACCCGCAGGCTGCAATACCATACTGCTAGCTTGCACTTGAAATGGGGCCTTTTAGTTTGGAGGAGGCCAAAGCTGGCCACTACCTCCTGGCTGCGTCGGCGGCAAGGTCTCCATACTCAGTCCCCAGCCGCCACTATTTGTCCCAGGAACCTTCCCCACACTTTTCTTAGCCTGGCCTGCTTTAGGGCAGCATTGGACGAGCCCACCAGACAACCAGAGACTCTTCCGGTGGGCACTGGCTTCTCCATCAGAGCAGTTGAGAGTGCCAAGGTGAGAAGCATGATGATGATGATAGAAGTTAGCATCTGCTTTGTTTTCTTTTAATGCAAGCGTAAGTGTCCAGCCTGCCACCCACCCACCCGCAGGCTGCAATACCATAATGCTAGCTTGCACTTGAAATGAGGCCTTTTAGTTTGGAGGAGGCCAAAGCTGGCCACTACCTCCAGGCTGCGTCGGCGGTGAGGTCTCCATACTCAGTCCCCAGCCACCACTATTTGCCCTGGGAACCTTCCCCACACTTTTCTTAGCCTGGCCTGCTTTAGGGCAGCATTGGACGAGCCCACCAGACAACCAGAGACTCCTCCGGTGGGCCCTGGCTTCTCCATCAGAGGAGTTGAGAGTGCCTAGGTGAGGAGCATGATGATGATGATAGAAGTTAGAATCTGCTTTGTTTTCTTGGAATGCAAGCGTAAGTGTGCAGCCTGCCACCCACACACCCGCAGGCTGCAATACCATACTGCTAGCTTGCACTTGAAATGGGGCTTTTTAGTTTGGAGGAGGCCGAAGCTGGCCACTACCTCATGGCAGCTTCATCAGCAAGGTATCAATACTCGGTCCCCAGACGCTTCTATTTGTCCAGGTGCGCCTTATACATAAGATTAAGCGCGCATACCAAAACATTACCTGTACCCTTCCCAGTGTATTTAGTGGGAAGGACAGCCTGTTCCGCTGTAGTGTGTGCATGCCAAACCCCTGTTCATGGCACATGCGAAGATGCCTCCCACCTTGCACCTGTCGTTGCAGACTTGCAACTGTCCCCTTTCAAGCCCTTGCCCCAGGGCAGTGTTCAATTGAACCTCTCCCATTCCTTGCAATGCAAGCGCAAGTATCCAGCCTGCCACCCACCCACCCCCAGGCTGCAATACCATACTGCTTGCTTGCACTTTAAATTGGGCCTTTTAGGCATTTGGAGGCGGAATCTGGCCACCACATCATGGCTGCGTTGGCGGCCTGGTATCCATACTTAGTCCCCAGCCGCCCGGAGCCGGGTGTCCACACTCGGTTCCTAGCCGCCAGGGGGCGGCCAGGTGTCCATACTCGGTCCCCAGCCGCCAGGGGGTGGCCGGGTGTCCATACTCGGTCCCCAGCCACCCCGCGGCCGGGTGTCCACTCTCGGTCCCAAGCTGCCAGGGGGCGGCCTGGTGTCCATAAACGATCCCCAGCCGCCCCTATTTCTCCTGTCACCTTCCCCCACACTTTTCTTAGCCTGGCCTGCTTTAGGGCAGCATTGGACGAGCCCACAAGAGAGCCAGACTCCTCCGGTGGGCCCTGGCTTCTCCATCAGGGGAGTTGAGAGTGCCAAGGTGAGGAGCATAATGATGATGATAGAAGTTAGCATCTGCTTTGTTTTCTTGAAATGCAAGCGTAAGTGTGCAGCCTGCCACCCACCCACCCGCAGGCTGCAATACCATACTGCTAGCTTGCACTTGAAATGGGGCCTTTTAGTTTGGAGGAGGCCAAAGCTGGCCACTACCTCCTGGCTGCGTCGGCGGCGAGGTCTCCATACTCAGTCCCCAGCCGCCACTATTTGTCCCAGGAACCTTCCCCACACTTTTCTTAGCCTGGCCTGCTTTAGGGCAGCATTGGACGAGCCTACGAGACAACCAGAGACTCCTCCGGTGGGCACTGGCTTCTCCATCAGAGCAGTTGAGAGTGCCAAGGTGAGAAACATGATGATGATGATAGAAGTTAGCATCTGCTTTGTTTTCTTTTAATGCAAGCGTAAGTGTCCAGCCTGCCACCCACCCACCTGCAGGCTGCAATACCATAATGCTAGCTTGCACTTGAAATGGGGTCTTTTAGTTTGTAGGAGCCCGAAGCTGGCCACTACCTCATGGCTGCGTCGGCAGCGAGGTCTCCATACTCAGTCCCCAGCCACCACTATTTGTCCCGGGAACCTTCCCCACACTTTTCTTAGCCTGGCCTGCTTTAGGGTAGCACTGGACGAGCCCACCAGACAACCAAATACTCCTCCGGTGGGCCCTGGCTTCTCCATCAGAGGAGTTGAGAGTGCCAAGGTGAGGAGCATGATGATGATGATAGAAGTTAGCATCTGCTTTGTTTTCTTTTAATGCAAGCGTAAGTGTGCAGCCTGCCACCCACCCACCCCCAGGCTACAATGCCATACTGCTAGCTTGCAATTGAAATGGGGCCTTTTAGTTTGGAGGAGGCCGAAGCTGGCCACTACTTCATGGCTGCTTCGGCAGTGAGTTATCCATACTAAGTCCCCAGCCGCCCGGCGACCGGGTGTCCACGCTTGGTCCCCAGCCGCCAGTGGGCGGCCGGGTGTCCATACTCGGTTCCCAGTCGCCCCGCGGCTGGATGTCCACTCTCGGTCCCCAGCTGCCAGGGGGCGGCCAGGTGTCCATAAACGATCCCTAGCCGCCCCTATTTCTCCTGTCACCTTCCCCCACACTTTTCTTAGCCTGCCCTGCTTTAGGGCAGCATTGGACGAGCCCACCAGACAACCAGAGACTCCTCCGGTGGGCACTGGCTTCTCCATCAGAGCAGTTGAGAGTGCCAAGGTGAGGAGCATGATGATGATGATAGAAGTTAGCATCTGCTTTGTTTTCTTTTAATGCAAGCGTAAGTGTGCAGCCTGCTACCCACCCACCCCCAGGCTACAATGCCATACTGCTAGCTTGCACTTGGAATGGGGCCGTTTAGTTTGGAGGAGGCCGAAGCTGGCCACTACCTCCTGGCTGCGTCGGCGGCGAGGTCTCCATACTCAGTCCCCAGCAGCCACTATTTGTCCCGGGAACATTCTCCACACTTTTCTTAGCCTGGCCTGCTTTAGGGCAGCATTGGACGAGCCCACCAGACAACCAGAGACTCCTCCGGTGGGCCCTGGCTTCTCCATCAGAGGAGTTGAGAGTGCCAAGGTGACGAGCATGATGATGATAGAAGTTAGCATCTGCTTTGTTTTCTTTTAATGGAAGCGTAAGTGTGCAGCCTGCCACCCACCCACCCCCAGGCTACAATGCCATACTGCTAGCTTGCAATTGAAATGGGGCCTTTTAGTTTGGAGGAGGCCGAAGCTGGCCACTACTTCATGGCTGCTTCGGCAGTGAGTTATCCATACACAGTCCCCAGCCGCCCGGCGACCGGGTGTCCACGCTTGGTCCCCAGCCGCCAGGGGGCGGCCGGGTGTCCATACTCGGTTCCCAGTCGCCCCGCGGCTGGATGTCCACTCTCGGTCCCCAGCTGCCAGGGGGCGGCCTGCTGTCCATAAACGATCCCTAGCCGCCCCTATTTCTCCTGTCACCTTCCCCCACACTTTTCTTAGCCTGCCCTGCTTTAGGGCAGCATTGGACGAGCCCACCAGACAACCAGAGACTCCTCCGGTGGGCACTGGCTTCTCCATCAGAGCAGTTGAGAGTGCCAAGGTGAGGAGCATGATGATGATGATAGAAGTTAGCATCTGCTTTGTTTTCTTTTAATGCAAGCGTAAGTGTGCAGCCTGCTACCCACCCACCCCCAGGCTACAATGCCATACTGCTAGCTTGCACTTGAAATGGGGCTGTTTAGTTTGGAGGAGGCCGAAGCTGGCCACTACCTCCTGGCTGCGTCGGCGGCGAGGTCTCCATACTCAGTCCCCAGCAGCCACTATTTGTCCCGGGAACATTCTCCACACTTTTCTTAGCCTGGCCTGCTTTAGGGCAGCATTGGACGAGCCCACCAGACAACCAGAGACTCCTCCGGTGGGCCCTGGCTTCTCCATCAGAGGAGTTGAGAGTGCCAAGGTGACGAGCATGATGATGATGATAGAAGTTAGCATCTGCTTTGTTTTCTTTTAATGGAAGCGTAAGTGTGCAGCCTGCCACCCACCCACCCCCAGGCTACAATGCCATACTGCTAGCTTGCACTTGAAATGGGGCCTTTTAGTTTGGAGGAGGCCGAAGTTGGCCACTACTTCATGGCTGCTTCGGCAGTGAGGTATCCATACTCAGTCCCCAGCCGCCAGGCGACCGGGTGTCCACGCTCAGTCCCCAGCCGCCAGTGGGCGGCCGGGTGTCCATACTCGGTCCCCAGCCGCCCCGCGGCCGGGTGTCCACTCTCGGTCCCCAGCCGCCAGGGGGCGGCCTGGTGTCCATAAACGGTCCCCAGCCGCCCCTATTTCTCCTGTCACCTTCCCCCACACTTTTCTTAGCCTGGCCTGCTTTAGGGCAGCATTGGACGAGCCCACCAGAGAACCAGACTCCTCCTGTGGGCCCTGGCTTCTCCATCAGGGGAGTTGAGAGTGCCAAGGTGAGGAGCATGATGATGATGATAGAAGATAGCATCTGCTTTGTTTTCTTGGAATGCAAGCGTAAGTGTCCAGCCTGCCACCACCCACCTGCAGGCTGCAATACCATACTGCTAGCTTGCACTTGAAATGGGGTCTTTTACTTTGTAGGAGGCCGAAGCTGGGCACTTCCTCATGGCTGCGTCGGCAGCGAGATCTCCATACTCTGTCCCCAGCCACCACTATTTGTCCCGGGAACCTTCCCCACACTTTTCTTAGCCTGGCCTGCTTTAGGGCAGCATTGGACGAGCCCACCAGACAACCAGAGACTCCTCCGGTGGGCACTGGCTTCTCCATCAGAGCAGTTGAGAGTGCCAAGGTGAGGAGCATGATGATAATGATAGAAGTTAGCATCTGCTTTGTTTTCTTTTAATGCAAGCGTAAAGTGTGCATAATGCCACCCACCAACCCCAAGGCTACAATGCCATACTGCTAGCTTGCACTTGAAATGGGGCCTTTTAGTTTGGAGGAGGCCGAAGCTGGCCACTACTTCATGGCTGCTTCGGCAGTGAGATATCCATACTCAGTCCCCAGCCGCCCGGCGACCAGGTGTCCACGCTCGGTCCCCAGCTGCCAGGGGGCGGCCGGGTGTCCATACTCGGTTCCCAGCTGCCCTGCGGCCGGGTGTCCACTCTCGGTCCTCAGCTGCCAGGGGGCGCCCTGGTGTCCATAAACGGTCCCCAGCCGCCCCTATTTCTCTTGTCACCTTCCCCCACACTTTTCTTAGCCTGACCTGCTTTAGGGCAGCATTGGATGAGCCCACAAGAGAACCAGACTCCTCCGGTGGGCCCTGGCTTCTCCATTAGGGGAGTTGAGAGTTCCAAGGTGAGGAGCATGATAATGATGACAGAAGTTAGCATCTGCTTTGTTTTCTTGAAATGCAAGCGCAAAGGTGCAGCCTGCCACCCACCCACCCGCAGGCTGCAATACCATACTGCTAGCTTGCACTTGAAATGAGGTCTTTTAGTATGGAGGAGGCCAAAGCTGGCCACTACCACCTGGCTACGTCGGCGGCGAGGTCTCCATACTCAGTCCCCAGACGCCACTATTTGTCCCAGGAACCTTCCCCACACTTTTCTTAGCCTGCCCTGCTTTAGGGCAGCATTGGACGAGCCCACCAGATGACCAGAGACTCCTCCGGTGGGCACTGGCTTCTCCATCAGAGCAGTTGAGAGTGCCAAGGTGAGGAGCATTATGATTATGATAGAAGTTAGCATCTGCTTTGTTTTCTTTTAATGCAAGCGTAAAGGTGTAGCCTGCTTCCCACCCACCCCCAGGCTACAATGCCATACTGCTAGCTTGCACTTGAAATGGGGCCTTTTAGTTTGGAGGAGGCCGAAGCTGGCCACTACCTCCTGGCTGCGTCGGTGGCGATGTCTCCATACTCAGTCCCCAGCAGCCACTATTTGTCCCGGGAACATTCCCCACACTTTTCTTAGCCTGCCCTGCTTTAGGGCAGCATTGGACGAGCCCACCAGACGACCAGAGACTCCTCCGGTGGGCCCTGGCTTCTCCATCAGAGGAGTTGAGAGTGCCAAGGTGACGAGCATGATGATGATGATAGAAGTTAGCATCTGCTTTGTATTCTTTTAATGCAAGCGTAAGTGTGCAGCCTGCCACCCACCCACCCCCAGGCTACAATGCCATACTGCTAGCTTGCACTTGAAATGGGGTCTTTTAGTTTGGAAGAGGCCGAAGCTGGCCACTACCTCATGGCTGCTTCGGCAGTGAGGTATCCATACCCAGTCCCCAGCCGCCCGGCGACCGGGTGTCCACGCTCGGTCCCCAGCCGCCAGTGGGCAGCCGGGTGTCCATACTCGGTCCCCAGCCGCCCCGGGGCCGGGTGTCCACTCTCGGTCCCCAGCCGCCAGGGGGCGTCCCGGTGTCCATAAACGGTCCCCAGCCGCCCTTATTTCTCCTGTCACCTTCTCCACACTTTTCTTAGCCTGGCCTGCTTTAGGGCAGCTTTGGACGAGCTCACCAGAGAACCAGACTCCTCCGGTGGGCCCTGGCTTCTCCATCAGGGGAGTTGAGAGTGCCAAGGTGAGGAGCATGATGATGATGATAGAAGTTAGCTTCTGCTTTGTTTTCTTGGAATGCAAGCGTAAGTGTCCAGCCTGCCACCCACCCACCCGCAGGCTGCAATGCCATACTGCTAGCTTGCACTTGAAATGGGGCCTTTTAGTTTGGAGGAGGCCGAAGCTGGCCACTACCTCCTGGCTGCGACGGCGGCGAGGTCTCCATACTCAGTCCCCAGCCGCCACTATTTGTCCCAGGAACCTTCCCCACACTTTTCTTAGCCTGTCTTGCTTTAGGGCAGCATTGGACGAGCCCACCAGAGAACCAGAGACTCTTCCGGCGGGCCCTGGCTTCTCCATCAGAGGAGTTGAGAATGCCAAGGTGAGGAGCATGATGATAATGATAGAAGTTAGCATCTGCTTTGTTTTCTTTTAATGCAAGCGTAAGTGTGCAGCCTGCCACCCACCCACCCCCAGGCTACAATGCCATACTGCTAGCTTGCACTTGAAATGGGGCCTTTTAGTTTGGAGGAGGCCGAAGCAGGCCACTACCTCCTGGCTGCGTCGGCGGTGAGGTCTCCATACTCAGTCCCCAGCAGCCACTATTTGTCCCAGGAACCTTCCCCACAATTTTCCTAGCCTGTCCTGCTTTAGGGCAGCATTGGATGAGCCCACCAGACAACCAGAGACTCCTCCGGTGGGCCCTGGCTTCTCCATCAGAGGAGTTGAGAGTGCCTAGGTGAGGAGCATGATGATGATGATAGAAGTTAGCATCTGCTTTGTTTTCTTGGAATGCAAGCGTAATTGTGCAGCCTGCCACCCACACACCCGCAGGCTGCAATACCATACTGCTAGCTTGCACTTGAAATGGGGCCTTTTCGTTTGGAGAAGGCCGAAGCAGGCCACTACCTCATGGCTGCTTCGGCAGCGAGGTATCCATACTCGGTCCCCAGCCGCCCCTATTTGTCCCGGTGCGCCTTATACATAAGATTAAGCGAGCATACCAAAACATTACCTGTGCCCTCCCCAGTGCATTTAGTGGGAAGGACAGCCTATTCCACTGTAGTGTGTGCATGCCAACCCCCTGTTCATGGCACATGCGAAGATGCCTCCCACCCTGCACCTGTCGTTGCAGACTTGCAGCTATCCCTGATCAAGTCCTTGTCCCAGGGCAGTGTTCAATTGTACCTCTCTCATTCCTTGAAATGCAAGTGCAAGTATGCAGCCTGCCACCCACCCACCCCCAGGCTGCAATACCATACTGATTGCTTGCTTGCACTTTAAATTGGGCCTTTTAGGTATGTGGAGGCGGAATCTGGCCACCACATCATGGCTGCGTTGGCGGCCTGGTATCCATACTCAGTCCCCAGCCGCCCGGCGGCCGGGTGTCCACACACGGTCCCTAGCCGCCTGGGAGTGACCGGGTGTCCATAAGTGGTCCCCAGCCGCCTCTATTTCACCTGTCACCTTCCCACACACTTTTGTTAGCCTGGACTGCTTTAGGGCAGCATTGGACGAGCCCAATAGAGAACCAACAAGACTCCTCCTGTGGGCCCTGGCTTCTCCATCAGGGGAGTTGAGAGTGCCAAGGTGAGGAGCATGATGATGATGATAGAAGTTAGCTTCTGCTTTGTTTTCTTGGAATGCAAGCGCATGTATGTAGTAGCGGCTAGGCCTGATATGGTCAGCGTTTTGGCGCATATCCTACCTCCTCCGAGGATTGCTGGATGTTTTCCTGCTACTTTCCCAGTTCTATGACTCCCGTTAAAACAAAGCTTCAGGTGATAAATGATGGATGAGGTGGTGGCAAAGGAGAAAGAGCAGGAGGAGCAGGGACCATTCACATCAATATCAGGCCAGTCAACCACAGATGTCTTGTAGGATATGTTTCTGTAACAAAAGGAGCTGTTCGGATACACAGTTATAGGGCATACAGTGAGTGCAATGCCTACCAAAAATTTTGAGGCACTCCAATGCCCCTTGTAAATTACATGGAGGTCAGAGGGCCTTAACTAAACCGTTTTTTCCATTTATAGCAACTAGGTCTCCTGTACACTGTTGGCCTACGCAGTGAATGGAAGGCTTTCCAAAAATTATGAGGAACTGCAATGCCCCTTGAAACAGACGTGGATTACATCATACTAAAAACCTTCTACCCATTATTGGGGAGTGGGTCTCCCATAGTCTTTGCTTATGCCTTCCAAGCAAAAGCTGCCAAAAATGAGGACGGAGGAACTTGCAATGCCCCTTACAAGAGCCATGCAGTACAGCATATTACAAACATTATTCTCATTATTGGGGAGTGGGTCTCCCATAGTCTTTGCTTATGCCTTCCAAGCAAAAGCTGCCAAAAATTAGGACAGAGGAACTTGCAATGCCCCTTACAAGAGCCATGCAGTACAGCATATTACAAACATTTTTCCCATTACTGGGGAGTATGTCTCCCATAGTCTTTGCTTATGCCTTTCAAGCAAAAGCTGCCAAAAAATTAGGATGGAGGAACTTGCAATGCCCCTTACAAGAGCCATGCAGTACAGCATATTACAAACATTATTCCCATTATTGGGGAGTGGGTCTCCCATAGTCTTTGCTTATGCCTTTCAAGCAAAAGCTGCCAAAAAATTAGGATGGAGGAACTTGCAATGCCCCTTACAAGAGCCATGCAGTACAGCATATTACAAACATTATTCCCATTATTGAGGAGTGGGTCTCCCATAGTATTTGCTTACGCATTAGAAGCAAAAGCTGCCAAAAATTAGGATGGAGGAACTTGGAATGCACCTTACAAGAGCCATGCAGTACAGAATATTACAAACATTTTTCCCATTATTGGGGAGTGGGTCTCCCATAGTCTTTGCTTATGCCTTCCAAGCAAAAGCGGCCAATAATTAGGATGAAGAAACTTGCAATGCCCCTTACAAGAGCCATGCAGTACAGCATATTACAAACATTTTTCCCATTATTGGGGAGTGGGTCTCCCATAGTCTTTGCTTATGCCTTCCAAGCAAAAGCTGCCAAAAATTAGGATGGAGGAACTTGCAATGCCCCTTACAAGAGCCATGCAGTACAGCATATTAAAAACATTGTTCCCATTATTATGGAGTGGGTCTCCCATAGTCTTTGCTTATGCCTTCCAAGCAAAATCTGCCAAAAATTAGGACGGAGAAACTTACAATGCCCCTTACAAGAGCCATGCAGTACAGCATATTACAAACATTATTCCCATTATTGAGGAGTGGGTCTCCCATAGTATTTGCTTACGCATTAGAAGCAAAAGCTGCCAAAAATTAGGATGGAGGAACTTGGAATGCACCTTACAAGAGCCATGCAGTACAGAATATTACAAACATTATTCCCATTATTGGGGAGTGGGTCTCCCATAGTCTTTGCTTATGCCTTCCAAGCAAAAGCGGCCAATAATTAGGATGGAGAAACTTGCAATGCCCCTTACAAGAGCCATGCAGTACAGCATATTACAAACATTTTTCCCATTATTGGGGAGTGGGTCTCCCATAGTCTTTGCTTATGCCTTCCAAGCAAAAGCTGCCAAAAATTAGGATGGAGGAACTTGCAATGCCCCTTACAAGAGCCATGCAGTACAGCATATTAAAAACATTGTTCCCATTATTATGGAGTGGGTCTCCCATAGTCTTTGCTTATGCCTTCCAAGCAAAATTTGCCAAAAATTAGGACGGAGAAACTTACAATGCCCCTTACAAGAGCCATGCAGTACAGCATATTACAAACATTATTCCCATTATTGGGAATTGGGTCTCCCATAGTCTTTGCTTATGCCTTCCAAGCAAAAGATTCCAAAAATTAGGACGTAGGAACTTGCAATGCCCCTTACAAGAGCCATGCAGTACAGCATATTACAAATATTTTTCCTATTATTGGGGAGTGGGTCTCCCATAGTCTTTGCTTATGCCTTCCAAGCAAAAGCTGCCAAATATTAGGATGGAGGAACTTGCAATGCCCCTCACAAGAGCCATGCAGTACAGCATATTACAAACATTATTCCCATTATTGGGGAGTGGGTCTCCCATAGTCTTTGCTTATGCCTTCCAAGCAAAAGCTGCCAAAAATTAGGATGGAGGAACTTGCAATGCCCCTTACAAGAGCCATGCAGTACAGCATATTACAAACATTTTTCCCATTATTGGGGAGTGGGTCTCCCATAGTCTTTGCTTATGCCTTCCAAGCAAAAGCAGGCAAAAATTAGGATGGAGGAACTTGCAATGCCCATTACAAGAGCCATGCAGTACAGCATATTACAAACATTATTCCCATTATTGGGGAGTGGGTCTCCCATAGTCTTTGCTTATGCCTTCCAAGCAAAAGCTGCCAAAAATTAGGACGGAGGAACTTGCAATACCCCTTACAAGAGCCATGCAGTACAGCATATTACAAACATTATTCCCATTATTGGGGAGTGGGTCTCCCATAGTCTTTGCTTATGCCTTCCAAGCAAAAGCTGCCAAAAATTAGGATGGAGGAACTTGCAATGCCCCTGACAAGAGCCATGCAGTACAGAATATTAAAAACATTATTCCCATTATTGGGGAGTGGGTCTCCCATAGTCTTTGCTTATGCCTTCCAAGCAAAAGCTGCCAAAAATTAGGACAGAGGAACTTGCAATGCCCCTTACAAGAGCCATGCAGTACAGAATATTACAAACATTTTTCCCATTATTAGGGAGTGGGTCTCCCATAGTCTTTGCTTATGCCTTCCAAACAAAAGCTGCCAAAAATTAGGACGGAGGAACTTTCAATGCCCCTAACAAGAGCCATGCAGTACAGCATATTACAAACATTATTCCCATTATTGGGGAGTGGGTCTCTCATAGTCTTTGCTTATGCCTTCCAAGCAAAAGCTGCCAAAAATTAGGAGGCAATGCAATGCCCATTCGAAGAGTCGTGGAGGTTAGAGTTAATTAAAAACAACATTTCAATGCCCCCTGGAAGAGCTGTGGAATTCTGAGTGGTTTAAGAAGACGCTTTTAATGCCCCTTTGAAGGGACGTGAAGGTCGCAGTAGCTTAACAAGACGGTTTTAATGCCCCTCGGAAGAGACGTGGAGGTCCCAGTAGCTTAACAAGATGGTTTTAATGCCCCTTGGAAAAGTGGTGGAGGTCACAGTAGCTTAACAAGACAGTTTTAATGCCCCTCGGAAGAGACGTGGAGGTCACAGTAGCTTAACAAGACAGTTTTAATGCCCCTCGGAAGAGACGTGGAGGTCCCAGTAGCTTAGCAGGACGGTTTTAATGCCCCTTGGAAAAGTGGTGGAGGTCGCAGTAGCTTAACAAGACGATTTTAATGCACCTTACAAGAGCCATACAGTACAGCATCTTAAAAATATTATTCCCATTATTGGGGAGTGGGTCTCCCACAGTCTTTGCTTATGCCTTCCAAGCAAAAGCTGACAAAAATAAGGACGGAGGAACTTTCAATAATGGCAACACAGACCACGGTCACCCTGGTGGTATAGTGGTGATGGAGGCTGACGATAAGTAGAATAACATAAAACAGCCGAAATGAGTAAGCGTATACCCATGTGTGGGTGTGAAGCGGTGCATGTGAATACACCTCCCGAAATAACACAGTGGATTTGACTTTATGTTACTCTGCTGTCATTTGGTGGTGATGAGAAGTCTGGCCCAATCCAGCCCTTGTTCATTCTGATAAGGGTCAGCTTGTCAGCATTGTCAGTTGACAGGCGAGTGCGCTTATCAGTTATAATTCCCCCAGCGGCACTAAAAACACGCTCCGATAACACGCTAATGGCAGGGCAGGCCAGGACCTCCAAGGCGTACAGAGCGAGTTCATTCCAAGTGTCCAGCTTAGATACCCAATAATTAAAAGGCACAGAGGAATCACGGAGGACGCTGGTATGGTCGGCAAGGTACTCCCTCACCATCTTTTGAAACTTTCCACTCCTTGTGAGAGTACCCCGCACCTCACGGTGTGTCCGAAGGGAGGGTCTGAGAAAACTGTCCCAGAACATTGACAGTGTTCCCCTGCCTCTGCTGGATTGGAGTTGCGTCTCTCTAGCATGTAAGCCTTGGTTGGGCAAAGAACTGTGACCTCTGCCACTAGCATGTTCAGATGGGAATTTTTTTAACAGTTCTGCAGCATGGGCCTTCTGGTACTGCCCCATTTTTGTAGACCTCTCCACCTCAGGATTAAGAGAGTGAAAGTTCTCCTTGTAGCGGGGGTCAAAAAGTGTCACCAACCAGTAATGACTGTTACCCAACATTTTGACAACGTGAGGGTCACGGTTAAGGCAGCGTAACATAAAGTCAGCCATGGGTGCCAGACTGGCAACGGGCAAGACTTCCGTGTCCTCACCAAGATGACGAATGACCATGCTCTCCTCCTCCTCCTCCTCCACCTTCTCCTCCTCCCCCCTGTCCTCAGGCCACCCACGCTGAACCGACTGTATGACAGTTGTACAGGTACTACCGTTTACAGCGCATGATACAAGCTCCTGTTCTTCCTCCTCCTCCTCCTCCTCTCCCTCATTGTCCCCCAACAATGCACTTTGGGAAGAGATGAGGCTGGGCTGTGTGTAATCGACCTCTATGGCTTCTTTATCCATCTCATCATACTCTGGCTGCAATGCCTCCTCTTTAATTCTCTGCAGAGAGCGTTGCAAAAGACAGACAAGTGGAATGCTGACGCTAATGATGGCGTCATCGCCACTCACCATCTTGGTGGGCTCCTCAAAGTTTGTCAAGATGGTACATATGTCAGACATCCAGGTCCACTCCTGAGGTCTTATGTGTGGAGTCTGACCTGAATATCGACGGCCTTGTTGCAGCTGGTACTCCACAACTGCTCTCTTCTGCTCACAAATCCTTTGCAACATGTGGAGGGTAGAGTTCCAACATGTGGAGACATCACACACCAGTCGGTGTGATGGAAGCTGAAAACGCTGCTGCAGCACAGAAAGGGCGGCGGAAGCTGTAGCCGACTTGCGAAAATGAGCTGACAGGCAGCGTACTTTGACGAGCAGATCTGGCAACTCGGGGTACGATTTAAGAACCCGCTGAACCACGAGGTTAAGCACATGAGCCAGGCATGGCACGTGTGTGATCTCGCCTCGCATCAGAGCCGCCACCAGGTTACGGCCATTGTCACACACGACCATGCCTGGATGTAGGTTCAGCGGTCTCAGCCACAGATCTGCCTGCTCTTTCACAGCTGTCCACAACTCACAAGCAATGTGAGGTTTCTCACCTAAGCTTATGAGTTTCAGCACAGCCTGTTGCCGCTTGGCAGAGGCAGTACTGCAGTGCTTCCAGCTTGTAACTGATGTGGTGATATCTGAGATGGAGGCTGAACATGAGGAGGAGGAGGAGGATGTTGCGCAGGAGCTGTACACTGTGGGGGCAACTATGAGGGATATAGGGCCCGCAATCCTGGGTGTGGGGAGGATGTGTTCCGTCCCAAGGTCTGACTGGGTCCCGGCTTCCACTATGTTTACCCAGTGTGCCGTCAGGGAGATGTACCGTCCCTGGCCACGAGCACTTGTCCACATGTCCGTTGTCAGGTGGACTCTCCCAGTAACTGCGTTGTTGAGGGCATGGCAGATGTTTTGGGACACGTGCTTGTGTAGTGCGGGGATGGCACACCGGGCAAAATAGTGTCGGCTGTGGACCGAGTACCGAGGGACGGCCACCGCCATAAGGTTGCGGAAGGATTCCGTCTCCACCAGCCTAAAAGGCAGCATTTCCAACGCAAGCAGTAGTGAAATGTGCGAATTTAGGACTGTGACCTGTGGGGCGTTAGCTGTGAATTTCCGCTTTCGTTCAAAGGTCTGGGATATGGACAATTGAACGCTGCAGTGGGACGTGGGCTTGGATGTTGATGCTGTTTCTTGAGAAACTGCCATAACAAGTGAAGACTGAGAGGAGGGGGCATCTTTGCATGCAGTATGGACAGGGGATTGCCTTGCACACACAACAGGGGGTTCTATTGCACGCACAACAGCGGAAGAAGCAGTGGTGACACCCGCTGACACTGGTCGTGGACCCTGGTGATCGCCCCACAAAGTCGGGTGCTTTGCTGCCTGATCATGCTGGTGGTGGTCAGGCTGGTAGTTTTGTCACCCCTGCTGATGCTGGCATGGCAGGTGGTACAAATGGCCTTTTTGGGATTATCAGCAGAGTCTTTAAAAAAATTCCAGACTGTAGAAGACCTACAGGTTGTACTGGCAACGTCCCTCGTGTTGGTGTTACGGGGAACTGTTGCCTGTCTTCTGTGTGCGGCCACCACACTGCGTCTTCCTGCCTGTTGGGGTACTCTGCCTCCCTCACCCTGTGTGCTGCTGACTTCGCTCTGCATGTCCTCCTGCCACGTTGGGTCAGTTACTAGATCATCCACCACCTCCTCCTCTTCCACTTGCGCACCACGATCTTCCTCCTCAGTTCCTGGCAATTGTGTCTCATCATCGTCCACCTCTTGTGACAAATTGCCAGCGTCGACTTCCTGTGGCCGTGGCTGTTCAAATATTTGGGCATCGCTACATGGGATCTCTTCTTCTACCACTTCAAGCGGAGCAAGCGAGGGGCACAAATCTGGAAATGGACCAGTGAACAGCTCTTCAGAGTGTCCAAGTGTGGGATCAGTTGCTGTCTGACGACACTCGGCATGGTGGGAGGAAGGAGCATCAGGGTGAGGAGTAGTATGCCGTTGAGACTCACGGCTACTAAGATTTGACCGTGTGGAAGACAGACCGGAGGTGGTGGTGCCCAGGTAACTGGAAGTATTATCTGCTATCCAATTAATAAACGGTTCACACTGATCAGTTCGCAATACTGGTGTTGTTCTGTGCTTCCCTAGTAATTCGGTCAAGAAGTGGGAGCGAGAAGATGTGGCTGTTGGTTGTGGCACATTTTCTCCTTGGCCACGGCCCCGTCCTCTTCACGCACCATCACCAGAACGTCCAGTTCCACGTCTCTTGCCACGCGCCTTGCCCATTGTAAAGGAAGTAAAATAGCTTACACTTGCACTATCAATGGAAAAAGGGTAATAAAAAGTAGATTAGAACCGTGGAAGAGGAAAACCACAGTTCTATTTCTCTGGCCTACACCATACTCTTTTAAACAATCTGAACAATCAGGGAGAAACTATTACTGTTTTTCTTTATGGAAAAAATAACAAAAGCTGGATACTAGAGATTTTTTACCGTGGAACAGCAAAACCACAGTTATAATTTACTGGTGTACCAGCCTTTTTTAAATATATATATTTGCGGATGAACAGTGAGCGACACACTCAAACTTTTTTTTTTAGATACAAATGGCCCAAAAGTGGATAATACAGAGGTTTGAACCATGGAACTGCAAAACCACACTTCTGTTTCTCTGGCCTACACCAGACTATTTTCAACAGATATATTTGTGTCTGAAAAATCAGGGAGACACTATATTAGTTTTTTTTACGGCAAAAAATGCCAAAAGCAGGATAATAGAGATTTTTTACCGTGGAACAGCAAAACCACAGTTATAATTTACTGGTGTACCAGCCTTTTTTAAATATGTATTTTTGCGGCTGAACAGTGAGCAACACACTCAAACTGGTTTTTTTTAGATACAAATGGCCCAAAAGTGGATAATACAGTGGTTTGAACCGTGGAACTGCAAAACCACACTTCTGTTTGTCTGGCCTACACCAGACTATTTTCAACAGATATATTTGTGTCTGAAAAATCAGGGAGACACTATATTAGTTTTTGTTTACGGCAAAAAATGCCAAAAGCAGGATAAAAGAGATTTTTACCGGGGAGCAGCAAAACCACAATTATAATTTACTGGTGTACCAGACTTTTTTAAATATATATATTTGCAGCTGAACAGTGAGCGACACACTCAAACTGTTTTTTTTTAGATACAAATGGACCTAAAGTGGATAATACAGAGGTTTGAACCGCGGAACTGCAAAACCACACTTCTGTTTCTCTGGCCTACACCAGACTATTTTCAACAGATATATTTGTGTCTGAAAAATCAGGGAGGCACTATTAGTTTTTTTTTTACGGCAAAAATGCCAAAAGTAGGATAATAGAGATTTTTTACCGTGGAACAGCAAAACCACAATTATAATTTACTGGTGTACCAGACTTTTTTAAATATATATTTGCAGCTGAACAGTGAGCGACACACTCAAACTGTTTTTTTTTAGATACAAATGGACCTAAAGTGGATAATACAGAGGTTTGAACCATGGAACTGCAAAACCACACTTCTGTTTCTCTGGCCTACACCAGACTATTTTCAACACATATATTTGTGTCTGAACTGTCACAGACACACTTTTTTTTTGTGGGGGGGGGGGACACTAAAAGGTTAATAAGACGGGTATTTGTACAGTGAAGGAGGAAAAAAAAAAGAGGATTTAGATGAAAAAAAAAGGATTTTTCCTGGCCCCCGAGACCTGGAACTAAGTCCAGCAATTTCAGCAACAGGAGCACACAGGACTGTAATGCAGCGTTTGCTGGTATAACCCCTGCGTCTCCTATACAGCCTGCCTGCCTGATATCTGGGATGGATATTTGTCCTGAGAAGGACTGTTTGTTTGATCTGGCAGCCTTTACAGACCCTACACTAACTATTTCACAGTATATATCTCTCCCTAAATCAGCAGCGCTGTCCCTACACTGTCTGATCCCAGCCGTCTGTGTCCAAGATAGCGGCGCCCGGTTTTAAATACTCGAGGTGACGCTGTGCGGCCAGCCAATCAATGTAATGCCCACAACCAACATGGCTGCGGCATTACAGTGACTTGCTGGCAATCCCTGCATGTTTATTGGCTCTGTAAAGAGCGCCAAACATGCAGGGCGGAGACCCGAGCTCCAGTCCGAGTAACCCGGAAATGCTCGGTGCTCGCCGAACATCCCGAGTAGCGTGATGCTCGGGCGGGTACCGAGCAGTGTCGAGCATGTTCGCTCAACACTAGTGTCTTTTATATACTGTAGGTTATGAGTTCAAACAGCTGCCATTAATACAGGTAATGAGTGCAGAGTAGGAGGGCTTCTTAAAGAAAACCTAACAGGTCTGTGAGAGCCAGAATTCTTGCTGGTTGGTTGGTGATCAAATACTTATATCATTTAAAAATCATACAATGTGATTTTCTGGTTTTTATTTTTAGATTCTGTCTCTCACAGTTGAAGTGTATCTACAATAAAATGACAGACCTCTCCATTCTTTGTAGGTGGGAAAACTTGCAAAATCGGAAGTGTATCAAAAACATATTTTCCCCACTGTATGTGTTCACCTTATATCGCTATGTATTATAATCTCACATCATGTTATTTTTTTCTGTGTTTTTTTCCATATTTTTGTTATCATGTTTTAATCCATTTATTTATTTTTACATATGTATGTACTTGATAGGTCGCTATCAGGTTCATGTGACCGAAACATTGGCCTACTACCCACAAAACTTTGCTGATGAAGATAAATCTTTAATTACTTGATCTTGAATTGGAGTGCCTGGTTTCATCTTTCATATATCTAAAAATATGCCAAGGATCACTCACCTTCCTTAGCCGCTGTGTCCCTACATTATCTTGTTAATAAAATGATAATAGACCCAGAAAGTCACAGTACAAGGATAATACACAGTGATATCAATCACAAACAATGTTCTGTTTGTTTTCACCCCTATAGTCCTCCACTTTCTTCTAACTCCCCTAATCCCTACACCTAGTAATGAACTTTTCATCTCCCCCTCCATCCTCCCCTTCCATCTCACCTCCTCCTCAGAACTATTCCTCAACATTCAATCCTGTGTCTCTAAGCACAGAGAGCCACCTCATGCCCTCTCCTGCCCTCACCTGCTAACACTGGTCCTGCTCCTTCTGACTGCCAGCGATATCTCTCCAAATCCTGGCCCTCCTCAGCAGATCCCCACAGTCACTTCCACCTTCTATACACGATCTATCACAAACTGGCGGCGTGCTTGCCTGGCGGCGTGCTTGCATGGTGCACCACCTCCCACCATGCAAGACCGCAATCTTACCTGTCAGTCCATGCTGCACTCTTTGCACCATTACCTGTTGTGTCCATGTCTCTTGTCTGATTGCTTAGGGCGTCAGCGCGACTTTCTGCTTGCTTCTTATAGCTACTGTGTGCACAGTGCTAATGCGTCCCCAGCCTATTGTTGTGAGTCACTGGATACTTAAACCCCCTCCACCCAGTAGGAGGTGCCTGAGCAACACTTTCACTCAGTTTGTCTTTTGCAACTGAGGTGCCAGGTCCTGTCCTGACTCTAGTCTGTCCGCCACCCTGGGGGCTGAGTACCCAGGGCCTTTCCTGTACCTGTGACTTCTAGTCTGTTTCCGCCACCCTGGGAGCCGAGTACCCAGGGCCGCTACCTGTATCTCTGACTTCTAGTCTGTTTCCGCCGCCCTGGGGACTGAGTTCCCAGGCTCGTTCCTGTATCTTGTTCCCAGTTCAGTTCCTATCTGAACAGTGTCCTAGCCCGTTACTTGTTTCTCTCTATGTCCGTACCTTCCCTTTGCCTGCAGTGTCTGAAACTGCACCTAACTTCAACTCGTTGTCTCTGTACTTCTGTTTGTGAGTTTTGTGTCCACTCACTACTTCATTGTAAGTTCCTTGTGTGTATCTGGCTCTGCTTGTCCCCTTTCCCTGCCTCCATTCACCGCTCCGGTGGTTCCGCTCTGCTTCACTTGTTTACCGCACCTGCGGTTCTGCTCCGCTCTTCTTGTTCACCGCTCCGGCGATTCCGCTCTGCTTCGCTTGTTTACCGCACTTGCAGTTCTGCTCCGCTCTGCTTGTTCACCGCACCTGCGGTTTTGCTCCGCTCTGCTTGTTCACCACACCTGCGGTTTTGCTCTGCTCTGCTTGTTCACCGCACCTGCAGTTCATCCGCTCTGCTTCACTTATTTACCGCACCTGCGGTTCTGCTCCGCTCTGCTTGTTCACCGCTCCGGCGATTCCGCTCTGCTTCGCTTGTTTACCGCACCTGCGATTCTGCTCCGCTCTGCTTGTTCACCACACCTGCGGTTTTGCTCTGCTCTGCTTGTTCATCGCTCCTGCGGTTTTGCTCCGCTCTGCTTGTTCACCGCACCTGCGGTTTTGCTCCGCTCTGCTTGTTCACCGCTCCTGCGGTTTTGCTCTGCTAGTCCACCGCACCTGCAGCTCTGCTCCTACATCCCAATCTGTACTGGTCCCTATCCAGCCTGCGTTCTTACCTGCCAGTATCTACCTGTCTGCATTCCAACCATGCCTGTCAGCACCCGCCTGTCTGCATACCAGCCTCGCCTACCAGTACCCACCTGCCTACATACCATCCGTGCCTGCTAAGTACCCACCTGCCGTCATACCAGCCGTGCCTACCAGTAGTGTTGAGCCACCCCCGTAGTGTTCGAGTTCGGTTCGGTTCGTCGAACACCCGTGTGTTCGCCGAACTGTTCGTCGAACTGTTCGTCGAACACCTTCGAACACCGTTAAAACCAATGGCAGACAAACAAAAACACATAGAAACACATAGAAGGTGTCCAAAAGCTGACAAACTGCTCAGAAGACATAACTAACACATGGAAAAGTGACAAGTACATATAGTCATGCAAAAAGAAAAGAGGTGGAGGAGTAAAAGGAGGGGGAGACACAGATATAGGCATGTCATGCCCTTCTAAAATCCAAAAAGTGAGAAGCCGACACGGCCAGTCCGCTCCTGCCCGTGCCACCTCCGTGTCGCCGGGTTTGTGCCAGAGCCGCGGTGAACCCTGACGGCCAGCCCCCCTCTCCCAATACTGGTGCCTGTCCGCTGGTGGGTCGAGCGAGCCCCCCCTGTGGTGGAGGCAGCTCTAAGCTTTTTAATTTAAATTGTCTCTCTAATTTGAATGAATACACTTTAAATCCATTTACAAGGATCTATTGGAGGGCAAGTCTCATGCCAGCAGCCGCGTAATTCCAGCTCCAGTAGCATCCACTAAAGCTGCTGCAGTTAAAAAGCTTTTATAAGGATCGAGCTTGGCTGTCCACCGCAAGGCATCCTACTGCCAGTCCCAGCCTCTATGCCTTGGGTTGCCTCCTGATGCTCTTCACTGAGTATCCCGTGGTCCCGAAGCATTTCCTTTGAAAAAATTAAGTGTCCAAACTACAGGTGGTGTAGCTTGCTTAACAGCCGGGATAATCCGCTGACTAGCAGACACTGCTACTAGGCACAAAGTATTTCCTGGGCTAGATGCAGTTAAAAATTTGTAATTAGATACTCTCGTTGGATACTGAGAAAGCATTCCATAGAGTCTCCTGGCACGCCATATATTATTCTCTTAAAAAGTTTGGGGTAGGGGTCTAGGGGACCCTTTGACAGCCAAAATCACGGCCCTGTATCGCAATACGTCACCATGCTGAAGATAAATGGAACTGTAGCACCCTGAGGGCTCGGTTGCTACAGAGGTATTGCACCTCACCCAGAGGTGTGATATCTCACTCTCAGGTAAGGATGGAGTGTGGATCAGGACCCGACACCTGCATGCATTACACCACATTGCCGTGGGGCAGGGCGACCAATATGCCCCTGAGATGGGCACGACAGTCCCTGTCCCTGGCTGGAGTGGGGGGAGGGAACACTGAGGAAGGGGAACCCTGTAGTGCAGGAGCAGGGAGGAAGCAGTTCCTGGGTGCATTGAGAAGGTGGGCACCATCTTAGTTCAGTGCAGAGAAGTCTGAGCAGAAGTGACAGGGAGCAGGGGCTCTGCATGAGCTCTGCTCCGGAGGCGGGCCTAGTAGCAGAGGCCCAGGCCTGGAAGAGGGAGAAGGAAGGAAGAGGAGCGGAGAAGGCTCCAGGAACGAGGAACGAAGGGATCCCAGGGGTGCGGACGGGCGAGTCGCCACCGCACGCCCGAATCCACCTGCGTGGAGGGGTCAGGCCAAAGGGGGAGACCGGTCCCCGAAACTAGTAGAGGCGGGAAACGACCCTCAGCTAGAAACCGGAGGCTGTGACATTTTATGTGGCGCAGCCCCTCGCTACACCCGCTAGGAAGGCACCACATAGGGTCAGGGAAACTGGCGCCAAGTTTACCAAGAGGAGGCCCGAGGCAGCCGGACAGAAGGGTTGGTAAGAAAGGCCAGACAAAGGACACACAAAGGGGGTCCTGTGAAGCGCTCCAAAGTTATCTGGGAGTTGTCTGAGCCCCTCACCTGGTGAGCACAGTACGACGTGGGCAGCCGTTACCTGCAGACGTGGTCTGGATAATAAGAACTGTGAGTAAAGGCCCTGGACTGCATCACTGACTCCGTGTCGTTACTGCTGCTGCCCTGCACCATCACCCCCATCCTCCGCATACACTGCCCTGAGGCTATACTCCTCCCGTGGGGAGTTATGCTACGCTCTGCTGCACCCAGAACACCAGCCTCAGCGGTCTGCCCTGCAGCGTCTGTTCACTCTGACCGCAATCCGCGGTTGGCATAGTCGGACATTTAAACATCAAAACCACATAAAGAGTTCCGCCACTGGTTTGACCGCCCTGAGCCATGGAACCGGGTCGCCGCCACGGAGACTACAACCACCAGCATCCACCAAAAAGGGTCCGGCTCCGGGTGTCCCAAGGCCCAGGGGGCGCGTCAGAACATTTTCATCACCTTTCATAATCACCAATGGGACAAGGCAGGGATGTCCTCTGTCCCCTCTCTTATACATCCTAGTGATGGAGCACCTGCTCTCATCAATTCGCCATAACCCCAATATTAGGTGGATTGAGGTGGGAGGCACTGAGTACAAGTGCTCTCTATTTGCTGATGATGTCCTAATATATATCACTCAATCACATATATCCATCCCTGCTGTTATGGCTGAAATAGATCACTTTGTTACATGGTCAAATTTTAAAATCAATGCAGCGAAGTCTGAGGCCCTCGATGTCTCCCTCCCCAAATCCATACAGGATTCCATCCAGTCCAACTTTCCCTTTGCCTGGCCCTCACAGGGTATCAAATACTTAGGAATTCCTATTCATAGAGACCTCTCCCATCTATGTTATCTTAATTTTGGGCCCTTTATTGAACAACTCCATACAGACCACGGTTGGCAAGTTAGAACTGTAAGATTCACTACGTGAACCACTGGTGTTTTGTGGAAAAGCACATGTACACTGTGTTCCAAATTATTATGCAAAAAGTGTTTAGGAGTGATAAGGGAAGAATTTGTTTGTTTGTCAGTTAAACTCATTGATGGTGATGTGTGTCAGGGCTCTTTATATCACTGTAAGCAATTGCAGACACCTGTGCTAATTAGTTTGGCAGGCGTGTCCAATGAAAGGCAAGACTACTTAAGAAGGCTGTCCCACATTATTAAGCAGCCTAGATTTTCTGCCAAAATGGGAAAGAAAAAGGATGTGTCAGCTGCTGAGAAGCAACAAATTGTGGAGTGTTTAGGTCAAGGCATGACTACAATCAACATTGTGCGATGATCAGGATGAAGTGTCTTGGCAATCAAGAAGTATGTAGCTGATTCACAGTACACACGTGTGCGTGCTGATAAGGGCAAATTGAGGACTCTTTCCTACAGGCAATTACGTCAGGTTAAAAGAGCAGCGGCAAAAAAGCCTTGTCATAGCAGCAGACAAGTTTTTGAAGCTGCTGGTGCCTCCAACGTCCCCCGAACAACAAGATGCAGGGTCCTTCAGAGGTTTGCAGCTGTGCATACGCCATCCTGTTGACCTCCTCTATCCACTTCACACAAGCAGAAATGGCTCCAGTGGGCCAAACATTACATGAAGACTGATTTCAAAACTGTTTTGTTCACGGATGAGTGCCATGCAACGCTCGATGGTCCAGATGGATGGAGTGGAGGATGGCTGGTTGATGGACACCCCACGTAAACACGGCTACAGCGCCAACAAGGAGGAGGTGGAGTAATGTTTTGGGCTGGAATCATGGGGAGAGAGATTGTCGGCCCCTTTAGGATCCCTGAACGGGTAAAGATGAACTTCATAATGTATGTGGAGTTTCTCAAACAGTACTTCCTGCCATGGTTCAAGAAGAAGAACCGTGTATTCCACAGCAAGATCATTTTTATGCATGATAATGCACCATCTCATGCTGCACATAACACATCTGCATCTCTGGCTGATATGGGCATAAAAGGGGACAAACTTATGGTGTGACCCCCATGCTCCCCTGACCTCTACCCCATTCAGAACCTCTGGAGCATCATCAAAAGGAGTGTCTATGATGGCGGGAGGCAGTTTACATCTAAGCAACAGCTCTGGGATGGTATTCTGTCCTCATGCAAAACAATTGAAGCAGAAACCATGCAAAACCTGACAAATTCAATGGACGAGAGAGTTCAGAAGCTCCTTTCGAACAAGGGGTCCTATGTGCAAATGTAACATCACCTAGAATAAAGTTTTGAGTTGAAAACTGTTTTATTTCAGTTTCTAATAACCTGCTAATGCTTATAATTTCAAAAATGACCATTTTTTTGGTCTTTATTAAAATGAAAAGGTTGATCGAAGAGTGTGGGGGATCTAAGAGTGTGGCAACCCAGTAGTCAGGATTACTTCGAATTCTGACAATCTGAGGGTCATGTTGCAGGTAGTGCAGCAAGAAGGCACTCATGTGTCTTGCGCATCTCGGAGCCCCAAAATTATTTTTCGGGCTAGATGCAGCTAGAAATTATTATTAATTTTAAATCTGGTGGAGCTTAGTATAGATGGCCTAATAGAATCAGTACTGCACACTGCTATAAAGCCCAAATTATTTTCCAGCCAAGATACAGATAAACATGATTAGTAATTTGAAAGCTTAAAATGGTTGGTGAGGTGATTTTAACCAATGATCAAGCTTTTACTCTCCCCAGGATGACACAGGGGTAGAAAAGTCGTTTCGGATCCATGATTTGTTCATCTTTATAAACGTGAGTCTGTCTACATTATCAGTGGAGAGCCGCGTGCGCTTATCTGTCAGCATACCACCAGCAGCGCTGAACACACGTTCAGACAGAACGCTGGCTGCGGGACATGACAAGATCTCCAAGGCGTAAGTGGCTAGCTCCGGCCATTTATCCAGATTGGAAGCCCAAAAAGAGCAAGGGTCCAGTGACACAGTCATGGCTTCAATGTTTACTTGGAGATACTCCTGTACCATCGTCTCTAGGCGTTGACTATGTGTCAGACTTCTTGTCTCCTGTGGCCTTGCAAAGGATGGGCTAAAAAAGTGGTGAAATGATTCCACAAAATTGATGTTACCAGCAGATACTGTGTTTCTGTTACGGTTTGAGTGCTGAATACTCGACGGTCCCACGGTTGGCAAGTTGGAACTGTGAGATTCAGTACGTGCACCACTGGTGTTTTGTGGAAAAGCACATGTAAGATTCTGCAACAGTCTCTGCTGATACTCCTGCATGCGTGCATCCCTTTCTATGGCAGGAATAATTTCTGCAAATTTACTTTTGTACCGGGGATCTAACAGTGTGGCAACCCAGTAGTCAGGATTATTTCTAATTCTCACAATTGGAGGGTCATGTTGCAGGTAGTGCAGCAAGAAGGCACTCATGTGTGTTGCGCATCCAGGAGCACCAAGTCCCTGTTGTGTTGGTGGCGAGGTAACAATCATGCTTCCTTCCTCTGTCCTCTCCCCCCAACCTCGCACAACAGAAATGTGATCAAGGTCTCCCTCATCTGATGAGTCTTCCATCAGTTCGTCCTCCACTTCTTCCTGGCCTCCTGCACCTTCCTCACTAGTTTGGCTGCTACTATGCGCCCTGGTAAAACCATCTCCCCCACCCTCACATGCCTGCCGCCTTGCTGCTGCCGACCGTCTGGACCTTGCAGATGTTAGCCCTTCCGCATACAACTCCTACTCCTCTACTTCCTCCACCTCCTCTTGTGCCACCACCTGACTCCGAATTCTGTTTAACATGTGCTCCAGCATGTAAATCACCGGAATAGTCATGCTGATAATGGCATCGTCAGCACTAAACATCTTCGTCGCCATTTCAAAACTGTGCAGAAGGGTGCATAGGTCCCCGATCTGAGACCACTCCTCCAGCGTGATTTGCCCCACCTCTGGATCTCATTTGCCCAGGCTATACGTCAGAACGTATTGCACCAGGGCTTGTCGGTGCTGCCACAGTCGCTGCAACATGTGCAGAGTTGAATTTCACCGGGTAGGCACATTGCATTTTAGCCGGTGAAATGGCAGGCCCAACGACTTCTGTAGAGATGTAAGTCGCTGAGCTGCGGGATGCGAATGGCGGAAGTGAGCACACAGCGACCATGCCCTCTGCAGAAGGCCATCTAGTCCGAGATAGTGGGCTAAAAATTGCTGGACAACCAGGTTCAACACGTGAGCCATACAAGGGCCGCAGCCAGATTTGCAGCATTGTCGCACACTGCCTTCCCTGGTTTCAGGTCCAGTGGAGACAACCATTCATGAAATTGGTTCTCCAGAGCTGACCACAACTCCTCAGCTGTGTGACTCACATTTCCCAGACATTTCAAAGTAAAAACTGCCTGATGACGTTGAGCCCTACTGCCAGCATAGTAAGGAGGTGTGCAGGATCCCTTCTGCGCAGTTAGAAAGCTTGTGGCATGACCAGACAGGCTTTGGGTGCAGGTGGAGGACCGAGAGGAGGTTGAGGAGGCAGAAGCAGTGGAGGAACTTTGAGATAAAGAGGATTGACGCACAACTCGTGGGGACGGCAAGACTTGGACAGCAGCCCCTTGTCCTGCTGTCACCATAGTTACCCAATGCCCAGTCAGCGACATGTAACGCCCCTGTCCATGCCTACTCGTCCAAGTGTCTGTGGTGAAATGCACTCTGTCACACACAGAGTTTCTCAAAGAAGCGGTGATGTTGTGTGCGACATGCTGGTGGAGCGCAGGCACACCTTTCTTTGAGAAGTAGTGCCGACTGGGCATCTGGTACTGGGGCACTGCGACGGACATAAGGTCTCGAAAATCCTCTGTGTCCACCAGGCGGAAAGGCAGCATTTCTGTAGCCAAGAGCTTGCAGATGGTGAAATTCAACCTCTTAGCTTTCTCATGGCTAGGAGGAAATGGTCTTTTACTTGTCCACATCTGAGGGACCAAGGACTGGCTATTGTGCTTAGACGGTGTTGATAAGGATGTCCCCGGCAAACTGTCGGTCTGTGAGGAAGATGCAGGCGGACATGCTAGGTTGCCTTGATCCAAAGGTGGTGCTATCGATGTCGGACAGCGCTCAACACCAGCTGGTGTTACCACCTCCAAAGAAAATGATGACCTGCCAATCACGCTGGCTGTTGCGGGTAAAGAGGTGGCAGGTCTGCGCCCCAAAACAGGTGTGACTGCTGTCCCCCCAGTCACAGAGGATGAAGAGTCCGCGGATGCACAAGATATGGCAGACGGTGGTTGGCCCGACCGGCTAGGCCGCATTATAGCACAGTGAGCTTCCCACTGCAACTTATGCTTCATGTCCATGTGCCGGTTCATGCATGAAGTACTCAAACTATGTATTTTTTGGTCTCTACTTAGCTTTTGCTGACAAATGTTACAGATAACACGAGTTGGGTCATCTTTATCGATCTGAAAAAATGCCCAGGCTATGCAAGGCTTAGCACCCATGCGACCTGAAGAGCCACCACGACTTGTGGTGAGAGGCAGAGTTGTGTTTGAGGATGCAGTTGTTGACGTGCTTCCAGTACTACGTCTCTGTCCAGGAAGGCGCAACCTGACCTCGTCGTCACTAGCATTCTCCTCCAGCTCCTCTGCTGACCTCATCTCTTGGCTGACTGTGGGTTGACAGTAAGTGGGATCTCCAACCTCTTCATCATCACCCTGTGCGTTATCACACCCGTCGTCCTCAGAGCCAACCTGTTCCTTCCCTGACAAAAAACTAAAGTTGTCGCTCCAATCAGGTATTTGAGTCTCATCATCGTCTTCCTCATTGTCTCCACCAACAGGAGTTACAGTTTGGGAATGAGGGTCTACATTATGGTCAGAACCTTCAGCGTCTGGTCCTGGATCCGACTCATAAAGATTCTGGGCATCAGTGCAGATCATTTCCTCGTCTGGATTCACAGAAGCGCTGGAGCCGACCTCTGATTCCCAGGCTATAGTATGAGTAAACAGCTCTGCAGACTCAACCTTCTGTTCTACCTCATACTCAGCTGGAGATTTGGGAGCTGTGAGGAAGCAAGTGCGATTGGGGTGACACCTTTGAGGACTGGAGTATTTGTGATGTTGAAGTTGATGTGGAGGAGAGCCCACTTAAAGGAACACTTGATATCCGTTGAAGCACCTGCTGTTTTTGTGCCTCATCTGGAATTTGTAGCGATTGGCGTGGCCGTAAGAAAGGGATCTTATCACATTGTCCGCTAAAAGAAGTAGACATTTTAGTTTGGCTGGAAGATGGTCTTTCTTCTGCAGATGTTACTGTTGCTTTAACACCTATCCCACAGACACAACCTTTTTTCCCCTTCCCAACACGCCTATTCCCCTTTCCACCAGCAGCAGGCCTTTTTTCACTCATTTTGGTGGTTAACTAATTCACAACTCTGGAGTTGTTTGCACAAAAAAACAATGGATGGGAACCGAGCAGAGCTGAGTGGCCAAACTGTGGTATTAGGCCAAAACTATTGGCTGGGTTAGATGCAGAAAAAAATTATATTCAATTTGCAACCTGATGGAGGTTAGTATAGATGGACTAGTAGAACAAGTCCCACACACTGCTAGAAGGACAAATATTTTTTCAGAGCTAGATGCAGACAAAAAATTATTTTGAATTTGCAACCTGATGGAGGTCAGTATAGATGAACTAATAGAACAAGTCCCACACACTGCTAGAAGGTCAAATATTTTTTCAGAGCTAGATGAAGATAAAAATTATTTTTAATTTGCAACCTGATGGAGGTCAGTATAGATGGACTAATAAAACAAGTCCCACACACTGCTAGAAGCCCAAATATTTTTTCAGAGGTAGATGCAGAAAAAAATTATATTCAGTTTGCAACCTGATGGAGGTCAGTATAGATGGACTAGTAGAACAAGTCCCACACACTGCTAGAAGGACAAATATTTTTTCAGAGCTAGATGCAGAAAAAAATTATATTCAATTTGCAACCTGATGGGGGTCAGTATAGATGGACTAATAGAACAAGTCCCACACACTGCTAGAAGGCCAAATATTTTTTCAGAGCTAGATGCAGACAAAAAATTATTTTTAATTTGCAACCTGATGGAGGTCAATATAGATGGACTAATAGAACAAGTCCCACACACTGCTAGAAGGCCAAATATTTTTTCAGAGCTAGATGCAGATAAAAATTATTTTTAATTTGCAACCTGATGGAGGTCAGTATAGATGGACTAATAGAACAAGTCCCACACACTGCTAGAAGCCCAAATATTTTTTCAGAGCTAGATGCAGATAAAAATTATTTTTAATTTGCAACCTGATGGAGGTCAGTATAGATGGACTAATAGACCAAGTCCCACACACTGCTAGAAGGCCAAATATTTTTTCAGAGCTAGATGAAGACAAAAAAATATTTTTAATTTGCAACCTGATGGAGGTCAGTATAGATGGACTAATAGAACAAGTCCCACACACTGCTAGAAGCCCAAATATTTTTTCAGAGCTAGATGCAGACAAAAAATTATTTTGAATTTGCAACCTGATGGAGGTCAGTATAGATGGACTAATAGAATGATGCTATGCCCAAAAGGTTTTACTTCACTAGGTGCAGTAAAAAAATTGGTATTCTATACACAGGTGGTGTATCTTGCAACACAGATAGGCTATTCCACTGACTAACACACTCTGCAATAGGCCAAAAAGGATTAGCTTTGCTAGATTCAGCCAAATGCTGTGAAAAAAACTTGCACCGCACTGGCACAGACCTGCCTGGCAAAAACTGATAGGAACTGATGTAACCTAGTCCTGAAAAGGACTGCAATTACAATTAGTCTTTACTCCCACAACCTATCTATTTAAGAGCACAGACCAGCCTGATAAAAGTCATAGGAAATGCTGTAACCTAGTCCTTAAAAGGACTGCAATCACAACTATTCCCTACTCCCAAGCTATCTGTAGATTTGTGCGAAAATTGGCTTGAAATTAACAAGGTATAGCGCACACAGCAACAGCGGTGCCGTCTAACACGCAGCTGCAGCAGTGAGAAAATGGTGGCGACGGGGAAAATGGCTGGGTCTTATAGGGCAAGGACATGTGACATACACTGCCAATGACACATGCCCTTGTTTGTGTGAAAAAAAGCACTTTGCTCCGTGTGTGCGCTGCTGATAGGCTGACAGATTGCACCTCCCCACTGTAAATGCGGGAAAGAGAAAAAAAAATGGAGATCTTCATTATTCCTGCAGAGATCCATCCCCTGCCCCTCCCCCCACCCCGCTGTACATTCAAACTGCGTATTAACATTAATTTTCATTATTACTGAGAAAAAATCCAGTTATGATTTTGGTGCACGAACAGTTATCGAACATAACCTCGAACAGCCGAATTTTTCTCAAATCGTTCGTGTTCGCCGAACGGCTCGAACACCGCCCAAAACAGCTCGAATTTGAGATTGGCGAACAGTTCGAGTCGAACAACGCTCATCTCTACCTACCAGTACCCACCTGTCTGCATACCAGCTAACCTACCTGTTCCTGCATTCCCCGGTGTGGGTCAACAGCTGTGACCGGGGTCTGACCTGGAGTAGCACCTGGTCCCTTTGCTCGGTTCCTCCCTGGTTCATGGAGTCGACTGAGCCGCCGTGCGACCTTGGTCAGACCGGGTTGATATTTAGTTATGCCCCTCCAGGCACTCCTCGGTTCATGGTACAGTGGGATCACTAATCACGCTCACGCCAGTCAGTCCTTGCGTGAGCGTAACACTTTCGCAACCTTTCAAATCTTGTACTCATCTGCCCAGCCCCCGCTTCCCCAGTCCCAGTAACAGGAACTCTATGGAACGCTCACTCCATCTGCAACAAACTTTCTTACATCCATAACGTTTTCATTACCAACAAACTTTCCTTCCTCACCATCACGGAAACCTGGCTCACGCCCTCTGACATTGCTTCTCCAGCTCCACTTTTGTATGGTGGATTCCATCTTTCTCTCACACACTGCTCCAATGGCAAGCATGGTGGAGGAGTAGGATTTCTCCTGTCAGATAACTGCTCCTTCACCAATATCCCTCCACCACCCTCCGTTGCTCTCCCCTCTTTTGAGGTGTATTATGTGTGCATCTATTCCCCATACAACCTCCAACTGGCCGCCATTTTCCGCCCCCCTGGCCAGCCACCACTTTCTTTGACCACTTCACCACCTGGCTGCTTTATTTCCTTTCTGCTGACATCCCTACTATCATCATGGGTGACTTCAACATCCCCATTGACACGTCCCACTCATCTGTCTCTAAGCTTCTATCCCTCACTTCCTCTTTTGGCCTTGCTCAGTGGTCTTTTGCCCCCACTCACAAAGATGGCTACACCGTGGACCTCATCTTCACCTGCCTCTGTTCCCTATTTAACTTCTCTAACTCTCCTCTCCCCCTGTCTGACCACAACCTACTTACATTCTCTTCCCTCTCCTCTCCAGGTGTACAATCCCCACTCCACAAACTTGCACACCCTCGCAGAAATCTCAAACACCTTGACCTATACTCACTCGCTGAATCCCTCCTCCCTCTTACAGACATAAGTTCCTTACACGATACAGATGCTTCTGCCGCTTTATATAATACCACAACAGCTGCAGCTCTCAATTCGTTCGCCCCCTCACACATACCAAAGCCCGCACACTCAACAAGCAACCCTGGCACACCAAACTGACTAAAGAACTGCAAAGGGCCTCCAGGGTTGCTGAGCGGAGATGGAAAAGTTCCCATTCAAATATGCAATTCATCGCATTCAAACAGTCCCTCACTTCTTTCAAATCCAGACTTACTGCAGCAAAACAAACCTACTTCTCATCTCTCATATCCTCCCCGTCTCACAACCCTAAACAGCTATTCAACACTTTCAATTCTCTCCTTCGTCCCCCAGCGCCTCCTCCCTCTCCTCTCATCTCATCCGAAGACTTTGCCTCATTCTTCAAGCAGAAGATTGACACCATCAGAGAAAGCTTTTGCCTAAAGTCCCCACAGCCGCACCTCATATCTACTCAGCCCTCCTCCTCCAAAACCAGCTTGTCCACCATTTTGGATGATCAAATTTCTTCTGTACTCTCCAAATCACACCTCACCATCTGCAAACTTGACCCAATCCTGTCCCACCTCATCCCTAACCTCTCCACAGTCTTCATCCCAACCCTAACCCACCTCTTCAACCTGTCACTCACAACCGTTGTCTTTCCCTCATGGTTCAAGCATTCCTCGATCACACCCATCCTCAAAAAACCCTCCCTTGACCCAACCTCTCTGACTAGCTATCGCCCCATATCACTTCTCCCCTATGCCTCAAAACTACTGCAAGCATTCTGAACTGTCCTCCAACCTCTCCTTCTGCTCCCTCTTTGACCACTTGCAATCTGGCTTCCGACCGCATCACTCCACTGAAACTGCCCTGACTAAAGTCACCAAGGACCTACTAGCCGAGAAATCTAAGCAACACTACTCTGTCCTCCTCCTCCTGGACCTGTCATCTGCCTTTGACACAGTGGACTTTTCCCTCTTACTACAAACTCTCTCATCTCTCGGCATCACAGACTTGGCCCTATCTTGAATCTCTCCATACCTAACAGACAAGACTTTCAGTGTCTCCCACTCACACACCACCTCCTCTTCTCCATCTACACCTTCGGCCTCGGGCAGCTCATAGTCTTACGGCTTTCAGTATCATCTCTATGCTGATGACACACATATCTACCTCTCTGGACCTTATATCACCTCCCTACTAACCAGAATCCCACAATGTCTGTCCGCTATTTCATCCTTCTTCTCTGACAGATTTCTAAAACTTAACATGGATAAAACTGAATTCATCATCTTTCCACCATCTCACTCAACCCCCTCATCTGACCTATCCATCATAGTCAATAGCTCCCAGTTTCGCAAGCTTGCTGTCTCGGGGTAACCCTGGACTCTGATCTCTCCTTCAAACCACATATCCAAGCCCTTTCCTCTTCCTGCCGACTCCAACTGAAATATATCTCCTGGATCCACACATTCCTCAACCATGAATATGCAAAAACACTAGTGCACGCCCTCACCATCTCCCGCCTCGACTACTGCAACCTCCTGCTCTGTGGCCTCCCTTACAACACTCTTGTACCCCTTCAATCTATCCTAAACTCTGCTACCCAACTAATCCACCTGTCCCTCTGCTATTCCCCGGCCTCTCCCCTCTGTCAATCCCTTCACTGGCTCCCCATTACCCAGAGACTACAGTTCAAAACCATAACCATGACATACAAAGCCATCCACATCCTGTCTTCTCCATACATTTGTGACCTAGTCTCCCAGTACTCACCTGCACGCAACCTCTGATCCTCACAAGATCTCCTTCTCTACTCCCCTCTTATCTCCTCTTCCCGCAATCGCATACAAGATTTCTCCTGTGCATCCCCCCCTACTCTGGAACTCTCTATCCCAACATATCAGACTCTCGCCTACCGTGGACACCTTCAAAAGGAACCTGAAGACCCAACTCTTCCGACAAGCCTTCAACGTTCAGTAACCATTGCTCCACCATACCGCGGCATGGCCAGCTCTACCCTCACCTACTGTATCCTCACCCATCCCTTGTAGATTGTGAGCCCTCGCGAGCAGGGTCCTCTCTCCTCCTATACCGGTTGCTAACTTGTATTGTTCAAGTTATTGTAATTGTTTGTGCTATGTATACCCCTTTCACATGTAAAGTGCCATGGAATAAATGGCACTATAATAGTAAATAATAGTATCACAGTTCAGAGATAATATACACAGTGATGTCACAGTATGGGGATAATAAACTCAGTGATGCCATAATACAGGCATAATACACACAGTAATGTCAGAGTACAGGAAATAATAGCACAGTAATTTCACTGGTCAGGGATAATGTACACAGTGATGTCACAGTACAAATATAAAACATACAATGATGTCACAGTACAGGGATAATAAACACAGTATTGTCATAGAACGTTATATTAGACACAGTAATGTGACAATATGGGGATAGTAGACATAGTAATGTCACAGTACAGGGATAATAGACCCAGTAATGTCAAAGCACAGGGAAAATAAACTCAGTGACGTCACAATACGGGAAGGTTTTCTACAAGATTTTGGAGCGTCTGCGGGAATATGTGTCCATTCTTCCAGAAGAGCACTCATGTGATCAAATATTGGAGGGGAGGACATGGTTCACAATCTCCATTCTAGTTTTTCCAAAGGTGTTAGGTGAGGATGTGGTCAGGGCTCTATGTAACCAGTCAAGTTCTTCCACACCAAAGTCACTCTACCATAACTTTATGGACCCTGCTATGTGCACTGGGCACAGTCATTCTAGAACAAAAAACGGCCTTACAGAAGTTTGAAGAATACAATTGTTCAATATGACTTTGTTTGCTGAAGCATTAAGATTTCCTTTCACTGGAACTAAAGCCAACACCTGATAAACAACCCCATGGCATTATCCCTCACACAGTACATCAAACTTTACTGGTGGCACAATGTAGTCAGGCAGGTACTGTTCTCCTAGTATTCATCCAAACCAGATTGTTCCTTCCTGCTAAATAGAGAAGCATGAATCATCCACATAGCATCTTTTTACTGCTCCAGAGTCCAGCTGTGGTGTGGTTAACACCACTCTGATGCTTGGAATTGTGCTAGGTGGTGTAAGGCCTGCATACAGCTGCTTGGCTACAAAAACCCATTCAGTGAAGCTCCTTAAGCAGTTTTTTTTTGCTGATTTTAATGTCACAAAAGGTTTGGACTCCACAGTTGTTGAGTCAGCAGAGTGTTGGGGACTTTTATACACTAAGGGCATCAGTACTCGATGATCACGCTCTGTAACTTTACGTGTTCTGTCACTTTGCAGCTGAGTTTCTCTGGTTCCTAAACGCTTCCATTTTTTATTAATACCAATCACAGTTGATTGTAAAATATTTAGGATGGAAGAAATTTTGTGAATTGACTCTTTACAACAACAGCATTCTTTTACAATGCCACAATCAAACTGAGTAATCAAAATTGGCAAACTGCATGGCTAAGAGCTGGATTTTATACACCTATAGCAAAAGAACTGAGTGTAATACTTGAATATAATGATTAAGAGAATAGTTGCAATTCTTTTCTCCATATAGTTATGTCAATCCTATAATGAAGTCTTGCCAGACATACTGGGTTTTGAAACAAAATGTTCCTTTTATAAAACATGTTCACTTTAGAGAGAATCTGTCAGTAGGATCAACCCTCCTAAGCTGTCTATATGGTCATGCAGGTCATAGGAGGCTGAATAAAATGATACCATGATATCTGTGATCCAATGTCATATTCCAGAGAAATCCACATTTTTCTTAATATGTAAATGAGCTGTTAAAGGGGATTTCCTGGACTATTTTATTTTTCTACTATGGGAAAAGAACAAATAGGCAGGTAGTTGCTTACTACCTGCCTGTTCTACCCAGCGCTGGTGCAGAGCGGTCATGGACCACACCTGTCGGAAATGGCATTACATAATACAATACCCCTTATACTTCTATATCACAATATAAATAATTAACTGACACGTTGCTTGGTAGATAACTATTGGCCACGGCCTTTAATAAATTTAAAATGTGAACATAACAATAATATCAAATTATTCTTCCTTAAATAATCCGTGCATAGAGTGGTGTGAAAAAGTGTTTGCCACCTTCCTGATTTCTTATTCTTTTGCATGTTTGTCACAATTAAATGTTTCAGTTCACAAAACAAGTTTAAACATTAGACAAAGATAACACAAGTAGTGTTGAGCATTCCGATACTGAAATATCGGGTATCGACCGATATTCGCGGTATCGGAGTTCCGATACTGAGTTCCGATACTTTTAGAATATCGAATACCGGAATCGGAAGGATGACAAGCTGGATGGCAGCGCTTAGCTTACTGTACTTGTCATTTAGTGTTAAAGGATTTATTAAAAAAAATAATAGTGTTTTCATGCACCGTCTCTTTAAAAAAGCCGCCGGCAATTCAGCAGCGACATACACCGGTACCCGACAATTTAGAACAGAAAGAATAGAGCATCACACATAGATTAGATAGATAGAAACATGTCAGTCACATATATAAGAAGTACAGTGAGAGTGTTGCTTACTGTACTTGTCATTTAGTGTTAAAGGATTTATTAAAAAAAATAATAGTGTTTTCATGCACCGTCTCTTTAAAAAAGCCGCCGGCAATTCAGCATCAGTACCGGACAATTTAGAATTGAAAGAATAGAGCATCACACATAGATTAGATACATAGGAACATGTCAGTCACATATATAAGAAGTACAGTGATAGTGTTGATTACTATACTTGTCATTTAGTGTTAAAATAAAGGATTTATTTAAAAAAAAATTGGCGTGGGTTTCCCCGTAATTTTAGTCACTAGCGGAGGTTAAGCAGACGGTTGGGGCAGATGTTTGAAGCCTGGGAAGGGGCGTGATGGTAAGTATGGTTTAATTTAGAACAATAAAGAATTGTGTGTTTAGTTCAATTAAAGGACTTTATTCTGGGTGTTTGTGTTTTTTTTTTAACTTTGACTATGGGGTTTGTAATGGGGTTGTCTTATAGACGCCTCTCCATTACTAACCTAGGCTTGAGGTCAGCTGGCATTATAAGCTGACATCAACCCCAGCCCTATTAGCCCGCTGCCACCGCTACAGGGCAGCGGGAAGAGCGAGGCTAAGTGCCAGAATTTGAGCATCCTATGGATGCGCCATTTCTGGGGCGGCTGACGGCTGGTGTTTCTAGCCTGGGAGGGGGCCAATATTCATGGCACCCTTCCTGGGCTATTAATATCAGCCCCCAGCTGTCTGCCTAGCCTTTTCTAGCTATTAAAATATGGGGGACCCCACGTCATTTTTTTTGGGGTCCCCCATTTTAATATTCATTTGGGGGCTGATATTAATAGCCTGGGAAGCTCCGTGGGTATTACCCCCTTGCCAGGCTTCAAACATCTGCCCCAGCCGTCTGCTTAACCTCGGCTAGAGACTAAAATTACGGGGAACCCCACGCCAATTTTTTTTTTAATAAATCCTTTATTTTAACACTAAATGACAAGTACAGTAATCAACACTATCACTGTACTTCTTATATATGTGACTGACATGTTTCTATCTATCTAATCTATGTGTGATGCTCTATTCTTTCTATTCTAAATTGTCGGGTACCGTTGCTGAATTGCCGGCCGGCTTTTTTAAAGAGACGGTGCATGAAAACACTATTATTTTTTTTAATAAATCCTTTAACACTAAATGACAAGTACAGTAAGCAACACTGTCACTGTACTTATCATATATGTGATTGACATGTTTCTATCTATCTAATCTATGTGTGATGCTTTATTCTTTCTGTTCTAAATTGTCGGGTACCGGTGTATGCCGCTACTGAATTGCCGGCTTTTCATGTAATACATTCTACATTATTCTTAGTTGTTTTCCTTCATGTAGAATTAACCTACAAGGAAAGAAAGGGTTTATTTTCATTACGATATTTGTGTCCCATTGACTTGCATTGGTTTCCTGTATCGGAATCGGCGATATCCGATATTTTTTGGGTATCGGTCCGATCCAATCCGATCTGATATTTCCCGATATCGGAAGGTATCGCTCAACACTAAACACAAGTAAGCACAAAATGCAGTTTTTAAATGAAGGTCTTTATTATTAAGGGAAAAAGAAATCCAAACCTACAGGGTAAACCTAGTACCTGGTTGGGCCACCCTTACTAACTGCAATTAAGTGTTTGCAATAAATGGCAATGAGTCTTTTACAAAGATCTGGAGGAATTTTGGCTTACTCATCTTTGCAAAATTGTTATAATTCTGCCACATTGTAGGGTTTCCAAGCATCAACTGCCTTTTTAAGGTCAGGCCACAGCATCTCAATCGGATTAAGGTCAGGACGTTGACTAGGCCACTCCAAAGTCTTCAATTTGTTTTTTCTTAAGCCATTCAGCTTGAGGTCAAGAACAGATGGCCGGACGTTCTCCTTTCAGGATTTTTTGGTATACAGCAGAATTCATGGTTCCATTTACGGCAGCAAATCTTCCAGGTCCTGAAGCAGCAAAACAGCCCCAGACCATCACACTACTACCACTACCATATTTTACTGTTGGTGTGATGTTCCTTTTCTGAAATGCTGTGTTACTTCTACACCAGATGTAAAGGGGCACACACCTTCCAAAAAGTTAAACTTTTGTCTCGTCAGTCCACAGATTTTTCTCCCAAAAGTCTTCGCAATCAGCAAGATATTTTCTGGCAAAACTGAAACGAGCCTTCATGTTCTTTTTGCTCAGCAGTGATTTTCGTCTTGGAACTCTGTCATGCATGCCATTTTTGCCCAGTCTCTTCCTTATTGTGGAGTCATAAACACTGGCCTTAACTGAGGCAAGTGAGGCCTGATGTTTTTGTGGGGTCTTTTGTGACCTCTTGGATGAGTTGTCGCTGCACTCTTGGGGTAATTTTGGTCGGCCTGGGAAGGTTCACCACTGTTCCATGTTTTCGCCATTTGTGGATAATGGCTGTCACTGTGGTTCGCTGGAGTCCCAAAGCTTTCGAAATGGCTTTATAACCCTTTCCAGACTGATAGATGTCAGCTACTTTGTTTCTCATTTGTTCCTCAATTTCTTTGGATAGCAGCATGATGTCTAGCACTCCACCTTTTAACCCCACAGAGCCCATATTTGCAAACAACCTACACCAATCACAAACCATCACAAAGGGAGAAGAATACTTCTACCTCAGTGACGGACCATGACAGGCTCACTATTCTAGCCAACAACCTTTTCCTGGGCTAGCTACCCCAGGGCATGGAGACAAAAATAGTTAGCGGGAAACATATTTTCCCACCAATTAATCCTCCAGGAGAGAGAACAACATAACAACATGGTATATAGTAATGCCATGGGTTCCACACCTAAAGCACCTAGGGATCATCATGGCATTACATAACAAGACCGCTTATACTTCTATAAGTCAATATAAATAATTAACTGACATGTATTGTAGCTTGCATGCACCGGCGCTCTTTGGTCTTTCCCCACGTATGCGCATTACAGTACTTTGCTCTGCCATGGGCAGGGTTAGAGAAGTGTGCCTGCACATGGGCGAGATGCCAGCAACACTGCGTGAATGGCATAGAATACATCATCCACATGAAGCAAGAAGAGAGGAGGCGCCCATCGGACTGGCCCCACCCATAGGACCTTCTAGAATGCTGTCACATAGGCCCTACTTTATATGGTAAAAACCTGGTGACAAGTTCCCTTTGAAAATACTCCAATTCAAACGTTTCCTAATTTTCTAGCAAAATTTAAGCTTATTAGACTCATCCTACAACAACCTGGAAATTATCTCTGAAAAACAATTTTAGACCAAGGAAACAACCTTTTAATATCTACCAGACTCTTTTTAATATGGAATAGAAATCCCACTGTTCCCATTTTTCCGATATTTTTTCCAAGATGAATAATGAATACGTCGGGATCCAGGAACCTGTCGCTCATCATGAAGATCTGGTCGATCAATCCATCCCAATGATGCACTCTGATCCCTAGCCAGCAGACCCTTACTTGATCCGGTGACCAGGATGAATTTGGACCATAATAACGTTGCTGCACCTTATTCCTTGCCCAATATATAAAGGAGTGACCAAGAATCCAAACTGTATAACCTGCATAAACTATAATGAAAAGAATTAGTACCATGCATTATTTTCTTCAACCGCCCAATCTTTTAATTACTTCATTACTCAAAAATAACTTGGCGGCTTCCATTGAAACTCAGATCCAGAAAGAATGCGTTGAAAATAATTACCAACCAGGCCCAACTGAAGTAAACACTTACGTAGGATTGCTCTAAATTGGTATTGTGTCAAAGACACACCTGATTGGTGAATCAATAACTGTTCACAACCTGACGGACGGAGTCTTACATACTTTTTTAATAATCATACTGGACAAAAATGATAATCTGCAATACCAGACAGTCTCAAGAATATAGGCAAAAATTAAAATTGATGGGTGAGCTGGTGTGGGAAACCCCTACAAAAATTATATATTTATACACAGGGCAGAGTCAGTGCATAATGAATCATACCGACTGTCACCGCCACTTAATGTGGGACATTCTGAAACATTGTGCCTGTTCCAAATTAAATTGTAAAATCCAAGTACGTACAGGAGAGAGTCACGCAGACACACACACTTATGTATCTGAACAGAACTCTGTTTATTACATCATCGGTCAGTCTTTATATAGATTTTCACTGGACATACATTGTAGCAATATAATTGGCTCAGCTTATCTCTAATGTGCTGGCATTAGCATACATACATCTAATTGGCTAAAGTTAATATCATCTACACCGTAGGTGTGGCTCTCACCTCTTTCTTTCACTTTCCTATGTTATCTCTAAGGCCTGTTAGACAAAGAAATTCCTGAGATTCCTTATCTCAAAACATACACAGACTCCATTTTGGAAAGCAAGGAGATGCACGTAGAATAACCAAAAATGGAGTCAAGATAGATAAGTAACTGCTGCTCTCACACCGACAAATAAAAAAAATGTAACTAGGTTATTATTCAACAATATAAAAGAAAGTGTAAATATACACCTAAAAGTCCATTTCCATAGTGGATGTACAGGTAGGTATACTGACCCGTAGTTAATAATATCTGGACTAGACATACTGTATATGCAGTGACAAAGGCCAGTAAATATAAGTACTTCCTATTAAAAAAGATAAAAAAATTTCCTTTAATTTTTCATCTATTCTTGGAGAGCCCCTTAAAAAATAAAATATCAAGGCCTTATGGGTGTATAATACTTCATTCTGACATAGGACACATCACAAATACTATAAAGGCACCAAAACACTGCTGTATTTCAGCCAGGATTGCCCCCACTAGCATTTACTACATCACAATTACTTACTCTACTAATCACAAAATATTCTTTTCTTAGAACTCCTGATGTCCGTGCCACCTCTCCTCTGCTGCCACCCATTGCTGTGATCTTCTGAAATCCTACAATACTAGGGCGAGTATTAGGCTGTGTGCACATGATCAGTAAACACTGCGGATTGGCCGTGCAAACCGCAGCGGCCAGATGTTACAGCATACTGGATGTGATTTGTAGAAATCCCATGTCCACTATGCGTCTCTGTGCACCTGCGGATCACCCATGGACATGGACATGCGGCACGTCTTTCCAGCATATAAATTTCTCTTGCGGAGTCGCTAGTCTCTGCAAGAGAAATCTGATCAGTGCAATGTATTGAATGTGGTGAATCCGCATGGTTCAATGAACACAATGCGGATTCACCTGCGTGCAGCGCTTTAGACACAGCATAAAGTATACTGCGTTCAAAGCACTGACAGTACAGATGGTCTGCACATACCCTTAGGCTGTGTGCACACATTGCATTTTTGCAGTGCAGATTTGTTACAAGACCTGGAGGGTTTCCTGATGCCAGCAAAGTGAATGAGAATCCTGAAGTCTTATGCACACGTTGCTTACTTTTACTAGCAGATTTGGTACAGATTTAAATCTGCCACATGTCAATTCTTTCAAGTTTTTGCTGCAGATTTCACCCATACTAATAAGTGGGGAAAAAACTGCACCAAAACCACAAATACAAAACGCAGCAAAAATGGTCATTTTTGCAGCTGCATTTTTCCTGTCAAGAGATACAGAAATGGTGTAGAAAGCAGGGACACATAATAGGACATAATAGGGGTTTGTATCTGCTCCCCGTTTTTCGTGGATTTCCTGCTGGTTCTCCGGTTTCCTCCCACACTCCAAAGACATACTGATAGGGAATCTAGATTGTGAGCCCCAATGGGGACAGTGACGATAATGTCTGTACAGTGCTGTGGAAATAATGGCGCTATATAAGTGAGTAAAATAAAATAAAAAAAAAAATAAGGGACCCACAGACAGATGGAGGACTGTGGCAGGGTTGCCAACTTTACTTTTTATTTTTTATAGACTTATCAAAAAATCACTGACAATATTTTTATGGACACATTGGGGAACCCTAATAAATTATTATGATTATCAGTGATACATGTCTGCAGCCCATAATTCTGATATGAGACATCAGCTGCAAGCATGGTAAAATGATGACAATTAGTCAACATAGTCTGCCACGGGTGCCGGGACGTACTAAAAAGAATGAAGAACAGTAATAAATAAAAAGAATGAACATACCGTATTTTTCGGACTATAAGATGCACTGTTTTCCTCCAAAATTTTGGAGGAAAGTGGGGGAGTGCGTCTTATAGTCCAAATACTATATTATTGTATGGCCGCATGGTGGTGGGTGTGGGGGAGCGGCAGCGGGGGATCAGCGGGGCACAGGAGGCAGCAGCCGCCTGTTGCAGCCTACACTGTGCCAGCTACTAAAGAAAATGAATATTCCCTGCTCCCCACGCCCATGGGCGTGGAGAGCAATGAATATTCATTTCTCTTAATAGCCAGCACACTGGAGCCGCAGCGCGGCTCCTGCTGCACTCTGCGGTCTGTATGCCCGCTATTAAAGCTCATGAATATTCGCTACAACCCACTCCCATGGGTTGCAGTGAATATCCATGGTCTTTAATAGCAGGCACACTGACCACAGAGCTGCTGCAGGAGCCACACTGCGGTACAGTGTGCCAGATATTGAACAGACTGAATAGTCACTGCTTCCCATGCATAGAATCCCGGTGTGGGGAGCAGTGACTATTCCAACACAGCATCTCACACTGTGTGAGGGCGCATGGTAGGGACGCCATGCGCGCCCTGCCATGCGCGTCTCACACAGTGAGAGTGTTGTCAGCAGAGCGGGACAGCGCTGGAGGAGAGAGGAGGTGAGTATCAGTGTTTATTTTTATTTTTTGCAGGCAGTGTGATGGGGGCTCAGAGGGTGCCATACATACCAGGATGGGGGCTCAGAGGGTGCCATACATACCAGGATGGGGGCTCAGAGGGTGCGATACATACCAGGATGGGGGCTCAGAGGGTGCCATACATACCAGGATGGGGGCTCAGAGGGTGCCATACATACCAGGATGGGGGCTCAGAGGGGTGCAATGCATACCAGGATGGGGGCTCAGAAGGTGCCATACATACCAGGATGGGGGCTCAGAAGGTGCCATACATACCAGGATGGGGGCTCAGACAGTGCCATACATACCAGGATGGGGGCTCAAAGGGTGCCATGCATACCAGGATGGGAGCTCAGAAGGTGCCATACATACCATGATGGGGGCTCAGAGGGTGCCATGCATACCAGGATGGGGGCTCAGAAGGTGCCATATAAACCAGGATGTGGGCTCAGAAGGTGCCAAACATACCAGGATGGGGGCTCAGAGGGGTGCCATGCATACCAGGATGGGGGATCAAGGGGTGCCATGCATACCAGGATGGGGGCTCAGAGGGTGCCATGCATACCAGGATGGGGGCTCAGAGGGGTGCCATGCATACCAGGATGGGGGCTCAGAAGGTGCCATACATACCAGGATGGGGACTCAGAGGGGTGTCATGCATACCAGGATGGGGGCTCAGAGGGTGCCATGCATACCAGGATGGGGGCTCAGAGGGGTGCCATGCATACCAGGATGGGGGCTCAAGGGGTGCCATGCATGCCAGGATGGGGGCTCAAGGGGTGCCATGCATACTAGGATGGGGGATAAAGGGGTGCCATGCATACCAAGATGGGGTATAAAGGGGTGCCATGCATACCAGGATGGGGGATAAAGGGGTGCCATGCATACCAGGATGTTGGATAAAAAGGTGCCATCCATACCAGGATGGGATGGGGGCCACTTATACCAGGAAGGAGGGGCCATACATACCTGGATGGAGGATATTAACAGAATTGGGGGACATTACCCCAATACCAGTGTCAGCAGCAGACCCCCTCCCCCATAACAGGGCATCATGACCACATTTTTTGCTTACATTTTTTTCCTATTTTACTCCTTTAAAACCTAGGTGCGTCTTATGGTTCAGTGCATCTTATAGTCCGAAAAATACGGTAATTTATTGGTCCAAAAATATGGACAGGTATAATATGTTTCTTGTGCATCTTAGACTTGGAATGAACATGAAATATATGTAGATAATAGGGGAATGAACACACATCCAATATAAACAGGTGTATATTATATTCCCTGTGCTTCATAGGTGGGGAATAAACATGAAATATATGTAGATAATAGGGGAATGAACACACATCCCATATAAACAGGTATATATTATATTCCCTGTGCTTGTTAGGTGGGGAGTGAACATAAAATATATGCAGATAATAGGGAAATGAACACACATCCCATATAAACAGGTGTATATTACATTCTCTGTGCTTGATAGGTGGGGAATGAACATGAAATATATGTAGATAATAGGGTAATGAACACATAAACAGTTCGATAACTGTTCATGCACCAAAACCGTAACTGAATTTTTTCACATCATGCAGGGATTGTCTGCCACTCACTGTAATGTCACAGCCATGGTGGTTGTGGCATTACAGTGGTTGACCAAATAGATGGGAACAGTGCTCACGGTGAAACATAAAAAGCCGGCAATTCAGCAGCGGCATACACCGGTACCAGACAATTTAGAACAGAAAGAATAGAGCATCACACATAGATTAGATAGACAGAAACATGTCAGTCACATATATAATAAGTACAGTGATAGTGTTGATTACTGTACTTGTCATTTAGTGTTAAAATAAAGGATTTATTAAAAAAAAAATTGGCGTGGGGTTCCCCGTAATTTTAGTCTCTAGCGGAGGTTAAGCAGACGGCTGGGGCAGATGTTTGAAGCCTGGGAATACCCACGGAGCTTCCCAGGCTACTAATGTCAGCCCCCAGCTGAATACCTAACCTTTACTAGCTATTAAAATGGGGGACCCCCCAAAAAATGATGTGGGGTCCCCCCTATTTTAATAGCTAGCAAAGGCTAGGCAGACAGCTGGGGGCTGATATTAATAGCCCAGGAAGGGTGCCATGAATATTGGCCCCCTCCCAGGCTAGAAACACCAGCCATCAGCCTCCCCAGAAATGGCGCATCCATAGGATGCGCCAATTCTGGCACTTAGCCTCTCTTTTCCCACTGCCCTGTAGCGGAGGCAGTGGGGTAATAGGGCTGGGGTTGATGTCAGCTTATAATGCCAGCTGACATCAAGCCCAGGTTAGTAATGGAGAGGCGTCTATAAGACGCCCCCATTACTAACCCCATAGTGAAAGTTAAAAAAAACACAACACCCAGAATAAAGTCCTTTAATTGAAATAAACACACAATTCTTTATTGTTCTAAATTAAACCATACTTACCATCACACCCATTCCAGCTGAAGCCAATGTCTTCTGCAATAAAAGTAAAATAATAAACCAACATCATCCTTACCTTTCCATGGTTCCCAGGACGGCTCCAGCTCTGCTACATTCACATGACAGGCTGGATCGCAGCCGATAGCTGTCATCCAGCTTGCCATGCCGCAGACACTGAGAAGCGCAGGCATGCTTGCGCTCCTCAGTGTCTGGCTGTGACGGCATCCAGATGACTCGAGTTCATGTCCAATGAACTCAGCTCACCTCATGCACGTCACTGACAGCGTGGGAAAATTCTCCTGCGCTTGCCGTGAGCGCAGGAGAATTAAAGGACTTTATTCTGGGTGTTTGTGTTGTTTTAAATACTTTACTAGAAATTCATGGCGGTCATGAAATTCATGAAATAATTTAAAAAAATTGACGTGGGGCTTCGCCCTATTTTTGTGTCCAGCCAGATACAGCAGGCAGGAACGGGCTGCCCCCAAACACCAGCTGCCTATTTGTACCTGGCCGGACACAACAATATAGGGAAGCCCCTTTTTTTAAAATTATTTCATAAATTTCATGAAATAATTTAAAAAAAAAAATACATGGGGCTTCGCCCTATTTTTGTGTCCAGCCAGGTACAACTAGGCAGCTAGGGGCTGGAATCTGCAGCGCAGGGAGACCTAAGCTTTCTGCCCCCCCACCCCCCGCTGCAAATTGCAGTCCACAGCCACCCCAGAAAATGGCGCGTTCATAGAAGCGCCATCTCCTGGCTCTGTACCCAACTCATCCAGGGCCCTGGTGCGGTGGCTCACTGGGTAATAAAGGGGTTAGGGCCAGCTTGGTATTATCAGCTGGCCCTAAGCCCAAAATTCATGGGGTCACGCCAATATTAGACATGACCGCCATGAATTTCTAGTAAAGCATTTAAAAAAAAAAACAACACCCAGAATAAAGTCCTTTAATTGAAATAAACACACAATTTTTTAATGTTTTAAATTAAACCATACTTACCATCATGCCCATTCCAGCTGAAGCCAATGTCTTCTGCAATAAAATTAAAATAATAAACCAACATCATCCTTACCTTTCCATGGCTTCCAGGACGGCTCCAGCTCTGCTACATTCACATGACAGGCTGGATCGCAGCCGAAAGCTGCCATCCAGCTTGCCATGCCGCAGACACTGAAAAGCGCAGGCATGCTTGCGCTCCTCAGTGTCTGGCTGTGACGGCATCCAGATGAGCCAAGTTCATGTCCAATGAACTCAGCTCACCTCATGCACGTCATTGACAGCGTGGGAGAATTCTCCAGCGCTTGCGGTGAGCGTGAGAGAATTCTCTCACGCTCACTGCAAGTGCAGGAGAATTTTCCCACGCTGTCAGTGACGTGCATGAGGTGAGCTGAGTTCATTGGACATGTCCAATGAACTCAGCTCACCGCATGCACGTCACTGACAGCGTGGGAAAATTCTCCTGCGCTTGCCGTAAGCGTGAGAGAATTCTCCAGCGCTCACGGCAAGCGCAGGGGAATTTTCCCACGCTGTCAGTGACGTGCATGAGGTGAGCTGAGTTCATTGGACATGAACTCGGCTCATCTGGATGCCGTCACAGCCAAACACTGAGGAGCGCAAGCATGCCTGCGCTTCTCAGTGTCTGCGGCATGGCAAGCTGGATGACAGCTTTCGGCTGCGATCCAGCCTGTCATGTGAATGTAGCAGAGCTGGAGCCATCCTGGGAACCATGGAAAGGTAAGGATGATGTTAGTTTATTATTTTACTTTTATTGCTGAAGACATTGGGTCCAGCTGGAATGGGCGTGATGGTAAGAATGGTTTAATTTAGAATAATAAAGAATTGTGTGTTTATTTCAATTAAAGGACTTTATTCTGGGTGTTTGTGGGTTTTTTTAACTTTGACTATGTGGTTAGTAATGGGGGTGTCTTATAGACGCCTCTCCATTACTAACCTGGTCTTGATGTCAGATGGCATTATAAGCTGACATCAACCCCAGCCCTATTACCCCACTGCCACCACTAGAGGGCAGTGGGAAGAGCGAGGCTAAGTGCCAGAATTGGCGCATCCTATGGATGCGCCATTTCTGGGGCGGCTGACGGCTGGTGTTTCTAGCCTGGGAGGGGGCCAATATTCATGGCACCCTTCCTGGGCTATTAATATCAGCCCCCAGCTGTCTGCCTAGCCTTTGCTAGCTATTAAAATAGGGGGGGACTAAAATTGCGGGGAAACCCACACCAATTTTTTTTTTAATAAATCCTTTATTTTAACACTAAATGACAAGTACAGTAATCAACTCTATCACTGTACTTATTATATATGTGACTGACATGTTTCTATCTATCTAATCTATGTGTGATGCTCTATTCTTTCTGTTCTAAATTGTCGGGTACCGATGCTGAATTGCCGGCAGCTTTTTTAAAGAGATGGTGCATGAAAACATTATTTTTTTTTTAATAAATCCTTTAACACTAAATGACATTACAGTAACCAACACTGTCACTGTACTTCTTATATATGTGACTGACATGTTTCTTTCTATGTAATCTATGTGTGATGCTCTATTCTTTCTGTTCTAAATTGTCGGGTACCGATGCTGCTTTGCCGGCCGGCTTTTTTAAAGAGAGTGTCTTCTGAGCAGTTTGTCAGCTTTTGGACACCTTTGTAGGTGTTTTATATGTGTTTTTATTTGCCTGCCATTGGTTTTAACGGTGTTCGACGAACAGTTCCACGAACATCCCGGTGTTCGACGAACCGAACCCGAACACTTATAGGGGTGGCTCAGCACTAATAAACAGGTGTATATTTTATTCCCTGTGCTTTTAAGGTGGGGAATGAGCATGAAATATATGTAGATAATAGGAGAATGAACACATATCCCATATAAACAAGTGTATATTATATTCCCTGTGCTTGGTAGGTGGGAAATGAACATGAAATTTATGTAGATAATAGGGGAATGAACACATATCCCATATAAACAGGTATAGATTATATTTCCTGTGCTTGATAGGTGGGGAATGAACATGAAATATATGTAGATAATAGGGGAATGAACACACAATTTATGTAGATAATAAGGGAATGAACACATATTCCTTATAAACAGGTGAATATTATATTCCCTGTGCTTGGCAGGTGGGGAATGAACATGAAATATATGTAGAAAATAGGGGAATTAATAAATATTCCATATAAACAGGTGTATATTATATTCCCTGTGCTTGATAGGTGGGGAATGAACATGAGATATATGTAGAAAATAGGGGAATTAACACATGTTTCATGTAAACAGGTGTATATTATATTCCTTGTGCTTGGTAAGTGAGGAATGAGCATGAAATATATGTAGATAATAGGGGAATGAACACATATTGCATATAATCAGGTGTATAATATATTCCTTGTGCTTGGTAGGTGGGAAATGAACATGAAATACATGTAGATAATAGGGGAATGAACACATATCCCATATAAACAGGTGTATATTATATTCTCTGTGCTTGGTAGGTGGGGAATGCACATGAAATACTTGTAGATAATAGGGGAATGAACACATATCCCATATAAACAAGTGTATATTATATTTCCTGTGCTTGGTAGGTGGGGAATGAACATGAAATACATGTAGATAATAGGTGAATTAACACATATCACATGTAATCAGGTGTATATTATATTCCATGTGCTTGGTAGGTAGGGAATGAACATGAAATATATGTAGATAATATGGGAATGAACACATATAAAGAGATGTATATTATATTCCCTGTTCTTGATAGGCGGGGAATGAGCATGAAATATATGTAGATAATAGGGGAATGAACACATATCAACAGATGTATATTATATTCCCTGTGCTTGTAGGTGGGGAATGAACATGAAATACATGCAGATAATAGGGGAATGAACACATATCCCATATAAACAAGTGTATATTGTAACGGGTCTGGGAAGCGGAACCTCTGAGCAACTATACAAGGGGGCGGTCCTTGTAAGGAAGCGGGTGGCTCCCAGGGAAGACGGGCAGGTAGTCACGGCAAGTGACAGGGACAGTCTCTGGGTAGAAGGGCAGGTAGTCACGGCAAGTGACAGGGACAGTATCTGGGTAGAAGGGCAGGTAGTCACGGCAAGTGACAGGGACAGTCTCTGAGTAGAAGGACGGGTACTCACGGCAAGTGACAGGGACAGTCTCTGGGTAGAAGGACAGCAGACAGGTAGCAGGTGAGCGCTCCCAGGTGAGCAGGCGAGAGTCTTTGGATAGGCAGGTGGTCACGGCAAGTGACGGTGGAGCCTCCAGGTAGGCTAACAGGCGGGCAGCAGATGAGCGCTCCCAGGTGAGCGGGCAGGCTGGTCCATAGACAGACTGACAGGTGTCGGAAGGCAGACCGTCGGACCGCAGGCTTGCAAGCAGGTAAACGGATATCAGGCAGGTATCAAGCAGGAATCTGGCAGGTGACTGGCAGGTAACAGGCAGGAATCTGGCAGGTGACTGGCAGGTAACAAGCAGGAATCTGGCAGGTGACTGGCAGGTAACAGGCAGGAATCTGGCAGGTGACTGGCAGGTAACTGGTAATGGGACCTGAGGGCTGAAGCAGAGTGAAGGCTTTGCAACAACATTGCTCGGGCACCTCCATTTTGGAGGAGGTGCCTTATATATGGTGAAGTCCTCCGGCCATTGGCCGGGGACTCCTTAGGACGGCGCGCGCGGCCCCTTTAAGAGAGGGGGAGCGCGCGCGCCCTAAGCACCATGGCCGGGAAGCAGCGCGCGCTGCCAGCAGGGCGGGAGGAAGACGCTGGGCACGGAGCGGAGAGGTGAGGGGAACAGCGTCCCTGCCTAGCAGGAGGCAGGGACGCTAACGCTACAGTACCCCCCCCTTTAGCCCCCCCCTTTTTTAGGCCAGAGAGAAATTTATCAAGGATGAGAGGGGCATGGATGTTCTCCCGAGGCTCCCACGTTCTCTCCTCAGGACCAAACCCCTTCCAATCTACCAGAAAAAAGGTTTTTCCTCTTACCCTTTTGGTGGCCAGAATGTTCTCTACCTCAAACTCGTTCTCAGCGGAAACCGGAGCAGGAGGCGTACCTGTAGACTTGGAAAAAGAGTTAAGTACCACGGGTTTGAGGAGAGATACATGGAAGGAGTTAGGGATCCGTAGGTTGGCCGGGAGTTTCAATTTATAGGCCACCGGATTGATCTGTTTGATAACTTCCAGTGAGCCGATGAACCGAGGCCCTAACTTGTAGGAAGGAACCTTGAGCCGGACATACTTGGACGAGAGCCAGACTTTATCTCCAGGACGGAATTGTGGAGGATCCAGGCGTTTTTTGTCAGCGTGCTTTTTCATCCGCTCGGACGACTGAAGGAGTGCGGATCGGGTACTCTCCCAAATGGAGGAGAATTCGCTAACGAGAGATTCCGCAGCCGGATTGTCCACCGAGGTGGAGACGGGAAACGGGATCCGAGGATGCTGACTGAACACTACAAAAAACGGGGATTTGGAGGAAGATTCGCTCTCGTGATTATTGTAAGAGAACTTGGCCCATGGTAGGAGATCCACCCAGTCCGAATGGTGGGCATTAACGAAGTGCCGGAGGTAACTGGTCAGGTTCTGATTGATCCGCTCCACTTGACCATTGGACTGTGGATGGTAAGCGGAGGAGAAGTCCAGAGTGACGTCAAGCAACTTACATGTGGCTCTCCAGAAGCATGAGGTGAACTGAACCCCACGATCTGACACGATGTGGAGGGGCAGGCCATGGAGACGGAAGATGTGGCGGATAAAGTATTTAGCCAGTTCAGGTGCAGATGGGAGGCCCGGCAGGGGAATGAAGTGCGCCATCTTGGAAAAGCGATCAGCGACCACCCAAATGACCGTACAACCGGCAGAGACAGGGAGATCCGTTATAAAGTCCATAGCTATATGCTGCCACGGGGCAGCAGGTACTGGAAGAGGAAGGAGGCGACCGGCTGGCAGGTGTCTCGGAACTTTGTTGTGGGCGCAAGACACACAGGCAGAAACACAGTCTATTACATCCTTGTGCAGGGTAGGCCACCAGTAATGCCGGGTAATGAGCTGGAGGGTCTTTTTCTGACCGGCGTGGCCAGCTAGCTTAGACGAGTGACCCCAGTGTAGGACCCTCCTCCGATCAGGTACCGTTACGAACGTCTTACCGGGAGGGAGACGATTTAGATTCACGGGGGCCACTTGTATTACTCTGGCGGGATCAATGATGTGCTTAGGTTCCTCTTCTAGATCAAATACCAGGAAGGATCGGGACAAGGCGTCAGCTTTGATGTTTTTGTCTGCCGGGCAAAAATGAAGAACAAAATCAAAGCGGGCAAAAAACAAGGACCACCGGGCTTGGCGCGGGTTAAGTCTCTGGGCGCTCTGAAGGTAAGCCAAGTTCTTGTGGTCCGTGTAAATTATTACCTGGTGAAGAGCCCCCTCGAGCAGGTAACGCCACTCCTCCAGTGCCAGCTTAATGGCTAACAATTCTCGGTCTCCAATAGAATAATTGCGCTCAGAAGAGGAGAAGAGTTTGGAGAAAAAAACGCAGGTTACCATTCTTCCGGAAGATGACTTTTGGGTAAGTACCGCCCCGGCTCCGGAGGAGGAAGCGTCAACTTCTAGGAAGAATTGTTTGTTGCCGTCCGGACGATGCAGCACCGGGGTGGAGGAGAAAGCCTGTTTTAAGGAAAGAAAGGCCTCCTCAGCTTCGGGCGGCCATCTTCTGGGATTAGTGCCCTTACGGGTGAGCGCAGAGATAGGGGCAGTCCGGGAAGAGAAGTGCGGTATGAAGAGGCGGTAATAGTTGGCGAAGCCCAGGAACCGCTGAATAGCCTTCAACACCTCTGGTCGGGGCCACTTCTGGATGGCAGACAGTTTCTCAGGATCCATTTGTAGGCCGATCTGAGAGATTATGTAGCCCAGAAATGGAAGAGAGGTTTGTTCAAAGATGCACTTCTCATATTTAGTTGAGGTGATTCTGCCTGAGCCTGAGCAGGACCTGACGAACATCCCTCCGGTGAGTAGGAAGGTCGGGAGAGAAGACCAAGATGTCGTCCAGGTACACCACCACGCAGGAGTAGAGAAGGTCACGGAAGATGTCATTGACCAACTCTTGAAAGACGGCAGGAGCGTTACAGAGACCGAAGGGCATTACAAGGTACTCATAGTGGCCGTCCCGGGTGTTGAATGCCGTCTTCCACTCATCCCCCTGACGAATACGGACCAGGTTATACGCCCCACGGAGATCCAGTTTGGTGAAGATTCTAGCCCCCCTCAGACGGTCAAATAATTCAGGAATGAGCGGGAGGGGGTATTTATTCTTCACTGTAATCTGGTTAAGGCCTCTATAATCTACACATGGACGGAGTGAGCCGTCCTTCTTTTTGACGAAGAAGAAGCCTGCTCCCGCCGGGGAGGTAGACTTCCGGATAAATCCCCGGGCCAGATTCTCCTCAATATATTCTGACATGGACCGGGTCTCTGCAGCGGACAAAGAGTAGATACGCCCACGGGGAGGAGTAGAGCCGGGTATCAGGTCGATTGGGCAGTCGTATGGTCTATGAGGGGGTAATGTCTCTGCTTCTTTTTTATTGAAGACATCCGCATAAGACCAATAGGGAACCGGTAGACCGGGTAGATTGACTGGGGTAGGAGAAGGACGAGCAGGATGAACGGGAACTAGACAAGTCTTATGGCAGTCCTGTCCCCAGCGAAGGACTTCTCCGGTCTGCCAGTCAAGCACGGGTGCATGTTTCTGGAGCCAAGGTAGGCCTAGCAAGAGTGCGTGAGAGAGTTCAGGCAGAATATGAAAGGAGATGCTCTCAGAATGCAGCATTCCCACCTGTAGAGTTAGAGATTCGGTGATGAGTTGGATGGGATGTGTTAAGAGGCCCCCATCCACGGCGGCGACAGATAAAGGTACGGCCAGAGGTTTGGTGGGAATATGGTATTTCTCTACCAGGGATTGAGAGATGAGATTTCCAGCAGCTCCTGAGTCAAGTTGAGCCAGTTCAAAATAGTGGTTCTCTCCGCAGATGATAGAGACTGACAGCATCAGGGATGGAGAGGGTTTACTTTTGTCTAGGGCGACCTCTCTGAGCGATCCTAGACACAGGCGTTTCCCGACCTCTCTGGGCAGGAATGGATCCGGTGCTCCTTACTGCCACAGTAGAAGCAGCTCCCCTCGGCACGGCGTAAGTCTTGACGGGTTTTGACCATCTTGGTCTGGTCGACCTGCATAGGCTCAGGTGAGTGTGCCTGGGGAGTAACGGAGGGAGTGACGGGTTTCAGGAAGGCAGGAGCTAGACGTGGAAACCTCCTCTCACGGGTGACCTCTCTGGCGCGCTCCTGGAACCGGATGTCAATCGAGAGTGGTAGGAATGTCCCGACCGGCGAGTTCATCTTTAATACGGCCGGACAGACCCTCCCAGAAGACAGACACCAGGGCGTCGTTATCCCAGGCCAGCTCCGAAGCAAGGGTACGGAACCGTATGGCATATTGGCCTACGGTGAGATTTCCTTGATGGAGGCGTAGCAGAGACGATGCGGATGAGGTCTTCCGTCCGGGTTCGTCGAAGACTTTCTGGAAAGCCGTGAGAAAGGCTGGCAGGTCGGACACCAGGGGGTCTCCTCTCTCCCATAGAGGATTTAGCCAAGCCAGAGCCTCCCCCGTGAGGTGGGACATGATAAAGGCTACTTTGGACCGGTCAGAGATAAACTGGTGGGACAAAAGTTCAAAGTGCAGGGTGCACTGGTTTATGAAGCCCCGAGCTTGAGCGGAGTCACCTCCGAAGCAAGGAGGTACAGAAAACCGGGGTCCGGGGCAGGATACCATGGTATTGGTGGGCAGCGGCGCTGCCGGGTTGCGAGTCATGACACTAGCGGTGGTAGCTGGTGGAGCAGTCAGAGTGTCCAGGCGAGAGTTGACATTCCGCAGGTGACTCAGGATGGACTCCTGTTGGGACCTATGACGGGACAGTTCATGACATAGATCCAAGAGCAAGGGAGCTTGGGTGCCACCGGGTTCCATGGCCCGAGCAAACTGTAACGGGTCTGGGAGGCGGAACCTCTGAGCAACTATACAAGGGGGCGGTCCTTGTAAGGAAGCGGGTGGCTCCCAGGGAAGACGGGCAGGTAGTCACGGCAAGTGACAGGGACAGTCTCTGGGTAGAAGGGCAGGTAGTCACGGCAAGTGACAGGGACAGTCTCTGGGTAGAAGGGCAGGTAGTCACGGCAAGTGACAGGGACAGTCTCTGAGTAGAAGGACGGGTACTCACGGCAAGTGACAGGGACAGTCTCTGGGTAGAAGGACAGCAGGCAGGTGGCTGGTGAGCGCTCCCAGGTGAGCGGGCGAGAGTCTTTGGACAGGCAGGTGGTCACGGCAAGTGACGGCAGAGCCTCCAGGTAGGCTAGCAGGCAGGTAGCAGGTGAGCGCTCCCAGGTGAGCGGGCAAGAGTCTCTGGACGGGCAGGTGGTCACGGCAAGTGACAGCAGAGCCTCCATGTAGGCTAGCAGACAGGTAGCAGGTGAGCGCTCCCAGGTGAGCAGGCAAGAGTCTCTGGACAGGCAGGTGGTCACGGCAAGTGACGGCAGAGCCTCCAGGTAGGCTAGCAGACAGGTAGCAGGTGAGCGCTCCCAGGTGAGCAGGCAAGAGTCTCTGCACAGGCAGGTGGTCACGGCAAGTGACGGTGGAGCCTCCAGGTAGGCTAGCAGGCGGGCAGCAGATGAGCGCTCCCAGGTGAGTGGGCAGGCTGGTCCATAGACAGACTGACAGGTGTCGGAAGGCAGACCGTCGGACCGCAGGCTTGCAAGCAGGTAAACGGATATCAGGCAGGTATCAAGCAGGAATCTGGCAGGTGACTGGCAGGTAACAAGCAGGAATCTGGCAGGTGACTGGCAGGTAACAGGCAGGAATCTGGCAGGTGACTGGCAGGTAACTGGTAACGGGACCTGAGGGCTGAAGCAGAGTGAAGGCTTTGCAACAACATTGCTCGGGCACCTCCATTTTGGAGGAGGTGCCTTATATATGGTGAAGTCCTCCGGCCATTGGCCGGGGACTCCTTAGGACGGCGCGCGCGGCCCCTTTAAGAGAGGGGGAGCGCGCGCGCCCTAAGCACCGTGGCCGGGAAGCAGCGCGCGCTGCCAGCAGGGCGGGAGGAAGACGCCGGGCACGGAGCGGAGAGGTGAGGGGAACAGCGTCCCTGCCTAACAGGAGGCAGGGACGCCGACGCTACATATATTATATTCCCTGTGCTTGGTAGGTGGGGAATGAACATGAAATATATGTAGATAATAGGGGAATGAACACATATCCCATATAAATAGGTGCATATTATATTCCCTGTGCTTAAAAGGAAAGGTGGGGAATATAATATATATCTGTTTACATCGGATATGTGTTCATTCCCCTATTATCTGAATGTATTTCATGTTCATTCCCCACCTACCAAGCACAGGGAATATAATATACATCTGTTGATATGTGTTCATTCCCCTATTATCTACATATATTTCATATTCATTCCATGTCCAAGATGCACAAGAAATCTATAATACCTCTCCATACTTCTGGACCTATAAGTTATTATGTTTATTCTTTTTATTTATTCTTTTTAGTATGTCCCAAAAAATTCCACATAGCAAAGACCAAATCACATGGGATCTATGAAACCAACGCGTTGGAACTACAATCTCATATGATTGGATGGTATACACACATGTGACTGGAATCCAGGTGTATTTAATACTGCTGTATATTCATTCCTTTACACCATGGTTAAAGCTATAGGCCAAAAGCGTTGGTTTTGCAGAACCCATGTGATTTGGTCTTTGCTATATGGAATTTTTAATGTTTTTTCTCCAATAAACTGAAGATTTTATTCATCTGAGGACTCAGCGCTGGAGATTTTTACTTTAATTTCTGGTATATATGACTATTAGGGATGAATGGACCGATGGAAGTTCTGTGTCTCTCTCTCAATAAAAACTGTTACATTTGCAAACAATCTGACTGATCCACATGGTTTGGCCCTTTTTTGACTCACTTAGGGACCGACACTGAACTTAGACTTGCACTTTTTGGGGCCTTTAGGCTCCAGAGCCCAGGTGCGATTGCAATCCCTGCACCTATTATAGTTACGCCCTGCCAATAACTGCTGGAACCTTCTCCAATAAGCCCCCCCTCCTGACAGTGCTCGTCATTGGCAAAAATCACATAGGCTCCGATTCATCATTGCTGTTTCTCCATTTTTCTTGAGTAATTTGCTCCTTTTCTTGACGTCACTACAGCGCGCCCTCAGTGCTGAGCAGTGCAGAGGGTGATAAGATGCGCTGCAGAGGCCGGAGCTGCAAGAGATTAGGGAGAGGGGAGTATTTGTTTATTTATTTTATATGGAGGATTATATAGGGCTCATAATACTACAGTTGTGCTCAAAAGTTTACATACCCCAACAGAATTTTTCCTTTCTTGGCCATGTTTCACAGAATATGAATGATAACCAAAAAACTTTTTCTCCACTCATGGTTATTGGTTGGGTGAAGCCATTTATTGTCAAACTACTGTGTTTTCTCTTTTTAAATCTTAATGACAACCAAAAACATCCAAATGACCCTGATCAAAAGTTCACATACCCTGGTGATTTTGGCCTGATAACATGCACAGAATTTGACATAAATGAGTTTGAATGGCTACTAAAGGCAACATCCTCATCTATGACCTGTTTGCTTGTAATCAGTGTGTGTGTGCATAAAAGCTGAGTTAGTTTCTGGGATCCAGACAGACTCATGCATCTTTCATCCAGATACTGACATTTCTGGATTGTGAGTCATGGGGAAAGCAAAAGAATTGTCAACGTATCTATGGGAAAAGGTAGTTGAACTGTATAACACAGGAAAGGGTACAAAAAAATATCCAAGGAATTGATAATATCAGTCAGCAGCATTCAAACTGTGATTAACAAATGGAAAATCAGGGGCTCTGTAAAAACCAAACCACGGTCAGCTGGACCAACAAAAATTTCAGCCACAACTGCCAGGAAAATTGTTCGGGATGCAAAGAAAAACCCACAAATAACATCAGCTGAAATTCAGGACTCTCTGAAAACTAGCGGTGTGGCTGTTTCAAGATTCACAATAAGGAGGCACTTGAAGAAAAATGGGCTGCATGATCAAGTCGCCAGAAGAAAGCCATTACTGCGCAAATGCCACAAAATATCTCGCCTATAATACCCCAAACAGCACAGAGACAAGCCTCAAAACTTCTGGAACAATGTAATTTGGAGTGATGAGACCAAAATTGAACTTTTTGGCCATAACCATTAATGTTACATTTGGAGAGAGGTCAGCAAGGCCTATGATGAAAGGAATACCATTCCTACAGTAAAGCACAGAGGGGGATCGCTGATGTTTTTGGGATGTGTGAGCTGCAAAGGCACAGGAAACTTGGTAAAAGTTGAAGGAAAGATGAATGCAGCATGTTATCAGCAAATACTGGAGGCAAATTTGCACTCATCAGCCCGGAAGCTGCGCATGGGACGTACTTGGACGTTCCAACATGACAATGATCCAAAACACAATGCCAAGTCGACCTGTCATTGGCTACAGCAGAACAAAGTGAAGGTTCTGGAGTGGCCATCTCAGTCTCCTGACCTCAATATCATTGAGCCACTCTGGGGAGATCTCAAGTGCGCAGTTCATTAAAATAATGAAATAAACATTAAAAGTGTGCATCATCCGTCAGAGGTACAGTGGTGGCCAAAAGTATTGGCACCCCTGCAATTCTGTCAGATAATACTCAGTTTCTTCCTGAAAATGATTGCAATCACAAATTCTTTGGTATTATTATCTTCATTTAATTTGTCTTCAATGAAAAAACACAAAAAGAATTGTCCTAAAGCCAAATTGGATATAATTCAACACCAAACCTAAAAAAGGGGGTGGACAAAAGTATTGGCACTGTTTGAAAAATCATGTGATGCTTCTCTAATTCGTGTAATTAACAGCACCTGTAACTTACCTGTGGCACCTAACAGGTGTTGGCAATAACTAAATCACACTTGCAGCCAGTTAACATGGATTAAAGTTGACTCAACCTCTGTCCAGTGTCCTTGTGTGTACCACATTGAGCATGGAGAAAAGAAAGAAGACCAAAGAACTGTCTGAGGACTTGAGAAACCAAATTGTGAGGAAGCGTGAGCAATCTCAAGGCTACAAGTCCATCTCCAAAGACCTGAATGTTCCTGTGTCTTCCGTGCGCAGTGTCATCAAGAAGTATAAAGCTTATGGCACTGTGGCTAACCTCCCTAGATGTGGACTGAAACGAAAAATTGACAAGAGATTTCAACGCAATATTGTGCGGATGGTGGATAAAGAACCTCGACTAACATCCAAACAAGTTCAAGCTGCCCTGCAGTCCGAGGGTACAACAGTGTCAACCCGTACTATCCGTCGGCATCTGAATGAAAAGGAACTGTATGGTAGGATACCCAGGAAGACCCCACTTCTTACCCCGAGACATAAAAAAGGGAGGCTGGAGTTTTCCAAAACTTACCTGAGAAAGCCTAAAACGTTTTGTAAGAATGTTCTCTGGTCAGATGAGACAAAAGTAGAGCGTTTTTGGGAAAAAGCATCAACATAGAGTGTACAGGAAAAAAAAAGAGGCATTCAAAGAAAAGAACACGGTTCCTACAGTCAAACATGGCGGAGGTTCCCTGATGTTTTGGGGTTGCTTTGCTGCCTCTGGCACTGGACTGCTTGACCGTGTGCATGGCATTATGAAGTCTGAAGACTACAAACAAATTTTGCAGCATAATGTAGGGCCGAGTGTGAGAAAGCTGGGTCTCCCTCAGAGGTCATGGGTCTTCCAGCAGGACAATGACCCAAAACACACTTCCAAAAGCACTATAAAATGGTTTGAGAGAAAGCACTGGAGACTTCTAAGGTGGCCAGCAATGAGTCCAGACCTGAATCCCATAGAACACCTGTGGAGAGATCTCAAAATGGCAGTTTGGAGAAGGCAACCTTCAAATATCAGGGACCTGGAGCAGTTTGCCAAAGAAGAATGGTCTACAATTGCAGCATAGCATTGTAAGAAACTCATTGATGGTTACCGGAAGCGGTTGTTCGCAGTTATTTTGGCTAAAGGTTGTGCAACCAAGTATTAGGCTGAGGGTGCCAATACTTTTGTCTGGCCCATTTTTGGAGTTTTGTGTGAAATGATCAATGATTTGATTTTTGCTTCATTCTCTTTTGTGTTTTTTCCTTGCAAGCAAATTAAATGAAGATAATAATACCAAAGAATTTGTGATTGCAATTGTTTTCAGGAAGAAACAGAGTATTATCTGACAGAATTGCAGGGGTGCCAATACTTTTGGCCACCACTGTATCTGTTTAACTTATATGTCCCAGCATATACATTGAATGGATGCCTAAATGTGATGCAGAAATAGCCTAACACTGGTCATAGAAAGAAAGGGTACAAGGGAGCAGGAAAACTCTATATGTGTATACACACAAAAATCTTTATAGGAAAGTAATGTACAGTACAGACCAAAAGTTTGGACATGCCTTCTCATTTAAAGATTTTTCTGTATTTTCATGACTATGAAAATTGTACATTCACAATGAAGGCATCAAAACTATGAATTAACACATGTGGAATTTTATACTTAACAAAAAAGTGTGAAACAACTGAAAATATGTCTTATATTCTAGGTTCTTCAAAGTAGCCACCTTTTGCTTTGATGACTGCTTTGCACACTCTTGGCATTCTCTTGAAGAGCTTCAAGAGGTAGTCACCCGAAATGGTTTTCACTTCACAGGTGTGCCCTGTCAGGTTTAATAAGTGGGATTTCTTGCCTTATAAATGGGGTTGGGACCATCAGTTGTGTTGTGCAGAAGTCTGGTGGATATACAGCTGATAGTCCTACTGAATAGACTGTTAGAATTTGTATTATGGCAATAAAAAAGCAGCTAAGTAAAGAAAAACGAGTGGCCATCATTACTTTAAGAAATGAAGGTCAGTCAGTGCGAAAAATTGGGCAAACTTTGAAAGTGTCCCCAAGTGCAGTTGCAAAAACTATCAAGCGCTACAAAGAAACTGGCTCACATGAGGACCGCCCCAGGAAAGGAAGATGAAGTCACCTATGCTTCTGAGGATAAGTTTATCCGAGTCACCAGCCTCAGAAATCGCAGGTTAACAGCAGCTCAGATTAGAGACCAGGTCAATGCCACACAGAGTTCTAGCAGCAGACACATCTCTTCAACAACTGTTAAGAGGAAACTTTGTGCAGCACGCCTTCATGGTAAAATAGGTGCCAGGAAACCACTGCTAAGGACAGACAACAAGCAGAAGAGACTTGTTTGGGCTAAAGAACACAAGGAATGGACATTAGACCAGTGGAAATCTGTGCTTTGGTCTGATTAGTCCAAATTTGAGATCTTTGGTTCCAACCACCGTGTCTTTGTGCGACGCAGAAAAGGTGAACAGATGGACTCTACATGCCTGGTTCCCACCGTGAAGCATGGAGGAGGAGGTGTGATGGTGTGGGGGTGCTTTACTGGTGACACTGTTGGGGATTTATTCAAAATTGAAGACATACTGAACCAGCATGGCTACCACAGCATCTTGCAGCGGCATGCTATTCCATCCGGTTTGCGTTTAGTTGGACCATCATTTATTTTTCAACAGGACAATGACCCCAAACACACCTCCAGGCTGTGTAAGGGCTATTTGACCAAGAAGGAGAGTGATGGGGTGCTACGCCAGATGACCTTGGCTCCACAGTCTCCAGACCTGAACCCAATCGAGATGGTTTGGGGTGAGCTGGCCCGCAGAGTGAAGGCAAAAGGGCCAGCAAGTTCTAAGCATCTCTGGGAACTCCTTCAAGAATGTTGGAAGACCATTTCCGGTGACTACCTCTTGAAGCTCATCAAGAGAATGCCAAGTGTGCAAAGCAGTCATCAAAGCAAAAGGTGGCTACTTTGAAGAACCTAGAATATAAGACATATTTTCAGTTGTTTCACACTTTTTTGTTAAGTGTATAATTCCACATGTGTTAATTCATAGTTTTGATGCCTTCAGTGTGAATGTACAATTTTCATGGTCATGAAAATACAGAAAAATCTTTAAATGAGAAGGTGTGTCCAAACTTTTGGTCTGTACTGTAAATACTGAAACTACGTGTGCAATAAGTGTGTGTACATATATCTCGGACATTAGCGCCAACAGACTAATCGGTACAAAATTGATATACAGTAAGAGACAAAAAAATAATAATTAAGTCAATATAGCGAGTCATAAATAAATGTCATAAAAGATGAACTTTATTGATCAAGTAAAAATATGCAGTGGACATACAAAAAACAGGAAAAGAGCGCAGATCACACATATAAATAGTAAAATAGTATATACTAAAATGTAAAGGAGACTCACTGCTTAGTACATAATCACAAATATAGTATATTAGATGTAGCCATCATCAGAAATATATATATATAAGCAAATATTTGTAAAAATACATGTATAATATTGATGATGCAATCAGAACATACGGGGTATGGTGACTAAATAATGGTCAAGTATTCAAGATTGGGGTAAAAGGTAAATATATTCCCATACATGGCCCCGTCAAATAGTCGGCGTACACTCAGGATGGATGGGAAAAAATGACTTTAGTACATACTTGGTTCACAGCAGGAGTTGCATTATGATGTGCTTGCTCTGACACATCACAGGAAGAGGAAGAATAAAAATGCAGCACTAGCCAATAGGAGAGGGACGCAGAGTGTAGTGACGCATGCGTGAACTGGTGAAGTCCTGGAGCTTGCCTCGATCTACGTCATGTGACTGACCATGACACAAATAGGGTTACGACGCCGAAGGGAATGAAAGATACAGGAAGAGGAAAGTCGGCCAGGCACCAGATGAGCATGCGTGCTACCGGGCCAATCTGCAAAAGAAGTCTAGCATTCATAGTTGAGAGAAATCAAAAATGTGCATAGTGGGAGAGTAATACACAAGATGGCGCAAAAGAGCATGGTATTAACTGTATACAGCACAATGGAGAAAACATATTATGCAATATTATAACATAAGGATAGTAATATTGCCATAAATAAGATAAATATTAATGATATCTATAGTGACTAGTGTTGAGCGAGCACAAAAATGCTGGGGTGCTCGAAGCTCGGGCCAAGCTCGCCGTGATACTCGGGTGCTCGACTCGACCAATGAGCCCAATGTTAGTCTATGGGACGGCGGCACCCCCAGCAGTCTTTTAAAAGCCTAACAAGTGTCCAAAACGATAGTGACAGTGCTCAAATGACATGGGGACAGCATGGGGATCTCCTCAGGAAGCATTTCTGACCCCCAGGTCACTGTTGTCAACAAGGTGGTCAGAGGTATTAAGCCACTTTTACAGGCTCATAATAAAACGTTCAAAAACGAAAGTGAAACTTTTTTCCTGTGAAATATGTTAAGGAATTTCTTTTCCAGTGTAAAGACTTGTGTATAAGGTAAAATAAATAACCAAAAACAAAAATACTCCTCCACACCTTGGGCTATGTTCACAAGTAGCATTTTTTATGCGTTTTTGCACTTTTGTATTGCTTTCAACTGTGACAAATGCATTCATGTCATTTTAACATTTTACAACCTTATCTGGCCATGTGCTGTGTGACACATGCATACAGTGCTGAAAAGACACGGGGACAGCATGGGAAAGACCCCTGGAAGCAACTCTGACTCCCAGGTCGCTGCCTAAAAGTGTGCCCATCAGAAGTGATCCTTGTCGCATCAGAAGATGCAGACTTGCAACTATCCTCGTGCAAGTCCTTGTCCCAGGGCAGTGTTCAATTTTACCTCCCCCATTCCTTGCAATGCAAGCGCAAATATGCAGCCAAGCACCCACTCACTCACAGCTTGCAATACCATACTGCTAGCTTGCACTTGAAATGGGGCCTTTTAGTTTTGAGGAGGCCGAAGCTGGCCACTACCTCATGGCTGCTTCGGCAGCGAGGTATCCATACTCAGTCCCCAGCCGCCCGGCGGCCGGGTGTCCACACTCGGTCCCCAGCCACCCCGCGGCCGGGTGTCCACACACGGTCCCCAGCCGCCTGGGGGCTGCCGGGTGTCCATAAACGGTCCCCAGCCACCCCGATTTCTCCTGTTACCGACCCACACACTTTTCTTAGACTGGCCTGCTTTAGGGCAGCATTGGACGAGCCCACCAGAGAACCAGACTCCTCCAGTGGGCCCTGGCTTCTCCATCAGGGGAGTTGAGAGTGCCAAGGTGAGGAGCATGATGATGATAGAAGTTAGCATCTGCTTTGTTTTCTTGGAATGCAAGCGCATGTATGTAGTAGCGGCTAGGCCTTAGGTGGTCAGCGTTTTGGCGCATATCCTACCTCCTCCGAGGATTGCTGGATGTTTTCCTGCTACTATCCCAGTTCTATGACTCCTGTTAAAACAAAGCTTCAGGTGATAAATGATGGATGAGGTGGTGGCAAAGGAAAAAGAGCAGGAGGAACAGGGACCATTCACATCAATATCAGGCCAGTCAACCACACATGTCTTGTAGGATATGTTTCTGTAACAAAAGGAGCTGTTCTGCTACACAGTTATAGGGCATACAGTGAGTGCAATGCCTACCAAACATTTCGAGGCACTCCAATGCCCCTTGGAAGTGACATGGAGGTCAGAGGGCCTAAACTAAACCGTTTTTTCCATTTATAGCAACTGGGTCTCCTGTACACTGTTGGCCTAAGCAGCGAATGGAAGGCTTTCCAAAAATTATGAGGAACTGCAATGCCCCTTGAAACAGACGTGGATTACAGCGTACTAAAAACCTTCTACCCATTATTTGGGAGTTGGTCTCCGTTAGTTTTCGCCTTTGCATTGAAAAGCAAAAGCTGACTAAAATTAGGAGGAAATGCAATACCCGTTGGAAGAGTCGTGGAGGTTAGAGTTAATTAAAAACAACATTTCAATGCCCCTTGGAAGAGATGTGGAGGTCACAGTAGCTTAACAAGACAGTTTTAATGCCCCTTGAAAAAGTGGTGGAGGTCATAGTACCTTAACAAGACAGTTTTAATGCCCCTTGGAAGAGATATGGAGGTTGCACTATCTTTACAAAACGGTTTTAATGCCCTTCGGAAGAGACGTGGAGGTCGCAGTAGCATAACAAGATGGTTTTAATGCCCCTTGGAAAAGCGGTGGAGGTCGCAGTAGCTTAACAAGATGGTTTTTATGCCCCTTGGAAAAGTGGTAGAGGTCGCAGTAGTTTAACAAGACGGATTTAATGCCCCTCGGAAGAGACGTGGAGGTCGCAGTAGCTTAACAAGACGGTTTTAATGCCCCTTACAAGAGCCATACAGTACAGCATATTACAAACATTATTCCCATTATTGGGAAGTGGGTCTCCCATAGTCTTTGCTTATGCCTTCCAAGCAAAAGGTGCCAAAAATTAAGACGGAGGAACTTGCAATACACTTACAAGAGCCATGCAGAACAGCATATTACAAACATTATTCCCATTATTGGGAAGTGGGTCTCCCATAGTCTTTGCTTATGCCTTCCAAGCAAAAGCTGCCAAAAATTAGGACGTAGGAACTTGCAATACCCTTACAAGAGCCATGCAGTACAGCATATTACAAACATTATTCCCATTATTGGGGAGTGGGTCTCCCATAGTATTTGCTTATGCCTTCCAAGCAAAAGCTTCCAAAAATTAGGACAGAGCAACTTGCAATGCCTCTTACAAGAGCCATGCAGTACAGCATATTACAAACATTATTCCCATTATTGGGGAGTAGGTCTCCCATAGTATTTGCTTATGCCTTCCAAGCAAAAGCTGCCAAAAATTAGGACATAGGAACTTGCAATACCCTTACAAGAGCCATGCAGTACAGCATATTACAAACATTATTCCCATTATTGGGGAGTGGGTCTCCCATAGTCTTTGCTTATGCCTTCCAAGGAAAAGCTGCCAAAAATTATGAGGAAATGCAATGCCCCTCAGAAGAGTCGTGGAGGTCCCAATAGCTTAACAAGACCGTTTTAATGCCCCTCAGAAGAGACGAGGAGGTCAGAGTGGTATAACAACACGCTTTTAATGCCCCTCAGAAGAGACGTGGAAGTCCCAGTAGCTTAACAAGACCGTTTTAATGCCCCTCAGAAGAGACGTGGAGGTCAGAGTGGTATATCAAGATGCTTTTAATGCCCCCTGGAAAAGTGGTGGAGGTCGCAGTAGTTTAACAAGATGGTTTTAATGCCACTCGGAAGAGACATGGAGGTCGCAGTAGCTTAACAAAACGCTTTTAATGCCCCTCAGAAGAGACGTGGAGGTCAGAGTGGTATAACAAGACGGTTTTAATGCCCCTTGGAAGAGACGTTGAGGTCAGAGTGGTATAACAACACGCTTTTAATGCCCCTCAGAAGAGACATGGAGGTCAGAGTGGTATAACAAGACGCTTTTAATGCCCCTTGGAAAAGTGGTGGAGGTCGCAGTAGTTTAACAAGATGGTTTTAATGCCCCTCAGAAGAGACGTGGAGGTCAGAGTGGTATAACAAGACGTTTTTAATGCCCCTCAGAAGAGATGTGGTGATCCCAGTAGCTTAACAAGACGCTTTTAATGCCCCTCAGAAGAGACGTGGAGGTCAGAGTGGTATAACAAGATGGTTTTAATGCCCCTTGGAAGAGACGTATAGGTCAGAGTGGTATAACAACACGCTTTTAATGCCCCTCAGAAAAGACGTGGAGGTCAGAGTGGTATAACAAGACGCTTTTAATGCCCCTTGGAAAAGTGGTGGAGGTTGCAGTAGTTTAACAAGACAGTTTTAATGCCCCTCGGAAGAGACATGGAGGTCGCAGTAGCTTAACAAGATGGTTTTAATGCCCCTCAGAAGAGACGTGGAGGTCAGAGTGGTATAACAGCACGCTTTTAATACCCCTCAGAAGAGACGTGGAGGTCAGAGTGGTATAACAAGATGGTTTTAATGCCCCTTGGAAGAGACGTGGAGGTCAGAGTGGTATAACAACACGCTTTTAATGCCCCTCAGAAGAGACGAGGAGGTCAGAGTGGTATAACAACACGCTTTTAATTCCCCTCAGAAGAGTCGTGGAGGTCAGAGTGGTATAGCAACACGCTTTTAATGCCCATAAGAAGAGACGTGGAGGTCAGAGTGGTATAACAACACGCTTTTAATGTCCCTCAGAAGAGACGTGGAGGTCCCAGTAGCTTAACAAGGCGCTTTTAATGCCCCTTACAAGAGCCATACAGTACAGCATTTTAAAAATATTATTCCCATTATTGGGGAGTGGGTCTCCCACAGTCTTTGCTTATGCCTTCCAAGCAAAAGCTTACAAAAATCAGAATGTAGGAACTTTCAATAATGGCAACACTGACCACGGTCACCCTGGTGGTATAGTGGTGGTGGAGGCTGAGGATAAGGAGAAGAACATAAAACATCTGAAATGAGGAAGCGCATACCCATGTGTGGGTGTAAATTGGTGCATGTGAATACACCTCCCGAAATAACACAGTGGATTTGAGTTTATGTTACTCTGCTGTCATTTGGAGGTGATGAGAAGTCTGGCCCAATCCAGCCCTTGTTCATTTTGAGAAGGGTCAGCTTGTCAGCATTGTCAGTAGACAGGCGAGTGCGCTTATAATTCCCCCAGCGACACTAAAAATACGCTCCGATAACACGCTAGCGGCAGGGCAGGCCAGGACCTCCAAGGCATACAGAGCGAGTTCATTCCAAGTGTCCAGCTTGGATACCCAATAATTAAAAGGCACAGAGGAATCACGGAGGACGCTGATACGGTCGCTAAGGTAATCCCTCACCATCTTTTGAAACTTTCCACTCCTTGTGAGAGTACCCCACGCCTCAGGGTCTGTCCGAAGGGAGGGTCTGAGAAAACTGTCCCAGAACGATGACAGTGTTCCCCTGCCTCTGCTGGATTGGAGTTGCCTCTCTCTCACTTGTACGCTTTCCTTGGTCAACGAACTGTGACCTCTGCCGCTAGCGTGTTCAGATGGGAATTTTTTTAACAGTTCTGCAGCAAGGGCCCTCTGGTACTGCCCCATTTTGGTAGACCTCTCCACCTCAGGAATAAGAGAGTGAAAATTCTCCTTGTAGCGGGGGTCTACAGGTGTCACCAACCAGTAATGACTGTCACCCAACATTTTGACAATGCGAGGGTCACGGTTAAGGCAGCGTAACATAAAGTCAGCCATGCGTGCCAGACTGGTAACGAGCAAGATTTCCGTGTCCTCACCAAGATGATGACTGACCATGCTCTCCTCCTCCTCCTCCTCCCCCCTGTCCTCAGGCCACCCACGCTGAACCGACGGTATGACAGTTGTACAAGTACTACCGTCTACAGCGCATGATACCAGCTCCTGTTCTTCCTCCTCCTCCTCCTCTCCCTCATTGTCCCCCAATGCAGTTTGGGATGAGATGAGGCTGGGCTGTGTGTAATCGCCCGCTACGGCTTCTTGATCCATCTCATCATACTTTGGCTGCAATGCCTCCTCTTTAATTCTCTGCAGAGAGCGTTGCAAAAGACAAACAATTGGGATGCTGACACTAATGATGGTGTCACCGCCACTCACCATCTTGGTGGCCTTCTCAAAGTTTGTCAGGATGGTACATATGTCAGACATCCAGGTCCACTCCTGAGGTCTTATGTGTGGAGTCTGACCTGAATATCGACAGCCTTGTTGCAGCTGGTACTCCACAACTGCTCTCTTCTGTTCACAAATCCTTTTCAACATGTGGAGGGTAGAGTTTCAATGTGTGGGGACATCACACACCAGTCAGTGTGACGGAAGCTGCCAACGCTGCTGCAACACAGCAAGGGCGGCAGAAGCTGTAGCCGACTTGCGAAAATGAGCTGACAGGCGGCGTACTTTTATGAGCAGATCTGGCAACTTGGGGTACGATTTAAGAAACCGCTGAACCACGAGGTTAAGCACATGAGCCAGTCATGGTACGTGTGTGATCTCGCCTCGCCTCAGAGACGCCACCAGGTTACGGCCATTGTCACACACGACCATGCCTGGATGTAGGTTCAGCGGTCTCAGCCACAGATCTGCCTGCTCTTTCACAGCTGTCCAGAACTCACAAGCAGTGTGAGGTTTCTCACCTAAGCTTAGGAGTTTCAGCACAGCCTGTTGCCGCTTGGCGGAGGCAGTACTGCAGTGCTTCCAGCTTGTAACTGATGTGGTGATATCTGACATATCTAAATGAAGGCTGAACATGAGGAGGAGGAGGATGATGCGCAGGAGCTGTACACTGTGGGGGCAACTCTGACTGACATAGGGCCCGCAATCCTCGGTGTGGGGAGGATGTGTTCCGTCCCAAGGTCCGACTGGGTCCCGGCTTCCACTATGTTTACCCAGTGTGCCGTCAGGGAGATGTACCGTCCCTGGCCACAAGCACTTGTCCTCGTGTACATTGTCAGGTGGACTCTCCCAGTAACTGCGTTGTTGAGGGCACGGCAGATGTTTTGGGATACGTGCATTTGTATTGCGGGGATGGCACACCGGGCAAAATAGTGTCGGCTGGGAACCGAGTACCGAGGGACAGCCACTGCCATAAGGTTGCGGAAGGATTCCGTCTCCACCAGCCTAAAAGGCATCATTTCCAACGCAAGCAGTCGTGAAATGTGCGAATTTAGGACAGTGACCTGTGGGGCGTTAGCTGCGAATTTCCGCTTTCATTCAAAGGTCTGGGATATGGACAATTCAACGCTGCGGTGGGACGTGGACGTGGATGTTGATGCTGTTTCTTGAGAAACTGCCATAACAAGTGAAGACTGAGAGGAGGGGGCATCTTTGCATGCAGTATGGACAGGAGATTGCCTTGCACACACAGCAGGGGGTTCTATTGCACGCACAACAGGGGAAGAAGCAGTGGTGACACCCGCTGACACTGGTCGTGGACCCTGGGGTTTGTCCCACAAAGTCGGGTGCTTTGCTGCCATGTGCCTGATCATGCTGGTGGTGGTCAGGCTGGTAGTTTTGTCACCCCTGCTGATGCTGGCATGGCAGGTGGTACAAATGGCCTTTTTGGGGTTATCAGCAGAGTCTTTAAAAATATTCCAGACTCTGGAAGACCTACCGGTTGTACTGGCAACGTCCCTCGTGTTGGTGTTACGGGGAACGGTTGCCCGCCTTCTGTCTGCGGCCACCACACTGCTTCTTCCTGCCTGTTGGGGTACTCTGCCTCCCTTCCCCTGTGTGCTGCTGGCCTCACTCTGCATGTCCTCCTGCCACGTTGGGTCAGTTACTAGATCATCCACCACCTCCTCCTCTTCCACTTGCGCACCACGATCCTCCTCCTCACTTCTTGGCAATTGTGTCTCGTCATCGTCCACCTCTTGTGACAAATTGCCAGCGTCGACTTCCTGTGGCCGTGGCTGTTCAAATATTTGGGCATCGCTACATGGGATCTCCTCTTCCACCACTTCAAGCGAGCAGGCGAGGGGCACAAATATTGAAATGGACCAGTGAACAGCTCTTCAGAGTGTCCAAGTGTGGGATCAGTTGCTGTCTGATGACACTCGGCATGGTGGGAGGAAGGAGCATCAGGGTGAGGAGGAGTATGCGGTCGAGACTCACGGCTACTAAGAGTTGACCGTGTGGAAGACAGGCCGGAGGTGGTGGTGCCCAGGTAACTGGAAGTATTATGTGCTATCCAATTAATAACCTGTTCACAATGATCAGTCCGCAATACTTGTGTTGTTCTGTGCTTCCCTAGTAATTCGGTCAAGAAGTGGGAGCGAGAAGATGTGGCTGTTGGTTGTGGCATCATCACCAGAACGTCTACTTCCACGTCCCTTGCCACGCGCCTTGCCCATTGTAAAGGAAGTAAAATAGCTTACACTCGGACTATCAATGGAAAAAGGGTAATAAAAAGTTGATTAGAACCGTGGAAGAGGAAAACCACAGTTCAATTTCTCTGGCCTACACCCTACTCTTTTAAACAATCTGAACAATCAGGGAGAAAATATTACTGTTTTTCTTTACGTAAAAAATACCAAAAGCTGAATAATAGAGCTTTTTTACCGTGGAGCAGCAAAACCACACTTGTATTTCTCGGGCCTACACCAGACTATTTTCAACAGATATATTTGTGTCTGAACAATCAGGAGACACTATTATTTATTTTTTACGGCAAAAATGCCAAAAGCAGGATAATAGAGATTTTTTACCGTGGAACAGCAAAACCACAGTTATAATTTACTGCTGTATACCAGATTATTTTCAACAGATATATTTGTGTCTGATCAATTAGGAGACACTATTATTTATTTTTTACGGCCAAAAATTGCGAAAAGCAGGATAATACAGAGATTTGACCCGTGGAACTGCAAAACCACACTTGTATTTCTCGGGCCTACACCAGACTATTTTCCACAGCTATTTTTGTGTCTGACCAATCAGGAGACACTATTATTTATTTTTTATGGCAAAAAATGCCAAAAGCAGGATAATAGAGATTTTTTACTGTGGAACAGCAAAACCACAGTTATAATTTACTGGTGTATACCAGACTTTTTTAAATATATATATATTTGCGGCTGAACAGTGAGCAACACACTCAAACTGTTTTTTTTTAGATACAAAAGGCACAAAGCTGGATAATACAGAGATTTCACCCGTGGAGCTGCAAAACCACACTTCTGTTTCTTGGTCTATACCAGACTCTTTTCAACAGATATATTTGTGTCTGAAAAATCAGAGACACACTTTTTTTTGGGGGGGGGACACCAATAGGTTAATAAGACGGGTATTTGTACAGTGTGAAGGAGGAAAAAAAAAAGAGGATTTAGATGAAAAAAATGGATTTTTCCTGGCCTCCGAGACCTGGAGCTAAGTCCAGCAATTTCAGAAACAGGAGCACACAGGAATGTAATGCAGCGTTTGCTGGTTTAACCACTGCATCTCCTATACAGCCTGCCTGCCTGCCTGATATCTGGGATGGATATTAGTCCTGAGAAGGACTGTTTGTTTGATCTGGCAGCCTTTACAGACCCTACACTAACTATTTCGCAGGATAAATCTCTCCCTAGCTCAGCATCGCTGTCCCTACACTGTCTAATCCGGAGTGACTATGTCCAAGATAGCGGCGCCCGGTTTTAAATCCTCGAGGTGACGCTGTGCGGCCAGCCAATCACTGTAATGCCCACAAACAACATGGCTGCGGCATTACAGTGACTGGCTGGCAATCCCTGCATGTTCATTGGCTCTGTAAAGAGCGCCAAACATGCAGGGCGGAGACCCGAGCTCCAGCCCGAGTAACCCGGAAATGCTCGGTGCTCACTGGACATCTCGAGTAGTGTGATGCTCGGGTGAGTACCGAGCAGTGTCGAGCATGCTCGCTCAACACTAATAGTGACAAATACAGAAAAACAATATGAAATGGAAAATTTAAATATAATAAAAATATAATTAATGCATTGAATATATTAAAAAAAAGTGTGTAATTTATAAATGCGAATAAAAAAGTGTGTCATTTAGAAATGCATGTGATGACAGGTGAAGAGAGACAAAGAATATATATCATTTTTATATCTCCAAACAAGCAATGATGAGTGAATGTGAATAAGGGAACACATAGAACAATGTTTATATCCCTCAAAGTGGCATGATTTCATTACATTAGATAAGAGTAAATACATGTCTGTGAATGCACAATGTAAAATGTGTACAGAAATAAGGTGGAGTAAGGGGGGGTGGGAAGACGGGGAAGGGGGGAAAGGGAAGTGGGGATGGATAGATGGGGGAAGGGGGGAAAAGAACGTCTAAGTACCATATTTTGTGGACTATAAGATGCATCTGACCATAAGATGCACCAAGGTTTTAGAGGAGGAAAATAGAAAAAAAAATTGAAGCAAAAAATGTTGGTCATGATGCACTTATGGGGGTCCTGCTACTACCACTGTTCTGGATGTAATGTCCCCCATTCTGTACTTATGTCCCCCATCCCAGTGTACATGTGGCTCATCCTTGTCACATCCTGGTATATATGATCCCCATCCTGGTATACAGTATATGGCCCCCATTCTGGTATATAGGAATCCCATCCAGGTATACAGTATATGGCCCAAATCTTGGTATATATGGCCCCCATTTTGGTATATATGATCCACATCATGGTATATATGGCCCCCTTCCTGGTATATATGTTTTCCCAGCCAGGTATATATGTCCCCCATCCTGGTATATAGTAGGGAAAATAAGTATTTGATACACTGCCAATTTTGCAAGTTTTCCCACCTACAAAGAATGGAGAATCTTAAAAAAAATCACATTGCATGATTTTTAAATAATTAATTAGCATTTTATTTAATGAAATAAGTATTTGATACAATAGAAAAATAGAACTTAATATTTGGTACAGACTTTGTTTGCAATTACAGAGGTCAGACATTTCCTGCAGTTCTTGAAAAAGTTTGCACACACTGCAGCAGGGATTTTGCCCCACTCCTTCATACAGATCTTCTCCAGATCTTTCAGGTTTCGGTGCTGTCGCTGAGCAACATTGAGTTTCAGCTCCCTCCAAAGATTTTCTATTGGGTTCGGGTCTGAAGACTGGCTAGGCCACTCCAGGACAGTGAAATGCTTCTTACGGAGCCACTCCTTAGTTGCCCTAGCTGTGTGTTTCAGGTCATTGTCATGCTGGAATATTATGAATATATGAATATTCAGCCACGATTCATCTTCAATGCTCTTACTGAGGGAAGGAGGTTGTTGGCCAAACTCTCGTGATACATGAACCCATCCATTCTCCCTTCAATACGGTGCAGTCGTCCAGTCCCCTTTGCAGAAAAGCACTCCCAAAATATGATGTTTCGGCCACCATGCTTCACAGTTGGGACGGTGTTCTTGGGGTTGTACTCCTCCTTCTTCCTCCAAACACTCGCTTCCGCTCCCCCTCGCAGTAGTGACACCCAGACCTCCCATGATCAGTATGACAACCAAGCTTTCTCACAGAAATCACACTGAGACATCCTTCACACATCCTGGTAAAACCATTACTGGCAAGATCCGTGGTCTGTGTCCATGTGCTATCCGTATGTGACATCCATGAGGTATCCGTGTGCTATCCATATGTCCATGTGTCCGTGTGCCATCCGTGTGTCCGTATTCAGCATCCATGTTTTGTCAAGGAAAAAACAGATGCTATTTAAACAATTTATTTTTAAAGTTTAATTACAAGAAATTTAACAACACAGGACTTGCAAGAGGGAGAACAGATGAAAGACAGATAGAAATACATGACTGAGATATATATTCAGTGCTTTGGGATTGTAGCTTACTGTACATGTCATTTATTAATAAATGATTAAATTTCAGAAAAAAATGGTGTGGGATCCCCCTACATTTCATTAACCAGCAGAAGGAAAGCGGACAGCTGGAGCTGATGATTATAGCCTTCAAAGAGTGTAATACCCTTGTAGCTTCCCAGGCTATTAATATCAGATCACAGCTGTATACCTATTCTTTACTGGTTATTAAAATGGGGGACCCCCCAAAAAATTACATGGGATCTTCCCTATTTTAAAAACCAGCAAAGGCTAGGCAAACAGCTGTGGGCTGATATTAATAGCCTAGGAAGGGGCCATGGATATTGGTCCTCTCCCAGACTAAAAACATCAGCTCTCAGCCGTGCCAGAAATGGCGCATCCATAAGATTCTGGCGCTTAGCCTCCCCTCTTCCCGCTTGCCCTGGGGCAGTGGCAAATGGGGTTATAGGGTTGGGGTTGATGTCAGCTTTGTCTCGGCAGCTGACATCAAGCCCAGGGGTTAGTAATGGAGAGGTGTGTATAAGACGCCCCCATTACTAATCCCATAGTCAAATAGTTAAATAAAATACAAATACCCAGAATAAAAGTACTTTATTTGAAATAAAAGTCCACATTGTTTTACACATATATTTAAAAATGGAAAACACATTTATACTCACCTTATCTACCATACCTCTGAAGCCAATGTCCCATGTAAAAAACAGAAAATAAAAAACAACAAAAATACTCACCTTACACCTAATTCCCTGAAGCCATTGTCCTCTGTAAAGAAAACTAATAAAAACCCATATCCCTCATACTGTCCCTCACCGTAATCCATCTCTGCGATATTTGGTTTAGAACCTGAATGGTGCAAATATGCGACCGTCCAGGCTGTAAAGCAAGACACAATCAGCTGCTGCAAGCGCAGCTTCAGTGATGGGCGGTGACGTCATAGAGGTTATCACCGCCTGTCACTGAAGGTGCGTTCCCACGGGCAGTTCAGTGCAAGTCGGGACAATGAACTGCCATGACCTCAGTGAGATCGCCGTGAGCACCGCGCGATATTTCTCACGGTGTTGTGCTGAGCTCACTGCTGTTCATTCAGTTCACGGTGAATTGCGCTGAATTAAGTGAACTCAGCGCAACAACATGAAATATTTCACACAGTGCTAGCAGTGATCTCACTGAAGTCACCGCAGTTCCCCGTCCCGACTTGCAGTGAACTGCCAGTGGGAACGCACCTTCAGTGACCGGCGGTAACCTCTATGACGTCAACGCTTGTCACTGAAGCTGCGCTCACAGCAGCTCATTGTGTCCTGACTTACAGCCTGGACGGTCGCATCTTGGCACCGTTCAGGTTGTAAACCAGTGATCGTAGACATTGATTACAGTGTGGGACAGTATGTCGGACAGGTGAGTATTATGGTTGTTTTTTATTTTAGTTTTTCTACAGGTGACACGGGCTTCAGGGCATTAGGTGTAAGGTGAGTATAAGTGTTTTTTTATTTAATTCTTAATTTTACACCCATTGTTGACACCAAGGGCTGACTACAACTCTCAACATTGTCTCTTCCTCATGCTGAGATCAGTGGAAACTGTACCGCTGATTCCCAGGCGCCGGTACGTGTCACGCTGATGACATACAGTTGTCATTCATGTGTTATCAGTGTGCAGAGCGCGTGCTGCGCAAAAAACCTGACATGTCTGCAGATTTTTTTATACAGACACAAGGTCTGTGTGAAAAACCTGTTGTGTGCACACCCATTGAATGCAATGGGTGTCTGTATGTCTGTGTTTGTGGTCATTTAAAAATGGGCCGCATATGGACATAGAAAATGGACGTGTGAAGGGGTCCTGAAGCAGTATACCTAGATCCAGGGGTTCCCACCTTACCCCCATTCAGTATTGTCTCCTCAACCAACCCCACAACACTGTTACATCCAGCTTCAAGCATCTCCTCTGACTATAAATACCCTATCTCCAGCTTACAATACTTAAATTATCTCTTAACCCCCAAGGCCAGTATATGAGCATCCAGATCTGCTCTTCTGTACTGAGCTATTCACAGAAGTCACGATCTGGAGATCTGCTCTTCATAGCTGTTTGCTAGACTTGGTGCTAATGCACCATATTGGCAGACAGTTGTGAGCCACACTTCATGGGTTCACAAGCCACATGTGTGCCACAGAGCCACAGGTTGGGACACCTGCTGCAAAGAGAAAAAAAATACAAAAGCCAGAATTGTGTTTTTTCAGCTACAGCAACTCTGTAAAAAAATGCAATAAGAAATCAAAACGTGATATCTACCCCAAATGGCATCAATAAACATGTCATCTTGCCATACAAAAATCAAGCCCTCACATAGCAATGTCGACGGAAAATGAAACTGTAACAGGTCTTGGAAAATGGGGACACAATAATTTTTTTACGAATTTCCAATTTTTTTTTCATTGAATAAAAAAAAATATGCCGGTTTGGTTTTGCTGTAAAGTATAGAAATAGGGCACCACAAAAAATCAAGCCACCAGATGTGGGCTTCTTATAAGGCTGATTATCTATTAAGATAAGTATGCTCATTTGCTTATTCTGTTTGGTGTCTTGATTTTTTGTGTTGCCCTATTTGTATACTTTCCCTGATTACTCCTGATCATTTCTACATATAATATAGGGGCAGAGGGGCAGTGGAGTACATAGATATCATTGGGCCCCATAGCAAAAGTCCTAACTGGGGCCCTCCGACCCCCCAAAAATATATAAACATAGTCAGAATAGGTGAGGTTTCACGGTGCATATGTGCAGTCACAGAAGGGTATATACACCTCCTAAATTTTAAAGATAGGGAGAGGGACATATATTGCTACATTTACACAACAATTTCGCCCCTACTGAAGCCCCTTAGTGAAGTTGCCAACTATGATAACCCTTTCATGGCCCCCATAGGATATGATGCCAACAAAAATCCCCCCACTCACCGTATGATACCCTCACACAGTATGATTGCCTTCGCATACAGTAAACAGACCCTCACAGCTGACGGCTCCCTGTTCCGTTATTGCATTCATCTGTATCTCTGGACCTGAGATCAGGCTAACATCTCAATACGAAAGTGATAAAATAAGCCAAGAAGACTTTTTTTTTGTGAACATTAAGCCCCCCATATACCTCAGAGTTATTGTACAAATTATAGTGTGGCCAATTGTTTGGCCAACAGTTATCTCTCCCAACTTTCACACACACAGGAGCACTTGCTGTTCTGAGGGCTCCTGAGTCCTCTATAGGAGAGCCGCTAGCAGACTGTTGTATAGGAGAGCCGCTAGCAGACTCCTCTATAGGAGAGCCGCTACCAGACTCCTCTATAGGAGTGCTGCTGCCAGACTCTTCTATAGGAGAGCCGCTAGCAGACTCCTCTGGCGGCTTAGCACTCTAAGACTAATTAAGTTATATAAAAGAATTAAGGCAGCACTGCAAAGTCCAGAAGAACAAAGTGTAATGCCGGTGTCACACGAGTGATTATACTCTCATGCGAGAGAATCGGCAAAATTTTGCTACTGACACTCGGCTGAAACTCTCATCCGAGTTTGAGTCGAGTGTCAGCTTACTGTGATCTTACTTTCTTCCTTTCATGGGAGAATCCAAGCACACTGAGAATAAGATGGAGAACTTAATTTCTCCATTGTCTGAGGCCGTGGATGTCGGACTGCATTCAGATGACACCCAAGTGCAGTCCAATGATTAACACGCATCAATAGACTTGAGTGAGTGCATGTGATCCGAACTACAGAGTGGCTCGCAGCATACTGTGATTTTTTTCCACAAACCAATTTGGTATGTAGAAAAAATTGCAGATCTGCTGTGCCCCATAGTATAACATTTGTCCAAGTGCTATCCGGCAAAACATCAGATGGCACTCGGCCGTGTTATACGCCAGTGTGAGCGAGGCCTAAGAGCCTTTATTACCTCAGCAGATGTTCTCCAATCAGCCTCTCTCATGCTGAAGTTCTGCCTCAATTACTTTTTTTTTGGCAATACTGTGAAATTTTTGCATATTTCTACATATACTGTGCTTGTGATATGTATACACACACGTGTATATATATATATACATATATATATAAATACAGACACACAAACATTATATATATATATATATATATATATACACACAAACATGTATAGATACACACGTGTGTGTGTATATACAGTGGTGGCCAAAAGTATTGGCACCCCTGCAATTCTGTCAGATAATACTCAGTTTCTTCCTGAAAATGATTGCAATCACAAATTCTTTGGTATTATTATCTTCATTTAATTTGTCTTCAATGAAAAAACACAAAAAGAATTGTCCTAAAGCCAAATTGGATATAATTCCACACCAAACCTAAAAAAGGGGGTGGACAAAAGTATTGGCACTGTTTGAAAAATCATGAGATACTTCTCTAATTCGTGTAATTAACAGCACCTGTAACTTACCTGTGGAACATAACAGGTGTTGGCAATAACTAAATCACACTTGCAGCCAGTTAACATGGATTAAAGTTGACTCAACCTCTGTCCTGTGTCCTTGTGTGTACCACATTGAGCATGGAGAAAAGAAAGAAGACCAAAGAACTGTCTGAGGACTTGAGAAACCAAATTGTGAGGAAGCATGAGCAATCTCAATGCTACAAGTCCATCTCCAAAGACCTGAATGTTCCTGTGTCTTCCGTGCGCAGTGTCATCAAGAAGTTTAAACCCATGGCACTGTGGCTAACCTCCCTAGATGTGGACAGAAAAGAAAAATTGACGAGAGATTTCAACGCAAGATTGTGCGGATGGTGGCTAAAGAACCTAGACTAACATCCAAACAAGTTCAAGCTGCCCTGCAGTCCGAGGGTACAACAGTGTCAACCCGTACTATCCGTCGGCGTCTGAATGAAAAGGGACTGTATGGTAGGATACCCAGGAAGACCCCACTTCATACCCCGAGACATAAAAAAGCCAGGCTGGAGTTTGCCAAAACTTACCTGAGAAAGCCTAAAACATTTTGGAAGAATGTTCTCTGGTCAGATGAGACAAAAGTAGAGCTTTTTGGGAAAAAGCATCAACATAGAGTGTACAGAAAAAAAAAATAGGCATTCAAAGAAAAGAACACGGTCCCTACAGTCAAACATGGCTGAAGTTCCCTGATGTTTTGAGGTTGCTTTGCTGCCTCTGGCACTGGACTGCTTGACCGTGTGCATGGCATTATGAAGTCTGAAGACTACCAACAAATTTTGCAGCATAATGTAGAGCCCAGTGTGAGAAAGCTGGGTCTCCCTCAAAGGTCATGGGTCTTCCAGCAGGACAATGACCCAAAACACACTTCCAAAAGCACTATAAAATGGTTTGAGAAAAAGCACTGGAGACTTCTAAGGTGGCCAGCAATGAGTCCAGACCTGAATCCCATAGAACACCTGTGGAGAGATCTCAAAATGGCAGTTTGGAGAAGGCACCCTTCAAATATCAGGGACCTGGAGCAGTTTGCCAAAGAAGAATGGTCTACAATGCCAGCAGAGCATTGTGAGAAACTCATTGATGGTTACCGGAAGCGCTTGTTCGCAGTTATTTTGGCTAAAGGTTGTGCAACCAAGTATTAGGCTGAGGGTGCCAATACTTTTGTCTGGCCCATTTTTAGAGTTTTGTGTGAAATGATCAATGATTTGATTTTTGCTTCATTCTCTTTTGTGTTTTTTCCTTGCAAGCAAATTAAATGAAGATAATAATACCAAAGAATTTGTGATTGCAATCATTTTCAGGAAGAAACTGAGTATTATCTGACAGAATTGCAGGGGTGCCAATACTTTTGGCCACCACTGTAAACAGTACAGATCAAAAGTTTGGACACACCTTCCCATTTAAAGATTTTTCTGTATTTTCATGTCTATGAAAATTGTACATTCACACTGAAGGCATCAAAACTATGAATTAACACATGTGGAATTATATACTTAACAAAAAAGTGTGAAACAACTGAAAATATGTCTTATATTCTAGGTTCTTCAAAGTAGCCACCTTTTGCTTTGATGACTGCTTTGCACACTCTTGGCATTCTCTTGAAGAGCTTCAAGAGATAGTCACCTGAAATGGTTTTCACTTCACAGGTGTGCCCTGTCAGGTTTATTAAGTGGAATTTCTTGCCTTATAAATGGGGTTGGGACCATCAGTTGTGTTGTGCAGAAGTCTGGTGGATACACAGCTGATAGTCCTACTGAATAGACTGTTAGAATTTGTATTATGGCAAGAAAAAAGCAGCTAAGTAAAGAAAAACGAGTGGCCATCATTACTTTAAGAAATGAAGGTCAGTCAGTCCGAAACATTGGGCAAACTTTGAAAGTGTCCCCAAGTGCAGTTGCAAAAACCATCAAGTGCTACAAAGAAACTGGCTCACATGAGGACCGCCCCAGGAAAGGAAGACCAAGAGTCACCTCTGTTTCTGAGGATAAGTTTATCTGAGTCACCAGCCTCAGAAATCACAGGTAAACAGCAGCTCAGATTAGAGACCAGGTCAATGCCACACAGAGTTCTAGCAGCAGACACATCTCTTCAACAACTGTTAAGAGGAGACTTTATGCTGCAGGCCTTTATTGTAAAATAGCTGCTAGGAAACCACTGCTAAGGACAGGCAACAAGCAGAAGAGATTTTTTTGGGCTAAAGAACACAAGGAATGGACATTAGACCAGTGGAAATCTGTGCTTTGGTCTGATGAGTCCAAATTTGAGATCTTTGTTTCCAACCACCGTGTCTTTGTGCGATGCAGAAAAGGTGAACGGATGGACTCTACATGCCTGGTTCCCACCGTGAAGCATGGAGGAGGAGGTGTGATGGTGTGGGGGTGCTTTGCTGGTGACACTGTTGGGGATTTATTCAAAATTGAAAGCATACTGAACCAGCATGGCTACCACAGAATCTTGCTTCGGCATGCTATTCCATCCGGTTTGCGTTTAGTTGGACCATCATTTATTTTTCAACAGGACAATGACCCCAAACACACCTCCAGGCTGTGTAAGGGCTATTTGACCAAGAAGGAGAGTGATGGGGTGCTATGCCAGATAACCTGGCCTCCACAGTCACCAGACCTGAACCCAATCGAGATGGTTTGGGATGAGCTGGACTGCAGAGTGAAGGCAAAAGGGCCAACAAGTGCTAAGCATCTCTGGGAACTCCTTCAAGATTGTTGGAAGACCATTTCCGGTGACTACCTCTTGAAGCTCATCAAGAGAATGCCAAGAGTGTGCAAAGCAGTCATCAAAGCAAAAGGTGGCTACTTTGAAGAACCTAGAATATAAGACATATTTTCAGTTGTTTCACACTTTTTTTGTTAAGTATATAATTCCACATGTGTTAATTCATAGTTTTGATGCCTTCAGTGTGAATGTACAATTTTCATAGTCATGAAAATACAGAAAAATCTTTAAATGAGAAGGTGTGTCCAAACTTTTGGTCTGTACTGTATATACATATATACAGTATATACACGTGTGAGTGTACATACATATATATACTACACACATGTATGTATATATATATGTATATATATATATATATATATATATATACCGTATTTTTCGGACTATAGATGCACCGGACCATAAGAGGCACCTCAAAATATTTTTTATAAGATGGGGTCCATCTTATAGTCTGAATAGGTACGGTATCTTACCTGGGGGGCAGTGGAACGAGGGTCACAGGAGGCAGGGTCAGTGCAGAAGAGGTCAGATGCTGTGGAGCCTGTGCAGGGGCCTGTGCCTGGCTGAGGCCCTTAGCCTGGCCCGTTCCTGTACAGAGGCCTCTGGCTGGGGCTGAGGCCTCTGGCTGGGGCCAGGGTTGAGGCCGGGGCCTCAGGCTGGGGCTGAGGCCTTTGGCTGGGGCTGGAGTTGAGGCCGGGGCCGAGGCCTCTGGCTAGGGTTGAGGACGGGGCCGAGGCCTCTGGCTGGGGCTGGGGCCTCGGTCTGGGGCCTGTAACGGGCTGGGGTCAGTGCCGGGCTGTGAGCGGCGAAGCAGTGCGGCCTGCGCAGGTTTCCGGAGTGCACGGCCATCTTCCTAGAGCTGTGATCTAAAGGAAAATGGCCACCGGAGCTACCGGTCCACTCATGCGCCGGCTTGGGCGGCCATTTTCCTGTAGATCACAGCTCTCGGAAGATGGCCGCGCACACTGGAAACCTGTGCAGGCCGCACGCCACTCACAGCCCGACACCAGCCCCAGCACTAGCCAGGCACAGGTGCCGGCCCCAGCCGCTCACCTCTGCTGCCGCTGACGCCACTACCACCACCGCGTTCCTGGAGGGCCCTGCAATCCCACTTTACCACCACCGCAGGTAACGTTCAGACCATAAGACACACCCTCACATTTTTCCTCCCAAATATTGGGGAAAAAAAGTGCGTCTTATGGTCCGAAAAATACGGTATATTTGTATATATATATATATAGATATATATATATATATATATATACACATGTTTACATGAAAATTCTGGAGGGTGAATTTATTCTTCAGCTATAAATCCTGATGAGCACAGTGTCCTGATGACCCCCTCCCTCTCAACTCCTGCAGAGACAAGAGGCTGGCAGCTCCATTCTGAAGACTGAAGTTTTTCAGAGCAGTTTGGGAGTGTAAATGACAACCTGTGGGAATCTTGAGAGGGGGCTGCTGTGTCCTGTAAGGGGCAGATTGGGCACAGCTAGATTTATGCTTCTGTGCAGGAGGTGAGGGGGTAGGTGTGACCGGCACAGGCCGCGCTCTGCACTTATCAGGATCTATAGCTAACAGGGGTCAGGGTCAGGACACAACAGCATCCTCAGTGAGCTGACTGTTGTACCAATAGTATGGCTGATACTGTCAGTGAGCACACAGCTGACTCACCGATGATGCTGTTCCTGCATGTCTGGACTGGAGCTGCCTGTCAAGACAACTTCAAGAAGATACTTCCAGGGGCGTACATAGGAATCATGGGGCCCCATAGCAGAAGCTCTGATTGGGCCCCCCCCCAAAAAAAAAAAAAAAAATTAAAATAATTGTCGGGGTCACAAAAGATCAGATCTCACAACTTTCCATCCTTTACATAGTAATTTTCCTCCTGCTCGAGTCCTAGATCTCTTCCATTGCCCCATAAAGTATGATGCCAATAAAAGGACCCCCCAAACACAGTATGATACCCCCATGGTGAATTCCTCCACATGCGCAGCATAATGACCCTACTGTACCCCACCTCAACTCCCAGGGAAAAGTATGCTGACCCTAACACAGTATGATCCCCCAGCTGTGAGCCCCTAGAGCTAGAGATGATGGTACATAATAAGGGAGGGTGTTAAACATAATAAAAGAGGAAACTATATAACTAAGGAAGACGCTATACATAATAAGTAAGTACACTATATACTAAGGGACTGTGCTATACATAATAAGGCTACATTCCTGCATCTGTGTGCAGTGTCTGTGTGCTGCCCTGTTTTACTGACGCATTGAGCATGTCCTATTCTAATCCTCAATATCGGATCAGAACAGGACATTCTCTGACCCTCACAGATCTCATTCTCAGATCCGTGATTTTCATGGATGTGTGAATGGATCTATAAAACTGTACGAGTCCGTGGACCATCCGATAAAAAAATCTGGCAGCACACGGACATTTCACGCAAATGTGAGAATGCAGCCTAAGGGATTTTACAGATAACATTATCACTCCAAGTCACACAGTGCAGATACAGAATAATATTTACATCCAGGCACTTACCGCTGATGTCTCATCTGATCAGAGTCTGTTTCTGCTGCTTCTTCTCCATCTGGTCAGATCTTCATGTCGACATCTCCCAGCCACGACTCGTCTTGTCACGATGATCTCCAGCCTAGAAAATAACAAGGTCACATATATTGTATATATACATGTCTCCCACACACTGCGCCCCTGAATACAGATAAGTACCCCCCCATTAATATACTATTAGCCACTTAGTAATCAAAATATGAAGTGATAAGCAGCACTGTGCCCCCCATTAACTATAATCTCCACCAGCCAATAATATAATCTCTGTGACTCTCCCCAATTAACTGTAAGGCTATGTGCACACAGAAAATATGCAAGGCTTTACAGTACAAGCAAAGAGACCCACAACATTGCTCTCTACCAGCACCCCCGTCATTGCTCTCTCCCAGCACCCCCATCATTGCTCTCTCTCAGCACCCCCATCATTGCTCTCTCTCAGCACCCACGTCATTGCTCTGTCCCAGCACCCTCATCATTGCTCTGTCCCAGCACCCCCGTCATTGCTCTGTCCCAGCGCCCCCGTCATTGCTCTGTCCCAGCGCCCCCGTCATTGCTCTGTCCCAGCGCCCCCATCATTGCTCTGTCCCAGCGCCCCCGTCATTGCTCTGTCCCAGCGCCCCCGTCATTGCTCTGTACCAGCGCCTCCGTCATTGCTCTGTCCCAGCGCCTCCGTCATTGCTCTGTCCCAGCGCCTCCGTCATTGCTCTGTCCCAGCGCCCCGTCATTGCTCTGTCCCAGCGCCCTCGTCATTGCTCTATCCTAGCGCCCCCGTCATTGCTCTGTCCCAGCACCCCCATCATTGCTCTGTCCCAGCACCCTCGTCATTGCTCTCTCTCAGCGCCCCCGTCATTGCTCTGTCCCAGCGCCCCCGTCATTGCTCTGTCCCAGCGACTCCATATTGCTCTGTCCCAGCTCCTCCATATTGCTCTGTCCCAGCTCCTCCATATTGCTCTGTCCCAGCGCCTCCATATTACTCTGTCCCAGCGCCTCCATATTGCTCTGTCCCAGCGCCACCATATTGCTCTATCCCAGCGCTTCCATATTGCTCTGTCCCAGCGCCTCCATATTGCTCTGTCCCAGCGCCTCCATATTGCTCTGTCCCAGCGCCTCCATATTGCTCTGTCCCAGCGCCTCCATATTGCTCTGTCCCAGCGCCTCCATATTGCTCTGTCCCAGCACCTCCCCTCCCCAGCGTTTCAGTAAAAAAAACAAAAAAACAACTTACCTCAGCAGCTCAGCTCCCTCCCCTGCAGCATTCTCCTGGTTGCCAGCAGCTTTCTTCCTGACCCAGGCGCGCGCTGGATGATGATGTCATGAAGCTGCACGCGCCTGGGTCAGGGAGGAAGCAGAGGACGATCCCTGCAACTCCGCTGCTATTCTTCTCCTGACAGCAGCGGAGCTGCAGGGATCGCTCCCTGCATGCCGCGTGCAGGGAGCAGCTGCACCTTGCGGGCCCCTTGGTGCAGCTCCATGGTGGGGACCCGGCACAGCTACACCGGCGGTGGTATGTCTGCCCCTGGACTGCTATGGGGCCCTCTCGGCTCAAGGGCCCCATAGCAGTCGCGTGGTCTGCCGCCATTGGCGGTACGCCACTGGATACTTCAGTAGCACAGGCTGACACTCACCCGGCGCTGCTCCTGGTGCTCAGAGATGGCTGGGGTGGGGATAAAATTGCAGGAGCGCGGGCTCAGTGGGGATTGGATGTTGGAGTCCCGTCCTCCTATGGCGCAAATCCAGCTGCCTCTCTCAGCTGCCAGTCACAATGATGCTCCTCCTACTGCTCCCTCCACACATCGCTTCTGTTTATGAAAACCCTGACAAGGGAGCCCCCAGCTCATGGGCCCCATATCAGCCGCGGGGTCTGCCACTATGGACGGTACACTAGTGTATAGGGGTCAGGGACTTAATAAGAATTGATGCACACTTTAATGTATAACATCTTTGTCTTTTCAAACATGGGCAGTGAATTGCTGTGTATTTTATTATATAGACACACATCCAGGATTTTGTGATTACTACTACCTGTGCTGAACTTTAGATTAGGGGTGTAATATGGTTTTAAGGGATAGCCATCGACGAGCAGGGGCGCCATACCGTACAACTTAGGCTGTCAACCTCCTGTAGGGAGTAATAGGGTGTGACAGTCCCTATTTATCATATATCCTGTCAATATATTAGATACTTTTTGTGGACCCTTATATAGCTTGACTGTTAAATGTGGATTTGGATACATACCTTATAATATATGTTTTTGAGAGGTTTTGTGAGTTTTTAACTTAATCATTAAAGGTTATATTTTAGGGTCTATTTTTTGATGGTTACTGAATAATGGTTATAACTGGTGTAAAATGCTAGGATCAGAGGAGTAATAAATACGTTTTCTTCAGAAAGTGAACTAAGTTCGCACCTCTGACTTCATGGCGCAGGGGAATACAGATTTGTGCATTGATCCTGTATATTGTACTTATGTTGTTGTGCACTCAGATATTGTATTCTCTCTTATATTTATTTACTCAGCACATTTCTAGTTTTATGTTATGGCCTCACTTTTCAACTTTATACAGGTGACTCTGGAATATGACATTCTGACATGTTTAAACATATTTCTAATCTCTGCCCAGGAACCAGCGATGTCCAGATCTACATCCTCTGATAGCGAGATGGACGATGCCAAGAGCTACATGTTGATGATTTCTGACCTGCTGGACAGCTTTATAGACAGTATCAGTGCCAGGCTCTTTCATCTATTAGATTGGCTGTGTACTGTATATGTTTGATTTCATCCAGAAAAACAGATGATTTTCATCCGTATGGCATTGGACAGCACTCCAAAAATAGAATTGTGTGAACTTGGCCTTACTTTCAGAGGCTGAGTCTGTTTTGCCAGAGCGCTCTACTAGTTTTGCTGTCAAAATGGCAAAAAGTCTGCAGATCGGAACAAATCCTTAACCTGAATAAGAAAAGCAGTAATTTTCCAGATCCCATCGAGATTGACGAGGAATTCAGCACAGATTATATTTGATAACGTGTGATGTGCAGTGGGAGGGAAGATACATATAAAGGATGCTCCGATTTGGCTATTGATAAAAATGTTTGTAGCAGAAACCACATTAGTCGAGTTCTTTTAGATCTGTTACTAGAATACAGATAATTTACTAATAATGTTTTTTTTCTCATTGCAACAGATGAGAGACTCTGTGTTACAGATGACTGAATACTACATAAGCGATAAGAGCAGATAATATTATTAAAGTGTATCCGAACTGCACCATAGAAACTTTCACTAGCGCGTTTCACACAAACGAATTGTTCTTAGTCAAAGTTCACAGTAACTGAAGTCACACTACACACAAAATCACAGGAGAATAAGTGTGAGGGCCGTGAGTGGAGTCAGATCTGCTGTGTTCAAGTCAGTTAATCAGCAAAAATATTGCATATTTGGTCAGTTAATGAGAGTTAAATCATTATAGTACACTGAGTTCACGCCGCTCCGTGAGACATGTACACAAAGTAATATTCAGAATAAAGCAAAATTGTATTACTGGCAGTGTATTAAACAACTGATTAAAAGGGCACAAAATTGTATATGTATTTGTGTGCCTAAAATTTTTGTTATCTGACCCATAAAACAACCGTGTCAAAACTGAAATATAGAAAAAACAAATACACAGAGAAAAACACCAATGATATCATAGTGCAGATCTGAGAGCGCCCAAACATTTTCCCAATACAATTTCAAATTTTCCTCTTTTCTTCTATAAGGATCAGGATGCCGATGGTTATGATGACGATGATGGGGTAAGGCTATGTGCCCACGATGCAGAAATGAAGCAGAAAATTTCTGCAGCATTTCTGCATCTCCCTAGCAGAAAAAACGCATGCAGATTGTGCATGCGTTTTTCCTGCCAAATACAAGCGGATGTGAAGCGTTCTTCACATGCATTTCTGCATGCGAGTGTCAAGCGCTTTACAAGCGATTTTAGCATCACTTGGAAAGTGCTTGACAACTTGGTCACACTATAAAAATCCATGCAACCGGCATGGATTTATAGTAGTGTGACCAAGTTAGTTAAAAAAAAGAATAAGAATGGTAAAAAATAAAAAAAATAAAATTTATACTCACCTTCCGATGTCCTCCCGGTGTTCTCTCTGCCGCGTCCGGTGTGTTACGTGGCTCGCGGTGGTGTGAAGCACCTGCGGTGACGTCATTGAGCCATGTGATGGGTCACATGACTCAGTGACATCATGGCAGGTCCGTCACATCAGCGCGAGCATTGCAAGACACCGGACAAAACACCGGGAGGACACTGGAAGGTGAGTATAAACTTAATTTTTTATTTTAAATTCTTTTTTTTAGAGTTTCTATGGTGCCCAGGTCTGGATGTGAGTCTCCTCTCCTCCAGACTTGGGTACCATCCGCACATAGAAACGCATATTATCTGTGTGTACAAATGTACTGACACAGATAATATGCGTTTCAATGCAAGTCAATGGCGGCGATAACGCTGCGTGTCCGCAAAATTAATGGACATGCTGCAGATTTTTGAGCGCAGCATAAACACAGCAGAAAAATCCACAGCATGGGCATTGACAGTGCAGCTTGTCATTGGGGACGATGGGGGGCGGATTACCAAGCATTTCCCAAGCGTTTACGCTGCGGAAATTCCGCAGCATAAACGCTTGAAAAATGCATAGTGGGCACATACCCTAAGAGCCTCATTGGCACCATAGTCTACATAAGTGCTCCCTTACCTATGGCCCTGCAGGCATCTCTAAGCTATGAGTCCTAGTATGCAATAATATGAGGAATTTATAAAATGACTGAAATCAAAGAGGTCGTTCAGCCCTGGTGTAATTTTTGACAGAATGCAAGCAGTATGTAATGTTCTACTGACATGACGACTTGTATGAAAATTGCATACTTTTGGTCATATGGCAACTGCAGGAACCGAAAGGCGAAGCCGAATCCTGACAGTGTGTTAGGATACAATGCTTTATGAAAATTCCACCAAGGCTACACAACTCCTTTATAATATTAAAAAAATAAACACAAACTAATTCTTACCTGTTGTATTGCAGCCTATCTACATGAAGCTGGATAATGGCATCAGGATCCCAGAGGATGAAGTAAGTGATGGTGGTGATGATCCAGCGTGTATCTTCTTACTGAACTGAAAAGACATGATTTACATTAGCATCATGTAAAAAACTAGAATTGTCATTCTGTTTGGTTATAGTTGTTATATACAGATCCCCATCACTACGTGCAGCATTTATTACAACACAGTTGGTTATACACTGTGTTCCAAATTATTATGCAAATAATATTTTCTCAGATTTTCCCAAATTACCTATATGAATTGCAGTCATTGTAATTTTCCAGTCAAATAACTATTAGAGTACAATTGAAAGGTTTTTGTACAAACTGCCTATGATAACAGTATATTTTTAAAAAAATAAAAAACTCAAACTGCACTCAAAATGCATGTTCCAAATTATTATGCACAGCACAGTTTTCAACCTTTTCATTTTAATAAAGAACAAAAAAATGGTCATTTTTGAAATTATAAGCATTAGCAGGTTATTACAAACTGAAATCAAACAGTTTGCAACTCAAAACTTTATTCTAGGTGATGTTACATTTGCACATAGGACCCCTTGTTCGAAAGGAGCTTCTGAACTCTCTCGTCCATTGAATTTGTCAGGTTTTGGATGGTTTCTGCTTTAATTGTTTTGCATGAGGACAGAATATCCTCCCAGAGCTGTTGCTTAGATGTGAACTGCCTCCCGCCATCATAGACACTCCTTTTGATGATGCTCCAGAGGTTCTCAATGGGGTTGAGGTCAGGGGAGCATGGGTGCCACACCATAAGTTTGTCCCCTTTTATGCCCATAGCAGCCAGAGATGCAGATGTTTTATGTGCAGCATGACTCGATGGTCCAGATGGATGGAGTGGAGGATGGCTGGTTGATGGACACCCCATGCAAACACGGCTACGGCGCTAACAAGGAGGAGGTGGAGTAATGTTTTGGGCTGGAATCATGGGTAGAGAGATTGTCAGCCCTTTTAGGATCCCTGAAGGGGTAAAGATGAACTCCATAATGTATGTTGAGTTTTTCAAACAGCACTTCCTTCCATGTTTCAAGAAGAAGAATCGTGCATTCCGCAGCAAGATCATTTTCATGCATGATAGTAATTCCAGATGTTTTATCCTGATTCATCAATTGAAACCTTTTCAAAATTTCAAAATTTACCACAACTTTACTCCAGCCCAACCCTGCTGTATTTTCAGCAAGCCAGTATCAGGAGCAATTCATGCAACTTTTGGTGCCCAAATTTACAAAAAATAGTTCAAGACAGAGAGAGACCATTTTTAACTTAGTGCCAAATTCATAAATCTGGTGCACCGTTTTGATAAATTTGACTCCCAAAAAGGCAACTAATACCACAAGACAAAAAAAAGGAAAGGAACTTAACAAAAATCCATATGATGAATCAGGGCCACGATATTTACCTTTACTTCATTGTGTTTATAGGCACCAGAGACAAAACATTTTCCAGAAGAAGACATCACTTCTATAGAGGAAGAAGAACCTGTCTCAGAAAAAGGCAGCACAAGTACAGAGGAGGAGGAGGAAACAACCTGCTGCGCCTGGCCCCACATTCATGCAAGAAGGATGATGAGAAGAGCAAGGGTCAGGATTGCCTCCTTCATAAATGCTCTGTTCAGATAAGTATAAATAAGAAAGGATAAGGATAAGTATAGATAAGAAAGCATAAGTGCATCTAAAAAAAAGGATAAGTATAGGTAGAAAAGGATAAGTATTGGTAAAAAGGCATAAGTATAGATAAATATAAGTAAGAAACGATAAGTATATTTAAAATAAAAAAGGAACAGTAAAGGTAAAAAAGATAAGAATATGTAAGAGAGGATAAGTATATTTCAATTCAATTAAAAAGAAAAAAAAGGATAAGTATAGGTAAGTAAGGATAACTGTAGGTACGAGAGGATAAGTATAGGTAAGGTTTGGTAAGAAAAACAAGTATATTTAACCATTCCACGCCAGAGCCTGCTTTTGCCTTTGTGACCAGGCCAATTTTTCAATTCTGACCACTGTCACTTTATGAAGTACTTACTCTGAAATGCTTCAACGGATTCCCCTGATTCTGACATTGTTTTTTCGTGACATATTGTACTTCATGATAGTCATAAAATTTCTTCGATATCACTTGCGTTTATTTGTGAAAAAATCGGAAATGTGGAGAAAATTTTGAAAATTTTGCAATTTTCAAACTTTGAATTTTCATGCCCTTAAATCAGAGAGATATGTCACACAAAATAGTTAATAAATAACATTTCCCACATGTCTGCTTTATATCAGCACAATTTTGAAACCAAACTTTTTTTTGTTAGTAAGCTATAAGGGTTAAAAGTTGACCAGCGATTTCTCATTTTTCCAACAAAATTTACAAAAACATTTTTTTAGGGACCACATCTTATTGGAAGTAACTTTGAGGGGCCTTTATGACAGAAAATACCCAAAAGTGACACCATTCTAAAAACTGCACCCTCAAGGTGCTCAAAACCACATTCAAGAAGTGTATTAACCCTTCAGGTGTTTCACGCAAATTTTTGGAATGTGGAAGAAAACTATTAACATTTAACTTTTTTTCACAAAAATGTTAATTTAGACCCAATTTTTTTATTTTCACAAGGGTAACAGGAAAAAATGGAATACACAATTTGTAGTGCAGTTTCTCATGAGCGCGTTGATACCCGATATGTGAGGGAAAACCACTATTTGGGCGCACTGCAGGGTTCAGAAGTGAAGGAGTGACATTGGACTTTTTGAATGTAAAATTTGTTTGAATAATTAGCAGACGCCTGAAGTGCCTAAACAGTGGAAACCCCCACAAGTGACACCATTTTGGAAACTAGACCCCTTAGGGAACTTATCTAGATGTGTGGTGAGCACCTTGAACCCCAAGGTGCTTCACAGAAGTTTATAATATTGAGCTGTAAAAATAAAATTTTCACATTTTTCCCACAAAACATTTTTCATCCATTAATTTTGCATTATCATAAGGGTAATATGATAAAGTGCACCATGAAATTTGTTGTGCAATTTCTCGTGAACACGCTGATACCCCATATGTGGAGGAAAACCACTGTTTGGGCGCACGGCAGGGTTTGGAAGGGAAGGAGCGCCATTTGACTTTTTGAATATAAAATTTGTTTGAATAATTAGCGGAGGCCATGTTGCATTTGGGGAGCCCCTGATGTGCCTAAACAGTGGAAACCCCCCACAATTGACACCATTTTAGAAACTAGACCCCTTAGGGAACTTATCTAGATGTGTGGTGAGCACCTTGCGCCCCCAGGTGCTTCACAAAAGATTGTAATATTGAGCCATAAAAATAAAATTTTCAAATTTTTCCCACAAAAAATGTTTTTCATCCCCTAATTTTGCATTATCATAAGGGTAACAGGATAAATTGCGCCATGAAATTTTCTGTGCAATTTCTGCTGAGTATGCCGATACCCCATATGTGGGGGAAAACCACTATTTGGGTACACTGCAGGGTTCGAAAGGAAAGGAGCCCCATTTGACTTTTTGAATGTAAAATTTGTTTGAATAATTAGCGGACGCCATGTCGCATTTGGGGAGCCCCTAATGTACCTAAACAGTAGAAACCCCCCACAAGTGACACCATTTTGGAAACTAGACCCCTTATCGAACTTATCTAGATGTGTGGTGAGCACCTTGCACCCCCAGGTGCTTCACAGAAGTTTATAATATTGAGCCGTAAAAATAAATAAAATTTTCACATTTTTCCCACAAAAAATGTTTTTCATTCGCTAATTTTGCATTATCATAAGGATAACAGGAGAAATTGCACCATGAAATTTGTTGTGCAATTTCTCCTGAACATGCCGATATCCCATATGTGGGGAAAACCACTGCTTTGGTGTACGGCAGGGTTCGGAAGAGAAAGGAGCGCTATGTTGGCTGGGATAGGTTGCAGACACCATGCCACATTTGAAGAGTCGCTGACATGCCGAAACAGCAGAAACCCCCACAAATAACCCCATTTTGTAAACTACACCTCTCAAGGAATTCATCTTGTGAAGTAGTAAGTATTTTTTAATTTTTAAATTTATACCATTGGGCAGTGAAGAAAACATAATTATATTTTTACCACAAAAAATGTTTTACCCTCAGATTTTACATTTTCACAGAGGCCAATGGGTAAAAATGGTGCCGAAATGTGTCACACAATTTCTTCTAAAAGTGGCAATACCCCATATGTGGCTGCATCGTACCGCTTAGCCATACGGCGAGATCTGGGAGGGACGGAGCGCAATTTGACAATTGGAGAACAAATTATTGTAGAATAGGCATTTGGATTTGGGAGCACAACATTTTCTGAATTTTTTGGGGGGGGCAAGGGCCATTTAATTTTCCAGAGCCTTTCTGATACCAGTAATTTGGAAGTCCCTTATATTTTTAACAGATAACGGACCTGAGTGGGGACTAGCTTTTTTTGAGGACTGAGTTTAAGCTTTTATAGGGATCATTTTGTGTAACATTTATCTGGCGCTGTAGGCTGAGCAATTACATCGGAGTTTCCATCTAAATTTCCAAGTGATGTAATTCAGATGAAACCCCTGTGGGATCCATTCACTGTAATGAGGCAGCAGAGTTACTCTGGACTCCGTCTGGCCTCTGTTTAGTGGTGTCCTTTTTTATAGAAGTGCACAAAACTGTGGCCAACTGCACTTTTATGCACGCCTAAAACAACAGACACCATGGGATCACAGGCCAGATGGCATCCACAGTGGCCTATATCTGCCTCATTACAGGGAATCTTCCGTCATGGGTTCCGTCTGAATCACGTATTTCAGAGATTTACATGGAAACTCTGGTGTAAGTGCTCAGAGCAGAGCGCAGGATAAATGTGAGCAGAGCCTTACTGTGGTCTTAGGGAGACATAATAAGCAAATCAGTAGCAGGTAAAGAATTGGTTTTATTTATTTTTTACGTCGTTCCTTGTGCGGTATAAGTGATGAGATTACTTTATTCTTTGGGTCGGTGCGATTACAGAGATACCAGATTATTATTGGGTTTTTATGAGTGACAGCTGTTACACACTAAAAGACGCTTTTTTTTGCAAAATCTAGTTTTTGCATCGCCATATTTTGAGAGCTATAATTTTTCCATATTTCGGCCGGCAGAGTCATGTGATAGCTTGTTTTTTGCGGGACGAGTTGCCATTTTTATTGGTACCATTTTTGGGTACGTGACATTTTTTGATCACTTTCTAATTCTTTTTTGGGAGGTAAAATTAACAAAAACCAACAATTCAGGAATTGTTTTTTGAGTTTTTTTTTTATGCCGTTCTGCGTGTGGTCAAAGTGATCAGGCAGCATTATTCTTCGGGTCAGTACGTTTACAGCGATACTACACTTACTGTATATTTTTTTTATGTTTTGGCGCTTTTACACAATAAAACGATTGTTACGGGTCCTGGTGGTGGAACCTCTGTGCCGCGGTGCAAGGAGGGACCCAGAGGGGCGTAACTAAGTATCAACTCAGACTGACCCTGGTCGTACGGTGGCTAACGACTCCGTGACCAGGGAGGGACCGAGCAGAGGGACCAGGTGCTACTCTGGGGACAACCTTGTAAGAGAGCAGGTGGCTCCCACGGGTCAGATGACTGGGACTGACCGGCATAGCGGAAGGGCACAACAAGCAGGCAGAAGTCTCTGGGTTAGTAGACGGGTGGTAACGGCATGTGATGGCAGAGCATGCAGAAGTCTTTAGGTTAGCAGACGGGTGGTCACGGCACATGACAGCAGAGCAGGCAGAAGTCTCTGGGTTAGCAGACGGGTGGTCACGGCACGTGACGGCAGAGCCTGCAGGTAGGCTAGCAGGCAGGTAACTGGCAGGTGCTTCCTGGTAAGCGGACGGACTTGCCCATAGACAGACTGGCGGGTAGAACGGAGGACAGACTGTCGGGCTGGAGAGTAGTCAGACTGGTGGACTGGAACAGTAGTCAGGCTGGCAACGGGTCCTGAGGGCTGAAGCAGAGGTAAGTATGCTGTGCATCAACTTATGCTCGGGCACCTCCATTTTGGAGGAGGTGCCTTATATATGGGAGGTCCTCCGGCTATTGGACGGGGACTCCTTAGGGTGGCGCGCGTGGCCCCTTTAAGAGGGATGGAGCTCGCGCGCGCCCTAAGCACAGTGCCCGGGAAGCTGCACGCGCCGGCAGCAGCAGGAAGGAGAGTGCAGGAGGACACCGCACGGGGAGCGAGGAGGTGAGAAGGACAGCGTCTCTGCCTGTCAGGAGGCAGAGACGCCGATGCTACAGTACCCCCCCATTTATGCCCCCTCTTTTTTAGGCCACAAAGAAATTTTTCAAGGAGAAGCGGGGCATGGATGTTCTCCCTGGGTTCCCAAGTTCTCTCCTCTGGGCCAAACCCCTTCCAATCCACCAGAAAAAAGGTTTTTCCTCTTACCCTTTTGGTGGCCAGAATATTCTCTACCTCAAAAATGTCCTCAGCGGAGACCGGAGCAGGGGAAGAACCTGGATAGTTGGAAAAAGAATTAAGCACAACTGGTGTGAGGAGAGATACGTTGAAGGAGTTGGGAATCCGTAAGGTGGCTGGGAGTTTCAACTTGTAGGCCACTGGATTGATTTGTTTAAGGACTTCGAATGGACCGATGAACCGAGGGCCCAACTTGTAGGAGGGTATTTTGAGCCAAACGTGTTTGGAGGAGAGCCAAACCTTGTCTCCCAGCCTGAATTGAGGCGGATCCAGGCGTCTCTTGTCAGCATGTCTCTTCATTCGCTCGGAGGACTGAAGAAGTGCGGACCTAGTACTCTCCAAAATGGTGGAAAATTCGCTGACCAGAGACTCCGCGGCAGGGTTGTCCACAGAAGCGGAGACGGGAAATGGAATCCGGGGATGTTAACCATAGACTATAAAGAACGGAGACTTGGAAGACGATTCGCTCTCATGGTTGTTGTAGGAGAATTCGGCCCATGGCAGGAGATCCACCCAATCAGAATGGTGAGCGTTAACAAAGTGCCGGAGGTAGCTGGTAAGGATCTGGTTGATCCGCTCCACTTGACCATTGGACTGTGGATGGTAAGTGGGGGAGAAATCCAGGGTGACATCCAGCAGCTTACACGTAGCTCTCCAGAAACGTGAGGTGAACTGAACCCCTCGATCCGACACGATGTGGAGGGGTAGGCCATGGAGACGGAAGATGTGAAGGAAGAAGTCCTTAGCTAGTTCTGATGCCGATGGGAGACCAGGCAGAGGGATGAAGTGAGCCATTTTAGAGAAGCGGTCGGCGACCACCCAAATGACTGTACAACCGGCAGAGACAGGGAGGTCTGTGATAAAGTCCATAGCAATGTGTTGCCACGGGGCATCAGGTACGGGAAGAGGCAGGAGGTGACCGGCTGGTAGATGTCTGGGAACTTTGTTGCGGGCACAGGACGAACAGGCTGAGACGAAGTCTACCACATCCTTGCGCAGGGTAGGCCACCAGTAATGCCGGGTGATGAGCAGGAAGGTCTTCTTTTGGCCAGCATGGCCGGCTAGTTTAGATGAATGACCCCAGTGAATAACCTTCTCATGATCTGGTACTGCTACAAACGTCTTACCGGGAGGAAGACGAGTCAGATCCAAGGGGGCCACCTTCATCACCTTGGAGGGGTCGATGATGTGCATAGGCTTCTCCTCTTGATCGGAAGACAGGAAGGATCGGGACAAGACGTCGGCTTTGACATTCTTGTCCGCTGGGCGGAAATGTAGGACGAAGTCGAAGCGGGCGAAGACCAAAGACCACCTGGGCCTGACGCGGATTGAGTCTTTGGGCATTTTGGAGATATGCCAGATTTTTGTGATCCGTATAAATGATCACCGGGTATAGAGCCCCTTCAAGCAGGTAGCACCACTCCTCCAGTGCCAATTTAGCGGCTAACAATTCTTGGTCTCCAATGGAGTAGTTTCGCTCAGACGAGGAGAAGAGTTTGGAGAAGAAGCCGCAGGTTACCATTCTCCCGGAAGAAGACTTTTGGGTGAGCACCGCTCCGGCTCCGGAGAAGGAAGCATCAACCTCCAGGTAGAATTGTTTGTTGCAGTCTGGACAGTGCAGTACCGGGGCAGAGGAGAAGGTTTGCTTTAAGGAGAGGAAGACCTCATCAGCTTCGGGCGGCCATACCTTAGGATTTGCTCCCTTACGGGTGAGCGCAGATATGGGAGCTGTCCGGGAAGATAAGTGGGGAATGAAGAGACGATAGTAGTTGGCGAACCCCAGGAATCGCTGAATCTCCTTCAACCCCTCCGGACGGGGCCACTTTAGGACAGCAGAGAGCTTCTCTGGATCCATTCGTAAGCCTGTCTGGGAGATAATGTAGCCGGGAATGGAAGAGAGGTCTGCTTGAAGAGGCACTTCTCGTATTTTGCATAGAGGTGGTTCTGCCTGAGCCTAAGCAGGACCTGACGAACATCCCTCCGGTGTGTAGGGAGATCCGGAGAGAAGACCAAGATATCGTCCAGGTATACCACCACGCAGGAGTAAAGAAGATCACGGAAGATGTCGTTGACCAATTCTTGGAAGACAGCGGGAGCATTGCAGAGACCGAAGGGCATCACACGGTATTCATAATGACTGTCCCAGGTATTGAATGCCGTCTTCCACTCGTCTCCTTGACTGATTCGGACCAGGTTATACGCTCCATGTAGATCCAGCTTGGAGAAGATCCTGGCACCCTTAAGATGATCAAACAACTCAGAGATGAGCGGCACGGGATATTTGTTTTTTACCGTGATCTGATTGAGTCCTCTATAATCAATACAGGGGCGTAGTGCGCCTTCTTTCTTCTTGACAAAGAAGAATCCGGCTCCAGCCGGGGAGGTAGATTTCCAGATGAATCCCCTAGCCAGATTCTCCTCTATGTACTCAGACATGGCCCGGGTTTCGGCCGCCGACAGCGGATAAATACGCCCACGGGGTGGAGTGGCGCCAGGTACCAGGTCGATCGGGCAATCATATGGCCTAAGAGGTGGCAGTGTCTCTGCTTCCTTTTTACTGAAGACATCCGCGTAGGACCAGTAAGGAGCCGGTAGACCAGGTATATAAGCTGGAATAGGTGGTGGATGAGTCGAGCGAACCAGAACCAGGCAGGTCCTATGGCAGTCCTGCCCCCACTGGAGTACTTCACTGGATTGCCAGTTCAGCACGGGTTCATGTATCTGGAGCCAGGGTAGACCTAGCAATAAGGAGTGAGAGAGTCTGGACAGCACATGGAAGGAGATTTTCTCCGAGTGCAGCATTCCCACCTGAAGCGTTAAGGGCTCAGTGACGAGCAGGATGGTCACTGGAAGGAGTCTTCCATCCACAGAGGCGACGGACAATGGTTCCACCAGAGGTTTGGTGGGAATTCGGTATCTCTCTACCAGGGACTGGGAAATGAGGTTTCCAGCAGCTCCAGAATCCAGATGAGCAATTTCAAAGAGAGGATGACCTCTCTGAGCGGTCCTAGACACTGTAGTTTCCCGGCCTCTCCGGGCAGGAACGGATCAGGTGCTCTTTACTGCCACAATAGAAACAGCTCCCTTCGGCTCGACGTGACTCTTGGCGAGATTTGACCATCTTGGTCTGGTCAATCTGCACAGGTTCGTACGAGTGCGTCCGGGGAGTGACTGGTTGAGAGGCAGGTCTCTGGAAAGTAGGAGCAAGGCGGGGGAACTTTCTTTCCCGGGTGGTCTCTTCGGCTTTCTTGGAACAGGATATCAATCCAGGTAGCAAGTGACACCAGGTCATCCAGGGTGGTAGGAATGTCCCGACCGGCTAACTCATCCTTAATCCGACCGGAAAGACCCTCCCAGAAGATGGACACTAGAGCCTAGTTATCCCAGGCAAGCTCAGAAGCGAGGGTACGGAACCATATGGCAAATTGGCCCACGGTGAGACTACCTTGGCGGAGACATAGCAGAGAGGAGGCTGAAGAGGCTTTTCGCCCTGGTTCATCGAAGATTTTCCGGAAAGCAGCGAGGAAAGACGACAGGTCGGATACCAGGGGATCCCCTCTCTCCCACAGAGGGTTTAGCCATGCCAGTGCTTCCCCAGTGAGATGGGACATGATGAATGCCATTTTGGCCCGATCGGAGGTGAACTGATGTGCCAAGAGTTCAAAGTGCAGGGTGCACTGATTTATGAAACCCTGAGCTAAAGCGGGGTCGCCTCCTAAACGAGGAGGTGCAGAAAGCCGGAGTCTGGGGCTGGATGCCATGATATTGGTGGGCAGCGGCGCTGCCGATGCGGGAGTCGTATGACTCGTGGCGGACGCAAGTGGAACAATCAGAGTGTCCAGGCGGGAGTTTACACCTCCCAGGTAGTTCAGGATTGTTTCCTGTTGGGATCTCTGACGGGACACCTCCTGGTATAGGTCAGAGAGCAAGGGAGCTTGGGTGCCACCGGGTTCCATGGCCCGAGCAAACTGTTACGGGTCCGGGTGGTGGAACCTCTGTGCCGCGGTGCAAGGAGGGACCCAGAGGGGCGTAACTAAGTATCAACTCAGACCGACCCTGGTTGTACGGCGGCTAACGACTCCGTGACCAGGGAGGGACCGAGCAGAGGGACCAGGTGCTACTCTGGGGATGACCTTGTAAGAGAGCAGGTGGCTCCCACGGGTCAGATGACTGGGACTGACCGGTATAGCGGAAGGGCACAACAAGCAGGCAGAAGTCTCTAGGTTAGTAGACGGGTGGTCACGGCACGTGACGGCAGAGCAGACAGAAGTCTTTAGGTTAGCAGACGGGTGGTCACGGCATGTGATGGCAGAGCAGGCAGAAGTCTCTGGGTTAGCAGACGGGTGGTCACGGCACGTGACGGCAGAGCCTCCACGTAGGCAAGCAGGTAGCAGGCAGGTAACTGGCAGGTGCTTCCTGGTAAGCAGGCGGACTTGCCTATAGACAGACTGGTGGGTAGAACGGAGGACAGACTGTCGGGCTGGAGAGTAGCCAAACTGGCGGACTGGAACAGTGGTCAGGCTGGCAACGGGACCTGAGGGCTGAAGCCGAGGTAAGTATGCTATGCATCAACTTATGCTCGGGCACCTCCATTTTGGAGGAGGTGCCTAATATATGGGAGGTCCTCCGGCTATTGGCCGGGGACTCCTTAGGACGGCGCACGCGACCCCTTTAAGAGAGAGGGAGCGCGAGCGCCCTAAGCACACTGCCCGGGAAGCTGCAAGCGCCAGCAGCAGCAGGAAGAAGAGCGCATCACTTAATTCTGAGAGCTATAACTTTTTTATTTTTCAGGTTATGGAGCTGTATGGCGTCTTTTTTTTGCGGAACAAGATTACGTTTTCAGCGGTACCATTTTTATTTGAATTTTGCTTTTTGATCGCATTTTTTTCCACTTTTTGTTTGGCGATATGATGAAAAAGCATAGTTTTTTGCTCCGTTTTTTATTTATTTTTATTAAGATGTGCACAGAAGGAGTTAATTAAAGTTACAGTTTTATAGATCGGGTTGTTTCAGACGTGGCGATACCAAATATGTGTACTTTTTTTGTTTTTGCATAAATATACGGATTTATTGGTTTAATATTTTATTTATTTATTTTTATTTATTTTGTGATTTTTTTTAAATTGTTTGAAAACATTTTTTTTATTTTTTTTTACATTTTTACTTAGTCCCTGTATGGGACATTAATTTTTATTTTTCTAATCACTGTTTTCATGCAATGCAATAGACATGTATTGCATTGCATGAGAACTTTGCTGACAGTTTCACACTGTCTGTCTCCTGCTAGAGTTCAGCTGCAGGCTGAGCCTAGCAGGACACCATATATGGCAGATCCGGAGGCGGTCATGTGACCTCCGGCTGCCATGACAACGGCAGGTGCTGGTAGACACCAGGGGGCCGTCGGAGAGGTAAGTGGACGACCCCCTCTCCTCTCACTATCTTCTAGATGCCGCAATCACTATAGATCGCGGCATATAGAAGATAGCAAAGGGTTAACATCATTGGGACCTGATACAATCAGGTCCCGATGATGTCCCCTGTCAGAGCTGTAGCTCTGCACTGCACCTGCAGTGCTTGCAGGACCCAGGGGGTCCTGAGGGCTGCGGGACCACCAACCGTTCATAAACGTCAGCACTGCACAGAACCCAGGCAGCGCCGACGTTTTTGTACAGTGGGCGGCACGGAAGCGGTTAAAATTCAATAAAAATAAGAAAAAAGGATACTTATAGATAAGGATAAGCATGTTTGACATTTAATAAAACATTTTTTTTTAAAAAGGATAAGCATATGTAAGAAAGGATAGGTATAGGTAAGAAGATAAATGTAGGTACAAGAGGATACGTATCGGTAAATATAGATACGAAAGGATCATTATAGGCAAGTAATGATAAGTATAGGAAATAAAAGAATAAGTATAGGTAAGCTAAAATAAGTATAGGCAAGTATTGGTAAGAAAGTATATGCAAATATAGGTAAGTATTAAGTAAGAATAACTGTAGGTAAAAAATAATAAGTATAGGTATGAAAGATTAAGCATAGGTAAGGATAAGTAAAAAAAAAAGCATAGGTAAAAAAAGGATAAGTATATGTAAGAAAGGATAAGTATATGGAATAAACATATACATATACACACTGGGTTTGGCATAAATGACTACACCCCCTTTGAAAAGTAAGATTTTAATCAATGTCTCACTGAATGCAAGACTAATTTTCAACATTTTTACAAGACCGACTTTGATAGCATAAAAGTAAGGTTAATAATACAACTTTCATTACAAAATCTTCAGTTCTACTCAAATTAGTTGATTCAAAAATGAAATTACCCAACATAAAAACTACTACATCTAGTATTTGTCCGACCATGATTTTAAGAATGGCACCAAGTCTTCTAGGCATGGAATGAAGAAGATGGCGACATATTCCACCATCTAACTTTTTTTATTCTTCAACAATGACCTCTTTTAGAGCGTGGATGCTGGATGGAGAATAATGCTTAACTTGTCTCTTCAGAATTTCCCATAGGTCTTCAGTTGGATTCTGATCAGGAGACATACTTGGCCTCTGAATCACGTTCACCCTGTTCTTCTTCAGAAATGCAACAATAACATTAGATGTGTGTTTTTGATCATTATGATGTTGGAAAAGTACACGTCTACTAAGGGCACGGGGTGATTGCAGCATATTCTCTATCTAAATAGGGCAGTACATCTGTAAATTTAGGATACTCTCAATTAATTGTAGCACACCGACACCAGAAGCACTCATGCAACCCCACATAAGGACACTGCTACCACTATGTTTCACTGTAGGCACCATTCATTTAGAAAAATGTATTTAGAAAAATGCCTGGAGCCTAAAGTGGAACATGTTGGTGGCAGTGTCGTTATGTGAAGATACATGGGTTCTGCTGGTGTAGGGGAATTACAGTTCGTGGAGTGTATTTTAAATTCACAGATGTACTGCCACTATACAGTAGATGTACAATCTACATTGAAAGAGAAGATGCTACCCTCATTCCGTGCCCTTGGTAAACATGCTCTTTTCCACCATGACAATGATCTAAAACACACATCTGTTGCATTTCTGAAAAAGAACAGGGTGAACGTGATTTAGTGTCTCCTGATCTGAACCCAATCAAACACCTATGGGGAATTCTGAAGAGACAAATTGAACAGCATCAATCACCATCCAGTGTCCAGGCTCTATAAAAGGTCAATTTTTAGAATGGTAAAAAAGATAGATGTTGCAATATGTCGTCAGCTTGTTCATTTCATGCCTAGAAGACTTGCTGTTGTTTTTAAAAATTATAGAGGTCATACATAATGCTAGATATAGCAATTTTGATGTGGGGTGTATTCATTTTTGCATCAACTAATTTAAATAAAACTGAAGATTTTGTAATGAAGGTTAAATTTTTAACCTTATTTTCATGCTATGGGTTAATAAAATGTTATATGAAACTCAGTCTTGGAAAAATTGGAGACTGTTCTTGTATTCAGTGAGACACTGTTTAAAATCTTATTAGTCAAAGCTTCTGTACTAAAAATATGCAGAGAACTGTATATATATATATATATGTGTATGTATCTATATATATATATCAACACTAACAAAAAGTCAGGGTACCAGGCTTCCCAGGTAAAGATCAAGCCTTAAATAGAACAAGTTAAATGGAGGCAGCACACCAGTTGAAAAAGTGAAAAAAGTGCTATTTATAAGTCCATAATGGCGATGTTTCGGTCCTAAGTGAGAACCTTTTTCAAGCAGTACAGAAGTGCATGTGCATACCTTGTGAAGAAAAAATTTGATTGAATAATTAGCGGACGCCATGTTGCATTTGGGGAGCCCCTGATGTGCCTAAACAGTGGAAACCCCCCACAAGTGACACAATTTTGGATGATGTGTCCTGTCAGAGCTGTCGCTCGGCACCACACCCACAGCGCTTGCAGGACCCTGGGTGTTCTGAGGGCAGCGGGACCACCGACCGTTCATAAATGTCGGCGCTGAACAGAGCCCAGGCAGCGCCGACATTTATGTACAATGGGCGGTCTGGAAGTGGTTAAAATTCAATAAAAATAAGAAAAAAGGATACTTATAGATTAGTATAAGCATGTTTAACATTTAATAAAACATTTTTTTTAAAAAAAGGATAAGCATATGTAAGAAAGGATAAGTATAGGTAAGAAAATAAGTGTAGGTACAAGAGGATACGTATCGGTAAATATAGGTACGAAAGGACCATTATAGGCAAGCAATGATAAGTATAGGAAATAAAAGAATAAGTATAGGTAAGCTAAAATAAGTATACATAAGTATTGGTAAGAAAGTATATGCAAATATAGGTAAGTATTAAGTAAGTATAAGTGTAGGTAAAAAAGAATAAGTATAGGTATGAAAGATTAAGTATAGGTAAGGATAAGTAAAAAAAAAAGTATAGGTACAAAAAGGATAAGTATATGTAAAAAAGGATAAGTATATGGAATAATCATATACATATACACACAGGGTTTGGCATAAATGACTACACCCCCTTTGAAAAATAAGATTTTAATCAATGTCTCACTGAATGCAAGACTAATTTTCAACATTTTTACAAGACTGACTTTGATAGCATAAAAGTAAGGTTAATAATACAACTTTGATTACAAGATCTTCAGTTCTACTCAAATTAGTTGATGCAAAAATGAAAACACCCCACATTAAAACTACTACATCTAGTATTTGTACGACAATGATTTTTAAGAATCGCACCAAGTCTTCTAGGCATGGAATGAAGAAGATGGCAACATATTCCACCATCTAACTTTTTTTATTCTTCAAAAATTACCTCTTTTAGAGCCTGGATGCTGGATGGAGAATAATGCTTAACTTGTCTCTTCAGAATTCCCCATAGGTCTTCAGTTGGTTTCTGATCAGAGACATACTTGGCCTCTGAATCACGTTCACCCTGTTCTTCTTCAGAAATGCAACAATAACCCTAGATGTGTGTTTTTGATCATTATCATGTTGGAAAAGTACATGTCTACTAAGGGCACGGGGTGATTGTAGCATATTCTCTATCAATATAGGGCAGTACATCTGTAAATTAAGGAAACTCTCAATTAATTGTAGCTCAACAACGCCAGAAGCACTCATGTAACCCACATAAGGATACTGCTACCACTATGTTTCACTGTAGGCACCATGCATTTAGAAAAATGTATTTAGAAAAATGCCTGGAGCCTAAAGTGGAACATGTTGGTGGCAGTGTCGTTATGTGAGGATACATGGGTTCTGCTGGTGTAGGGGAATTTTGGATGATGTGTCCTGTCAGAGGTGTCGCTTTTCACCGCACCCACAGCGCTAGCAGGACCCTGGGGGTCCTGAGGGCTGTGGGACCACCAACCGTTCATAAATGTCGGCACTGCACAGAGCTCAGGCAGCGCCGACATTTATGTACAATGGGTGGTCTGGAAGTGGTTAAAATTCAATAAAAATAAGAAAAAAGGATACGTATAGATAAGGATAAGCATGTTTAACATTTAATAAAACATTTTTTTAAAAAGGATAAGCAAATGTAAGAAAGGATAGGTATAGGTAAGAAGATAAATGTAGGTATAAGAGGATACGTATCGGTAAATATAGGTACGAAAGGATCATTATAGGCAAGTAATGATAAGTATAGGAAATAAAAGAATAAGTATAGGTAAGCTAAAATAAGTATAGGTAAGTATTGGTAAGAAAGTGTATTCAAATATAGGTAAGTATAAAGTAAGAATAAGTGTAAGTAAAAAAGAATAAGTATAGGTATGAAAGATTAAGTATAGGTAAGGATAAGTAAAAAAAAAAAAGTATAGGTATAAAAAGGATTAGTATATGTAAGAAAGGATAAGTATATGGTATAAACATATACATATACACACACAGGGTTTGGCATAAATGACTACACCCCCTTTGAAAATTAAGATTTTAATCGATGTCTCACTGAATGCAAAACTAATTTACAATAATTTTACAAGACTGACTTTGATAGCATAAAAGTAAGGTTAATAATACAACTTTCATTACAAAATCTTGACTTCTACTTAAATTAGTTGATGCAAAAATGAAAACAGCCCACATAAAAACTACTACATCTAGTATTTGTACGACCATGATTTTTAAGAAGAGCACCAAGTCTTCTAGGCATGGAATGAAGAAGATGGCGACATATTCCACCATCTAACTTTTTTTTATTCTTCAACAATGACCTCTTTTAGAGCCTGGATGCTGGATGGAGAATAATGCTTAACTTGTCTCTTCAGAATTCCCCATAGGTCTTCAGTTGGATTCTGATCAGGAGACATACTTGGCCTCTGAATCACATTCACCCTGTTCTTCTTCAGAAATGCAACAATAACCTTAGATGTGTTTTTTTGATCATTATCATGTTGGAAAAGTACACGTCTACTAAGGGCACGGGATGATTGTACCATATTTTCTATGAATATAGGGCAGTACTTCTGTAAATTTAGGTTACTCTCAATTAATTGTAGCTCACTGACACAAGAAGCACTCATGTAACCCCACATAAGGACACTGCTACCACTATATTTCACTGCAGGCACAATGCATTTAGAAAAATGTATTTAGAAAAATGCCTGGAGCCTACAGTGGAACTTGTTGGTGGCAGTGTTGTTATGTGTAGATACATGGGTTCTGCTGGTGTAGGGGAATTACAGTTCATGGAGTATATTTTAAACTCACAGATGTACTGCCACTATACAGTAGATGTACAATCTATATTGAAAGAGAAGATGCTACCCTCATTCCGTGCCCTTGGTAGACATGCTCTTTTCCACCATGACAATGTTCTAAAAAACACACATCTGTTGCATTTCTGAAAAAGAACAGGGTGAACGTGATTTAGTGTCTCCTCATCTGAACCCAATTAAACACCTATGGGGAATTCTGAAGAGACAAATTGAGCTGCATCAATCACCATCCAGTTTCCAGGCTCTAGAAAAGGTCAATTTTTAGAATGGTAAAAAAGATAGATGTTGCAATATGTCGTCGGCTTGTTCATTTCATGCTTAGAAGACTTGCTGTTGTTTTTAAAATTGATAGAGGTCATACATAATACTAGATGTAGCAATTTTGATGTGGGGTGTATTCATTTTTGCATCAACTAATTTAAATAAAACTGAAGATTTTGTTTTGAAGGTTATGTTATTAACCTTACTTTCATGCTATGGGTGAATAAAATGTTATTTGAAACTCAGTCTTGCAAAAATTGGAGACTGTTCTTGTATTCAGTGAGACACTGATTAAAATCTTATTTTTCAAAGCTTGTGTACTCAAAATATGCAGAGAACTGTATGTGTATATATATATATATATATATATACATATGTATGTATCTATAAATATATATCAACACTAACAAAAAGTCAGGGTGCCAGGCTTCCCAGGTAAAGATCAAGCCTTAAATAGAACAAGTTAAATGGAGGCAGCACACCAGTTGAAAAAGTGAAAAAAGTGCTATTTATAAGTCCATAATGGCGACATTTCGGTCCTAAGTGAGAACCTTTTTCAAGCAGTACAGAAGTGCACGTGCATACCTTATGAAGAAAAAATTTGCTTGAATAATTAGCGGACGCCATGTTGCATTTGGGGAGCCCCTGATGTGCCTAAACAATTGAAGCTGCCCACAAGTAACACCATTTTGGATGATGTGTCCTGTCAGAGCTGTCTCTCTGCACTGCACCCATAGAGCTTGCAGGACCCTGGGGGTCCTGAGGGCTGCGGGACCACCAACCGTTCATAAATGTCGGCGCTGCACAGAGCCCAGGCAGTGCCGACATTTATGTACAGTGGGCTGTCTGGAAGTGGTTAAAATTCAATAAAAATAAGAAAAAAAGATACTTACAGAAAAGGATAAGCATGTTTAACATTTAATAAAACATTTTTTTCAAAAAGGATAAGCAAATGTAAGAAAAGATAAGTAGAGGTAAGAAGATAAATGTAGGTACAAGAGGATACGTATCGGTGAATATAGGTACGAAAGGATCATTATAGTCAAGTAATGATAAGTATAGGAAATAAAAGAATAAGTATAGGTAAGCTAAAATAAGTATAGGTAAGTATTGGTAAGATAGTGTATGGAAATATAGGTAAGTATAAAGTAAGAATAAATGTAGGTAAAAAAGAATAAGTATAGGTATGAAAGATTAAGTATAGGTAAGGATAAGTAAAAAAAAAGTATAGGTACAAAAAGTATAAGTATATGTAAGAAAGGATAAGTATATTTAATAAACATAAACATATACACACAGGATTTGGCATAAATGACTACACCCCCTTTGAAAAGTAATATTTTAATCAATGTCTCACTGAATGCAAGACTAATTTTCAACATTTTTACAAGACTGACTTTGATAGCATAAAAGTAAGGTCAATAATACAACTTTCATTACAAAATCTTCAGTTCTACTCAAATTAGTTGATGCAAAAATTAAAACAGCCCACATAAAAACTACTACATCTAGTATTTGTACGACCATGACTTTAAAGAATCGCACCAAGTCTTCTAGGCATGGAATGAAGAAGATGGCAACATATTCCACCATCTAACTTTTTTATTCTTCAACAATGACCTCTTTTAGAGCCTGCATGCTGGATGGAGAAAAATGCTTAACTTGTCTCTTCAGAATTCCCCATAGATCTTCAGTTGGATTCTGATCAGGAGACATACTTTTCCTCTGAGTCACGTTCACCCTGTTCTTCTTCAGAAATGCAACAATAACCTTAGATGTGTTTTTTTGAACATTATCATGTTGGAAAAGAACACGTCTACTAAGGACACAGGGTGATTGTAGCATATTCTCTATGAATATAGGGCAGTACATCTGTAAATTTAGGATACTCTCAATTAATTGTAGCTCACCGACACCAGAAGCACTCATGTAACCCCACATAAGGACACTGCTACCACTATGTTTCACTGTAGGCACAATGCATTTAGAAAAATGTATTTAGAAAAATGCCTGGAGCCTAAAGTGGAACATGTTGGTGGCAGTGTAGTTATGTGAAGATACATGGGTTCTGCTGGTGTAGGGGAATTACAGTTCGTGGAGGGTATTTTAAATTCACAGATGTACTGCCACTATACAGTAGATGTACAATCTATATTGAAAGAGAAAATGTTACCCTCATTCCGTGCCCTTGGTAGACATGTTCTTTTCCACCATGACAATGATCTAAAATACACATCTGTTGCATTTCTGAAAAAGAACAGGGTGAACGTGATTTAGTGTCTCCTGATCTGAACCCAATCAAACATCTATGGGGAATTCTGAAGAGACAAATTGAGCAGCATCAATCACCATCCAGTGTCCAGGCTGTAAAAAAGGTCAATTTTTAAAATGGTAAAAAAGATAGATGTTGCAATATGTCGTCGGCTTGTTCATTTCGTGCCTAGAAGACTTGCTGTTGTTTTTAAAAAATATAGAGGTCATACATAATACTAGATGTAGCAATTTTGATGTGGGGTGTATTCATTTTTGCATCAACTAATTTAAATAAAACTGAAGATTTTGTAATGAAGGTTATATTATTAACCTTAATTTCATGCTATGGGTTAAGAAAATGTTATATGAAACTCAGTCTTGGAAAAATTGGAGACTGTTCTTGTATTCAGTGAGACACTGATTAAAATCTTATTTTTCAAAGCTTGTGTACTCAAAATATGCAGAGAACTGTATGTGTATATATATATAGATATATATGTGTATGTATCTATAAATATATATCAACACTGACAAAAGTCAGGGTGCCAGGCTTCCCAGGTAAAGATCAAGCCTTATATAGAACAAGTTAAATGGAGGCAGCACACCAGTTGAAAAAGTGAAAAAAGTGCTATTTATAAGTCCATAATGGCGACGTTTCAGTACTAAGTGAGAACCTTTTTCAAGCAGTATAGAAGTGCATGTGCATACCTTATGAAGAAAAAATTTGCTTGAATAATTAGCGGACGCCATGTTGCATTTGGGAGCCCCTGATGTGCCTAAACAGTTGAAACCTCCCACAAGTAACACCATTTTGGATGATGTGTCCTGTCAGAGCTGTCTCTCTGCACCGCACCCACAGCGCTTGCAGGACCCTGGGGGTCCTGAGGGCTGCGGGACCACCAACCGTTCATAAATGTCGGCGATGCACAGAGCCCAGGCAGCGCCGACATTTATGTACAGTGGGCAGTCTAGAAGTGGTTAAAATTCAATAAAAATAAGAAAAAAGGATACTTATAGATAAGGATAAGCATGTTTAACATTTAATAAAACATTTTTTTTAAAAAGCATAAGCAAATGTAAGAAAGGATAAGTATAGGTAAGAAGAAAAATGTAGGTACAAGAGGATACGTATCGGTGAATATAGGTACGAAAAGATCATTATAGGCAAGTAATGATAAGTATAGGACATAAAAGAATAAGTATAGGTAAGCTAAAATAAGTATAGGTAAGTATTGGTAAGAAAGTGTATGCAAATATAGGTAAGTATTAAGTAAGAATAAATGTAGGTAAAAAAGAATAAGTATAAGTATGAAAGATTAAGTATAGGTAAGGATAAGTAAAAAAATAAGTATAGGTACAAAAGGATAATTATATGTAAGAAAGGATAAGTATATGGAATAAACCTATACATATACACACAGGGTTTGGCATAAGTGACCACACCCCCTTTGAAAAGTAAGATTCTAATCAATGTCTCACTCAATGCAAGACTAATTTTCAACATTTTTACAAGACTGACTTTGATAGCCTAAAAATAAGGTTAATAATACAACTTTCATTACAAAATCTTCAGTTCTACTCAAATTAGTTGATGCAAAAATGAAAACACCCCACATAAAAACTACTACATCTAGTATTTGTACGACCATGATTTTTAAGAATCACACCAAGTCTTCTAAGCATGGCATGAAGTAGATGGCGACATATTCCTTCATCTAACTTTTTTTATTCTTCAACAATTACCTCTTTTAGAGCCTGGATGCTGGATGGAGAATAATGCTTAACTTGTCTCTTCAGAATTCCCCATAGGTCTTCAGTTGGATTCTGATCAGGAGACATACTTGGCCTCTGAGTCACGTTCACCCTGTTCTTCTTGCGAAATGCAACAATAACCTTAGATGTGTTCTTTTGATCATTATCATGTTGGAAAAGTACACGTCTACTAAGGGCATGGGGTGATTGTAGCATATTCTCTATGAATATAGGGCAGTACATCTGTAAATTTACGATACTCTCAATTAATTGTAGCTCACCGACACCAGAAGCACTCATGTAACCGCACATAAGGACACTGCTACCACTATGTTTCATTGTAGGCACAATGCATTTAGAAAAATGTATTTAGAAAAATGCCTGGAGCCTAAAGTGGAACATGTTGGTGTCAGTGTCGTTATGTGAAGATAAATGGGTTCTGCTGGTGTAGGGGAAATACAGTTCGTGGAGGGTATTTTAAATTCACAGATGTACTGCCACTATACAGTAGATGTACAATCTATATTGAAAGAGACGATGTTACCCTCATTTCGTGAACTTGGAAGACATTTTCTTTTCCCCCATGAAAATGATCTAAAACACACATCTGTTGCATTTCTGAAAAAGAACAGGGTGAACATGATTTAGTGTCTCCTGATCTGAACCCAATCAAACACCTATGGGGAATTCTGAAGAGACAAATGGAGCAGCATCAATAACCATCCAGTGTCCAGGCTCTAAAAAAGGTCAATTTGTAAAATGGTAAAAAAGATAGATGTTGCAATATGTCGTCGGCTTGTTCATTTCATGCCTAGAAGACTTGCTGTTGTTTTTAAAAATTATAGAGGTCATACATAATACTAGATGTAGCAATTTTGATGTGGGGTGTATTCATTTTTGCATCAACTAATTTAAATAAAACTGAAGATTATGTAATGAAGGTTTTATAATTAACCTTACTTTCATGCTATGGGTTAATAAAATGTTATATGAAACTCAGTCTTGGAAATATTGGATACTGTTCTTGTATTCAGTGAGACACTGATTAAAATTTAATTTTTCAAAGCTTGTGTACTCAAAATATGCAGAGAACTGTATGTATGTCTATATATATATATATATATATATATATATATATATACAGTACAGACCAAAAGTTTGGACACACCTTCTCATTTAAAGATTTTTCTGTATTTTCATGACTATGAAAATTGTACATTCACACTGAAGGCATCAAAACTATGAATTAACACTTGTGGAATTATATACTAAACAAAAAAGCGTGAAACAACTGAAAATATGTCTTATATTCTAGGTTCTTCAGAGTAGCCACGTTTTGCTTTGATGACTGCTTTGCACACTCTTGGCATTCTCTTGATGAGCTTCAAGAGGTAGTCACCGGAAATGATTTTCACTTCACAGGTGTGCCCTGTCAGGTTTAAGAAGTGGGATTTCTTGCCTTTTAAATGGTGTTGGGACTATCAGTTGTGTTGTGCAGAAGTCTGATGGATACAAAGCTGATTGTCCTACTGAATAGACTGTTAGAATTTGTATTATGGCAAGAAAAAAACAGCTAAGTAAAGAATAACGATTGGGCATCATTACTTTAAGAAATGAAAGTCTGTCAGTTCTAAAAATTGGGCAAACTTTGAAAGTGTCCCCAAGTGCAGTTGCAAAAACCATCAAGAGCAACAAAGAAACTGGCTCACATGAGGACCGCCCCAGGAAAGGAAGACCAAGAGTCACCTCTGCTTCTGAGGATAAGTTTTTCCGAGTCACAAGCCTCAGAAATCGCAGGTTAACAGCAGCTCAGATTAGAGACCAGGTCAATGCCACACAGAGATCTAGCAGCAGACACATCTCTTCAACAACTGTTAAGAGGAGACTTTGTGCAGCAGGCCTTCATGGTAAAATAGCTGCTAGGAAACCACTGCTAAGGACAGGCAACAAGCAGAAGAGACTTGCTTGGGCTAAAGAACACAAGGAATGGACATTAGACCAGTGGAAATCTGTGCTTTGGTCTGATGAGTCCAAATTTGAAATCTTTGGTTCCAACCACCGTGTCTTTGTGCGACGCAGAAAAGGTGAACGGATGAACTCTACATGCCTGGTTCCCACCATGAAGCATGGAGTAGGAGGTATGATGGTGTGGGGGTGCTTTGCTGGTGACACTGTGGGGGATTTATTCAAAATTGAAGGCATACTGAACCAGCATGGCTACCACAGAATCTTGCAGCGGCATGCTATTCCATCCGGTTTGCGTTTAGTTGGACCATCATTTATTTTTCAACAGGACAATGACCCCAAACACACCTCCAGGCTGTGTAAGGGCTATTTGACCAAGGAGGAGAGTGATATGGTGCTACCCCAGATGACCTGGCCTCCACAGTCACCAGACCTGAACCCAATCGAGATGGTTTGGGGTGAGCTGGACCGCAGAGTGAAGACAAAAGGGCCAACAAGTGCTAAGCATCTCTGGGAACTCCTTCAACATTGTTGGAAGACCATTTCCGGTGACTACCTCTTGAAGCTCATCAAGAGAATGCCAAGAGTGTGCAAAGCAGTCATCAAAGCAAAAGGTGGCTACTTTGAAGAACCTAGAATATAATACATATTTTCAGTTGCTTCACACTTTTTTGTTAAGAATATAATTCAACATGTGTTAATGCATAGTTTTGATGCCTTCAGTGTGAATGTACAATTTTTATAGTCATGAAAATACAGAAAAATCTTTAAATGAGAAGGTGTGTCCTTACTTTTGGTCTGTACTGTATATATATCAACAATAACAAAAAGTAAGGGTGCCAGGATTCCCAGGTAAAGATCAAGCCTTAAACAGAACAAGTTAAATGGAGGCAGCACACCAGTTGAAAAAGTGAAAAAAGTGCTTTTTATATGTCCATAATGGCGACGTTTCGGTCCTAAGTGAGAACCTTTTTCAAGCAGTACAGACGTGCATATGCATACCTTACGAAGAAAAAAAGTGCTTGATAATTAGCGGACACTGTGTTGCATTTGGGGAGCCCCTGATGTGCCTAAACTGTGGAAACAGCCCCCAAGTGACACCATTTTGGATGATGTGTCCTGTCAGAGCTGTCGCTCTGCACCGCACCCACATCGCTTGCAGGACCCTGGGGGTCCTGAGGGCTGCGGGACCACCAACCGTTCATAAATGTCGGAGCTGCACAGAGCCCAGGCAGCGCCGACATTTATGTACAGTGGGCGGTCTGGAAGTGGTTAAAATTCAATAAAAATAAGAAAAAAGGATACTTATAGATAAGGATAAGGAAGTTTAACATTTAATAAAACATTTTTTTTAAAAGGATAAGCAAATGTAAGAAAGGATGAGTATAGGTAAGAAGATAAATGTAGGTACAAGAGGATACGTATCGGTAAATATAGGTACGAAAGGATCATTATAGGCAAGTAATGATAAGTTTAGGAAATAAAAGAATAAGTATAGGTAAGCTAAAATAAGTATAGGTAAGTATTGGTAAGAAAGTGTATGCAAATATAGGTAAGTATTAAGTAAGAATAAGTGTAGGTAAAAAAGAATAAGTATAGGAATGAAAGATTAACCCTCCGTCACATACAATATCGGTTCTAACGAGTTCACATACAATGTGACTGTCAGGCGCAGGCTAGAAAAATACCTATAATATCTAATGTTTGCAATTTCAGTGCTCTAAAAGTGATCAGTGACCTTCATAGGGATGTAATAAAAGAGACTACACATAATCAGGTGCAAAAAAACCCATTTACTTAACATAAAACTAATAATTCTGAAATACAAACATTTCAAAACTCCCGCCAAATAAAAGAGATGTGCCTGTCAGGCCTATTGTATGTGACGGAGGGTTAAGTATAGGTAAGGATAAGTAAAAAAAAAAAAAGTATAGGTACAAAAAGGATAAGTATAGGTAAGAAAGGATAAGTATATGGAATAAACATATACATATTGTAATGCACACGCCCAGGCTGAGTGGCGTGTGCGTGTATATGTAGTGATTCCACTGGACCGTGCCGGAGAGTGAATGCCTGGAGGGGCGTAACTAATTATCCACCCGATCTGACCAGGGTCGCACGACGGCATATGACGCCAGTGCACCAAGGAGGAACCGAGCAGAGGGACCAGGTGCTACTCCAGGACAGACCCCGGACACGGCTGTTGACACACACAGGGGAATACAGGAACAGGCAGGTTACGCTGGCATACAGACTGCTGGGTATAGGGAGACACGGCTGGTATGCAGACTGGCGGATGCTGGTAAGCACGACTGGTTGGCAGGCAGGTAGGCACTGGCAGGTACGACAGGTTGGAGCACCGAGTGGATAGGACCCAGTACAGACTGGGACTCAGTAACAGAACCACAGATGCGGTGGACAAACAGCACAGTGAGGCCGCCAAGAGTGGTGAGCAAGAGCAGAACAAGATGAGGCCGACTGGAGCGGTGAGCGAGAGTAGAGCAGGACAAGGCCACCTGGAGTGGTGAGCAAGAGAGGAGCAGGACGAGACTGCCGAAGCAGCGAGCAAAGGGTCAGAGTAGAGCAAGACTGCAGGAGCAGCGAGCAAAGGGTCAGAGCAGAGTGAGACTGCCGGAGCAACAAACAAAGGGTCAGAGCAGAGCGAGACTGCCGGAGCAGCAAACAAAGGGTCAGAGCAGAGCGAGACTGCCGGAGCAGCGAGCAAAGGGTCAGAGCAGAGCGAGACTGCCAGAGCAGCGAGCAAAGGGTCAGAGCAGAGCGAGAATGCCAGAGCAGCGAGCAAAGGGTCAGAGCAGAGCGAGACTGCCGGAGCAGCGAGCAAAGGGTCAGAGCAGAGCGAGACTGCCGGAGCAGCGAGCAAAGGGTCAGAGCAGAGCGAGACTGCCGGAGCAGCGAGCAAAGGGTCAGAGCAGAGCAAGTCTACCGAAGCAGCGAGCAAAGGTTCAGAGCAGAGCAAGACTGCCGGAGCAGCGAGCAAAGGGTCAGAGCAGAGCGAGACTGCGGGAGCAGCGAGCAAAGGGTCAGAGCAGAGTGAGACTGCCGGAGCAGCGAGCAAAGGGTCAGAGCAGAACGAGACTGCCGGAGCAGCGAGCAAAGGGTCAGAGCAGAGCAAGACTGCCGGAGCAGCGAGCAAAGGTTCAGAGCAGAGCAAGACTGCCGGAGCAGCGAGCAAAGGGTCAGAGCAGAGCGAGACTGCTGGAGCAGCGAGCAAGGCAGAGCAGAGTGAGACTGCCAGAGCAGCGAGCAAAGGGTCAGAGCAGAGCGAGACTGTCGGAGCAGCGAGCAAAGGGTCAGAGCAGAGCGAGACTGCCGGAGCAGCGAGCAAAGGGTCAGAGCAGAGCGAGACTGCTGGAGCAGCGAGCAAAGGGTCAGAGCAGAGCGAGACTGCCGGAGCAGCGAGAAAAGGGTCAGAGCAGAGCGAGACTGCTGGAGCAGCGAGCAAGGCAGAGCAGAGGGGACAGGGCTCTGTTTACACGGAACAGACAGGAAGAGAAACGCAGAACTATGTACACACAGGATACTTGCAATGAAGTAGCAAGTGGACTCTAAACTCACAAACGGGAGTATAGGGACAACGAGTAGGTGTTAGGTATGCGATCAGATTCTGCAGGAAAAGGGAAGATACGGACATAGAGAAAAACAGGTAACAGGCTAGGAGAGTATTCAGACAAGAACAGACACAGCAACAAGATACAGGAGTGGGTCTAGGTATGCGGCCCCTAGAAGGCGGAACGAAAAGGCTAGGAGCGTGTTCAGACAGGAACAGGCAAGATACAGGAACGGATCTAGGTATGCGGCCCCTAGAAGGCGGAAAGAACAGGCTAGGAGCGTGTTCACACTGGCCTGGAAATACAGCCTCCAGGATAGGCAGAAGACAACAGGCTAGAAGATAGTTCAGACAGGACACAGTTCAGACTCAGGAACTGATACCGCAATGCAGGAAGCATAGACAGGACCTGGCACATCAGTGACAGGAAGCCAACTGACTGAACACAATGCTCAGGCATGGATTCCAGGGAGGAGCTGGGTTAAATACCAGGTGACAGACAGCAATAGGCTGAGGATGCACAAGGGGTGTGCCTGCAGCAGCTAAAAGAAGCAGGAAGTGATCGGGCGCCGCCCTTAAACAGCAGAAACAGAGGCAAGCAGACAGCATGGAGGGAAGCCAGGCTAGCAGACTGGACTGGAGATCAAGTGCACGCTCGTGCACTGTGGGAGATGGACCACTATGCAAGGATGCTGCCAGGTATGTTACAGTACCCCCCCTTACGCCCCCTCTTCTTCAGGCCCGCCAGAATGTTCAGCAGGGAATTCGAGGGCCAATCCTTCACTTCAAGGAGATCACTTCCAATGTCCACAGGAAAAACTGGTCTCATCTGAGTAGCTAGGATGCTACCTCCTATCCAGCCATCCTCAGCAACAGACGAAACGGGTGGAGAACCAGGAACAGCACACAAGGAAGTCTCTCTCCACTTATTATCAGGTAGCACCCCAGAGGGTTCAGGAGACAACTGGAAGTCCTCCGCCGGGTTGGAGGGGTGCAGAGACTCGGGGGTAACCTCTGCTTCGGGGTACATCTTGTCAAGCTCACGGGATGAAATGGGCGAGGTATCAGGTACAAGGTGTAGAAAAGTCACTGTCTCTTTGTTATCTGGTGGTACCCCGGAGGATTCAGGAAACAACTGGGGTCCTCCGCCGGGTCGGAAGAGTGCAGAGACTCAGGGGTAACCTCTGCCTCGGAGTACACTAGGTCGGACTCACTGGGCAAAGCGGGCGAGGTATCAGGTACCGAGTTTGGAAAGTCTCTGTCCATTCACTACCAGATAGCACCCCGAAGGGTTCTGGAGATAACTGGAGGTCCTCTGCCTGGTCGGAGGGGTGTAGAGACTCGGGGGTAACCTCTGCTTCGGAGTACATTAGGTCGGACTCACTTGACGAAGCGGGCGAGGTATCAGGTGCAGAGTATAGGAGAGTCTCTGTCCATTCGCTATCAGGTAGCACCCCGAAGGGTTCAGGAGACAACTGGAGGTCCTCCGCCTGGTCGGAGGGGTGTAGAGACTCTGGAATAACCTCTGCTTCGGAGTACACTAGGTCGGACTCACTGGAAGAAGCGGGCGAGGTATCAGGTACAGAGTGTAGGGAAGACTCTGTCCATTCGCTACCAGGTAGCACCCCGAAGGGTTCTGGAGACAACTGGAGGTCCTCCGCCTGGTCGGAGGGGTGTATAGACTTGGGGTTAACTACCACTTTGAGGTACCCATTGTCAGGCTCACAGGACGGAGCAGACGAAGTATCGGGTACCGGGTGTAGGGAAGTCTCTCTCCATTTGTCATCAGGTGGTATCCCGGAGGATTCAGGAGGCAACAGGGGGTCCTCCGCCAGGTAGTAGAGATGCACAGACTCGGAGGTAATCACTGCTTTGGAGTACCCTTGGACAGGCTCACCGGTTAAAGTGGGTGAAGCATCAGATACCGGGTGCAGGAAGTCCTCCTGTGGGGATTCTAGGTGGGCAGAAGTCTCTTCGGGCAGGAAAACTGGTGCGCTACCCACGCACATTACCCGTCGGGGCTGCTCCGGGATAATGGGAAGTGAAGCTTCAGCAGGAGCCTCCGGGTTAGGGTCATCGAACACCATTAGAAAGGCCACCAGGAAGGCCTGTAGGTCCAGGACGATAGGATCTTGTGCTTCCCATAGGGGGGTGATCCATTTCAAGGCATCACCCGCCAGGTAGGACATAATAAATCCCACTGTAATCCGGTCGGTAGGAAAATCAGGAGCATAGAACCGGAAGTGCAGCAGGCATTGCCATACAAACGCACGGCTTTGTTTTGGATCCCCATAGTACCGTGGCTTATCCGCGGGAACGGGTGCAGAAAGCTCCATCTGGACGGATGCGTAACTCGCCTGGAACTCAGCTTGTACCACAAAAAAAAAAATTTCTTCTAGATGCACGTATTCACTGGAAAACGTCTCAGAGAGCGAAGGCGGTGGGGCTCAACTGGAACCATGGCCTGAGCATGCTGTAATGCACACGCCCAGGCTGAGTGGCATGTGAGTGTATATTTAGTGATTCCACTGGACCGTGCCGGAGAGTGAATGCCTGGAGGGGCGTAACTAAGTATCCACCCGATCCAACCAGGGTCGCACGACGGCATACGACGCCAGTGCACCAAGGAGGAACTGAGCAGAGGGACCAGGTGCTACCCCAGGACAGACACCGGACACGGCTGTTGACCCACACAGGGGAATACAGAAACAGGCTGGTTACACTGGCACACAGACTGCTGGGTATAGGCAGACACGGCTGGTATGCAGACTGGCGGATGCTGGTAAGCACGAATGGTATGCAGGCAGGGAGGTACTGGCAGGTACGACAGGTTGGAGCACCAAGTGGATAGGACCCAGTACAGACTAGGACTCAGGAACAGAACCGCAGATGCGGTGGACAAAGAGCAGAGTGAAGCCGCCCAGAGCGGCGAGCAAGAGCAGAACAAGACGAGGTCACCTGGAGAGGTTAGCGAGAGAAGAGCAGAACAAGGCCGCCTGGAGTGGTAAGCGAGAGAGGAGCAGGACGAGACTGCCAAAGCAGCGAGCAAAGGGTCAGAGCAGAGCGAGACTGCCGGAGCAGCGAACAAAGGGTCAGAGCAGAGCGAGACTGCTGGAGCAGCGAGCAAAGGGTCAGAGCAGAGAGAGACTGCCAGAGCAGCAAGCAAAGGGTCAGAGCAGAGAGAGACTGCCAGAGCAGCGAGCAAAGGGTCAGAGCAGAGCGAGACTGCCGAAGCAGCGAGCAAAGGGTCAGAGCAGAGCGAGAATGCCAGAGCAGCGAGCAAAGGGTCAGAGCAGAGCGAGACTGCCAGAGCAGCGAGCAAAGTGTGAGAGCAGAGCGAGACTGCTGAAGCAGCGAGCAAAGGGTCAGAGCAGAGCGAGACTGCTGGAGCAGCGAGCAAAGGGTCAGAGCAGAGTGAGACTGCCGGAGCAGTGAGCAAAGGGACAGAGCAAAGCGAGACTGCCAAAGCAGCGAGCAAAGGGTCAGAGCAGAGCGAGACTGCCGTAGCAGCAAGCAAAGGGTCAGAGCAGAGTGAGACTGCCAGAGCAGCGAGCAAAGGGTCAGAGCAGAGCGAGACTGCCTGAGCAGAAAGCAAGGCTGAGGAGAAGGGACAGGGCTCTGTTCACACGGAACAGACTGCAAGGGAAAGACAGAACCAGGTACACACAGGATACTTGCAATGAAGTAGCAAGTGGACTCTAAACTCACAAACGGGAGTACAGGGACAACGAGTAGGAGTTAGGTATGGGATCAGATTCTGCAGGAAAAGGGAAGATACGGACATAGAGAAAAACAGGTAACAGGCTAGGAGAGTATTCAGACAAGAACAGACACAGCAACAAGATACAGGAGCGGGTCTAGGTATGCGGCCCCTAGAAGGCGGAATGAAAAGGCTAGGAGCGTGTTCAGACAGGAACAGGCAAGATACAGGAATGGATCTAGGTATGCGGCCCCTAGAAGGTGGAAACATGAAGATAGGAGCGTGTTCACACTGGCCTTGAAATACAGCCTCCAGGATAGGCAGAAGACAACAGGCTAGAAGATAGTTCAGACAGGACATAGTTCAGACACGGAACTGATACCACAAGGCAGGAAGCATAAACAGGACCTGGCACATCAGTGACAGGAAGCCAACTCACAGAACACAATGCTCAGGCATGGATTCCAGGGAGGAGCTGGGTTAAATATCAGGTGACAGACAGCAATAGGCTGAGGACGCCCAAGGGGTGTGCCTGCAGCAGCTACAAGAAGCAGGAAGTGATCGGGCGCCGCCCTTAAGCAGCAGAAACAGAGGCAAGCAGACAGCATGGAGGGAAGCCAGGCTAGCAGACTGGACTGGAGATCAAGTGCGCGCTCTTGCACAGTGGGAGATGGACCACTATGCAAGGACGCCGCCAGGTATGTTCCACATATACACACACAGGGTTTGGCATAAATGACTACACCCCCTTTGAAAATTAAGATTTTAATCAATGTCTCTCTGAATGCAAGACTCATTTTCAATATTTTTACAAGACTGACTTTGATAGCATAAAAGTAAGGTTAATAATACAACTTTCATTACAAAATCTTCAGTTCTACTCAAATTAGTTGATGCAAAAATGAAAACACCCCACATAAAAACTACTACATCTAGTATTTGTACGACCATGATTTTTAAGAATCGCACCAAGTCTTCTAGGCATGGAATGAAGAAGTATCTAACATTTTTTATTCTTCAACAATGACCTCTTTTCGAGCCTGGATGCTGGATGGAGAATAATGCTTAACTTGTCTCTTCAGTATTCCCCATAGGTCTTCAGTTGGATTCTGATCAGGAGACATACTAGGCCTCTGAATCACGTTCACCCTGTTCTTCTTCAGAAATGCAACAATAACCTTAGATGTGTTTTTTTGATCATTATCATGTTGGAAAAGTACACGTCTACTAAGGGCAAGGGGTGACTGTAGAATATTCTCTATGAATATAGGGCAGTACATCTGTAAATTTAGGATACTCTCAATTAATTGTAGCTCACCGACACCAGAAGCACTCATGTAACCCCACATAAGGACACTGCTACCACTATGTTTCACTCTAGGCACAATGCATTTAGAAAAATGTATTTAGAAAAATGCCTGGAGCCTAAAGTGGAACATGTTGGTGGCAGTGTCGTTATGTGAGGATACATGGGTTCTGCTGGTTTAGGGGAATTACAGTTCGTGGAGGGTATTTTAAATTCACAGATGTACTGCCACTATACAGTAGATGTACAATCTATATTGAAAGAGAAGATGTTACCCTCATTTCGTGAACTTGGTAGACATGCTCTTTTCCACCATGACAATGATCTAAAACACACATCTGTTGCATTTCTGAAAAAGAACAGGGTGAATGTGATTTAGTGTCTCCTGATCTGAACCCAATCAAACACCTATGGGGAATTCTGAAGAGACAAATTGAGCAGCATCAATCACCATCCAGTGTCCAGGCTCTAAAAAAGGTCAATTTTTAAAATGGTAAAAAAGATAGATGTTGCAATATGTCGTCGGCTTGTTCATTTCATGCCTAGAAGACTTGCTGTTGTTTTTAAAAATTATAGAGGTCATACATAATACTAGATGTAGCATTTTTGATGTGGGGTGTATTCATTTTTGCATCAACTAATTTAAATAAAACTGAAGATTTTGTAATGAAGGTTATATTATTAACCTTACTTTCATGCTATGGGTTAATAAAATGTTATATGAAACTCAGTCTTGGAAAAATTGGAGACTGTTCTTGTATTCAGTGAGACACTGATTAAAATCTTATTTTTCAAAGCTTGTGTACTCAAAATATGCAGAGAACTGTATGTGTATATATATATATATGTATGTATCTATATATATATATATATCAACACTAACAAAAAGTCAGGGTGCCAGGATTCCCAGGTAAAGATCAAGCCTTAAATACAACAAGTTAAATGGAGGCAGCACACCAGTTGAAAAAGTGAAAAAAGTGCTATTTATTAGTCCATAATGGCGACGTTTCGGTCCTAAGTGAGAACCTTTTTCAAGCAGTACAGAAGTGCATGTGCATACCTTACGAAGAAAAAATTTGCTTGAATAATTAGCGGACACCATGTTGCATTTGGGGAGCCCCTGATGTGCCTAAACAGTGGAAACCGCTATCAAGTGACACCATTTTGGATGATGTGTCCTGTCAGAGCTGTCGCTCTGCACCGCACCCAGGCACTTGCAGGACCCTGGGGGTCCTGAGGGCTGTGGGACCACCAACCGTTCATAAATGTCGGCGCTGCACAGAGCCCAGGCAGCGCCGACATTTATGTACAGTGGGCGGTCTGGAAGTGGTTAAAATTCAATAAAAATAAGAAAAAAGGATACTTATAGATAAGGATAAGCATGCTTAACATTTAATAAAACATTTTTTTTAAAAGGATAAGCATATGTAAGAAAGGATAAGTATAGGTAAGAAGATAAATGTAGTTAAAAGAGGATACGTATCGGTGAATATAGGTACGAAAGGATCATTATAGGCAAGCAATGATAAGTATAGGAAATAAAAGAATAAGTATAGGTAAGCTAAAATAAGTATAGGTAAGTTTTGGTAAGAAAGTGTATGCAAATATAGGTAAGTATTAAGTAAGATTAAGTGTAGGTAAAAAAGAATAAGTATAGGAATGAAAGATTAAGTATAGGTAAGGATAAGTAAAAAAAAGTATAGGTACAAAAAGGATAAGTATATGTAAGAAAGGATAAGTATATGGAATAAACATATATACAGTACAGACCAAAAGATTGGACACACCTTCTCATTTAAAGATTTTTCTGTATTTTCATGACTTTGTAAATTGTACATTCACACTGAAGGCATCAAAACTATGAATTAACACATGTGGAATTATATACTTAACAAAAAAGTGTGAAACAACTGAAAATATGTCTTATATTCTAGGTTCTTCAAAGTAGCCACCTTTTGCTTTGATGACTGCTTTGCATACTCTTGGCATTCTCTTGATGTGCTTCAAGAGGTAGTCACCCGAAATGGTTTTCACTTCACAGGTGTGCCCTGTCAGGTTTAGTAAGTGGGATTTCTTGCCTTATAAATGGGGTTGGGACCATCAGTTGTGTTGTGCAGAAGTCAGGTGGATACACAGCTGATAGTCTGTTAGAATTTGTATTATGGCAAGAAAAAAGCAGCTAAGTAAAGAAAAACGAGTGGCCATCATTACTTTAAGAAATGATGGTCAGTTAGTCTGAAAAATTGGGCAAACTTTGAAAGTGTCCCCAAGTGCAGTTGCAAAAACCATCAAGCGCTACAAAGAAACTGGCTCACATGAGGACCGCCCCAGGAAAGGAAGACCAAGAGTCACCTCTGCTTCTGAGGATAAGTTTTTCCGAGTCACCAGCCTCAGAAATTGCAGGTTAACAGAGGCTCAGATTAGAGACCAGGTCAATGACACACAGAGCTCTAGCAGCAGACACATCTCTTCAACAACTGTTAAGAGGAGACTTTGTGCAGTAGGCCTTCATGGTAAAATAGCTGCTAGGAAACCACTGCTAAGGACAGGCAACAAGCAGAAGAGACTTGTTTGGGCTAAAGAAAACAAGGAATGGACATCAGACAAGTGGAAATCAGTGCTTTGGTCTGATGAGTCCAAATTTGTGATCTTTGGTTTCAACCACCGTGTCTTTGTGCAACGCAGAAAAGGTGAACGGATGGACTCTACATCCCTGGTTCCCACCAAGAAGCATGGAGGAGGAGGTGTGATGGTGTGGGGGAGCTTTGCTGGTGACACTGTTGGGGATTCACTCAAAATTGAAGGCATACTGAACCAGCATGGCTAACACAGCATCTTGCAGCAGCATGCTATTCCATCCGGTTTGCATTTAGTTGGACCATCATTTATTTTTCAACAGGACAATGACCCCAAACACACCTCCAGGCTGTGTAAGGGCTATTTGACTTAGAAGGAGAGTGATGGGGTGCTACGCCAGATGACCTGGCCTCCACAGTCACAATACCTGAACCCAATTGACATTGTTTGGGGTGAGCTGGACCGCAGAGTGAAGGCAAAAGGGCCAACAAGTGCTAAGCATCTCTGGGAATTTCCAGTGACTACCTCCTGAAGCTCATAAAGAGAATGCCAAGAGTGTGCAAAGTAGTCATCAAAGCACAAGGTGGCTACTTTAAAGAACCTAGAATATAAGACATATTTTCAGTTGTTTCACACTTTTTTGTTAAGTATATAATTCCACATGTGTTAATTCATAGTTTTGATGCCTTCAGTGTGAATGTACAATTTTCATAGTTATGAAAATACAGAAAAATCTTTAAATGAGAAGGTGTGTCCAAACTTTTGGTCTGTACTATATACACACACAGGGTTTGGCATAAATGACTACATTCCCTTTGAAAAGTAAGAGTTTAATCAATGTCTCACTGAATGCAAGACTAATTTTCAACATTTTTACAAGACTGACTTTGATAGCATAAAAGTAATGTTAATAATACAACTTTCATTACAAAATCTTCAGTTCTACTCAAATTAGTTGATGCAAAAATGAAAACACCCTACATAAAAACTATTACTTCTAGTATATGTGCGAGAATGATTTTTAAGAATCGCACCAAGTCTTCTAGGCATGGAATGAAGAAGATGGTGACATATTCCACCATCTAACTTTTTTTATTCTTCAACAATGACCTCTTTTAGAGCCTGGATGCTGGATGGAGAATAATGCTTAACTTTTCTTTTTTCAGAATTCCCCATAAGTCTTCTGTTGGATTCTGATCAGGAGACATACTTGGCCTCTGAATCACATTCACCCTATTCTTCTTCAGAAATGCAACAATAACCTTAGATGTGTGTTTTTGATCATTAACATTTTGAAAAAGTACACATCTACTAAGGGCACGGGGTGATTGTAGCATAATCTCTATCAATATAGGGCAGTATATCTGTAAATTTAGGATACTCTCAATTAATTGTAGCTCACCGACACCAGAAGCACTCATGTAACCCCACATATGGACTCTGCTACCACTATGTTTCACTGTAGGCACCATGCTTTTAGAAAAATGTGTTTAGAAAAATGCCTGGAGCCTAAAGTGGAACATGTTGGTGGCAGTGTCGTTATGTGAGGATACATGGGTTCTGCTGGTGTAGGGGAATGACAGTTCATGGAGGGTATTTTAAATTCACAGATGTACTGCCACTATACAGTAGATGTACAATCTATATTGAAAGAGAAGATGTTACCCTCATTCCGTGCCTTTGGTAGACATGCTTTTTTCCACCATGACAATGATCTAAAACACACATCTGTTGCATTTCTGAAAAAGAACTGGGTGAACGTGATTTAGTGTCTCCTGATCTAAACCCAAACAAACACCTATGGGGAATTCTGAAGACACAAATTGAGCAGCATCAGTCACTATCCAGTGTCCAGGCTCTAAAAAAGGTCAATTTTTAGAATGGTAAAAAAGATAGATGTTGCAAAATGTCGTCGGCTTGCTCATTTCATGCCTAGAAGACTTGCTGTTTTTAAGAATTATAGAGGTCATACATAATACTAGATGTAGCAATTTTGATGTGGGGTGTATTCATTTTTGCATCAACTAATTTAAATAAAACTGAAGATTTTGTAAGGAAGGTTATATTATTAACCTTACTTTCATGCTATGGGTTTACAAAATGTTATGTGAAACTCAGTCTTGGAAAAATTGAAGGCTGTTCTTGTATTCAGTGAGACACTGATTAAAATCTTATTTTTCAAAGCTTGTGTACTCAAAATATGCAGAGAACTGTATGTGTATATATATAAATATATATGTATGTATCTATATATATATATCAACACTAACAAAAAGTCAGGGTGTCAGGCTTCCCAGGTAAAGATCAAGCCTTAGTAGAACAAGTTAAATGGAGGCAGCACACCAGTTGAAAAAGTGAAAAAAGTGCTATTTATAAGTCCATAATGGCGACGTTTCGGTCCTAAGTGAGAACCTTTTTCAAGCAGTACAGAAGTGCATGTGCATACCTTATGAACAAAAAATTTGCTTGAATAATTAGCGGACGCCATGTTGCATTTGGGGAGCCCCTGATGTGCCTAAACAGTGGAAACCCCCCACAAGTGACACCATTTTGAATGATGTGTCGAGTTAGAGCTGTCGCTCGGCACTGCAACCACAGTGCTTGCAGGACCCTGGGGGTTCTGAGGGCTGCAGGACCACCAACCGTTCATAAATGTCGGCTCTGCACAAAGCCCAGGCAGCGCCAACATTTATGTACAGAGGGCGGTCTGGAAGTGGTTAAAATTCAATAAAAATAAGAAAAAAGGATACTTATAGATAAGGATAACCATATTTAACATTTAATAAAACATTTTTTTAAAAAAGGATAAGCATGTGTAAGAAAAGATAAGTATAGGTAAGAAGATAAATGTACGTACAAGAGCATACATATCGGTAAATATAGGTATGAAGGAATCATTATAGGCAAGTAATGATAAGTATTGGGAATAAAAGAATAAGTATAGGTAAGCTAAAATAAGTATATGTAAGTTTTGGTAAGATAGTATATGCAAATATAGGTAAGTAGTAAGTAAGAATAAGTGTAGGTAAAATAGAATAAGAATAGGTATGAAAGATTCAGTATAGGTAAGGATAAGTTAAAAAAAGTATAGGTACAAAAAGGATAAGTATATGTAAGAAAGGAAAAGTATATGGAATAAACATATACATATACACACAGGGTTTGGCATCAATGACTACACCCCCTTTGAAAAGTAAGATTTTAATCAATGTCTCACTGAATGCAAGACTGATTTTCAACATTTTTACAAGACTGACTTTTATAGCATAAAAGTATGGTTAATAATGCAACTTTCATTACAAAATCTTCAGTTCTATTAAAATTAGTTGATGCAAAAACGAAAACACCCCACATAAAAACAATTACATCTAGTATTTGTACGACCATGACTTTTACTAATCGCACCAAGTCTTCTAGGCATGGAATGAAGAAGATGGCGACACATTCAACCATCTAACTTTTTTATTCTTCAACAATGACCTCTTTCAGAGCCTGGATGCTGGATGAAGAATAGTGCTTAACTTGTCTCTTCAGAATTCCTAAAAGGTCTTCAGTTGGATTCTGATGAGGAGACATACTTGGCCTCTGAATCACGTTCACCCTGTTCTTCTTCAGAAATGTAACAATAACCTTAGATGTGTGTTTTTGATCATTAACATGTTGGAAAACTACATGTCTACTAAGGGCATGGGGTGATTGTAGCATATTCTCTATCAATATAGGGCAGTACAACTATAAATTTAGGATACTCTCAATTAATTGTAGCTCACCGACACCAGAAGCACTCATGTAACCCCACATAAGGACTCTGCTACCACTATGTTTTACTGTAGGCACCATGCATTTAGAAAAATGTATTTAGAAGAATGCCTGGAGCCTAAAGTGGAACATGTTGGTGGCAGTGTCGTTATGTGAGGATATATGGGTTCTGCTGGTGTAGGGGAATGTCAGTTCGTGGAGGGTATTTTAATTTCACAGATTTACTGCCACTATACAGTAGATGTACAATCTATATTGAAAGAGAAGATGCTACCCTCATTCCGTTTCCTTGGTAGACATGCTTTTTTCCACCATGACAATGATCTAAAACACACATCTGTTGCATTTCTGAAAAAGAACTGGGTGAACGTGATTTAGTGTCTCCTGATCTAAACCCAATCAAACACCTATGGGGAATTCTGAAGAGACAAATTGAGCAGCATCAATCATAATACAGTGTCCAGGCTCTAAAAAAGGTCAATTTTTAGAATGGTAAAAAAGATAGATGTTGCAATATGTCGTCGGCTTGCTCATTTCATGCCTAGAAGACTTGCTGTTGTTTTTAAAAATTATAGAGGTCATACATAATACTAGATGTAGCAATTTTGATGTGGGGTGTATTCATTTTTGCATCAACTAATTTCAATAAAACTGAAGATTTTGTACTTTCATGCTATGGGTTAACAAAATGTTATGTGAAACTCAGTCTTGGAAAAATTGGAGGCTGTTCTTGTATTCAGTGAGACACTGATTAAAATCTTATTTTTCAAAGCTTGTGTACTCAAAATATGCAGAGAACTGTATGTGTATATATATATATATATATATATATGTATGTATTAGTGTTGAGCGAACATGCTCGACACTGCTCGGTACTCGCCCGAGCATCACGCTACTCGGGATGTTCAGCGAGCACCGAGCATTTCCGGGTTACTCGGGCGGGAGCTCGGGTCTCCGCCCTGCATGTTTGGCGCTCTGTACAAAGCCAATGAACATGCAGGGATTGCCAGCCAGTCACTGTAATGCTGCAGCCATGTTGGTTGTGGGCATTACAGTGATTGGCTGGCCGCACAGCGTCACCTCGAGTATTTAAAACGGGGCGCCGCCATCTTGGACACAGTCGCTCCGGATTATACAGTGTAAGGACAGCGCTGCTGATTTAGGGAGAGATATAAACTGCGAAATAGTTAGTGTAGGGTCTGTAAAGGCTGCCAGAACAAACAAGCAGTCCTTTTCAGGACTAATATCCATCCCAGATACCAGGCAGGCAGGCTGTATAGGAGAAACAGTGGTTATACCAGCAAACGCTGCATTACAGTCATGTGTGCTCATGTTGCTGAAATTGCTGGACTTAGCACCAGGTGTCGGGGGCCAGGAAAAATCCTTTTTTTTTCATCTAAATCCTCCTTTTTTTTTTCCTCCTTCACATTGTACAAATACCCGTCTTATTAACCTTTTGGTGTGTCCCCCCTCCTCCAAAAAAAAAGCGTGTCTCTGATTTTTCAGACACAAATATAACTGTTGAAAATAGTCTGGTGTAGGCTAGAGAAACAGAAGTGTTGTTTTGCACTTCCAAGGTTCAAACCTCTGTATTATCCATTTTGGGCCATTTGTATCTAAAAAAAAAAAAAACAGTTTGAGTGTGTCGCTCACTGTTCAGCCGCAAATATGTCTATTTAAAAAAGTGTGGCATACCCCAGTAAACAATAACTGTGGTTTTGCCATCCCACGGTAAAAAATCTCTATTATTCAGGTTTTGGTAGTTTTTTCCGTAAAGAAAAACAGTAGTGTCTCCTGACTGTTGTGACACAAAAATATATCTGTTGAAAAAAGTCTTGTGTAGGCCCGACATCCCAGTGTGGTTTCACAGTTCCACGGGTCAAATCGCTGTACTATCCTGTTTTGGGCCCTTGGTATCTAAAAAAAAGCAGTTTGAGTGTGTCGCTCACTGTTCAGCCGCAAATATCTCTATTTAAAAAAGTGTGGTATACCCCAGTAATCAATAACTGTGGTTTTGCCATCCCACGGTAAAAAATCTCTATTATTCAGCTTTTGGTAGTTTTTTCCGTAAAGAAAAACAGTAGTGTCTCCTGACTGTTGTGACACAAAAATATATCTGTTGAAAATAGTCTTGTGTAGGCCCGACATCCCAGTGTGGTTTCGCATTTCCACGGGTCAAATCGCTGTACTATCCAGTTTTGGGCCTTTGGTATCTAAAAAAAAAGCAGTTTGAGTGTGTCGCTCACTGTTCAGCCGCAAATATCTCTATTTAAAAAAGTGTGGTATACCCCAGTAAACAATAACTGTGGTTTTGCCATCCCACGGTAAAAAATCTCTATTATTCAGCTTTTGGTAGTTTTTTCCGTAAAGAAAAACAGTAGCGTCTCCTGACTGTTGCGACACAAAAATATATGTGTTGAAAATAGTCTTGTGTAGGCCCGACATCCCAGTGTGGTTTCGCAGTTCCACGGGTCAAATCGCTGTACTATCCAGTTTTGGGCATTTGGTATCTAAAAAAAAAGCAGTCTGAGTGTGTCGCTCACTGTTCAGCCGCAAATATCTCTATTTAAAAAAGTGTGGTATACCCCAGTAAACAATAACTGTGGTTTTGCCATCCCACGGTAAAAAATCTCTATTATTCAGGTTTTGGTAGTTTTTTCCGTAAAGAAAAACAGTAGTGTCTCCTGACTGTTGTGACACAAAAATATATCTGTTGAAAATAGTCTTGTGTAGGCCCGACATCCCAGTGTGGTTTCGCAGTTCCACGGGTCAAATCGCTGTACTATCCAGTTTTGGGCCTTTGGTATCTAAAAAAAAAGCAGTTTGAGTGTGTCACTCACTGTTTAGCCGCAAATATCTCTATTTAAAAAGTGTGTATACCCCAGTAAACAATAACTGTGGTTTTGCCATCCCACGGTAAAAAATCTCTATTATTCAGCTTTTGGTAGTTTTTTCCGTAAAGAAAAACAGTAGTGTCTCCTGACTGTTGTGACACAAAAATATATCTGTTGAAAATAGTCTTGTGTAGGCCCGACATCCCAGTGTGGTTTCGCAGTTCCACGGGTCAAATCGCTGTACTATCCAGTTTTGGGTCTTTGGTATCTAAAAAAAAAGCAGTTTGAGTGTGTTGCTCACTGTTCAGCCGCAAATATCTCTATTTAAAAAAGTGTGGTATACCCCAGTAAACAATAACTGTGGTTTTGCCATCCCACGGTAAAAAATCTCTATTATTCAGGTTTTGGTAGTTTTTTCCGTAAAGAAAAACAGTAGTGTCTCCTGACTGTTGTGACACAAAAATATATGTGTTGAAAATAGTCTTGTGTAGGCCCGACATCCCAGTGTGGTTTCGCAGTTCCACGGGTCAAATCGCTGTACTATCCAGTTTTGGAACTTTGGTATCTAAAATAAAAGCAGTTTGAGTGTGTCGCTCACTGTTCAGCCGCAAATATCTCTATTTAAAAAATTGTGGTATACCCCAGTAAACAATAACTGTGGTTTTGCCATCCCACGGTAAAAAATCTCTATTATTCAGGTTTTGGTAGTTTTTTCCGTAAAGAAAAACAGTAGTGTCTCCTGACTGTTGTGACACAAAAATATATCTGTTGAAAATAGTCTTGTGTAGGCCCAACATCCCAGTGTGGTTTCGCAGTTCCACGGGTCAAATCGCTGTACTATCCAGTTTTGGGCCTTTGGTATCTAAAAAAAAAAGCAGTTTGAGTGTGTCGCTCACTGTTCAGCCGCAAATATCTCTATTTAAAAAAGTGTGGTATACCCCAGTAAACAATAACTGTGGTTTTGCCATCCCAGGGTAAAAAATCTCTATTATTCAGCTTTTGGTAGTTTTTTACGTAAAGAAAAACAGTAGTGTCTCCTGACTGTTGTGACACAAAAATATATCTGTTGAAAATAGTCTTGTGTAGGCCCGACATCCCAGTGTGGTTTCGCAGTTCCATGGGTCAAATCCCTGTACTATCCAGTTTTGGGCCTTAGGTATCTAAAAAAAAAGCAGTTTGAGTGTGTCACTCACTGTTCAGCCGCAAATATCTCTATTTAAAAAAGTGTGGTATACCCCAGTAAACAATAACTGTGGTTTTCTTCTTTCATGGTTCTAATCTACTCTTTATTACCCTTTTTCCATTGTGTAAGCTATTTTACTTCATTTACAATGGGCAAGGCGCGTGGCAAGGGACGTGGAAGTGGACGTTCTGGTAATGGTTCGTGCAGAGGACGGGGCCGTGGCCAAGGTGAAAATGTGCCACAACCAACAGCCACATCTTCTCGCTCCCACTTCTTGACCGAATTACTAGGGAAGCACAGAACAACACCAGTATTGAGAACTGATCAGTGTGAACAGGTTATTAATTGGATAGCAGATAATACTTCCAGTTACCTGGGCACCACCACCTCCGGTCTGTCTTCCACACGGTCAACTCTTAGTAGCCATGAGTCTCAACCGCATACTCCTCCTCACCCTGATGCTCCTTCCTCCCACCATGCCGAGTGTCGTCAGACAGCAAGTGATCCCACACTTGGACACTCTGAAGAGCTGTTCACTGGTCCATTTCCATATTTGGGCCCCTCGCCTGATGCGCTTGAAGTGGTGGAAGAGGAGATCCCATGTTGCGATGCCCAAATATTTGAACAGCCATGGCCACAGGAAGTCGACGTTGGCAATCTGTCACAAGAGGTGGACGATGACGAGACACAATTGCCAGTAAGTGAGGAGGATGATCGTGGTGCGCAAGTGGAAGAGGAGGAGGTGGTGGATGATCTAGTAACTGACCCAACGTGGAAGGAGGACATGCAGAGTGAGGCCAGCAGCACACAGGGGGAGGGAGGCAGAGTACCCCAACAGGCAGGAAGAAGCAGTGTGGTGGCCGCAGACAGAAGGCAGGCAACCGTTCCCCCTAACACCAACACGAGGGACGTTGCCAGTACAAGCAGTAGGTCTTCCAGAGTCTGGAATTTTTTAAAAGACACTACTGATAACCCCAAAAAGGCCATATGTTCCGCCTGCCATGCCAGCATCAGCAGGGGTGACAAAACTACCATTCTGACCACCACTAGCATGATCAGGCACATGGCAGCAAAGCACCCGACTTTGTGGGGCGAAACCCAGGGTCCACGACCAGTGTCAGCGGGTGTCACCACTGCTTCTTCCACTGTTGTGCGTGCAATAGAACCCCCTGTTGTGTGTGCAAGGCAATCCCCTGTCCATACTGCATGTAAAGATGCCCCCTCCTCTCAGTCTTCACTTGTTATGGCAGTTTCTCAAGAAACAGCATCAACGTCCACGTCCACGTCCCACCGCAGCGTTCAATTGTCCATATCCCAGACCTTTGAACGAAAATGGAAATTCGCAGCTAACGCCCCACAGGCCACAGTCCTAAATTCGCACATTTCACAACTGCTTGCATTGGAAATGCTGACTTTTAGGCTGGTGGAGACGGAATCCTTCCGCAATCTTATGGCGGTGGCCGTCCCTTGGTACTCGGTCCCCAGCTGAGACTATTTTGCCCGGTGTGCCATCCCCGCACTACACAAGCACGTGTCCCAAAGCATCTACCGTGCCCTCAACAACGCAGTTACTGGGAGAGTCCACCTGACAACGGACACGTGGACAAGTGCTTGTAGCCAGGGACGGTTCATCTCTCTGACGGCACACTGGGTAAACATAGTGGAAGCCGGGACCCAGTCGGACCTTGGGATGGAACACATCCTCCCCACACCGAGGATTGTGGGCCCTATGTCAGTCAGAGTTGCCCCCACAGTGTACAGCTCCTGCGCATCCTCCTCCTCCTCCTCCTCATGTTCAGCCTCCATCTCAGATATCACCACATCAGTTACAAGCTGGAAGCATTGCAGTACTGCCTCCGCCAAGCAGCAACAGGCTGTGCTGAAACTCATAAGCTTAGGTGATAAACCTCACACTGCTTGTGAGTTGTGGACAGCTGTGAAAGAGCAGGCAGATCTGTGGCTGAGACCGCTGAACCTACATCCCGGCATGGTCGTGTGTGACAATGGCCGTAACCTGGTGGCGGCTCTGAGGCGAGCTGAGATCACACACGTACCATGCCTGGCTCATGTGCTTAACCTCGCGGTTCAGCGGTTTCTTAAATTGTACACCGAGTTGCCAGATCTGCTCGTGAAAGTACGCCGCCTGTCAGCTCATTTTCGCAAGTCGGCTACAGCTTCCGCTGCCCTTGCTGTGTTGTAGCAGCGTTTGCAGCTTCCGGCACACCGACTGGTGTGTGATGTCCCCACACGTTGGAACTCTACCCTCCACATGTTGCAAAGGATTTGTGAGCAGAAGAGAGCAGTTGTGGAGTACCAGCTGCAACAAGGCCGTCGATATTCATGTCAGATTCCACACATAAGACCTCAGGAGTAGACCTGGAAGGCTGACATATGTACCACTTTGAGGAGGCCACCAAGATGGTGAGTGGCGATGACGCCATCATTAGTGTCAGCATCCCACTTGTCTGTCTTTTGCAACGCTCTCTGCAGAGAATTAAAGAGGAGGCATTGCAGCCAGAGTATGATGAGATGGACCAAGAAGCCGTAGAGGGCGATTACACACAGCCCAGCCTCATCTCATCCCAACGTGCTTTGCGGGACAATGAGGTAGAGGAGGAGGAGGAGGAAGAACAGGAGCTGCTATCATGAGTTGTAGACGGTAGTACCTGTACAAGTGTCATACCGTCGGTTCAGCGTGGGTGGCCTGAGGACAGGGGGGAGGAGGAAGAGGAGGAGGAGAGCATGGTCAGTCGTCATCTTGGTGAGGACACGGAAATCTTGCCCGTTACCAGTCTGGCACGCATGGCTGACTTTATGTTACGCTGCCTTAACCATGACCCTCGCGTTGTCAAAATGTTGGGTGACAGTCATTACTTGTTGGTGACACTTGTAGACCCCCGCTACAAGGAGAACTTTCACTCTATTATTCCTGAGGTGGAGAGGTCTACAAAAATGTGGCAATACCAGAAGGCCCTTGCTGCAGAACTCTTAAAAAAATTCCCATCTGAACACGCTAGCGGCAGAGGTCACAGTTCGTTGCCCAACCAAGGCGTACAGGCGAGAGAGATGCAACTCCAATCCAGCAGAGGCAGGGGAACACTGTCAACGTTCTGGGACAGTTTTCTGACACCCGCCCAGCTTACAGGCCCTGAGGCGCGGGGTACTCTCACAAGGAGTGGAAAGTTTCAAAAAATGGTGAGGGGGTACCTTGCCGATCGTACCAGCGTCCTCCATGATTTCTCTGTACCTTTTAATTATTGGGTATCCAAGCTGGACACTTGGAACGAACTCGCTCTGTACGCCTTGGAGGTCCTGGCCTGCCCTGCCGCTAGCGTGTTATCGGAGCGTGTTTTTAGTGCCGCTGGGGGAATTATAACTGATAAGCGCATTCGCCTGTCAACTGACAATGCTGACAAGCTGACCCTTATCAAAATGAACAAGGGCTGGATTGGGCCAGACTTCTCATCACCACCAAATGACAGCAGAGTAACATAAAGTCAAATCCACTGTGTTATTTCGGGAGGTGTATTCACATGCACCACTTCACACCCACACATGGGTATACGCTTCCTCGTTTCGGCTGTTTAACCTTCTTCTCCTTATCCTCAGCCTCCACCACCACTATACCACCAGGGTGCCAGCATTGCAAGTTCCTCCGTCCTTATTTTTGGCAGCTTTTGCTTGCAAGGCATAAGCAAATACTATGGGACACCCACTCCCCAATAATGGGACTTATGTTTCTAATATGCTGTACTGCATGGCTCTTGTAAGGGGCATTGCAAGTTGCTCCGTCCTAATTTTTGGTAGCTATTGCTTGGAAAGCATAAGCAAATACTATGGGAGACCCACTCCCCAATAATGGGACTTATGTTTGTAATATGCTGTACTGCATGGCTCTTGTAAGGGACATTGCAAGTTGCTCCGTCCTAATTTTTGGCAGCTTTTGCTGGGAAAGCATAAGCAAATACTATGGGACACCTAACTCCCCAATAATGGGACTAATGTTAGTAATATGCTGTACTGCATGGCTCTTGTAAGGGGCATTGCAAGTTGCTCCATCCTAATTTTTGGCAGCTTTTGCTTGGAAAGCATAAGCAAATACTATGGGACACCCACTCCCCAGTAATGGGACTTATGTTTGTAATATGCTGCACTGCATGGCTCTTGTAAGGGGCATTGCAAGCTGCTCTGTCCTAATTTTTGGCAGCTTTTGCTGGGAAAGCATAAGCAAATACTATAGGACACGCACTCCCCAATAATGGGACTTATGTTTGTAATATGCTGTACTGCATGGCTCTTGTAAGGGGCATTGAAAGTTGCTCCGTCCCAATTTTTGGCAGCTTTTGCTGGGAAAGCATAAGCAAATACTATGGGACACCCACTCCCCAATAATGGGACTTATGTTTGTAATATGCTGTACTGCATGGCTCTTGTAAGGGGCATTGCAAGTTGCTCCATCCTAATTTTTGGCAGCTTTTGCTGGGAAAGCATAAGCAAATACCGTGGGACACACACTCCCTAATAATGGGACTTATGTTTGTAATATGCTGTACTGCATGGCTCTTGTAAGGGGCATTGCAAATTGCTCCGTCCTAATTTTTGGCAGCTTTTGCTTGGAAAGCATAAGCAAATACTATGGGACACCCACTCCCCAATATTGGGACTTATGTTTGTAATATGCTGTACTGCATGGCTCTTGTAAGGGGCATTGCAAGTTGCTCCGTCCTAATTTTTGGCAGCTTTTGCTGGGAAAGCATAAGCAAATACTATGGGACACCCACTCCCCAATAATGGGACTTATGTTTGTAATATGCTGTACTGCATGTGACGCGCCCCCTGGGCCGTGTGTACACGTGTGTGGGATACCCGGTGCCGGGTCTCTGGGGTCTGTAGTCTCCGTGGCGGTGACCCGGTCCCGTGGCTCAGGCTGGTGAAACCAGTGGCAGTCTTTCTTAGGTTTTGAGGTTAATTGTCCGACTGCGCCACCTGTGGATTGCGGTCAGGGAGTACCACCGCTGCGAGGCAGACCGCTGAGGATGGTGTTGTGTGCGCAGCATAGAATGGGATAACTCCCCTCGGGAGGAGTATAGCCTCAGGGCAGTGAGTGTGGATGATGGGGGTGATGGTGCACGAGCGCAGCAGGAATGACTCAGAGTCTTTGCAGTGCAGTTCAGGGTCTTTACTGATGATTGTAAGGTAGACCCTCCCGGGAGTACTGGCTAGCATAAGAGGCCTGGTCAGTCTGTGAGCAAGCAGGAGTTCCCCTGCAAGGTGGAGTTGTAGGCCTCCCCGTCTGTCTGCTTTCTTCCTGGCTACCTTGCTGTAAGCGGGTAGAAGTAGCCCACATCCCTGAGTGTACCGTGTAGTGCTCACCCGTATGGCTGGTGACTTGGGGCCTTCTGCCTTCGGCGGTGCTGGTCCCTTGCTTGTGACTGAGCCTCCGGGCTTCTATGGCAAGAGGACATGAAATCCCCTGCCGGCTGGTTTCTGCTGCTGGATATATAAGTCCTCACAGCTTCGAACTCCTGTGTCCGGTTCCTATTGTCTTCTGCCAGGGCGAGCTCTGCTCAGCTTCCCGTCCCTGGTCTTTAGCTCCTAGCTCCTACAGAGCTCCTTGCTGTTACTTTCCCTTGCTCTCACTCTGACTCTGACTGTTCTCTGACTCACTCAACCCCGCCCCAGATCCAGTTTATAAGGGCAGAATTCTCCCCTCCCAGGATTGGGGCAGGAGGATGTTGCATGTTTAAGGGATCCTGACCAGGAAACCTCCCACTTGCTCTCCGACGTAATATCTCTATTACTGTGGTGACCAGACCCCTGGGGTGCCACACATGGCTCTTGTAAGGGGCATTGCAGTTCCTCATAATTTTTGGAAAGCCTTCCATTCACTGCTTAGGCCAACAGTGCACGGGAGACCCAGTTGCTATAAATGGAAAAAAAGGTTTAGTTAACGCCCTCTGACCTTCATGTAATTTCCAAGGGGCATTGGAGTGGCTCGAAATTTTTGGTAGGCATTGCACTCACTGTATGCCCTATAACTGTGTAGCCGAACCGCTTCTTTTGTTACAGAAATATATCCTACAAGACATATCTGGTTGACTGGCCTGAAATTGATGTGAATGGTCCCTGTTCCTCCTGCTCTTTCTCCTTTGCCACTACCTCATCCATCATTTATCACCTGAAGCTTTGTTTTAACGGGAGTCATAGAACTTGGATAGTAGCAGGAAAACATCCAGCAATCCTCGGAGGAGGTAGGATATGCGCCAAAACGCTGACCACCTCAGGCCTAGCCGCTACTACATACTTGCGCTTGCATTACAACAAAACAAAGCAGATCCTAACTTCTATCATCCTCATCATGCTCCTCACCTTGGCACTCTCAACTCCCCTGATGGAGAAGCCAGGGCCCACCGGAGGAGTCTGATAGTCCGGTGGGCTCGGCCAATGCTGCCTTAAAGCAGGCCAGGCTAAGAAAAGTGTGGGAAAGGTTACCGGGACAAATAGGGGTGGCTGGGGACCGAGTATGGCCACCCGGCCACCACCTGGAGGCTGGGTAGCAAGCGGGGACACCCCGGGGACTGAGTATGGATACCAGGCCGCCGACACAGCCATGGCGTGGTGACCAGATTCCGCCTCCACATGCCTAAAAGGCCCAATTTAAAGTGCAAGCAAGCAGTATGGTATTGCAGCCTGGGGGTGGGTGGGTGGCAGGCTGCATACTTGCGCTTGCATTGCAAGGAATGGGAGAGGTACAATTGAACACTGCCCTGGGACAAGGACTTGAATGGGGATAGTTGCAAGTCTGCAATGACAGGTACAAGGTGGGAGGCATCTTCGCCTGTACCATGAACAGGGGTTTGGCATGCACACACTACAGCGGAATAGGCTCTCCTTCCCACTAAATGCACTGGGGAGGGCACAGGTAATGTTTTGGTATACGCGCTTAATCTTATGTATAAGGCACACCAGGACAAATATGGGAGGCTGGGGACTGAGTATGGATACCTCGCTGCCGAAGCAGCCATGAGGTAGTGGCCAGCTTCGGCCTCCTCCAAACTAAAAGGCCCCATTTCAAGTGCAAGCTAGCAGTATGGAATTGCAGGCTGGGGGTGGGTGGGTGGCAGGCTGCACACTTACACTTGCATTAAAAGAAAACATAGCAGATGCTAACTTCTGTCATCATCATCATGCTCCTCACCTTGGCACTCTCAACTCCACCGATGGAGAAGTCAGGGCCCACCGGAGGAGTCTGGTTCTCTGGTGGGCTCGTCCAATGCTGCCTAAAGCAGGCCGGGCTAAGAAAAGTGTGTGGGGGGATGTTCCAAGGAGAAATAGGGGTGTCTGGGGACCGTTTATGGACACCCGGCTGCCCCCAGGCGGCTGGGGACCGTGTGTGGACACCCGGCCGCGGGGCGGCTGGGGACCGAGTATGGACACCCGGCCGCCGGGCGGCTGGGGACTGAGTATGGATTCCAGGCCGCCAACACAGCCATGACGTGGTGGCCAGATTCCGCCTCCACATGCCTAAAAGGCCCATTTTCAAGTTCAAGCAAGCAAACAGTATGGTATTGCAGCCTGGGGGTGGGTGGGTGGCAGGCTGCATACCTGAGCTTGTATTGCAAGGAATGGGGGAGGTACAATTGAACACTGCTCTGGGACTAGAACTTGCATGGGGATAGTTGCAAGTCTGCATCTTCTGATGCGGTAAGGATCACTTATGATGGGCACACTTTTAGACAGTGACCTGGGAGTCAGAGATGCTTCCAGGGGTCTTCCCCATGCTGATCCCTTGTCTTTTCAGCACTTTATGCATGTGTCACACAGCACATGGCCAGATAAGGTTGTAAAATGTTAAAATTACATTTCACGGTGAATGCATTTGTCATAGTTGAAAGCAATACAAAAGTGCAAAAATGCATAAAAAATGCTACTTGTGAACATAGCCGAAGGTGTGGAGGAGTATTTTTGTTTTTGGTCATTTATTTTAACTTATACACAAGTCTTTACCCTGGAAAGGATGTTCCTTAACATATTTCACAGGAAAAAAGTTTCACTTTCGTTTTTGAACGTTTTATTGTGAGCCTGTAAAAGTGGCTTAATACCTTTGATCACGTTGTTGACAGCAGTGACCTGGGGGTCAGAAATGCTTCCTGGGGCGATCCCCATGCTGTACCCATGTCATTTGAGCACTGTCACTATCATTTTGGGCACTTGTTAGGCTTTTAAAAGACTGCCGGTGGTGCCACAGCAAAATTGCTCGAGTCTCCCATAGACTAACATTGGGCTCGTTGCTCGGGTCGAGCACTAATCATTATCACGGCGAGCTCGGCCCGAGCTTCGAGCACCCGAGCATTTTAGTGCTCGCTCAACACTAATCATTATCATGTTGGAAAAGTACATGTCTACTAAAGGCACGGGGTGATTGTAGCATATTCTCTATCAATATAGGGCAGTACATCTGTAAATTTAGGATACTCTCAATTAATTGTAGCTCACCGACACCAGAAGCACTCATGTAACCCCACATAAGGACACTGTTACCACTATGTTTCACGGTAGGCACCATGCATTTAGAAAAATGTATTTAGAAAAATGCCTGGAGCCTAAAGTGGAACATGTTGGTGGCAGTGTCATTATGTGAAGATACATGGGTTCTGCTGGTGTAGGGGAATTACAGTTCGCGGAGAGTATTTTAAATTCACAGATGTACTGCCACTATACAGTATATGTACAATCTATATTGAAAGAGAAGATGCTACCCTCATTCCGTGCCCTTGTTAGACATGCTCTTTTCCACCATGACAATGATCTAAAACACACATCTGTTACATTTCTGAAAAAGAACAGGGTGAACGTGATTTAGTGTCTCCTGATCTGAACCCAATCAAACACCTATGGGGAATTCTGAAGAGACAAATTGAGCAGCATCAATCACCATCCAGTGTCCAGGCTCTAAAAAAGGTCAATTTTTAAAATGGCAAAAAAGATAGATGTTGCAATATTTCGTCGGCTTGTTCATTTCATGCCTAGAAGACTTGCTGTTGTTTTTAAAAATTATAGAGGTCATACATAATACTAGATGTAGCAATTTTGATGTGGGGTGTATTTATTTTTGCACCAACTAATTTAAATAAAACTGAAGATTTTGTAATGAAGGTTATATTATTAACCTTACTTTCATGCTATGGGTTAATAAAATGTTATATGAAACTCAGTCTTGGAAAAATTGGAGACTGTTCTTGTATTCAGTGAGACACTGATTAAAATCTTATTTTTCAAAGCTTGTGTACTCAAAATATGCAGAGAACTGTATGTATATATATATATATATATATATATGTTTGTATCTATCTATATATATATATATATATATATATATCAACACTAACAAAAAGTCAGGGTGCCAGGCTTCAAAGTTAAAGATCAAGCCTTAAATAGAACAAGTTAAATGGAGGCAGCACACCAGTTGAAAAAGTGAAAAAAGTGCTATTTATAAGTTCATAATGGCGACGTTTCGGGCCTAAGTGAGAACCTTTTTCAAGCAGTACAGAAGTGCATGTGCATACCTTATAAAGAAAAAAATTGCTTGAATAATTAGTGGACGCCATGTTGCATTTGGGAAGCCCCTGATGTGCCTAAACAGTAGAAACCGCCCACAAGTGACACCATTTTGGATGATGTGTCCTGTCAGAGCTGTCGCTCTGCACCGCTCCCACAGCGCTTGCAGAACCTTGGGGGTCCTGAGAGCTGCGGCACCACCAACCGTTCATAAATGTCAGCCCTACACAGAGCCCAGGGAGCGCCGACATTTATGTACAGTAGGCAGTCTGGAAGTTGTAAAAATTCAATAAAAATAAGAAAAAAGGATACTTATAGATAAGGATAAGCATGTTTAACATTTAATAAAAGATTTTTTTAAAAAAGATAAGCATATGTAAGAAAGGATAAGTATAGTTAAGAAGATAAATGTAGGTACAAGAGGATACGTATCAGTAAATATAGCTACGAAAGGAACATTATAGGCAAGTAATGATAAGTATAGGAAATAAAAGAATAAGTGTAGGTAAGTTAAAATAAGTTTAGGTAAGTGTTGGTAAGAAAGTATATGCAAATATAGGTAAGTATTAAGTAAGAAGAAGTGTAGGTAAAAAAGAATAAGTATAGGTATGAAAGATTAAGTATAGGTAAGGATAAGTAAAAAAAAAGTATAGGTACAAAATGGTTAAGTGTATGTAAGATAGGATAAGTATATGGCATAAACATATACATATACACACAGGCTTTGGTATAAATGACTACACCCCCTTGGAAAAGTAAGATTTTAATCAATGTCTCACTGAATGCAAGAATAATTTTCAACATTTTTACAAGACTGACTTTGATAGCATAAAAGTAATGGTAATAATACAACTTTCATTACAAAATCTTCAGTTCTACTCAAATTAGTTGATGCAAAAATGAAAACACCCCACATAAAAGCTACTACATCTAGTATTTGTACGACCATGATTTTTAAGAATCGCACCAAGTCTTCTAGTCATGGAATGAAGAAGATGGCGACATATTCCACCACCTAACTATTTTTATTTTTCAACAATTACCTCTTTTAGAGCCTGGATGCTGGATGGAGAATAACGCTTAACTTGTCTCTTCAGAATTCCCAATAGGTCTTCAGTTGGATTCTGATCAGGAGACATACTTGGCCTCTGAATCACGTTCACCCTGTTCTTCTTCAGAAATACAACAATAACCTTAGATGTGTTTTTTTGATCATTATCATGTTGGAAAAGTACACGTCTACTAAGGGCACGGGGTGATTGTAGCATATTCTCTATCAATATAGGGCAGTACATCTGTAAATTTAGGATACTCTCAATTAATTGTAGCTCACCGACACCAGAAGAACTCATGTAACCCCACATAAGGACACTGCTACCACTATGTTTCAATGAGAAAAAACTGGCCAATTATATACTATAATACAAAACCTGGTGCTGTGACAAATAGTCCGGCACCAGGTTCAGATTGCCTACTCATGTCCAATATAGAGAAAAAAACGGAGAACAAAAAGAGTAGTTAGCAAAGAGACAAAATCTTTATTTATAATTCATCATCACAGTGATAAAAAGTTATATAGAAAAATAACAAAGCAAAGGGATCAGGAAAAGCAGTGCCAGAAACAAGACAACTCCTGGCAATAGAACTGCTGGGCAGTCCAAAATACGAGGGTACAAACAAATGTACAGGCAGAGGGGCACTCCATAAAAATATAACTACAATAAAAGCAGTATATTAATACAACAGTTCACCCATGAGAGGACAAGAGTCAGTAAGATAGGTATAATCAACCTAACCATGTGCAAGAATCGCTAAGTATTAAATAGCAGCAATAAAAGAAGAATGCAAATTCAGGATGAGATGTACAACTGCCCTATGCCATGTGATGTTAAATAGGGAAATATACAGAAAGTACCCAGAACATGAATGAAATCACTCACCCAGTGGCAGAGTGCCCGGGTGATAGGAAGCCCGCAGGATGCCAGGGGAGCCACAAAAACGTGCTACAAGTGAAAGCGCGCCCCGACATGCGTTTCGCTCTTCTTTATCAAGAGGCGCTGTACGTGTACCCGGCAGGACCTGATTATATACGCCCACCACTAATCACATGGTGGATAGAAGAGAAGCACATTGGTGTGTAGCGACGCGTGTACCCGGAGCCACGCCCCCCCGCCGCACTCGTCACAGCCGCCAAGTCCCGAGCGCGCGCCAGGTAGCGCACCTAGGAAACGCCCCCAGGGGCGCGCCAGGGACAGAAGGCAGCCGGACACTAGCGCGGGTCAGCCAGGGACCGGAGAACACGCGCGCCACCAATGTGTAAGAAAAAGTAAATATTAAAGATGCAGATAAAAAACAGAGAGCAAATAACTAAATAGTGTAGTACACATTAAATAAGACAAGATGCTCTCAGGCACAGACAGATAAGTCAGATGACTAGATGGAGCATCAATATAACAAGGATCCATATAAAATCTCCTAGATGATTAAAATAAGTTCCCAAAAGGATAGATATATATAAGTCCAGGTACATATATGGATACAAGTCAGCATGGAACTATTTCCCACAATAATAGGAAGGATGATAATCAAGAGGCTCTTGAGAGATGCTCCATGTTATCAGCTGTGGGATGTCTTGAACAATCGATGGAAGAAGGTCCATAAGGTGCACAAAGATAATAAGTTAGTAGCCTCGAGTCTAGAAAAGTAAGAAACAACAAAGTTAAAAACCAAATGTTAAAAACCGGCTAAAAACTAGAGCACGGACTATAGATCAGAAAAAGTACGCACTGAGGGAGAACATCACCAAGCAAAAAGGCCAAGTCATAAAAATGAGGAGAAGCTCAAATTTTCATTAAGGCCGCGCGGTACCAGGGTGTCCAGGGTACTAATCCATCTGGCCTCTTTTTGTGCAAGGCAAAGTCTGTAGTCACCCCCCCTAGAGCCCAGATGTACCACATCAATCCCACGCACCAAAAGGCTGCGTGGGTCACAATCGTGAACTTGTTTGAAATGTCGTGGTAAAGTTCTGAGCTCACGGGGGTCCGACACAGACTTGGCTGCGCCAATGTCCCGCACATGCTCCCGCACCCGAATCCTCAATTCCCTTGTCGTAAGACCCACATAGATTTTCTGACAACTACATGTGGCATAATAAACCACGTGTGTTGTACTACAGGAAATGTATCTGAGGATTCGGTATGTGCGGGAGCCATCGGAAATCGTAAAGGACGAACTGCGAAGGACATTAGCGCAGGCCCTACAATGGCCACATGGATAGGACCCAACCCTGGGACCGCGCGACCCAAAAGGGTTAGGTGCTGGTGGGACATAATGACTTGAAGTAACCAGATCACCCAAATTTCTAGCTCGTCTGGCAGTCATAAGTGGAAATTGTCCCACCACATCCCTCAGGGAGGGCTCCGCCCCAAGAACATTCCAATGTCGTGAGAGGACCCGCCTCATAGTGGCCCACTCATGATTATAAGTGGAAATGAAGCGGGTCCTCTCAGGAAAACCGGAGGAGGGTGATCTCGGAGGAGGATATAGTAGACAACTGCGGGGGGTGCTGCGGGCCCTACCATAGCCACGGCCGATGCAACCATTACTGTAGCCTCTCTGTTTGAAGCGATGTGTTAGAACTGCCGCCTGCTTTTCAAAGTTGGCTTCCGTCGAGCAAATACGCTTAATCCTGAGGAATTGTCCGACCGGGACAGCCCTGATAGTAGAAGGGGTATGACCGGAGGCAGCGTGCACCAAAGAGTTCACAGCTGTGGGCTTCCTGTAGACGTCAGTCTGAATGAGGGAGTGCGAGTCCACCACCAGAGTGACGTCCAGGAAGTCCAAGCGTGTAAGGCTGTGAGTATACGTTAATTTAATGCCCCACTCATTGGTGTTAAGTCGCCTCATAAAATCATCGAGCTCCTCCGCCGAACCCCGCCAAAAGAATAGGACATCATCAATATACCTGAGCCATGCCACGACCTGGTCAGCGCCCAGCACACCATCGCCCCCAAAGATGTCCCTCTCCCATGCACCGAGGAAGAGGTTTGCATACGATGGCGCACAGGCCGCCCCCATGGCCGTGCCACGTCGCTGCAGGTATATCGTGTCTTTAAAGAGAAAATAGTTATGGCAAAGGATAAAGCGGAGGAGCTCGAGGATGAATTCCCGTGAAGGGCCGTCCAGGTCGGAACCCCCAAGGAAGAGCTCAACGGAAGTCAAGCCAAGATCATGATCTATGCAGGTATACAGACTCTCGACATCGGCCGTGACCATAATAGTGCCAGGTTCCAAAGTGATGCCATCAACCCTAGTAAGGACATCCATCGTGTCCTGCACATAGGACGGGAGGGTCCCCACAAGTGGTCTCAAGTGACTGTCGACATATTGAGAAATAGGACCGCAGAGACCCCCCAGACCAGACACGATCGGACGTCCAGGAGGGTTAGTGGCATCCTTATGTACTTTGGGGAGTAAATAGAAAGTAGCTGTTTTGGGGGAACGTACAATCAAAGCCTCCACAGTCCTCTTATCTATAATACCCCCCTCACAAGCCCGGGCCAAAATACCCTGCAAGGTGGCGGAGAAGGAGGCAGTGGGGTTATATGACAACCTAGAGTAAGTGTCCTTATCTCTCAGCTGTCGCAGAGCCTCCCTCTCATATTTGTGGTGGGGCCACAGGACGATATTTCCTCCCTTGTCTGCCGGCTTAATGACTGTATCCTTAAGTGTTTGAAGTTGTTGAATCGCTTGGCGTTGGGCGGAGGTTAGATTGTCAAACTTTCTCCGCGTGGAGAGTTTTTTAAAATCCTCCGCCACTAGATTAACAAAAATTTCTACTGCCGGACAAATATACAAGGGAGGGAACCTCGTTGACTTAGGGTTCCTAACCTGTGGTAACCCACCTGAAGGAGGAGTTGTTTGTTCGGATAAAAGATCCTCCAGATGTTGTAAAGCCTCCTCCTCCGTCACCGCTGGGACATGATCACCATCCGACCTAAAATGAAGTTTTTTCAGGATCAATTTCCGAGCAAACAGGTGGAGGTCCTTGAGGGCCGTAAAGTAATCAAATGAATTAGTAGGAGAAAATGACAGGCCCATACCAAGGACCTCCATCTGTGTCTCGGTCAAGGTATGATTGGTAAGGTTCATGACAAGGAGCCCCCCGCAGGGATCACCAACCTGATAAGGGACCGTCTGTTTCCTCCTATTATTCGGTCTCGTTTGAATACATCCAGTGGGTCGAGTCACAGAGCCACCCTGAGAATCCACGCTAACAACTGGTAATTGACCCTCACTAGAGGTTCCCGAGGCAATCGAGGTGGACCTAGATTGTGTAAAGGAATTATTGGGAGATCTCGATCTTGAATTTTCAACCGGTGATCTCCACCGGTACACTCTATGGGTGGACTTATCCAATATATCGTGTTGAAATTTTTTTGTTTTCATAGCTTGAATTTCTTTGACCAATTTCTGACAGTCCACGTCAATTTCCTCCTGCAGTTTCTTAAGGTCGTCACTAGATAAATCCTTCTTGAGTTGTACTTGTAGAAGATCAATCTCTGATTCTAACTCCCGAAGGGATTTTTCACTTTGCTCCTTGAGAAGACCCAGGAAACCAAGTGAACAATTGCTAGCCAGGGATTCCCAATTATTTTTAAAGGGTTCATCTTCAATTTTAAAAGAGGGAAAAATCTGTATCCTCAGGCCTCTAGGAATCAGAGATTTCTCAATATATTTAGTGAGAAAAGCGTGGTTCCACCAGGTGCGGCATCTCCGCTTAATTAGGGCCTTAAAGCTGGCAATGCTCTCCCTCAGTGACTGATCTGTGTCCGGCACCACCAAACCCCCATTGCCAGATAACTCATCTAACTGCGCAAGCCAAGTGGTGTCTCGTGCACGGAAGTCCATTATGGGCCAAATGAAAACTGTAAAAATACAGAAAGGCATATATGAGAAAATCTGAGTTATCTGGCATTGATCTTCTACAAGTACAACTCAAGAAGGATTTATCTAGTGACGACCTTAAGAAACTCCAGGAGGAAATTGACGTGGACTGTCAGAAATTGGTCAAAGAAATTCAAGCTATGAAAACAAAAAACTTTCAACGCGATACATTGGATAAGTCCACCCATAGAGTGTACCGGTGGAGATCACCGGTTGAAAATTCAAGATCGAGATCTCGCAATAATTCCTTTACACGATCTAGGTCCACCTCGATTGCCTCGGGAACCTCTAGTGAGGGTCAATTACCAGTTGTTAGCATGGATTCTCAGGGTGGCTCTGTGACTCGACCCACTGGATGTATTCAAACGAGACCGAATAATAGGAGGAAACAGACGGTCCCTTATCAGGTTGGTGATCCCTGCGGGGGGCTCCGTGTCATGAACCTTACCAATCATACCTTGACCGAGACACAGATGGAGGTCCTTGGTATGGGCCTGTCATTTTCTCCTACTAATTCATTTGATTACTTTACGGCCCTCAAGGACCTCCACCTGTTTGCTCGGAAATTGATCCTGAAAAAACTTCATTTTAGGTCGGATGGTGATCGTGTCCCAGCGGTGACGGAGGAGGAGGCTTTACAACATCTGGAGGATCTTTTATCCGAACAAACAACTCCTCCTTCAGGTGGGTTACCACAGGTTAGGAACCCTAAGTCAACGAGGTTCCCTCCCTTGTATATTTGTCCGGCAGTAGAAATTTTTGTTAATCTAGTGGCGGAGGATTTTAAAAAACTCTCCACGCGAAGAAAGTTTGACAATCTAACCTCCGCCCAATGCCAAGCGATTCAACAACTTCAAACACTTAAGGATACAGTCATTAAGCCGGCAGACAAGGGAGGAAATATCGTCCTGTGGCCCCACCACAAATATGAGAGGGAGGCTCTGCGACAGCTGAGAGATAAGGACACTTACTCTAGGTTGTCATATAACCCCACTGCCTCCTTCTCCGCCACCTTGCAGGGTATTTTGGCCCGGGCTTGTGAGGGGGGTATTATAGATAAGAGGACTGTGGAGGCTTTGACTGTACGTTCCCCCAAAACAGCTACTTTCTATTTACTCCCCAAAGTACATAAGGATGCCACTAACCCTCCTGGACGTCCGATCGTGTCTGGTCTGGGGGGTCTCTGCGGTCCTATTTCTCAATATGTCGACAGTCACTTGAGACCACTTGTTGGGACCCTCCCGTCCTATGTGCAGGACACGACGGATGTCCTTACTAGGGTTGATGGCATCACTTTGGAACCTGGCACTATTATGGTCACGGCCGATGTCGAGAGTCTGTATACCTGCATAGATCATGATCTTGGCTTGACTTCCGTTGAGCTCTTCCTTGGGGGTTCCGACCTGGACGGCCCTTCACGGGAATTCATCCTCGAGCTCCTCCGCTTTATCCTTTGCCATAACTATTTTCTCTTTAAAGACACGATATACCTGCAGCGACGTGGCACGGCCATGGGGGCGGCCTGTGCGCCATCGTATGCAAACCTCTTCCTCGGTGCATGGGAGAGGGACATCTTTGGGGGCGATGGTGTGCTGGACGCTGACCAGGTCGTGGCATGGCTCAGGTATATTGATGATGTCCTATTCTTTTGGCGGGGTTCGGCAGAGGAGCTCGATGATTTTATGAGGCGACTTAACACCAATGAGTGGGGCATTAAATTAACGTATACTCACAGCCTTACACGCTTGGACTTCCTGGACGTCACTCTGGTGGTGGACTCGCACTCCCTCATTCAGACTGACGTCTACAGGAAGCCCACAGCTGTGAACTCTTTGGTGCACGCTGCCTCCGGTCATACCCCTTCTACTATCAGGGCTGTCCCGGTCGGACAATTCCTCAGGATTAAGCGTATTTGCTCGACGGAAGCCAACTTTGAAAAGCAGGCGGCAGTTCTAACACAACGCTTCAAACAGAGAGGCTACAGTAATCGTTGCATCGGCCGTGGCTATGATAGGGCCCGCAGCACCCCCCGCAGTTGTCTACTATATCCTCCTCCGAGATCACCCTCCTCCGGTTTTCCTGAGAGGACCCGCTTCATTTCCACTTATAATCATGAGTGGGCCACTATGAGGCGGGTCCTCTCACGACATTGGAATGTTCTTGGGGCGGAGCCCTCCCTGAGGGATGTGGTGGGATAATTTCCACTTATGACTGCCAGACGAGCTAGAAATTTGGGTGATCTGGTTACTTCAAGTCATTATGTCCCACCAGCACCTAACCCTTTTGGGTCGCGCGGTCCCAGGGTTGGGTCCTATCCATGTGGCCATTGTAGGGCCTGCGCTAATGTCCTTCGCAGTTCGTTCTTTACGAATTCCGATGGCTCCCGCACATACCGAATCCTCAGATACATTTCCTGTAGTACAACACACGTGGTTTATTATGCCACGTGTAGTTGTCAGAAAATCTATGTGGGTCTTACGACAAGGGAATTGAGGATTCGGGTGCGGGTGCATGTGCGGGACATTGGCGCAGCCAAGTCTGTGTCGGACCCCCGTGAGCTCAGAACTTTACCACGACATTTCAAACAAGTTCACGATTGTAAAACCTATAACGAATCCACTGAAAGTGGAGACTAGCCCGAATATATATTAAACCAAAAAAGGACAGAGAGGACAGAGGCCTATGGTCTATAATAATTAACAATTAAGCTCAGAACAAGTTATCACAGTGTCAAGAGATTACTCATGGGTTCAGGTAAAACTCAAAAAGAAAAAAGAGAACCAAAGGACACTCCTGTCCAAAGAAAAACCGCGGGATCGGTTTGAATATCAAGATAAATTTATTAAAGCAAGATAATAGTACATACACAAAATCCACAAATGGTGAGAGAAAATGTGCTGCTAAAGTATAAGCAGCAGAAGTATACAGTAAAAACTCATGAAAACCCACGGAATTCCCTGCCCTAAGTCAAGATAGACAAAAATCCACCCCCTCACATCATAAACATGTATGACCGCCTATGGAGTAGCAGTAACTAATGAGATAGATGCAGATCAGAGTAAATTTAACAGAGGCCGCAGGTGTAATGCGGCATGATATAATGGATCAGATGCGTACTGTACCTGAGGACATATCAGCGTCGTGGGGAGAGAGCAGGGGATCCACACAAGCGCCTCGACGCGCGTTTCTCCTTCCGGCTTCGTCAAGTTCACGATTGTGACCCACGCAGCCTTTTGGTGCGTGGGATTGATGTGGTACATCTGGGCTCTAGGGGGGGTGACTACAGACTTTGCCTTGCACAAAAAGAGGCCAGATGGATTAGTACCCTGGACACCCTGGTACCGCGCGGCCTTAATGAAAATTTGAGCTTCTCCTCATTTTTATGACTTGGCCTTTTTGCTTGGTGATGTTCTCCCTCAGTGCGTACTTTTTCTGATCTATAGTCCGTGCTCTAGTTTTTAGCCGGTTTTTAACATTTGGTTTTTAACTTTGTTGTTTCTTACTTTTCTAGACTCGAGGCTACTAACTTATTATCTTTGTGCACCTTATGGACCTTCTTCCATCGATTGTTCAAGACATCCCACAGCTGATAACATGGAGCATCTCTCAAGAGCCTCTTGATTATCATCCTTCCTATTATTGTGGGAAATGGTTCCATGCTGACTTGTATCCATATATGTACCTGGACTTATATATATCTATCCTTTTGGGAACTTATTTTAATCATCTAGGAGATTTTATATGGATCCTTGTTATATTGATGCTCCATCTAGTCATCTGACTTATCTGTCTGTGCCTGAGAGCATATTGTCTTATTTAATGTGTACTACACTATTTAGTTATTTGCTCTCTGTCTTTTATCTGCATCTTTAATATTTACTTTTTCTTACACATTGGTGGCGCGCGTGTTCTCCGGTCCCTGGCTGACCCGCGCTAGTGTCCGGCTGCCTTCTGTCCCTGGCGCGCCCCTGGGGGCGTTTCCTAGGTGCGCTACCTGGCGCGCGCTCGGGACTTGGCGGCTGTGATGCGTGTGGCGGGGGGGCGTGGCTCCGGGTACACGCGTCGCTACACACCAATGTGCTTCTCTTCTATCCACCATGTGATTAGTGGTGGGCGTATATAATCAGGTCCTGCCGGGTACACGTACAGCGCCTCTTGATAAAGAAGAGCGAAACGCATGTCGGGGCGCGCTTTCACTTGTAGCACGTTTTTGTGGCTCCCCTGGCATCCTGCGGGCTTCCTATCACCCGGGCACTCTGCCACTGGGTGAGTGATTTCATTCATGTTCTGGGTACTTTCTGTATATTTCCCTATTTAACATCACATGGCATAGGGCAGTTGTACATCTCATCCTGAATTTGCATTCTTCTTTTATTGCTGCTATTTAATACTTAGCGATTCTTGCACATGGTTAGGTAGATTATACCTATCTTACTGACTCTTGTCCTCTCATGGGTGAACTGTTGTATTAATATACTGCTTTTATTGTAGTTATATTTTTATGGAGTGCCCCTCTGCCTGTACATTTGTTTGTACCCTCGTATTTTGGACTGCCCAGCAGTTCTATTGCCAGGAGTTGTCTTGTTTCTGGCACTGCTTTTCCTGATCCCTTTGCTTTGTTATTTTTCTATATAACTTTTTATCACTGTGATGATGAATTATAAATAAAGATTTTGTCTCTTTGCTAACTACTCTTTTTGTTCTCCGTTTTTTTCACTATGTTTCAATGTAGGCACCATGCATTTAGAAAAATGTATTTAGAAAAATGCCTGGAGCCTAAAGTGGAACATGTTGGTGGCAGAGTCTTTATGTGAGGATACATGGGTTCTGCTGGTGTAGGGGAATTACAGTTTGTGGAGGGTATTTTAAATTGACATATGTACTGTCACTATACAGTAGATGTACAATCCATATTGAAAGAGAAGATGCTACCCTCATTCCGTGCCCTTGGTAGACATGCTCTTTTCCACCATGACAATGATCTAAAACACACATCTGTTGCATTTCTGAAAAAGAACAGGGTGAACGTGATTTAGTGTCTCCTGATCTGAACCCAATCAAACACCTATGGGGAATTCTGAAGAGACAAATTGAGCAGCATCAATCACCATTCAGTGTCCAGGCTCTAAAAAGGTCAATTTTTAAAATGGTAAAAAAGATAGATGTTGCAATATGTCATCGGCTTGTTCATTTCATGCCTAGAAGACTTGCTGTTGTTTTTAAAAATTATAGAGGTCATACATAATACTAGATGTAGCAATTTTGAAGTGGAGTGTATTCATTTTTGCATCAACTAATTTAAATAAAACTGAAGATTTTGTAATGAAGGTTATATTATTAACCTTAATTTCATGCTATAGGTTAATAAAATGTTATATGAAACTCAGTCTTGGAAAAATTGGAGATTGTTCTTGTATTCAGTGAGACACTGATTACTATCTTATTTTTCAAAGGTTCTGTACTCAAAATATGCAGAGAACTGTATGTGTATATATATATATATATATATATATATGTATGTATCTATAAATATAAATCAACACTAACAAAAAGTCAGGGTGCCAGGCTTCCCAGGTAAAGATCAAGCCTTAAATAGAACAAGTTAAATGGAGGCAGCACACCAGTTGAAAAAGTGAAAAAAGTGCTATTGATAAGTCCATAATGGCAACATTTCGGTCCTAAGTGAGAACCTTTTTCAAGCAGTACAGAAGTGCATGTGCATACCTTATGAAGAAAAAATTTGCTTGAATAATTAGCGGACGCCATGTTGCATTTGGGGAGCCCCTGATGAGCCTAAACAGTGGAAACCACAAACAAGTGACACCATTTTGGATGATGTGTCCTGTCAGAGCTGTCGCTCTGCACCGCACCCACAGCACTTGCAGGACCCTGGGGGTCCTGAGGGCTGCGGGACCACCAACCGTTCATAAATTTCGGCGCTGCACGGAGCCCAGGCGGCGCCGACATTTATGTACAGTGGGCAGTCTGGAAGAGGTTAAAATTCAATAAAAATAAGAAAAAAGGATACTTATAGATAAGGATAAGCATGTTTAACATTTGATAAAACATTTTTTTTAAAAAAAAAGGATAAGCATATGTAAAAAAGGATAAGTATAGGTAAGAAGATAAATGTAGGTACAAGAGGATACGTATCGTTGAATATAGGTACGAAAGGATCATTATAGGCAAGTAGTGATTAGTATAGGAAATAAAAGAATAAGTATAGGTGAGCTAAAATAAGTATAGGTAAGTATTGGTAAGAAAGTGTATGCAAATATAGGTAAGTATTAAGTAAGAATAACTGTAGGTGAAAAAGAATAAGTATAGGTATGGAAGATTAAGTATAGTTAAGGATAAGTAAAAAAAAAAGTATAGGTACAAAAAGGATAAGTATATGTAAGAAAGGATAAGTGTATGGAATAAACATATACATATACACACAAGGTTTGGCATAAATGACTACACCCCCTTTGAAAAGTAAGATTTTAATCAATGTCTCACTGAATGCAAGACTAATTTTCAACATTTTTACAAGACTGACTTTAAAAGCATCAAAGTAAGTTTAATAATACAACTTTGATTACAAAATCTTCAGTTCTACTCAAATTAGTTGATGCAAAAATGAAAACACCCCACATAAAAACTACTACATCTAGTATTTGTACGACCATGATTTTTAAGAATCGCACCAAGTCTTCTAGGCATGGAATGAAGAAGATGGCGACATATTCCACCATCTAACTTTTTTATTCTTCAACAATGACCTCTTTTAGAGCCTGGATGCTGGATGGAGAATAATGCTTAGCTTGTCTCTTCAGAATTCCCCATAGGTCTTCAGTTGGATTCTGATCATGAGACATACTTGGCCTCTGAATCACGTTCACCCTGTTCTTCTTCAGAAATGCAACAATAACCTTAGATGTGTTTTTTTGATCATTATCCTGCTGGAAAAGTACACGTCTACTAAGGGCACGGGGTGATTGTAGCATATTCTCTATCAATATAGGGCAGTACATCTGTAAATTTAGGATACTCTCAATTAATTGTAGCTCAAAGACACCAGAAGCACTCATGTAACCTCACATAAGGACACTGCTACCACTATGTTTCACTGTAGGCACCATGCATTTAGAAAAATGTATTTAGAAAAATGCCTGGAGCCTAAAGTGGAACATGTTGATGGCAGTGTCGTTATGTGAGGATACATGGGTTCAGCTGGTGAAGGGGAATTACAGTTCGTGGAGGGTATTTTAAATTCACAGATGTACTGCCACTATACAGTAGATGTACAATCTATATTGAAAGAGAAGATGTTACCCTCATTCCGTGCCCTTGGTAGATATGGTCTTTTCCACCATGACAATGATCTAAAATACACATCTGTTGCATTTCTGAAAAAAGAACAGGGTGAATGTGATTTAGTGTCTCCTGATCTGAACCCAATCAAACACCTATGGGGACTTCTGAAGAGACAAATTGAGCAGCATCAATCACCATCCAGTGTCCAGGCTCTGAAAAGGTCAATTTTTAAAATGTTAAAAAAGATAGAAGATGCAATATGTCGTCGGCTTGTTCATTTCATGCCTAGAAGACTTGCTGTTGTTTTTAAAAATTATAGAGGTCATACAAAATACTAGATGTAGCAATTTTGATGTGGGGTGTATTCATTTTTGCATCAACTAATTTAAATAAAACTGACAATTTTGTAATGGAGGTTATATTATTAACCTTACTTTCATGCTATGGGTTAAAAAAATGTTATATGATACTCAGTCTTGGACAAATTGGAGATTGTTCTTGTATTCAGTGAGACACTGATTAAAATCTTATTTTTCAAAGCTTGTGTACTCAAAATATGCAGAGAACTGTATGTATATATATATATATATATATATATATATGTATGTATCTATATATATATATATATATATATCAACACTAACAAAAAGTCAGGGTGCCAGGCTTCCCAGGTAAAGATCAAGCCTTAAATAGAACAAGTTAAATGGAGGCAGCACACCAGTTGAAAAAGTGAAAAAAGTGCTATTTATAAGTCCATAATGGCGACGTTTCGGTCCTAAGTGAGAACCTTTTTCAAGCAGTGCAGAAGGGCATGTGCATACCTTATGAAGAAAAAATTTGCTTGAATATTTAGCAGACGACATCTTGCATTTGGGGAGACCCTGATGAGCCTAAACAGTGGAAACCCCCCACAAGTGACAACATTTTGGATAATGTGTCCTGTTGGAGCTGTCGCTCTGCACCACACCCACAGCGCTTGCAGGACCCTGGGGTTCCTGAGGGCTGCGGGACCACCAACCGTTCATAAATGTCAGCACTGCACAGAGCCCATGCAGCACCGACATTTATGTACAGTGGGCGGTCTGGAAGTGGTTAAAATTCAATAAAAATAAGAAAAAAGGATACTTATAGATAAGAATAAGCTTGTTTAACATTTAATAAAACATTTTTTTAAAAAGGATAAGCATATATAAGAAAGGATAAGTATAGGTAAGAAGTTAAATGTAGGTACAAGAGGATACGTATCTGTAAATATAGGTACGAAAGGATCATTATAGGCAAGTAATGATAAGTATAGGAAATAAAAGAATAAGTATAGGTAAGCTAATATAAGTATAGGTAAGTATTGGTAAGAAAGTGTATGCAAATACAGGTAAGTATTAAGAAAGAATAAGTGTAGGTAAAGAAGAATAAGTATAGGTATGAAAGATTTAGTATAGGTAAGGATAAGTAAAAAAAAAAAAGTATAGGTACAAAAAGGTTAAGTATATGTAAGAAAGGATAAGTATATGGAATAAACATATACATATACACACAGGGTTTGGCATAAATGACTACACCCCCTTTGAAAAGTAAGATTTTAATCAATGTCTCCCTGAATGCAAGACTAATTTTCAACATTTTTACAAGACTGACTTTGATAGCATAAAAGTAAGGTCAATAATACAACTTTCATTACAAAATCTTCAGTTCTACTCAAATTAGTTGATGCAAAAATGAAAACACCCCACATAAAAACTACTACATCTAGTATTTGTACGACCATGATTTTTAAGAATCGCACCAAGTCTTCTAGGCATGGAATGAAGAAGATGGCGACATATTCCACCATCTAACTTTTTTTATTCTTCAACAATTACCTCTTTTAAAGCCTGGATGCTGGATGGAGAATAATGCTTAACTTTTCTCTTCAGAATTCCTCATAAGTCTTCAGTTGGATTCTGATCAGGAGACATACTTGGCCTCTGAATCGCGTTCACCCTGTTCTTCTTCAGAAATGCAACAATAACCTTAGATGTGTTTTTTTGATCATTATCATGTTGGAAAAGTACACGTCTACTAAGGGCACGGGGTGATTGTAGCATATTCTCTATCAATATAGGGCAGTACACCTGTATATATAGGATACTCTCAATTAATTAAATATAAAAAAATAAATATAAAAAAATAAATATAAAAAAATAAATATAAAAAATTCGCGCTGAGCTGTCGGAGAAGAAGGAGGGAGAGAGATAAATTTATCAATAAAATCAATTTATTATAAATAGGTTAAAAGGTCTAAATAGCAATTCCAAGAAAATAATTATGAATGTGTCCCCAGAGGTGGGTAGATAAAAAATCCAATTGATAGTAGCCAGTCAGGGTATCAGAGGGACCATAGATTTGCAATGATACCTAGAAGGGGGAGAGAGGGGAGGTGTATCAGTAGGGCATGTTTTGGTTCTTATTGTAGAGGTTGATGAAGAGAGATAATTACCTTCCTTGTATAAGAGTATTCTTATGTTGCGTATTCTCACCGGGGGTGATATCCAAGTGGCTAGAATATATAGGTGCCTATTTGTGTAAGAGATTTTTAAAGAAATTATTAGTTAAAAAGTGTTACAATCGTGCTTATTTATGGTTTTAAAATCGTACTCTTTATGATTTTTAAACCCACAGGATACCTGGTATCGCAGTTCTGTGTATGATCCTATGGCGTTGATTAGAGATAAAAAAGGGTCTTGAGGGAGGTAGAGCAGAGCACTTAGTTAGCCTAGTTGCCCTAGAAAGAGATAGAGAATTGTAACTAATTCAAAATACATGCGTCACTGTATAGGTCTCCCCAATAGGTGGTAGTAGCGGGAGGAGGACCCGATACTAATGTCCAATATATAGTTTATATAGTACCCAACGTTAATATGTGTCCAGTAGATGCACTATCAAGTAGAGTGTATAGTTGCTATCAAAGAGTGGTCAGTATCTCTAGCGGATATCAATATTAATCTTATGGCAAATTAGAGTCTTACAGCAATGAGAGTCTTACCTCCTCTTCGGTATAAATGATTGCAAGGGGCAGTAAGAGTGCAAGCTGGAAGGTGTGTTGCGGGTACTGCTGTTGTCCTTTAGTATATAGATGGTATCTGGTTTACCTCGTGGGTGGTTGAGTAGAGCGGCAGGAGGAAGCAGAGCCCCGGCCGGTGGCTATGTGCTTCCGTCAATATAACCTCATTGGCGCGCAGATTCAGGTGGAGCCGGCAAGGCAAGAAGGACCTTGCGTGACGTCACTGACACGTGATGGTCATGTGATTCCTCAGGCTACGGAGCGCTGAGAGAGCCAATTCCAATTCCGACGCGTTTCGGAAACGAACGGTTTCCTTCCTCAGGGATGGCTCTCAAAGGTGTACCTGCTGTTTATATACTTTATAGGCGGCCATTGTGGGAAGTCCTTCATTCCAGGTAGGAGGTCCTTCAATCATTGAACGCAAATAATTCAATCTCGCTGTTGAGACCCTTAGGTCTCAGAGTGTCCATATTAAAAATCCACTTACTCTCAATTCTAGACATATACTTAATGTAGTCCCCTTGTCGCCAGTGTTTGGGGACAGTTTGAATACCGGTCACTTGGGTACCAATAATCCTCCCCCCATGTTTCATGGTGTAGTGTCTGGAGAGAGGGTGACCTGCAAATTTATTTTTAATATTTCTAAGGTGCTCGTTGATCCTTACATACAGAGGGCGTTTAGTGCGACCAATGTATAGCTTGTCACATGGGCACTTTAACCCATAAATCACTCCCTTTGTACAGCATGTAATAAAATCACTAATTGGAAGTTCAATGTTTTGATTTTTAATAGTTTTTTGTTTTTTCAATGATAGGCGTTTGCAAACAGAACATTTATGACATGGATAGAAGCCTGTGTGATTATTTGGGTGGGGGCCTTCCATATTATGGGAGTTAGTTATCATTGGATTTTTTACTGTTGGAGCAATTATGTTCCCTAGATTGTTAGCTCTTTTAAAGACAAATTTGGGATGTGGGGGTATTAAATCCCCAATGATTTTGTCCTCCTTCAGGATGCTCCAGTGTTTTCGGACAATTTTTTTTAAAATCTTTGTATTGGCATTGAATTGGGTGATGATGGGGATGTCTGCCAAGGTTTCTTGATTCCTATTGTCCTGATTCATTCCATCATGTTTGGCTTTATCAGTTAGTAGATTTTCACGTTGTGATTCTGAGATAGTTTTATGAGTAGCTAACAAAAAGTCCTTTTTGTAACCTTTGTCCAAAAATTTTTTAGTAAGTATTTGCGCTTCCACCTCAAAATCAGTTTCCCTTGCGCAGTTCCTGTAGATTCTCATATATTGGCTTCTTGGGATGTTTAATAGCCAGTTTGGTAGGTGACAACTGTCTAAAGGTATATAGCCATTAACGTCAGTAGGTTTGGAGTAAGTACGTGTAAAAAGATGATTTTGTTCAATATAAATATCAATGTCTAGAAAATTCACTTGCTGTTTACTGACGTTAGAGGAAAATTCAAGGAAAAATTCATTAACATTAATTTCCAATAGAAATTCATCAAGTGACTTCTGGTCTCCGGACCAGATGAAAAAAATATCATCAATAAAACGTTGCCAGAGGACCAGATTCGCGTGTAGAGCCCCACCTGGGTAGATATAAAGATCCTCCCATCTGCCTACATATAGATTGGCATAACTAGGCGCGAATCTGGTCCCCATGGCAGTACCCCATTCCTGGGTATAGTAGTTCATCCCATATTGAAAATAATTATGGGACAAGATGAATTCCATACATTCTATAATGAATGTGATTTGTTCTGGGGGGGTATTGCTCAATTTGTTGAGAAAATAAGTAGCAGCTTCACAGCCTTTTTTAGGTTGTATTACTGTGTATAGTGATGATATGTCAAGAGTTCCCAGGATATAGTTGTCTTTCCAGGTAATCTTATTCAGCATGGTTAAAATGTGCTTACTATCCTTAATAAAGGCTGGGAGTTGAGGGACCAGATGCTGCAAATGGCGATCAATGAATCTAGAGAGATTGGATGTAAGACATTGGATCCCGGAAATGATAGGTCTGCCAGGGGGATTTGTGAGGGATTTGTGGATTTTTGGAAGATAATAAAAAACAGCCATTCTTGGATGGGGGATATTGATATAGTCAAATTCTTGTCTGTTGATAAACCCAAGGTGTAATCCCTTAGTAGTAAGGGCTTTCATCTCTTTCTTGTATAATAGGGTAGGGTCTTCTTTGACTAATTTATATGTACGGGAATCACTTAATAATCTGTGGGCTTCATGTTGGTACTGATCTTGGTCCAGAATAACTATCCCCCCCCCTTATCAGCAGGACGAATAACAATGGCCTGATTAGTTTGGAGTTGTTTAATAGCTTTTCTTTCCAGTAGGGTTAAGTTGTCCTTAAACTTATGGCATTTCTTATCACTGACAAGGCGAATGTCACTAGTGACATTCCTTTGGAAACTTTGGAAGGACTCAGAGTATTCATTCAGTGGATTAAAATTGGATTTATTCTTGAGGTCAGTATGAATGTAAGATATGGAGGGAGAGTTCGGAATATGATAGTTCAGTAACGGAGGCTGTTTTTTCAAAAAGTGTTTCTTTATAGCCAATTTCCTCATAAATTGTTTGATACCTACAAACGCCTGAAATTTGTTAAATTTCGATGAAGGTGCATATTTCAGGCCTTTATTGAGTAAGGATATTTCATTATATTTAAGAGTATAGCGGCTGATATTAAAAATGTTGAGATCATGTGCTTTTATCTCCTGTTGATGTTTTTTCTTCTTTTTGGTGAGTTTCCCCCCCCTGACGCCCCTTTTCCATTTTTTCTTTGTGCCATCTGAAAAAAATCCGAGTTACTTATTCTTTTGCGAACCTGTGGGCGGTTGAGTGTTGTTTCATTATGTAATGGTGTAGTCGTGTTGATTGGGTCTCCGTTATCTGGCTGTGGGGAAGCAGCACTGCTTTCCAAAGCATGGTATCTGTTTCGTGTAGTTACCGGAGTGTATTGTGTGTTGGGAGTGTTATGAGGGTGAGGGGGAGTAGTGGCAGATGAATGGGTTCTATCTGGTAGTTGAGGAGATTGCGATACGTGTTGGTAGGATGTTTGAGGGTCTCTCTCCAAAGTAGGATATACTGAAAATCGATCATCTGATGGTGTGCCATCTGAGGGTGTAGCATCAATCTGATCAATGGTTTCAAAGATGATGCTAACCCTCCTTTGTGGGCGAGATCTACCTTCAGGGATGGTATCCCTACCAAATTTCTTTTGTTTTTTTAAAATGATTTCTTTTTCCTTTTGTTGTATCCTATTCCTGATACTGTTGGATAGATTAATAATCTCCGGATGTTTCTGATATGGTTTAATTTCCGTATATAGTTTGGATATTTCTGCTTTGGATTCAATTAAATGTTTTTTCCTTTTATCTATTATAAATTGAACAGCCTGTCTTGAAAAAGACTTAAACATAGTTTCCCACTCTAAAAGGGTATTTGGGTCCCCACTGTCACCTGATAGTGGTTTGGAAACTACCAGTCCAGCTGGGATAGTGTCAAAGGCAAGATACCTTTCTAAAGTGGCTATTTCCCATAAATCGAGCATTTCCTTTAGAAGATGCTGTTCCACTGTTTTGAATGCAGCACCGACATTTATGTACAGTGGGCGGTCTGGAAGTGGTTAAAATTCAATAAAAATAAGAAAAAAGGATACTTATAGATAAGAATAAGCTTGTTTAACATTTAATAAAACATTTTTTTAAAAAGGATAAGCATATATAAGAAAGGATAAGTATAGGTAAGAAGTTAAATGTAGGTACAAGAGGATACGAATCTGTAAATATAGGTACGAAAGGATCATTATAGGCAAGTAATGATAAGTATAGGAAATAAAAGAATAAGTATAGGTAAGCTAATATAAGTATAGGTAAGTATTGGTAAGAAAGTGTTTGCAAATACAGGTAAGTATTAAGAAAGAATAAGTGTAGGTAAAAAAGAATAAGTATAGGTATGAAAGATTTAGTATAGGTAAGGATAAGTAAAAAAAAAAAAGTATAGGTACAAAAAGGTTAAGTATATGTAAGAAAGGATAAGTATATGGAATAAACATATACATATACACACAGGGTTTGGCATAAATGACTACACCCCCTTTGAAAAGTAAGATTTTAATCAATGTCTCCCTGAATGCAAGACTAATTTTCAACATTTTTACAAGACTGACTTTGATAGCATAAAAGTAAGGTCAATAATACAACTTTCATTACAAAATCTTCAGTTCTACTCAAATTAGTTGATGCAAAAATGAAAACACCCCACATAAAAACTACTACATCTAGTATTTGTACGACCATGATTTTTAAGAATCGCACCAAGTCTTCTAGGCATGGAATGAAGAAGATGGCGACATATTCCACCATCTAACTTTTTTTATTCTTCAACAATTACCTCTTTTAGAGCCTGGATGCTGGATGGAGAATAATGCTTAACTTTTCTCTTCAGAATTCCTCATAAGTCTTCAGTTGGATTCTGATCAGGAGACATACTTGGCCTCTGAATCGCGTTCACCCTGTTCTTCTTCAGAAATGCAACAATAACCTTAGATGTGTTTTTTTGATCATTATCATGTTGGAAAAGTACACGTCTACTAAGGGCACGGGGTGATTGTAGCATATTCTCTATCAATATAGGGCAGTACACCTGTATATATAGGATACTCTCAATTAATTGTAGCTCACCGACACCAGAAGCAATCATGTAACCCCACATAAGGACACTGCTACCACTATGTTTCACTGTAGGCACCATGCATTTAGAAAAATGTATTTAGAAAAATGCCTGGAGCCTAAAGTGGAACATGTTGGTGGCAGTGTCGTTATGTGAGGAAACATGGGTTCTGCTGGTGTAGGGGAATTACAGTTCGTGGAGAGTATTTTAAATTCACAGATGTACTGCCACTATACAGTAGATTTACAATCTATATTGAAAGAGAAGATGCTACCGTCATTCCGTGCCCTTGGTAGACATGCTCTTTTCCACCATGACAATGATCTAAAACACATATCTGTTGCATTTCTGAAAAAGAACAGGGTGAACATGATTTAGTGTCTCCTGACCTGAACCCAATCAAACACCTATGGGGAATTCTGAAGAGACAAATTGAGCAGCATCAATTACGATCCAGTGACCAGGCTCTAGAAAAGTTCAATTTTTAGAATGTTAAAAAAGATAGATGTTGCAATATGTCGTCGGCTTGTTCATTTCATGCTTGAAGGCTTTCTGTTATTTTTAAAAATTATAGAGGTCATACATAATACTAAATGTAGCAATTTTGATGTGGAGTTTATTAATTTTTGCATCAACTAATTTAAATAAAACTGAAGATTTTGTAATGAAGGTTATATTATTAACCTTAATTTCATGCTATGGGTTAATAAAATGTTATATGAAACTCAGTCTGGGATAAATTGGAGACTATTCTTGTATTCAGAGAGACACTAATTAAAATCTTATTTTTCAAAGCTTGTGTACTCAAAATATGCAGAGAACTGTATGTGTATATATATATGTATGTACAGTACAGACCAAAAGTTTGGACACACCTTCTCATTTAAAGATTTTTCTGTATTTTCATGACTATGAAAATTGTACATTCTTACTGAAGGCATCAAAACTATGAATTAACACATGTGGAATTATATACTTAACAAAAAAGTGTTAAACAACTGAAAATATGTCTTATATTCTAGGTTCTTCAAAGTAGCCACCTTTTGCTTTGATGACTGCTTTACACACTCTTGGCATTCTCTTGATGAGCTTCAAGAGGTAGTCACCGGAAATGGTCTTCCAACAATCTTGAAGGAGTTCCCATAGATGCTTAGCACTTGTTGGCCCTTTTGCCTTCACTCTGCGGTCCAGCTCACCCCAAACCATCTCGATTGGGTTCAAATCTGGTGACTGTGGAGGCCAGGTCATCTGTCGTAGCACCCCATCACTCTCCTTCTTGGTCAAATAGCTCTTACACAGCCTGGAGGTGTGTTTGGGGTCATAGTCCTGTTTAAAAATAAATGATGGTCCAACTAAACGCAAACCGGATGAAACAGAATGCCGATGCAAGATGCTGTGGTAGCCATGCTGGTTCAGTATGCCTTCAGTTTTGAATAAATCCCCAACAGTGTCACCAGCAAAGCACCCCCACATCATCACACCTCCTCCTCCATGCTTCACGGTGGGAACCAGGCATGCAGAGTCCATCCGTTCATCTTTTCTGCGTCGCACAAAGACACAGTGGTTGGAACCAAAGATCTCAAATTTGGACTCATCAGATGAAAGCACAGATTTCCACTGGTCTAATGTCCATTCCTTGTGTTCTTTAGCCCAAACAAGTCTCTTCTGCTTGTTGCCTGTCCTTAGCAGTGGTTTCCTAGCAGCTATTTTACCATGAAGGCCTGCTGCACAAAGTCTCCTCTTAACAGTTGTTGTAGAGATGTGTCTGCTGCTAGAACTTTGTGTGGCATTGACCTGGTCTCTAATCTGATCTGCTGTTAACCTGCGATATTTGAGGCTGGTGACTTCGATAAACTTATCCTTAGAAGCAGAGGTGACTCTTGCTCTTCCTTTCCTGGGGCGGTCCTCATATAAGCCAGTTTCTTTGTAGCGCTTGATGGTTTTTGTAACTGCACTTGGGGACACTTTCAAAGTTTTCCCAATTTTTCGCACTGACTGACCTTCATTTGTTAAAGTAATGATGGCCACTCGTTTTTCTTTACTTAGCTGCTTTTTTCTTGCCATAATACAAATTCTAACAGTCTATTCAGTAGGACTATCAGCTGTGTATACACCAGACTTCTGCACAACACAACTGATGGTCCCAAACCCATTTATAAGGCAAGAAATACCACTTACTAAACCTGACAGGGCACACCTGTGAAGTGAAAACCATTTCCAGTGACTACCACTTGAAGCTCATCAAGAGAATGTGAAGAGTGTGCAAAGCAGTCATCAAAGCAAAAGGTGGCTACTTTGAAGAACCTAGAATATAAGACATATTTTCAGTTGTTTCACACTTATTTGTTAAGTATATAATTCCAAATGTTTTAATTCTTAGTTTTGATGCCTTCAGTGTGAATGTACAATTTTCATAGTCATGAAAATACAGAAAAATCTTTAAATGAGAAGGTGTGTTTAAACTTTTGGTCTGTATATATATATTTGTATGTATCTATATATATATATATCAACACTAACAAAAAGTCAGGGTGCCAGGCTGCCCAGGTAAAGATCAAACCTTAAATAGAACAAGTTAAATGGAGGCAGCACACCAGTTGAAAAAGTGAAAAAAGTGCTATTTATAAGTCCATAATGGTGACGTTTCGGTCCTAAGTGAGAACCTTTCTCAAGCAGTACAGAAATGCATGTGCATACCTTATGAAGAAAAAATTTGCTTGAATACTTAGCGGACGCCATGTTGCATTTGGGGAGCCCCTGATGTGCCTAAACAGTGGAAACCCCCCACAAGTGACACCATTTTGGATGATGTGTCCTGTCAGAGCTGTCTCTCTGCACCACACCCACAGCGCTTGCAGGACCCTGGGGGCACTGAGGGCTGCGAGACCACCAACCGTTCATAAATGTCGGCACTGCACAGAGCCTAGGCAGCGCCAACATTTATGAACAGTGGGCTGTCTGGAAGTAGTTAAAATTCAATAAAAATAAGAAAAAAGGATACTTATAGATAAGGATAAGTATGTTTAACATTTAATAAAACATTTTTTTTTAAAAAGGATAAGCATATGTAAGAAAGGATAAGTATAGGTAAGAAGATAAATGTAGGTACAAGAGGATACGTATCAGTAAATATAGGTACGAAAGGATCATTATAGGCAAGTAATGATAAGTATAGGAAATAAAAGAATAAGTATAGGTAAGCTAAAATAAGTATAGGTAAGTATTGGTAAGAAAGTGTATGCACATATAGGTAAGCATTAAGTAAGAATAAGTGTAGGTAAAAAAGAATAATTAGAGGTATGAAAAATTAAGTATAAGTAAGGATAAGTAAAAAAAATGTATAGGTACAAAAAGGATAAGTATATTTAAGAAAGGATAAGTATATGGAATAAACATAAACATATCCACACAGGATATGGCATAAATGACTACACCCCCTTTGAAAGGTAAGATTTTAATCGATGTCTCAATCAATGCAACACTAATTTTCAACATTTTTACAAGACTGACTTTGATAGCATAAAAGTAAGGTTAATAATACAACTTTCATTACAAAATCTTCAGTTCTACTCAAATTAGTTGATGCAAAAATTAAAACACAACACTGAAAAACTACTACATCTAGTATTTGTACGACCATGATTTTAAAGAATCGCACCAAGTCTTCTAGGCATGGAATGATGAAGATGGCGACATATTCCATCATTTAACTTTTTTATTCTTCAACAATGACCTCTTTTAGAGCCTGGATGCTGGATGGAGAATCATGCTTAACTTGTCTCTTCAGAATTTCCCATAGGTCTTCAGTTGGATTCTGATTAGGAGACATACTTGGCCTCTGAATCACGTTCATTCTATTCTTCTTCAGAAATGCAACAATAACCTTAGATGTGTTTTTTTGATCACTATCATGTTGGAAAAGTACACGTCTACTAAGGGCATGGGGTGATTGTAGCATATTCTCTATCAATAAAGGGCAGAACATCTGTAAATTTATGATACTCTCAATTAATTGTAGCTCACCGACACCAGAAGCACTCATGTAACCCCACATAAGGACACTGCTACCACTATGTTTCAATGTAGGCACCATGCATTTAGAAAAATGTATTTAGAAAAATGCCTGGAGCCTAAAGTGGAACATGTTGGTGGCAGAGTCTTTATGTGAGTATACATGGGTTCTGCTGGTGTAGGGGAATTACAGTTTGTGGAGGGTATTTTAAATTGACATATGTGCTGCCACTATACAGTAGATGTACAATCCATATTGAAAGAGAATATGCTACCCTCATTCCGTGCCCTTGGCAGACATGCTCTTTTCCACCATGACAATGATCTAAAACACACATCTGTTGCATTTCTGAAAAAGAACAGGGTGAACGTGATTTAGTGTCTCCTGATCTGAACCCAATCAAACACCTATGGGGAATTCTGAAGAGACAAATTGAGCAGCATCAATCACCATTCAGTGTCCAGGCTCTAAAAAGGTCAATTTTTAAAATGGTAAAAAAGATAGATGTTGCAATATGTCATCGGCTTGTTCATTTCATGCCTAGAAGACTTGCTGTTGTTTTTAAAAATTATAGAGGTCATACATAATACTAGATGTAGCAATTTTGAAGTGGAGTGTATTCATTTTTGCATCAACTAATTTAAATAAAACTGAAGATTTTGTAATGAAGGTTATATTATTAACCTTAATTTCATGCTATAGGTTAATAAAATGTTATATGAAACTCAGTCTTGGAAAAATTGGAGATTGTTCTTGTATTCAGTGAGACACTGATTAAAATCTTATTTTTCAAAGCTTGTGTACTCAAAATATGCAGAGAACTGTATGTGTATATATATATATATATATATATATATACATGTATGTATCTATAAATATATATCAACACTAACAAAAAGTCAGGGTGCCAGGCTTCCCAGGTAAAGATCAAGCCTTAAATAGAACAAGTTAAATGGAGGCAGCACACCAGTTGAAAAAGTGAAAAAAGTGCTATTTATAAGTCCATAATGGCGACGTTTCGGTCCTAAGTGAGAACCTTTTTCAAGCAGTACAGAAATGCATGTGCATACCTTATGAAGAAAAAATTTGCTTGAATAATTAGCGGATGCCATGTTGCATTTGGGGAGCCCCTGATGTGCCTAAACAGTGGAAACAGCCCACAAGTGACACCATTTTGGATGATGTGTTCTGTCAGAGCTGTCTCTCTGCACCACACCCACAGAGCTTGCAGGACCCTGGGGGTCCTGAGGGCTGCGAGACCACCAACCGTTCATAAATGTCGGCGCTGCACAGAGCCTAGGCAGCGCCAACATTTATGTACAGTGGGCTGTCTGGAAGTGGTTAAAATTCAATAAAAATAAGAAAAAAGGATACTTATAGATAAGGATAAGTATGTTTACATTTAAGAAAACATTTTTTTTTAAAAAGGATAAGCATGTGTAAGAAAGGATAAGTATAGGTAAGAAGATAAATGTAGGTACAAGAGGATACGTATCAGTAAATATAGGTACGAAAGGATCATTATAGGCAAGTAATGATAAGTATAGGAAATAAAAGAATAAGTATAGGTAAGCTAAAATAAGTATAGGTAAGTATTGGTAAGAAAGTGTATGCACATATAGGTAAGCATTAAGTAAGAATAAGTGTAGGTAAAAAAGAATAATTAGAGGTATGAAAGATTAAGTATAAGTAAGGATAAGTAAAAAAAAATGTATAGGTACAAAAAGGATAAGTATATGTAAGAAAGGATAAGTATATGGAATAAACATAAACATATCCACACAGGATTTGGCATAAATGACTACACCCCCTTTGAAAGGTAAGATTTTAATCGATGTTTCAATCAATGCAAGACTAATTTTCAACATTTTTACAAGACTGACTTTGATAGCATAAAAGTAAGGTTAATAATACAACTTTCATTACAAAATCTTCAGTTCTACTCAAATTAGTTGATGCAAAAATTAAAACACAACACTTAAAAACTACTACATCTAGTATTTGTACGACCATGATTTTAAAGAATCGCACCAAGTCTTCTAGGCATGGAATGAAGAAGATGGCAACATATTCCATCATCTAACTTTTTTATTCTTCAACAATGACCTCTTTTAGTGCCTGGATGCTGGATGGAGAATAAGGCTTAACTTGTCTCTTCAGAATTCCCCATAGGTCTTCAGTTGTATTCTGATCAGGAGACATACTTGGCCTCTGAATCACGTTCATTCTATTCTTCTTCAGAAATGCAACAATAACGTTAGATGTGTTTTTTTGATGACTATCATGTTGGAAAAGTACACGTCTATTAAGGGCACGGGGTGATAGTAGCATATTCTCTATCAATATAGGGCAGAACATCTGTAAATTTAGGATACTCTCAATTAATTGTAGCTCACCGACACCAGAAGCACTCATGTAACCCCACATAAGGACACTGCTACCACTATGTTTCAATGTAGGCACCATGCATTTAGAAAAATGTATTTAGAAAAATGCCTGGAGCCTAAAGTGGAACATGTTGGTGGCAGTGTCTTTATGTGAGGATACATGGGTTCTGCTGGTGTAGGGGAATTACAGTTTGTGGAGGGTATTTTAAATTCACATATGTACTGCCACTATACAGTAGATGTACAATCTATATTGAAAGAGAAGATGCTACCCTCATTCCGTGCCCTTGGTAGACATGCTCTTTTCCACCATGACAATGATCTAAAACACACATCTGTTGCATTTCTGAAAAAGAACAGGGTGAACGTGATTTAGTGTCTCCTGATCTGAACCCAATCAAACACCTAAGGGGAATTCTGAAGAGACAAATTGAGCAGCATCAATCACCATTCAGTGTCCAGCCTCTAAAAAAGGTCAATTTTTAAAATGGTAAAAAAGATAGATGTTGCAATATGTCATCGGCTTGTTCATTTCATGCCTAGAAGACTTGCTGTTGTTTTTAAAAATTATAGAGGTCATACATAATACTAGATGTAGCAATTTTGAAGTGGAGTGTATTCATTTTTGCATCAACTAATTTAAATAAAACTGAAGATTTTGTAATGAAGGTTATATTATTAACCTTAATTTCATGCTATAGGTTAATAAAATGTTATATGAAACTCAGTCTTGGAAAAATTGGAGATTGTTCTTGTATTCAGTGAGACACTGATTACAATCTTATTTTTCAAAGCTTGTGTACTCAAAATATGCAGAGAACTGTATGTGTATATATATATATATATATATATATATATATATATATACATGTATGTATCTATAAATATATATCAACACTAACAAAAAGTCAGGGTGCCAGGCTTCCCAGTTAAAGATTAAACCTTAAATAGAACAAGTTAAATGGAGGCAGCACACCAGTTGAAAAAGTGAAAAAAGTGCTATTTATAAGTCCATAATGGCGACGTTTCGGTCCTAAGTGAGAACCTTTTTCAAGCAGTACAGAAATGCATGTGCATACCTTATGAAGAAAAAATTTGCTTGAATAATTAGCGGATGCCATGTTGCATTTGGGGAGCCCCTGATGTGCCTAAACAGTGGAAACAGCCCACAAGTGACACCATTTTGGATGATGTGTTCTGTCAGAGCTGTCTCTCTGCACCACACCCACAGAGCTTGCAGGACCCTGGGGGTCCTGAGGGCTGCGAGACCACCAACCGTTCATAAATGTCGGCGCTGCACAGAGCCTAGGCAGCGCCAACATTTATGTACAGTGGGCTGTCTGGAAGTGGTTAAAATTCAATAAAAATAAGAAAAAAGGATACTTATAGATAAGGATAAGTATGTTTACATTTAAGAAAACATTTTTTTTTAAAAAGGATAAGCATATGTAAGAAAGGATAAGTATAGGTAATAAGATAAATGTAGGTACAAGAGGATACGTATCAGTAAATATAGGTACGAAAGGATCATTATAGGCAAGTAATGATAAGTATAGGAAATAAAAGAATAAGTATAGGTAAGCTAAAATAAGTATAGGTAAGTATTGGTAAGAAAGTGTATGCACATATAGGTAAGCATTAAGTAAGAATAAGTGTAGGTAAAAAAGAATAATTAGAGGTATGAAAGATTAAGTATAAGTAAGGATAAGTAAAAAAAAATGTATAGGTACAAAAAGGATAAGTATATGTAAGAAAGGATAAGTATATGGAATAAACATAAACATATCCACACAGGATTTGGCATAAATGACTACACCCCCTTTGAAAGGTAAGATTTTAATCGATGTTTCAATCAATGCAAGACTAATTTTCAACATTTTTACAAGACTGACTTTGATAGCATAAAAGTAAGGTTAATAATACAACTTTCATTACAAAATCTTCAGTTCTACTCAAATTAGTTGATGCAAAAATTAAAACACAACACTTAAAAACTACTACATCTAGTATTTGTACGACCATGATTTTAAAGAATCGCACCAAGTCTTCTAGGCATGGAATGAAGAAGATGGCAACATATTCCATCATCTAACTTTTTTATTCTTCAACAATGACCTCTTTTAGTGCCTGGATGCTGGATGGAGAAAAAGGCTTAACTTGTCTCTTCAGAATTCCCCATAGGTCTTCAGTTGGATTCTGATCAGGAGACATACTTGGCCTCTGAATCACGTTCATTCTATTCTTCTTCAGAAATGCAACAATAACGTTAGATGTGTTTTTTTGATGACTATCATGTTGGAAAAGTACACGTCTATTAAGGGCACGGGGTGATAGTAGCATATTCTCTATCAATATAGGGCAGAACATCTGTAAATTTAGGATACTCTCAATTAATTGTAGCTCACCGACACCAGAAGCACTCATGTAACCCCACATAAGGACACTGCTACCACTATGTTTCAATGTAGGCACCATGCATTTAGAAAAATGTATTTAGAAAAATGCCTGGAGCCTAAAGTGGAACATGTTGGTGGCAGTGTCTTTATGTGAGGATACATGGGTTCTGCTGGTGTAGGGGAATTACAGTTTGTGGAGGGTATTTTAAATTCACATATGTACTGCCACTATACAGTAGATGTACAATCTATATTGAAAGAGAAGATGCTACCCTCATTCCGTGCCCTTGGTAGACATGCTCTTTTCCACCATGACAATGATCTAAAACACACATCTGTTGCATTTCTGAAAAAGAACAGGGTGAACGTGATTTAGTGTCTCCTGATCTGAACCCAATCAAACACCTAAGGGGAATTCTGAAGAGACAAATTGAGCAGCATCAATCACCATTCAGTGTCCAGCCTCTAAAAAAGGTCAATTTTTAAAATGGTAAAAAAGATAGATGTTGCAATATGTCATCGGCTTGTTCATTTCATGCCTAGAAGACTTGCTGTTGTTTTTAAAAATTATAGAGGTCATACATAATACTAGATGTAGCAATTTTGAAGTGGAGTATATTCATTTTTGCATCAACTAATTTAAATTAAACTGAAGATTTTGTAATGAAGGTTATATTATTAACCTTAATTTCATGCTATAGGTTAATAAAATGCTATATGAAACTCAGTCTTGGAAAAATTGGAGATTGTTCTTGTATTCAGTGAGACACTGATTACAATCCTATTTTTCAAAGCTTCTGTACTCAAAATATGCAGAGAACTGTATGTATATATATATATATATATATATATATATATATATATATGTATCTATAAATATATATCAACACTAACAAAAAGTCAGGGTGCCAGGCTTCCCAGGTAAAGATCAAGCCTTAAATACAACAAGTTAAATGGAGGCAGCACACCAGTTGAAAAAGTGAAAAAAGTGCTATTTATAAGTCCATAATGGCGACATTTTGGCCCTAAGTGAGAACCTTTTTCAAGCAGTACAGAAGTGCATGTGCATACCTTATGAAGAAAAAATTTGCTTGAATAATTAGCGGACGTCATGTTGCATTTGGGGAGCCCCTGATGAGCCTAAACAGTGGAAACCACAAACAAGTGACACCGTTTTGGATGATGTGTCCTGTCAGAGCTGTCGCTCTGCACCGCACCCACAGCGCTTGCAGGACCCTGGGGGTCCTGAGGGCTGTGGAACCACCAACCGTTCATAAATTTCGGCGCTGCACAGAGCCCAGGCGGCGCCGACATTTATGTACAGTGGGCAGTCTGGAAGAGGTTAAAATTCAATAAAAATAAGAAAAAAGGATACTTATAGATAAGGATAAGCATGTTTAACATTTGATAAAACATTTTTTTTAAAAAAGGATAAGCATATGTAAGAAAGGATAAGTATAAGTAAGAAGATAAATGTAGGTACAAGAGGATACGTATCGGTGAATATAGGTACGAAAGGATCATTATAGGCAAGTAGTGATTAGTATAGGAAATAAAAGAATAAGTGTAGGTAAGCTAAAATAAGCATAGGTAACTATTGGTAAGAAAGTGTATGCAAATATAGGTAAGTATTAAGTAAGAATAACTGTAGGTGAAAAAGAATAAGTATAGGTATGAAAGATTAAGTATAGTTAAGGATAAGTAAAAAAAAAAGTATAGGTACAAAAAAGATAAGTATATGTAAGAAAGGATAAGTGTATGGAATAAAAATATACATATACACACAGGGTTTGGCATAAATGACTACACCCCCTTTGAAAAGTAAGATTTTAATCAATGTCTCACTGAATGCAAGACTAATTTTCAACATTTTTACAAGACTGACTTTAAAAGCATCAAAGTAAGTTTAATAATACAACTTTGATTACAAAATCTTCAGTTCTACTCAAATTAGTTGATGCAAAAATGAAAACACCACATAAAAACTACTACATCTAGTATTTGTACGACCATGATTTTTAAGAATCGCACCAAGTCTTCTAGGTATGGAATGAAGAAGATGGCGACATATTGCACCATCTAACTTTTTCATTCTTCAACAATGACCACTTTTAGAGCCTGGATGCTGGATGGAGAATAATGCTTAGCTTGTCTCTACAGAATTCCCCATAGGTCTTCAGTTGGATTCTGATCAGGAGACATACTTGGCCTCTGAATCACGTTCACCCTGTTCTTCTTCAGAAATGCAACAATAACCTTAGATGTGTTTTTTTGATCATTATCCTGTTGGAAAAGTACACGTCTACTAAGGGCACGGGGTGATTGTAGCATATTCTCTATCAATATAGGGCAGTACATCTGTAAATTTAGGATACTCTCAATTAATTGTAGCTCAAAGACACCAGAAGCACTCATGTAACCTCACATAAGGACACTGCTACCACTATGTTTCACTGTAGGCACCATGCATTTAGAAAAATGTATTTAGAAAAATGCCTGGAGCCTAAAGTGGAACATGTTGATGGCAGTGTCGTTATGTGAGGATACATGGGTTCAGCTGGTGAAGGGGAATTACAGTTCGTGGAGGGTATTTTAAATTCACAGATGTACTGCCACTATACAGTAGATGTACAATCTATATTGAAAGAGAAGATGTTACCCTCATTCCGTGCCCTTGGTAGATATGGTCTTTTCCACCATGACAATGATCTAAAATACACATCTGCTGCATTTCTGAAAAAAGAACAGGGTGAATGTGATTTAGTGTCTCCTGATCTGAACATAATCAAACACCTATGGGGACTTCTGAAGAGACAAATTGAGCAGCATCAATCACCATCCAGTGTCCAGGCTCTGAAAAGGTCAATTTTTAAAATGCTAAAAAAGATAGAAGATGCAATATGTCGTCGGCTTGTTCATTTCATGCCTAGAAGACTTGCTGTTGTTTTTAAAAATTATAGAGGTCATACAAAATACTAGATGTAGCAATTTTGATGTGGGGTGTATTCATTTTTGCATCAACTAATTTAAATAAAACTGACGATTTTGTAATGGAGGTTATATTATTAACCTTACTTTCATGCTATGGGTTAATAAAATGTTATATGATACTCAGTCTTGGACAAATTGGAGATTGTTCTTGTATTCAGTGAGACACTGATTAAAATCTTATTTTTCAAAGCTTGTGTACTCAAAATATGCAGAGAGCTGTATGTATATATTTATATATATATATATATATATATATATATATGTATGTATCTATATATATATATATTTCAACACTAACAAAAAGTCAGGGTGCCAGGCTTCCCAGGTATAGATCAAGCCTTAAATAGAACAAGTTAAATGGAGGCAGCACACCAGTTGAAAAAGTGAAAAAAGTGCTATTTATAAGTCCATAATGGCGACGTTTCGGTCCTAAGTGAGAACCTTTTTCAAGCAGTACAGAAGTGCATGTGCATACCTTATGAAGAAAAAATTTGCTTGAATAATTAGCGGACGTCATGTTGCATTTGGGGAACCTCTGATGTGCCTAAACAGTGGAAAACCCCCACAAGTGACACAATTTTGGATGATGTGTCCTGTCAGAGCTGTCGCTCTGCACGGCACCCATAGAGCTTGCAGGACCCTGGGGGTCCTGAGGGCTGCGGGACAACCAACTGGTTATAAATGTCGGCGCTGCACAGAGCCCATGCAGCGCCGACATTTATGTACAGTAGGCGGTCTGGAAGTGGTAAAAATTCAATAAAAATAAGAAAAAAGGATACTTTTAAATAAGGATAAGCATGTTTAACATTTAATAAAACATTTTTTTTTTAAAGGATAAGCATATGTAAGAAAGGATAAGTTTAGGTAAGAAGATAAATGTAGGTACAAGAGGATACGTATTGGTAAATATAGGTACGAAAGGATCATTATAGGCAAGTAATGATAAGTATAGGCAATAAAAGAATAAGTATAGGTAAGCTAAAATAAGTATAGGTAAGTATTGGTAAAAAAGTGTATGCAAATATAGGTAAGTATTAAGTTAGAATAAGTTTAGTTAAAAAAGAATAAGTACATGTATGAAAGATTAAGTATAGGTAAGGATAAGAAAAAAAAACAGTACAGGTACAAAAAAGATAACTATATGTAAGAAAGGATAAGTATATGGAATAAACATATACATATACACACAGGGTTTGGCATAAATGAATACACCCCCTTTGAAAAGTAAGTTTCTAATCAATGTCTCACTGAATGCAAGACTAATTTTCAACATTTTTACAAGACTGACTTTGATAGCATAAAAGTAAGGTTAATAATACATTTTTCATTATAAAATCTTCAGTTCTACTCAAATTAGTTGATGCAAAAATTAAAAAACCCCACATAAAAACTACTACATCTAGTATTTGTACGACCATGATTTTTAAGAAACGCACCAAGTCTTCTAGGCATGAAATGAAGAAGATGGCGACATATTCCACCATTTAACTTTTTTGTTCTTCAACAATAACCTCTTTTAGAGGGTGGATGCTGGATGGAGAGTAATGCTTAACTTGTCTCTTCAGAATTCCCCATAGGTCTTCAGTTGGATTCTGATTAGGAGACATACTTGGCCTCTGAATCACATTCATTCTATTCTTCTTCAGAAATGCAACAATAACCTTAGATGTGTTTTTTTGATCACTATCATGTTGGAAAAGTACACGTCTACTAAGGGCATGGGGTGATTGTAGCATATTCTCTATAAATATAGGGCAGAACATCTGTAAATTTAGGATACTCTCAATTAATTGTAGCTCACCGACACCAGAAGCACTCATGTAACCCCACATAAGGACACTGCTACCACTATGCTTCAATGTAGGCACCAAGCATTTAGAAAAATGTATTTAGAAAAATGCATGGAGCCTAAAGTGGAACATGTTGGTGGCAGTGTCTTTATGTGAGGATACATGGGTTCTGCTGGTGTAGGGGAATTGCAGTTTGTGGAGGGTATTTTAAATTCACATATGTACCTCCACTATACAGTAGATGTACAATCTATATTGAAAGAGAAGATGCTACCCTCATTCCGTGCCCTTGGTAGACATGTTCTTTTCCACCATGACAATGATCTAAAACACACATCTGTTGCATTTCTGAAAAAGAACAGGGTGAACGTGATTTAGTGTCTCCTGATCTGAACCCAATCAAACACCTATGGGGAATTCTGAAGACACAAATTGAGCAGCATCAATCACCATTCAGTGTCCAGGCTCTAAAAAAGGTCAATTTTTAAAATGTTAAAAAAGATAGATGTTGCAATATGTCATCGGCTTGTTCATTTCATGCTTAGAAGACTTGCTGTTGTTTTTAAAAATTATAGAGGTCATACATAATACTAGATGTAGCAATTTTGAAGTAGAGTGTATTCATTTTTGCATCAACTAATTTAAATAAAACTGAAGATTTTGTAATGAAGGTTATATTATTAACCTTAATTTCATGCTATAGGTTAATAAAATGTTATATGAAACTCAGTCTTGGAAAAATTGGAGATTGTTCTTGTATTCAGTGAGACACTGATTACAATCTTATTTTTCAAAGGTTCTGTACTCAAAATATGCAGAGAACTGTATGTGTATATATATATATATATATATGTATGTATCTATAAATATAAATCAACACTAACAAAAAGTCAGGGTGCCAGGCTTCCCAGGTAAAGATCAAGCCTTAAATAGAACAAGTTAAATGGAGGCAGCACACCAGTTGAAAAAGTGAAAAAAGTGCTATTTATAAGTCCATAATGGCAACATTTCGGTCCTAAGTGAGAACCTTTTTCAAGCAGTACAGAAGTGCATGTGCATACCTTATGAAGAAAAAATTTGCTTGAATAATTAGCGGACGCCATGTTGCATTTCGGGAGCCCCTGATGAGCCTAAACAGTGGAAACCACAAACAAGTGATACCATTTTGGATGATGTGTCCTGTCAGAGCTATCGCTCTGCACCGCACCCACAGCACTTGAAGGACCCTGGGGGTCCTGAGGGCTGCGGGACCACCAACCGTTCATAAATTTCGGCGCTGCACGGAGCCCAGGCAGCGCCGACATTTATGTACAGTGAGCAGTCTGGAAGAGGTTAAAATTCAATAAAAATAAGAAAAAAGGATACTTATAGATAAGGATAAGCATGTTTAACATTTGATAAAACATTTTTTTTAAAAAAAGGATAAGCATATGTAAAAAAGGATAAGTATAGGTAAGAAGATAAATGTAGGTACAAGAGGATACGTATCGTTGAATATAGGTACGAAAGGATCATTATAGGCAAGTAGTGATTAGTATAGGAAATAATAGAATAAGTATAGGTGAGCTAAAATAAGTATAGGTAAGTATTGGTAAGAAAGTGTATGCAAATATAGGTAAGTATTAAGTAAGAATAACTGTAGGTGAAAAAGAATAAGTATAGGTATGAAAGATTAAGTATAGTTAAGGATAAGTAAAAAAAAAAGTATAGGTACAAAAAGGATAAGTATTTGTAAGAAAGGATAAGTGTATGGAATAAACATATACATATACACACAGGGTTTGGCATAAATGACTACACCCCCTTTGAAAAGTAAGATTTTAATCAATGTCTCACTGAATGCAAGACTAATTTTCAACATTTTTACAAGACTGACTTTAAAAGCATCAAAGTAAGTTTAATAATACAACTTTGATTACAAAATCTTCAGTTCTACTCAAATTGGTTGATGCAAAAATGAAAACACCCCACATAAAAACTACTACATCTAGTATTTGTACGACCATGATTTTTAAGAATCGCACCAAGTCTTCTAGGCATGGAATGAAGAAGATGGCGACATATTCCACCATCTAACTTTTTTATTCTTCAACAATGACCTCTTTTAGAGCCTGGATGCTGGATGGAGAATAATGCTTAGCTTGTCTCTTCAGAATTCCCCATAGGTCTTCAGTTGGATTCTGATCAGGAGACATACTTGGCCTCTGAATCATGTTCACCCTGTTCTTCTTCAGAAATGCAACAATAACCTTAGATGTGTTTTTTTGATCATTATCCTGTTGGAAAAGTACACGTCTACTAAGGGCACGGGGTGATTGTAGCATATTCTCTATCAATATAGGGCAGTACATCTGTAAATTTAGGATACTCTCAATTAATTATAGCTCAAAGACACCAGAAGCACTCATGTAACCTCACATAAGGACAATGCTACCACTATGTTTCACTGTAGGCACCATGCATTTAGAAAAATGTATTTAGAAAAATGCCTGGAGCCTAAAGTGGAACATGTTGATGGCAGTGTCGTTATGTGAGGATACATGGGTTCAGCTGGTGAAGGGGAATTACAGTTCGTGGAGGGTATTTTAAATTCACAGATGTACTGAAACTATACAGTAGATGTACAATCTATATTGAAAGAGAAGATGTTACCCTCATTCCGTGCCCTTGGCAGATATGGTCTTTTCCACCATGACAATGATCTAAAACACACATCTGTTGCATTTCTGAAAAAAGAACAGGGTGAACGTGATTTAGTGTCTTCTGATCTGAACCCAATCAAACACCTATGGGGAATTCTGAAGAGACAAATTGAGCAGCATCAATCACCATTCGGTGTCCAGGCTCTAAAACAGGTCAATTTTTAAAATGTTAAAAAAGATAGATGTTGCAATATGTCGTCGGCTGGTTCATTTCATTCATAGAAGACTTGCTGTTGTTTTTAAAAATTATAGAGGTCATACATAATACTAGATGTAGCAATTTTGATGTGGGGTGTATTCATTTTTGCATCAACTAATTTAAAGAAAACTGAAGATTTTGTAATGAAGGTTATATTATTAACCTTACTTTCATGCTATGGGTTAATAAAATGTTATATGAAACTCAGTCTTGGAAAAATTGGAGACTGTTCTTGTATTCAGTGAAACACTGATTAAAATCTTATTTTTCAAACGTTGTGTACTCAAAATATGCAAAGAACAGTATGTGTGTATATATATATATATATATGTATGTATCTATAAATATATATCCACACTAACAAAAAGTCAGGGTGCCAGGATTCCCAGGTAAAGATCAAGCCTTAAATAAAACAAGTTAAATGGAGGCTGCACACCAGTTAAAAAAGTGAAAAAAGTGCTATTTATAAGTCCATAATGGCGACGTTTCGGTCCTAAGTGAGAACCTTTTTCAAGCAGTACAGAAGTGCATGTGCATACCTTATGAAGAAAAAATTTGCTTGAATACTTAGCGGACGCCATGTTGCATTTGGGGAGCCCCTGATGTGCCTAAACAGTGGAAACCCCCCACAAGTGACACTATTTTGGATGATGTGTCCTGTCAGAGCTGTCTCTCTGCACCACACCCACAGCGCTTGCAGGACCCTGGGGGTCCTGAGGGCTGCGGGGCCACCAACCTTTCATAAATGTCGGCGCTCCACAGAGCCCAGGCAGCGTCGACATTTATGTACAGTGGGGGGTCTGGAAGTGGTTAAAATTCAATAAAAATAAGAAAAAAGGATACTTTTAGATAAGGATAAGCTTGTTTAACATTTAATAAAACATTTTTTAAAAAAAGGATAAGCACATGTAAGAAAGGATAAGTATAGGTAAGAAGATAAATGTAGGTACAAGAGGATACGTATCGGTAAATATAGGTACGAAAGGATCATTATAGGATGGTAATGATAAGTATAGGCAATAAAAGAATAAGTATAGGTAAGCTAAAATAAGTATAGGTAAGTATTGGTAAGAAAGTGTATGCAAATATAGGTAAGTATTAAGTAAGAATAAGTGTAGGTAAAAAAGAATAAGTATAGGTATGAAAGATTAAGTATAGTTAAGGATAAGTAAAACAAAAAATATAGGTACAAAAAGTATAAGTATATGTAAGGAAGGATAAGTGTATGGAATAAACATAAACATATACACACAGGCTTTGGCATAAATGACTACACAACCTTTGAAAAGTAATATTTTAATCAATGTCTCACTGAACACAAGAATAATTTTCAACATTTTCCCAAGACTGACTTTGATAGCATAAAAGTAAGGTTAATAATTAGAGATGAGCGTTGTTCTACTCGAACTGTTCGCCAATCTCAAATTCAAGCTGTTTTGGGCGGTGTTCGAGCCGTTCGGCGAACACGAACAATTTGAGAAAAATTCGGCTGTTCGAGGTTATGTTCGATAACTGTTCGTGCACCAAAATCATAACTGGATTTTTTCTCAGTAATGATGAAAATTAATGTTAATACGCAGTTTGAGTGTACAGCGGGGTGGGGGGAGGGGCAGGGGATGGATCTCTGCAGGAACAATGAAGATCTCCATTTTTTTTTCTCTTTCCCGCATTTGCAGTGGGGAGATGCAATCTGTCAGCCTATCAGCAGCGCACACACGGAGCGAAGTGCTTTTTTTCACACAAGCAAGGGCATGTGTCATTGGCAGTGTATGTCACATGTCCTTGCCCTATAAGACCAAGCCATTTTCCCCGTCGCCACCATTTTCTCACTGCTGCAGCTGCGTGTTAGACGGCACCGCTGTTGCTGTGTGCGCTATACCTTGTTAATTTCAAGCCAATTTTCGCACAAATATACAGATAGCTTGGGAGTAGGGAATAGTTGTGATTGCAGTCCTTTTAAGGACTAGGTTACAGCATTTCCTACGACTTTTATCAGGGAGGTCTGTGCTCTTAAATAGATAGGTTGTGGGAGTAAAGACTAATTGTAATTGGAGTCCTTTTCAGGACTAGGTTACATGAGTTCCTATCAGTTTTTGCCAGGCAGGTCTGTGCCAGTGCTGTGCAAGTTTTTTTCACAGCATTTGGCTGAATCTAGCAAAGCTAATCCTTTTTGGCCTATTGCAGAGTGTGTTAGTCAGTGGAGTAGCCTATCTGTGTTGCAAGATATAACACCTGTGTATAGAATACCAATTTTTTTACTGCACCTAGTGAAGTAAAATCTTTTGGGCATAGCATCATTCTATTAGTCCATCTATACTGACCTTCATCAGGTTGCAAACTGAATATAATTTTTTTCTGCATCTAGCTCTGAAAAAATATTTGGGCTTCTAGCAGTGTGTGGGACTTGGTCTATTAGTCCATCTATACTGACCTCCATCAGGTTGCAAATTAAAAATAATTTTTTTCTTCATTTAGCTCTGAAAAAATATTTGGGCTTCTAGCAGTGTGTGGGACTTGTTCTATTAGTCCTTCTATACTGACCTCCAGCAGGTTGCAAATTGAATATAATTTTTTTCTGCATCTAGCTCTGAAAAAATATTTGGGCTTCTAGCGGTGTGTGGGACTTGGTCTATTAGTCCATCTATACTGACCTCCATCAGGTTGCAAATTAAAAATAATTTTTTTCTGCATCTAGCTCTGAAAAAATATTTGGGCTTCTAGCGGTGTGTGGGACTTGGTCTATTAGTCCATCTATACTGACCTCCATCAGGTTGCAAATTAAAAATAATTTTTTTCTGCATCTAGCTCTGAAAAAATATTTGGGCTTCTAGCAGTGTGTGGGACTTGGTCTATTAGTCCATCTATACTGACCTCCATCAGGTTGCAAATTAAAAATAATTTTTTTCTGCATCTAGCTCTGAAAAAATATTTGGGCTTCTAGCGGTGTGTGGGACTTGGTCTATTAGTCCATCTATACTGACCTCCATCAGGTTGCAAATTAAAAATAATTTTTTTCTGCATCTAGCTCTGAAAAAATATTTGGGCTTCTAGCAGTGTGTGGGACTTGGTCTATTAGTCCATCTATACTGACCTCCATCAGGTTGCAAATTAAAAATAATTTTTTTCTTCATTTAGCTCTGAAAAAATATTTGGGCTTCTAGCAGTGTGTGGGACTTGTTCTATTAGTCCTTCTATACTGACCTCCAGCAGGTTGCAAATTGAATATAATTTTTTTCTGCATCTAGCTCTGAAAAAATAGTTGGGCTTCTAGCGGTGTGTGGGACTTGGTCTATTAGTCCATCTATACTGACCTTCATCAGGTTGCAAATTAAAAATAATTTTTTTCTGCATCTAGCTCTGAAAAAATATTTGGGCTTCTAGCAGTGTGTGGGACTTGGTCTATTAGTCCATCTATACTGACCTCCATCAGGTTGCAAATTAAAAATAATTTTTATCTGCATCTACAGTACCTCTGAAAAAATATTTGGGCTTCTAGCAGTGTGTGGGACTATTTGTATTAGTCCATCTATACTGACCTCCATCAGGTTGCAAATTAAAAATAATTTTTTTCTGCATCTAACCCAGCCAATAGTTTTGGCCTAATACCACAGTTTGGCCACTCAGCTCTGCTCGGTTACCATCCATTGTTTTTTTGTGCAAACAACTCCAGAGTTGTGAATTAGTTAACCACCAAAATGAGTGGAAAAAGGCCTGCTGCTGGTGGAAAGGGGAATAGGCGTGTTGGAAAGGGGAAAAAAGGTTGTGTCCGTGGGGTAGGTGTTAAAGCAACAGTAACATCTGCAGAAGAAAGACCATCTTCCAGCCAAACTAAGATGTCTACTTCTTTTAGCGGACAATGTGATAAGATCCCTTTCTTACGGCCACGCCAATCGCTACAAATTCCAGATGAGGCACAAAAACAGCAGGTGCTTCAACGGATATCAAGTGCTCCTTTAAGTGGGCTCTCCTCCACATCAACTTCAACATCACAAATACTCCAGTCCTCAAAGGTGTCACCCAAATCGCACTTGCTTCCTCACAGCTCCCAAATCTCCAGCTGCCCGTCTGAGTATGAGGTAGAACAGATGGTTGAGTCTGCAGAGCTGTTTACTCATACTATAGCCTGGGAATCAGAGGTCGACTCCAGCGCTTCTGTGAATCCAGACGAGGAAATGATCTGCACTGATGCCCAGAATCTTTATGATTCGGATCCAGGACCAGACGCAGAAGGTTCTGACCATAATGTAGACCCTCATTCCCAAACTGTAACTCCTGTTGGTGGAGACAATGAGGAAGACGATGATAAGACTCAAATACCTGATTGGAGCAACAACTTTAGTTTTTTGTCAGGGCAGGAACAGGTTGGCTCTGAGGACAACGGGTGTGATAACGCACAGGGTGATGATGATGAGGTCGGAGATCCCACTTACTGTCAACCCACAGTCAGCCAAGAGATGAGGTCAGCAGAGGAGGTGGAGGAAGATGCTAGTGATGACGAGGTCAGGTTGCGCCTTCCTGGACAGAGACGTAGTACTGGAAGCACGTCAACAACTGCATCCTCAAACACAACTCTGCCTCTCACCACAAGTCGTGGTGGCTCTTCAGGTCGCATGGGTGCTAAGCCTTGCATAGCCTGGGCATTTTTTCAGATCGTTAAAGATGACCCAACTTGTGTTATCTGTAACATTTGTCAGCAAAAGCTAAGTAGAGGCCAAAAAATACATAGTTTGAGTACTTCATGCATGAAGCGGCACATGGACATGAAGCATAAGTTGCAGTGGGAAGCTCAGTGTGCTACAATGCGGCCTAGCTGGCCGGGCCAATCACCGTCTGCCATATCTTGTGCATCCGCGGCCTCTTCATCCTCTGTGACTGGGGGGACAGCAGTCACACCTGTTTTGGGGCGCAGACCTGCCACCTCTTTACCCGCAACAGCCAGCGTGATTGGCAGGTCATCATTTTCTTTGGAGGTGGTAACACCAGCTGGTGTTGAGCGCTGTCCGACATCGATAGCACCACCTTTGGATCAAGGCAACCTAACATGTCCGCCTGCATCTTCCTCACGGACCGGCAGTTTGTCGGGGACACCCTTATCAAACCCGTCTAAGCACAATAGCCAGCCCTCGGTCCCTCAGATGTGGACAAGTAAAAGACCATTTCCTCCTAGCCATGAGAAAGCTAAGAGGTTGAATTTCACCATCTGCAAGCTCTTGGCTACAGAAATGCTGCCTTTCCGCCTGGTGGACACAGAGGATTTTCGAGACCTTATGTCCGTCGCAGTGCCCCAGTACCAGATGCCCAGTCGGCACTACTTCTCAAAGAAAGGTGTGCCTGCGCTCCACCAGCATGTCGCACACAACATCACCGCTTCTTTGAGAAACTCTGTGTGTGACAGGGTGCATTTCACCACAGACACTTGGATGAGTAGGCATGGACAGGGGCGTTACATGTCGTTGACTGGGCACTGGGTAACTATGGTGACAGCAGGACAAGGGGCTGCTGTCCAAGTCTTGCCGTCCCCACGAGTTGTGCGTCAATCCTCTTTATGTCAAAGTTCCTCCACTGCTTCTGCCTCCTCAACCTCCTCTCGGTCTTCCACCTGCACCCAAAGCCTGTCTGGTCATGCCACAAGCTTTCTAACTGCGCAGAAGGGATCCTGCACACCTCCTTACTATGCTGGCAGTAGGGCTCAACGTCATCAGGCGGTTTTTACATTGAAATGTCTGGGAAATGTGAGTCACACAGCTGAGGAGTTGTGGTCAGCTCTGGAGAACCAATTTCATGAATGGTTGTCTCCACTGGACCTGAAACCAGGGAAGGCCGTGTGCGACAATGCTGCAAACCTGGGTGCGGCCCTTCGCCGGGGCAATGTCACACACGTGCCTTGTATGGCTCACGTGTTGAACCTGGTTGTCCAGCAATTTTTAGCCCACTATCCCAGACTAGATGGCCTTCTGCAGAGGGCACGGTCGCTGTGTGCTCACTTCCGCCGTTCGCATCCCGCAGCTCAGCGACTTACATCTCTACAGAAGTCGTTGGGCCTGCCACTTCACCGGCTAAAATGCGATGTGCCTACCCGGTGGAATTCAACTCTGCACATGTTGCAGCGACTGTGGCAGCACCGACAAGCCCTGGTGCAATACGTTCTGACGTATAGCCTGGGCCAACGAGATTCAGAGGTGGGGCAAATCACGCTGGAGGAGTGGTCTCAGATCAGGGACCTATGCACCCTTCTGCACAGTTTTGAAATGGCGACGAAGATGTTTAGTGCTGACGAGCATGACTATTCCGGTGATTTACATGCTGGAGCACATGTTAAACAGAATTCGGAGTCAGGTGGTGGCACAAGAGGAGGTGGAGGAAGTAGAGGAGGAGGAGTTGTATGCGGAAGGGCTAACATCTGCAAGGTCCAGACGGTCGGCAGCACCAAGGCGGCAGGCATGTGAGGGTGGGGGAGATGGTTTTACCAGGGCTCATGGTAGCAGCCAAACTAGTGAGGAAGGTGCAGGAGCCCAGGAAGAAGTGGAGGACGAACTGATGGAAGACTCATCAGATGAGGGAGACCTTGATCACATTTCTGTTGTGCGAGGTTGGGGGGAGAGGACAGAGGAAGGAAGCATGATTGTTACCTCGCCACCAACACAACAGGGACTTGGTGCTCCTGGATGCGCAACACACATGAGTGCCTTCTTGCTGCACTACCTGCAACATGACCCTCGAATTGTGAGAATTAGAAATAATCCTGACTACTGGGTTGCCACACTGTTAGATCCCCGGTACAAAAGTAAATTTGCAGAAATTATTCCTGCCATAGAAAGGGATGCACGCATGCAGGAGTATCAGCAGAGACTGTTGCAGAATCTTACATGTGCTTTTCCACAAAATACCAGTGGTGCACGTAGTGAATCTCACAGTTCCAACTTGCCAACCGTGGGACCGTCAAGTGTTCAGCACTCAAACCGTAACAGAACCACAGTATCTGCTGGTAACATCAATTTTGCGGAATCATTTCACCACTTTTTTAGCCCATCCTTTGCAAGGCCACAGAAGACAAGAAGTCTGACACATAGTCAACGCCTAGAGACGATGGTACAGGAGTATCTCCAAGTAAACATTGAAGCCACGACTGTGTCACTGGACCCTTGCTCTTTTTGGGCTTCCAATCTGGATAAATGGCCGGAGCTAGCCACTTACGCCTTGGAGATCTTGTCATGCCCCGCAGCCAGCGTTCTGTCTGAACGTGTGTTCAGCGCTGCTGGTGGTGTGCTGATAGATAAGCGCACGCGGCTCTCCACTGATAATGTAGACAGACTCACGTTCATAAAGATGAACAAATCATGGATCCGAAACGACTTTTCTACCCCTGTGTCATCCTGGGGAGAGTAAAAGCTTGATGATTGGTTAAAATCACCCTACCAACCGTTTTAAGCTTTCAAATTACTAATCATGTTTATCTGTATCTTGACTGGAAAATAATTTGGGCTTTGTAGCAGTGTGCAGCACTGATCCTATTAGGCCATCTATACTAAAGCTTCACCAGATTTAAAATTAAAAATAATTTTTAGCTGCATCTAGCCCGGAAAATAATTTTGGGGCTCCGAGATGCGCAAGGCACATAAGTGCCTTCTTGCTGCACTACCTGCAGCATGACCCTCATATTGTCAGAATTCGAAGTAATCATGACTACTGGGTTGCCACACTCTTAGATCCCCCAAACTTTTCGATCAACCTTTTCATTTTAATAAAGACCAAAAAAATGGTCATTTTTGAAATTATAAGCATTAGCAGGTTGTTAGAAACTGAAATCAAACAGTTTTCAACTCAAAACTTTATTCTAGGTGATGTTACATTTTCACATAGGACCCCTTGTTCGAAAGGAGCTTCTGAACTCTCTCGTCCATTGAATTTGTCAGGTTTTGGATGGTTTCTGCTTCAATTGTTTTGCATGAGGACAGAATACCCTCCCAGAGCTGTTGCTTAGATGTGAACTGCCTCCCGCCATCATAGACACTCCTTTTAATGATGCTCCAAAGGTTCTGAATGGGGTAGAGGTCAGGGGAGCATGGGGGTCACACCATAAGTTTGTCCCCTTTTATGCCCATATCAGCCAGAGATGCAGATGTTTTATGTGCAGCATGAGATGGTGCATTATCATGCAGAAAAATGATCTTGCTGTGAAATACACGGTTCTTCTTCTTGAACCATGGCAGGAAGTGCTGTTTGAGAAAATCCACATACATTATGGAGTTCATCTTTAGCGCCTTCAGGGATCCTAAAGGGGCCGACAATCTCTCTCCCCATGATTCCAGCCCAAAACATTACTCCACCTCCTCCTTGTTGGCGCTGTAGCCGTGTTTGCGTGGGGTGTCCATCAACCAGCCATCCTCCACTCCATCCATCTGGACCATCGAGCGCTGCACGGCACTCATCCGTGAACAAAACAGTTTTGAAATCAGTCTTCATGTAATGTTTGGCCCACTGGAGCCGTTTCTGCTTGTGTGAAGTGGATAGAGGAGGTCGACAGGATGGCGCATGCACAGCTGCAAACCTCTGAAGGACCCTGCATCTTGTTGTTCGGGGGACGTTGGAGGCACAAGCAGCTTCAAAAACTTGTCTGCTGCTATGACAAGGCTTTTTTGCCGCTGCTCTTTCAACCTGACATAATTGCCTGTAGGAAAGAGTCCTCAATTTGCCCTTATCAGCACGCACACGTGTGTACTGTGAATCAGCTACATACTTCTTGATTGCCAAGACACTTCATCCTGATCATCGCACAATGTTGATTGTAGTCATGCCTTGACCTAAACACTCCACAATTTGTTGCTTCTCAGCAGCCGACACATCCTTTTTCTTTCCCATTTTGGCAGAAAATGTAGGCTGCTTAATAATGTGAGAGAGCCTTCTTAAGTAGTCTTGCCTTTCATTGGACACACCTGCCAAACTAATTAGCACAGGTGTCTGCAATTGCTTACAGTGATATAAAGAGCCCTGACACACATCACCATCAATGAGTTTAACTGACAAACAAACAAATTCTTCCCTTATCACTCCTAAACACTTTTTGTATAATAATTTGGAACGCAGTGTACATGTGCTTTTCCACAAAACACCAGTGGTTCACGTAGTGAATCTTACAGTTCTAACTTGCCAACCGTGGTCTGTATGGAGTTGTTCAATAAAGGGCCCAAAATTAAGATAACATAGATGGGAGAGGTCTCTATGAATAGGAATTCCTAAGTATTTGATACCCTGTGAGGGCCAGGCAAAGGGAAAGTTGGACTGGATGGAATCCTATATGGATTTGGGGAGGGAGACATCGAGGGCCTCAGACTTCGCTGCATTGATTTTAAAATTTTACCATGTAACAAAGTGATCTATTTCAGCCATAACAGCATGGATGGATATATGTGATTGAGTGATATATACTAGGACATCATCAGCAAATAGAGAGCACTTGTACTCGGTGCCTCCCACCTCAATCCACCTAATATTGGGGTTATGGCGAATTGATGAGAGCAGGTGCTCCGTCACTAGGATGTATAAGAGAGGGGACAGAGGACATCACTGCCTTGTCCCATTGGTGATTGTGAAAGGTGATGAAAATGTTCTGACGCACCCCCTGGGCCTTGGGACACCCGGAGCCGGACCCTTTTTGGTGGATGCTGGTGGTTGTAGTCTTCGTGGCGGCGACCCAGTTCCGTGGCTCAGGGCGGTCAAACCAGTGGCGGAACTATTTATGTGGTTTTCATGTTTAAATGTCCGACTACGCCACCCGTGGATTGCGGTCAGAGTGAACCGCCGCTACAGGGCAGACCACTGAGGCTGGTGTTGTGGGTGCAGCAGAGCGTAGCATAACTCCCCACGGGAGGAGTATAGCCTCAGGGCAGTGTATGCGGAGGATGGGGGTGATGGTGCAGGGCAGCAGCAGTAACGACACGGAGTCAGTGATGCAGTTCAGGGCCTTTACTCACAGTTCTTATTATCCAGACCACGTCTGCAGGTAACGGCTGCCCACGTCGTACTGTGCTCACCAGGTGAGGGGCTCAGACAACTCCCAGATAACTTTGGAGCACTTCACAGGACCCCCTTTGTGTGTCCTTTGTCTGGCCTTTCTTACCAACACTTCTGTCCGGCTGCCTCGGGCCTCCTCTTGGTAAACTTGGCGCCAGTTTCCCTGACCCTATGTGGTGCCTTCCTAGGGGGTGTAGCGAGGGGCTGCGCCACATAAAATGTCAGAGCCTCCGGTTTCTAGCTGAGGGTCGTTTCCTGCCTCCACTAGTTCGGGGACCGGTCTCCCCCTTTGGCCTGACCCCTCCACGCAGGTGGATTCGGGCGTGCGGTGGCGACTCGCCCGTCCGCACCCCTGGGATCCCTTCATTCCTCGTTCCTGGAGCCTTCTCCGCTCCTCTTCCTTCCTTCTCCCTCTTCCAGGCCTGGGCCTCTGTTACTAGGCCCGCCTCCGGAGCAGAGCTCATGCAGAGCCCCTGCTCCCTGCCACTTCTGCTCAGACTTCTCTGCACTGAACTAAGATGGTGCCCACCTTTTATACTCCCTTCTCAATGCACCCAGGAACTGCTTCCTCCCTGCTCCTGCACTACAGGGTTCCCCTTCCTCAGTGTTCCCTCCCCCCACTCCAGCCAGGGACAGGGACTGTCGTGCCCATCTCAGGGGCATATTGGTCGCCCTGCCCCACGGCAATGTGGTGTAATGCATGCAGGTGTCGGGTCCTGATCCACACTCCATCCTTACCTGAGAGTGAGATATCACACCTCTGGGTGAGGTGCAATACGTCTGTAGCAACCGAGCCCTCAGGGTGCTACAGTTCCATTTATCTTCAGCCTAGGTGACGTATTGCGATACAGGGCCGTGATTTTGGCTATAAAAGGGTCCCCTAGACCCCTACCCCAAGCTTTTTAAGAGAATCATATATGGCATACCAGGAGACTCTATGGAATGCTTTCTCAGCATCCAACGAGAGTATCTAATTACAAATTTTTAACTGCATCTAGCCCAGGAAATACTTTGTGCCTAGTAGCAGTGTCTGCTAGTGAGCGGATTATCCCGGCTGTTAAGCAAGCTGCACCACCTGTAGTTTAGACACTTAATTTTTTCAAAGGAAATGCTTCGGGACCATGGGATACTTAGTGAAGAGCATCAGGAGGCACCCCAAGGCATAGGGGCTGGGACTGGCAGTAGGATGCCTTGTGGTGGACAGCCGAGCTCGATCCTTATAAAAGCTTTTTAACTGCAGCAGCTTTAGTGGACGCTACTGGAGCTGGAATTACCGCGGCTGCTGGCATGAGACTTGCCCTCCAATAGATCCTTGTAAATGGATTTAAAGTGTATTCATTCAAATTAGAGAGACAATTTAAATTAAAAAGCTTAGAGCTGCCTCCACCACAGGGGGGCTCGCTCGACCCACCAGCGGACAGGCACCAGTATTGGGAGAGGGGGGCTGGCCGTCAGGGTTCACCGCGGCTCTGGCACAAACCCGGCGACACGGAGGTGGCACGGGCAGGAGCGGACTGGCCGTGTCGGCTTCTCACTTTTTGGATTTTAGAAGGGCATGACATGCCTATATCTGTGTCTCCCCCTCCTTTTACTCCTCCACCTCTTTTATTTTCGCATGACTATATGTACTTGTCACTTTTCCATGTGTTAGTTATGTCTTCTGAGCAGTTTGTCAGCTTTTGGACACCTTTGAAGGTGTTTTCTATGTGTTTCTATGTGTTTTTGTTTGCCTGCCATTGGTTTTAACGGTGTTCGAAGGTGTTCGACGAACAGTTCGACGAACAGTTCGGAGAACACACGGGTGTTCGACGAACCGAACTCGAACACTACGGGGGTGGCTCAACACTATTAATAATACAACTTTCATTACAAAATCTTAAGTTCTACTCAAATTAGTTGATGCAAAAATGAAAACACCACACATAAAAACTACTACATCTAGTATTTGTACGACCATGATTTTTAAGAATTGCACCAAGTCTTCTAGGCATGGAATGAAGAAGATGGTGACATATTCCACCATCTAACTTTTTTTATTCTTCAACAATGACCTCTTTTAGAGCCTGGATGCTGGATGGAGAATAATGCTTAACTTGTCTCTTCAGAATTCCCCATAAGTCTTCTGTTGGATTCTAATCAGGAGACATACTTGGCCTCTGAATCACGTTCACCCTGTTCTTCTTCAGAAATGCAACAATAACCTTAGATGTGTTTTTTTGATCAAAATCATGTTGGAAAAGTACACATCTACTAAGGGCACGGGGTGATTGTAGCATATTCTCTATCAATATAGGGCAGTACATCTGTAAATTTAGGATACTCTCAATTAATTGTAGCTCACCGACACCAGAAGCACTCATGTAACCCCACATAAGGACACTGCTACCACTATGTTTCACTGTAGGCACCATGTATGTAGAAAAATGTATTTAGAAAAATTCCAGGAGCCTAAAGTGGAACATGTTGGTGGCAGTGTCGTTATGTGAAGATACATGGGTTCTGCTGGAGTAGGGGAATAACAGCTCGTGGAGAGTATTTTAAATTCACAGAAGTACTGCCACTATACAGTAGATGTACAATCTATATTAAAAGAGTAGATGCCCTTGGTAGACATGCTCTTTTCCACCATGACAATGATCTAAAACACACATCTGTTGCATTTCTGAAAAAGAACAGGGTGAACGTGATTTATTGTCTCCTGATCTTAACCCAATCAAACACCTATGGGGAATTCTGAAGAGACAAATTGAGCAGCATCAATCACCATCCAGTGTCCAGGCTCTAAAAAAGGTCAATTTCTAGAACGGTAAAAAACATAGATGTTGCAATACGTCATCGGCTTGTTCATTTCATGCCTAGAAGACTTGCTGTTATTTTTAAAAATTATAGAGGTCATACATAATACTAGATGTAGCAATTTTGATGTGGGGTGTATTCATTTTTGCATCAACTAATTTAAATAAAACTGAAGATTTTGCAATGAAGGTTATATTATTAACCTTACTTTCATGCTATGGGTTAATAAAATGTTATATGAAACTCAGTCTTGGAAAAATTGGAGACTGTTCTTGGATTCAGTGAAACACTGATTAAAATCTTATTTTTCAAAGCTTGTGTACTCAAAATATGCAGAGAACTGTATGTGTATATATATATTTATATATATATATGTATGTATCTATATATATATCTCAACACTAACAAAAATTCAGGGTGCCAGGCTTCCCAGGTAAAGATCAACCCTTTAATAGAACAAGTTAAATGGAGGCAGCACACCAGTTGAAAAAGTGAAAAAAGTGCTACTTATAAGTCCATAATGGCGACGTTTCGGTCCTAAGTGAGAACCAGTAGTGCATGTGCATAACTTATGAAGAAAAAATTTGCTTGAATAATTAGCAGAAGCCATGTTGCATTTGGGGATCCCCTGATGTGCCTAAAGAGTGGAACACCCCCACAAGTGACACCATTTTGGATGATGTGTTCTGTCAGAGCTGTCGCTCTACACCGCATCCACAGCGCTTGCAGGACCCTGGGGGTCCTGAGGGCTGCGGGACCACCAACCGTTCATAAATGACGGCGCTGCACAGATCCCATGCAGCACCGACATTTATGTACAGTGGGCGGTCTGGAAGTGGTTAAAATTCAATAAAAATAAGAAAAAGGATACTTATAGATAAGAATAAGCTTGTTTAACATTTAATAAAACATTTTTTTAAAAAGGATAAGCATATGTAAGAAAGGATAAGTATAGGTAAGAAGTTAAATGTAGGTACAAGAGGATACGTATCTGTAAATATACGTACGAAAGGATCATTATAGGCAAGTAATGATAAGTATAGGAAATAAAAGAATAAGTATAGGTAAGCTAAAATAAGTATAGGTAAGTAATGGTAAGAAAGTGTATGCAAATACAGGTAAGTATTAAGAAAGAATAAGTGTAGGTAAAAAAGAATAAGTATAGGTATGAAAGATTTAGTATAGGTAAGGATAAGTAAAAAAAAAATAGTATAGGTACAAAAAGGTTAAGTATATGTAAGAAAGGATAAGTATATGGAATAAACATATACATATACACACAGGGTTTGGCATAAATGACTACACCCCCTTTGAAAAGTAAGATTTTAATCAATGTCTCCCTGAATGCAAGACTAATTTTCAACATTTTTACAAGACTGACTTTGATAGCATAAAAGTAAGGTCAATAATACAACTTTCATTACAAAATCTTCAGTTCTACTCAAATTAGTTGATGCAAAAATGAAAACACCCCACATAAAAACTACTACATCTAGTATTTGTACGACCATGATTTTTAAGAATCGCACCAAGTCTTCTAGTTATGGAATGAAGAAGATGGCGACATATTCCACCATCTAACTTTTTTTATTCTTCAACAATTACCTCTTTTAAAGCCTGGATGCTGGATGGAGAATAATGCTTAACTTTTCTCGTCAGAATTCCCCATAAGTCTTCAGTTGGATTCTGATCAGGAGACATACTTGGCTTCTGAATCGCGTTCACCCTGTTCTTCTTCAGAAACGCAACAATAACCTTAGTTGTGTTTTTTTGATCATTATCATGTTGAAAAGTACACGTCTACTAAGGGCACGGGGTGATTGTAGCATATTCTCTATCAATATAGGGCAGTACACCTGTAAATATAAGATAATCTCAATTAATTGTAGCTCACCGACACCAGAAGCACTCATGTAACCCCACATAAGGACACTGCTACCACTATGTTTCACTGTAGGCACCATGCATTTAGAAAAATGTATTTAGAAAAATGCCTGGAGCCTAAAGTGGAACATGTTGGTGGCAGTGTCGTTATGTGAGGATATATGGGTTCTGCTGGTGTAGGGGAATTACAGTTCGTGGAGAGTATTTTAAATTCACAGATGTACTGCCACTATACAGTAGATGTACAATCTATATTGAAAGAGAAGATGCTACCGTCATTCCGTGCCCTTGGTAGACATGCTGTTTTCCACCATGACAATGATCTAAAACACACATCTGTTGCATTTCTGAAAAAGAACAGGGTGAACGTGAATTAGTGTCTCCTGATCTGAACCCAATCAAACACCTATGGGGAATTCTGAAGAGACAAATTGAGCAGCATCAATCACCATCCAGTGTCCAGGCTCTAGAAAAGGTCAATTTTTAGAATGGTAAAAAAGATAGATGTTGCAATATGTCGTCGACTTGTTCATTTCATGCCTAGAAGACTTGCTGTTGTTTTTAAAAATTATAGAGGTCATACATAATACTAGATGTAGCGATTTTGATGTGGGGTGTATTCATTTTTGCATCAACTAATTTAAATAAAACTGAAGATTTTGTAATGAAGGTTATATTATTAACCTTACTTTCATGCTATGGGTTAATAAAATGTTATATGAAACTCAGTCTTGGAAAAATTGGAGACTGTTCTTGTATTCAGTGAGACACTGATTAAAATCTTATTTTTCAAAGTTTGTGTACTCAAAATATGCAGAGAACTGTATGTGTATATATATATATATATATGTTTGTATCTATATATATATATATATATATATATATCAACACTAACAAAAAGTCAGGGTGCCAGGCTTCAAAGTTAAAGATCAAGCCTTAAATAGACCAAGTTAAATGGAGGCAGCACACCAATTGAAAAAGTGAAAAAAAGTGCTATTTATAAGTTCATAATGGCGACGTTTCGGGCCTAAGTGAGAACCTTTTTCAAGCAGTACAGAAGTGCATGTGCATACCTTATAAAGAAAAAAATTGCTTGAATAATTAGTGGACGCCATGTTGCATTTGGGAAGCCCCTGATGTGCCTAAACAGTAGAAACCGCCCACAAGTGACACCATTTTGGATGATGTATCCTGTCAGAGCTGTCGCTCTGCACTGCTCCCACAGCGCTTGCAGAACCTTGGGGGTCCTGAGAGCTGCGGCACCACCAACCGTTCATAAATTTCGGCCCTACACAGAGCCCAGGGAGCGCCGACATTTATGTACAGTAGGCAGTCTGGAAGTTGTAAAAATTCAATAAAAATAAGAAAAAAGGATACTTATAGATAAGGATAAGCATGTTTAACATTTAATAAAAGATTTTTTTTAAAGGATAAGCAAATGTAAGAAAGGATAAGTATAGGTAAGAAGATAAATGTAGGTACAAGAGGATACGTATCAGTAAATATAGCTACGAAAGGAACATTATAGGCAAGTAATGATAAGTATAGGAAATAAAAGAATAAGTGTAGGTAAGTTAAAATAAGTATAGGTAAGTGTTGGTAAGAAAGTATATGCAAATATAGGTAAGTATTAAGTAAGAAGAAGTGTAGGTAAAAAAGAATAAGTATAGGTATGAAAGATTAAGTATAGGTAAGGATAAGTAAAAAAAAAAGTATAGGTACAAAATGGTTAAGTATATGTAAGAAAGGATAAGTATATGGCATAAACATATACATATACACACAGGCTTTGGTATAAATGACTACACCCCCTTTGAAAAGTAAGATTTTAATCAATGTCTCACTGAATGCAAGAATAATTTTCAACATTTTTACAAGACTGACTTTGATAGCATAAAACTACGGTTAATAATACAACTTTCATTACAAAATCTTCAGTTCTACTCAAATTAGTTGATGCAAAAATGAAAACACCCCACATAAAAGCTACTACATCTGGTATTTGTACGACCATGATTTTTAAGAATCGCACCAAGTCTTCTAGTCATGGAATGAAGAAGATGGCGACATGTTCCACCATCTAACTTTTTTTATTTTTCAACAATTACCTCTTTTAGAGCCTGGATGCTGGATGGAGAATAACGCTTAACTTGTCTCTTCAGAATTCCCAATAGGTCTTCAGTTGGATTCTGATCAGGAGACATACTTGGCCTCTGAATCACGTTCACCCTGTTCTTCTTCAGAAATGCAACAATAACCTTAGATGTGTTTTTTTTATCAAAATCATGTTGGAAAAGTACACATCTACTAAGGGCACGGGGTGATTGTAGCATATTCTCTATCAATATAGGGCAGTACATCTGTAAATTTAGGATACTCTCAATTAATTGTAGCTCACCGACACCAGAAGCACTCATGTAACCCCACATAAGGACACTGCTACCACTATGTTTCACTGTAGGCACCATGTATTTAGAAAAATGTATTTAGAAAAATTCCAGGAGCCTAAAGTGGAACATGTTGGTGGCAGTGTCGTTATGTGAAGATACATGGGTTCTGCTGGAGTAGGGGAATAACAGCTCGTGGAGAGTATTTTAAATTCACAGAAGTACTGCCACTATACAGTAGATGTACAATCTATATTAAAAGAGTAGATGCAACCCTCATTCCGTGCCCTTGGTAGACATGCTCTTTTCCACCATGACAATGATCTAAAACACACATCTGTTGCATTTCTGAAAAAGAACAGGGTGAGCGTGATTTAGTGTCTCCTGCTCTTAACCCAATCAAACACCTATGGGGAATTCTGAAGAGACAAATTGAGCAGCATCAATCACCATCCAGTGTCCAGGCTCTAAAAAAGGTCAATTTCTAGAACGGTAAAAAACATAGATGTTGCAATACGTCATCGGCTTGTTCATTTCATGCCTAGAAGACTTGCTGTTGTTTTTAAAAATTATAGAGGTCATACATAATACTAGATGTAGCAATTTTGATGTGGGGTGTATTCATTTTTGCATCAACTTATTTAAATAAAACTAAAGATTTTGTAACAAAGGTTATATTATTAACCTTACTTTCATACTATGGGTTAATAAAATGTTATATGAAACTAAGTCTTGGAAAAATTGGAGACTGTTCTTGTATTCAGTGAGACACTGATTAAAATCTTATTTTTCAAAGCTTGTGTACTCAACATATGCAGAGAACTGTATATATATGTATATATATATGTATGTATATATATATATATATATATATATCTCAACACTAACAAAAAGTCAGGGTGCCAGGCTTCCCAGGTAAAGATCAAGCCTTAAATAGAACAAGTTAAATGGAGGCAGCACACCAGTTGAAAAAGTGAAAAAAGTGCTATTTATAAGTCCATGATGGCGACGTTTCGGTCCTAAGTGAGAACCTTTTTCAAGCAGTACAGAAGTGCATGTGCATACCTTATGAAGAAAAAATTTGCTTGAATAATTAGCAGATGCCATGTTGCATTTGGGGAGCCCCTGATGTGCCTAACCAGTGGAAACCCCCCACAAGTGACACTATTTTGGATGATGTGTCCTGTCAGAGCTGTCTCTCTGCACCGAACCCACAGCGCTTGCAGGACCCTGGGGGTCCTGAGGGCTGCGGGACCACTAACCATTCATAAATGTCGGCGCTGCACAGAGCCCAGGCAGCGCCAACATTTATGTACAGTGGGCAGTCTGGAAGTGGTTAAAATTCAATAAAATAAGAAAAAAGGATACTTATAGATAAGGATAAGCATGTTTAACGTTTGATAAAACAATTTTTTTAAAAAAGGATAAGCATATGGAAGAAAGGAAAAGTATAGGTAAGAAGATAAATGTAGGTACAAGAGGATACATATCGCTGAATATAGGTACGAAAGGATCATTATAGGCAAGTAGTGATAAGTATAGGAAATAAAAGAATAAGTATAGGTAAGCTAAAATAAGTATAGGTAAGAAAGTGTATGCAAATGTATGTAAGTACTAAGTAAGAATAAGTGTAGATAAAAAAGAATAAGTATAGGTATGAAAGATTAAGTATAGGTAAGGATAAGTAAAAAAAAAGTATAGGTACAAAAAGGATAAGTATGTGTAAGAAAGGATAAGTGTATGGAATAAACATATACATATACACACAGGGTTTGGCATAAATGACTACACCCCCTTTGAAAAGTAAGATTTTAATCAATGTCTCACTGAATGCAAGATTAATTTTCACCATTTTTACAAGCCTGACTTTAAAAGCATAAAAGTAAGATTAATAATACAACTTTGATTACAAAATCTTCAGTTCTACTCAAATTAGTTGATGCAAAAATGAAAACACCCCGCATAAAAACTACTACATCTAGTATTTGTACGACCATGATTTTTAAGAATCGCACCAAGTCTTCTAGGCATGGAATGAAGAAGATGGTGACATATTCCACCATCTTAATTTTTTATTCTTCAACAATGACCTGTTTTAGAGCCTGGATGCTGGATGGAGAATAGTGCTTAGCTTGCCTCTTCAGAATTCCCCATAGGTCTTCAGTTGGATTCTGATCAGGAGACATACTTGGCCTCTGAATCACGTTCACCCTGTTCTTCTTCAGAAATGCAACAATTACCTTAGATGTGTTTTTTTGATCATTATCATGTTCGAAAAGTACACGTCTACTAAGGGCACGGGGTGATTGTAGCATATTCTCTATCAATATAGGACAGTACATCTGTAAATTTAGGATACTTTCAATTAATTGTAGCTCACCGACACCAGAAGCACTCATGTAGCCCCACATAAGGACACTGCTACCACTATGTTTCACTGTAGGCACCATGCATTTAGAAAAATGTATTTAGAAAAATGCCTGGAGCCTAAAGTGGAACATGTCGGTGAAAGTGTCGTTATGTGAGGAAACATGGGTTCTGCTGGTGTAGGGGAATTACAGTTTGTGGAGGGTATTTTAAATTCACAGATGTACTGCCACTATACGGTAGATGTACAATCTATATTAAAAGAGAAGATGCTACCCTCATTCCGTGCCCTTGGTAAACATGCTCTTTTCCACCATGACAATGATGTAAAACACACATCTGTTGCATTTCTGAAAAAGAACAGGGTGAACGTGATTTAGTGTCTCCTGATCTGAACCCAATCAAACACCTATGGGGAATTCTGAAGAGACAAATTGAGCAGCATCACTCACCATCCAGTGTCCAGGCTCTAAAAAAGGTCAATTTTTTGAATGATAAAAAAGACAGATGTTGCAATATGTCACTGGCTTGCTCATTTCATGCCTAGAAGACTTGCTGTTATTTTTAAAAATTATAGAGATCATATATAATACTAGATGTAGCAATTTTGATGTGTAGTGTATTCATTTTCGCATCAACTAATTTAAATAAAACTGAAGATTTTGCAATGAAGGTTATATTATTAACCTTACTTTCATGCTATGGGTTAATAAAATGTTATATGAAACTCAGTCTTGGAAAAATTGGAGACTGTTCTTGGATTCAGTGAGACACTGATTAAAATCTTATTTTTCAAAGCTTGTGTACTCAAAATATGCAGAGAACTGTATGTGTATATATATATTTATAAATATATATGTATGTATCTATATATATATCTCAACACTAACAAAAATTCAGGGTGCCAGGCTTCCCAGGTAAAGATCAAGCCTTAAATAGAACAAGTTAAATGGAGGCAGCACACCAGTTGAAAAAGTGAAAAAAGTGCTACTTATAAGTCCATAATGGCGACGTTTCGGTCCAAAGTGAGAACCAGTAGTGCATGTGCATAACTTATGAAGAAAAAATTTGCTTGAATAATTAGCGGAAGCGATGTTGCATTTGGGGATCCCCTGATGTGCCTAAAGAGTGGAAACCCCCCACAAGTGACACCATTTTGGATGATGTGTTCTGTCAGAGCTGTCGCTCTACACCGCATCCACAGCGCTTGCAGGACCCTGGGGGTCCTGAGGGCTGCGGGACCACCAACCGTTCATAAATGACGGCGCTGCACAGAGCCCATGCAGCACCGACATTTATGTACAGTGGGCGGTCTGGAAGTGGTTAAAATTCAATAAAAATAAGAAAAAGGATACTTATAGATAAGAATAAGCTTGTTTAACATTTAATAAAACATTTTTTTAAAAAGGATAAGCATATGTAAGAAAGGATAAGTATAGGTAAGAAGTTAAATGTAGGTACAAGAGGATACGTATCTGTAAATATAGGTACGAAAGGATCATTTTAGGCAAGTAATGATAAGTATAGGAAATAAAAGAATAAGTATAGGTAAGCTAAAATAAGTATAGGTAAGTATTGGTAAGAAAGTGTATGCAAATACAGGTAAGTATTAAGAAAGAAGAAGTGTAGGTAAAAAAGAATAAGTATAGGTATGAAAGATTAAGTATAGGTAAGGATAAGTAAAAAAAAAAAAGTATAGGTACAAAAAGGTTAAGTATATGTAAGAAAGGATAAGTATATGGAATAAACATATACATATACACACAGGGTTTGGCATAAATGACTACACCCCCTTTGAAAAGTAAGATTTTAATCAATGTCTCCCTGAATGCAAGAATAATTTTCAACATTTTTACAAGACTGACTTTGATAGCATAAAAGTAAGGTCAATAATACAACTTTCATTACAAAATCTTCAGTTCTACTCAATTAGTTGATGCAAAAATGAAAACACCCCACATAAAAACTACTACATCTAGTATTTGTTCGACCATGATTTTTAAGAATCGCACCAAGTCTTCTTGTCATGGAATGAAGAAGATGGCGACATATTCCACCATCTAACTTTTTTTATTCTTCAACAATTACCTCTTTTAAAGCCTGGATGCTGGATGGAGAATAATGCTTAACTTTTCTCTTAAGAATTCCCCATAAGTCTTCAGTTGGATTCTGATCAGGAGACATACTTGGCTTCTGAATCGCATTCACCCTGTTCTTCTTCAGAAATGCAACAATAACCTTAGTTGTGTTTTTTTGATCATTATCATGTTGAAAAGTACACATCTACTAAGGGCACGGGGTGATTGTAGCATATTCTCTATCAATATAGGGCAGTACATCTGTAAATTTAGGATAATCTCAATCAATTGTAGCTCACCGACACCAGAAGCACTCATGTAACCCCACATAAGGACACTGCTACCACTATGTTTCACTGTAGGCACCATGCATTTAGAAAAATGTATTTAGAAAAATGCCTGGAGCCTAAAGTGGAACAGGTTGGTGGCAGTGTCGTTATGTGAGGATATATGGGTTCTGCTGGTGTAGGGGAATTACAGTTCGCGGAGAGTATTTTAAATTTCCAGATGTACTGCCACTATACAGTAGATGTACAATCTATATTGAAAGAGAAGATGCTACCGTCATTCCGTGCCCTTGCTAGACATGCTGTTTTCCACCATGACAATGATCTAAAACACACATCTGTTGCATTTCTGAAAAAGAACAGGGTGAACGTGAATTAGTGTCTCCTGATCTGAACCCAATCAAACACCTATGGGGAATTCTGAAGATACAAATTGAGCAGCATCAATCACCATCCAGTGTCCAGGCTCTAGAAAAGGTCAATTTTTAGAATGGTAAAAAAGATAGATGTTGCAATATGTCGTCGGCTTGTTCATTTCATGCCTAGAAGACTTGCTGTTGTTTTTAAAAATTATAGAGGTCATACATAATACTAGATGTAGCGATTTTGATGTGGGGTGTATTCATTTTTGCATCAACTAATTTAAATAAAACTGAAGATTTTGTAATGAAGGTTATATTATTAACCTTACTTTCATGCTACGGGTTAATAAAATGTTATATGAAACTCAGTCTTGGAAAAATTGGAGACTGTTCTTGTATTCAGTGAGACACTGATTAAAATCTTATTTTTCAAAGCTTGTGAACTCAAAATATGCAGAGATCTGTATGTGTATATATATATATATATATATATATGTTTGTATCTATATATATATATATATATATATATATATCAACACTAACAAAAAGTCAGGGTGCCAGGCTTCAAAGTTAAAGATCAAGCCTTAAATAGACCAAGTTAAATGGAGGCAGCACACCAGTTGAAAAAGTGAAAAAAAGTGCTATTTATAAGTTCATAATGGCGACGTTTCGGGCCTAAGTGAGAACCTTTTTCAAGCAGTACAGAAGTGCATGTGCATACCTTATAAAGAAAAAAATTGCTTGAATAATTAGTGGACGCCATGTTGCATTTGGGAAGCCCCTGATGTGCCTAAACAGTAGAAACCGCCCACAAGTGACACCATTTTGGATGATGTATCCTGTCAGAGCTGTCGCTCTGCACCGCTCCCACAGCGCTTGCAGAACCTTGGGGTTCCTGAGAGCTGCGGCACCACCAACCGTTCATAAATGTCGGCCCTACACAGAGCCCAGGGAGCGCCGACATTTATGTACAGTAGGCAGTCTGGAAGTTGTAAAAATTCAATAAAAATAAGAAAAAAGGATACTTATAGATAAGGATAAGCATGTTTAACATTTAATAAAAGATTTTTTTTTTAAAGGATAAGCATATGTAAGAAAGGATAAGTATAGGTAAGAAGATAAATGTAGGTACAAGAGGATACGTATCAGTAAATATAGCTACGAAAGGAACATTATAGGCAAGTAATGATAAGTATAGGAAATAAAAGAATAAGTGTAGGTAAGTTAAAATAAGTATAGGTAAGTGTTGGTAAGAAAGTATATGCAAATATATTTAAGTATTAAGTAAGAAGAAGTGTAGGTAAAAAAGAATAAGTATAGGTATGAAAGATTAAGTATAGGTAAGGATAAGTAAAAAAAAAGTATAGGTACAAAATGGTTAAGTATATGTAAGAAAGGATAAGTATATGGCATAAACATATACATATACACACAGGCTTTGGTATAAATGACTACACCCCCTTTGAAAAGTAAGATTTTAATCAATGTCTCACTGAATGCAAGAATAATTTTCAACATTTTTACAAGACTGACTTTGATAGCATAAAACTAAGGTTAATAATACAACTTTCATTGCAAAATCTTCAGTTCTACTCAAATTAGTTGATGCAAAAATGAAAACACCCCACATAAAAGCTACTACATCTGGTATTTGTACGACCATGATTTTTAAGAATCGCACCAAGTCTTCTAGTCATGGAATGAAGAAGATGGCGACATATTCCACCATCTAACTTTTTTTATTTTTCAACAATTACCTCTTTTAGAGCCTGGATGCTGGATGGAGAATAACGCTTAACTTGTCTCTTCAGAATTCCCAATAGGTCTTCAGTTGGATTCTGATCAGGAGACATACTTGGCCTCTGAATCACGTTCACCCTGTTCTTCTTCAGAAATACAACAATAACCTTAGATGTGTTTTTTTGATCATTATCATGTTGGAAAAGTACACGTCTACTAAGGGCACGGGGTGATTGTAGCATATTCTCTATCAATATAGGGCAGTACATCTGTAAATTTAGGATACTCTCAATTAATTGTAGCTCACCGACACCAGAAGAACTCATGTAACCCCACATAAGGACACTGCTACCACTATGTTTCACTGTAGGCACCATGCATTTAGAAAAATGTATTTAGAAAAATGCCTGGAGCCTAAAGTGGAACATGTTGGTGGCAGTGTCATTATGTGAGGATACATGGGTTCTGCTGGTGTAGGGGAATTACAGTTCATGGAGGGTATTATAAATTCACAGATGTAATGCCACTATACAGTAGATGTACAATCTATATTGAAAGAGAAGATGTTACCCACATTTCGTGCCCTTGGTAGACATGCTCTTTTCCACCATGACAATGATCTAAAACACACATCTGTTGCATTTCTGAAAAAGAACAGGATGAACGTGATTTAGTGTCTTCTGATCTGAACCCAATCAAACACCTATGGGGAATTCTGAAGAGACAAATTGAGCAGCATCAATCACCATCCAGTGTCCAGGCCCTAGAAAAGGTCAATTTTTAAAATGGTAAAAAAGATAGATGTTGCAATATGTCTTCGGCTTGTTCATTTCATGCCTACAAGACTTGCTGTTGTTTTTAAAAATTATAAAGGTCATACATAATACTAGATGTAGCAATTTTGATGTGGGGTGTATTCATTTTTGCATCAACTAATTTAAATAAAACTGAAGATTTTGTAATGTTGGTTATATTATTAACCTTACTTTCATGCTATGGGTTAATAAAATGTTATATGAAACTCAGTCTTGGAAAAATTGGAGACTGTTCTTGTATTCAGTGAGACACTGATTAAAATCTTATTTTTCAAAGCTTGTGTACTCAAGATATGCAGAGAACTGTATGTGTAAATATATATATATGTATGTATCTGTTAGAACTCTCCTGTTAGGTTTTTTCTATTTTGCTGGTCACATGACCTTTTTGCCTATTTTTTCCTGCTCCACCCTTCTGGCCATGCAGGACTTCATTGTAATTTTTACTCTTAAGCTAGCCAGGTGCTTTGTAACCTTTCTCAGTCAGTTTAGCTAGGTCTTTTGACCTTTATGTTCTATGTTGTGTGTTTGTCTTTTTACTGCTACAATTTCTGCTAGGAGGTGTCCATCTTTCTCCCAGTCCCTAGTTCTTGTAGGGATCCCTCCCTCACATCTATAGGTCTTCGTTCAGACTAGCTGAGGACTTTAGCGGGTCTGATCGCAGGATCAGGTTCCCCGTTACATCGTAGGAATCTAGCTTATTTCTATTGCAGGGACAGATCTCCTGTCTTTCCTTAGTGCTTGTAGCCTATCATAACAGTATCTATATATATATACCAACACTAACAAAAAGTCAGGGTGCCAGGCTTCCCAGGTAAAGATCAAGCCTTAAATAGAACAAGTTAAATGGAGGCAGCACACCAGTTGAAAATGTGAAAAAAGTGCTATTTATAAGTCCATAATGGTGACGTTTCGGTCGTAAGTGAGAACCTTTTTCAAGCAGCACAGAAGTGCATGTGCATACCTTATGAAGAAAAAATTTGCTTGAATATTTAGCGGACGACATGTTACATTTGGGAAGACCCTGATGTGCCTAAACAGTGGAAACCCCCCACAAGTGACACCATTCTGGATGATATGTCCTGTCAGAGCTGTCGCTCTGCACCACACCCACAGCACTTGTAGGACCCTGGGGGTCCTGAGGGCTGCGGGACCATCAACCGTTCATAAATGTCGGCACTGCACAGAGCCCAGGCAGCACCAACATTTATGTACAGTGGGCGGTCTGGAAGTGGTTAAAATTCAATTAAAAATAAGAAAAAGGGATACTTATAGATAAGAATAAGCATGTTTAACATTTAATAAAACATTTTTTAAAAAAGGATAAGCATATGTAAGAAAGGATAAGTATTTGTAAGAAGTTAAATGTAGGTACAAGAGGATACGTATTGGTAAATATACGTACGAAAGGATCATTATAGGCAAGTAATGATAAGTATAGGAAATAAAAGAATAAGTATAGGTAAGCTAAAATTAGTTTAGGTAAGTATTGGTAAGAAAGTGTATGAAAATACAGGTAAGTATTAAGTAAGAATAACTGTAGGTAAAAAAGAATAAGTATAGGTATGAAAGATTTAGTAAAGGTAAGGATAAGTAAAAAAAAAAGTATAGGTACAAAAAGGTTAAGTATATGTAAGAAAGGATAAGTATATGGAATAAACATATACATATACACACAGGGTTTGGCATAAATGACTACACCCCATTTGAAAAGTAAGATTTTAATCAATGTCTCACTGAATGCAAGACTAATTATCAACATTTTTACAAGACTGACTTTGATAGCATAAAAGTAAGGTTAATAATACAACTTTCATTATAAAATCTTCAGTTCTACTCAAATTAGTTGATGCAAAAATTAAAACAAAACACATAAAAACTACTACATCTAGTATTTGTTCGACCATGATTTTTAAGAATCACACCAAGTCTTCTAGTCATGGAATGAAGAAGATGGCGACATATTCCACCATCTAACTTTTTTTATTCTTCAACAATTACCTCTTTTAAAGCCTGGATGCTGGATGGAGAATAATGCTTAACTTGTCTCTTCAGAATTCCTCATAAGTCTTCAGTTGGATTCTGATCAGGAGACATAATTGGCCTCTGAATCGCGTTCACCCTGTTCTTCTTCAGAAATGCAACAATAACCTTAGATGTGTTTTTTTGATCATTATCATGTTGGAAAAGTACACGTCTACTAAGGGCACGGGGTGATTGTAGCATATTCTCTATCAATATAGGGCAGTACACCTGTATATATAGGATACTCTCAATTAATTGTAGCTCACCGACACCAGAAGCAATCATGTAACCCCACATAAGGACACTGCTACCACTATGTTTCACTGTAGGCACCATGCATTTAGAAAAATGTATTTAGAAAAATGCCTGGAGCCTAAAGTGGAACATGTTGGTGGCAGTGTCGTTATGTGAGGAAACATGGGTTCTGCTGGTGTAGGGGAATTACAGTTCGTGGAGAGTATTTTAAATTCACAGATGTACTGCCACTATACAGTAGATGTACAATCTATATTGAAAGAGAAGATGCTACCGTCATTCCGTGCCCTTGGTAGACATGCTCTTTTCCACCATGACAATGATCTAAAACACACATCTGTTGCATTTCTGAAAAAGAACAGGGTGAACATGATTTAGTGTCTCCTGACCTGAACCCAATCAAACACCTATGGGGAATTCTGAAGAGACAAATTGAGCAGCATCAATCACGATCCAGTGACCAAGCTCTTGAAAAGTTCAATTTTTAGAATGTTAAAAAAGATAGATGTTGCAATATGTCGTCGGCTTGTTCATTTCATGCTTGAAGGCTTTCTGTTATTTTTAAAATTTATAGAGGTCATACATAATACTAAATGTAGCAATTTTGATGTGGAGTGTATTAATTTTTGCATCAACTAATTTAAATAAAACTGAAGATTTTGTAATGAAGGTTATATTATTAACCTTAATTTCATGCTATGGGTTAATAAAATGTTATATGAAACTCAGTCTGGAATAAATTGGAGACTATTCTTGTATTCAGAGAGACACTGATTAAAATCTTATTTTTCAAAGCTTGTGTACTCAAAATATGCAGAGAACTGTATGTGTATATATATATGTATGTACAGTACAGACCAAAAGTTTGGACACACCTTCTCATTTAAAGATTTTTCTGTATTTTCATGACTATGAAAATTGTACATTCTTACTGAAGGCATCAAAACTATGAATTAACACATGTGGAATTATATACTTAACAAAAAAGTGTTAAACAACTGAAAATATGTCTTATATTCTAGGTTCTTCAAAGTAGCCACCTTTTGCTTTGATGACTGCTTTACACACTCTTGGCATTCTCTTGATGAGCTTCAAGAGGTAGTCACCGGAAATGGTCTTCCAACAATCTTGAAGGAGTTCCCAGAGATGCTTAGCACTTGTTGGCCCTTTTGCCTTCACTCTGCAGTCCAGCTCACCCCAAACCATCTCGATTGGGTTCAAATCTGGTGACTGTGGAGGCCAGGTCATCTGTCGTAGCACCCCATCACTCTCTTTCTTGGTCAAATAGCTCTTACACAGCCTGGAGGTGTGTTTGGGGTCATAGTCCTGTTTAAAAATAAATGATGGTCCAACTAAACGCAAACCGGATGAAACAGAATGCCGATGCAAGATGCTGTGGTAGCCATGCTGGTTCAGTATGCCTTCAGTTTTGAATAAATCCCCAACAGTGTCACCAGCAAAGCACCCCCACACCATCACACCTCCTCCTCCATGCTTCACGGTGGGAACCAGGCATGCAGAGTACATCCGTTCACCTTTTCTGCGTCGCACAAAGACACGGTGGTTGGAACCAAAGATCTCAAATTTGGACTCATCAGATGAAAGCACAGATTTCCACTGGTCTAATGTCCATTCCTTGTGTTCTTTAGCCCAAACAAGTCTCTTCTGCTTGTTGCCTGTCCTTAGCAGTGGTTTCCTAGCAGCTATTTTACCATGAAGGCCTGCTGCACAAAGTCTCCTCTTAACAGTTGTTGTAGAGATGTGTCTGCTGCTAGAACTTTGTGTGGCATTGACCTGGTCTCTAATCTGATCTGCTGTTAACCTGCGATATTTGAGGCTGGTGACTTCGATAAACTTATCCTTAGAAGCAGAGGTGACTCTTGCTCTTCCTTTCCTGGGGCGGTCCTCATATGAGCCAGTTTCTTTGTAGCGCTTGATGGTTTTTGTAACTGCACTTGGGGACACTTTCAAAGTTTTCCCAATTTTTCGCACTGACTGACCTTCATTTGTTAAAGTAATGATGGCCACTCGTTTTTCTTTACTTAGCTGCTTTTTTCTTGCCATAATACAAATTCTAACAGTCTATTCAGTAGGACTATCAGCTGTGTATACACCAGACTTCTGCACAACACAACTGATGGTCCCAAACCCATTTATAAGGCAAGAAATACCACTTATTAAACCTGACAGGGCACACCTGTGAAGTGAAAACCATTTCCAGTGACTACCACTTGAAGCTCATCAAGAGAATGTGAAGAGTGTGCAAAGCAGTCATCAAAGCAAAAGGTGGCTACTTTGAAGAACCTAGAATATAAGACATATTTTCAGTTGTTTCACACTTTTTTGTTAAGTATATAATTCCAAATGTTTTAATTCTTAGTTTTGATGCCTTCAGTGTGAATGTACAATTTTCATAGTCATGAAAATACAGAAAAATCTTTAAATGAGAAGGTGTGTTTAAACTTTTGGTCTGTATATATATATTTGTATGTATCTATATATATATATATCAACACTAACAAAAAGTCAGGGTGCCAGGCTGCCCAGGTAAAGATCAAACCTTAAATAGAACAAGTTAAATGGAGGCAGCACACCAGTTGAAAAAGTGAAAAAAGTGCTATTTATAAGTCCATAATGGTGACGTTTTGGTCCTAAGTGAGAACCTTTTTCAAGCAGTACAGAAATGCATGTGCATACCTTATGAAGAAAAAATTTGCTTGAATACTTAGCGGACGCCATGTTGCATTTGGGGAGCCCCTGATGTGCCTAAATAGTGGAAACCCCCCACAAGTGACACCATTTTGGATGATGTGTCCTGTCAGAGCTGTCTCTCTGCACCACACCCACAGCGCTTGCAGGACCCTGGGGACACTGAGGGCTGCGAGACCACCAACCGTTCATAAATGTCGGCGCTGCACAGAGCCTAGGCAGCGCCAACATGTATGTATAGTGGGCTGTCTGGAAGTGGTTAAAATTCAATAAAAATAAGAAAAAAGGATACTTATAGATAAGGATAAGTATGTTTAACATTTAATAAAACATTTTTTTTAAAAAGGATAAGCATATGTAAGAAAGGATAAGTATAGGTAAGAAGATAAATGTAGGTACAAGAGGATACGTTTCAGTAAATATAGGTACGAAAGGATCATTATAGGCAAGCAATGATAAGTATAGGAAATAAAAGAATAAGTATAGGTAAGCTAAAAGAAGTATAGGTAAGTATTGGTAAGAAAGTGTATGCACATATAGGTAAGCATTAAGTAAGAATAAGTGTAGTTAAAAAAGAATAATTAGAGGTATGAAAGATTAAGTATAAGTAAGGATAAGTAAAGAAAATGTATAGGTACAAAAAGGATAAGTATATGTAAGAAAGGATAAGTATATGGAATGAACATAAACATATCCACACAGGATTTGGCATAAATGCCTACACCCCCTTTGAAAGGTAAGATTTTAATCGATGGCTCAATCAATGCAACACTAATTTTCAACATTTTTACAAGACTGACTTTGATAGCATAAAACTAAGGTTAATAATACAACTTTCATTACAAAATCTTCAGTTCTACTCAAATTAGTTGATGCAAAAATTAAAACACAACACTGAAAAACTACTACATCTAGTATTTGTACGACCATGATTTTAAAGAATCGCACCAAGTCTTCTAGGCATGGAATGAAGAAGATGGCGACATATTCCATCATCTAACTTTTTTATTCTTCAACAATGACCTCTTTTAGAGCCTGGATGCTGGATGGAGAATAATGCTTAACTTGTCTCTTCAGAATTCCCCATAGGTCTTCAGTTGGATTCTGATTAGGAGACATACTTGGCCTCTGAATCACGTTCATTCTATTCTTCTTCAGAAATGCAACAATAACCTTAGATGTGTTTTTTTGATCACTATCATGTTGGAAAAGTACACGTCTACTAAGGGCATGGGGTGATTGTAGCATATTCTCTATCAATAAAGGGCAGAACATCTGTAAATTTATGATACTCTCAATTAATTGTAGCTCACTGACACCAGAAACACTCATGTAACCCCACATAAGGACACTGCTACCACTATGTTTCAATGTAGGCACCATGCATTTAGAAAAATGCATTTAGAAAAATGCCTGGAGCCTAAAGTGGAACATGTTGGTGGCAGAGTCTTTATGTGAGGATACATGGGTTCTGCTGGTGTAGGGGAATTGCAGTTTGTGGAGGGTATTTTAAATTGACATATGTACTGCCACTATACAGTAGATGTACAATCCATATTGAAAGAGAAGATGCTACCCTCATTCCGTGCCCTTGGTAGACATGCTCTTTTCCACCATGACAATGATCTAAAACACACATCTGTTGCATTTCTGAAAAAGAACAGGGTGAACGTGATTTAGTGTCTCCTGATCTGAACCCAATCAAACACCTATGGGGAATTCTGAAGAGACAAATTGAGCAGCATCAATCACCATTCAGTGTCCAGGCTCTAAAAAGGTCAATTTTTAAAATGGTAAAAAAGATAGATGTTGCAATATGTCATCGGCTTGTTCATTTCATGCCTAGAAGACTTGCTGTTGTTTTTAAAAATTATAGAGGTCATACATAATACTAGATGTAGCAATTTTGAAGTGGAGTGTATTCATTTTTGCATCAACTAATTTAAATAAAACTGAAGATTTTGTAATGAAGGTTATATTATTAACCTTAATTTCATGCTATAGGTTAATAAAATGTTATATAAAACTCAGTCTTGGAAAAATTGGAGATTGTTCTTGTATTCAGTGAGACACTGATTACAATCTTATTTTTCAAAGCTTGTGTACTCAAAATATGCAGAGAACTGTATGTGTATATATATATATATATATAAATATATATATATATATATACATGTATGTATCTATAAATATATATCAACACTAACAAAAAGTCAGGGTGCCAGGCTTCCCAGGTAAAGATTAAACCTTAAATAGAACAAGTTAAATGGAGGCAGCACACCAGTTGAAAAATTGAAAAAAGTGCTATTTATAAGTCCATAATGGCGACGTTTCGGTCCTAAGTGAGAACCTTTTTCAAGCAGTGCAGAAATGCATGTGCATACCTTATGAAGAAAAAATTTGCTTGAATAATTAGCGGATGCCATGTTGCATTTGGGGAGCCCCTGATGTGCCTAAACAGTGGAAACAGCCCCCAAGTGACACCATTTTGGATGATGTGTTCTGTCAGAGCTGTCTCTCTGCACCACATCCACAGAGCTTGCAGGACCCTGGGGGTCCTGAGGGCTGCGAGACCACCAACCGTTCATAAATGTCGGCGCTGCACAGAGCCTAGGCAGCGCCAACATTTATGTACAGTGGGCTGTCTGGAAGTGGTTAAAATTCAATAAAAATAAGAAAAAAGGTTACTTATAGATAAGGATAAGTATGTTTAACATTTAAGAAAACTTTTTTTTTAAAAAGGATAAGCATATGTAAGAAAGGATAAGTATAGGTAAGAAGATAAATGTAGGTACAAGAGGATACGTATCAGTAAATATAGGTACGAAAGGATCATTATAGGCAAGTAATGATAAGTATAGGAAATAAAAGAATAAGTATAGGTAAGCTAAAATAAGTATAGGTAAGTATTGGTAAGAAAGTGTATGCACATATAGGTAAGCATTAAGTAAGAATAAGTGTAGGTAAAAAAGAATAATTAGAGGTATGAAAGATTAAGCATATGTAAGGATAAGTAAAAAAAAATGTATAGGTACAAAAAGGATAAGTATATCTAAGAAAGGATAAGTATATGGAATAAACATAAACATATCCACACAGGATTTGGCATAAATGACTACACCCCCTTTGAAAGGTAAGATTTTAATCGATGTCTCAATCAATGCAAGACTAATTTTCAACATTTTTACAAGACTGACTTTGATAGCATAAAAGTAAGGTTAATAATACAACTTTCATTACAAAATCTTCAGTTCTACTCAAATTAGTTGATGCAAAAATTAAAACACAACACTTAAAAACTACTACATCTAGTATTTGTACGACCATGTTTTTAAATAATCGCACCAAGTCTTCTAGGCATGGAATGAAGAAGATGGCAACATATTCCAACATCTATCTTTTTTATTCTTCAACAATGACCTCTTTTAGTGCCTGGATGCTGGATGGAGAATAAGGCTTAACTTGTCTCTTCAGAATTCCCCATAGGTCTTCAGTTGGATTCTGATCAGGAGACATACTTGGCCTCTGAATCACGTTCATTCTATTCTTCTTCAGAAATGCAACAATAACGTTAGATGTGTTTTTTTGATCACTATCATGTTGGAAAAGTACACGTCTACTAAGGGCACGGGGTGATAGTAGCATATTCTCTATCAATATAGGGCAGAACATCTGTAAATTTAGGATACTCTCAATTATTTGTAGCTCACCGACACCAGAAGCACTCATGTAACCCCACATAAGGACACTGCTACCACTATGTTTCAATGTAGGCACCATGCATTTAGAAAAATGCATTTAGAAAAATGCCTGGAGCCTAAAGTGGAACATGTTGGTGGCAGTGTCTTTATGTGAGGATACATGGGTTCTGCTGGTGTAGGGGAATTACAGTTTGTGGAGGGTATTTTAAATTCACATATGTACTGCCACTATACAGTAGATGTACAATCTATATTGAAAGAGAAGATGCTACCCTCATTCCGTGCCCTTGGTAGACTTGCTCTTTTCCACCATGACAATGATCTAAAACACACATCTGTTGCATTTCTGAAAAAGAACAGGGTGAACGTGATTTAGTGTCTCCTGATCTGAACCCAATCAAACACCTAAGCGGAATTCTGAAGAGACAAATTGAGCAGCATCAATCACCATTCAGTGTCCAGGCTCTAAAAAAGGTCAATTTTTAAAATGGTAAAAAAGATAGATGTTGCAATATGTCATCGGCTTGTTCATTTCATGCCTAGAAGACTTGCTGTTGTTTTTAAAAATTATAGAGGTCATACAAAATACTAGATGTAGCAATTTTGAAGTGGAGTGTATTCATTTTTGAATCAACTAATTTAAATAAAACTGAAGATTTTGTAATGAAGGTTATATTATTAACCTTAATTTCATGCTATAGGTTAATAAAATGCTATATGAAACTCAGTCTTGGAAAAATTAGAGATTGTGCTTGTATTCAGTGAGACACTGATTACAATCCTATTTTTCAAAGCTTCTGTACTCAAAATATGCAGAGAACTGTATGTGTATATATATATATATATATATATATATATATATATATATATGTATGTATCTATAAATATAAATCAACACTAACAAAAAGTCAGGGTGCCAGGCTTCCCAGGTAAAGATCAAGCCTTAAATAGAACAAGTTAAATGGAGGCAGCACACCAGTTGAAAAAGTGAAAAAAGTGCTATTTATAAGTCCATAATGGCAACATTTCGGTCCTAAGTGAGAACCTTTTTCAAGCAGTACAGAAGTGCATGTGCATACCTTATGAAGAAAAAATTTGCTTGAATAATTAGCGGACGCCATGTCGCATTTGGGGAGCCCCTGATGAGCCTAATCAGTGGAAACCACAAACAAGTGATACCATTTTGGATAATGTGTCCTGTCAGAGCTGTCGCTCTGCACCGCACCCACAGCACTTGCAGGACCCTGGGGGTCCTGAGGGCTGCGGGACCACCAACCGTTCATAAATTTCGGCGCTGCACGGAGCCCAGGCGGCGCCGACATTTATGTACAGTGGGCAGTCTGGAAGAGGTTAAAATTCAATAAAAATAAGAAAAAAGGATACTTATAGATAAGGATAAGCATGTTTAACATTTGATAATACATTTTTTTAAAAAAGAGGATAAGCATATGTAAAAAAGGATAAGTATAGGTAAGAAGATAAATGTAGGTACAAGAGGAGACGTATCGTTGAATATAGGTACGAAAGGATCATTATAGGCAAGTAGTGATTAGTATAGGAAATAAAAGAATAAGTATAGGTGAGCTAAAATAAGTATAGGTAAGTATTGCTAAGAAAGTGTATGCAAATATAGGTAAGTATTAAGTAAGAATAACTGTAGGTGAAAAAGAATAAGTATAGGTATGAAAGATTAAGTATAGTTAAGGATAAGTAAAAAAAAAAGTATAGGTACAAAAAGGATAAGTATATGTAAGAAAGGATAAGTGTATGGAATAAACATATACATATACACACAGGGTTTGGCATAAATGAATACACCCCCTTTGAAAAGTAAGATTTTAATCAATGTCTCACTGAATGCAAGACTAATTTTCAACATTTTTACAAGACTGACTTTAAAAGCATCAAAATAAGTTTAATAATACAACTTTGATTACAAAATCTTCAGTTCTACTCAAATTGGTTGATGCAAAAATGAAAACACCCCACATAAAAACTACTACATCTAGTATTTGTACGACCATGATTTTTAAGAATCGCACCAAGTCTTCTAGGCATGGAATGAAGAAGATGGCGACATATTCCACCATCTAACTTTTTTATTCTTCAACAATGACCTCTTTTAGAGCCTGGATGCTGGATGGAGAATAATGCTTTGCTTGTCTCTTCAGAATTCCCCATAGGTCTTCAGTTCGATTCTGATCAGGAGACATACTTGGCCTCTGAATCACGTTCACCCTGTTCTTCTTCAGAAATGCAACAATAACCTTAGATGTGTTTTTTTGATCATTATCCTGTTGGAAAAGTACACGTCTACTAAGGGCACGGGGTGATTGTAGCATATTCTCTATCAATATAGGGCAGTACATCTGTAAATTTAGGATACTCTCAATTAATTGTAGCTCAAAGACACCAGAAGCACTCATGTAACCTCACATAAGGACACTGCTACCACTATGTTTCACTGTAGGCACCATGCATTTAGAAAAATGTATTTAGAAAAATGCCTGGAGCCTAAAGTGGAACATGTTGATGGCAGTGTCGTTATGTGAGGATACATGGGTTCAGCTGGTGAAGGGGAATTACAGTTCGTGGAGGGTATTTTAAATTCACAGATGTACTGCCACTATACAGTAGATGTACAATCTATATTAAAAGAGAAGATGTTACCCTCATTCCGTGCCCTTGGTAGATATGGTCTTTTCCACCATGACAATGATCTAAAACACACATCTGTTCCATTTCTGAAAAAAGAACAGGGTGAATGTGATTTAGTGTCTCCTGATCTGAACCCAATCAAACACCTATGGGGAATTCTGAAGAGACAAATTGAGCAGCATCAATCACCATCCAGTGTCCAGGCTCTGAAAAGGTCAATTTTTAAAATGGTAAAAAAGATAGATGTTGCAATATGTCGTCGGCTTGTTCATTTCATGCCTAGACTTGCTGTTGTTTTTAAAAATTATAGAGGTCATACATAATACTAGATGTATCAATTTTGATGTGGGGTGTATTCATTTTTGCATCAACTAATTTAAATAAAACTGACGATTTTGTAATGGAGGTTATATTATTAACCTTACTTTCATGCTATGGGTTAATAAAATGTTATATGATACTCAGTCTTGGACAAATTGGATACTGTTCTTGTATTCAGTGAGACACTGATTAAAATCTTATTTTTCAAAGCTTGTGTACTCAAAATATGCAGAGAACTGTATGTATATATATATATATATATATATGTATGTATCTATATATATATGTATATCAACACTAACAAAAAGTCAGGGTGCCAGGCTTCCCAGCTAAAGATCAAGCCTTAAATAGAACAAGTTAAATGGAGGCAGCACACCAGTTGAAAAAGTGAAAAAAGTGCTATTTTCAAGTCCATAATGGCGACGTTTCGGTCCTAAGTGAGAACCTTTTTCAAGCAGTACAGAAGTGCATGTGCATACCTTATCAAGAAAAAATTTGCTTGAATAATTAGCGGACGCCATGTTGCATTTGGGGAACCTCTGATGTGCCTAAACAGTGGAAAACCCCCACAAGTGACACAATTTTGGATGATGTGTCCTGTCAGAGCTGTCGCTCTGCACGGCACCCACAGAGCTTGCAGGACCCTGGGGGTCCTGAGGGCTGCGGGACAACCAACTGTTTATAAATGTCAGCGCTGCACAGAGCCCATGCAGCGCCGACATTTATGTACAGTAGGCGGTCTGGAAGTGGTAAAAATTCAATAAAAATAAGAAAAAAGGATACTTTTAGATAAGGATAAGCATGTTTAACATTTAATAAAACATTTTTTTTTTAAAGGATAAGCATATGTAAGAAAGGATAAGTTTAGGTAAGAAGATAAATGTAGGTACAAGAGGATACGTATTGGTAAATATAGGTACGAAAGGATCATTATAGGCAAGTAATGATAAGTATAGGCAATAAAAGAATAAGTATAGGTAAGCTAAAATAAGTATAGGTAAGTATTGGTAAGAAAGTGTATGCAAATATAGGTAAGTATTAAGTTAGAATAAGTTTAGTTAAAAAAGAATAAGTACATGTATGAAAGATTAAGTATAGGTAAGGATAAGTAAAAAAAACAGTACAGGTACAAAAAGGATAACTATATGTAAGAAAGGATAAGTATATGGAATAAACATATACATATACACACAGGGTTTGGCATAAATGAATACACCCCCTTTGAAAAGTAAGTTTCTAATCAATGTCTCACTGAATGCAAGACTAATTTTCAACATTTTTACAAGACTGACTTTGATAGCATAAAAGTAAGGTTAATAATACAACTTTCATTATAAAATCTTCAGTTCTACTCAAATTAGTTGATGCAAAAATTAAAAAACCCCACATAAAAACTACTACATCTAGTATTTGTACGACCATGATTTTTAAGAAACGCACCAAGTCTTCTAGGCATGAAATGAAGAAGATGGCGACATATTCCACCATTTAACTTTTTTGTTCTTCAACAATAACCTCTTTTAGAGGGTGGATGCTGGATGGAGAATAATGCTTAACTTGTCTCTTCAGAATTCCCCATAGGTCTTCAGTTGGATTCTGATTAGGAGACATACTTGGCCTCTGAATCACGTTCATTCTATTCTTCAGAAATGCAACAATAACCTTAGATGTATTTTTTGATCACTATCATGTTTGAAAAGTACACGTCTACTAAGGGCATGGGGTGATTGTAGCATATTCTCTATCAATATAGGGCAGAACATCTGTAAATTTAGGATACTCTCAATTAATTGTAGCTCACCGACACCAGAAGCACTCATGTAACCCCACATAAGGACACTGCTACCACTATGCTTCAATGTAGGCACCAAGCATTTAGAAAAATGTATTTAGAAAAATGCATGGAGCCTAAAGTGGAACATGTTGGTGGCAGTGTCTTTATGTGAGGATACATGGGTTCTGCTGGTGTAGGGGAATTGCAGTTTGTGGAGGGTATTTTAAATTCACATATGTACTGCCACTATACAGTAGATGTACAATCTATATTGAAAGAGAAGATGCTACCCTCATTCCATGCCCTTGGTAGACATGCTCTTTTCCACCATGACAATGATCTAAAACACACATCTGTTGCATTTCTGAAAAAGAACAGGGTGAACGTGATTTAGTGTCTCCTGATCTGAACCCAATCAAACACCTATGGGGAATTCTGAAGAGACAAATTGAGCAGCATCAATCACCATTCAGTGTCCAAGCTCTAAAAAAGGTCAATTTTTAAAATGTTAAAAAAGATAGATGTTGCAATATGTCATCGGCTTGTTCATTTCATGCTTAGAAGACTTGCTGTTGTTTTTAAAAATTATAGAGGTCATACATAATACTAGATGTAGCAATTTTGAAGTGGAGTGTATTCATTTTTGCATCAACTAATTTAAATAAAACTGAAGATTTTGTAATGAAGGTTATATTATTAACCTTAATTTCATGCTATAGGTTAATAAAATGTTATATGAAACTCAGTCTTGCAAAAATTGGAGATTGTTCTTGTATTCAGTGAGACACTGATTACAATCTTATTTTTCAAAGGATCTGTACTCAAAATATGCAGAGAACTGTATGTGTATATATATATATATATATATGTATGTATCTATAAATATAAATCAACACTAACAAAAAGTCAGGGTGCCAGGCTTCCCAGGTAAAGATCAAGCCTTAAATAGAACAAGTTAAATGGAGGCAGCACACCAGTTGAAAAAGTGAAAAAAGTGCTATTTATAAGTCCATAATGGCAACATTTCGGTCCTAAGTGAGAACCTTTTTCAAGCAGTACAGAAGTGCATGTGCATACCTTATGAAGAAAAAATTTGCTTGAATAATTAGCGGACGCCATGTCGCATTTGGGGAGCCCCTGATGAGCCTAATCAGTGGAAACCACAAACAAGTGATACCATTTTGGATAATGTGTCCTGTCAGAGCTGTCGCTCTGCACCGCACCCACAGCACTTGCAGGACCCTGGGGGTCCTGAGGGCTGCGGGACCACCAACCGTTCATAAATTTCGGCGCTGCACGGAGCCCAGGCGGCGCCGACATTTATGTACAGTGGGCAGTCTGGAAGAGGTTAAAATTCAATAAAAATAAGAAAAAAGGATACTTATAGATAAGGATAAGCATGTTTAACATTTGATAATACATTTTTTTTAAAAAAGAGGATAAGCATATGTAAAAAAGGATAAGTATAGGTAAGAAGATAAATGTAGGTACAAGAGGAGACGTATCGTTGAATATAGGTACGAAAGGATCATTATAGGCAAGTAGTGATTAGTATAGGAAATAAAAGAATAAGTATAGGTGAGCTAAAATAAGTATAGGTAAGTATTGCTAAGAAAGTGTATGCAAATATAGGTAAGTATTAAGTAAGAATAACTGTAGGTGAAAAAGAATAAGTATAGGTATGAAAGATTAAGTATAGTTAAGGATAAGTAAAAAAAAAAGTATAGGTACAAAATGGATAAGTATATGTAAGAAAGGATAAGTGTATGGAATAAACATATACATATACACACAGGGTTTGGCATAAATGACTACACCCCCTTTGAAAAGTAAGATTTTAATCAATGTCTCACTGAATGCAAGACTAATTTTCAACATTTTTACAAGACTGACTTTAAAAGCATCAAAGTAAGTTTAATAATACAACTTTGATTACAAAATCTTCAGTTCTACTCAAATTGGTTGATGCAAAAATGAAAACACCCCACATAAAAACTACTACATCTAGTATTTGTACGACCATGATTTTTAAGAATCGCACCAAGTCTTCTAGGCATGGAATGAAGAAGATGGCGACATATTCCACCATCTAACTTTTTTATTCTTCAACAATGACCTCTTTTAGAGCCTGGATGCTGGATGGAGAATAATGCTTTGCTTGTCTCTTCAGAATTCCCCATAGGTCTTCAGTTGGATTCTGATCAGGAGACATACTTGGCCTCTGAATCACGTTCACCCTGTTCTTCTTCAGAAATGCAACAATAACCTTAGATGTGTTTTTTTGATCATTATCCTGTTGGAAAAGTACACGTCTACTAAGGGCACGGGGTGATTGTAGCATATTCTCTATCAATATAGGGCAGTACATCTGTAAATTTAGGATACTCTCAATTAATTGTAGCTCAAAGACACCAGAAGCACTCATGTAACCTCACATAAGGACACTGCTACCACTATGTTTCACTGTAGGCACCATGCATTTAGAAAAATGTATTTAGAAAAATGCCTGGAGCCTAAAGTGGAACATGTTGATGGCAGTGTCGTTATGTGAGGATACATGGGTTCAGCTTGTGAAGGGGAATTACAGTTCGTGGAGGGTATTTTAAATTCACAGATGTACTGCCACTATACAGTAGATGTACAATCTATATTGAAAGAGAAGATGTTACCCTCATTCCGTGCCCTTGGTAGATATGGTCTTTTCCACCATGACAATGATCTAAAACACACATCTGTTGCATTTCTGAAAAAAGAACAGGGTGAATGTGATTTAGTGTCTCCTGATCTGAACCCAATCAAACACCTATGGGGAATTCTGAAGAGACAAATTGAGCAGCATCAATCACCATCCAGTGTCCAGGCTCTGAAAAGGTCAATTTTTAAAATGGTAAAAAAGATAGATGTTGCAATATGTCGTCGGCTTGTTCATTTCATGCCTAGAAGACTTGCTGTTGTTTTTAAAAATTATAGAGGTCATACATAATACTAGATGTATCAATTTTGATGTGGGGTGTATTCATTTTTGCATCAACTAATTTAAATAAAACTGACGATTTTGTAATGGAGGTTAAATTATTAACCTTACTTTCATGCTATGGGTTAATAAAATGTTATATGATACTCAGTCTTGGACAAATTGGAGATTGTTCTTGTATTCAGTGAGACACTGATTAAAATCTTATTTTTCAAAGCTTGTGTACTCAAAATATGCAGAGAACTGTATGTATATATATATATATATATATATATGTATGTATCTATATATATATGTATATCAACACTAACAAAAAGTCAGGGTGCCAGGCTTCCCAGCTAAAGATCAAGCCTTAAATAGAACAAGTTAAATGGAGGCAGCACACCAGTTGAAAAAGTGAAAAAAGTGCTATTTTCAAGTCCATAATGGCGACGTTTCGGTCTTAAGTGAGAACCTTTTTCAAGCAGTACAGAAGTGCATGTGCATACCTTATGAAGAAAAAATTTGCTTGAATAATTAGCGGACGCCATGTTGCATTTGGGGAACCTCTGATGTGCCTAAACAGTGGAAAACCCCCACAAGTGACACAATTTTGGATGATGTGTCCTGTCAGAGCTGTCGCTCTGCACGGCACCCACAGAGCTTGCAGGACCCTGGGGGTCCTGAGGGCTGCGGGACAACCAACTGTTTATAAATGTCGGCGCTGCACAGAGCCCATGCAGCGCCGACATTTATGTACAGTAGGCGGTCTGGAAGTGGTAAAAATTCAATAAAAATAAGAAAAAAGGATACTTTTAGATAAGGATAAGCATGTTTAACATTTAATAAAACATTTTTTTTTTTAAAGGATAAGCATATGTAAGAAAGGATAAGTTTAGGTAAGAAGATAAATGTAGGTAAAAGAGGATACGTATTGGTAAATATAGGTACGAAAGGATCATTATAGGCAAGTAATGATAAGTATAGGCAATAAAAGAATAAGTATAGGTAAGCTAAAATAAGTATAGGTAAGTATTGGTAAGAAAGTGTATGCAAATATAGGTAAGTATTAAGTTAGAATAAGTTTAGTTAAAAAAGAATAAGTACATGTATGAAAGATTAAGTATAGGTAAGGATAAGTAAAAAAAACAGTACAGGTACAAAAAGGATAACTATATGTAAGAAAGGATAAGTATATGGAATAAACATATACATATACACACAGGGTTTGGCATAAATGAATACACCCCCTTTGAAAAGTAAGTTTCTAATCAATGTCTCACTGAATGCAAGACTAATTTTCAACATTTTTACAAGACTGACTTTGATAGCATAAAAGTAAGGTTAATAATACAACTTTCATTATAAAATCTTCAGTTCTACTCAAATTAGTTGATGCAAAAATTAAAAAACCCCACATAAAAACTACTACATCTAGTATTTGTACGACCATGATTTTTAAGAAACGCACCAAGGCTTCTAGGCATGAAATGAAGAAGATGGCGACATATTCCACCATTTAACTTTTTTGTTCTTCAACAATAACCTCTTTTAGAGGGTGGATGCTGGATGGAGAATAATGCTTAACTTGTCTCTTCCGAATTCCCCATAGGTCTTCAGTTGGATTCTGATTAGGAGACATACTTGGCCTCTGAATCACGTTCATTCTATTCTTCTTCAGAAATGCAACAATAACCTTAGATGTATTTTTTTGATCACTATCATGTTGGAAAAGTACACGTCTACTAAGGGCATGGGGTGATTGTAGCATATTCTCTATCAATATAGGGCAGAACATCTGTAAATTTAGGATACTCTCAATTAATTGTAGCTCACCGACACCAGAAGCACTCATGTAACCCCACATAAGGACACTGCTACCACTATGCTTCAATGTAGGCACCAAGCATTTAGAAAAATGTATTTAGAAAAATGCATGGAGCCTAAAGTGGAAAATGTTGGTGGCAGTGTCTTTATGTGAGGATACATGGGTTCTGCTGGTGTAGGGGAATTACAGTTTGTGGAGGGTATTTTAAATTCACATATGTACTGCCACAATACAGTAGATGTACAATCTATATTGAAAGAGAAGATGCTACCCTCATTCCGTGCCCTTGGTAGACATGCTCTTTTCCACCATGACAATGATCTAAAACACACATCTGTTGCATTTCTGAAAAAGAACAGGGTGAACGTGATTTAGTGTCTCCTGATCTGAACCCAATCAAACACCTATGGGGAATTCTGAAGAGACAAATTGAGCAGCATCAATCACCATCCAGTGTCCAGGCTCTAAAAAAGGTCAATTTTTAAAATGTTAAAAAAGATAGATGTTGCAATATGTCATCGGCTTGTTCATTTCATGCTTAGAAGACTTGCTGTTGTTTTTAAAAATTATAGAGGTCATACATAATACTAGATGTAGCAATTTTGAAGTGGAGTGTATTCATTTTTGCATCAACTAATTTAAATAAAACTGAAGATTTTGCAATGAAGGTTATATTATTAACCTTAATTTCATGCTATAGGTTAATAAAATGTTATATGAAACTCAGTCTTGGAAAAATTGGAGATTGTTCTTGTATTCAGTGAGACACTGATTACAATCTTATTTTTCAAAGGTTCTGTACTCAAAATATGCAGAGAACTGTATGTGTATATATATATATATATGTATGTATCTATAAATATAAATCAACACTAACAAAAAGTCATGGTGCCAGGCTTCCCAGGTAAAGATCAAGCCTTAAATAGAACAAGTTAAATGGAGGCAGCACAACCAGTTGAAAAAGTGAAAAAAGTGCTATTTATAAGTCCATAATGGCAACATTTTGGTCCTAAGTGAGAACCTTTTTCAAGCAGTACAGAAGTGTATGTGCATACCTTATGAAGAAAAAATTTGCTTGAATAATTAGCGGACGCCATGTTGCATTTGGGGAGCCCCTGATGAGCCTAATCAGTGGAAACCACAAACAAGTGATACCATTTTGGATGATGTGTCCTGTCAGAGCTGTCGCTCTGCACCGCACCCACAGCACTTGCAGGACCCTGGGGGTCCTGAGGGCTGCGGGACCACCAACCGTTCATAAATTTCGGCGCTGCACGGAGCCCAGGCGGTGCCAACATTTATGTACAGTGGGCAGTCTGGAAGAGGTTAAAATTCAATAAAACTAAGAAAAAAGGATACTTATAGATAAGGATAAGCATGTTTAACATTTGATAAAACATTTTTTTTAAAAAAAGGATAAGCATATGTAAAAAAGGATAAGTATAGGTAAGAAGATAAATGTAGGTACAAGAGGATACGTATCGTTGAATATAGGTACGAAAGGATCATTATAGGCAAGTAGTGATTAGTATAGGAAATAAAAGAATAAGTATAGGTGAGCTAAAATAAGTATAGGTAAGTATTGGTAAGAAAGTGTATGCAAATATAGGTAAGTATTAAGTAAGAATAACTGTAGGTGAAAAAGAATAAGTATAGGTATGAAAGATTAAGTATAGTTAAGGATAAGTAAAAAAAAAAGTATAGGTACAAAAAGGATAAGTATATGTAAGAAAGGATAAGTGTATGGAATAAACATATACATATACACACAGGGTTTGGCATAAATGACTACACCCCCTTTGAAAAGTAAGATTTTAATCAATGTCTCACTGAATGCAAGACTAATTTTAAACTTTTTTACAAGACTGACTTTAAAAGCATAAAAGTAAGTTTAATAATACATCTTTGATTTAAAAAATCTTCAGTTCTACTCAAATTAGTTGATGCAAAAATGAAAACACCCCACGTAAAAACTACTACATCTAGTATTTGTACGACCATGATTTTTAAGAATCGCACCAAGTCTTCTAGGCATGGAATGAAGAAGATGGCGACATATTCCACCATCTAACTTTTTTATTCTTCAACAATGACCTCTTTTAGAGCCTGGATGCTGGATGGAGAATAATGCTTAGCTTGTCTATTCAGAATTCCCCATAGGTCTTCAGTTGGATTCTGATCAGGAGACATACTTGGCCTCTGAATCACGTTCACCCTGTTCTTCTTCAGAAATGCAACAATAACCTTAGATGTGTTTTTTTGATCATTATCCTGTTGGAAAAGTACACATCTACTAAGGGCACGGGGTGATTGTAGCATATTCTCTATCAATATAGGGCAGTACATCTGTAAATTTAGGATACTCTCAATTAATTGTAGCTCAAAGACACCAGAAGCACTCATGTAACCTCACATAAGGACACTGCTACCACTATGTTTCACTGTAGGCACCATGCATTTAGAAAAATGTATTTAGAAAAATGCCTGGAGCCTAAAGTGGAACATGTTGATGGCAGTGTCGTTATGTGAGGATACATGGGTTCAGCTGGTGAAGGGGAATTACAGTTCGTGGAGGGTATTTTAAATTCACAGATGTACTGCCAATATACAGTAGATGTACAATCTATATTGAAAGAGAAGATGTTAGCCTCATTCCGTGTCCTTGGTAGATATGGTCTTTTCCACCATGACAATGATCTAAAACACACATCTGTTGCATTTCTGAAAAAAGAACAGGGTGAATGTGATTTAGTGTCTCCTGATCTGAACCCAATCAAACACCTATGGGGAATTCTGAAGAGACAAATTGAGCAGCATCAATCACCATCCAGTGTCCAGGTTCTGAAAAGGTCAATTTTTAAAATGGTAAAAAAGATAGATGTTGCAATATGTCGTCGGCTTGTTCATTTCATGCCTAGAAGACTTGCTGTTGTTTTTAAAAATTATAGAGGTCGTACATAATACTAAATGTATCAATTTTGATGTGGGGTGTATTCATTTTTGCATCAACTAATTTAAATAAAACTGACGATTTTGTAATGGAGGTTATATTATTAACCTTACTTTCATGCTATGGGTTAATAAAATGTTATATGATACTCAGTCTTGGACAAATTGGAGATTGTTCTTGTATTCAGTGAGACACTGATTAAAATCTTATTTTTCAAAGCTTGTGTACTCAAAATATGCAGAGAACTGCATGTATATATATATATATATATATGTATGTATCTATATATATATATATATCAACACTAACAAAAAGTCAGGGTGCCAGGCTTCCCAGGTAAAGATCAAGCCTTAAATAGAACAAGTTAAATGGAGGCAGCACACCAGTTGAAAAAGTTAGAAAAGTGCTATTTATAAGTCCATAATGGCGACATTTCGGTCCTAAGTGAGAACCTTTTTCAAGCAGTACAGAAGTGCATGTGCATACCTTATGAAGAAAACATTTGCTTGAATAATTAGCGGACGCCATGTTGCATTTGGGGAGCCTCTGATGTGCCTAAACAGTGGAAAACCCCCACAAGTGATAAAATTTTGGATGATGTGTCCTGTCAGAGCTGTCGCTCTGCATGCCACCCACAGAGCTTGCAGGACCCTGGGGGTCCTGAGGGCTGCGGGACAACCAACTGTTTATAAATGTCGGCGCTGCACAGAGCCCATGCAGCGCCGACATTTATGTACAGTATGCGGTCTGGAAGTGGTAAAAATTCAATAAAAATAAGAAAAAAGGATACTTTTAGATAAGGATAAGCATGTTTAACATTTAATAAAACATTTTTTTTTTAAAGGATAAGCATATGTAAGAAAGGATAAGTTTAGGTAAGAAGATAACTGTAGGTACAAGAGGATACGTATTGGTAAATATACGTACGAAAGGATCATTATAGGCAAGTAATGATAAGTATAGGCAATAAAAGAATAAGTATAGGTAAGCTAAAATAAGTATAGGTAAGTATTGGTAAGAAAGTGTATGCAAATATAGGTAAGTATTAAGTTAGAATAAGTTTAGTTAAAAAAGAATAAGTACATGTATGAAAGATTAAGTATAGGTAAGGATAAGTAAAAAAACAGTACAGGTACAAAAAGGATAACTATATGTAAGAAAGGATAAGTATATGGAATAAACATATACATATACACACAGGGTTTGGCATAAATGAATACACCCCCTTTGAAAAGTAAGTTTCTAATCAATGTCTCACTGAATGCAAGACTAATTTTCAACATTTTTACAAGACTGACTTTGATAGCATAAAAGTAAGGTTAATAATACAACTTTCATTATAAAATCTTCAGTTCTACTCAAATTAGTTGATGTAAAAATTAAAAAACCCCACATAAAAACTACTACATCTAGTATTTGTACGACCATGATTTTTAAGAAACACACCAAGTCTTCTAGGCATGAAATGAAGAAGATGGCGACATATTCCACCATTTAACTTTTTTGTTCTTCAACAATAACCTCTTTTAGAGGGTGGATGCTGGATGGAGAATAATGCTTAACTTGTCTCTTCAGAATTCCCCATAGGTCTTCAGTTGGATTCTGATTAGGAGACATACTTGGCCTCTGAATCACGTTCATTCTATTCTTCTTCAGAAATGCAACAATAACCTTAGATGTATTTTTTTGATCACTATCATGTTGGAAAAGTACAAGTCTACTAAGGGCATGGGGTGATTGTAGCATATTCTCTATCAATATAGGGCAGAACATCTGTAAATTTAGGATACTGTCAATTAATTGTAGCTCACCGACACCAGAAGCACTCATGTAACCCCACATAATGACACTGCTACCAGTATGCTTCAATGTAGGCACCAAGCATTTAGAAAAATGTATTTAGAAAAATGCATGGAGCCTAAAGTGGAACATGTTGGTGGCAGTGTCTTTATGTGAGGATACATGGGTTCTGCTGATGTAGGGGAATTGCAGTTTGTGGAGGGTATTTTAAATTCAAATATGTACTGCCACTATACAGTAGATGTACAATCTATATTGAAAGAGAAGATGCTACCCTCATTCCGTGCCCTTGGTAAACATGCTCTTTTCCACCATGACAATGATCTAAAACACACATCTGTTGCATTTCTGAAAAAGAACAGGGTGAACGTGATTTAGTGTCTCCTGATCTGAACCCAATCAAACACCTATGGGGAATTCTGAAGAGACAAATTGAGCAGCATCAATCACCATTCAGTGTCCATACTCTAAAAAAGGTCAATTTTTAAAATGTTAAAAAAGATAGATGTTGCAGTATGTCATCGGCTTGTTCATTTCATGCTTAGAAGACTTGCTGTTGTTTTTAAAAATTATAGAGGTCATACATAATACTAGATGTAGCAATTTTGAAGTGGAGTGTATTCATTTTTGCATCAACTAATTTAAATAAAACTGAAGATTTTGCAATGAAGGTTATATTATTAACCTTAATTTCATGCTATAGGTTAATAAAATGTTATATGAAACTCAGTCTTGGAAAAATTGGAGATTGTTCTTGTATTCAGTGAGACACTAATTACGATCTTATTTTTCAAAGGTTCTGTACTCAAAATATGCAGAGAACTGTATGTGTATATATATATATATATATATATATATATGTATCTATAAATATAAATCAACACTAACAAAAAGTCAGGGTGCCAGGCTTCCCAGGTAAAGATCAAGCCTTAAATAGAACAAGTTAAATGGAGGCAGCACACCAGTTGAAAAAGTGAAAAAAGTGCTATTTATAAGTCCATAATGGCAACATTTCGGTCCTAAGTGAGAACCTTTTTCAAGCAGTACAGAAGTGCATGTGCATAACTTTTGAAGAAAAAATTTGCTTGAATAATTAGCGGACGCCATGTTGCATTTGGGGAGCCCCTGATGAGCCTAAACAGTGGAAACCACAAACAAGTGACACCATTTTGGATGATGTGTCCTGTCAGAGCTGTCGTTCTGCACCGCACCCACAGCACTTGCAGGACCCTGGGGGTCCTGAGGGCTGGGGGACCACCAACCGTTCATAAATTTTGGCGCTGCACGGAGCCCAGGTGGCGCCGACATTTATGTACAGTGGGCAGTCTGGAAGAGGTTAAAATTCAATAAAAATAAGAAAAAAGGATACTTATAGATAAGGATAAGCATGTTTAACATTTGATAAAACATTTTTTTTTAAAAAAAGGATAAGCATATGTAAAAAAGGATAAGTATAGGTAAGAAGATAAATGTAGGTACAAGAGGATACGTATCGTTGAATATAGGTACGAAAGGATCATTATAGGCATGTAGTGATTAGTATAGGAAATAAAAGAATAAGTATAGGTGAGCTAAAATAAGTTTAGGTAAGTATTGGTAAGAAAGTGTATGCAAATATAGGTAAGTATTAAGTAAGAATAACTGTAGGTGAAAAAGAATAAGCATAGGTATGAAAGATTAAGTATAGTTAAGGATAAGTAAAAAAAAGTATAGGTACAAAAAGGATAAGTATATGTAAGAAAGGATAAGTGTATGGAATAAACATATACATATACAGACAGGATTTGGCATAAATGACTACACCCCCTTTGAAAAGTAAGATTTTAATCAATGTCTCACTGAATGCAAGACTAATTTTCAACTTTTTTACAAGACTGACTTTAAAAGCATAAAAGTAAGTTTAATAATACATCTTTGATTTAAAAAATCTTCAGTTCTACTCAAATTAGTTGATGCAAAAATGAAAACACCCCACGTAAAAACTACTACATCTAGTATTTGTACGACCATGATTTTTAAGAATCGCACCAAGTCTTCTAGGCATGGAATGAAGAAGATGGCGACATATTCCACCATCTAACTTTTTTATTCTTCAACAATGACCTCTTTTAGAGCCTGGATGCTGGATGGAGAATAATGCTTAGCTTGTCTCTTCAGAATTCCGCATAGGTCTTCAGTTGGATTCTGATCAGGAGACATACTTGGCCTCTGAATCACGTTCACCCTGTTCTTCTTCAGAAATGCAACAATAACCTTAGATGTGTTTTTTTGATCATTATCCTGTTGGAAAAGTACACATCTACTAAGGGCACGGGGTGATTGTAGCATATTCTCTATCAATATAGGGCAGTACATCTGTAAATTTAGGATACTCTCAATTAATTGTAGCTCAAAGACACCAGAAGCACTCATGTAACCTCACATAAGGACACTGCTACCACTATGTTTCACTGTAGGCACCATGCATTTAGCAAAATGTATTTAGAAAAATGCCTGGAGCCTAAAGTGGAACATGTTGATGGCAGTGTCGTTATGTGAGGATACACGGGTTCTGCTGGTGAAGGGGAATTACAGTTCGTGGAGGGCATTTTAAATTTACAGATGTACTGCCACTATACAGTAGATGTACAATCTATATTGAAAGAGAAGATGTTACCCTCATTCCGTGCCCTTGGTAGATATGGTCTTTTCCACCATGACAATGATCTAAAACACACATCTGTTGCATTTCTGAAAACAGAACAGGGTGAATGTGATTTTGTGTCTCCTGATCTGAACCCAATCAAACACCTATGGGGAATTCTGAAGAGACAAATTGAGCAGCATCAATCACCATCCAGTGTCCAGGCTCTGAAAAGGTCAATTTTTAAAATAGTAAAAAAAATAGATGTTGCAATATGTCGTCGGCTTGTTCATTTCATGCTTAGAAGACTTGCTGTTGTTTTTAAAAATTATAGAGGTCATACATAATACTAGATGTAGCAATATTGATTTGGGGTGTATTCATTTTTGCATCAACTAATTTCAATAAAACTGAAGATTTTGTAATGGAGGTTATATTATTAACCTTACTTTCATGCTATGGGTTAATAAAATGTTATATGATACTCAGTCTTGGACAAATTGGATACTGTTCTTGTATTCAGTGAGACACTGATTAAAATCTTATTTTTCAAAGCTTGTGTACTCAAAATATGCAGAGAACTGTATGTATATATATATATATGTATGTATCTATATATATATATCAACACTAACAAAAAGTCAGGGTGCCAGGCTTCCCAGGTAAAGATCAAGCCTTAAATAGAACAAGTTAAATGGAGGCAGCACACCAGTTGAAAAAGTGAAAAAAGTGCTATTTATAAGTCCATAATGGCGACGTTTCGGTCCTAAGTGAGAACCTTTTTCAAGCAGTACAGAAGTGCATGTGCATACCTTATGAAGAAAAAATTTGCTTGAATAATTAGCGGATGCCATGTTGCATTTGGGGAGCTCCTGATGTGCCTAAACAGTGGAAAACCCCCACAAGTGACACAATTTTGGATGATGTGTCCTGTCAGAGCTGTCGCTCAGCACCGCACCCACAGAGCTTGCAGGACCCTGGGGGTCCTGAGGGCTGTGGGACAACCAACCGTTTATAAATGTCGGCGCTGCACAGAGCTCATGCAGCGCCGACATTTATGTACAGTAGGCGGTCTGGAAGTGGTAAAAATTCAATAAAAATAAGAAAAAAGGATACTTTTAGATAAGGATAAGCATGTTTAACATTTAATAAAACATTTTTTTTTTAAAGGATAAGCATATGTAAGAAAGGATAAGTTTAGGTAAGAAGATAAATGTAGGTACAAGAGGATACGTATTGGTAAATATAGGTACAAAAGGATCATTATAGGCAAGTAATGATAAGTATAGGCAATAAAAGAATAAGTATAGGTAAGCTAAAATAAGTATAGGTAAGTATTGGTAAGAAAGTGTATGCAAATATAGGTAAGTATTAAGTTAGAATAAGTTTAGTTAAAAAAGAATAAGTACATGTATGAAAGATTAAGTATAGGTAAGGATAAGTAAAAAAAAAGTATAGGTACAAAAAGGATAAGTATATGTAAGAAAGGATAAGTATATAAAATAAACATATACATATACACACAGGGTTTGGCATAAATGACTACACCCTCTTTGAAAAGTAAGATTTTAATCAATGTCTCACTGAATGCAAGACTAATTTTCAACATTTTTACAAGACTGACTTTGATAGCATAAAAGTAAGGTTAATAATACTACTTTCATTACAAAATCGGCAGTTCTACTCAAATTAGTTGGTGCAAAAATGAAAACACCCCACATAAAAACTACTACATCTAGTATTAGTATGACAATGATTTTTAAGAATCGCACCACATCTTCTAGGCATGGAATGAAGAAGATGACGACATATTCCACCATCTAACTTTTTTTATTCTTAAACAATGAACTCTTTTAGAGCCTGGATGCTGGATGGAGAATAATGCTTAACTTGTCTCTTCAGAATTCCCCATAGGTCTTCAGTTGGATTCTGATCAGGAGACATACTTGGCCTCTGAATCACGTTCACCCTGTTCTTCTTCAGAAATGCAACAATTACCTTAGATGTGTGTTTTTGATCATTATCATGTTGGAAAAGTACACGTCTACTAAGGGCACGGGGGGATTTTAGCATATTCTCTATCAATATAGGGCAGTACATCTGTAAATTTAGGATACTCTCAATTAATTGTATCTCACCAACACCAGAAGCACTCATGTAACCCCACATAAGGACACTGCTACCACTATGTTTCACTGTAGGCACCATGCATTTAGAAAAATGTATTTAGAAAAATGCCTGGAGCATAAAGTTTAACATGTTGCTTGCAGTGTCGTTATGTGAGGAAACATGGGTTCTGCTGGTGTAGGGGAATTACAGTTCGTGGAGTGTATTTTAAATTCACAGATGTACTACCACTACTCAGTAGATGTACAATATATATTGAAAGAGAAGATGCTACCCTCATTCCGTGCCCTTGGAAGACATGCTCTTTTCCACCATGACAATGATCTAAAGCACACAACTGTCGCATTTCTGAAAAAGAACAGGGTGAACGTGATTTAGTTTCTTCTGATCTGAACCCAATCAAACACCTATGGGGAATTCTGAAGAGACAAATTGAGCAGCATCAATCACAATTCGGTGTCCAGGCTCTAAAAAAGGTCAATTTTTAAAATGGTAAAAAAGATAGATGTTGCAATATGTCGTCGGCTGGTTCATTTCATGCATAGAAGGCTTGCTGTTGTTTTTAAAAATTACAGAGGTCATACATGATACTAGATGTAGCAATTTTGATGTGGGGTGTATTCATTTTTGCATCAACTAATTTAAAGAAAACTGAAGATTTTGTAATGAAGGTTATATTATTAACCTTACTTTCATGCTATGGATTAATAAAATGTTATATGAAACTCAGTCTTGGAAAAATTGGAGACTGTTCTTGTATTCAGTGAAACACTGATTAAAATCTTATTTTTCAAACGTTGTGTACTCAAAATATGCAAAGAACAGTATGTGTATATATATATACATATATATATATATATATATATATATATGTATGTATCTATAAATATATATCAACACTAACAAAAATTCAGGGTGCCAGGCTTCCCAGGTAAAGATCAAGCCTTAAATAGAACAAGTTAAATGGAGGCAGCACACCAGTTGAAAAAGTGAAAAAAGTGCTACTTATAAGTCCATAATGGCGACGTTTCGGTCCTAAGTGAGAACCTATTTCAAGCAGTACAGTAGTGCATGTGCATAACTTATGAAGAAAAAATTTGCTTGAATAATTAGCGGAAACCATGTTGCATTTGGGGATCCCCTGATGTGCCTAAAGAGTGGAAACCCCCCCACAAGTGACACCATTTTGGATGATGTGTTCTGTCAGAGCTGTCGCTCTGCACCGCATCCACAGCGCTTGCAGCACCCTGGGGGTCCTGAGGGCTGCGGGACCACCAACCGTTCATAAATGACGGCGCTGCACAGAGCCCATGCAGCACCGACATTTATGTACAGTGGGCGGTCTGGAAGTGGTTAAAATTCAATAAAAATAAGAAAAAAGGATACTTATAGATAAGAATAAGCTTGTTTAACATTTAATAAAACATTTTTTTAAAAAGGATAAGCATATGTAAGAAAGGATAAGTATAGGTAAGAAGTTAAATGTAGGTACAAGAGGATACGTATCTGTAAATATAGGTACGAAAGGATTATTATAGGCAAGTAATGATAAGTATAGGAAATAAAAGAATAAGTATAGGTAAGCTAAAATAAGTATAGGTAAGTATTGGTAAGAAAGTGTATGCAAATACAGGTAAGTATTAAGAAAGAATAAGTGTAGGTAAAAAAGAATAAGTATAGGTATGAAAGATTTAGTATAGGTAAGGATAAGTAAAAAAAAAAAAGTATAGGTACAAAAATGTTAAGTATATGTAAGAAAGGATAAGTATATGGAATAAACATATACATATACACACAGGGTTTGGCATAAATGACTACACCCCCTTTGAAAAGTAAGATTTTAATCAATGTCTCCCTGAATGCAAGACTAATTTTCAACATTTTTACAAGACTGACTTTGATAGCATAAAAGTAAGGTCAATAATACAACTTTCATTACAAAATCTTCAGTTCTACTCAAATTATTTGATGCAAAAATGAAAACACCCCACATAAAAACTACTACATCTAGTATTTGTACGACCATGATTTTTAAGAATCGCACCAAGTCTTCTTGTCATGGAATGAAGAAGATGGCGACATATTCCACCATCTAACTTTTTTTATTCTTCAACAATTACCTCTTTTAAAGCCTGGATGCTGGATGGAGAATAATGCTTAACTTTTCTCTTCAGAATTCCCCATAAGTCTTCAGTTGGATTCTGATCAGGAGACATACTTGGCTTCTGAATCGCGTTCACCCTGTTCTTCTTCAGAAATGAAACAATAACCTTAGTTGTGTTTTTTTGATCATTATCATGTTGAAAAGTACACGTCTACTAAGGGAACGGGGTGATTGTAGCATATTCTCTATCAATATAGGGCAGTACACCTGTAAACATAGGATAATCTCAATCAATTGTAGCTCACCGACACCAGAAGCACTCATGTAACCCCACATAAAGACACTGCTACCACTATGTTTCACTGTAGGCACCATGCATTTAGAAAAATGTATTTAGAAAAATGCCTGGAGCCTAAAGTGGAACATGTTGGTGGCAGTGTCGTTATGTGAGGATATATGGGTTCTGCTGGTGTAGGGGAATTACAGTTCGCGGAGAGTATTTTAAATTCGCAGATGTACTGCCACTATACAGTAGATGTACAATCTATATTGAAAGAGAAGATGCTACCGTCATTCCGTGCCCTTGGTAGACATGCTGTTTTCCACCATGACAATGATCTAAAACACACATCTGTTGCATTTCTGAAAAAGAACAGGGTGAACGTGAATTAGTGTCTCCTGATCTGAACCCAATCAAACACCTATGGGGAATTCTGAAGAGACAAATTGAGCAGCATCAATCACCATCCAGTGTCCAGGCTCTAGAAAAGGTCAATTTTTAGAATGGTAAAAAAGATAGATGTTGCAATATGTCGTCGGCTTGTTCATTTCATGCCTAGAAGACTTGCTGTTGTTTTTAAAAATTATAGAGGTCATACATAATACTAGATGTAGCGATTTTGATGTGGGGTGTATTCATTTTTGCATCAACTAATTTAAATAAAACTGAAGATTTTGTAATGAAGGTTATATTATTAACCTTACTTTCATGCTATGGGTTAATAAAATGTTATATGATACTCAGTCTTGGAAAAATTGGAGACTGTTCTTGTATTCAGTGAGACACTGATTAAAATCTTATTTTTCAAAGCTTGTGTACTCAAAATATGCAGAGAACTGTATGTGTAAATATATATATATATATGTATGTATCTATATATATATATCAACACTAACAAAAAGTCAGGGTGCCAGGCTTCAAAGTTAAAGATCAAGCCTTAAATAGACCAAGTTAAATGGAGGCAGCACACCAGTTGAAAAAGTGAAAAAAGTGCTATTTATAAGTTCATAATGGCAACGTTTCGGGCCTAAGTGAGAACCTTTTTCAAGCAGTACAGAAGTGCATGTGCATACCTTATAAAGAAAAAAATTGCTTGAATCATTAGTGGACGCCATGTTGCATTTGGGAAGCCCCTGATGTGCCTAAACAGTAGAAACCGCCCACAAGTGACACCATTTTGGATGATGTATCCTGTCAGAGCTGTTGCTCTGCAACGCTCCCACAGCGCTTGCAGAACCTTGGGGGTCCTGAGAGCTGCGGCACCACCAACCGTTCATAAATGTCGGCCCTACACAGAGCCCAGGGAGCGCCGACATTTATGTACAGTAGGCAGTCTGGAAGTTGTAAAAATTCAATAAAAATAAGAAAAAAGGATACTTATAGATAAGGATAAGCATGTTTAACATTTAATAAAAGATTTTTTTAAAAAAGGATAAGCATATGTAAGAAAGGATAAGTATAGGTAAGAAGATAAATGTAGGTACAAGAGAATACGTATCAGTAAATATAGCTACGAAAGGAACATTATAGGCAAGTAATGATAAGTATAGGAAATAAAAAAATAAGTGTAGGTAAGTTAAAATAAGTATAGGTAAGTGTTGGTAAGAAAGTATATGCAAATATAGGTAAGTATTAAGTAAGAAGAAGTGTAGGTAAAAAAGAATAAGTATAGGTATGAAAGATTAAGTATAGGTAAGGATAAGTAAAAAACAAAGTATAGGTACAAAATGGTTAAGTATATGTAAGAAAGGATAAGTATATGGCATAAACATATACATATACACACAGGCTTTGGTATAAATGACTACACCCCCTTTGAAAAGTAAGATTTTAATCAATGTCTCACTGAATGCAAGAATAATTTTCAACATTTTTACAAGACTGACTTTGATAGCATAAAAGTAAGGTTAATAATACAACTTTCATTACAAAATCTTCAGTTCTACTCAAATTAGTTGATGCAAAAATGAAAACACCCCACATAAAAGCTACTACATCTAGTATTTGTACGACCATGATTTTTAAGAATCGCACCAAGTCTTCTAGTCATGGAATGAAGAAGATGGCGACATATTCCACCATCTAACTTTTTTATTTTTCAACAATTACCTCTTTTAGAGCCTGGATGCTGGATGGAGAATAACGCTTAACTTGTCTCTTCAGAATTCCCAATAGGTCTTCAGTTGGATTCTGATCAGGAGACATACTTGGCCTCTGAATCACGTTCACCCTGTTCTTCTTCAGAAATACAACAATAACCTTAGATGTGTTTTTTTGATCATTATCATGTTGGAAAAGTACACGTCTACTAAGTGCACGGGGTGATTGTAGCATATTCTCTATCAATATAGGGCAGTACATCTGTAAATTTAGGATACTCTCAATTAATTGTATCTCACCGACACCAGGAGAACTCATGTAACCCCACATAAGGACACTGCTACCACTATGTTTCACTGTAGGCACCATGCATTTAGAAAAATGTATTTAGAAAAATGCCTGGAGCCTAAAGTGGAACATGTTGGTGGCAGTGTCATTATGTGAGGATACATGGGTTCTGCTGGTGTAGGGGAATTACAGTTCATGGAGGGTATTATAAATTCACAGATGTAATGCCACTATACAGTAGATGTACAATCTATATTGAAAGAGAAGATGTTACCCACATTTCGTGCCCTTGGTAGACATGCTCTTTTCCACCATGACAATGATCTAAAACACACATCTGTTGCATTTCTGAAAAAGAACAGGATGAACGTGATTTAGTGTCTTCTGATCTGAACCCAATCAAACACCTATGGGGAATTCTGTAGAGACAAATTGAGCAGCATCAATCACCATCCAGTGTCCAGGCCCTAGAAAATGTCAATTTTTAAAATGGTAAAAAAGATAGATGTTGCAATATGTCTTCGGCTTGTTCATTTCATGCCTACAAGACTTGCTGTTGTTTTTAAAAATTATAAAGGTCATACATAATACTAGATGTAGCAATTTTGAAGTGGAGTGTATTCATTTTTGCATCAACTAATTTAAATAAAACTGAAGATTTTGTAATGTTGGTTATATTATTAACCTTACTTTCATGCTATGGGTTAATAAAATGTTATATGAAACTCAGTCTTGGAAAAATTGGAGACTGTTCTTGTATTCAGTGAGACACTGATTAAAATCTTATTTTTCAAAGCTTGTGTACTCAAGATATGCAGAGAACTGTATGTGTAAATATATATATATGTATGTATCTGTTAGAACTCTCCTGTTAGGTTTTTTCTATTTTGCTGGACACATGACCTTTTGCCTATTTTATCCTGCTCCACCCTTCTGGCCATGCAGGACTTCATTGTAATTTTTACTCTTAAGCTAGCCAGGTGCTTTGTAACCTTTCTCAGTCAGTTTAGCTAGGTCTTTTGACCTTTATGTTCTATGTTGTGTGTTTGTCTTTTTACTGCTACAATTTCTGCTAGGAGGTGTCCATCTTTCTCCCAGTCCCTAGTTCTTGTAGGGATCCCTCCCTCACATCTATACGTCTTCGTTCAGACTAGCTGAGGAATTTAGCGGGTCTGATCGCAGGATCAGGTTCCCCGTTACATCGTAGGAATCTAGCTTATTTCTATTGCAGGGACAGATCTCCTGTCTTTCCTTAGTGCTTGTAGCCTATCATAACAGTATCTATATATATATACCAACACTAACAAAAAGTCAGGGTGCCAGGCTTCCCAGGTAAAGATCAAGCCTTAAATAGAACAAGTTAAATGGAGGCAGCACACCAGTTGAAAATGTGAAAAAAGTGCTATTTATAAGTCCATAATGGTGACGTTTTGGTCCTAAGTGAGAACCTTTTTCAAGCAGTACAGAAATGCATGTGCATACCTTATGAAGAAAAAATTTGCTTGAATACTTAGCGGACGCCATGTTGCATTTGGGGAGCCCCTGATGTGCCTAAATAGTGGAAACCCCCCACAAGTGACACCATTTTGGATGATGTGTCCTGTCAGAGCTGTCTCTCTGCACCACACCCACAGCGCTTGCAGAACCCTGGGGGCACTGAGGGCTGCGAGACCACCAACCGTTCATAAATGTCGGCGTTGCACAGAGCCTAGGCAGCGCCAACATTTATGTACAGTGGGCTGTCTGGAAGTGGTTAAAATTCAATAAAAATAAGAAAAAAGGATACTTATAGATAAGGATAAGTATGTTTAACATTTAATAAAACATTTTTTTTAAAAAAGGATAAGCATATGTAAGAAAGGATAAGTATAGGTAAGAAGATAAATGTAGGTACAAGAGGATACGTATCAGTAAATATAGGTACGAAAGGATCATTATAGGCAAGTAATGATAAGTATAGGAAATAAAAGAATAAGTATAGGTAAGCTAAAATAAGTATAGGTAAGTATTGGTAAGAAAGTGTATGCACATATAGGTAAGCATTAAGTAAGAATAAGTGTAGGTAAAAAAGAATAATTAGAGGTATGAAAGATTAAGTATAAGTAAGGATAAGTAAAAAAAATGTATAGGTACAAAAAGGATATGTATATGTAAGAAAGGATAAGTATATGGAATAAACATAAACATATCCACACAGGATTTGGCATAAATGCCTACACCCCCTTTGAAAGGTAAGATTTTAATCGATGTCTCAATCAATGCAACACTAATTTTCAACATTTTTACAAGACTGACTTTGATAGCATAAAAGTAAGGTTAATAATACAACTTTCATTACAAAATCTTCAGTTCTACTCAAATTAGTTGATGCAAAAATTAAAACACAACACTGAAAAACTACTACATCTAGTATTTGTACGACCATGATTTTAAAGAATCGCACCAAGTCTTCTAGGCATGGAATGAAGAAGATGGCAACATATTCCATCATCTAACTTTTTTATTCTTCAACAATGACCTCTTTTAGAGCCTGGATGCTGGATGGAGAATAATGCTTAACTTGTCTCTTCAGAATTCCCCATAGGTCTTCAGTTGGATTCTGATCAGGAGACATACTTGGCCTCTGAATCACGTTCATTCTATTCTTCTTCAGAAATGCAACAATAACGTTAGATGTGTTTTTTTGATCACTATCATGTTGGAAAAGTACACGTCTACTAAGGGCACAGGGTGATAGTAGCATATTCTCTATCAATATAGGGCAGAACATCTGTAAAATTAGGATACTCTCAATTAATTGTAGCTCACCGACACCAGAAGCACTCATGTGACCCCACATAAGGACACTACTACCACTATGTTTCAATGTAGGCACCATGCATTTAGAAAAATGTATTTAGAAAAATGCCTGGAGCCTAAAGTGGAACATGTTGGTGGCAGTGTCTTTATGTGAGGATACATGGGTTCTGCTGGTGTAGGGGAATTACAGTTTGTGGAGGGTATTTTAAATTCACATATGTACTGCCACTATACAGTAGATGTACAATCTATATTGAAAGAGAAGATGCTACCCTCATTCCGTGCCCTTGGTAGACATGCTCTTTTCCACCATGACAATGATCTAAAACACAGATCTGTTGCATTTCTGAAAAAGAACAGGGTGAACGTGATTTAGTGTCTCCTGATCTGAACCCAATCAAACACCTATGGGGAATTCTGAAGAGACAAATTGAGCAGCATCAATCACCATTCAGTGTCCAGGCTCTAAAAAGGTCAATTTTTAAAATGGTAAAAAAGGTAGATGTTGCAATATGTCATCGGCTTGTTCATTTCATGCCTAGAAGACTTGCTGTTGTTTTTAAAAATTATAGAGGTCATACATAATACTAGATGTAGCAATTTTGAAGTGGAGTGTATTCATTTTTGCATCAACTAATTTAAATAAAACTGAAGATTTTGTAATGAAGGTTATATTATTAACCTTAATTTCATGCTATAGGTTAATAAAATGCTATATGAAACTCAGTCTTGGAAAAATTGGAGATTGTTCTTGTATTCAGTGAGACACTGATTACAATCCTATTTTTCAAAGCTTCTGTACTCAAAATATGCAGAGAACTGTATGTGTATATATTTATATATATATATATATATATATATATATGTATCTATAAATATATATCAACACTAACAAAAAGTCAGGGTGCCAGGCTTCCCAGGTAAAGATCAAGCCTTAAATAGAACAAGTTAAATGGAGGCAGCACACCAGTTGAAAAAGTGAAAAAAGTGCTATTTATAAGTCCATAATGGCAAAATTTCGGCCCTAAGTGAGAACCTTTTTCAAGCAGTACAGAAGTGCATGTGCATACCTTATGAAGAAAAAATTTGCTTGAATAATTAGCGGACGTCATGTTGCATTTGGGGAGCCCCTGATGAGCCTAAACAGTGGAAACCACAAACAAGTGACACCGTTTTGGATGATGTGTCCTGTCAGAGCTGTCGCTCTGCACCGCACCCACAGCGCTTGCAGGACCCTGGGGGTCCTGAGGGCTGCGGGACCACCAACCGTTCATAAATGACGGCGCTGCACAGAGCCCATGCAGCACCGACATTTATGTACAGTGGGCGGTCTGGAAGTGGTTAAAATTCAATAAAAATAAGAAAAAAGGATACTTATAGATAAGAATAAGCTTGTTTAACATTTAATAAAACATTTTTTTAAAAAGGATAAGCATATGTAAGAAAGGATAAGTATAGGTAAGAAGTTAAATGTAGGTACAAGAGGATACGTATCTGTAAATATAGGTACGAAAGGATCATTATAGGCAAGTAATGATAAGTATAGGAAATAAAAGAATAAGTATAGGTAAGCTAAAATAAGTATAGGTAAGTATTGGTAAGAAAGTGTATGCAAATACAGGTAAGTATTAAGAAAGAATAAGTTTAGGTAAAAAAGAATAAGTATAGGTATGAAAGATTTAGTATAGGTAAGGATAAGTAAAAAAAAAAAGTATAGGTACAAAAAGGTTAAGTATATGTAAGAAAGGATAAGTATATGGAATAAACATATACATATACACACAGGGTTTGGCATAAATGACTACACCCCCTTTGAAAAGTAAGATTTTAATCAATGTCTCCCTGAATGCAAGACAAATTTTCAACATTTTTACAAGACTGACTTTCATAGCATAAAAGTAAGGTCAATAATACAACTTTCATTACAAAATCTTCAGTTCTACTCAAATTAGTTGATGCAAAAATGAAAACACCCCACATAAAAACTACTACATCTAGTATTTGTACGACCATGATTTTTAAGAATCGCACCAAGTCTTCTAGTCATGGAATGAAGAAGATGGTGACATATTCCACCATCTAACTTTTTTTATTCTTCAACAATTACCTCTTTTAAAGCCTGGATGCTGGATGGAGAATAATGCTTAACTTTTCTCTTCAGAATTCCCCATAAGTCTTCAGTTGGATTCTGATCAGGAGACATACTTGGCCTCTGAATCGCGTTCACCCTGTTCTTCTTCAGAAATGCAACAATAACCTTAGATGTGTTTTTTTGATCATTATCATGTTGGAAAAGTACACGTCTACTAAGGGCATGGGGTGATTGTAGCATATTCTCTATCAATATAGGGCAGTACACCTGTATATATAGGATACTCTCAATTAATTTTAGCTCACCGACACCAGAAGCAATCATGTAACCCCACATAAGGACACTGCTACCACTATGTTTCACTGTAAACACCATGCATTTAGAAAAATGTATTTAGAAAAATGCCTGGAGCCTAAAGTGGAACATGTTGGTGGCAGTGTCGTTATGTGAGGAAACATGGGTTCTGCTGGTGTAGGGGAATTACAGTTCGTGGAGAGTATTTTAAATTCACAGATGTACTGCCACTATACAGTAGATGTACAATCTATATTGAAAGAGAAGATGCTACCGTCATTCCGTGCCCTTGGTAGACATGCTCTTTTCCACCATGACAATGATCTAAAACACACATCTGTTGCATTTCTGAAAAAGAACAGGGTGAACATGATTTAGTGTCTCCTGACCTGAACCCAATCAAACACCTATGGGGAATTCTGAAGAGACAAATTGAGCAGCATCAATCACGATCCAGTGACCAGGCTCTAGAAAAGTTCAATTTTTAGAATGTTAAAAAAGATAGATGTTGCAATATGTCGTCGGCTTGTTCATTTCATGCTTGAAGGCTTTCTGTTATTTTTAAAAATTATAGAGGTCATACATAATACTAAATGTAGCAATTTTGATGTGGAGTGTATTAATTTTTGCATCAACTAATTTAAATAAAACTGAAGATTTTGTAATGAAGGTTATATTATTAACCTTAATTTCATGCTATGGGTTAATAAAATGTTATATGAAGCTCAGTCTGGGATAAATTGGAGACTTTTCTTGTATTCAGAGAGACACTGATTAAAATCTTATTTTTCAAAGCTTGTGTACTCAAAATATGCAGAGAACTGTATGTGTATATATATATGTATGTACAGTACAGACCAAAAGTTTGGACACACCTTCTCATCTAAAGATTTTTCTGTATTTTCATGACTATGAAAATTGTACATTCTTACTGAAGGCATCAAAACTATGAATTAACACATGTGGAATTATATACTTAACAAAAAAGTGTTAAACAACTGAAAATATGTCTTATATTCTAGGTTCTTCAAAGTAGCCACCTTTTGCTTTGATGACTGCTTTACACACTCTTGGCATTCTCTTGATGAGCTTCAAGAGGTAGTCACCGGAAATGGTCTTCCAACAATCTTGAAGGAGTTCCCAGAGATGCTTAGCACTTGTTGGCCCTTTTGCCTTCACTCTGCGGTCCAGCTCACCCCAAACCATCTCGATTGGGTTCAAATCTGGTGACTGTGGAGGCCAGGTCATCTGTCGTAGCACCCCATCACTCTCCTTCTTGGTCAAATAGCTCTTACACAGCCTGGAGGTGTGTTTGGGGTCATAGTCATGTTTAAAAATAAATGATGGTCCAACTAAACGCAAACCGGATGAAACAGAATGCCGATGCAAGATGCTGTGGTAGCCATGCTGGTTCAGTATGCCTTCAGTTTTGAATAAATCCCCAACAGTGTCACCAGCAAAGCACCCCCACACCATCACACCTCCTCCTCCATGCTTCACGGTGGGAACCAGGCATGCAGAGTCCATCCGTTCACCTTTTCTGCGTCGCACAAAGACACGGTGGCTGGAACCAAAGATCTCAAATTTGGACTCATCAGATGAAAGCACAGATTTCCACTGGTCTAATGTCCATTCCTTGTGTTCTTTAGCCCAAACAAGTCTCTTCTGCTTGTTGCCTGTCCTTAGCAGTGGTTCCCTAGCAGCTATTTTACCATGAAGGTCTGCTGCACAAAGTCTCCTCTTAACAGTTGTTGTAGAGATGTGTCTGCTGCTAGAACTTTGTGTGGCATTGACCTGGTCTCTAATCTGATCTGCTGTTAACCTGCGATATTTGAGGCTGGTGACTTCGATAAACTTATCCTTAGAAGCAGAGGTGACTCTTGCTCTTCCTTTCCTGGGGCGGTCCTCATATGAGCCAGTTTCTTTGTAGCGCTTGATGGTTTTTGTAACTGCACTTGGGGACACTTTCAAAGTTTTCCCAATTTTTCGCACTGACTGACCTTCATTTGTTAAAGTAATGATGGCCACTCGTTTTTCTTTACTTAGCTGCTTTTTTCTTGCCATAATACAAATTCTAACAGTCTATTCAGTAGGACTATCAGCTGTGTATACACCAGACTTCTGCACAACACAACTGATGGTCCCAAACCCATTTATAAGGCAAGAAATACCACTTATTAAACCTGACAGGGCACACCTGTGAAGTGAAAACCATTTCCAGTGACTACCACTTGAAGCTCATCAAGAGAATGTTAAGAGTGTGCAAAGCAGTCATCAAAGCAAAAGGTGGCTACTTTGAAGAACCTAGAATATAAGACATATTTTCAGTTGTTTCACACTTTTTTGTTAAGTATATAATTCCAAATGTTTTAATTCTTAGTTTTGATGCCTTCAGTGTGAATGTACAATTTTCATAGTCATGAAAATACAGAAAAATCTTTAAATGAGAAGGTGTGTTTAAACTTTTGGTCTGTATATATATATTTGTATGTATCTATATATATATATATCAACACTAACAAAAAGTCAGGGTGCCAGGCTGCCCAGGTAAAGATCAAACCTTAAATAGAACAAGTTAAATGGAGGCAGCACACCAGTTGAAAAAGTGAAAAAAGTGCTATTTATAAGTCCATAATGGTGACGTTTTGGTCCTAAGTGAGAACCTTTTTCAAGCAGTACAGAAATGCATGTGCATACCTTATGAAGAAAAAATTTGCTTGAATACTTAGCGGACGCCATGTTGCATTTGGGGAGCCCCTGATGTGCCTAAATAGTGGAAACCCCCCACAAGTGACACCATTTTGGATGATGTGTCCTGTCAGAGCTGTCTCTCTGCACCACACCCACAGCGCTTGCAGGACCCTGGGGGCACTGAGGGCTGCGAGACCACCAACCATTCATAAATGTCGGCGCTGCACAGACCCTAGGCAGCGCCAACATTTATGTACAGTGGGCTGTCTGGAAGTGGTTAAAATTCAATAAAAATAAGAAAAAAGGATACTTATAGATAAGGATAAGTATGTTTAACATTTAAGAAAACTTTTTTTTAAAAAAGGATAAGCATATGTAAGAAAGGATAAGTATAGGTAAGAAGATAAATGTAGGTACAAGAGGATACGTATCGGTAAATATAGGTACGAAAGGATCATTATAGGCAAGTAATGATAAGTATAGGAAATAAAAGAATAAGTATAGGTAAGCTAAAATAAGTATAGGTAAGCATTGGTAAGAAAGTGTATGCAAATATAGGTAAGTATTAAGTAAGAATAAGTGTAGGTAAAAAAGAAAATGTATAGATATGAAAGATTAAGTATAGGTAAGGATAAGTAAAAAAAAAAGTATAGGTACAAAAAGGATAAGTATATGTAAGAAAGGATAAGTATATAAAATAAACATATACATATACACACACAGGGTTTGGCATAAATGACTACACCCTCTTTGAAAAGTAAGATTTTAATCAATGTCTCACTGAATGCAAGACTAATTTTCAACATTTTTACAAGACTGACTTTGATAGCATAAAAGTAAGGTTAATAATACTACTTTCATTACAAAATCGGCAGTTCTACTCAAATTAGTTGATGCAAAAATGAAAACACCCCACATAAAAACTACTACATCTAGTATTAGTATGACAATGATTTTTAAGAATCGCACCACATCTTCTAGGCATGGAATGAAGAAGATGACGACATATTCCACCATCTAACTTTTTTTAATCTTAAACAATGACCTCTTTTAGAGCCTGGATGCTGGATGGAGAATAATGCTTAACTTGTCTCTTCAGAATTCCCCATAGGTCTTCAGTTGGATTCTGATCAGGAGACATACTTGGCCTCTGAATCACGTTCACCCTGTTCTTCTTCAGAAATGCAACAATTACCTTAGATGTGTGTTTTTGATCATTATCATGTTGGAAAAGTACACGTCTACTAAGGGCACGGGGGGATTTTAGCATATTCTCTATCAATATAGGGCAGTACATCTGTAAATCTAGGACACTCTCAATTAATTGTATCTCACCAACACCAGAAGCACTCATGTAACCCCAAATAAGGACACTGCTACCACTATGTTTCACTGTAGGCACCATGCATTTAGAAAAATGTATTTAGAAAAATGCCTGGAGCATAAAGTGGAACATGTTGGTTGCAGTGTCGTTATGTGAGGAAACATGGGTTCTGCTGGTGTAGGGGAATTACAGTTCGTGGAGTGTATTTTAAATTCACAGATGTACTACCACTACTCAGTAGATGTACAATATATATTGAAAGAGAAGATGCTACCCTCATTCTGTGCCCTTGGTAGACATGCTCTTTTCCACCATGACAATGATCTAAAGCACACAACTGTCGCATTTCTGAAAAAGAACAGGGTGAACGTGATTTAGTGTCTTCTGATCTGAACCCAATCAAACACCTATGGGGAATTCTGAAGAGACAAATTGAGCAGCATCAATCACCATTCGGTGTCCAGGCTCTAAAACAGGTCAATTTTTAAAATGTTAAAAAAGATAGATGTTGCAATATGTCGTCGGCTGGTTCATTTCATTCATAGAAGACTTGCTGTTGTTTTTAAAAATTATAGAGGTCATACATAATACTAGATGTAGCAATTTTGATGTGGGGTGTATTCATTTTTGCATCAACTAATTTAAAGAAAACTGAAGATTTTGTAATGAAGGTTATATTATTAACCTTACTTTCATGCTATGGGTTAATAAAATGTTATATGAAACTCAGTCTTGGAAAAATTGGAGACTGTTCTTGTATTCAGTGAAACACTGATTAAAATCTTATTTTTCAAACGTTGTGTACTCAAAATATGCAAAGAACAGTATGTGTGTATATATATATATATATATGTATGTATCTATAAATATATATCAACACTAACAAAAAGTCAGGGTGCCAGGATTCCCAGGTAAAGATCAAGCCTTAAATAAAACAAGTTAAATGGAGGCTGCACACCAGTTAAAAAAGTGAAAAAAGTGCTATTTATAAGTCCATAATGGCGACGTTTCGGTCCTAAGTGAGAACCTTTTTCAAGCAGTACAGAAGTGCATGTGCATACCTTATGAAGAAAAAATTTGCTTGAATACTTAGCGGACGCCATGTTGCATTTGGGGAGCCCCTGATGTGCCTAAACAGTGGAAACCCCCCACAAGTGACACTATTTTGGATGATGTGTCCTGTCAGAGCTGTCTCTCTGCACCACACCCACAGCGCTTGCAGGACCCTGGGGGTCCTGAGGGCTGCGGGGCCACCAACCTTTCATAAATGTCGGCGCTCCACAGAGCCCAGGCAGCGTCGACATTTATGTACAGTGGGGGGTCTGGAAGTGGTTAAAATTCAATAAAAATAAGAAAAAAGGATACTTTTAGATAAGGATAAGCTTGTTTAACATTTAATAAAACATTTTTTAAAAAAGGATAAGCACATGTAAGAAAGGATAAGTATAGGTAAGAAGATAAATGTAGGTACAAGAGGATACGTATCGGTAAATATAGGTACGAAAGGATCATTATAGGATGGTAATGATAAGTATAGGCAATAAAAGAATAAGTATAGGTAAGCTAAAATAAGTATAGGTAAGTATTGGTAAGAAAGTGTATGCAAATATAGGTAAGTATTAAGTAAGAATAAGTGTAGGTAAAAAAGAATAAGTATAGGTATGAAAGATTAAGTATAGTTAAGGATAAGTAAAACAAAAAATATAGGTACAAAAAGTATAAGTATATGTAAGGAAGGATAAGTGTATGGAATAAACATAAACATATACACACAGGCTTTGGCATAAATGACTACACAACCTTTGAAAAGTAATATTTTAATCAATGTCTCACTGAACACAAGAATAATTTTCAACATTTTCCCAAGACTGACTTTGATAGCATAAAAGTAAGGTTAATAATTAGAGATGAGCGTTGTTCTACTCGAACTGTTCGCCAATCTCAAATTCAAGCTGTTTTGGGCGGTGTTCGAGCCGTTCGGCGAACACGAACAATTTGAGAAAAATTCGGCTGTTCGAGGTTATGTTCGATAACTGTTCGTGCACCAAAATCATAACTGGATTTTTTCTCAGTAATGATGAAAATTAATGTTAATACGCAGTTTGAGTGTACAGCGGGGTGGGGGGAGGGGCAGGGGATGGATCTCTGCAGGAACAATGAAGATCTCCATTTTTTTTTCTCTTTCCCGCATTTGCAGTGGGGAGATGCAATCTGTCAGCCTATCAGCAGCGCACACACGGAGCGAAGTGCTTTTTTTCACACAAGCAAGGGCATGTGTCATTGGCAGTGTATGTCACATGTCCTTGCCCTATAAGACCAAGCCATTTTCCCCGTCGCCACCATTTTCTCACTGCTGCAGCTGCGTGTTAGACGGTACCGCTGTTGCTGTGTGCGCTATACCTTGTTAATTTCAAGCCAATTTTCGCACAAATATACAGATAGCTTGGGAGTAGGGAATAGTTGTGATTGCAGTCCTTTTAAGGACTAGGTTACAGCATTTCCTACGACTTTTATCAGGGAGGTCTGTGCTCTTAAATAGATAGGTTGTGGGAGTAAAGACTAATTGTAATTGGAGTCCTTTTCAGGACTAGGTTACATGAGTTCCTATCAGTTTTTGCCAGGCAGGTCTGTGCCAGTGCTGTGCAAGTTTTTTTCACAGCATTTGGCTGAATCTAGCAAAGCTAATCCTTTTTGGCCTATTGCAGAGTGTGTTAGTCAGTGGAGTAGCCTATCTGTGTTGCAAGATATAACACCTGTGTATAGAATACCAATTTTTTTACTGCACCTAGTGAAGTAAAATCTTTTGGGCATAGCATCATTCTATTAGTCCATCTATACTGACCTTCATCAGGTTGCAAACTGAATATAATTTTTTTCTGCATCTAGCTCTGAAAAAATATTTGGGCTTCTAGCAGTGTGTGGGACTTGGTCTATTAGTCCATCTATACTGACCTCCATCAGGTTGCAAATTAAAAATAATTTTTTTCTTCATTTAGCTCTGAAAAAATATTTGGGCTTCTAGCAGTGTGTGGGACTTGTTCTATTAGTCCTTCTATACTGACCTCCAGCAGGTTGCAAATTGAATATAATTTTTTTCTGCATCTAGCTCTGAAAAAATATTTGGGCTTCTAGCGGTGTGTGGGACTTGGTCTATTAGTCCATCTATACTGACCTCCATCAGGTTGCAAATTAAAAATAATTTTTTTCTGCATCTAGCTCTGAAAAAATATTTGGGCTTCTAGCGGTGTGTGGGACTTGGTCTATTAGTCCATCTATACTGACCTCCATCAGGTTGCAAATTAAAAATAATTTTTTTCTGCATCTAGCTCTGAAAAAATATTTGGGCTTCTAGCAGTGTGTGGGACTTGGTCTATTAGTCCATCTATACTGACCTCCATCAGGTTGCAAATTAAAAATAATTTTTTTCTGCATCTAGCTCTGAAAAAATATTTGGGCTTCTAGCGGTGTGTGGGACTTGGTCTATTAGTCCATCTATACTGACCTCCATCAGGTTGCAAATTAAAAATAATTTTTTTCTGCATCTAGCTCTGAAAAAATATTTGGGCTTCTAGCAGTGTGTGGGACTTGGTCTATTAGTCCATCTATACTGACCTCCATCAGGTTGCAAATTAAAAATAATTTTTTTCTTCATTTAGCTCTGAAAAAATATTTGGGCTTCTAGCAGTGTGTGGGACTTGTTCTATTAGTCCTTCTATACTGACCTCCAGCAGGTTGCAAATTGAATATAATTTTTTTCTGCATCTAGCTCTGAAAAAATAGTTGGGCTTCTAGCGGTGTGTGGGACTTGGTCTATTAGTCCATCTATACTGACCTTCATCAGGTTGCAAATTAAAAATATTTTTTTTCTGCATCTAGCTCTGAAAAAATATTTGGGCTTCTAGCAGTGTGTGGGACTTGGTCTATTAGTCCATCTATACTGACCTCCATCAGGTTGCAAATTAAAAATAATTTTTATCTGCATCTACAGTACCTCTGAAAAAATATTTGGGCTTCTAGCAGTGTGTGGGACTATTTGTATTAGTCCATCTATACTGACCTCCATCAGGTTGCAAATTCAAAATAATTTTTTTCTGCATCTAACCCAGCCAATAGTTTTGGCCTAATACCACAGTTTGGCCACTCAGCTCTGCTCGGTTACCATCCATTGTTTTTTTGTGCAAACAACTCCAGAGTTGTGAATTAGTTAACCACCAAAATGAGTGGAAAAAGGCCTGCTGCTGGTGGAAAGGGGAATAGGCGTGTTGGAAAGGGGAAAAAAGGTTGTGTCCGTGGGGTAGGTGTTAAAGCAACAGTAACATCTGCAGAAGAAAGACCATCTTCCAGCCAAACTAAGATGTCTACTTCTTTTAGCGGACAATGTGATAAGATCCCTTTCTTACGGCCACGCCAATCGCTACAAATTCCAGATGAGGCACAAAAACAGCAGGTGCTTCAACGGATATCAAGTGCTCCTTTAAGTGGGCTCTCCTCCACATCAACTTCAACATCACAAATACTCCAGTCCTCAAAGGTGTCACCCAAATCGCACTTGCTTCCTCACAGCTCCCAAATCTCCAGCTGCCCGTCTGAGTATGAGGTAGAACAGATGGTTGAGTCTGCAGAGCTGTTTACTCATACTATAGCCTGGGAATCAGAGGTCGACTCCAGCGCTTCTGTGAATCCAGACGAGGAAATGATCTGCACTGATGCCCAGAATCTTTATGATTCGGATCCAGGACCAGACGCAGAAGGTTCTGACCATAATGTAGACCCTCATTCCCAAACTGTAACTCCTGTTGGTGGAGACAATGAGGAAGACGATGATAAGACTCAAATACCTGATTGGAGCAACAACTTTAGTTTTTTGTCAGGGCAGGAACAGGTTGGCTCTGAGGACAACGGGTGTGATAACGCACAGGGTGATGATGATGAGGTCGGAGATCCCACTTACTGTCAACCCACAGTCAGCCAAGAGATGAGGTCAGCAGAGGAGGTGGAGGAAGATGCTAGTGACGACGAGGTCAGGTTGCGCCTTCCTGGACAGAGACGTAGTACTGGAAGCACGTCAACAACTGCATCCTCAAACACAACTCTGCCTCTCACCACAAGTCGTGGTGGCTCTTCAGGTCGCATGGGTGCTAAGCCTTGCATAGCCTGGGCATTTTTTCAGATCGTTAAAGATGACCCAACTTGTGTTATCTGTAACATTTGTCAGCAAAAGCTAAGTAGAGGCCAAAAAATACATAGTTTGAGTACTTCATGCATGAAGCGGCACATGGACATGAAGCATAAGTTGCAGTGGGAAGCTCAGTGTGCTACAATGCGGCCTAGCCGGCCGGGCCAATCACCGTCTGCCATATCTTGTGCATCCGCGGCCTCTTCATCCTCTGTGACTGGGGGGACAGCAGTCACACCTGTTTTGGGGCGCAGACCTGCCACCTCTTTACCCGCAACAGCCAGCGTGATTGGCAGGTCATCATTTTCTTTGGAGGTGGTAACACCAGCTGGTGTTGAGCGCTGTCCGACATCGATAGCACCACCTTTGGATCAAGGCAACCTAACATGTCCGCCTGCATCTTCCTCACAGACCGGCAGTTTGCCGGGGACACCCTTATCAAACCCGTCTAAGCACAATAGCCAGCCCTCGGTCCCTCAGATGTGGACAAGTAAAAGACCATTTCCTCCTAGCCATGAGAAAGCTAAGAGGTTGAATTTCACCATCTGCAAGCTCTTGGCTACAGAAATGCTGCCTTTCCGCCTGGTGGACACAGAGGATTTTCGAGACCTTATGTCCGTCGCAGTGCCCCAGTACCAGATGCCCAGTCGGCACTACTTCTCAAAGAAAGGTGTGCCTGCGCTCCACCAGCATGTCGCACACAACATCACCGCTTCTTTGAGAAACTCTGTGTGTGACAGGGTGCATTTCACCACAGACACTTGGACGAGTAGGCATGGACAGGGGCGTTACATGTCGCTGACTGGGCACTGGGTAACTATGGTGACAGCAGGACAAGGGGCTGCTGTCCAAGTCTTGCCGTCCCCACGAGTTGTGCGTCAATCCTCTTTATGTCAAAGTTCCTCCACTGCTTCTGCCTCCTCAACCTCCTCTCGGTCTTCCACCTGCACCCAAAGCCTGTCTGGTCATGCCACAAGCTTTCTAACTGCGCAGAAGGGATCCTGCACACCTCCTTACTATGCTGGCAGTAGGGCTCAACGTCATCAGGCGGTTTTTACATTGAAATGTCTGGGAAATGTGAGTCACACAGCTGAGGAGTTGTGGTCAGCTCTGGAGAACCAATTTCATGAATGGTTGTCTCCACTGGACCTGAAACCAGGGAAGGCCGTGTGCGACAATGCTGCAAACCTGGGTGCGGCCCTTCACCGGGGCAATGTCACACACGTGCCTTGTATGGCTCACGTGTTGAACCTGGTTGTCCAGCAATTTTTAGCCCACTATCCCAGACTAGATGGCCTTCTGCAGAGGGCACGGTCGCTGTGTGCTCACTTCCGCCGTTCGCATCCCGCAGCTCAGCGACTTACATCTCTACAGAAGTCGTTGGGCCTGCCACTTCACCGGCTAAAATGCGATGTGCCTACCCGGTGGAATTCAACTCTGCACATGTTGCAGCGACTGTGGCAGCACCGACAAGCCCTGGTGCAATACGTTCTGACGTATAGCCTGGGCCAACGAGATTCAGAGGTGGGGCAAATCACGCTGGAGGAGTGGTCTCAGATCAGGGACCTATGCACCCTTCTGCACAGTTTTGAAATGGCGACGAAGATGTTTAGTGCTGACGAGCATGACTATTCCGGTGATTTACATGCTGGAGCACATGTTAAACAGAATTCGGAGTCAGGTGGTGGCACAAGAGGAGGTGGAGGAAGTAGAGGAGGAGGAGTTGTATGCGGAAGGGCTAACATCTGCAAGGTCCAGACGGTCGGCAGCACCAAGGCGGCAGGCATGTGAGGGTGGGGGAGATGGTTTTACCAGGGCGCATGGTAGCAGCCAAACTAGTGAGGAAGGTGCAGGAGCCCAGGAAGAAGTGGAGGACGAACTGATGGAAGACTCATCAGATGAGGGAGACCTTGATCACATTTCTGTTGTGCGAGGTTGGGGGGAGAGGACAGAGGAAGGAAGCATGATTGTTACCTCGCCACCAACACAACAGGGACTTGGTGCTCCTGGATGCGCAACACACATGAGTGCCTTCTTGCTGCACTACCTGCAACATGACCCTCGAATTGTGAGAATTAGAAATAATCCTGACTACTGGGTTGCCACACTGTTAGATCCCCGGTACAAAAGTAAATTTGCAGAAATTATTCCTGCCATAGAAAGGGATGCACGCATGCAGGAGTATCAGCAGAGACTGTTGCAGAATCTTACATGTGCTTTTCCACAAAATACCAGTGGTGCACGTAGTGAATCTCACAGTTCCAACTTGCCAACCGTGGGACCGTCAAGTGTTCAGCACTCAAACCGTAACAGAACCACAGTATCTGCTGGTAACATCAATTTTGCGGAATCATTTCACCACTTTTTTAGCCCATCCTTTGCAAGGCCACAGGAGACAAGAAGTCTGACACATAGTCAACGCCTAGAGACGATGGTACAGGAGTATCTCCAAGTAAACATTGAAGCCACGACTGTGTCACTGGACCCTTGCTCTTTTTGGGCTTCCAATCTGGATAAATGGCCGGAGCTAGCCACTTACGCCTTGGAGTTCTTGTCATGCCCCGCAGCCAGCGTTCTGTCTGAACGTGTGTTCAGTGCTGCTGGTGGTGTGCTGATAGATAAGCGCACGCGGCTCTCCACTGATAATGTAGACAGACTCACGTTCATAAAGATGAACAAATCATGGATCCGAAACGACTTTTCTACCCCTGTGTCATCCTGGGGAGAGTAAAAGCTTGATGATTGGTTAAAATCACCCTACCAACCGTTTTAAGCTTTCAAATTACTAATCATGTTTATCTGTATCTTGACTGGAAAATAATTTGGGCTTTGTAGCAGTGTGCAGCACTGATCCTATTAGGCCATCTATACTAAAGCTTCACCAGATTTAAAATTAAAAATAATTTTTAGCTGCATCTAGCCCGGAAAATAATTTTGGGGCTCCGAGATGCGCAAGGCACATAAGTGCCTTCTTGCTGCACTACCTGCAGCATGACCCTCATATTGTCAGAATTCGAAGTAATCATGACTACTGGGTTGCCACACTCTTAGATCCCCCAAACTTTTCGATCAACCTTTTCATTTTAATAAAGACCAAAAAAATGGTCATTTTTGAAATTATAAGCATTAGCAGGTTGTTAGAAACTGAAATCAAACAGTTTTCAACTCAAAACTTTATTCTAGGTGATGTTACATTTTCACATAGGACCCCTTGTTCGAAAGGAGCTTCTGAACTCTCTCGTCCATTGAATTTGTCAGGTTTTGGATGGTTTCTGCTTCAATTGTTTTGCATGAGGACAGAATACCCTCCCAGAGCTGTTGCTTAGATGTGAACTGCCTCCCGCCATCATAGACACTCCTTTTAATGATGCTCCAAAGGTTCTGAATGGGGTAGAGGTCAGGGGAGCATGGGGGTCACACCATAAGTTTGTCCCCTTTTATGCCCATATCAGCCAGAGATGCAGATGTTTTATGTGCAGCATGAGATGGTGCATTATCATGCAGAAAAATGATCTTGCTGTGAAATACACGGTTCTTCTTCTTGAACCATGGCAGGAAGTGCTGTTTGAGAAAATCCACATACATTATGGAGTTCATCTTTAGCGCCTTCAGGGATCCTAAAGGGGCCGACAATCTCTCTCCCCATGATTCCAGCCCAAAACATTACTCCACCTCCTCCTTGTTGGCGCTGTAGCCGTGTTTGCGTGGGGTGTCCATCAACCAGCCATCCTCCACTCCATCCATCTGGACCATCGAGCGCTGCACGGCACTCATCCGTGAACAAAACAGTTTTGAAATCAGTCTTCATGTAATGTTTGGCCCACTGGAGCCGTTTCTGCTTGTGTGAAGTGGATAGAGGAGGTCGACAGGATGGCGCATGCACAGCTGCAAACCTCTGAAGGACCCTGCATCTTGTTGTTCGGGGGACGTTGGAGGCACAAGCAGCTTCAAAAACTTGTCTGCTGCTATGACAAGGCTTTTTTGCCGCTGCTCTTTCAACCTGACATAATTGCCTGTAGGAAAGAGTCCTCAATTTGCCCTTATCAGCACGCACACGTGTGTACTGTGAATCAGCTACATACTTCTTGATTGCCAAGACACTTCATCCTGATCATCGCACAATGTTGATTGTAGTCATGCCTTGACCTAAACACTCCACAATTTGTTGCTTCTCAGCAGCCGACACATCCTTTTTCTTTCCCATTTTGGCAGAAAATGTAGGCTGCTTAATAATGTGAGAGAGCCTTCTTAAGTAGTCTTGCCTTTCATTGGACACACCTGCCAAACTAATTAGCACAGGTGTCTGCAATTGCTTACAGTGATATAAAGAGCCCTGACACACATCACCATCAATGAGTTTAACTGACAAACAAACAAATTCTTCCCTTATCACTCCTAAACACTTTTTGTATAATAATTTGGAACGCAGTGTACATGTGCTTTTCCACAAAACACCAGTGGTTCACGTAGTGAATCTTACAGTTCTAACTTGCCAACCGTGGTCTGTATGGAGTTGTTCAATAAAGGGCCCAAAATTAAGATAACATAGATGGGAGAGGTCTCTATGAATAGGAATTCCTAAGTATTTGATACCCTGTGAGGGCCAGGCAAAGGGAAAGTTGGACTGGATGGAATCCTATATGGATTTGGGGAGGGAGACATCGAGGGCCTCAGACTTCGCTGCATTGATTTTAAAATTTTACCATGTAACAAAGTGATCTATTTCAGCCATAACAGCATGGATGGATATATGTGATTGAGTGATATATACTAGGACATCATCAGCAAATAGAGAGCACTTGTACTCGGTGCCTCCCACCTCAATCCACCTAATATTGGGGTTATGGCGAATTGATGAGAGCAGGTGCTCCGTCACTAGGATGTATAAGAGAGGGGACAGAGGACATCACTGCCTTGTCCCATTGGTGATTGTGAAAGGTGATGAAAATGTTCTGACGCACCCCCTGGGCCTTGGGACACCCGGAGCCGGACCCTTTTTGGTGGATGCTGGTGGTTGTAGTCTTCGTGGCGGCGACCCAGTTCCGTGGCTCAGGGCGGTCAAACCAGTGGCGGAACTATTTATGTGGTTTTCATGTTTAAATGTCCGACTACGCCACCCGTGGATTGCGGTCAGAGTGAACCGCCGCTACAGGGCAGACCACTGAGGCTGGTGTTGTGGGTGCAGCAGAGCGTAGCATAACTCCCCACGGGAGGAGTATAGCCTCAGGGCAGTGTATGCGGAGGATGGGGGTGATGGTGCAGGGCAGCAGCAGTAACGACACGGAGTCAGTGATGCAGTTCAGGGCCTTTACTCACAGTTCTTATTATCCAGACCACGTCTGCAGGTAACGGCTGCCCACGTCGTACTGTGCTCACCAGGTGAGGGGCTCAGACAACTCCCAGATAACTTTGGAGCACTTCACAGGACCCCCTTTGTGTGTCCTTTGTCTGGCCTTTCTTACCAACACTTCTGTCCGGCTGCCTCGGGCCTCCTCTTGGTAAACTTGGCGCCAGTTTCCCTGACCCTATGTGGTGCCTTCCTAGGGGGTGTAGCGAGGGGCTGCGCCACATAAAATGTCAGAGCCTCCGGTTTCTAGCTGAGGGTCGTTTCCTGCCTCCACTAGTTCGGGGACCGGTCTCCCCCTTTGGCCTGACCCCTCCACGCAGGTGGATTCGGGCGTGCGGTGGCGACTCGCCCGTCCGCACCCCTGGGATCCCTTCATTCCTCGTTCCTGGAGCCTTCTCCGCTCCTCTTCCTTCCTTCTCCCTCTTCCAGGCCTGGGCCTCTGTTACTAGGCCCGCCTCTGGAGCAGAGCTCATGCAGAGCCCCTGCTCCCTGCCACTTCTGCTCAGACTTCTCTGCACTGAACTAAGATGGTGCCCACCTTTTATACTCCCTTCTCAATGCACCCAGTAACTGCTTCCTCCCTGCTCCTGCACTACAGGGTTCCCCTTCCTCAGTGTTCCCTCCCCCCACTCCAGCCAGGGACAGGGACTGTCGTGCCCATCTCAGGGGCATATTGGTCGCCCTGCCCCACGGCAATGTGGTGTAATGCATGCAGGTGTCGGGTCCTGATCCACACTCCATCCTTACCTGAGAGTGAGATATCACACCTCTGGGTGAGGTGCAATACGTCTGTAGCAACCGAGCCCTCAGGGTGCTACAGTTCCATTTATCTTCAGCCTAGGTGACGTATTGCGATACAGGGCCGTGATTTTGGCTATAAAAGGGTCCCCTAGACCCCTACCCCAAGCTTTTTAAGAGAATCATATATGGCATACCAGGAGACTCTATGGAATGCTTTCTCAGCATCCAACGAGAGTATCTAATTACAAATTTTTAACTGCATCTAGCCCAGGAAATACTTTGTGCCTAGTAGCAGTGTCTGCTAGTGAGCGGATTATCCCGGCTGTTAAGCAAGCTGCACCACCTGTAGTTTAGACACTTAATTTTTTCAAAGGAAATGCTTCGGGACCATGGGATACTTAGTGAAGAGCATCAGGAGGCACCCCAAGGCATAGGGGCTGGGACTGGCAGTAGGATGCCTTGTGGTGGACAGCCGAGCTCGATCCTTATAAAAGCTTTTTAACTGCAGCAGCTTTAGTGGACGCTACTGGAGCTGGAATTACCGCGGCTGCTGGCATGAGACTTGCCCTCCAATAGATCCTTGTAAATGGATTTAAAGTGTATTCATTCAAATTAGAGAGACAATTTAAATTAAAAAGCTTAGAGCTGCTTCCACCACAGGGGGGCTCGCTCGACCCACCAGCGGACAGGCACCAGTATTGGGAGAGGGGGGCTGGCCGTCAGGGTTCACCGCGGCTCTGGCACAAACCCGGCGACACGGAGGTGGCACGGGCAGGAGCGGACTGGCCGTGTCGGCTTCTCACTTTTTGGATTTTAGAAGGGCATGACATGCCTATATCTGTGTCTCCCCCTCCTTTTACTCCTCCACCTCTTTTATTTTCGCATGACTATATGTACTTGTCACTTTTCCATGTGTTAGTTATGTCTTCTGAGCAGTTTGTCAGCTTTTGGACACCTTTGAAGGTGTTTTCTATGTGTTTCTATGTGTTTTTGTTTGCCTGCCATTGGTTTTAACGGTGTTCGAAGGTGTTCGACGAACAGTTCGACGAACAGTTCGGCGAACACACGGGTGTTCGACGAACCGAACTCGAACACTACGGGGGTGGCTCAACACTATTAATAATACAACTTTCATTACAAAATCTTAAGTTCTACTCAAATTAGTTGATGCAAAAATGAAAACACCACACATAAAAACTACTACATCTAGTATTTGTACGACCATGATTTTTAAGAATTGCACCAAGTCTTCTAGGCATGGAATGAAGAAGATGGTGACATATTCCACCATCTAACTTTTTTTATTCTTCAACAATGACCTCTTTTAGAGCCTGGATGCTGGATGGAGAATAATGCTTAACTTGTCTCTTCAGAATTCCCCATAAGTCTTCTGTTGGATTTTAATCAGGAGACATACTTGGCCTCTGAATCACGTTCACCCTGTTCTTCTTCAGAAATGCAACAATAACCTTAGATGTGTTTTTTTGATCAAAATCATGTTGGAAAAGTACACATCTACTAAGGGCACGGGGTGATTGTAGCATATTCTCTATCAATATAGGGCAGTACATCTGTAAATTTAGGATACTCTCAATTAATTGTAGCTCACCGACACCAGAAGCACTCATGTAACCCCACATAAGGACACTGCTACCACTATGTTTCACTGTAGGCACCATGTATGTAGAAAAATGTATTTAGAAAAATTCCAGGAGCCTAAAGTGGAACATGTTGGTGGCAGTGTCGTTATGTGAAGATACATGGGTTCTGCTGGAGTAGGGGAATAACAGCTCGTGGAGAGTATTTTAAATTCACAGAAGTACTGCCACTATACAGTAGATGTACAATCTATATTAAAAGAGTAGATGCCCTTGGTAGACATGCTCTTTTCCACCATGACAATGATCTAAAACACACATCTGTTGCATTTCTGAAAAAGAACAGGGTGAACGTGATTTATTGTCTCCTGATCTTAACCCAATCAAACACCTATGGGGAATTCTGAAGAGACAAATTGAGCAGCATCAATCACCATCCAGTGTCCAGGCTCTAAAAAAGGTCAATTTCTAGAACGGTAAAAAACATAGATGTTGCAATACGTCATCGGCTTGTTCATTTCATGCCTAGAAGACTTGCTGTTATTTTTAAAAATTATAGAGGTCATACATAATACTAGATGTAGCAATTTTGATGTGGGGTGTATTCATTTTTGCATCAACTAATTTAAATAAAACTGAAGATTTTGCAATGAAGGTTATATTATTAACCTTACTTTCATGCTATGGGTTAATAAAATGTTATATGAAACTCAGTCTTGGAAAAATTGGAGACTGTTCTTGGATTCAGTGAAACACTGATTAAAATCTTATTTTTCAAAGCTTGTGTACTCAAAATATGCAGAGAACTGTATGTGTATATATATATTTATATATATATATGTATGTATCTATATATATATCTCAACACTAACAAAAATTCAGGGTGCCAGGCTTCCCAGGTAAAGATCAACCCTTTAATAGAACAAGTTAAATGGAGGCAGCACACCAGTTGAAAAAGTGAAAAAAGTGCTACTTATAAGTCCATAATGGCGACGTTTCGGTCCTAAGTGAGAACCAGTAGTGCATGTGCATAACTTATGAAGAAAAAATTTGCTTGAATAATTAGCAGAAGCCATGTTGCATTTGGGGATCCCCTGATGTGCCTAAAGAGTGGAACACCCCCACAAGTGACACCATTTTGGATGATGTGTTCTGTCAGAGCTGTCGCTCTACACCGCATCCACAGCGCTTGCAGGACCCTGGGGGTCCTGAGGGCAGCGGGACCACCAACCGTTCATAAATGACGGCGCTGCACAGATCCCATGCAGCACCGACATTTATGTACAGTGGGTGGTCTGGAAGTGGTTAAAATTCAATAAAAATAAGAAAAAGGATACTTATAGATAAGAATAAGCTTGTTTAACATTTAATAAAACATTTTTTTAAAAAGGATAAGCATATGTAAGAAAGGATAAGTATAGGTAAGAAGTTAAATGTAGGTACAAGAGGATACGTATCTGTAAATATACGTACGAAAGGATCATTATAGGCAAGTAATGATAAGTATAGGAAATAAAAGAATAAGTATAGGTAAGCTAAAATAAGTATAGGTAAGTATTGGTAAGAAAGTGTATGCAAATACAGGTAAGTATTAAGAAAGAATAAGTGTAGGTAAAAAAGAATAAGTATAGGTATGAAAGATTTAGTATAGGTAAGGATAAGTAAAAAAAAAATAGTATAGGTACAAAAAGGTTAAGTATATGTAAGAAAGGATAAGTATATGGAATAAACATATACATATACACACAGGGTTTGGCATAAATGACTACACCCCCTTTGAAAAGTAAGATTTTAATCAATGTCTCCCTGAATGCAAGACTAATTTTCAACATTTTTACAAGACTGACTTTGATAGCATAAAAGTAAGGTCAATAATACAACTTTCATTACAAAATCTTCAGTTCTACTCAAATTAGTTGATGCAAAAATGAAAACACCCCACATAAAAACTACTACATCTAGTATTTGTACGACCATGATTTTTAAGAATCGCACCAAGTCTTCTAGTCATGGAATGAAGAAGATGGCGACATATTCCACCATCTAACTTTTTTTATTCTTCAACAATTACCTCTTTTAAAGCCTGGATGCTGGATGGAGAATAATGCTTAACTTTTCTCGTCAGAATTCCCCATAAGTCTTCAGTTGGATTCTGATCAGGAGACATACTTGGCTTCTGAATCGCGTTCACCCTGTTCTTCTTCAGAAACGCAACAATAACCTTAGTTGTGTTTTTTTGATCATTATCATGTTGAAAAGTACACGTCTACTAAGGGCACGGGGTGATTGTAGCATATTCTCTATCAATATAGGGCAGTACACCTGTAAATATAAGATAATCTCAATTAATTGTAGCTCACCGACACCAGAAGCACTCATGTAACCCCACATAAGGACACTGCTACCACTATGTTTCACTGTAGGCACCATGCATTTAGAAAAATGTATTTAGAAAAATGCCTGGAGCCTAAAGTGGAACATGTTGGTGGCAGTGTCGTTATGTGAGGATATATGGGTTCTGCTGGTGTAGGGGAATTACAGTTCGTGGAGAGTATTTTAAATTCACAGATGTACTGCCACTATACAGTAGATGTACAATCTATATTGAAAGAGAAGATGCTACCGTCATTCCGTGCCCTTGGTAGACATGCTGTTTTCCACCATGACAATGATCTAAAACACACATCTGTTGCATTTCTGAAAAAGAACAGGGTGAACGTGAATTAGTGTCTCCTGATCTGAACCCAATCAAACACCTATGGGGAATTCTGAAGAGACAAATTGAGCAGCATCAATCACCATCCAGTGTCCAGGCTCTAGAAAAGGTCAATTTTTAGAATGGTAAAAAAGATAGATGTTGCAATATGTCGTCGACTTGTTCATTTCATGCCTAGAAGACTTGCTGTTGTTTTTAAAAATTATAGAGGTCATACATAATACTAGATGTAGCGATTTTGATGTGGGGTGTATTCATTTTTGCATCAACTAATTTAAATAAAACTGAAGATTTTGTAATGAAGGTTATATTATTAACCTTACTTTCATGCTATGGGTTAATAAAATGTTATATGAAACTCAGTCTTGGAAAAATTGGAGACTGTTCTTGTATTCAGTGAGACACTGATTAAAATCTTATTTTTCAAAGCTTGTGTACTCAAAATATGCAGAGAACTGTATGTGTATATATATATATATATGTTTGTATCTATATATATATATATATATATATATATATCAACACTAACAAAAAGTCAGGGTGCCAGGCTTCAAAGTTAAAGATCAAGCCTTAAATAGACCAAGTTAAATGGAGGCAGCACACCAATTGAAAAAGTGAAAAAAAGTGCTATTTATAAGTTCATAATGGCGACGTTTCGGGCCTAAGTGAGAACCTTTTTCAAGCAGTACAGAAGTGCATGTGCATACCTTATAAAGAAAAAAATTGCTTGAATAATTAGTGGACGCCATGTTGCATTTGGGAAGCCCCTGATGTGCCTAAACAGTAGAAACCGCCCACAAGTGACACCATTTTGGATGATGTATCCTGTCAGAGCTGTCGCTCTGCACTGCTCCCACAGCGCTTGCAGAACCTTGGGGGTCCTGAGAGCTGCGGCACCACCAACCGTTCATAAATTTCGGCCCTACACAGAGCCCAGGGAGCGCCGACATTTATGTACAGTAGGCAGTCTGGAAGTTGTAAAAATTCAATAAAAATAAGAAAAAAGGATACTTATAGATAAGGATAAGCATGTTTAACATTTAATAAAAGATTTTTTTTAAAGGATAAGCAAATGTAAGAAAGGATAAGTATAGGTAAGAAGATAAATGTAGGTACAAGAGGATACGTATCAGTAAATATAGCTACGAAAGGAACATTATAGGCAAGTAATGATAAGTATAGGAAATAAAAGAATAAGTGTAGGTAAGTTAAAATAAGTATAGGTAAGTGTTGGTAAGAAAGTATATGCAAATATAGGTAAGTATTAAGTAAGAAGAAGTGTAGGTAAAAAAGAATAAGTATAGGTATGAAAGATTAAGTATAGGTAAGGATAAGTAAAAAAAAAAGTATAGGTACAAAATGGTTAAGTATATGTAAGAAAGGATAAGTATATGGCATAAACATATACATATACACACAGGCTTTGGTATAAATGACTACACCCCCTTTGAAAAGTAAGATTTTAATCAATGTCTCACTGAATGCAAGAATAATTTTCAACATTTTTACAAGACTGACTTTGATAGCATAAAACTAAGGTTAATATTACAACTTTCATTACAAAATCTTCAGTTCTACTCAAATTAGTTGATGCAAAAATGAAAACACCCCACATAAAAGCTATTACATCTGGTATTTGTACGACCATGATTTTTAAGAATCGCACCAAGTCTTCTAGTCATGGAATGAAGAAGATGGCGACATATTCCACCATCTAACTTTTTTTATTTTTCAACAATTACCTCTTTTAGAGCCTGGATGCTGGATGGAGAATAACGCTTAACTTGTCTCTTCAGAATTCCCAATAGGTCTTCAGTTGGATTCTGATCAGGAGACATACTTGGCCTCTGAATCACGTTCACCCTGTTCTTCTTCAGAAATGCAACAATAACCTTAGATGTGTTTTTTTTATCAAAATCATGTTGGAAAAGTACACATCTACTAAGGGCACGGGGTGATTGTAGCATATTCTCTATCAATATAGGGCAGTACATCTGTAAATTTAGGATACTCTCAATTAATTGTAGCTCACCGACACCAGAAGCACTCATGTAACCCCACATAAGGACACTGCTACCACTATGTTTCACTGTAGGCACCATGTATTTAGAAAAATGTATTTAGAAAAATTCCAGGAGCCTAAAGTGGAACATGTTGGTGGCAGTGTCGTTATGTGAAGATACATGGGTTCTGCTGGAGTAGGGGAATAACAGCTCGTGGAGAGTATTTTAAATTCACAGAAGTACTGCCACTATACAGTAGATGTACAATCTATATTAAAAGAGTAGATGCAACCCTCATTCCGTGCCCTTGGTAGACATGCTCTTTTCCACCATGACAATGATCTAAAACACACATCTGTTGCATTTCTGAAAAAGAACAGGGTGAGCGTGATTTAGTGTCTCCTGATCTTAACCCAATCAAACACCTATGGGGAATTCTGAAGAGACAAATTGAGCAGCATCAATCACCATCCAGTGTCCAGGCTCTAAAAAAGGTCAATTTCTAGAACGGTAAAAAACATAGATGTTGCAATACGTCATCGGCTTGTTCATTTCATGCCTAGAAGACTTGCTGTTGTTTTTAAAAATTATAGAGGTCATACATAATACTAGATGTAGCAATTTTGATGTGGGGTGTATTCATTTTTGCATCAACTTATTTAAATAAAACTAAAGATTTTGTAACAAAGGTTATATTATTAACCTTACTTTCATACTATGGGTTAATAAAATGTTATATGAAACTAAGTCTTGGAAAAATTGGAGACTGTTCTTGTATTCAGTGAGACACTGATTAAAATCTTATTTTTCAAAGCTTGTGTACTCAACATATGCAGAGAACTGTATATATATGTATATATATATGTATGTATATATATATATATATATATATATCTCAACACTAACAAAAAGTCAGGGTGCCAGGCTTCCCAGGTAAAGATCAAGCCTTAAATAGAACAAGTTAAATGGAGGCAGCACACCAGTTGAAAAAGTGAAAAAAGTACTATTTATAAGTCCATGATGGCGACGTTTCGGTCCTAAGTGAGAACCTTTTTCAAGCAGTACAGAAGTGCATGTGCATACCTTATGAAGAAAAAATTTGCTTGAATAATTAGCAGATGCCATGTTGCATTTGGGGAGCCCCTGATGTGCCTAAACAGTGGAAACCCCCCACAAGTGACACTATTTTGGATGATGTGTCCTGTCAGAGCTGTCTCTCTGCACCGAACCCACAGCGCTTGCAGGACCCTGGGGGTCCTGAGGGCTGCGGGACCACTAACCATTCATAAATGTCGGCGCTGCACAGAGCCCAGGCAGCGCCAACATTTATGTACAGTGGGCAGTCTGGAAGTGGTTAAAATTCAATAAAATAAGAAAAAAGGATACTTATAGATAAGGATAAGCATGTTTAACGTTTGATAAAACATTTTTTTTAAAAAAGGATAAGCATATGGAAGAAAGGAAAAGTATAGGTAAGAAGATAAATGTAGGTACAAGAGGATACATATCGCTGAATATAGGTACGAAAGGATCATTATAGGCAAGTAGTGATAAGTATAGGAAATAAAAGAATAAGTATAGGTAAGCTAAAATAAGTATAGGTAAGAAAGTGTATGCAAATGTATGTAAGTACTAAGTAAGAATAAGTGTAGATAAAAAAGAATAAGTATAGGTATGAAAGATTAAGTATAGGTAAGGATAAGTAAAAAAAAAGTATAGGTACAAAAAGGATAAGTATGTGTAAGAAAGGATAAGTGTATGGAATAAACATATACATATACACACAGGGTTTGGCATAAATGACTACACCCCCTTTGAAAAGTAAGATTTTAATCAATGTCTCACTGAATGCAAGACTAATTTTCACCATTTTTACAAGCCTGACTTTAAAAGCATAAAAGTAAGATTAATAATACAACTTTGATTACAAAATCTTCAGTTCTACTCAAATTAGTTGATGCAAAAATGAAAACACCCCACATAAAAACTACTACATCTAGTATTTGTACGACCATGATTTTTAAGAATCGCACCAAGTCTTCTAGGCATGGAATGAAGAAGATGGTGACATATTCCACCATCTTAATTTTTTATTCTTCAACAATGACCTGTTTTAGAGCCTGGATGCTGGATGGAGAATAGTGCTTAGCTTGCCTCTTCAGAATTCCCCATAGGTCTTCAGTTGGATTCTGATCAGGAGACATACTTGGCCTCTGAATCACGTTCACCCTGTTCTTCTTCAGAAATGCAACAATTACCTTAGATGTGTTTTTTTGATCATTATCATGTTCGAAAAGTACACGTCTACTAAGGGCACGGGGTGATTGTAGCATATTCTCTATCAATATAGGACAGTACATCTGTAAATTTAGGATACTTTCAATTAATTGTAGCTCACCGACACCAGAAGCACTCATGTAGCCCCACATAAGGACACTGCTTCCACTATGTTTCACTGTAGGCACCATGCATTTAGAAAAATGTATTTAGAAAAATGCCTGGAGCCTAAAGTGGAACATGTCGGTGAAAGTGTCGTTATGTGAGGAAACATGGGTTCTGCTGGTGTAGGGGAATTACAGTTTGTGGAGGGTATTTTAAATTCACAGATGTACTGCCACTATACGGTAGATGTACAATCTATATTAAAAGAGAAGATGCTACCCTCATTCCGTGCCCTTGGTAAACATGCTCTTTTCCACCATGACAATGATGTAAAACACACATCTGTTGCATTTCTGAAAAAGAACAGGGTGAACGTGATTTAGTGTCTCCTGATCTGAACCCAATCAAACACCTATGGGGAATTCTGAAGAGACAAATTGAGCAGCATCACTCACCATCCAGTGTCCAGGCTCTAAAAAAGGTCAATTTTTTGAATGATAAAAAAGACAAATGTTGCAATATGTCACTGACTTGCTCATTTCATGCCTAGAAGACTTGCTGTTATTTTTAAAAATTATAGAGATCATATATAATACTAGATGTAGCAATTTTGATGTGGGGTGTATTCATTTTTGCATCAACTAATTTAAATAAAACTGAAGATTTTGCAATGAAGGTTATATTATTAACCTTACTTTCATGCTATGGGTTAATAAAATGTTATATGAAACTCAGTCTTGGAAAAATTGGAGTCTGTTCTTGGATTCAGTGAGACACTGATTAAAATCTTATTTTTCAAAGCTTGTGTACTCAAAATATGCAGAGAACTGTATGTGTATATATATATTTATAAATATATATGTATGTATCTATATATATATCTCAACACTAACAAAAATTCAGGGTGCCAGGCTTCCCAGGTAAAGATCAAGCCTTAAATAGAACAAGTTAAATGGAGGCAGCACACCAGTTGAAAAAGTGAAAAAAGTGCTACTTATAAGTCCATAATGGCGACGTTTCGGTCCAAAGTGAGAACCAGTAGTGCATGTGCATAACTTATGAAGAAAAAATTTGCTTGAATAATTAGCGGAAGCGATGTTGCATTTGGGGATCCCCTGATGTGCCTAAAGAGTGGAAACCCCCCACAAGTGACACCATTTTGGATGATGTGTTCTGTCAGAGCTGTCGCTCTACACCGCATCCACAGCGCTTGCAGGACCCTGGGGGTCCTGAGGGCTGCGGGACCACCAACCGTTCATAAATGACGGCGCTGCACAGAGCCCATGCAGCACCGACATTTATGTACAGTGGGCGGTCTGGAAGTGGTTAAAATTCAATAAAAATAAGAAAAAGGATACTTATAGATAAGAATAAGCTTGTTTAACATTTAATAAAACATTTTTTTAAAAAGGATAAGCATATGTAAGAAAGGATAAGTATAGGTAAGAAGTTAAATGTAGGTACAAGAGGATACGTATCTGTAAATATAGGTACGAAAGGATCATTATAGGCAAGTAATGATAAGTATAGGAAATAAAAGAATAAGTATAGGTAAGCTAAAATAAGTATAGGTAAGTATTGGTAAGAAAGTGTATGCAAATACAGGTAAGTATTAAGAAAGAAGAAGTGTAGGTAAAAAAGAATAAGTATAGGTATGAAAGATTAAGTATAGGTAAGGATAAGTAAAAAAAAAAAAAGTATAGGTACAAAAAGGTTAAGTATATGTAAGAAAGGATAAGTATATGGAATAAACATATACATATACACACAGGGTTTGGCATAAATGACTACACCCCCTTTGAAAAGAAAGATTTTAATCAATGTCTCCCTGAATGCAAGAATAATTTTCAACATTTTTACAAGACTGACTTTGATAGCATAAAAGTAAGGTCAATAATACAACTTTCATTACAAAATCTTCAGTTCTACTCAAATTAGTTGATGCAAAAATGAAAACACCCCACATAAAAACTACTACATCTAGTATTTGTTCGACCATGATTTTTAAGAATTGCACCAAGTCTTCTTGTCATGGAATGAAGAAGATGGCGACATATTCCACCATCTAACTTTTTTTATTCTTCAACAATTACCTCTTTTAAAGCCTGGATGCTGGATGGAGAATAATGCTTAACTTTTCTGTTCAGAATTCCCCATAAGTCTTCAGTTGGATTCTGATCAGGAGACATACTTGGCTTCTGAATCGCATTCACCCTGTTCTTCTTCAGAAATGCAACAATAACCTTAGTTGTGTTTTTTTGATCATTATCATGTTGAAAAGTACACGTCTACTAAGGGCACGGGGTGATTGTAGCATATTCTCTATCAATATAGGGCAGTACATCTGTAAATTTAGGATAATCTCAATCAATTGTAGCTCACCGACACCAGAAGCACTCATGTAACCCCACATAAGGACACTGCTACCACTATGTTTCACTGTAGGCACCATGCATTTAGAAAAATGTATTTAGAAAAATGCCTGGAGCCTAAAGTGGAACAGGTTGGTGGCAGTGTCGTTATGTGAGGATATATGGGTTCTGCTGGTGTAGGGGAATTACAGTTCGCGGAGAGTATTTTAAATTTCCAGATGTACTGCCACTATACAGTAGATGTACAATCTATATTGAAAGAGAAGATGCTACCGTCATTCCGTGCCCTTGCTAGACATGCTGTTTTCCACCATGACAATGATCTAAAACACACATCTGTTGCATTTCTGAAAAAGAACAGGATGAACGTGATTTAGTGTCTTCTGATCTGAACCCAATCAAACACCTATGGGGAATTCTGAAGAGACAAATTGAGCAGCATCAATCACCATCCAGTGTCCAGGCCCTAGAAAAGGTCAATTTTTAAAATGGTAAAAAAGATAGATGTTGCAATATGTCTTCGGCTTGTTCATTTCATGCCTACAAGACTTGCTGTTGTTTTTAAAAATTATAAAGGTCATACATAATACTAGATGTAGCAATTTTGATGTGGGGTGTATTCATTTTTGCATCAACTAATTTAAATAAAACTGAAGATTTTGTAATGTTGGTTATATTATTAACCTTACTTTCATGCTATGGGTTAATAAAATGTTATATGAAACTCAGTCTTGGAAAAATTGGAGACTGTTCTTGTATTCAGTGAGACACTGATTAAAATCTTATTTTTCAAAGCTTGTGTACTCAAGATATGCAGAGAACTGTATGTGTAAATATATATATATGTATGTATCTGTTAGAACTCTCCTGTTAGGTTTTTTCTATTTTGCTGGTCACATGACCTTTTTGCCTATTTTATCCTGCTCCACCCTTCTGGCCATGCAGGACTTCATTGTAATTTTTACTCTTAAGCTAGCCAGGTGCTTTGTAACCTTTCTCAGTCAGTTTAGCTAGGTCTTTTGACCTTTATGTTCTATGTTGTGTGTTTGTCTTTTTACTGCTACAATTTCTGCTAGGAGGTGTCCATCTTTCTCCCAGTCCCTAGTTCTTGTAGGGATCCCTCCCTCACATCTATAGGTCTTCGTTCAGACTAGCTGAGGACTTTAGCGGGTCTGATCGCAGGATCAGGTTCCCCGTTACATCGTAGGAATCTAGCTTATTTCTATTGCAGGGACAGATCTCCTGTCTTTCCTTAGTGCTTGTAGCCTATCATAACAGTATCTATATATATATACCAACACTAACAAAAAGTCAGGGTGCCAGGCTTCCCAGGTAAAGATCAAGCCTTAAATAGAACAAGTTAAATGGAGGCAGCACACCAGTTGAAAATGTGAAAAAAGTGCTATTTATAAGTCCATAATGGTGACGTTTCGGTCGTAAGTGAGAACCTTTTTCAAGCAGCACAGAAGTGCATGTGCATACCTTATGAAGAAAAAATTTGCTTGAATATTTAGCGGACGACATGTTACATTTGGGAAGACCCTGATGTGCCTAAACAGTGGAAACCCCCCACAAGTGACACCATTCTGGATGATATGTCCTGTCAGAGCTGTCGCTCTGCACCACACCCACAGCACTTGTAGGACCCTGGGGGTCCTGAGGGCTGCGGGACCATCAACCGTTCATAAATGTCGGCACTGCACAGAGCCCAGGCAGCACCAACATTTATGTACAGTGGGCGGTCTGGAAGTGGTTAAAATTCAATTAAAAATAAGAAAAAGGGATACTTATAGATAAGAATAAGCATGTTTAACATTTAATAAAACATTTTTTAAAAAAGGATAAGCATATGTAAGAAAGGATAAGTATTTGTAAGAAGTTAAATGTAGGTACAAGAGGATACGTATTGGTAAATATACGTACGAAAGGATCATTATAGGCAAGTAATGATAAGTATAGGAAATAAAAGAATAAGTATAGGTAAGCTAAAATTAGTTTAGGTAAGTATTGGTAAGAAAGTGTATGAAAATACAGGTAAGTATTAAGTAAGAATAACTGTAGGTAAAAAAGAATAAGTATAGGTATGAAAGATTTAGTAAAGGTAAGGATAAGTAAAAAAAAAAGTATAGGTACAAAAAGGTTAAGTATATGTAAGAAAGGATAAGTATATGGAATAAACATATACATATACACACAGGGTTTGGCATAAATGACTACACCCCATTTGAAAAGTAAGATTTTAATCAATGTCTCACTGAATGCAAGACTAATTATCAACATTTTTACAAGACTGACTTTGATAGCATAAAAGTAAGGTTAATAATACAACTTTCATTATAAAATCTTCAGTTCTACTCAAATTAGTTGATGCAAAAATTAAAACAAAACACATAAAAACTACTACATCTAGTATTTGTTCGACCATGATTTTTAAGAATCACACCAAGTCTTCTAGTCATGGAATGAAGAAGATGGCGACATATTCCACCATCTAACTTTTTTTATTCTTCAACAATTACCTCTTTTAAAGCCTGGATGCTGGATGGAGAATAATGCTTAACTTGTCTCTTCAGAATTCCTCATAAGTCTTCAGTTGGATTCTGATCAGGAGACATAATTGGCCTCTGAATCGCGTTCACCCTGTTCTTCTTCAGAAATGCAACAATAACCTTAGATGTGTTTTTTTGATCATTATCATGTTGGAAAAGTACACGTCTACTAAGGGCACGGGGTGATTGTAGCATATTCTCTATCAATATAGGGCAGTACACCTGTATATATAGGATACTCTCAATTAATTGTAGCTCACCGACACCAGAAGCAATCATGTAACCCCACATAAGGACACTGCTACCACTATGTTTCACTGTAGGCACCATGCATTTAGAAAAATGTATTTAGAAAAATGCCTGGAGCCTAAAGTGGAACATGTTGGTGGCAGTGTCGTTATGTGAGGAAACATGGGTTCTGCTGGTGTAGGGGAATTACAGTTCGTGGAGAGTATTTTAAATTCACAGATGTACTGCCACTATACAGTAGATGTACAATCTATATTGAAAGAGAAGATGCTACCGTCATTCCGTGCCCTTGGTAGACATGCTGTTTTCCACCATGACAATGATCTAAAACACACATCTGTTGCATTTCTGAAAAAGAACAGGGTGAACGTGAATTAGTGTCTCCTGATCTGAACCCAATCAAACACCTATGGGGAATTCTGAAGAGACAAATTGAGCAGCATCAATCACCATCCAGTGTCCAGGCTCTAGAAAAGGTCAATTTTTAGAATGGTAAAAAAGATAGATGTTGCAATATGTCGTCGGCTTGTTCATTTCATGCCTAGAAGACTTGCTGTTGTTTTTAAAAATTATAGAGGTCATACATAATACTAGATGTAGCGATTTTGATGTGGGGTTTATTCATTTTTGCATCAACTAATTTAAATAAAACTGAAGATTTTGTAATGAAGGTTATATTATTAACCTTACTTTCATGCTATGGGTTAATAAAATGTTATATGAAACTCAGTCTTGGAAAAATTGGAGACTGTTCTTGTATTCAGTGAGACACTGATTAAAATCTTATTTTTCAAAGCTTGTGTACTCAAAATATGCAGAGAACTGTATGTGTATATATATATATATATGTTTGTATCTATATATATATATATATATATATATATATATATATCAACACTAACAAAAAGTCAGGGTGCCAGGCTTCAAAGTTAAAGATCAAGCCTTAAATAGACCAAGTTAAATGGAGGCAGCACACCAGTTGAAAAAGTGAAAAAAAGTGCTATTTATAAGTTCATAATGGCGACGTTTTGGGCCTAAGTGAGAACCTTTTTCAAGCAGTACAGAAGTGCATGTGCATACCTTATAAAGAAAAAAATTGCTTGAATAATTAGTGGACGCCATGTTGCATTTGGGAAGCCCCTGATGTGCCTAAACAGTAGAAACCGCCCACAAGTGACACCATTTTGGATGATGTATCCTGTCAGAGCTGTCGCTCTGCACCGCTCCCACAGCGCTTGCAGAACCTTGGGGGTCCTGAGAGCTGCGGCACCACCAACCGTTCATAAATGTCGGCCCTACACAGAGCCCAGGGAGCGCCGACATTTATGTACAGTAGGCAGTCTGGAAGTTGTAAAAATTCAATAAAAATAAGAAAAAAGGATACTTATAGATAAGGATAAGCATGTTTAACATATAATAAAAGATTTTTTTTTTAAAGGATAAGCATATGTAAGAAAGGATAAGTATAGTTAAGAAGATAAATGTAGGTACAAGAGGATACGTATCAGTAAATATAGCTACGAAAGGAACATTATAGGCAAGTAATGATAAGTATAGGAAATAAAAGAATAAGTGTAGGTAAGTTAAAATAAGTATAGGTAAGTGTTGGTAAGAAAGTATATGCAAATATAGGTAAGTATTAAGTAAGAAGAAGTGTAGGTAAAAAAGAATAAGTATAGGTATGAAAGATTAAGTACAGGTAAGGATAAGTAAAAAAAAAAGTATAGGTACAAAATGGTTAAGTATATGTAAGAAAGGATAATTATATGGCATAAACATATACATATACACACAGGCTTTGGTATAAATGACTACACCCCCTTTGAAAAGTAAGATTTTAATCAATGTCTCACTGAATGCAAGAATAATTTTCAACATTTTTACAAGACTGACTTTGATAGCATAAAACTAAGGTTAATAATACAACTTTCATTACAAAATCTTCAGTTCTACTCAAATTAGTTGATGCAAAAATGAAAACACCCCACATAAAAGCTACTACATCTGGTATTTGTACGACCATGATTTTTAAGAATCGCACCAAGTCTTCTAGTCATGGAATGAAGAAGATGGCGACATATTCCACCATCTAACTTTTTTTATTTTTCAACAATTACCTCTTTTAGAGCCTGGATGCTGGATGGAGAATAACGCTTAACTTGTCTCTTCAGAATTCCCAATAGGTCTTCAGTTGGATTCTGATCAGGAGACATACTTGGCCTCTGAATCACGTTCACCCTGTTCTTCTTCAGAAATACAACAATAACCTTAGATGTGTTTTTTTGATCATTATCATGTTGGAAAAGTACACGTCTACTAAGGGCACGGGGTGATTGTAGCATATTCTCTATCAATATAGGGCAGTACATCTGTAAATTTAGGATACTCTCAATTAATTGTAGCTCACCGACACCAGAAGAACTCATCTAACCCCACATAAGGACACTGCTACCACTATGTTTCACTGTAGGCACCATGCATTTAGAAAAATGTATTTAGAAAAATGCCTGGAGCCTAAAGTGGAACATGTTGGTGGCAGTGTCATTATGTGAGGATACATGGGTTCTGCTGGTGTAGGGGAATTACAGTTCATGGAGGGTATTATAAATTCACAGATGTAATGCCACTATACAGTAGATGTACAATCTATATTGAAAGAGAAGATGTTACCCACATTTCGTGCCCTTGGTAGACATGCTTTTTTCCACCATGACAATGATCTAAAACACACATCTGTTGCATTTCTGAAAAAGAACAGGATGAACGTGATTTAGTGTCTTCTGATCTGAACCCAATCAAACACCTATGGGGAATTCTGAAGAGACAAATTGAGCAGCATCAATCACCATCCAGTGTCCAGGCCCTAGAAAAGGTCAATTTTTAAAATCGTAAAAAAGATAGATGTTGCAATATGTCTTCGGCTTGTTCATTTCATGCCTACAAGACTTGTTGTTGTTTTTAAAAATTATAAAGGTCATACATAATACTAGATGTAGCAATTTTGATGTGGGGTGTATTCATTTTTGCATCAACTAATTTAAATAAAACTGAAGATTTTGTAATGTTGGTTATATTATTAACCTTACTTTCATGCTATGGGTTAATAAAATGTTATATGAAACTCAGTCTTGGAAAAATTGGAGACTGTTCTTGTATTCAGTGAGACACTGATTAAAATCTTATTTTTCAAAGCTTGTGTACTCAAGATATGCAGAGAACTGTATGTGTAAATATATATATATGTATGTATCTGTTAGAACTCTCCTGTTAGGTTTTTTCTATTTTGCTGGTCACATGACCTTTTTGCCTATTTTATCCTGCTCCACCCTTCTGGCCATGCAGGACTTCATTGTAATTTTTACTCTTAAGCTAGCCAGGTGCTTTGTAACCTTTCTCAGTGAGTTTAGCTAGGTCTTTTGACCTTTATGTTCTATGTTGTGTGTTTGTCTTTTTACTGCTACAATTTCTGCTAGGAGGTGTCCATCTTTCTCCCAGTCCCTAGTTCTTGTAGGGATCCCTCCCTCACATCTATAGGTCTTCGTTCAGACTAGCTGAGGACTTTAGCGGGTCTGATCGCAGGATCAGGTTCCCCGTTACATCGTAGGAATCTAGCTTATTTCTATTGCAGGGACAGATCTCCTGTCTTTCCTTAGTGCTTGTAGCCTATCATAACAGTATCTATATATATATACCAACACTAACAAAAAGTCAGGGTGCCAGGCTTCCCAGGTAAAGATCAAGCCTTAAATAGAACAAGTTAAATGGAGGCAGCACACCAGTTGAAAATGTGAAAAAAGTGCTATTTATAAGTCCATAATGGTGACGTTTCGGTCGTAAGTGAGAACCTTTTTCAAGCAGCCCAGAAGTGCATGTGCATACCTTATGAAGAAAAAATTTGCTTGAATATTTAGCGGACGACATGTTGCATTTGGGAAGACCCTGATGTGCCTAAACAGTGGAAACCCCCCACAAGTGACACCATTCTGGATGATATGTCCTGTCAGAGCTGTCGCTCTGCACCACACCCACAGCACTTGTAGGACTCTGGGGGTCCTGAGGGCTGCGGGACCATCAACCGTTCATAAATGTCGGCACTGCACAGAGCCCAGGCAGCACCAACATTTATGTACAGTGGGTGGTCTGGAAGTGGTTAAAATTCAATTAAAAATAAGAAAAAGGGATACTTATAGATAAGAATAAGCATGTTTAACATTTAATAAAACATTTTTTTAAAAAGGATAAGCATATGTAAGAAAGGATAAGTATTTGTAAGAAGTTAAATGTAGGTACAAGAGGATACGTATTGGTAAATATACGTACGAAAGGATCATTATAGGCAAGTAATGATAAGTATAGGAAATAAAAGAATAAGTATAGGTAAGCTAAAATTAGTTTAGGTAAGTATTGGTAAGAAAGTGTATGAAAATACAGGTAAGTATTAAGTAAGAATAACTGTAGGTAAAAAAGAATAAGTATAGGTATGAAAGATTTAGTAAAGGTAAGGAAAAGTAAAAAAAAAGTATAGGTACAAAAAGGTTAAGTATATGTAAGAAAGGATAAGTATATGGAATAAACATATACATATACACACAGGGTTTGGCATAAATGACTACACCCCATTTGAAAAGTAAGATTTTAATCAATGTCTCACTGAATGCAAGACTAATTATCAACATTTTTACAAGACTGACTTTGATAGCATAAAAGTAAGGTTAATAATACAACTTTCATTATAAAATCTTCAGTTCTACTCAAATTAGTTGATGCAAAAATTAAAACAAAACACATAAAAACTACTACATCTAGCATTTGTTCGACCATGATTTTTAAGAATCACACCAAGTCTTCTAGTCATGGAATGAAGAAGATGGCGACATATTCCACCATCTAACTTTTTTTATTCTTCAACAATTACCTCTTTTAAAGCCTGGATGCTGGATGGAGAATAATGCTTAACTTGTCTCTTCGAATTCCTCATAAGTCTTCAGTTGGATTCTGATCAGGAGACATACTTGGCCTCTGAATCGCGTTCACCCTGTTCTTCTTCAGAAATGCAACAATAACCTTAGATGTGTTTTTTTGATCATTATCATGTTGGAAAAGTACACGTCTACTAAGGGCACGGGGTGATTGTAGCATATTCTCTATCAATATAGGGCAGTACACCTGTATATATAGGATACTCTCAATTAATTGTAGCTCACCGACACCAAAAGCAATCATGTAACCCCACATAAGGACACTGCTACCACTATGTTTCACTGTAGGCACCATGCATTTAGAAAAATGTATTTAGAAAAATGCCTGGAGCCTAAAGTGGAACATGTTGGTGGCAGTGTCGTTATGTGAGGAAACATGGGTTCTGCTGGTGTAGGGGAATTACAGTTCGTGGAGAGTATTTTAAATTCACAGATGTACTGCCACTATACAGTAGATGTACAATCTATATTGAAAGAGAAGATGCTACCGTCATTCCGTGCCCTTGGTAGACATGCTCTTTTCCACCATGACAATGATCTAAAACACACATCTGTTGCATTTCTGAAAAAGAACAGGGTGAACATGATTTAGTGTCTCCTGACCTGAACCCAATCAAACACCTATGGTGAATTCTGAAGAGACAAATTGAGCAGCATCAATCACGATCCAGTGACCAGGCTCTTGAAAAGTTCAATTTTTAGAATGTTAAAAAAGATAGATGTTGCAATATGTCGTCGGCTTGTTCATTTCATGCTTGAAGGCTTTCTGTTATTTTTAAAATTTATAGAGGTCATACATAATACTAAATGTAGCAATTTTGATGTGGAGTGTATTAATTTTTGCATCAACTAATTTAAATAAAACTGAAGATTTTGTAATGAAGGTTATATTATTAACCTTAATTTCATGCTATGGGTTAATAAAATGTTATATGAAACTCAGTCTGGAATAAATTGGAGACTATTCTTGTATTCAGAGAGACACTGATTAAAATCTTATTTTTCAAAGCTTGTGTACTCAAAATATGCAGAGAACTGTATGTGTATATATACATGTATGTACAGTACAGACCAAAAGTTTGGACACACCTTCTCATTTAAAGATTTTTCTGTATTTTCATGACTATGAAAATTGTACATTCTTACTGAAGGCATCAAAACTATGAATTAACACATGTGGAATTATATACTTAACAAAAAAGTGTTAAACAACTGAAAATATGTCTTATATTCTAGGTTCTTCAAAGTAGCCACCTTTTGCTTTGATGACTGCTTTACACACTCTTGGCATTCTCTTGATGAGCTTCAAGAGGTAGTCACCGGAAATGGTCTTCCAACAATCTTGAAGGAGTTCCCAGAGATGCTTAGCACTTGTTGGCCCTTTTGCCTTCACTCTGCAGTCCAGCTCACCCCAAACCATCTCGATTGGGTTCAAATCTGGTGACTGTGGAGGCCAGGTCATCTGTCGTAGCACTCCATCACTCTCTTTCTTGGTCAAATAGCTCTTACACAGCCTGGAGGTGTGTTTGGGGTCATAGTCATGTTTAAAAATAAATGATGGTCCAACTAAACGCAAACCGGATGAAACAGAATGCCGATGCAAGATGCTGTGGTAGCCATGCTGGTTCAGTATGCCTTCAGTTTTGAATAAATCCCCAACAGTGTCACCAGCAAAGCACCCCCACACCATCACACCTCCTCCTCCATGCTTCACGGTGGGAACCAGGCATGCAGAGTACATCCGTTCACCTTTTCTGCGTCGCACAAAGACACGGTGGTTGGAACCAAAGATCTCAAATTTGGACTCATCAGATGAAAGCACAGATTTCCACTGGTCTAATGTCCATTCCTTGTGTTCTTTAGCCCAAACAAGTCTCTTCTGCTTGTTGCCTGTCCTTAGCAGTGGTTTCCTAGCAGCTATTTTACCATGAAGGCCTGCTGCACAAAGTCTCCTCTTAACAGTTGTTGTAGAGATGTGTCTGCTGCTAGAACTTTGTGTGGCATTGACCTGGTCTCTAATCTGATCTGCTGTTAACCTGCGATATTTGAGGCTGGTGACTTCGATAAACTTATCCTTAGAAGCAGAGGTGACTCTTGCTCTTCCTTTCCTGGGGCGGTCCTCATATGAGCCAGTTTCTTTGTAGCGCTTGATGGTTTTTGTAACTGCACTTGGGGACACTTTCAAAGTTTTCCCAATTTTTCGCACTGACTGACCTTCATTTGTTAAAGTAATGATGGCCACTCGTTTTTCTTTACTTAGCTGCTTTTTTCTTGCCATAATACAAATTCTAACAGTCTATTCAGTAGGACTATCAGCTGTGTATACACCAGACTTCTGCACAACACAACTGATGGTCCCAAACCCATTTATAAGGCAAGAAATACCACTTATTAAACCTGACAGGGCACACCTGTGAAGTGAAAACCATTTCCAGTGACTACCACTTGAAGCTCATCAAGAGAATGTGAAGAGTGTGCAAAGCAGTCATCAAAGCAAAAGGTGGCTACTTTGAAGAACCTAGAATATAAGACATATTTTCAGTTGTTTCACACTTTTTTGTTAAGTATATAATTCCAAATGTTTTAATTCTTAGTTTTGATGCCTTCAGTGTGAATGTACAATTTTCATAGTCATGAAAATACAGAAAAATCTTTAAATGAGAAGGTGTGTTTAAACTTTTGGTCTGTATATATATATTTGTATGTATCTATATATATATATATCAACACTAACAAAAAGTCAGGGTGCCAGGCTGCCCAGGTAAAGATCAAACCTTAAATAGAACAAGTTAAATGGAGGCAGCACACCAGTTGAAAAAGTGAAAAAAGTGCTATTTATAAGTCCATAATGGTGACGTTTTGGTCCTAAGTGAGAACCTTTTTCAAGCAGTACAGAAATGCATGTGCATACCTTATGAAGAAAAAATTTGCTTGAATACTTAGCGGACGCCATGTTGCATTTGGGGAGCCCCTGATGTGCCTAAATAGTGGAAACCCCCCACAAGTGACACCATTTTGGATGATGTGTCCTGTCAGAGCTGTCTCTCTGCACCACACCCACAGCGCTTGCAGGACCCTGGGGACACTGAGGGCTGCGAGACCACCAACCGTTCATAAATGTCGGCGCTGCACAGAGCCTAGGCAGCGCCAACATGTATGTATAGTGGGCTGTCTGGAAGTGGTTAAAATTCAATAAAAATAAGAAAAAAGGATACTTATAGATAAGGATAAGTATGTTTAACATTTAATAAAACATTTTTTTTAAAAAGGATAAGCATATGTAAGAAAGGATAAGTATAGGTAAGAAGATAAATGTAGGTACAAGAGGATACGTTTCAGTAAATATAGGTACGAAAGGATCATTATAGGCAAGTAATGATAAGTATAGGAAATAAAAGAATAAGTATAGGTAAGCTAAAAGAAGTATAGGTAAGTATTGGTAAGAAAGTGTATGCACATATAGGTAAGCATTAAGTAAGAATAAGTGTAGTTAAAAAAGAATAATTAGAGGTATGAAAGATTAAGTATAAGTAAGGATAAGTAAAGAAAATGTATAGGTACAAAAAGGATAAGTATATGTAAGAAAGGATAAGTATATGGAATGAACATAAACATATCCACACAGGATTTGGCATAAATGCCTACACCCCCTTTGAAAGGTAAGATTTTAATCGATGGCTCAATTAATGCAACACTAATTTTCAACATTTTTACAAGACTGACTTTGATAGCATAAAACTAAGGTTAATAATACAACTTTCATTACAAAATCTTCAGTTCTACTCAAATTAGTTGATGCAAAAATTAAAACACAACACTGAAAAACTACTACATCTAGTATTTGTACGACCATGATTTTAAATAATCGCACCAAGTCTTCTAGGCATGAAATGAAGAAGATGGCGACATATTCCACCATTTAACTTGAAAAAGTGAAAAAAGTGCTATTTATAAGTCCATAATGGCAACATTTCGGTCCTAAGTGAGAACCTTTTTCAAGCAGTACAGAAGTGCATGTGCATACCTTATGAAGAAAAAATTTGCTTGAATAATTAGCGGACGCCATGTCGCATTTGGGGAGCCCCTGATGAGCCTAATCAGTGGAAACCACAAACAAGTGATACCATTTTGGATAATGTGTCCTGTCAGAGCTGTCGCTCTGCACCGCACCCACAGCACTTGCAGGACCCTGGGGGTCCTGAGGGCTGCGGGACCACCAACCGTTCATAAATTTCGGCGCTGCACGGAGCCCAGGCGGCGCCGACATTTATGTACAGTGGGCAGTCTGGAAGAGGTTAAAATTCAATAAAAATAAGAAAAAAGGATACTTATAGATAAGGATAAGCATGTTTAACATTTGATAATACATTTTTTTTTAAAAAGAGGATAAGCATATGTAAAAAAGGATAAGTATAGGTAAGAAGATAAATGTAGGTACAAGAGGAGACGTATCGTTGAATATAGGTACGAAAGGATCATTATAGGCAAGTAGTGATTAGTATAGGAAATAAAAGAATAAGTATAGGTGAGCTAAAATAAGTATAGGTAAGTATTGCTAAGAAAGTGTATGCAAATATAGGTAAGTATTAAGTAAGAATAACTGTAGGTGAAAAAGAATAAGTATAGGTATGAAAGATTAAGTATAGTTAAGGACAAGTAAAAAAAAAAGTATAGGTACAAAATGGATAAGTATATGTAAGAAAGGATAAGTGTATGGAATAAACATATACATATACACACAGGGTTTGGCAAAAATGACTACACCCCCTTTGAAAAGTAAGATTTTAATCAATGTCTCACTGAATGCAAGACTAATTTTCAACATTTTTACAAGACTGACTTTAAAAGCATCAAAGTAAGTTTAATAATACAACTTTGATTACAAAATCTTCAGTTCTACTCAAATTGGTTGATGCAAAAATGAAAACACCCCACATAAAAACTACTACATCTAGTATTTGTACGACCATGATTTTTAAGAATCGCACCAAGTCTTCTAGGCATGGAATGAAGAAGATGGCGACATATTCCACCATCTAACTTTTTTATTCTTCAACAATGACCTCTTTTAGAGCCTGGATGCTGGATGGAGAATAATGCTTTGCTTGTCTCTTCAGAATTCCCCATAGGTCTTCAGTTGGATTCTGATCAGGAGACATACTTGGCCTCTGAATCACGTTCACCCTGTTCTTCAGAAATGCAACAATAACCTTAGATGTGTTTTTTGATCATTATCCTGTTGGAAAAGTACACGTCTACTAAGGGCACGGGGTGATTGTAGCATATTCTCTATCAATATAGGGCAGTACATCTGTAAATTTAGGATACTCTCAATTAATTGTAGCTCAAAGACACCAGAAGCACTCATGTAACCTCACATAAGGACACTGCTACCACTATGTTTCACTGTAGGCACCATGCATTTAGAAAAATGTATTTAGAAAAATGCCTGGAGCCTAAAGTGGAACATGTTGATGGCAGTGTCGTTATGTGAGGATACATGGGTTCAGCTTGTGAAGGGGAATTACAGTTCGTGGAGGGTATTTTAAATTCACAGATGTACTGCCACTATACAGTAGATGTACAATCTATATTGAAAGAGAAGATGTTACCCTCATTCCGTGCCCTTGGTAGATATGGTCTTTTCCACCATGACAATGATCTAAAACACACATCTGTTGCATTTCTGAAAAAAGAACAGGGTGAATGTGATTTAGTGTCTCCTGATCTGAACCCAATCAAACACCTATGGGGAATTCTGAAGAGACAAATTGAGCAGCATCAATCACCATCCAGTGTCCAGGCTCTGAAAAGGTCAATTTTTAAAATGGTAAAAAAGATAGATGTTGCAATATGTCGTCGGCTTGTTCATTTCATGCCTAGAAGACTTGCTGTTGTTTTTAAAAATTATAGAGGTCATACATAATACTAGATGTATCAATTTTGATGTGGGGTGTATTCATTTTTGCATCAACTAATTTAAATAAAACTGACGATTTTGTAATGGAGGTTATATTATTAACCTTACTTTCATGCTATGGGTTAATAAAATGTTATATGATACTCAGTCTTGGACAAATTGGAGATTGTTCTTGTATTCAGTGAGACACTGATTAAAATCTTATTTTTCAAAGCTTGTGTACTCAAAATATGCAGAGAACTGTATGTATATATATATATATATATGTATGTATCTATATATATATGTATATCAACACTAACAAAAAGTCAGGGTGCCAGGCTTCCCAGCTAAAGATCAAGCCTTAAATAGAACAAGTTAAATGGAGGCAGCACACCAGTTGAAAAAGTGAAAAAAGTGCTATTTTCAAGTCCATAATGGCGAAGTTTCGGTCCTAAGTGAGAACCTTTTTCAAGCAGTACAGAAGTGCATGTGCATACCTTATGAAGAAAAAATTTGCTTGAATAATTAGCGGACGCCATGTTGCATTTGGGGAACCTCTGATGTGCCTAAACAGTGGAAAACCCCCACAAGTGACACAATTTTGGATGATGTGTCCTGTCAGAGCTGTCGCTCTGCACGGCACCCACAGAGCTTGCAGGACCCTGGGGGTCCTGAGGGCTGCGGGACAACCAACTGTTTATAAATGTCGGCGCTGCACAGAGCCCATGCAGCGCCGACATTTATGTACAGTAGGCGGTCTGGAAGTGGTAAAAATTCAATAAAAATAAGAAAAAAGGATACTTTTAGATAAGGATAAGCATGTTTAACATTTAATAAAACATTTTTTTTTTTAAAGGATAAGCATATGTAAGAAAGGATAAGTTTAGGTAAGAAGATAAATGTAGGTACAAGAGGATACGTATTGGTAAATATAGGTACAAAAGGATCATTATAGGCAAGTAATGATAAGTATAGGCAATAAAAGAATAAGTATAGGTAAGCTAAAATAAGTATAGGTAAGTATTGGTAAGAAAGTGTATGCAAATATAGGTAAGTATTAAGTTAGAATAAGTTTAGTTAAAAAAGAATAAGTACATGTATGAAAGATTAAGTATAGGTAAGGATAAGTAAAAAAAACAGTACAGGTACAAAAAGGATAACTATATGTAAGAAAGGATAAGTATATGGAATAAACATATACATATACACACAGGGTTTGGCATAAATGAATACACCCCCTTTGAAAAGTAAGTTTCTAATCAATGTCTCACTGAATGCAAGACTAATTTTCAACATTTTTACAAGACTGACTTTGATAGCATAAAAGTAAGGTTAATAATACAACTTTCATTATAAAATCTTCAGTTCTACTCAAATTAGTTGATGCAAAAATTAAAAAACCCCACATAAAAACTACTACATCTAGTATTTGTACGACCATGATTTTTAAGAAACGCACCAAGGCTTCTAGGCATGAAATGAAGAAGATGGCGACATATTCCACCATTTAACTTTTTTGTTCTTCAACAATAACCTCTTTTAGAGGGTGGATGCTGGATGGAGAATAATGCTTAACTTGTCTCTTCCGAATTCCCCATAGGTCTTCAGTTGGATTCTGATTAGGAGACATACTTGGCCTCTGAATCACGTTCATTCTATTCTTCTTCAGAAATGCAACAATAACCTTAGATGTATTTTTTTGATCACTATCATGTTGGAAAAGTACACGTCTACTAAGGGCATGGGGTGATTGTAGCATATTCTCTATCAATATAGGGCAGAACATCTGTAAATTTAGGATACTCTCAATTAATTGTAGCTCACCGACACCAGAAGCACTCATGTAACCTCACATAAGGACACTGCTACCACTATGCTTCAATGTAGGCACCAAGCATTTAGAAAAATGTATTTAGAAAAATGCATGGAGCCTAAAGTGGAACATGTTGGTGGCAGTGTCTTTATGTGAGGATACATGGGTTCTGCTGGTGTAGGGGAATTACAGTTTGTGGAGGGTATTTTAAATTCACATATGTACTGCCACTATACAGTAGATGTACAATCTATATTGAAAGAGAAGATGCTACCCTCATTCCGTGCCCTTGGTAGACATGCTCTTTTCCACCATGACAATGATCTAAAACACACATCTGTTGCATTTCTGAAAAAGAACAGGGTGAACGTGATTTAGTGTCTCCTGATCTGAACCCAATCAAACACCTATGGGGAATTCTGAAGAGACAAATTGAGCAGCATCAATCACCATCCAGTGTCCAGGCTCTAAAAAAGGTCAATTTTTAAAATGTTAAAAAAGATAGATGTTGCAATATGTCATCGGCTTGTTCATTTCATGCTTAGAAGACTTGCTGTTGTTTTTAAAAATTATAGAGGTCATACATAATACTAGATGTAGCAATTTTGAAGTGGAGTGTATTCATTTTTGCATCAACTAATTTAAATAAAACTGAAGATTTTGCAATGAAGGTTATATTATTAACCTTAATTTCATGCTATAGGTTAATAAAATGTTATATGAAACTCAGTCTTGGAAAAATTGGAGATTGTTCTTGTATTCAGTGAGACACTGATTACAATCTTATTTTTCAAAGGTTCTGTACTCAAAATATGCAGAGAACTGTATGTGTATATATATATATGTATGTATCTATAAATATAAATCAACACTAACAAAAAGTCATGGTGCCAGGCTTCCCAGGTAAAGATCAAGCCTTAAATAGAACAAGTTAAATGGAGGCAGCACACCAGTTGAAAAAGTGAAAAAAGTGCTATTTATAAGTCCATAATGGCAACATTTTGGTCCTAAGTGAGAACCTTTTTCAAGCAGTACAGAAGTGTATGTGCATACCTTATGAAGAAAAAATTTGCTTGAATAATTAGCGGACGCCATGTTGCATTTGGGGAGCCCCTGATGAGCCTAATCAGTGGAAACCACAAACAAGTGATACCATTTTGGATGATGTGTCCTGTCAGAGCTGTCGCTCTGCACCGCACCCACAGCACTTGCAGGACCCTGGGGGTCCTGAGGGCTGCGGGACCACCAACCGTTCATAAATTTCGGCGCTGCACGGAGCCCAGGCGGTGCCAACATTTATGTACAGTGGGCAGTCTGGAAGAGGTTAAAATTCAATAAAACTAAGAAAAAAGGATACTTATAGATAAGGATAAGCATGTTTAACATTTGATAAAACATTTTTTTTAAAAAAAGGATAAGCATATGTAAAAAAGGATAAGTATAGGTAAGAAGATAAATGTAGGTACAAGAGGATACGTATCGTTGAATATAGGTACGAAAGGATCATTATAGGCAAGTAGTGATTAGTATAGGAAATAAAAGAATAAGTATAGGTGAGCTAAAATAAGTATAGGTAAGTATTGGTAAGAAAGTGTATGCAAATATAGGTAAGTATTAAGTAAGAATAACTGTAGGTGAAAAAGAATAAGTATAGGTATGAAAGATTAAGTATAGTTAAGGATAAGTAAAAAAAAAAGTATAGGTACAAAAAGGATAAGTATATGTAAGAAAGGATAAGTGTATGGAATAAACATATACATATACACACAGGGTTTGGCATAAATGACTACACCCCCTTTGAAAAGTAAGATTTTAATCAATGTCTCACTGAATGCAAGACTAATTTTCAACTTTTTTACAAGACTGACTTTAAAAGCATAAAAGTAAGTTTAATAATACATCTTTGATTTAAAAAATCTTCAGTTCTACTCAAATTAGTTGATGCAAAAATGAAAACACCCCACGTAAAAACTACTACATCTAGTATTTGTACGACCATGATTTTTAAGAATCGCACCAAGTCTTCTAGGCATGGAATGAAGAAGATGGCGACATATTCCACCATCTAACTTTTTTATTCTTCAACAATGACCTCTTTTAGAGCCTGGATGCTGGATGGAGAATAATGCTTAGCTTGTCTCTTCAGAATTCCCCATAGGTCTTCAGTTGGATTCTGATCAGGAGACATACTTGGCCTCTGAATCACGTTCACCCTGTTCTTCTTCAGAAATGCAACAATAACCTTAGATGTGTTTTTTTGATCATTATCCTGTTGGAAAAGTACACATCTACTAAGGGCACGGGGTGATTGTAGCATATTCTCTATCAATATAGGGCAGTACATCTGTAAATTTAGGATACTCTCAATTAATTGTAGCTCAAAGACACCAGAAGCACTCATGTAACCTCACATAAGGACACTGCTACCACTATGTTTCACTGTAGGCTCTATGCATTTAGAAAAATGTATTTAGAAAAATGCCTGGAGCCTAAAGTGGAACATGTTGATGGCAGTGTCGTTATGTGAGGATACATGGGTTCAGCTGGTGAAGGGGAATTACAGTTCGTGGAGGGTATTTTAAATTCACAGATGTACTGCCAATATACAGTAGATGTACAATCTATATTGAAAGAGAAGATGTTACCCTCATTCCGTGTCCTTGGTAGATATGGTCTTTTCCACCATGACAATGATCTAAAACACACATCTGTTGCATTTCTGAAAAAAGAACAGGGTGAATGTGATTTAGTGTCTCCTGATCTGAACCCAATCAAACACCTATGGGGAATTCTGAAGAGACAAATTGAGCAGCATCAATCACCATCCAGTGTCCAGGTTCTGAAAAGGTCAATTTTTAAAATGGTAAAAAAGATAGATGTTGCAATATGTCGTCGGCTTGTTCATTTCATGCCTAGAAGACTTGCTGTTGTTTTTAAAAATTATAGAGGTCGTACATAATACTAAATGTATCAATTTTGATGTGGGGTGTATTCATTTTTGCATCAACTAATTTAAATAAAACTGACGATTTTGTAATGGAGGTTATATTATTAACCTTACTTTCATGCTATGGGTTAATAAAATGTTATATGATACTCAGTCTTGGACAAATTGGAGATTGTTCTTGTATTCAGTGAGACACTGATTAAAATCTTATTTTTCAAAGCTTGTGTACTCAAAATATGCAGAGAACTGCATGTATATATATATATATATATATATATGTATGTATCTATATATATATATATATCAACACTAACAAAAAGTCAGGGTGCCAGGCTTCCCAGGTAAAGATCAAGCCTTAAATAGAACAAGTTAAATGGAGGCAGCACACCAGTTGAAAAAGTTAGAAAAGTGCTATTTATAAGTCCATAATGGCGACATTTCGGTCCTAAGTGAGAACCTTTTTCAAGCAGTACAGAAGTGCATGTGCATACCTTATGAAGAAAACATTTGCTTGAATAATTAGCGGACGCCATGTTGCATTTGGGGAGCCTCTGATGTGCCTAAACAGTAGAAAACCCCCACAAGTGATAAAATTTTGGATGATGTGTCCTGTCAGAGCTGTCGCTCTGCATGCCACCCACAGAGCTTGCAGGACCCTGGGGATCCTGAGGGCTGCGGGACAACCAACTGTTTATAAATGTCAGCGCTGCACAGAGCCCATGCAGCGCCGACATTTATGTACAGTAGGCGGTCAGGAAGTGGTAAAAATTCAATAAAAATAAGAAAAAAGGATACTTTTAGATAAGGATAAGCATGTTTAACATTTAATAAAACATTTTTTTTTTAAAGGATAAGCATATGTAAGAAAGGATAAGTTTAGGTAAGAAGATAACTGTAGGTACAAGAGGATACGTATTGGTAAATATACGTACGAAAGGATCATTATAGGCAAGTAATGATAAGTATAGGCAATAAAAGAATAAGTATAGGTAAGCTAAAATAAGTATAGGTAAGTATTGGTAAGAAAGTGTATGCAAATATAGGTAAGTATTAAGTTAGAATAAGTTTAGTTAAAAAAGAATAAGTACATGTATGAAAGATTAAGTATAGGTAAGGATAAGTAAAAAAACAGTACAGGTACAAAAAGGATAACTATATGTAAGAAAGGATAAGTATATGGAATAAACATATACATATACACACAGGGTTTGGCATAAATGAATACACCCCCTTTGAAAAGTAAGTTTCTAATCAATGTCTCACTGAATGCAAGACTAATTTTCAACATTTTTACAAGACTGACTTTGATAGCATAAAAGTAAGGTTAATAATACAACTTTCATTATAAAATCTTCAGTTCTACTCAAATTAGTTGATGTAAAAATTAAAAAACCCCACATAAAAACTACTACATCTAGTATTTGTACGACCATGATTTTTAAGAAACACACCAAGTCTTCTAGGCATGAAATGAAGAAGATGGCGACATATTCCACCATTTAACTTTTTTGTTCTTCAACAATAACCTCTTTTAGAGGGTGGATGCTGGATGGAGAATAATGCTTAACTTGTCTCTTCAGAATTCCCCATAGGTCTTCAGTTGGATTCTGATTAGGAGACATACTTGGCCTCTGAATCACGTTCATTCTATTCTTCTTCAGAAATGCAACAATAACCTTAGATGTATTTTTTTGATCACTATCATGTTGGAAAAGTACAAGTCTACTAAGGGCATGGGGTGATTGTAGCATATTCTCTATCAATATAGGGCAGAACATCTGTAAATTTAGGATACTGTCAATTAATTGTAGCTCACCGACACCAGAAGCACTCATGTAACCCCACATAATGACACTGCTACCAGTATGCTTCAATGTAGGCACCAAGCATTTAGAAAAATGTATTTAGAAAAATGCATGGAGCCTAAAGTGGAACATGTTGGTGGCAGTGTCTTTATGTGAGGATACATGGGTTCTGCTGGTGTAGGGGAATTGCAGTTTGTGGAGGGTATTTTAAATTCAAATATGTACTGCCACTATACAGTAGATGTACAATCTATATTGAAAGAGAAGATGCTACCCTCATTCCGTGCCCTTGGTAAACATGCTCTTTTCCACCATGACAATGATCTAAAACACACATCTGTTGCATTTCTGAAAAAGAACAGGGTGAACGTGATTTAGTGTCTCCTGATCTGAACCCAATCAAACACCTATGGGGAATTCTGAAGAGACAAATTGAGCAGCATCAATCACCATTCAGTGTCCATACTCTAAAAAAGGTCAATTTTTAAAATGTTAAAAAAGATAGATGTTGCAGTATGTCATCGGCTTGTTCATTTCATGCTTAGAAGACTTGCTGTTGTTTTTAAAAATTATAGAGGTCATACATAATACTAGATGTAGCAATTTTGAAGTGGAGTGTATTCATTTTTGCATCAACTAATTTAAATAAAACTGAAGATTTTGCAATGAAGGTTATATTATTAACCTTAATTTCATGCTATAGGTTAATAAAATGTTATATGAAACTCAGTCTTGGAAAAATTGGAGATTGTTCTTGTATTCAGTTAGACACTAATTACAATCTTATTTTTCAAAGGTTCTGTACTCAAAATATGCAGAGAACTGTATGTGTATATATATATATATATATATATATATGTATCTATAAATATAAATCAACACTAACAAAAAGTCAGGGTGCCAGGCTTCCCAGGTAAAGATCAAGCCTTAAATAGAACAAGTTAAATGGAGGCAGCACACCAGTTGAAAAAGTGAAAAAAGTGCTATTTATAAGTCCATAATGGCAACATTTCGGTCCTAAGTGAGAACCTTTTTCAAGCAGTACAGAAGTGCATGTGCATAACTTTTGAAGAAAAAATTTGCTTGAATAATTAGCGGACGCCATGTTGCATTTGGGGAGCCCCTGATGAGCCTAAACAGTGGAAACCACAAACAAGTGACACCATTTTGGATGATGTGTCCTGTCAGAGCTGTCGCTCTGCACCGCACCCACAGCACTTGCAGGACCCTGGGGGTCCTGAGGGCTGGGGGACCACCAACCGTTCATAAATTTTGGCGCTGCACGGAGCCCAGGCGGCGCCGACATTTATGTACAGTGGGCAGTCTGGAAGAGGTTAAAATTCAATAAAAATAAGAAAAAAGGATACTTATAGATAAGGATAAGCATGTTTAACATTTGATAAAACATTTTTTTTTAAAAAAAGGATAAGCATATGTAAAAAAGGATAAGTATAGGTAAGAAGATAAATGTAGGTACAAGAGGATACGTATCGTTGAATATAGGTACGAAAGGATCATTATAGGCAAGTAGTGATTAGTATAGGAAATAAAAGAATAAGTATAGGTGAGCTAAAATAAGTTTAGGTAAGTATTGGTAAGAAAGTGTATGCAAATATAGGTAAGTATTAAGTAAGAATAACTGTAGGTGAAAAAGAATAAGTATAGGTATGAAAGATTAAGTATAGTTAAGGATAAGTAAAAAAAAAAGTATAGGTACAAAAAGGATAAGTATATGTAAGAAAGGATAAGTGTATGGAATAAACATATACATATACACACAGGGTTTGGCATAAATGACTACACCCCCTTTGAAAAGTAAGATTTTAATCAATGTCTCACTGAATGCAAGACTAATTTTCAACTTTTTTACAAGACTGACTTTAAAAGCATAAAAGTAAGTTTAATAATACATCTTTGATTTAAAAAATCTTCAGTTCTACTCAAATTAGTTGATGCAAAAATGAAAACACCCCACGTAAAAACTACTACATCTAGTATTTGTACGACCATGATTTTTAAGAATCGCACCAAGTCTTCTAGGCATGGAATGAAGAAGATGGCGACATATTCCACCATCTAACTTTTTTATTCTTCAACAATGACCTCTTTTAGAGCCTGGATGCTGGATGGAGAATAATGCTTAGCTTGTCTCTTCAGAATTCCCCATAGGTCTTCAGTTGGATTCTGATCAGGAGACATACTTGGCCTCTGAATCACGTTCACCCTGTTCTTCTTCAGAAATGCAACAATAACCTTAGATGTGTTTTTTTGATCATTATCCTGTTGGAAAAGTACACATCTACTAAGGGCACGGGGTGATTGTAGCATATTCTCTATCAATATAGGGCAGTACATCTGTAAATTTAGGATACTCTCAATTAATTGTAGCTCAAAGACACCAGAAGCACTCATGTAACCTCACATAAGGACACTGCTACCACTATGTTTCACTGTAGGCTCTATGCATTTAGAAAAATGTATTTAGAAAAATGCCTGGAGCCTAAAGTGGAACATGTTGATGGCAGTGTCGTTATGTGAGGATACATGGGTTCAGCTGGTGAAGGGGAATTACAGTTCGTGGAGGGTATTTTAAATTCACAGATGTACTGCCAATATACAGTAGATGTACAATCTATATTGAAAGAGAAGATGTTACCCTCATTCCGTGTCCTTGGTAGATATGGTCTTTTCCACCATGACAATGATCTAAAACACACATCTGTTGCATTTCTGAAAAAAGAACAGGGTGAATGTGATTTAGTGTCTCCTGATCTGAACCCAATCAAACACCTATGGGGAATTCTGAAGAGACAAATTGAGCAGCATCAATCACCATCCAGTGTCCAGGTTCTGAAAAGGTCAATTTTTAAAATGGTAAAAAAGATAGATGTTGCAATATGTCGTCGGCTTGTTCATTTCATGCCTAGAAGACTTGCTGTTGTTTTTAAAAATTATAGAGGTCGTACATAATACTAAATGTATCAATTTTGATGTGGGGTGTATTCATTTTTGCATCAACTAATTTAAATAAAACTGACGATTTTGTAATGGAGGTTATATTATTAACCTTACTTTCATGCTATGGGTTAATAAAATGTTATATGATACTCAGTCTTGGACAAATTGGAGATTGTTCTTGTATTCAGTGAGACACTGATTAAAATCTTATTTTTCAAAGCTTGTGTACTCAAAATATGCAGAGAACTGCATGTATATATATATATATATATATATATATATATATATGTATGTATCTATATATATATATATATCAACACTAACAAAAAGTCAGGGTGCCAGGCTTCCCAGGTAAAGATCAAGCCTTAAATAGAAAAAGTTAAATGGAGGCAGCACACCAGTTGAAAAAGTTAGAAAAGTGCTATTTATAAGTCCATAATGGCGACATTTCGGTCCTAAGTGAGAACCTTTTTCAAGCAGTACAGAAGTGCATGTGCATACCTTATGAAGAAAACATTTGCTTGAATAATTAGCGGACGCCATGTTGCATTTGGGGAGCCTCTGATGTGCCTAAACAGTGGAAAACCCCCACAAGTGATAAAATTTTGGATGATGTGTCCTGTCAGAGCTGTCGCTCTGCATGCCACCCACAGAGCTTGCAGGACCCTGGGGGTCCTGAGGGCTGCGGGACAACCAACTGTTTATAAATGTCGGCGCTGCACAGAGCCCATGCAGCGCCGACATTTATGTACAGTAGGCGGTCTGGAAGTGGTAAAAATTCAATAAAAATAAGAAAAAAGGATACTTTTAGATAAGGATAAGCATGTTTAACATTTAATAAAACATTTTTTTTTTAAAGGATAAGCATATGTAAGAAAGGATAAGTTTAGGTAAGAAGATAACTGTAGGTACAAGAGGATACGTATTGGTAAATATACGTACGAAAGGATCATTATAGGCAAGTAATGATAAGTATAGGCAATAAAAGAATAAGTATAGGTAAGCTAAAATAAGTATAGGTAAGTATTGGTAAGAAAGTGTATGCAAATATAGGTAAGTATTAAGTTAGAATAAGTTTAGTTAAAAAAGAATAAGTACATGTATGAAAGATTAAGTATAGGTAAGGATAAGTAAAAAAACAGTACAGGTACAAAAAGGATAACTATATGTAAGAAAGGATAAGTATATGGAATAAACATATACATATACACACAGGGTTTGGCATAAATGAATACACCCCCTTTGAAAAGTAAGTTTCTAATCAATGTCTCACTGAATGCAAGACTAATTTTCAACATTTTTACAAGACTGACTTTGATAGCATAAAAGTAAGGTTAATAATACAACTTTCATTATAAAATCTTCAGTTCTACTCAAATTAGTTGATGTAAAAATTAAAAAACCCCACATAAAAACTACTACATCTAGTATTTGTACGACCATGATTTTTAAGAAACACACCAAGTCTTCTAGGCATGAAATGAAGAAGATGGCGACATATTCCACCATTTAACTTTTTTGTTCTTCAACAATAACCTCTTTTAGAGGGTGGATGCTGGATGGAGAATAATGCTTAACTTGTCTCTTCAGAATTCCCCATAGGTCTTCAGTTGGATTCTGATTAGGAGACATACTTGGCCTCTGAATCACGTTCATTCTATTCTTCTTCAGAAATGCTACAATAACCTTAGATGTATTTTTTTGATCACTATCATGTTGGAAAAGTACAAGTCTACTAAGGGCATGGGGTGATTGTAGCATATTCTCTATCAATATAGGGCAGAACATCTGTAAATTTAGGATACTGTCAATTAATTGTAGCTCACCGACACCAGAAGCACTCATGTAACCCCACATAATGACACTGCTACCAGTATGCTTCAATGTAGGCACCAAGCATTTAGAAAAATGTATTTAGAAAAATGCATGGAGCCTAAAGTGGAACATGTTGGTGGCAGTGTCTTTATGTGAGGATACATGGGTTCTGCTGGTGTAGGGGAATTGCAGTTTGTGGAGGGTATTTTAAATTCAAATATGTACTGCCACTATACAGTAGATGTACAATCTATATTGAAAGAGAAGATGCTACCCTCATTCCGTGCCCTTGGTAAACATGCTCTTTTCCACCATGACAATGATCTAAAACACACATCTGTTGCATTTCTGAAAAAGAACAGGGTGAACGTGATTTAGTGTCTCCTGATCTGAACCCAATCAAACACCTATGGGGAATTCTGAAGAGACAAATTGAGCAGCATCAATCACCATTCAGTGTCCATACTCTAAAAAAGGTCAATTTTTAAAATGTTAAAAAAGATAGATGTTGCAGTATGTCATCGGCTTGTTCATTTCATGCTTAGAAGACTTGCTGTTGTTTTTAAAAATTATAGAGGTCATACATAATACTAGATGTAGCAATTTTGAAGTGGAGTGTATTCATTTTTGCATCAACTAATTTAAATAAAACTGAAGATTTTGCAATGAAGGTTATATTATTAACCTTAATTTCATGCTATAGGTTAATAAAATGTTATATGAAACTCAGTCTTGGAAAAATTGGAGATTGTTCTTGTATTCAGTGAGACACTAATTACGATCTTATTTTTCAAAGGTTCTGTACTCAAAATATGCAGAGAACTGTATGTGTATATATATATATATATATATATATGTATCTATAAATATAAATCAACACTAACAAAAAGTCAGGGTGCCAGGCTTCCCAGGTAAAGATCAAGCCTTAAATAGAACAAGTTAAATGGAGGCAGCACACCAGTTGAAAAAGTGAAAAAAGTGCTATTTATAAGTCCATAATGGCAACATTTCGGTCCTAAGTGAGAACCTTTTTCAAGCAGTACAGAAGTGCATGTGCATAACTTTTGAAGAAAAAATTTGCTTGAATAATTAGCGGACGCCATGTTGCATTTGGGGAGCCCCTGATGAGCCTAAACAGTGGAAACCACAAACAAGTGACACCATTTTGGATGATGTGTCCTGTCAGAGCTGTCGCTCTGCACCGCACCCACAGCACTTGCAGGACCCTGGGGGTCCTGAGGGCTGGGGGACCACCAACCGTTCATAAATTTTGGCGCTGCACGGAGCCCAGGCGGCGCCGACATTTATGTACAGTGGGCAGTCTGGAAGAGGTTAAAATTCAATAAAAATAAGAAAAAAGGATACTTATAGATAAGGATAAGCATGTTTAACATTTGATAAAACATTTTTTTTTAAAAAAAGGATAAGCATATGTAAAAAAGGATAAGTATAGGTAAGAAGATAAATGTAGGTACAAGAGGATACGTATCGTTGAATATAGGTACGAAAGGATCATTATAGGCAAGTAGTGATTAGTATAGGAAATAAAAGAATAAGTATAGGTGAGCTAAAATAAGTTTAGGTAAGTATTGGTAAGAAAGTGTATGCAAATATAGGTAAGTATTAAGTAAGAATAACTGTAGGTGAAAAAGAATAAGTATAGGTATGAAAGATTAAGTATAGTTAAGGATAAGTAAAAAAAAAAGTATAGGTACAAAAAGGATAAGTATATGTAAGAAAGGATAAGTGTATGGAATAAACATATACATATACACACAGGGTTTGGCATAAATGACTACACCCCCTTTGAAAAGTAAGATTTTAATCAATGTCTCACTGAATGCAAGACTAATTTTCAACTTTTTTACAAGACTGACTTTAAAAGCATAAAAGTAAGTTTAATAATACATCTTTGATTTAAAAAATCTTCAGTTCTACTCAAATTAGTTGATGCAAAAATGAAAACACCCCACGTAAAAACTACTACATCTAGTATTTGTACGACCATGATTTTTAAGAATCGCACCAAGTCTTCTAGGCATGGAATGAAGAAGATGGCGACATATTCCACCATCTAACTTTTTTATTCTTCAACAATGACCTCTTTTAGAGCCTGGATGCTGGATGGAGAATAATGCTTAGCTTGTCTCTTCAGAATTCCCCATAGGTCTTCAGTTGGATTCTGATCAGGAGACATACTTGGCCTCTGAATCACGTTCACCCTGTTCTTCTTCAGAAATGCAACAATAACCTTAGATGTGTTTTTTTGATCATTATCCTGTTGGAAAAGTACACATCTACTAAGGGCACGGGGTGATTGTAGCATATTCTCTATCAATATAGGGCAGTACATCTGTAAATTTAGGATACTCTCAATTAATTGTAGCTCAAAGACACCAGAAGCACTCATGTAACCTCACATAAGGACACTGCTACCACTATGTTTCACTGTAGGCTCTATGCATTTAGAAAAATGTATTTAGAAAAATGCCTGGAGCCTAAAGTGGAACATGTTGATGGCAGTGTCGTTATGTGAGGATACATGGGTTCAGCTGGTGAAGGGGAATTACAGTTCGTGGAGGGTATTTTAAATTCACAGATGTACTGCCAATATACAGTAGATGTACAATCTATATTGAAAGAGAAGATGTTACCCTCATTCCGTGTCCTTGGTAGATATGGTCTTTTCCACCATGACAATGATCTAAAACACACATCTGTTGCATTTCTGAAAAAAGAACAGGGTGAATGTGATTTAGTGTCTCCTGATCTGAACCCAATCAAACACCTATGGGGAATTCTGAAGAGACAAATTGAGCAGCATCAATCACCATCCAGTGTCCAGGTTCTGAAAAGGTCAATTTTTAAAATGGTAAAAAAGATAGATGTTGCAATATGTCGTCGGCTTGTTCATTTCATGCCTAGAAGACTTGCTGTTGTTTTTAAAAATTATAGAGGTCGTACATAATACTAAATGTATCAATTTTGATGTGGGGTGTATTCATTTTTGCATCAACTAATTTAAATAAAACTGACGATTTTGTAATGGAGGTTATATTATTAACCTTACTTTCATGCTATGGGTTAATAAAATGTTATATGATACTCAGTCTTGGACAAATTGGAGATTGTTCTTGTATTCAGTGAGACACTGATTAAAATCTTATTTTTCAAAGCTTGTGTACTCAAAATATGCAGAGAACTGCATGTATATATATATATATATATATATATATGTATGTATCTATATATATATATATATATCAACACTAACAAAAAGTCAGGGTGCCAGGCTTCCCAGGTAAAGATCAAGCCTTAAATAGAAAAAGTTAAATGGAGGCAGCACACCAGTTGAAAAAGTTAGAAAAGTGCTATTTATAAGTCCATAATGGCGACATTTCGGTCCTAAGTGAGAACCTTTTTCAAGCAGTACAGAAGTGCATGTGCATACCTTATGAAGAAAACATTTGCTTGAATAATTAGCGGACGCCATGTTGCATTTGGGGAGCCTCTGATGTGCCTAAACAGTGGAAAACCCCCACAAGTGATAAAATTTTGGATGATGTGTCCTGTCAGAGCTGTCGCTCTGCATGCCACCCACAGAGCTTGCAGGACCCTGGGGGTCCTGAGGGCTGCGGGACAACCAACTGTTTATAAATGTCGGCGCTGCACAGAGCCCATGCAGCGCCGACATTTATGTACAGTAGGCGGTCTGGAAGTGGTAAAAATTCAATAAAAATAAGAAAAAAGGATACTTTTAGATAAGGATAAGCATGTTTAACATTTAATAAAACATTTTTTTTTTAAAGGATAAGCATATGTAAGAAAGGATAAGTTTAGGTAAGAAGATAACTGTAGGTACAAGAGGATACGTATTGGTAAATATACGTACGAAAGGATCATTATAGGCAAGTAATGATAAGTATAGGCAATAAAAGAATAAGTATAGGTAAGCTAAAATAAGTATAGGTAAGTATTGGTAAGAAAGTGTATGCAAATATAGGTAAGTATTAAGTTAGAATAAGTTTAGTTAAAAAAGAATAAGTACATGTATGAAAGATTAAGTATAGGTAAGGATAAGTAAAAAAACAGTACAGGTACAAAAAGGATAACTATATGTAAGAAAGGATAAGTATATGGAATAAACATATACATATACACACAGGGTTTGGCATAAATGAATACACCCCCTTTGAAAAGTAAGTTTCTAATCAATGTCTCACTGAATGCAAGACTAATTTTCAACATTTTTACAAGACTGACTTTGATAGCATAAAAGTAAGGTTAATAATACAACTTTCATTATAAAATCTTCAGTTCTACTCAAATTAGTTGATGTAAAAATTAAAAAACCCCACATAAAAACTACTACATCTAGTATTTGTACGACCATGATTTTTAAGAAACACACCAAGTCTTCTAGGCATGAAATGAAGAAGATGGCGACATATTCCACCATTTAACTTTTTTGTTCTTCAACAATAACCTCTTTTAGAGGGTGGATGCTGGATGGAGAATAATGCTTAACTTGTCTCTTCAGAATTCCCCATAGGTCTTCAGTTGGATTCTGATTAGGAGACATACTTGGCCTCTGAATCACGTTCATTCTATTCTTCTTCAGAAATGCTACAATAACCTTAGATGTATTTTTTTGATCACTATCATGTTGGAAAAGTACAAGTCTACTAAGGGCATGGGGTGATTGTAGCATATTCTCTATCAATATAGGGCAGAACATCTGTAAATTTAGGATACTGTCAATTAATTGTAGCTCACCGACACCAGAAGCACTCATGTAACCCCACATAATGACACTGCTACCAGTATGCTTCAATGTAGGCACCAAGCATTTAGAAAAATGTATTTAGAAAAATGCATGGAGCCTAAAGTGGAACATGTTGGTGGCAGTGTCTTTATGTGAGGATACATGGGTTCTGCTGGTGTAGGGGAATTGCAGTTTGTGGAGGGTATTTTAAATTCAAATATGTACTGCCACTATACAGTAGATGTACAATCTATATTGAAAGAGAAGATGCTACCCTCATTCCGTGCCCTTGGTAAACATGCTCTTTTCCACCATGACAATGATCTAAAACACACATCTGTTGCATTTCTGAAAAAGAACAGGGTGAACGTGATTTAGTGTCTCCTGATCTGAACCCAATCAAACACCTATGGGGAATTCTGAAGAGACAAATTGAGCAGCATCAATCACCATTCAGTGTCCATACTCTAAAAAAGGTCAATTTTTAAAATGTTAAAAAAGATAGATGTTGCAGTATGTCATCGGCTTGTTCATTTCATGCTTAGAAGACTTGCTGTTGTTTTTAAAAATTATAGAGGTCATACATAATACTAGATGTAGCAATTTTGAAGTGGAGTGTATTCATTTTTGCATCAACTAATTTAAATAAAACTGAAGATTTTGCAATGAAGGTTATATTATTAACCTTAATTTCATGCTATAGGTTAATAAAATGTTATATGAAACTCAGTCTTGGAAAAATTGGAGATTGTTCTTGTATTCAGTGAGACACTAATTACGATCTTATTTTTCAAAGGTTCTGTACTCAAAATATGCAGAGAACTGTATGTGTATATATATATATATATATATATATATGTATCTATAAATATAAATCAACACTAACAAAAAGTCAGGGTGCCAGGCTTCCCAGGTAAAGATCAAGCCTTAAATAGAACAAGTTAAATGGAGGCAGCACACCAGTTGAAAAAGTGAAAAAAGTGCTATTTATAAGTCCATAATGGCAACATTTCGGTCCTAAGTGAGAACCTTTTTCAAGCAGTACAGAAGTGCATGTGCATAACTTTTGAAGAAAAAATTTGCTTGAATAATTAGCGGACGCCATGTTGCATTTGGGGAGCCCCTGATGAGCCTAAACAGTGGAAACCACAAACAAGTGACACCATTTTGGATGATGTGTCCTGTCAGAGCTGTCGCTCTGCACCGCACCCACAGCACTTGCAGGACCCTGGGGGTCCTGAGGGCTGGGGGACCACCAACCGTTCATAAATTTTGGCGCTGCACGGAGCCCAGGCGGCGCCGACATTTATGTACAGTGGGCAGTCTGGAAGAGGTTAAAATTCAATAAAAATAAGAAAAAAGGATACTTATAGATAAGGATAAGCATGTTTAACATTTGATAAAACATTTTTTTTAAAAAAAGGATAAGCATATGTAAAAAAGGATAAGTATAGGTAAGAAGATAAATGTAGGTACAAGAGGATACGTATCGTTGAATATAGGTACGAAAGGATCATTATAGGCAAGTAGTGATTAGTATAGGAAATAAAAGAATAAGTATAGGTGAGCTAAAATAAGTTTAGGTAAGTATTGGTAAGAAAGTGTATGCAAATATAGGTAAGTATTAAGTAAGAATAACTGTAGGTGAAAAAGAATAAGCATAGGTATGAAAGATTAAGTATAGTTAAGGATAAGTAAAAAAAAAGTATAGGTACAAAAAGGATAAGTATATGTAAGAAAGGATAAGTGTATGGAATAAACATATACATATACAGACAGGATTTGGCATAAATGACTACACCCCCTTTGAAAAGTAAGATTTTAATCAATGTCTCACTGAATGCAAGACTAATTTTCAACTTTTTTACAAGACTGACTTTAAAAGCATAAAAGTAAGTTTAATAATACATCTTTGATTTAAAAAATCTTCAGTTCTACTCAAATTAGTTGATGCAAAAATGAAAACACCCCACGTAAAAACTACTACATCTAGTATTTGTACGACCATGATTTTTAAGAATCGCACCAAGTCTTCTAGGCATGGAATGAAGAAGATGGCGACATATTCCACCATCTAACTTTTTTATTCTTCAACAATGACCTCTTTTAGAGCCTGGATGCTGGATGGAGAATAATGCTTAGCTTGTCTCTTCAGAATTCCCCATAGGTCTTCAGTTGGATTCTGATCAGGAGACATACTTGGCCTCTGAATCACGTTCACCCTGTTCTTCTTCAGAAATGCAACAATAACCTTAGATGTGTTTTTTTGATCATTATCCTGTTGGAAAAGTACACATCTACTAAGGGCACGGGGTGATTGTAGCATATTCTCTATCAATATAGGGCAGTACATCTGTAAATTTAGGATACTCTCAATTAATTGTAGCTCAAAGACACCAGAAGCACTCATGTAACCTCACATAAGGACACTGCTACCACTATGTTTCACTGTAGGCACCATGCATTTAGAAAAATGTATTTAGAAAAATGCCTGGAGCCTAAAGTGGAACATGTTGATGGCAGTGTCGTTATGTGAGGATACATGGGTTCAGCTGGTGAAGGGGAATTACAGTTCGTGGAGGGTATTTTAAATTCACAGATGTACTGCCAATATACAGTAGATGTACAATCTATATTGAAAGAGAAGATGTTACCCTCATTCCGTGTCCTTGGTAGATATGGTCTTTTCCACCATGACAATGATCTAAAACACACATCTGTTGCATTTCTGAAAAAAGAACAGGGTGAATGTGATTTAGTGTCTCCTGATCTGAACCCAATCAAACACCTATGGGGAATTCTGAAGAGACAAATTGAGCAGCATCAATCACCATCCAGTGTCCAGGTTCTGAAAAGGTCAATTTTTAAAATGGTAAAAAAGATAGATGTTGCAATATGTCGTCGGCTTGTTCATTTCATGCCTAGAAGACTTGCTGTTGTTTTTAAAAATTATAGAGGTCGTACATAATACTAAATGTATCAATTTTGATGTGGGGTGTATTCATTTTTGCATCAACTAATTTAAATAAAACTGACGATTTTGTAATGGAGGTTATATTATTAACCTTACTTTCATGCTATGGGTTAATAAAATGTTATATGATACTCAGTCTTGGACAAATTGGAGATTGTTCTTGTATTCAGTGAGACACTGATTAAAATCTTATTTTTCAAAGCTTGTGTACTCAAAATATGCAGAGAACTGCATGTATATGTATATATATATATATGTATGTATCTATATATATATATATATCAACACTAACAAAAAGTCAGGGTGCCAGGCTTCCCAGGTAAAGATCAAGCCTTAAATAGAACAAGTTAAATGGAGGCAGCACACCAGTTGAAAAAGTTAGAAAAGTGCTATTTATAAGTCCATAATGGCGACATTTCGGTCCTAAGTGAGAACCTTTTTCAAGCAGTACAGAAGTGCATGTGCATACCTTATGAAGAAAACATTTGCTTGAATAATTAGCGGACGCCATGTTGCATTTGGGGAGCCTCTGATGTGCCTAAACAGTGGAAAACCCCCACAAGTGATAAAATTTTGGATGATGTGTCCTGTCAGAGCTGTCGCTCTGCATGCCACCCACAGAGCTTGCAGGACCCTGGGGGTCCTGAGGGCTGCGGGACAACCAACTGTTTATAAATGTCGGCGCTGCACAGAGCCCATGCAGCGCCGACATTTATGTACAGTAGGCGGTCTGGAAGTGGTAAAAATTCAATAAAAATAAGAAAAAAGGATACTTTTAGATAAGGATAAGCATGTTTAACATTTAATAAAACATTTTTTTTTAAAGGATAAGCATATGTAAGAAAGGATAAGTTTAGGTAAGAAGATAACTGTAGGTACAAGAGGATACGTATTGGTAAATATACGTACGAAAGGATCATTATAGGCAAGTAATGATAAGTATAGGCAATAAAAGAATAAGTATAGGTAAGCTAAAATAAGTATAGGTAAGTATTGGTAAGAAAGTGTATGCAAATATAGGTAAGTATTAAGTTAGAATAAGTTTAGTTAAAAAAGAATAAGTACATGTATGAAAGATTAAGTATAGGTAAGGATAAGTAAAAAAACAGTACAGGTACAAAAAGGATAACTATATGTAAGAAAGGATAAGTATATGGAATAAACATATACATATACACACAGGGTTTGGCATAAATGAATACACCCCCTTTGAAAAGTAAGTTTCTAATCAATGTCTCACTGAATGCAAGACTAATTTTCAACATTTTTACAAGACTGACTTTGATAGCATAAAAGTAAGGTTAATAATACAACTTTCATTATAAAATCTTCAGTTCTACTCAAATTAGTTGATGTAAAAATTAAAAAACCCCACATAAAAACTACTACATCTAGTATTTGTACGACCATGATTTTTAAGAAACACACCAAGTCTTCTAGGCATGAAATGAAGAAGATGGCGACATATTCCACCATTTAACTTTTTTGTTCTTCAACAATAACCTCTTTTAGAGGGTGGATGCTGGATGGAGAATAATGCTTAACTTGTCTCTTCAGAATTCCCCATAGGTCTTCAGTTGGATTCTGATTAGGAGACATACTTGGCCTCTGAATCACGTTCATTCTATTCTTCTTCAGAAATGCTACAATAACCTTAGATGTATTTTTTTGATCACTATCATGTTGGAAAAGTACAAGTCTACTAAGGGCATGGGGTGATTGTAGCATATTCTCTATCAATATAGGGCAGAACATCTGTAAATTTAGGATACTGTCAATTAATTGTAGCTCACCGACACCAGAAGCACTCATGTAACCCCACATAATGACACTGCTACCAGTATGCTTCAATGTAGGCACCAAGCATTTAGAAAAATGTATTTAGAAAAATGCATGGAGCCTAAAGTGGAACATGTTGGTGGCAGTGTCTTTATGTGAGGATACATGGGTTCTGCTGGTGTAGGGGAATTGCAGTTTGTGGAGGGTATTTTAAATTCAAATATGTACTGCCACTATACAGTAGATGTACAATCTATATTGAAAGAGAAGATGCTACCCTCATTCCGTGCCCTTGGTAAACATGCTCTTTTCCACCATGACAATGATCTAAAACACACATCTGTTGCATTTCTGAAAAAGAACAGGGTGAACGTGATTTAGTGTCTCCTGATCTGAACCCAATCAAACACCTATGGGGAATTCTGAAGAGACAAATTGAGCAGCATCAATCACCATTCAGTGTCCATACTCTAAAAAAGGTCAATTTTTAAAATGTTAAAAAAGATAGATGTTGCAGTATGTCATCGGCTTGTTCATTTCATGCTTAGAAGACTTGCTGTTGTTTTTAAAAATTATAGAGGTCATACATAATACTAGATGTAGCAATTTTGAAGTGGAGTGTATTCATTTTTGCATCAACTAATTTAAATAAAACTGAAGATTTTGCAATGAAGGTTATATTATTAACCTTAATTTCATGCTATAGGTTAATAAAATGTTATATGAAACTCAGTCTTGGAAAAATTGGAGATTGTTCTTGTATTCAGTGAGACACTAATTACGATCTTATTTTTCAAAGGTTCTGTACTCAAAATATGCAGAGAACTGTATGTGTATATATATATATATATATATATATGTATCTATAAATATAAATCAACACTAACAAAAAGTCAGGGTGCCAGGCTTCCCAGGTAAAGATCAAGCCTTAAATAGAACAAGTTAAATGGAGGCAGCACACCAGTTGAAAAAGTGAAAAAAGTGCTATTTATAAGTCCATAATGGCAACATTTCGGTCCTAAGTGAGAACCTTTTTCAAGCAGTACAGAAGTGCATGTGCATAACTTTTGAAGAAAAAATTTGCTTGAATAATTAGCGGACGCCATGTTGCATTTGGGGAGCCCCTGATGAGCCTAAACAGTGGAAACCACAAACAAGTGACACCATTTTGGATGATGTGTCCTGTCAGAGCTGTCGCTCTGCACCGCACCCACAGCACTTGCAGGACCCTGGGGGTCCTGAGGGCTGGGGGACCACCAACCGTTCATAAATTTTGGCGCTGCACGGAGCCCAGGCGGCGCCGACATTTATGTACAGTGGGCAGTCTGGAAGAGGTTAAAATTCAATAAAAATAAGAAAAAAGGATACTTATAGATAAGGATAAGCATGTTTAACATTTGATAAAACATTTTTTTTTAAAAAAAGGATAAGCATATGTAAAAAAGGATAAGTATAGGTAAGAAGATAAATGTAGGTACAAGAGGATACGTATCGTTGAATATAGGTACGAAAGGATCATTATAGGCAAGTAGTGATTAGTATAGGAAATAAAAGAATAAGTATAGGTGAGCTAAAATAAGTTTAGGTAAGTATTGGTAAGAAAGTGTATGCAAATATAGGTAAGTATTAAGTAAGAATAACTGTAGGTGAAAAAGAATAAGCATAGGTATGAAAGATTAAGTATAGTTAAGGATAAGTAAAAAAAAAGTATAGGTACAAAAAGGATAAGTATATGTAAGAAAGGATAAGTGTATGGAATAAACATATACATATACAGACAGGATTTGGCATAAATGACTACACCCCCTTTGAAAAGTAAGATTTTAATCAATGTCTCACTGAATGCAAGACTAATTTTCAACTTTTTTACAAGACTGACTTTAAAAGCATAAAAGTAAGTTTAATAATACATCTTTGATTTAAAAAATCTTCAGTTCTACTCAAATTAGTTGATGCAAAAATGAAAACACCCCACGTAAAAACTACTACATCTAGTATTTGTACGACCATGATTTTTAAGAATCGCACCAAGTCTTCTAGGCATGGAATGAAGAAGATGGCGACATATTCCACCATCTAACTTTTTTATTCTTCAACAATGACCTCTTTTAGAGCCTGGATGCTGGATGGAGAATAATGCTTAGCTTGTCTCTTCAGAATTCCCCATAGGTCTTCAGTTGGATTCTGATCAGGAGACATACTTGGCCTCTGAATCACGTTCACCCTGTTCTTCTTCAGAAATGCAACAATAACCTTAGATGTGTTTTTTTGATCATTATCCTGTTGGAAAAGTACACATCTACTAAGGGCACGGGGTGATTGTAGCATATTCTCTATCAATATAGGGCAGTACATCTGTAAATTTAGGATACTCTCAATTAATTGTAGCTCAAAGACACCAGAAGCACTCATGTAACCTCACATAAGGACACTGCTACCACTATGTTTCACTGTAGGCACCATGCATTTAGAAAAATGTATTTAGAAAAATGCCTGGAGCCTAAAGTGGAACATGTTGATGGCAGTGTCGTTATGTGAGGATACATGGGTTCAGCTGGTGAAGGGGAATTACAGTTCGTGGAGGGTATTTTAAATTCACAGATGTACTGCCAATATACAGTAGATGTACAATCTATATTGAAAGAGAAGATGTTACCCTCATTCCGTGTCCTTGGTAGATATGGTCTTTTCCACCATGACAATGATCTAAAACACACATCTGTTGCATTTCTGAAAAAAGAACAGGGTGAATGTGATTTAGTGTCTCCTGATCTGAACCCAATCAAACACCTATGGGGAATTCTGAAGAGACAAATTGAGCAGCATCAATCACCATCCAGTGTCCAGGTTCTGAAAAGGTCAATTTTTAAAATGGTAAAAAAGATAGATGTTGCAATATGTCGTCGGCTTGTTCATTTCATGCCTAGAAGACTTGCTGTTGTTTTTAAAAATTATAGAGGTCGTACATAATACTAAATGTATCAATTTTGATGTGGGGTGTATTCATTTTTGCATCAACTAATTTAAATAAAACTGACGATTTTGTAATGGAGGTTATATTATTAACCTTACTTTCATGCTATGGGTTAATAAAATGTTATATGATACTCAGTCTTGGACAAATTGGAGATTGTTCTTGTATTCAGTGAGACACTGATTAAAATCTTATTTTTCAAAGCTTGTGTACTCAAAATATGCAGAGAACTGCATGTATATATATATATATATATATGTATGTATCTATATATATATATATATCAACACTAACAAAAAGTCAGGGTGCCAGGCTTCCCAGGTAAAGATCAAGCCTTAAATAGAACAAGTTAAATGGAGGCAGCACACCAGTTGAAAAAGTTAGAAAAGTGCTATTTATAAGTCCATAATGGCGACATTTCGGTCCTAAGTGAGAACCTTTTTCAAGCAGTACAGAAGTGCATGTGCATACCTTATGAAGAAAACATTTGCTTGAATAATTAGCGGACGCCATGTTGCATTTGGGGAGCCTCTGATGTGCCTAAACAGTGGAAAACCCCCACAAGTGATAAAATTTTGGATGATGTGTCCTGTCAGAGCTGTCGCTCTGCATGCCACCCACAGAGCTTGCAGGACCCTGGGGGTCCTGAGGGCTGCGGGACAACCAACTGTTTATAAATGTCGGCGCTGCACAGAGCCCATGCAGCGCCGACATTTATGTACAGTAGGCGGTCTGGAAGTGGTAAAAATTCAATAAAAATAAGAAAAAAGGATACTTTTAGATAAGGATAAGCATGTTTAACATTTAATAAAACATTTTTTTTTTAAAGGATAAGCATATGTAAGAAAGGATAAGTTTAGGTAAGAAGATAACTGTAGGTACAAGAGGATACGTATTGGTAAATATACGTACGAAAGGATCATTATAGGCAAGTAATGATAAGTATAGGCAATAAAAGAATAAGTATAGGTAAGCTAAAATAAGTATAGGTAAGTATTGGTAAGAAAGTGTATGCAAATATAGGTAAGTATTAAGTTAGAATAAGTTTAGTTAAAAAAGAATAAGTACATGTATGAAAGATTAAGTATAGGTAAGGATAAGTAAAAAAACAGTACAGGTACAAAAAGGATAACTATATGTAAGAAAGGATAAGTATATGGAATAAACATATACATATACACACAGGGTTTGGCATAAATGAATACACCCCCTTTGAAAAGTAAGTTTCTAATCAATGTCTCACTGAATGCAAGACTAATTTTCAACATTTTTACAAGACTGACTTTGATAGCATAAAAGTAAGGTTAATAATACAACTTTCATTATAAAATCTTCAGTTCTACTCAAATTAGTTGATGTAAAAATTAAAAAACCCCACATAAAAACTACTACATCTAGTATTTGTACGACCATGATTTTTAAGAAACACACCAAGTCTTCTAGGCATGAAATGAAGAAGATGGCGACATATTCCACCATTTAACTTTTTTGTTCTTCAACAATAACCTCTTTTAGAGGGTGGATGCTGGATGGAGAATAATGCTTAACTTGTCTCTTCAGAATTCCCCATAGGTCTTCAGTTGGATTCTGATTAGGAGACATACTTGGCCTCTGAATCACGTTCATTCTATTCTTCTTCAGAAATGCAACAATAACCTTAGATGTATTTTTTTGATCACTATCATGTTGGAAAAGTACAAGTCTACTAAGGGCATGGGGTGATTGTAGCATATTCTCTATCAATATAGGGCAGAACATCTGTAAATTTAGGATACTGTCAATTAATTGTAGCTCACCGACACCAGAAGCACTCATGTAACCCCACATAATGACACTGCTACCAGTATGCTTCAATGTAGGCACCAAGCATTTAGAAAAATGTATTTAGAAAAATGCATGGAGCCTAAAGTGGAACATGTTGGTGGCAGTGTCTTTATGTGAGGATACATGGGTTCTGCTGGTGTAGGGGAATTGCACTTTGTGGAGGGTATTTTAAATTCAAATATGTACTGCCACTATACAGTAGATGTACAATCTATATTGAAAGAGAAGATGCTACCCTCATTCCGTGCCCTTGGTAAACATGCTCTTTTCCACCATGACAATGATCTAAAACACACATCTGTTGCATTTCTGAAAAAGAACAGGGTGAACGTGATTTAGTGTCTCCTGATCTGAACCCAATCAAACACCTATGGGGAATTCTGAAGAGACAAATTGAGCAGCATCAATCACCATTCAGTGTCCATACTCTAAAAAAGGTCAATTTTTAAAATGTTAAAAAAGATAGATGTTGCAGTATGTCATCGGCTTGTTCATTTCATGCTTAGAAGACTTGCTGTTGTTTTTAAAAATTATAGAGGTCATACATAATACTAGATGTAGCAATTTTGAAGTGGAGTGTATTCATTTTTGCATCAACTAATTTAAATAAAACTGAAGATTTTGCAATGAAGGTTATATTATTAACCTTAATTTCATGCTATAGGTTAATAAAATGTTATATGAAACTCAGTCTTGGAAAAATTGGAGATTGTTCTTGTATTCAGTGAGACACTAATTACGATCTTATTTTTCAAAGGTTCTGTACTCAAAATATGCAGAGAACTGTATGTGTATATATATATATATATATATATATGTATCTATAAATATAAATCAACACTAACAAAAAGTCAGGGTGCCAGGCTTCCCAGGTAAAGATCAAGCCTTAAATAGAACAAGTTAAATGGAGGCAGCACACCAGTTGAAAAAGTGAAAAAAGTGCTATTTATAAGTCCATAATGGCAACATTTCGGTCCTAAGTGAGAACCTTTTTCAAGCAGTACAGAAGTGCATGTGCATAACTTTTGAAGAAAAAATTTGCTTGAATAATTAGCGGACGCCATGTTGCATTTGGGGAGCCCCTGATGAGCCTAAACAGTGGAAACCACAAACAAGTGACACCATTTTGGATGATGTGTCCTGTCAGAGCTGTCGCTCTGCACCGCACCCACAGCACTTGCAGGACCCTGGGGGTCCTGAGGGCTGGGGGACCACCAACTGTTCATAAATTTTGGCGCTGCACGGAGCCCAGGCGGCGCCGACATTTATGTACAGTGGGCAGTCTGGAAGAGGTTAAAATTCAATAAAAATAAGAAAAAAGGATACTTATAGATAAGGATAAGCATGTTTAACATTTGATAAAACATTTTTTTTTAAAAAAAGGATAAGCATATGTAAAAAAGGATAAGTATAGGTAAGAAGATAAATGTAGGTACAAGAGGATACGTATCGTTGAATATAGGTACGAAAGGATCATTATAGGCAAGTAGTGATTAGTATAGGAAATAAAAGAATAAGTATAGGTGAGCTAAAATAAGTTTAGGTAAGTATTGGTAAGAAAGTGTATGCAAATATAGGTAAGTATTAAGTAAGAATAACTGTAGGTGAAAAAGAATAAGCATAGGTATGAAAGATTAAGTATAGTTAAGGATAAGTAAAAAAAAAGTATAGGTACAAAAAGGATAAGTATATGTAAGAAAGGATAAGTGTATGGAATAAACATATACATATACAGACAGGATTTGGCATAAATGACTACACCCCCTTTGAAAAGTAAGATTTTAATCAATGTCTCACTGAATGCAAGACTAATTTTCAACTTTTTTACAAGACTGACTTTAAAAGCATAAAAGTAAGTTTAATAATACATCTTTGATTTAAAAAATCTTCAGTTCTACTCAAATTAGTTGATGCAAAAATGAAAACACCCCACGTAAAAACTACTACATCTAGTATTTGTACGACCATGATTTTTAAGAATCGCACCAAGTCTTCTAGGCATGGAATGAAGAAGATGGCGACATATTCCACCATCTAACTTTTTTATTCTTCAACAATGACCTCTTTTAGAGCCTGGATGCTGGATGGAGAATAATGCTTAGCTTGTCTCTTCAGAATTCCCCATAGGTCTTCAGTTGGATTCTGATCAGGAGACATACTTGGCCTCTGAATCACGTTCACCCTGTTCTTCTTCAGAAATGCAACAATAACCTTAGATGTGTTTTTTTGATCATTATCCTGTTGGAAAAGTACACATCTACTAAGGGCACGGGGTGATTGTAGCATATTCTCTATCAATATAGGGCAGTACATCTGTAAATTTAGGATACTCTCAATTAATTGTAGCTCAAAGACACCAGAAGCACTCATGTAACCTCACATAAGGACACTGCTACCACTATGTTTCACTGTAGGCACCATGCATTTAGAAAAATGTAATTAGAAAAATGCCTGGAGCCTAAAGTGGAACATGTTGATGGCAGTGTCGTTATGTGAGGATACATGGGTTCAGCTGGTGAAGGGGAATTACAGTTCGTGGAGGGTATTTTAAATTCACAGATGTACTGCCAATATACAGTAGATGTACAATCTATATTGAAAGAGAAGATGTTACCCTCATTCCGTGTCCTTGGTAGATATGGTCTTTTCCACCATGACAATGATCTAAAACACACATCTGTTGCATTTCTGAAAAAAGAACAGGGTGAATGTGATTTAGTGTCTCCTGATCTGAACCCCATCAAACACCTATGGGGAATTCTGAAGAGACAAATTGAGCAGCATCAATCACCATCCAGTGTCCAGGTTCTGAAAAGGTCAATTTTTAAAATGGTAAAAAAGATAGATGTTGCAATATGTCGTCGGCTTGTTCATTTCATGCCTAGAACACTTGCTGTTGTTTTTAAAAATTATAGAGGTCGTACATAATACTAAATGTATCAATTTTGATGTGGGGTGTATTCATTTTTGCATCAACTAATTTAAATAAAACTGACGATTTTGTAATGGAGGTTATATTATTAACCTTACTTTCATGCTATGGGTTAATAAAATGTTATATGATACTCAGTCTTGGACAAATTGGAGATTGTTCTTGTATTCAGTGAGACACTGATTAAAATCTTATTTTTCAAAGCTTGTGTACTCAAAATATGCAGAGAACTGCATGTATATATATATATATATATATATATATATGTATGTATCTATATATATATATATATCAACACTAACAAAAAGTCAGGGTGCCAGGCTTCCCAGGTAAAGATCAAGCCTTAAATAGAAAAAGTTAAATGGAGACAGCACACCAGTTGAAAAAGTTAGAAAAGTGCTATTTATAAGTCCATAATGGCGACATTTCGGTCCTAAGTGAGAACCTTTTTCAAGCAGTACAGAAGTGCATGTGCATACCTTATGAAGAAAACATTTGCTTGAATAATTAGCGGACGCCATGTTGCATTTGGGGAGCCTCTGATGTGCCTAAACAGTGGAAAACCCCCACAAGTGATAAAATTTTGGATGATGTGTCCTGTCAGAGCTGTCGCTCTGCATGCCACCCACAGAGCTTGCAGGACCCTGGGGGTCCTGAGGGCTGCGGGACAACCAACTGTTTATAAATGTCGGCGCTGCACAGAGCCCATGCAGCGCCGACATTTATGTACAGTAGGCGGTCTGGAAGTGGTAAAAATTCAATAAAAATAAGAAAAAAGGATACTTTTAGATAAGGATAAGCATGTTTAACATTTAATAAAACATTTTTTTTTTAAAGGATAAGCATATGTAAGAAAGGATAAGTTTAGGTAAGAAGATAACTGTAGGTACAAGAGGATACGTATTGGTAAATATACGTACGAAAGGATCATTATAGGCAAGTAATGATAAGTATAGGCAATAAAAGAATAAGTATAGGTAAGCTAAAATAAGTATAGGTAAGTATTGGTAAGAAAGTGTATGCAAATATAGGTAAGTATTAAGTTAGAATAAGTTTAGTTAAAAAAGAATAAGTACATGTATGAAAGATTAAGTATAGGTAAGGATAAGTAAAAAAACAGTACAGGTACAAAAAGGATAACTATATGTAAGAAAGGATAAGTATATGGAATAAACATATACATATACACACAGGGTTTGGCATAAATGAATACACCCCCTTTGAAAAGTAAGTTTCTAATCAATGTCTCACTGAATGTAAGACTAATTTTCAACATTTTTACAAGACTGACTTTGATAGCATAAAAGTAAGGTTAATAATACAACTTTCATTATAAAATCTTCAGTTCTACTCAAATTAGTTGATGTAAAAATTAAAAAACCCCACATAAAAACTACTACATCTAGTATTTGTACGACCATGATTTTTAAGAAACACACCAAGTCTTCTAGGCATGAAATGAAGAAGATGGCGACATATTCCACCATTTAACTTTTTTGTTCTTCAACAATAACCTCTTTTAGAGGGTGGATGCTGGATGGAGAATAATGCTTAACTTGTCTCTTCAGAATTCCCCATAGGTCTTCAGTTGGATTCTGATTAGGAGACATACTTGGCCTCTGAATCACGTTCATTCTATTCTTCTTCAGAAATGCTACAATAACCTTAGATGTATTTTTTTGATCACTATCATGTTGGAAAAGTACAAGTCTACTAAGGGCATGGGGTGATTGTAGCATATTCTCTATCAATATAGGGCAGAACATCTGTAAATTTAGGATACTGTCAATTAATTGTAGCTCACCGACACCAGAAGCACTCATGTAACCCCACATAATGACACTGCTACCAGTATGCTTCAATGTAGGCACCAAGCATTTAGAAAAATGTATTTAGAAAAATGCATGGAGCCTAAAGTGGAACATGTTGGTGGCAGTGTCTTTATGTGAGGATACATGGGTTCTGCTGGTGTAGGGGAATTGCAGTTTGTGGAGGGTATTTTAAATTCAAATATGTATTGCCACTATACAGTAGATGTACAATCTATATTGAAAGAGAAGATGCTACCCTCATTCCGTGCCCTTGGTAAACATGCTCTTTTCCACCATGACAATGATCTAAAACACACATCTGTTGCATTTCTGAAAAAGAACAGGGTGAACGTGATTTAGTGTCTCCTGATCTGAACCCAATCAAACACCTATGGGGAATTCTGAAGAGACAAATTGAGCAGCATCAATCACCATTCAGTGTCCATACTCTAAAAAAGGTCAATTTTTAAAATGTTAAAAAAGATAGATGTTGCAGTATGTCATCGGCTTGTTCATTTCATGCTTAGAAGACTTGCTGTTGTTTTTAAAAATTATAGAGGTCATACATAATACTAGATGTAGCAATTTTGAAGTGGAGTGTATTCATTTTTGCATCAACTAATTTAAATAAAACTGAAGATTTTGCAATGAAGGTTATATTATTAACCTTAATTTCATGCTATAGGTTAATAAAATGTTATATGAAACTCAGTCTTGGAAAAATTGGAGATTGTTCTTGTATTCAGTGAGACACTAATTACGATCTTATTTTTCAAAGGTTCTGTACTCAAAATATGCAGAGAACTGTATGTGTATATATATATATATATATATATATGTATCTATAAATATAAATCAACACTAACAAAAAGTCAGGGTGCCAGGCTTCCCAGGTAAAGATCAAGCCTTAAATAGAACAAGTTAAATGGAGGCAGCACACCAGTTGAAAAAGTGAAAAAAGTGCTATTTATAAGTCCATAATGGCAACATTTCGGTCCTAAGTGAGAACCTTTTTCAAGCAGTACAGAAGTGCATGTGCATAACTTTTGAAGAAAAAATTTGCTTGAATAATTAGCGGACGCCATGTTGCATTTGGGGAGCCCCTGATGAGCCTAAACAGTGGAAACCACAAACAAGTGACACCATTTTGGATGATGTGTCCTGTCAGAGCTGTCGCTCTGCACCGCACCCACAGCACTTGCAGGACCCTGGGGGTCCTGAGGGCTGGGGGACCACCAACCGTTCATAAATTTTGGCGCTGCACGGAGCCCAGGCGGCGCCGACATTTATGTACAGTGGGCAGTCTGGAAGAGGTTAAAATTCAATAAAAATAAGAAAAAAGGATACTTATAGATAAGGATAAGCATGTTTAACATTTGATAAAACATTTTTTTTTAAAAAAAGGATAAGCATATGTAAAAAAGGATAAGTATAGGTAAGAAGATAAATGTAGGTACAAGAGGATACGTATCGTTGAATATAGGTACGAAAGGATCATTATAGGCAAGTAGTGATTAGTATAGGAAATAAAAGAATAAGTATAGGTGAGCTAAAATAAGTTTAGGTAAGTATTGGTAAGAAAGTGTATGCAAATATAGGTAAGTATTAAGTAAGAATAACTGTAGGTGAAAAAGAATAAGCATAGGTATGAAAGATTAAGTATAGTTAAGGATAAGTAAAAAAAAAGTATAGGTACAAAAAGGATAAGTATATGTAAGAAAGGATAAGTGTATGGAATAAACATATACATATACAGACAGGATTTGGCATAAATGACTACACCCCCTTTGAAAAGTAAGATTTTAATCAATGTCTCACTGAATGCAAGACTAATTTTCAACTTTTTTACAAGACTGACTTTAAAAGCATAAAAGTAAGTTTAATAATACATCTTTGATTTAAAAAATCTTCAGTTCTACTCAAATTAGTTGATGCAAAAATGAAAACACCCCACGTAAAAACTACTACATCTAGTATTTGTACGACCATGATTTTTAAGAATCGCACCAAGTCTTCTAGGCATGGAATGAAGAAGATGGCGACATATTCCACCATCTAACTTTTTTATTCTTCAACAATGACCTCTTTTAGAGCCTGGATGCTGGATGGAGAATAATGCTTAGCTTGTCTCTTCAGAATTCCCCATAGGTCTTCAGTTGGATTCTGATCAGGAGACATACTTGGCCTCTGAATCACGTTCACCCTGTTCTTCTTCAGAAATGCAACAATAACCTTAGATGTGTTTTTTTGATCATTATCCTGTTGGAAAAGTACACATCTACTAAGGGCACGGGGTGATTGTAGCATATTCTCTATCAATATAGGGCAGTACATCTGTAAATTTAGGATACTCTCAATTAATTGTAGCTCAAAGACACCAGAAGCACTCATGTAACCTCACATAAGGACACTGCTACCACTATGTTTCACTGTAGGCACCATGCATTTAGAAAAATGTATTTAGAAAAATGCCTGGAGCCTAAAGTGGAACATGTTGATGGCAGTGTCGTTATGTGAGGATACATGGGTTCAGCTGGTGAAGGGGAATTACAGTTCGTGGAGGGTATTTTAAATTCACAGATGTACTGCCAATATACAGTAGATGTACAATCTATATTGAAAGAGAAGATGTTACCCTCATTCCGTGTCCTTGGTAGATATGGTCTTTTCCACCATGACAATGATCTAAAACACACATCTGTTGCATTTCTGAAAAAAGAACAGGGTGAATGTGATTTAGTGTCTCCTGATCTGAACCCAATCAAACACCTATGGGGAATTCTGAAGAGACAAATTGAGCAGCATCAATCACCATCCAGTGTCCAGGTTCTGAAAAGGTCAATTTTTAAAATGGTAAAAAAGATAGATGTTGCAATATGTCGTCGGCTTGTTCATTTCATGCCTAGAAGACTTGCTGTTGTTTTTAAAAATTATAGAGGTCGTACATAATACTAAATGTATCAATTTTGATGTGGGGTGTATTCATTTTTGCATCAACTAATTTAAATAAAACTGACGATTTTGTAATGGAGGTTATATTATTAACCTTACTTTCATGCTATGGGTTAATAAAATGTTATATGATACTCAGTCTTGGACAAATTGGAGATTGTTCTTGTATTCAGTGAGACACTGATTAAAATCTTATTTTTCAAAGCTTGTGTACTCAAAATATGCAGAGAACTGCATGTATATATATATATATATATATGTATGTATCTATATATATATATATATCAACACTAACAAAAAGTCAGGGTGCCAGGCTTCCCAGGTAAAGATCAAGCCTTAAATAGAACAAGTTAAATGGAGGCAGCACACCAGTTGAAAAAGTTAGAAAAGTGCTATTTATAAGTCCATAATGGCGACATTTCGGTCCTAAGTGAGAACCTTTTTCAAGCAGTACAGAAGTGCATGTGCATACCTTATGAAGAAAACATTTGCTTGAATAATTAGCGGACGCCATGTTGCATTTGGGGAGCCTCTGATGTGCCTAAACAGTGGAAAACCCCCACAAGTGATAAAATTTTGGATGATGTGTCCTGTCAGAGCTGTCGCTCTGCATGCCACCCACAGAGCTTGCAGGACCCTGGGGGTCCTGAGGGCTGCGGGACAACCAACTGTTTATAAATGTCGGCGCTGCACAGAGCCCATGCAGCGCCGACATTTATGTACAGTAGGCGGTCTGGAAGTGGTAAAAATTCAATAAAAATAAGAAAAAAGGATACTTTTAGATAAGGATAAGCATGTTTAACATTTAATAAAACATTTTTTTTTTAAAGGATAAGCATATGTAAGAAAGGATAAGTTTAGGTAAGAAGATAACTGTAGGTACAAGAGGATACGTATTGGTAAATATACGTACGAAAGGATCATTATAGGCAAGTAATGATAAGTATAGGCAATAAAAGAATAAGTATAGGTAAGCTAAAATAAGTATAGGTAAGTATTGGTAAGAAAGTGTATGCAAATATAGGTAAGTATTAAGTTAGAATAAGTTTAGTTAAAAAAGAATAAGTACATGTATGAAAGATTAAGTATAGGTAAGGATAAGTAAAAAAACAGTACAGGTACAAAAAGGATAACTATATGTAAGAAAGGATAAGTATATGGAATAAACATATACATATACACACAGGGTTTGGCATAAATGAATACACCCCCTTTGAAAAGTAAGTTTCTAATCAATGTCTCACTGAATGCAAGACTAATTTTCAACATTTTTACAAGACTGACTTTGATAGCATAAAAGTAAGGTTAATAATACAACTTTCATTATAAAATCTTCACTTCTACTCAAATTAGTTGATGTAAAAATTAAAAAACCCCACATAAAAACTACTACATCTAGTATTTGTACGACCATGATTTTTAAGAAACACACCAAGTCTTCTAGGCATGAAATGAAGAAGATGGCGACATATTCCACCATTTAACTTTTTTGTTCTTCAACAATAACCTCTTTTAGAGGGTGGATGCTGGATGGAGAATAATGCTTAACTTGTCTCTTCAGAATTCCCCATAGGTCTTCAGTTGGATTCTGATTAGGAGACATACTTGGCCTCTGAATCACGTTCATTCTATTCTTCTTCAGAAATGCAACAATAACCTTAGATGTATTTTTTTGATCACTATCATGTTGGAAAAGTACAAGTCTACTAAGGGCATGGGGTGATTGTAGCATATTCTCTATCAATATAGGGCAGAACATCTGTAAATTTAGGATACTGTCAATTAATTGTAGCTCACCGACACCAGAAGCACTCATGTAACCCCACATAATGACACTGCTACCAGTATGCTTCAATGTAGGCACCAAGCATTTAGAAAAATGTATTTAGAAAAATGCATGGAGCCTAAAGTGGAACATGTTGGTGGCAGTGTCTTTATGTGAGGATACATGGGTTCTGCTGGTGTAGGGGAATTGCACTTTGTGGAGGGTATTTTAAATTCAAATATGTACTGCCACTATACAGTAGATGTACAATCTATATTGAAAGAGAAGATGCTACCCTCATTCCGTGCCCTTGGTAAACATGCTCTTTTCCACCATGACAATGATCTAAAACACACATCTGTTGCATTTCTGAAAAAGAACAGGGTGAACGTGATTTAGTGTCTCCTGATCTGAACCCAATCAAACACCTATGGGGAATTCTGAAGAGACAAATTGAGCAGCATCAATCACCATTCAGTGTCCATACTCTAAAAAAGGTCAATTTTTAAAATGTTAAAAAAGATAGATGTTGCAGTATGTCATCGGCTTGTTCATTTCATGCTTAGAAGACTTGCTGTTGTTTTTAAAAATTATAGAGGTCATACATAATACTAGATGTAGCAATTTTGAAGTGGAGTGTATTCATTTTTGCATCAACTAATTTAAATAAAACTGAAGATTTTGCAATGAAGGTTATATTATTAACCTTAATTTCATGCTATAGGTTAATAAAATGTTATATGAAACTCAGTCTTGGAAAAATTGGAGATTGTTCTTGTATTCAGTGAGACACTAATTACGATCTTATTTTTCAAAGGTTCTGTACTCAAAATATGCAGAGAACTGTATGTGTATATATATATATATATATATATATGTATCTATAAATATAAATCAACACTAACAAAAAGTCAGGGTGCCAGGCTTCCCAGGTAAAGATCAAGCCTTAAATAGAACAAGTTAAATGGAGGCAGCACACCAGTTGAAAAAGTGAAAAAAGTGCTATTTATAAGTCCATAATGGCAACATTTCGGTCCTAAGTGAGAACCTTTTTCAAGCAGTACAGAAGTGCATGTGCATAACTTTTGAAGAAAAAATTTGCTTGAATAATTAGCGGACGCCATGTTGCATTTGGGGAGCCCCTGATGAGCCTAAACAGTGGAAACCACAAACAAGTGACACCATTTTGGATGATGTGTCCTGTCAGAGCTGTCGCTCTGCACCGCACCCACAGCACTTGCAGGACCCTGGGGGTCCTGAGGGCTGGGGGACCACCAACTGTTCATAAATTTTGGCGCTGCACGGAGCCCAGGCGGCGCCGACATTTATGTACAGTGGGCAGTCTGGAAGAGGTTAAAATTCAATAAAAATAAGAAAAAAGGATACTTATAGATAAGGATAAGCATGTTTAACATTTGATAAAACATTTTTTTTTAAAAAAAGGATAAGCATATGTAAAAAAGGATAAGTATAGGTAAGAAGATAAATGTAGGTACAAGAGGATACGTATCGTTGAATATAGGTACGAAAGGATCATTATAGGCAAGTAGTGATTAGTATAGGAAATAAAAGAATAAGTATAGGTGAGCTAAAATAAGTTTAGGTAAGTATTGGTAAGAAAGTGTATGCAAATATAGGTAAGTATTAAGTAAGAATAACTGTAGGTGAAAAAGAATAAGCATAGGTATGAAAGATTAAGTATAGTTAAGGATAAGTAAAAAAAAAGTATAGGTACAAAAAGGATAAGTATATGTAAGAAAGGATAAGTGTATGGAATAAACATATACATATACAGACAGGATTTGGCATAAATGACTACACCCCCTTTGAAAAGTAAGATTTTAATCAATGTCTCACTGAATGCAAGACTAATTTTCAACTTTTTTACAAGACTGACTTTAAAAGCATAAAAGTAAGTTTAATAATACATCTTTGATTTAAAAAATCTTCAGTTCTACTCAAATTAGTTGATGCAAAAATGAAAACACCCCACGTAAAAGCTACTACATCTAGTATTTGTACGACCATGATTTTTAAGAATCGCACCAAGTCTTCTAGGCATGGAATGAAGAAGATGGCGACATATTCCACCATCTAACTTTTTTATTCTTCAACAATGACCTCTTTTAGAGCCTGGATGCTGGATGGAGAATAATGCTTAGCTTGTCTCTTCAGAATTCCGCATAGGTCTTCAGTTGGATTCTGATCAGGAGACATACTTGGCCTCTGAATCACGTTCACCCTGTTCTTCTTCAGAAATGCAACAATAACCTTAGATGTGTTTTTTTGATCATTATCCTGTTGGAAAAGTACACATCTACTAAGGGCACGGGGTGATTGTAGCATATTCTCTATCAATATAGGGCAGTACATCTGTAAATTTAGGATACTCTCAATTAATTGTAGCTCAAAGACACCAGAAGCACTCATGTAACCTCACATAAGGACACTGCTACCACTATGTTTCACTGTAGGCACCATGCATTTAGCAAAATGTATTTAGAAAAATGCCTGGAGCCTAAAGTGGAACATGTTGATGGCAGTGTCGTTATGTGAGGATACACGGGTTCTGCTGGTGAAGGGGAATTACAGTTCGTGGAGGGCATTTTAAATTTACAGATGTACTGCCACTATACAGTAGATGTACAATCTATATTGAAAGAGAAGATGTTACCCTCATTCCGTGCCCTTGGTAGATATGGTCTTTTCCACCATGACAATGATCTAAAACACACATCTGTTGCATTTCTGAAAACAGAACAGGGTGAATGTGATTTTGTGTCTCCTGATCTGAACCCAATCAAACACCTATGGGGAATTCTGAAGAGACAAATTGAGCAGCATCAATCACCATCCAGTGTCCAGGCTCTGAAAAGGTCAATTTTTAAAATAGTAAAAAAGATAGATGTTGCAATATGTCGTCGGCTTGTTCATTTCATGCTTAGAAGACTTGCTGTTGTTTTTAAAAATTATAGAGGTCATACATAATACTAGATGTAGCAATATTGATTTGGGGTGTATTCATTTTTGCATCAACTAATTTCAATAAAACTGAAGATTTTGTAATGGAGGTTATATTATTAACCTTACTTTCATGCTATGGGTTAATAAAATGTTATATGATACTCAGTCTTGGACAAATTGGATACTGTTCTTGTATTCAGTGAGACACTGATTAAAATCTTATTTTTCAAAGCTTGTGTACTCAAAATATGCAGAGAACTGTATGTATATATATATATATGTATGTATCTATATATATATATCAACACTAACAAAAAGTCAGGGTGCCAGGCTTCCCAGGTAAAGATCAAGCCTTAAATAGAACAAGTTAAATGGAGGCAGCACACCAGTTGAAAAAGTGAAAAAAGTGCTATTTATAAGTCCATAATGGCGACGTTTCGGTCCTAAGTGAGAACCTTTTTCAAGCAGTACAGAAGTGCATGTGCATACCTTATGAAGAAAAAATTTGCTTGAATAATTAGCGGATGCCATGTTGCATTTGGGGAGCTCCTGATGTGCCTAAACAGTGGAAAACCCCCACAAGTGACACAATTTTGGATGATGTGTCCTGTCAGAGCTGTCGCTCTGCACCGCACCCACAGAGCTTGCAGGACCCTGGGGGTCCTGAGGGCTGTGGGACAACCAACCGTTTATAAATGTCGGCGCTGCACAGAGCTCATGCAGCGCCGACATTTATGTACAGTAGGCGGTCTGGAAGTGGTAAAAATTCAATAAAAATAAGAAAAAAGGATACTTTTAGATAAGGATAAGCATGTTTAACATTTAATAAAACATTTTTTTTTTAAAGGATAAGCATATGTAAGAAAGGATAAGTTTAGGTAAGAAGATAAATGTAGGTACAAGAGGATACGTATTGGTAAATATAGGTACAAAAGGATCATTATAGGCAAGTAATGATAAGTATAGGCAATAAAAGAATAAGTATAGGTAAGCTAAAATAAGTATAGGTAAGTATTGGTAAGAAAGTGTATGCAAATATAGGTAAGTATTAAGTTAGAATAAGTTTAGTTAAAAAAGAATAAGTACATGTATGAAAGATTAAGTATAGGTAAGGATAAGTAAAAAAAGAGTATAGGTACAAAAAGGATAAGTATATGTAAGAAAGGATAAGTATATAAAATAAACATATACATATACACACAGGGTTTGGCATAAATGACTACACCCTCTTTGAAAAGTAAGATTTTAATCAATGTCTCACTGAATGCAAGACTAATTTTCAACATTTTTACAAGACTGACTTTGATAGCATAAAAGTAAGGTTAATAATACTACTTTCATTACAAAATCGGCAGTTCTACTCAAATTAGTTGATGCAAAAATGAAAACACCCCACATAAAAACTACTACATCTAGTATTAGTATGACAATGATTTTTAAGAATCGCACCACATCTTCTAGGCATGGAATGAAGAAGATGATGACATATTCCACCATCTAACTTTTTTTATTCTTAAACAATGAACTCTTTTAGAGCCTGGATGCTGGATGGAGAATAATGCTTAACTTGTCTCTTCAGAATTCCCCATAGGTCTTCAGTTGGATTCTGATCAGGAGACATACTTGGCCTCTGAATCACGTTCACCCTGTTCTTCTTCAGAAATGCAACAATTACCTTAGATGTGTGTTTTTGATCATTATCATGTTGGAAAAGTACACGTCTACTAAGGGCACGGGGGGATTTTAGCATATTCTCTATCAATATAGGGCAGTACATCTGTAAATCTAGGATACTCTCAATTAATTGTATCTCACCAACACCAGAAGCACTCATGTAACCCCACATAAGGACACTGCTACCACTATGTTTCACTGTAGGCACCATGCATTTAGAAAAATGTATTTAGAAAAATGCCTGGAGCATAAAGTTTAACATGTTGGTTGCAGTGTCGTTATGTGAGGAAACATGGGTTCTGCTGGTGTAGGGGAATTACAGTTCGTGGAGTGTATTTTAAATTCACAGATGTACTACCACTACTCAGTAGATGTACAATATATATTGAAAGAGAAGATGCTACCCTCATTCCGTGCCCTTGGTAGACATGCTCTTTTCCACCATGACAATGATCTAAAGCACACAACTGTCGCATTTCTGAAAAAGAACAGGGTGAACGTGATTTAGTTTCTTCTGATCTGAACCCAATCAAACACCTATGGGGAATTCTGAAGAGACAAATTGAGCAGCATCAATCACAATTCAGTGTCCAGGCTCTAAAAAAGGTCAATTTTTAAAATGGTAAAAAAGATAGATGTTGCAATATGTCGTCGGCTGGTTCATTTCATGCATAGAAGGCTTGTTGTTGTTTTTAAAAATTACAGAGGTCATACATAATACTAGATGTAGCAATTTTGATGTGGGGTGTATTCATTTTTGCATCAACTAATTTAAAGAAAACTGAAGATTTTGTAATGAAGGTTATATTATTAACCTTACTTAAATGCTATGGGTTAATAAAATGTTATATGAAACTCAGTCTTGGAAAAATTGGAGACTGTTCTTGTATTCAGTGAAACACTGATTAAAATCTTATTTTTCAAACGTTGTGTACTCAAAATATGCAAAGAACAGTATGTGAATATATATATACATATATATATATATATATATATATATGTATGTATCTATAAATATATATCAACACTAACAAAAATTCAGGGTGCCAGGCTTCCCAGGTAAAGATCAAGCCTTAAATAGAACAAGTTAAATGGAGGCAGCACACCAGTTGAAAAAGTGAAAAAAGTGCTACTTATAAGTCCATAATGGCGACGTTTCGGTCCTAAGTGAGAACCTATTTCAAGCAGTACAGTAGTGCATGTGCATAACTTATGAAGAAAAAATTTGCTTGAATAATTAGCGGAAACCATGTTGCATTTGGGGATCCCCTGATGTGCCTAAAGAGTGGAAACCCCCCCACAAGTGACACCATTTTGGATGATGTGTTCTGTCAGAGCTGTCGCTCTGCACCGCATCCACAGCGCTTGCAGCACCCTGGGGGTCCTGAGGGCTGCGGGACCACCAACCGTTCATAAATGACGGCGCTGCACAGAGCCCATGCAGCACCGACATTTATGTACAGTGGGCGGTCTGGAAGTGGTTAAAATTCAATAAAAATAAGAAAAAAGGATACTTATAGATAAGAATAAGCTTGTTTAACATTTAATAAAACATTTTTTTAAAAAGGATAAGCATATGTAAGAAAGGATAAGTATAGGTAAGAAGTTAAATGTAGGTACAAGAGGATACGTATCTGTAAATATAGGTACGAAAGGATTATTATAGGCAAGTAATGATAAGTATAGGAAATAAAAGAATAAGTATAGGTAAGCTAAAATAAGTATAGGTAAGTATTGGTAAGAAAGTGTATGCAAATACAGGTAAGTATTAAGAAAGAATAAGTGTAGGTAAAAAAGAATAAGTATAGGTATGAAAGATTTAGTATAGGTAAGGATAAGTAAAAAAAAAAAAGTATAGGTACAAAAAGGTTAAGTATATGTAAGAAAGGATAAGTATATGGAATAAACATATACATATACACACAGGGTTTGGCATAAATGACTACACCCCCTTTGAAAAGTAAGATTTTAATCAATGTCTCCCTGAATGCAAGACTAATTTTCAACATTTTTACAAGACTGACTTTGATAGCATAAAAGTAAGGTCAATAATACAACTTTCATTACAAAATCTTCAGTTCTACTCAAATTATTTGATGCAAAAATGAAAACACCCCACATAAAAACTACTACATCTAGTATTTGTACGACCATGATTTTTAAGAATCGCACCAAGTCTTCTTGTCATGGAATGAAGAAGATGGCGACATATTCCACCATCTAACTTTTTTTATTCTTCAACAATTACCTCTTTTAAAGCCTGGATGCTGGATGGAGAATAATGCTTAACTTTTCTCTTCAGAATTCCCCATAAGTCTTCAGTTGGATTCTGATCAGGAGACATACTTGGCTTCTGAATCGCGTTCACCCTGTTCTTCTTCAGAAATGAAACAATAACCTTAGTTGTGTTTTTTTGATCATTATCATGTTGAAAAGTACACGTCTACTAAGGGAACGGGGTGATTGTAGCATATTCTCTATCAATATAGGGCAGTACACCTGTAAATATAGGATAATCTCAATCAATTGTAGCTCACCGACACCAGAAGCACTCATGTAACCCCACATAAAGACACTGCTACCACTATGTTTCACTGTAGGCACCATGCATTTAGAAAAATGTATTTAGAAAAATGCCTGGAGCCTAAAGTGGAACATGTTGGTGGCAGTGTCGTTATGTGAGGATATATGGGTTCTGCTGGTGTAGGGGAATTACAGTTCGCGGAGAGTATTTTAAATTCGCAGATGTACTGCCACTATACAGTAGATGTACAATCTATATTGAAAGAGAAGATGCTACCGTCATTCCGTGCCCTTGGTAGACATGCTGTTTTCCACCATGACAATCATCTAAAACACACATCTGTTGCATTTCTGAAAAAGAACAGGGTGAACGTGAATTAGTGTCTCCTGATCTGAACCCAATCAAACACCTATGGGGAATTCTGAAGAGACAAATTGAGCAGCATCAATCACCATCCAGTGTCCAGGCTCTAGAAAAGGTCAATTTTTAGAATGGTAAAAAAGATAGATGTTGCAATATGTCGTCGGCTTGTTCATTTCATGCCTAGAAGACTTGCTGTTGTTTTTAAAAATTATAGAGGTCATACATAATACTAGATGTAGCGATTTTGATGTGGGGTGTATTCATTTTTGCATCAACTAATTTAAATAAAACTGAAGATTTTGTAATGAAGGTTATATTATTAACCTTACTTTCATGCTATGGGTTAATAAAATGTTATATGATACTCAGTCTTGGAAAAATTGGAGACTGTTCTTGTATTCAGTGAGACACTGATTAAAATCTTATTTTTCAAAGCTTGTGTACTCAAAATATGCAGAGAACTGTATGTGTAAATATATATATATATATGTATGTATCTATATATATATATCAACACTAACAAAAAGTCAGGGTGCCAGGCTTCAAAGTTAAAGATCAAGCCTTAAATAGACCAAGTTAAATGGAGGCAGCACACCAGTTGAAAAAGTGAAAAAAGTGCTATTTATAAGTTCATAATGGCAACGTTTCGGGCCTAAGTGAGAACCTTTTTCAAGCAGTACAGAAGTGCATGTGCATACCTTATAAAGAAAAAAATTGCTTGAATAATTAGTGGACGCCATGTTGCATTTGGGAAGCCCCTGATGTGCCTAAACAGTAGAAACCGCCCACAAGTGACACCATTTTGGATGATGTATCCTGTCAGAGCTGTTGCTCTGCAACGCTCCCACAGCGCTTGCAGAACCTTGGGGGTCCTGAGAGCTGCAGCACCACCAACCGTTCATAAATGTCGGCCCTACACAGAGCCCAGGGAGCGCCGACATTTATGTACAGTAGGCAGTCTGGAAGTTGTAAAAATTCAATAAAAATAAGAAAAAAGGATACTTATAGATAAGGATAAGCATGTTTAACATTTAATAAAAGATTTTTTTTAAAAAGGATAAGCATATGTAAGAAAGGATAAGTATAGGTAAGAAGATAAATGTAGGTACAAGAGAATACGTATCAGTAAATATAGCTACGAAAGGAACATTATAGGCAAGTAATGATAAGTATAGGAAATAAAAAAATAAGTGTAGGTAAGTTAAAATAAGTATAGGTAAGTGTTGGTAAGAAAGTATATGCAAATATAGGTAAGTATTAAGTAAGAAGAAGTGTAGGTAAAAAAGAATAAGTATAGGTATGAAAGATTAAGTATAGGTAAGGATAAGTAAAAAACAAAGTATAGGTACAAAATGGTTAAGTATATGTAAGAAAGGATAAGTATATGGCATAAACATATACATATACACACAGGCTTTGGTATAAATGACTACACCCCCTTTGAAAAGTAAGATTTTAATCAATGTCTCACTGAATGCAAGAATAATTTTCAACATTTTTACAAGACTGACTTTGATAGCATAAAAGTAAGGTTAATAATACAACTTTCATTACAAAATCTTCAGTTCTACTCAAATTAGTTGATGCAAAAATGAAAACACCCCACATAAAAGCTACTACATCTAGTATTTGTACGACCATGATTTTTAAGAATCGCACCAAGTCTTCTAGTCATGGAATGAAGAAGATGGCGACATATTCCACCATCTAACTTTTTTATTTTTCAACAATTACCTCTTTTAGAGCCTGGATGCTGGATGGAGAATAACGCTTAACTTGTCTCTTCAGAATTCCCAATAGGTCTTCAGTTGGATTCTGATCAGGAGACATACTTGGCCTCTGAATCACGTTCACCCTGTTCTTCTTCAGAAATACAACAATAACCTTAGATGTGTTTTTTTGATCATTATCATGTTGGAAAAGTACACGTCTACTAAGTGCACGGGGTGATTGTAGCATATTCTCTATCAATATAGGGCAGTACATCTGTAAATTTAGGATACTCTCAATTAATTGTATCTCACCGACACCAGGAGAACTCATGTAACCCCACATAAGGACACTGCTACCACTATGTTTCACTGTAGGCACCATGCATTTAGAAAAATGTATTTAGAAAAATGCCTGGAGCCTAAAGTGGAACATGTTGGTGGCAGTGTCATTATGTGAGGATACATGGGTTCTGCTGGTGTAGGGGAATTACAGTTCATGGAGGGTATTATAAATTCACAGATGTAATGCCACTATACAGTAGATGTACAATCTATATTGAAAGAGAAGATGTTACCCACATTTCGTGCCCTTGGTAGACATGCTCTTTTCCACCATGACAATGATCTAAAACACACATCTGTTGCATTTCTGAAAAAGAACAGGATGAACGTGATTTAGTGTCTTCTGATCTGAACCCAATCAAACACCTATGGGGAATTCTGTAGAGACAAATTGAGCAGCATCAATCACCATCCAGTGTCCAGGCCCTAGAAAATGTCAATTTTTAAAATGGTAAAAAAGATAGATGTTGCAATATGTCTTCGGCTTGTTCATTTCATGCCTACAAGACTTGCTGTTGTTTTTAAAAATTATAAAGGTCATACATAATACTAGATGTAGCAATTTTGAAGTGGAGTGTATTCATTTTTGCATCAACTAATTTAAATAAAACTGAAGATTTTGTAATGTTGGTTATATTATTAACCTTACTTTCATGCTATGGGTTAATAAAATGTTATATGAAACTCAGTCTTGGAAAAATTGGAGACTGTTCTTGTATTCAGTGAGACACTGATTAAAATCTTATTTTTCAAAGCTTGTGTACTCAAGATATGCAGAGAACTGTATGTGTAAATATATATATATGTATGTATCTGTTAGAACTCTCCTGTTAGGTTTTTTCTATTTTGCTGGACACATGACCTTTTGCCTATTTTATCCTGCTCCACCCTTCTGGCCATGCAGGACTTCATTGTAATTTTTACTCTTAAGCTAGCCAGGTGCTTTGTAACCTTTCTCAGTCAGTTTAGCTAGGTCTTTTGACCTTTATGTTCTATGTTGTGTGTTTGTCTTTTTACTGCTACAATTTCTGCTAGGAGGTGTCCATCTTTCTCCCAGTCCCTAGTTCTTGTAGGGATCCCTCCCTCACATCTATAGGTCTTCGTTCAGACTAGCTGAGTACTTTAGCGGGTCTGATCGCAGGATCAGGTTCCCCGTTACATCGTAGGAATATAGCTTATTTCTATTGCAGGGACAGATCTCCTGTCTTTCCTTAGTGCTTGTAGCCTATCATAACAGTATCTATATATATATACCAACACTAACAAAAAGTCAGGGTGCCAGGCTTCCCAGGTAAAGATCAAGCCTTAAATAGAACAAGTTAAATGGAGGCAGCACACCAGTTGAAAATGTGAAAAAAGTGCTATTTATAAGTCCATAATGGTGACGTTTTGGTCCTAAGTGAGAAACTTTTTCAAGCAGTACAGAAATGCATGTGCATACCTTATGAAGAAAAAATTTGCTTGAATACTTAGCGGACGCCATGTTGCATTTGGGGAGCCCCTGATGTGCCTAAATAGTGGAAACCCCCCACAAGTGACACCATTTTGGATGATGTGTCCTGTCAGAGCTGTCTCTCTGCACCACACCCACAGCGCTTGCAGAACCCTGGGGGCACTGAGGGCTGCGAGACCACCAACCGTTCATAAATGTCGGCGTTGCACAGAGCCTAGGCAGCGCCAACATTTATGTACAGTGGGCTGTCTGGAAGTGGTTAAAATTCAATAAAAATAAGAAAAAAGGATACTTATAGATAAGGATAAGTATGTTTAACATTTAATAAAACATTTTTTTTAAAAAAGGATAAGCATATGTAAGAAAGGATAAGTATAGGTAAGAAGATAAATGTAGGTACAAGAGGATACGTATCAGTAAATATAGGTACGAAAGGATCATTATAGGCAAGTAATGATAAGTATAGGAAATAAAAGAATAAGTGTAGGTAAGTTAAAATAAGTATAGGTAAGTGTTGGTAAGAAAGTATATGCAAATATAGGTAAGTATTAAGTAAGAAGAAGTGTAGGTAAAAAAGAATAAGTATAGGTATGAAAGATTAAGTATAGGTAAGGATAAGTAAAAAAAAAAGTATAGGTACAAAATGGTTAAGTATATGTAAGAAAGGATAAGTATATGGCATAAACATATACATATACACACAGGCTTTGGTATAAATGACTACACCCCCTTTGAAAAGTAAGATTTTAATCAATGTCTCACTGAATGCAAGAATAATTTTCAACATTTTTACAAGACTGACTTTGATAGCATAAAAGTAAGGTTAATAATACAACTTTCATTACAAAATCTTCAGTTCTACTCAAATTAGTTGATGCAAAAATGAAAACACCCCACATAAAAGCTACTACATCTAGTATTTGTACGACCATGATTTTTAAGAATCGCACCAAGTCTTCTAGTCATGGAATGAAGAAGATGGCGACATATTCCACCATCTAACTTTTTTTATTTTTCAACAATTACCTCTTTTAGAGCCTGGATGCTGGATGGAGAATAACGCTTAACTTGTCTCTTCAGAATTCCCAATAGGTCTTCAGTTGGATTCTGATCAGGAGACATACTTGGCCTCTGAATCACGTTCACCCTGTTCTTCTTCAGAAATACAACAATAACCTTAGATGTGTTTTTTTGATCATTATCATGTTGGAAAAGTACACGTCTACTAAGGGCACGGGGTGATTGTAGCATATTCTCTATCAATATAGGTCAGTACATCTGTAAATTTAGGATACTCTCAATTAATTGTAGCTCACCGACACCAGAAGAACTCATGTAAAACCACATAAGGACACTGCTACCACTATGTTTCACTGTAGGCACCATGCATTTAGAAAAATGTATTTAGAAAAATGTCTGGAGCCTAAAGTGGAACATGTTGGTGGCAGTGTCATTATGTTAGGATACATGGGTTCTGCTGGTGTAGGGGAATTACAGTTCATGGAGGGTATTATAAATTCACAGATGTAATGCCACTATACAGTAGATGTACAATCTATATTGAAAGAGAAGATGTTACCCACATTTCGTGCCCTTGGTAGACATGCTCTTTTCCACCATGACAATGATCTAAAACACACATCTGTTGCATTTCTGAAAAAGAACAGGATGAACGTGATTTAGTGTCTTCTGATCTGAACCCAATCAAACACCTATGGGGAATTCTGAAGAGACAAATTGAGCAGCATCAATCACCATCCAGTGTCCAGGCCCTAGAAAAGGTCAATTTTTAAAATGGTAAAAAAGATAGATGTTGCAATATGTCTTCGGCTTGTTCATTTCATGCCTACAAGACTTGCTGTTGTTTTTAAAAATTATAAAGGTCATACATAATACTAGATGTAGCAATTTTGATGTGGGGTGTATTCATTTTTGCATCAACTAATTTAAATAAAACTTGAGATTTTGTAATGAAGGTTATATTATTAACCTTACTTTCATGCTATGGGTTAATAAAATGTTATATGAAACTCAGTCTTGGAAAAATTGGAGACTGTTCTTGTATTCAGTGAGGCACTGATTAAAATCTTATTTTTCAAAGCTTGTGTACTCAAAATATGCAGAGAACTGTATGTGTAAATATATATATATGTATGTATCTGTTAGAACTCTCCTGTTAGGTTTTTTCTATTTTGCTGGTCACATGACCTTTTTGCCTATTTTATCCTGCTCCACCCTTCTGGCCATGCAGGACTTCATTGTAATTTTTACTCTTAAGCTAGCCAGGTGCTTTGTAACCTTTCTCAGTCAGTTTAACTAGGTCTTTTGACCTTTATGTTCTATGTTGTGTGTTTGTCTTTTTACTGCTACAATTTCTGCTAGGAGGTGTCCATCTTTCTCCCAGTCCCTAGTTCTTGTAGGGATCCCTCCCTCACATCTATAGGTCTTCGTTCAGACTAGCTGAGTACTTTAGCGGGTCTGATCGCAGGATCAGGTTCCCCGTTACATCGTAGGAATATAGCTTATTTCTATTGCAGGCACAGATCTCCTGTCTTTCCTTAGTGCTTGTAGCCTATCGAAACAGTATCTATATATATATACCAACACTAACAAAAAGTCAGGGTGCCAGGCTTCCCAGGTAAAGATCAAGCCTTAAATAGAACAAGTTAAATGGAGGCAGCACACCAGTTGAAAATGTGAAAAAAGTGCTATTTATAAGTCCATAATGGTGACGTTTCGGTCGTAAGTGAGAACCTTTTTCAAGCAGCACAAAAGTGCATGTGCATACCTTATGAAGAAAAAATTTGCTTGAATATTTAGCGGACGACATGTTGCATTTGGAAAGACCCTGATGTGCCTAAACAGTGGAAACCCCCCACAAGTGACACCATTCTGGATGATATGTCCTGTCAGAGCTGTCGCTCTGCACCACATCCACAGCACTTGTAGGACACTGGGGGTCCTGAGGGCTGCGGGACCATCAACCGTTCATAAATGTCGGCACTACACAGAGCCCAGGCAGCACCAACATTTATGTACAGTGGGCGGTCTGGAAGTGGTTAAAATTCAATTAAAAATAAGAAAAAGGGATACTTATAGATAAGAATAAGCATGTTTAACATTTAATAAAACATTTTTTTAAAAAGGATAAGCATATGTAAGAAAGGATAAGTATTTGTAAGAAGTTAAATGTAGGTACAAGAGGATACGTATTGGTAAATATACGTACGAAAGGATCATTATAGGCAAGTAATGATAAGTATAGGAAATAAAAGAATAAGTATAGGTAAGCTAAAATTAGTTTAGGTAAGTATTGGTAAGAAAGTGTATGAAAATACAGGTAAGTATTAAGTAAGAATAACTGTAGGTAAAAAAGAATAAGTATAGGTATGAAAGATTTAGTAAAGGTAAGGATAAGTAAAAAAAAAAGTATAGGTACAAAAAGGTTAAGTATATGTAAGAAAGGATAAGTATATGGAATAAACATATATATATACACACAGGGTTTGGCATAAATGACTACACCCCATTTGAAAAGTAAGATTTTAATCAATGTCTCACTGAATGCAAGACTAATTATCAACATTTTTACAAGACTGACTTTGATAGCATAAAAGTAAGGTTAATAATACAACTTTCATTATAAAATCTTCAGTTCTACTCAAATTAGTTGATGCAAAAATTAAAACAAAATACATAAAAACTACTACATCTAGTATTTGTTCGACCACGATTTTTAAGAATCACACCAAGTCTTCTAGTCATGGAATGAAGAAGATGGCGACATATTCCACCATCTAACTTTTTTTATTCTTCAACAATTACCTCTTTTAAAGCCTGGATGCTGGATAGAGAATAATGCTTAACTTGTCTCTTCAGAATTCCTCATAAGTCTTCAGTTGGATTCTGATCAGGAGACATACTTGGCCTCTGAATCGCGTTCACCCTGTTCTTCTTCAGAAATGCAACAATAACCTTAGATTTGTTTTTTTGATCATTATCATGTTGGAAAAGTACACGTCTACTAAGGGCACGGGGTGATTGTAGCATATTCTCTATCAATATAGGGCAGTACACCTGTATATATAGGATACTCTCAATTAATTGTAGCTCACCGACACCAGAAGCAATCATGTAACCCCACATAAGGACACTGCTACCACTATGTTTCACTGTAGGCACCATGCATTTAGAAAAATGTATTTAGAAAAATGCCTGGAGCCTAAAGTGGAACATGTTGGTGGCAGTGTCGTTATGTGAGGAAACATGGGTTCTGCTGGTGTAGGGGAATTACAGTTCGTGGAGAGTATTTTAAATTCACAGATGTACTGCCACTATACAGTAGATGTACAATCTATATTGAAAGAGAAGATGCTACCGTCATTCCGTGCCCTTGGTAGACATGCTCTTTTCCACCATGACAATGATCTAAAACACACATCTGTTGCATTTCTGAAAAAGAACAGGGTGAACATGATTTAGTGTCTCCTGACCTGAACCCAATCAAACACCTATGGGGAATTCTGAAGAGACAAATTGAGCAGCATCAATCACGATCCAGTGACCAGGCTCTAGAAAAGTTCAATTTTTAGAATGTTAAAAAAGATAGATGTTGCAATATGTCGTCGGCTTGTTCATTTCATGCTTGAAGGCTTTCTGTTATTTTTAAAAATTATAGAGGTCATACATAATACTAAATGTAGCAATTTTGATGTGGAGTGTATTAATTTTTGCATCAACTAATTTAAATAAAACTGAAGATTTTGTAATGAAGGTTATATTATTAACCTTAATTTCATGCTATGGGTTAATAAAATGTTATATGAAGCTCAGTCTGGGATAAATTGGAGACTTTTCTTGTATTCAGAGAGACACTGATTAAAATCTTATTTTTCAAAGCTTGTGTACTCAAAATATGCAGAGAACTGTATGTGTATATATATATGTATGTACAGTACAGACCAAAAGTTTGGACACACCTTCTCATTTAAAGATTTTTCTGTATTTTCATGACTATGAAAATTGTACATTCTTACTGAAGGCATCAAAACTATGAATTAACACATGTGGAATTATATACTTAACAAAAAAGTGTTAAACAACTGAAAATATGTCTTATATTCTAGGTTCTTCAAAGTAGCCACCTTTTGCTTTGATGACTGCTTTACACACTCTTGGCATTCTCTTGATGAGCTTCAAGAGGTAGTCACCGGAAATGGTCTTCCAACAATCTTGAAGGAGTTCCCAGAGATGCTTAGCACTTGTTGGCCCTTTTGCCTTCACTCTGCGGTCCAGCTCACCCCAAACCATCTCGATTGGGTTCAAATCTGGTGACTGTGGAGGCCAGGTCATCTGTCGTAGCACCCCATCACTCTCCTTCTTGGTCAAATAGCTTTTACACAGCCTGGAGGTGTGTTTGGGGTCATAGTCATGTTTAAAAATAAATGATGGTCCAACTAAACGCAAAGCGGATGAAACAGAATGCCGATGCAAGATGCTGGGGTAGCCATGCTGGTTCAGTATGCCTTCAGTTTTGAATAAATCCCCAACAGTGTCACCAGCAAAGCACCCCCACACCATCACACCTCCTCCTCCATGCTTCACGGTGGGAACCAGGCATGCAGAGTCCATCCGTTCACCTTTTCTGCGTCGCACAAAGACACGGTGGCTGGAACCAAAGATCTCAAATTTGGACTCATCAGATGAAAGCACAGATTTCCACTGGTCTAATGTCCATTCCTTGTGTTCTTTAGCCCAAACAAGTCTCTTCTGCTTGTTGCCTGTCCTTAGCAGTGGTTCCCTAGCAGCTATTTTACCATGAAGGCCTGCTGCACAAAGTCTCCTCTTAACAGTTGTTGTAGAGATGTGTCTGCTGCTAGAACTTTGTGTGGCATTGACCTGGTCTCTAATCTGATCTGCTGTTAACCTGCGATATTTGAGGCTGGTGACTTCGATAAACTTATCCTTAGAAGCAAAGGTGACTCTTGCTCTTCCTTTCCTGGGGCGGTCCTCATATGAGCCAGTTTCTTTGTAGCGCTTGATGGTTTTTGTAACTGCACTTGGGGACACTTTCAAAGTTTTCCCAATTTTTCGCACTGACTGACCTTCATTTGTTAAAGTAATGATGGCCACTCGTTTTTCTTTACTTAGCTGCTTTTTTCTTGCCATAATACAAATTCTAACAGTCTATTCAGTAGGACTATCAGCTGTGTATACACCAGACTTCTGCACAACACAACTGATGGTCCCAAACCCATTTATAAGGCAAGAAATACCACTTATTAAACCTGACAGGGCACACCTGTGAAGTGAAAACCATTTCCAGTGACTACCACTTGAAGCTCATCAAGAGAATGTTAAGAGTGTGCAAAGCAGTCATCAAAGCAAAAGGTGGCTACTTTGAAGAACCTAGAATATAAGACATATTTTCAGTTGTTTCACACTTTTTTGTTAAGTATATAATTCCAAATGTTTTAATTCTTAGTTTTGATGCCTTCAGTGTGAATGTACAATTTTCATAGTCATGAAAATACAGAAAAATCTTTAAATGAGAAGGTGTGTTTAAACTTTTGGTCTGTATATATATATTTGTATGTATCTATATATATATATATCAACACTAGCAAAAAGTCAGGGTGCCAGGCTGCCCAGGTAAAGATCAAACCTTAAATAGAACAAGTTAAATGGAGGCAGCACACCAGTTGAAAAAGTGAAAAAAGCGCTATTTATGAGTCCATAATGGTGACGTTTTGGTCCTAAGTGAGAACCTTTTTCAAGCAGTACAGAAATGCATGTGCATACCTTATGAAGAAAAAATTTGCTTGAATACTTAGCGGACGCCATGTTGCATTTGGGGAGCCCCTGATGTGCCTAAATAGTGGAAAACCCCCACAAGTGACACCATTTTGGATGATGTGTCCTGTCAGAGCTGTCTCTCTGCACCACACCCACAGCGCTTGCAGGACCCTGGGGGCACTGAGGGCTGCGAGACCACCAACCGTTCATAAATGTCGGCGCTGCACAGAGCCTAGGCAGCGCCAACATTTATGTACAGTGGGCTGTCTGGAAGTGGTTAAAATTCAATAAAAATAAGAAAAAAGGATACTTATAGATAAGGATAAGTATGTTTAACATTTAATAAAACATTTTTTTTTAAAAAGGATAAGCATATGTAAGAAAGGATAAGTATAGGTAAGAAGATAAATGTAGGTACAAGAGGATACGTATCAGTAAATATAGGTACGAAAGGATCATTATAGGCAAGTAATGATAAGTATAGGAAATAAAAGAATAAGTATAGGTAAGCTAAAATAAGTATAGGTAAGTATTGGTAAGAAAGTGTATGCACATATAGGTAAGCATTAAGTAAGAATAAGTGTAGGTAAAAAAGAATAATTAGAGGTATGAAAGATTAAGTATAAGTAAGGATAAGTAAAAAAAATGTATAGGTACAAAAAGGATAAGTATATGTAAGAAAGATAAGTATATGGAATAAACATAAACATATCCACACAGGATTTGGCATAAATGCCTACACCCCCTTTGAAAGGTAAGATTTTAATCGATGTCTCAATCAATGCAACACTAATTTTCAACATTTTTACAAGACTGACTTTGATAGCATAAAAGTAAGGTTAATAATACAACTTTCATTACAAAATCTTCAGTTCTACTCAAATTAGTTGATGCAAAAATTAAAACACAACACTGAAAAACTACTACATCTAGTATTTGTACGACCATGATTTTAAAGAATCGCACCAAGTCTTCTAGGCATGGAATGAAGAAGATGGTGACATATTCCATCATCTAACTTTTTTATTCTTCAACAATGACCTCTTTTAGAGCCTGGATGCTGGATGGAGAATAATGCTTAACTTGTCTCTTCAAAATTCCCCATAGGTCTTCAGTTGGATTCTGATTAGGAGACATACTTGGCCTCTGAATCACATTCATTCTATTCTTCTTCAGAAATGCAACAATAACCTTAGATGTGTTTTTTTGATCACTATCATGTTGGAAAAGTACACGTCTACTAAGTGCATGGGGTGATTGTAGCATATTCTCTATCAATAAAGGGCAGAACATCTGTAAATTTATGATACTCTCAATTAATTGTAGCTCACTGACACCAGAAGCACTCATGTAACCCCACATAAGGACACTGCTACCACTATGTTTCAATGTAGGCACCATGCATTTAGAAAAATGTATTTAGAAAAATGCCTGGAGCCTAAAGTGGAACATGTTGGTGGCAGAGTCTTTATGTGAGGATACATGGGTTCTGCTGGTGTAGGGGAATTACAGTTTGTGGAGGGTATTTTAAATTGACATATGTACTGCCACTATACAGTAGATGTACAATCCATATTGAAAGAGAAGATGCTACCCTCATTCCGTGCCCTTGGTAGACATGCTCTTTTCCACCATGACAATGATCTAAAACACACATCTGTTGCATTTCTGAAAAAGAACAGGGTGAACGTGATTTAGTGTCTCCTGATCTGAACCCAATCAAACACCTATGGGGAATTCTGAAGAGACAAATTGAGCAGCATCAATCACCATTCAGTGTCCAGGCTCTAAAAAGGTCAATTTTTAAAATGGTAAAAAAGATAGATGTTGCAATATGTCATCGGCTTGTTCATTTCATGCCTAGAAGACTTGCTGTTGTTTTTAAAAATTATAGAGGTCATACATAATACTAGATGTAGCAATTTTGAAGTGGAGTGTATTCATTTTTGCATCAACTAATTTAAATAAAACTGAAGATTTTGTAATGAAGGTTATATTATTAACCTTAATTTCATGCTATAGGTTAATAAAATGTTATATGAAACTCAGTCTTGGAAAAATTGGAGATTGTTCTTGTATTCAGTGAGACACTGATTACAATCTTATTTTTCAAAGCTTGTGTACTCAAAATATGCAGAGAACTGTATGTGTATATATATATATGTATGTATCTATAAATATATATCAACACTAACAAAAAGTCAGGGTGCCAGGCTGCCCAGGTAAAGATCAAACCTTAAATAGAACAAGTTAAATGGAGGCAGCACACCAGTTGAAAAAGTGAAAAAAGTGCTATTTATAAGTCCATAATGGTGACGTTTTGGTCCTAAGTGAGAACCTTTTTCAAGCAGTACAGAAATGCATGTGCATACCTTATGAAGAAAAAATTTGCTTGAATACTTAGCGGACGCCATGTTGCATTTGGGGAGCCCCTGATGTGCCTAAATAGTGGAAACCCCCCACAAGTGACACCATTTTGGATGATGTGTCCTGTCAGAGCTGTCTCTCTGCACCACACCCACAGCGCTTGCAGGACCCTGGGGGCACTGAGGGCTGCGAGACCACCAACCGTTCATAAATGTCGGCGCTGCACAGAGCCTAGGCAGCGCCAACATTTATGTACAGTGGGCTGTCTGGAAGTGGTTAAAATTCAATAAAAATAAGAAAAAAGGATACTTATAGATAAGGATAAGTATGTTTAACATTTAATAAAACATTTTTTTTAAAAAAAGATAAGCATATGTAAGAAAGGATAAGTATAGGTAAGAAGATAAATGTAGGTACAAGAGGATACGTATCAGTAAATATAGGTACGAAAGGATCATTATAGGCAAGTAATGATAAGTATAGGAAATAAAAGAATAAGTATAGGTAAGCTAAAATAAGTATAGGTAAGTATTGGTAAGAAAGTGTATGCACATATAGGTAAGCATTAAGTAAGAATAAGTGTAGGTAAAAAAGAATAATTAGAGGTATGAAAGATTAAGTATAAGTAAGGATAAGTAAAAAAAATGTATAGGTACAAAAAGGATAAGTATATGTAAGAAAGGATAAGTATATGGAATAAACATAAACATATCCACACAGGATTTGGCATAAATGCCTACACCCCCTTTGAAAGGTAAGATTTTAATCGATGTCTCAATCAATGCAACACTAATTTTCAACATTTTTACAAGACTGACTTTGATAGCATAAAAGTAAGGTTAATAATACAACTTTCATTACAAAATCTTCAGTTCTACTCAAATTAGTTGATGCAAAAATTAAAACACAACACTGAAAAACTACTACATCTAGTATTTGTACGACCATGATTTTAAAGAATCGCACCAAGTCTTCTAGGCATGGAATGAAGAAGATGGCGACATATTCCATCATCTAACTTTTTTATTCTTCAACAATGACCTCTTTTAGAGCCTGGATGCTGGATGGAGAATAATGCTTAACTTGTCTCTTCAGAATTCCCCATAGGTCTTCAGTTGGATTCTGATTAGGAGACATACTTGGCCTCTGAATCACGTTCATTCTATTCTTCTTCAGAAATGCAACAATAACCTTAGATGTGTTTTTTTGATCACTATCATGTTGGAAAAGTACACGTTTACTAAGTGCATGGGGTGATTGTAGCATATTCTCTATCAATAAAGGGCAGAACATCTGTAAATTTATGATACTCTCAATTAATTGTAGCTCACTGACACCAGAAGCACTCATGTAACCCCACATAAGGACACTGCTACCACTATGTTTCAATGTAGGCACCATGCATTTAGAAAAATGTATTTAGAAAAATGCCTGGAGCCCAAAGTGGAACATGTTGGTGGCAGAGTCTTTATGTGAGGATACATGGGTTCTGCTGGTGTAGGGGAATTACAGTTTGTGGAGGGTATTTTAAATTGACATATGTACTGCCACTATACAGTAGATGTACAATCCATATTGAAAGAGAAGATGCTACCCTCATTCCGTGCCCTTGGTAGACATGCTCTTTTCCACCATGACAATGATCTAAAACACACATCTGTTGCATTTCTGAAAAAGAACAGGGTGAACGTGATTTAGTGTCTCCTGATCTGAACCCAATCAAACACCTATGGGGAATTCTGAAGAGACAAATTGAGCAGCATCAATCACCATTCAGTGTCTAGGCTCTAAAAAGGTCAATTTTTAAAATGGTAAAAAAGGTAGATGTTGCAATATGTCATCGGCTTGTTCATTTCATGCCTAGAAGACTTGCTGTTGTTTTTAAAAATTATAGAGGTCATACATAATACTAGATGTAGCAATTTTGAAGTGGAGTGTATTCATTTTTGCATCAACTAATTTAAATAAAACTAAAGATTTTGTAATGAAGGTTATATTATTAACCTTAATTTCATGCTATAGGTTAATAAAATGCTATATGAAACTCAGTCTTGGAAAAATTGGAGATTGTTCTTGTATTCAGTGAGACACTGATTACAATCCTATTTTTCAAAGCTTCTGTACTCAAAATATGCAGAGAACTGTATGTGTATATATATATATATATATATATATATATATATGTATCTATAAATATATATCAACACTAACAAAAAGTCAGGGTGCCAGGCTTCCAAGGTAAAGATCAAGTCTTAAATAGAAAAAGTTAAATGGAGGCAGCACACCAGTTGAAAAAGTGAAAAAAGTGCTATTTATAAGTCCATAATGGCAAAATTTCGGCCCTAAGTGAGAACCTTTTTCAAGCAGTACAGAAGTGCATGTGCATACCTTATGAAGAAAAAATTTGCTTGAATAATTAGCGGACGTCATGTTGCATTTGGGGAGCCCCTGATGAGCCTAAACAGTGGAAACCACAAACAAGTGACACCGTTTTGGATGATGTGTCCTGTCAGAGCTGTCGCTCTGCACCGCACCCACAGCGCTTGCAGGACCCTGGGGGTCCTGAGGGCTGCGGGACCACCAACCGTTCATAAATGACGGCGCTGCACAGAGCCCATGCAGCACCGACATTTATGTACAGTGGGCGGTCTTAAAGTGGTTAAAATTCAATAAAAATAAGAAAAAAGGATACTTATAGATAAGAATAAGCTTGTTTAACATTTAATAAAACATTTTTTTAAAAAGGATAAGCATATGTAAGAAAGGATAAGTATAGGTAAGAAGTTAAATGTAGGTACAAGAGGATACGTATCTGTAAATATAGGTACGAAAGGATCATTATAGGCAAGTAATGATAAGTATAGGAAATAAAAGAATAAGTATAGGTAAGCTAAAATAAGTATAGGTAAGTATTGGTAAGAAAGTGTATGCAAATACAGGTAAGTATTAAGAAAGAATAAGTGTAGGTAAAAAAGAATAAGTATAGGTATGAAAGATTTAGTATAGGTAAGGATAAGTAAAAAAAAAAAGTATAGGTACAAAAAGGTTAAGTATATGTAAGAAAGGATAAGTATATGGTATAAACATATACATATACACACAGGGTTTGGCATAAATGACTACACCCCCTTTGAAAAGTAAGATTTTAATCAATGTCTCCCTGAATGCAAGACAAATTTTCAACATTTTTACAAGACTGACTTTGATAGCATAAAAGTAAGGTCAATAATACAACTTTCATTACAAAATCTTCAGTTCTACTCAAATTAGTTGATGCAAAAATGAAAACACCCCACATAAAAACTACTACATCTAGTATTTGTACGACCATGATTTTTAAGAATCGCACCAAGTCTTCTAGTCATGGAATGAAGAAGATGGTGACATATTCCACCATCTAACTTTTTTTATTCTTCAACAATTACCTCTTTTAAAGCCTGGATGCTGGATGGAGAATAATGCTTAACTTTTCTCTTCAGAATTCCCCATAAGTCTTCAGTTGGATTCTGATCAGGAGACATACTTGGCCTCTGAATCGCGTTCACCCTGTTCTTCTTCAGAAATGCAACAATAACCTTAGATGTGTTTTTTTGATCATTATCATGTTGGAAAAGTACACGTCTACTAAGGGCATGGGGTGATTGTAGCATATTCTCTATCAATATAGGGCAGTACACATGTATATATAGGATACTCTCAATTAATTGTAGCTCACCGACACCAGAAGCAATCATGTAACCCCACATAAGGACACTGCTACCACTATGTTTCACTGTAGGCACCATGCATTTAGAAAAATGTATTTAGAAAAATGCCTGGAGCCTAAAGTGGAACATGTTGGTGGCAGTGTCGTTATGTGAGGAAACATGGGTTCTGCTGGTGTAGGGGAATTACAGTTCGTGGAGAGTATTTTAAATTCACAGATGTACTGCCACTATACAGTAGATGTACAATCTATATTGAAAGAGAAGATGCTACCGTCATTCCGTGCCCTTGGTAGACATGCTCTTTTCCACCATGACAATGATCTAAAACACACATCTGTTGCATTTCTGAAAAAGAACAGGGTGAACATGATTTAGTGTCTCCTGACCTGAACCCAATCAAACACCTATGGGGAATTCTGAAGAGACAAATTGAGCAGCATCAATCACGATCCAGTGACCAGGCTCTAGAAAAGTTCAATTTTTAGAATGTTAAAAAAGATAGATGTTGCAATATGTCGTCGGCTTGTTCATTTCATGCTTGAAGGCTTTCTGTTATTTTTAAAAATTATAGAGGTCATACATAATACTAAATGTAGCAATTTTGATGTGGAGTGTATTAATTTTTGCATCAACTAATTTAAATAAAACTGAAGATTTTGTAATGAAGGTTATATTATTAACCTTAATTTCATGCTATGGGTTAATAAAATGTTATATGAAGCTCAGTCTGGGATAAATTGGAGACTTTTCTTGTATTCAGAGAGACACTGATTAAAATCTTATTTTTCATAGCTTGTGTACTCAAAATATGCAGAGAACTGTATGTGTATATATATATGTATGTACAGTACAGACCAAAAGTTTGGACACACCTTCTCATTTAAAGATTTTTCTGTATTTTCATGACTATGAAAATTGTACATTCTTACTGAAGGCATCAAAACTATGAATTAACACATGTGGAATTATATACTTAACAAAAAAGTGTTAAACAACTGAAAATATGTCTTATATTCTAGGTTCTTCAAAGTAGCCACCTTTTGCTTTGATGACTGCTTTACACACTCTTGGCATTCTCTTGATGAGCTTCAAGAGGTAGTCACCGGAAATGGTCTTCCAACAATCTTGAAGGAGTTCCCAGAGATGCTTAGCACTTGTTGGCCCTTTTGCCTTCACTCTGCGGTCCAGCTCACCCCAAACCATCTCGATTGGGTTCAAATCTGGTGACTGTGGAGGCCAGGTCATCTGTCGTAGCACCCCATCACTCTCCTTCTTGGTCAAATAGCTCTTACACAGCCTGGAGGTGTGTTTGGGGTCATAGTCATGTTTAAAAATAAATGATGGTCCAACTAAATGCAAACCGGATGAAACAGAATGCCGATGCAAGATGCTGTGGTAGCCATGCTGGTTCAGTATGCCTTCAGTTTTGAATAAATCCCCAACAGTGTCACCAGCAAAGCACCCCCACACCATCACACCTCCTCCTCCATGCTTCACGGTGGGAACCAGGCATGCAGAGTCCATCCGTTCACCTTTTCTGCGTCGCACAAAGACACGGTGGCTGGAACCAAAGATCTCAAATTTGGACTCATCAGATGAAAGCACAGATTTCCACTGGTCTAATGTCCATTCCTTGTGTTCTTTAGCCCAAACAAGTCTCTTCTGCTTGTTGCCTGTCCTTAGCAGTGGTTCCCTAGCAGCTATTTTACCATGAAGGCCTGCTGCACAAAGTCTCCTCTTAACAGTTGTTGTAGAGATGTGTCTGCTGCTAGAACTTTGTGTGGCATTGACCTGGTCTCTAATCTGATCTGCTGTTAACCTGCGATATTTGAGGCTGGTGACTTCGATAAACTTATCCTTAGAAGCAGAGGTGACTCTTGCTGTTCCTTTCCTGGGGCGGTCCTCATATGAGCCAGTTTCTTTGTAGCGCTTGATGGTTTTTGTAACTGCACTTGGGGACACTTTCAAAGTTTTCCCAATTTTTCGCACTGACTGACCTTCATTTGTTAAAGTAATGATGGCCACTCGTTTTTCTTTACTTAGCTGCTTTTTTCTTGCCATAATACAAATTCTAACAGTCTATTCAGTAGGACTATCAGCTGTGTATACACCAGACTTCTGCACAACACAACTGATGGTCCCAAACCCATTTATAAGGCAAGAAATACCACTTATTAAACCTGACAGGGCACACCTGTGAAGTGAAAACCATTTCCAGTGACTACCACTTGAAGCTCATCAAGAGAATGTTAAGAGTGTGCAAAGCAGTCATCAAAGCAAAAGGTGGCTACTTTGAAGAACCTAGAATATAAGACATATTTTCAGTTGTTTCACACTTTTTTGTTAAGTATATAATTCCAAATGTTTTAATTCTTAGTTTTGATGCCTTCAGTGTGAATGTACAATTTTCATAGTCATGAAAATACAGAAAAATCTTTAAATGAGAAGGCGTGTTTAAACTTTTGGTCTGTATATATATATTTGTATGTATCTATATATATATATCAACACTAACAAAAAGTCAGGGTGCCAGGCTGCCCAGGTAAAGATCAAACCTTAAATAGAACAAGTTAAATGGAGGCAGCACACCAGTTGAAAAAGTGAAAAAAGTGCTATTTATAAGTCCATAATGGTGACGTTTTGGTCCTAAGTGAGAACCTTTTTCAAGCAGTACAGAAATGCATGTGCATACCTTATGAAGAAAAAATTTGCTTGAATACTTAGCGGACGCCATGTTGCATTTGGGGAGCCCCTGATGTGCCTAAATAGTGGAAACCCCCCACAAGTGACACCATTTTGGATGATGTGTCCTGTCAGAGCTGTCTCTCTGCACCACACCCACAGCGCTTGCAGGACCCTGGGGGCACTGAGGGCTGCGAGACCACCAACCGTTCATAAATGTCGGCGCTGCACAGAGCCTAGGCAGCGCCAACATTTATGTACAGTGGGCTGTCTGGAAGTGGTTAAAATTCAATAAAAATAAGAAAAAAGGATACTTATAGATAAGGATAAGTATGTTTAACATTTAAGAAAACTTTTTTTTAAAAAAGGATAAGCATATGTAAGAAAGGATAAGTATAGGTAAGAAGATAAATGTAGGTACAAGAGGATACGTATCAGTAAATATAGCTACGAAAGGAACATTATAGGCAAGTAATGATAAGTATAGGAAATAAAAGAATAAGTGTAGGTAAGTTAAAATAAGTATAGGTAAGTGTTGGTAAGAAAGTATATGCAAATATAGGTAAGTATTAAGTAAGAATAAGTGTAGGTAAAAAAGAATAATTAGAGGTATGAAAGATTAAGTATAAGTAAGGATAAGTAAAAAAAATGTATAGGTACAAAAAGGATAAGTATATGTAAGAAAGGATAAGTATATGGAATAAACATAAACATATCCACACAGGATTTGGCATAAATGCCTACACCCCCTTTGAAAGGTAAGATTTTAATCGATGTCTCAATCAATGCAACACTAATTTTCAACATTTTTACAAGACTGACTTTGATAGCATAAAAGTAAGGTTAATAATACAACTTTCATTACAAAATCTTCAGTTCTACTCAAATTAGTTGATGCAAAAATTAAAACACAACACTGAAAAACTACTACATCTAGTATTTGTACGACCATGATTTTAAAGAATCGCACCAAGTCTTCTAGGCATGGAATGAAGAAGATGGTGACATATTCCATCATCTAACTTTTTTATTCTTCAACAATGACCTCTTTTAGAGCCTGGATGCTGGATGGAGAATAATGCTTAACTTGTCTCTTCAGAATTCCCCATAGGTCTTCAGTTGGATTCTGATTAGGAGACATACTTGGCCTCTGAATCACATTCATTCTATTCTTCTTCAGAAATGCAACAATAACCTTAGATGTGTTTTTTTGATCACTATCATGTTGGAAAAGTACACGTCTACTAAGTGCATGGGGTGATTGTAGCATATTCTCTATCAATAAAGGGCAGAACATCTGTAAATTTATGATACTCTCAATTAATTGTAGCTCACTGACACCAGAAGCACTCATGTAACCCCACATAAGGACACTGCTACCACTATGTTTCAATGTAGGCACCATGCATTTAGAAAAATGTATTTAGAAAAATTCCTGGAGCCTAAAGTGGAACATGTTGGTGGCAGAGTCTTTATGTGAGGATACATGGGTTCTGCTGGTGTAGGGGAATTACAGTTTGTGGAGGGTATTTTAAATTGACATATGTACTGCCACTATACAGTAGATGTACAATCCATATTGAAAGAGAAGATGCTACCCTCATTCCGTGCCCTTGGTAGACATGCTCTTTTCCACCATGACAATGATCTAAAACACACATCTGTTGCATTTCTGAAAAAGAACAGGGTGAACGTGATTTAGTGTCTCCTGATCTGAACCCAATCAAACACCTATGGGGAATTCTGAAGAGACAAATTGAGCAGCATCAATCACCATTCAGTGTCCAGGCTCTAAAAAGGTCAATTTTTAAAATGGTAAAAAAGATAGATGTTGCAATATGTCATCGGCTTGTTCATTTCATGCCTAGAAGACTTGCTGTTGTTTTTAAAAATTATAGAGGTCATACATAATACTAGATGTAGCAATTTTGAAGTGGAGTGTATTCATTTTTGCATCAACTAATTTAAATAAAACTGAAGATTTTGTAATGAAGGTTATATTATTAACCTTAATTTCATGCTATAGGTTAATAAAATGTTATATGAAACTCAGTCTTGGAAAAATTGGAGATTGTTCTTGTATTCAGTGAGACACTGATTACAATCTTATTTTTCAAAGCTTGTGTACTCAAAATATGCAGAGAACTGTATGTGTATATATATATATGTATGTATCTATAAATATATATCAACACTAACAAAAAGTCAGGGTGTCAGGCTGCCCAGGTAAAGATCAAACCTTAAATAGAACAAGTTAAATGGAGGCAGCACACCAGTTGAAAAAGTGAAAAAAGTGCTATTTATAAGTCCATAATGGTGACGTTTTGGTCCTAAGTGAGAACCTTTTTCAAGCAGTACAGAAATGCATGTGCATACCTTATGAAGAAAAAATTTGCTTGAATACTTAGCGGACGCCATGTTGCATTTGGGGAGCCCCTGATGTGCCTAAATAGTGGAAACCCCCCACAAGTGACACCATTTTGGATGATGTGTCCTGTCAGAGCTGTCTCTCTGCACCACACCCACAGCGCTTGCAGGACCCTGGGGGCACTGAGGGCTGCGAGACCACCAACCGTTCATAAATGTCGGCGCTGCACAGAGCCTAGGCAGCGCCAACATTTATGTACAGTGGGCTGTCTGGAAGTGGTTAAAATTCAATAAAAATAAGAAAAAAGGATACTTATAGATAAGGATAAGTATGTTTAACATTTAATAAAACATTTTTTTTTAAAAAGGATAAGCATATGTAAGAAAGGATAAGTATAGGTAAGAAGATAAATGTAGGTACAAGAGGATACGTATCAGTAAATATAGGTACGAAAGGATCATTATAGGCAAGTAATGATAAGTATAGGAAATAAAAGAATAAATATAGGTAAGCTAAAATAAGTATAGGTAAGTATTGGTAAGAAAGTATATGCACATATAGGTAAGCATTAAGTAAGAATAAGTGTAGGTAAAAAAGAATAATTAGAGGTATGAAAGATTAAGTATAAGTAAGGATAAGTAAAAAAAATGTATAGGTACAAAAAGGATAAGTATATGTAAGAAAGGATAAGTATATGGAATAAACATAAACATATCCACACAGGATTTGGCATAAATGCCTACACCCCCTTTGAAAGGTAAGATTTTAATCGATGTCTCAATCAATGCAACACTAATTTTCAACATTTTTACAAGACTGACTTTGATAGCATAAAAGTAAGGTTAATAATACAACTTTCATTACAAAATCTTCAGTTCTACTCAAATTAGTTGATGCAAAAATTAAAACACAACACTGAAAAACTACTACATCTAGTATTTGTACGACCATGATTTTAAAGAATCGCACCAAGTCTTCTAGGCATGGAATGAAGAAGATGGCGACATATTCCATCATCTAACTTTTTTATTCTTCAACAATGACCTCTTTTAGAGCCTGGATGCTGGATGGAGAATAATGCTTAACTTGTCTCTTCAGAATTCCCCATAGGTCTTCAGTTGGATTCTGATTAGGAGACATACTTGGCCTCTGAATCACGTTCATTCTATTCTTCTTCAGAAATGCAACAATAACCTTAGATGTGTTTTTTTGATCACTATCATGTTGGAAAAGTACACGTTTACTAAGTGCATGGGGTGATTGTAGCATATTCTCTATCAATAAAGGGCAGAACATCTGTAAATTTATGATACTCTCAATTAATTGTAGCTCACTGACACCAGAAGCACTCATGTAACCCCACATAAGGACACTGCTACCACTATGTTTCAATGTAGGCACCATGCATTTAGAAAAATGTATTTAGAAAAATACCTGGAGCCCAAAGTGGAACATGTTGGTGGCAGAGTCTTTATGTGAGGATACATGGGTTCTGCTGGTGTAGGGGAATTACAGTTTGTGGAGGGTATTTTAAATTGACATATGTACTGCCACTATACAGTAGATGTACAATCCATATTGAAAGAGAAGATGCTACCCTCATTCCGTGCCCTTGGTAGACATGCTCTTTTCCACCATGACAATGATCTAAAACACACATCTGTTGCATTTCTGAAAAAGAACAGGGTGAACGTGATTTAGTGTCTCCTGATCTGAACCCAATCAAACACCTATGGGGAATTCTGAAGAGACAAATTGAGCAGCATCAATCACCATTCAGTGTCCAGGCTCTAAAAAGGTCAATTTTTAAAATCGTAAAAAAGATAGATGTTGCAATATGTCATCGGCGTGTTCATTTCATGCCTAGAAGACTTGCTGTTGTTTTTAAAAATTATAGAGGTCATACATAATACTAGATGTAGCAATTTTGAAGTGGAGTGTATTCATTTTTGCATCAAATAATTTAAATAAAACTGAAGATTTTGTAATGAAGGTTATATTATTAACCTTAATTTCATGCTATAGGTTAATAAAATGCTATATGAAACTCAGTCTTGGAAAAATTAGAGATTGTTCTTGTATTCAGTGAGACACTGATTACAATCCTATTTTTCAAAGCTTATGTACTCAAAATATGCAGAGAACTGTATGTGTATATATATATATATATATATATATATATATATATATGTATCTATAAATATATATCAACACTAACAAAAAGTCAGGGTGCCAGGCTTCCCAGGTAAAGATCAAGCCTTAAATAGAACAAGTTAAATGGAGGCAGCACACCAGTTGAAAAAGTGAAAAAAGTGCTATTTATAAGTCCATAATGGCAACATTTCGGCCCTAAGTGAGAACCTTTTTCAAGCAGTACAGAAGTGAATGTGCATACCTTATGAAGAAAAAATTTGCTTGAATAATTAGCGGACGTCATGTTGCATTTGGGGAGCCCCTGATGAGCCTAAACAGTGGAAACCACAAACAAGTGACACCGTTTTGGATGATGTGTCCTGTCAGAGCTGTCGCTCTGCACCGCACCCACAGCGCTTGCAGGACCCTGGGGGTCCTGAGGGCTGCGAGACCACCAACCGTTCATAAATTTCGGCGCTGCACAGAGCCCAGGCGGCGCCGACATTTATGTACAGTGGGCAGTCTGGAAGAGGTTAAAATTCAATAAAAATAAGAAAAAAGGATACTTATAGATAAGGATAAGCATGTTTAACATTTGATAAAACATTTTTTTTAAAAAAAGGATAAGCATATGTAAGAAAGTATAAGTATAAGTAAGAAGATAAATGTAGGTACAAGAGGATACGTATCGGTGAATATAGGTACGAAAGGATCATTATAGGCAAGTAGTGATTAGTATAGGAAATAAAAGAATAAGTGTAGGTAAGCTAAAATAAGCATAGGTAAGTATTGGTAAGAAAGTGTATGCAAATATAGGTAAGTATTAAGTAAGAATAACTGTAGGTGAAAAAGAATAAGTATAGGTATGAAATATTAAGTATAGTTAAGGATAAGTAAAAAAAAAGTATAGGTACAAAAAGGATAAGTATATGTAAGAAAGGATAAGTGTATGGAATAAAAATATACATATACACACAGGGTTTGGCATAAATGACTACACCCCCTTTGAAAAGTAAGATTTTAATCAATGTCTCACTGAATGCAAGACTAATTTTCAACATTTTTACAAGACTGACTTTAAAAGCATCAAAGTAAGTTTAATAATACAACTTTGATTACAAAATCTTCAGTTCTACTCAAATTAGTTGATGCAAAAATGAAAACAACCCACATAAAAACTACTACATCTAGTATTTGTACGACCATGATTTTTAAGAATCGCACCAAGTCTTCTAGGCATGGAATGAAGAAGATGGCGACATATTCCACCATCTAACGTTTTTATTCTTCAACAATGACCTCTTTTAGAGCCTGGATGCTGGATGGAGAATAATGCTTAGCTTGTCTCTTCAGAATTCCCCATAGGTCTTCAGTTGGATTCTGATCAGGAGACATACTTGGCCTCTGAATCACGTTCACCCTGTTCTTCTTCAGAAATGCAACAATAACCTTAGATGTGTTTTTTTGATCATTATCATGTTGGAAAAGTACACGTCTACTAAGGGCACGGGGTGATTGTAGCATATTCTCTATCAATATAGGGCAGTACACCTGTATATATAGGATACTCTCAATTAATTGTAGCTCACCGACACCAGAAGCAATCATGTAACCCCACATAAGGACACTGCTACCACTATGTTTCACTGAAGGCACCATGCATTTAGAAAAATGTATTTAGAAAAATGCCTGGAGCCTAAAGTGGAACATGTTGGTGGCAGTGTCGTTATGTGAGGAAACATGGGTTCTGCTGGTGTAGGGGAATTACAGTTCGTGGAGAGTATTTTAAATTCACAGATGTACTGCCACTATACAGTAGATGTACAATCTATATTGAAAGAGAAGATGCTACCGTCATTCCGTGCCCTTGGTAGACATGCTCTTTTCCACCATGACAATGATCTAAAACACACATCTGTTGCATTTCTGAAAAAGAACAGGGTGAACATGATTTAGTGTCTCCTGACCTGAACCCAATCAAACACCTATGGGGAATTCTGAAGAGACAAATTGAGCAGCATCAATCACGATCCAGTGACCAGGCTCTAGAAAAGTTCAATTTTTAGAATGTTAAAAAAGATAGATGTTGCAATATGTCGTCGGCTTGTTCATTTCATGCTTGAAGGCTTTCTGTTATTTTTAAAAATTATAGAGGTCATACATAATACTAAATGTAGCAATTTTGATGTGGAGTGTATTAATTTTTGCATCAACTAATTTAAATAAAACTGAAGATTTTGTAATGAAGGTTATATTATTAACCTTAATTTCATGCTATGGGTTAATAAAATGTTATATGAAGCTCAGTCTGGGATAAATTGGAGACTTTTCTTGTATTCAGAGAGACACTGATTAAAATCTTATTTTTCAAAGCTTGTGTACTCAAAATATGCAGAGAACTGTATGTGTATATATATATGTATGTACAGTACAGACCAAAAGTTTGGACACACCTTCTCATTTAAAGATTTTTCTGTATTTTCATGACTATGAAAATTGTACATTCTTACTGAAGGCATCAAAACTATGAATTAACACATGTGGAATTATATACTTAACAAAAAAGTGTTAAACAACTGAAAATATGTCTTATATTCTAGGTTCTTCAAAGTAGCCACCTTTTGCTTTGATGACTGCTTTACACACTCTTGGCATTCTCTTGATGAGCTTCAAGAGGTAGTCACCGGAAATGGTCTTCCAACAATCTTGAAGGAGTTCCCAGAGATGCTTAGCACTTGTTGGCCCTTTTGCCTTCACTCTGCGGTCCAGCTCACCCCAAACCATCTCGATTGGGTTCAAATCTGGTGACTGTGGAGGCCAGGTCATCTGTCGTAGCACCCCATCACTCTCCTTCTTGGTCAAATAGCTCTTACACAGCCTGGAGGTGTGTTTGGGGTCATAGTCATGTTTAAAAATAAATGATGGTCCAACTAAACGCAAACCGGATGAAACAGAATGCCGATGCAAGATGCTGTGGTAGCCATGCTGGTTCAGTATGCCTTCAGTTTTGAATAAATCCCCAACAGTGTCACCAGCAAAGCACCCCCACACCATCACACCTCCTCCTCCATGCTTCACGGTGGGAACCAGGCATGCAGAGTCCATCCGTTCACCTTTTCTGCGTCGCACAAAGACACGGTGGCTGGAACCAAAGATCTCAAATTTGGACTCATCAGATGAAAGCACAGATTTCCACTGGTCTAATGTCCATTCCTTGTGTTCTTTAGCCCAAACAAGTCTCTTCTGCTTGTTGCCTGTCCTTAGCAGTGGTTCCCTAGCAGCTATTTTACCATGAAGGCCTGCTGCACAAAGTCTCCTCTTAACAGTTGTTGTAGAGATGTGTCTGCTGCTAGAACTTTGTGTGGCATTGACCTGGTCTCTAATCTGATCTGCTGTTAACCTGCGATATTTGAGGCTGGTGACTTCGATAAACTTATCCTTAGAAGCAGAGGTGACTCTTGCTCTTCCTTTCCTGGGGCGGTCCTCATATGAGCCAGTTTCTTTGTAGCGCTTGATGGTTTTTGTAACTGCACTTGGGGACACTTTCAAAGTTTTCCCAATTTTTCGCACTGACTGACCTTCATTTGTTAAAGTAATGATGGCCACTCGTTTTTCTTTACTTAGCTGCTTTTTTCTTGCCATAATACAAATTCTAACAGTCTATTCAGTAGGACTATCAGCTGTGTATACACCAGACTTCTGCACAACACAACTGATGGTCCCAAACCCATTTATAAGGCAAGAAATACCACTTATTAAACCTGACAGGGCACACCTGTGAAGTGAAAACCATTTCCAGTGACTACCACTTGAAGCTCATCAAGAGAATGTTAAGAGTGTGCAAAGCAGTCATCAAAGCAAAAGGTGGCTACTTTGAAGAACCTAGAATATAAGACATATTTTCAGTTGTTTCACACTTTTTTGTTAAGTATATAATTCCAAATGTTTTAATTCTTAGTTTTGATGCCTTCAGTGTGAATGTACAATTTTCATAGTCATGAAAATACAGAAAAATCTTTAAATGAGAAGGCGTGTTTAAACTTTTGGTCTGTATATATATATTTGTATGTATCTATATATATATATCAACACTAACAAAAAGTCAGGGTGCCAGGCTGCCCAGGTAAAGATCAAACCTTAAATAGAACAAGTTAAATGGAGGCAGCACACCAGTTGAAAAAGTGAAAAAAGTGCTATTTATAAGTCCATAATGGTGACGTTTTGGTCCTAAGTGAGAACCTTTTTCAAGCAGTACAGAAATGCATGTGCATACCTTATGAAGAAAAAATTTGCTTGAATACTTAGCGGACGCCATGTTGCATTTGGGGAGCCCCTGATGTGCCTAAATAGTGGAAACCCCCCACAAGTGACACCATTTTGGATGATGTGTCCTGTCAGAGCTGTCTCTCTGCACCACACCCACAGCGCTTGCAGGACCCTGGGGGCACTGAGGGCTGCGAGACCACCAACCGTTCATAAATGTCGGCGCTGCACAGAGCCTAGGCAGCGCCAACATTTATGTACAGTGGGCTGTCTGGAAGTGGTTAAAATTCAATAAAAATAAGAAAAAAGGATACTTATAGATAAGGATAAGTATGTTTAACATTTAAGAAAACTTTTTTTTAAAAAAGGATAAGCATATGTAAGAAAGGATAAGTATAGGTAAGAAGATAAATGTAGGTACAAGAGGATACGTATCAGTAAATATAGCTACGAAAGGAACATTATAGGCAAGTAATGATAAGTATAGGAAATAAAAGAATAAGTGTAGGTAAGTTAAAATAAGTATAGGTAAGTGTTGGTAAGAAAGTATATGCAAATATAGGTAAGTATTAAGTAAGAATAAGTGTAGGTAAAAAAGAATAATTAGAGGTATGAAAGATTAAGTATAAGTAAGGATAAGTAAAAAAAATGTATAGGTACAAAAAGGATAAGTATATGTAAGAAAGGATAAGTATATGGAATAAACATAAACATATCCACACAGGATTTGGCATAAATGCCTACACCCCCTTTGAAAGGTAAGATTTTAATCGATGTCTCAATCAATGCAACACTAATTTTCAACATTTTTACAAGACTGACTTTGATAGCATAAAAGTAAGGTTAATAATACAACTTTCATTACAAAATCTTCAGTTCTACTCAAATTAGTTGATGCAAAAATTAAAACACAACACTGAAAAACTACTACATCTAGTATTTGTACGACCATGATTTTAAAGAATCGCACCAAGTCTTCTAGGCATGGAATGAAGAAGATGGTGACATATTCCATCATCTAACTTTTTTATTCTTCAACAATGACCTCTTTTAGAGCCTGGATGCTGGATGGAGAATAATGCTTAACTTGTCTCTTCAGAATTCCCCATAGGTCTTCAGTTGGATTCTGATTAGGAGACATACTTGGCCTCTGAATCACATTCATTCTATTCTTCTTCAGAAATGCAACAATAACCTTAGATGTGTTTTTTTGATCACTATCATGTTGGAAAAGTACACGTCTACTAAGTGCATGGGGTGATTGTAGCATATTCTCTATCAATAAAGGGCAGAACATCTGTAAATTTATGATACTCTCAATTAATTGTAGCTCACTGACACCAGAAGCACTCATGTAACCCCACATAAGGACACTGCTACCACTATGTTTCAATGTAGGCACCATGCATTTAGAAAAATGTATTTAGAAAAATTCCTGGAGCCTAAAGTGGAACATGTTGGTGGCAGAGTCTTTATGTGAGGATACATGGGTTCTGCTGGTGTAGGGGAATTACAGTTTGTGGAGGGTATTTTAAATTGACATATGTACTGCCACTATACAGTAGATGTACAATCCATATTGAAAGAGAAGATGCTACCCTCATTCCGTGCCCTTGGTAGACATGCTCTTTTCCACCATGACAATGATCTAAAACACACATCTGTTGCATTTCTGAAAAAGAACAGGGTGAACGTGATTTAGTGTCTCCTGATCTGAACCCAATCAAACACCTATGGGGAATTCTGAAGAGACAAATTGAGCAGCATCAATCACCATTCAGTGTCCAGGCTCTAAAAAGGTCAATTTTTAAAATGGTAAAAAAGATAGATGTTGCAATATGTCATCGGCTTGTTCATTTCATGCCTAGAAGACTTGCTGTTGTTTTTAAAAATTATAGAGGTCATACATAATACTAGATGTAGCAATTTTGAAGTGGAGTGTATTCATTTTTGCATCAACTAATTTAAATAAAACTGAAGATTTTGTAATGAAGGTTATATTATTAACCTTAATTTCATGCTATAGGTTAATAAAATGTTATATGAAACTCAGTCTTGGAAAAATTGGAGATTGTTCTTGTATTCAGTGAGACACTGATTACAATCTTATTTTTCAAAGCTTGTGTACTCAAAATATGCAGAGAACTGTATGTGTATATATATATATGTATGTATCTATAAATATATATCAACACTAACAAAAAGTCAGGGTGTCAGGCTGCCCAGGTAAAGATCAAACCTTAAATAGAACAAGTTAAATGGAGGCAGCACACCAGTTGAAAAAGTGAAAAAAGTGCTATTTATAAGTCCATAATGGTGACGTTTTGGTCCTAAGTGAGAACCTTTTTCAAGCAGTACAGAAATGCATGTGCATACCTTATGAAGAAAAAATTTGCTTGAATACTTAGCGGACGCCATGTTGCATTTGGGGAGCCCCTGATGTGCCTAAATAGTGGAAACCCCCCACAAGTGACACCATTTTGGATGATGTGTCCTGTCAGAGCTGTCTCTCTGCACCACACCCACAGCGCTTGCAGGACCCTGGGGGCACTGAGGGCTGCGAGACCACCAACCGTTCATAAATGTCGGCGCTGCACAGAGCCTAGGCAGCGCCAACATTTATGTACAGTGGGCTGTCTGGAAGTGGTTAAAATTCAATAAAAATAAGAAAAAAGGATACTTATAGATAAGGATAAGTATGTTTAACATTTAATAAAACATTTTTTTTTAAAAAGGATAAGCATATGTAAGAAAGGATAAGTATAGGTAAGAAGATAAATGTAGGTACAAGAGGATACGTATCAGTAAATATAGGTACGAAAGGATCATTATAGGCAAGTAATGATAAGTATAGGAAATAAAAGAATAAGTATAGGTAAGCTAAAATAAGTATAGGTAAGTATTGGTAAGAAAGTATATGCACATATAGGTAAGCATTAAGTAAGAATAAGTGTAGGTAAAAAAGAATAATTAGAGGTATGAAAGATTAAGTATAAGTAAGGATAAGTAAAAAAAATGTATAGGTACAAAAAGGATAAGTATATGTAAGAAAGGATAAGTATATGGAATAAACATAAACATATCCACACAGGATTTGGCATAAATGCCTACACCCCCTTTGAAAGGTAAGATTTTAATCGATGTCTCAATCAATGCAACACTAATTTTCAACATTTTTACAAGACTGACTTTGATAGCATAAAAGTAAGGTTAATAATACAACTTTCATTACAAAATCTTCAGTTCTACTCAAATTAGTTGATGCAAAAATTAAAACACAACACTGAAAAACTACTACATCTAGTATTTGTACGACCATGATTTTAAAGAATCGCACCAAGTCTTCTAGGCATGGAATGAAGAAGATGGCGACATATTCCATCATCTAACTTTTTTATTCTTCAACAATGACCTCTTTTAGAGCCTGGATGCTGGATGGAGAATAATGCTTAACTTGTCTCTTCAGAATTCCCCATAGGTCTTCAGTTGGATTCTGATTAGGAGACATACTTGGCCTCTGAATCACGTTCATTCTATTCTTCTTCAGAAATGCAACAATAACCTTAGATGTGTTTTTTTGATCACTATCATGTTGGAAAAGTACACGTTTACTAAGTGCATGGGGTGATTGTAGCATATTCTCTATCAATAAAGGGCAGAACATCTGTAAATTTATGATACTCTCAATTAATTGTAGCTCACTGACACCAGAAGCACTCATGTAACCCCACATAAGGACACTGCTACCACTATGTTTCAATGTAGGCACCATGCATTTAGAAAAATGTATTTAGAAAAATACCTGGAGCCCAAAGTGGAACATGTTGGTGGCAGAGTCTTTATGTGAGGATACATGGGTTCTGCTGGTGTAGGGGAATTACAGTTTGTGGAGGGTATTTTAAATTGACATATGTACTGCCACTATACAGTAGATGTACAATCCATATTGAAAGAGAAGATGCTACCCTCATTCCGTGCCCTTGGTAGACATGCTCTTTTCCACCATGACAATGATCTAAAACACACATCTGTTGCATTTCTGAAAAAGAACAGGGTGAACGTGATTTAGTGTCTCCTGATCTGAACCCAATCAAACACCTATGGGGAATTCTGAAGAGACAAATTGAGCAGCATCAATCACCATTCAGTGTCCAGGCTCTAAAAAGGTCAATTTTTAAAATCGTAAAAAAGATAGATGTTGCAATATGTCATCGGCGTGTTCATTTCATGCCTAGAAGACTTGCTGTTGTTTTTAAAAATTATAGAGGTCATACATAATACTAGATGTAGCAATTTTGAAGTGGAGTGTATTCATTTTTGCATCAAATAATTTAAATAAAACTGAAGATTTTGTAATGAAGGTTATATTATTAACCTTAATTTCATGCTATAGGTTAATAAAATGCTATATGAAACTCAGTCTTGGAAAAATTAGAGATTGTTCTTGTATTCAGTGAGACACTGATTACAATCCTATTTTTCAAAGCTTATGTACTCAAAATATGCAGAGAACTGTATGTGTATATATATATATATATATATATATATATATATATGTATCTATAAATATATATCAACACTAACAAAAAGTCAGGGTGCCAGGCTTCCCAGGTAAAGATCAAGCCTTAAATAGAACAAGTTAAATGGAGGCAGCACACCAGTTGAAAAAGTGAAAAAAGTGCTATTTATAAGTCCATAATGGCAACATTTCGGCCCTAAGTGAGAACCTTTTTCAAGCAGTACAGAAGTGAATGTGCATACCTTATGAAGAAAAAATTTGCTTGAATAATTAGCGGACGTCATGTTGCATTTGGGGAGCCCCTGATGAGCCTAAACAGTGGAAACCACAAACAAGTGACACCGTTTTGGATGATGTGTCCTGTCAGAGCTGTCGCTCTGCACCGCACCCACAGCGCTTGCAGGACCCTGGGGGTCCTGAGGGCTGCGAGACCACCAACCGTTCATAAATTTCGGCGCTGCACAGAGCCCAGGCGGCGCCGACATTTATGTACAGTGGGCAGTCTGGAAGAGGTTAAAATTCAATAAAAATAAGAAAAAAGGATACTTATAGATAAGGATAAGCATGTTTAACATTTGATAAAACATTTTTTTTAAAAAAAGGATAAGCATATGTAAGAAAGTATAAGTATAAGTAAGAAGATAAATGTAGGTACAAGAGGATACGTATCGGTGAATATAGGTACGAAAGGATCATTATAGGCAAGTAGTGATTAGTATAGGAAATAAAAGAATAAGTGTAGGTAAGCTAAAATAAGCATAGGTAAGTATTGGTAAGAAAGTGTATGCAAATATAGGTAAGTATTAAGTAAGAATAACTGTAGGTGAAAAAGAATAAGTATAGGTATGAAATATTAAGTATAGTTAAGGATAAGTAAAAAAAAGTATAGGTACAAAAAGGATAAGTATATGTAAGAAAGGATAAGTGTATGGAATAAAAATATACATATACACACAGGGTTTGGCATAAATGACTACACCCCCTTTGAAAAGTAAGATTTTAATCAATGTCTCACTGAATGCAAGACTAATTTTCAACATTTTTACAAGACTGACTTTAAAAGCATCAAAGTAAGTTTAATAATACAACTTTGATTACAAAATCTTCAGTTCTACTCAAATTAGTTGATGCAAAAATGAAAACAACCCACATAAAAACTACTACATCTAGTATTTGTACGACCATGATTTTTAAGAATCGCACCAAGTCTTCTAGGCATGGAATGAAGAAGATGGCGACATATTCCACCATCTAACTTTTTTATTCTTCAACAATGACCTCTTTTAGAGCCTGGATGCTGGATGGAGAATAATGCTTAGCTTGTCTCTTCAGAATTCCCCATAGGTCTTCAGTTGGATTCTGATCAGGAGACATACTTGGCCTCTGAATCACGTTCACCCTGTTCTTCTTCAGAAATGCAACAATAACCTTAGATGTGTTTTTTTGATCATTATCATGTTGGAAAAGTACACGTCTACTAAGGGCACGGGGTGATTGTAGCATATTCTCTATCAATATAGGGCAGTACACCTGTATATATAGGATACTCTCAATTAATTGTAGCTCACCGACACCAGAAGCAATCATGTAACCCCACATAAGGACACTGCTACCACTATGTTTCACTGAAGGCACCATGCATTTAGAAAAATGTATTTAGAAAAATGCCTGGAGCCTAAAGTGGAACATGTTGGTGGCAGTGTCGTTATGTGAGGAAACATGGGTTCTGCTGGTGTAGGGGAATTACAGTTCGTGGAGAGTATTTTAAATTCACAGATGTACTGCCACTATACAGTAGATGTACAATCTATATTGAAAGAGAAGATGCTACCGTCATTCCGTGCCCTTGGTAGACATGCTCTTTTCCACCATGACAATGATCTAAAACACACATCTGTTGCATTTCTGAAAAAGAACAGGGTGAACATGATTTAGTGTCTCCTGACCTGAACCCAATCAAACACCTATGGGGAATTCTGAAGAGACAAATTGAGCAGCATCAATCACGATCCAGTGACCAGGCTCTAGAAAAGTTCAATTTTTAGAATGTTAAAAAAGATAGATGTTGCAATATGTCGTCGGCTTGTTCATTTCATGCTTGAAGGCTTTCTGTTATTTTTAAAAATTATAGAGGTCATACATAATACTAAATGTAGCAATTTTGATGTGGAGTGTATTAATTTTTGCATCAACTAATTTAAATAAAACTGAAGATTTTGTAATGAAGGTTATATTATTAACCTTAATTTCATGCTATGGGTTAATAAAATGTTATATGAAGCTCAGTCTGGGATAAATTGGAGACTTTTCTTGTATTCAGAGAGACACTGATTAAAATCTTATTTTTCAAAGCTTGTGTACTCAAAATATGCAGAGAACTGTATGTGTATATATATGTATGTACAGTACAGACCAAAAGTTTGGACACACCTTCTCATTTAAAGATTTTTCTGTATTTTCATGACTATGAAAATTGTACATTCTTACTGAAGGCATCAAAACTATGAATTAACACATGTGGAATTATATACTTAACAAAAAAGTGTTAAACAACTGAAAATATGTCTTATATTCTAGGTTCTTCAAAGTAGCCACCTTTTGCTTTGATGACTGCTTTACACACTCTTGGCATTCTCTTGATGAGCTTCAAGAGGTAGTCACCGGAAATGGTCTTCCAACAATCTTGAAGGAGTTCCCAGAGATGCTTAGCACTTGTTGGCCCTTTTGCCTTCACTCTGCGGTCCAGCTCACCCCAAACCATCTCGATTGGGTTCAAATCTGGTGACTGTGGAGGCCAGGTCATCTGTCGTAGCACCCCATCACTCTCCTTCTTGGTCAAATAGCTCTTACACAGCCTGGAGGTGTGTTTGGGGTCATAGTCATGTTTAAAAATAAATGATGGTCCAACTAAACGCAAACCGGATGAAACAGAATGCCGATGCAAGATGCTGTGGTAGCCATGCTGGTTCAGTATGCCTTCAGTTTTGAATAAATCCCCAACAGTGTCACCAGCAAAGCACCCCCACACCATCACACCTCCTCCTCCATGCTTCACGGTGGGAACCAGGCATGCAGAGTCCATCCGTTCACCTTTTCTGCGTCGCACAAAGACACGGTGGCTGGAACCAAAGATCTCAAATTTGGACTCATCAGATGAAAGCACAGATTTCCACTGGTCTAATGTCCATTCCTTGTGTTCTTTAGCCCAAACAAGTCTCTTCTGCTTGTTGCCTGTCCTTAGCAGTGGTTCCCTAGCAGCTATTTTACCATGAAGGCCTGCTGCACAAAGTCTCCTCTTAACAGTTGTTGTAGAGATGTGTCTGCTGCTAGAACTTTGTGTGGCATTGACCTGGTCTCTAATCTGATCTGCTGTTAACCTGCGATATTTGAGGCTGGTGACTTCGATAAACTTATCCTTAGAAGCAGAGGTGACTCTTGCTCTTCCTTTCCTGGGGCGGTCCTCATATGAGCCAGTTTCTTTGTAGCGCTTGATGGTTTTTGTAACTGCACTTGGGGACACTTTCAAAGTTTTCCCAATTTTTCGCACTGACTGACCTTCATTTGTTAAAGTAATGATGGCCACTCGTTTTTCTTTACTTAGCTGCTTTTTTCTTGCCATAATACAAATTCTAACAGTCTATTCAGTAGGACTATCAGCTGTGTATACACCAGACTTCTGCACAACACAACTGATGGTCCCAAACCCATTTATAAGGCAAGAAATACCACTTATTAAACCTGACAGGGCACACCTGTGAAGTGAAAACCATTTCCAGTGACTACCACTTGAAGCTCATCAAGAGAATGTTAAGAGTGTGCAAAGCAGTCATCAAAGCAAAAGGTGGCTACTTTGAAGAACCTAGAATATAAGACATATTTTCAGTTGTTTCACACTTTTTTGTTAAGTATATAATTCCAAATGTTTTAATTCTTAGTTTTGATGCCTTCAGTGTGAATGTACAATTTTCATAGTCATGAAAATACAGAAAAATCTTTAAATGAGAAGGTGTGTTTAAACTTTTGGTCTGTATATATATATTTGTATGTATCTATATATATATATATCAACACTAACAAAAAGTCAGGGTGCCAGGCTGCCCAGGTAAAGATCAAACCTTAAATAGAACAAGTTAAATGGAGGCAGCACACCAGTTGAAAAAGTGAAAAAAGTGCTATTTATAAGTCCATAATGGTGACGTTTTGGTCCTAAGTGAGAACCTTTTTCAAGCAGTACAGAAATGCATGTGCATACCTTATGAAGAAAAAACTTGCTTGAATACTTAGCGGACGCCATGTTGCATTTGGGGAGCCCCTGATGTGCCTAAATAGTGGAAACCCCCCACAAGTGACACCATTTTGGATGATGTGTCCTGTCAGAGCTGTCTCTCTGCACCACACCCACAGCGCTTGCAGGACCCTGGGGGCACTGAGGGCTGCGAGACCACCAACCGTTCATAAATGTCGGCGCTGCACAGAGCCTAGGCAGCGCCAACATTTATGTACAGTGGGCTGTCTGGAAGTGGTTAAAATTCAATAAAAATAAGAAAAAAGGATACTTATAGATAAGGATAAGTATGTTTAACATTTAAGAAAACCTTTTTTTAAAAAAGGATAAGCATATGTAAGAAAGGATAAGTATAGGTAAGAAGATAAATGTAGGTACAAGAGGATACATATCAGTAAATATAGCTACGAAAGGAACATTATAGGCAAGTAATGATAAGTATAGGAAATAAAAGAATAAGTGTAGGTAAGTTAAAATAAGTATAGGTAAGTGTTGGTAAGAAAGTATATGCAAATATAGGTAAGTATTAAGTAAGAAGAAGTGTAGGTAAAAAAGAATAAGTATAGGTATGAAAGATTAAGTATAGGTAAGGATAAGTAAAAAAAAAAGTATAGGTACAAAATGGTTAAGTATATGTAAGAAAGGATAAGTATATGGCATAAACATATACATATACACACAGGCTTTGGTATAAATGACTACACCCCCTTTGAAAAGTAAGATTTTAATCAATGTCTCACTGAATGCAAGAATAATTTTCAACATTTTTACAAGACTGACTTTGATAGCATAAAAGTAAGGTTAATAATACAACTTTCATTACAAAATCTTCAGTTCTACTCAAATTAGTTGATGCAAAAATGAAAACACCCCACATAAAAGCTACTACATCTAGTATTTGTACGACCATGATTTTTAAGAATCGCACCAAGTCTTCTAGTCATGGAATGAAGAAGATGGCGACATATTCCACCATCTAACTTTTTTTATTTTTCAACAATTACCTCTTTTAGAGCCTGGATGCTGGATGGAGAATAACGCTTAACTTGTCTCTTCAGAATTCCCAATAGGTCTTCAGTTGGATTCTGATCAGGAGACATACTTGGCCTCTGAATCACGTTCACCCTGTTCTTCTTCAGAAATACAACAATAACCTTAGATGTGTTTTTTTGATCATTATCATGTTGGAAAAGTACACGTCTACTAAGGGCACGGGGTGATTGTAGCATATTCTCTATCAATATAGGTCAGTACATCTGTAAATTTAGGATACTCTCAATTAATTGTAGCTCACCGACACCAGAAGAACTCATGTAACCCCACATAAGGACACTGCTACCACTATGTTTCACTGTAGGCACCATGCATTTAGAAAAATGTATTTAGAAAAATGTCTGGAGCCTAAAGTGGAACATGTTGGTGGCAGTGTCATTATGTTAGGATACATGGGTTCTGCTGGTGTAGGGGAATTACAGTTCATGGAGGGTATTATAAATTCACAGATGTAATGCCACTATACAGTAGATGTACAATCTATATTGAAAGAGAAGATGTTACCCACATTTCGTGCCCTTGGTAGACATGCTCTTTTCCACCATGACAATGATCTAAAACACACATCTGTTGCATTTCTGAAAAAGAACAGGATGAACGTGATTTAGTATCTTCTGATCTGAACCCAATCAAACACCTATGGGGAATTCTGAAGAGACAAATTGAGCAGCATCAATCACCATCCAGTGTCCAGGCCCTAGAAAAGGTCAATTTTTAAAATGGTAAAAAAGATAGATGTTGCAATATGTCTTCGGCTTGTTCATTTCATGCCTACAAGACTTGCTGTTGTTTTTAAAAATTATAAAGGTCATACATAATACTAGATGTAGCAATTTTGATGTGGGGTGTATTCATTTTTGCATCAACTAATTTAAATAAAACTGAAGATTTTGTAATGAAGGTTATATTATTAACCTTACTTTCATGCTATGGGTTAATAAAATGTTATATGAAACTCAGTCTTGGAAAAATTGGAGACTGTTCTTGTATTCAGTGAGACACTGATTAAAATCTTATTTTTCAAAGCTTGTGTACTCAAAATATGCAGAGAACTGTATGTGTAAATATATATATATGTATGTATCTGTTAGAACTCTCCTGTTAGGTTTTTTCTATTTTGCTGGTCACATGACCTTTTTGCCTATTTTATCCTGCTCCACCCTTCTGGCCATGCAGGACTTCATTGTAATTTTTACTCTTAAGCTAGCCAGGTGCTTTGTAACCTTTCTCAGTCAGTTTAACTAGGTCTTTTGACCTTTATGTTCTATGTTGTGTGTTTGTCTTTTTACTGCTACAATTTCTGCTAGGAGGTGTCCATCTTTCTCCCAGTCCCTAGTTCTTGTAGGGATCCCTCCCTCACATCTATAGGTCTTCGTTCAGACTAGCTGAGTACTTTAGCGGGTCTGATCGCAGGATCAGGTTCCCCGTTACATCGTAGGAATATAGCTTATTTCTATTGCAGGCACAGATCTCCTGTCTTTCCTTAGTGCTTGTAGCCTATCGTAACAGTATCTATATATATATACCAACACTAACAAAAAGTCAGGGTGCCAGGCTTCCCAGGTAAAGATCAAGCCTTAAATAGAACAAGTTAAATGGAGGCAGCACACCAGTTGAAAATGTGAAAAAAGTGCTATTTATAAGTCCATAATGGTGACGTTTCGGTCGTAAGTGAGAACCTTTTTCAAGCAGCACAAAAGTGCATGTGCATACCTTATGAAGAAAAAATTTGCTTGAATATTTAGCGGACGACATGTTGCATTTGGAAAGACCCTGATGTGCCTAAACAGTGGAAACCCCCCACAAGTGACACCATTCTGGATGATATGTCCTGTCAGAGCTGTCGCTCTGCACCACATCCACAGCACTTGTAGGACACTGGGGGTCCTGAGGGCTGCGGGACCATCAACCGTTCATAAATGTCGGCACTGCACAGAGCCCAGGCAGCACCAACATTTATGTACAGTGGGCGGTCTGGAAGTGGTTAAAATTCAATTAAAAATAAGAAAAAGGGATACTTATAGATAAGAATAAGCATGTTTAACATTTAATAAAACATTTTTTTAAAAAGGATAAGCATATGTAAGAAAGGATAAGTATTTGTAAGAAGTTAAATGTAGGTACAAGAGGATACGTATTGGTAAATATACGTACGAAAGGATCATTATAGGCAAGTAATGATAAGTATAGGAAATAAAAGAATAAGTATAGGTAAGCTAAAATTAGTTTAGGTAAGTATTGGTAAGAAAGTGTATGAAAATACAGGTAAGTATTAAGTAAGAATAACTGTAGGTAAAAAAGAATAAGTATAGGTATGAAAGATTTAGTAAAGGTAAGGATAAGTAAAAAAAAAAGTATAGGTACAAAAAGGTTAAGTATATGTAAGAAAGGATAAGTATATGGAATAAACATATATATATACACACAGGGTTTGGCATAAATGACTACACCCCATTTGAAAAGTAAGATTTTAATCAATGTCTCACTGAATGCAAGACTAATTATCAACATTTTTACAAGACTGACTTTGATAGCATAAAAGTAAGGTTAATAATACAACTTTCATTATAAAATCTTCAGTTCTACTCAAATTAGTTGATGCAAAAATTAAAACAAAATACATAAAAACTACTACATCTAGTATTTGTTCGACCATGATTTTTAAGAATCACACCAAGTCTTCTAGTCATGGAATGAAGAAGATGGCGACATATTCCACCATCTAACTTTTTTTATTCTTCAACAATTACCTCTTTTAAAGCCTGGATGCTGGATAGAGAATAATGCTTAACTTGTCTCTTCAGAATTCCTCATAAGTCTTCAGTTGGATTCTGATCAGGAGACATACTTGGCCTCTGAATCGCGTTCACCCTGTTCTTCTTCAGAAATGCAACAATAACCTTAGATGTGTTTTTTTGATCATTATCATGTTGGAAAAGTACACGTCTACTAAGGGCACGGGGTGATTGTAGCATATTCTCTATCAATATAGGGCAGTACACCTGTATATATAGGATACTCTCAATTAATTGTAGCTCACCGACACCAGAAGCAATCATGTAACCCCACATAAGGACACTGCTACCACTATGTTTCACTGTAGGCACCATGCATTTAGAAAAATGTATTTAGAAAAATGCCTGGAGCCTAAAGTGGAACATGTTGGTGGCAGTGTCGTTATGTGAGGAAACATGGGTTCTGCTGGTGTAGGGGAATTACAGTTCGTGGAGAGTATTTTAAATTCACAGATGTACTGCCACTATACAGTAGATGTACAATCTATATTGAAAGAGAAGATGCTACCGTCATTCCGTGCCCTTGGTAGACATGCTCTTTTCCACCATGACAATGATCTAAAACACACATCTGTTGCATTTCTGAAAAAGAACAGGGTGAACATGATTTAGTGTCTCCTGACCTGAACCCAATCAAACACCTATGGGGAATTCTGAAGAGACAAATTGAGCAGCATCAATCACGATCCAGTGACCAGGCTCTAGAAAAGTTCAATTTTTAGAATGTTAAAAAAGATAGATGTTGCAATATGTCATCGGCTTGTTCATTTCATGCTTGAAGGCTTTCTGTTATTTTTAAAAATTATAGAGGTCATACATAATACTAAATGTAGAAATTTTGATGTGGAGTGTATTAATTTTTGCATCAACTAATTTAAATAAAACTGAAGATTTTGTAATGAAGGTTATATTATTAACCTTAATTTCATGCTATGGGTTAATAAAATGTTATATGAAGCTCAGTCTGGGATAAATTGGAGACTTTTCTTGTATTCAGAGAGACACTGATTAAAATCTTATTTTTCAAAGCTTGTGTACTCAAAATATGCAGAGAACTGTATGTGTATATATATATGTATGTACAGTACAGACCAAAAGTTTGGACACACCTTCTCATTTAAAGATTTTTCTGTATTTTCATGACTATGAAAATTGTACATTCTTACTGAAGGCATCAAAACTATGAATTAACACATGTGGAATTATATACTTAACAAAAAAGTGTTAAACAACTGAAAATATGTCTTATATTCTAGGTTCTTCAAAGTAGCCACCTTTTGCTTTGATGACTGCTTTACACACTCTTGGCATTCTCTTGATGAGCTTCAAGAGGTAGTCACCGGAAATGGTCTTCCAACAATCTTGAAGGAGTTCCCAGAGATGCTTAGCACTTGTTGGCCCTTTTGCCTTCACTCTGCGGTCCAGCTCACCCCAAACCATCTCGATTGGGTTCAAATCTGGTGACTGTGGAGGCCAGGTCATCTGTCGTAGCACCCCATCACTCTCCTTCTTGGTCAAATAGCTCTTACACAGCCTGGAGGTGTGTTTGGGGTCATAGTCATGTTTAAAAATAAATGATGGTCCAACTAAACGCAAACCGGATGAAACAGAATGCCGATGCAAGATGCTGGGGTAGCCATGCTGGTTCAGTATGCCTTCAGTTTTGAATAAATCCCCAACAGTGTCACCAGCAAAGCACCCCCACACCATCACACCTCCTCCTCCATGCTTCACGGTGGGAACCAGGCATGCAGAGTCCATCCGTTCACCTTTTCTGCGTCGCACAAAGACACGGTGGCTGGAACCAAAGATCTCAAATTTGGACTCATCAGATGAAAGCACAGATTTCCACTGGTCTAATGTCCATTCCTTGTGTTCTTTAGCCCAAACAAGTCTCTTCTGCTTGTTGCCTGTCCTTAGCAGTGGTTCCCTAGCAGCTATTTTACCATGAAGGCCTGCTGCACAAAGTCTCCTCTTAACAGTTGTTGTAGAGATGTGTCTGCTGCTAGAACTTTGTGTGGCATTGACCTGGTCTCTAATCTGATCTGCTGTTAACCTGCGATATTTGAGGCTGGTGACTTCGATAAACTTATCCTTAGAAGCAGAGGTGACTCTTGCTCTTCCTTTCCTGGGGTGGTCCTCATATGAGCCAGTTTCTTTGTAGCGCTTGATGGTTTTTGTAACTGCACTTGGGGACACTTTCAAAGTTTTCCCAATTTTTCGCACTGACTGACCTTCATTTGTTAAAGTAATGATGGCCACTCGTTTTTCTTTACTTAGCTGCTTTTTTCTTGCCATAATACAAATTCTAACAGTCTATTCAGTAGGACTATCAGCTGTGTATACACCAGACTTCTGCACAACACAACTGATGGTCCCAAACCCATTTATAAGGCAAGAAATACCACTTATTAAACCTGACAGGGCACACCTGTGAAGTGAAAACCATTTCCAGTGACTACCACTTGAAGCTCATCAAGAGAATGTGAAGAGTGTGCAAAGCAGTCATCAAAGCAAAAGGTGGCTACTTTGAAGAACCTAGAATATAAGACATATTTTCAGTTGTTTCACACTTTTTTGTTAAGTATATAATTCCAAATGTTTTAATTCTTAGTTTTGATGCCTTCAGTGTGAATGTACAATTTTCATAGTCATGAAAATACAGAAAAATCTTTAAATGAGAAGGTGTGTTTAAACTTTTGGTCTGTATATATATATTTGTATGTATCTATATATATATATATCAACACTAACAAAAAGTCAGGGTGCCAGGCTGCCCAGGTAAAGATAAAACCTTAAATAGAACAAGTTAAATGGAGGCAGCACACCAGTTGAAAAAGTGAAAAAAGTGCTATTTATAAGTCCATAATGGTGACGTTTTGGTCCTAAGTGAGAACCTTTTTCAAGCAGTACAGAAATGCATGTGCATACCTTATGAAGAAAAAATTTGCTTGAATACTTAGCGGACGCCATGTTGCATTTGGGGAGCCCCTGATGTGCCTAAATAGTGGAAACCCCCCACAAGTGACACCATTTTGGATGATGTGTCCTGTCAGAGCTGTCTCTCTGCACCACACCCACAGCGCTTGCAGGACCCTGGGGGCACTGAGGGCTGCGAGACCACCAACCGTTCATAAATGTCGGCGCTGCAGAGAGCCTAGGCAGCGCCAACATTTATGTACAGTGGGCTGTCTGGAAGTGGTTAAAATTCAATAAAAATAAGAAAAAAGGATACTTATAGATAAGGATAAGTATGTTTAACATTTAATAAAACATTTTTATTTAAAAAGGATAAGCATATGTAAGAAAGGATAAGTATAGGTAAGAAGATAAATGTAGGTACAAGAGGATGCGTATCAGTAAATATAGGTACGAAAGGATCATTATAGGCAAGTAATGATAAGTATAGGAAATAAAAGAATAAGTATAGGTAAGCTAAAATAAGTATAGGTAAGTATTGGTAAGAAAGTGTATGCACATATAGGTAAGCATTAAGTAAGAATAAGTGTAGGTAAAAAAGAATAATTAGAGGTATGAAAGATTAAGTATAAGTAAGGATAAGTAAAAAAAATGTATAGGTACAAAAAGGATAAGTATATGTAAGAAAGGATAAGTATATGGAATAAACATAAACATATCCACACAGGATTTGGCATAAATGCCTACACCCCCTTTGAAAGGTAAGATTTTAATCGATGTCTCAATCAATGCAACACTAATTTTCAACATTTTTACAAGACTGACTTTGATAGCATAAAAGTAAGGTTAATAATACAACTTTCATTACAAAATCTTCAGTTCTACTCAAATTAGTTGATGCAAAAATTAAAACACAACACTGAAAAACTACTACATCTAGTATATGTACGACCATGATTTTAAAGAATCGCACCAAGTCTTCTAGGCATGGAATGAAGAAGATGGCGACATATTCCATCATCTAACTTTTTTATTCTTCAACAATGACCTCTTTTAGAGCCTGGATGCTGGATGGAGAATAATGCTTAACTTGTCTCTTCAGAATTCCCCATAGGTCTTCAGTTGGATTCTGATTAGGAGACATACTTGGCCTCTGAATCACATTCATTCTATTCTTCTTCAGAAATGCAACAATAACCTTAGATGTGTTTTTTTGATCACTATCATGTTGGAAAAGTACACGTCTACTAAGTGCATGGGGTGATTGTAGCATATTCTCTATCAATAAAGGGCAGAACATCTGTAAATTTATGATACTCTCAATTAATTGTAGCTCACTGACACCAGAAGCACTCATGTAACCCCACATAAGGACACTGCTACCACTATGTTTCAATGTAGGCACCATGCATTTAGAAAAATGTATTTAGAAAAATGCCTGGAGCCTAAAGTGGAACATGTTGGTGGCAGAGTCTTTATGTGAGGATACATGGGTTCTGCTGGTGTAGGGGAATTACAGTTTGTGGAGGGTATTTTAAATTGACATATGTACTGCCACTATACAGTAGATGTACAATCCATATTGAAAGAGAAGATGCTACCCTCATTCCGTGCCCTTGGTAGACATGCTCTTTTCCACCATGACAATGATCTAAAACACACATCTGTTGCATTTCTGAAAAAGAACAGGGTGAACGTGATTTAGTGTCTCCTGATCTGAACCCAATCAAACACCTATGGGGAATTCTGAAGAGACAAATTGAGCAGCATCAATCACCATTCAGTGTCCAGGCTCTAAAAAGGTCAATTTTTAAAATGGTAAAAAAGATAGATGTTGCAATATGTCATCGGCTTGTTCATTTCATGCCTAGAAGACTTGCTGTTGTTTTTAAAAATTATAGAGGTCATACATAATACTAGATGTAGCAATTTTGAAGTGGAGTGTATTCATTTTTGCATCAACTAATTTAAATAAAACTGAAGATTTTGTAATGAAGGTTATATTATTAACCTTAATTTCATGCTATAGGTTAATAAAATGTTATATGAAACTCAGTCTTGGAAAAATTGGAGATTGTTCTTGTATTCAGTGAGACACTGATTACAATCTTATTTTTCAAAGCTTGTGTACTCAAAATATGCAGAGAACTATATGTGTATATATATATATGTATGTATCTATAAATATATATCAACACTAACAAAAAGTCAGGGTGCCAGGCTGCCCAGGTAAAGATCAAACCTTAAATAGAACAAGTTAAATGGAGGCAGCACACCAGTTGAAAAAGTGAAAAAAGTGCTATTTATAAGTCCATAATGGTGACGTTTTGGTCCTAAGTGAGAACCTTTTTCAAGCAGTACAGAAATGCATGTGCATACCTTATGAAGAAAAAATTTGCTTGAATACTTAGCGGACGCCATGTTGCATTTGGGGAGCCCCTGATGTGCCTAAATAGTGGAAACCCCCCACAAGTGACACCATTTTGGATGATGTGTCCTGTCAGAGCTGTCTCTCTGCACCACACCCACAGCGCTTGCAGGACCCTGGGGGCACTGAGGGCTGCGAGACCACCAACCGTTCATAAATGTCGGCGCTGCACAGAGCCTAGGCAGCGCCAACATTTATGTACAGTGGGCTGTCTGGAAGTGGTTAAAATTCAATAAAAATAAGAAAAAGATACTTATAGATAAGGATAAGTATGTTTAACATTTAATAAAACATTTTTTTTAAAAAAAGATAAGCATATGTAAGAAAGGATAAGTATAGGTAAGAAGATAAATGTAGGTACAAGAGGATACGTATCAGTAAATATAGGTACGAAAGGATCATTATAGGCAAGTAATGATAAGTATAGGAAATAAAAGAATAAGTATAGGTAAGCTAAAATAAGTATAGGTAAGTATTGGTAAGAAAGTGTATGCACATATAGGTAAGCATTAAGTAAGAATAAGTGTAGGTAAAAAAGAATAATTAGAGGTATGAAAGATTAAGTATAAGTAAGGATAAGTAAAAAAAATGTATAGGTACAAAAAGGATAAGTATATGTAAGAAAGGATAAGTATATGGAATAAACATAAACATATCCACACAGGATTTGGCATAAATGCCTACACCCCCTTTGAAAGGTAAGATTTTAATCGATGTCTCAATCAATGCAACACTAATTTTCAACATTTTTACAAGACTGACTTTGATAGCATAAAAGTAAGGTTAATAATACAACTTTCATTACAAAATCTTCAGTTCTACTCAAATTAGTTGATGCAAAAATTGAAACACAACACTGAAAAACTACTACATCTAGTATTTGTACGACCATGATTTTAAAGAATCGCACCAAGTCTTCTAGGCATGGAATGAAGAAGATGGCGACATATTCCATCATCTAACTTTTTTAATCTTCAACAATGACCTCTTTTAGAGCCTGGATGCTGGATGGAGAATAATGCTTAACTTGTCTCTTCAGAATTCCCCATAGGTCTTCAGTTGGATTCTGATTAGGAGACATACTTGGCCTCTGAATCACGTTCATTCTATTCTTCTTCAGAAATGCAACAATAACCTTAGATGTGTTTTTTTGATCACTATCATGTTGGAAAAGTACACGTTTACTAAGTGCATGGGGTGATTGTAGCATATTCTCTATCAATAAAGGGCAGAACATCTGTAAATTTATGATACTCTCAATTAATTGTAGCTCACTGACACCAGAAGCACTCATGTAACCCCACATAAGGACACTGCTACCACTATGTTTCAATGTAGGCACCATGCATTTAGAAAAATGTATTTAGAAAAATGCCTGGAGCCCAAAGTGGAACATGTTGGTGGCAGAGTCTTTATGTGAGGATACATGGGTTCTGCTGGTGTAGGGGAATTACAGTTTGTGGAGGGTATTTTAAATTGACATATGTACTGCCACTATACAGTAGATGTACAATCCATATTGAAAGAGAAGATGCTACCCTCATTCCGTGCCCTTGGTAGACATGCTCTTTTCCACCATGACAATGATCTAAAACACACATCTGTTGCATTTCTGAAAAAGAACAGGGTGAACGTGATTTAGTGTCTCCTGATCTGAACCCAATCAAACACCTATGGGGAATTCTGAAGAGACAAATTGAGCAGCATCAATCACCATTCAGTGTCCAGGCTCTAAAAAGGTCAATTTTAAAAATGGTAAAAAAGGTAGATGTTGCAAAATGTCATCGGCTTGTTCATTTCATGCCTAGAAGACTTGCTGTTGTTTTTAAAAATTATAGAGGTCATACATAATACTAGATGTAGCAATTTTGAAGTGGAGTGTATTCATTTTTGCATCAACTAATTTAAATAAAACTGAAGATTTTGTAATGAAGGTTATATTATTAACCTTAATTTCATGCTATAGGTTAATAAAATGCTATATGAAACTCAGTCTTGGAAAAATTGGAGATTGTTCTTGTATTCAGTGAGACACTGATTACAATCCTATTTTTCAAAGCTTCTGTACTCAAAATATGCAGAGAACTGTATGTGTATATATATATATATATATATATATATATATATATATATATATATGTATCTATAAATATATATCAACACTAACAAAAAATCAGGGTGCCAGGCTTCCCAGGTAAAGATCAAGTCTTAAATAGAACAAGTTAAATGGAGGCAGCACACCAGTTGAAAAAGTGAAAAAAGTGCTATTTATAAGTCCATAATGGCAAAATTTCGGCCCTAAGTGAGAACCTTTTTCAAGCAGTACAGAAGTGCATGTGCATACCTTATGAAGAAAAAATTTGCTTGAATAATTAGCGGACGTCATGTTGCATTTGGGGAGCCCCTGATGAGCCTAAACAGTGGAAACCACAAACAAGTGACACCGTTTTGGATGATGTGTCCTGTCAGAGCTGTCGCTCTGCACCGCACCCACAGCGCTTGCAGGACCCTGGGGGTCCTGAGGGCTGCGGGACCACCAACCGTTCATAAATGACGGCGCTGCACAGAGCCCATGCAGCACCGACATTTATGTACAGTGGGCGGTCTTAAAGTGGTTAAAATTCAATAAAAATAAGAAAAAAGGATACTTATAGATAAGAATAAGCTTGTTTAACATTTAATAAAACATTTTTTTAAAAAGGATAAGCATATGTAAGAAAGGATAAGTATAGGTAAGAAGTTAAATGTAGGTACAAGAGGATACGTATCTGTAAATATAGGTACGAAAGGATCATTATAGGCAAGTAATGATAAGTATAGGAAATAAAAGAATAAGTATAGGTAAGCTAAAATAAGTATAGGTAAGTATTGGTAAGAAAGTGTATGCAAATACAGGTAAGTATTAAGAAAGAATAAGTGTAGGTAAAAAAGAATAAGTATAGGTATGAAAGATTTAGTATAGGTAAGGATAAGTAAAAAAAAAAAGTATAGGTACAAAAAGGTTAAGTATATGTAAGAAAGGATAAGTATATGGTATAAACATATACATATACACACAGGGTTTGGCATAAATGACTACACCCCCTTTGAAAAGTAAGATTTTAATCAATGTCTCCCTGAATGCAAGACAAATTTTCAACATTTTTACAAGACTGACTTTGATAGCATAAAAGTAAGGTCAATAATACAACTTTCATTACAAAATCTTCAGTTCTACTCAAATTAGTTGATGCAAAAATGAAAACACCCCACATAAAAACTACTACATCTAGTATTTGTACGACCATGATTTTTAAGAATCGCACCAAGTCTTCTAGTCATGGAATGAAGAAGATGGTGACATATTCCACCATCTAACTTTTTTTATTCTTCAACAATTACCTCTTTTAAAGCCTGGATGCTGGATGGAGAATAATGCTTAACTTTTCTCTTCAGAATTCCCCATAAGTCTTCAGTTGGATTCTGATCAGGAGACATACTTGGCCTCTGAATCGCGTTCACCCTGTTCTTCTTCAGAAATGCAACAATAACCTTAGATGTGTTTTTTTGATCATTATCATGTTGGAAAAGTACACGTCTACTAAGGGCATGGGGTGATTGTAGCATATTCTCTATCAATATAGGGCAGTACACCTGTATATATAGGATACTCTCAATTAATTGTAGCTCACCGACACCAGAAGCAATCATGTAACCCCACATAAGGACACTGCTACCACTATGTTTCACTGTAGGCACCATGCATTTAGAAAAATGTATTTAGAAAAATGCCTGGAGCCTAAAGTGGAACATGTTGGTGGCAGTGTCGTTATGTGAGGAAACATGGGTTCTGCTGGTGTAGGGGAATTACAGTTCGTGGAGAGTATTTTAAATTCACAGATGTACTGCCACTATACAGTAGATGTACAATCTATATTGAAAGAGAAGATGCTACCGTCATTCCGTGCCCTTGGTAGACATGCTCTTTTCCACCATGACAATGATCTAAAACACACATCTGTTGCATTTCTGAAAAAGAACAGGGTGAACATGATTTAGTGTCTCCTGACCTGAACCCAATCAAACACCTATGGGGAATTCTGAAGAGACAAATTGAGCAGCATCAATCACGATCCAGTGACCAGGCTCTAGAAAAGTTCAATTTTTAGAATGTTAAAAAAGATAGATGTTGCAATATGTCGTCGGCTTGTTCATTTCATGCTTGAAGGCTTTCTGTTATTTTTAAAAATTATAGAGGTCATACATAATACTAAATGTAGCAATTTTGATGTGGAGTGTATTAATTTTTGCATCAACTAATTTAAATAAAACTGAAGATTTTGTAATGAAGGTTATATTATTAACCTTAATTTCATGCTATGGGTTAATAAAATGTTATATGAAGCTCAGTCTGGGATAAATTGGAGACTTTTCTTGTATTCAGAGAGACACTGATTAAAATCTTATTTTTCAAAGCTTGTGTACTCAAAATATGCAGAGAACTGTATGTGTATATATATATGTATGTACAGTACAGACCAAAAGTTTGGACACACCTTCTCATTTAAAGATTTTTCTGTATTTTCATGACTATGAAAATTGTACATTCTTACTGAAGGCATCAAAACTATGAATTAACACATGTGGAATTATATACTTAACAAAAAAGTGTTAAACAACTGAAAATATGTCTTATATTCTAGGTTCTTCAAAGTAGCCACCTTTTGCTTTGATGACTGCTTTACACACTCTTGGCATTCTCTTGATGAGCTTCAAGAGGTAGTCACCGGAAATGGTCTTCCAACAATCTTGAAGGAGTTCCCAGAGATGCTTAGCACTTGTTGGCCCTTTTGCCTTCACTCTGCGGTCCAGCTCACCCCAAACCATCTCGATTGGGTTCAAATCTGGTGACTGTGGAGGCCAGGTCATCTGTCGTAGCACCCCATCACTCTCCTTCTTGGTCAAATAGCTCTTACACAGCCTGGAGGTGTGTTTGGGGTCATAGTCATGTTTAAAAATAAATGATGGTCCAACTAAATGCAAACCGGATGAAACAGAATGCCGATGCAAGATGCTGTGGTAGCCATGCTGGTTCAGTATGCCTTCAGTTTTGAATAAATCCCCAACAGTGTCACCAGCAAAGCACCCCCACACCATCACACCTCCTCCTCCATGCTTCACGGTGGGAACCAGGCATGCAGAGTCCATCCGTTCACCTTTTCTGCGTCGCACAAAGACACGGTGGCTGGAACCAAAGATCTCAAATTTGGACTCATCAGATGAAAGCACAGATTTCCACTGGTCTAATGTCCATTCCTTGTGTTCTTTAGCCCAAACAAGTCTCTTCTGCTTGTTGCCTGTCCTTAGCAGTGGTTCCCTAGCAGCTATTTTACCATGAAGGCCTGCTGCACAAAGTCTCCTCTTAACAGTTGTTGTAGAGATGTGTCTGCTGCTAGAACTTTGTGTGGCATTGACCTGGTCTCTAATCTGATCTGCTGTTAACCTGCGATATTTGAGGCTGGTGACTTCGATAAACTTATCCTTAGAAGCAGAGGTGACTCTTGCTCTTCCTTTCCTGGGGCGGTCCTCATATGAGCCAGTTTCTTTGTAGCGCTTGATGGTTTTTGTAACTGCACTTGGGGACACTTTCAAAGTTTTCCCAATTTTTCGCACTGACTGACCTTCATTTGTTAAAGTAATGATGGCCACTCGTTTTTCTTTACTTAGCTGCTTTTTTCTTGCCATAATACAAATTCTAACAGTCTATTCAGTAGGACTATCAGCTGTGTATACACCAGACTTCTGCACAACACAACTGATGGTCCCAAACCCATTTATAAGGCAAGAAATACCACTTATTAAACCTGACAGGGCACACCTGTGAAGTGAAAACCATTTCCAGTGACTACCACTTGAAGCTCATCAAGAGAATGTTAAGAGTGTGCAAAGCAGTCATCAAAGCAAAAGGTGGCTACTTTGAAGAACCTAGAATATAAGACATATTTTCAGTTGTTTCACACTTTTTTGTTAAGTATATAATTCCAAATGTTTTAATTCTTAGTTTTGATGCCTTCAGTGTGAATGTACAATTTTCATAGTCATGAAAATACAGAAAAATCTTTAAATGAGAAGGTGTGTTTAAACTTTTGGTCTGTATATATATATTTGTATGTATCTATATATATATATCAACACTAACAAAAAGTCAGGGTGCCAGGCTGCCCAGGTAAAGATCAAACCTTAAATAGAACAAGTTAAATGGAGGCAGCACACCAGTTGAAAAAGTGAAAAAAGTGCTATTTATAAGTCCATAATGGTGACGTTTTGGTCCTAAGTGAGAACCTTTTTCAAGCAGTACAGAAATGCATGTGCATACCTTATGAAGAAAAAATTTGCTTGAATACTTAGCGGACGCCATGTTGCATTTGGGGAGCCCCTGATGTGCCTAAATAGTGGAAACCCCCCACAAGTGACACCATTTTGGATGATGTGTCCTGTCAGAGCTGTCTCTCTGCACCACACCCACAGCGCTTGCAGGACCCTGGGGGCACTGAGGGCTGCGAGACCACCAACCGTTCATAAATGTCGGCGCTGCACAGAGCCTAGGCAGCGCCAACATTTATGTACAGTGGGCTGTCTGGAAGTGGTTAAAATTCAATAAAAATAAGAAAAAAGGATACTTATAGATAAGGATAAGTATGTTTAACATTTAAGAAAACTGTTTTTTAAAAAAGGATAAGCATATGTAAGAAAGGATAAGTATAGGTAAGAAGATAAATGTAGGTACAAGAGGATACATATCAGTAAATATAGCTACGAAAGGAACATTATAGGCAAGTAATGATAAGTATAGGAAATAAAAGAATAAGTGTAGGTAAGTTAAAATAAGTATAGGTAAGTGTTGGTAAGAAAGTATATGCAAATATAGGTAAGTATTAAGTAAGAAGAAGTGTAGGTAAAAAAGAATAAGTATAGGTATGAAAGATTAAGTATAGGTAAGGATAAGTAAAAAAAAAAGTATAGGTACAAAATGGTTAAGTATATGTAAGAAAGGATAAGTATATGGCATAAACATATACATATACACACAGGCTTTGGTATAAATGACTACACCCCCTTTGAAAAGTAAGATTTTAATCAATGTCTCACTGAATGCAAGAATAATTTTCAACATTTTTACAAGACTGACTTTGATAGCATAAAAGTAAGGTTAATAATACAATTTTCATTACAAAATCTTCAGTTCTACTCAAATTAGTTGATGCAAAAATGAAAACACCCCACATAAAAGCTACTACATCTAGTATTTGTACGACCATGATTTTTAAGAATCGCACCAAGTCTTCTAGTCATGGAATGAAGAAGATGGCGACATATTCCACCATCTAAATTTTTTTATTTTTCAACAATTACCTCTTTTAGAGCCTGGATGCTGGATGGAGAATAACGCTTAACTTGTCTCTTCAGAATTCCCAATAGGTCTTCAGTTGGATTCTGATCAGGAGACATACTTGGCCTCTGAATCACGTTCACCCTGTTCTTCTTCAGAAATAGAACAATAACCTTAGATGTGTTTTTTTGATCATTATCATGTTGGAAAAGTACACGTCTACTAAGGGCACGGGGTGATTGTAGCATATTCTCTATCAATATAGGTCAGTACATCTGTAAATTTAGGATACTCTCAATTAATTGTAGCTCACCGACACCAGAAGAACTCATGTAACCCCACATAAGGACACTGCTACCACTATGTTTCACTGTAGGCACCATGCATTTAGAAAAATGTATTTAGAAAAATGTCTGGAGCCTAAAGTGGAACATGTTGGTGGCAGTGTCATTATGTTAGGATACATGGGTTCTGCTGGTGTAGGGGAATTACAGTTCATGGAGGGTATTATAAATTCACAGATGTAATGCCACTATACAGTAGATGTACAATCTATATTGAAAGAGAAGATGTTACCCACATTTCGTGCCCTTGGTAGACATGCTCTTTTCCACCATGACAATGATCTAAAACACACATCTGTTGCATTTCTGAAAAAGAACAGGATGAACGTGATTTAGTGTCTTCTGATCTGAACCCAATCAAACACCTATGGGGAATTCTGAAGAGACAAATTGAGCAGCATCAATCACCATCCAGTGTCCAGGCCCTAGAAAAGGTCAATTTTTAAAATGGTAAAAAAGATAGATGTTGCAATATGTCTTCGGCTTGTTCATTTCATGCCTACAAGACTTGCTGTTGTTTTTAAAAATTATAAAGGTCATACATAATACTAGATGTAGCAATTTTGATGTGGGGTGTATTCATTTTTGCATCAACTAATTTAAATAAAACTGAAGATTTTGTAATGAAGGTTATATTATTAACCTTACTTTCATGCTATGGGTTAATAAAATGTTATATGAAACTCAGTCTTGGAAAAATTGGAGACTGTTCTTGTATTCAGTGAGACACTGATTAAAATCTTATTTTTCAAAGCTTGTGTACTCAAAATATGCAGAGAACTGTATGTGTAAATATATATATATGTATGTATCTGTTAGAACTCTCCTGTTAGGTTTTTTCTATTTTGCTGGTCACATGACCTTTTTGCCTATTTTATCCTGCTCCACCCTTCTGGCCATGCAGGACTTCATTGTAATTTTTACTCTTAAGCTAGCCAGGTGCTTTGTAACCTTTCTCAGTCAGTTTAACTAGGTCTTTTGACCTTTATGTTCTATGTTGTGTGTTTGTCTTTTTACTGCTACAATTTCTGCTAGGAGGTGTCCATCTTTCTCCCAGTCCCTAGTTCTTGTAGGGATCCCTCCCTCACATCTATAGGTCTTCGTTCAGACTAGCTGAGGACTTTAGCGGGTCTGATCGCAGGATCAGGTTCCCCGTTACATCGTAGGAATATAGCTTATTTCTATTGCAGGCACAGATCTCCTGTCTTTCCTTAGTGCTTGTAGCCTATCGTAACAGTATCTATATATATATACCAACACTAACAAAAAGTCAGGGTGCCAGGCTTCCCAGGTAAAGATCAAGCCTTAAATAGAACAAGTTAAATGGAGGCAGCACACCAGTTGAAAATGTGAAAAAAGTGCTATTTATAAGTCCATAATGGTGACGTTTCGGTCGTAAGTGAGAACCTTTTTCAAGCAGCACAAAAGTGCATGTGCATACCTTATGAAGAAAAAATTTGCTTGAATATTTAGCGGACGACATGTTGCATTTGGGAAGACCCTGATGTGCCTAAACAGTGGAAACCCCCCACAAGTGACACCATTCTGGATGATATGTCCTGTCAGAGCTGTCGCTCTGCACCACATCCACAGCACTTGTAGGACACTGGGGGTCCTGAGGGCTGCGGGACCATCAACCGTTCATAAATGTCGGCACTACACAGAGCCCAGGCAGCACCAACATTTATGTACAGTGGGCGGTCTGGAAGTGGTTAAAATTCAATTAAAAATAAGAAAAAGGGATACTTATAGATAAGAATAAGCATGTTTAACATTTAATAAAACATTTTTTTAAAAAGGATAAGCATATGTAAGAAAGGATAAGTATTTGTAAGAAGTTAAATGTAGGTACAAGAGGATACGTATTGGTAAATATACGTACGAAAGGATCATTATAGGCAAGTAATGATAAGTATAGGAAATAAAAGAATAAGTATAGGTAAGCTAAAATTAGTTTAGGTAAGTATTGGTAAGAAAGTGTATGAAAATACAGGTAAGTATTAAGTAAGAATAACTGTAGGTAAAAAAGAATAAGTATAGGTATGAAAGATTTAGTAAAGGTAAGGATAAGTAAAAAAAAAAGTATAGGTACAAAAAGGTTAAGTATATGTAAGAAAGGATAAGTATATGGAATAAACATATATATATACACACAGGGTTTGGCATAAATGACTTCACCCCATTTGAAAAGTAAGATTTTAATCAATGTCTCACTGAATGCAAGACTAATTATCAACATTTTTACAAGACTGACTTTGATAGCATAAAAGTAAGGTTAATAATACAACTTTCATTATAAAATCTTCAGTTCTACTCAAATTAGTTGATGCAAAAATTAAAACAAAATACATAAAAACTACTACATCTAGTATTTGTTCGACCATGATTTTTAAGAATCACACCAAGTCTTCTAGTCATGGAATGAAGAAGATGGCGACATATTCCACCATCTAACTTTTTTTATTCTTCAACAATTACCTCTTTTAAAGCCTGGATGCTGGATAGAGAATAATGCTTAACTTGTCTCTTCAGAATTCCTCATAAGTCTTCAGTTGGATTCTGATCAGGAGACATACTTGGCCTCTGAATCGCGTTCACCCTGTTCTTCTTCAGAAATGCAACAATAACCTTAGATGTGTTTTTTTGATCATTATCATGTTGGAAAAGTACACGTCTACTAAGGGCACGGGGTGATTGTAGCATATTCTCTATCAATATAGGGCAGTACACCTGTATATATAGGATACTCTCAATTAATTGTAGCTCACCGACACCAGAAGCAATCATGTAACCCCACATAAGGACACTGCTACCACTATGTTTCACTGTAGGCACCATGCATTTAGAAAAATGTATTTAGAAAAATGCCTGGAGCCTAAAGTGGAACATGTTGGTGGCAGTGTCGTTATGTGAGGAAACATGGGTTCTGCTGGTGTAGGGGAATTACAGTTCGTGGAGAGTATTTTAAATTCACAGATGTACTGCCACTATACAGTAGATGTACAATCTATATTGAAAGAGAAGATGCTACCGTCATTCCGTGCCCTTGGTAGACATGCTCTTTTCCACCATGACAATGATCTAAAACACACATCTGTTGCATTTCTGAAAAAGAACAGGGTGAACATGATTTAGTGTCTCCTGACCTGAACCCAATCAAACACCTATGGGGAATTCTGAAGAGACAAATTGAGCAGCATCAATCACGATCCAGTGACCAGGCTCTAGAAAAGTTCAATTTTTAGAATGTTAAAAAAGATAGATGTTGCAATATGTCATCGGCTTGTTCATTTCATGCTTGAAGGCTTTCTGTTATTTTTAAAAATTATAGAGGTCATACATAATAATAAATGTAGCAATTTTGATGTGGAGTGTATTAATTTTTGCATCAACTAATTTAAATAAAACTGAAGATTTTGTAATGAAGGTTATATTATTAACCTTAATTTCATGCTATGGGTTAATAAAATGTTATATGAAGCTCAGTCTGGGATAAATTGGAGACTTTTCTTGTATTCAGAGAGACACTGATTAAAATCTTATTTTTCAAAGCTTGTGTACTCAAAATATGCAGAGAACTGTATGTGTATATATATATGTATGTACAGTACAGACCAAAAGTTTGGACACACCTTCTCATTTAAAGATTTTTCTGTATTTTCATGACTATGAAAATTGTACATTCTTACTGAAGGCATCAAAACTATGAATTAACACATGTGGAATTATATACTTAACAAAAAAGTGTTAAACAACTGAAAATATGTCTTATATTCTAGGTTCTTCAAAGTAGCCACCTTTTGCTTTGATGACTGCTTTACACACTCTTGGCATTCTCTTGATGAGCTTCAAGAGGTAGTCACCGGAAATGGTCTTCCAACAATCTTGAAGGAGTTCCCAGAGATGCTTAGCACTTGTTGGCCCTTTTGCCTTCACTCTGCGGTCCAGCTCACCCCAAACCATCTCGATTGGGTTCAAATCTGGTGACTGTGGAGGCCAGGTCATCTGTCGTAGCACCCCATCACTCTCCTTCTTGGTCAAATAGCTCTTACACAGCCTGGAGGTGTGTTTGGGGTCATAGTCATGTTTAAAAATAAATGATGGTCCAACTAAACGCAAACCGGATGAAACAGAATGCCGATGCAAGATGCTGGGGTAGCCATGCTGGTTCAGTATGCCTTCAGTTTTGAATAAATCCCCAACAGTGTCACCAGCAAAGCACCCCCACACCATCACACCTCCTCCTCCATGCTTCACGGTGGGAACCAGGCATGCAGAGTCCATCCGTTCACCTTTTCTGCGTCGCACAAAGACACGGTGGTTGGAACCAAAGATCTCAAATTTGGACTCATCAGATGAAAGCACAGATTTCCACTGGTCTAATGTCCATTCCTTGTGTTCTTTAGCCCAAACAAGTCTCTTCTGCTTGTTGCCTGTCCTTAGCAGTGGTTCCCTAGCAGCTATTTTACCATGAAGGCCTGCTGCACAAAGTCTCCTCTTAACAGTTGTTGTAGAGATGTGTCTGCTGCTAGAACTTTGTGTGGCATTGACCTGGTCTCTAATCTGATCTGCTGTTAACCTGCGATATTTGAGGCTGGTGACTTCGATAAACTTATCCTTAGAAGCAAAGGTGACTCTTGCTCTTCCTTTCCTGGGGCGGTCCTCATATGAGCCAGTTTCTTTGTAGCGCTTGATGGTTTTTGTAACTGCACTTGGGGACACTTTCAAAGTTTTCCCAATTTTTCGCACTGACTGACCTTCATTTGTTAAAGTAATGATGGCCACTCGTTTTTCTTTACTTAGCTGCTTTTTTCTTGCCATAATACAAATTCTAACAGTCTATTCAGTAGGACTATCAGCTGTGTATACACCAGACTTCTGCACAACACAACTGATGGTCCCAAACCCATTTATAAGGCAAGAAATACCACTTATTAAACCTGACAGGGCACACCTGTGAAGTGAAAACCATTTCCAGTGACTACCACTTGAAGCTCATCAAGAGAATGTTAAGAGTGTGCAAAGCAGTCATCAAAGCAAAAGGTGGCTACTTTGAAGAACCTAGAATATAAGACATATTTTCAGTTGTTTCACACTTTTTTGTTAAGTATATAATTCCAAATGTTTTAATTCTTAGTTTTGATGCCTTCAGTGTGAATGTAAAATTTTCATAGTCATGAAAATACAGAAAAATCTTTAAATGAGAAGGTGTGTTTAAACTTTTGGTCTGTATATATATATTTGTATGTATCTATATATATATATATCAACACTAACAAAAAGTCAGGGTGCCAGGCTGCCCAGGTAAAGATCAAACCTTAAATAGAACAAGTTAAATGGAGGCAGCACACCAGTTGAAAAAGTGAAAAAAGTGCTATTTATAAGTCCATAATGGTGACGTTTTGGTCCTAAGTGAGAACCTTTTTCAAGCAGTACAGAAATGCATGTGCATACCTTATGAAGAAAAAATTTGCTTGAATACTTAGCGGACGCCATGTTGCATTTGGGGAGCCCCTGATGTGCCTAAATAGTGGAAACCCCCCACAAGTGACACCATTTTGGATGATGTGTCCTGTCAGAGCTGTCTCTCTGCACCACACCCACAGCGCTTGCAGGACCCTGGGGGCACTGAGGGCTGCGAGACCACCAACCGTTCATAAATGTCGGCGCTGCACAGAGCCTAGGCAGCGCCAACATTTATGTACAGTGGGCTGTCTGGAAGTGGTTAAAATTCAATAAAAATAAGAAAAAAGGATACTTATAGATAAGGATAAGTATGTTTAACATTTAATAAAACATTTTTTTTTAAAAAGGATAAGCATATGTAAGAAAGGATAAGTATAGGTAAGAAGATAAATGTAGGTACAAGAGGATACGTATCAGTAAATATAGGTACGAAAGGATCATTATAGGCAAGTAATGATAAGTATAGGAAATAAAAGAATAAGTATAGGTAAGCTAAAATAAGTATAGGTAAGTATTGGTAAGAAAGTGTATGCACATATAGGTAAGCATTAAGTAAGAATAAGTGTAGGTAAAAAAGAATAATTAGAGGTATGAAAGATTAAGTATAAGTAAGGATAAGTAAAAAAAATGTATAGGTACAAAAAGGATAAGTATATGTAAGAAAGGATAAGTATATGGAATAAACATAAACATATCCACACAGGATTTGGCATAAATGCCTACACCCCCTTTGAAAGGTAAGATTTTAATCAATGTCTCAATCAATGCAACACTAATTTTCAACATTTTTACAAGACTGACTTTGATAGCATAAAAGTAAGGTTAATAATACAACTTTCATTACAAAATCTTCAGTTCTACTCAAATTAGTTGATGCAAAAATTAAAACACAACACTGAAAAACTACTACATCTAGTATTTGTACGACCATGATTTTAAAGAATCGCACCAAGTCTTCTAGGCATGGAATGAAGAAGATGGTGACATATTCCATCATCTAACTTTTTTATTCTTCAACAATGACCTCTTTTAGAGCCTGGATGCTGGATGGAGAATAATGCTTAACTTGTCTCTTCAGAATTCCCCATAGGTCTTCAGTTGGATTCTGATTAGGAGACATACTTGGCCTCTGAATCACATTCATTCTATTCTTCTTCAGAAATGCAACAATAACCTTAGATGTGTTTTTTTGATCACTATCATGTTGGAAAAGTACACGTCTACTAAGTGCATGGGGTGATTGTAGCATATTCTCTATCAATAAAGGGCAGAACATCTGTAAATTTATGATACTCTCAATTAATTGTAGCTCACTGACACCAGAAGCACTCATGTAACCCCACATAAGGACACTGCTACCACTATGTTTCAATGTAGGCACCATGCATTTAGAAAAATGTATTTAGAAAAATGCCTGGAGCCTAAAGTGGAACATGTTGGTGGCAGAGTCTTTATGTGAGGATACATGGGTTCTGCTGGTGTAGGGGAATTACAGTTTGTGGAGGGTATTTTAAATTGACATATGTACTGCCACTATACAGTAGATGTACAATCCATATTGAAAGAGAAGATGCTACCCTCATTCCGTGCCCTTGGTAGACATGCTCTTTTCCACCATGACAATGATCTAAAACACACATCTGTTGCATTTCTGAAAAAGAACAGGGTGAACGTGATTTAGTGTCTCCTGATCTGAACCCAATCAAACACCTATGGGGAATTCTGAAGAGACAAATTGAGCAGCATCAATCACCATTCAGTGTCCAGGCTCTAAAAAGGTCAATTTTTAAAATGGTAAAAAAGATAGATATTGCAATATGTCATCGGCTTGTTCATTTCATGCCTAGAAGACTTGCTGTTGTTTTTAAAAATTATAGAGGTCATACATAATACTAGATGTAGCAATTTTGAAGTGGAGTGTATTCATTTTTGCATCAACTAATTTAAATAAAACTGAAGATTTTGTAATGAAGGTTATATTATTAACCTTAATTTCATGCTATAGGTTAATAAAATGTTATATGAAACTCAGTCTTGGAAAAATTGGAGATTGTTCTTGTATTCAGTGAGACACTGATTACAATCTTATTTTTCAAAGCTTGTGTACTCAAAATATGCAGAGAACTGTATGTGTATATATATATATATATGTATGTATCTATAAATATATATCAACACTAACAAAAAGTCAGGGTGTCAGGCTGCCCAGGTAAAGATCAAACCTTAAATAGAACAAGTTAAATGGAGGCAGCACACCAGTTGAAAAAGTGAAAAAAGTGCTATTTATAAGTCCATAATGGTGACGTTTTGGTCCTAAGTGAGAACCTTTTTCAAGCAGTACAGAAATGCATGTGCATACCTTATGAAGAAAAAATTTGCTTGAATACTTAGCGGACGCCATGTTGCATTTGGGGAGCCCCTGATGTGCCTAAATAGTGGAAACCCCCCACAAGTGACACCATTTTGGATGATGTGTCCTGTCAGAGCTGTCTCTCTGCACCACACCCACAGCGCTTGCAGGACCCTGGGGGCACTGAGGGCTGCGAGACCACCAACCGTTCATAAATGTCGGCGCTGCACAGAGCCTAGGCAGCGCCAACATTTATGTACAGTGGGCTGTCTGGAAGTGGTTAAAATTCAATAAAAATAAGAAAAAAGGATACTTATAGATAAGGATAAGTATGTTTAACATTTAATAAAACATTTTTTTTTAAAAAGGATAAGCATATGTAAGAAAGGATAAGTATAGGTAAGAAGATAAATGTAGGTACAAGAGGATACGTATCAGTAAATATAGGTACGAAAGGATCATTATAGGCAAGTAATGATAAGTATAGGAAATAAAAGAATAAGTATAGGTAAGCTAAAATAAGTATAGGTAAGTATTGGTAAGAAAGTGTATGCACATATAGGTAAGCATTAAGTAAGAATAAGTGTAGGTAAAAAAGAATAATTAGAGGTATGAAAGATTAAGTATAAGTAAGGATAAGTAAAAAAAATGTATAGGTACAAAAAGGATAAGTATATGTAAGAAAGGATAAGTATATGGAATAAACATAAACATATCCACACAGGATTTGGCATAAATGCCTACACCCCCTTTGAAAGGTAAGATTTTAATCGATGTCTCAATCAATGCAACACTAATTTTCAACATTTTTACAAGACTGACTTTGATAGCATAAAAGTAAGGTTAATAATACAACTTTCATTACAAAATCTTCAGTTCTACTCAAATTAGTTGATGCAAAAATTAAAACACAACACTGAAAAACTACTACATCTAGTATTTGTACGACCATGATTTTAAAGAATCGCACCAAGTCTTCTAGGCATGGAATGAAGAAGATGGCGACATATTCCATCATCTAACTTTTTTATTCTTCAACAATGACCTCTTTTAGAGCCTGGATGCTGGATGGAGAATAATGCTTAACTTGTCTCTTCAGAATTCCCCATAGGTCTTCAGTTGGATTCTGATTAGGAGACATACTTGGCCTCTGAATCACGTTCATTCTATTCTTCTTCAGAAATGCAACAATAACCTTAGATGTGTTTTTTTGATCACTATCATGTTGGAAAAGTACACGTTTACTAAGTGCATGGGGTGATTGTAGCATATTCTCTATCAATAAAGGGCAGAACATCTGTAAATTTATGATACTCTCAATTAATTGTAGCTCACTGACACCAGAAGCACTCATGTAACCCCACATAAGGACACTGCTACCACTATGTTTCAATGTAGGCACCATGCATTTAGAAAAATGTATTTAGAAAAATACCTGGAGCCCAAAGTGGAACATGTTGGTGGCAGAGTCTTTATGTGAGGATACATGGGTTCTGCTGGTGTAGGGGAATTACAGTTTGTGGAGGGTATTTTAAATTGACATATGTACTGCCACTATACAGTAGATGTACAATCCATATTGAAAGAGAAGATGCTACCCTCATTCCGTGCCCTTGGTAGACATGCTCTTTTCCACCATGACAATGATCTAAAACACACATCTGTTGCATTTCTGAAAAAGAACAGGGTGAACGTGATTTAGTGTCTCCTGATCTGAACCCAATCAAACACCTATGGGGAATTCTGAAGAGACAAATTGAGCAGCATCAATCACCATTCAGTGTCCAGGCTCTAAAAAGGTCAATTTTTAAAATCGTAAAAAAGATAGATGTTGCAATATGTCATCGGCGTGTTCATTTCATGCCTAGAAGACTTGCTGTTGTTTTTAAAAATTATAGAGGTCATACATAATACTAGATGTAGCAATTTTGAAGTGGAGTGTATTCATTTTTGCATCAAATAATTTAAATAAAACTGAAGATTTTGTAATGAAGGTTATATTATTAACCTTAATTTCATGCTATAGGTTAATAAAATGCTATATGAAACTCAGTCTTGGAAAAATTAGAGATTGTTCTTGTATTCAGTGAGACACTGATTACAATCCTATTTTTCAAAGCTTATGTACTCAAAATATGCAGAGAACTGTATGTGTATATATATATATATATATATATATATATATATATATGTATCTATAAATATATATCAACACTAACAAAAAGTCAGGGTGCCAGGCTTCCCAGGTAAAGATCAAGCCTTAAATAGAACAAGTTAAATGGAGGCAGCACACCAGTTGAAAAAGTGAAAAAAGTGCTATTTATAAGTCCATAATGGCAACATTTCGGCCCTAAGTGAGAACCTTTTTCAAGCAGTACAGAAGTGAATGTGCATACCTTATGAAGAAAAAATTTGCTTGAATAATTAGCGGACGTCATGTTGCATTTGGGGAGCCCCTGATGAGCCTAAACAGTGGAAACCACAAACAAGTGACACCGTTTTGGATGATGTGTCCTGTCAGAGCTGTCGCTCTGCACCGCACCCACAGCGCTTGCAGGACCCTGGGGGTCCTGAGGGCTGCGAGACCACCAACCGTTCATAAATTTCGGCGCTGCACAGAGCCCAGGCGGCGCCGACATTTATGTACAGTGGGCAGTCTGGAAGAGGTTAAAATTCAATAAAAATAAGAAAAAAGGATACTTATAGATAAGGATAAGCATGTTTAACATTTGATAAAACATTTTTTTTAAAAAAAGGATAAGCATATGTAAGAAAGTATAAGTATAAGTAAGAAGATAAATGTAGGTACAAGAGGATACGTATCGGTGAATATAGGTACGAAAGGATCATTATAGGCAAGTAGTGATTAGTATAGGAAATAAAAGAATAAGTGTAGGTAAGCTAAAATAAGCATAGGTAAGTATTGGTAAGAAAGTGTATGCAAATATAGGTAAGTATTAAGTAAGAATAACTGTAGGTGAAAAAGAATAAGTATAGGTATGAAATATTAAGTATAGTTAAGGATAAGTAAAAAAAAAGTATAGGTACAAAAAGGATAAGTATATGTAAGAAAGGATAAGTGTATGGAATAAAAATATACATATACACACAGGGTTTGGCATAAATGACTACACCCCCTTTGAAAAGTAAGATTTTAATCAATGTCTCACTGAATGCAAGACTAATTTTCAACATTTTTACAAGACTGACTTTAAAAGCATCAAAGTAAGTTTAATAATACAACTTTGATTACAAAATCTTCAGTTCTACTCAAATTAGTTGATGCAAAAATGAAAACAACCCACATAAAAACTACTACATCTAGTATTTGTACGACCATGATTTTTAAGAATCGCACCAAGTCTTCTAGGCATGGAATGAAGAAGATGGCGACATATTCCACCATCTAACTTTTTTATTCTTCAACAATGACCTCTTTTAGAGCCTGGATGCTGGATGGAGAATAATGCTTAGCTTGTCTCTTCAGAATTCCCCATAGGTCTTCAGTTGGATTCTGATCAGGAGACATACTTGGCCTCTGAATCACGTTCACCCTGTTCTTCTTCAGAAATGCAACAATAACCTTAGATGTGTTTTTTTGATCATTATCATGTTGGAAAAGTACACGTCTACTAAGGGCACGGGGTGATTGTAGCATATTCTCTATCAATATAGGGCAGTACACCTGTATATATAGGATACTCTCAATTAATTGTAGCTCACCAACACCAGAAGCAATCATGTAACCCCACATAAGGACACTGCTACCACTATGTTTCACTGAAGGCACCATGCATTTAGAAAAATGTATTTAGAAAAATGCCTGGAGCCTAAAGTGGAATATGTTGGTGGCAGTGTCGTTATGTGAGGAAACATGGGTTCTGCTGGTGTAGGGGAATTACAGTTCGTGGAGAGTATTTTAAATTCACAGATGTACTGCCACTATACAGTAGATGTACAATCTATATTGAAAGAGAAGATGCTACCGTCATTCCGTGCCCTTGGTAGACATGCTCTTTTCCACCATGACAATGATCTAAAACACACATCTGTTGCATTTCTGAAAAAGAACAGGGTGAACATGATTTAGTGTCTCCTGACCTGAACCCAATCAAACACCTATGGGGAATTCTGAAGAGACAAATTGAGCAGCATCAATCACGATCCAGTGACCAGGCTCTAGAAAAGTTCAATTTTTAGAATGTTAAAAAAGATAGATGTTGCAATATGTCGTCGGCTTGTTCATTTCATGCTTGAAGGCTTTCTGTTATTTTTAAAAATTATAGAGGTCATACATCATACTAAATGTAGCAATTTTGATGTGGAGTGTATTAATTTTTGCATCAACTAATTTAAATAAAACTGAAGATTTTGTAATGAAGGTTATATTATTAACCTTAATTTCATGCTATGGGTTAATAAAATGTTATATGAAGCTCAGTCTGGGATAAATTGGAGACTATTCTTGTATTCAGAGATACACTGATTAAAATCTTATTTTTCAAAGCTTGTGTACTCAAAATATGCAGAGAACTGTATGTGTATATATATATGTATGTACAGTACAGACCAAAAGTTTGGACACACCTTCTCATTTAAAGATTTTTCTGTATTTTCATGACTATGAAAATTGTACATTCTTACTGAAGGCATCAAAACTATGAATTAACACATGTGGAATTATATACTTAACAAAAAAGTGTTAAACAACTGAAAATATGTCTTATATTCTAGGTTCTTCAAAGTAGCCACCTTTTGCTTTGATGACTGCTTTACACACTCTTGGCATTCTCTTGATGAGCTTCAAGAGGTAGTCACCGGAAATGGTCTTCCAACAATCTTGAAGGAGTTCCCAGAGATGCTTAGCACTTGTTGGCCCTTTTGCCTTCACTCTGCGGTCCAGCTCACCCCAAACCATCTCGATTGGGTTCAAATCTGGTGACTGTGGAGGCCAGGTTATCTGTCGTAGCACCCCATCACTCTCCTTCTTGGTCAAATAGCTCTTACACAGCCTGGAGGTGTGTTTGGGGTCATAGTCCTGTTTAAAAATAAATGATGGTCCAACTAAACGCAAACCGGATGAAACAGAATGCCGATGCAAGATGCTGTGGTAGCCATGCTGGTTCAGTATGCCTTCAGTTTTGAATAAATCCCCAACAGTGTCACCAGCAAAGCACCCCCACACCATCACACCTCCTCCTCCATGCTTCACTGTGGGAACCAGGCATGCAGAGTCCATCCGTTCACCTTTTCTGCGTCGCACAAAGACACGGTGGCTGGAACCAAAGATCTCAAATTTGGACTCATCAGATGAAAGCACAGATTTCCACTGGTCTAATGTCCATTCCTTGTGTTCTTTAGCCCAAACAAGTCTCTTCTGCTTGTTGCCTGTCCTTAGCAGTGGTTTCCTAGCAGCTATTTTACCATGAAGGCCTGCTGCACAAAGTCTCCTCTTAACAGTTGTTGTAGAGATGTGTCTGCTGCTAGAACTTTGTGTGGCATTGACCTGGTCTCTAATCTGATCTGCTGTTAACCTGCGATATTTGAGGCTGGTGACTTCGATAAACTTATCCTTAGAAGCAGAGGTGACTCTTGCTCTTCCTTTCCTGGGGCGGTCCTCATATGAGCCAGTTTCTTTGTAGCGCTTGATGGTTTTTGTAACTGCACTTGGGGACACTTTCAAAGTTTTCCCAATTTTTCGCACTGACTGACCTTCATTTGTTAAAGTAATGATGGCCACTCGTTTTTCTTTACTTAGCTGCTTTTTTCTTGCCATAATACAAATTCTAACAGTCTATTCAGTAGGACTATCAGCTGTGTATACACCAGACTTCTGCACAACACAACTGATGGTCCCAAACCCATTTATAAGGCAAGAAATACCACTTATTAAACCTGACAGGGCACACCTGTGAAGTGAAAACCATTTCCAGTGACTACCACTTGAAGCTCATCAAGAGAATGTGAAGAGTGTGGAAAGCAGTCATCAAAGCAAAAGGTGGCTACTTTGAAGAACCTAGAATATAAGACATATTTTCAGTTGTTTCACACTTTTTTGTTAAGTATATAATTCCAAATGTTTTAATTCTTAGTTTTGATGCCTTCAGTGTGAATGTACAATTTTCATAGTCATGAAAATACAGAAAAATCTTTAAATGAGAAGGTGTGTTTAAACTTTTGGTCTGTATATATATATTTGTATGTATGTATATATATATATATCAACACTAACAAAAAGTCAGGGTGCCAGGCTGCCCAGGTAAAGATCAAACCTTAAATAGAACAAGTTAAATGGAGGCAGCACACCAGTTGAAAAAGTGAAAAAAGTGCTATTTATAAGTCCATAATGGTGACGTTTTGGTCCTAAGTGAGAACCTTTTTCAAGCAGTACAGAAATGCATGTGCATACCTTATGAAGAAAAAATTTGCTTGAATACTTAGCGGACGCCATGTTGCATTTGGAGAGCCCCTGATGTGCCTAAATAGTGGAAACCCCCCACAAGTGACACCATTTTGGATGATGTGTCCTGTCAGAGCTGTCTCTCTGCACCACACCCACAGCGCTTGCAGGACCCTGGGGGCACTGAGGGCTGCGAGACCACCAACCGTTCATAAATGTCGGCGCTGCACAGAGCCTAGGCAGCGCCAACATTTATGTACAGTGGGCTGTCTGGAAGTGGTTAAAATTCAATAAAAATAAGAAAAAAGGATACTTATAGATAAGGATAAGTATGTTTAACATTTAATAAAACATTTTTTTTTAAAAAGGATAAGCATATGTAAGAAAGGATAAGTATAGGTAAGAAGATAAATGTAGGTACAAGAGGATACGTATCAGTAAATATAGGTACGAAAGGATCATTATAGGCAAGTAATGATAAGTATAGGAAATAAAAGAATAAGTATAGGTAAGCTAAAATAAGTATAGGTAAGTATTGGTAAGAAAGTGTACGCACATATAGGTAAGCATTAAGTAAGAATAAGTGTAGGTAAAAAAGAATAATTAGAGGTATGAAAGATTAAGTATAAGTAAGGATAAGTAAAAAAAATGTATAGGTACAAAAAGGATAAGTATATGTAAGAAAGGATAAGTATATGGAATAAACATAAACATATCCACACAGGATTTGGCATAAATGCCTACACCCCCTTTGAAAGGTAAGATTTTAATCGATGTCTCAATCAATGCAACACTAATTTTCAACATTTTTACAAGACTGACTTTGATAGCATAAAAGTAAGGTTAATAATACAACTTTCATTACAAAATCTTCAGTTCTACTCAAATTAGTTGATGCAAAAATTAAAACACAACACTGAAAAACTACTACATCTAGTATTTGTACGACCATGATTTTAAAGAATCGCACCAAGTCTTCTAGGCATGGAATGAAGAAGATGGCGACATATTCCATCATCTAACTTTTTTATTCTTCAACAATGACCTCTTTTAGAGCCTGGATGCTGGATGGAGAATAATGCTTAACTTGTCTCTTCAGAATTCCCCATAGGTCTTCAGTTGGATTCTGATTAGGAGACATACTTGGCCTCTGAATCACGTTCATTCTATTCTTCTTCAGAAATGCAACAATAACCTTAGATGTGTTTTTTTGATCACTATCATGTTGGAAAAGTACACGTCTACTAAGTGCATGGGGTGATTGTAGCATATTCTCTATCAATAAAGGGCAGAACATCTGTAAATTTATGATACTCTCAATTAATTGTAGCTCACTGACACCAGAAGCACTCATGTAACCCCACATAAGGACACTGCTACCACTATGTTTCAATGTAGGCACCATGCATTTAGAAAAATGTATTTAGAAAAATGCCTGGAGCCCAAAGTGGAACATGTTGGTGGCAGAGTCTTTATGTGAGGATACATGGGTTCTGCTGGTGTAGGGGAATTACAGTTTGTGGAGGGTATTTTAAATTGACATATGTACTGCCACTATACAGTAGATGTACAATCCATATTGAAAGAGAAGATGCTACCCTCATTCCGTGCCCTTGGTAGACATGCTCTTTTCCACCATGACAATGATCTAAAACACACATCTGTTGCATTTCTGAAAAAGAACAGGGTGAACGTGATTTAGTGTCTTCTGATCTGAACCCAATCAAACACCTATGGGGAATTCTGAAGAGACAAATTGAGCAGCATCAATCACCATTCAGTGTCCAGGCTCTAAAAAGGTCAATTTTTAAAATGGTAAAAAAGATAGATGTTTCAATATGTCATCGGCGTGTTCATTTCATGCCTAGAAGACTTGCTGTTGTTTTTAAAAATTATAGAGGTCATACATAATACTAGATGTAGCAATTTTGAAGTGGAGTGTATTCATTTTTGCATCAACTAATTTAAATAAAACTGAAGATTTTGTAATGAAGGTTATATTATTAACCTTAATTTCATGCTATAGGTTAATAAAATGTTATATGAAACTCAGTCTTGGAAAAATTGGAGATTGTTCTTGTATTCAGTGAGACACTGATTACAATCTTATTTTTCAAAGCTTGTGTACTCAAAATATGCAGAGAACTGTATGTGTATATATATATATATATATATATATATACATGTATGTATCTATAAATATATATCAACACTAACAAAAAGTCAGGGTGCCAGGCTTCCCAGGTAAAGATTAAACCTTAAATAGAACAAGTTAAATGGAGGCAGCACACCAGTTGAAAAAGTGAAAAAAGTGCTATTTATAAGTCCATAATGGCGACGTTTCGGTCCTAAGTGAGAACCTTTTTCAAGCAGTACAGAAATGCATGTGCATACCTTAGGAAGAAAAAATTTGCTTGAATAATTAGCGGATGCCATGTGCATTTGGGGAGCCCCTGATGTGCCTAAACAGTGGAAACAGCCCACAAGTGACACCATTTTGGATGATGTGTTCTGTCAGAGCTGTCTCTCTGCACCACACCCACAGAGCTTGCAGGACCCTGGGGGTCCTGAGGGCTGAGAGACCACCAACCGTTCATAAATGTCGGCGCTGCACAGAGCCTAGGCAGCGCCAACATTTATGTACAGTGGGCTGTCTGGAAGTGGTTAAAATTCAATAAAAATAAGAAAAAAGGATACTTATAGATAAGGATAAGTATGTTTAACATTTAAGAAAACTTTTTTTTAAAAAAGGATAAGCATATGTAAGAAAGGATAAGTATAGGTAAGAAGATAAATGTAGGTACAAGAGGATACGTATCAGTAAATATAGGTACGAAAGGATCATTATAGGCAAGTAATGATAAGTATAGGAAATAAAAGAATAAGTATAGGTAAGCTAAAATAAGTATAGGTAAGTATTGGTAAGAAAGTGTATGCACATATAGGTAAGCATTAAGTAAGAATAAGTGTAGGTAAAATAGAATAATTAGAGGTATGAAAGATTAAGTATAAGTAAGGATAAGTAAAAAAAAATGTATAGGTACAAAAAGGATAAGTATATTTAAGAAAGGATAAGTATATGGAATAAACATAAACATATCCACACAGGATTTGGCATAAATGACTACACCCCCTTTGAAAGGTAAGATTTTAATCGATATCTCAATCAATGCAAGACTAATTTTCAACATTTTTACAAGACTGACTTTGATAGCATAAAAGTAAGGTTAATAATACAACTTTCATTACAAAATCTTCAGTTCTACTCAAATTAGTTGATGCAAAAATTAAAACACAACACTTAAAAACTAATACATCTAGTATTTGTACGACCATGATTTTAAAGAATCGCACCAAGTCTTCTAGGCATGGAATGATGAAGATGGCAACATATTCCATCATCTAACTTTTTTATTCTTCAACAATGACCTCTTTTAGAGCCTGGATGCTGGATGGAGAATAATGCTTAACTTGTCTCTTCAGAATTCCCCATAGGTCTTCAGTTGGATTCTGATCAGGAGACATACTTGGCCTCTGAATCACGTTCATTCTATTCTTCTTCAGAAATGCAACAATAACGTTAGATGTGTTTTTTTGATCACTATCATGTTGGAAAAGTATACGTCTACTAAGGGCACGGGGTGATAGTAGCATATTCTCTATCAATATAGGGCAGAACATCTGTAAATTTAGGATACTCTCAATTAATTGTAGCTCACCGACACCAGAAGCACTCATGTAACCCCACATAAGGACACTGCTACCACTATGTTTCAATGTAGGCACCATGCATTTAGAAAAATGTATTTAGAAAAATGCCTGGAGCCTAAATTGGAACCTGTTGGTGGCAGTGTCTTTATGTGAGGATACATGGGTTCTGCTGGTGTAGGGGAATTACAGTTTGTGGAGGGTATTTTAAATTCACAGATGTACTGCCACTATACAGTAGATGTACAATCTATATTGAAAGAGAAGATGCTACCCTCATTCCGTGCCCTTGGTAGACATGCTCTTTTCCACCATGACAATGATCTAAAACACACATCTGTTGCATTTTTGAAAAAGAACAGGGTGAACGTGATTTAGTGTCTCCTGATCTGAACCCAATCAAACACCTATGGGGAATTCTGAAGAGACAAATTGAGCAGCATCAATCACCATCCAGTGTCCAGGCTCTAAAAAAGGTCAATTTTTAAAATGGTAAAAAATATAGATGTTGCAATATGTCATCGGCTTGTTCATTTCATGCCTAGAAGACTTGCTGTTGTTTTTAAAAATTATAGAGGTCATACATAATACTAGATGTAGCAATTTTGATGTGGAGTGTATTCATTTTTGCATCAACTAATTTAAACAAAACTGAAGATTTTGTAATGACGGTTATATTATTAACCTTACTTTCATGCTATGGGTTAATAAAATGTTATATGAAACTCAGTCTTGGAAAAATTGGAGACTGTTCTTGTATTCAGTGAGACACTGATTAAAATATTATTTTTCAAAGCTTGTGTACTCAAAATATGCAGAGAACTGTATGTGTATATATATATATATATATATATATATATATATATATATATATATATATGTATGTATCTATATATATCAACACTAACAAAAAGTCAGGGTGCCAGGCTTCCCAGGTAAAGATCAAGCCTTAAATGGAACAAGTTAAATGGAGGCAGCACACCTGTTGAAAAAGTGAAAAAAGTGCTATTTATAAGTCCATAATGGCGACGTTTCGGTCCTAAGTGAGAACCTATTTCAAGCAGTACAGTAGTGCATGTGCATACCTTATGAAGAAAAAATTTGCTTGAATAATTAGCGGAAGCCATGTAGCATTTGCGGAGCCCCTGATGTGCCTAAAGTGTGGAAACCCCCCACAAGTGACACCATTTTGGATGATGTGTCCTGTCAGAGCTGTCGCTCTGCACCGCACCCACAGCACTTGCAGGACCCTGGGGGTTCTGAGGGCTGCGTGACCACCAACCGTTCATAAATGTCGGCGCTGCACAGAGCCCAGGCAGCGCCGACATTTATGTACAGTGGGCTGTCTGGAAGTGGATAAAATACAATAAAAATAAGAAAAAAGGATACTTATACATAAGTATAAGCATGCTTAACATTTAATAAAACATTTTTTTTTAAAAGGATAAGCGTATGTAAGAAAGGATAAGTATAGGTAAGAAGACAAATGTAGGTACAAGAGGATACGTATGGGTAAATATAGGTACGAAAGGATCATTATAGGCAAGTAATGATAAGTATAGGAAATAAAAGAATAAGTATAGGTAAGCTAAAATAAGTATAGGTAAGTATTGGTAAGAAAGTGTATGCAAATATAGGTAAGTATTAATTAAGAATAAGTGTAGGTAAAAAAGAAAATGTATAGATATGAAAGATTAAGTATAGGTAAGTATAAGTAAAAAAAAAGTATAGGTACAAAAAGGATAAGTATATGTAAGAAAGGATAAGTATATAAAATAAACATATACATATACACACACAGGGTTTGGCATAAATGACTACACCCTCTTTGAAAAGTAAGATTTTAATCAATGTCTCACTGAATGCAAGACTAATTTTCAACATTTTTACAAGACTGACTTTGATAGCATAAAAGTAAGGTTAATAATACTACTTTCATTACAAAATCGGCAGTTCTACTCAAATTAGTTGATGCAAAACTGAAAACACCCCACATAAAAACTACTACATCTAGTATTAGTATGACAATGATTTTTAAGAATCGCACCACATCTTCTAGGCATGGAATGAAGAAGATGACGACATATTCCACCATCTAACTTTTTTTATTCTTAAACAATGACCTCTTTTAGAGCCTGGATGCTGGATGGAGAAAAATGCTTAACTTGTCTCTTCAGAATTCCCCATAGGTCTTCAGTTGGATTCTGATCAGGAGACATACTTGGCCTCTGAATCACGTTCACCCTGTTCTTCTTCAGAAATGCAACAATTACCTTAGATGTGTGTTTTTGATCATTATCATGTTAGAAAAGTACACGTCTACTAAGGGCACGGGGGGATTTTAGCATATTCTCTATCAATATAGGGCAGTACATCTGTAAATCTAGGATACTCTCAATTAATTGTATCTCACCAACACCAGAAGCACTCATGTAACCCCACATAAGGACACTGCTACCACTATGTTTCACTGTAGGCACCGTGCATTTAGAAAAATGTATTTAGAAAAATGCCTGGAGCATAAAGTGGAACATGTTGGTTGCAGTGTCGTTATGTGAGGAAACATGGGTTCTGCTGGTGTAGGGGAATTACAGTTCGTGGAGTGTATTTTAAATTCACAGATGTACTACCACTACTCAGTAGATGTACAATATATATTGAAAGAGAAGATGCTACCCTCATTCCGTGCCCTTGGTAGACATGCTCTTTTCCACCATGACAATGATCTAAAGCACACAACTGTCGCATTTCTGAAAAAGAACAAGGTGAACGTGATTTAGTGTCTTCTGATCTGAACCCAATCAAACACCTATGGGGAATTCTGAAGAGACAAATTGAGCAGCATCAATCACCATTCGGTGTCCAGGCTCTAAAAAAGGTCAATTTTTAAAATGGTAAAAAAGATAGATGTTGCAATATGTCGTCGGCTGGTTCATTTCATGCATAGAAGACTTGCTGTTGTTTTTAAAAATTATAGAGGTCATACATAATACTAGATGTAGCAATTTTGATGTGGGGTGTATTCATTTTTGCATCAACTAATTTAAAGAAAACTGAAGATTTTGTAATGAAGGTTATATTATTAACCTTACTTTCATGCTATGGGTTAATAAAATGTTATATGAAACTCAGTCTTGGAAAAATTGGAGACTGTTCTTGTATTCAGTGAAACACTGATTAAAATCTTATTTTTCAAACGTTGTGTACTCAAAATATGCAAAGAACAGTATGTGTATATATATATATATATATATATATGTATGTATCTATAAATATATATCAACACTAACAAAAAGTCAGGGTGCCAGGATTCCCAGGCAAAGATCAAGCCTTAAATAGAACAAGTTAAATGGAGGCTGCACACCAGTTAAAAAAGTGAAAAAAGTGCTATTTATAAGTCCATAATGGCGAGTTTCGGTCCTAAGTGAGAACCTTTTTCAAGCAGTACAGAAGTGCATGTGCATACCTTATGAAGAAAAAATTTGCTTGAATACTTAGCGGACGCCATGTTGCATTTGGGGAGCCCCTAATGTGCCTAAACAGTGGAAACCCCCCACAAGTGACACTATTTTGGATGATGTGTCCTGTCAGAGCTGTCTCTCTGCACTGCACCCACAGCGCTTGCAGGACCCTGGGGGTCCTGAGGGCTGCGGGTCCACCAACCGTTCATAAATGTCGGCGCTGCACAGAGCCCAGGCAGCGTCGACATTTATGTACAGTGGGGGGTCTGGAAGTGGTTAAAATTCAATAAAAATAAGAAAAAAGGATACTTTTAGATAAGGATAAGCTTGTTTAACATTTAATAAAACATTTTTTTAAAAAAGGATAAGCACATGTAAGAAAGGATAAGTATAGGTAAGAAGATAAATGTAGGTACAAGAGGATACGTATCGGTAAATATAGGTACGAAAGGATCATTATAGGATGGTAATGATAAGTATAGGCAATAAAAGAAAAAGTATAGGTAAGCTAAAATAAGTATAGGTAAGTATTGGTAAGAAAGTGTATGCAAATATAGGTAAGTATTAAGTAAAAATAAGTGTAGGTAAAAAAGAATAAGTATAGGTATGAAAGATTAAGTATAGTTAAGGATAAGTAAAACAAAAAGTATAGGTACAAAAAGGATAAGTATATGTAAGAAAGGATAAGTGTATGGAATAAACATAAACATATACACACAGGCTTTGGCATAAATGACTACACAACCTTTGAAAAGTAAGATTTTAATCAATGTCTCACTGAACGCAAGAATAATTTTCAACATTTTCCCAAGACTGACTTTGATAGCATAAAAGTAAGGTTAATAATACAACTTTCATTACAAAATCTTCAGTTCTACTCAAATTAGTTGATGCAAAAATGAAAACACCACACATAAAATCTACTACATCTAGTATTTGTGCGACCATGATTTTTAAGAATCGCACCAAGTCTTCTAGGCATGGAATGAAGAAGATGGCGACATATTCAATCATCTAACTTTTTTTATTCTTCAACAATGACCTCTTTTAGAGCCTGGATGCTGGATGGAGAATAATGCTTAACTTGTCTCTTCAGAATTCCCCATAAGTCTTCTGTTGGATTCTAATCAGGAGACATACTTGGCCTCTGAATCACATTCACTCTGTTCTTCTTCAGAAATGCAACAATAACCTTAGATGTGTTTTTTTGATCAAAATCATTTTGGAAAAGTACACATCTACTAAGGGCACGGGGTCATTGTAGCATATTCTCTATCAATATAGGGCAGTACATCTGTAAATTTAGGATACTCTCAATTAATTGTAGCTCACCGACACCAGAAGCACTCATGTAACCCCACATAAGGACACTGCTACCACTATGTTTCACTGTAGGCACTATGTATTTAGAAAAATGCATTTAGAAAAATTCCAGGATCCTAAAGTGGAACATGTTGATGGCAGTGTCGTTATGTGAAGATACATGGGTTCTGCTGGAGTAGGGGAATAACAGCTCGTGGAGAGTATTTTAAATTCACAGAAGTACTGCCACTATACAGTAGATGTACAATCTATATTAAAAGAGAAGATGCAACCGTCATTCCGTGCCCTGGGTAGACATGCTCTTTTCCACCATGACAATGATCTAAAACACAAATCTGTTGCATTTCTGAAAAAGAACAGGGTGAGCGTGATTTAGTGTCTCCTGATCTGAACCCAATCAAACACCTATGGGGAATTCTGAAGAGACAAATTGAGCAGCATCAATCACCATCCAGTGTCCAGGCTCTAAAAAAGGTCAATTTCTAGAACGGTAAAAAAGATAGATGTTGCAGTACGTCATCGGCTTGTTCATTTCATGCCTAGAAGACTTGCTGTTGTTTTTAAAAATTATAGAGGTCATACATAATACTAGATGTAGCAATTTTGATGTGGGGTGTATTCATTTTTGCATCAACTAATTTAAATAAAACTAAAGATTTTGTAATGAAGGTTATATTATTAACCTTACTTTCATACTATGGGTTAATAAAATGTTATATGAAACTAAGTCTGGGAAGAATTGGAGACTGTTCTTGTATTCAGTGAGACACTGATTAAAATCTTATTTTTCAAAGCTTGTGTACTCAAAATATGCAGAGAACTGTATATATATGTATATATATATGTATGTATATATATATATATATATGTATGTATCTATAAATATATATCAACACTAACAAAAAGTCAGGGTGCCAGGATTCCCCGACAAAGATCAAGCCTTAAATAGAACAAGTTAAATGGAGGCTGCACACCAGTTAAAAAAGTGAAAAAAGTGCTATTTATAAGTCCATAATGGCGAGTTTCGGTCCTAAGTGAGAACCTTTTTCAAGCAGTACAGAAGTGCATGTGCATACCTTATGAAGAAAAAATTTGCTTGAATACTTAGCGGACGCCATGTTGCATTTGGGGAGCCCCTGATGTGCCTAAACAGTGGAAACCCCCCACAAGTGACACTATTTTGGATGATGTGTCCTGTCAGAGCTGTCTCTCTGCACCGCACCCACAGCGCTTGCAGGACTCTGGGGGTCCTGAGGGCTGCGGGACCACTAACCATTCATAAATGTCGGCGCTGCACAGAGCCTAGGCAGCGCCAACATTTATGTACAGTGGGCAGTCTAGAAGTGGTTAAAATTCAATAAAATAAGAAAAAAGGATACTTATAGATAAGGATAAGCATGTTTAACGTTTGATAAAACATTTTTTTTAAAAAAGGATAAGCATATGGAAGAAAGGAAGAGTATAGGTAAGAAAATAAATGTAGGTACAAGAGGATACATATCGCTGAATATAGGTACGAAAGGATCATTATAGGCAAGTAGTGATAAGTATAGGAAATAAAAGAATAAGTATAGGTAAGCTAAAATAAGTATAAGTAAGTATTGGTAAGAAAGTGTATGCAAATGTATGTAAGTACTAAGTAAGAATAAGTGTAGATAAAAAAGAATAAGTATAGGTATGAAAGATTAAGTATAGGTAAGGATAAGTAAAAAAAAAGTATAGGTACAAAAAGGATAAGTATATGTAAGAAAGGATAAGTGTATGGAATAAACATATACATATACACACAGGGTTTGGCATAAATGACTACACCCCCTTTGAAAAGTAAGATTTTAATCAATGTCTCACTGAATGCTAGACTAATTTTCACCATTTTTACAAGCCTGACTTTAAAAGCATAAAAGTAAGATTAATAATACAACTTTGATTACAAAATCTTCAGTTCTACTCAAATTAGTTGATGCAAAAATGAAAACACCCCACATAAAAACTACAACATCTAGTATTTGTACGACCATGATTTTTAAGAATCGCACCAAGTCTTCTAGGCATGGAATGAAGAAGATGGTGACATATTCCACCATCTAACTTTTTTATTCTTCAACAATGACCTCTTTAAAGCCTGGATGCTGGATGGAGAATAATGCTTAGCTTGCGTCTTCAGAATTCCCCATAGGTCTTCAGTTGGATTCTGATCAGGAGACATACTTGGCCTCTGAATCACGTTCACCCTGTTCTTCTTCAGAAATGCAACAATTACCTTAGATGTGTTTTTTTGATCATTATCATGTTGGAAAAGTACACGTCTACTAAGGGCACGGGGTGATTGTAGCATATTCTCTATCAATATAGGGCAGTACATCTGTAAATTTAGGATACTCTCAATTAATTGTAGCTCACCGACACCAGAAGCACTCATGTAGCCCCACATAAGGACACTGCTACCACTATGTTTCACTGTAGGCACCATGCATTTAGAAAAATGTATTTAGAAAAATGCCTGGAGCCTAAAGTGGAACATGTCGGTGAAAGTGTCGTTATGTGAGGAAACATGGGTTCTGCTGGTGTAGGGGAATTTCAGTTTGTGGAGGGTATTTTAAATTCACAGATGTACTGCCACTATACGGTAGATGTACAATCTATATTAAAAGAGAAGATGCTACCCTCATTCCGTGCCCTTGGTAAACATGCTCTTTTCCACCATGACAATGATGTAAAACACACATCTGTTGCATTTCTGAAAAAGAACAGGGTGAACGTGATTTAGTGTCTCCTGACCTGAACCCAATCAAACACCTATGGGGAATTCTGAAGAGACAAATTGAGCAGCACCAATCACGATCCAGTGACCAGGCTCTAGAAAAGTTCAATTTTTAGAATGTTAAAAAAGATAGATGTTGCAATATGTCGTCGGCTTGTTCATTTCATGCTTGAAGGCTTTCTGTTATTTTTAAAAATTATAGAGGTCATACATAATACTAAATGTAGCAATTTTGATGTGGAGTGTATTAATTTTTGCATCAACTAATTTAAATAAAACTGAAGATTTTGTAATGAAGGTTATATTATTAACCTTAATTTCATGCTATGGGTTAATAAAATGTTATATGAAACTCAGTCTGGGATAAATTGGAGACTATTCTTGTATTCAGAGAGACACTGATTAAAATCTTATTTTTCAAAGCTTGTGTACTCAAAATATGCAGAGAACTGTATGTGTATATATATATGTATGTACAGTACAGACCAAAAGTTTGGACACACCTTCTCATTTAAAGATTTTTCTGTATTTTCATGACTATGAAAATTGTACATTCTTACTGAAGGCATCAAAACTATGAATTAACACATGTGGAATTATATACTTAACAAAAAAGTGTTAAACAACTGAAAATATGTCTTATATTCTAGGTTCTTCAAAGTAGCCACCTTTTGCTTTGATGACTGCTTTACATACTCTTGGCATTCTCTTGATGAGCTTCAAGAGGTAGTCACCGGAAATGGTCTTCCAACAATCTTGAAGGAGTTCCCAGAGATGCTTAACACTTGTTGGCCCTTTTGCCTTCACTCTGCGGTCCAGCTCACCCCAAACCATCTCGATTGGGTTCAAATCTGGTGACTGTGGAGGCCAGGTCATCTGTCGTAGCACCCCATCACTCTCCTTCTTGGTCAAATAGCTCTTACACAGCCTGGAGGTGTGTTTGGGGTCATAGTCCTGTTTAAAAATAAATGATGGTCCAACTAAACGCAAACCGGATGAAACAGAATGCCGATGCAAGATGCTGTGGTAGCCATGCTGGTTCAGTATGCCTTCAGTTTTGAATAAATCCCCAACAGTGTCACCAGCAAAGCACCCCCACACCATCACACCTCCTCCTCCATGCTTCACGGTGGGAACCAGGCATGCAGAGTCCATCCGTTCACCTTTTCTGCGTCGCACAAAGACACGGTGGTTGGAACCAAAGATCTCAAATTTGGACTCATCAGATGAAAGCACAGATTTCCACTGGTCTAATGTCCATTCCTTGTGTTCTTTAGCCCAAACAAGTCTCTTCTGCTTGTTGCCTGTCCTTAGCAGTGGTTTCCTAGCAGCTATTTTACCATGAAGGCCTGCTGCACAAAGTCTCCTCTTAACAGTTGTTGTAGAGATGTGTCTGCTGCTAGAACTTTGTGTGGCATTGACCTGGTCTCTAATCTGATCTGCTGTTAACCTGCGATATTTGAGGCTGGTGACTTCGATAAACTTATCCTTAGAAGCAGAGGTGACTCTTGCTCTTCCTTTCCTGGGGCGGTCCTCATATGAGCCAGTTTCTTTGTAGCGCTTGATGGTTTTTGTAACTGCACTTGGGGACACTTTCAAAGTTTTCCCAATTTTTCGCACTGACTGACCTTCATTTGTTAAAGTAATGATGGCCACTCGTTTTTCTTTACTTAGCTGCTTTTTTCTTGCCATAATACAAATTCTAACAGTCTATTCAGTAGGACTATCAGCTGTGTATACACCAGACTTCTGCACAACACAACTGATGGTCCCAAACCCATTTATAAGGCAAGAAATACCACTTATTAAACCTGACAGGGCACACCTGTGAAGTGAAAACCATTTCCAGTGACTACCACTTGAAGCTCATCAAGAGAATGTGAAGAGTGTGCAAAGCAGTCATCAAAGCAAAAGGTGGCTACTTTGAAGAACCTAGAATATAAGACATATTTTCAGTTGTTTCACACTATTTTGTTAAGTATATAATTCCAAATGTTTTAATTCTTAGTTTTGATCCCTTCAGTGTGAATGTACAATTTTCATAGTCATGAAAATACAGAAAAATCTTTAAATGAGAAGGTGTGTTTAAACTTTTGGTCTGTATATATATATTTGTATGTATCTATATATATATATATCAACACTAACAAAAAGTCAGGGTGCCAGGCTGCCCAGGTAAAGATCAAACCTTAAATAGAACAAGTTAAATGGAGGCAGCACACCAGTTGAAAAAGTGAAAAAAGTGCTATTTATAAGTCCATAATGGTGACGTTTTGGTCCTAAGTGAGAACCTTTCTCAAGCAGTACAGAAATGCATGTGCAAACCTTATGAAGAAAAAATTTGCTTGAATACTTAGCGGACGCCATGTTGCATTTGGGGAGCCCCTGATGTGCCTAAATAGTGGAAACCCCCACAAGTGACACCATTTTGGATGATGTGTCCTGTCAGAGCTGTCTCTCTGCACCGCATCCACAGCGCTTGCAGGACCCTGGGGGTCCTGAGGGCTGCGAGACCACCAACCGTTCATAAATGTCGGCGCTGCACAGAGCCTAGGCAGCGCCAACATTTATGTACAGTGGGCTGTCTGTAAGTGGTTAAAATTCAATAAAAATAAGAAAAAAGGATACTTATAGATAAGGATAAGTATGTTTAACATTTAATAAAACTTTTTTTTTAAAAAGGATAAGCATATGTAAGAAAGGATAGGTAAGAAGATAAATGTAGGTACAAGAGGATACGTATCAGTAAATATAGGTACGAAAGGATCATTATATTCAACTAATGATAAGTATAGGAAATAAAAGAATAAGTATAGGTAAGCTAAAATAAGTATAGGTAAGTATTGTCAAGAAAGTGTATGCACATAGAGGTAAGCATTAAGTAAGAATAAGTGTAGGTAAAAAAGAATAATTAGAGGTATGAAAGATTAAGTATAAGTAAGGATAAGTAAAAAAAATGTATAGGTACAAAAAGGATAAGTATATGTAAGAAAGGATAAGTATATGGAATAAACATATACATATACACACAGGGTTTGGCATAAATGCCTACACCCCCTTTGAAAGGTAAGATTTTAATCGATGTCTCAATCAATGCAACACTAATTTTCAACATTTTTACAAGACTGACTTTGATAGCATAAAAGTAAGGTTAATAATACAACTTTCATTACAAAATCTTCAGTTCTACTCAAATTAGTTGATGCAAAAATGAAAACACCCCACATAAAAACTACTACATCTAGTATTTGTACGACCATGATTTTAAAGAATCGCACCAAGTCTTCTAGGCATGGAATGAAGAAGATGGCGACATATTCCACCATCTAACTTTTTTTATTCTTCAACAATGACCTCTTTTAAAGCCTGGATGCTGGATGGAGAATAATGCTTAACTTTTCTCGTCAGAATTCCCCATAAGTCTTCAGTTGGATTCTGATCAGGAGACATACTTGGCTTCTGAATCGCGTTCACCCTGTTCTTCTTCAGAAATGCAACAATAACCTTAGTTGTGTTTTTTTGATCATTATCATGTTGAAAAGTACGCGTCTACTAAGGGCACGGGGTGATTGTAGCATATTCTCTATCAATATAGGGCAGTACACCTGTAGATATAAGATAATCTCAATTAATTGTAGCTCACCGACACCAGAAGCACTCATGTAACCCCACATAAGGACACTGCTACCACTATGTTTCACTGTAGGCACCATGTATTTAGAAAAATGTATTTAGAAAAATTCCAGGAGCCTAAAGTGGAACATGTTGGTGGCAGTGTCGTTATGTGAAGATACATGGGTTCTGCTGGAGTAGGGGAATAACAGCTCGTGGAGAGTATTTTAAATTCACAGAAGTACTGCCACTATACAGTAGATGTACAATCTATATTAAAAGAGTAGATGCAACCCTCATTCCGTGCCCTTGGTAGACATGCTCTTTTCCACCATGACAATGATCTAAAACACACATCTGTTGCATTTCTGAAAAAGAACAGGGTGAGCGTGATTTAGTGTCTCCTGATCTTAACCCAATCAAACACCTATGGGGAATTCTGAAGAGACAAATTGAGCAGCATCAATCACCATCCAGTGTCCAGGCTCTAAAAAAGGTCAATTTCTAGAACGGTAAAAAACATAGATGTTGCAATACGTCATCGGCTTGTTCATTTCATGCCTAGAAGACTTGCTGTTGTTTTTAAAAATTATAGAGGTCATACATAATACTAGATGTAGCAATTTTGATGTGGGGTGTATTCATTTTTGCATCAACTAATTTAAATAAAACTAAAGATTTTGTAACGAAGGTTATATTATTAACCTTACTTTCATACTATGGGTTAATAAAATGTTATATGAAACTAAGTCTTGGAAAAATTGGAGACTGTTCTTGTATTCAGTGAGACACTGATTAAAATCTTATTTTTCAAAGCTTGTGTACTCAACATATGCAGAGAACTGTATATATATGTATATATATATGTATGTATATATATATATATATATATATATCTCAACACTAACAAAAAGTCAGGGTGCCAGGCTTCCCAGGTAAAGATCAAGCCTTAAATAGAACAAGTTAAATAGAGGCAGCACACCAGTTGAAAAAGTGAAAAAAGTGCTATTTATAAGTCCATGATGGCGACGTTTCGGTCCTAAGTGAGAACCTTTTTCAAGCAGTACAGAAGTGCATGTGCATACCTTATGAAGAAAAAATTTGCTTGAATAATTAGCAGACGCCATGTTGCATTTGGGGAGCCCCTGATGTGCCTAAACAGTGGAAACCCCCCACAAGTGACACTATTTTGGATGATGTGTCCAGTCAGAGCTGTCTCTCTGCACCGAACCCACAGCGCTTGCAGGACCCTGGGGGTCCTGAGGGCTGCGGGACCACTAACCATTCATAAATGTCGGCGCTGCACAGAGCCCAGGCAGCGCCAACATTTATGTACAGTGGGCAGTCTGGAAGTGGTTAAAATTCAATAAAATAAGAAAAAAGGATACTTATAGATAAGGATAAGCATGTTTAACGTTTGATAAAACATTTTTTTTAAAAAAGGATAAGCATATGGAAGAAAGGAAAAGTATATGTAAGAAGATAAATGTAGGTACAAGAGGATACATATCGCTGAATATAGGTACGAAAGGATCATTATAGGCAAGTAGTGATAAGTATAGGAAATAAAAGAATAAGTATAGGTAAGCTAAAATAAGTATAGGTAAGAAAGTGTATGCAAATGTATGTAAGTACTAAGTAAGAATAAGTGTAGATAAAAAATAATAAGTATAGGTATGAAAGATTAAGTATAGGTAAGGATAAGTAAAAAAAAAGTATAGGTACAAAAAGGATAAGTATATGTAAGAAAGGATAAGTGTATGGAATAAACATATACATATACACACAGGGTTTGGCATAAATGACTACATCCCCTTTGAAAAGTAAGATTTTAATCAATGTCTCACTGAATGCAAGACTAATTTTCACCATTTTTACAAGCCTGACTTTAAAAGCATAAAAGTAAGATTAATAATACAACTTTGATTACAAAATCTTCAGTTCTACTCAAATTAGTTGATGCAAAAATGAAAACACCCCACATAAAAACTACTACATCTAGTATTTGTACGACCATGATTTTTAAGAATCGCACCAAGTCTTCTAGGCATGGAATGAAGAAGATGGTGACATATTCCACCATCTAAATTTTTTATTCTTCAACAATGACCTCTTTTAGAGCCTGGATGCTGGATGGAGAATAATGCTTAGCTTGCCTCTTCAGAATTCCCCATAGGTCTTCAGTTGGATTCTGATCAGGAGACATACTTGGCCTCTGAATCACGTTCACCCTGTTCTTCTTCAGAAATGCAACAATTACCTTAGATGTGTTTTTTTGATCATTATCATGTTGGAAAAGTACACGTCTACTAAGGGCACGGGGTGATTGTAGCATATTCTCTATCAATATAGGGCAGTACATCTGTAAATTTAGGATACTCTCAATTAATTGTAGCTCACCGACACCAGAAGCACTCATGTAGCCCCACATAAGGACACTGCTACCACTATGTTTCACTGTAGGCACCATGCATTTAGAAAAATGTATTTAGAAAAATGCCTGGAGCATAAAGTGGAACATGTCGGTGAAAGTGTCGTTATGTGAGAAAACATGGGTTCTGCTGGTGTAGGGGAATTACAGTTTGTGGAGGGTATTTTAAATTCACAGATGTACTGCCACTATACGGTAGATGTACAATCTATATTAAAAGAGAAGATGCTACCCTCATTCCGTGCCCTTGGTAAACATGCTCTTTTCCACCATGACAATGATGTAAAACACACATCTGTTGCATTTCTGAAAAAGAACAGGGTGAACGTGATTTAGTGTCTCCTGATCTGAACCCAATCAAACACCTATGGGGAATTCTGAAGAGACAAATTGAGCAGCATCACTCACCATCCAGTGTCCAGGCTCTAAAAAAGGTCAATTTTTTGAATGGTAAAAAAGACAGATGTTGCAATATGTCACTGGCTTGTTCATTTCATGCCTAGAAGACTTGCTGTTATTTTTAAAAATTATAGAGGTCATACATAATACTAGATGTAGCAATTTTGATGTGGGGTGTATTCATTTTTGCATCAACTAATTTAAATAAAACTGAAGATTTTGCAATGAAGGTTATATTATTAACCTTACTTTCATGCTATGGGTTAATAAAATGTTATATGAAACTCAGTCTTGGAAAAATTGGAGACTGTTCTTGGATTCAGTGAGACACTGATTAAAATCTTATTTTTCAAAGCTTGTGTACTCAAAATATGCAGAGAACTGTATGTGTATATATATATTTATATATATATGTATGTATCTATATATATATCTCAACACTAACAAAAATTCAGGGTGCCAGGCTTCCCAGGTAAAGATCAAGCCTTAAATAGAACAAGTTAAATGGAGGCAGCACACCAGTTGAAAAAGTGAAAAAAGTGCTACTTATAAGTCCATAATGGCGACGTTTCGGTCCTAAGTGAGAACCAGTAGTGCATGTGCATAACTTATGAAGAAAAAATTTGCTTGAATAATTAGCAGAAGCCATGTTGCATTTGGGGATCCCCTGATGTGCCTAAAGAGTGGAAAACCCCCACAAGTGACACCATTTTGGATGATGTGTTCTGTCAGAGCTGTCGCTCTACACCGCATCCACAGCGCTTGCAGGACCCTGGGGGTCCTGAGGGCTGCGGGACCACCAACCGTTCATAAATGACGGCGCTGCACAGAGCCCATGCAGCACCGACATTTATGTACAGTGGGCGATCTGGAAGTGGTTAAAATTCAATAAAAATAAGAAAAAGGATACTTATAGATAAGAATAAGCTTGTTTAACATTTAGTAAAACATTTTTTTAAAAAGGATAAGCATATGTAAGAAAGGATAAGTATAGGTAAGAAGTTAAATGTAGGTACAAGAGGATACGTATCTGTAAATATACGTACGAAAGGATCATTATAGGCAAGTAATGATAAGTATAGGAAATAAAAGATTAAGTATAGGTAAGCTAAAATAAGTATAGGTAAGTATTGGTAAGAAAGTGTATGCAAATACAGGTAAGTATTAAGAAAGAATAAGTGTAGGTAAAAAAGAATAAGTATAGGTATGAAAGATTTAGTATAGGTAAGGATAAGTAAAAAAAAAATAGTATAGGTACAAAAAGGTTAAGTATATGTAAGAAAGGATAAGTATATGGAATAAACATATACATATACACACAGGGTTTGGCATAAATGACTACACCCCCTTTGAAAAGTAAGATTTTAATCAATGTCTCCCTGAATGCAAGACTAATTTTCAACATTTTTACAAGACTGACTTTGATAGCATAAAAGTAAGATCAATAATACAACTTTCATTACAAAATCTTCAGTTCTACTCAAGTTAGTTGATGCAAAAATGAAAACACCCCACATAAAAACTACTACATCTAGTATTTGTACGACCATGATTTTTAAGAATCGCACCAAGTCTTCTAGTCATGGAATGAAGAAGATGGCGACATATTCCACCATCTAACTTTTTTTATTCTTCAACAATTACCTCTTTTAAAGCCTGGATGCTGGATGGAGAATAATGCTTAACTTTTCTCATCAGAATTCCCCATAAGTCTACAGTTGGATTCTGATCAGGAGACATACTTGGCTTCTGAATCGCGTTCACCCTGTTCTTCTTCAGAAATGCAACAATAACCTTAGTTGTGTTTTTTTGATCATTATCATGTTGAAAAGTACACGTCTACTAAGGGCACGGGGTGATTGTAGCATATTCTCTATCAATATAGGGCAGTACACCTGTAAATATAAGATAATCTCAATTAATTGTAGCTCACCGACACCAGAAGCACTCATGTAACCCCACATAAGGACACTGCTACCACTATGTTTCACTGTAGGCACCATGCATTTAGAAAAATGTATTTAGAAAAATGCCTGGAGCCTAAAGTGGAACATGTTGGTGGCAGTGTCGTTATGTGAGGATATATGGGTTCTGCTGGTGTAGGGGAATTACAGTTCGTGGAGAGTATTTGAAATTCACAGATGTACTGCCACTATACAGTAGATGTACAATCTATATTGAAAGAGAAGATGCTACCGTCATTCCGTGCCCTTGGTAGACATGCTGTTTTCCACCATGACAATGATCTAAAACACACATCTGTTGCATTTCTGAAAAAGAACAGGGTGAACGTGAATTAGTGTCTCCTGATCTGAACCCAATCAAACACCTATGGGGAATTCTGAAGAGACAAATTGAGCAGCATCAATCACCATCCAGTGTCCAGGCTCTAGAAAAGGTCAATTTTTAGAATGGTAAAAAAGATAGATGTTGCAATATGTCGTCGACTTGTTCATTTCATGCCTAGAAGACTTGCTGTTGTTTTTAAAAATTATAGAGGTCATACATAATACTAGATGTAGCGATTTTGATGTGGGGTGTATTCATTTTTGCATCAACTAATTTAAATAAAACTGAAGATTTTGTAATGAAGGTTATATTATTAACCTTACTTTCATGCTATGGGTTAATAAAATGTTATATGAAACTCAGTCTTGGAAAAATTGGAGACTGTTCTTGTATTCAGTGAGACACTGATTAAAATCTTATTTTTCAAAGCTTGTGTACTCAAAATATGCAGAGAACTGTATGTGTATATATATATATATGTTTGTATCTATCTATATATATATATATATATATATATATCAACACTAACAAAAAGTCAGGGTGCCAGGCTTCAAAGTTAAAGATCAAGCCTTAAATAGACCAAGTTAAATGGAGGCAGCACACCAGTTGAAAAAGTGAAAAAAAGTGCTATTTATAAGTTCATAATGGCGACGTTTCGGGCCTAAGTGAGAACCTTTTTCAAGCAGTACAGAAGTGCATGTGCATACCTTATAAAGAAAAAAATTGCTTGAATAATTAGTGGACGCCATGTTGCATTTGGGAAGCCCCTGATGTGCCTAAACAGTAGAAACTGCCCACAAGTGACACCATTTTGGATGATGTATCCTGTCAGAGCTGTCGCTCTGCACCGCTCCCACAGCGCTTGCAGAACCTTGGGGGTCCTGAGAGCTGCGGCAACACCAACCGTTCATAAATTTCGGCCCTACACAGAGCCCAGGGAGCGCCGACATTTATGTACAGTAGGCAGTCTGGAAGTTGTAAAAATTCAATAAAAATAAGAAAAAAGGATACTTATAGATAAGGATAAGCATGTTTAACATTTAATAAAAGATTTTTTTTTTAAAGGATAAGCAAATGTAAGAAAGGATAAGTATAGGTAAGAAGATAAATGTAGGTACAAGAGGATACGTATCAGTAAATATAGCTACGAAAGTAACATTATAGGCAAGTAATGATAAGTATAGGAAATAAAAGAATAAGTGTAGGTAAGTTAAAATAAGTATAGGTAAGTGTTGGTAAGAAAGTATATGCAAATATAGGTAAGTATTAAGTAAGAAGAAGTGTAGGTAAAAAAGAATAAGTATAGGTATGAAAGATTAAGTATAGGTAAGGATAAGTAAAAAAAAAAGTATAGGTACAAAATGGTTAAGTATATGTAAGAAAGGATAAGTATATGGCATAAACATATACATATACACACAGGCTTTGGTATAAATGACTACACCCCCTTTGAAAAGTAAGATTTTAATCAATGTCTCACTGAATGCAAGAATAATTTTCAACATTTTTACAAGACTGACTTTGATAGCATAAAACTAAGGTTAATAATACAACTTTCATTACAAAATCTTCAGTTCTACTCAAATTAGTTGATGCAAAAATGAAAACACCCCACATAAAAGCTACTACATCTGGTATTTGTACGACCATGATTTTTAAGAATCGCACCAAGTCTTCTAGTCATGGAATGAAGAAGATGGCGACATATTCCACCATCTAACTTTTTTTATTTTTCAACAATTACCTCTTTTAGAGCCTGGATGCTGGATGGAGAATAACGCTTAACTTGTCTCTTCAGAATTCCCAATAGGTCTTCAGTTGGATTCTGATCAGGAGACATACTTGGCCTCTGAATCACGTTCACCCTGTTCTTCTTCAGAAATGCAACAATAACCTTAGATGTGTTTTTTTTATCAAAATCATGTTGGAAAAGCTCACATCTACTAAGGGCACGGGGTGATTGTAGCATATTCTCTATCAATATAGGGCAGTACATCTGTAAATTTAGGATACTCTCAATTAATTGTAGCTCACCGACACCAGAAGCACTCATGTAACCCCACATAAGGACACTGCTACCACTATGTTTCACTGTAGGCACCATGTATTTAGAAAAATGTATTTAGTAAAATGCCTGGAGCCTAAAGTGGAACATGTTGGTGGCAGTGTCGTTATGTGAAGATACATGGGTTCTGCTGGAGTAGGGGAATAACAGCTCGTGGAGAGTATTTTAAATTCACAGAAGTACTGCCACTATACAGTACATGTACAATCTATATTAAAAGAGTAGATGCAACCTTCATTCCGTGCCCTTGGTAGACATGCTCTTTTCCACCATGACAATGATCTAAAACACACATCTGTTGCATTTCTGAAAAAGAACAGGGTGAGCGTGATTTAGTGTCTCCTGATCTTAACCCAATCAAACACCTATGGGGAATTCTGAAGAGACAAATTGAGCAGCATCAATCACCATCCAGTGTCCAGGCTCTAAAAAAGGTCAATTTCTAGAACGGTAAAAAACATAGATGTTGCAATACGTCATCGGCTTGTTCATTTCATGCCTAAAAGACTTGCTGTTGTTTTTAAAAATTATAGAGGTCATACATAATACTAGATGTAGCAATTTTGATGTGGGGTGTATTCATTTTTGCATCAACTAATTTAAATAAAACTAAAGATTTTGTAACGAAGGTTATATTATTAACCTTATTTTCATACTATGGGTTAATAAAATGTTATATGAAACTAAGTCTTGAAAAAATTGGAGACTGTTCTTGTATTCAGTGAGACACTGATTAAAATCTTATTTTTCAAAGCTTGTGTACTCAACATATGCAGAGAACTGTATATATATGTATATATATATGTATGTATATATATATATATATCTCAACACTAACAAAAAGTCAGGGTGCCAGGCTTCCCAGGTAAAGATCAAGCCTTAAATAGAACAAGTTAAATGGAGGCAGCACACCAGTTGAAAAAGTGAAAAAAGTGCTATTTATAAGTCCATGATGGTGACGTTTCGGTCCTAAGTGAGAACCTTTTTCAAGCAGTACAGAAGTGCATGTGCATACCTTATGAAGAAAAAATTTGCTTGAATAATTAGCAGACGCCATGTTGCATTTGGGGAGCCCCTGATGTGCCTAAACAGTGGAAACCCCCCACAAGTGACACTATTTTGGATGATGTGTCCTGTCAGAGCTGTCTCTCTGCACCGAACCCACAGCGCTTGCAGGACCCTGGGGGTCCTGAGGGCTGCGGGACCACTAACCATTCATAAATGTCGGCGCTGCACAGAGCCCAGGCAGCGCCAACATTTATGTACAGTGGGCAGTCTGGAAGTGGTTAAAATTCAATAAAATAAGAAAAAAGGATACTTATAGATAAGGATAAGCATGTTTAACGTTTGATAAAACATTTTTTTTAAAAAAGGATAAGCATATGGAAGAAAGGAAAAGTATAGGTAAGAAGATAAATGTAGGTACAAGAGGATACATATCGCTGAATATAGGTACGAAAGGATCATTATAGGCAAGTAGTGATAAGTATAGGAAATAAAAGAATAAGTATAGGTAAGCTAAAATAAGTATAGGTAAGAAAGTGTATGCAAATGTATGTAAGTACTAAGTAAGAATAAGTGTAGATAAAAAAGAATAAGTATAGGTATGAAAGATTAAGTATAGGTAAGGATAAGTAAAAAAAAAGTATAGGTACAAAAAGGATAAGTATATGTAAGAAAGGATAAGTGTATGGAATAAACATATACATATACACACAGGGTTTGGCATAAATGACTACACCCCCTTTGAAAAGTAAGATTTTAATCAATGTCTCACTGAATGCAAGACTAATTTTCACCATTTTTACAAGCCTGACTTTAAAAGCATAAAAGTAAGATTAATAATACAACTTTGATTACAAAATCTTCAGTTCTACTCAAATTAGTTGATGAAAAATGAAAACACCCCACATAAAAACTACTACATCTAGTATTTGTACGACCATGATTTTTAAGAATCGCACCAAGTCTTCTAGGCATGGAATGAAGAAGATGGTGACATATTCCACCATCTAAATTTTTTATTCTTCAACAATGACCTCTTTTAGAGCCTGGATGCTGGATGGAGAATAATGCTTAGCTTGCCTCTTCAGAATTCCCCATAGGTCTTCAGTTGGATTCTGATCAGGAGACATACTTGGCCTCTGAATCACGTTCACCCTGTTCTTCTTCAGAAATTCAACAATTACCTTAGATGTGTTTTTTTGATCATTATCATGTTGGAAAAGTACACGTCTACTAAGGGCACGGGGTGATTGTAGCATATTCTCTATCAATATAGGGCAGTACATCTGTAAATTTAGGATACTCTCAATTAATTGTAGCTCACCGACACCAGAAGCACTCATGTAGCCCCACATAAGGACACTGCTACCACTATGTTTCACTGTAGGCACCATGCATTTAGAAAAATGTATTTAGAAAAATGCCTGGAGCCTAAAGTGGAACATGTCTGTGAAAGTGTCGTTATGTGAGGAAACATGGGTTCTGCTGGTGTAGGGGAATTACAGTTTGTGGAGGGTATTTTAAATTCACAGATGTACTGCCACTATACGGTAGATGTACAATCTATATTAAAAGAGAAGATGCTACCCTCATTCCGTGCCCTTGGTAAACATGCTCTTTTCCACCATGACAATGATGTAAAACACACATCTGTTGCATTTCGGAAAAAGAACAGGGTGAACGTGATTTAGTGTCTCCTGATCTGAACCTAATCAAACACCTATGGGGAATTCTGAAGAGACAAATTGAGCAGCATCACTCACCATCCAGTGTCCAGGCTCTAAAAAAGGTCAATTTTTGAATGATAAAAAAGACAGATGTTGCAATATGTCACTGGCTTGCTCATTTCATGACTAGAAGACTTGCTGTTATTTTTAAAAATTATAGAGGTCATATATAATACTAGATGTAGCAATTTTGATGTGGGGTGTATTCATTTTTGCATCAACTAATTTAAATAAAACTGAAGATTTTGCAATGAAGGTTATATTATTAACCTTACTTTCATGCTATGGGTTAATAAAATGTTATATGAAACTCAGTCTTGGAAAAATTGGAGACTGTTCTTGGATTCAGTGAGACACTGATTAAAATCTTATTTTTCAAAGCTTGTGTACTCAAAATATGCAGAGAACTGTATGTGTATATATATATTTATATATATATATGTATGTATCTATATATATATCTCAACACTAACAAAAATTCAGGGTGCCAGGCTTCCCAGGTAAAGATCAAGCCTTAAATAGAACAAGTTAAATGGAGGCAGCACACCAGTTGAAAAAGTGAAAAAAGTGCTACTTATAAGTCCATAATGGCGACGTTTCGGTCCTAAGTGAGAACCAGTAGTGCATGTGCATAACTTATGAAGAAAAAATTTGCTTGAATAATTAGCGGAAGCCATGTTGCATTTGGGGATCCCCTGATGTGCCTAAAGAGTGGAAACCCCCCACAAGTGACACCATTTTGGATGATGTGTTCTGTCAGAGCTGTGGCTCTACACCGCATCCACAGCGCTTGCAGGACCCTGGGGGTCCTGAGGGCTGCGGGACCACCAACCGTTCATAAATGACGGCGCTGCACAGAGCCCATGCAGCACCGACATTTATGTACAGTGGGCGGTCTGGAAGTGGTTAAAATTCAATAAAAATAAGAAAAAGGATACTTATAGATAAGAATAAGCTTGTTTAACATTTAATAAAACATTTTTTTAAAAAGGATAAGCATATGTAAGAAAGGATAAGTATAGGTAAGAAGTTAAATGTAGGTACAAGAGGATACGTATCTGTAAATATACGTACGAAAGGATCATTATAGGCAAGTAATGATAAGTATAGGAAATAAAAGAATAAGTATAGGTAAGCTAAAATAAGTATAGGTAAGTATTGGTAAGAAAGTGTATGCAAATACAGGTAAGTATTAAGAAAGAATAAGTGTAGGTAAAAAAGAATAAGTATAGGTATGAAAGATTTAGTATAGGTAAGGATAAGTAAATAAAAAATAGTATAGGTACAAAAAGGTTAAGTATATGTAAGAAAGGATAAGTATATGGAATAAACATATACATATACACACAGGGTTTGGCATAAATGACTACACCCCCTTTGAAAAGTAAGATTTTAATCAATGTCTCCCTGAATGCAAGACTAATTTTCAACATTTTTACAAGACTGACTTTGATAGCATAAAAGTAAGGTCAATAATACAACTTTCATTACAAAATCTTCAGTTCTACTCAAATTAGTTGATGCAAAAATGAAAACACCCCACATAAAAACTACTACATCTAGTATTTGTACGACCATGATTTTTAAGAATCGCACCAAGTCTTCTAGTCATGGAATGAAGAAGATGGCGACATATTCCACCATCTAACTTTATTTATTCTTCAACAATTACCTCTTTTAAAGCCTGGATGCTGGATGGAGAATAATGCTTAACTTTTCTCGTCAGAATTCCCCATAAGTCTTCAGTTGGATTATGATCAGGAGACATACTTGGCTTCTGAATCGCGTTCACCCTGTTTTTCTTCAGAAATGCAACAATAACCTTAGTTGTGTTTTTTTGATCATTATCATGTTGAAAAGTACACGTCTACTAAGGGCACGGGGTGATTGTAGCATATTCTATATCAATATAGGGCAGTACACCTGTAAATATAAGATAATCTCAATTAATTGTAGCTCACCGACACCAGAAGCACTCATGTAACCCCACATAAGGACACTGCTACCACTATGTTTCACTGTAGGCACCATGCATTTAGAAAAATGTATTTAGAAAAATGCCTGGAGCCTAAAGTGGAACATGTTGGTGGCAGTGTCGTTATGTGAGGATATATGGGTTCTGCTGGAGTAGGGGAATTACAGTTCGTGGAGAGTATTTTAAATTCACAGAAGTACTGCCACTATACAGTAGATGTACAATCTATATTGAAAAAGAAGATGCTACCGTCATTCCGTGCCCTTGGTAGACATGCTGTTTTCCACCATGACAATGATCTAAAACACACATTTTTGCATTTCTGAAAAAGAACAGGGTGAACGTGAATTAGTGTTTCCTGATCTGAACCCAATCAAACACCTATGGGGAATTCTGAAGAGACAAATTGAGCAGCATCAATCACCATCCAGTGTCCAGGCTCTAGAAAAGGTCAATTTTTAGAATGGTAAAAAAAGATAGATGTTGCAATATGTCGTCGGCTTGTTCATTTCATGCCTAGAAGACTTGCTGTTGTTTTTAAAAATTATAGAGGTCATACATAATACTAGATGTATCAATTTTGATGTGGGGTGTATTCATTTTTGCATCAACTAATTTAAATAAAACTGACGATTTTGTAATGGAGGTTATATTATTAACCTTACTTTCATGCTATGGGTTAATAAAATGTTATATGATACTCAGTCTTGGACAAATTGGAGATTGTTCTTGTATTCAGTGAGACACTGATTAAAATCTTATTTTTCAAAGCTTGTGTACTCAAAATATGCAGAGAACTGTATGTATATATATATATATATATATATATATGTATGTATCTATATATATATATATATATATATATATCAACACTAACAAAAAGTCAGGGTGCCAGGCTTCCCAGGTAAAGATCAAGCCTTAAATAGAACAAGTTAAATGGAGGCAGCACACCAGTTGAAAAAGTGAAAAAAGTGCTATTTATAAGTCCATAATGGCGACGTTTCGGTCCTAAGTGAGAACCTTTTTCAAGCAGTACAGAAATGCATGTGCATACCTTATGAAGAAAAAATTTGCTTGAATAATTAGCGGACGCCATGTTGCATTTGGGGAGCCCCCGATGTGCCTAAACAGTGGAAAACACCCACAAGTGACACAATTTTGGATGATGTGTCCTGTCAGAGCTGTCGCTCTGCACCGCACCCACAGAGCTTGCAGGACCCTGGGGGTCCTGAGGGCTGTGGGACAACCAACCGTTTATAAATGTCGGCGCTGCACAGAGCTCATGCAGCGCCGACATTTATGTACAGTAGGCGGTCTGGAAGTGGTAAAAATTCAATAAAAATAAGAAAAAAGGATACTTTTAGATAAGGATAAGCATGTTTAACATTTAATAAAACATTTTTTTTTAAAATGATAAGCATATGTAAGAAAGGATAAGTTTAGGTAAGAAGATAAATGTAGGTACAAGAGGATACGTATTGGTAAATATAGGTACGAAAGGATCATTATAGGCAAGTAATGATAAGTATAGGCAATAAAAGAATAAGTATAGGTAAGCTAAAATAAGTATAGGTAAGTATTGGTAAGAAAGTGTATGCAAATATAGGTAAGTATTAAGTTAGAATAAGTTTAGTTAAAAAAGAATAAGTACATGTATGAAAGATTAAGTATAGGTAAGGATAAGTAAAAAAACAGTACAGGTACAAAAAGGATAACTATATGTAAGAAAGGATAAGTATATGGAATAAACATATACATATACACACACAGGGTTTGTCATAAATGACCACACCCAGTTTGAAAAGTAAGATATTAATCAATGTCTCACTGAATGCAAGACTAATTTTCAACATTTTTACAAGACTGACTTTGATAGCATAAAAGTAAGGTTAATAATACAACTTTCATTACAAAATCTTCAGTTCTTCTCAAATTAGTTGATGCAAAAATGAAAACACCCCACATAAAAACTACTAGATCTAGTATTTGTACGACAGTGATTTTTAAGAATCGCAACACATCTTCCAGGCATCGAATGAAGAAGATGGCGACATATTCCACCATCTAAATTTTTATTCTTCAACAATGACCTCTTTTAGAGCCTGAATGCTGGATGGAGAATAATGCTTAACTTGTCTCTTCAGAATTCCCCATAGGTCTTCAGTTGGATTCTGATCAGGAGACATACTTGGCCTCTGAATCACGTTCATTCTATTCTTCTTCAGTAATGCAACAATAACCTTAGATGTGTTTTTTTGATCATTATCATGTTGGAAAAGTACACGTCTACTAAGGGCACGGGGTGATTTTAGCATATTCTCTATCAATATAGGGCAGTACATCTGTAAATTTAGGATACTCTCAATTAATTGTAGCTCACCAACACCAGAAGCACACATGTAACCCCACATAAGGACACTGCTACCACTATGTTTCACTGTAGGCACCATGCATTTAGAAAAATGTATTTAGAAAAATGCCTGGAGCCTAAAGTGGAACATGTTGGTGGCAGTGTAATTATGTGAGGATACATGGGTTCTGCTGGTGTAGGGGAATTACAGTTTGTGGAGGGTATTTTAAATTCACAGATGTACTGCCACTATACAGTAGTTGTACAATCTATATTGAAAGAGAAGATTCTACCCTTATTCCGTGCCCTTGGTAGACATGCTCTTTTCCACCATGACAATGATCTAAAACACACATCTGTTGCATTTTTGAAAAAGAACAGGATGAAAGTGATTTAGTGTCTCCTGATCTGAACCCAATCAAACACCTATGGGGAATTCTGAAGAGACAAATTGAGCAGCATCAATCACCATCCAGTGTCCAGGCTCTAAAAAAGGTCAATTTTTAAAATGGTAAAAAATATAGATGTTGCAATATGTCATCGGCTTGTTCATTTCATGCCTAGAAGACTTGCTGTTGTTTTTAAAAATTATAGAGGTCATACATAATACTAGATGTAGCAATTTTGATGTGGGGTGTATTCATTTTTGCATCAACTAATTTAAACAAAACTGAAGATTTTGTAATGACGGTTATATTATTAAACTTACTTTCATGCTATGGGTTAATAAAATGTTATATGAAACTCAGTCTTGGAAAAATTGGAGACTGTTCTTGTATTCAGTGAGACACTGATTAATATCTTATTTTTCAAAGCTTGTGTACTCAAAATATGCAGAGAACTGTATGTGTATATATATATATATATATATATATGTATGTATCTATATATATCAACACTAACAAAAAGTCAGGGTGCCAGGCTTCCCAGGTAAAGATCAAGCCTTAAATGGAACAAGTTAAATGGAGGCAGCACACCTGTTGAAAAAGTGAAAAAAGTGCTATTTATAAGTCCATAATGGCGACGTTTCGGTCCTAAGTGACAACCTATTTCAAGCAGTACAGTAGTGCATGTGCATACCTTATGAAGAAAAAATTTGCTTGAATAATTAGCGGAAGCCATGTAGAATTTGGGGAGCCCCTTATGTGCCTAAAGTGTGGAAACCCCCCACAAGTGACACCATTTTGGATGATGTGTCCTGTCAGAGCTGTCGCTCTGCACCGCACCCACAGCGCTTGCAGGACCCTGGGGGTTCTGAGGGCTGCGGGACCACCAACCGTTCATAAATGTCGGCGCTGCACAGAGCCCAGGCAGCGCCGACATTTATGTACAGTGGGCTGTCTGGAAGTGGTTAAAATTCAATAAAAATAAGAAAAAAGGATACTTATACATAAGTATAAGCATGTTTAACATTTAATAAAACATTTTTTTTTTAAAGGATAAGCTTATGTAAGAAAGGATAAGTATAGGTAAGAAGATAAATGTAGGTACAAGAGGATACGTATCGGTAAATATAGGTACGAAAGGATCATTATAGGCAAGTAATGATAAGTATAGGAAATAAAAGAATAAGTATAGGTAAGCTAAAATAAGTATAGGTAAGTATTGGTAAGAAAGTGTATGCAAATATAGGTAAGTATTAAGTAAGAATAAGTGTAGGTAAAAAAGAAAATGTATAGATATGAAAGATTAAGTATAGGTAAGGATAAGTAAAAAAAAAAGTATAGGTACAAAAAGGATAAGTATATGTAAGAAAGGATAAGTATATAAAATAAACATATACATATACACACACAGGGTTTGGCATAAATGACTACACCCTCTTTGAAAAGTAAGATTTTAATCAATGTCTCACTGAACGCAAGACTAAAGGCCCTGTCACACATAACGAGATCGCTAGCGAGATCGTTGATACGTCACGGGTTTTGTGACGCAACAGCGACATCGCTAGCGATCTCGCTACGTTTGACCGGTAGCAACGATCAGGCCCCTGCTGCGAGATCGTTGATCGTTACAAAGCTCCCTGGACCATTCCTGGGTCGTTGCACTCCCGCTGGGCAGTGTGCATCGCTGTATTTGACACCTAGCCAACGACCTCGTCCAGCGATTCAGAACTGAGACACGTAGGCGTGTATAAATTGGACTATTCCGCGCCCCTCGTCCCCGATTGGTGGTCGCTACGGCGTTCTCATTTCCGGACGCGCATAAAGAAGGCAACAGAATAGCAATTCCGTCCTTTGTTTCTGACCTCGTGCTTTATTGCAGATCCTACCAGAGTTCTCCGGGCTGCTAATATCCGTTCATTGGACTAGTGCTGATTTTTGCGGATCATTGCAGCGTTCTCCAGCTGTGACTCCGCTTTGAACATATCAGACATCTTTAGTAAGGTAGGTATTGTTTGAGGTCTCAGATGCGTTTCCATTTTTATTCTTTTATCACATTTACTAATTATCTGTTATCTTTGCTTTTCAGGGAGGGAGGGCTTGGCTTCTATTTGTATATATATATATGTATGCTTTTGCATGGGCAGATATTTTAGGGGTCTCGTGCACATGCACCCACATAGCGCATTTTCTGTCATGCTCACTAACAGAATGGAATATGGTTTTCCATGATATTTTTTATATACAGTTTCAATACTTGTGTTAATTGTTTTGTTGAAAGTGTTCTCATCTTTTCATGTTATGTTTGCAGTTTGCACATCATGGACGACGGGCAGTGTGCTATTGTGGTTGCTGCATTGCTGGTTGAGGAAGCTCGGCGTCAAGATGAGGCACGAGAGCTACAGAGGCGTTCCAAATGAAAGCGTCGCATGTGGACCAGAGAGTGGCTGCAGAAGAGGTCTGAATTGTCCCACATGCAACTTGTAAGAGAGCTTCAGGAGAAGAATCCTCATGATTTCCGCAACTATCTGAGGATGTCAGAGGAATCTTTTAAAGAGTTATTGGAACGAGTTACGCCACGTATTCAACGGAAGGATACAGCGATGCGTGCTGCCATTCCGGCAGATGAAAGATTGGCAGTCACACTGAGATTCCTGGCCACCGGACGCTCATTCCAAGACTTGCATTTTTCTGCAGCCATTTCCAGGCCCATGCTCAGTGTTCTAATCCCGGAGACATGTAATGCAATTTACCACAGTCTACGTAGTTACATACAGTTTCCCAACACGGAGGAGGAATGGAAAAAGATTGCCTCTGATTTTGAGCAGCTGTGGCAGTTCCCTAACTGTGGTGGGGCTTTGGACGGGAAACATGTCCGAATCACTCAGCCACCAAATAGCGGATCCTATTTTTATAATTATAAGGGCTATTTCAGCATCATCATGATGGCCCTTGTTAATGCCAATTACGAATTTATAAATGTAGATGTTGGCATGAACGGCAGGGTTTCTGATGGTGGTGTTTTAGAGCACACACTTTTTGGAGAGCGATTGGACAACTGTGACCTACACTTGCCTCCCAACTCAGAGACTACAGGTAACCTTAATTTTGTTTTTGTCGGCGATGAAGCCTTCCCACTTCATCCCAATCTTATTAAACCGTTCCCCCAAAAAAGTCTTACCCAGGAAAGAAGAATTTTCAATTATCGTTTGTCAAGGGCACGTCGTGTTGTCGAAAATGCCTTCGGTATCATGGCCAACCGCTTCAGAGTTTTTCACACGCCAATTAACATGAAGCTTACATCAATAGACTCTGTTGTTTTGGCCTGTTGCACACTTCACAACTTTCTTCGTCGACGTGATGCAATTACGTACTGTCCGCCTGGCTTCGTGGACTCTGTGGACCTAGCCAATGGGGAAGTGGAGCTCGGTGAATGGCGTGCAAACAATCCTGTAATTGCAGGCCTTCAACCAGTGGGATATGGCAGAAACACCCAGGATGCGAAAACCAGCCGCGACAACTACTGCCAGTATTTTAACGGTCCTGGTGCTGTTACTTGGCAACATCAGAACTTATAGTGGGCAACTACTGACAATTATACACTACTTTCAGTTTTGTATTGATTTGTGTAATAAACTGTGTTTAACTTTGCAAAAGATTTGTTTATCATTGTTTCAATAGTAAGGGCCCGTATACACATACGTGTACTCCAGGGGCGGACATAGGAATCATGGGAGCTCATAGCAGAAGTTATAATTGGGACCCCCCCCACAAAAAAAAAAAATAAAAATAATAATTGTTGGGGACACAGAAGAGCAGATCCCACAACCTTCCAGCCTTTCTTCCTTTCTGAACTCCTAAATTACTCTTTCATAGCCCCATAAAAATGTGATGGAAATTGAGTAATGGAAATTGAGGAGTCGGTTTGGCTTATCGACTCCGCAGCCCTGTATACCAGGATGGGAGAGCACACAGTATAATGCAGCCCCCCATAGGGTAAAAGGCAGCCCCAGTCCTCCAGTATTATCAGTACTGACTGATTTACAAAAATATATAAATACATACTTACTACTCCAGAATGGGGGAGACTGCTATGGGGTCCGCTGGCTCACGGGCCCCCTACGGCCACGGGCCCCATAGCAGTTATGTGGCCTGCCACCAATGGTGGTACGCCACTGTTGTACTCGTCTGTATACATCCATATACACATCCATATACACATACATATTCAGATACATAAAAATCTACACCCATATCCACACTTATATACAGATAACCAGATATACACACACATACTCACAGACACAGAAGTATGCATACCTACATAAAAATATAGATACATATTTCTACATAAAACCACCTAAACACCAGTATTCCTGTGTGACCGTCACAATAGAGACACTGCTGCGTTCTACAGACGTCGCATTATCAATACAGCGTCTCTAGTCCGACACGCTAATAATTCAAGTCATAATAGGGTTCTCTAATAAACCGCGGGTTTATTGGTGACGTTCATGCGTCGTGGGCGTGGTTACCGACGTTCATGCGTCGTGGGCGGGTCTAACGACGTAGTTACGGCCTAGCTTATTAAGAGCATTATGGCATCCAGGGTCAGGGCATCTCCTTGGGGTGATGCTGAGGTGTGCTACCTTGTGGAGCACCTGGATGCACTTGATTATGAGTGCCATGTGCACTCTGAGCATCCAGTGCTCCATAAACAGGCGGTGCTGCAGAGGATCGGTCGGGGCCTGGTCCGCAGATTTGGGGTGCAGCGCTCTGCTACCCAAATCCGTAAAAAGCTGGCGGACCTGAAATATAGGTCTGCCGACCGAATCGTCAGCATCCGGTCACGGACCCTGCCCCGCCGTGGTGAGTGGTTTTAAAATATGTTAACACAATATATGGCAGCACATTAGTTACAACTGCAATCACCTTAGGTATCTAATGTTATTTGTTTTCCAGCGCCTGCAGCCCCAGAGCCCCCAAGGGAGTCACCTCCAGCCCTGGAGCCCCAGCAGCATTCCTCTGCCAGCTCGCCAGCATCACTCCGTGATATAGGTGCAGCTTCATCTTTCGGTAATGCTTTGACATAAAATACGGTCCATACAACTTGGAAAGTATAGGGCTGTCATGTACTATTAAGTGTTGTGTCTTTCTCTAGCCGGTGGTGCCAGGGGATCCGGGTGGTCCTTAAGCTCGTCATCATCCGAGCAACCTGAAAACCGTAAGTGTTAAATACCAAACATGTACCTGATAGGCTGTGTGCCCACGATGCGTTTTTTAAGGTGTTTCTGCAGCGTTTTTGCTGCTGTGGAAACGCATTAAAAGCGCATGGTAGAAGGTCTGCCATGTTCCCCAATGATAATCCGCATGTGCTGTGCACATGCTGCGGAAATTTCCGCTGCACATTATCATTGCGGAAAAAAACGCAGCACTACCAATTATTTTGCATAAGGTGGTTTTTTTGCGCCGCCATTGACTTGCATTATAATGCGCCAATTCCGCAATACTGCATCTGTACTTGCGTAATTAGCGCGTTCTAATGTGCGGATGGTACCCGGGAGTGGTGCATCGTGGGCACATAGCCTTAATTTGATGAATGTACAGAATTATTGGACTTTTAAGTTTAACTATTACCTCCGTAGAAATCCCAACACTACAAGATCTCCTGGCGTCACAACGGAGACTGAGTGAAGAGATCCACCAGCACGGAGTGATGCTGGCAAGATTTGTGGCAGCCCATGACCGTCACGGCAGCCAATAACTTATTTTTTGTTATGTAGTTGATATTATTTGGTTGGTTATATTTTTTATATTTTTATAAAAAAAAATTAGTTTATATCCACTATTGTCTACACTTTGTTACATCTAATCCTATCCTGTGTGATACTGCCTGACGGGTTGTGTATCTAATCCTATCCTGTGTGATACTGCCTGACGGGTTGTGTATCTAATCCTATCCTGTGTGATACTGCCTAAAGGGTTGTGTATCTAATCCTATCCTGTGTGATACTGCCTGACGGGTTGTGTATCTAATCCTATCCTGTGTGATACTGCCTGACGGGTTGTTTATCTAATCCTATCCTGTGTGATACTGCCTAAAGGGTTGTGTATCTAATCCTATCCTGTGTGATACTGCCTGACGGGTTGTGTATCTAATCCTATCCTGTGTGATACTGCCTAAAGGGTTGTGTATCTAATCCTATCCTGTGTGATACTGCCTAAAGAGTTGTGTATCTAATCCTATCCTGTGTGATACTGCCTGACGGGTTGTGTATCTAATCCTATCCTGTATGATACTGCCTAAAGGGTTGTGTATCTAATCCTATCCTGTGTGATACTGCCTAAAGAGTTGTGTATCTAATCCTATCCTGTGTGATACTGCCTGACGGGTTGTGTATCTAATCCTATCCTGTATGATACTGCCTAAAGGGTTGTGTATCTAATCCTATCCTGTGTGATACTGCCTAAAGAGTTGTGTATCTAATCCTATCCTGTGTGATACTGCCTGACGGGTTGTGTATCTAATCCTATCCTGTATGATACGGCCTAAAGGGTTGTGTATCTAATCCTATCCTGTGTGATACTGCCTAAAGAGTTGTGTATCTAATCCTATCCTGTGTGATACTGCCTGACGGGTTGTGTATCTAATCCTATCCTGTGTGATACTGCCTGACGGGTTGTGTATCTAATCCTATCCTGTGTGATACTGCCTAAAACAAGCAGTGCAGGGGCAGTAAAGCCCACTCCAAAGTCGGCTTTCACACCCTCCTGCTTATTGATGTTATCAGCTGAAGTTGTGTAGGGGCAGGAAAGCCGTCTGAAGTCGGCTTTAATAGCCGCCTGCAAATTGATGTTATCAGCTGAAGTTGTGTGGGGGCATGAAAGCCGTCTGAAGTCGGCTTTAATAGCTGTCTACTAATTGATGTTATCAGCTGAAGTAGTGTAGGGGCAGGAAAGCCGTCTGAAGTCGGCTTTCATTGCCGCCTACTTATTGATATTATCAGCTGAAGTTGTGTGGGGGCAGGAAAGCCGTCTGAAGTCGGCTTTAATAGCTGTCTACTAATTGATGTTATCAGCTGAAGTAGTGTAGGGGCAGGAAAGCCGTCTGAAGTCGGCTTTCATTGCCGCCTACTTATTGATATTATTAGCTGAAGTTGTGTGGGGGCAGGAAAGCCGTCTGAAGTCGGCTTTCACAGATGCCAGCTAATTCAAGAAGAAGAGAGAAGAGGAAAGAATAGGAACATAGTATGAAAACTATAAGGAAGACCTAACATGTTGATCCAGAGGAAGGCAAAAAAAAACCATGCTCCGTTTTGGGAAAAAAAATTCCTTCCTGACTCCACATACGGCAATCAGACTAGTTCCCTGGATCAACGCCCTATCAAGAATCTAATATATACAACCTATAATCTGAGTCAGACTCATAGTGCATGGTATGGCAGATCATTGCCATACCGTGCACCATGACTATGACCCCAAAGACTAAAAGAAGGGAAGTAGGAAGAGGAGGGGAAGAAAACCAGCTGTGAAGAAGACCAGAGGACACAGGGAAAAGACAGAAGACAGGTGATAAAGCCTGGAGCCGGAGGAGGAGAAGGGGAGGAGGTGATCACCAGCGGAGAGCAGGGATGGGAATAGACGGTAGAGAATGGAGGGGAGGGAACGGAGATTGGGAAGGGATCGGAGGGCAGGGGTGAGGGGTCCCACCCTCGGGAAGAGGTAAAGCAGAAAATAAGGCAACCAAAAAACATTTTTATTTCAATCAGGGTGAGATCAGAGGGCAGGGGTAAAGTTAAAAAAGAGGACAATAAACCTTGTTTTTATAAACAAACAAAAATATAAAAATTTTAACAATTTAAATAAGTATTAAATTAACAATATTTACAAAATGATAAAAAAAAATTGAAATGAAACATCACTACAGTTCTTCATATCGATTACCTGTATTTGTGTATCCGTGCCTGGGGGAAACAAAAGAATCAGAACACATGGGATACTGTGGGGGGGGGGCAAGGCTTTGTGGACGCCGGATCCTCTGCACTGGTGTGCTGTGAAGTGGGTCCGGCCTATGGGTCCAAGAATGTTGTTGAAAATGGCCAGGGTCAATCAGAGTATGTACAGTAGACGTTTCATTAAGTTCACCGGCTGCCGCTTTATTTAAAGTCTCAAACATGACCCTTTCTGCATGCGCCCTCTGTCGGTCATCCAGCCTCTGTAGTCTCTCGCCAGCATATGTTGCAAAGCTGTCCCGCTTGGCCTGGGTCTGCAGAAGTAGAATCTTGTTCGCCAGAGATACTAGATCTGGCGATGGCGGCAAGCTGGCCTTTCTTTTCCTTGATTTTCTCTGTCGCCGAGGCACAAGGTCTTCACTTGTAGAGGCCATAGGGTCTTCATTCACCGATGCCATAGGTTCCTCATTCCTTGACATAACACTCGCCTCCTCCATACCACGTTCCGTAGCCGAGATGTCGTCATCTTGCCAATGGTGCTGTGGGAACACAAAAATAAAGTTAAGATTTGGTTACAACATCCAGCAGGTATGTTATGACCAGCATGGGTACACGTGCACTAAAAAACAAATATGAGGGGCGGCTAAACTAGGGCATGTACATTGAAAGTATAAATGCTATTTACAGGGAAGCAAAGAAGGTACTTACATCTTCAACAGGGGAGTCAGTCCGTATGTCGGGGTCTTCTTCCGGGGTCTGCCGTATCGTACACACCATTCGCCGAGGTAGCTCCTGGTCACGGGTGAAGGCAAGCAAATCATAATACCATAATGTCGGCACATAAACCTCATCTGTGCCGGTACCTGACTTCTTTGATTTCTCCACCCGGTTGAGTTCTTTCTTATATACGGTACGTAGACCCTGGATCTTTCTCTTCACCAGCTCTTCATCCACCTTCTCGTTGGGGCCATGCCTTTTAAAGAGGGAAATCAATTGCTGGTAGGCCTCCCTCTTTTTCTCTCTATTGCAGTAGTCTGTTGATTTTATTTGCCAAAGGCACGGCAGGGAGCGGTAGAGGTCAATCATTTCCCTCACAAACTCTTCACTTTTGAAAGCCATCTGAAAAGGATAGCAATACAGTGAGCATACATGAAACATTTTCAAACAAAGTAAAAAGTACTACACACCATTTGCTGACTAAAAATGGCCTCCAATATATAAGCAAATATATACTTATTGAGTGTGATAAAAATCCACTAAAATAACTTACCGTGGAAACAAAGCAATACAGTGCCTGAAAAACCCAAAAGTCAATGTTCAGTCACAGCTGAAGAAAATCCACAAATGAATGGAATCACAGCAGTAGATCGCAACTAGGATCCAAAAATCAGGACGCTGACAAGGCTTCAACAAATCCCAGATGGACGAAACTTGCCCGGAGAACACTGCTACGATCCGAAAGCAAAGCGCAGATAGGAACAAGGGAGCGGAATTGCCCCAACGTCGCCTTTTTAAAAACCCCCGGCCAATCAGAACGCAGTAGCGTCCACCAATCGAAGATGAGTGGGCGCAGAAAGGTAATTTTATGTACGCCTTTCTGTCACAGTACAGTCCCTCAAAGTGTGTATCGTTGAGTGTGGATCGTTGAAATAGCTGCTGTGTGACAGCGTCCCAGCGACCAATGAGATCGTTAGTTAGATCGCTGGGGCGGCCGAAATCGTTGGCAAGTTTACATGTTTGACGGCTCCCGAACGATCTCTCCAGCGATCTCAAAACTGTGACGTAGTAACGATCTCGCTAGCGATCTCGTTATGTGTGACAGGGCCTTAATTTTCAACATTTTTACAAGACTGACTTTGATAGCATAAAAGTAAGGTTAATAATACTACTTTCATTACAAAATCGGCAGTTCTACTCAAATTAGTTGATGCAAAAATGAAAACACCCCACATAAAAACTACTACATCTAGTATTAGTATGACAATGATTTTTAAGAATCGCACCACATCTTCTAGGCATGGAATGAAGAAGATGATGACATATTCCACCATCTAACTTTTTTTATTCTTAAACAATGACCTCTTTTAGAGCCTGGATGCTGGATGGAGAATAATGCTTAACTTGTCTCTTCAGAATTCCCCATAGGTCTTCAGTTGGATTCTGATCAGGAGACATACTTGGCCTCTGAATCACGTTCACCCTGTTCTTCTTCAGAAATGCAACAATTACCTTTGATGTGTGTTTTTGATCATTATCATGTTGGAAAAGTACACGTCTACTAAGGGCATGGGGGGATTTTAGCATATTCTCTATCAATATAGGGCAGTACATCTGTAAATCTAGGATACTCTCAATTAATTGTATCTCACCAACACCAGAAGCACTCATGTAACCCCACATAAGGACACTGCTACCACTATGTTTCACTGTAGGCACCATGCATTTAGAAAAATGTATTTAGAAAAATGCCTGGAGCATAAAGTGGAACATGTTGGTTGCAGTGTCGTTATGTGAGGAAACATGGGTTCTGCTGGTGTAGGGGAATTACAGTTCGTGGAGTGTATTTTAAATTCACAGATGTACTGCCACTACTCAGTAGATGTACAATATATATTGAAAGAGAAGATGCTACCCTCATTCCGTGCCCTTGGTAGACATGCTCTTTTCCACCATGACAATGATCTAAAGCACACAACTGTCGCATTTCTGAAAAAGAACAGGGTGAACGTGATTTAGTGTCTTCTGATCCGAACCCAATCAAACACCTATGGGGAATTCTGAAGAGACAAATTGAGCAGCATCAATCACCATTCGGTGTCCAGGCTCTAAAAAAGGTCAATTTTTAAAATGGTAAAAAAGATAGATGTTTCAATATGTCGTCGGCTGGTTCATTTCATGCATAGAAGACTTGCTGTTGTTTTTAAAAATTATAGAGGTCATACATAATACTAGATGTAGAAATTTTGATGTGGGGTGTATTCATTTTTGCATCAACTAATTTAAAGAAAACTGAAGATTTTGTAATGAAGGTTATATTATTAACCTTACTTTTATGCTATGGGTTAATAAAATGTTATATGAAACTCAGTCTTGGAAAAATTGGAGACTGTTCTTGTATTCAGTGAAACACTGATTAAAATCTTATTTTTCAAACGTTGTGTACTCAAAATATGCAAACAACAGTATGTGTATATATATATATATGTATGTATCTATAAATATATATCAACACTAACAAAAAGTCAGGGTGCCAGGATTCCCAGGTAAAGATCAAGCCTTAAATAGAACAAGTTAAATGGAGGCTGCACACCAGTTAAAAAAGTGAAAAAAGTGCTATTTATAAGTCCATAATGGCGACGTTTCGGTCCTAAGTGAGAACCTTTTTCAAGCAGTACAGAAGTGCATGTGCATACCTTATGAAGAAAAAATTTGCTTGAATACTTAGCGGACGATATGTTGCATTTGGGGATCCCATGATGTGCCTAAACAGTGGAAACCCCCCACAAGTGACACCATTTTGGATGATGTGTCCTGTCAGAGCTGTCGCTCTGCACCGCACCCACAGCGCTTGCAGGACCCTGGGGGTCCTGAGGGCTGCAGGTCCACCAACCGTTCATAAATGTCGGCGCTGCACAGAGCCCAGGCAGCGTCGACATTTATGTACAGTGGGGGGTCTGGAAGTGGTTAAAATTCAATAAAAATAAGAAAAAAGGATACTTTTAGATAAGGATAAGCTTGTTTAACATTTAATAAAACATTTTTTAAAAAAAGGATAAGCACATGTAAGAAAGGATAAGTATAGGTAAGAAGATAAATGTAGGTACAAAAGGATACGTATCGGTAAATATAGGTACGAAAGGATCATTATAGGATGGTAATGATAAGTATAGGCAATAAAATAATAAGTATAGGTAAGCTAAAATAAATATAGGTAAGTATTGGTAAGAAAGTGTATGCAAATATAGGTAAGTATTAAGTAAGAATTAGTGTAGGTAAAAAAGAATAAGTATAGGTATGAAAGATTAAGTGTAGTTAAGGATAAGTAAAACAAAAAGTATAGGTACAAAAAGGATAAGTATATGTAAGAAAGGATAAGTGTATGGAATAAACATAAACATATACACACAGGCTTTGGCATAAATGACTACACAACCTTTGAAAAGTAAGATTTTAATCAATGTCTCACTGAACGCAAGAATAATTTTCAACATTTTACCAAGACTGACTTTGATAGCATAAAAGTAAGGTTAATAATACAACTTTCATTACAAAATCTTCAGTTCTACTCAAATTAGTTGATGCAAAAATGAAAACACCACACATAAAATCTACTACATCTAGTATTTGTGCGACCATGATTTTTAAGAATCGCACCAAATCTTCTAGGCATGGAATGAAGAAGATGGCGACATATTCAATCATCTAACTTTTTTTATTCTTCAACAATGACCTCTTTTAGAGCCTGGATGCTGGATGGAGAATAATGCTTAACTTGTCTCTTCAGAATTCCCCATAGGTCTTCAGTTGGATTCTGATCAGGAGACATACTTGGCCTCTGAATCACGTTCACCTTGTTCTTCTTCAGAAATGCAACAATAACCTTAGATGTGTTTTTTTGATCAAAATCATGTTGGAAAAGTACACATCTACTAAGGGCACGGGGTGATTGTAGCATATTCTCTATCAATATAGGGCAGTACATCTGTAAATTTAGGATACTCTCAATTAATTGTAGCTCACCGACACCAGACGCACTCATGTAACCCCACATAAGGACACTGCTACCACTATGTTTCACTGTAGGCACCATGCATTTAGAAAAATGTATTTAGAAAAATGCCTGGAGCCTAAAGTGGAACATGTTGGTGGCAGTGTCATTATGTGAGGATACATGGGTTCTGCTGGTGGAGGGGAATGACACTTCGTGGAGGGTATTTTAAATTCACAGATGTACTGCCACTATACAGTAGATGTACTATCTATATTGAAAGAGAAGATGCTACCCTCATTCCGTGCCCTTGGTAGACATGCTCTTTTCCACCATGACAATGATCTAAAACACACATCTGTTGCATTTCTGAAAAAGAACAGGGTGTGCGCGATTTAGTGTCTCCTGATCTGAACCCAATCAAACACCTATGCGGAATTCTGAAGAGACAAATTGAGCAGGATCAATCACCATGCAGTGTCCAGGCTCTAAAAAAGGTCAATTTTTAGAATGGTAAAAAAGATAGATGTTGCAATATGTCGTCGGCTTGTTCATTTCATGCCTAGAAGACTTGCTGTTGTTTTTAAAAATTATAGAGGTCGTACATAATACTAGATGTAGCAATTTAGATGTGGGGTGTATTCATTTTTGCATCAACTAATTTAAATAAAACTGAAGATTTTGTAATGAAGGTTATATTATTAACCTTACTTTCATGCTATGGCTTAATAAAATATTATATGAAACTCAGTCTTTTATAAAATTGGAGACTGTTCTTGTATTCAGTGAGACCCTGATTAAAATCTTATTTTTCAAAGCTTGTGTACTCAAAATATGCAGAGAACTGTATGTGTATCTATATATATATATATCAACACTAACAAAAAGTCAGGGTGCCAGGCTTCCCAGGTAAAGATCAAGCCTTAAATAGAACAAGTTAAATGGAGGCAGCACACCAGTTGAAAAAGTTAAAAAAGTGCTATTTATAAGTCCATAATGGTGACGTTTCGGTCCTAAGTGAGAACTTTTTTCAAGCAGTACAGAAGTGCATGTGCATACCTTATGAAGAAAAAATATGCTTGAATAACTAATGGATGCCATGTTGCATTTGGGGAGCCCCTGATGTGCCTAAATAGTGGGAACCCCCCACAGGTGACATCATTTTGGATGATGTGTCCTGTCAGAGCTGTCGCTCTGCACCACACCCACAGCGCTTGCAAGACCCTGGGGATCCTGAGGACTGCGGGACCACCAACCGTTCATAAATGTCGGCACCGCACAGAGCCCAGGCATCGCAGACATTTATGTACAGTGGGCGGTCTGGAAGAGGTTAAAATTCAATAAAAATGAGAAAAAAGGATACTTATAGATAAGGATAAGCATGTTTAACATTTAATAAAACATTTTTTTTAAAAGGATAAGCATATGTAAAATCTAGTTTTTGCATCTCCAAATGCAACATGATATCCGCTAACAAATTGTCGGCTCAAATTGTTAGCGGATATCATGTTGCATTTGGAGAGTCCCTGTGTGCCCAAACATTGGAGCTCCCCCACAAGTGACCCCATTTTGGAAACTAGACCCCACAAGGCACCTATCTAGATGCATAGTGAGCACTTGGAACCCCAGGTGCTTCACAAATTGATTCATAAAAATGAAAAAGTGTTTTTTTTTTCACTTTTTCATTATTACGAATCAATTTGTGAAGCACCTGGGGGTTCCAAGTGCTCACTATGCATCTAGAAAGGTGCCTTGGGGGGTATAGTTTCCAAAATGGGGTCACTTGTGGGGGAGCTCCAAAGTTTGGGCACAGAGGGGCTCTCCAAACGCAATGTGGTGTCCGCTAACAATTTGAGACGATTTTCCATTCAATTTGTTAGCAGATACCATGTTGCATTTAGAGAGTCCCTGTGTGCCCAAACATTAGAGCTCCCCCACAAGTGACCCCATTTTGGAAACTAGACCCCCCAAGGCACCTATCTAGATGCATAGTGAGCACTTGGAACCCCTAGGTGCTTCACAAATTGATTCGTAAAAATGAAAAAGTGTTTTTTTTTTCACTTTTTCATTATTACGAATCAATTTGTGAAGCACCTGGGGGTTCCAAGTGCTCACTATGCATCTAGAAAGGTGCCTTGGGGGGTCTAGTTTCCAAAATGGGATCACTTGTGGGGGAGCTCCAAAGTTTGGGCACAGAGGGGCTCTCCAAACGCAATGTGGTGTCCGCTAACAATTTGAGCCGATTTTCCATTCAATTTGTTAGCGGATACCATGTTGCATTTAGAGAGTCCCTGTGTGCCCAAACATTGGAGCTCCCTCACAAGTGACCCCATTTTGGAAACTAGACCCCCCAAGGCACCTATCTAAATGCATAGTGAGCACTTGGAACCCTTGGTGCTTCACAAATTAATTCGTAAAAATGAAAAAGTGTTTTTTTTTTCACTTTTTCATTATTACGAATCAATTTGTGAAGCACCTGGGGGTTCCAAGTGCTCACTATGCATCTAGAAAGGTGCCTTGGGGGGTCTAGTTTCCAAAATGGGGCCACTTGTGGGGGAGCTCCAAAGTTTGGGCACAGAGGGGCTCTCCAAACGCAATGTGGTGTCCGCTAACAATTTGAGCCGATTTTCCATTCAATTTGTTAGCGGATTCCATGTTGCATTTAGAGAGTCCCTGTGTGCCCAAACATTGGAGCTCCCCCACAAGTGACCCCATTTTGGAAACTAGACCCCCCCAAGGCACCTATCTAGATGCATAGTGAGCAGTTGGAACCCCCAGGTGCTTCACAAATTGATTCGTAACAATCAATTTGTGAAGCACCTGGGGGTTGCAACTGCTCACTATGCATCTAGATAGGTGCCTTGGGGGGTCTAGTTTCCAAAATGGGGTCACTTGTGGGGGAGCTCCAATGCTTGGGCACACAGGGGCTCTCTAAATGCAACATGGTGTCCGCTAATTATTCAAGCAAATTTTACAATCAAAAAGTCAAATGGCGCTCCTTCCCTTCTGAGCCCTATAGTGCGCCCAAACAGTGTTTTTTCCCCAAATATTGGGTATCTGCGTGCCCAGGGGAAATTGCACAACAAATTTTGCGGTCCATTTTTTCTTGTTACCCCTGTGAAAAAAAAAAATTGGGTCTAAAGTAACATTTTTGTGAAAAAAGTTAAATGTTCATTTTTTTCTTCCACATTCAAAAAATTCCTATGAAGCACCTGAAGGGTTAATAAAGTTCTTGAATGTGGTTTTGAGCACCTTGAGGGGTGCAGTTTTTAGAATGGTGTCACTTTTGGGTATTTTCTGTCATAAAGACCTCTCAAAGTGACTTCAAATGTGATGTGGTCCCTAAAAAAATGGTTTTGTAAATTTTGTTGGAAAAATGAGAAATCGCTGGTCAACTTTTATCCCTTATAGCTCCCTAACAAAAAAAAATTTTGGTTCCAAAATTGTGCTGATGTAAAGTAGACATGTAAGAAATGTTATTTATTAACTCTTTTGTGTGACATATCGCTCTGATTTCAGGGCTTAAAAATTCAAATTTTGAAAATTGCAAAATTTTCAAAATTTTCGCCAAATTTCCATTTTTTTCACAAATAAACGCAAGTGATATCGAAGAAATTTTTCTACAATCATGAAGTACAATATGTCACGAAAAAACAATCTCAGAATCAGGGGGATCCGTTGAAGTGTTCCAGAGTAATTACCTCATAAAGTGACAGTGGTCAGAATTGTAAAAATTGGCCCGGTCATTAACGTGCAAACCACCCGCGGGGCTTAAGGGGTTAAGCAAGAATAAGTGTAGGTAAAAAGAATAAGTATAGGTATGAAAGATTAAGTATAGGTAAGGATAAGTAAAAGAAAGGATAGGTACAAAAAGGATAAGTTTATGTAAGAAAGGATAAGTATATGGAATAAACATATACATATATACAGGGTTTGGCATAAATGACTACACCCCCTTGGAAAAATAACTTTTTAAACAATGTCTCACTGAATGCAAGACTAATTTTCAACATTTTTACATGACTGACTTTGATAGCATAAAAGTAAGGTTAATAATACAACTTTCATTATAAAATCTTCAGTTCTACTCAAATTAGTTCATGCAAAAATGCAAGCACCCCACATAAAAACTACTACATGTAGTATTTGTACGACCATGATTTTAAGAATCGCACCAAGTCTTCTAGGCATGGAATGAAGAAGATGGCGACATATTCCACCATCTATTTTGTTTTATTCTTCAACAATGACATTTTTTAGAGCCTGGATGCTGGATGGAGAATAATGCTTAACTTGTCTCTTCAGAATTCCCCATAGGTCTTCAGTTGGATTCTGATCAGGAGACATACTTGGCCTCTGAATCACGTTCACCCTGTTCTTCTTCAGAAATGCAACAATAACCTTAGATGTGTGTTTTTGATCATTATCATGTTGGAAAAGTACACGTATGTATGTATCTATATATATATATATCAACACTAACAAAAAGTCAGGGTGCCAGACTTCCCAGGTAAAGATCAAGCCTTAAATAGAACAAGTTAAATGGAGGCAGCACACCAGTTGAAAAAGTGAAAAAAGTGCTATTTATAAGTCTGGTATAAGTGATGAGATTAATTTATTCTTTGGGTCGGTGTGATTACAGAGATACCAGATTTATATCGGGTTTTTATGACTGACAACTTCATCTGAATTGTTTTGTTTAAAATTCATTGTGGTAATGTCTAGAAGCAAAATTAGAAAAATGTTGTCTCTGTCCAAATATATATGGACCTAACTGTATATATATATATATATATATAGTGATGTGAGGCTACCCCGCGCGTGCGCCGTGACGTGAGGCTCCCCCGCGTGTGCTCCGTGTCATGAGACTACCCCGCGTGCACCGTGTCGTGAGGCTCCCCCACACGTGCGCCGTGTCGTGAGGCTCCCCTGCGCGTGCTTCACTGACTGTGCGCAGGAGCAGCATGTCACGGCACACACGCGGGGGAATCGCACGTCAATGCGCACACGCAGGTACCCCATTCACATTACACATTACCTGCGCTTGCGCAATGGGACAAACATGCTGACAGCGCTGGAGAACAGATTGAAAGTGCGCAAGAGTGGAATAAAGATTCAAATTGACTGAATGAGCAACTACGTTATAAGTATATAAAGTGATTTTAGCAAGTGACTATAGCAGTGATTTGCATCGAAAAAGCATGTTAGTGATGCACATAACATCACTAACAAGAACCTGGGGACAGTTTAAGTTAGAGAAGTGACATGACAGGTTCCCTTTAAGAAGGCCCATTCCCGATAATCGCCCAGTGTAAGTGTGCCCTTAGTTAGACATAAGCTATAAAGATAAGATAGAAAAATATGTATTAGATATGTAAACGTATAAAATATTCCATGTAAAGCTGTGACAGGGCCCATCCAGAGCTGACACTGCAGTGAACCAGGGATTAGCCGATCGCCAGTACTTGGGGTCAGGAAGGAATTTTTCCCCACACGTTGGGTTGTTTTGCCTTCCTCTGGTTCACATCAGTTTTATGCAATACATCCTATAAATAGCACTTGATAATTAAATTAAACTAAATTTGATAATAGATAAGAATAAAGATGAATAAACTCTAGTCATTGTGTCTGTGTCTTCTTTATATGCTGTTCTCTCTGCTGAGACTATTATTTTAATTTTGGACTTTTGTAGTGAATGTTACAAATGGCCAAGGAATTAAGAGTTAATCGTTTTTTTTTTGCAGGGAGTTGGGTCACGTGATCTCGCTGGCGATTCTTTCCCATCATGACAGTGATGTTCTGGCCATCTGTCATATGGCTTTCCCAGACTAAAGTCACTGCCCCAATATGCAGCAGATCATCAATCACATGTTGTACATGGGATAGGGCTACTATCATCAGCGACTGCTCTTTACCCCAGTGTAGTCTCCTCCACTGATGTCCCCGCCACTAATGTCCCCGCATATTACAGATCATGTAGAGGACGGCCATATTCCATAGTCACTGTACTTACCCCGCAGTAGCTCCACACCATGCACCATGTCAGGAGCCTCCAGCCCATCACATATGGAAAGGTGAATCTGGTGCAAGGGGATGTAATGGGAATAGAATATATTAGTGCAGCAAGAGATGTATTCAGAGGATATAGATGGAGAAGGGAGGCGTCGTTGGCCTTACAGAACATGGAGGTATAGTGGCAGGATAAAGATGGTGGGAACGGGATGCCACAATGTAAAGATGTAATTGTAGTAAGCTAAACTAGCAACATGACCACAAGCCTGAAAACCAATGCATGGCATGTACCCAGGATAATGTGAGCAGAAACAAACACCAAAGCAAGAAATATTGCATTGAAATAATTTCCAACACAAAATCTTTTCAGGTTAAGAGTTTTTCGATTCATAGAAAACCCCTTTAAGCATGAAACAGCCTAATACAAAGGGTATTTCTTCCATAAATAGTTATTGCCTATCTACAGGATATGTCATCACGGTCTGATAGATGCACTCCAATTTCAGAAGAATAGAGAGATGCCCATGCATATTCGTGGTCTTCTTCATTGATTTCCATGGGAGTTACGGAACTAGACGTATAGGGAGCACGCATTCTAAAGAAAGGTGTGGAGTACAAATGTGAAAACAGCATTTGTCAGACATTGGCATATTCTATGGACACAAATGTCTAAGATGGGAATACACCTTAAGAGTGGATACGTCATCAGCTTTCATATTACGCACTGCAAAATGTATTATGTCTCTGAAATCTGATGAGACTGGTGTATTTACCATGAAAATCAGTATCAAAATGGCTGTCTAATTCTTAAATTTAAAAGAGCATTTTATGAGTGAGTCCAGCTAGACCTATACTCAAAAAAAAACATTTTCAAATTAGGCAGGATAACTTCCATATAGCATTTCTTAAAAGGATTTTCAAAGTCTAAAATAATGTATTCAGATTGTATCTTGAATATTGGTGACAGATCCACTTTAACTACTTTTATTTAGTACTTTTCCAAATATATTTATGTAAAATCTTATGCTTTTTTAAGTTATAAAAGCAACTACAAAAAAAACATATATCACAATATTGTAGAATCACTTTTTGTGGATGGCAGAACAGGAGAGCCAGGAAGGCTTTACTTTTATGAACCATTATGTATCCTGCCCCGTGGATAATATCCCATCTACTATGAGATGGAGAAATAGAATAAGGACTTACCTTACTATAGCTCACTATGGACACGTTCCTGACAGTTTTGCAGCTGAATATATTATTTATTCTGGTGGTCAGTGGTATCTGGAAGTTTGGTCCATGGTGGGTGGTAGATATGTGATCAGAACATAGAAGAAATAATAGAAATGTCTTATGGAAATAGTGCACAGATCATTTGCAAAATAAAAAAAATGAAAAAAATTTACACTCCTCAACATTGAAATTGCTACAATAAGAAAAGTCATGAAATTATGGAAATCACTGGATGAATAGAAGCAAAATTTCAATACATCTTGATTTATTCAATATCGAGTATGAGCGCCAAGCGCAATCCCCGCGCTTACACACCTTGTCTGCTGTTAATGAGGTTATTAATGGTTGTCTGAGGAACTTTCTGCCACACTGAATGCATTTGGGCAAATCATCAACATCCGCTGCTGGCAGCATCCTGTGCAATTGCCGACCAATGACGTTCCAGATGTGCTTGATGGGAGACAAGTCCGGAGACGCTGCAGGCCATGTTAGGACATTTAGGCCTTGCTGCTCACAGTAGCAGAAGAAATATGCGGCCTGGTGTTGTCTTGTTGAAAAATGGCTCCTTGGACACTGTTACGGGTCCGGGTGGTGGAACCTCTGTGCCGCGGTGCAAGGAGGGACCCAGAGGGTCGTGACTAAGTATCAACCCGAACCGACCCTGGTCGGACAGCGGCTAACGACTCCGTGACCAGGGAGGATCCGGGCAGAGGGCAGGTAACAGGTGAGTGATCCAGGTGAGTGGGCTGGCAGGCTCGGCAGGTAACGGGCAGATAACAGGCTGGCAGGCAGGATGAGGAGTCAGGCTAGCAGCGGAACCTGAGGGCTGAAGCAGAGATAAGTAACTGTGCAACAACTTTGCTCGGGCACCTCCATTTTGGAGGAGGTGCCTTATATATGGGAGGTCCTCTGACTATTGGCCGGGGACTCCTTAGGACGGTGCGCACGGTCCCTTTAAGAGAGGGGGAGCGCGCGCGCCCTAAGCACAGTGCCGGGGAAGGAGCGCGCGCCGGCAGCAGCGGGGAGAGGAGCGCTGGAGGACGCTGCGCCAGGAGCGGGAAGGTGAGAAGGACGGCATCTTTGCCTGGCAGAGGGCAGAGACGCCGATGCTACAGTACCCCCCCCTTTAGGCCCCCTCTTTCTTAGGCCAGAAAGAAATTTTTCAAGGAGAAGCGGGGCGTTGATGTTCTCCCTGGGTTCCCAAGTTCTCTCCTCAGGACCAAACCCCTTCCAATCCACCAGAAAAAAGGTTTTTCCTCTTACCCTCTTAATGGCCAGAATACTCTCTACCTCAAAGACGTCCACAGCGGAAACCGGAGCAGGGGGAGTACCTGGATTGTTGGAAATAGAGTTAAAGACAACGGGTTTGAGGAGAGATACGTGGAAGGAGTTGGGAATCCGTAAGGTGGCCGGGAGTTTTAACTTGTAGGCCACTGGATTAATTTGCTTGAGGATTTCGAAAGGGCCGATGAAGCGAGGACCTAACTTGTAGGAGGGTATCTTGAGCCGCACATGTTTGGAGGAGAGCTAAACCTTGTCTCCCGGATGGAATTGAGGCGGATTCAGACGTCTCTTATCAGCATATCTCTTCATCCGCTCGGAGGACTGAAGAAATGCGGACCTAGTACTCTCCCAAATGGTGGAAAACTCGCTGACAAGAGACTTTGCGGCAGGGTTGTCCACAGAAGCGGAGACGGGAAACGGAATCCGGGGAAGTTGGCCATAGACTATAAAGAACGGGGACTTGGAAGAGGATTCGCTCTCGTGGTTATTATAAGAGAATTCGGGCCAAGGAAGGAGGTCCACCCAATAAGAATGGTGGGCATTAACAAAGTGCCTGAGGTAGCTGGTAAGGATCTGATTGATCCGCTCCACTTGACCATTGGACTGAGGATGGTAAGCGGAGGAGAAATCCAGGGTGACATCCAGCAGTTTACATGTAGCTCTCCAGAAGCGTGAGGTGAACTGAACCCCTCGATCCGACACGATGTGGAGGGGTAGGCCATGGAGACGGAAGATATGGCGGATAAAGTCCTTAGCCAGCTCAGGTGCAGACGGGAGACCAGGCAGGGGAATGAAGTGGGCCATTTTAGAAAAGCGGTCCGCGACCACCCAAATGACAGTACATCTGGCAGAAACAGGGAGATCGGTAATGAAGTCCATAGCGATGTGTTGCCACGGGGCAACAGGTACAGGAAGCGGCAGGAGATGACCGGCTGGTAAGTGTCTGGGAACTTTGTTGCGGGCACAAGATGAACAGGCAGAGACGAAGTCTACCACATCCTTACGCAGGGTAGGCCACCAGTAATGCCGGGAAATGAGCAGGAAGGTCTTTTTCTGGCCAGCATGGCCGGCTAGTTTAGATGAATGACCCCAGTGAAGAACCTTCTTCCGATCTGGTACTGCTACAAACGTCTTACCGGGTGGAAGACGAGTCAGATCCAAGGGGGCCACATTCATCACCTTGGAGGGGTCGATGATGTGCATAGGCTCCTCCTCTTGATCGGAGGGCAGGAAAGATCGGGACAAGGCATCAGCTTTGACATTCTTGTCCACCGGGCGGAAATGAAGGATGAAATCGCAGCGGGCAAAAAACAAAGACCACCGGGCCTGACGCGGATTAAGTCTCTGGGCATTTTGGAGATATGCCAGATTTTTGTGATCTGTGTAGATGATCACCGGGTATAGAGCCCCTTCAAGCAGATAGCGCCACTCCTCCAGCGCCAATTTGACGGCTAGCAATTCTCGGTCTCCTATGGAGTAGTTGCGCTCAGAAGAGGAGAAGATTTTGGAGAAGAAGCCGCAGGTTACCATTCTCCCGGAAGAAGATTTTTGGGTAAGTACTGCTCCGGATCCGTAAGAGGAGGCATCAACCTCCAGGTAGAATTGTTTATTGCAGTCTGGATGGTGCAGAACTGGGGCAGAGGAGAAGGCTTGCTTTAAGGAAAGGATGGCCTCCTCGGCCTCGGGCGACCAGAACTTGGGATTTGCCCCCTTACGGGTGACCGCAGATATGGGAGCAGTCCGAGACAAGAAGTGTGGAATGAAGAGACGATAGTAATTGGCGAAGCCCAGGAATCGCTGTATCGCCTTCAACCCCTCCGGACGGGGCCACTTTAGGACAGCAGAGAGCTTCTCGGGATCCATTCGCAAGCCTGTCTGGGAGATAACATATCCCAGGAATGGAAGAGAGGTCTGCTCGAAAAGGCACTTCTTGTATTTAGCATAGAGGTGGTTCTGCCTGAGCCTAAGCAGGACCTGACAAACATCCCTCCGGTGAGTGGGAAGATCCGGAGAGAAGACCAAGATATCATCCAGGTATACCACCACGCAGGAGTAAAGAAGGTCACGAAAGATGTCGTTGACCAGTTCTTGGAAGACGGCGGGAGCGTTGCAGAGGCCGAAGGGCATCACACGGTACTTATAGTGTCCGTCCCGGGTATTAAATGCCGTTTTCCACTCGTCTCCTTGACGGATACGGACCAGGTTATACGCTCCACGTATATCCAGCTTGGAAAAAATCCTGGCGCCTTTAAGGCGATCAAATAACTCGGAGATGAGCGGCAGGGGGTATCTGATTGAGTCCTCTATAGTCAATACAGGGGTGTAGCGAGCCATCCTTTTTTTTGACAAAGAAGATTCCGGCTCCAGCCGGGGGGGTAGACTTCCGGATGAATCCCCTAGCCAGATTCTCCTCTATGTACTCAGACATGGCCCGGGTTTCAGCCGCAGACAACGGATAAATACGCCCACGGGAGTATATGGCCTATGAGGTGGCAATGTCTCTGCTTCCTTTTTACCGAAGACGTCAGCATAGGGCCAGTAAGGAGCCGGAAGATCGGGTAAATAAGCTGGGGTAGGTGGTGGACGAACCGGACAAACCGGAACCAGGCAGGTCTTATGGCAGGCCGGCCCCCACCGGAGTACTTCACCGGATTGCCAGTTCAACACGGGTTCATGTGTCTGGAGCCAAGGTAGGCCTAGCAATAGGGAGTGGGAGAGTCCGGGTAGCACATGGAAGGAGATTTCCTCAGAGTGCAGCATTCCCACCTGCAGGGTTATGGGTTCCGTGACGAGCAGGATGGTCACCGGAAGGAGTCTTCCATCCACGGAGGCGACTGACAATGGTTCAGTCAGAGACTTGGTGGGAATACAATATTTCTCAACCAGGGACAGGGAAATGAGGTTTCTAGCAGCTGCAGAATCCAGGTGGGCGAGTTCAAAGTGATGGTTCTCTCCCCGGGAGATAGAGACAGACAAAGTCAGGGATGGAGAGGGCTTACTTTTGTCTAGGGCGACCTCTTCAAGCGGTCCTAGACACTGGAGTTTCCCGGCCTCTCCAGTCAGGAACGGATCAGGTGCTCCTTACTGCCACAATAGAAACAGCTCCCCTCGGCTCGACGTGACTCTTGGCAAGATTTGACCATCTTTGTCTGGTCGATCTGCATGGGCTCGGGTGAGTGCGCCCGGGGAGTGACAGATGAGGAGACAAGTCTCTGGAAAGTAGGAGCAAGGCGGGGAAACCTTCTCTCACGGGTGGTATCTTTGGTGCGCTCTTGAAACCAGATGTCAATCCGGGTAGCCAGCGACACCAGGTCATCCAGGGTGGTAGGAATGTCCCGACCGGCAAGCTCGTCTTTAATCCGACCGGAAAGGCCCTCCCAGAAGACGGAGACCAGGGCCTCGTTATCCCAGGCAAGCTCAGAAGCGAGGGTGCGGAACCGTATGGCATATTGGCCCACGGTGAGACTCCCTTGGCGGAGACGTAGCAGAGAGGAGGCTGATGAGGTCTTGCGTCCCGGTTCATCGAAGACTTTTCGGAAAGCAGTGAGGAAAGATGACAGGTCGGACACCAGGGGATCCCCTCTCTCCCACAGGGGATTTAGCCAAGCCAGTGCCTCCCCAGTGAGTTCGGACATGATGAATGTCACTTTGGCCCGGTCAGAGATAAACTGATGTGCCAAGAGTTCAAAGTGCAGGGTGCACTGATTTATGAAACCTTGAGCCAAGGCATGGTCTCCACCAAAACGAGCCGGTGCAGAAAGCCGGGGACCGGGGCAGGCTACCATGGTATTGATGGGCAGCGGTGCTGCCGGGGTGCGAGTCGTGCAACTAGAGGTGGGTACAGGTGGAGCAGTCAGTGTGTCCAGGAGGGAATTGACATTCCACAGGTTGTTCAGGATGGATTCCTGTTGAGATCTCTGACGGGAGACTTCGTGGTATAGGTCAGAGAGCGAGGGAGCTTGGGTGCCACCAGGTTCCATGGCCCGAGCAAACTGTTACGGGTCCGGGTGGTGGAACCTCTGTGCCGCGGTGCAAGGAGGGACCCAGAGAGGTGTGACTAAGTATCAACACGAACCGACCCTGGTCGGACAGCGGCTAACGACTCCGTGACCAGGGAGGATCCGGGCAGAGGGACCAGGTGCTACTCTGGGGACGACCTTGTAAGAGAGCAGGTGGCTCCCACTGGTCAGATGGCTGGGACTGACCGGTATGACGGATGGACACAGCAAGCAGGCAGAAGTCTCTGGTTAGCTGACAGGTGGTCACAGCAAGTGACGGCAGAGCCTCCAGGTAGGCTATCAGGTAACAGATGGGTGCTCCCAGGTGAGCGGGCTGACAGACAAGGCAGGTAACAGGCAGGTAACAGGTGAGCGCTCCCAGGTGAGCGGGCTGACGGACACAGCAGGTAACAGGCGGGTGCTCCCAGGTGAGCGGGTTGACAGACAAGGCAGGTAACAGGTGAGCGCTCCAGGTGAGCGGGCTGGCAGGCTCGGCAGGTAACGGGCAGATAACAGGCTGGCAGGCAGGACGAGGAGTCAGGCTAGCAGCGGAACCTGAGGGCTGAAGCAGAGATAAGTAACTGTGCAACAACTTTGCTCGGGCACCTCCATTTTGGAGGAAGTGCCTTATATATGGGAGGTCCTCTGACTATTGGCCAGGGACTCCTTAGGACGGCGCGCGCGGTCCCTTTATGAGAGGGGTAGCGTGCGCGCGCCCTAAGCACAGTGCCGGGTAAGGAGCGCACGCCGGCAGCAGCGGGGAGGGGAGCGCTGGAGGACGCCGCGCCAGGAGCGGGAAGGTGAGAAGGACGGTGTCTCTGCCTGGCAGAGGGCAGAGACGCCGATGCTACAGACACTTTGAAGAAATGGCTTTAACACTGAATCCACAACCAAATCAATGTAATGCCGAGCAGTTAGTCTACTTAGAATTAAGACTAGAGTGGTCCGGCTATCATATATTGCGCCGCCCCACATCATAACCCGAGGAGTATAACCAGTCTGATTTTCCTTTGTGAAGGCCTCTTCATGGACCTCACGCCACCACTCTCATAGGCTATGATGTGATGAGCCCTGCCTTTTACTTGGATGCAGTGATATCCAGAGATTGGCCTAAAAAACATGTGGGCAACATCAAGAAGCGGCTTTGTCTCTGTATGGTGGATTAAAAAAAAAATCTAGAATACAAAGGGGAACAGCAGGAATAAAATACAAGTAAACAGCGGCCACTTTTGACCTAGTGACAAGTCCTCATTAAACAATAGGTCATTTTCTGATGACATTTTCCCTTTTACTGCCGTAATGAAAACTAGCAGCTTATATGTGCGCAGGAGAAAATATTCATCCAGATCATTTGAATCAGAATCGTCTGAAGGAATTTCCTTGGCAGAAGATGAATCTGAAGATAGACATGCCAGAGAAAAAGGGATTCCAGGAGAGATTTTTTTTAACTTTCTCTTCCTTTTCCAGCTCTCAACAAGCAACTCGTATATCTGGAAGCTGATAAACATATTGTTAACATAATTTGCAAATGACTGGAAAAAAAGCAGCAAAATCTCCTAACTTATACAAAGAAGAAATTTAGTGGAGCAAACTTTTGCAATGTTGATAAAAACACAACAGAGGGTATAAAATATCGATTATAGAACCAGAAATAAGCAAAAGCACCAGCACACAAGTACCTATAGAACAGGCATATATAACACTTGTAATACTAAGCCACATAATGACCAGAAGAGGGTAGTATATACAGTAAGGTTAAAGCACAATGATGTGAGATCAGCAGAAGGCAGCCACTTACAGTGAGCTTCATAGACTACAGCTCTGTACAGGATCTCCCATGATGGTGAATACCTTACAGGCAGAGCGGTACAGCGTTCTGGCAGAGCGCACTGTCAGCATCTATAAACAGGGATTATTGACATCATGAGCAGTGTACCAGAGTTGACAACCAGCACCCTACAACTGGTATAGCACATGCATACCTCCCAACTTTTTCAGAAAATAAAGAGGGACAAATCATGCAACGTTGTGGTAAATTTTGGTCACGCCCCCTGGCCATGTCCCATTACCATTATCTTTCTCCCCCGACAGGAGGAGTTGTCAGAGGGGCGCTGGCAGTGAGGGAAACTCAGCAGATGCCTGAGACTGCAGGGCTAAGGCCCAAATTCAGGACTGTCCGCTGTATCTGGGATGGTTGGGACTAGAGATGAGCGGATGGATTCCCCGGTCTCTGGTCCAGCTTCCAGATCAGTGGTGCCTGGCGGCTGCACAGGACGCCACGAATCTCTAACCATCCAGCATCCCTGGCGGCTTTTGATCACCTAGGGCCGGCGGGACTTCATCTGTGCGTCCTGCTCATCTCTAATTGGAACCTGTGGGATATTGTCTGTTCCTTCATTCACAGTCGGAGCCGATGGGTGACACGGGCGCCGTTGGGTGGGACTAGTGACGCCCTTCCGCTGTGGACATGTTAAATGCCGCTGTCAGAGCTTGACAGCAGCATTTAACATGTTAACAGCCACGGGTGAATCGTGAAACGGGTAAACAGAAAAAAAAATAAAGACAGAAATACAATACACAAATACCCTGCAGTAAATAAATAAATCGCAATGGTGCATGAAAATAATAAAGGGTACAGTCCTAACTCTAATATTAAAACCTTACCATTTATTGGCCATGTGTGAACATGCTCTTACATGCTGCATGCACACCAATTTACATTTCAGGTCTCTTGGTTTTTTCAGTCTAATGTGTACAAGCACATATAAGGGTGTGGCCGCCCTTTCTTTGAGCTGGAAAGTTTATTCATCTTGCTTCCCAGGTCTCTGTGTTTTTCTATTGTATTTCTGTCTTTGTTTTTTATCATGTCCCCAGAAAGGAGCGGGCTCAGCGCTGGAGCTCGCACCAAAGGAAGAGACCAGACATGTGCAGTATATGTATGGCACATGTCGTGAAGAGGTTAATAAACTTAAATAAACTGAATTAAAATTATGGGGGTAAAATATATATAGATGTACACACATAAATTTTTCACAGGATTTGTCACTAGAAAGGTCATGTGTGGTTTGCACATTTTCCACCGCACCCTGTACCTGAGTCTCATTAGGAGCTGCAGTTAGGCTGTGTGCCCACGATGCATTTTTTAAGCATTTCTGCAGCGGCAAAAACGCTGCAGAAACGCTTAAAAAACGCATGGTAGAAGGCCTGCCATGTTACCCAATGATAATCCGCATTTGCTTTGCACATGCTGCGGAAATTTCCGCTGTGGGTTATCATTGAGGAAAAATCCGCAGCACTACCAATTATTTTGCGGAGGCGCTGCGTTTTCGCCACCATTGACTTTCATTGGACCGCATGTAATCCGCATCACTGCATCTGTAGATGTGGAATCCAAACGTTTCAATGTGCGGATGGTACCCGGGTCTGGAGGACAAGAGACTCTCCTCCGGACCCGGGTACTATAGAACCTGTAAAAAAAATAATAAAATAAAAAACAAATATGATATTTATTATCTGATGGCCCCCGGTCTCCTTGTCTTCACTTGCCGGCAGCTCGCGGTGGACTGAAGGACCTGCGCTGATGTCATAGTCATGTGACGGCAGGTCCTTCAGTGTACCGCGAGCTGCCGGCAAGCCAGGACGGAGCGAAGCAAGACTCCGGGGGCCATCAGAAGGTAAGTATAGATTTATTTTTTTATTTTTTACCATTCTTTACGGTCACACTATATAAATCCATGCCGTTTGCATGGATTTATATAGTGTGACCAAGTTGTCAAGCACTTTCCAAGTGATGCTAAAATCGCTTGGAAAGCGCTTGTCAACCCGCATGCGGAAATGCATGTGAACAACGCTTCACATCCGCTTGTCCCTGGCAGGAAAAACGCATGTAAAATCCGCATGCGTTTTTTCTGCCAGGGAGATGCAGAAACACTCAGGAAAAAATCCTGAGCATTTCTGCATCGTGGGCACATAGCCTTACAGTGAGAGAAGTTACTAGCAGAGCTAAACTGGGTGTGCTAGGACCCAGCAGCTCTGCTCTGCCAGGCAGGCGACCATGTCATCCCCTAATACCTATCACTGAGCAAATTAAAACTATCACTCCCAGCAGCAGCTACAGCACCTGTGTGCTGCTTCCCGAGTCCCTGCGTATCTACAACTTCACTGATGTGTCCGCTGCAGGCACAGAGGACCCTGAGGAGCAGACATAGGGCTGTATCACCACTCATGTCCTCTCCTGCAATCAGGCACACAGCGCTGACTGCTGAGTCTAATTACCTCATAGGAGACCGGCTGGAGGCGGCGCACTCTGCAGGAACACTGCTCCTGTGAAGTGCATAGGAAGAGAAGTGTGAGGGGCCGTGGCCCAAAGCTAGAGTGGCGTGGTGGCTACTTTTCACTGCCGTGCATGTGGGACAAGTAGATGCTGGCCGTGACAGCGGGGCAGAGTCTCAAAATTGGGACAGTCCCACTGTATACGGGACTGTTGGGAGCTATGGCACATGGCCTTAGGACAATCTGCAGATTGCTCCCTTACCTGCTGTATAAAACAGGAGACTTAGGCCGGGTTACACTAGCTGTAGGGGTCTCAAACTCAGCCGAGTAAATGGGTCGCACAGAGAAAAAATTTGAGTATGAATGGCATCGTTCTTTGCAGGAGAAGATTCATCATCTTTTTTTTGTCAGGCTTTTTATTCCTTCTAATAATGTTTATCATATAGGTTATGGTACAGGTCTTCTCTTTTACTTCAATTTTTACAGAAAATAGCATTTTTAATAGCGAAATATGATTCCATTATTTTTTCATTCTCCATTTTACACAAAAAAAATGCATTCCTTATTTTTGACCCCCAGTCGGCCCCAGACAGTAATATAGTTTTGCAATTAGTACCGTATTTTTCGGACTATAAGATGCACCTTTTTTCTCCAAAATTTTGGAGGAAAGTGAAGGGTGCATGTTATAGTCCAATATACATAAATACTGTGGCTGTGGGTGGTGGGGGATGTGAGGCTGAGTAGCGGGGCACAGGACACTGTGCCCGCTACTAAAGAAAATGAATATTCACTGCTCCCTACTCCCATGTGAATATTCATTTTCCTTAATAACAGGCACACTGTGACTGCAGCGCAGCTCCTGGTATGTATGGCACCCTTCATCCCTGTATGTATGACCCCCCTCATCCCGGTATGTACTATGGCCTCCCTCATCCCTCTTCCTGGTATGTATGGCACCCTTCATTCCTGTATGTATGGCCCCCCTCAATATTCCCATGGGTGTGGTGAAAATTCATGGTCTTTAATAACGGGCACACTGACCGCCGAGTGCAGCAGGAGCCACGCTGCGGCTTCAGTGTGCACACTATTAGGGAGAATGAATGGTCAATGCTCCCCATGCACACAGTCCCGGCGTGGGGAGCAGTGACTATTCCAGCACAGAGCAGGACTCAGCGCTGGAGGAGAGAGGAGGTGAGTATAATTGTTTATTTTTTTTCTGTGCAGCGCGATGGGGATCAGGGGGTGCCAAGCATACCAGGTTGAGGGGGGCCATACATACTGGCATGAAGGGTGCCATACATACCAGGAAGAGGGATGAGGGGGACCATACATAGAGGGATGAGGGGGGCCATACAAGCATGAGGGGGGCCATACATACAGGGATGAGGCATGAGAGGGGCCATACATACAGGGATGAAGAGTGCCATACATACCAGGAAGAGGGATGAAGGTGCCATACATACCAGGATTGGTGTGAGGGGGGCCATACATACCAGGATGAACGGTGCCATACATACCAGGAAGAGGGATGAGGGGGGCCATGAATACCAGGAAGAGGGATGAGGGGGGCGTTGTATACCAGGATGGGGGATTGGGATGCCATGCATATCAGGATGGGGATGAGGGTTACGCATAACAGGAAGGAGAGGGCCATATATACCAGGATGGGGGATATTAACAGAATTGGGGGACATTACCCCTATAACAGTGTCAGCCGCAGACCCCCTTGACAGGGCATCATGACCACATTTTTTGCTTACATTTTTTTCTCTATTTTCCTCCTCTAAAACCTAGGTGCGTCTTATGGTCTGGTGCGTCTTATAGTCCGAAAAATACGGTAATTCTGGCCCCTATCTTGTAATAATGTCTTCAATCCTGTTATAATGTTCCCTGACCTGTAAACCGATTCTCGGAAGCACTTGCAGCATGCTGTGGTTGTTCTCTCATACTGAATCGGCATGAGAAAATAATCGCAGATCTGAGCCGCCCCATAGAATAACAGTGGTCCGAGTGCTATGAGATGTTTTATCACATAGCACTTGGTCATGTTATATGCTCGTGTGACCCCGGCCTTAGACTGTGTGCAGGGACGGACTGGGACTGAAATCCAGCCGTGGCATTTGAAATGACACAGGCCCATGCTGTCTCCGCCCCCAAGCACCAGATGGGGATATATTACTAATATTATCCTGCCTGGAGGAAAGATTTACTACAAGACCAATATTTCTTATAATACCAATAATATTGGTATGTTCAATATTACAGACAAATACCAACAAACCATAACCAAATATTACCAGCATATACAATATAGATAATACTACCATACTGATTGTTAAAGGGGTTCAGGTTAAAGTCTATGTAATATCAGACTTCTGACTCCTCATAGTGCACAGTTTGAGGATTCTCCGATGCCAGCTGTAACGGGGCCGGGTGGTGGAACCTCTGTGCCTTGGAACAAGGAGGGACCCCGAGGGGCAGGTGTTATACTGGGGACGACCTTGCAATAGAGCAGGTGGCTCCCACGGGTCAGGTAGCTGGGACTGACCGGAGTAGCGGGTGGACACAACAGGTAGGTAGCAGTCTCTGGGTGAGTAGGCGGGTGGTCACGGGAAGTGATGGAAGAGCAGGTAAGAGTCTCTTGGCAGGCAGTCAGGTGGTCACGGCAAGTGACGGCTGAGCAGGTAAGAGTCTCTTGGCTGGCAGGCAGGTGGTCACGGCAAGTGACAGCTGAGCGGGTAAGAGTCTCTTGGCTGGCAGGCAGGCGGTCACGGCAAGTGACGGCAGAGTGGGTAAGAGTCTCTTGGCTGGCAGGCAGGCGGTCATGGCAAGTGACGGCTGAGCAGGTAAGAGTCTCTTGGCTGGCAGGCAGGCGGTCACGGCAAGTGACGGCTGAGCGGATAAGAGTCTCTTGGCTGGCAGGCAAGCGGTCACGGCAAATGACGGCTAAGCGGGTAAGAGTCTCTTGGCTGGCAGGCAGGTGGTCACGGCAAGTGACGGCGGAGCCTCCAGGTAGGCTAGCAGGCGGGTAGCAGGTGAGCGCTCCGAGGTGAGCGGGCTAGCAGGTACGGCAGGTAGCAGGCAGGTAACTGGCAGGTGCTTCCTGGTCCGCAGGTGGACTTGCCCATAGACAGACTGGCGGATGCAGGAGACAGACTGTCGGGCTGAAGAGAAGACAAGCAGGCTGACAGGACTGGTAGTCAGGCTGGCAACGGGACCTGAGGGCTGAAGTAGAGGTGAGTATACTTTGCAACAACTTTGCTCGGGCACCTCCATTTTGGAGGAGGTGCCTTATATATGGGAAGTCCTCCGACTATTGGCCGGGGACTCCTTAGGACAGCGCGGTCCCTTTAAGAGAGGGGGAGCACGTGCGCGCCCGGGAAGGAGCGCGCGCCGGCAGCAGCGAGGGAAGGAGAAAAGGAGGATGCCGTGCGCTGAACAGTAAGGTGAGAGGGACGGCATCTCTGCCTAGCAGGAGGCAGAGACGCCGATGCTACAGTACCCCCCCTTTTGGCACCCCCTTTTTTAGGCCAGAGAGAAATTTCTCAAGGAGAAGCGGAGCGTTGATGTTCTCCCTGGGTTCCAAAGTTCCTCAGGACCAAACCCCTTCCAATCCACCAGAAAAAAGGTTCTCCCTCTTACCCTCTTGGTGGCCAGGATACTCTCCACTTCAAAGACGTCCTCAGCAGAAACCGGAGTTGGAGGAGTACCTGGATTGTCGGAAAAAGTGTTAAGGACAACGGGTTTGAGGAGGGATACGTGGAAGGAGTTGGGAATGATAAGGGTGGCCGGGAGTTTTAATTTGTAGGCCACTGGGTTAGTTTGCCTGAGGACTTTGAAGGGTCCGATGAATCGAGGACCCAACTTGTAGGAGGGTACTTTGAGCCGCACATGTTTGGAAGAGAGCCAAACCTTGTCTCCCGGACGGAATTGAGGCAGATCCAGACGTCTCTTATCAGCATATCTCTTCATCCGCTCGGAGGACAGAAGAAGAGCGGACCTGGTACTCTCCCAAATGGTAGAAAATTCGCTGACAAGAGACTCCGCGGCAGGGTTGTCCACAGAAGCGGAGACAGGAACTGGAATCCGGGGATGTTGGCCACCGACTATAAAGAAACGGGGATTTGGAAGAGGATTTGCTCTCATGGTTATTATAAGAGAATTCAGCCCATGGTAGGAGATCCACCCAATCCGAATGGTGGGCATTAACGAAGTGCCGGAGGTAGCTGGTCAGGATCTGATTGATCCGCTCCACTTGACCATTGGACTGTGGGTGGTAAGCAGAGGAGAAATCCAGGGTGGCGTCTAGCAGCTTACATGTGGCTCTCCAGAAGCGTGAGGTGAACTGAACCCCACGATCCGACATGATGTGGAGGGGTAGGCCATGGAGACGGAAAATGTGGAGGATAAAGTCTTTAGCCAGCTCGGGTGCAGATGGGAGACCAGGCAGGGGAATGAAGTGGGCCATTTTAGAAAAGTGGTCAGCGACCACCCAAATGACTGTACAACCAGCAGAAACAGGAAGATCGGTGATAAAGTCCATAGCAATGTGTTGCCATGGAGCAGCAGGTACGGGAAGGGGCAGGAGATGGCCAGCTGGCAGATGTCTGGGAACTTTGTTACGGGCACAGGATGAACAGGCCACGACGAAGTCTACAACGTCCTTACGCAGGGTAGGCCACCAGTAATGCCGGGTAATGAGCTGGAAGGTCATCTTTTGGCCAGCATGGCCAGCTAGTTTAGAAGAGTGTCCCCTGCGAAGAACCCTCTCCCGATCTGGTACTGCTACAAACGTCTTACCGCGTGGAAGACGAGTCAGATCCAAGGGGGCCACATTCATCAGCTTGGAGGGGTCAATGATGTGCGTAGACTCCTCCTCTTGATCGGAGCACAGGAAGGACCGGGACAAGGCATCAGCTTTGACGTTCTTGTCTGCCGGGCGGAAATGAAGTATGAAGTCGAAGCGGGCAAAAAACAACGACCACCGGGCCTGGCGAGGATTAAGTCTCTGGGCATTTTGGAGATATGCCAAGTTTTTGTGATCCATGTAGAGGATCACCGGGTAAAGAGCCCCTTCAAGCAGATAGTGGCACTCCCCCAGTGCCAATTTGACGGCTAGCAATTCACGGTCTCCTATGGAGTAGTTGCGCTCAGACGAGGAGAAGATTTTGGAGAAGAAGCTGCAGGTTACCATTCTCCCGGTAGAAGATTTTTGGGTGAGTACCGCTCCGGCTCCAGAGGAGGAGGCATCAACCTCCAGGTAGAATTGTTTATTGCAGTCCAGACGGTGCAGGACGGGGGCAGAGGCGAAGGCTCTCTTTAAGGAAAGGAAGGCCTCCTCGGCTTCAGGCGACCATACCTTGGGATTTGCCCCCTTACAGGTAAGCGCAGATATGGGAGCAGTCTGGGACGAGAAGTGTGGGATGAAAAGACGATAGTAATTGGCAAAGCCCAGGAATCGCTGTATCGCCTTCAATCCCTCTGGACGGGGCCATTTTAGGACGGTAGAGAGCTTCTCGGGATCCATTTGCAGACCAGTCTGGGAGATAACATAGCCCAAGAATGGAAGGGAGGTCTGGTCGAAGAGGCACTTCTCGTATTTGGCATAGAGGTGGTTCTGCCGAAGCCTAAGCAGGACCTGACGAACATCCCTCCGGTGTGTGGGGAGATCCGGAGAGAAGACCAAGATATCGTCCAGGTATACCACTACGCAGGAGTACAGGAGGTCACGGAATATGTCGTTGACCAGCTCTTGAAAGACAGCGGGGGCATTACAGAGACCAAAGGGCATCACAAGGTACTCATAGTGACCGTCCCGGGTATTGAATGCTGTCTTCCACTCGTCTCCTTGACGGATACGGACCAGGTTATATGCTCCTCATAGATCCAGCTTGGAGAAGATCCTGGCGCCCTTGAGACGGCTAAACAATTTGGAGATGAGCGGCAGGGGGTATTTATTTTTTACAGTGATTAGATTGAGTCCTCTGTAGTCAATACAGGGACGTAGCGAGCCGTCTTTCTTTTTGACAAAGAAGAATCCGGCTCCAGCCGGGGAGGTAGATTTTCGGATAAATCCCCTAGCCAGATTTTCTTCAATGTATTCAGACATGGCCTGGGTTTCGACCGCAGACAACGGGTAGATTCACCCACGGGGAGGAGTGGCGCCAGGTACCAGGTCGATCGGGCAGTCATATGGCCTATGGGGTGGCAACGTCTCTGCTTCCTTTTTACCGAAGACGTCCGCATAGGGCTAGTATGGAGCCGGGAGACCGGGTAGATTAGCTGGAGTAGGCGGAGGGCGAGCTGGGTGAACCGGAACCAAGCATGTCTTATGGCAGTCTAGACCCCACCGGAGTACTTCACCGGATCGCCAGTTCAATACGGGTTCATGTGTCTGGAGCCAAGGTAGACCTAGCAACAGGGAGTGAGAGAGTCCGGATAGCACATGGAAGATCTTCTCGGAATGCAGCATTCCCACCTGCAGAGTTAAGGGTTCAGTGACGAGCAGGATGGGCACTGGAAGGAGTCTACCATCCACGGAGGCAACTGACAAAGATTCAGTGAGAGGCTTGGTGGGAATACGGTATCTCTCTACCAAGGACTGGGAGATGAGGTTCCCAGCAGCTCCAGAGTCCAGGTGGGCGATTTCAAAGTGCCGATCCTCTCCCCAGGAGAAAGAGACAGACAAAGTCAGGGAGGGAGAGGACTTACTTTTGTCTAGGACGACCTCTCCGAGCGATCCTAGACACCGGCGTTTCCTGGCCTCTCCTGGCAGGAACGGATCAGGTGCTCCTTGCTGCCACAATAGAAACAGCTCTCCTCGGCCCGGCGTGACTCCTGGCGGGATTTGAGCAACTTGTTTGGTCGACCTGCATGGGCGCGGGTGAGTGCGCCCGGGGAGTGACTGAAGAAGAGATAGGTCTCTGGAAGTTAGGAGCAAGGCGAGTAAACCTTCTCTCACGGGTGATTTCCTTGGTACGTTCCTGGAACCGGATGTCAATCCGGGTAGCAAGTGACACCAGGTCATCCAGGGTGGTAGGGATGTCCCGACTGGCAAGTTCATCTTTAATCCGACCGGAAAGACCCTCCCAGAAGATGGACAGCAGGGCCTCGTTATCCCAGGCAAGCTCAGAAGCGAGGGTATGGAACAGTATGGCATATTGGCCTACGGTGAGACTCCCTTGGCGGAGACGTAACAGAGAGGAGGCTGACAAGGTCTTTCGTCCCGGTTTATCGAAGACTTTCCAGAAAGCAGTGAGGAAAGCTGACAAGTTGGATACCAGGGGATCCCCTCTCTCCCACAGGGGATTTAGCCAAGCCAGTGCTTCCCCAGTGAGATGGGACATGATGAAGGCCTCTTTGGCCCGGTCGGTGGTAAAGTAATGTGCCAAGAGTTCAAAGTGCAGGGTGCACTGGTTAATGAAGCCTCGAGCCAAGGCGGGATCTCCACCAAAACGAGGCGGTGCAGAGAGTCGGGAGCCCAGACTGGGTACCATGGCATTGATGGGCAGCGGTGCTGCCGGGGCGTGAGTCGTACAACTGGAGGCAGGTCCAGGTGGAGCAGTCAGTGCGTCCAGATGGGAGTTGACATTACGCAGGTGGTTCAAGATGGATTCCTGTTGGGATCTCTGACGGGAGACTTCGTGGAACAGGTCAGAGAGCAAGGGAGCTTGGGTGCCGCCGGGTTCCATGGCCCGAGCAAACTGTAACGGGGCCAGGTGGTGGAACCTCTGTGCCTTGGAACAAGGAGGGACCCCGAGGGGCAGGTGTTATACTGGGGACGACCTTGTAATGGAGCAGGTGGCTCCCACGGGTCAGGTAGCTGGGACTGACCGGAGTAGCGGGTGGACACAACAGGTAGGTAGCAGTCTCTGGATGAGTAGGCGGGTGGTCACGGGAAGTGACGGAAGAGCAGGTAAGAGTCTCTTGGCAGGCAGGCAGGCGGTCACGGCAAGTGACGGCTGAGCGGGTTAGAGTCTCTTGGCTGGCAGGCAGGCGGTCACGGCAAGTGACGGCTGAGCGGGTTAGAGTCTCTTGGCTGGCAGGCAGGCGGTCACGGCAAGTGACTGCAGAGCGGGTAAGAGTCTCTTGGCTGGCAGGCAGGCGGTCACGGCAAGTGACTGCAGAGCGGGTAAGAGTCTCTTGGCTGGCAGGCAGGTGGTCACGGCAAGTGACGGCTGAGCGGGTAAGAGTCTCTTGGCTGGCAGGCAGGTGGTCACGGCAAGTGATGGCGGAGCCTCCAGGTAGGCTAGCAGGCGGGTAGCAGGTGAGCGCTCCCAGGTGAGCAGGCTAGCAGGTACGGCAGGTAGCAGGCAGGTAACTGGCAGGTGCTTCCTGGTCCGCAGGTGGACTTGCCCATAGACAGACTGGCAGATGCAGGAGATAGACTGTCGGGCTGAAGAGAAGACAAGCAGTCAGACTGGACTGGTAGTCAGGCTGGCAACGGGACCTGAGGGCTGAAGCAGAGGTGAGTATGCTTTGCAACAACTTTGCTCGGGCACCTCCATTTTGGATGAGGTGCCTTATATATGGGAAGTCCTCCGGCTGCCAGCAGCAGCGAGGGAAGGAGCACTGGAGGATGCCGTGCGCTGAACAGGAAGGTGAGAGGGACGGCGTCTCTGTCTAGCAGGAGGCAGAGACGCCGATGCTACACCAGCATTGGGAGCGAGCCATCATGTGGCCGCAAGTACGCAATTTTCACACCTCTGGCCACATTCTGACTAGTTGAACTCAGCTTTGCTAATTTCACTTGTATTGAGCGAGGCCGTGCATGTCTCGTTAACACATGATCGCATGTATGCAAATCGCATACTTAAGTAACATGATCAGGGGCATAACTACAGTAGGTGCGAGGGTTGCAATCGCATTCGGGCCCTGGAGCCTAGGCGGTCCCAAAAGTCCCTTTGGCCTATATAAAAAGACCAATGTTATTAAAGACTTGCAATAATTGTGGGCTCCATTAGAACTTTTGCTTTGGGGCCCATGCTGTTCAAGTTACGCCACTGCACATGATCACCAACTCCCAGTGCCAGGAGCGTAGAATCCTCACAGCGTGCAAGCTATGTGAGGATTCAGAAGTCCACAGTCACATAGAGTCACCGCAGACTTTAACTTCAAGCTTGGACTATTTCTTTAACCAAAAACATTGTACTAAGACTGATATTACCACCATACAGTGACCATATAATGGTAATATCAGTTTTACACCAGTGCTCTGCAAACCATATATGAGCATATTGTGCAGGTTCTCACCAGTTCTCTTCCTTTGCATTAGGTCCAGACCACTATGACTTCTTATTCCATCAATAACTCATCCCTGAAAAATATAACATACAGACATCTTCACTTTACTGATTTCCCAGGACCCTCTTCACATTCTACCACTTCTACACAAACCACAACTTGTGATACCTTACAATTATCCCCCCTTCTTTTCCTTTGCGTTCCACAGTGGAAAGCACACTGATCTTCCCTTCCCTGGATATGCCTATCACATCACTTCCGCTATATGCAGTCCACCCTGACACGCACGCTGACGCCGCCTTCTTCGGAGGTGCTGCGCTCCATGGAGACGCGGCTCGTCCGAGGAGGTCGCGATCGGCTCACTGCAGCATGGCGCCATGCAAATATATACATCCACAGATGTTCGAAATTGACTGCGCAGTATGGACATTTCTGATTGGCCAAATTCCCTTTAAATACTTTACCTTCACATTCCAACATTACATCCTCGTCAAAGCCAGTGGCGAAACGCTCGCTGGACCCGGCCAGTTCTCAGGGGGTCAGTAATACCTATCATTAACTTATATTGTGTGCTACCTTTTCACCTGTTGTCATGCATGTCACACATCATCTACCATGTAATTATTTATTCTTACTATTTTCTGGTTGATAGAGACTTCATTGCTGATGTTCATAGTACTATAACCCACGTATTTAGTTACATCTAGGGTAGTATGGAGCAGTTTACTTTGCACTGAGCACTTTATGTTTTCCCTCTACATACCCCACTATTTATTTATTTATTCTTTATACTGCAAATCTGGTGTAGATTATTCACTATGTGACAGCATTCTCATGGCATACTTGTAATTTATAATATGTCTACCTCTATATACCCCCTAGCCTGACCTCTTTCTTTTTGTGTTACTTTTCCCTTTACAGACATTTTATGTGATTTTATCTAATTCCACTAACAAACGTTATATTTTATGATACCATAGTTCTTGTTTATAGAAGTTCTTGTTTATACTAGATGTAGCAATTTTGAAGTGGAGTGTATTCATTTTTGCATCAACTAATTTAAATAAAACTGAAGATTTTGTAATGAAGGTTATATTATTAACCTTAATTTCATGCTATAGGTTAATAAAATGTTATATGAAACTCAGTCTTGGAAAAATTGGAGATTGTTCTTGTATTCAGTGAGACACTGATTACAATCTTATTTTTCAAAGCTTGTGTACTCAAAATATGCAGAGAACTTTATGTGTATATATATATATATATATATATATATATACATGTATGTATCTATAAATATATATCAACACTAACAAAAAGTCAGGGTGCCAGGCTTCCCAGGTAAAGATTAAACCTTAAATAGAACAAGTTAAATGGAGGCAGCACACCAGTTGAAAAAGTGAAAAAAGTGCTATTTATAAGTCCATAATGGCGACGTTTCGGTCCTAAGTGAGAACCTTTTTCAAGCAGTACAGAAATGCATGTGCATACCTTAGGAAGAAAAAATTTGCTTGAATAATTAGCGGATGCCATGTTGCATTTGGGGAGCCCCTGATGTGCCTAAACAGTGGAAACAGCCCACAAGTGACACCATTTTGGATGATGTGTTCTGTCAGAGCTGTCTCTCTGCACCACACCCACAGAGCTTGCAGGACCCTGGGGGTCCTGAGGGCTGAGAGACCACCAACCGTTCATAAATGTCGGCGCTGCACAGAGCCTAGGCAGCGCCAACATTTATGTACAGTGGGATGTCTGGAAGTGGTTAAAATTCAATAAAAATAAGAAAAAAGGATACTTATAGATAAGGATAAGTATGTTTAACATTTAAGAAAACTTTTTTTTAAAAAAGGATAAGCATATGTAAGAAAGGATAAGTATAGGTAAGAAGATAAATGTAGGTACAAGAGGATACGTATCAGTAAATATAGGTACGAAAGGATCATTATAGGCAAGTAATGATAAGTATAGGAAATAAAAGAATAAGTATAGGTAAGCTAAAATAAGTATAGGTAAGTATTGGTAAGAAAGTGTATGCACATATAGGTAAGCATTAAGTAAGAATAAGTGTAGGTAAAAAAGAATAATTAGAGGTATGAAAGATTAAGTATAAGTAAGGATAAGTAAAAAAAAATGTATAGGTACAAAAAGGATAAGTATATTTAAGAAAGGATAAGTATATGGAATAAACATAAACATATCCACACAGGATTTGGCATAAATGACTACACCCCCTTTGAAAGGTAAGATTTTAATCGATGTCTCAATCAATGCTGGACTAATTTTCAACATTTTTACAAGACTGACTTTGATAGCATAAAAGTAAGGTTAATAATACAACTTTCATTACAAAATCTTCAGTTCTACTCAAATTAGTTGATGCAAAAATTAAAACACAACACTTAAAAACTACTACATATAGTATTTGTACGACCATGATTTTAAAGAATCGCACCAAGTCTTCTAGGCATGGAATGAAGAAGATGGCAACATATTCCATCATCTAACTTTTTTATTCTTCAACAATGACCTCTTTTAGAGCCTGGATGCTGGATGGAGAATAATGCTTAACTTGTCTCTTCAGAATTCCCCATAGGTCTTCAGTTGGATTCTCATCAGGAGACATACTTGGCCTCTGAATCACGTTCATTCTATTCCTCTTCAGAAATGCAACAATAACGTTAGATGTGTTTTTTTGATCACTATCATGTTGGAAAAGTACACGTCTACTAAGGGCACGGGGTGATAGTAGCATATTCTCTCTCAATATAGGGCAGAACATCTGTAAATTTAGGATACTCTCAATTAATTGTAGCTCACCGACACCAGAAGCACTCATGTAACCCCACATAAGGACACTGCTACCACTATGTTTCAATGTAGGCACCATGCATTTAGAAAAATGTATTTAGAAAAATGCCTGGAGCCTAAAGTGGAACATGTTGGTGGCAGTGTCTTTATGTGAGGATACATGGGTTCTGCTGGTGTAGGGGAATTACAGTTTGTGGAGGGTATTTTAAATACACATATGTACTGCCACTATACAGTAGATGTACAATCTATATTGAAAGAGAAGATGCTACCCTCATTCCGTGCCCTTGGTAGACATGCTCTTTTCCACCATGACAATGATCTAAAACACACATCTGTTGCATTTCTGAAAAAGAACAGGGTGAACGTGATTTAGTGTCTCCTGATCTGAACCCAATCAAACACCTAAGGGGAATTCCGGAGAGACAAATTGAGCAGCATCAATCACCATTCAGTGTCCAGGCTCTAAAAAAGGTCAATTTTTAAAATGGTAAAAAAGATAGATGTTGCAATATGTCATCGGCTTGTTCATTTCATGCCTAGAAGACTTGCTGTTGTTTTTAAAAATTATAGAGGTCATACATAATACTAGATGTAGCAATTTTGAAGTGGAGTGTATTGATTTTTGCATCAACTAATTTAAATAAAACTGAAGATTTTGTAATGAAGGTTATATTATTAACCTTAATTTCATGCTATAGGTTAATAAAATGCTATATGAAACTCAGTCTTGGAAAAATTGGAGACTGTTCTTGTATTCAGTGAGACACTGATTACAATCCTATTTTTCAAAGCTTCTGTACTCAAAATATGCAGAGAACTGTATGTGTATATATATATATATATATATATATATATGTATCTATAAATATATATCAACACTAACAAAAAGTCAGGGTGCCAGGCTTCCCAGGTAAAGATCAAGCCTTAAATAGAACAAGTTAAATGGAGGCAGCACACCAGTTGAAAAAGTGAAAAAAGTGCTATTTATAAGTCCATAATGGCAACATTTCGGCCCTAAGTGAGAACCTTTTTCAAGCAGTACAGAAGTGCATGTGCATACCTTATGAAGAAAAAATTTGCTTGAATAATTAGCAGACGTCATGTTGCATTTGGGGAGCCCCTGATGAGCCTAAACAGTGGAAACCACAAACAAGTGACACCATTTTGGATGATGTGTCCTGTCAGAGCTGTCGCTCTGCACCGCACCCACAGCGCTTGCAGGACCCTGGGGGTCCTGAGGGCTGCGGGACCACCAACCGTTCATAAATTTCGGCGCTGCACAGAGCCCAGACGGCGCCGACATTTATGTACAGTGGGCAGTCTGGAAGAGGTTAAAATTCAATAAAAATAAGAAAAAAGGATGCTTATAGATAAGGATAAGCATGTTTAACATTTGATAAAACATTTTTTTTTAAAAAAGAATAAGCATATGTAAGAAAGGATAAGTATAAGTAAGAAGATAAATGTAGGTACAAGAGGATACGTATCGGTGAATATAGGTACGAAAGGATCATTATAGGCAAGTAGTGATTAGTATAGGAAATAAAAGAATAAGTGTAGGTAAGCTAAAATAAGCATAGGTAAGTATTGGTAAAAAAGTGTATGCAAATATAGGTAAGTATTAAGTAAGAATAACTGTAGGTGAAAAAGAATAAGTATAGGTATGAAAGATTAGGTATAGTTAAGGATAAGTAAAAAAAAAAGTATAGGTACAAAAAGGATAAGTATATGTAAGAAAGGATAAGTGTATGGAATAAAAATATACATATACACACAGGGTTTGGCATAAATGACTACACCCCCTTTGAAAAGTAAGATTTTAATCAATGTCTCACTGAATGCAAGACTAATTTTCAACATTTTTACAAGACTGACTTTAAAAGCATCAAAGTAAGTTTAATAATACAACTTTGATTACAAAATCTTCAGTTCTACTCAAATTACTTGATGCAAAAATGAAAACACCCCACATAAAAACTACTACATCTAGTATTTGTACGACCATGATTTTTAAGAATCGCACCAAGTCTTCTAGGCATGGAATGAAGAAGATGGCGACATATTCCACCATCTAACTTTTTTATTCTTCAACAATGACCTCTTTTAGAGCCTGGAAGCTGGATGGAGAATAATGCTTAGCTTGTCTCTTCAGAATTCCCCATAGGTCTTCAGTTGGATTCTGATCAGGAGACATACTTGGCCTCTGAATCACGTTCACCCTGTTCTTCTTCAGAAATGCAACAATAACCTTAGATGTGTTTTTTTGATCATTATCATGTTGGAAAAGTACACGTCTACTAAGGGCACGGGGTGATTGTAGCATATTCTCTATCAATATAGGGCAGTACATCTGTAAATTTAGGATACTCTCAATTAATTGTAGCTCAAACACACCAGAAGCACTCATGTAACCTCACATAAGGACACTACTACCACTATGTTTCACTGTAGGCACCATGCATTTAGAAAAATGTATTTAGAAAAATGCCTGGAGCCTAAAGTGGAACATGTTGATGGCAGTGTCGTTATGTGAGGATACATGGGTTCAGCTGGTGTAGGGGAATTACAGTTCGTGGAGGGTATTTTAAATTCACAGATGTACTGCCACTATACAGTAGATGTACAATCTATATTGAAAGAGAAGATGTTACCCTCATTCCGTGCCCTTGGTAGATATGGTCTTTTCCACCATGACAATGATCTAAAACACACATCTGTTGCATTTCTGAAAAAAGAACAGGGTGAATGTGATTTAGTGTCTCCTGATCTGAACCCAATCAAACACCTATGGGGAATTCTGAAGAGACAAATTTAGCAGCATCAATCACCATCCAGTGTCCAGGCTCTGAAAAGGTCAATTATTAAAATGGTAAAAAAGATAGATGTTGCAATATGTCGTCGGCTTGTTCATTTCATGCCTAGAAGACTTGCTGTTGTTTTTAAAAATTATAGAGGTCATACATAATACTAGATGTAGCAATTTTGATGTGGAGTGTATTCATTTTTGCATCAACTAATTTAAACAAAACTGAAGATTTTGTAATGACGGTTATATTATTAACCTTACTTTCATGCTATGGGTTAATAAAATGTTATATGAAACTCAGTCTTGTAAAAATTGGAGACTGTTCTTGTATTCAGTGAGACACTGATTAAAATCTTATTTTTCAAAGCTTGTGTACTCAAAATATGCAGAGAACTGTATGTGTATATATATATTTATATATATATGTATGTATCTATATATATATCTCAACACTAACAAAAATTCAGGGTGCCAGGCTTCCCAGTTAAAGATCAAGCCTTAAATAGAACAAGTTAAATGGAGGCAGCACACCAGTTGAAAAAGTGAAAAAAGTGCTACTTATAAGTCCATAATGGCGACGTTTCGGTCCTAAGTGAGAACCTATTTCAAGCAGTACAGCAGTGAATGTGCATAACTTATGAAGAAAAAATTTGCTTGAATAATTAGCGGAAGCCATGTTGCATTTGGGGATCTCCTGATGTGCCTAAAGAGTGGAAACCCCCCACAAGTGACACCATTTTGGATGATGTGTTCTGTCAGAGCTGTCGCTCTGCACCGCATCCACAGCGCTTGCAGGACTCTGGGGGTCCTGAGGGCTGTGGGACCACCAACCGTTCATAAATGACGGCGCTGCACAGAGCCCATGCAGCACCGACATTTATGTACAGTGGGCGGTCTGGAAGTGGTTAAAATTCAATAAAAATAAGAAAAAAGGATACTTATAGATAAGAATAAGCTTGTTTAACATTTAATAAAACATTTTTTTAAAAAGGATAAGCATATGTAAGAAAGGATAAGTATAGGTAAGAAGTTAAATGTAGGTACAAGAGGATAGGTATCTGTAAATATAGGTACGAAAGGATCATTATAGGCAAGTAATGATAAGTATAGGAAATAAAAGAATAAGTATAGGTAAGCTAAAATAAGTATAGGTAAGTATTGGTAAGAAAGTGTATGCAAATACAGGTAAGTATTAAGAAAGAATAAGTGTAGGTAAAAAAGAATAAGTATAGGTATGAAAGATTTAGTATAGGTAAGGATAAGTAAAAAAAAAAAGTATAGGTACAAAAAGGTTAAGTATATGTAAGAAAGGATAAGTATATGGAATAAACATATACATATACACACAGGGTTTGGCATAAATGACTACACCCCCTTTGAAAAGTAAGATTTTAATCAATGTCTCCCTGAATGCAAGACTAATTTTCAACATTTTTACAAGACTGACTTTGATAGCATAAAAGTAAGGTCAATAATACAACTTTCATTACAAAATCTTCAGTTCTACTCAAATTAGTTGATGCAAAAATGAAAACACCCCACATAAAAACTACTACATCTAGTATTTGTACGACCATGATTTTTAAGAATCGCACCAAGTCTTCTAGTCATGGAATGAAGAAGATGGCGACATATTCCACCATCTAACTTTTTTTATTCTTCAACAATTACCTCTTTTAAAGCCTGGATGCTGGATGGAGAATAATGCTTAACTTTTCTCTTCAGAATTCCCCATAAGTCTTCAGTTGGATTCTGATCAGGAGACATACTTGGCTTCTGAATCGCGTTCACCCTGTTCTTCTTCAGAAATGCAACAATAACCTTAGTTGTGTTTTTTTGATCATTATCATGTTGAAAAGTACACGTCTACTAAGGGCACGGGGTGATTGTAGCATATTCTCTATCAATATAGGGCAGTACACCTGTAAATATAGGATAATCTCAATCAATTGTAGCTCACCGACACCAGAAGCACTCATGTAACCCCACATAAGGACACTGCTACCACTATGTTTCACTGTAGGCACCATGCATTTAGAAAAATGTATTTAGAAAAATGCCTGGAGCCTAAAGTGGAACATGTTGGTGGCAGTGTCGTTATGTGAGGATATATGGGTTCTGCTGGTGTAGGGGAATTACAGTTCGCGGAGAGTATTTTAAATTCACAGATGTACTGCCACTATACAGTAGATGTACAATCTATATTGAAAGAGAAGATGCTACCGTCATTCCGTGCCCTTGGTAGACATGCTGTTTTCTACCATGACAATGATCTAAAACACACATCTGTTGCATTTCTGAAAAAGAACAGGGTGAACGTGAATTAGTGTCTCCTGATCTGAACCCAATCAAACACCTATGGGGAATTCTGAAGAGACAAATTGAGCAGCATCAATCACCATCCAGTGTCCAGGCTCTAGAAAAGGTCAATTTTTAGAATGGTAAAAAAGATAGATGTTGCAATATGTCGTCGGCTTGTTCATTTCATGCCTAGAAGACTTGTTGTTGTTTTTAAAAATTATAGAGTTCATACATAATACTAGATGTAGCAATTTTGAAGTGGAGTGTATTCATTTTTGCATCAACTAATTTAAATAAAACTGAAGATTTTGTAATGAAAGTTATATTATTAACCTTAATTTCATGCTATAGGTTAATAAAATGTTATATGAAACTCAGTCTTGGTAAAATTGGAGATTGTTCTTGTATTCAGTGAGACACTGATTACAATCTTATTTTTCAAAGCTTGTGTACTCAAAATATGCAGAGAACTGTATGTATATATATATATATATATATATATATATATATACATGTATGTATCTATAAATATATATCAACACTAACAAAAAGTCAGGGTGCCAGGCTTCCCAGGTAAAGATTAAACCTTAAATAGAACAAGTTAAATGGAGGCAGCACACCAGTTGAAAAAGTGAAAAAAGTGCTATTTATAAGTCCATAATGGCGACGTTTCGGTCCTAAGTGAGAACCTTTTTCAAGCAGTACAGAAATGCATGTGCATACCTTAGGAAGAAAAAATTTGCTTGAATAATTAAAGGATGCCATGTTGCATTTGGGGAGCCCCTGATGTGCCTAAACAGTGGAAACAGCCCAGAAGTAACACCATTTTGGATGATGTGTTCTGTCAGAGCTGTCTCTCTGCACCACACCCACAGAGCTTGCAGGACCCAGGGAGTCCTGAGGGCTGCGAGACCACCAACCGTTCATAAATGTCGGCGCTGCACAGAGCCTAGGCAGCGCCAACATTTATGTACAGTGGGCTGTCTGGAAGTGGTTAAAAGTCAATAAAAATAAGAAAAAAGGATACTTATAGATAAGGATAAGTATGTTTAACATTTAAGAAAACTTTTTTTTAAAAAAAGGATAAGCATATGTAAGAAAGGATAAGAATAGGTAACAAGATAAATGTGGGTACAAGAGGATACGTATCAGTAAATATAGGTACGAAAGGATCATTATAGGCAAGTAATGATAAGTATAGGAAATAAAAGAATAAGTATAGGTAAGCTAAAATAAGTATAGGTAAGTATTGGTAAGAAAGTGTATGCACATATAGGTAAGCATTAAGTAAGAATAAGTGTAGGTAAAAAAGAATAATTAGAGGTATGAAAGATTAAGTATAAGTAAGGATAAGTAAAAAAAAATGTATAGGTACAAAAAGGATAAGTATATGTAAGAAAGGATAAGTATATGGAATAAACATAAACATATCCACACAGGATTTGGCATAAATGACTACACCCCCTTTGAAAGGTAAGATTTTAATCGATGTCTCAATCAATGCAACACTAATTTTCAACATTTTTACAAGACTGACTTTGATAGCATAAAAGTAAGGTTAATAATACAACTTTCATTACAAAATCTTCAGTTCTACTCAAATTAGTTGATGCAAAAATTAAAACACAACACTTAAAAACTACTACATCTAGTATTTGTACGACCATGATTTTAAAGAATCGCACCAAGTCTTCTAGGCATGGAATGATGAAGATGGCAACATATTCCATCATCTAACTTTTTTATTCTTCAACAGTGACCTCTTTTAGAGCCTGGATGCTGGATGGAGAATAATGCTTAACTTGTCTCTTCAGAATTCCCCATAGGTCTTCAGTTGGATTCTGATCAGGAGACATACTTGGCCTCTGAATCACGTTCATTCTATTCTTCTTCAGAAATGCAACAATAACGTTAGATGTGTTTTTTTGATCACTATCATGTTGGAAAAGTATACGTCTACTAAGGGCACGGGGTGATAGTAGCATATTCTCTCTCAATATAGGGCAGAGCATCTGTAAATTTAGGATACTCTCAATTAATTGTAGCTCACCGACACCAGAAGCACTCATGTAACCCCACATAAGGACACTGCTACCACTATGTTTCAATGTAGGCACCATGCATTTAGAAAAATGTATTTAGAAAAATGCCTGGAGCCTAAAGTGGAACCTGTTGGTGGCAGTGTCTTTATGTGAGGATACATGGGTTCTGCTGGTGTAGGGGAATTACAGTTTGTGGAGGGTATTTTAAATTCACAGATGTACTGCCACTATACAGTAGATGTACAATCTATATTGAAAGAGAAGATGCTACCCTCATTCCGTGCCCTTGGTAGACATGCTCTTTTCCACCATGACAATGATCTAAAACACACATCTGTTGCATTTTTGAAAAAGAACAGGGTGAACGTGATTTAGTGTCTCCTGATCTGAACCCAATCAAACACCTATGGGGAATTCTGAAGAGACAAATTGAGCAGCATCAATCACCATCCAGTGTCCAGGCTCTAAAAAAGGTCAATTTTTAAAATGGTAAAAAATATAGATGTTGCAATATGTCATCGGCTTGTTCATTTCATGCCTAGAAGACTTGCTGTTGTTTTTAAAAATTATAGAGGTCATACATAATACTAGATGTAGCAAATTTGATGTGGAGTGTATTCATTTTTGCATCAACTAATTTAAACAAAACTGAAGATTTTGTAATGACTTTTATATTATTAACCTTACTTTCATGCTATGGGTTAATAAAATGTTATATGAAACTCAGTCTTGGAAAAATTGGAGACTGTTCTTGTATTCAGTGAGACACTGATTAAGATATTATTTTTCAAAGCTTGTGTACTCAAAATATGCAGAGAACTGTATGTGTATATATATATATATATATATATATATATATGTATGTATCTATATATATCAACACTAACAAAAAGTCAGGGTGCCAGGCTTCCCAGGTAAAGATCAAGCCTTAAATGGAACAAGTTAAATGGAGGCAGCACACCTGTTGAAAAAGTGAAAAAAGTGCTATTTATAAGTCCATAATGGCGACGTTTCGGTCCTAAGTGAGAACCTATTTCAAGCAGTACAGTAGTGCATGTGCATACCTTATGAAGAAAAAATTTGCTTGAATAATTAGCGGAAGCCATGTAGCATTTGCGGAGCCCCTGATGTGCCTAAAGTGTGGAAACCCCCCACAAGTGACACCATTTTGGATGATGTGTCCTGTCAGAGCTGTCGCTCTGCACCGCACCCACAGCACTTGCAGGACCCTGGGGGTTCTGAGGGCTGCGTGACCACCAACCGTTCATAAATGTCGGCGCTGCACAGACCCCAGGCAGCGCCGACATTTATGTACAGTGGGCTGTCTGGAAGTGGATAAAATACAATAAAAATAAGAAAAAAGGATACTTATACATAAGTATAAGCATGCTTAACATTTAATAAAACATTTTTTTTTAAAAGGATAAGCGTATGTAAGAAAGGATAAGTATAGGTAAGAAGACAAATGTAGGTACAAGAGGATACGTATGGGTAAATATAGGTACGAAAGGATCATTATAGGCAAGTATTGATAAGTATAGGAAATAAAAGAATAAGTATAGGTAAGCTAAAATAAGTATAGGTAAGTATTGGTAAGAAAGTGTATGCAAATATAGGTAAGTATTAATTAAGAATAAGTGTAGGTAAAAAAGAAAATGTATAGATATGAAAGATTAAGTATAGGTAAGTATAAGTAAAAAAAAAGTATAGGTACAAAAAGGATAAGTATATGTAAGAAAGGATAAGTATATAAAATAAACATATACATATACACACACAGGGTTTGGCATAAATGACTACACCCTCTTTGAAAAGTAAGATTTTAATCAATGTCTCACTGAATGCAAGACTAATTTTCAACATTTTTACAAGACTGACTTTGATAGCATAAAAGTAAGGTTAATAATACTACTTTCATTACAAAATCGGCAGTTCTACTCAAATTAGTTGATGCAAAACTGAAAACACCCCACATAAAAACTACTACATCTAGTATTAGTATGACAATGATTTTTAAGAATCGCACCACATCTTCTAGGCATGGAATGAAGAAGATGACGACATATTCCACCATCTAACTTTTTTTATTCTTAAACAATGACCTCTTTTAGAGCCTGGATGCTGGATGGAGAAAAATGCTTAACTTGTCTCTTCAGAATTCCCCATAGGTCTTCAGTTGGATTCTGATCAGGAGACATACTTGGCCTCTGAATCACGTTCACCCTGTTCTTCTTCAGAAATGCAACAATTACCTTAGATGTGTGTTTTTGATCATTATCATGTTAGAAAAGTACACGTCTACTAAGGGCACGGGGGGATTTTAGCATATTCTCTATCAATATAGGGCAGTACATCTGTAAATCTAGGATACTCTCAATTAATTGTATCTCACCAACACCAGAAGCACTCATGTAACCCCACATAAGGACACTGCTACCACTATGTTTCACTGTAGGCACCGTGCATTTAGAAAAATGTATTTAGAAAAATGCCTGGAGCATAAAGTGGAACATGTTGGTTGCAGTGTCGTTATGTGAGGAAACATGGGTTCTGCTGGTGTAGGGGAATTACAGTTCGTGGAGTGTATTTTAAATTCACAGATGTACTACCACTACTCAGTAGATGTACAATATATATTGAAAGAGAAGATGCTACCCTCATTCCGTGCCCTTGGTAGACATGCTCTATTCCACCATGACAATGATCTAAAGCACACAACTGTCGCATTTCTGAAAAAGAACAAGGTGAACGTGATTTAGTGTCTTCTGATCTGAACCCAATCAAACACCTATGGGGAATTCTGAAGAGACAAATTGAGCAGCATCAATCACCATTCGGTGTCCAGGCTCTAAAAAAGGTCAATTTTTAAAATGGTAAAAAAGATAGATGTTGCAATATGTCGTCGGCTGGTTCATTTCATGCATAGAAGACTTGCTGTTGTTTTTAAAAATTATAGAGGTCATACATAATACTAGATGTAGCAATTTTGATGTGGGGTGTATACATTTTTGCATCAACTAATTTAAAGAAAACTGAAGATTTTGTAATGAAGGTTATATTATTAACCTTACTTTCATGCTATGGGTTAATAAAATGTTATATGAAACTCAGTCTTGGAAAAATTGGAGACTGTTCTTGTATTCAGTGAAACACTGATTAAAATCTTATTTTTCAAACGTTGTGTACTCAAAATATGCAAAGAACAGTATGTGTATATATATATATATATATATATATGTATCTATAAATATATATCAACACTAACAAAAAGTCAGGGTGCCAGGATTTCCAGGCAAAGATCAAGCCTTAAATAGAACAAGTTAAATGGAGGCTGCACACCAGTTAAAAAAGTGAAAAAAGTGCTATTTATAAGTCCATAATGGCGAGTTTCGGTCCTAAGTGAGAACCTTTTTCAAGCAGTACAGAAGTGCATGTGCATACCTTATGAAGAAAAAATTTGCTTGAATACTTAGCGGACGCCATGTTGCATTTGGGGAGCCCCTGATGTGCCTAAACAGTGGAAACCCCCCACAAGTGACACTATTTTGGATGATGTGTCCTGTCAGAGCTGTCTCTCTGCACTGCACCCACAGCGCTTGCAGGACCCTGGGGGTTATGAGGGCTGCGGGTCCACCAACCGTTCATAAATGTCGGCGCTGCACAGAGCCCAGGCAGCGTCAACATTTATGTACAGTGGGGGGTCTGGAAGTGGTTAAAATTCAATAAAAATAAGAAAAAAGGATACTTTTAGATAAGGATAAGCTTGTTTAACATTTAATAAAACATTTTTTTAAAAAAGGATAAGCACATGTAAGAAAGGATAAGTATAGGTAAGAAGATAAATGTAGGTACAAGAGGATACGTATCGGTAAATATAGGTACGAAAGGATCATTATAGGATGGTAATGATAAGTATAGGCAATAAAAGAAAAAGTATAGGTAAGCTAAAATAAGTATAGGTAAGTATTGGTAAGAAAGTGTGTGCAAATATAGGTAAGTATTAAGTAAGAATAAGTGTAGGTAAAAAAGAATAAGTATAGGTATGAAAGATTAAGTATAGTTAAGGATAAGTAAAACAAAAAGTATAGGTACAAAAAGGATAAGTATATGTAAGAAAGGATAAGTGTATGGAATAAACATAAACATATACACACAGGCTTTGGCATAAATGACTATACAACCTTTGAAAAGTAAGATTTTAATCAATGTCTCACTGAACGCAAGAATAATTTTCAACATTTTCCCAAGACTGACTTTGATAGCATAAAAGTAAGGTTAATAATACAACTTTCATTACAAAATCTTCAGTTCTACTCAAATTAGTTGATGCAAAAATGAAAACACCACACATAAAATCTACTACATCTAGTATTTGTGCGACCATGATTTTTAAGAATCGCACCAAGTCTTCTAGGCATGGAATGAAGAAGATGGCGACATATTCAATCATCTAACTTTTTTTATTCTTCAACAATGACCTCTTTTAGAGCCTGGATGCTGGATGGAGAATAATGCTTAACTTGTCTCTTCAGAATTCCCCATAAGTCTTCTGTTGGATTCTAATCAGGAGACATACTTGGCCTCTGAATCACATTCACCCTGTTCTTCTTCAGAAATGCAACAATAACCTTAGATGTGTTTTTTTGATCAAAATCATGTTGGAAAAGTACACGTCTACTAAGGGCACGGGGTGATTGTAGCATATTCTCTATCAATATAGGGCAGTACATCTGTAAATTTAGGATACTCTCAATTAATTGTAGCTCACCGACACCAGAAGCACTCATGTAACCCCACATAAGGACACTGCTACCACTATGTTTCACTGTAGGCACCATGTATTTAGAAAAATGCATTTAGAAAAATTCCAGGATCCTAAAGTGGAACATGTTGGTGGCAGTGTCGTTATGTGAAGATACATGGGTTCTGCTGGAGTAGGGGAATAACAGCTCGTGGAGAGTATTTTAAATTCACAGAAGTACTGCCACTATACAGTAGATGTACAATCTATATTAAAAGAGAAGATGCAACCCTCATTCCGTGCCCTGGGTAGACATGCTCTTTTCCACCATGACAATGATCTAAAACACAAATCTGTTGCATTTCTGAAAAAGAACAGGGTGAGCGTGATTTAGTGTCTCCTGATCTGAACCCAATCAAACACCTATGGGGAATTCTGAAGAGACAAATTGAGCAGCATCAATCACCATCCAGTGTCCAGGCTCTAAAAAAGGTCAATTTCTAGAACGTTAAAAAAGATAGATTTTGCAGTACGTCATCGGCTTGTTCATTTCATGCCTAGAAGACTTGCTGTTGTTTTTAAAAATTATAGAGGTCATACATAATACTAGATGTAGCAATTTTGATGTGGGGTGTATTCATTTTTGCATCAACTAATTTAAATAAAACTAAAGATTTTGTAATGAAGGTTATATTATTAACCTTACTTTCATACTATGGGTTAATAAAATGTTATATGAAACTAAGTCTTGGAAGAATTGGAGACTGTTCTTGTATTCAGTGAGACACTGATTAAAATCTTATTTTTCAAAGCTTGTGTACTCAAAATATGCAGAGAACTGTATATATTTGTATATATATATGTATATATATATATATATATATATATATCTCAACACTAACAAAAAGTCAGGGTGCCAGGCTTCCCAGGTAAAGATCAAGCCTTAAATAGAACAAGTTAAATGGAGGCAGCACACCAGTTGAAAAAGTGAAAAAAGTGCTATTTATAAGTCCATGATGGCAACGTTTCGGTCCTAAGTGAGAACCTTTTTCAAGCAGTACAGAAGTGCATGTGCATACCTTATGAAGAAAAAATTTGCTTGAATAATTAGCAGACGCCATGTTGCATTTGGGGAGCCCCTGATGTGCCTAAACAGTGGAAACCCCCCACAAGTGACACTATTTTGGATGATGTGTCCTGTCAGAGCTGTCTCTCTGCACTGCACCCACAGCGCTTGCAGGACTCTGGGGGTCCTGAGGGCTGCGGGACCACTAACCATTCATAAATGTCGGCGCTGCACAGAGCCTAGGCAGCGCCAACATTTATGTACAGTGGGCAGTCTGGAAGTGGTTAAAATTCAATAAAATAAGAAAAAAGGATACTTATAGATAAGGATAAGCATGTTTAACGTTTGATAAAACATTTTTTTTAAAAAAGGATAAGCATATGGAAGAAAGGAAGAGTATAGGTAAGAAAATAAATGTAGGTACAAGAGGATACATATCGCTGAATATAGGTACGAAAGGATCATTATAGGCAAGTAGTGATAAGTATAGGAAATAAAAGAATAAGTATAGGTAAGCTAAAATAAGTATAAGTAAGTATTGGTAAGAAAGTGTATGCAAATGTATGTAAGTACTAAGTAAGAATAAGTGTAGATAAAAAAGAATAAGTATAGGTATGAAAGATTAAGTATAGGTAAGGATAAGTAAAAAAAAAGTATAGGTACAAAAAGGATAAGTATATGTAAGAAAGGATAAGTGTATGGAATAAACATATACATATACACACAGGGTTTGGCATAAATGACTACACCCCCTTTGAAAAGTAAGATTTTAATCAATGTCTCACTGAATGCTAGACTAATTTTCACCATTTTTACAAGCCTGACTTTAAAAGCATAAAAGTAAGATTAATAATACAACTTTGATTACAAAATCTTCAGTTCTACTCAAATTAGTTGATGCAAAAATGAAAACACCCCACATAAAAACTACTACATCTAGTATTTGTACGACCATGATTTTTAAGAATCGCACCAAGTCTTCTAGGCATGGAATGAAGAAGATGGTGACATATTCCACCATCTAACTTTTTTATTCTTCAACAATGACCTCTTTTAGAGCCTGGATGCTGGATGGAGAATAATGCTTAGCTTGCCTCTTCAGAATTCCCCATAGGTCTTCAGTTGGATTCTGATCAGGAGACATACTTGGCCTCTGAATCACGTTCACCCTGTTCTTCTTCAGAAATGCAACAATTACCTTAGATGTGTTTTTTTGATCATTATCATGTTGGAAAAGTACACGTCTACTAAGGGCACGGGGTGATTGTAGCATATTCTCTATCAATATAGGGCAGTACATCTGTAAATTTAGGATACTCTCAATTAATTGTAGCTCACCGACACCAGAAGCACTCATGTAGCCCCACATAAGGACACTGCTACCACTATGTTTCACTGTAGGCACCATGCATTTAGAAAAATGTATTTAGAAAAATGCCTGGAGCCTAAAGTGGAACATGTCGGTGAAAGTGTCGTTATGTGAGGAAACATGGGTTCTGCTGGTGTAGGGGAATTTCAGTTTCTGGAGGGTATTTTAAATTCACAGATGTACTGCCACTATACGGTAGATGTACAATCTATATTAAAAGAGAAGATGCTACCCTCATTCCGTGCCCTTGGTAAACATGCTCTTTTCCACCATGACAATGATGTAAAACACACATCTGTTGCATTTCTGAAAAAGAACAGGGTGAACGTGATTTAGTGTCTCCTGACCTGAACCCAATCAAACACCTATGGGGAATTCTGAAGAGACAAATTGAGCAGCACCAATCACGATCCAGTGACCAGGCTCTAGAAAAGTTCAATTTTTAGAATGTTAAAAAAGATAGATGTTGCAATATGTCGTCGGCTTGTTCATTTCATGCTTGAAGGCTTTCTGTTATTTTTAAAAATTATAGAGGTCATACATAATACTAAATGTAGCAATTTTGATGTGGAGTGTATTAATTTTTGCATCAACTAATTTAAATAAAACTGAAGATTTTGTAATGAAGGTTATATTATTAACCTTAATTTCATGCTATGGGTTAATAAAATGTTATATGAAACTCAGTCTGGGATAAATTGGAGACTATTCTTGTATTCAGAGAGACACTGATTAAAATCTTATTTTTCAAAGCTTGTGTACTCAAAATATGCAGAGAACTGTATGTGTATATATATATGTATGTACAGTACAGACCAAAAGTTTGGACACACCTTCTCATTTAAAGATTTTTCTGTATTTTCATGACTATGAAAATTGTACATTCTTACTGAAGGCATCAAAACTATGAATTAACACATGTGGAATTATATACTTAACAAAAAAGTGTTAAACAACTGAAAATATGTCTTATATTCTAGGTTCTTCAAAGTAGCCACCTTTTGCTTTGATGACTGCTTTACATACTCTTGGCATTCTCTTGATGAGCTTCAAGAGGTAGTCACCGGAAATGGTCTTCCAACAATCTTGAAGGAGTTCCCAGAGATGCTTAGCACTTGTTGGCCCTTTTGCCTTCACTCTGCGGTCCAGCTCACCCCAAACCATCTCGATTGGGTTCAAATCTGGTGACTGTGGAGGCCAGGTCATCTGTCGTAGCACCCCATCACTCTCCTTCTTGGTCAAATAGCTCTTACACAGCCTGGAGGTGTGTTTGGGGTCATAGTCCTGTTTAAAAATAAATGATGGTCCAACTAAACGCAAACCGGATGAAACAGAATGCCGATGCAAGATGCTGTGGTAGCCATGCTGGTTCAGTATGCCTTCAGTTTTGAATAAATCCCCAACAGTGTCACCAGCAAAGCACCCCCACACCATCACACCTCCTCCTCCATGCTTCACGGTGGGAACCAGGCATGCAGAGTCCATCCGTTCACCTTTTCTGCGTCGCACAAAGACACGGTGGTTGGAACCAAAGATCTCAAATTTGGACTCATCAGATGAAAGCACAGATTTCCACTGGTCTAATGTCCAATCCTTGTGTTCTTTAGCCCAAACAAGTCTCTTCTGCTTGTTGCCTGTCCTTAGCAGTGGTTTCCTAGCAGCTATTTTACCATGAAGGCCTGCTGCACAAAGTCTCCTCTTAACAGTTGTTGTAGAGATGTGTCTGCTGCTAGAACTTTGTGTGGCATTGACCTGGTCTCTAATCTGATCTGCTGTTAACCTGCGATATTTGAGGCTGGTGACTTCGATAAACTTATCCTTAGAAGCAGAGGTGACTCTTGCTCTTCCTTTCCTGGGGCGGTCCTCATATGAGCCAGTTTCTTTGTAGCGCTTGATGGTTTTTGTAACTGCACTTGGGGACACTTTCAAAGTTTTCCCAATTTTTCGCACTGACTGACCTTCATTTGTTAAAGTAATGATGGCCACTCGTTTTTCTTTACTTAGCTGCTTTTTTCTTGCCATAATACAAATTCTAACAGTCTATTCAGTAGGACTATCAGCTGTGTATACACCAGACTTCTGCACAACACAACTGATGGTCCCAAACCCATTTATAAGGCAAGAAATACCACTTATTAAACCTGACAGGGCACACCTGTGAAGTGAAAACCATTTCCAGTGACTACCACTTGAAGCTCATCAAGAGAATGTGAAGAGTGTGCAAAGCAGTCATCAAAGCAAAAGGTGGCTACTTTGAAGAACCTAGAATATAAGACATATTTTCAGTTGTTTCACACTTTTTTGTTAAGTATATAATTCCAAATGTTTTAATTCTTAGTTTTGATCCCTTCAGTGTGAATGTACAATTTTCATAGTCATGAAAATACAGAAAAATCTTTAAATGAGAAGGTGTGTTTAAACTTTTGGTCTGTATATATATATTTGTATGTATCTATATATATATATATCAACACTAACAAAAAGTCAGGGTGCCAGGCTGCCCAGGTAAAGATCAAACCTTAAATAGAACAAGTTAAATGGAGGCAGCACACCAGTTGAAAAAGTGAAAAAAGTGCTATTTATAAGTCCATAATGGTGACGTTTTGGTCCTAAGTGAGAACCTTTCTCAAGCAGTACAGAAATGCATGTGCATACCTTATGAAGAAAAAATTTGCTTGAATACTTAGCGGACGCCATGTTGCATTTGGGGAGCCCCTGATGTGCCTAAATAGTGGAAACCCCCACAAGTGACACCATTTTGGATGATGTGTCCTGTCAGAGCTGTCTCTCTGCACCACACCCACAGCGCTTGCAGGACCCTGGGGGCACTGAGGGCTGCGAGACCACCAACCGTTCATAAATGTCGGCGCTGCACAGAGCCTAGGCAGCGCCAACATTTATGTACAGTGGGCTGTCTGTAAGTGGTTAAAATTCAATAAAAATAAGAAAAAAGGATACTTATAGATAAGGATAAGTATGTTTAACATTTAATAAAACTTTTTTTTTAAAAAGGATAAGCATATGTAAGAAAGGATAGGTAAGAAGATAAATGTAGGTACAAGAGGATACGTATCAGTAAATATAGGTACGAAAGGATCATTATAGGCAACTAATGATAAGTATAGGAAATAAAAGAATAAGTATAGGTAAGCTAAAATAAGTATAGGTAAGTATTGGCAAGAAAGTGTATGCACATATAGGTAAGCATTAAGTAAGAATAAGTGTAGGTAAAAAAGAATAATTAGAGGTATGAAAGATTAAGTATAAGTAAGGATAAGTAAAAAAAATGTATAGGTACAAAAAGGATAAGTATATGTAAGAAAGGATAAGTATATGGAATAAACATAAACATATCCACACAGGATTTGGCATAAATGCCTACACCCCCTTTGAAAGGTAAGATTTTAATCGATGTCTCAATCAATGCAACACTAATTTTCAACATTTTTACAAGACTGACTTTGATAGCATAAAAGTAAGGTTAATAATACAACTTTCATTACAAAATCTTCAGTTCTACTCAAATTAGTTGATGCAAAAATTAAAACACAACACTGAAAAACTACTACATCTAGTATTTGTACGACCATGATTTTAAAGAATCGCACCAAGTCTTCTAGGCATGGAATGAAGAAGATGGCGACATATTCCATCATCTAACTTTTTTATTCTTCAACAATGACCTCTTTTAGAGCCTGGATGCTGGATGGAGAATAATGCTTAACTTGTCTCTTCAGAATTCCCCATAGGTCTTCAGTTGGATTCTGATTAGGAGACATACTTGGTCTCTGAATCACGTTCACCCTGTTCTTCTTCAGAAATGCAACAATAACCTTAGATGTGTTTTTTTGATCACTATCATGTTGGAAAAGTACACGTCTACTAAGTGCATGGGGTGATTGTAGCATATTCTCTATCAATAAAGGGCAGAACATCTGTAAATTTATGATACTCTCAATTAATTGTAGCTTACTGACACCAGAAGCACTCATGTAACCCCACATAAGGACACTGCTAACACTATGTTTCAATGTAGGCACCATGCATTTAGAAAAATGTATTTAGAAAAATGCTTGGAGCCTAAAGTGGAACATGTTGGCGGCAGAGTCTTTATGTGAGGATACATGGGTTCTGCTGGTGTAGGGGAATTACAGTTTGTGGAGGGTATTTTAAATTGACATATGTACTGCCACTATACAGTAGATGTACAATCCATATTGAAAGAGAAGATGCTACCCTCATTCCGTGCCCTTGGTAGACATGCTCTTTTCCACCATGACAATGATCTAAAACACACATCTGTTGCATTTCTGAAAAAGAACAGGGTGAACGTGATTTAGTGTCTCCTGATCTGAACCCAATCAAACACCTATGGGGAATTCTGAAGAGACAAATTGAGCAGCATCAATCACCATTCAGTGTCCAGGCTCTAAAAAGGTCAATTTTTAAAATGGTAAAAAAGATAGATGTTGCAATATGTCATCGGCTTGTTCATTTCATGCCTAGAAGACTTGCTGTTGTTTTTAAAAATTATAGAGGTCATACATAATACTAGATGTAGCAATTTTGAAGTGGAGTGTATTCATTTTTGCATCAACTAATTTAAATAAAACTGAAGATTTTGTAATGAAGGTTATATTATTAACCTTACTTTCATGCTATAGGTTAATAAAATGCTATATGAAACTCAGTCTTGGAAAAATTGGAGATTGTTCTTGTATTCAGTGAGACACTGATTACAATCCTATTTTTCAAAGCTTCTGTCATCAAAATATGCAGAGAACTGTATGTATATATATATATATATATATATATATATATATGTATCTATAAATATATATCAACACTAACAAAAAGTCAGGGTGCCAGGCTTCCCAGGTAAAGATCAAGCCTTAAATAGAACAAGTTAAATGGAGGCAGCACACCAGTTGAAAAAGTGAAAAAAGTGTTATTTATAAGTCCATAATGGCAACATTTCGGCCCTAAGTGAGAACCTTTTTCAAGCAGTACAGAAGTGCATGTGCATACCTTATGAAGAAAAAATTTGCTTGAATAATTAGCGGACGTCATGTTGCATTTGGGGAGCCCCTGATGAGCCTAAACAGTGGAAACCACAAACAAGTGACACCATTTTGGATGATGTGTCCTGTCAGAGCTGTCGCTCTGCACCGCACCCACAGCGCTTGCAGGACCCTGGGGGTCCTGAGGGCTGCGGAACCACCAACCGTTCATAAATTTCGGCGCTGCACAGAGCCCAGGCGGCGCCGACATTTATGTACAGTGGGCAGTCTGGAAGAGGTTAAAATTCAATAAAAATAAGAAAAAAGGATACTTATAGATAAGGATAAGCATGTTTAACATTTGATAAAACATTTTTTTTTAAAAAAGGATAAGCATATGTAAGAAAGGATAAGTATAAGTAAGAAGATAAATGTAGGTACAAGAGGATACGTATCGGTGAATATAGGTACGAAAGGATCATTATAGGCAAGTAGTGATTAGTATAGGAAATAAAAGAATAAGTGTAGGTAAGCTAAAATAAGCATAGGTAAGTATTGGTAAGAAAGTGTATGCAAATATAGGTAAGTATTAAGTAAGAATAACTGTAGGTGAAAAAGAATAAGTATAGGTATGAAAGATTAAGTATAGTTAAGGATAAGTAAAAAAAAGTATAGGTACAAAAAGGATAAGTATATGTAAGAAAGGATAAGTGTATGGAATAAAAATATACATATACACACAGGGTTTGGCATAAATGACTACACCCCCTTTGAAAAGTAAGATTTTAATCAATGTCTCACTGAATGCAAGACTAATTTTCAACATTTTTACAAGACTGACTTTAAAAGCATCAAAGTAAGTTTAATAATACAACTTTGATTACAAAATATTCAGTTCTACTCAAATTAGTTGATGCAAAAATGAAAACACCACATCAAAAATACTACATCTAGTATTTGTACGACCATGATTTTTAAGAATCGCACCAAGTCTTCTAGGCATGGAATGAAGAAGATGGCGACATATTCCACCATCTAACTTTTTTATTCTTCAACAATGACCACTTTTAGAGCCTGGATGCTGGATGGAGAATAATGCTTAGCTTGTCTCTACAGAATTCCCCATAGGTCTTCAGTTGGATTCTGATCAGGAGACATACTTGGCCTCTGAATCACGTTCACCCTGTTCTTCTTCAGAAATGCAACAATAACCTTAGATGTGTTTTTTTGATCATTATCCTGTTGGAAAAGTACACGTCTACTAAGGGCACGGGGTGATTGTAGCATATTCTCTATCAATATAGGGCAGTACATCTGTAAATTTAGGATACTCTCAATTAATTGTAGCTCAAAGACACCAGAAGCACTCATGTAACCTCACATAAGGACACTGCTACCACTATGTTTCACTGTAGGCACCATGCATTTAGAAAAATGTATTTAGAAAAATGCCTGGAGCCTAAAGTGGAACATGTTGATGGCAGTGTCGTTATGTGAGGATACATAGGTTCAGCTGGTGAAGGGGAATTACAGTTTGTGGAGGGTATTTTAAATTCACAGATGTACTGCCACTATACAGTAGATGTACAATCTATATTGAAAGAGAAGATGTTACCCTCATTCCGTGCCCTTGGTAGATATGGTCTTTTCCACCATGACAATGATCTAAAACACACATCTGTTGCATTTCTGAAAAAGAACAGGGTGAACGTGAATTAGTGTCTCCTGATCTGAACCCAATCAAACACCTATGGGGAATTCTGAAGAGACAAATTGAGCAGCATCAATCACCATCCAGTGTCCAGGCTCTAGAAAAGGTCAATTTTTAGAATGGTAAAAAAGATAGATGTTGCAATATGTCGTCGACTTGTTCATTTCATGCCTAGAAGACTTGCTGTTGTTTTTAAAAATTATAGAGGTCATACATAATACTAGATGTAGCGATTTTGATGTGGGGTGTATTCATTTTTGCATCAACTAATTTAAATAAAACTGAAGATTTTGTAATGAAGGTTATATTATTAACCTTACTTTCATGCTATGGGTTAATAAAATGTTATATGAAACTCAGTCTTGGAAAAATTGGAGACTGTTCTTGTATTCAGTGAGACACTGATTAAAATCTTATTTTTCAAAGCTTGTGTACTCAAAATATGCAGAGAACTGTATGTGTATATATATATATATATGTTTGTATCTATATATATATATATATATATATATATATATATATCAACACTAACAAAAAGTCAGGGTGCCAGGCTTCAAAGTTAAAGATCAAGCCTTAAATAGACCAAGTTAAATGGAGGCAGCACACCAGTTGAAAAAGTGAAAAAAAGTGCTATTTATAAGTTCATAATGGCGACGTTTCGGGCCTCAGTGAGAACCTTTTTCAAGCAGTACAGAAGTGCATGTGCATACCTTATAAAGAAAAAAATTGCTTGAATAATTAGTGGACGCCATGTTGCATTTGGGAAGCCCCTGATGTGCCTAAACAGTAGAAACTGCCCACAAGTGACACCATTTTGGATGATGTATCCTGTCAGAGCTGTCGCTCTGCACCGCTCCCACAGCGCTTGCAGAACCTTGGGGGTCCTGAGAGCTGCGGCAACACCAACCGTTCATAAATTTCGGCCCTACACAGAGCCCAGGGAGCGCCGACATTTATGTACAGTAGGCAGTCTGGAAGTTGTAAAAATTCAATAAAAATAAGAAAAAAGGATACTTATAGATAAGGATAAGCATGTTTAACATTTAATAAAAGATTTTTTTTTTAAAGGATAAGCAAATGTAAGAAAGGATAAGTATAGGTAAGAAGATAAATGTAGGTACAAGAGGATACGTATCAGTAAATATAGCTACGAAAGGAACATTATAGGCAAGTAATGATAAGTATAGGAAATAAAAGAATAAGTGTAGGTAAGTTAAAATAAGTATAGGTAAGTGTTATTAAGAAAGTATATGCAAATATAGGTAAGTATTAAGTAAGAAGAAGTGTAGGTAAAAAAGAATAAGTATAGGTATGAAAGATTAAGTATAGGTAAGGATAAGTAAAAAAAAAAGTATAGGTACAAAATGGTTAAGTATATGTAAGAAAGGATAAGTATATGGCATAAACATATACATATACACACAGGCTTTGGTATAAATGACTACACCCCCTTTGAAAAGTAAGATTTTAATCAATGTCTCACTGAATGCAAGAATAATTTTCAACATTTTTACAAGACTGACTTTGATAGCATAAAACTAAGGTTAATAATACAACTTTCATTACAAAATCTTCAGTTCTACTCAAATTAGTTGATGCAAAAATGAAAACACCCCACATAAAAGCTACTACATCTGGTATTTGTACGACCATGATTTTTAAGAATCGCACCAAGTCTTCTAGTCATGGAATGAAGAAGATGGCGACATATTCCACCATCTAACTTTTTTTATTTTTCAACAATTACCTCTTTTAGAGCCTGGATGCTGGATGGAGAATAACGCTTAACTTGTCTCTTCAGAATTCCCAATAGGTCTTCAGTTGGATTTTGATCAGGAGACATACTTGGCCTCTGAATCACGTTCACCCTGTTCTTCTTCAGAAATGCAACAATAACCTTAGATGTGTTTTTTTTATCAAAATCATGTTGGAAAAGTTCACATCTACTAAGGGCACGGGGTGATTGTAGCATATTCTCTATCAATATAGGGCAGTACATCTGTAAATTTAGGATACTCTCAATTAATTGTAGCTCACCGACACCAGAAGCACTCATGTAACCCCACATAAGGACACTGCTACCACTATGTTTCACTGTAGGCACCATGTATTTAGAAAAATGTATTTAGAAAAATTCCAGGAGCCTAAAGTGGAACATGTTGGTGGCAGTGTCGTTATGTGAAGATACATGGGTTCTGCTGGAGTAGGGGAATAACAGCTCGTGGAGAGTATTTTAAATTCACAGAAGTACTGCCACTATACAGTAGATGTACAATCTATATTAAAAGAGTAGATGCAACCCTCATTCCGTGCCCTTGGTAGACATGCTCTTTTCCACCATGACAATGATCTAAAACACACATCTGTTGCATTTCTGAAAAAGAACAGGGTGAGCGTGATTTAGTGTCTCCTGATCTTAACCCAATCAAACACCTATGGGGAATTCTGAAGAGACAAATTGAGCAGCATCAATCACCATCCAGAGTCCAGGCTCTAAAAAAGGTCAATTTCTAGAACGGTAAAAAACATAGATGTTGCAATACGTCATCGGCTTGTTCATTTCATGCCTAAAAGACTTGCTGTTGTTTTTAAAAATTATAGAGGTCATACATAATACTAGATGTAGCAATTTTGATGTGGGGTGTATTCATTTTTGCATCAACTAATTTAAATAAAACTAAAGATTTTGTAACGAAGGTTATATTATTAACCTTACTTTCATACTATGGGTTAATAAAATGTTATATGAAACTAAGTCTTGAAAAAATTGGAGACTGTTCTTGTATTCAGTGAGACACTGATTAAAATCTTATTTTTCAAAGCTTGTGTACTCAACATATGCAGAGAACTGTATATATATGTATATATATATATGTATGTATATATATATATATATATATCTCAACACTAACAAAAAGTCAGGGTGCCAGGCTTCCCAGGTAAAGATCAAGCCTTAAATAGAACAAGTTAAATGGAGGCAGCACACCAGTTGAAAAAGTGAAAAAAGTGCTATTTATAAGTCCATGATGGCGACGTTTCGGTCCTAAGTGAGAACCTTTTTCAAGCAGTACAGAAGTGCATGTGCATACCTTATGAAGAAAAAATTTGCTTGAATAATTAGCAGACGCCATGTTGCATTTGGGGAGCCCCTGATGTGCCTAAACAGTGGAAACCCCCCACAAGTGACACTATTTTGGATGATGTGTCCTGTCAGAGCTGTCTCTCTGCACCGAACCCACAGCGCTTGCAGGACCCTGGGGGTCCTGAGGGCTGCGGGACCACTAACCATTCATAAATGTCGGCGCTGCACAGAGCCCAGGCAGCGCCAACATTTATGTACAGTGGGCAGTCTGGAAGTGGTTAAAATTCAATAAAATAAGAAAAAAGGATACTTATAGATAAGGATAAGCATGTTTAACGTTTGATAAAACATTTTTTTTAAAAAAGGATAAGCATATGGAAGAAAGGAAAAGTATAGGTAAGAAGATAAATGTAGGTACAAGAGGATACATATCGCTGAATATAGGTACGAAAGGATCATTATAGGCAAGTAGTGATAAGTATAGGAAATAAAAGAATAAGTATAGGTAAGCTAAAATAAGTATAGGTAAGAAAGTGTATGCAAATGTATGTAAGTACTAAGTAAGAATAAGTGTAGATAAAAAAGAATAAGTATAGGTATGAAAGATTAAGTATAGGTAAGGATAAGTAAAAAAAAAGTATAGGTACAAAAAGGATAAGTATATGTAAGAAAGGATAAGTGTATGGAATAAACATATACATATACACACAGGGTTTGGCATAAATGACTACACCCCCTTTGAAAAGTAAGATTTTAATCAATGTCTCACTGAATGCAAGACTAATTTTCACCATTTTTACAAGCCTGACTTTAAAAGCATAAAAGTAAGATTAATAATACAACTTTGATTACAAAATCTTCAGTTCTACTCAAATTAGTTGATGCAAAAATGAAAACACCCCACATAAAAACTACTACATCTAGTATTTGTACGACCATGATTTTTAAGAATCGCACCAAGTCTTCTAGGCATGGAATGAAGAAGATGGTGACATATTCCACCATCTAAATTTTTTATTCTTCAACAATGACCTCTTTTAGAACCTGGATGCTGGATGGAGAATAATGCTTAGCTTGCCTCTTCAGAATTCCCCATAGGTCTTCAGTTGGATTCTGATCAGGAGACATACTTGGCCTCTGAATCACGTTCACCCTGTTCTTCTTCAGAAATGCAACAATTACCTTAGATGTGTTTTTTTGATCATTATCATGTTGGAAAAGTACACGTCTACTAAGGGCACGGGGTGATTGTAGCATATTCTCTATCAATATAGGGCAGTACATCTGTAAATTTAGGATACTCTCAATTAATTGTAGCTCACCGACACCAGAAGCACTCATGTAGCCCCACATAAGGACACTGCTACCACTATGTTTCACTGTAGGCACCATGCATTTAGAAAAATGTATTTAGAAAAATGCCTGGAGCCTAAAGTGGAACATGTCGGTGAAAGTGTCGTTATGTGAGGAAACATGGGTTCTGCTGGTGTAGGGGAATTACAGTTTGTGGAGGGTATTTTAAATTCACAGATGTACTGCCACTATACGGTAGATGTACAATCTATATTAAAAGAGAAGATGCTACCCTCATTCCGTGCCCTTGGTAAACATGCTCTTTTCCACCATGACAATGATGTAAAACACACATCTGTTGCATTTCGGAAAAAGAACAGGGTGAACGTGATTTAGTGTTTCCTGATCTGAACCTAATCAAACACCTATGGGGAATTCTGAAGAGACAAATTGAGCAGCATCACTCACCATCCAGTGTCCAGGCTCTAAAAAAGGTCAATTTTTGAATGATAAAAAAGACAGATGTTGCAATATGTCACTGGCTTGCTCATTTCATGACTAGAAGACTTGCTGTTATTTTTAAAAATTATAGAGGTCATATATAATACTAGATGTAGCAATTTTGATGTGGGGTGTATTCATTTTTGCATCAACTAATTTAAATAAAACTGAAGATTTTGCAATGAAGGTTATATTATTAACCTTACTTTCATGCTATGGGTTAATAAAATGTTATATGAAACTCAGTCTTGGAAAAATTGGAGACTGTTCTTGGATTCAGTGAGACACTGATTAAAATCTTATTTTTCAAAGCTTGTGTACTCAAAATATGCAGAGAACTGTATGTGTATATATATATTTATATATATATATGTATGTATCTATATATATATCTCAACACTAACAAAAATTCAGGGTGCCAGGCTTCCCAGGTAAAGATCAAGCCTTAAATAGAACAAGTTAAATGGAGGCAGCACACCAGTTGAAAAAGTGAAAAAAGTGCTACTTATAAGTCCATAATGGCGACGTTTCGGTCCTAAGTGAGAACCAGTAGTGCATGTGCATAACTTATGAAGAAAAAATTTGCTTGAATAATTAGCGGAAGCCATGTTGCATTTGGGGATCCCCTGATGTGCCTAAAGAGTGGAAACCCCCCACAAGTGACACCATTTTGGATGATGTGTTCTGTCAGAGCTGTGGCTCTACACCGCATCCACAGCGCTTGCAGGACCCTGGGGGTCCTGAGGGCTGCGGGACCACCAACCGTTCATAAATGACGGCGCTGCACAGAGCCCATGCAGCACCGACATTTATGTACAGTGGGCGGTCTGGAAGTGGTTAAAATTCAATAAAAATAAGAAAAAGGATACTTATAGATAAGAATAAGCTTGTTTAACATTTAATAAAACATTTTTTTAAAAAGGATAAGCATATGTAAGAAAGGATAAGTATAGGTAAGAAGTTAAATGTAGGTACAAGAGGATACGTATCTGTAAATATACGTACGAAAGGATCATTATAGGCAAGTAATGATAAGTATAGGAAATAAAAGAATAAGTATAGGTAAGCTAAAATAAGTATAGGTAAGTATTGGTAAGAAAGTGTATGCAAATACAGGTAAGTATTAAGAAAGAATAAGTGTAGGTAAAAAAGAATAAGTATAGGTATGAAAGATTTAGTATAGGTAAGGATAAGTAAATAAAAAATAGTATAGGTACAAAAAGGTTAAGTATATGTAAGAAAGGATAAGTATATGGAATAAACATATACATATACACACAGGGTTTGGCATAAATGACTACACCCCCTTTGAAAAGTAAGATTTTAATCAATGTCTCCCTGAATGCAAGACTAATTTTCAACATTTTTACAAGACTGACTTTGATAGCATAAAAGTAAGGTCAATAATACAACTTTCATTACAAAATCTTCAGTTCTACTCAAATTAGTTGATGCAAAAATGAAAACACCCCACATAAAAACTACTACATCTAGTATTTGTACGACCATGATTTTTAAGAATCGCACCAAGTCTTCTAGTCATGGAATGAAGAAGATGGCGACATATTCCACCATCTAACTTTATTTATTCTTCAACAATTACCTCTTTTAAAGCCTGGATGCTGGATGGAGAATAATGCTTAACTTTTCTCGTCAGAATTCCCCATAAGTCTTCAGTTGGATTCTGATCAGGAGACATACTTGGCTTCTGAATCGCGTTCACCCTGTTCTTCTTCAGAAATGCAACAATAACCTTAGTTGTGTTTTTTTGATCATTATCATGTTGAAAAGTACACGTCTACTAAGGGCACGGGGTGATTGTAGCATATTCTATATCAATATAGGGCAGTACACCTGTAAATATAAGATAATCTCAATTAATTGTAGCTCACCGACACCAGAAGCACTCATGTAACCCCACATAAGGACACTGCTACCACTATGTTTCACTGTAGGCACCATGCATTTAGAAAAATGTATTTAGAAAAATGCCTGGAGCCTAAAGTGGAACATGTTGGTGGCAGTGTCGTTATGTGAGGATTTATGGGTTCTGCTGGAGTAGGGGAATTACAGTTCGTGGAGAGTATTTTAAATTCACAGATGTACTGCCACTATACAGTAGATGTACAATCTATATTGAAAAAGAAGATGCTACCGTCATTCCGTGCCCTTGGTAGACATGCTGTTTTCCACCATGACAATGATCTAAAACACACATTTTTACATTTCTGAAAAAGAACAGGGTGAACGTGAATTAGTGTTTCCTGATCTGAACCCAATCAAACACCTATGGGGAATTCTGAAGAGACAAATTGAGCAGCATCAATCACCATCCAGTGTCCAGGCTCTAGAAAAGGTCAATTTTTAGAATGGTAAAAAAAGATAGATGTTTCAATATGTCGTCGGCTTGTTCATTTCATGCCTAGAAGACTTGCTGTTGTTTTTAAAAATTATAGAGGTCATACATAATACTAGATGTAGCGATTTTGATGTCGGGTGTATTCATTTTTGCATCAACTAATTTAAATAAAACTGAAGATTTTGTAATGAAGGTTATATTATTAACCTTACTTTCATGCTATGGGTTAATAAAGTGTTATATGAAACTCAGTCTTGGAAAAATTGGAGACTGTTCTTGTATTCAGTGAGACACTGATTAAAATCTTATTTTTCAAAGCTTGTGTACTCAAAATATGCAGAGAACTGTATGTGTATATATATATATATATATGTTTGTATCTATATATATATATATATATATATATCAACACTAACAAAAAGTCAGGGTTCCAGGCTTCAAAGTTAAAGATCAAGCCTTAAATAGACCAAGTTAAATGGAGGCAGCACACCAGTTGAAAAAGTGAAAAAAGTGCTATTTATAAGTTCATAATGGCGACGTTTCGGGCCTAAGTGAGAACCTTTTTCAAGCAGTACAGAAGTGCATGTGCATACCTTATAAAGAAAAAAATTGCTTGAATAATTAGTGGACGCCATGTTGCATTTGGGAAGCCCCTGATGTGCCTAAACAGTAGAAACCGCCCACAAGTGACACCATTTTGGATGATGTATCCTGTCAGAGCTGTCGCTCTGCACCGCTCCCACAGCGCTTGCAGAACCTTGGGGGTCCTGAGAGCTGCGGCACCACCAACCGTTCATAAATGTCGGCCCTACACAGAGCCCAGGGAGCGCCGACATTTATGTACAGTAGGCAGTCTGGAAGTTGTAAAAATTCAATAAAAATAAGAAAAAAGGATACTTATAGATAAGGATAAGCATGTTTAACATTTAATAAAAGATTTTTTTTTAAAGGATAAGCATATGTAAGAAAGGATAGGTATAGGTAAGAAGATAAATGTAGGTACAAGAGGATACGTATCAGTAAATATAGCTACGAAACGAACATTATAGGCAAGTAATGATAAGTATAGGAAATAAAAGAATAAGTGTAGGTAAGTTAAAATAAGTATAGGTAAGTGTTGGTAAGAAAGTATATGCAAATATAGGTAAGTATTAAGTAAGAAGAAGTGTAGGTAAAAAAGAATAAGTATAGGTATGAAAGATTAAGTATAGGTAAGGATAAGTAAAAAAAAAGTATAGGTACAAAATGGTTAAGTATATGTAAGAAAGGATAAGTATATGGCATAAACATATACATATACACACAGGCTTTGGTATAAATGACTACACCCCCTTTGAAAAGTAAGATTTTAATCAATGTCTCACTGAATGCAAGAATAATTTTCAACATTTTTACAAGACTGACTTTGATAGCATAAAACTGAGGTTAATAATACAACTTTCATTACAAAATCTTCAGTTCTACTCAAATTAGTTGATGCAAAAATGAAAACACCCCACATAAAAGCTACTACATCTGGTATTTGTACGACCATGATTTTTAAGAATCGCACCAAGTCTTCTAGTCATGGAATGAAGAAGATGGCGACATATTCCACCATCTAACTTTTTTTATTTTTCAACAATTACCTCTTTTAGAGCCTGGATGCTGGATGGAGAATAACGCTTAACTTGTCTCTTCAGAATTCCCAATAGGTCTTCAGTTGGATTCTGATCAGGAGACATACTTGGCCTCTGAATCACGTTCACCCTGTTCTTCTTCAGAAATACAACAATAACCTTAGATGTGTTTTTTTGATCATTATCATGTTGGAAAAGTACACGTCTACTAAGGGCACGGGGTGATTGTAGCATATTCTCTATCAATATAGGGCAGTACATCTGTAAATTTAGGATACTCTCAATTAATTGTAGCTCACCGACACCAGAAGAACTCATGTAACCCCAAATAAGAACACTGCTACCACTATGTTTCACTGTAGGCACCATGCATTTAGAAAAATGTATTTAGTAAAATGCCTGGAGCCTAAAGTGGAACATGTTGGTGGCAGTGTCATTATGTGAGGATACATGGGTTCTGCTGGTGTAGGGGAATTACAGTTCATGGAGGGTATTATAAATTCACAGATGTAATGCCACTATACAGTAGATGTACAATCTATATTGAAAGAGAAGATGTTACCCACATTTCGTGCCCTTGGTAGACATGCTCTTTTCCACCATGACAATGATCTAAAACACACATCTGTTGCATTTCTGAAAAAGAACAGGATGAACGTGATTTAGTGTCTTCTGATCTGAACCCAATCAAACACCTATGGGGAATTCTTAAGAGACAAATTGAGCAGCATCAATCACCATCCAGTGTCCAGGCCCTAGAAAAGGTCAATTTTTAAAATGGTAAAAAAGATAGATGTTGCAATATGTCTTCGGCTTGTTCATTTCATGCCTACAAGACTTGCTGTTGTTTTTAAAAATTATAAAGGTCATACATAATTCTAGATGTAGCAATTTTGATGTGGGGTGTATTCATTTTTGCATCAACTAATTTAAATAAAACTGAAGATTTTGTAATGTAGGTTATATTATTAACCTTACTTTCATGCTGTGGGTTAATAAAATGTTATATGAAACTCAGTCTTGGAAAAATTGGAGATTGTTCTTGTATTCAGTGAGACACTGATTACAATCTTATTTTTCAAAGCTTGTGTACTCAAAATATGCAGAGAACTGTATGTGTATATATATATATATATACATGTATGTATCTATAAATATATATCAACACTAACAAAAAGTCAGGGTGCCAGGCTTCCCAGGTAAAGATTAAACCTTAAATAGAACAAGTTAAATGGAGGCAGCACACCAGTTGAAAAAGTGAAAAAAGTGCTATTTATAAGTCCAAATGGCGACGTTTCGGTCCTAAGTGAGAACCTTTTTCAAGCAGTACAGAAATGCATGTGCATACCTTATGAAGAAAAAATTTGCTTGAATAATTAGCGGATGCCATGTTGCATTTGGGGAGCCCCTGATGTGCCTAAACAGTGGAAACAGCCCACAAGTGACACCATTTTGGATGATGTGTTCTGTCAGAGCTGTCTCTCTGCACCACACCCACAGAGCTTGCAGGACCCTGGGGGTCCTGAGGGCTGCGAGACCACCAACCGTTCATGAATGTCGGCGCTGCACAGAGCCTAGGCAGCGCCAACATTTATGTACAGTGGGCTGTCTGGAAGTGGTTAAAATTCAATAAAAATAAGAAAAAAGGATACTTATAGATAAGGATAAGTATGTTTAACATTTAAGAAAACTTTTTTTTTAAAAAGGATAAGCATATGTAAGAAAGGATAGGTAAGAAGATAAATGTAGGTACAAGAGGATACGTATCAGTAAATATAGGTACGAAAGGATCATTATAGGCAACTAATGATAAGTATAGGAAATAAAAGAATAAGTATAGGTAAGCTAAAATAAGTATAGGTAAGTATTGGCAAGAAAGTGTATGCACATATAGGTAAGCATTAAGTAAGAATAAGTGTAGGTAAAAAAGAATAATTAGAGGTATGAAAGATTAAGTATAAGTAAGGATAAGTAAAAAAAATGTATAGGTACAAAAATGATAAGTATATGTAAGAAAGGACAAGTATATGGAATAAACATAAACATATCCACACAGGATTTGGCATAAATGACTACACCCCGTTTGAAAGGTAAGATTTTAATCGATGTCTCAATCAATGCAAGACTAATTTTCAACATTTTTACAAGACTGACTTTGATAGCATAAAAGTAAGGTTAATAATACAACTTTCATTACAAAATCTTCAGTTCTACTCAAATTAGTTGATGCAAAAATTAAAACACAACACTTAAAAACTACTACATCTAGTATTTGTACGACCATGATTTTAAAGAATCGCACCAAGTCTTCTAGGCATGGAATGAAGAAGATGGCAACATATTCCATCATCTAACTTTTTTATTCTTCAACAATGACCTCTTTTAGTGCCTGGATGCTGGATGGAGAATAAGGCTTAACTTGTCTCTTCAGAATTCCCCATAGGTCTTCAGTTGGATTCTGATCAGGAGACATACTTGGCCTCTGAATCACATTCATTCTATTATTCTTCAGAAATGCAACAATAACGTTAGATGTGTTTTTTTGATCACTATCATGTTGGAAAAGTACACGTCTACTAAGGGCACGGGGTGATAGTAGCATATTCTCTATCAATATAGGGCAGAACATCTGTAAATTTAGGATACTCTCAATTAATTGTAGCTCACCAACACCAGAAGCACTCATGTAACCCCACATAAGGACACTGCTACCACTATGTTTCAATGTAGGCACCATGCATTTAGAAAAATGTATTTAGAAAAATGCCTGGAGCCTAAAGTGGAACATGTTGGTGGCAGTGTCTTTATGTGAGGATACATGGGTTCTGCTGGTGTAGGGGAATTACAGTTTGTGGAGGGTATTTTAAATTCACATATGTACTGCCACTATACAGTAGATGTACAATCTATATTGAAAGAGAAGATGCTACCCTCATTCCGTGCCCTTGGTAGACATGCTCTTTTCCACCATGACAATGATCTTAAACACACATCTGTTGCATTTCTGAAAAAGAACAGGGTGAACGTGATTTAGTGTCTCCTGATCTGAACCCAATCAAACACCTATGGGGAATTCTGAATAGACAAATTGAGCAGCATCAATCACCATTCAGTGTCCAGGCTCTAAAAAAGGTCAATTTTTAAAATGGTAAAAAAGATAGATGTTGCAATATGTCATCGGCTTGTTCATTTCATGCCTAGAAGACTTGCTGTTGTTTTTAAAAATTATAGAGGTCATACATAATACTAGATGTAGCAATTTTGAAGTGGAGTGTATTCATTTTTGCATCAACTAATTTAAATAAAACTGAAGATTTTGTAATGAAGGTTATATTATTAACCTTAATTTCATGCTATAGGTTAATAAAATGCTATATGAAACTCAGTCTTGGAAAAATTGGAGATTGTTCTTGTATTCAGTGAGACACTGAATCCTATTTTTCAAAGCTTCTGTACTCAAAATATGCAGAGAACTGTATGTGTATATATATATATATTTATATATATGTATCTATAAATATATATCAACACTAACAAAAAGTCAGGGTGCCAGGCTTCCCAGGTAAAGATCAAGCCTTAAATAGAACAAGTTAAATGGAGGCAGCACACCAGTTGAAAAAGTGAAAAAAGTGCTATTTATAAGTCCATAGTGGCAACATTTCGGCCCTAAGTGAGAACCTTTTTCAAGCAGTACAGAAGTGCATGTGCATACCTTATGAAGAAAAAATTTGCTTGAATAATTAGCGGACGTCATGTTGCATTTGGGGATCCCCTGATGAGCCTAAACAGTGGAAACCACAAACAAGTGACACCGTTTTGGATGATGTGTCCTGTCAGAGCTGTCGCTCTGCACCGCACCCACAGCGCTTGCAGGACCCTGGGGGTCCTGAGGGCTGCGGGACCACCAACCGTTCATAAATTTCGGCGCTGTACAGAGCCCAGGCGGCGCCTACATTTATGTATAGTGGGCAGTCTGGAAGAGGTTAAAATTCAATAAAAATAAGAAAAAAGGATACTTATAGATAAGGATAAGCATGTTTAACATTTGATAAAACATTTTTTTTTAAAAAAGGATAAGCATATGTAAGAAAGGATAAGTATAAGTAAGAAGATAAATGTAGGTACAAGAGGATACGTATCGGTGAATATAGGTACGAAAGGATCATTATAGGCAAGTAGTGATTAGTATAGGAAATAAAAGAATAAGTGTAGGTAAGCTAAAATAAGCATAGGTAAGTATTGGTAAGAAAGTGTATGCAAATATAGGTAAGTATTAAGTAAGAATAACTGTAGGTGAAAAAGAATAAGTATAGGTATGAAAGATTAAGTATAGTTAAGGATAAGTAAAAAAAAAAGTATAGGTACAAAAAGGATAAGTATATGTAAGAAAGGATAAGTGTATGGAATAAAAATATACATATACACACAGGGTTTGGCATAAATGACTACACCCCCTTTGAAAAGTAAAATTTTAATCAATGTCTCACTGAATGCAATACTAATTTTCAACATTTTTACAAGACTGACTTTAAAAGCATCAAAGTAAGTTTAATAATACAACTTTGATTACAAAATCTTCAGTTCTACTCAAATTAGTTGATGCAAAAATGAAAACACCACATAAAAACTACTACATCTAGTATTTGTACGACCATGATTTTTAAGAATCGCACCGAGTCTTCTAGGCATGGAATGAAGAAGATTGCGACATATTCCACCATCTAACTTTTTTATTCTTCAACAATGACCTCTTTTAGAGCCTGGATGCTGGATGGAGAATAATGCTTAGCTTGTCTCTTCAAAATTCCCCATAGGTCTTCAGTTGGATTCTGATCAGGAGACATACTTGGAATCTGAATCACGTTCACCCTGTTCTTCTTCAGAAATGCAACAATAACCTTAGATGTGTTTTTTTGATCATTATCCTGTTGGAAAAGTACACGTCTACTAAGGGCACGGGGTGATTGTAGCATATTCTCTATCAATATAGGGCAGTACATCTGTAAATTTAGGATACTCTCAATTAATTGTAGCTCAAAGACACCAGAAGCACTCATGTAACCTCACATAAGGACACTGCTACCACTATGTTTCACTGTAGGCACCATGCATTTAGAAAAATGTATTTAGAAAAATGCCTGGAGCCTAAAGTGGAACATGTTGATGGCAGTGTCGTTATGTGAGGATACATGGGTTCAGCTGGTGAAGGGGAATTACAGTTCGTGGAGGGTATTTTAAATTCACAGATGTACTGCCACTATACAGTAGATGTACAATCTATATTGAAAGAGAAGATGTTACCCTCATTCCGTGCCCTTGGTAGATATGGTCTTTTCCACCATGACAATGATCTAAAACACACATCTGTTGCATTTCTGAAAAAAGAACAGGGTGAATGTGATTTAGTGTCTCCTGATCTGAACCCAATCAAACACCTATGGGGAATTCTGAAGAGACAAACTGAGCAGCATCAATCACCATCCAGTGTCCAGGCTCTGAAAAGGTCAATTTTTAAAATGGTAAAAAAGATAGATGTTGCAATATGTCGTCGGCTTGTTCATATCATGCCTAGAAGACTTGCTGTTGTTTTTAAAAATTATAGAGGTCATACATAATACTAGATGTAGCAATTTTGATGTGGGGTGTATTCATTTTTGCATCAACTAATTTAAATAAAACTGACGATTTTGTAATGGAGGTTATATTATTAACCTTACTTTCATGCTATGGGTTAATAAAATGTTATATGATACTCAGTCTTGGACAAATTGGAGATTGTTCTTGTATTCAGTGAGACACTGATTAAAATCTTATTTTTCAAAGCTTGTGTACTCAAAATATGCAGAGAACTGTATGTATATATATATATATATATATATATGTATCTATATATATATATATCAACACTAACAAAAAGTCAGGGTGCCAGGCTTCCCAGGTAAAGATCAAGCCTTAAATAGAACAAGTTAAATGAAGGCAGCACACCAGTTGAAAAAGTGAAAAAAGTGCTATTTATAAGTCAATAATGGCGGCGTTTCGGTCCTAAGTGAGAACCTTTTTCAAGCAGTACAGAAGTGCATGTGCATACCTTATGAAGAAAAAATTTGCTTGAATAATTAGCGGACGCCATGTTGCATTTGGGGAACCTCTGATGTGCCTAAACAGTGGAAAACCCCCACAGGTGACACAATTTTGGATGATGTGTCCTGTCAGAGCTGTCGCTCTGCACGGCACCCACAGAGCTTGCAGGACCCTGGGGGTCCTGAGGGCTGTGGGACAACCAACTGTTTATAAATGTCGGCGCTGCACAGAGCCCATGCAGCGCCGACATTTATGTACAGTAGGCGGTCTGGAAGTGGTAAAAATTCAATAAAAATAAGAAAAAATGATACTTTTAGATAAGGAAATGCATGTTTAACATTTAATAAAACATTTTTTTTTTAAAGGATAAGCATATGTAAGAAAGGATAAGTTTAGGTAAGAAGATAAATGTAGGTACAAGAGGATACGTATTGGTAAATATAGGTACGAAAGGATCATTATAGGCAAGTAATGATAAGTATAGGCAATAAAAGAATAAGTATAGGTAAGCTAAAATAAGTATAGGTAAGTATTGGTAAGAAAGTGTATGCAAATATAGGTAAGTATTAAGTTAGAATAAGTTTAGTTAAAAAAGAATAAGTACATGTATGAAAGATTAAGTATAGGTAAGGATAAGTAAAAAAAACAGTACAGGAACAAAAAGGATAACTATATGTAAGAAAGGATAAGTATATGGAATAAACATATACATATACACACAGGGTTTGGCATAAATGAATACACCCCCTTTGAAAAGTAAGTTTCTAATCAATGTCTCACTGAATGCAAGACTAATTTTCAACATTTTTACAAGACTGACTTTGATAGCATAAAAGTAAGGTTAATAATACAACTTTCATTATAAAATCTTCAGTTCTACTCAAATTAGTTGATGCAAAAATTAAAAAACCCCACATAAAAACTACTACATCTAGTATTTGTGCGACCATGATTTTTAAGAAACGCACCAAGTCTTCTAGGCATGAAATGAAGAAGATGGCAACATATTCCACCATTTAACTTTTTTGTTCTTCAACAATAACCTCTTTTAGAGGGTGGATGCTGGATGGATAATAATGCTTAACTTGTCTCTTCAGAATTCCCCATAGGTCTTCAGTTGGATTCTGATTAGGAGACATACTTGGCCTCTGAATCACGTTCATTCTATTCTTCTTCAGAAATGCAACAATAACCTTAGATGTGTTTTTTTGATCACTATCATGTTGGAAAAGTACACGTCTACTAAGGGCATGGGGTGATTGTAGCATATTCTCTATCAATATAGGGCAGAACATCTGTAAATTTAGGATACTCTCAATTAATTGTAGCTCACCGACACCAGAAGCACTCATGTAACCCCACATAAGGACACTGCTACCACTATGCTTCAATGTAGGCACCAATCATTTAGAAAAATGTATTTAGAAAAATGCATGGAGCCTAAAGTGGAACATGTTGGTGGCAGTGTCTTTATGTGAGGATACATGGGTTCTGCTGGTGTAGTGGAATTGCAGTTTGTGGAGGGTATTTTAAATTCACATATGTACTGCCACTATACAGTAGATGTACAATCTATATTGAAAGAGAAGATGCTACCCTCATTCCGTGCCCTTGGTAGACATGCTCTTTTCCACCATGACAATGATCTAAAACACACATCTGTTGCATTTCTGAAAAAGAACAGGGTGAACGTGATTTAGTGTCTCCTGATTTGAACCCAATCAAACACCTATGGGGAATTCTGAAGAGACAAATTGAGCAGCATCAATCACCATTCAGTGTCCAGGCTCTAAAAAAGGTCAATTTTTAAAATGTTAAAAAGATAGATGTTGCAATATGTCATCGGCTTGTTCATTTCATGCTTAGAAGACTTGCTGTTGTTTTTAAAAATTATAGAGGTCATACATAATACTAGATGTAGCAATTTTGAAGTGGAGTGTATTCATTTTTGCATCAACTAATTTAAATAAAACTGAAGATTTTGTAATGAAGGTTATATTATTAACCTTAATTTCATGCTATAGGTTAATAAAATGTTATATGAAACTCAGTCTTGGAAAAATTGGAGATTGTTCTTGTATTCAGTGAGACACTGATTACAATCTTATTTTTCAAAGGTTCTGTACTCAAAATATGCAGAGAACTGTATGTGTATATATATATATATATATGTATGTATCTATAAATATAAATCAACACTAACAAAAAGTCAGGGTGCCAGGCTTCCCAGGTAAAGATCAAGCCTTAAATAGAACAAGTTAAATGGAGGCAGCACACCAGTTGAAAAAGTGAAAAAAGTGCTATTTATAAGTCCATAATGGCAACATTTCGGTCCTAAGTGAGAACCTTTTTCAAGCAGTACAGAAGTGCATGTGCATACCTTATGAAGAAAAAATTTGCTTGAATAATTAGCGGACGCCATGTTGCATTTGGGGAGCCCCTGATGAGCCTTAACAGTGGAAACCACAAACAAGTGATACCATTTTGGATGATGTGTCCTGTCAGAGCTGTCGCTGTGCACCGCACCCACAGCACTTGCAGGACCCTGGGGGTCCTGAGGGCTGCGGGACCACCAACCGTTCATAATTTTCGGTGCTGCACGGAGCCCAGGCGGCGCCGACATTTATGTACAGTGGGCAGTCTGGAAGAGGTTAAAATTCAATAAAAATAAGAAAAAAGGATACTTATAGATAAGGATAAGCATGTTTAACATTTGATAAAACATTTTTTTTAAAAAAAGGATAAGCATATGTAAAAAAGGATAAGTATAGGTAAGAAGATAAATGTAGGTACAAGAGGATATGTATCGTTGAATATAGGTACGAAAGGATCATTATAGGCAAGTAGTGATTAGTATAGGAAATAAAAGAATAAGTATAGGTGAGCTAAAATAAGTATAGGTAAGTATTGGTAAGAAAGTGTATGCAAATATAGGTAAGTATTAAGTAAGAATAACTGTAGGTGAAAAAGAATAAGTATAGGTATGAAAGATTAAGTATAGTTAAGGATAAGTAAAAAAAAAAGTATAGGTACAAAAAGGATAAGTATATGTAAGAAAGGATAAGTGTATGGAATAAACATATACATATACACACAGGGTTTGGCATAAATGACTACACCCCCTTTGAAAAGTAAGATTTTAATCAATGTCTCACTGAATGCAAGACTAATTTTCAACATTTTTACAAGACTGACTTTAAAAGCATCAAAGTAAGTTTAATAATACAACTTTGATTACAAAATCTTCAGTTCTACTCAAATTGGTTGATGCAAAAATGAAAACACCCCACATAAAAACTACTACATCTAGTATTTGTACGACCATGATTTTTAAGAATCGCACCAAGTCTTCTAGGCATGGAATGAAGAAGATGGCGACATATTCCACCATCTAACTTTTTTATTCTTCAACAATGACCTCTTTTAGAGCCTGGATGCTGGATGGAGAATAATGCTTAGCTTGTCTCTTCAGAATTCCCCATAGGTCTTCAGTTGGATTCTGATCAGGAGACATACTTGGCCTCTGAATCACGTTCACCCTGTTCTTCTTCAGAAATGCAACAATAACCTTAGATGTGTTTTTTTGATCATTATCCTGTTGGAAAAGTACACGTCTACTAAGGGCACGGGGTGATTGTAGCATATTCTCTATCAATATAGGGCAGTACGTCTGTAAATTTAGGATACTCTCAATTAATTGTAGCTCAAAGACACCAGAAGCACTCATGTAACCTCACATAAGGACACTGCTACCACTATGTTTCACTGTAGGCACCATGCATTTAGAAAAATGTATTTACAAAATTGCCTGGAGCCTAAAGTGGAACATGTTGATGGCAGTGTCGTTATGTGAGGATACATGGGTTCAGCTGGTGAAGGGGAATTACAGTTCGTGGAGGGTATTTTAAATTCACAGATGTACTGCCACTATACAGTAGAAGTACAATCTATATTGAAAGAGAAGATGTTACCCTCATTCCGTGCCCTTGGTAGATATGGTCTTTTCCACCATGACAATGATCTAAAACACACATCTGTTGCATTTCTGAAAAAAGAACAGGGTGAATGTGATTAAGTGTCTCCTGATCTGAACCCAATCAAACACCTATGGGGAATTCTGAAGAGACAAATTGAGCAGCATCAATCACCATCCAGTGTCCAGGCTCTGAAAAGGTCAATTTTTAAAATGGTAAAAAAGATAGATGTTGCAATATGTCGTCGGCTTGTTCATTTCATGCCTAGAAGACTTGCTGTTGTTTTTAAAAATTATAGAGGTCATACATAATACTAGATGTATCAATTTTGATGTGGGGTGTATTCATTTTTGCATCAACTAATTTAAATAAAACTGACGATTTTGTAATGGAGGTTATATTATTAACCTTACTTTCATGCTATGGGTTAATAAAATGTTATATGATACTCAGTCTTGGACAAATTGGAGATTGTTCTTGTATTCAGTGAGACACTGATTAAAATCTTATTTTTCAAAGCTTGTGTACTCAAAATATGCAGAGAACTGTATGTATATATATATATATATATATATATATATGTATGTATCTATATATATATATATATATATATCAACACTAACAAAAAGTCAGGGTGCCAGGCTTCCCAGGTAAAGATCAAGCCTTAAATAGAACAAGTTAAATGGAGGCAGCACACCAGTTGAAAAAGTGAAAAAAGTGCTATTTATAAGTCCATAATGGCGACATTTCGGTCCTAAGTGAGAACCTTTTTCAAGCAGTACAGAAGTGCATGTGCATACCTTATGAAGAAAAAATTTGCTTGAATAATTAGCGGACGCCATGTTGCATTTGGGGAGCCTCTGATGTGCCTAAACAGTGGAAAACCCCCACAAGTGACACAATTTTGGATGATGTGTCCTGTCAGAGCTGTCGCTCTGCACGGCAACCACAGAGCTTGCAGGACCCTGGGGGTCCTGAGGGCTGCGGGACAACCAACTGTTTATAAATGTCGGCGCTGCACAGAGCCCATGCAGCGCCGACATTTATGCACAGTAGGCGGTCTGGAAGTGGTAAAAATTCAATTAAAATAAGAAAAAAGGATACTTTTAGATAAGGATAAGCATGTTTAACATTTAATAAAACATTTTTTTTTTAAAGGATAAGCATATGTAAGAAAGGATAAGTTTAGGTAAGAAGATAAATATAGGTATAAGAGAATACGTATTGGTAAATATAGGTACGAAAGGATCATTATAGGCAAGTAATGATAAGTATAGGCAATAAAAGAATAAGTATAGGTAAGCTAAAATAAGTATAGGTAAGTATTGGTAAGAAAGTGTATGCAAATATAGGTAAGTATTAAGTTAGAATAAGTTTAGTTAAAAAAGAATAAGTACATGTATGAAAGATTAAGTCTAGGTAAGGATAAGTAAAAAAAACAGTACAGGTACAAAAAGGATAACTATATGTAAGAAAGGATAAGTATATGGAATAAACATATACATATACACACAGGGTTTGGCACAAATGAATACACCCCCTTTGAAAAGTAAGTTTGTAATCAATGTCTCACTGAATGCAAGACTAATTTTCAACATTTTTACAAGACTGACTTTGATAGCATAAAAGTAAGGTTAATAATACAACTTTCATTATAAAATCTTCAGTTCTACTCAAATTAGTTGATGCAAAAATTAAAAAACCCCACATAAAAACTACTACATCTAGTATTTGTACGACCATGATTTTTAAGAAACACACCAAGTCTTCTAGGCATGAAATGAAGAAGATGGCGACATATTCCACCATTTAACTTTTTTGTTCTTCAACAATAACCTCTTTTAGAGGGTGGATGCTGGATGGAGAATAATGCTTAACTTCCCTCTTCAGAATTCCCCATAGGTTTTCAGTTTGATTCTGATTAGGAGACATACTTGGCCTCTGAATCACGTTCATTCTATTCTTCTTCAGAAATGCAACAATAACCTTAGATGTATTTTTTTGATCACTATCATGTTGGAAAAGTACACGTCTACTAAGGGCATGGGGTGATTGTAGCATATTCTCTATCAATAAAGGGCAGAACATCTGTAAATTTAGGATACTCTCAATTAATTGTAGCTCACCGACACCAGAAGCACTCATGTAACCCCACATAAGGACACTGCTACCACTATGCTTCAATGTAGGCACCAATCAATTAGAAAAATGTATTTAGAAAAATGCATGGAGCCTAAAGTGGAACATGGTGGCAGTGTCTTTATGTGAGGATACATGGGTTCTGCTGGTGTAGGGGAATTGCAGTTTGTGGAGGGTATTTTAAATTCACATATGTACTGCCACTATACAGTAGATGTACAATCTATATTGAAAGAGAAGATGCTACCCTCATTCCGTGCCCTTGGTAGACATGCTCTTTTCCACCATGACAATGATCTAAAACACACATCTGTTGCATTTCTGAAAAAGAACAGGGTGAAGTGATTTAGTGTCTCCTGATCTGAACCCAATCAAACACCTATGGGGAATTCTGAAGAGACAAATTGAGCAGCATCAATCACCATTCAGTGTCCAGGCTCTAAAAAAGGTCAATTTTTAAAATGTTAAAAAAGATAGATGTTGCAATATGTCATCGGCTTGTTCATTTCATGTTTAGAAGACATGCTGTTGTTTTTAAAAATTATAGAGGTCATACATAATACTAGATGTAGCAATTTTGAAGTGGAGTGTATTCATTTTTGCATCAACTAATTTAAATAAAACTGAAGATTTTGTAATGAAGGTTATATTATTAACCTTAATTTCATGCTATAGGTTAATAAAATGTTATATGAAACTCAGTCTTGGAAAAATTGGAGATTGTTCTTGTATTCAGTGAGACACTGATTACAATCTTATTTTTCAAAGGTTCTGTACTCAAAATATGCAGAGAACTGTATGTGTATATATATATATATGTATGTATCTATAAATATAAATCAACACTAACAAAAAGTCAGGGTGCCAGGCTTCCCAGGTAAAGATCAAGCCTTAAATAGAACAAGTTAAATGGAGGCAGCACACCAGTTGAAAAAGTGAAAAAAGTGCTATTTATAAGTCCATAATGGCAACATTTCGGTCCTAAGTGAGAACCTTTTTCAAGCAGTACAGAAGTGCATGTGCATACCTTATGAAGAAAAAATTTGCTTGAATAATTAGCGGACGCCATGTTGCATTTGGGGAGCCCCTGATGAGCCTTAACAGTGGAAACCACAAACAAGTGATACCATTTTGGATGATGTGTCCTGTCAGAGCTGTCGCTGTGCACCGCACCCACAGCACTTGCAGGACCCTGGGGGTCCTGAGGGCTGCGGGACCACCAACCGTTCATAATTTTCGGCGCTGCACTGAGCCCAGGCGGCGCCGACATTTATGTACAGTGGGCAGTCTGGAAGAGGTTAAAATTCAATAAAAATAAGAAAAAAGGATACTTATAGATAAGGATAAGCATGTTTAACATTTGATAAAACATTTTTTTTAAAAAAAGGATAAGCATATGTAAAAAAGGATAAGTATAGGTAAGAAGATAAATGTAGGTACAAGAGGATATGTATCGTTGAATATAGGTACGAAAGGATCATTATAGGCAAGTAGTGATTAGTATAGGAAATAAAAGAATAAGTATAGGTGAGCTAAAATAAGTATAGGTAAGTATTGGTAAGAAAGTGTATGCAAATATAGGTAAGTATTAAGTAAGATAACTGTAGGTGAAAAAGAATAAGTATAGGTATGAAAGATTAAGTATAGTTAAGGATAAGTAAAAAAAAAAGTATAGGTACAAAAAGGATAAGTATATGTAAGAAAGGATAAGTGTATGGAATAAACATATACATATACACACAGGGTTTGGCATAAATGACTACACCCCCTTTGAAAAGTAAGATTTTAATCAATGTCTCACTGAATGCAAGACTAATTTTCAACATTTTTACAAGACTGACTTTAAAAGCATCAAAGTAAGTTTAATAATACAACTTTGATTACAAAATCTTCAGTTCTACTCAAATTGGTTGATGCAAAAATGAAAACACCCCACATAAAAACTACTACATCTAGTATTTGTACGACCATGATTTTTAAGAATCGCACCAAGTCTTCTAGGCATGGAATGAAGAAGATGGCGACATATTCCACCATCTAACTTTTTTATTCTTCAACAATGACCTCTTTTAGAGCCTGGATGCTGGATGGAGAATAATGCTTAGCTTGTCTCTTCAGAATTCCCCATAGGTCTTCAGTTGGATTCTGATCAGGAGACATACTTGGCCTCTGAATCACGTTCACCCTGTTCTTCTTCAGAAATGCAACAATAACCTTAGATGTGTTTTTTTGATCATTATCCTGTTGGAAAAGTACACGTCTACTAAGGGCACGGGGTGATTGTAGCATATTCTCTATCAATATAGGGCAGTACGTCTGTAAATTTAGGATACTCTCAATTAATTGTAGCTCAAAGACACCAGAAGCACTCATGTAACCTCACATAAGGACACTGCTACCACTATGTTTCACTGTAGGCACCATGCATTTAGAAAAATGTATTTAGAAAATTGCCTGGAGCCTAAAGTGGAACATGTTGATGGCAGTGTCGTTATGTGAGGATACATGGGTTCAGCTGGTGAAGGGGAATTACAGTTCGTGGAGGGTATTTTAAATTCACAGATGTACTGCCACTATACAGTAGAAGTACAATCTATATTGAAAGAGAAGATGTTACCCTCATTCCGTGCCCTTGGTAGATATGGTCTTTTCCACCATGACAATGATCTAAAACACACATCTGTTGCATTTCTGAAAAAAGAACAGGGTGAATGTGATTAAGTGTCTCCTGATCTGAACCCAATCAAACACCTATGGGGAATGCTGAAGAGACAAATTGAGCAGCATCAATCACCATCCAGTGTCCAGGCTCTGAAAAGGTCAATTTTTAAAATGGTAAAAAAGATAGATGTTGCAATATGTCGTCGGCTTGTTCATTTCATGCCTAGAAGACTTGCTGTTGTTTTTAAAAATTATAGAGGTCATACATAATACTAGATGTATCAATTTTGATGTGGGGTGTATTCATTTTTGCATCAACTAATTTAAATAAAACTGACGATTTTGTAATGGAGGTTATATTATTAACCTTACTTTCATGCTATGGGTTAATAAAATGTTATATGATACTCAGTCTTGGACAAATTGGAGATTGTTCTTGTATTCAGTGAGACACTGATTAAAATCTTATTTTTCAAAGCTTGTGTACTCAAAATATGCAGAGAACTGTATGTATATATATATATATATATATATATATATCAACACTAACAAAAAGTCAGGGTGCCAGGCTTCCCAGGTAAAGATCAAGCCTTAAATAGAACAAGTTAAATGGAGGCAGCACACCAGTTGAAAAAGTGAAAAAAGTGCTATTTATAAGTCCATAATGGCGACATTTCGGTCCTAAGTGAGAACCTTTTTCAAGCAGTACAGAAGTGCATGTGCATACCTTATGAAGAAAAAATTTGCTTGAATAATTAGCGGACGCCATGTTGCATTTGGGGAGCCTCTGATGTGCCTAAACAGTGGAAAACCCCCACAAGTGACACAATTTTGGATGATGTGTCCTGTCAGAGCTGTCGCTCTGCACGGCAACCACAGAGCTTGCAGGACCCTGGGGGTCCTGAGGGCTGCGGGACAACCAACTGTTTATAAATGTCGGCGCTGCACAGAGCCCATGCAGCGCCGACATTTATGCACAGTAGGCGGTTTGGAAGTGGTAAAAATTCAATTAAAATAAGAAAAAAGGATACTTTTAGATAAGGATAAGCATGTTTAACATTTAATAAAACATTTTTTTTTAAAGGATAAGCATATGTAAGAAAGGATAAGTTTAGGTAAGAAGATAAATATAGGTATAAGAGAATACGTATTGGTAAATATAGGTACGAAAGGATCATTATAGGCAAGTAATGATAAGTATAGGCAATAAAAGAATAAGTATAGGTAAGCTAAAATAAGTATAGGTAAGTATTGGTAAGAAAGTGTATGCAAATATAGGTAAGTATTAAGTTAGAATAAGTTTAGTTAAAAAAGAATAAGTACATGTATGAAAGATTAAGTCTAGGTAAGGATAAGTAAAAAAAACAGTACAGGTACAAAAAGGATAACTATATGTAAGAAAGGATAAGTATATGGAATAAACATATACATATACACACAGGGTTTGGCACAAATGAATACACCCCCTTTGAAAAGTAAGTTTGTAATCAATGTCTCACTGAATGCAAGACTAATTTTCAACATTTTTACAAGACTGACTTTGATAGCATAAAAGTAAGGTTAATAATACAACTTTCATTATAAAATCTTCAGTTCTACTCAAATTAGTTGATGCAAAAATTAAAAAACCCCACATAAAAACTACTACATCTAGTATTTGTACGACCATGATTTTTAAGAAACACACCAAGTCTTCTAGGCATGAAATGAAGAAGATGGCGACATATTCCACCATTTAACTTTTTTGTTCTTCAACAATAACCTCTTTTAGAGGGTGGATGCTGGATGGAGAATAATGCTTAACTTCCCTCTTCAGAATTCCCCATAGGTTTTCAGTTTGATTCTGATTAGGAGACATACTTGGCCTCTGAATCACGTTCATTCTATTCTTCTTCAGAAATGCAACAATAACCTTAGATGTATTTTTTTGATCACTATCATGTTGGAAAAGTACACGTCTACTAAGGGCATGGGGTGATTGTAGCATATTCTCTATCAATATAGGGCAGAACATCTGTAAATTTAGGATACTCTCAATTAATTGTAGCTCACCGACACCAGAAGCACTCATGTAACCCCACATAAGGACACTGCTACCACTATGCTTCAATGTAGGCACCAATCAATTAGAAAAATGTATTTAGAAAAATGCATGGAGCCTAAAGTGGAACATGTTGGTGGCAGTGTCTTTATGTGAGGATACATGGGTTCTGCTGGTGTAGGGGAATTGCAGTTTGTGGAGGGTATTTTAAATTCACATATGTACTGCCACTATACAGTAGATGTACAATCTATATTGAAAGAGAAGATGCTACCCTCATTCCGTGCCCTTGGTAGACATGCTCTTTTCCACCATGACAATGATCTAAAACACACATCTGTTGCATTTCTGAAAAAGAACAGGGTGAAGTGATTTAGTGTCTCCTGATCTGAACCCAATCAAACACCTATGGGGAATTCTGAAGAGACAAATTGAGCAGCATCAATCACCATTCAGTGTCCAGGCTCTAAAAAAGGTCAATTTTTAAAATGTTAAAAAAGATAGATGTTGCAATATGTCATCGGCTTGTTCATTTCATGTTTAGAAGACATGCTGTTGTTTTTAAAAATTATAGAGGTCATACATAATACTAGATGTAGCAATTTTGAAGTGGAGTGTATTCATTTTTGCATCAACTAATTTAAATAAAACTGAAGATTTTGTAATGAAGGTTATATTATTAACTTTAATTTCATGCTATAGGTTAATAAAATGTTATATGAAACTCAGTCTTGGAAAAATTGGAGATTGTTCTTGTATTCAGTGAGACACTGATTACAATCTTATTTTTCAAAGGTTCTGTACTCAAAATATGCAGAGAACTGTATGTGTATATATATATATATATATATGTATGTATCTATAAATATAAATCAACACTAACAAAAAGTCAGGGTGCCAGGCTTCCCAGGTAAAGATCAAGCCTTAAATAGAACAAGTTAAATGGAGGCAGCACACCAGTTGAAAAAGTGAAAAAAGTGCTATTTATAAGTCCATAATGGCAACATTTCGGTCCTAAGTGAGAACCTTTTTCAAGCAGTACAGAAGTGCATGTGCATACCTTATGAAGAAAAAATTTGCTTGAATAATTAGCGGACGCCATGTTGCATTTGGGGAGCCCCTGATGAGCCTTAACAGTGGAAACCACAAACAAGTGATACCATTTTGGATGATGTGTCCTGTCAGAGCTGTCGCTGTGCACCGCACCCACAGCACTTGCAGGACCCTGGGGGTCCTGAGGGCTGCGGGACCACCAACCGTTCATAATTTTCGGCGCTGCACTGAGCCCAGGCGGCGCCGACATTTATGTACAGTGGGCAGTCTGGAAGAGGTTAAAATTCAATAAAAATAAGAAAAAAGGATACTTATAGATAAGGATAAGCATGTTTAACATTTGATAAAACATTTTTTTTAAAAAAAGGATAAGCATATGTAAAAAAGGATAAGTATAGGTAAGAAGATAAATGTAGGTACAAGAGGATATGTATCGTTGAATATAGGTACGAAAAGATCATTATAGGCAAGTAGTGATTAGTATAGGAAATAAAAGAATAAGTATAGGTGAGCTAAAATAAGTATAGGTAAGTATTGGTAAGAAAGTGTATGCAAATATAGGTAAGTATTAAGTAAGAATAACTGTAGGTGAAAAAGAATAAGTATAGGTATGAAAGATTAAGTATAGTTAAGGATAAGTAAAAAAAAAAGTATAGGTACAAAAAGGATAAGTATATGTAAGAAAGGATAAGTGTATGGAATAAACATATACATATACACACAGGGTTTGGCATAAATGACTACACCCCCTTTGAAAAGTAAGATTTTAATCAATGTCTCACTGAATGCAAGACTAATTTTCAACATTTTTACAAGACTGACTTTAAAAGCATCAAAGTAAGTTTAATAATACAACTTTGATTACAAAATCTTCAGTTCTACTCAAATTGGTTGATGCAAAAATGAAAACACCCCACATAAAAACTACTACATCTAGTATTTGTACGACCATGATTTTTAAGAATCGCACCAAGTCTTCTAGGCATGGAATGAAGAAGATGGCGACATATTCCACCATCTAACTTTTTTATTCTTCAACAATGACCTCTTTTAGAGCCTGGATGCTGGATGGAGAATAATGCTTAGCTTGTCTCTTCAGAATTCCCCATAGGTCTTCAGTTGGATTCTGATCAGGAGACATACTTGGCCTCTGAATCACGTTCACCCTGTTCTTCTTCAGAAATGCAACAATAACCTTAGATGTGTTTTTTTGATCATTATCCTGTTGGAAAAGTACACGTCTACTAAGGGCACGGGGTGATTGTAGCATATTCTCTATCAATATAGGGCAGTACGTCTGTAAATTTAGGATACTCTCAATTAATTGTAGCTCAAAGACACCAGAAGCACTCATGTAACCTCACATAAGGACACTGCTACCACTATGTTTCACTGTAGGCACCATGCATTTAGAAAAATGTATTTAGAAAATTGCCTGGAGCCTAAAGTGGAACATGTTGATGGCAGTGTCGTTATGTGAGGATACATGGGTTCAGCTGGTGAAGGGGAATTACAGTTCGTGGAGGGTATTTTAAATTCACAGATGTACTGCCACTATACAGTAGAAGTACAATCTATATTGAAAGAGAAGATGTTACCCTCATTCCGTGCCCTTGGTAGATATGGTCTTTTCCACCATGACAATGATCTAAAACACACATCTGTTGCATTTCTGAAAAAAGAACAGGGTGAATGTGATTAAGTGTCTCCTGATCTGAACCCAATCAAACACCTATGGGGAATGCTGAAGAGACAAATTGAGCAGCATCAATCACCATCCAGTGTCCAGGCTCTGAAAAGGTCAATTTTTAAAATGGTAAAAAAGATAGATGTTGCAATATGTCGTCGGCTTGTTCATTTCATGCCTAGAAGACTTGCTGTTGTTTTTAAAAATTATAGAGGTCATACATAATACTAGATGTATCAATTTTGATGTGGGGTGTATTCATTTTTGCATCAACTAATTTAAATAAAACTGACGATTTTGTAATGGAGGTTATATTATTAACCTTACTTTCATGCTATGGGTTAATAAAATGTTATATGATACTCAGTCTTGGACAAATTGGAGATTGTTCTTGTATTCAGTGAGACACTGATTAAAATCTTATTTTTCAAAGCTTGTGTACTCAAAATATGCAGAGAACTGTATGTATATATATATATATATATATATATATATCAACACTAACAAAAAGTCAGGGTGCCAGGCTTCCCAGGTAAAGATCAAGCCTTAAATAGAACAAGTTAAATGGAGGCAGCACACCAGTTGAAAAAGTGAAAAAAGTGCTATTTATAAGTCCATAATGGCGACATTTCGGTCCTAAGTGAGAACCTTTTTCAAGCAGTACAGAAGTGCATGTGCATACCTTATGAAGAAAAAATTTGCTTGAATAATTAGCGGACGCCATGTTGCATTTGGGGAGCCTCTGATGTGCCTAAACAGTGGAAAACCCCCACAAGTGACACAATTTTGGATGATGTGTCCTGTCAGAGCTGTCGCTCTGCACGGCAACCACAGAGCTTGCAGGACCCTGGGGGTCCTGAGGGCTGCGGGACAACCAACTGTTTATAAATGTCGGCGCTGCACAGAGCCCATGCAGCGCCGACATTTATGCACAGTAGGCGGTTTGGAAGTGGTAAAAATTCAATTAAAATAAGAAAAAAGGATACTTTTAGATAAGGATAAGCATGTTTAACATTTAATAAAACATTTTTTTTTAAAGGATAAGCATATGTAAGAAAGGATAAGTTTAGGTAAGAAGATAAATATAGGTATAAGAGAATACGTATTGGTAAATATAGGTACGAAAGGATCATTATAGGCAAGTAATGATAAGTATAGGCAATAAAAGAATAAGTATAGGTAAGCTAAAATAAGTATAGGTAAGTATTGGTAAGAAAGTGTATGCAAATATAGGTAAGTATTAAGTTAGAATAAGTTTAGTTAAAAAAGAATAAGTACATGTATGAAAGATTAAGTCTAGGTAAGGATAAGTAAAAAAAACAGTACAGGTACAAAAAGGATAACTATATGTAAGAAAGGATAAGTATATGGAATAAACATATACATATACACACAGGGTTTGGCACAAATGAATACACCCCCTTTGAAAAGTAAGTTTGTAATCAATGTCTCACTGAATGCAAGACTAATTTTCAACATTTTTACAAGACTGACTTTGATAGCATAAAAGTAAGGTTAATAATACAACTTTCATTATAAAATCTTCAGTTCTACTCAAATTAGTTGATGCAAAAATTAAAAAACCCCACATAAAAACTACTACATCTAGTATTTGTACGACCATGATTTTTAAGAAACACACCAAGTCTTCTAGGCATGAAATGAAGAAGATGGCGACATATTCCACCATTTAACTTTTTTGTTCTTCAACAATAACCTCTTTTAGAGGGTGGATGCTGGATGGAGAATAATGCTTAACTTCCCTCTTCAGAATTCCCCATAGGTTTTCAGTTTGATTCTGATTAGGAGACATACTTGGCCTCTGAATCACGTTCATTCTATTCTTCTTCAGAAATGCAACAATAACCTTAGATGTATTTTTTTGATCACTATCATGTTGGAAAAGTACACGTCTACTAAGGGCATGGGGTGATTGTAGCATATTCTCTATCAATATAGGGCAGAACATCTGTAAATTTAGGATACTCTCAATTAATTGTAGCTCACCGACACCAGAAGCACTCATGTAACCCCACATAAGGACACTGCTACCACTATGCTTCAATGTAGGCACCAATCAATTAGAAAAATGTATTTAGAAAAATGCATGGAGCCTAAAGTGGAACATGTTGGTGGCAGTGTCTTTATGTGAGGATACATGGGTTCTGCTGGTGTAGGGGAATTGCAGTTTGTGGAGGGTATTTTAAATTCACATATGTACTGCCACTATACAGTAGATGTACAATCCATATTGAAAGAGAAGATGCTACCCTCATTCCGTGCCCTTGGTAGACATGCTCTTTTCCACCATGACAATGATCTAAAACACACATCTGTTGCATTTCTGAAAAAGAACAGGGTGAAGTGATTTAGTGTCTCCTGATCTGAACCCAATCAAACACCTATGGGGAATTCTGAAGAGACAAATTGAGCAGCATCAATCACCATTCAGTGTCCAGGCTCTAAAAAAGGTCAATTTTTAAAATGTTAAAAAAGATAGATGTTGCAATATGTCATCGGCTTGTTCATTTCATGTTTAGAAGACATGCTGTTGTTTTTAAAAATTATAGAGGTCATACATAATACTAGATGTAGCAATTTTGAAGTGGAGTGTATTCATTTTTGCATCAACTAATTTAAATAAAACTGAAGATTTTGTAATGAAGGTTATATTATTAACTTTAATTTCATGCTATAGGTTAATAAAATGTTATATGAAACTCAGTCTTGGAAAAATTGGAGATTGTTCTTGTATTCAGTGAGACACTGATTACAATCTTATTTTTCAAAGGTTCTGTACTCAAAATATGCAGAGAACTGTATGTGTATATATATATATATATATGTATGTATCTATAAATATAAATCAACACTAACAAAAAGTCAGGGTGCCAGGCTTCCCAGGTAAAGATCAAGCCTTAAATAGAACAAGTTAAATGGAGGCAGCACACCAGTTGAAAAAGTGAAAAAAGTGCTATTTATAAGTCCATAATGGCAACATTTCGGTCCTAAGTGAGAACCTTTTTCAAGCAGTACAGAAGTGCATGTGCATACCTTATGAAGAAAAAATTTGCTTGAATAATTAGCGGACGCCATGTTGCATTTGGGGAGCCCCTGATGAGCCTTAACAGTGGAAACCACAAACAAGTGATACCATTTTGGATGATGTGTCCTGTCAGAGCTGTCGCTGTGCACCGCACCCACAGCACTTGCAGGACCCTGGGGGTCCTGAGGGCTGCGGGACCACCAACCGTTCATAATTTTCGGCGCTGCACGGAGCCCAGGCGGCGACGACATTTATGTACAGTGGGCAGTCTGGAAGAGGTTAAAATTCAATAAAAATAAGAAAAAAGGATACTTATAGATAAGGATAAGCATGTTTAACATTTGATAAAACATTTTTTTTAAAAAAAGGATAAGCATATGTAAAAAAGGATAAGTATAGGTAAGAAGATAAATGTAGGTACAAGAGGATATGTATCGTTGAATATAGGTACGAAAGGATCATTATAGGCAAGTAGTGATTAGTATAGGAAATAAAAGAATAAGTATAGGTGAGCTAAAATAAGTATAGGTAAGTATTGGTAAGAAAGTGTATGCAAATATAGGTAAGTATTAAGTAAGAATAACTGTAGGTGAAAAAGAATAAGTATAGGTATGAAAGATTAAGTATAGTTAAGGATAAGTAAAAAAAAAAAGTATAGGTACAAAAAGGATAAGTATATGTAAGAAAGGATAAGTGTATGGAATAAACATATACATATACACACAGGGTTTGGCATAAATGACTACACCCCCTTTGAAAAGTAAGATTTTAATCAATGTCTCACTGAATGCAAGACTAATTTTCAACATTTTTACAAGACTGACTTTAAAAGCATCAAAGTAAGTTTAATAATACAACTTTGATTACAAAATCTTCAGTTCTACTCAAATTGGTTGATGCAAAAATGAAAACACCCCACATAAAAACTACTACATCTAGTATTTGTACGACCATGATTTTTAAGAATCGCACCAAGTCTTCTAGGCATGGAATGAAGAAGATGGCGACATATTCCACCATCTAACTTTTTTATTCTTCAACAATGACCTCTTTTAGAGCCTGGATGCTGGATGGAGAATAATGCTTAGCTTGTCTCTTCAGAATTCCCCATAGGTCTTCAGTTGGATTCTGATCAGGAGACATACTTGGCCTCTGAATCACGTTCACCCTGTTCTTCTTCAGAAATGCAACAATAACCTTAGATGTGTTTTTTTGATCATTATCCTGTTGGAAATGTACACGTCTACTAAGGGCACGGGGTGATTGTAGCATATTCTCTATCAATATAGGGCAGTACGTCTGTAAATTTAGGATACTCTCAATTAATTGTAGCTCAAAGACACCAGAAGCACTCATGTAACCTCACATAAGGACACTGCTACCACTATGTTTCACTGTAGGCACCATGCATTTAGAAAAATGTATTTAGAAAATTGCCTGGAGCCTAAAGTGGAACATGTTGATGGCAGTGTCGTTATGTGAGGATACATGGGTTCAGCTGGTGAAGGGGAATTACAGTTCGTGGAGGGTATTTTAAATTCACAGATGTACTGCCACTATACAGTAGAAGTACAATCTATATTGAAAGAGAAGATGTTACCCTCATTCCGTGCCCTTGGTAGATATGGTCTTTTCCACCATGACAATGATCTAAAACACACATCTGTTGCATTTCTGAAAAAAGAACAGGGTGAATGTGATTAAGTGTCTCCTGATCTGAACCCAATCAAACACCTATGGGGAATTCTGAAGAGACAAATTGAGCAGCATCAATCACCATCCAGTGTCCAGGCTCTGAAAAGGTCAATTTTTAAAATGGTAAAAAAGATAGATGTTGCAATATGTCGTCGGCTTGTTCATTTCATGCCTAGAAGACTTGCTGTTGTTTTTAAAAATTATAGAGGTCATACATAATACTAGATGTATCAATTTTGATGTGGAGTGTATTCATTTTTGCATCAACTAATTTAAATAAAACTGACGATTTTGTAATGGAGGTTATATTATTAACCTTACTTTCATGCTATGGGTTAATAAAATGTTATATGATACTCAGTCTTGGACAAATTGGAGATTGTTCTTGTATTCAGTGAGACACTGATTAAAATCTTATTTTTCAAAGCTTGTGTACTCAAAATATGCAGAGAACTGTATGTATATATATATATGTATGTATCTATATATAAATATATATATATATATCAACACTAACAAAAAGTCAGGGTGCCAGGCTTCCCAGGTAAAGATCAAGCCTTAAATAGAACAAGTTAAATGGAGGCAGCACACCAGTTGAAAAAGTGAAAAAAGTGCTATTTATAAGTCCATAATGGCGACATTTCGGTCCTAAGTGAGAACCTTTTTCAAGCAGTACAGAAGTGCATGTGCATACCTTATGAAGAAAAAATTTGCTTGAATAATTAGCGGACGCCATGTTGCATTTGGGGAGCCTCTGATGTGCCTAAACAGTGGAAAACCCCCACAAGTGACACAATTTTGGATGATGTGTCCTGTCAGAGCTGTCGCTCTGCACGGCAACCACAGAGCTTGCAGGACCCTGGGGGTCCTGAGGGCTGCGGGACAACCAACTGTTTATAAATGTCGGCGCTGCACAGAGCCCATGCAGCGCCGACATTTATGCACAGTAGGCGGTCTGGAAGTGGTAAAAATTCAATTAAAATAAGAAAAAAGGATACTTTTAGATAAGGATAAGCATGTTTAACATTTAATAAAACATTTTTTTTTTAAAGGATAAGCATATGTAAGAAAGGATAAGTTTAGGTAAGAAGATAAATATAGGTATAAGAGAATACGTATTGGTAAATATAGGTACGAAAGGATCATTATAGGCAAGTAATGATAAGTATAGGCAATAAAAGAATAAGTATAGGTAAGCTAAAATAAGTATAGGTAAGTATTGGTAAGAAAGTGTATGCAAATATAGGTAAGTATTAAGTTAGAATAAGTTTAGTTAAAAAAGAATAAGTACATGTATGAAAGATTAAGTCTAGGTAAGGATAAGTAAAAAAAACAGTACAGGTACAAAAAGGATAACTATATGTAAGAAAGGATAAGTATATGGAATAAACATATACATATACACACAGGGTTTGGCACAAATGAATACACCCCCTTTGAAAAGTAAGTTTGTAATCAATGTCTCACTGAATGCAAGACTAATTTTCAACATTTTTACAAGACTGACTTTGATAGCATAAAAGTAAGGTTAATAATACAACTTTCATTATAAAATCTTCAGTTCTACTCAAATTAGTTGATGCAAAAATTAAAAAACCCCACATAAAAACTACTACATCTAGTATTTGTACGACCATGATTTTTAAGAAACACACCAAGTCTTCTAGGCATGAAATGAAGAAGATGGCGACATATTCCACCATTTAACTTTTTTGTTCTTCAACAATAACCTCTTTTAGAGGGTGGATGCTGGATGGAGAATAATGCTTAACTTCCCTCTTCAGAATTCCCCATAGGTTTTCAGTTTGATTCTGATTAGGAGACATACTTGGCCTCTGAATCACGTTCATTCTATTCTTCTTCAGAAATGCAACAATAACCTTAGATGTATTTTTTTGATCACTATCATGTTGGAAAAGTACACATCTACTAAGGGCATGGGGTGATTGTAGCATATTCTCTATCAATATAGGGCAGAACATCTGTAAATTTAGGATACTCTCAATTAATTGTAGCTCACCGACACCAGAAGCACTCATGTAACCCCACATAAGGACACTGCTACCACTATGCTTCAATGTAGGCACCAATCAATTAGAAAAATGTATTTAGAAAAATGCATGGAGCCTAAAGTGGAACATGTTGGTGGCAGTGTCTTTATGTGAGGATACATGGGTTCTGCTGGTGTAGGGGAATTGCAGTTTGTGGAGGGTATTTTAAATTCACATATGTACTGCCACTATACAGTAGATGTACAATCTATATTGAAAGAGAAGATGCTACCCTCATTCCGTGCCCTTGGTAGACATGTTCTTTTCCACCATGACAATGATCTAAAACACACATCTGTTGCATTTCTGAAAAAGAACAGGGTGAAGTGATTTAGTGTCTCCTGATCTGAACCCAATCAAACACCTATGGGGAATTCTGAAGAGACAAATTGAGCAGCATCAATCACCATTCAGTGTCCAGGCTCTAAAAAAGGTCAATTTTTAAAATGTTAAAAAAGATAGATGTTGCAATATGTCATCGGCTTGTTCATTTCATGTTTAGAAGACATGCTGTTGTTTTTAAAAATTATAGAGGTCATACATAATACTAGATGTAGCAATTTTGAAGTGGAGTGTATTCATTTTTGCATCAACTAATTTAAATAAAACTGAAGATTTTGTAATGAAGGTTATATTATTAACCTTAATTTCATGCTATAGGTTAATAAAATGTTATATGAAACTCAGTCTTGGAAAAATTGGAGATTGTTCTTGTATTCAGTGAGACACTGATTACAATCTTATTTTTCAAAGGTTCTGTACTCAAAATATGCAGAGAACTGTATATATATATATATATATATATATATATATATATATATATGTATCTATAAATATAAATCAACACTAACAAAAAGTCAGGGTGCCAGGCTTCCCAGGTAAAGATCAAGCCTTAAATAGAACAAGTTAAATGGAGGCAGCACACCAGTTGAAAAAGTGAAAAAAGTGCTATTTATAAGTCCATAATGGCAACATTTCGGTCCTAAGTGAGAACCTTTTTCAAGCAGTACAGAAGTGCATGTGCATACCTTATGAAGAAAAAATTTGCTTGAATAATTAGCGGACGCCATGTTGCATTTGGGGAGCCCCTGATGAGCCTAAACAGTGGAAACCACAAACAAGTGACACCATTTTGGATGATGTGTCCTGTCAGAGCTGTCGCTCTGCACCGCACCCACAGCACTTGCAGGACTCTGGGGGTCCTGAGGGCTGCGGGACCACCAACCGTTCATAAATTTCGGCGCTGCACGGAGCCCAGGCGGCGCCGACATTTATGTACAGAGGGCAGTCTGGAAGAGGTTAAAATTCAATAAAAATAAGAAAAAAGGATACTTATAGATAAGTATAAGCATGTTTAACATTTGATAAAACATTTTTTTTAAAAAAAGGATAAGCATATGTAAAAAAGGATAAGTATAGGTAAGAAGATAAATGTAGGTACAAGAGGATACGTATCGTTGAATATAGGTACGAAAGGATCATTATAGGCAAGTAGTGATTAGTATAGGAAATAAAAGAATAAGTATAGGTGAGCTAAAATAAGTATAGGTAAGTATTGGTAAGAAAGTGTATGCAAATATAGGTAAGTATTAAGTAAGAATAACTGTAGGTGAAAAAGAATAAGCATAGGTATGAAAGATTAAGTATAGTTAAGGATAAGTAAAAAAAAAGTATAGGTACAAAAAGGATAAGTATATGTAAGAAAGGATAAGTGTATGGAATAAACATATACATATACACACAGGATTTGGCATAAATGACTACACCCCCTTTGAAAAGTAAGATTTTAATCAATGTCTCACTGAATGCAAGACTAATTTTCAACATTTTTACAAGACTGACTTTAAAAGCATAAAAGTAAGTTTAATAATACAACTTTGATTTAAAAAATCTTCAGTTCTACTCAAATTAGTTGATGCAAAAATGAAAACACCCCACATAAAAACTACTACATCTAGTATTTGTACGACCATGATTTTTAAGAATCGCACCAAGTCTTCTAGGCATGGAATGAAGAAGATGGCGACATATTCCACCATCTAACTTTTTTATTCTTCAACAATGACCTCTTTTAGAGCCTGGATGCTGGATGGAGAATAATGCTTAGCTTGTCTCTTCAGAATTCCCCATAGGTCTTCAGTTGGATTCTGATCAGGAGACATACTTGGCCTCTGAATCACGTTCACCCTGTTCTTCTTCAGAAATGCAACAATAACCTTAGATGTGTTTTTTTGATCATTATCCTGTTGGAAAAGTACACGTCTACTAAGGGCACGGGGTGATTGTAGCATATTCTCTATCAATATAGGGCAGTACATCTGTAAATTTAGGATACTCTCAATTAATTGTAGCTCAAAGACACCAGAAGCACTCATGTACCCTCACATAAGGACACTGCTACCACTATGTTTCACTGTAGGCACCATGCATTTAGAAAAATGTATTTAGAAAAATGCCTGGAGCCTAAAGTGGAACATGTTGATGGCAGTGTCGTTATGTGAGGATACATGGGTTCTGCTGGTGAAGGGGAATTACAGTTTGTGGAGGGTATTTTAAATTTACAGATGTACTGCCACTATACAGTAGATGTACAATCTATATTGAAAGAGAAGATGTTACCCTCATTCCGTGCCCTTGGTAGATATGGTCTTTTCCACCATGACAATGATCTAAAACACACATCTGTTGCATTTCTGAAAACAGAACAGGGTGAATGTGATTTAGTGTCTCCTGATCTGAACCCAATCAAACACCTATGGGGAATTCTGAAGAGACAAATTGAGCAGCATCAATCACCATCCAGTGTCCAGGCTCTGAAAAGGTCAATTTTTAAAATGGTAAAAAAATAGATGTTGCAATATGTCGTCGGCTTGTTCATTTCATGCCTAGAAGACTTGCTGTTGTTTTTAAAAATTATAGAGGTCATACATAATACTAGATGTAGCAATTTTGATTTGGGGTGTATTCATTTTTGCATCAACTAATTTCAATAAAACTGAAGATTTTGTAATGGAGGTTATATTATTAACCTTACTTTCATGCTATGGGTTAATAAAATGTTATATGATACTCAGTCTTGGACAAATTGGATATTGTTCTTGTATTCAGTGAGACACTGATTAAAATCTTATTTTTCAAAGCTTGTGTACTCAAAATATGCAGAGATCTGTATGTATATATATATATATGTATGTATCTATATATATATATATATCAACACTAACAAAAAGTCAGGGTGCCAGGCTTCCCAGGTAAAGATCAAGCCTTAAATAGAACAAGTTAAATGGAGGCAGCACACCAGTTGAAAAAGTGAAAAAAGTGCTATTTATAAGTCCATAATGGCGACGTTTCGGTCCTAAGTGAGAACCTTTTTCAAGCAGTACAGAAGTGCATGTGCATACCTTATGAAGAAAAAATTTGCTTGAATAATTAGCGGACGCCATGTTGCATTTGGGGAGCCCCCGATGTGCCTAAACAGTGGAAAACACCCACAAGTGACACAATTTTGGATGATGTGTCCTGTCAGAGCTGTCGCTCTGCACCGCACCCACAGAGCTTGCAGGACCCTGGGGGTCCTGAGGGCTGTGGGACAACCAACCGTTTATAAATGTCGGCGCTGCACAGAGCTCATGCAGCGCCGACATTTATGTACAGTAGGCGGTCTGGAAGTGGTAAAAATTCAATAAAAATAAGAAAAAAGGATACTTTTAGATAAGGATAAGCATGTTTAACATTTAATAAAACATTTTTTTTTAAAATGATAAGCATATGTAAGAAAGGATAAGTTTAGGTAAGAAGATAAATGTAGGTACAAGAGGATACGTATTGGTAAATATAGGTACGAAAGGATCATTATAGGCAAGTAATGATAAGTATAGGCAATAAAAGAATAAGTATAGGTAAGCTAAAATAAGTATAGGTAAGTATTGGTAAGAAAGTGTATGCAAATATCGGTAAGTATTAAGTTAGAATAAGTTTAGTTAAAAAAGAATAAGTACATGTATGAAAGATTAAGTATAGGTAAGGATAAGTAAAAAAACAGTACAGGTACAAAAAGGATAACTATATGTAAGAAAGGATAAGTATATGGAATAAACATATACATATACACACACAGGGTTTGTCATAAATGACTACACCCACTTTGAAAAGTAAGATATTAATCAATGTCTCACTGAATGCAAGACTAATTTTCAACATTTTTACAAGACTGACTTTGATAGCATAAAAGTAAGGTTAATAATACAACTTTCATTACAAAATCTTCAGTTCTTCTCAAATTAGTTGATGCAAAAATGAAAACACCCCACATAAAAACTACTAGATCTAGTATTTGTACGACAGTGATTTTTAAGAATCGCAACACATCTTCCAGGCATCGAATGAAGAAGATGGCGACATATTCCACCATCTAAATTTTTATTCTTCAACAATGACCTCTTTTAGAGCCTGAATGCTGGATGGAGAATAATGCTTAACTTGTCTCTTCAGAATTCCCCATAGGTCTTCAGTTGGATTCTGATCAGGAGACATACTTGGCCTCTGAATCACGTTCATTCTATTCTTCTTCAGTAATGCAACAATAACCTTAGATGTGTTTTTTTGATCATTATCATGTTGGAAAAGTACACGTCTACTAAGGGCACGGGGTGATTGTAGCATATTCTCTATCAATATAGGGCAGTACATCTGTAAATTTAGGATACTCTCAATTAATTGTAGCTCACCAACACCAGAAGCACACATGTAACCCCACATAAGGACACTGCTACCACTATGTTTCACTGTAGGCACCATGCATTTAGAAAAATGTATTTAGAAAAATGCCTGGAGCCTAAAGTGGAACATGTTGGTGGCAGTGTAATTATGTGAGGATACATGGGTTCTGCTGGTGTAGGGGAATTACAGTTTGTGGAGGGTATTTTAAATTCACAGATGTACTGCCACTATACAGTAGTTGTACAATCTATATTGAAAGAGAAGATTCTACCCTTATTCCGTGCCCTTGGTAGACATGCTCTTTTCCACCATGACAATGATCTAAAACACACATCTGTTGCATTTTTGAAAAAGAACAGGATGAAAGTGATTTAGTGTCTCCTGATCTGAACCCAATCAAACACCTATGGGGAATTCTGAAGAGACAAATTGAGCAGCATCAATCACCATCCAGTGTCCAGGCTCTAAAAAAGGTCAATTTTTAAAATGGTAAAAAATATAGATTTTGCAATATGTCATCGGCTTGTTCATTTCATGCCTAGAAGACTTGCTGTTGTTTTTAAAAATTATAGAGGTCATACATAATACTAGATGTAGCAATTTTGATGTGGGGTGTATTCATTTTTGCATCAACTAATTTAAACAAAACTGAAGATTTTGCAATGACGGTTATATTATTAAACTTACTTTCATGCTATGGGTTAATAAAATGTTATATGAAACTCAGTCTTGGAAAAATTGGAGACTGTTCTTGTATTCAGTGAGACACTGATTAAAATCTTATTTTTCAAAGCTTGTGTACTCAAAATATGCAGAGAACTGTATGTGTATATATATATATATATATATGTATGTATCTATATATATCAACACTAACAAAAAGTCAGGGTGCCAGGCTTCCCAGGTAAAGATCAAGCCTTAAATGGAACAAGTTAAATGGAGGCAGCACACCTGTTGAAAAAGTGAAAAAAGTGCTATTTATAAGTCCATAATGGCGACGTTTCGGTCCTAAGTGACAACCTATTTCAAGCAGTACAGTAGTGCATGTGCATACCTTATGAAGAAAAAATTTGCTTGAATAATTAGCGGAAGCCATGTAGAATTTGGGGAGCCCCTTATGTGCCTAAAGTGTGGAAACCCCCCACAAGTGACACCATTTTGGATGATGTGTCCTGTCAGAGCTGTCGCTCTGCACCGCACCCACAGCGCTTGCAGGACCCTGGGGGTTCTGAGGGCTGCGGGACCACAAACCGTTCATAAATGTCGGCGCTGCACAGAGCCCAGGCAGCGCCGACATTTATGTACAGTGGGCTGTCTGGAAGTGGTTAAAAATCAATAAAAATAAGAAAAAAGGATACTTATACATAAGTATAAGCATGTTTAACATTTAATAAAACATTTTTTTTTTAAAGGATAAGCTTATGTAAGAAAGGATAAGTATAGGTAAGAAGATAAATGTAGGTACAAGAGGATACGTATCGGTAAATATAGGTACGAAAGGATCATTATAGGCAAGTAATGATAAGTATAGGAAATAAAAGAATAAGTATAGGTAAGCTAAAATAAGTATAGGTAAGTATTGGTAAGAAAGTGTATGCAAATATAGGTAAGTATTAAGTAAGAATAAGTGTAGGTAAAAAAGAAAATGTATAGATATGAAAGATTAAGTATAGGTAAGGATAAGTAAAAAAAAAAGTATAGGAACAAAAAGGATAAGTATATGTAAGAAAGGATAAGTATATAAAATAAACATATACATATACACACACAGGGTTTGGCATAAATGACTACACCCTCTTTGAAAAGTAAGATTTTAATCAATGTCTCACTGAACGCAAGACTAAAGGCCCTGTCACACATAACGAGATCGCTAGCGAGATCGTTGATACGTCACGGGTTTTGTGACGCAACAGCGACATCGCTAGCGATCTCGCTACGTTTGACCGGTAGCAACGATCAGGCCCCTGCTGCGAGATCGTTGATCGTTACAAAGCTCCCTGGACCATTCCTGGGTCGTTGCACTCCCGCTGGGCAGTGTGCATCGCTGTATTTGACACCTAGCCAACGACCTCGTCCAGCGATTCAGAACTGAGACACGTAGGCGTGTATAAATTGGACTATTCCGCGCCCCTCGTCCCCGATTGGTGGTCGCTACGGCGTTCTCATTTCCGGACGCGCATAAAGAAGGCAACAGAATAGCAATTCCGTCCTTTGTTTCTGACCTCGTGCTTTATTGCAGATCCTACCAGAGTTCTCCGGGCTGCTAATATCCGTTCATTGGACTAGTGCTGATTTTTGCGGATCATTGCAGCGTTCTCCAGCTGTGACTCCGCTTTGAACATATCAGACATCTTTAGTAAGGTAGGTATTGTTTGAGGTCTCAGATGCGTTTCCATTTTTATTCTTTTATCACATTTACTAATTATCTGTTATCTTTGCTTTTCAGGGAGGGAGGGCTTGGCTTCTATTTGTATATATATATATGTATGCTTTTGCATGGGCAGATATTTTAGGGGTCTCGTGCACATGCACCCACATAGCGCATTTTCTGTCATGCTCACTAACAGAATGGAATATGGTTTTCCATGATATTTTTTATATACAGTTTCAATACTTGTGTTAATTGTTTTGTTGAAAGTGTTCTCATCTTTTCATGTTATGTTTGCAGTTTGCACATCATGGACGACGGGCAGTGTGCTATTGTGGTTGCTGCATTGCTGGTTGAGGAAGCTCGGCGTCAAGATGAGGCACGAGAGCTACAGAGGCGTTCCAAACGAAGGCGTCGCATGTGGACCAGAGAGTGGCTGCAGAAGAGGTCTGAATTGTCCCACATGCAACTTGTAAGAGAGCTTCAGGAGAAGAATCCTCATGATTTCCGCAACTATCTGAGGATGTCAGAGGAATCTTTTAAAGAGTTATTGGAACGAGTTACGCCACGTATTCAACGGAAGGATACAGCGATGCGTGCTGCCATTCCGGCAGATGAAAGATTGGCAGTCACACTGAGATTCCTGGCCACCGGACGCTCATTCCAAGACTTGCATTTTTCTGCAGCCATTTCCAGGCCCATGCTCAGTGTTCTAATCCCGGAGACATGTAATGCAATTTACCACAGTCTACGTAGTTACATACAGTTTCCCAACACGGAGGAGGAATGGAAAAAGATTGCCTCTGATTTTGAGCAGCTGTGGCAGTTCCCTAACTGTGGTGGGGCTTTGGACGGGAAACATGTCCGAATCACTCAGCCACCAAATAGCGGATCCTATTTTTATAATTATAAGGGCTATTTCAGCATCATCATGATGGCCCTTGTTAATGCCAATTACGAATTTATAAATGTAGATGTTGGCATGAACGGCAGGGTTTCTGATGGTGGTGTTTTAGAGCACACACTTTTTGGAGAGCGATTGGACAACTGTGACCTACACTTGCCTCCCAACTCAGAGACTACAGGTAACCTTAATTTTGTTTTTGTCGGCGATGAAGCCTTCCCACTTCATCCCAATCTTATTAAACCGTTCCCCCAAAAAAGTCTTACCCAGGAAAGAAGAATTTTCAATTATCGTTTGTCAAGGGCACGTCGTGTTGTCGAAAATGCCTTCGGTATCATGGCCAACCGCTTCAGAGTTTTTCACACGCCAATTAACATGAAGCTTACATCAATAGACTCTGTTGTTTTGGCCTGTTGCACACTTCACAACTTTCTTCGTCGACGTGATGCAATTACGTACTGTCCGCCTGGCTTCGTGGACTCTGTGGACCTAGCCAATGGGGAAGTGGAGCTCGGTGAATGGCGTGCAAACAATCCTGTAATTGCAGGCCTTCAACCAGTGGGATATGGCAGAAACACCCAGGATGCGAAAACCAGCCGTGACAACTACTGCCAGTATTTTAACGGTCCTGGTGCTGTTACTTGGCAACATCAGAACTTATAGTGGGCAACTACTGACAATTATACACTACTTTCAGTTTTGTATTGATTTGTGTAATAAACTGTGTTTAACTTTGCAAAAGATTTGTTTATCATTGTTTCAATAGTAAGGGCCCGTATACACATACGTGTACTCCAGGGGCGGACATAGGAATCATGGGAGCTCATAGCAGAAGTTATAATTGGGACCCCCCCCACAAAAAAAAAAAAAAAAAAATAATAATTGTTGGGGACACAGAAGAGCAGATCCCACAACCTTCCAGCCTTTCTTCCTTTCTGAACTCCTAAATTACTCTTTCATAGCCCCATAAAAATGTGATGGAAATTGAGTAATGGAAATTGAGGAGTCGGTTTGGCTTATCGACTCCGCAGCCCTGTATACCAGGATGGGAGAGCACACAGTATAATGCAGCCCCCCATAGGGTAAAAGGCAGCCCCAGTCCTCCAGTATTATCAGTACTGACTGATTTACAAAAATATATAAATACATACTTACTACTCCAGAATGGGGGAGACTGCTATGGGGTCCGCTGGCTCACGGGCCCCCTACGGCCACGGGCCCCATAGCAGTTATGTGGCCTGCCACCAATGGTGGTACGCCACTGTTGTACTCGTCTGTATACATCCATATACACATCCATATACACATACATATTCAGATACATAAAAATCTACACCCATATCCACACTTATATACAGATAACCAGATATACACACACATACTCACAGACACAGAAGTATGCATACCTACATAAAAATATAGATACATATTTCTACATAAAACCACCTAAACACCAGTATTCCTGTGTGACCGTCACAATTGAGACACTGCTGCGTTCTACAGATGTCGCATTATCAATACAGCGTCTCTAGTCCGACACGCTAATAATTCAAGTCATAATAGGGTTCTCTAATAAACCGCGGGTTTATTGGCGACGTTCATGCGTCGTGGGCGTGGTTACCGACGTTCATGCGTCGTGGGCGGGTCTAACGACGTAGTTGCGGCCTAGCTTATTAAGAGCATTATGGCATCCAGGGTCAGGGCATCTCCTTGGGGTGATGCTGAGGTGTGCTACCTTGTGGAGCACCTGGATGCACTTGATTATGAGTGCCATGTGCACTCTGAGCATCCAGTGCTCCATAAACAGGCGGTGCTGCAGAGGATCGGTCGGGGCCTGGTCCGCAGATTTGGGGTGCAGCGCTCTGCTACCCAAATCCGTAAAAAGCTGGCGGACCTGAAATATAGGTCTGCCGACCGAATCGTCAGCATCCGGTCACGGACCCTGCCCCGCCGTGGTGAGTGGTTTTAAAATATGTTAACACAATATATGGCAGCACATTAGTTACAACTGCAATCACCTTAGGTATCTAATGTTATTTGTTTTCCAGCGCCTGCAGCCCCAGAGCCCCCAAGGGAGTCACCTCCAGCCCTGGAGCCCCAGCAGCATTCCTCTGCCAGCTCGCCAGCATCACTCCGTGATATAGGTGCAGCTTCATCTTTCGGTAATGCTTTGACATAAAATACGGTCCATACAACTTGGAAAGTATAGGGCTGTCATGTACTATTAAGTGTTGTGTCTTTCTCTAGCCGGTGGTGCCAGGGGATCCGGGTGGTCCTTAAGCTTGTCATCATCCGAGCAACCTGAAAACCGTAAGTGTTAAATACCAAACATGTACCTGATAGGCTGTGTGCCCACGATGCGTTTTTTAAGGTGTTTCTGCAGCGTTTCTGCTGCTGTGGAAACGCATTAAAAGCGCATGGTAGAAGGTCTGCCATGTTCCCCAATGATAATCCGCATGTGCTGTGCACATGCTGCGGAAATTTCCGCTGCACATTATCATTGCGGAAAAAAACGCAGCACTACCAATTATTTTGCATAAGGTGGTTTTTTTGCGCCGCCATTGACTTGCATTATAATGCGCCAATTCCGCAATACTGCATCTGTACTTGCGTAATTAGCACGTTCTAATGTGCGGATGGTACCCGGGAGTGGTGCATCGTGGGCACATAGCCTTAATTTGATGAATGTACAGAATTATTGGACTTTTAAGTTTAACTATTACCTCCATAGAAATCCCAACACTACAAGATCTCCTGGCGTCACAACGGAGACTGAGTGAAGAGATCCACCAGCATGGAGTGATGCTGGCAAGATTTGTGGCAGCCCATGACCGTCACGGCAGCCAATAACTTATTTTTTGTTATGTAGTTGATATTATTTGGTTGGTTATATTTTTTATATTTTTATAAAAAAAAATTAGTTTATATCCACTATTGTCTACACTTTGTTACATCTAATCCTATCCTGTGTGATACTGCCTGACGGGTTGTGTATCTAATCCTATCCTGTGTGATACTGCCTGACGGGTTGTGTATCTAATCCTATCCTGTGTGATACTGCCTAAAGGGTTGTGTATCTAATCCTATCCTGTGTGATACTGCCTGATGGGTTGTTTATCTAATCCTATCCTGTGTGATACTGCCTAAAGGGTTGTGTATCTAATCCTATCCTGTGTGATACTGCCTGATGGGTTGTGTATCTAATCCTATCCTGTGTGATACTGCCTAAAGGGTTGTGTATCTAATCCTATCCTGTGTGATACTGCCTAAAGAGTTGTGTATCTAATCCTATCCTGTGTGATACTGCCTGACGGGTTGTGTATCTAATCCTATCCTGTATGATACTGCCTAAAGGGTTGTGTATCTAATCCTATCCTGTGTGATACTGCCTAAAGAGTTGTGTATCTAATCCTATCCTGTGTGATACTGCCTGACGGGTTGTGTATCTAATCCTATCCTGTATGATACTGCCTAAAGGGTTGTGTATCTAATCCTATCCTGTGTGATACTGCCTAAAGAGTTGTGTATCTAATCCTATCCTGTGTGATACTGCCTGACGGGTTGTGTATCTAATCCTATCCTGTATGATACGGCCTAAAGGGTTGTGTATCTAATCCTATCCTGTGTGATACTGCCTAAAGAGTTGTGTATCTAATCCTATCCTGTGTGATACTGCCTGACGGGTTGTGTATCTAATCCTATCCTGTGTGATACTGCCTGACGGGTTGTGTATCTAATCCTATCCTGTGTGATACTGCCTAAAACAAGCAGTGCAGGGGCAGTAAAGCCCACTCCAAAGTCGGCTTTCACACCCTCCTGCTTATTGATGTTATCAGCTGAAGTTGTGTAGGGGCAGGAAAGCCGTCTGAAGTCGGCTTTAATAGCCGCCTGCAAATTGATGTTATCAGCTGAAGTTGTGTGGGGGCATGAAAGCCGTCTGAAGTCGGCTTTAATAGCTGTCTACTAATTGATGTTATCAGCTGAAGTAGTGTAGGGGCAGGAAAGCCGTCTGAAGTCGGCTTTCATTGCCGCCTACTTATTGATATTATCAGCTGAAGTTGTGTGGGGGCAGGAAAGCCGTCTGAAGTCGGCTTTAATAGCTGTCTACTAATTGATGTTATCAGCTGAAGTAGTGTAGGGGCAGGAAAGCCGTCTGAAGTCGGCTTTCATTGCCGCCTACTTATTGATATTATTAGCTGAAGTTGTGTGGGGGCAGGAAAGCCGTCTGAAGTCGGCTTTCACAGATGCCAGCTAATTCAAGAAGAAGAGAGAAGAGGAAAGAATAGGAACATAGTATGAAAACTATAAGGAAGACCTAACATGTTGATCCAGAGGAAGGCAAAAAAAAAACATGCTCCGTTTTGGGAAAAAAAATTCCTTCCTGACTCCACATACGGCAATCAGACTAGTTCCCTGGATCAACGCCCTATCAAGAATCTAATATATACAACCTATAATCTGAGTCAGACTCATAGTGCATGGTATGGCAGATCATTGCCATACCGTGCACCATGACTATGACCCCAAAGACTAAAAGAAGGGAAGTAGGAAGAGGAGGGGAAGAAAACCAGCTGTGAAGAAGACCAGAGGACACAGGGAAAAGACAGAAGACAGGTGATAAAGCCTGGAGCCGGAGGAGGAGAAGGGGAGGAGGTGATCACCAGCGGAGAGCAGGGATGGGAATAGACGGTAGAGAATGGAGGGGAGGGAACGGAGATTGGGAAGGGATCGGAGGGCAGGGGTGAGGGGTCCCACCCTCGGGAAGAGGTAAAGCAGAAAATAAGGCAACCAAAAAACATTTTTATTTCAATCAGGGTGAGATCAGAGGGCAGGGGTAAAGTTAAAAAAGAGGACAATAAACCTTGTTTTTATAAACAAACAAAAATATAAACAATTTTAACAATTTAAATAAGTATTAAATTAACAATATTTACAAAATGATAAAAAAAAATTGAAATGAAACATCACTACAGTTCTTCATATCGATTACCTGTATTTGTGTATCCGTGCCTGGGGGAAACAAAAGAATCAGAACACATGGGATACTGTGGGGGGGGGGCAAGGCTTTGTGGACGCCGGATCCTCTGCACTGGTGTGCTGTGAAGTGGGTCCGGCCTATGGGTCCAAGAATGTTGTTGAAAATGGCCAGGGTCAATCAGAGTATGTACAGTAGACGTTTCATTAAGTTCACCGGCTGCCGCTTTATTTAAAGTCTCAAACATGACCCTTTCTGCATGCGCCCTCTGTCGGTCATCCAGCCTCTGTAGTCTCTCGCCAGCATATGTTGCAAAGCTGTCCCGCTTGGCCTGGGTCTGCAGAAGTAGAATCTTGTTCGCCAGAGATACTAGATCTGGCGATGGCGGCAAGCTGGCCTTTCTTTTCCTTGATTTTCTCTGTCGCCGAGGCACAAGGTCTTCACTTGTAGAGGCCATAGGGTCTTCATTCACCGATGCCATAGGTTCCTCATTCCTTGACATAACACTCGCCTCCTCCATACCACGTTCCGTAGCCGAGATGTCGTCATCTTGCCAATGGTGCTGTGGGAACACAAAAATAAAGTTAAGATTTGGTTACAACATCCAGCAGGTATGTTATGACCAGCATGGGTACACGTGCACTAAAAAACAAATATGAGGGGCGGCTAAACTAGGGCATGTACATTGAAAGTATAAATGCTATTTACAGGGAAGCAAAGAAGGTACTTACATCTTCAACAGGGGAGTCAGTCCGTATGTCGGGGTCTTCTTCCGGGGTCTGCCGTATCGTACACACCATTCGCCGAGGTAGCTCCTGGTCACGGGTGAAGGCAAGCAAATCATAATACCATAATGTCGGCACATAAACCTCATCTGTGCCGGTATCTGACTTCTTTGATTTCTCCACCCGGTTGAGTTCTTTCTTATATACGGTACGTAGACCCTGGATCTTTCTCTTCACCAGCTCTTCATCCACCTTCTCGTTGGGGCCATGCCTTTTAAAGAGGAAAATCAATTGCTGGTAGGCCTCCCTCTTTTTCTCTCTATTGCAGTAGTCTGTTGATTTTATTTGCCAAAGGCACGGCAGGGAGCGGTAGAGGTCAATCATTTCCCTCACAAACTCTTCACTTTTGAAAGCCATCTGAAAAGGATAGCAATACAGTGAGCATACATGAAACATTTTCAAACAAAGTAAAAAGTACTACACACCATTTGCTGACTAAAAATGGCCTCCAATATATAAGCAAATATATACTTATTGAGTGTGATAAAAATCCACTAAAATAACTTACCGTGGAAACAAAGCAATACAGTGCCTGAAAAACCCAAAAGTCAATGTTCAGTCACAGCTGAAGAAAATCCACAAATGAATGGAATCACAGCAGTAGATCGCAACTAGGATCCAAAAATCAGGACGCTGACAAGGCTTCAACAAATCCCAGATGGACGAAACTTGCCCGGAGAACACTGCTACGATCCGAAAGCAAAGCGCAGATAGGAACAAGGGAGCGGAATTGCCCCAACGTCGCCTTTTTAAAAACCCCCGGCCAATCAGAACGCAGTAGCGTCCACCAATCGAAGATGAGTGGGCGCAGAAAGGTAATTTTATGTACGCCTTTCTGTCACAGTACAGTCCCTCAAAGTGTGTATCGTTGAGTGTGGATCGTTGAAATAGCTGCTGTGTGACAGCGTCCCAGCGACCAACGAGATCGTTAGTTAGATCGCTGGGGCGGCCGAAATCGTTGGCAAGTTTACATGTTTGACGGCTCCCGAACGATCTCTCCAGCGATCTCAAAACTGTGACGTAGTAACGATCTCGCTAGCGATCTCGTTATGTGTGACAGGGCCTTAATTTTAAATATTTTTACAAGACTGACTTTGATAGCATAAAAGTAAGGTTAATAATACTACTTTCATTACAAAATCGGCAGTTCTACTCAAATTAGTTGATGCAAAAATGAAAACACCCCACATAAAAACTACTACATCTAGTATTAGTATGACAATGATTTTTAAGAATCGCACCACATCTTCTAGGCATGGAATGAAGAAGATGATGACATATTCCACCATCTAACTTTTTTTATTCTTAAACAATGACCTCTTTTAGAGCCTGGATGCTGGATGGAGAATAATGCTTAACTTGTCTCTTCAGAATTCCCCATAGGTCTTCAGTTGGATTCTGATCAGGAGACATACTTGGCCTCTGAATCACGTTCACCCTGTTCTTCTTCAGAAATGCAACAATTACCTTAGATGTGTGTTTTTGATCATTATCATGTTGGAAAAGTACACGTCTACTAAGGGCACGGGGGGATTTTAGCATATTCTCTATCAATATAGGGCAGTACATCTGTAAATCTAGGATACTCTCAATTAATTGTATCTCACCAACACCAGAAGCACTCATGTAACCCCACATAAGGACACTGCTACCACTATGTTTCACTGTAGGCACCATGCATTTAGAAAAATGTATTTAGAAAAATGCCTGGAGCATAAAGTGGAACATGTTGGTTGCAGTGTCGTTATGTGAGGAAACATGGGTTCTGCTGGTGTAGGGGAATTACAGTTCGTGGAGTGTATTTTAAATTCACAGATGTACTGCCACTACTCAGTAGATGTACAATATATATTGAAAGAGAAGATGCTACCCTCATTCCGTGCCCTTGGTAGACATGCTCTTTTCCACCATGACAATGATCTAAAGCACACAACTGTCGCATTTCTGAAAAAGAACAGGGTGAACGTGATTTAGTGTCTTCTGATCCGAACCCAATCAAACACCTATGGGGAATTCTGAAGAGACAAATTGAGCAGCATCAATCACCATTCGGTGTCCAGGCTCTAAAAAAGGTCAATTTTTAAAATGGTAAAAAAGATAGATGTTGCAATATGTCGTCGGCTGGTTCATTTCATGCATAGAAGACTTGCTGTTGTTTTTAAAAATTATAGAGGTCATACATAATACTAGATGTAGAAATTTTGATGTGGGGTGTATTCATTTTTGCATCAACTAATTTAAAGAAAACTGAAGATTTTGTAATGAAGGTTATATTATTAACCTTACTTTTATGCTATGGGTTAATAAAATGTTATATGAAACTCAGTCTTGGAAAAATTGGAGACTGTTCTTGTATTCAGTGAAACACTGATTAAAATCTTATTTTTCAAACGTTGTGTACTCAAAATATGCAAACAACAGTATATGTATATATATATATATATGTATGTATCTATAAATATATATCAACACTAACAAAAAGTCAGGGTGCCAGGATTCCCAGGTAAAGATCAAGCCTTAAATAGAACAAGTTAAATGGAGGCTGCACACCAGTTAAAAAAGTGAAAAAAGTGCTATTTATAAGTCCATAATGGCGACGTTTCGGTCCTAAGTGAGAACCTTTTTCAAGCAGTACAGAAGTGCATGTGCATACCTTATGAAGAAAAAATTTGCTTGAATACTTAGCGGACGATATGTTGCATTTGGGGATCCCATGATGTGCCTAAACAGTGGAAACCCCCCACAAGTGACACCATTTTGGATGATGTGTCCTGTCAGAGCTGTCGCTCTGCACCGCACCCACAGCGCTTGCAGGACCCTGGGGGTCCTGAGGGCTGCGGGTCCACCAACCGTTCATAAATGTCGGCGCTGCACAGAGCCCAGGCAGCGTCGACATTTATGTACAGTGGGGGGTCTGGAAGTGGTTAAAATTCAATAAAAATAAGAAAAAAGGATACTTTTAGATAAGGATAAGCTTGTTTAACATTTAATAAAACATTTTTTAAAAAAAGGATAAGCACATGTAAGAAAGGATAAGTATAGGTAAGAAGATAAATGTAGGTACAAAAGGATACGTATCGGTAAATATAGGTACGAAAGGATCATTATAGGATGGTAATGATAAGTATAGGCAATAAAAGAATAAGTATAGGTAAGCTAAAATAAGTATAGGTAAGTATTGGTAAGAAAGTGTATGCAAATATAGGTAAGTGTTAAGTAAGAATTAGTGTAGGTAAAAAAGAATAAGTATAGGTATGAAAGATTAAGTGTAGTTAAGGATAAGTAAAACAAAAAGTATAGGTACAAAAAGGATAAGTATATGTAAGAAAGGATAAGTGTATGGAATAAACATAAACATATACACACAGGCTTTGGCATAAATGACTACACAACCTTTGAAAAGTAAGATTTTAATCAATGTCTCACTGAACGCAAGAATAATTTTCAACATTTTACCAAGACTGACTTTGATAGCATAAAAGTAAGGTTAATAATACAACTTTCATTACAAAATCTTCAGTTCTACTCAAATTAGTTGATGCAAAAATGAAAACACCACACATAAAATCTACTACATCTAGTATTTGTGCGACCATGATTTTTAAGAATCGCACCAAATCTTCTAGGCATGGAATGAAGAAGATGGCGACATATTCAATCATCTAACTTTTTTTATTCTTCAACAATGACCTCTTTTAGAGCCTGGATGCTGGATGGAGAATAATGCTTAACTTGTCTCTTCAGAATTCCCCATAGGTCTTCAGTTGGATTCTGATCAGGAGACATACTTGGCCTCTGAATCACGTTCACCTTGTTCTTCTTCAGAAATGCAACAATAACCTTAGATGTGTTTTTTTGATCAAAATCATGTTGGAAAAGTACACATCTACTAAGGGCACGGGGTGATTGTAGCATATTCTCTATCAATATAGGGCAGTACATCTGTAAATTTAGGATACTCTCAATTAATTGTAGCTCACCGACACCAGACGCACTCATGTAACCCCACATAAGGACACTGCTACCACTATGTTTCACTGTAGGCACCATGCATTTAGAAAAATGTATTTAGAAAAATGCCTGGAGCCTAAAGTGGAACATGTTGGTGGCAGTGTCATTATGTGAGGATACATGGGTTCTGCTGGTGGAGGGGAATGACACTTCGTGGAGGGTATTTTAAATTCACAGATGTACTGCCACTATACAGTAGATGTACTATCTATATTGAAAGAGAAGATGCTACCCTCATTCCGTGCCCTTGGTAGACATGCTCTTTTCCACCATGACAATGATCTAAAACACACATCTGTTGCATTTCTGAAAAAGAACAGGGTGTGCGCGATTTAGTGTCTCCTGATCTGAACCCAATCAAACACCTATGCGGAATTCTGAAGAGACAAATTGAGCAGCATCAATCACCATGCAGTGTCCAGGCTCTAAAAAAGGTCAATTTTTAGAATGGTAAAAAAGATAGATGTTGCAATATGTCGTCGGCTTGTTCATTTCATGCCTAGAAGACTTGCTGTTGTTTTTAAAAATTATAGAGGTCGTACATAATACTAGATGTAGCAATTTAGATGTGGGGTGTATTCATTTTTGCATCAACTAATTTAAATAAAACTGAAGATTTTGTAATGAAGGTTATATTATTAACCTTACTTTCATGCTATGGCTTAATAAAATATTATATGAAACTCAGTCTTGGAAAATTGGAGACTGTTCTTGTATTCAGTGAGACCCTGATTAAAATCTTATTTTTCAAAGCTGGGGAATCAAAATATGCAGAGAACTGTATGTGTATCTATATATATATATATATCAACACTAACAAAAAGTCAGGGTGCCAGGCTTCCCAGGTAAAGATCAAGCCTTAAATAGAACAAGTTAAATGGAGGCAGCACACCAGTTGAAAAAGTGAAAAAAGTGCTATTTATAAGTCCATAATGGTGACGTTTCGGTCCTAAGTGAGAACTTTTTTCAAGCAGTACAGAAGTGCATGTGCATACCTTATGAAGAAAAAATATGCTTGAATAACTAATGGATGCCATGTTGCATTTGGGGAGCCCCTGATGTGCCTAAATAGTGGGAACCCCCCACAGGTGACATCATTTTGGATGATGTGTCCTGTCAGAGCTGTCGCTCTGCACCACACCCACAGCGCTTGCAAGACCCTGGGGATCCTGAGGACTGCGGGACCACCAACCGTTCATAAATGTCGGCACCGCACAGAGCCCAGGCAGCGCAGACATTTATGTACAGTGGGCGGTCTGGAAGAGGTTAAAATTCAATAAAAATGAGAAAAAAGGATACTTATAGATAAGGATAAGCATGTTTAACATTTAATAAAACATTTTTTTTAAAAGGATAAGCATATGTAAAATCTAGTTTTTGCATCTCCAAATGCAACATGATATCCGCTAACAAATTGTCGGCTCAAATTGTTAGCGGATATCATGTTGCATTTGGAGAGTCCCTGTGTGCCCAAACATTGGAGCTCCCCCACAAGTGACCCCATTTTGGAAACTAGACCCCACAAGGCACCTATCTAGATGCATAGTGAGCACTTGGAACCCCAGGTGCTTCACAAATTGATTCATAAAAATGAAAAAGTGTTTTTTTTTTCACTTTTTCATTATTACGAATCAATTTGTGAAGCACCTGGGGGTTCCAAGTGCTCACTATGCATCTAGAAAGGTGCCTTGGGGGGTATAGTTTCCAAAATGGGGTCACTTGTGGGGGAGCTCCAAAGTTTGGGCACAGAGGGGCTCTCCAAACGCAATGTGGTGTCCGCTAACAATTTGAGACGATTTTCCATTCAATTTGTTAGCAGATACCATGTTGCATTTAGAGAGTCCCTGTGTGCCCAAACATTGGAGCTCCCCCACAAGTGACCCCATTTTGGAAACTAGACCCCCCAAGGCACCTATCTAGATGCATAGTGAGCACTTGGAACCCCTAGGTGCTTCACAAATTGATTCGTAAAAATGAAAAAGTGTTTTTTTTTTCACTTTTTCATTATTACGAATCAATTTGTGAAGCACCTGGGGGTTCCAAGTGCTCACTATGCATCTAGAAAGGTGCCTTGGGGGGTCTAGTTTCCAAAATGGGGCCACTTGTGGGGGAGCTCCAAAGTTTGGGCACAGAGGGGCTCTACAAACGCAATGTGGTGTCCGCTAACAATTTGAGCCGATTTTCCATTCAATTTGTTAGCGGATTCCATGTTGCATTTAGAGAGTCCCTGTGTGCCCAAACATTGGAGCTCCCCCACAAGTGACCCCATTTTGGAAACTAGACCCCCCCAAGGCACCTATCTAGATGCATAGTGAGCAGTTGGAACCCCCAGGTGCTTCACAAATTGATTCGTAACAATCAATTTGTGAAGCACCTGGGGGTTGCAACTGCTCACTATGCATCTAGATAGGTGCCTTGGGGGGTCTAGTTTCCAAAATGGGGTCACTTGTGGGGGAGCTCCAATGCTTGGGCACACAGGGGCTCTCTAAATGCAACATGGTGTCCGCTAATTATTCAAGCAAATTTTACAATCAAAAAGTCAAATGGCGCTCCTTCCCTTCTGAGCCCTATAGTGCACCCAAACAGTGTTTTTTCCCCAAATATTGGGTATCTGCGTGCCCAGGGGAAATTGCACAACAAATTTTGCGGTCCATTTTTTCTTGTTACCTCTGTGAAAAAAAAAAATTGGGTCTAAAGTAACATTTTTGTGAAAAAAGTTAAATGTTCATTTTTTTCTTCCACATTCAAAAAATTCCTATGAAGCACCTGAAGGGTTAATAAAGTTCTTGAATGTGGTTTTGAGCACCTTGAGGGGTGCAGTTTTTAGAATGGTGTCACTTTTGGGTATTTTCTGTCATAAAGACCTCTCAAAGTGACTTCAAATGTGATGTGGTCCCTAAAAAAATGGTTTTGTAAATTTTGTTGGAAAAATGAGAAATCGCTGGTCAACTTTTATCCCTTATAGCTCCCTAACAAAAAAAAATTTTGGTTCCAAAATTGTGCTGATGTAAAGTAGACATGTAAGAAATGTTATTTATTAACTCTTTTGTGTGACATATCGCTCTGATTTCAGGGCTTAAAAATTCAAATTTTGAAAATTGCAAAATTTTCAAAATTTTCGCCAAATTTCCATTTTTTTCACAAATAAACGCAAGTGATATCGAAGAAATTTTTCTACAATCATGAAGTACAATATGTCACGAAAAAACAATCTCAGAATCAGGGGGATCCGTTGAAGTGTTCCAGAGTAATTACCTCATAAAGTGACAGTGGTCAGAATTGTAAAAATTGGCCCGGTCATTAACGTGCAAACCACCCGCGGGGCTTAAGGGGTTAAGCAAGAATAAGTGTAGGTAAAAAGAATAAGTATAGGTATGAAAGATTAAGTATAGGTAAGGATAAGTAAAAGAAAGGATAGGTACAAAAAGGATAAGTTTATGTAAGAAAGGATAAGTATATGGAATAAACATATACATATATACAGGGTTTGGCATAAATGACTACACCCCCTTGGAAAAATAACTTTTTAAACAATGTCTCACTGAATGCAAGACTAATTTTCAACATTTTTACATGACTGACTTTGATAGCATAAAAGTAAGGTTAATAATACAACTTTCATTATAAAATCTTCAGTTCTACTCAAATTAGTTCATGCAAAAATGCAAGCACCCCACATAAAAACTACTACATGTAGTATTTGTACGACCATGATTTTAAGAATCGCACCAAGTCTTCTAAGCATGGAATGAAGAAGATGGCGACATATTCCACCATCTATTTTGTTTTATTCTTCAACAATGACATTTTTTAGAGCCTGGATGCTGGATGGAGAATAATGCTTAACTTGTCTCTTCAGAATTCCCCATAGGTCTTCAGTTGGATTCTGATCAGGAGACATACTTGGCCTCTGAATCACGTTCACCCTGTTCTTCTTCAGAAATGCAACAATAACCTTAGATGTGTGTTTTTGATCATTATCATGTTGGAAAAGTACACGTATGTATGTATCTATATATATATATATATCAACACTAACAAAAAGTCAGGGTGCCAGACTTCCCAGGTAAAGATCAAGCCTTAAATAGAACAAGTTAAATGGAGGCAGCACACCAGTTGAAAAAGTGAAAAAAGTGCTATTTATAAGTCTGGTATAAGTGATGAGATTAATTTATTCTTTGGGTCGGTGTGATTACAGAGATACCAGATTTATATCGGGTTTTTATGACTGACAACTTCATCTGAATTGTTTTGTTTAAAATTCATTGTGGTAATGTCTAGAAGCAAAATTAGAAAAATGTTGTCTCTGTCCAAATATATATGGACCTAACTGTATATATATATATATATAGTGATGTGAGGCTCCCCCGCGCGTGCGCCGTGACGTGAGGCTCCCCCGCGTGTGCTCCGTGTCATGAGACTACCCCGCGTGCACCGTGTCGTGAGGCTCCCCCACACGTGCGCCGTGTCGTGAGGCTCCCCTGCGCGTGCTTCACTGACTGTGCGCAGGAGCAGCATGTCACGGCACACACGCGGGGGAATCGCACGTCAATGCGCACACGCAGGTACCCCATTCACATTACACATTACCTGCGCTTGCGCAATGGGACAAACATGCTGACAGCGCTGGAGAACAGATTGAAAGTGCGCAAGAGTGGAATAAAGATTCAAATTGACTGAATGAGCAACTACGTTATAAGTATATAAAGTGATTTTAGCAAGTGACTATAGCAGTGATTTGCATCGAAAAAGCATGTTAGTGATGCACATAACATCACTAACAAGAACCTGGGGACAGTTTAAGTTAGAGAAGTGACATGACAGGTTCCCTTTAAGAAGGCCCATTCCCGATAATCGCCCAGTGTAAGTGTGCCCTTAGTTAGACATAAGCTATAAAGATAAGATAGAAAAATATGTATTAGATATGTAAACGTATAAAATATTCCATGTAAAGCTGTGACAGGGCCCATCCAGAGCTGACACTGCAGTGAACCAGGGATTAGCCGATCGCCAGTACTTGGGGTCAGGAAGGAATTTTTCCCCACACGTTGGGTTGTTTTGCCTTCCTCTGGTTCACATCAGTTTTATGCAATACATCCTATAAATAGCACTTGATAATTAAATTAAACTAAATTTGATAATAGATAAGAATAAAGATGAATAAACTCTAGTCATTGTGTCTGTGTCTTCTTTATATGCTGTTCTCTCTGCTGAGACTATTATTTTAATTTTGGACTTTTGCAGTGAATGTTACAAATGGCCAAGGAATTAAGAGTTAATCGTTTTTTTTTTGCAGGGAGTTGGGTCACGTGATCTCGCTGGCGATTCTTTCCCATCATGACAGTGATGTTCTGGCCATCTGTCATATGGCTTTCCCAGACTAAAGTCACTGCCCCAATATGCAGCAGATCATCAATCACATGTTGTACATGGGATAGGGCTACTATCATCAGCGACTGCTCTTTACCCCAGTGTAGTCTCCTCCACTGATGTCCCCGCCACTAATGTCCCCGCATATTACAGATCATGTAGAGGACGGCCATATTCCATAGTCACTGTACTTACCCCGCAGTAGCTCCACACCATGCACCATGTCAGGAGCCTCCAGCCCATCACATATGGAAAGGTGAATCTGGTGCAAGGGGATGTAATGGGAATAGAATATATTAGTGCAGCAAGAGATGTATTCAGAGGATATAGATGGAGAAGGGAGGCGTCGTTGGCCTTACAGAACATGGAGGTATAGTGGCAGGATAAAGATGGTGGGAACGGGATGCCACAATGTAAAGATGTAATTGTAGTAAGCTAAACTAGCAACATGACCACAAGCCTGAAAACCAATGCATGGCATGTACCCAGGATAATGTGAGCAGAAACAAACACCAAAGCAAGAAATATTGCATTGAAATAATTTCCAACACAAAATCTTTTCAGGTTAAGAGTTTTTCGATTCATAGAAAACCCCTTTAAGCATGAAACAGCCTAATACAAAGGGTATTTCTTCCATAAATAGTTATTGCCTATCTACAGGATATGTCATCACGGTCTGATAGATGCACTCCAATTTCAGAAGAATAGAGAGATGCCCATGCATATTCGTGGTCTTCTTCATTGATTTCCATGGGAGTTACGGAACTAGACGTATAGGGAGCACGCATTCTAAAGAAAGGTGTGGAGTACAAATGTGAAAACAGCATTTGTCAGACATTGGCATATTCTATGGACACAAATGTCTAAGATGGGAATACACCTTAAGAGTGGATACGTCATCAGCTTTCATATTACGCACTGCAAAATGTATTATGTCTCTGAAATCTGATGAGACTGGTGTATTTACCATGAAAATCAGTATCAAAATGGCTGTCTAATTCTTAAATTTAAAAGAGCATTTTATGAGTGAGTCCAGCTAGACCTATACTCAAAAAAAAACATTTTCAAATTAGGCAGGATAACTTCCATATAGCATTTCTTAAAAGGATTTTCAAAGTCTAAAATAATGTATTCAGATTGTATCTTGAATATTGGTGACAGATCCACTTTAACTACTTTTATTTAGTACTTTTCCAAATATATTTATGTAAAATCTTATGCTTTTTTAAGTTATAAAAGCAACTACAAAAAAAACATATATCACAATATTGTAGAATCACTTTTTGTGGATGGCAGAACAGGAGAGCCAGGAAGGCTTTACTTTTATGAACCATTATGTATCCTGCCCCGTGGATAATATCCCATCTACTATGAGATGGAGAAATAGAATAAGGACTTACCTTACTATAGCTCACTATGGACACGTTCCTGACAGTTTTGCAGCTGAATATATTATTTATTCTGGTGGTCAGTGGTATCTGGAAGTTTGGTCCATGGTGGGTGGTAGATATGTGATCAGAACATAGAAGAAATGATAGAAATGTCTTATGGAAATAGTGCACAGATCATTTGCAAAATAAAAAAAATGAAAAAAATTTACACTCCTCAACATTGAAATTGCTACAATAAGAAAAGTCATGAAATTATGGAAATCACTGGATGAATAGAAGCAAAATTTCAATACATCTTGATTTATTCAATATCGAGTATGAGCGCCAAGCGCAATCCCCGCGCTTACACACCTTGTCTGCTGTTAATGAGGTTATTAATGGTTGTCTGAGGAACTTTCTGCCACACTGAATGCATTTGGGCAAATCATCAACATCCGCTGCTGGCAGCATCCTGTGCAATTGCCGACCAATGACGTTCCAGATGTGCTTGATGGGAGACAAGTCCGGAGACGCTGCAGGCCATGTTAGGACATTTAGGCCTTGCTGCTCACAGTAGCAGAAGAAATATGCGGCCTGGTGTTGTCTTGTTGAAAAATGGCTCCTTGGACACTGTTACGGGTCCGGGTGGTGGAACCTCTGTGCCGCGGTGCAAGGAGGGACCCAGAGGGTCGTGACTAAGTATCAACCCGAACCGACCCTGGTCGGACAGCGGCTAACGACTCCGTGACCAGGGAGGATCCGGGCAGAGGGCAGGTAACAGGTGAGTGATCCAGGTGAGTGGGCTGGCAGGCTCGGCAGGTAACGGGCAGATAACAGGCTGGCAGGCAGGACGAGGAGTCAGGCTAGCAGCGGAACCTGAGGGCTGAAGCAGAGATAAGTAACTGTGCAACAACTTTGCTCGGGCACCTCCATTTTGGAGGAGGTGCCTTATATATGGGAGGTCCTCTGACTATTGGCCGGGGACTCCTTAGGACGGTGCGCACGGTCCCTTTAAGAGAGGGGGAGCGCGCGCGCCCTAAGCACAGTGCCGGGGAAGGAGCGCGCGCCGGCAGCAGCGGGGAGAGGAGCGCTGGAGGACGCTGCGCCAGGAGCGGGAAGGTGAGAAGGACGGCATCTTTGCCTGGCAGAGGGCAGAGACGCCGATGCTACAGTACCCCCCCTTTAGGCCCCCTCTTTCTTAGGCCAGAAAGAAATTTTTCAAGGAGAAGCGGGGCGTTGATGTTCTCCCTGGGTTCCCAAGTTCTCTCCTCAGGACCAAACCCCTTCCAATCCACCAGAAAAAAGGTTTTTCCTCTTACCCTCTTAATGGCCAGAATACTCTCTACCTCAAAGACGTCCACAGCGGAAACCGGAGCAGGGGGAGTACCTGGATTGTTGGAAATAGAGTTAAAGACAACGGGTTTGAGGAGAGATACGTGGAAGGAGTTGGGAATCCGTAAGGTGGCCGGGAGTTTTAACTTGTAGGCCACTGGATTAATTTGCTTGAGGATTTCGAAAGGGCCGATGAAGCGAGGACCTAACTTGTAGGAGGGTATCTTGAGCCGCACATGTTTGGAGGAGAGCTAAACCTTGTCTCCCGGATGGAATTGAGGCGGATTCAGACGTCTCTTATCAGCATATCTCTTCATCCGCTCGGAGGACTGAAGAAATGCGGACCTAGTACTCTCCCAAATGGTGGAAAACTCGCTGACAAGAGACTTTGCGGCAGGGTTGTCCACAGAAGCGGAGACGGGAAACGGAATCCGGGGAAGTTGGCCATAGACTATAAAGAACGGGGACTTGGAAGAGGATTCGCTCTCGTGGTTATTATAAGAGAATTCGGGCCAAGGAAGGAGGTCCACCCAATAAGAATGGTGGGCATTAACAAAGTGCCTGAGGTAGCTGGTAAGGATCTGATTGATCCGCTCCACTTGACCATTGGACTGAGGATGGTAAGCGGAGGAGAAATCCAGGGTGACATCCAGCAGTTTACATGTAGCTCTCCAGAAGCGTGAGGTGAACTGAACCCCTCGATCCGACACGATGTGGAGGGGTAGGCCATGGAGACGGAAGATATGGCGGATAAAGTCCTTAGCCAGCTCAGGTGCAGACGGGAGACCAGGCAGGGGAATGAAGTGGGCCATTTTAGAAAAGCGGTCCGCGACCACCCAAATGACAGTACATCTGGCAGAAACAGGGAGATCGGTAATGAAGTCCATAGCGATGTGTTGCCACGGGGCAACAGGTACAGGAAGCGGCAGGAGATGACCGGCTGGTAAGTGTCTGGGAACTTTGTTGCGGGCACAAGATGAACAGGCAGAGACGAAGTCTACCACATCCTTACGCAGGGTAGGCCACCAGTAATGCCGGGAAATGAGCAGGAAGGTCTTTTTCTGGCCAGCATGGCCGGCTAGTTTAGATGAATGACCCCAGTGAAGAACCTTCTTCCGATCTGGTACTGCTACAAACGTCTTACCGGGTGGAAGACGAGTCAGATCCAAGGGGGCCACATTCATCACCTTGGAGGGGTCGATGATGTGCATAGGCTCCTCCTCTTGATCGGAGGGCAGGAAAGATCGGGACAAGGCATCAGCTTTGACATTCTTGTCCACCGGGCGGAAATGAAGGATGAAATCGCAGCGGGCAAAAAACAAAGACCACCGGGCCTGACGCGGATTAAGTCTCTGGGCATTTTGGAGATATGCCAGATTTTTGTGATCTGTGTAGATGATCACCGGGTATAGAGCCCCTTCAAGCAGATAGCGCCACTCCTCCAGCGCCAATTTGACGGCTAGCAATTCTCGGTCTCCTATGGAGTAGTTGCGCTCAGAAGAGGAGAAGATTTTGGAGAAGAAGCCGCAGGTTACCATTCTCCCGGAAGAAGATTTTTGGGTAAGTACTGCTCCGGATCCGTAAGAGGAGGCATCAACCTCCAGGTAGAATTGTTTATTGCAGTCTGGATGGTGCAGAACTGGGGCAGAGGAGAAGGCTTGCTTTAAGGAAAGGATGGCCTCCTCGGCCTCGGGCGACCAGAACTTGGGATTTGCCCCCTTACGGGTGACCGCAGATATGGGAGCAGTCCGAGACAAGAAGTGTGGAATGAAGAGACGATAGTAATTGGCGAAGCCCAGGAATCGCTGTATCGCCTTCAACCCCTCCGGACGGGGCCACTTTAGGACAGCAGAGAGCTTCTCGGGATCCATTCGCAAGCCTGTCTGGGAGATAACATATCCCAGGAATGGAAGAGAGGTCTGCTCGAAAAGGCACTTCTTGTATTTAGCATAGAGGTGGTTCTGCCTGAGCCTAAGCAGGACCTGACAAACATCCCTCCGGTGAGTGGGAAGATCCGGAGAGAAGACCAAGATATCATCCAGGTATACCACCACGCAGGAGTAAAGAAGGTCACGAAAGATGTCGTTGACCAGTTCTTGGAAGACGGCGGGAGCGTTGCAGAGGCCGAAGGGCATCACACGGTACTTATAGTGTCCGTCCCGGGTATTAAATGCCGTTTTCCACTCGTCTCCTTGACGGATACGGACCAGGTTATACGCTCCACGTATATCCAGCTTGGAAAAAATCCTGGCGCCTTTAAGGCGATCAAATAACTCGGAGATGAGCGGCAGGGGGTATCTGATTGAGTCCTCTATAGTCAATACAGGGGTGTAGCGAGCCATCCTTTTTTTTGACAAAGAAGATTCCGGCTCCAGCCGGGGGGGTAGACTTCCGGATGAATCCCCTAGCCAGATTCTCCTCTATGTACTCAGACATGGCCCGGGTTTCAGCCGCAGACAACGGATAAATACGCCCACGGGAGTATATGGCCTATGAGGTGGCAATGTCTCTGCTTCCTTTTTACCGAAAACGTCAGCATAGGGCCAGTAAGGAGCCGGAAGATCGGGTAAATAAGCTGGGGTAGGTGGTGGACGAACCGGACAAACCGGAACCAGGCAGGTCTTATGGCAGGCCGGCCCCCACCGGAGTACTTCACCGGATTGCCAGTTCAACACGGGTTCATGTGTCTGGAGCCAAGGTAGGCCTAGCAATAGGGAGTGGGAGAGTCCGGGTAGCACATGGAAGGAGATTTCCTCAGAGTGCAGCATTCCCACCTGCAGGGTTATGGGTTCCGTGACGAGCAGGATGGTCACCGGAAGGAGTCTTCCATCCACGGAGGCGACTGACAATGGTTCAGTCAGAGACTTGGTGGGAATACAATATTTCTCAACCAGGGACAGGGAAATGAGGTTTCTAGCAGCTGCAGAATCCAGGTGGGCGAGTTCAAAGTGATGGTTCTCTCCCCGGGAGATAGAGACAGACAAAGTCAGGGATGGAGAGGGCTTACTTTTGTCTAGGGCGACCTCTTCAAGCGGTCCTAGACACTGGAGTTTCCCGGCCTCTCCAGTCAGGAACGGATCAGGTGCTCCTTACTGCCACAATAGAAACAGCTCCCCTCGGCTCGACGTGACTCTTGGCAAGATTTGACCATCTTTGTCTGGTCGATCTGCATGGGCTCGGGTGAGTGCGCCCGGGGAGTGACAGATGAGGAGACAAGTCTCTGGAAAGTAGGAGCAAGGCGGGGAAACCTTCTCTCACGGGTGGTATCTTTGGTGCGCTCTTGAAACCAGATGTCAATCCGGGTAGCCAGCGACACCAGGTCATCCAGGGTGGTAGGAATGTCCCGACCGGCAAGCTCGTCTTTAATCCGACCGGAAAGGCCCTCCCAGAAGACGGAGACCAGGGCCTCGTTATCCCAGGCAAGCTCAGAAGCGAGGGTGCGGAACCGTATGGCATATTGGCCCACGGTGAGACTCCCTTGGCGGAGACGTAGCAGAGAGGAGGCTGATGAGGTCTTGCGTCCCGGTTCATCGAAGACTTTTCGGAAAGCAGTGAGGAAAGATGACAGGTCGGACACCAGGGGATCCCCTCTCTCCCACAGGGGATTTAGCCAAGCCAGTGCCTCCCCAGTGAGTTCGGACATGATGAATGTCACTTTGGCCCGGTCAGAGATAAACTGATGTGCCAAGAGTTCAAAGTGCAGGGTGCACTGATTTATGAAACCTTGAGCCAAGGCATGGTCTCCACCAAAACGAGCCGGTGCAGAAAGCCGGGGACCGGGGCAGGCTACCATGGTATTGATGGGCAGCGGTGCTGCCGGGGTGCGAGTCGTGCAACTAGAGGTGGGTACAGGTGGAGCAGTCAGTGTGTCCAGGAGGGAATTGACATTCCACAGGTTGTTCAGGATGGATTCCTGTTGAGATCTCTGACGGGAGACTTCGTGGTATAGGTCAGAGAGCGAGGGAGCTTGGGTGCCACCAGGTTCCATGGCCCGAGCAAACTGTTACGGGTCCGGGTGGTGGAACCTCTGTGCCGCGGTGCAAGGAGGGACCCAGAGAGGTGTGACTAAGTATCAACACGAACCGACCCTGGTCGGACGGCGGCTAACGACTCCGTGACCAGGGAGGATCCGGGCAGAGGGACCAGGTGCTACTCTGGGGACGACCTTGTAAGAGAGCAGGTGGCTCCCACTGGTCAGATGGCTGGGACTGACCGGTATGACGGATGGACACAGCAAGCAGGCAGAAGTCTCTGGTTAGCTGACAGGTGGTCACAGCAAGTGACGGCAGAGCCTCCAGGTAGGCTATCAGGTAACAGATGGGTGCTCCCAGGTGAGCGGGCTGACAGACAAGGCAGGTAACAGGCAGGTAACAGGTGAGCGCTCCCAGGTGAGCGGGCTGACGGACACAGCAGGTAACAGGCGGGTGCTCCCAGGTGAGCGGGTTGACAAACAAGGCAGGTAACAGGTGAGCGCTCCAGGTGAGCGGGCTGGCAGGCTCGGCAGGTAACGGGCAGATAACAGGCTGGCAGGCAGGACGAGGAGTCAGGCTAGCAGCGGAACCTGAGGGCTGAAGCAGAGATAAGTAACTGTGCAACAACTTTGCTCGGGCACCTCCATTTTGGAGGAAGTGCCTTATATATGGGAGGTCCTCTGACTATTGGCCAGGGACTCCTTAGGACGGCGCGCGCGGTCCCTTTATGAGAGGGGTAGCGTGCGCGCGCCCTAAGCACAGTGCCGGGTAAGGAGCGCACGCCGGCAGCAGCGGGGAGGGGAGCGCTGGAGGACGCCGCGCCAGGAGCGGGAAGGTGAGAAGGACGGTGTCTCTGCCTGGCAGAGGGCAGAGACGCCGATGCTACAGACACTTTGAAGAAATGGCTTTAACACTGAATCCACAACCAAATCAATGTAATGCCGAGCAGTTAGTCTACTTAGAATTAAGACTAGAGTGGTCCGGCTATCATATATTGCGCCGCCCCACATCATAACCCGAGGAGTATAACCAGTCTGATTTTCCTTTGTGAAGGCCTCTTCATGGACCTCACGCCACCACTCTCATAGGCTATGATGTGATGAGCCCTGCCTTTTACTTGGATGCAGTGATATCCAGAGATTGGCCTAAAAAACATGTGGGCAACATCAAGAAGCGGCTTTGTCTCTGTATGGTGGATTAAAAAAAAAATCTAGAATACAAAGGGGAACAGCAGGAATAAAATACAAGTAAACAGCGGCCACTTTTGACCTAGTGACAAGTCCTCATTAAACAATAGGTCATTTTCTGATGACATTTTCCCTTTTACTGCCGTAATGAAAACTAGCAGCTTATATGTGCGCAGGAGAAAATATTCATCCAGATCATTTGAATCAGAATCGTCTGAAGGAATTTCCTTGGCAGAAGATGAATCTGAAGATAGACATGCCAGAGAAAAAGGGATTCCAGGAGAGATTTTTTTTAACTTTCTCTTCCTTTTCCAGCTCTCAACAAGCAACTCGTATATCTGGAAGCTGATAAACATATTGTTAACATAATTTGCAAATGACTGGAAAAAAAGCAGCAAAATCTCCTAACTTATACAAAGAAGAAATTTAGTGGAGCAAACTTTTGCAATGTTGATAAAAACACAACAGAGGGTATAAAATATCGATTATAGAACCAGAAATAAGCAAAAGCACCAGCACACAAGTACCTATAGAACAGGCATATATAACACTTGTAATACTAAGCCACATAATGACCAGAAGAGGGTAGTATATACAGTAAGGTTAAAGCACAATGATGTGAGATCAGCAGAAGGCAGCCACTTACAGTGAGCTTCATAGACTACAGCTCTGTACAGGATCTCCCATGATGGTGAATACCTTACAGGCAGAGCGGTACAGCGTTCTGGCAGAGCGCACTGTCAGCATCTATAAACAGGGATTATTGACATCATGAGCAGTGTACCAGAGTTGACAACCAGCACCCTACAACTGGTATAGCACATGCATACCTCCCAACTTTTTCAGAAAATAAAGAGGGACAAATCATGCAACGTTGTGGTAAATTTTGGTCACGCCCCCTGGCCATGTCCCATTACCATTATCTTTCTCCCCCGACAGGAGGAGTTGTCAGAGGGGCGCTGGCAGTGAGGGAAACTCAGCAGATGCCTGAGACTGCAGGGCTAAGGCCCAAATTCAGGACTGTCCGCTGTATCTGGGATGGTTGGGACTAGAGATGAGCGGATGGATTCCCCGGTCTCTGGTCCAGCTTCCAGATCAGTGGTGCCTGGCGGCTGCACAGGACGCCACGAATCTCTAACCATCCAGCATCCCTGGCGGCTTTTGATCACCTAGGGCCGGCGGGACTTCATCTGTGCGTCCTGCTCATCTCTAATTGGAACCTGTGGGATATTGTCTGTTCCTTCATTCACAGTCGGAGCCGATGGGTGACACGGGCGCCGTTGGGTGGGACTAGTGACGCCCTTCCGCTGTGGACATGTTAAATGCCGCTGTCAGAGCTTGACAGCAGCATTTAACATGTTAACAGCCACGGGTGAATCGTGAAACGGGTAAACAGAAAAAAAAATAAAGACAGAAATACAATACACAAATACCCTGCAGTAAATAAATAAATCGCAATGGTGCATGAAAATAATAAAGGGTACTTAGTTAACATAATTTTGATCAAAATAATGTGAAAGCCATCCCGCCTCGTCACGGCGACCCTTATGGGACAGTCCTAACTCTAATATTAAAACCTTACCATTTATTGGCCATGTGTGAACATGCTCTTACATGCTGCATGCACACCAATTTACATTTCAGGTCTCTTGGTTTTTTCAGTCTAATGTGTACAAGCACATATAAGGGTGTGGCCGCCCTTTCTTTGAGCTGGAAAGTTTATTCATCTTGCTTCCCAGGTCTCTGTGTTTTTCTATTGTATTTCTGTCTTTGTTTTTTATCATGTCCCCAGAAAGGAGCGGGCTCAGCGCTGGAGCTCGCACCAAAGGAAGAGACCAGACATGTGCAGTATATGTATGGCACATGTCGTGAAGAGGTTAATAAACTTAAATAAACTGAATTAAAATTATGGGGGTAAAATATATATAGATGTACACACATAAATTTTTCACAGGATTTGTCACTAGAAAGGTCATGTGTGGTTTGCACATTTTCCACCGCACCCTGTACCTGAGTCTCATTAGGAGCTGCAGTTAGGCTGTGTGCCCACGATGCATTTTTTAAGCATTTCTGCAGCGGCAAAAACGCTGCAGAAACGCTTAAAAAACGCATGGTAGAAGGCCTGCCATGTTACCCAATGATAATCCGCATTTGCTTTGCACATGCTGCGGAAATTTCCGCTGTGGGTTATCATTGAGGAAAAATCCGCAGCACTACCAATTATTTTGCGGAGGCGCTGCGTTTTCGCCACCATTGACTTTCATTGGACCGCATGTAATCCGCATCACTGCATCTGTAGATGTGGAATCCAAACGTTTCAATGTGCGGATGGTACCCGGGTCTGGAGGACAAGAGACTCTCCTCCGGACCCGGGTACTATAGAACCTGTAAAAAAAATAATAAAATAAAAAACAAATATGATATTTATTATCTGATGGCCCCCGGTCTCCTTGTCTTCACTTGCCGGCAGCTCGCGGTGGACTGAAGGACCTGCGCTGATGTCATAGTCATGTGACGGCAGGTCCTTCAGTGTACCGCGAGCTGCCGGCAAGCCAGGACGGAGCGAAGCAAGACTCCGGGGGCCATCAGAAGGTAAGTATAGATTTATTTTTTTATTTTTTACCATTCTTTACGGTCACACTATATAAATCCATGCCGTTTGCATGGATTTATATAGTGTGACCAAGTTGTCAAGCACTTTCCAAGTGATGCTAAAATCGCTTGGAAAGCGCTTGTCAACCCGCATGCGGAAATGCATGTGAACAACGCTTCACATCCGCTTGTCCCTGGCAGGAAAAACGCATGTAAAATCCGCATGCGTTTTTTCTGCCAGGGAGATGCAGAAACACTCAGGAAAAAATCCTGAGCATTTCTGCATCGTGGGCACATAGCCTTATAGTGAGAGAAGTTACTAGCAGAGCTAAACTGGGTGTGCTAGGACCCAGCAGCTCTGCTCTGCCAGGCAGGCGACCATGTCATCCCCTAATACCTATCACTGAGCAAATTAAAACTATCACTCCCAGCAGCAGCTACAGCACCTGTGTGCTGCTTCCCGAGTCCCTGCGTATCTACAACTTCACTGATGTGTCCGCTGCAGGCACAGAGGACCCTGAGGAGCAGACATAGGGCTGTATCACCACTCATGTCCTCTCCTGCAATCAGGCACACAGCGCTGACTGCTGAGTCTAATTACCTCATAGGAGACCGGCTGGAGGCGGCGCACTCTGCAGGAACACTGCTCCTGTGAAGTGCATAGGAAGAGAAGTGTGAGGGGCCGTGGCCCAAAGCTAGAGTGGCGTGGTGGCTACTTTTCACTGCCGTGCATGTGGGACAAGTAGATGCTGGCCGTGACAGCGGGGCAGAGTCTCAAAATTGGGACAGTCCCACTGTATACGGGACTGTTGGGAGCTATGGCACATGGCCTTAGGACAATCTGCAGATTGCTCCCTTACCTGCTGTATAAAACAGGAGACTTAGGCCGGGTTACACTAGCTGTAGGGGTCTCAAACTCAGCCGAGTAAATGGGTCGCACAGAGAAAAAATTTGAGTATGAATGGCATCGTTCTTTGCAGGAGAAGATTCATCATCTTTTTTTTGTCAGGCTTTTTATTCCTTCTAATAATGTTTATCATATAGGTTATGGTACAGGTCTTCTCTTTTACTTCAATTTTTACAGAAAATAGCATTTTTAATAGCGAAATATGATTCCATTATTTTTTCATTCTCCATTTTACACAAAAAAAATGCATTCCTTATTTTTGACCCCCAGTCGGCCCCAGACAGTAATATAGTTTTGCAATTAGTACCGTATTTTTCGGACTATAAGATGCACCTTTTTTCTCCAAAATTTTGGAGGAAAGTGAAGGGTGCATGTTATAGTCCAATATACATAAATACTGTGGCTGTGGGTGGTGGGGGATGTGAGGCTGAGTAGCGGGGCACAGGACACTGTGCCCGCTACTAAAGAAAATGAATATTCACTGCTCCCTACTCCCATGTGAATATTCATTTTCCTTAATAACAGGCACACTGTGACTGCAGCGCAGCTCCTGGTATGTATGGCACCCTTCATCCCTGTATGTATGACCCCCCTCATCCCGGTATGTACTATGGCCTCCCTCATCCCTCTTCCTGGTATGTATGGCACCCTTCATTCCTGTATGTATGGCCCCCCTCAATATTCCCATGGGTGTGGTGAAAATTCATGGTCTTTAATAACGGGCACACTGACCGCCGAGTGCAGCAGGAGCCACGCTGCGGCTTCAGTGTGCACACTATTAGGGAGAATGAATGGTCAATGCTCCCCACGCACACAGTCCCGGCGTGGGGAGCAGTGACTATTCCAGCACAGAGCAGGACTCAGCGCTGGAGGAGAGAGGAGGTGAGTATAATTGTTTATTTTTTTTCTGTGCAGCGCGATGGGGATCAGGGGGTGCCAAGCATACCAGGTTGAGGGGGGCCATACATACTGGCATGAAGGGTGCCATACATACCAGGAAGAGGGATGAGGGGGACCATACATAGAGGGATGAGGGGGGCCATACAAGCATGAGGGGGGCCATACATACAGGGATGAGGCATGAGAGGGGCCATACATACAGGGATGAAGAGTGCCATACATACCAGGAAGAGGGATGAAGGTGCCATACATACCAGGATTGGTGTGAGGGGGGCCATACATACCAGGATGAACGGTGCCATACATACCAGGAAGAGGGATGAGGGGGGCCATGAATACCAGGAAGAGGGATGAGGGGGGCGTTGTATACCAGGATGGGGGATTGGGATGCCATGCATATCAGGATGGGGATGAGGGTTACGCATAACAGGAAGGAGAGGGCCATATATACCAGGATGGGGGATATTAACAGAATTGGGGGACATTACCCCTATAACAGTGTCAGCCGCAGACCCCCTTGACAGGGCATCATGACCACATTTTTTGCTTACATTTTTTTCTCTATTTTCCTCCTCTAAAACCTAGGTGCGTCTTATGGTCTGGTGCGTCTTATAGTCCGAAAAATACGGTAATTCTGGCCCCTATCTTGTAATAATGTCTTCAATCCTGTTATAATGTCCCCTGACCTGTAAACCGATTCTCGGAAGCACTTGCAGCATGCTGTGGTTGTTCTCTCATACTGAATCGGCATGAGAAAATAATCGCAGATCTGAGCCGCCCCATAGAATAACAGTGGTCCGAGTGCTATGAGATGTTTTATCACATAGCACTTGGTCATGTTATATGCTCGTGTGACCCCGGCCTTAGACTGTGTGCAGGGACGGACTGGGACTGAAATCCAGCCGTGGCATTTGAAATGACACAGGCCCATGCTGTCTCCGCCCCCAAGCACCAGATGGGGATATATTACTAATATTATCCTGCCTGGAGGAAAGATTTACTACAAGACCAATATTTCTTATAATACCAATAATATTGGTATGTTCAATATTACAGACAAATACCAACAAACCATAACCAAATATTACCAGCATATACAATATAGATAATACTACCATACTGATTGTTAAAGGGGTTCAGGTTAAAGTCTATGTAATATCAGACTTCTGACTCCTCATAGTGCACAGTTTGAGGATTCTCCGATGCCAGCTGTAACGGGGCCGGGTGGTGGAACCTCTGTGCCTTGGAACAAGGAGGGACCCCGAGGGGCAGGTGTTATACTGGGGACGACCTTGCAATAGAGCAGGTGGCTCCCACGGGTCAGGTAGCTGGGACTGACCGGAGTAGCGGGTGGACACAACAGGTAGGTAGCAGTCTCTGGGTGAGTAGGCGGGTGGTCACGGGAAGTGATGGAAGAGCAGGTAAGAGTCTCTTGGCAGGCAGTCAGGTGGTCACGGCAAGTGACGGCTGAGCAGGTAAGAGTCTCTTGGCTGGCAGGCAGGTGGTCACGGCAAGTGACAGCTGAGCGGGTAAGAGTCTCTTGGCTGGCAGGCAGGCGGTCACGGCAAGTGACGGCAGAGTGGGTAAGAGTCTCTTGGCTGGCAGGCAGGCGGTCATGGCAAGTGACGGCTGAGCAGGTAAGAGTCTCTTGGCTGGCAGGCAGGCGGTCACGGCAAGTGACGGCTGAGCGGATAAGAGTCTCTTGGCTGGCAGGCAAGCGGTCACGGCAAATGACGGCTAAGCGGGTAAGAGTCTCTTGGCTGGCAGGCAGGTGGTCACGGCAAGTGACGGCGGAGCCTCCAGGTAGGCTAGCAGGCGGGTAGCAGGTGAGCGCTCCGAGGTGAGCGGGCTAGCAGGTACGGCAGGTAGCAGGCAGGTAACTGGCAGGTGCTTCCTGGTCCGCAGGTGGACTTGCCCATAGACAGACTGGCGGATGCAGGAGACAGACTGTCGGGCTGAAGAGAAGACAAGCAGGCTGACAGGACTGGTAGTCAGGCTGGCAACGGGACCTGAGGGCTGAAGTAGAGGTGAGTATACTTTGCAACAACTTTGCTCGGGCACCTCCATTTTGGAGGAGGTGCCTTATATATGGGAAGTCCTCCGACTATTGGCCGGGGACTCCTTAGGACAGCGCGGTCCCTTTAAGAGAGGGGGAGCACGTGCGCGCCCGGGAAGGAGCGCGCGCCGGCAGCAGCGAGGGAAGGAGAAAAGGAAGATGCCGTGCGCTGAACAGTAAGGTGAGAGGGACGGCATCTCTGCCTAGCAGGAGGCAGAGACGCCGATGCTACAGTACCCCCCCTTTTGGCACCCCCTTTTTTAGGCCAGAGAGAAATTTCTCAAGGAGAAGCGGAGCGTTGATGTTCTCCCTGGGTTCCAAAGTTCCTCAGGACCAAACCCCTTCCAATCCACCAGAAAAAAGGTTCTCCCTCTTACCCTCTTGGTGGCCAGGATACTCTCCACTTCAAAGACGTCCTCAGCAGAAACCGGAGTTGGAGGAGTACCTGGATTGTCGGAAAAAGTGTTAAGGACAACGGGTTTGAGGAGGGATACGTGGAAGGAGTTGGGAATGATAAGGGTGGCCGGGAGTTTTAATTTGTAGGCCACTGGGTTAGTTTGCCTGAGGACTTTGAAGGGTCCGATGAATCGAGGACCCAACTTGTAGGAGGGTACTTTGAGCCGCACATGTTTGGAAGAGAGCCAAACCTTGTCTCCCGGACGGAATTGAGGCAGATCCAGACGTCTCTTATCAGCATATCTCTTCATCCGCTCGGAGGACAGAAGAAGAGCGGACCTGGTACTCTCCCAAATGGTAGAAAATTCGCTGACAAGAGACTCCGCGGCAGGGTTGTCCACAGAAGCGGAGACAGGAACTGGAATCCGGGGATGTTGGCCACCGACTATAAAGAAACGGGGATTTGGAAGAGGATTTGCTCTCATGGTTATTATAAGAGAATTCAGCCCATGGTAGGAGATCCACCCAATCCGAATGGTGGGCATTAACGAAGTGCCGGAGGTAGCTGGTCAGGATCTGATTGATCCGCTCCACTTGACCATTGGACTGTGGGTGGTAAGCAGAGGAGAAATCCAGGGTGGCGTCTAGCAGCTTACATGTGGCTCTCCAGAAGCGTGAGGTGAACTGAACCCCACGATCCGACATGATGTGGAGGGGTAGGCCATGGAGACGGAAAATGTGGAGGATAAAGTCTTTAGCCAGCTCGGGTGCAGATGGGAGACCAGGCAGGGGAATGAAGTGGGCCATTTTAGAAAAGTGGTCAGCGACCACCCAAATGACTGTACAACCAGCAGAAACAGGAAGATCGGTGATAAAGTCCATAGCAATGTGTTGCCATGGAGCAGCAGGTACGGGAAGGGGCAGGAGATGGCCAGCTGGCAGATGTCTGGGAACTTTGTTACGGGCACAGGATGAACAGGCCACGACGAAGTCTACAACGTCCTTACGCAGGGTAGGCCACCAGTAATGCCGGGTAATGAGCTGGAAGGTCATCTTTTGGCCAGCATGGCCAGCTAGTTTAGAAGAGTGTCCCCTGCGAAGAACCCTCTCCCGATCTGGTACTGCTACAAACGTCTTACCGCGTGGAAGACGAGTCAGATCCAAGGGGGCCACATTCATCAGCTTGGAGGGGTCAATGATGTGCGTAGACTCCTCCTCTTGATCGGAGCACAGGAAGGACCGGGACAAGGCATCAGCTTTGACGTTCTTGTCTGCCGGGCGGAAATGAAGTATGAAGTCGAAGCGGGCAAAAAACAACGACCACCGGGCCTGGCGAGGATTAAGTCTCTGGGCATTTTGGAGATATGCCAAGTTTTTGTGATCCATGTAGAGGATCACCGGGTAAAGAGCCCCTTCAAGCAGATAGTGGCACTCCCCCAGTGCCAATTTGACGGCTAGCAATTCACGGTCTCCTATGGAGTAGTTGCGCTCAGACGAGGAGAAGATTTTGGAGAAGAAGCTGCAGGTTACCATTCTCCCGGTAGAAGATTTTTGGGTGAGTACCGCTCCGGCTCCAGAGGAGGAGGCATCAACCTCCAGGTAGAATTGTTTATTGCAGTCCAGACGGTGCAGGACGGGGGCAGAGGCGAAGGCTCTCTTTAAGGAAAGGAAGGCCTCCTCGGCTTCAGGCGACCATACCTTGGGATTTGCCCCCTTACAGGTAAGCGCAGATATGGGAGCAGTCTGGGACGAGAAGTGTGGGATGAAAAGACGATAGTAATTGGCAAAGCCCAGGAATCGCTGTATCGCCTTCAATCCCTCTGGACGGGGCCATTTTAGGACGGTAGAGAGCTTCTCGGGATCCATTTGCAGACCAGTCTGGGAGATAACATAGCCCAAGAATGGAAGGGAGGTCTGGTCGAAGAGGCACTTCTCGTATTTGGCATAGAGGTGGTTCTGCCGAAGCCTAAGCAGGACCTGACGAACATCCCTCCGGTGTGTGGGGAGATCCGGAGAGAAGACCAAGATATCGTCCAGGTATACCACTACGCAGGAGTACAGGAGGTCACGGAATATGTCGTTGACCAGCTCTTGAAAGACAGCGGGGGCATTACAGAGACCAAAGGGCATCACAAGGTACTCATAGTGACCGTCCCGGGTATTGAATGCTGTCTTCCACTCGTCTCCTTGACGGATACGGACCAGGTTATATGCTCCTCATAGATCCAGCTTGGAGAAGATCCTGGCGCCCTTGAGACGGCTAAACAATTTGGAGATGAGCGGCAGGGGGTATTTATTTTTTACAGTGATTAGATTGAGTCCTCTGTAGTCAATACAGGGACGTAGCGAGCCGTCTTTCTTTTTGACAAAGAAGAATCCGGCTCCAGCCGGGGAGGTAGATTTTCGGATAAATCCCCTAGCCAGATTTTCTTCAATGTATTCAGACATGGCCTGGGTTTCGACCGCAGACAACGGGTAGATTCACCCACGGGGAGGAGTGGCGCCAGGTACCAGGTCGATCGGGCAGTCATATGGCCTATGGGGTGGCAACGTCTCTGCTTCCTTTTTACCGAAGACGTCCGCATAGGGCTAGTATGGAGCCGGGAGACCGGGTAGATTAGCTGGAGTAGGCGGAGGGCGAGCTGGGTGAACCGGAACCAAGCATGTCTTATGGCAGTCTAGACCCCACCGGAGTACTTCACCGGATCGCCAGTTCAATACGGGTTCATGTGTCTGGAGCCAAGGTAGACCTAGCAACAGGGAGTGAGAGAGTCCGGATAGCACATGGAAGATCTTCTCGGAATGCAGCATTCCCACCTGCAGAGTTAAGGGTTCAGTGACGAGCAGGATGGGCACTGGAAGGAGTCTACCATCCACGGAGGCAACTGACAAAGATTCAGTGAGAGGCTTGGTGGGAATACGGTATCTCTCTACCAAGGACTGGGAGATGAGGTTCCCAGCAGCTCCAGAGTCCAGGTGGGCGATTTCAAAGTGCCGATCCTCTCCCCAGGAGAAAGAGACAGACAAAGTCAGGGAGGGAGAGGACTTACTTTTGTCTAGGACGACCTCTCGGAGCGATCCTAGACACCGGCGTTTCCTGGCCTCTCCTGGCAGGAACGGATCAGGTGCTCCTTGCTGCCACAATAGAAACAGCTCTCCTCGGCCCGGCGTGACTCCTGGCGGGATTTGAGCAACTTGTTTGGTCGACCTGCATGGGCTCGGGTGAGTGCGCCCGGGGAGTGACTGAAGAAGAGATAGGTCTCTGGAAGTTAGGAGCAAGGCGAGTAAACCTTCTCTCACGGGTGATTTCCTTGGTACGTTCCTGGAACCGGATGTCAATCCGGGTAGCAAGTGACACCAGGTCATCCAGGGTGGTAGGGATGTCCCGACTGGCAAGTTCATCTTTAATCCGACCGGAAAGACCCTCCCAGAAGATGGACAGCAGGGCCTCGTTATCCCAGGCAAGCTCAGAAGCGAGGGTATGGAACAGTATGGCATATTGGCCTACGGTGAGACTCCCTTGGCGGAGACGTAACAGAGAGGAGGCTGACAAGGTCTTTCGTCCCGGTTTATCGAAGACTTTCCAGAAAGCAGTGAGGAAACCTGACAAGTTGGATACCAGGGGATCCCCTCTCTCCCACAGGGGATTTAGCCAAGCCAGTGCTTCCCCAGTGAGATGGGACATGATGAAGGCCTCTTTGGCCCGGTCGGTGGTAAAGTAATGTGCCAAGAGTTCAAAGTGCAGGGTGCACTGGTTAATGAAGCCTCGAGCCAAGGCGGGATCTCCACCAAAACGAGGCGGTGCAGAGAGTCGGGAGCCCAGACTGGGTACCATGGCATTGATGGGCAGCGGTGCTGCCGGGGCGTGAGTCGTACAACTGGAGGCAGGTCCAGGTGGAGCAGTCAGTGCGTCCAGATGGGAGTTGACATTACGCAGGTGGTTCAAGATGGATTCCTGTTGGGATCTCTGACGGGAGACTTCGTGGAACAGGTCAGAGAGCAAGGGAGCTTGGGTGCCGCCGGGTTCCATGGCCCGAGCAAACTGTAACGGGGCCAGGTGGTGGAACCTCTGTGCCTTGGAACAAGGAGGGACCCCGAGGGGCAGGTGTTATACTGGGGACGACCTTGTAATGGAGCAGGTGGCTCCCACGGGTCAGGTAGCTGGGACTGACCGGAGTAGCGGGTGGACACAACAGGTAGGTAGCAGTCTCTGGATGAGTAGGCGGGTGGTCACGGGAAGTGACGGAAGAGCAGGTAAGAGTCTCTTGGCAGGCAGGCAGGCGGTCACGGCAAGTGACGGCTGAGCGGGTTAGAGTCTCTTGGCTGGCAGGCAGGCGGTCACGGCAAGTGACGGCTGAGCGGGTTAGAGTCTCTTGGCTGGCAGGCAGGCGGTCACGGCAAGTGACTGCAGAGCGGGTAAGAGTCTCTTGGCTGGCAGGCAGGCGGTCACGGCAAGTGACTGCAGAGCGGGTAAGAGTCTCTTGGCTGGCAGGCAGGTGGTCACGGCAAGTGACGGCTGAGCGGGTAAGAGTCTCTTGGCTGGCAGGCAGGTGGTCACGGCAAGTGATGGCGGAGCCTCCAGGTAGGCTAGCAGGCGGGTAGCAGGTGAGCGCTCCCAGGTGAGCAGGCTAGCAGGTACGGCAGGTAGCAGGCAGGTAACTGGCAGGTGCTTCCTGGTCCGCAGGTGGACTTGCCCATAGACAGACTGGCAGATGCAGGAGATAGACTGTTGGGCTGAAGAGAAGACAAGCAGGCAGACTGGACTGGTAGTCAGGCTGGCAACGGGACCTGAGGGCTGAAGCAGAGGTGAGTATGCTTTGCAACAACTTTGCTCGGGCACCTCCATTTTGGATGAGGTGCCTTATATATGGGAAGTCCTCCGGCTGCCAGCAGCAGCGAGGGAAGGAGCACTGGAGGATGCCGTGCGCTGAACAGGAAGGTGAGAGGGACGGCGTCTCTGTCTAGCAGGAGGCAGAGACGCCGATGCTACACCAGCATTGGGAGCGAGCCATCATGTGGCCGCAAGTACGCAATTTTCACACCTCTGGCCACATTCTGACTAGTTGAACTCAGCTTTGCTAATTTCACTTGTATTGAGCGAGGCCGTGCATGTCTCGTTAACACATGATCGCATGTATGCAAATCGCATACTTAAGTAACATGATCAGGGGCATAACTACAGTAGGTGCGAGGGTTGCAATCGCATTCGGGCCCTGGAGCCTAGGCGGTCCCAAAAGTCCCTTTGGCCTATATAAAAAGACCAATGTTATTAAAGACTTGCAATAATTGTGGGCTCCATTAGAACTTTTGCTTTGGGGCCCATGCTGTTCAAGTTACGCCACTGCACATGATCACCAACTCCCAGTGCCAGGAGCGTAGAATCCTCACAGCGTGCAAGCTATGTGAGGATTCAGAAGTCCACAGTCACATAGAGTCACCGCAGACTTTAACTTCAAGCTTGGACTATTTCTTTAACCAAAAACATTGTACTAAGACTGATATTACCACCATACAGTGACCATATAATGGTAATATCAGTTTTACACCAGTGCTCTGCAAACCATATATGAGCATATTGTGCAGGTTCTCACCAGTTCTCTTCCTTTGCATTAGGTCCAGACCACTATGACTTCTTATTCCATCAATAACTCATCCCTGAAAAATATAACATACAGACATCTTCACTTTACTGATTTCCCAGGACCCTCTTCACATTCTACCACTTCTACACAAACCACAACTTGTGATACCTTACAATTATCCCCCCTTCTTTTCCTTTGCGTTCCACAGTGGAAAGCACACTGATCTTCCCTTCCCTGGATATGCCTATCACATCACTTCCGCTATATGCAGTCCACCCTGACACGCACGCTGACGCCGCCTTCTTCGGAGGTGCTGCGCTCCATGGAGACGCGGCTCGTCCGAGGAGGTCGCGATCGGCTCACTGCAGCATGGCGCCATGCAAATATATACATCCACAGATGTTCGAAATTGACTGCGCAGTATGGACATTTCTGATTGGCCAAATTCCCTTTAAATACTTTACCTTCACATTCCAACATTACATCCTCGTCAAATCCAGTGGCGAAACGCTCGCTGGACCCGGCCAGTTCTCAGGGGGTCAGTAATACCTATCATTATCTTATATTGTGTGCTACCTTTTCACCTGTTGTCATGCATGTCACACATCATCTACCATGTAATTATTTATTCTTACTATTTTCTGGTTGATAGAGACTTCATTGCTGATGTTCATAGTACTATAACCCACGTATTTAGTTACATCTAGGGTAGTATGGAGCAGTTTACTTTGCACTGAGCACTTTATGTTTTCCCTCTACATACCCCACTATTTATTTATTTATTCTTTATACTGCAAATCTGGTGTAGATTATTCACTATGTGACAGCATTCTCATGGCATACTTGTAATTTATAATATGTCTACCTCTATATACCCCCTAGCCTGACCTCTTTCTTTTTGTGTTACTTTTCCCTTTACAGACATTTTATGTGATTTTATCTAATTCCACTAACAAACGTTATATTTTATGATACCATAGTTCTTGTTTATAGAAGTTCTTGTTTATACTAGATGTAGCAATTTTGAAGTGGAGTGTATTCATTTTTGCATCAACTAATTTAAATAAAACTGAAGATTTTGTAATGAAGGTTATATTATTAACCTTAATTTCATGCTATAGGTTAATAAAATGTTATATGAAACTCAGTCTTGGAAAAATTGGAGATTGTTCTTGTATTCAGTGAGACACTGATTACAATCTTATTTTTCAAAGCTTGTGTACTCAAAATATGCAGAGAACTTTATGTGTATATATATATATATATATATACATGTATGTATCTATAAATATATATCAACACTAACAAAAAGTCAGGGTGCCAGGCTTCCCAGGTAAAGATTAAACCTTAAATAGAACAAGTTAAATGGAGGCAGCACACCAGTTGAAAAAGTGAAAAAAGTGCTATTTATAAGTCCATAATGGCGACGTTTCGGTCCTAAGTGAGAACCTTTTTCAAGCAGTACAGAAATGCATGTGCATACCTTAGGAAGAAAAAATTTGCTTGAATAATTAGCGGATGCCATGTTGCATTTGGGGAGCCCCTGATGTGACTAAACAGTGGAAACAGCCCACAAGTGACACCATTTTGGATGATGTGTTCTGTCAGAGCTGTCTCTCTGCACCACACCCACAGAGCTTGCAGGACCCTGGGGGTCCTGAGGGCTGAGAGACCACCAACCGTTCATAAATGTCGGCGCTGCACAGAGCCTAGGCAGCGCCAACATTTATGTACAGTGGGATGTCTGGAAGTGGTTAAAATTCAATAAAAATAAGAAAAAAGGATACTTATAGATAAGGATAAGTATGTTTAACATTTAAGAAAACTTTTTTTTAAAAAAGGATAAGCATATGTAAGAAAGGATAAGTATAGGTAAGAAGATAAATGTAGGTACAAGAGGATACGTATCAGTAAATATAGGTACGAAAGGATCATTATAGGCAAGTAATGATAAGTATAGGAAATAAAAGAATAAGTATAGGTAAGCTAAAATAAGTATAGGTAAGTATTGGTAAGAAAGTGTATGCACATATAGGTAAGCATTAAGTAAGAATAAGTGTAGGTAAAAAAGAATAATTAGAGGTATGAAAGATTAAGTATAAGTAAGGATAAGTAAAAAAAAATGTATAGGTACAATAAGGATAAGTATATTTAAGAAAGGATAAGTATATGGAATAAACATAAACATATCCACACAGGATTTGGCATAAATGACTACACCCCCTTTGAAAGGTAAGATTTTAATCGATGTCTCACTGAATGCAAGAATAATTTTCAACATTTTTACAAGACTGACTTTGATAGCATAAAACTAAGGTTAATAATACAACTTTCATTACAAAATCTTCAGTTCTACTCAAATTAGTTGATGCAAAAATGAAAACACCCCACATAAAAGCTACTACATCTGGTATTTGTACGACCATGATTTTTAAGAATCGCACCAAGTCTTATAGTCATGGAATGAAGAAGATGGCGACATATTCCACCATCTAACTTTTTTTATTTTTCAACAATTACCTCTTTTAGAGCCTGGATGCTGGATGGAGAATAACGCTTAACTTGTCTCTTCAGAATTCCCAATAGGTCTTCAGTTGGATTCTGATCAGGAGACATACTTGGCCTCTGAATCACGTTCACCCTGTTCTTCTTCAGAAATGCAACAATAACCTTAGATGTGTTTTTTTTATCAAAATCATGTTGGAAAAGTTCACATCTACTAAGGGCACGGGGTGATTGTAGCATATTCTCTATCAATATAGGGCAGTACATCTGTAAATTTAGGATACTCTCAATTAATTGTAGCTCACCGACACCAGAAGCACTCATGTAACCCCACATAAGGACACTGCTACCACTATGTTTCACTGTAGGCACCATGTATTTAGAAAAATGTATTTAGAAAAATTCCAGGAGCCTAAAGTGGAACATGTTGGTGGCAGTGTCGTTATGTGAAGATACATGGGTTCTGCTGGAGTAGGGGAATAACAGCTCGTGGAGAGTATTTTAAATTCACAGAAGTACTGCCACTATACAGTAGATGTACAATCTATATTAAAAGAGTAGATGCAACCCTCATTCCGTGCCCTTGGTAGACATGCTCTTTTCCACCATGACAATGATCTAAAACACACATCTGTTGCATTTCTGAAAAAGAACAGGGTGAGCGTGATTTAGTGTCTCCTGATCTTAACCCAATCAAACACCTATGGGGAATTCTGAAGAGACAAATTGAGCAGCATCAATCACCATCCAGTGTCCAGGCTCTAAAAAAGGTCAATTTCTAGAACGGTAAAAAACATAGATGTTGCAATACGTCATCGGCTTGTTCATTTCATGCCTAAAAGACTTGCTGTTGTTTTTAAAAATTATAGAGGTCATACATAATACTAGATGTAGCAATTTTGATGTGGGGTGTATTCATTTTTGCATCAACTAATTTAAATAAAACTAAAGATTTTGTAACGAAGGTTATATTATTAACCTTACTTTCATACTATGGGTTAATAAAATGTTATATGAAACTAAGTCTTGAAAAAATTGGAGACTGTTCTTGTATTCAGTGAGACACTGATTAAAATCTTATTTTTCAAAGCTTGTGTACTCAACATATGCAGAGAACTGTATATATATGTATATATATATGTATGTATATATATATATATATATATCTCAACACTAACAAAAAGTCAGGGTGCCAGGCTTCCCAGGTAAAGATCAAGCCTTAAATAGAACAAGTTAAATGGAGGCAGCACACCAGTTGAAAAAGTGAAAAAAGTGCTATTTATAAGTCCATGATGGCGACGTTTCGGTCCTAAGTGAGAACCTTTTTCAAGCAGTACAGAAGTGCATGTGCATACCTTATGAAGAAAAAATTTGCTTGAATAATTAGCAGACGCCATGTTGCATTTGGGGAGCCCCTGATGTGCCTAAACAGTGGAAACCCCCCACAAGTGACACTATTTTGGATGATGTGTCCTGTCAGAGCTGTCTCTCTGCACCGAACCCACAGCGCTTGCAGGACCCTGGGGGTCCTGAGGGCTGCGGGACCACTAACCATTCATAAATGTCGGCGCTGCACAGAGCCCAGGCAGCGCCAACATTTATGTACAGTGGGCAGTCTGGAAGTGGTTAAAATTCAATAAAATAAGAAAAAAGGATACTTATAGATAAGGATAAGCATGTTTAACGTTTGATAAAACATTTTTTTTAAAAAAGGATAAGCATATGGAAGAAAGGAAAAGTATAGGTAAGAAGATAAATGTAGGTACAAGAGGATACATATCGCTGAATATAGGTACGAAAGGATCATTATAGGCAAGTAGTGATAAGTATAGGAAATAAAAGAATAAGTATAGGTAAGCTAAAATAAGTATAGGTAAGAAAGTGTATGCAAATGTATGTAAGTACTAAGTAAGAATAAGTGTAGATAAAAAAGAATAAGTATAGGTATGAAAGATTAAGTATAGGTAAGGATAAGTAAAAAAAAAGTATAGGTACAAAAAGGATAAGTATATGTAAGAAAGGATAAGTGTATGGAATAAACATATACATATACACACAGGGTTTGGCATAAATGACTACACCCCCTTTGAAAAGTAAGATTTTAATCAATGTCTCACTGAATGCAAGACTAATTTTCACCATTTTTACAAGCCTGACTTTAAAAGCATAAAAGTAAGATTAATAATACAACTTTGATTACAAAATCTTCAGTTCTACTCAAATTAGTTGATACAAAAATGAAAACACCCCACATAAAAACTACTACATCTAGTATTTGTACGACCATGATTTTTAAGAATCGCACCAAGTCTTCTAGGCATGGAATGAAGAAGATGGTGACATATTCCACCATCTAAATTTTTTATTCTTCAACAATGACCTCTTTTAGAACCTGGATGCTGGATGGAGAATAATGCTTAGCTTGCCTCTTCAGAATTCCCCATAGGTCTTCAGTTGGATTCTGATCAGGAGACATACTTGGCCTCTGAATCACGTTCACCCTGTTCTTCTTCAGAAATGCAACAATTACCTTAGATGTGTTTTTTTGATCATTATCATGTTGGAAAAGTACACGTATACTAAGGGCACGGGGTGATTGTAGCATATTCTCTATCAATATAGGGCAGTACATCTGTAAATTTAGGATACTCTCAATTAATTGTAGCTCACCGACACCAGAAGCACTCATGTAGCCCCACATAAGGACACTGCTACCACTATGTTTCACTGTAGGCACCATGCATTTAGAAAAATATATTTAGAAAAATGCCTGGAGCCTAAAGTGGAACATGTCGGTGAAAGTGTCGTTATGTGAGGAAACATGGGTTCTGCTGGTGTAGGGGAATTACAGTTTGTGGAGGGTATTTTAAATTCACAGATGTACTGCCACTATACGGTAGATGTACAATCTATATTAAAAGAGAAGATGCTACCCTCATTCCGTGCCCTTGGTAAACATGCTCTTTTCCACCATGACAATGATGTAAAACACACATCTGTTGCATTTCGGAAAAAGAACAGGGTGAACGTGATTTAGTGTCTCCTGATCTGAACCTAATCAAACACCTATGGGGAATTCTGAAGAGACAAATTGAGCAGCATCACTCACCATCCAGTGTCCAGGCTCTAAAAAAGGTCAATTTTTGAATGATAAAAAAGACAGATGTTGCAATATGTCACTGGCTTGCTCATTTCATGACTAGAAGACTTGCTGTTATTTTTAAAAATTATAGAGGTCATATATAATACTAGATGTAGCAATTTTGATGTGGGGTGTATTCATTTTTGCATCAACTAATTTAAATAAAACTGAAGATTTTGCAATGAAGGTTATATTATTAACCTTACTTTCATGCTATGGGTTAATAAAATGTTATATGAAACTCAGTCTTGGAAAAATTGGAGACTGTTCTTGGATTCAGTGAGACACTGATTAAAATCTTATTTTTCAAAGCTTGTGTACTCAAAATATGCAGAGAACTGTATGTGTATATATATATTTATATATATATATGTATGTATCTATATATATATCTCAACACTAACAAAAATTCAGGGTGCCAGGCTTCCCAGGTAAAGATCAAGCCTTAAATAGAACAAGTTAAATGGAGGCAGCACACCAGTTGAAAAAGTGAAAAAAGTGCTACTTATAAGTCCATAATGGCGACGTTTCGGTCCTAAGTGAGAACCAGTAGTGCATGTGCATAACTTATGAAGAAAAAATTTGCTTGAATAATTAGCGGAAGCCATGTTGCATTTGGGGATCCCCTGATGTGCCTAAAGAGTGGAAACCCCCCACAAGTGACACCATTTTGGATGATGTGTTCTGTCAGAGCTGTGGCTCTACACCGCATCCACAGCGCTTGCAGGACCCTGGGGGTCCTGAGGGCTGCGGGACCACCAACCGTTCATAAATGACGGCGCTGCACAGAGCCCATGCAGCACCGACATTTATGTACAGTGGGCGGTCTGGAAGTGGTTAAAATTCAATAAAAATAAGAAAAAGGATACTTATAGATAAGAATAAGCTTGTTTAACATTTAATAAAACATTTTTTTAAAAAGGATAAGCATATGTAAGAAAGGATAAGTATAGGTAAGAAGTTAAATGTAGGTACAAGAGGATACGTATCTGTAAATATACGTACGAAAGGATCATTATAGGCAAGTAATGATAAGTATAGGAAATAAAAGAATAAGTATAGGTAAGCTAAAATAAGTATAGGTAAGTATTGGTAAGAAAGTGTATGCAAATACAGGTAAGTATTAAGAAAGAATAAGTGTAGGTAAAAAAGAATAAGTATAGGTATGAAAGATTTAGTATAGGTAAGGATAAGTAAATAAAAAATAGTATAGGTACAAAAAGGTTAAGTATATGTAAGAAAGGATAAGTATATGGAATAAACATATACATATACACACAGGGTTTGGCATAAATGACTACACCCCCTTTGAAAAGTAAGATTTTAATCAATGTCTCCCTGAATGCAAGACTAATTTTCAACATTTTTACAAGACTGACTTTGATAGCATAAAAGTAAGGTCAATAATACAACTTTCATTACAAAATCTTCAGTTCTACTCAAATTAGTTGATGCAAAAATGAAAACACCCCACATAAAAACTACTACATCTAGTATTTGTACGACCATGATTTTTAAGAATCGCACCAAGTCTTCTAGTCATGGAATGAAGAAGATGGCGACATATTCCACCATCTAACTTTATTTATTCTTCAACAATTACCTCTTTTAAAGCCTGGATGCTGGATGGAGAATAATGCTTAACTTTTCTCGTCAGAATTCCCCATAAGTCTTCAGTTGGATTCTGATCAGGAGACATACTTGGCTTCTGAATCGCGTTCACCCTGTTCTTCTTCAGAAATGCAACAATAACCTTAGTTGTGTTTTTTTGATCATTATCATGTTGAAAAGTACACGTCTACTAAGGGCACGGGGTGATTGTAGCATATTCTATATCAATATAGGGCAGTACACCTGTAAATATAAGATAATCTCAATTAATTGTAGCTCACCGACACCAGAAGCACTCATGTAACCCCACATAAGGACACTGCTACCACTATGTTTCACTGTAGGCACCATGCATTTAGAAAAATGTATTTAGAAAAATGCCTGGAGCCTAAAGTGGAACATGTTGGTGGCAGTGTCGTTATGTGAGGATTTATGGGTTCTGCTGGAGTAGGGGAATTACAGTTCGTGGAGAGTATTTTAAATTCACAGATGTACTGCCACTATACAGTAGATGTACAATCTATATTGAAAAAGAAGATGCTACCGTCATTCCGTGCCCTTGGTAGACATGCTGTTTTCCACCATGACAATGATCTAAAACACACATTTTTGCATTTCTGAAAAAGAACAGGGTGAACGTGAATTAGTGTTTCCTGATCTGAACCCAATCAAACACCTATGGGGAATTCTGAAGAGACAAATTGAGCAGCATCAATCACCATCCAGTGTCCAGGCTCTAGAAAAGGTCAATTTTTAGAATGGTAAAAAAAGATAGATGTTTCAATATGTCGTCGGCTTGTTCATTTCATGCCTAGAAGACTTGCTGTTGTTTTTAAAAATTATAGAGGTCATACATAATACTAGATGTAGCGATTTTGATGTGGGGTGTATTCATTTTTGCATCAACTAATTTAAATAAAACTGAAGATTTTGTAATGAAGGTTATATTATTAACCTTACTTTCATGCTATGGGGTAATAAAGTGTTATATGAAACTCAGTCTTGGAAAAATTGGAGACTGTTCTTGTATTCAGTGAGACACTGATTAAAATCTTATTTTTCAAAGCTTGTGTACTCAAAATATGCAGAGAACTGTATGTGTATATATATATATATATATATATGTTTGTATCTATATATATATATATATATATATATCAACACTAACAAAAAGTCAGGGTGCCAGGCTTCAAAGTTAAAGATCAAGCCTTAAATAGACCAAGTTAAATGGAGGCAGCACACCAGTTGAAAAAGTGAAAAAAGTGCTATTTATAAGTTCATAATGGCGACGTTTCGGGCCTAAGTGAGAACCTTTTTCAAGCAGTACAGAAGTGCATGTGCATACCTTATAAAGAAAAAAATTGCTTGAATAATTAGTGGACGCCATGTTGCATTTGGGAAGCCCCTGATGTGCCTATCAGTAGAAACCGCCCACAAGTGACACCATTTTGGATGATGTATCCTGTCAGAGCTGTCGCTCTGCACCGCTCCCACAGCGCTTGCAGAACCTTGGGGGTCCTGAGAGCTGCGGCACCACCAACCGTTCATAAATGTCGGCCCTACACAGAGCCCAGGGAGCGCCGACATTTATGTACAGTAGGCAGTCTGGAAGTTGTAAAAATTCAATAAAAATAAGAAAAAAGGATACTTATAGATAAGGATAAGCATGTTTAACATTTAATAAAAGATTTTTTTTTAAAGGATAAGCATATGTAAGAAAGGATAGGTATAGGTAAGAAGATAAATGTAGGTACAAGAGGATACGTATCAGTAAATATAGCTACGAAACGAACATTATAGGCAAGTAATGATAAGTATAGGAAATAAAAGAATAAGTGTAGGTAAGTTAAAATAAGTATAGGTAAGTGTTGGTAAGAAAGTATATGCAAATATAGGTAAGTATTAAGTAAGAAGAAGTGTAGGTAAAAAAGAATAAGTATAGGTATGAAAGATTAAGTATAGGTAAGGATAAGTAAAAAAAAAGTATAGGTACAAAATGGTTAAGTATATGTAAGAAAGGATAAGTATATGGCATAAACATATACATATACACACAGGCTTTGGTATAAATGACTACACCCCCTTTGAAAAGTAAGATTTTAATCAATGTCTCACTGAATGCAAGAATAATTTTCAACATTTTTACAAGACTGACTTTGATAGCATAAAACTAAGGTTAATAATACAACTTTCATTACAAAATCTTCAGTTCTACTCAAATTAGTTGATGCAAAAATGAAAACACCCCACATAAAAGCTACTACATCTGGTATTTGTACGACCATGATTTTTAAGAATCGCACCAAGTCTTCTAGTCATGGAATGAAGAAGATGGCGACATATTCCACCATCTAAGTTTTTTTATTTTTCAACAATTACCTCTTTTAGAGCCTGGATGCTGGATGGAGAATAACGCTTAACTTGTCTCTTCAGAATTCCCAATAGGTCTTCAGTTGGATTCTGATCAGGAGACATACTTGGCCTCTGAATCACGTTCACCCTGTTCTTCTTCAGAAATACAACAATAACCTTAGATGTGTTTTTTTGATCATTATCATGTTGGAAAAGTACACGTCTACTAAGGGCACGGGGTGATTGTAGCATATTCTCTATCAATATAGGGCAGTACATCTGTAAATTTAGGATACTCTCAATTAATTGTAGCTCACCGACACCAGAAGAACTCATGTAACCCCACATAAGAACACTGCTACCACTATGTTTCACTGTAGGCACCATGCATTTAGAAAAATGTATTTAGTAAAATGCCTGGAGCCTAAAGTGGAACATGTTGGTGGCAGTGTCATTATGTGAGGATACATGGGTTCTGCTGGTGTAGGGGAATTACAGTTCATGGAGGGTATTATAAATTCACAGATGTAATGCCACTATACAGTAGATGTACAATCTATATTGAAAGAGAAGATGTTACCCACATTTCGTGCCCTTGGTAGACATGCTCTTTTCCACCATGACAATGATCTAAAACACACATCTGTTGCATTTCTGAAAAAGAACAGGATGAACGTGATTTAGTGTCTTCTGATCTGAACCCAATCAAACACCTATGGGGAATTCTGAAGAGACAAATTGAGCAGCATCAATCACCATCCAGTGTCCAGGCCCTAGAAAAGGTCAATTTTTAAAATGGTAAAAAAGATAGATGTTGCAATATGTCTTCGGCTTGTTCATTTCATGCCTACAAGACTTGCTGTTGTTTTTAAAAATTATAAAGGTCATACATAATTCTAGATGTAGCAATTTTGATGTGGGGTGTATTCATTTTTGCATCAACTAATTTAAATAAAATTGAAGATTTTGTAATGTAGGTTATATTATTAACCTTACTTTCATGCTGTGGGTTAATAAAATGTTATATGAAACTCAGTCTTGGAAAAATTGGAGATTGTTCTTGTATTCAGTGAGACACTGATTACAATCTTATTTTTCAAAGCTTGTGTACTCAAAATATGCAGAGAACTGTATGTGTATATATATATATATATATACATGTATGTATCTATAAATATATATCAACACTAACAAAAAGTCAGGGTGCCAGGCTTCCCAGGTAAAGATTAAACCTTAAATAGAACAAGTTAAATGGAGGCAGCACACCAGTTGAAAAAGTGAAAAAAGTGCTATTTATTAGTCCAAATGGCGACGTTTCGGTCCTAAGTGAGAACCTTTTTCAAGCAGTACAGAAATGCATGTGCATACCTTATGAAGAAAAAATTTGCTTGAATAATTAGCGGATGCCATGTTGCATTTGGGGAGCCCCTGATGTGCCTAAACAGTGGAAACAGCCCACAAGTGACACCATTTTGGATGATGTGTTCTGTCAGAGCTGTCTCTCTGCACCACACCCACAGAGCTTGCAGGACCCTGGGGGTCCTGAGGGCTGCGAGACCACCAACCGTTCATAAATGTCGGCGCTGCACAGAGCCTAGGCAGCGCCAACATTTATGTACAGTGGGCTGTCTGGAAGTGGTTAAAATTCAATAAAAATAAGAAAAAAGGATACTTATAGATAAGGATAAGTATGTTTAACATTTAAGAAAACTTTTTTTTTAAAAAGGATAAGCATATGTAAGAAAGGATAGGTAAGAAGATAAATGTAGGTACAAGAGGATACGTATCAGTAAATATAGGTACGAAAGGATCATTATAGGCAACTAATGATAAGTACAGGAAATAAAAGAATAAGTATAGGTAAGCTAAAATAAGTATAGGTAAGTATTGGCAAGAAAGTGTATGCACATATAGGTAAGCATTAAGTAAGAATAAGTGTAGGTAAAAAAGAATAATTAGAGGTATGAAAGATTAAGTATAAGTAAGGATAAGTAAAAAAAATGTATAGGTACAAAAAGGATAAGTATATGTAAGAAAGGACAAGTATATGGAATAAACATAAACATATCCACACAGGATTTGGCATAAATGACTACACCCCCTTTGAAAGGTAAGATTTTAATCGATGTCTCAATCAATGCAAGACTAATTTTCAACATTTTTACAAGACTGACTTTGATAGCATAAAAGTAAGGTTAATAATACAACTTTCATTACAAAATCTTCAGTTCTACTCAAATTAGTTGATGCAAAAATTAAAACACAACACTTAAAAACTACTACATCTAGTATTTGTACGACCATGATTTTAAAGAATCGCACCAAGTCTTCTAGGCATGGAATGAAGAAGATGGCAACATATTCCATCATCTAACTTTTTTATTCTTCAACAATGACCTCTTTTAGTGCCTGGATGCTGGATGGAGAATAAGGCTTAACTTGTCTCTTCAGAATTCCCCATAGGTCTTCAGTTGGATTCTGATCAGGAGACATACTTGGCCTCTGAATCACATTCATTCTATTCTTCTTCAGAAATGCAACAATAACGTTAGATGTGTTTTTTTGATCACTATCATGTTGGAAAAGTACACGTCTACTAAGGGCACGGGGTGATAGTAGCATATTCTCTATCAATATAGGGCAGAACATCTGTAAATTTAGGATACTCTCAATTAATTGTAGCTCACCAACACCAGAAGCACTCATGTAACCCCACATAAGGACACTGCTACCACTATGTTTCAATGTAGGCACCATGCATTTAGAAAAATGTATTTAGAAAAATGCCTGGAGCCTAAAGTGGAACATGTTGGTGGCAGTGTCTTTATGTGAGGATACATGGGTTCTGCTGGTGTAGGGGAATTACAGTTTGTGGAGGGTATTTTAAATTCACATATGTACTGCCACTATACAGTAGATGTACAATCTATATTGAAAGAGAAGATGCTACCCTCATTCCGTGCCCTTGGTAGACATGCTCTTTTCCACCATGACAATGATCTTAAACACACATCTGTTGCATTTCTGAAAAAGAACAGGGTGAACGTGATTTAGTGTCTCCTGATCTGAACCCAATCAAACACCTATGGGGAATTCTGAATAGACAAATTGAGCAGCATCAATCACCATTCAGTGTCCAGGCTCTAAAAAAGGTCAATTTTTAAAATGGTAAAAAAGATAGATGTTGCAATATGTCATCGGCTTGTTCATTTCATGCCTAGAAGACTTGCTGTTGTTTTTAAAAATTATAGAGGTCATACATAATACTAGATGTAGCAATTTTGAAGTGGAGTGTATTCATTTTTGCATCAACTAATTTAAATAAAACTGAAGATTTTGTAATGAAGGTTATATTATTAACCTTAATTTCATGCTATAGGTTAATAAAATGCTATATGAAACTCAGTCTTGGAAAAATTGGAGATTGTTCTTGTATTCAGTGAGACACTGAATCCTATTTTTCAAAGCTTCTGTACTCAAAATATGCAGAGAACTGTATGTGTATATATATATATATATATATATATATGTATCTATAAATATATATCAACACTAACAAAAAGTCAGGGTGCCAGGCTTCCCAGGTAAAGATCAAGCCTTAAATAGAACAAGTTAAATGGAGGCAGCACACCAGTTGAAAAAGTGAAAAAAGTGCTATTTATAAGTCCATAATGGCAACATTTCGGCCCTAAGTGAGAACCTTTTTCAAGCAGTACAGAAGTGCATGTGCATACCTTATGAAGAAAAAATTTGCTTGAATAATTAGCGGACGTCATGTTGCATTTGGGGATCCCCTGATGAGCCTAAACAGTGGAAACCACAAACAAGTGACACCGTTTTGGATGATGTGTCCTGTCAGAGCTGTCGCTCTGCACCGCACCCACAGCGCTTGCAGGACCCTGGGGGTCCTGAGGGCTGCGGGACCACCAACCGTTCATAAATTTCGGCGCTGTACAGAGCCCAGGCGGCGCCTACATTTATGTATAGTGGGCAGTCTGGAAGAGGTTAAAATTCAATAAAAATAAGAAAAAAGGATACTTATAGATAAGGATAAGCATGTTTAACATTTGATAAAACATTTTTTTTTAAAAAAGGATAAGCATATGTAAGAAAGGATAAGTATAAGTAAGAAGATAAATGTAGGTACAAGAGGATACGTATCGGTGAATATAGGTACGAAAGGATCATTATAGGCAAGTAGTGATTAGTATAGGAAATAAAAGAATAAGTGTAGGTAAGCTAAAATAAGCATAGGTAAGTATTGGTAAGAAAGTGTATGCAAATATAGGTAAGTATTAAGTAAGAATAACTGTAGGTGAAAAAGAATAAGTATAGGTATGAAAGATTAAGTATAGTTAAGGATAAGTAAAAAAAAAAGTATAGGTACAAAAAGGATAAGTATATGTAAGAAAGGATAAGTGTATGGAATAAAAATATACATATACACACAGGGTTTGGCATAAATGACTACACCCCCTTTGAAAAGTAAAATTTTAATCAATGTCTCACTGAATGCAATACTAATTTTCAACATTTTTACAAGACTGACTTTAAAAGCATCAAAGTAAGTTTAATAATACAACTTTGATTACAAAATCTTCAGTTCTACTCAAATTAGTTGATGCAAAAATGAAAACACCACATAAAAACTACTACATCTAGTATTTGTACGACCATGATTTTTAAGAATCGCACCGAGTCTTCTAGGCATGGAATGAAGAAGATGGCGACATATTCCACCATCTAACTTTTTTATTCTTCAACAATGACCTCTTTTAGAGCCTGGATGCTGGATGGAGAATAATGCTTAGCTTGTCTCTTCAAAATTCCCCATAGGTCTTCAGTTGGATTCTGATCAGGAGACATACTTGGAATCTGAATCACGTTCACCCTGTTCTTCTTCAGAAATGCAACAATAACCTTAGATGTGTTTTTTTGATCATTATCCTGTTGGAAAAGTACACGTCTACTAAGGGCACGGGGTGATTGTAGCATATTCTCTATCAATATAGGGCAGTACATCTGTAAATTTAGGATACTCTCAATTAATTGTAGCTGAAAGACACCAGAAGCACTCATGTAACCTCACATAAGGACACTGCTACCACTATGTTTCACTGTAGGCACCATGCATTTAGAAAAATGTATTTAGAAAAATGCCTGGAGCCTAAAGTGGAACATGTTGATGGCAGTGTCGTTATGTGAGGATACATGGGTTCAGCTGGTGAAGGGGAATTACAGTTCGTGGAGGGTATTTTAAATTCACAGATGTACTGCCACTATACAGTAGATGTACAATCTATATTGAAAGAGAAGATGTTACCCTCATTCCGTGCCCTTGGTAGATATGGTCTTTTCCACCATGACAATGATCTAAAACACACATCTGTTGCATTTCTGAAAAAAGAACAGGGTGAATGTGATTTAGTGTCTCCTGATCTGAACCCAATCAAACACCTATGGGGAATTCTGAAGAGACAAACTGAGCAGCATCAATCACCATCCAGTGTCCAGGCTCTGAAAAGGTCAATTTTTAAAATGGTAAAAAAGATAGATGTTGCAATATGTCGTCGGCTTGTTCATATCATGCCTAGAAGACTTGCTGTTGTTTTTAAAAATTATAGAGGTCATACATAATACTAGATGTAGCAATTTTGATGTGGGGTGTATTCATTTTTGCATCAACTAATTTAAATAAAACTGACGATTTTGTAATGGAGGTTATATTATTAACCTTACTTTCATGCTATGGGTTAATAAAATGTTATATGATACTCAGTCTTGGACAAATTGGAGATTGTTCTTGTATTCAGTGAGACACTGATTAAAATCTTATTTTTCAAAGCTTGTGTACTCAAAATATGCAGAGAACTGTATGTATATATATATATATATATATATGTATCTATATATATATATATCAACACTAACAAAAAGTCAGGGTGCCAGGCTTCCCAGGTAAAGATCAAGCCTTAAATAGAACAAGTTAAATGAAGGCAGCACACCAGTTGAAAAAGTGAAAAAAGTGCTATTTATAAGTCAATAATGGCGACGTTTCGGTCCTAAGTGAGAACCTTTTTCAAGCAGTACAGAAGTGCATGTGCATACCTTATGAAGAAAAAATTTGCTTGAATAATTAGCGGACGCCATGTTGCATTTGGGGAACCTCTGATGTGCCTAAACAGTGGAAAACCCCCACAAGTGACACAATTTTGGATGATGTGTCCTGTCAGAGCTGTCGCTCTGCACGGCACCCACAGAGCTTGCAGGACCCTGGGGGTCCTGAGGGCTGTGGGACAACCAACTGTTTATAAATGTCGGCGCTGCACAGAGCCCATGCAGCGCCGACATTTATGTACAGTAGGCGGTCTGGAAGTGGTAAAAATTCAATAAAAATAAGAAAAAATGATACTTTTAGATAAGGAAATGCATGTTTAACATTTAATAAAACATTTTTTTTTAAAGGATAAGCATATGTAAGAAAGGATAAGTTTAGGTAAGAAGATAAATGTAGGTACAAGAGGATACGTATTGGTAAATATAGGTACGAAAGGATCATTATAGGCAAGTAATGATAAGTATAGGCAATAAAAGAATAAGTATAGGTAAGCTAAAATAAGTATAGGTAAGTATTGGTAAGAAAGTGTATGCAAATATAGGTAAGTATTAAGTTAGAATAAGTTTAGTTAAAAAAGAATAAGTACATGTATGAAAGATTAAGAATAGGTAAGGATAAGTAAAAAAAACAGTACAGGAACAAAAAGGATAACTATATGTAAGAAAGGATAAGTATATGGAATAAACATATACATATACACACAGGGTTTGGCATAAATGAATACACCCCCTTTGAAAAGTAAGTTTCTAATCAATGTCTCACTGAATGCAAGACTAATTTTCAACATTTTTACAAGACTGACTTTGATAGCATAAAAGTAAGGTTAATAATACAACTTTCATTATAAAATCTTCAGTTCTACTCAAATTAGTTGATGCAAAAATTAAAAAACCCCACATAAAAACTACTACATCTAGTATTTGTGCGACCATGATTTTTAAGAAACGCACCAAGTCTTCTAGGCATGAAATGAAGAAGATGGCAACATATTCCACCATTTAACTTTTTTGTTCTTCAACAATAACCTCTTTTAGAGGGTGGATGCTGGATGGATAATAATGCTTAACTTGTCTCTTCAGAATTCCCCATAGGTCTTCAGTTGGATTCTGATTAGGAGACATACTTGGCCTCTGAATCACGTTCATTCTATTCTTCTTCAGAAATGCAACAATAACCTTAGATGTGTTTTTTTGATCACTATCATGTTGGAAAAGTACACGTCTACTAAGGGCATGGGGTGATTGTAGCATATTCTCTATCAATATAGGGCAGAACATCTGTAAATTTAGGATACTCTCAATTAATTGTAGCTCACCGACACCAGAAGCACTCATGTAACCCCACATAAGGACACTGCTACCACTATGCTTCAATGTAGGCACCAATCATTTAGAAAAATGTATTTAGAAAAATGCATGGAGCCTAAAGTGGAACATGTTGGTGGCAGTGTCTTTATGTGAGGATACATGGGTTCTGCTGGTGTAGGGGAATTGCAGTTTGTGGAGGGTATTTTAAATTCACATATGTACTGCCACTATACAGTAGATGTACAATCTATATTGAAAGAGAAGATGCTACCCTCATTCCGTGCCCTTGGTAGACATGCTCTTTTCCACCATGACAATGATCTAAAACACACATCTGTTGCATTTCTGAAAAAGAACAGGGTGAACGTGATTTAGTGTCTCCTGATTTGAACCCAATCAAACACCTATGGGGAATTCTGAAGAGACAAATTGAGCAGCATCAATCACCATTCAGTGTCCAGGCTCTAAAAAAGGTCAATTTTTAAAATGTTAAAAAAGATAGATGTTGCAATATGTCATCGGCTTGTTCATTTCATGCTTAGAAGACTTGCTGTTGTTTTTAAAAATTATAGAGGTCATACATAATACTAGATGTAGCAATTTTGAAGTGGAGTGTATTCATTTTTGCATCAACTAATTTAAATAAAACTGAAGATTTTGTAATGAAGGTTATATTATTAACCTTAATTTCATGCTATAGGTTAATAAAATGTTATATGAAACTCAGTCTTGGAAAAATTGGAGATTGTTCTTGTATTCAGTGAGACACTGATTACAATCTTATTTTTCAAAGGTTCTGTACTCAAAATATGCAGAGAACTGTATGTATATATATATATATATATGTATGTATCTATAAATATAAATCAACACTAACAAAAAGTCAGGGTGCCAGGCTTCCCAGGTAAAGATCAAGCCTTAAATAGAACAAGTTAAATGGAGGCAGCACACCAGTTGAAAAAGTGAAAAAAGTGCTATTTATAAGTCCATAATGGCAACATTTCGGTCCTAAGTGAGAACCTTTTTCAAGCAGTACAGAAGTGCATGTGCATACCTTATGAAGAAAAAATTTGCTTGAATAATTAGCGGACGCCATGTTGCATTTGGGGAGCCCCTGATGAGCCTTAACAGTGGAAACCACAAACAAGTGATACCATTTTGGATGATGTGTCCTGTCAGAGCTGTCGCTGTGCACCGCACCCACAGCACTTGCAGGACCCTGGGGGTCCTGAGGGCTGCGGGACCACCAACCGTTCATAATTTTCGGCGCTGCACGGAGCCCAGGCGGCGCCGACATTTATGTACAGTGGGCAGTCTGGAAGAGGTTAAAATTCAATAAAAATAAGAAAAAAGGATACTTATAGATAAGGATAAGCATGTTTAACATTTGATAAAACATTTTTTTTAAAAAAAGGATAAGCATATGTAAAAAAGGATAAGTATAGGTAAGAAGATAAATGTAGGTACAAGAGGATATGTATCGTTGAATATAGGTACGAAAGGATCATTATAGGCAAGTAGTGATTAGTATAGGAAATAAAAGAATAAGTATAGGTGAGCTAAAATAAGTATAGGTAAGTATTGGTAAGAAAGTGTATGCAAATATAGGTAAGTATTAAGTAAGAATAACTGTAGGTGAAAAAGAATAAGTATAGGTATGAAAGATTAAGTATAGTTAAGGATAAGTAAAAAAAAAGTATAGGTACAAAAAGGATAAGTATATGTAAGAAAGGATAAGTGTATGGAATAAACATATACATATACACACAGGGTTTGGCATAAATGACTACACCCCCTTTGAAAAGTAAGATTTTAATCAATGTCTCACTGAATGCAAGACTAATTTTCAACATTTTTACAAGACTGACTTTAAAAGCATCAAAGTAAGTTTAATAATACAACTTTGATTACAAAATCTTCAGTTCTACTCAAATTGGTTGATGCAAAAATGAAAACACCCCACATAAAAACTACTACATCTAGTATTTGTACCACCATGATTTTTAAGAATCGCACCAAGTCTTCTAGGCATGGAATGAAGAAGATGGCGACATATTCCACCATCTAACTTTTTTATTCTTCAACAATGACCTCTTTTAGAGCCTGGATGCTGGATGGAGAATAATGCTTAGCTTGTCTCTTCAGAATTCCCCATAGGTCTTCAGTTGGATTCTGATCAGGAGACATACTTGGCCTCTGAATCACGTTCACCCTGTTCTTCTTCAGAAATGCAACAATAACCTTAGATGTGTTTTTTTGATCATTATCCTGTTGGAAAAGTACACGTCTACTAAGGGCACGGGGTGATTGTAGCATATTCTCTATCAATATAGGGCAGTATGTCTGTAAATTTAGGATACTCTCAATTAATTGTAGCTCAAAGACACCAGAAGCACTCATGTAACCTCACATAAGGACACTGCTACCACTATGTTTCACTGTAGGCACCATGCATTTAGAAAAATGTATTTACAAAATTGCCTGGAGCCTAAAGTGGAACATGTTGATGGCAGTGTCGTTATGTGAGGATACATGGGTTCAGCTGGTGAAGGGGAATTACAGTTCGTGGAGGGTATTTTAAATTCACAGATGTACTGCCACTATACAGTAGAAGTACAATCTATATTGAAAGAGAAGATGTTACCCTCATTCCGTGCCCTTGGTAGATATGGTCTTTTCCACCATGACAATGATCTAAAACACACATCTGTTGCATTTCTGAAAAAAGAACAGGGTGAATGTGATCAAGTGTCTCCTGATCTGAACCCAATCAAACACCTATGGGGAATTCTGAAGAGACAAATTGAGCAGCATCAATCACCATCCAGTGTCCAGGCTCTGAAAAGGTCAATTTTTAAAATGGTAAAAAAGATAGATGTTGCAATATGTCGTCGGCTTGTTCATTTCATGCCTAGAAGACTTGCTGTTGTTTTTAAAAATTATAGAGGTCATACATAATACTAGATGTATCAATTTTGATGTGGGGTGTATTCATTTTTGCATCAACTAATTTAAATAAAACTGACGATTTTGTAATGGAGGTTATATTATTAACCTTACTTTCATGCTATGGGTTAATAAAATGTTATATGATACTCAGTCTTGGACAAATTGGAGATTGTTCTTGTATTCAGTGAGACACTGATTAAAATCTTATTTTTCAAAGCTTGTGTACTCAAAATATGCAGAGAACTGTATGTATAAATATATATATATATATATATATATGTATGTATCTATATATATATATATATATCAACACTAACAAAAAGTCAGGGTGCCAGGCTTCCCAGGTAAAGATCAAGCCTTAAATAGAACAAGTTAAATGGAGGCAGCACACCAGTTGAAAAAGTGAAAAAAGTGCTATTTATAAGTCCATAATGGCGACATTTCGGTCCTAAGTGAGAACCTTTTTCAAGCAGTACAGAAGTGCATGTGCATACCTTATGAAGAAAAAATTTGCTTGAATAATTAGCGGACGCCATGTTGCATTTGGGGAGCCTCTGATGTGCCTAAACAGTGGAAAACCCCCACAAGTGACACAATTTTGGATGATGTGTCCTGTCAGAGCTGTCGCTCTGCACGGCAACCACAGAGCTTGCAGGACCCTGGGGGTCCTGAGGGCTGCGGGACAACCAACTGTTTATAAATGTCGGCGCTGCACAGAGCCCATGCAGCGCCGACATTTATGCACAGTAGGCGGTCTGGAAGTGGTAAAAATTCAATTAAAATAAGAAAAAAGGATACTTTTAGATAAGGATAAGCATGTTTAACATTTAATAAAACATTTTTTTTTAAAGGATAAGCATATGTAAGAAAGGATAAGTTTAGGTAAGAAGATAAATATAGGTATAAGAGAATACATATTGGTAAATATAGGTACGAAAGGATCATTATAGGCAAGTAATGATAAGTATAGGCAATAAAAGAATAAGTATAGGTAAGCTAAAATAAGTATAGGTAAGTATTGGTAAGAAAGTGTATGCAAATATAGGTAAGTATTAAGTTAGAATAAGTTTAGTTAAAAAAGAATAAGTACATGTATGAAAGATTAAGTCTAGGTAAGGATAAGTAAAAAAAACAGTACAGGTACAAAAAGGATAACTATATGTAAGAAAGGATAAGTATATGGAATAAACATATACATATACACACAGGGTTTGGCACAAATGAATACACCCCCTTTGAAAAGTAAGTTTGTAATCAATGTCTCACTGAATGCAAGACTAATTTTCAACATTTTTACAAGACTGACTTTGATAGCATAAAAGTAAGGTTAATAATACAACTTTCATTATAAAATCTTCAGTTCTACTCAAATTAGTTGATGCAAAAATTAAAAAACCCCACATAAAAACTACTACATCTAGTATTTGTACGACCATGATTTTTAAGAAACACACCAAGTCTTCTAGGCATGAAATGAAGAAGATGGCGACATATTCCACCATTTAACTTTTTTGTTCTTCAACAATAACCTCTTTTAGAGGGCGGATGCTGGATGGAGAATAATGCTTAACTTCCCTCTTCAGAATTCCCCATAGGTTTTCAGTTTGATTCTGATTAGGAGACATACTTGGCCTCTGAATCACGTTCATTCTATTCTTCTTCAGAAATGCAACAATAACCTTAGATGTATTTTTTTGATCACTATCATGTTGGAAAAGTACACGTCTACTAAGGGCATGGGGTGATTGTAGCATATTCTCTATCAATAAAGGGCAGAACATCTGTAAATTTAGGATACTCTCAATTAATTGTAGCTCACCGACACCAGAAGCACTCATGTAACCCCACATAAGGACACTGCTACCACTATGCTTCAATGTAGGCACCAATCAATTAGAAAAATGTATTTAGAAAAATGCATGGAGCCTAAAGTGGAACATGTTGGTGGCAGTGTCTTTATGTGAGGATACATGGGTTCTGCTGGTGTAGGGGAATTGCAGTTTGTGGAGGGTATTTTAAATTCACATATGTACTGCCACTATACAGTAGATGTACAATCTATATTGAAAGAGAAGATGCTACCCTCATTCCGTGCCCTTGGTAGACATGCTCTTTTCCACCATGACAATGATCTAAAACACACATCTGTTGCATTTCTGAAAAAGAACAGGGTGAAGTGATTTAGTGTCTCCTGATCTGAACCCAATCAAACACCTATGGGGAATTCTGAAGAGACAAATTGAGCAGCATCAATCACCATTCAGTGTCCAGGCTCTAAAAAAGGTCAATTTTTAAAATGTTAAAAAAGATAGATGTTGCAATATGTCATCGGCTTGTTCATTTCATGTTTAGAAGACATGCTGTTGTTTTTAAAAATTATAGAGGTCATACATAATACTAGATGTAGCAATTTTGAAGTGGAGTGTATTCATTTTTGCATCAACTAATTTAAATAAAACTGAAGATTTTGTAATGAAGGTTATATTATTAACCTTAATTTCATGCTATAGGTTAATAAAATGTTATATGAAACTCAGTCTTGGAAAAATTGGAGATTGTTCTTGTATTCAGTGAGACACTGATTACAATCTTATTTTTCAAAGGTTCTGTACTCAAAATATGCAGAGAACTGTATGTGTATATATATATATATGTATGTATCTATAAATATAAATCAACACTAACAAAAAGTCAGGGTGCCAGGCTTCCCAGGTAAAGATCAAGCCTTAAATAGAACAAGTTAAATGGAGGCAGCACACCAGTTGAAAAAGTGAAAAAAGTGCTATTTATAAGTCCATAATGGCAACATTTCGGTCCTAAGTGAGAACCTTTTTCAAGCAGTACAGAAGTGCATGTGCATACCTTATGAAGAAAAAATTTGCTTGAATAATTAGCGGACGCCATGTTGCATTTGGGGAGCCCCTGATGAGCCTTAACAGTGGAAACCACAAACAAGTGATACCATTTTGGATGATGTGTCCTGTCAGAGCTGTCGCTGTGCACCGCACCCACAGCACTTGCAGGACCCTGGGGGTCCTGAGGGCTGCGGGACCACCAACCGTTCATAATTTTCGGCGCTGCACGGAGCCCAGGCGGCGCCGACATTTATGTACAGTGGGCAGTCTGGAAGAGGTTAAAATTCAATAAAAATAAGAAAAAAGGATACTTATAGATAAGGATAAGCATGTTTAACATTTGATAAAACATTTTTTTTAAAAAAAGGATAAGCATATGTAAAAAAGGATAAGTATAGGTAAGAAGATAAATGTAGGTACAAGAGGATATGTATCGTTGAATATAGGTACGAAAGGATCATTATAGGCAAGTAGTGATTAGTATAGGAAATAAAAGAATAAGTATAGGTGAGCTAAAATAAGTATAGGTAAGTATTGGTAAGAAAGTGTATGCAAATATAGGTAAGTATTAAGTAAGAATAACTGTAGGTGAAAAAGAATAAGTATAGGTATGAAAGATTAAGTATAGTTAAGGATAAGTAAAAAAAAAAGTATAGGTACAAAAAGGATAAGTATATGTAAGAAAGGATAAGTGTATGGAATAAACATATACATATACACACAGGGTTTGGCATAAATGACTACACCCCCTTTGAAAAGTAAGATTTTTATCAATGTCTCACTGAATGCAAGACTAATTTTCAACATTTTTACAAGACTGACTTTAAAAGCATCAAAGTAAGTTTAATAATACAACTTTGATTACAAAATCTTCAGTTCTACTCAAATTGGTTGATGCAAAAATGAAAACACCCCACATAAAAACTACTACATCTAGTATTTGTACGACCATGATTTTTAAAAATCGCACCAAGTCTTCTAGGCATGGAATGAAGAAGATGGCGACATATTCCACCATCTAACTTTTTTATTCTTCAACAATGACCTCTTTAAGAGCCTGGATGCTGGATGGAGAATAATGCTTAGCTTGTCTCTTCAGAATTCCCCATAGGTCTTCAGTTGGATTCTGATCAGGAGACATACTTGGCCTCTGAATCACGTTCACCCTGTTCTTCTTCAGAAATGCAACAATAACCTTAGATGTGTTTTTTTGATCATTATCCTGTTGGAAAAGTACACGTCTACTAAGGGCACGGGGTGATTGTAGCATATTCTCTATCAATATAGGGCAGTACGTCTGTAAATTTAGGATACTCTCAATTAATTGTAGCTCAAAGACACCAGAAGCACTCATGTAACCTCACATAAGGACACTGCTACCACTATGTTTCACTGTAGGCACCATGCATTTAGAAAAATGTATTTAGAAAATTGCCTGGAGCCTAAAGTGGAACATGTTGATGGCAGTGTCGTTATGTGAGGATACATGGGTTCAGCTGGTGAAGGGGAATTACAGTTCGTGGAGGGTATTTTAAATTCACAGATGTACTGCCACTATACAGTAGAAGTACAATCTATATTGAAAGAGAAGATGTTACCCTCATTCCGTGCCCTTGGTAGATATGGTCTTTTCCACCATGACAATGATCTAAAACACACATCTGTTGCATTTCTGAAAAAAGAACAGGGTGAATGTGATTAAGTGTCTCCTGATCTGAACCCAATCAAACACCTATGGGGAATGCTGAAGAGACAAATTGAGCAGCATCAATCACCATCCAGTGTCCAGGCTCTGAAAAGGTCAATTTTTAAAATGGTAAAAAAGATAGATGTTGCAATATGTCGTCGGCTTGTTCATTTCATGCCTAGAAGACTTGCTGTTGTTTTTAAAAATTATAGAGGTCATACATAATACTAGATGTATCAATTTTGATGTGGGGTGTATTCATTTTTGCATCAACTAATTTAAATAAAACTGACGATTTTGTAATGGAGGTTATATTATTAACCTTACTTTCATGCTATGGGTTAATAAAATGTTATATGATACTCAGTCTTGGACAAATTGGAGATTGTTCTTGTATTCAGTGAGACACTGATTAAAATCTTATTTTTCAAAGCTTGTGTACTCAAAATATGCAGAGAACTGTATGTATATATATATATGTATGTATCTATATATATATATATATATATATCAACACTAACAAAAAGTCAGGGTGCCAGGCTTCCCAGGTAAAGATCAAGCCTTAAATAGAACAAGTTAAATGGAGGCAGCACACCAGTTGAAAAAGTGAAAAAAGTGCTATTTATAAGTCCATAATGGCGACATTTCGGTCCTAAGTGAGAACCTTTTTCAAGCAGTACAGAAGTGCATGTGCATACCTTATGAAGAAAAAATTTGCTTGAATAATTAGCGGACGCCATGTTGCATTTGGGGAGCCTCTGATGTGCCTAAACAGTGGAAAACCCCCACAAGTGACACAATTTTGGATGATGTGTCCTGTCAGAGCTGTCGCTCTGCACGGCAACCACAGAGCTTGCAGGACCCTGGGGGTCCTGAGGGCTGCGGGACAACCAACTGTTTATAAATGTCGGCGCTGCACAGAGCCCATGCAGCGCCGACATTTATGCACAGTAGGCGGTCTGGAAGTGGTAAAAATTCAATTAAAATAAGAAAAAAGGATACTTTTAGATAAGGATAAGCATGTTTAACATTTAATAAAACATTTTTTTTTTAAAGGATAAGCATATGTAAGAAAGGATAAGTTTAGGTAAGAAGATAAATATAGGTATAAGAGAATACGTATTGGTAAATATAGGTACGAAAGGATCATTATAGGCAAGTAATGATAAGTATAGGCAATAAAAGAATAAGTATAGGTAAGCTAAAATAAGTATAGGTAAGTATTGGTAAGAAAGTGTATGCAAATATAGGTAAGTATTAAGTTAGAATAAGTTTAGTTAAAAAAGAATAAGTACATGTATGAAAGATTAAGTCTAGGTAAGGATAAGTAAAAAAAACAGTACAGGTACAAAAAGGATAACTATATGTAAGAAAGGATAAGTATATGGAATAAACATATACATATACACACAGGGTTTGGCACAAATGAATACACCCCCTTTGAAAAGTAAGTTTGTAATCAATGTCTCACTGAATGCAAGACTAATTTTCAACATTTTTACAAGACTGACTTTGATAGCATAAAAGTAAGGTTAATAATACAACTTTCATTATAAAATCTTCAGTTCTACTCAAATTAGTTGATGCAAAAATTAAAAAACCCCACATAAAAACTACTACATCTAGTATTTGTACGACCATGATTTTTAAGAAACACACCAAGTCTTATAGGCATGAAATGAAGAAGATGGCGACATATTCCACCATTTAACTTTTTTGTTCTTCAACAATAACCTCTTTTAGAGGGTGGATGCTGGATGGAGAATAATGCTTAACTTCCCTCTTCAGAATTCCCCATAGGTTTTCAGTTTGATTCTGATTAGGAGACATACTTGGCCTCTGAATCACGTTCATTCTATTCTTCTTCAGAAATGCAACAATAACCTTAGATGTATTTTTTTGATCACTATCATGTTGGAAAAGTACACGTCTACTAAGGGCATGGGGTGATTGTAGCATATTCTCTATCAATATAGGGCAGAACATCTGTAAATTTAGGATACTCTCAATTAATTGTAGCTCACCGACACCAGAAGCACTCATGTAACCCCACATAAGGACACTGCTACCACTATGCTTCAATGTAGGCACCAATCAATTAGAAAAATGTATTTAGAAAAATGCATGGAGCCTAAAGTGGAACATGTTGGTGGCAGTGTCTTTATGTGAGGATACATGGGTTCTGCTGGTGTAGGGGAATTGCAGTTTGTGGAGGGTATTTTAAATTCACATATGTACTGCCACTATACAGTAGATGTACAATCTATATTGAAAGAGAAGATGCTACCCTCATTCCGTGCCCTTGGTAGACATGCTCTTTTCCACCATGACAATGATCTAAAACACACATCTGTTGCATTTCTGAAAAAGAACAGGGTGAAGTGATTTAGTGTCTCCTGATCTGAACCCAATCAAACACCTATGGGGAATTCTGAAGAGACAAATTGAGCAGCATCAATCACCATTCAGTGTCCAGGCTCTAAAAAAGGTCAATTTTTAAAATGTTAAAAAAGATAGATGTTGCAATATGTCATCGGCTTGTTCATTTCATGTTTAGAAGACATGCTGTTGTTTTTAAAAATTATAGAGGTCATACATAATACTAGATGTAGCAATTTTGAAGTGGAGTGTATTCATTTTTGCATCAACTAATTTAAATAAAACTGAAGATTTTGTAATGAAGGTTATATTATTAACCTTAATTTCATGCTATAGGTTAATAAAATGTTATATGAAACTCAGTCTTGGAAAAATTGGAGATTGTTCTTGTATTCAGTGAGACACTGATTACAATCTTATTTTTCAAAGGTTCTGTACTCAAAATATGCAGAGAACTGTATATATATATATATATATATATATATATATATATGTATCTATAAATATAAATCAACACTAACAAAAAGTCAGGGTGCCAGGCTTCCCAGGTAAAGATCAAGCCTTAAATAGAACAAGTTAAATGGAGGCAGCACACCAGTTGAAAAAGTGAAAAAAGTGCTATTTATAAGTCCATAATGGCAACATTTCGGTCCTAAGTGAGAACCTTTTTCAAGCAGTACAGAAGTGCATGTGCATACCTTATGAAGAAAAAATTTGCTTGAATAATTAGCGGACGCCATGTTGCATTTGGGGAGCCCCTGATGAGCCTAAACAGTGGAAACCACAAACAAGTGACACCATTTTGGATGATGTGTCCTGTCAGAGCTGTCGCTCTGCACCGCACCCAAAGCACTTGCAGGACTCTGGGGGTCCTGAGGGCTGCGGGACCACCAACCGTTCATAAATTTCGGCGCTGCACGGAGCCCAGGCGGCGCCGACATTTATGTACAGTGGGCAGTCTGGAAGAGGTTAAAATTCAATAAAAATAAGAAAAAAGGATACCTATAGATAAGTATAAGCATGTTTAACATTTGATAAAACATTTTTTTTTAAAAAAAGGATAAGCATATGTAAAAAAGGATAAGTATAGGTAAGAAGATAAATGTAGGTACAAGAGGATACGTATCGTTGAATATAGGTACGAAAGGATCATTATAGGCAAGTAGTGATTAGTATAGGAAATAAAAGAATAAGTATAGGTGAGCTAAAATAAGTATAGGTAAGTATTGGTAAGAAAGTGTATGCAAATATAGGTAAGTATTAAGTAAGAATAACTGTAGGTGAAAAAGAATAAGCATAGGTATGAAAGATTAAGTATAGTTAAGGATAAGTAAAAAAAAAGTATAGGTACAAAAAGGAAAAGTATATGTAAGAAAGGATAAGTGTATGGAATAAACATATACATATACACACAGGATTTGGCATAAATGACTACACCCACTTTGAAAAGTAAGATTTTAATCAATGTCTCACTGAATGCAAGACTAATTTTCAACATTTTTACAAGACTGACTTTAAAAGCATAAAAGTAAGTTTAATAATACAACTTTGATTTAAAAAATCTTCAGTTCTACTCAAATTAGTTGATGCAAAAATGAAAACACCCCACATAAAAACTACTACATCTAGTATTTGTACGACCATGATTTTTAAGAATCGCACCAAGTCTTCTAGGCATGGAATGAAGAAGATGGCGACATATTCCACCATCTAACTTTTTTATTCTTCAACAATGACCTCTTTTAGAGCCTGGATGCTGGATGGAGAATAATGCTTAGCTTGTCTCTTCAGAATTCCCCATAGGTCTTCAGTTGGATTCTGATCAGGAGACATACTTGGCCTCTGAATCACGTTCACCCTGTTCTTCTTCAGAAATGCAACAATAACCTTAGATGTGTTTTTTTGATCATTATCCTGTTGGAAAAGTACACGTCTACTAAGGGCACGGGGTGATTGTAGCATATTCTCTATCAATATAGGGCAGTACATCTGTAAATTTAGGATACTCTCAATTAATTGTAGCTCAAAGACACCAGAAGCACTCATGTAACCTCACATAAGGACACTGCTACCACTATGTTTCACTGTAGGCACCATGCATTTAGAAAAATGTATTTAGAAAAATGCCTGGAGCCTAAAGTGGAACATGTTGATGGCAGTGTCGTTATGTGAGGATACATGGGTTCTGCTGGTGAAGGGGAATTACAGTTTGTGGAGGGTATTTTAAATTTACAGATGTACTGCCACTATACAGTAGATGTACAATCTATATTGAAAGAGAAGATGTTACCCTCATTCCGTGCCCTTGGTAGATATGGTCTTTTCCACCATGACAATGATCTAAAACACACATCTGTTGCATTTCTGAAAACAGAACAGGGTGAATGTGATTTAGTGTCTCCTGATCTGAACCCAATCAAACACCTATGGGGAATTCTGAAGAGACAAATTGAGCAGCATCAATCACCATCCAGTGTCCAGGCTCTGAAAAGGTCAATTTTTAAAATGGTAAAAAAATAGATGTTGCAATATGTCGTCGGCTTGTTCATTTCATGCCTAGAAGACTTGCTGTTGTTTTTAAAAATTATAGAGGTCATACATAATACTAGATGTAGCAATTTTCATTTGGGGTGTATTCATTTTTGCATCAACTAATTTCAATAAAACTGAAGATTTTGTAATGGAGGTTATATTATTAACCTTACTTTCATGCTATGGGTTAATAAAATGCTATATGATACTCAGTCTTGGACAAATTGGATATTGTTCTTGTATTCAGTGAGACACTGATTAAAATCTTATTTTTCAAAGCTTGTGTACTCAAAATATGCAGAGATCTGTATGTATATATATATATATATGTATGTATCTATATATATATATATATCAACACTAACAAAAAGTCAGGGTGCCAGGCTTCCCAGGTAAAGATCAAGCCTTAAATAGAACAAGTTAAATGGAGGCAGCACACCAGTTGAAAAAGTGAAAAAAGTGCTATTTATAAGTCCATAATGGCGACGTTTCGGTCCTAAGTGAGAACCTTTTTCAAGCAGTACAGAAATGCATGTGCATACCTTATGAAGAAAAAATTTGCTTGAATAATTATCGGACGCCATGTTGCATTTGGGGAGCCCCCGATGTGCCTAAACAGTGGAAAACACCCACAAGTGACACAATTTTGGATGATGTGTCCTGTCAGAGCTGTCGCTCTGCACCGCACCCACAGAGCTTGCAGGACCCTGGGGGTCCTGAGGGCTGTGGGACAACCAACCGTTTATAAATGTCGGCGCTGCACAGAGCTCATGCAGCGCCGACATTTATGTACAGTAGGCGGTCTGGAAGTGGTAAAAATTCAATAAAAATAAGAAAAAAGGATACTTTTAGATAAGGATAAGCATGTTTAACATTTAATAAAACATTTTTTTTTAAAATGATAAGCATATGTAAGAAAGGATAAGTTTAGGTAAGAAGATAAATGTAGGTACAAGAGGATACGTATTGGTAAATATAGGTACGAAAGGATCATTATAGGCAAGTAATGATAAGTATAGGCAATAAAAGAATAAGTATAGGTAAGCTAAAATAAGTATAGGTAAGTATTGGTAAGAAAGTGTATGCAAATATAGGTAAGTATTAAGTTAGAATAAGTTTAGTTAAAAAAGAATAAGTACATGTATGAAAGATTAAGTATAGGTAAGGATAAGTAAAAAAACAGTACAGGTACAAAAAGGATAACTATATGTAAGAAAGGATAAGTATATGGAATAAACATATACATATACACACACAGGGTTTGTCATAAATGACTACACCCACTTTGAAAAGTAAGATATTAATCAATGTCTCACTGAATGCAAGACTAATTTTCAACATTTTTACAAGACTGACTTTGATAGCATAAAAGTAAGGTTAATAATACAACTTTCATTACAAAATCTTCAGTTCTTCTCAAATTAGTTGATGCAAAAATGAAAACACCCCACATAAAAACTACTAGATCTAGTATTTGTACGACAGTGATTTTTAAGAATCGCAACACATCTTCCAGGCATCGAATGAAGAAGATGGCGACATATTCCACCATCTAAATTTTTATTCTTCAACAATGACCTCTTTTAGAGCCTGAATGCTGGATGGAGAATAATGCTTAACTTGTCTCTTCAGAATTCCCCATAGGTCTTCAGTTGGATTCTGATCAGGAGACATACTTGGCCTCTGAATCACGTTCATTCTATTCTTCTTCAGTAATGCAACAATAACCTTAGATGTGTTTTTTTGATCATTATCATGTTGGAAAAGTACACGTCTACTAAGGGCACGGGGTGATTGTAGCATATTCTCTATCAATATAGGGCAGTACATCTGTAAATTTAGGATACTCTCAATTAATTGTAGCTCACCAACACCAGAAGCACACATGTAACCCCACATAAGGACACTGCTACCACTATGTTTCACTGTAGGCACCATGCATTTAGAAAAATGTATTTAGAAAAATGCCTGGAGCCTAAAGTGGAACATGTTGGTGGCAGTGTAATTATGTGAGGATACATGGGTTCTGCTGGTGTAGGGGAATTACAGTTTGTGGAGGGTATTTTAAATTCACAGATGTACTGCCACTATACAGTAGTTGTACAATCTATATTGAAAGAGAAGATTCTACCCTTATTCCGTGCCCTTGGTAGACATGCTCTTTTCCACCATGACAATGATCTAAAACACACATCTGTTGCATTTTTGAAAAAGAACAGGATGAAAGTGATTTAGTGTCTCCTGATCTGAACCCAATCAAACACCTATGGGGAATTCTGAAGAGACAAATTGAGCAGCATCAATCACCATCCAGTGTCCAGGCTCTAAAAAAGGTCAATTTTTAAAATGGTAAAAAATATAGATGTTGCAATATGTCATCGGCTTGTTCATTTCATGCCTAGAAGACTTGCTGTTGTTTTTAAAAATTATAGAGGTCATACATAATACTAGATGTAGCAATTTTGATGTGGGGTGTATTCATTTTTGCATCAACTAATTTAAACAAAACTGAAGATTTTGTAATGACGGTTATATTATTAAACTTACTTTCATGCTATGGGTTAATAAAATGTTATATGAAACTCAGTCTTGGAAAAATTGGAGACTGTTCTTGTATTCAGTGAGACACTGATTAAAATCTTATTTTTCAAAGCTTGTGTACTCAAAATATGCAGAGAACTGTATGTGTATATATATATATATATATATATATGTATGTATCTATATATATCAACACTAACAAAAAGTCAGGGTGCCAGGCTTCCCAGGTAAAGATCAAGCCTTAAATGGAACAAGTTAAATGGAGGCAGCACACCTGTTGAAAAAGTGAAAAAAGTGCTATTTATAAGTCCATAATGGCGACGTTTCGGTCCTAAGTGACAACCTATTTCAAGCAGTACAGTAGTGCATGTGCATACCTTATGAAGAAAAAATTTGCTTGAATAATTAGCGGAAGCCATGTAGAATTTGGGGAGCCCCTTATGTGCCTAAAGTGTGGAAACCCCCCACAAGTGACACCATTTTGGATGATGTGTCCTGTCAGAGCTGTCGCTCTGCACCGCACCCACAGCGCTTGCAGGACCCTGGGGGTTCTGAGGGCTGCGGGACCACCAACCGTTCATAAATGTCGGCGCTGCACAGAGCCCAGGCAGCGCCGACATTTATGTACAGTGGGCTGTCTGGAAGTGGTTAAAATTCAATAAAAATAAGAAAAAAGGATACTTATACATAAGTATAAGCATGTTTAACATTTAATAAAACATTTTTTTTTTAAAGGATAAGCTTATGTAAGAAAGGATAAGTATAGGTAAGAAGATAAATGTAGGTACAAGAGGATACGTATCGGTAAATATAGGTACGAAAGGATCATTATAGGCAAGTAATGATAAGTATAGGAAATAAAAGAATAAGTATAGGTAAGCTAAAATAAGTATAGGTAAGTATTGGTAAGAAAGTGTATGCAAATATAGGTAAGTATTAAGTAAGAATAAGTGTAGGTAAAAAAGAAAATGTATAGATATGAAAGATTAAGTATAGGTAAGGATAAGTAAAAAAAAAAGTATAGGTACAAAAAGGATAAGTATATGTAAGAAAGGATAAGTATATAAAATAAACATATACATATACACACACAGGGTTTGGCATAAATGACTACACCCTCTTTGAAAAGTAAGATTTTAATCAATGTCTCACTGAACGCAAGACTAAAGGCCCTGTCACACATAACGAGATCGCTAGCGAGATCGTTGATACGTCACGGGTTTTGTGACGCAACAGCGACATCGCTAGCGATCTCGCTACGTTTGACCGGTAGCAACGATCAGGCCCCTGCTGCGAGATCGTTGATCGTTACAAAGCTCCCTGGACCATTCCTGGGTCGTTGCACTCCCGCTGGGCAGTGTGCATCGCTGTATTTGACACCTAGCCAACGACCTCGTCCAGCGATTCAGAACTGAGACACGTAGGCGTGTATAAATTGGACTATTCCGCGCCCCTCGTCCCCGATTGGTGGTCGCTACGGCGTTCTCATTTCCGGACGCGCATAAAGAAGGCAACAGAATAGCAATTCCGTCCTTTGTTTCTGACCTCGTGCTTTATTGCAGATCCTACCAGAGTTCTCCGGGCTGCTAATATCCGTTCATTGGACTAGTGCTGATTTTTGCGGATCATTGCAGCGTTCTCCAGCTGTGACTCCGCTTTGAACATATCAGACATCTTTAGTAAGGTAGGTATTGTTTGAGGTCTCAGATGCGTTTCCATTTTTATTCTTTTATCACATTTACTAATTATCTGTTATCTTTGCTTTTCAGGGAGGGAGGGCTTGGCTTCTATTTGTATATATATATATGTATGCTTTTGCATGGGCAGATATTTTAGGGGTCTCGTGCACATGCACCCACATAGCGCATTTTCTGTCATGCTCACTAACAGAATGGAATATGGTTTTCCATGATATTTTTTATATACAGTTTCAATACTTGTGTTAATTGTTTTGTTGAAAGTGTTCTCATCTTTTCATGTTATGTTTGCAGTTTGCACATCATGGACGACGGGCAGTGTGCTATTGTGGTTGCTGCATTGCTGGTTGAGGAAGCTCGGCGTCAAGATGAGGCACGAGAGCTACAGAGGCGTTCCAAACGAAAGCGTCGCATGTGGACCAGAGAGTGGCTGCAGAAGAGGTCTGAATTGTCCCACATGCAACTTGTAAGAGAGCTTCAGGAGAAGAATCCTCATGATTTCCGCAACTATCTGAGGATGTCAGAGGAATCTTTTAAAGAGTTATTGGAACGAGTTACGCCACGTATTCAACGGAAGGATACAGCGATGCGTGCTGCCATTCCGGCAGATGAAAGATTGGCAGTCACACTGAGATTCCTGGCCACCGGACGCTCATTCCAAGACTTGCATTTTTCTGCAGCCATTTCCAGGCCCATGCTCAGTGTTCTAATCCCGGAGACATGTAATGCAATTTACCACAGTCTACGTAGTTACATACAGTTTCCCAACACGGAGGAGGAATGGAAAAAGATTGCCTCTGATTTTGAGCAGCTGTGGCAGTTCCCTAACTGTGGTGGGGCTTTGGACGGGAAACATGTCCGAATCACTCAGCCACCAAATAGCGGATCCTATTTTTATAATTATAAGGGCTATTTCAGCATCATCATGATGGCCCTTGTTAATGCCAATTACGAATTTATAAATGTAGATGTTGGCATGAACGGCAGGGTTTCTGATGGTGGTGTTTTAGAGCACACACTTTTTGGAGAGCGATTGGACAACTGTGACCTACACTTGCCTCCCAACTCAGAGACTACAGGTAACCTTAATTTTGTTTTTGTCGGCGATGAAGCCTTCCCACTTCATCCCAATCTTATTAAACTGTTCCCCCAAAAAAGTCTTACCCAGGAAAGAAGAATTTTCAATTATCGTTTGTCAAGGGCACGTCGTGTTGTCGAAAATGCCTTCGGTATCATGGCCAACCGCTTCAGAGTTTTTCACACGCCAATTAACATGAAGCTTACATCAATAGACTCTGTTGTTTTGGCCTGTTGCACACTTCACAACTTTCTTCGTCGACGTGATGCAATTACGTACTGTCCGCCTGGCTTCGTGGACTCTGTGGACCTAGCCAATGGGGAAGTGGAGCTCGGTGAATGGCGTGCAAACAATCCTGTAATTGCAGGCCTTCAACCAGTGGGATATGGCAGAAACACCCAGGATGCGAAAACCAGCCGCGACAACTACTGCCAGTATTTTAACGGTCCTGGTGCTGTTACTTGGCAACATCAGAACTTATAGTGGGCAACTACTGACAATTATACACTACTTTCAGTTTTGTATTGATTTGTGTAATAAACTGTGTTTAACTTTGCAAAAGATTTGTTTATCATTGTTTCAATAGTAAGGGCCCGTATACACATACGTGTACTCCAGGGGCGGACATAGGAATCATGGGAGCTCATAGCAGAAGTTATAATTGGGACCCCCCCCACAAAAAAAAAAAAAAAATAATAATAATTGTTGGGGACACAGAAGAGCAGATCCCACAACCTTCCAGCCTTTCTTCCTTTCTGAACTCCTAAATTACTCTTTCATAGCCCCATAAAAATGTGATGGAAATTGAGTAATGGAAATTGAGGAGTCGGTTTGGCTTATCGACTCCGCAGCCCTGTATACCAGGATGGGAGAGCACACAGTATAATGCAGCCCCCCATAGGGTAAAAGGCAGCCCCAGTCCTCCAGTATTATCAGTACTGACTGATTTACAAAAATATATAAATACATACTTACTACTCCAGAATGGGGGAGACTGCTATGGGGTCCGCTGGCTCACGGGCCCCCTACGGCCACGGGCCCCATAGCAGTTATGTGGCCTGCCACCAATGGTGGTACGCCACTGTTGTACTCGTCTGTATACATCCATATACACATCCATATACACATACATATTCAGATACATAAAAATCTACCCCATATCCACACTTATATACAGATAACCAGATATACACACACATACTCACAGACACAGAAGTATGCATACCTACATAAAAATATAGATACATATTTCTACATAAAACCACCTAAACACCAGTATTCCTGTGTGACCGTCACAATAGAGACACTGCTGCGTTCTACAGACGTCGCATTATCAATACAGCGTCTCTAGTCCGACACGCTAATAATTCAAGTCATAATAGGGTTCTCTAATAAACCGCGGGTTTATTGGCGACGTTCATGCGTCGTGGGCGTGGTTACCGACGTTCATGCGTCGTGGGCGGGTCTAACGACGTAGTTGCGGCCTAGCTTATTAAGAGCATTATGGCATCCAGGGTCAGGGCATCTCCTTGGGGTGATGCTGAGGTGTGCTACCTTGTGGAGCACCTGGATGCACTTGATTATGAGTGCCATGTGCACTCTGAGCATCCAGTGCTCCATAAACAGGCGGTGCTGCAGAGGATCGGTCGGGGCCTGGTCCGCAGATTTGGGGTGCAGCGCTCTGCTACCCAAATCCGTAAAAAGCTGGCGGACCTGAAATATAGGTCTGCCGACCGAATCGTCAGCATCCGGTCACGGACCCTGCCCCGCCGTGGTGAGTGGTTTTAAAATATGTTAACACAATATATGGCAGCACATTAGTTACAACTGCAATCACCTTAGGTATCTAATGTTATTTGTTTTCCAGCGCCTGCAGCCCCAGAGCCCCCAAGGGAGTCACCTCCAGCCCTGGAGCCCCAGCAGCATTCCTCTGCCAGCTCGCCAGCATCACTCCGTGATATAGGTGCAGCTTCATCTTTCGGTAATGCTTTGACATAAAATACGGTCCATACAACTTGGAAAGTATAGGGCTGTCATGTACTATTAAGTGTTGTGTCTTTCTCTAGCCGGTGGTGCCAGGGGATCCGGGTGGTCCTTAAGCTCGTCATCATCCGAGCAACCTGAAAACCGTAAGTGTTAAATACCAAACATGTACCTGATAGGCTGTGTGCCCACGATGCGTTTTTTAAGGTGTTTCTGCAGCGTTTCTGCTGCTGTGGAAACGCATTAAAAGCGCATGGTAGAAGGTCTGCCATGTTCCCCAATGATAATCCGCATGTGCTGTGCACATGCTGCGGAAATTTCCGCTGCACATTATCATTGCGGAAAAAAACGCAGCACTACCAATTATTTTGCATAAGGTGGTTTTTTTGCGCCGCCATTGACTTGCATTATAATGCGCCAATTCCGCAATACTGCATCTGTACTTGCGTAATTAGCGCGTTCTAATGTGCGGATGGTACCCGGGAGTGGTGCATCGTGGGCACATAGCCTTAATTTGATGAATGTACAGAATTATTGGACTTTTAAGTTTAACTATTACCTCCGTAGAAATCCCAACACTACAAGATCTCCTGGCGTCACAACGGAGACTGAGTGAAGAGATCCACCAGCACGGAGTGATGCTGGCAAGATTTGTGGCAGCCCATGACCGTCACGGCAGCCAATAACTTATTTTTTGTTATGTAGTTGATATTATTTGGTTGGTTATATTTTTTATATTTTTATAAAAAAAAATTAGTTTATATCCACTATTGTCTACACTTTGTTACATCTAATCCTATCCTGTGTGATACTGCCTGACGGGTTGTGTATCTAATCCTATCCTGTGTGATACTGCCTGACGGGTTGTGTATCTAATCCTATCCTGTGTGATACTGCCTAAAGGGTTGTGTATCTAATCCTATCCTGTGTGATACTGCCTGACGGGTTGTGTATCTAATCCTATCCTGTGTGATACTGCCTGATGGGTTGTTTATCTAATCCTATCCTGTGTGATACTGCCTAAAGGGTTGTGTATCTAATCCTATCCTGTGTGATACTGCCTGACGGGTTGTGTATCTAATCCTATCCTGTGTGATACTGCCTAAAGGGTTGTGTATCTAATCCTATCCTGTGTGATACTGCCTAAAGAGTTGTGTATCTAATCCTATCCTGTGTGATACTGCCTGACGGGTTGTGTATCTAATCCTATCCTGTATGATACTGCCTAAAGGGTTGTGTATCTAATCCTATCCTGTGTGATACTGCCTAAAGAGTTGTGTATCTAATCCTATCCTGTGTGATACTGCCTGACGGGTTGTGTATCTAATCCTATCCTGTATGATACTGCCTAAAGGGTTGTGTATCTAATCCTATCCTGTGTGATACTGCCTAAAGAGTTGTGTATCTAATCCTATCCTGTGTGATACTGCCTGACGGGTTGTGTATCTAATCCTATCCTGTATGATACGGCCTAAAGGGTTGTGTATCTAATCCTATCCTGTGTGATACTGCCTAAAGAGTTGTGTATCTAATCCTATCCTGTGTGATACTGCCTGACGGGTTGTGTATCTAATCCTATCCTGTGTGATACTGCCTGACGGGTTGTGTATCTAATCCTATCCTGTGTGATACTGCCTAAAACAAGCAGTGCAGGGGCAGTAAAGCCCACTCCAAAGTCGGCTTTCACACCCTCCTGCTTATTGATGTTATCAGCTGAAGTTGTGTAGGGGCAGGAAAGCCGTCTGAAGTCGGCTTTAATAGCCGCCTGCAAATTGATGTTATCAGCTGAAGTTGTGTGGGGGCATGAAAGCCGTCTGAAGTCGGCTTTAATAGCTGTCTACTAATTGATGTTATCAGCTGAAGTAGTGTAGGGGCAGGAAAGCCGTCTGAAGTCGGCTTTCATTGCCGCCTACTTATTGATATTATCAGCTGAAGTTGTGTGGGGGCAGGAAAGCCGTCTGAAGTCGGCTTTAATAGCTGTCTACTAATTGATGTTATCAGCTGAAGTAGTGTAGGGGCAGGAAAGCCGTCTGAAGTCGGCTTTCATTGCCGCCTACTTATTGATATTATTAGCTGAAGTTGTGTGGGGGCAGGAAAGCCGTCTGAAGTCGGCTTTCACAGATGCCAGCTAATTCAAGAAGAAGAGAGAAGAGGAAAGAATAGGAACATAGTATGAAAACTATAAGGAAGACCTAACATGTTGATCCAGAGGAAGGCAAAAAAAAAACATGCTCCGTTTTGGGAAAAAAAATTCCTTCCTGACTCCACATACGGCAATCAGACTAGTTCCCTGGATCAACGCCCTATCAAGAATCTAATATATACAACCTATAATCTGAGTCAGACTCATAGTGCATGGTATGGCAGATCATTGCCATACCGTGCACCATGACTATGACCCCAAAGACTAAAAGAAGGGAAGTAGGAAGAGGAGGGGAAGAAAACCAGCTGTGAAGAAGACCAGAGGACACAGGGAAAAGACAGAAGACAGGTGATAAAGCCTGGAGCCGGAGGAGGAGAAGGGGAGGAGGTGATCACCAGCGGAGAGCAGGGATGGGAATAGACGGTAGAGAATGGAGGGGAGGGAACGGAGATTGGGAAGGGATCGGAGGGCAGGGGTGAGGGGTCCCACCCTCGGGAAGAGGTAAAGCAGAAAATAAGGCAACCAAAAAACATTTTTATTTCAATCAGGGTGAGATCAGAGGGCAGGGGTAAAGTTAAAAAAGAGGACAATAAACCTTGTTTTTATAAACAAACAAAAATATAAACAATTTTAACAATTTAAATAAGTATTAAATTAACAATATTTACAAAATGATAAAAAAAAATTGAAATGAAACATCACTACAGTTCTTCATATCGATTACCTGTATTTGTGTATCCGTGCCTGGGGGAAACAAAAGAATCAGAACACATGGGATACTGTGGGGGGGGGGCAAGGCTTTGTGGACGCCGGATCCTCTGCACTGGTGTGCTGTGAAGTGGGTCCGGCCTATGGGTCCAAGAATGTTGTTGAAAATGGCCAGGGTCAATCAGAGTATGTACAGTAGACGTTTCATTAAGTTCACCGGCTGCCGCTTTATTTAAAGTCTCAAACATGACCCTTTCTGCATGCGCCCTCTGTCGGTCATCCAGCCTCTGTAGTCTCTCGCCAGCATATGTTGCAAAGCTGTCCCGCTTGGCCTGGGTCTGCAGAAGTAGAATCTTGTTCGCCAGAGATACTAGATCTGGCGATGGCGGCAAGCTGGCCTTTCTTTTCCTTGATTTTCTCTGTCGCCGAGGCACAAGGTCTTCACTTGTAGAGGCCATAGGGTCTTCATTCACCGATGCCATAGGTTCCTCATTCCTTGACATAACACTCGCCTCCTCCATACCACGTTCCGTAGCCGAGATGTCGTCATCTTGCCAATGGTGCTGTGGGAACACAAAAATAAAGTTAAGATTTGGTTACAACATCCAGCAGGTATGTTATGACCAGCATGGGTACACGTGCACTAAAAAACAAATATGAGGGGCGGCTAAACTAGGGCATGTACATTGAAAGTATAAATGCTATTTACAGGGAAGCAAAGAAGGTACTTACATCTTCAACAGGGGAGTCAGTCCGTATGTCGGGGTCTTCTTCCGGGGTCTGCCGTATCGTACACACCATTCGCCGAGGTAGCTCCTGGTCACGGGTGAAGGCAAGCAAATCATAATACCATAATGTCGGCACATAAACCTCATCTGTGCCGGTATCTGACTTCTTTGATTTCTCCACCCGGTTGAGTTCTTTCTTATATACGGTACGTAGACCCTGGATCTTTCTCTTCACCAGCTCTTCATCCACCTTCTCGTTGGGGCCATGCCTTTTAAAGAGGAAAATCAATTGCTGGTAGGCCTCCCTCTTTTTCTCTCTATTGCAGTAGTCTGTTGATTTTATTTGCCAAAGGCACGGCAGGGAGCGGTAGAGGTCAATCATTTCCCTCACAAACTCTTCACTTTTGAAAGCCATCTGAAAAGGATAGCAATACAGTGAGCATACATGAAACATTTTCAAACAAAGTAAAAAGTACTACACACCATTTGCTGACTAAAAATGGCCTCCAATATATAAGCAAATATATACTTATTGAGTGTGATAAAAATCCACTAAAATAACTTACCGTGGAAACAAAGCAATACAGTGCCTGAAAAACCCAAAAGTCAATGTTCAGTCACAGCTGAAGAAAATCCACAAATGAATGGAATCACAGCAGTAGATCGCAACTAGGATCCAAAAATCAGGACGCTGACAAGGCTTCAACAAATCCCAGATGGACGAAACTTGCCCGGAGAACACTGCTACGATCCGAAAGCAAAGCGCAGATAGGAACAAGGGAGCGGAATTGCCCCAACGTCGCCTTTTTAAAAACCCCCGGCCAATCAGAACGCAGTAGCGTCCACCAATCGAAGATGAGTGGGCGCAGAAAGGTAATTTTATGTACGCCTTTCTGTCACAGTACAGTCCCTCAAAGTGTGTATCGTTGAGTGTGGATCGTTGAAATAGCTGCTGTGTGACAGCGTCCCAGCGACCAACGAGATCGTTAGTTAGATCGCTGGGGCGGCCGAAATCGTTGGCAAGTTTACATGTTTGACGGCTCCCGAACGATCTCTCCAGCGATCTCAAAACTGTGACGTAGTAACGATCTCGCTAGCGATCTCGTTATGTGTGACAGGGCCTTAATTTTAAACATTTTTACAAGACTGACTTTGATAGCATAAAAGTAAGGTTAATAATACTACTTTCATTACAAAATCGGCAGTTCTACTCAAATTAGTTGATGCAAAAATGAAAACACCCCACATAAAAACTACTACATCTAGTATTAGTATGACAATGATTTTTAAGAATCGCACCACATCTTCTAGGCATGGAATGAAGAAGATGATGACATATTCCACCATCTAACTTTTTTTATTCTTAAACAATGACCTCTTTTAGAGCCTGGATGCTGGATGGAGAATAATGCTTAACTTGTCTCTTCAGAATTCCCCATAGGTCTTCAGTTGGATTCTGATCAGGAGACATACTTGGCCTCTGAATCACGTTCACCCTGTTCTTCTTCAGAAATGCAACAATTACCTTAGATGTGTGTTTTTGATCATTATCATGTTGGAAAAGTACACGTCTACTAAGGGCACGGGGGGATTTTAGCATATTCTCTATCAATATAGGGCAGTACATCTGTAAATCTAGGATACTCTCAATTAATTGTATCTCACCAACACCAGAAGCACTCATGTAACCCCACATAAGGACACTGCTACCACTATGTTTCACTGTAGGCACCATGCATTTAGAAAAATGTATTTAGAAAAATGCCTGGAGCATAAAGTGGAACATGTTGGTTGCAGTGTCGTTATGTGAGGAAACATGGGTTCTGCTGGTGTAGGGGAATTACAGTTCGTGGAGTGTATTTTAAATTCACAGATGTACTGCCACTACTCAGTAGATGTACAATATATATTGAAAGAGAAGATGCTACCCTCATTCCGTGCCCTTGGTAGACATGCTCTTTTCCACCATGACAATGATCTAAAGCACACAACTGTCGCATTTCTGAAAAAGAACAGGGTGAACGTGATTTAGTGTCTTCTGATCCGAACCCAATCAAACACCTATGGGGAATTCTGAAGAGACAAATTGAGCAGCATCAATCACCATTCGGTGTCCAGGCTCTAAAAAAGGTCAATTTTTAAAATGGTAAAAAAGATAGATGTTGCAATATGTCGTCGGCTGGTTCATTTCATGCATAGAAGACTTGCTGTTGTTTTTAAAAATTATAGAGGTCATACATAATACTAGATGTAGAAATTTTGATGTGGGGTGTATTCATTTTTGCATCAACTAATTTAAAGAAAACTGAAGATTTTGTAATGAAGGTTATATTATTAACCTTACTTTTATGCTATGGGTTAATAAAATGTTATATGAAACTCAGTCTTGGAAAAATTGGAGACTGTTCTTGTATTCAGTGAAACACTGATTAAAATCTTATTTTTCAAACGTTGTGTACTCAAAATATGCAAACAACAGTATATGTATATATATATATATATGTATGTATCTATAAATATATATCAACACTAACAAAAAGTCAGGGTGCCAGGATTCCCAGGTAAAGATCAAGCCTTAAATAGAACAAGTTAAATGGAGGCTGCACACCAGTTAAAAAAGTGAAAAAAGTGCTATTTATAAGTCCATAATGGCGACGTTTCGGTCCTAAGTGAGAACCTTTTTCAAGCAGTACAGAAGTGCATGTGCATACCTTATGAAGAAAAAATTTGCTTGAATACTTAGCGGACGATATGTTGCATTTGGGGATCCCATGATGTGCCTAAACAGTGGAAACCCCCCACAAGTGACACCATTTTGGATGATGTGTCCTGTCAGAGCTGTCGCTCTGCACCGCACCCACAGCGCTTGCAGGACCCTGGGGGTCCTGAGGGCTGCGGGTCCACCAACCGTTCATAAATGTCGGCGCTGCACAGAGCCCAGGCAGCGTCGACATTTATGTACAGTGGGGGGTCTGGAAGTGGTTAAAATTCAATAAAAATAAGAAAAAAGGATACTTTTAGATAAGGATAAGCTTGTTTAACATTTAATAAAACATTTTTTAAAAAAAGGATAAGCACATGTAAGAAAGGATAAGTATAGGTAAGAAGATAAATGTAGGTACAAAAGGATACGTATCGGTAAATATAGGTACGAAAGGATCATTATAGGATGGTAATGATAAGTATAGGCAATAAAAGAATAAGTATAGGTAAGCTAAAATAAGTATAGGTAAGTATTGGTAAGAAAGTGTATGCAAATATAGGTAAGTATTAAGTAAGAATTAGTGTAGGTAAAAAAGAATAAGTATAGGTATGAAAGATTAAGTGTAGTTAAGGATAAGTAAAACAAAAAGTATAGGTACAAAAAGGATAAGTATATGTAAGAAAGGATAAGTGTATGGAATAAACATAAACATATACACACAGGCTTTGGCATAAATGACTACACAACCTTTGAAAAGTAAGATTTTAATCAATGTCTCACTGAACGCAAGAATAATTTTCAACATTTTACCAAGACTGACTTTGATAGCATAAAAGTAAGGTTAATAATACAACTTTCATTACAAAATCTTCAGTTCTACTCAAATTAGTTGATGCAAAAATGAAAACACCACACATAAAATCTACTACATCTAGTATTTGTGCGACCATGATTTTTAAGAATCGCACCAAATCTTCTAGGCATGGAATGAAGAAGATGGCGACATATTCAATCATCTAACTTTTTTTATTCTTCAACAATGACCTCTTTTAGAGCCTGGATGCTGGATGGAGAATAATGCTTAACTTGTCTCTTCAGAATTCCCCATAGGTCTTCAGTTGGATTCTGATCAGGAGACATACTTGGCCTCTGAATCACGTTCACCTTGTTCTTCTTCAGAAATGCAACAATAACCTTAGATGTGTTTTTTTGATCAAAATCATGTTGGAAAAGTACACATCTACTAAGGGCACGGGGTGATTGTAGCATATTCTCTATCAATATAGGGCAGTACATCTGTAAATTTAGGATACTCTCAATTAATTGTAGCTCACCGACACCAGACGCACTCATGTAACCCCACATAAGGACACTGCTACCACTATGTTTCACTGTAGGCACCATGCATTTAGAAAAATGTATTTAGAAAAATGCCTGGAGCCTAAAGTGGAACATGTTGGTGGCAGTGTCATTATGTGAGGATACATGGGTTCTGCTGGTGGAGGGGAATGACACTTCGTGGAGGGTATTTTAAATTCACAGATGTACTGCCACTATACAGTAGATGTACTATCTATATTGAAAGAGAAGATGCTACCCTCATTCCGTGCCCTTGGTAGACATGCTCTTTTCCACCATGACAATGATCTAAAACACACATCTGTTGCATTTCTGAAAAAGAACAGGGTGTGCGCGATTTAGTGTCTCCTGATCTGAACCCAATCAAACACCTATGCGGAATTCTGAAGAGACAAATTGAGCAGCATCAATCACCATGCAGTGTCCAGGCTCTAAAAAATGTCAATTTTTAGAATGGTAAAAAAGATAGATGTTGCAATATGTCGTCGGCTTGTTCATTTCATGCCTAGAAGACTTGCTGTTGTTTTTAAAAATTATAGAGGTCGTACATAATACTAGATGTAGCAATTTAGATGTGGGGTGTATTCATTTTTGCATCAACTAATTTAAATAAAACTGAAGATTTTGTAATGAAGGTTATATTATTAACCTTACTTTCATGCTATGGCTTAATAAAATATTATATGAAACTCAGTCTTGGAAAATTGGAGACTGTTCTTGTATTCAGTGAGACCCTGATTAAAATCTTATTTTTCAAAGCTGGGGAATCAAAATATGCAGAGAACTGTATGTGTATCTATATATATATATATATCAACACTAACAAAAAGTCAGGGTGCCAGGCTTCCCAGGTAAAGATCAAGCCTTAAATAGAACAAGTTAAATGGAGGCAGCACACCAGTTGAAAAAGTGAAAAAAGTGCTATTTATAAGTCCATAATGGTGACGTTTCGGTCCTAAGTGAGAACTTTTTTCAAGCAGTACAGAAGTGCATGTGCATACCTTATGAAGAAAAAATATGCTTGAATAACTAATGGATGCCATGTTGCATTTGGGGAGCCCCTGATGTGCCTAAATAGTGGGAACCCCCCACAGGTGACATCATTTTGGATGATGTGTCCTGTCAGAGCTGTCGCTCTGCACCACACCCACAGCGCTTGCAAGACCCTGGGGATCCTGAGGACTGCGGGACCACCAACCGTTCATAAATGTCGGCACCGCACAGAGCCCAGGCAGCGCAGACATTTATGTACAGTGGGCGGTCTGGAAGAGGTTAAAATTCAATAAAAATGAGAAAAAAGGATACTTATAGATAAGGATAAGCATGTTTAACATTTAATAAAACATTTTTTTTAAAAGGATAAGCATATGTAAAATCTAGTTTTTGCATCTCCAAATGCAACATGATATCCGCTAACAAATTGTCGGCTCAAATTGTTAGCGGATATCATGTTGCATTTGGAGAGTCCCTGTGTGCCCAAACATTGGAGCTCCCCCACAAGTGACCCCATTTTGGAAACTAGACCCCACAAGGCACCTATCTAGATGCATAGTGAGCACTTGGAACCCCAGGTGCTTCACAAATTGATTCATAAAAATGAAAAAGTGTTTTTTTTTTCACTTTTTCATTATTACGAATCAATTTGTGAAGCACCTGGGGGTTCCAAGTGCTCACTATGCATCTAGAAAGGTGCCTTGGGGGGTATAGTTTCCAAAATGGGGTCACTTGTGGGGGAGCTCCAAAGTTTGGGCACAGAGGGGCTCTCCAAATGCAATGTGGTGTCCGCTAACAATTTGAGACGATTTTCCATTCAATTTGTTAGCAGATACCATGTTGCATTTAGAGAGTCCCTGTGTGCCCAAACATTGGAGCTCCCCCACAAGTGACCCCATTTTGGAAACTAGACCCCCCAAGGCACCTATCTAGATGCATAGTGAGCACTTGGAACCCCTAGGTGCTTCACAAATTGATTCGTAAAAATGAAAAAGTGTTTTTTTTTTCACTTTTTCATTATTACGAATCAATTTGTGAAGCACCTGGGGGTTCCAAGTGCTCACTATGCATCTAGAAAGGTGCCTTGGGGGGTCTAGTTTCCAAAATGGGATCACTTGTGGGGGAGCTCCAAAGTTTGGGCACAGAGGGGCTCTCCAAACGCAATGTGGTGTCCGCTAACAATTTGAGCCGATTTTCCATTCAATTTGTTAGCGGATACCATGTTGCATTTAGAGAGTCCCTGTGTGCCCAAACATTGGAGCTCCCTCACAAGTGACCCCATTTTGGAAACTAGACCCCCCAAGGCACCTATCTAAATGCATAGTGAGCACTTGGAACCCTTGGTGCTTCACAAATTAATTCGTAAAAATGAAAAAGTGTTTTTTTTTTCACTTTTTCATTATTACGAATCAATTTGTGAAGCACCTGGGGGTTCCAAGTGCTCACTATGCATCTAGAAAGGTGCCTTGGGGGGTCTAGTTTCCAAAATGGGGCCACTTGTGGGGGAGCTCCAAAGTTTGGGCACAGAGGGGCTCTCCAAACGCAATGTGGTGTCCGCTAACAATTTGAGCCGATTTTCCATTCAATTTGTTAGCGGATTCCATGTTGCATTTAGAGAGTCCCTGTGTGCCCAAACATTGGAGCTCCCCCACAAGTGACCCCATTTTGGAAACTAGACCCCCCCAAGGCACCTATCTAGATGCATAGTGAGCAGTTGGAACCCCCAGGTGCTTCACAAATTGATTCGTAACAATCAATTTGTGAAGCACCTGGGGGTTGCAACTGCTCACTATGCATCTAGATAGGTGCCTTGGGGGGTCTAGTTTCCAAAATGGGGTCACTTGTGGGGGAGCTCCAATGCTTGGGCACACAGGGGCTCTCTAAATGCAACATGGTGTCCGCTAATTATTCAAGCAAATTTTACAATCAAAAAGTCAAATGGCGCTCCTTCCCTTCTGAGCCCTATAGTGCACCCAAACAGTGTTTTTTCCCCAAATATTGGGTATCTGCGTGCCCAGGGGAAATTGCACAACAAATTTTGCGGTCCATTTTTTCTTGTTACCTCTGTGAAAAAAAAAAATTGGGTCTAAAGCAACATTTTTGTGAAAAAAGTTAAATGTTCATTTTTTTCTTCCACATTCAAAAAATTCCTATGAAGCACCTGAAGGGTTAATAAAGTTCTTGAATGTGGTTTTGAGCACCTTGAGGGGTGCAGTTTTTAGAATGGTGTCACTTTTGGGTATTTTCTGTCATAAAGACCTCTCAAAGTGACTTCAAATGTGATGTGGTCCCTAAAAAAATGGTTTTGTAAATTTTGTTGGAAAAATGAGAAATCGCTGGTCAACTTTTATCCCTTATAGCTCCCTAACAAAAAAAAATTTTGGTTCCAAAATTGTGCTGATGTAAAGTAGACATGTAAGAAATGTTATTTATTAACTCTTTTGTGTGACATATCGCTCTGATTTCAGGGCTTAAAAATTCAAATTTTGAAAATTGCAAAATTTTCAAAATTTTCGCCAAATTTCCATTTTTTTCACAAATAAACGCATGTGATATCGAAGAAATTTTTCTACAATCATGAAGTACAATATGTCACGAAAAAACAATCTCAGAATCAGGGGGATCCGTTGAAGTGTTCCAGAGTAATTACCTCATAAAGTGACAGTGGTCAGAATTGTAAAAATTGGCCCGGTCATTAACGTGCAAACCACCCGCGGGGCTTAAGGGGTTAAGCAAGAATAAGTGTAGGTAAAAAGAATAAGTATAGGTATGAAAGATTAAGTATAGGTAAGGATAAGTAAAAGAAAGGATAGGTACAAAAAGGATAAGTTTATGTAAGAAAGGATAAGTATATGGAATAAACATATACATATATACAGGGTTTGGCATAAATGACTACACCCCCTTGGAAAAATAACTTTTTAAACAATGTCTCACTGAATGCAAGACTAATTTTCAACATTTTTACATGACTGACTTTGATAGCATAAAAGTAAGGTTAATAATACAACTTTCATTATAAAATCTTCAGTTCTACTCAAATTAGTTCATGCAAAAATGCAAGCACCCCACATAAAAACTACTACATGTAGTATTTGTACGACCATGATTTTAAGAATCGCACCAAGTCTTCTAGGCATGGAATGAAGAAGATGGCGACATATTCCACCATCTATTTTGTTTTATTCTTCAACAATGACATTTTTTAGAGCCTGGATGCTGGATGGAGAATAATGCTTAACTTGTCTCTTCAGAATTCCCCATAGGTCTTCAGTTGGATTCTGATCAGGAGACATACTTGGCCTCTGAATCACGTTCACCCTGTTCTTCTTCAGAAATGCAACAATAACCTTAGATGTGTGTTTTTGATCATTATCATGTTGGAAAAGTACACGTATGTATGTATCTATATATATATATATCAACACTAACAAAAAGTCAGGGTGCCAGACTTCCCAGGTAAAGATCAAGCCTTAAATAGAACAAGTTAAATGGAGGCAGCACACCAGTTGAAAAAGTGAAAAAAGTGCTATTTATAAGTCTGGTATAAGTGATGAGATTAATTTATTCTTTGGGTCGGTGTGATTACAGAGATACCAGATTTATATCGGGTTTTTATGACTGACAACTTCATCTGAATTGTTTTGTTTAAAATTCATTGTGGTAATGTCTAGAAGCAAAATTAGAAAAATGTTGTCTCTGTCCAAATATATATGGACCTAACTGTATATATATATATATATAGTGATGTGAGGCTCCCCCGCGCGTGCGCCGTGACGTGAGGCTCCCCCGCGTGTGCTCCGTGTCATGAGACTACCCCGCGTGCACCGTGTCGTGAGGCTCCCCCACACGTGCGCCGTGTCGTGAGGCTCCCCTGCGCGTGCTTCACTGACTGTGCGCAGGAGCAGCATGTCACGGCACACACGCGGGGGAATCGCACGTCAATGCGCACACGCAGGTACCCCATTCACATTACACATTACCTGCGCTTGCGCAATGGGACAAACATGCTGACAGCGCTGGAGAACAGATTGAAAGTGCGCAAGAGTGGAATAAAGATTCAAATTGACTGAATGAGCAACTACGTTATAAGTATATAAAGTGATTTTAGCAAGTGACTATAGCAGTGATTTGCATCGAAAAAGCATGTTAGTGATGCACATAACATCACTAACAAGAACCTGGGGACAGTTTAAGTTAGAGAAGTGACATGACAGGTTCCCTTTAAGAAGGCCCATTCCCGATAATCGCCCAGTGTAAGTGTGCCCTTAGTTAGACATAAGCTATAAAGATAAGATAGAAAAATATGTATTAGATATGTAAACGTATAAAATATTCCATGTAAAGCTGTGACAGGGCCCATCCAGAGCTGACACTGCAGTGAACCAGGGATTAGCCGATCGCCAGTACTTGGGGTCAGGAAGGAATTTTTCCCCACACGTTGGGTTGTTTTGCCTTCCTCTGGTTCACATCAGTTTTATGCAATACATCCTATAAATAGCACTTGATAATTAAATTAAACTAAATTTGATAATAGATAAGAATAAAGATGAATAAACTCTAGTCATTGTGTCTGTGTCTTCTTTATATGCTGTTCTCTCTGCTGAGACTATTATTTTAATTTTGGACTTTTGCAGTGAATGTTACAAATGGCCAAGGAATTAAGAGTTAATCGTTTTTTTTTTGCAGGGAGTTGGGTCACGTGATCTCGCTGGCGATTCTTTCCCATCATGACAGTGATGTTCTGGCCATCTGTCATATGGCTTTCCCAGACTAAAGTCACTGCCCCAATATGCAGCAGATCATCGATCACATGTTGTACATGGGATAGGGCTACTATCATCAGCGACTGCTCTTTACCCCAGTGTAGTCTCCTCCACTGATGTCCCCGCCACTAATGTCCCCGCATATTACAGATCATGTAGAGGACGGCCATATTCCATAGTCACTGTACTTACCCCGCAGTAGCTCCACACCATGCACCATGTCAGGAGCCTCCAGCCCATCACATATGGAAAGGTGAATCTGGTGCAAGGGGATGTAATGGGAATAGAATATATTAGTGCAGCAAGAGATGTATTCAGAGGATATAGATGGAGAAGGGAGGCGTCGTTGGCCTTACAGAACATGGAGGTATAGTGGCAGGATAAAGATGGTGGGAACGGGATGCCACAATGTAAAGATGTAATTGTAGTAAGCTAAACTAGCAACATGACCACAAGCCTGAAAACCAATGCATGGCATGTACCCAGGATAATGTGAGCAGAAACAAACACCAAAGCAAGAAATATTGCATTGAAATAATTTCCAACACAAAATCTTTTCAGGTTAAGAGTTTTTCGATTCATAGAAAACCCCTTTAAGCATGAAACAGCCTAATACAAAGGGTATTTCTTCCATAAATAGTTATTGCCTATCTACAGGATATGTCATCACGGTCTGATAGATGCACTCCAATTTCAGAAGAATAGAGAGATGCCCATGCATATTCGTGGTCTTATTCATTGATTTCCATGGGAGTTACGGAACTAGACGTATAGGGAGCACGCATTCTAAAGAAAGGTGTGGAGTACAAATGTGAAAACAGCATTTGTCAGACATTGGCATATTCTATGGACACAAATGTCTAAGATGGGAATACACCTTAAGAGTGGATACGTCATCAGCTTTCATATTACGCACTGCAAAATGTATTATGTCTCTGAAATCTGATGAGACTGGTGTATTTACCATGAAAATCAGTATCAAAATGGCTGTCTAATTCTTAAATTTAAAAGAGCATTTTATGAGTGAGTCCAGCTAGACCTATACTCAAAAAAAAACATTTTCAAATTAGGCAGGATAACTTCCATATAGCATTTCTTAAAAGGATTTTCAAAGTCTAAAATAATGTATTCAGATTGTATCTTGAATATTGGTGACAGATCCACTTTAACTACTTTTATTTAGTACTTTTCCAAATATATTTATGTAAAATCTTATGCTTTTTTAAGTTATAAAAGCAACTACAAAAAAAACATATATCACAATATTGTAGAATCACTTTTTGTGGATGGCAGAACAGGAGAGCCAGGAAGGCTTTACTTTTATGAACCATTATGTATCCTGCCCCGTGGATAATATCCCATCTACTATGAGATGGAGAAATAGAATAAGGACTTACCTTACTATAGCTCACTATGGACACGTTCCTGACAGTTTTGCAGCTGAATATATTATTTATTCTGGTGGTCAGTGGTATCTGGAAGTTTGGTCCATGGTGGGTGGTAGATATGTGATCAGAACATAGAAGAAATGATAGAAATGTCTTATGGAAATAGTGCACAGATCATTTGCAAAATAAAAAAAATGAAAAAAATTTACACTCCTCAACATTGAAATTGCTACAATAAGAAAAGTCATGAAATTATGGAAATCACTGGATGAATAGAAGCAAAATTTCAATACATCTTGATTTATTCAATATCGAGTATGAGCGCCAAGCGCAATCCCCGCGCTTACACACCTTGTCTGCTGTTAATGAGGTTATTAATGGTTGTCTGAGGAACTTTCTGCCACACTGAATGCATTTGGGCAAATCATCAACATCCGCTGCTGGCAGCATCCTGTGCAATTGCCGACCAATGACGTTCCAGATGTGCTTGATGGGAGACAAGTCCGGAGACGCTGCAGGCCATGTTAGGACATTTAGGCCTTGCTGCTCACAGTAGCAGAAGAAATATGCGGCCTGGTGTTGTCTTGTTGAAAAATGGCTCCTTGGACACTGTTACGGGTCCGGGTGGTGGAACCTCTGTGCCGCGGTGCAAGGAGGGACCCAGAGGGTCGTGACTAAGTATCAACCCGAACCGACCCTGGTCGGACAGCGGCTAACGACTCCGTGACCAGGGAGGATCCGGGCAGAGGGCAGGTAACAGGTGAGTGATCCAGGTGAGTGGGCTGGCAGGCTCGGCAGGTAACGGGCAGATAACAGGCTGGCAGGCAGGACGAGGAGTCAGGCTAGCAGCGGAACCTGAGGGCTGAAGCAGAGATAAGTAACTGTGCAACAACTTTGCTCGGGCACCTCCATTTTGGAGGAGGTGCCTTATATATGGGAGGTCCTCTGACTATTGGCCGGGGACTCCTTAGGACGGTGCGCACGGTCCCTTTAAGAGAGGGGGAGCGCGCGCGCCCTAAGCACAGTGCCGGGGAAGGAGCGCGCGCCGGCAGCAGCGGGGAGAGGAGCGCTGGAGGACGCTGCGCCAGGAGCGGGAAGGTGAGAAGGACGGCATCTTTGCCTGGCAGAGGGCATAGACGCCGATGCTACAGTACCCCCCCCTTTAGGCCCCCTCTTTCTTAGGCCAGAAAGAAATTTTTCAAGGAGAAGCGGGGCGTTGATGTTCTCCCTGGGTTCCCAAGTTCTCTCCTCAGGACCAAACCCCTTCCAATCCACCAGAAAAAAGGTTTTTCCTCTTACCCTCTTAATGGCCAGAATACTCTCTACCTCAAAGACGTCCACAGCGGAAACCGGAGCAGGGGGAGTACCTGGATTGTTGGAAATAGAGTTAAAGGCAACGGGTTTGAGGAGAGATACGTGGAAGGAGTTGGGAATCCGTAAGGTGGCCGGGAGTTTTAACTTGTAGGCCACTGGATTAATTTGCTTGAGGATTTCGAAAGGGCCGATGAAGCGAGGACCTAACTTGTAGGAGGGTATCTTGAGCCGCACATGTTTGGAGGAGAGCTAAACCTTGTCTCCCGGATGGAATTGAGGCGGATTCAGACGTCTCTTATCAGCATATCTCTTCATCCGCTCGGAGGACTGAAGAAATGCGGACCTAGTACTCTCCCAAATGGTGGAAAACTCGCTGACAAGAGACTTTGCGGCAGGGTTGTCCACAGAAGCGGAGACGGGAAACGGAATCCGGGGAAGTTGGCCATAGACTATAAAGAACGGGGACTTGGAAGAGGATTCGCTCTCGTGGTTATTATAAGAGAATTCGGGCCAAGGAAGGAGGTCCACCCAATAAGAATGGTGGGCATTAACAAAGTGCCTGAGGTAGCTGGTAAGGATCTGATTGATCCGCTCCACTTGACCATTGGACTGAGGATGGTAAGCGGAGGAGAAATCCAGGGTGACATCCAGCAGTTTACATGTAGCTCTCCAGAAGCGTGAGGTGAACTGAACCCCTCGATCCGACACGATGTGGAGGGGTAGGCCATGGAGACGGAAGATATGGCGGATAAAGTCCTTAGCCAGCTCAGGTGCAGACGGGAGACCAGGCAGGGGAATGAAGTGGGCCATTTTAGAAAAGCGGTCCGCGACCACCCAAATGACAGTACATCTGGCAGAAACAGGGAGATCGGTAATGAAGTCCATAGCGATGTGTTGCCACGGGGCAACAGGTACAGGAAGCGGCAGGAGATGACCGGCTGGTAAGTGTCTGGGAACTTTGTTGCGGGCACAAGATGAACAGGCAGAGACGAAGTCTACCACATCCTTACGCAGGGTAGGCCACCAGTAATGCCGGGAAATGAGCAGGAAGGTCTTTTTCTGGCCAGCATGGCCGGCTAGTTTAGATGAATGATCCCAGTGAAGAACCTTCTTCCGATCTGGTACTGCTACAAACGTCTTACCGGGTGGAAGATGAGTCAGATCCAAGGGGGCCACATTCATCACCTTGGAGGGGTCGATGATGTGCATAGGCTCCTCCTCTTGATCGGAGGGCAGGAAAGATCGGGACAAGGCATCAGCTTTGACATTCTTGTCCACCGGGCGGAAATGAAGGATGAAATCGCAGCGGGCAAAAAACAAAGACCACCGGGCCTGACGCGGATTAAGTCTCTGGGCATTTTGGAGATATGCCAGATTTTTGTGATCTGTGTAGATGATCACCGGGTATAGAGCCCCTTCAAGCAGATAGCGCCACTCCTCCAGCGCCAATTTGACGGCTAGCAATTCTCGGTCTCCTATGGAGTAGTTGCGCTCAGAAGAGGAGAAGATTTTGGAGAAGAAGCCGCAGGTTACCATTCTCCCGGAAGAAGATTTTTGGGTAAGTACTGCTCCGGATCCGTAAGAGGAGGCATCAACCTCCAGGTAGAATTGTTTATTGCAGTCTGGATGGTGCAGAACTGGGGCAGAGGAGAAGGCTTGCTTTAAGGAAAGGATGGCCTCCTCGGCCTCGGGCGACCAGAACTTGGGATTTGCCCCCTTACGGGTGACCGCAGATATGGGAGCAGTCCGAGACAAGAAGTGTGGAATGAAGAGACGATAGTAATTGGCGAAGCCCAGGAATCGCTGTATCGCCTTCAACCCCTCCGGACGGGGCCACTTTAGGACAGCAGAGAGCTTCTCGGGATCCATTCGCAAGCCTGTCTGGGAGATAACATATCCCAGGAATGGAAGAGAGGTCTGCTCGAAAAGGCACTTCTTGTATTTAGCATAGAGGTGGTTCTGCCTGAGCCTAAGCAGGACCTGACAAACATCCCTCCGGTGAGTGGGAAGATCCGGAGAGAAGACCAAGATATCATCCAGGTATACCACCACGCAGGAGTAAAGAAGGTCACGAAAGATGTCGTTGACCAGTTCTTGGAAGACGGCGGGAGCGTTGCAGAGGCCGAAGGGCATCACACGGTACTTATAGTGTCCGTCCCGGGTATTAAATGCCGTTTTCCACTCGTCTCCTTGACGGATACGGACCAGGTTATACGCTCCACGTATATCCAGCTTGGAAAAAATCCTGGCGCCTTTAAGGCGATCAAATAACTCGGAGATGAGCGGCAGGGGGTATCTGATTGAGTCCTCTATAGTCAATACAGGGGTGTAGCGAGCCATCCTTTTTTTTGACAAAGAAGATTCCAGCTCCAGCCGGGGGGGTAGACTTCCGGATGAATCCCCTAGCCAGATTCTCCTCTATGTACTCAGACATGGCCCGGGTTTCAGCCGCAGACAACGGATAAATACGCCCACGGGAGTATATGGCCTATGAGGTGGCAATGTCTCTGCTTCCTTTTTACCGAAGACGTCAGCATAGGGCCAGTAAGGAGCCGGAAGATCGGGTAAATAAGCTGGGGTAGGTGGTGGACGAACCGGACAAACCGGAACCAGGCAGGTCTTATGGCAGGCCGGCCCCCACCGGAGTACTTCACCGGATTGCCAGTTCAACACGGGTTCATGTGTCTGGAGCCAAGGTAGGCCTAGCAATAGGGAGTGGGAGAGTCCGGGTAGCACATGGAAGGAGATTTCCTCAGAGTGCAGCATTCCCACCTGCAGGGTTATGGGTTCCGTGACGAGCAGGATGGTCACCGGAAGGAGTCTTCCATCCACGGAGGCGACTGACAATGGTTCAGTCAGAGACTTGGTGGGAATACAATATTTCTCAACCAGGGACAGGGAAATGAGGTTTCTAGCAGCTGCAGAATCCAGGTGGGCGAGTTCAAAGTGATGGTTCTCTCCCCGGGAGATAGAGACAGACAAAGTCAGGGATGGAGAGGGCTTACTTTTGTCTAGGGCGACCTCTTCAAGCGGTCCTAGACACTGGAGTTTCCCGGCCTCTCCAGTCAGGAACGGATCAGGTGCTCCTTACTGCCACAATAGAAACAGCTCCCCTCGGCTCGACGTGACTCTTGGCAAGATTTGACCATCTTTGTCTGGTCGATCTGCATGGGCTCGGGTGAGTGCGCCCGGGGAGTGACAGATGAGGAGACAAGTCTCTGGAAAGTAGGAGCAAGGCGGGGAAACCTTCTCTCACGGGTGGTATCTTTGGTGCGCTCTTGAAACCAGATGTCAATCCGGGTAGCCAGCGACACCAGGTCATCCAGGGTGGTAGGAATGTCCCGACCGGCAAGCTCGTCTTTAATCCGACCGGAAAGGCCCTCCCAGAAGACGGAGACCAGGGCCTCGTTATCCCAGGCAAGCTCAGAAGCGAGGGTGCGGAACCGTATGGCATATTGGCCCACGGTGAGACTCCCTTGGCGGAGACGTAGCAGAGAGGAGGCTGATGAGGTCTTGCGTCCCGGTTCATCGAAGACTTTTCGGAAAGCAGTGAGGAAAGATGACAGGTCGGACACCAGGGGATCCCCTCTCTCCCACAGGGGATTTAGCCAAGCCAGTGCCTCCCCAGTGAGTTCGGACATGATGAATGTCACTTTGGCCCGGTCAGAGATAAACTGATGTGCCAAGAGTTCAAAGTGCAGGGTGCACTGATTTATGAAACCTTGAGCCAAGGCATGGTCTCCACCAAAACGAGCCGGTGCAGAAAGCCGGGGACCGGGGCAGGCTACCATGGTATTGATGGGCAGCGGTGCTGCCGGGGTGCGAGTCGTGCAACTAGAGGTGGGTACAGGTGGAGCAGTCAGTGTGTCCAGGAGGGAATTGACATTCCACAGGTTGTTCAGGATGGATTCCTGTTGAGATCTCTGACGGGAGACTTCGTGGTATAGGTCAGAGAGCGAGGGAGCTTGGGTGCCACCAGGTTCCATGGCCCGAGCAAACTGTTACGGGTCCGGGTGGTGGAACCTCTGTGCCGCGGTGCAAGGAGGGACCCAGAGAGGTGTGACTAAGTATCAACACGAACCGACCCTGGTCGGACGGCGGCTAACGACTCCGTGACCAGGGAGGATCCGGGCAGAGGGACCAGGTGCTACTCTGGGGACGACCTTGTAAGAGAGCAGGTGGCTCCCACTGGTCAGATGGCTGGGACTGACCGGTATGACGGATGGACACAGCAAGCAGGCAGAAGTCTCTGGTTAGCTGACAGGTGGTCACAGCAAGTGACGGCAGAGCCTCCAGGTAGGCTATCAGGTAACAGATGGGTGCTCCCAGGTGAGCGGGCTGACAGACAAGGCAGGTAACAGGCAGGTAACAGGTGAGCGCTCCCAGGTGAGCGGGCTGACGGACACAGCAGGTAACAGGCGGGTGCTCCCAGGTGAGCGGGTTGACAGACAAGGCAGGTAACAGGTGAGCGCTCCAGGTGAGCGGGCTGGCAGGCTCGGCAGGTAACGGGCAGATAACAGGCTGGCAGGCAGGACGAGGAGTCAGGCTAGCAGCGGAACCTGAGGGCTGAAGCAGAGATAAGTAACTGTGCAACAACTTTGTTCGGGCACCTCCATTTTGGAGGAAGTGCCTTATATATGGGAGGTCCTCTGACTATTGGCCAGGGACTCCTTAGGACGGCGCGCGCGGTCCCTTTATGAGAGGGGTAGCGTGCGCGCGCCCTAAGCACAGTGCCGGGTAAGGAGCGCACGCCGGCAGCAGCGGGGAGGGGAGCGCTGGAGGACGCCGCGCCAGGAGCGGGAAGGTGAGAAGGACGGTGTCTCTGCCTGGCAGAGGGCAGAGACGCCGATGCTACAGACACTTTGAAGAAATGGCTTTAACACTGAATCCACAACCAAATCAATGTAATGCCGAGCAGTTAGTCTACTTAGAATTAAGACTAGAGTGGTCCGGCTATCATATATTGCGCCGCCCCACATCATAACCCGAGGAGTATAACCAGTCTGATTTTCCTTTGTGAAGGCCTCTTCATGGACCTCACGCCACCACTCTCATAGGCTATGATGTGATGAGCCCTGCCTTTTACTTGGATGCAGTGATATCCAGAGATTGGCCTAAAAAACATGTGGGCAACATCAAGAAGCGGCTTTGTCTCTGTATGGTGGATTAAAAAAAAAATCTAGAATACAAAGGGGAACAGCAGGAATAAAATACAAGTAAACAGCGGCCACTTTTGACCTAGTGACAAGTCCTCATTAAACAATAGGTCATTTTCTGATGACATTTTCCCTTTTACTGCCGTAATGAAAACTAGCAGCTTATATGTGCGCAGGAGAAAATATTCATCCAGATCATTTGAATCAGAATCGTCTGAAGGAATTTCCTTGGCAGAAGATGAATCTGAAGATAGACATGCCAGAGAAAAAGGGATTCCAGGAGAGATTTTTTTTAACTTTCTCTTCCTTTTCCAGCTCTCAACAAGCAACTCGTATATCTGGAAGCTGATAAACATATTGTTAACATAATTTGCAAATGACTGGAAAAAAAGCAGCAAAATCTCCTAACTTATACAAAGAAGAAATTTAGTGGAGCAAACTTTTGCAATGTTGATAAAAACACAACAGAGGGTATAAAATATCGATTATAGAACCAGAAATAAGCAAAAGCACCAGCACACAAGTACCTATAGAACAGGCATATATAACACTTGTAATACTAAGCCACATAATGACCAGAAGAGGGTAGTATATACAGTAAGGTTAAAGCACAATGATGTGAGATCAGCAGAAGGCAGCCACTTACAGTGAGCTTCATAGACTACAGCTCTGTACAGGATCTCCCATGATGGTGAATACCTTACAGGCAGAGCGGTACAGCATTCTGGCAGAGCGCACTGTCAGCATCTATAAACAGGGATTATTGACATCATGAGCAGTGTACCAGATTTGACAACCAGCACCCTACAACTGAATAGCACATGCATACCTCCCAACTTTTTCAGAAAATAAAGAGGGACAAATCATGCAACGTTGTGGTAAATTTTGGTCACGCCCCCTGGCCATGTCCCATTACCATTATCTTTCTCCCCCGACAGGAGGAGTTGTCAGAGGGGCGCTGGCAGTGAGGGAAACTCAGCAGATGCCTGAGACTGCAGGGCTAAGGCCCAAATTCAGGACTGTCCGCTGTATCTGGGATGGTTGGGACTAGAGATGAGCGGATGGATTCCCCGGTCTCTGGTCCAGCTTCCAGATCAGTGGTGCCTGGCGGCTGCACAGGACGCCACGAATCTCTAACCATCCAGCATCCCTGGCGGCTTTTGATCACCTAGGGCCGGCGGGACTTCATCTGTGCGTCCTGCTCATCTCTAATTGGAACCTGTGGGATATTGTCTGTTCCTTCATTCACAGTCGGAGCCGATGGGTGACACGGGCGCCGTTGGGTGGGACTAGTGACGCCCTTCCGCTGTGGACATGTTAAATGCCGCTGTCAGAGCTTGACAGCAGCATTTAACATGTTAACAGCCACGGGTGAATCGTGAAACGGGTAAACAGAAAAAAAAATAAAGACAGAAATACAATACACAAATACCCTGCAGTAAATAAATAAATCGCAATGGTGCATGAAAATAATAAAGGGTACTTAGTTAACATAATTTTGATCAAAATAATGTGAAAGCCATCCCGCCTCGTCACGGCGACCCTTATGGGACAGTCCTAACTCTAATATTAAAACCTTACCATTTATTGGCCATGTGTGAACATGCTCTTACATGCTGCATGCACACCAATTTACATTTCAGGTCTCTTGGTTTTTTCAGTCTAATGTGTACAAGCACATATAAGGGTGTGGCCGCCCTTTCTTTGAGCTGGAAAGTTTATTCATCTTGCTTCCCAGGTCTCTGTGTTTTTCTATTGTATTTCTGTCTTTGTTTTTTATCATGTCCCCAGAAAGGAGCGGGCTCAGCGCTGGAGCTCGCACCAAAGGAAGAGACCAGACATGTGCAGTATATGTATGGCACATGTCGTGAAGAGGTTAATAAACTTAAATAAACTGAATTAAAATTATGGGGGTAAAATATATATAGATGTACACACATAAATTTTTCACAGGATTTGTCACTAGAAAGGTCATGTGTGGTTTGCACATTTTCCACCGCACCCTGTACCTGAGTCTCATTAGGAGCTGCAGTTAGGCTGTGTGCCCACGATGCATTTTTTAAGCATTTCTGCAGCGGCAAAAACGCTGCAGAAACGCTTAAAAAACGCATGGTAGAAGGCCTGCCATGTTACCCAATGATAATCCGCATTTGCTTTGCACATGCTGCGGAAATTTCCGCTGTGGGTTATCATTGAGGAAAAATCCGCAGCACTACCAATTATTTTGCGGAGGCGCTGCGTTTTCGCCACCATTGACTTTCATTGGACCGCATGTAATCCGCATCACTGCATCTGTAGATGTGGAATCCAAACGTTTCAATGTGCGGATGGTACCCGGGTCTGGAGGACAGGAGACTCTCCTCCGGACCCGGGTACTATAGAACCTGTAAAAAAAATAATAAAATAAAAAACAAATATGATATTTATTATCTGATGGCCCCCGGTCTCCTTGTCTTCACTTGCCGGCAGCTCGCGGTGGACTGAAGGACCTGCGCTGATGTCATAGTCATGTGACGGCAGGTCCTTCAGTGTACCGCGAGCTGCCGGCAAGCCAGGACGGAGCGAAGCAAGACTCCGGGGGCCATCAGAAGGTAAGTATAGATTTATTTTTTTATTTTTTACCATTCTTTACGGTCACACTATATAAATCCATGCCGTTTGCATGGATTTATATAGTGTGACCAAGTTGTCAAGCACTTTCCAAGTGATGCTAAAATCGCTTGGAAAGCGCTTGTCAACCCGCATGCGGAAATGCATGTGAACAACGCTTCACATCCGCTTGTCCCTGGCAGGAAAAACGCATGTAAAATCCGCATGCGTTTTTTCTGCCAGGGAGATGCAGAAACACTCAGGAAAAAATCCTGAGCATTTCTGCATCGTGGGCACATAGCCTTATAGTGAGAGAAGTTACTAGCAGAGCTAAACTGGGTGTGCTAGGACCCAGCAGCTCTGCTCTGCCAGGCAGGCGACCATGTCATCCCCTAATACCTATCACTGAGCAAATTAAAACTATCACTCCCAGCAGCAGCTACAGCACCTGTGTGCTGCTTCCCGAGTCCCTGCGTATCTACAACTTCACTGATGTGTCCGCTGCAGGCACAGAGGACCCTGAGGAGCAGACATAGGGCTGTATCACCACTCATGTCCTCTCCTGCAATCAGGCACACAGCGCTGACTGCTGAGTCTAATTACCTCATAGGAGACCGGCTGGAGGCGGCGCACTCTGCAGGAACACTGCTCCTGTGAAGTGCATAGGAAGAGAAGTGTGAGGGGCCGTGGCCCAAAGCTAGAGTGGCGTGGTGGCTACTTTTCACTGCCGTGCATGTGGGACAAGTAGATGCTGGCCGTGACAGCGGGGCAGAGTCTCAAAATTGGGACAGTCCCACTGTATACGGGACTGTTGGGAGCTATGGCACATGGCCTTAGGACAATCTGCAGATTGCTCCCTTACCTGCTGTATAAAACAGGAGACTTAGGCCGGGTTACACTAGCTGTAGGGGTCTCAAACTCAGCCGAGTAAATGGGTCGCACAGAGAAAAAATTTGAGTATGAATGGCATCGTTCTTTGCAGGAGAAGATTCATCATCTTTTTTTTGTCAGGCTTTTTATTCCTTCTAATAATGTTTATCATATAGGTTATGGTACAGGTCTTCTCTTTTACTTCAATTTTTACAGAAAATAGCATTTTTAATAGCGAAATATGATTCCATTATTTTTTCATTCTCCATTTTACACAAAAAAAATGCATTCCTTATTTTTGACCCCCAGTCGGCCCCAGACAGTAATATAGTTTTGCAATTAGTACCGTATTTTTCGGACTATAAGATGCACCTTTTTTCTCCAAAATTTTGGAGGAAAGTGAAGGGTGCATGTTATAGTCCAATATACATAAATACTGTGGCTGTGGGTGGTGGGGGATGTGAGGCTGAGTAGCGGGGCACAGGACACTGTGCCCGCTACTAAAGAAAATGAATATTCACTGCTCCCTACTCCCATGTGAATATTCATTTTCCTTAATAACAGGCACACTGTGACTGCAGCGCAGCTCCTGGTATGTATGGCACCCTTCATCCCTGTATGTATGACCCCCCTCATCCCGGTATGTACTATGGCCTCCCTCATCCCTCTTCCTGGTATGTATGGCACCCTTCATTCCTGTATGTATGGCCCCCCTCAATATTCCCATGGGTGTGGTGAAAATTCATGGTCTTTAATAACGGGCACACTGACCACCGAGTGCAGCAGGAGCCACGCTGCGGCTTCAGTGTGCACACTATTAGGGAGAATGAATGGTCAATGCTCCCCACGCACACAGTCCCGGCGTGGGGAGCAGTGACTATTCCAGCACAGAGCAGGACTCAGCGCTGGAGGAGAGAGGAGGTGAGTATAATTGTTTATTTTTTTTCTGTGCAGCGCGATGGGGATCAGGGGGTGCCAAGCATACCAGGTTGAGGGGGGCCATACATACTGGCATGAAGGGTGCCATACATACCAGGAAGAGGGATGAGGGGGACCATACATAGAGGGATGAGGGGGGCCATACAAGCATGAGGGGGGCCATACATACAGGGATGAGGCATGAGAGGGGCCATACATACAGGGATGAAGAGTGCCATACATACCAGGAAGAGGGATGAAGGTGCCATACATACCAGGATTGGTGTGAGGGGGGCCATACATACCAGGATGAACGGTGCCATACATACCAGGAAGAGGGATGAGGGGGGCCATGAATACCAGGAAGAGGGATGAGGGGGGCGTTGTATACCAGGATGGGGGATTGGGATGCCATGCATATCAGGATGGGGATGAGGGTTACGCATAACAGGAAGGAGAGGGCCATATATACCAGGATGGGGGATATTAACAGAATTGGGGGACATTACCCCTATAACAGTGTCAGCCGCAGACCCCCTTGACAGGGCATCATGACCACATTTTTTGCTTACATTTTTTTCTCTATTTTCCTCCTCTAAAACCTAGGTGCGTCTTATGGTCTGGTGCGTCTTATAGTCCGAAAAATACGGTAATTCTGGCCCCTATCTTGTAATAATGTCTTCAATCCTGTTATAATGTCCCCTGACCTGTAAACCGATTCTCGGAAGCACTTGCAGCATGCTGTGGTTGTTCTCTCATACTGAATCGGCATGAGAAAATAATCGCAGATCTGAGCCGCCCCATAGAATAACAGTGGTCCGAGTGCTATGAGATGTTTTATCACATAGCACTTGGTCATGTTATATGCTCGTGTGACCCCGGCCTTAGACTGTGTGCAGGGACGGACTGGGACTGAAATCCAGCCGTGGCATTTGAAATGACACAGGCCCATGCTGTCTCCGCCCCCAAGCACCAGATGGGGATATATTACTAATATTATCCTGCCTGGAGGAAAGATTTACTACAAGACCAATATTTCTTATAATACCAATAATATTGGTATGTTCAATATTACAGACAAATACCAACAAACCATAACCAAATATTACCAGCATATACAATATAGATAATACTACCATACTGATTGTTAAAGGGGTTCAGGTTAAAGTCTATGTAATATCAGACTTCTGACTCCTCATAGTGCACAGTTTGAGGATTCTCCGATGCCAGCTGTAACGGGGCCGGGTGGTGGAACCTCTGTGCCTTGGAACAAGGAGGGACCCCGAGGGGCAGGTGTTATACTGGGGACGACCTTGCAATAGAGCAGGTGGCTCCCACGGGTCAGGTAGCTGGGACTGACCGGAGTAGCGGGTGGACACAACAGGTAGGTAGCAGTCTCTGGGTGAGTAGGCGGGTGGTCACGGGAAGTGACGGAAGAGCAGGTAAGAGTCTCTTGGCAGGCAGTCAGGTGGTCACGGCAAGTGACGGCTGAGCAGGTAAGAGTCTCTTGGCTGGCAGGCAGGTGGTCACGGCAAGTGACAGCTGAGCGGGTAAGAGTCTCTTGGCTGGCAGGCAGGCGGTCACGGCAAGTGACGGCAGAGTGGGTAAGAGTCTCTTGGCTGGCAGGCAGGCGGTCATGGCAAGTGACGGCTGAGCAGGTAAGAGTCTCTTGGCTGGCAGGCAGGTGCTCACGGCAAGTGACGGCTGAGCGGATAAGAGTCTCTTGGCTGGCAGGCAAGCGGTCACGGCAAATGACGGCTAAGCGGGTAAGAGTCTCTTGGCTGGCAGGCAGGTGGTCACGGCAAGTGACGGCGGAGCCTCCAGGTAGGCTAGCAGGCGGGTAGCAGGTGAGTGCTCCGAGGTGAGCGGGCTAGCAGGTACGGCAGGTAGCAGGCAGGTAACTGGCAGGTGCTTCCTGGTCCGCAGGTGGACTTGCCCATAGACAGACTGGCGGATGCAGGAGACAGACTGTCGGGCTGAAGAGAAGACAAGCAGGCTGACAGGACTGGTAGTCAGGCTGGCAACGGGACCTGAGGGCTGAAGTAGAGGTGAGTATACTTTGCAACAACTTTGCTCGGGCACCTCCATTTTGGAGGAGGTGCCTTATATATGGGAAGTCCTCCGACTATTGGCCGGGGACTCCTTAGGACAGCGCGGTCCCTTTAAGAGAGGGGGAGCACGTGCGCGCCCGGGAAGGAGCGCGCGCCGGCAGCAGCGAGGGAAGGAGAAAAGGAGGATGCCGTGCGCTGAACAGTAAGGTGAGAGGGACGGCATCTCTGCCTAGCAGGAGGCAGAGACGCCGATGCTACAGTACCCCCCCTTTTGGCACCCCCTTTTTTAGGCCAGAGAGAAATTTCTCAAGGAGAAGCGGAGCGTTGATGTTCTCCCTGGGTTCCAAAGTTCCTCAGGACCAAACCCCTTCCAATCCACCAGAAAAAAGGTTCTCCCTCTTACCCTCTTGGTGGCCAGGATACTCTCCACTTCAAAGACGTCCTCAGCAGAAACCGGAGTTGGAGGAGTACCTGGATTGTCGGAAAAAGTGTTAAGGACAACGGGTTTGAGGAGGGATACGTGGAAGGAGTTGGGAATGATAAGGGTGGCCGGGAGTTTTAATTTGTAGGCCACTGGGTTAGTTTGCCTGAGGACTTTGAAGGGTCCGATGAATCGAGGACCCAACTTGTAGGAGGGTACTTTGAGCCGCACATGTTTGGAAGAGAGCCAAACCTTGTCTCCCGGACGGAATTGAGGCAGATCCAGACGTCTCTTATCAGCATATCTCTTCATCCGCTCGGAGGACAGAAGAAGAGCGGACCTGGTACTCTCCCAAATGGTAGAAAATTCGCTGACAAGAGACTCCGCGGCAGGGTTGTCCACAGAAGCGGAGACAGGAACTGGAATCCGGGGATGTTGGCCACCGACTATAAAGAAACGGGGATTTGGAAGAGGATTTGCTCTCATGGTTATTATAAGAGAATTCAGCCCATGGTAGGAGATCCACCCAATCCGAATGGTGGGCATTAACGAAGTGCCGGAGGTAGCTGGTCAGGATCTGATTGATCCGCTCCACTTGACCATTGGACTGTGGGTGGTAAGCAGAGGAGAAATCCAGGGTGGCGTCTAGCAGCTTACATGTGGCTCTCCAGAAGCGTGAGGTGAACTGAACCCCACGATCCGACATGATGTGGAGGGGTAGGCCATGGAGACGGAAAATGTGGAGGATAAAGTCTTTAGCCAGCTCGGGTGCAGATGGGAGACCAGGCAGGGGAATGAAGTGGGCCATTTTAGAAAAGTGGTCAGCGACCACCCAAATGACTGTACAACCAGCAGAAACAGGAAGATCGGTGATAAAGTCCATAGCAATGTGTTGCCATGGAGCAGCAGGTACGGGAAGGGGCAGGAGATGGCCAGCTGGCAGATGTCTGGGAACTTTGTTACGGGCACAGGATGAACAGGCCACGACGAAGTCTACAACGTCCTTACGCAGGGTAGGCCACCAGTAATGCCGGGTAATGAGCTGGAAGGTCATCTTTTGGCCAGCATGGCCAGCTAGTTTAGAAGAGTGTCCCCTGCGAAGAACCCTCTCCCGATCTGGTACTGCTACAAACGTCTTACCGCGTGGAAGACGAGTCAGATCCAAGGGGGCCACATTCATCAGCTTGGAGGGGTCAATGATGTGCGTAGACTCCTCCTCTTGATCGGAGCACAGGAAGGACCGGGACAAGGCATCAGCTTTGACGTTCTTGTCTGCCGGGCGGAAATGAAGTATGAAGTCGAAGCGGGCAAAAAACAACGACCACCGGGCCTGGCGAGGATTAAGTCTCTGGGCATTTTGGAGATATGCCAAGTTTTTGTGATCCATGTAGAGGATCACCGGGTAAAGAGCCCCTTCAAGCAGATAGTGGCACTCCCCCAGTGCCAATTTGACGGCTAGCAATTCACGGTCTCCTATGGAGTAGTTGCGCTCAGACGAGGAGAAGATTTTGGAGAAGAAGCTGCAGGTTACCATTCTCCCGGTAGAAGATTTTTGGGTGAGTACCGCTCCGGCTCCAGAGGAGGAGGCATCAACCTCCAGGTAGAATTGTTTATTGCAGTCCAGACGGTGCAGGACGGGGGCAGAGGCGAAGGCTCTCTTTAAGGAAAGGAAGGCCTCCTCGGCTTCAGGCGACCATACCTTGGGATTTGCCCCCTTACAGGTAAGCGCAGATATGGGAGCAGTCTGGGACGAGAAGTGTGGGATGAAAAGACGATAGTAATTGGCAAAGCCCAGGAATCGCTGTATCGCCTTCAATCCCTCTGGACGGGGCCATTTTAGGACGGTAGAGAGCTTCTCGGGATCCATTTGCAGACCAGTCTGGGAGATAACATAGCCCAAGAATGGAAGGGAGGTCTGGTCGAAGAGGCACTTCTCGTATTTGGCATAGAGGTGGTTCTGCCGAAGCCTAAGCAGGACCTGACGAACATCCCTCCGGTGTGTGGGGAGATCCGGAGAGAAGACCAAGATATCGTCCAGGTATACCACTACGCAGGAGTACAGGAGGTCACGGAATATGTCGTTGACCAGCTCTTGAAAGACAGCGGGGGCATTACAGAGACCAAAGGGCATCACAAGGTACTCATAGTGACCGTCCCGGGTATTGAATGCTGTCTTCCACTCGTCTCCTTGACGGATACGGACCAGGTTATATGCTCCTCATAGATCCAGCTTGGAGAAGATCCTGGCGCCCTTGAGACGGCTAAACAATTTGGAGATGAGCGGCAGGGGGTATTTGTTTTTTACAGTGATTAGATTGAGTCCTCTGTAGTCAATACAGGGACGTAGCGAGCCGTCTTTCTTTTTGACAAAGAAGAATCCGGCTCCAGCCGGGGAGGTAGATTTTCGGATAAATCCCCTAGCCAGATTTTCTTCAATGTATTCAGACATGGCCTGGGTTTCGACCGCAGACAACGGGTAGATTCACCCACGGGGAGGAGTGGCGCCAGGTACCAGGTCGATCGGGCAGTCATATGGCCTATGGGGTGGCAACGTCTCTGCTTCCTTTTTACCGAAGACGTCCGCATAGGGCTAGTATGGAGCCGGGAGACCGGGTAGATTAGCTGGAGTAGGCGGAGGGCGAGCTGGGTGAACCGGAACCAAGCATGTCTTATGGCAGTCTAGACCCCACCGGAGTACTTCACCGGATCGCCAGTTCAATACGGGTTCATGTGTCTGGAGCCAAGGTAGACCTAGCAACAGGGAGTGAGAGAGTCCGGATAGCACATGGAAGATCTTCTCGGAATGCAGCATTCCCACCTGCAGAGTTAAGGGTTCAGTGACGAGCAGGATGGGCACTGGAAGGAGTCTACCATCCACGGAGGCAACTGACAAAGATTCAGTGAGAGGCTTGGTGGGAATACGGTATCTCTCTACCAAGGACTGGGAGATGAGGTTCCCAGCAGCTCCAGAGTCCAGGTGGGCGATTTCAAAGTGCCGATCCTCTCCCCAGGAGAAAGAGACAGACAAAGTCAGGGAGGGAGAGGACTTACTTTTGTCTAGGACGACCTCTCCGAGCGATCCTAGACACCGGCGTTTCCTGGCCTCTCCTGGCAGGAACGGATCAGGTGCTCCTTGCTGCCACAATAGAAACAGCTCTCCTCGGCCCGGCGTGACTCCTGGCGGGATTTGAGCAACTTGTTTGGTCGACCTGCATGGGCTCGGGTGAGTGCGCCCGGGGAGTGACTGAAGAAGAGATAGGTCTCTGGAAGTTAGGAGCAAGGCGGGTAAACCTTCTCTCACGGGTGATTTCCTTGGTACGTTCCTGGAACCGGATGTCAATCCGGGTAGCAAGTGATACCAGGTCATCCAGGGTGGTAGGGATGTCCCGACTGGCAAGTTCATCTTTAATCCGACCGGAAAGACCCTCCCAGAAGATGGACAGCAGGGCCTCGTTATCCCAGGCAAGCTCAGAAGCGAGGGTATGGAACAGTATGGCATATTGGCCTACGGTGAGACTCCCTTGGCGGAGACGTAACAGAGAGGAGGCTGACAAGGTCTTTCGTCCCGGTTTATCGAAGACTTTCCAGAAAGCAGTGAGGAAAGCTGACAAGTTGGATACCAGGGGATCCCCTCTCTCCCACAGGGGATTTAGCCAAGCCAGTGCTTCCCCAGTGAGATGGGACATGATGAAGGCCTCTTTGGCCCGGTCGGTGGTAAAGTAATGTGCCAAGAGTTCAAAGTGCAGGGTGCACTGGTTAATGAAGCCTCGAGCCAAGGCGGGATCTCCACCAAAACGAGGCGGTGCAGAGAGTCGGGAGCCCAGACTGGGTACCATGGCATTGATGGGCAGCGGTGCTGCCGGGGCGTGAGTCGTACAACTGGAGGCAGGTCCAGGTGGAGCAGTCAGTGCGTCCAGATGGGAGTTGACATTACGCAGGTGGTTCAAGATGGATTCCTGTTGGGATCTCTGACGGGAGACTTCGTGGAACAGGTCAGAGAGCAAGGGAGCTTGGGTGCCGCCGGGTTCCATGGCCCGAGCAAACTGTAACGGGGCCAGGTGGTGGAACCTCTGTGCCTTGGAACAAGGAGGGACCCCGAGGGGCAGGTGTTATACTGGGGACGACCTTGTAATGGAGCAGGTGGCTCCCACGGGTCAGGTAGCTGGGACTGACCGGAGTAGCGGGTGGACACAACAGGTAGGTAGCAGTCTCTGGATGAGTAGGCGGGTGGTCACGGGAAGTGACGGAAGAGCAGGTAAGAGTCTCTTGGCAGGCAGGCAGGCGGTCACGGCAAGTGACGGCTGAGCGGGTTAGAGTCTCTTGGCTGGCAGGCAGGCGGTCACGGCAAGTGACGGCTGAGCGGGTTAGAGTCTCTTGGCTGGCAGGCAGGCGGTCACGGCAAGTGACTGCAGAGCGGGTAAGAGTCTCTTGGCTGGCAGGCAGGCGGTCACGGCAAGTGACGGCTGAGCGGGTAAGAGTCTCTTGGCTGGCAGGCAGGTGGTCACGGCAAGTGACGGCTGAGCGGGTAAGAGTCTCTTGGCTGGCAGGCAGGTGGTCACGGCAAGTGATGGCGGAGCCTCCAGGTAGGCTAGCAGGCGGGTAGCAGGTGAGCACTCCCAGGTGAGCAGGCTAGCAGGTACGGCAGGTAGCAGGCAGGTAACTGGCAGGTGCTTCCTGGTCCGCAGGTGGACTTGCCCATAGACAGACTGGCAGATGCAGGAGATAGACTGTCGGGCTGAAGAGAAGACAAGCAGGCAGACTGGACTGGTAGTCAGGCTGGCAACGGGACCTGAGGGCTGAAGCAGAGGTGAGTATGCTTTGCAACAACTTTGCTCGGGCACCTCCATTTTGGAGGAGGTGCCTTATATATGGGAAGTCCTCCGGCTGCCAGCAGCAGCGAGGGAAGGAGCACTGGAGGATGCCGTGCGCTGAACAGGAAGGTGAGAGGGACGGCGTCTCTGTCTAGCAGGAGGCAGAGACGCCGATGCTACACCAGCATTGGGAGCGAGCCATCATGTGGCCGCAAGTACGCAATTTTCACACCTCTGGCCACATTCTGACTAGTTGAACTCAGCTTTGCTAATTTCACTTGTATTGAGCGAGGCCGTGCATGTCTCGTTAACACATGATCGCATGTATGCAAATCGCATACTTAAGTAACATGATCAGGGGCATAACTACAGTAGGTGCGAGGGTTGCAATCGCATTCGGGCCCTGGAGCCTAGGCGGTCCCAAAAGTCCCTTTGGCCTATATAAAAAGACCAATGTTATTAAAGACTTGCAATAATTGTGGGCTCCATTAGAACTTTTGCTTTGGGGCCCATGCTGTTCAAGTTACGCCACTGCACATGATCACCAACTCCCAGTGCCAGGAGCGTAGAATCCTCACAGCGTGCAAGCTATGTGAGGATTCAGAAGTCCACAGTCACATAGAGTCACCGCAGACTTTAACTTCAAGCTTGGACTATTGCTTTAACCAAAAACATTGTACTAAGACTGATATTACCACCATACAGTGACCATATAATGGTAATATCAGTTTTACACCAGTGCTCTGCAAACCATATATGAGCATATTGTGCAGGTTCTCACCAGTTCTCTTCCTTTGCATTAGGTCCAGACCACTATGACTTCTTATTCCATCAATAACTCATCCCTGAAAAATATAACATACAGACATCTTCACTTTACTGATTTCCCAGGACCCTCTTCACATTCTACCACTTCTACACAAACCACAACTTGTGATACCTTACAATTATCCCCCCTTCTTTTCCTTTGCGTTCCACAGTGGAAAGCACACTGATCTTCCCTTCCCTGGATATGCCTATCACATCACTTCCGCTATATGCAGTCCACCCTGACACGCACGCTGACGCCGCCTTCTTCGGAGGTGCTGCGCTCCATGGAGACGCGGCTCGTCCGAGGAGGTCGCGATCGGCTCACTGCAGCATGGCGCCATGCAAATATATACATCCACAGATGTTCGAAATTGACTGCGCAGTATGGACATTTCTGATTGGCCAAATTCCCTTTAAATACTTTACCTTCACATTCCAACATTACATCCTCGTCAAAGCCAGTGGCGAAACGCTCGCTGGACCCGGCCAGTTCTCAGGGGGTCAGTAATACCTATCATTATCTTATATTGTGTGCTACCTTTTCACCTGTTGTCATGCATGTCACACATCATCTACCATGTAATTATTTATTCTTACTATTTTCTGGTTGATAGAGACTTCATTGCTGATGTTCATAGTACTATAACCCACGTATTTAGTTACATCTAGGGTAGTATGGAGCAGTTTACTTTGCACTGAGCACTTTATGTTTTCCCTCTACATACCCCACTATTTATTTATTTATTCTTTATACTGCAAATCTGGTGTAGATTATTCACTATGTGACAGCATTCTCATGGCATACTTGTAATTTATAATATGTCTACCTCTATATACCCCCTAGCCTGACCTCTTTCTTTTTGTGTTACTTTTCCCTTTACAGACATTTTATGTGATTTTATCTAATTCCACTAACAAACGTTATATTTTATGATACCATAGTTCTTGTTTATAGAAGTTCTTGTTTATACTAGATGTAGCAATTTTGAAGTGGAGTGTATTCATTTTTGCATCAACTAATTTAAATAAAACTGAAGATTTTGTAATGAAGGTTATATTATTAACCTTAATTTCATGCTATAGGTTAATAAAATGTTATATGAAACTCAGTCTTGGAAAAATTGGAGATTGTTCTTGTATTCAGTGAGACACTGATTACAATCTTATTTTTCAAAGCTTGTGTACTCAAAATATGCAGAGAACTTTATGTGTATATATATATATATATATATATACATGTATGTATCTATAAATATATATCAACACTAACAAAAAGTCAGGGTGCCAGGCTTCCCAGGTAAAGATTAAACCTTAAATAGAACAAGTTAAATGGAGGCAGCACACCAGTTGAAAAAGTGAAAAAAGTGCTATTTATAAGTCCATAATGGCGACGTTTCGGTCCTAAGTGAGAACCTTTTTCAAGCAGTACAGAAATGCATGTGCATACCTTAGGAAGAAAAAATTTGCTTGAATAATTAGCGGATGCCATGTTGCATTTGGGGAGCCCCTGATGTGCCTAAACAGTGGAAACAGCCCACAAGTGACACCATTTTGGATGATGTGTTCTGTCAGAGCTGTCTCTCTGCACCACACCCACAGAGCTTGCAGGACCCTGGGGGTCCTGAGGGCTGAGAGACCACCAACCGTTCATAAATGTCGGCGCTGCACAGAGCCTAGGCAGCGCCAACATTTATGTACAGTGGGATGTCTGGAAGTGGTTAAAATTCAATAAAAATAAGAAAAAAGGATACTTATAGATAAGGATAAGTATGTTTAACATTTAAGAAAACTTTTTTTTAAAAAAGGATAAGCATATGTAAGAAAGGATAAGTATAGGTAAGAAGATAAATGTAGGTACAAGAGGATACGTATCAGTAAATATAGGTACGAAAGGATCATTATAGGCAAGTAATGATAAGTATAGGAAATAAAAGAATAAGTATAGGTAAGCTAAAATAAGTATAGGTAAGTATTGGTAAGAAAGTGTATGCACATATAGGTAAGCATTAAGTAAGAATAAGTGTAGGTAAAAAAGAATAATTAGAGGTATGAAAGATTAAGTATATGCAAGGATAAGTAAAAAAAAATGTATAGGTACAAAAAGGATAAGTATATTTAAGAAAGGATAAGTATATGGAATAAACATAAACATATCCACACAGGATTTGGCATAAATGACTACACCCCCTTTGAAAGGTAAGATTTTAATCGATGTCTCAATCAATGCAAGACTAATTTTCAACATTTTTACAAGACTGACTTTGATAGCATAAAAGTAAGGTTAATAATACAACTTTCATTACAAAATCTTCAGTTCTACTCAAATTAGTTGATGCAAAAATTAAAACACAACACTTAAAAACTACTACATATAGTATTTGTACGACCATGATTTTAAAGAATCGCACCAAGTCTTCTAGGCATGGAATGAAGAAGATGGCAACATATTCCATCATCTAACTTTTTTATTCTTCAACAATGACCTCTTTTAGAGCCTGGATGCTGGATGGAGAATAATGCTTAACTTGTCTCTTCAGAATTCCCCATAGGTCTTCAGTTGGATTCTGATCAGGAGACATACTTGGCCTCTGAATCACGTTCATTCTATTCCTCTTCAGAAATGCAACAATAACGTTAGATGTGTTTTTTTGATCACTATCATGTTGGAAAAGTACACGTCTACTAAGGGCACGGGGTGATAGTAGCATATTCTCTCTCAATATAGGGCAGAACATCTGTAAATTTAGGATACTCTCAATTAATTGTAGCTCACCGACACCAGAAGCACTCATGTAACCCCACATAAGGACACTGCTACCACTATGTTTCAATGTAGGCACCATGCATTTAGAAAAATGTATTTAGAAAAATGCCTGGAGCCTAAAGTGGAACATGTTGGTGGCAGTGTCTTTATGTGAGGATACATGGGTTCTGCTGGTGTAGGGGAATTACAGTTTGTGGAGGGTATTTTAAATACACATATGTACTGCCACTATACAGTAGATGTACAATCTATATTGAAAGAGAAGATGCTACCCTCATTCCGTGCCCTTGGTAGACATGCTCTTTTCCACCATGACAATGATCTAAAACACACATCTGTTGCATTTCTGAAAAAGAACAGGGTGAACGTGATTTAGTGACTCCTGATCTGAACCCAATCAAACACCTAAGGGGAATTCCGAAGAGACAAATTGAGCAGCATCAATCACCATTCAGTGTCCAGGCTCTAAAAAAGGTCAATTTTTAAAATGGTAAAAAAGATAGATGTTGCAATATGTCATCGGCTTGTTCATTTCATGCCTAGAAGACTTGCTGTTGTTTTTAAAAATTATAGAGGTCATACATAATACTAGATGTAGCAATTTTGAAGTGGAGTGTATTCATTTTTGCATCAACTAATTTAAATAAAACTGAAGATTTTGTAATGAAGGTTATATTATTAACCTTAATTTCATGCTATAGGTTAATAAAATGCTATATGAAACTCAGTCTTGGAAAAATTGGAGATTGTTCTTGTATTCAGTGAGACACTGATTACAATCCTATTTTTCAAAGCTTCTGTACTCAAAATATGCAGAGAACTGTATGTGTATATATATATATATATATATATATATATATATATATATGTATCTATAAATATATATCAACACTAACAAAAAGTCAGGGTGCCAGGCTTCCCAGGTAAAGATCAAGCCTTAAATAGAACAAGTTAAATGGAGGCAGCACACCAGTTGAAAAAGTGAAAAAAGTGCTATTTATAAGTCCATAATGGCAACATTTCGGCCCTAAGTGAGAACCTTTTTCAAGCAGTACAGAAGTGCATGTGCATACCTTAAGAAGAAAAAATTTGCTTGAATAATTAGCAGACGTCATGTTGCATTTGGGGAGCCCCTGATGAGCCTAAACAGTGGAAACCACAAACAAGTGACACCATTTTGGATGATGTGTCCTGTCAGAGCTGTCGCTCTGCACCGCACCCACAGCGCTTGCAGGACCCTGGGGGTCCTGAGGGCTGCGGGACCACCAACCGTTCATAAATTTCGGCGCTGCACAGAGCCCAGACGGCGCCGACATTTATGTACAGTGGGCAGTCTGGAAGAGGTTAAAATTCAATAAAAATAAGAAAAAAGGATGCTTATAGATAAGGATAAGCATGTTTAACATTTGATAAAACATTTTTTTTTTAAAAAGAATAAGCATATGTAAGAAAGGATAAGTATAAGTAAGAAGATAAATGTAGGTACAAGAGGATACGTATCGGTGAATATAGGTACGAAAGGATCATTATAGGCAAGTAGTGATTAGTATAGGAAATAAAAGAATAAGTGTAGGTAAGCTAAAATAAGCATAGGTAAGTATTGGTAAAAAAGTGTATGCAAATATAGGTAAGTATTAAGTAAGAATAACTGTAGGTGAAAAAGAATAAGTATAGGTATGAAAGATTAAGTATAGTTAAGGATAAGTAAAAAAAAAGTATAGGTACAAAAAGGATAAGTATATGTAAGAAAGGATAAGTGTATGGAATAAAAATATACATATACACACAGGGTTTGGCATAAATGACTACACCCCCTTTGAAAAGTAAGATTTTAATCAATGTCTCACTGAATGCAAGACTAATTTTCAACATTTTTACAAGACTGACTTTAAAAGCATCAAAGTAAGTTTAATAATACAACTTTGATTACAAAATCTTCAGTTCTACTCAAATTAGTTGATGCAAAAATGAAAACACCCCACATAAAAACTACTACATCTAGTATTTGTACGACCATGATTTTTAAGAATCGCACCAAGTCTTCTAGGCATGGAATGAAGAAGATGGCGACATATTCCACCATCTAACTTTTTTATTCTTCAACAATGACCTCTTTTAGAGCCTGGAAGCTGGATGGAGAATAATGCTTAGCTTGTCTCTTCAGAATTCCCCATAGGTCTTCAGTTGGATTCTGATCAGGAGACATACTTGGCCTCTGAATCACGTTCACCCTGTTCTTCTTCAGAAATGCAACAATAACCTTAGATGTGTTTTTTTGATCATTATCATGTTGGAAAAGTACACGTCTACTAAGGGCACGGGGTGATTGTAGCATATTCTCTATCAATATAGGGCAGTACATCTGTAAATTTAGGATACTCTCAATTAATTGTAGCTCAAAGACACCAGAAGCACTCATGTAACCTCACATAAGGACACTGCTACCACTATGTTTCACTGTAGGCACCATGCATTTAGAAAAATGTATTTAGAAAAATGCCTGGAGCCTAAAGTGGAACATGTTGATGGCAGTGTCGTTATGTGAGGATACATGGGTTCAGCTGGTGTAGGGGAATTACAGTTCGTGGAGGGTATTTTAAATTCACAGATGTACTGCCACTATACAGTAGATGTACAATCTATATTGAAAGAGAAGATGTTACCCTCATTCCGTGCCCTTGGTAGATATGGTCTTTTCCACCATGACAATGATCTAAAACACACATCTGTTGTATTTCTGAAAAAAGAACAGGGTGAATGCGATTTAGTGTCTCCTGATCTGAACCCAATCAAACACCTATGGGGAATTCTGAAGAGACAAATTTAGCAGCATCAATCACCATCCAGTGTCCAGGCTCTGAAAAGGTCAATTTTTAAAATGGTAAAAAAGATAGATGTTGCAATATGTTGTCGGCTTGTTCATTTCATGCCTAGAAGACTTGCTGTTGTTTTTAAAAATTATAGAAGTCATACATAATACTAGATGTAGCAATTTTGATGTGGGGTGTATTCATTTTTGCATCAACTAATTTAAATAAAACTGAAGATTTTGCAATGAAGGTTATATTATTAACCTTACTTTCATGCTATGGGTTAATAAAATGTTATATGAAACTCAGTCTTGGAAAAATTGGAGACTGTTCTTGTATTCAGTGAGACACTGATTAAAATCTTATTTTTCAAAGCTTGTGTACTCAAAATATGCAGAGAACTGTATGTGTATATATATATTTATATATATATGTATGTATCTATATATATATCTCAACACTAACAAAAATTCAGGGTGCCAGGCTTCCCAGGTAAAGATCAAGCCTTAAATAGAACAAGTTAAATGGAGGCAGCACACGAGTTGAAAAAGTGAAAAAAGTGCTACTTATAAGTCCATAATGGCGACGTTTCGGTCCTAAGTGAGAACCTATTTCAAGCAGTACAGTAGTGCATGTGCATAACTTATGAAGAAAAAATTTGCTTGAATAATTAGTGGACGCCATGTTGCATTTGGGAAGCCTCTGATGTGCCTAAACAGTAGAAACCGCCCACAAGTGACACCATTTTGGATGATGTGTTCTGTCAGAGCTGTCGCTCTGCACCACATCCACAGCGATTGCAGGACCCTGGGGGTCCTGAGGGCTGCGGGACCACCAACCGTTCATAAATGACGGCGCTGCACAGAGCCCATGCAGCACCGACATTTATGTACATTGGGCGGTCTGGAAGTGGTTAAAATTCAATAAAAATAAGAAAAAAGGATACTTATAGATACGAATAAGCTTGTTTAACATTTAATAAAACATTTTTTTAAAAAGGATAAGCATATGTAAGAAAGGATAAGTATAGGTAAGAAGTTAAATGTAGGTACAAGAGAATACGTATCAGTAAATATAGCTACGAAAGGAACATTATAGGCAAGTAATGATAAGTATAGGAAATAAAAGAATAAGTGTAGGTAAGTTAAAATAAGTATAGGTAAGTGTTGGTAAGAAAGTATATGCAAATATAGGTAAGTATTAAGTAAGAAGAAGTGTAGGTAAAAAAGAATAAGTATAGGTATGAAAGATTAAGTATAGGTAAGGATAAGTAAAAAAAAAAGTATAGGTACAAAATGGTTAAGTATATGTAAGAAAGGATAAGTATATGGCATAAACATATACATATACACACAGGCTTTGGTATAAATGACTACACCCCCTTTGAAAAGTAAGATTTTAATCAATGTCTCACTGAATGCAAGAATAATTTTCAGCATTTTTACAAGACTGACTTTGATAGCATAAAAGTAAGGTTAATAATACAACTTTCATTACAAAATCTTCAGTTCTACTCAAATTAGTTGATGCAAAAATGAAAACACCCCACATAAAAGCTACTACATCTAGTATTTGTACGACCATGATTTTTAAGAATCGCACCAAGTCTTCTAGTCATGGAATGAAGAAGATGGCGACATATTCCACCATCTAACTTTTTTTATTTTTCAACAATTACCTCTTTTAGAGCCTGGATGCTGGATGGAGAATAACGCTTAACTTGTCTCTTCAGAATTCCCAATACCTCTTCAGTTGGATTCTGATCAGGAGACATACTTGGCCTCTGAATCACGTTCACCCTGTTCTTCTTCAGAAATACAACAATAACCTTAGATGTGTTTTTTTGATCATTATCATGTTGGAAAAGTACACGTCTACTAAGGGCACGGGGTGATTGTAGCATATTCTCTATCAATATAGGGCAGTACATCTGTAAATTTAGGATACTCTCAATTAATTGTAGCTCACCGACACCAGAAGAACTCATGTAACCCCACATAAGGACACTGCTACCACTATGTTTCACTGTAGGCACCATGCATTTAGAAAAATGTATTTAGAAAAATGCCTGGAGCCTAAAGTGGAACATGTTGGTGGCAGCGTCTTTATGTGAGGATACATGGGTTCTGCTAGTGTAGGGGAATTACAGTTCATGGAGGGTATTATAAATTCACAGATGTAATGCCACTATACAGTAGATGTACAATCTATATTGAAAGAGAAGATGTTACCCACATTTCGTGCCCTTGGTAGACATGCTCTTTTCCACCATGACAATGATCTAAAACACACATCTGTTGCATTTCTGAAAAAGAACAGGATGAACGTGATTTAGTGTCTTCTGATCTGAACCCAATCAAACACCTATGGGGAATTCTGAAGAGACAAATTGAGCAGCATCAATCACCATCCAGTGTCCAGGCCCTAGAAAAGGTCAATTTTTAAAATGGTAAAAAAGATAGATGTTGCAATATGTCTTCGGCTTGTTCATTTCATGCCTACAAGACTTGCTGTTGCTTTTAAAAATTATAAAGGTCATACATAATACTAGATGTAGCAATTTTGATGTGGGGTGTATTCATTTTTGCATCAACTAATTTAAATAAAACTGAAGATTTTGTAATGTAGGTTATATTATTAACCTTACTTTCATGCTATGGGTTAATAAAATGTTATATGAAACTCAGTCTTGGAAAAATTGGAGACTGTTCTTGTATTCAGTGAGACACTGATTAAAATCTTATTTTTCAAAGCTTGTGTACTCAAAATATGCAGAGAACTGTATGTGTAAATATATATATATGTATGTATCTGTTAGAACTCTCCTGTTAGGTTTTTTCTATTTTGCTGGTCACATGACCTTTTTGCCTATTTTATCCTGCTCCACTCTTCTGGCCATGCAGGACTTCATTGTAATTTTTACTCTTAAGCTAGCCAGGTGCTTTGTAACCTTTCTCAGTCAGTTTAGCAAGGTCTTTTGACCTTTATGTTCTATGTTGTGTGTTTGTCTTTTTACTGCTACAATTTCTGCTAGGAGGTGTCCATCTTTCTCCCAGTCCCTAGTTCTTGTAGGGATCCCTCCCTCACATCTATAGGTCTTCGTTCAGACTAGCTGAGGACTTTAGCGGGTCTGATCGCAGGATCAGGTTCCCCGTTACATCGTAGGAATCTAGCTTATTTCTATTGCAGGGACAGATCTCCTGTCTTTCCTTAGTGCTTGTAGCCTATCATAACAGTATCTATATATATATACCAACACTAACAAAAAGTCAGGGTGCCAGGCTTCCCAGGTAAAGATCAAGCCTTAAATAGAACAAGTTAAATGGAGGCAGCACACCAGTTGAAAATGTGAAAAAAGTGCTATTTATAAGTCCATAATGGTGACGTTTCGGTCGTAAGTGAGAACCTTTTTCAAGCAGCACCGAAGTGCATGTGCATACCTTATGAAGAAAAAATTTGCTTGAATATTTAGCGGACGACATGTTGCATTTGGGAAGACCCTGATGTGCCTAAACAGTGGAAACCCCCCACAAGTGACACCATTCTGGATGATATGTCCTGTCAGAGCTGTCGCTCTGCACCACACCCACAGCACTTGTAGAACACTGGGGGTCCTGAGGGCTGCGGGACCATCAACCGTTCATAAATGTCGGCACTGCACAGAGCCCAGGCAGCACCAACATTTATGTACAGTGGGCGGTCTGGAAGTGGTTAAAATTCAATTAAAAATAAGAAAAAGGGATACTTATAGATAAGAATAAGCATGTTTAACATTTAATAAAACATTTTTTTAAAAAGGATAAGCATATGTAAGAAAGGATAAGTATTTGTAAGACGTTAAATGTAGGTACAAGAGGATACGTATTGGTAAATATACGTACGAAAGGATCATTATAGGCAAGTAATGATAAGTATAGGAAATAAAAGAATAAGTATAGGTAAGCTAAAATTAGTTTAGGTAAGTATTGGTAAGAAAGTGTATGAAAATACAGGTAAGTATTAAGTAAGAATAACTGTAGGTAAAAAAGAATAAGTATAGGTATGAAAGATTTAGTAAAGGTAAGGATAAGTAAAAAAAAAAGTATAGGTACAAAAAGGTTAAGTATATGTAAGAAAGGATAAGTATATGGAATAAACATATACATATACACACAGGGATTGGCATAAATGACTACACCCCATTTGAAAAGTAAGATTTTAATCAATGTCTCACTGAATGCAAGACTAATTATCAACATTTTTACAAGACTGACTTTGATAGCATAAAAGTAAGGTTAATAATACAACTTTCATTATAAAATCTTCAGTTCTACTCAAATTAGTTGATGCAAAAATTAAAACAAAACACATAAAAACTACTACATCTAGTATTTGTTCGACCATGATTTTTAAGAATCACACCAAGTCTTCTAGTCATGGAATGAAGAAGATGGCGACATATTCCACCATCTAACTTTTTTTATTTTTCAACAATTACCTCTTTTAAAGCCTGGATGCTGGATGGAGAATAATGCTTAACTTGTCTCTTCAGAATTCCTCATAAGTCTTCAGTTGGATTCTGATCAGGAGACATACTTGGCCTCTGAATCGCGTTCACCCTGTTCTTCTTCAGAAATGCAACAATAACCTTAGATGTGTTTTTTTGATCATTATCATGTTGGAAAAGTACACGTCTACTAAGGGCACGGGGTGATTGTAGCATATTCTCTATCAATATAGGGCAGTACACCTGTATATATAGGATACTCTCAATTAATTGTAGCTCACCGACACCAGAAGCAATCATGTAACCCCACATAAGGACACTGCTACCACTATGTTTCACTGTAGGCACCATGCATTTAGAAAAATGTATTTAGAAAAATGCCTGGAGCCTAAAGTGGAACATGTTGGTGGCAGTGTCGTTATGTGAGGAAACATGGGTTCTGCTGGTGTAGGGGAATTACAGTTCGTGGAGAGTATTTTAAATTCACAGATGTACTGCCACTATACAGTAGATGTACAATCTATATTGAAAGAGAAGATGCTACCGTCATTCCGTGCCCTTGGTAGACATGCTCTTTTCCACCATGACAATGATCTAAAACACACATCTGTTGCATTTCTGAAAAAGAACAGGGTGAACATGATTTAGTGTCTCCTGACCTGAACCCAATCAAACACCTATGGGGAATTCTGAAGAGACAAATTGAGCAGCATCAATCACGATCCAGTGACCAGGCTCTAGAAAAGTTCAATTTTTAGAATGTTAAAAAAGATAGATGTTGCAATATGTCGTCGGCTTGTTCATTTCATGCTTGAAGGCTTTCTGTTATTTTTAAAAATTATAGAGGTCATACATAATACTAAATGTAGCAATTTTGATGTGGAGTGTATTAATTTTTGCATCAACTAATTTAAATAAAACTGAAGATTTTGTAATGAAGGTTATATTATTAACCTTAATTTCATGCTATGGGTTAATAAAATGTTATATGAAACTCAGTCTGGGATAAATTGGAGACTATTCTTGTATTCAGAGAGACACTGATTAAAATCTTATTTTTCAAAGCTTGTGTACTCAAAATATGCAGAGAACTGTATGTGTATATATATATGTATGTACAGTACAGACCAAAAGTTTGGACACACCTTCTCATTTAAAGATTTTTCTGTATTTTCATGACTATGAAAATTGTACATTCTTACTGAAGGCATCAAAACTATGAATTAACACATGTGGAATTATATACTTAACAAAAAAGTGTTAAACAACTGAAAATATGTCTTATATTCTAGGTACTTCAAAGTAGCCACCTTTTGCTTTGATGACTGCTTTACACACTCTTGGCATTCTATTGATGAGCTTCAAGAGGTAGTCACCGGAAATGGTCTTCCAACAATCTTGAAGGAGTTCCCAGAGATGCTTAGCACTTGTTGGCCGTTTTGCCTTCACTCTGCGGTCCAGCTCACCCCAAACCATCTCGATTGGGTTCAAATCTGGTGACTGTGGAGGCCAGTTCATCTGTCGTAGCACCCCATCACTCTCCTTCTTGGTCAAATAGCTCTTACACAGCCTGGAGGTGTGTTTGGGGTCATAGTCCTGTTTAAAAATAAATGATGGTCCAACTAAACGCAAACCGGATGAAACAGAATGCCGATGCAAGATGCTGTGGTAGCCATGCTGGTTCAGTATGCCTTCAGTTTTGAATAAATCCCCAACAGTGTCACCAGCAAAGCACCCCCACACCATCACATCTCCTCCTCCATGCTTCACGGTGGGAACCAGGCATGCAGAGTCCATCCGTTCACCTTTTCTGCGTCGCACAAAGACACGGTGGTTGGAACCAAAGATCTCAAATTTGGACTCATCAGATGAAAGCACAGATTTCCACTGGTCTAATGTCCATTCCTTGTGTTCTTTAGCCCAAACAAGTCTCTTCTGCTTGTTGCCTGTCCTTAGCAGTGGTTTCCTAGCAGCTATTTTACCATGAAGGCCTGCTGCACAAAGTCTCCTCTTAACAGTTGTTGTAGAGATGTGTCTGCTGCTAGAACTTTGTGTGGCATTGACCTGGTCTCTAATCTGATCTGCTGTTAACCTGCGATATTTGAGGCTGGTGACTTCGATAAACTTATCCTTAGAAGCAGAGGTGACTCTTGCTCTTCCTTTCCTGGGGCGGTCCTCATATGAGCCAGTTTCTTTGTAGCGCTTGATGGTTTTTGTAACTGCACTTGGGGACACTTTCAAAGTTTTCCCAATTTTTCGCACTGACTGACCTTCATTTGTTAAAGTAATGATGGCCACTCGTTTTTCTTTACTTAGCTGCTTTTTTCTTGCCATAACACAAATTCTAACAGTCTATTCAGTAGGACTATCAGCTGTGTATACACCAGACTTCTGCACAACACAACTGATGGTCCCAAACCCATTTATAAGGCAAGAAATACCACTTATTAAACCTGACAGGGCACACCTGTGAAGTGAAACCCATTTCCAGTGACTACCACTTGAAGCTCATCAAGAGAATGTGAAGAGTGTGCAAAGCAGTCATCAAAGCAAAAGGTGGCTACTTTGAAGAACCTAGAATATAAGACATATTTTCAGTTGTTTCACACTTTTTTGTTAAGTATATAATTCCAAATGTTTTAATTCTTAGTTTTGATGCCTTCAGTGTGAATGTACAATTTTCATAGTCATGAAAATACAGAAAAATCTTTAAATGAGAAGTTGTGTTTAAACTTTTGGTCTGTATATATATATTTGTATGTATCTATATATATATATATCAACACTAACAAAAAGTCAGGGTGCCAGGCTGCCCAGGTAAAGATCAAACCTTAAATAGAACAAGTTAAATGGAGGCAGCACACCAGTTGAAAAAGTGAAAAAAGTGCTATTTATAAGTCCATAATGGTGACGTTTTGGTCCTAAGTGAGAACCTTTTTCAAGCAGTACAGAAATGCATGTGCATACCTTATGAAGAAAAAATTTGCTTGAATACTTAGCGGACGCCATGTTGCATTTGGGGAGCCCCTGATGTGCCTAAATAGTGGAAACCCCCCACAAGTGACACCATTTTGGATGATGTGTCCTGTCAGAGCTGTCTCTCTGCACCACACCCACAGCGCTTGCAGGACCCTGGGGGCACTGAGGGCTGCGAGACCACCAACCGTTCATAAATGTCGGCGCTTCACAGAGCCTAGGCAGCGCCAACATTTACATACAGTGGACTGTCTGGAAGTGGTTAAAATTCAATAAAAATAAGAAAAAAGGATACTTATAGATAAGGATAAGTATGTTTAACATTTAATAAAACATTTTTTTTTAAAAAGGATAAGCATATGTAAGAAAGGATAAGTATAGGCAAGAAGATAAATGTAGGTACAAGAGGATACGTATCAGTAAATATAGGTACGAAAGGATCATTATAGGCAAGTAATGATAAGTATAGGAAATAAAAGAATAAGTATAGGTAAGCTAAAATAAGTATAGGTAAGTATTGGTAAGAAAGTGTATGCACATATAGGTAAGCATTAAGTAAGAATAAGTGTAGGTAAAAAAGAATAATTAGAGGTATGAAAGATTAAGTATAAGTAAGGATAAGTAAAAAAAATGTATAGGTACAAAAAGGATAAGTATATGTAAGAAAGGATAAGTATATGGAATAAACATAAACATATCCACACAGGATTTGGCATAAATGCCTACACCCCCTTTGAAAGGTAAGATTTTAATCGATGTCTCAATCAATGCAACACTAATTTTCAACATTTTTACAAGACTGACTTTGATAGCATAAAAGTAAGGTTAATAATACAACTTTCATTGCAAAATCTTCAGTTCTACTCAAATTAGTTGATGCAAAAATTAAAACACAACACTGAAAAACTACTACATCTAGTATTTGTACGACCATGATTTTAAAGAATCGCACCAAGTCTTCTAGGCATGGAATGAAGAAGATGGCGACATATTCCATCATCTAACTTTTTTATTCTTCAACAATGACCTCTTTTAGAGCCTGGATGCTGGATGGAGAATAATGCTTAACTTGTCTCTTCAGAATTCCCCATAGGTCTTCAGTTGGATTCTGATCAGGAGACATACTTGGCCTTTGAATCATGTTCATTCTATTCTTCTTCAGAAATGCAACAATAACCTTAGATGTGTTTTTTTGATCACTATCATGTTGGAAAAGTACACGTCTACTAAGGGCATGGGGTGATTGTAGCATATTCTCTATCAATAAAGGGCAGAACATCTGTAAATGTATGATACTCTCAATTAATTGTAGCTCACTGACACCAGAAGCACTCATGTAACCCCACATAAGGACACTGCTACCACTATGTTTCAATGTAGGCACCATGCATTTAGAAAAATGTATTTAGAAAAATGCCTGGAGCCTAAAGTGGAACATGTTGGTGGCAGAGTCTTTATGTGAGGATACATGGGTTCTGCTGGTGTAGGGGAATTACAGTTTGTGGAGGGTATTTTAAATTGACATATGTACTGCCACTATACAGTAGATGTACAATCCATATTGAAAGAGAAGATGCTACCCTCATTCCGTGCCCTTGGTAGACATGCTCTTTTCCACCATGACAATGATCTAAAACACACATCTGTTGCATTTCTGAAAAAGAACAGGGTGAACGTGATTTAGTGTCTCCTGATCTGAACCCAATCAAACACCTATGGGGAATTCTGAAGAGCCAAATTGAGCAGCATCAATCACCATTCAGTGTCCAGGCTCTAAAAAGGTCAATTTTTAAAATGGTAAAAAAGATAGATGTTGCAATATGTCATCGGCTTGTTCATTTCATGCCTAGAAGACTTGCTGTTGTTTTTAAAAATTATAGAGGTCATACATAATACTAGATGTAGCAATTTTGAAGTGGAGTGTATTCATTTTTGCATCAACTAATTTAAATAAAACTGAAGATTTTGTAATGAAGGTTATATTATTAACCTTAATTTCATGCTATAGGTTAATAAAATGTTATATGAAACTCAGTCTTTGAAAAATTGGAGATTGTTATTTTATTCAGTGAGACACTGATTACAATCTTATTTTTCAAAGCTTGTGTACTCAAAATATGCAGAGAACTGTATGTGTATATATATATATATATATATATATATATATATACATGTATGTATCTATAAATATATATCAACACTAACAAAAAGTCAGGGTGCCAGGCTTCTCAGGTAAAGATTAAACCTTAAATAGAAGAAGTTAAATGGAGGCAGCACACCAGTTGAAAAAGTGAAAAAAGTGCTATTTATAAGTCCATAATGGCGACGTTTCGGTCCTAAGTGAGAACCTTTTTCAAGCAGTACAGAAATGCATGTGCATACCTTATGAAGAAAAAATTTGCTTGAATAATTAGCGGATGCCATGTTGCATTTGGGGAGCCCCTGATGTGCCTAAACAGTGGAAACCACAAACAAGTGATACCATTTTGGATGATGTGTCCTGTCAGAGCTGTCGCTCTGCACCACACCCACAGCACTTGCAGGACCCTGGGGGTCCTGAGGGCTGCGGGACCACCAACCGTTCATAAATTTCGGCGCTGCACGGAGCCCAGGCGGCGCCGACATTTATGTACAGTGGGCAGTCTGGAAGAGGTTAAAATTCAATAAAAATAAGAAAAAAGGATACTTATAGATAAGGATAAGCATGTTTAACATTTGATAAAACATTTTTTTTAAAAAAAGGATAAGCATATGTAAAAAAGGATAAGTATAGGTAAGAAGATAAATGTAGGTACAAGAGGATACGTATCGTTGAATATAGGTACGAAAGGATCATTATAGGCAAGTAGTGATTAGTATAGGAAATAAAAGAATAAGTATAGGTGAGCTAAAATAAGTATAGGTAAGTATTGGTAAGAAAGTGTATGCAAATATAGGTAAGTATTAAGTAAGAATAACTGTAGGTGAAAAAGAATAAGTATAGGTATGAAAGATTAAGTATAGTTAAGGATAAGTAAAAAAAAAAGTATAGGTACAAAAAGGATAAGTATATGTAAGAAAGGATAAGTGTATAGAATAAACATATACATATACACACAGGGTTTGGCATAAATGACTACACCCCCTTTGAAAAGTAAGATTTTAATCAATGTCTCACTGAATGCAAGACTAATTTTCAACATTTTTACAAGACTGACTTTAAAAGCATCAAAGTAAGTTTAATAATACAACTTTGATTACAAAATCTTCAGTTCTACTCAAATTGGTTGATGCAAAAATGAAAACACCCCACATGAAAACTACTACATCTAGTATTTGTACGACCATGATTTTTAAGAATCGCACCAAGTCTTCTAGGCATTGAATGAAGAAGATGGCGACATATTCCACCATCTAACTTTTTTCTTCTTCAACAATGACCTCTTTTAGAGCCTGGATGCTGGATGGAGAATAATGCTTAGCTTGTCTCTTCAGAATTCCCCATAGGTCTTCAGTTGGATTCTGATCAGGAGACATACTTGGCCTCTGAATCACGTTCACCCTGTTCTTCTTCAGAAATGCAACAATAACCTTAGATGTGTTTTTTTGATCATTATCCTGTTGGAAAAGTACACGTCTACTAAGGGCACGGGGTGATTGTAGCATATTCTCTATCAATATAGGGCAGTACATCTGTAAATTTAGGATACTCTCAATTAATTGTAGCTCAAAGACACCAGAAGCACTCATGTAACCTCACATAAGGACACTGCTACCACTATGTTTCACTGTAGGCACCAGGCATTTAGAAAAATGTATTTAGAAAAATGCCTGGAGCCTAAAGTGGAACATGTTGATGGCAGTGTCGTTATGTGAGGATACATGGGTTCAGCTGGTGAAGGGGAATTACAGTTCGTGGAGGGTATTTTAAATTCACAGATGTACTGCCACTATACAGTAGATGTACAATCTATATTGAAAGAGAAGATGTTACCCTCATTCCGTGCCCTTGGTAGATATGGTCTTTTCCACCATGACAATGATCTAAAACACACATCTGTTGCATTTCTGAAAAAAGAACAGGGTGAATGTGATTTAGTGTCTCCTGACCTGTACCCAATCAAACACCTATGGGGAATTCTGAAGAGACAAATTGAGCAGCATCAATCACCATCCAGTGTCCAGGCTCTGAAAAGGTCAATTTTTAAAATGGTAAAAAAGATAGATGTTGCAATATGTCGTCGGCTTGTTCATTTCATGCCTAGAAGACTTGCTGTTGTTTTTAAAAATTAAAGAGGTCATACATAATACTAGATGTAGCAATTTTGATGTGGGGTGTATTCATTTTTGCATCAACTAATTTAAATAAAACTGACGATTTTGTAATGGAGGTTATATTATTAACCTTACTTTCATGCTATGGGTTAATAAAATGTTATATGATACTCAGTCTTGGACAAATTGGAGATTGTTCTTGTATTCAGTGAGACACTGATTAAAATCTTATTTTTCAAAGCTTGTGTACTCAAAATATGCAGAGAACTGTATGTATATATATATATATATATATATATATATATATATATATATGTATCTATATATTTATATATATCAACACTAACAAAAAGTCAGGGTGCCAGGCTTCCCAGGTAAAGATCAAGCCTTAAATAGAACAAGTTAAATGGAGGCAGCACACCAGTTGAAAAAGTGAAAAAAGTGCTATTTATAAGTCCATAATGGCGATGTTTCGGTCCTAAGTGAGAACCTTTTTCAAGCAGTACAGAAGTGCATGTGCATACCTTATGAAGAAAAAATTTGCTTGAATAATTAGCGGACGCCATGTTGCATTTGGGGAACCTCTGATGTGCCTAAACAGTGGAAAACCCCCACAAGTGACACAATTTTGGATGATGTGTCCTGTCAGAGCTGTCGCTCTGCACGGCACCCACAGAGCTTGCAGGACCCTGGGGTCCTGAGGGCTGTGGGACAACCAACTGTTTATAAATGTCGGCGCTGTACAGAGCCCATGCAGCGCCGACATTTATGTACAGTAGGCGGTCTGGAAGTGGTAAAAATTCAATAAAAATAAGAAAAAATGATACTTTTAGATAAGGAAAAGCATGTTTAACATTTAATAAAACATTTTTTTTTTTAAAGGATAAGCATATGTAAGAAAGGATAAGTTTAGGTAAGAAGATAAATGTAGGTACAAGAGGATACGTATTGGTAAATATAGGTACGAAAGGATCATTATAGGCAAGTAATGATAAGTATAGGCAATAAAAGAATAAGTATAGGTAAGCTAAAATAAGTATAGGTAAGTATTGGTAAGAAAGTGTATGCAAATATAGGTAAGTATTAAGTTAGAATAAGTTTACTTAAAAAAGAATAAGTACATGTATGAAAGATTAAGTATAGGTAAGGATAAGTAAAAAAAACAGTACAGGTACAAAAAGGATAACTATATGTAAGAAAGGATAAGTATATGGAATAAACATATACATATACACACAGGGTTTGGCATAAATGAATACACCCCCTTTGAAAAGTAAGTTTCTAATCAATGTCTCACTGAATGCAAGACTAATTTTCAACATTTTTACAAGACTGACTTTGATAGCATAAAAGTAAGGTTAATAATACAACTTTCATTATAAAATCTTCAGTTCTACTCAAATTAGTTGATGCAAAAATTAAAAAACCCCACATAAAAACTACTACATCTAGTATTTGTGCGACCATGATTTTTAAGAAACGCACCAAGTCTTCTAGGCATGAAATGAAGAAGATGGCAACATATTCCACCATTTAACTTTTTTGTTCTTCAACAATAACCTCTTTTAGAGGGTGGATGCTGGATGGAGAATAATGCTTAACTTGTCTCTTCAGAATTCCCCATAGGTCTTCAGTTGGATTCTGATCAGGAGACATACTTGGCCTCTGAATCACGTTCATTCTATTCTTCTTCAGAAATGCAACAATAACCTTAGATGTGTTTTTTTGATCACTATCATGTTGGAAAAGTACACGTCTACTAAGGGCATGGGGTGATTGTAGCATATTCTCTATCAATATAGGGCAGAACATCTGTAAATTTAGGATACTCTCAATTAATTGTAGCTCACCGACACCAGAAGCACTCATGTAACCCCACATAAGGACACTGCTACCACTATGCTTCAATGTAGGCACCAATCATTTAGAAAAATGTATTTAGAAAAATGCATGGAGCCTAAAGTGGAACATGTTGGTGGCAGTGTCTTTATGTGAGGATACATGGGTTCTGCTGGTGTAGGGGAATTGCAGTTTGTGGAGGGTATTTTAAATTCACATATGTACTGCCACTATACAGTAGATGTACAATCTATATTGAAAGAGAAGATGCTACCCTCATTCCGTGCCCTTGGTAGACATGCTCTTTTCCACCATGACAATGATCTAAAACACACATCTGTTGCATTTCTGAAAAAGAACAGGCTGAACATGATTTAGTGTCTCCTGATCTGAACCCAATCAAACACCTATGGGGAATTCTGAAGAGACAAATTGAGCAGCATCAATCACCATTCAGTGTCCAGGCTCTAAAAAAGGTCAATTTTTAAAATGGTAAAAAAGATAGATGTTGCAATATGTCATCGGCTTGTTCATTTCATGCTTAGAAGGCTTGCTGTTGTTTTTAAAAATTATAGAGGTCATACATAATACTAGATGTAGCAATTTTGAAGTGGAGTGTATTCATTTTTGCATCAACTAATTTAAATAAAACTGAAGATTTTGTAATGAAGGTTATATTATTAACCTTAATTTCATGCTATAGGTTAATAAAATGTTATATGAAACTCAGTCTTGGAAAAATTGGAGATTGTTCTTGTATTCAGTGAGACACTGATTACAATCTTATTTTTCAAAGGTTCTGTACTCAAAATATGCAGAGAACTGTATGTGTATATATATATATATGTATGTATCTATAAATATAAATCAACACTAACAAAAAGTCAGGGTGCCAGGCTTCCCAGGTAAAGATCAAGCCTTAAATAGAACAAGTTAAATGGAGGCAGCACACCAGTTGAAAAAGTGAAAAAAGTGCTATTTATAAGTCCATAATGGCAACATTTCGGTCCTAAGTGAGAACCTTTTTCAAGCAGTACAGAAGTGCATGTGCATACCTTATGAAGAAAAAATTTGCTTGAATAATTAGCGGACGCCATGTTGCATTTGGGGAGCCCCTGATGAGCCTAAACAGTGGAAACCACAAACAAGTGATACCATTTTGGATGATGTGTCCTGTCAGAGCTGTCGCTCTGCACCACACCCACAGCACTTGCAGGACCCTGGGGGTCCTGAGGGCTGCGGGACCACCAACCGTTCATAAATTTCGGCGCTGCACGGAGCCCAGGCGGCGCCGACATTTATGTACAGTGGGCAGTCTGGAAGAGGTTAAAATTCAATAAAAATAAGAAAAAAGGATACTTATAGATAAGGATAAGCATGTTTAACATTTGATAAAACATTTTTTTTTAAAAAAGGATAAGCATATGTAAAAAAGGATAAGTATAGGTAAGAAGATAAATGTAGGTACAAGAGGATACGTATCGTTGAATATAGGTACGAAAGGATCATTATAGGCAAGTAGTGATTAGTATAGGAAATAAAAGAATAAGTATAGGTGAGCTAAAATAAGTATAGGTAAGTATTGGTAAGAAAGTGTATGCAAATATAGGTAAGTATTAAGTAAGAATAACTGTAGGTGAAAAAGAATAAGTATAGGTATGAAAGATTAAGTATAGTTAAGGATAAGTAAAAAAAAAAGTATAGGTACAAAAAGGATAAGTATATGTAAGAAAGGATAAGTGTATGGAATAAACATATACATATACACACAGGGTTTGGCATAAATGACTACACCCCCTTTGAAAAGTAAGATTTTAATCAATGTCTCACTGAATGCAAGACTAATTTTCAACATTTTTACAAGACTGACTTTAAAAGCATCAAAATAAGTTTAATAATACAACTTTGATTACAAAATCTTCAGTTCTACTCAAATTGGTTGATGCAAAAATGAAAACACCCCACATGAAAACTACTACATCTAGTATTTGTACGACCATGATTTTTAAGAATCGCACCAAGTCTTCTAGGCATTGAATGAAGAAGATGGCGACATATTCCACCATCTAACTTTTTTATTCTTCAACAATGACCTCTTTTAGAGCCTGGATGCTGGATGGAGAATAATGCTTAGCTTGTCTCTTCAGAATTCCCCATAGGTCTTCAGTTGGATTCTGATCAGGAGACATACTTGGCCTCTGAATCACGTTCACCCTGTTCTTCTTCAGAAATGCAACAATAACCTTAGATGTGTTTTTTTGATCATTATCCTGTTGGAAAAGTACACGTCTACTAAGGGCACGGGGTGATTGTAGCATATTCTCTATCAATATAGGGCAGTACATCTGTAAATTTAGGATACTCTCAATTAATTGTAGCTCAAAGACACCAGAAGCACTCATGTAACCTCACATAAGGACACTGCTACCACTATGTTTCACTGTAGGCACCATGCATTTAGAAAAATGTATTTAGAAAAATGCCTGGAGCCTAAAGTGGAACATGTTGATGGCAGTGTCGTTATGTGAGGATACATGGGTTCAGCTGGTGAAGGGGAATTACAGTTCGTGGAGGGTATTTTAAATTCACAGATGTACTGCCACTATACAGTAGATGTACAATCTATATTGAAAGAGAAGATGTTACCCTCATTCCGTGCCCTTGGTAGATATGGTCTTTTCCACCATGACAATGATCTAAAACACACATCTGTTGCATTTCTGAAAAAAGAACAGGGTGAAAGTGATTTAGTGTCTCCTGATCTGAACCCAATCAAACACCTATGGGGAATTCTGAAGAGACAAATTGAGCAGCATCAATCACCATCCAGTGTCCAGGCTCTGAAAAGGTCAATTTTTAAAATGGTAAAAAAGATAGATGTTGTAATATGTCGTCGGCTTGTTCATTTCATGCCTAGAAGACTTGCTGTTGTTTTTAAAAATTATAGAGGTCATAAATAATACTAGATGTATCAATTTTGATGTGGGGTGTATTCATTTTTGCATCAACTAATTTAAATAAAACTGACGATTTTGTAATGGAGGTTATATTATTAACCTTAATTTCATGCTATGGGTTAATAAAATGTTATATGATACTCAGTCTTGGACAAATTGGAGATTGTTCTTGTATTCAGTGAGACACTGATTAAAATCTTATTTTTCAAAGCTTGTGTACTCAAAATATGCAGAGAACTGTATGTATATATATATATATATATATATGTATGTATCTATATATATATATATATATATCAACACTAACAAAAAGTCAGGGTGCCAGGCTTCCCAGGTAAAGATCAAGCCTTAAATAGAACAAGTTAAATGGAGGCAGCACACCAGTTGAAAAAGTGAAAAAAGTGCTATTTATAAGTCCATAATGGCGACGTTTCGGTCCTAAGTGAGAACCTTTTTCAAGCAGTACAGAAGTGCATGTGCATACCTTATGAAGAAAAAATTTGCTTGAATAATTAGCGGACGACATGTTGCATTTGGGAAGACCCTGATGTGCCTAAACAGTGGAAACCCCCCACAAGTGACACCATTCTGGATGATATGTCCTGTCAGAGCTGTCGCTCTGCACCACACCCACAGCACTTGTAGGACCCTGGGGGTCCTGAGGGCTGCGGGACCAACAACCATTCATAAATGTCGGCACTGCACAGAGCCCAGGCAGCACCAACATTTATGTACAGTGGGCGGTCTGGAAGTGGTTAAAATTCAATTAAAAATAAGAAAAAGGGATACTTATAGATAAGAATAAGCATGTTTAACATTTAATAAAACATTTTTTTAAAAAGGATAAGCATATGTAAGAAAGGATAAGTATTTGTAAGAAGTTAAATGTAGGTACAAGAGGATACGTATTGGTAAATATACGTACGAAAGGATCATTATAGGCAAGTAATGATAAGTATAGGAAATAAAAGAATAAGTATAGGTAAGCTAAAATTAGTTTAGGTAAGTATTGGTAAGAAAGTGTATGAAAATACAGGTAAGTATTAAGTAAGAATAACTGTAGGTAAAAAAGAATAAGTATAGGTATGAAAGATTTAGTAAAGGTAAGGATAAGTAAAAAAAAAGTAAAGGTACAAAAAGGTTAAGTATATGTAAGAAAGGATAAGTATATGGAATAAACATATACATATACACACAGGGTTTGGCATAAATGACTACACCCCATTTGAAAAGTAAGATTTTAATCAATGTCTCACTGAATGCAAGACTAATTATCAACATTTTTACAAGACTGACTTTGATAGCATAAAAGTAAGGTTAATAATACAACTTTCATTATAAAATCTTCAGTTCTACTCAAATTAGTTGATGCAAAAATTAAAACAAAACACATAAAAACTACTACATCTAGTATTTGTTCGACCATGATTTTTAAGAATCACACCAAGTCTTCTAGTCATGGAATGAAGAAGATGGCGACATATTCCACCATCTAACTATTTTTATTCTTCAACAATTACCTCTTTTAAAGCCTGGATGCTGGATGGAGAATAATGCTTAACTTGTCTCTTCAGAATTCCTCATAAGTCTTCAGTTGGATTCTGATCAGGAGACATACTTGGCCTCTGAATCGCGTTCACCCTGTTCTTCTTCAGAAATGCAACAATAACCTTAGATGTGTTTTTTTGATCATTATCATGTTGGAAAAGTACACGTCTACTAAGGGCACGGGGTGATTGTAGCATATTCTCTATCAATATAGGGCAGTACACCTGTATATATAGGATCTTCTCAATTAATTGTAGCTCACCGACACCAGAAGCAATCATGTAACCCCACATAAGGACACTGCTACCACTATGTTTCACTGTAGGCACCAGGCATTTAGAAAAATGTATTTAGAAAAATGCCTGGAGCCTAAAGTGGAACATGTTGGTGGCAGTGTCGTTATGTGAGGAAACATGGGTTCTGCTGGTGTAGGGGAATTACAGTTCGTGGCGAGTATTTTAAATTCACAGATGTACTGCCACTATACAGTAGATGTACAATCTATATTGAAAGAGAAGATGCTACCGTCATTCCGTGCCCTTGGTAGACATGCTCTTTTCCACCATGACAATGATCTAAAACACACATCTGTTGCATTTCTGAAAAAGAACAGGGTGAACATGATTTAGTTTTTCCTGACCTGAACCCAATCAAACACCTATGGGGAATTCTGAAGAGACAAATTGAGCAGCATCAATCACGATCCAGTGACCAGGTTCTAGAAAAGTTCAATTTTTAGAATGTTAAAAAAGATAGATGTTGCAATATGTCGTCGGCTTGTTCATTTCATGCTTGAAGGCTTTCTGTTATTTTTAAAAATTATAGAGGTCATACATAATACTAAATGTAGCAATTTTGATGTGGAGTGTATTAATTTTTGCATCAACTAATTTAAATAAAACTGAAGATTTTGTAATGAAGGTTATATTATTAACCTTAATTTCATGCTATGGGTTAATAAAATGTTATATGAAACTCAGTCTGGGATAAATTGGAGACTATTCTTGTATTCAGAGAGACACTGATTAAAATCTTATTTTTCAAAGCTTGTGTACTCAAAATATGCAGAGAACTGTATGTGTATATATATATGTATGTACAGTACAGACCAAAAGTTTGGACACACCTTCTCATTTAAAGATTTTTCTGTATTTTCATGACTATGAAAATTGCACATTCTTACTGAAGGCATCAAAACTATGAATTAACACATGTGGAATTATATACTTAACAAAAAAGTGTTAAACAACTGAAAATATGTCTTATATTCTAGGTTCTTCAAAGTAGCCACCTTTTGCTTTGATGACTGCTTTACACACTCTTGGCATTCTCTTGATGAGCTTCAAGAGGTAGTCACCGGAAATGGTCTTCCAACAATCTTGAAGGAGTTCCCAGAGATGCTTAGCACTTGTTGGCCCTTTTGCCTTCACTCTGCGGTCCAGCTCACCCCAAACCATCTCGATTGGGTTCAAATCTGGTGACTGTGGAGGCCAGGTCATCTGTCGTAGCACCCCATCACTCTCCTTCTTGGTCAAATAGCTCTTACACAGCCTGGAGGTGTGTTTGGGGTCATAGTCCTGTTTAAAAATAAATGATGGTCCAACTAAACGCAAACCGGATGAAACAGAATGCCGATGCAAGATGCTGTGGTAGCCATGCTGGTTCAGTATGCCTTCAGTTTTGAATAAATCCCCAACAGTGTCACCAGCAAAGCACCCCCACACCATCACACCTCCTCCTCCATGCTTCACGGTGGGAACCAGGCATGCAGAGTCCATCCGTTCACCTTTTCTGCGTCGCACAAAGACACCGTGGTTGGAACCAAAGATCTCAAATTTGGACTCATCAGATGAAAGCACAGATTTCCACTGGTCTAATGTCCATTCCTTGTGTTCTTTAGCCCAAACAAGTCTCTTCTGCTTGTTGCCTGTCCTTAGCAGTGGTTTCCTAGCAGCTATTTTACCATGAAGGCCTGCTGCACAAAGTCTCCTCTTAACAGTTGTTGTAGAGATGTGTCTGCTGCTAGAACTTTGTGTGGCATTGACCTGGTCTCTAATCTGATCTGCTGTTAACCTGCGATATTTGAGGCTGGTGACTTCGATAAACTTATCCTTAGAAGCAGAGGTGACTCTTGCTCTTCCTTTCCTGGGGCGGTCCTCATATGAGCCAGTTTCTTTGTAGCGCTTGATGGTTTTTGTAACTGCACTTGGGGACACTTTCAAAGTTTTCCCAATTTTTCGCACTGACTGACCTTCATTTGTTAAAGTAATGATGGCCACTCGTTTTTCTTTACTTAGCTGCTTTTTTCTTGCCATAATACAAATTCTAACAGTCTATTCAGTAGGACTATCAGCTGTGTATACACCAGACTTCTGCACAACACAACTGATGGTCCCAAACCCATTTATAAGGCAAGAAATACCACTTATTAAACCTGACAGGGCACACCTGTGAAGTGAAAACCATTTCCAGTGACTACCACTTGAAGCTCATCAAGAGAATGTGAAGAGTGTGCAAAGCAGTCATCAAAGCAAAAGGTGGCTACTTTGAAGAACCTAGAATATAAGACATATTTTCAGTTGTTTCACACTTTTTTGTTAAGTATATAATTCCAAATGTTTTAATTCTTAGTTTTGATGCCTTCAGTGTGAATGTACAATTTTCATAGTCATGAAAATACAGAAAAATCTTTAAATGAGAAGGTGTGTTTAAACTTTTGGTCTGTATATATATATTTGTATGTATCTATATATATATATATATCAACACTAACAAAAAGTCAGGGTGCCAGGCTGCCCAGGTAAAGATCAAACCTTAAATAGAACAAGTTAAATGGAGGCAGCACACCAGTTGAAAAAGTGAAAAAAGTGCTATTTATAAGTCCATAATGGTGACGTTTTGGTCCTAAGTGAGAACCTTTTTCAAGCAGTACAGAAATGCATGTGCATACCTTATGAAGAAAAAATTTGCTTGAATGCTTAGCGGACGCCATGTTGCATTTGGGGAGCCCCTGATGTGCCTAAATAGTGGAAACCCCCCACAAGTGACACCATTTTGGATGATGTGTCCTGTCAGAGCTGTCTCTCTGCACCACACCCACAGCGCTTGCAGGACCCTGGGGGCACTGAGGGCTGCGAGACCACCAACCGTTCATAAATGTCGGCGCTGCACAGAGCCTAGGCAGCGCCAACATTTATGTACAGTGGGCTGTCTGGAAGTGGTTAAAATTCAATAAAAATAAGAAAAAAGGATACTTATAGATAAGGATAAGTATGTTTAACATTTAATTAAACATTTTTTTTTAAAAAGGATAAGCATATGTAAGAAAGGATAAGTATTAGTAAGAAGATAAATGTAGGTACAAGAGGATACGTATCAGTAAATATAGGTACGAAAGGATCATTATAGGCAAGTAATGATAAGTATAGGAAATAAAAGAATAAGTATAAGTAAGCTAAAATAAGTATAGGTAAGTATTGGTAAGAAAGTGTATGCACATATAGGTAAGCATTAAGTAAGAATAAGTGTAGGTAAAAAAGAATAATTAGAGGTATGAAAGATTAAGTATAGGTAAGGATAAGTAAAAAAAACAGTACAGGTACAAAAAGGATAACTATATGTAAGAAAGGATAAGTATATGGAATAAACATATACATATACACACAGGGTTTGGCATAAATGAATACACCCCCTTTGAAAAGTAAGTTTCTAGTCAATGTCTCACTGAATGCAAGACTAATTTTCAACATTTTTACAAGACTGACTTTGATAGCATAAAAGTAAGGTTAATAATACAACTTTCATTATAAAATCTTCAGTTCTACTCAAATTAGTTGATGCAAAAATTAAAAAACCCCACATAAAAACTACTACATCTAGTATTTGTACGACCATGATTTTTAAGAAACGCACCAAGTCTTCTAGGTATGAAATGAAGAAGATGGCGACATATTCCACCATTTAACTTTTTTGTTCTTCAACAATAACCTCTTTTAGAGGGTGGATGCTGGATGGAGAATAATGCTTAACTTGTCTCTTCAGAATTCCCCATAGGTCTTCAGTTGGATTCTGATTAGGAGACATACTTGGCCTCTGAATCACGTTCATTCTATTCTTCTTCAGAAATGCAACAATAACCTTAGATGTAATTTTCTGATTACTATCATGTTGGAAAAGTACACGTCTACTAAGGGCATGGGGTGATTGTAGCATATTCTTTATCAATATAGGGCAGAACATCTGTAAATTTAGGATACTCTCAATTAATTGTAGCTCACCGACACCAGAAGCACTCATGTAACCCCACATAAGGACACTGCTACCACTATGCTTCAATGTAGGCACCAAGCATTTAGAAAAATGTATTTAGAAAAATGCATGGAGCCTAAAGTGGAACATGTTGGTGGCAGTGTCTTTATGTGAGGATACATGGGTTCTGCTGGTGTAGGGGAATTACAGTTTGTGGAGGGTATTTTAAATTCACAGATGTACTGCCACTATACAGTAGATGTACAATCTATATTGAAAGAGAAGATGCTACCCTCATTCCGTGCCCTTGGTAGACATGCTCTTTTCCACCATGACAATGATCTAAAACACACATCTGTTGCATTTTTGAAAAAGAACAGGGTGAAAGTGATTTAGTGTCTCCTGATCTGAACCCAATCAAACACCTATGGGGAATTCTGAAGAGACAAATTGAGCAGCATCAATCACCATCCAGTGTCCAGGCTCTAAAAAAGGTCAATTTTTAAAATGGTAAAAAATATAGATGTTGCAATATGTCATCGGCTTGTTCATTTCATGCCTAGAAGACTTGCTGTTGTTTTTAAAAATTATAGAGGTCATACATAATACTAGATGTAGCAATTTTCATGTGGGGTGTATTCATTTTTGCATCAACTAATTTAAACAAAACTGAAGATTTTGTAATGACGGTTAAATTATTAACCTTACTTTCATGCTATGGGTTAATAAAATGTTATATGAAACTCAGTCTTGGAAAAATTGGAGACTGTTCTTGTATTCAGTGAGACACTGATTAAAGTCTTATTTTTCAAAGCTTGTGTACTCAAAATATGCAGAGAACTGTATGTGTATATATATATATATATATATATATATATATATATGTATGTATCTATATATATCAACACTAACAAAAAGTCAGGGTGCCAGGCATCCCAGGTAAAGATCAAGCCTTAAATGGAACAAGTTAAATGGAGGCAGCACACCTGTTGAAAAAGTGAAAAAAGTGCTACTTATAAGTCCATAATGGCGACGTTTCGGTCCTAAGTGAGAACCTATTTCAAGCAGTACAGTAGTGCATGTGCATAACTTATGAAGAAAAAATTTGCTTGAATAATTAGCGGAAGCCATGTTGCATTTGGGGATCCCCTGATGTGCCTAAAGAGTGGAAACCCCCCACAAGTGACACCATTTTGGATGATGTGTCCTGTTAGAGCTGTCGCTCTGCACCGCATCCACAGCGCTTGCAGGACCCTGGGGGTTCTGAGGGCTGCGGGACCACCAACCGTTCATAAATGTCGGCGCTGCACAGAGCCCAGGCAGCGCCGACATTTATGTACAGTGGGCTGTCTGGAAGTGGTTAAAATTCAATAAAAATAAGAAAAAAGGATACTTATACATAAGTATAAGCATGTTTAACATTTAATAAAACATTTTTTTTTTAAAGGATAAGCTTATGTAAGAAAGGATAAGTATAGGTAAGAAGATAAATGTAGGTACAAGAGGATACATATCGGTAAATATAGGTACGAAAGGATCATTATAGGCAAGTAATGATAAGTATAGGAAATAAAAGAATAAGTATAGGTAAGCTAAAATAAGTATAGGTAAGTATTGGTAAGAAAGTGTATGCAAATATAGGTAAGTATTAAGTAAGAATAAGTGTAGGTAAAAAAGAAAATGTATAGATATGAAAGATTAAGTATAGGTAAGGATAAGTAAAAAAAAAAGTATAGGTACAAAAAGGATAAGTATATGTAAGAAAGGATAAGTATATAAAATAAACATATACATATACACACACAGGGTTTGGCATAAATGACTACACCCTCTTTGAAAAGTAAGATTTTAATCAATGTCTCACTGAACGCAAGACTAATTTTCAACATTTTTACAAGACTGACTTTGATAGCATAAAAGTAAGGTTAATAATACTACTTTCATTACAAAATCGGCAGTTCTACTCAAATTAGTTGATGCAAAAATGAAAACACCCCACATAAAAACTACTACATCTAGTATTAGTATGACAATGATTTTTAAGAATCGCACCACATCTTCTAGGCATGGAATGAAGAAGATGATGACATATTCCACCATCTAACTTTTTTTATTCTTAAACAATGACCTCTTTTAGAGCCTGGATGCTGGATGGAGAATAATGCTTAACTTGTCTCTTCAGAATTCCCCATAGGTCTTCAGTTGGATTCTGATCAGGAGACATACTTGGCCTCTGAATCACGTTCACCCTGTTCTTCTTCAGAAATGCAGCAATTACCTTAGATGTGTGTTTTTGATCATTATCATGTTGGAAAAGTACACGTCTACTAAGGGCACGGGGGGATTTTAGCATATTCTCTATCAATATAGGGCAGTACATCTGTAAATCTAGGATACTCTCAATTAATTGTATCTCACCAACACCAGAAGCACTCATGTAACCCCACATAAGGACACTGCTACCACTATGTTTCACTGTAGGCACCATGCATTTCAAAAAATGTATTTAGAAAAATGCCTGGAGCATAAAGTGGAACATGTTGGTTGCAGTGTCGTTATGTGAGGAAACATGGGTTCTGCTGGTGTAGGGGAATTACAGTTCGTGGAGTGTATTTTAAATTCACAGATGTACTGCCACTACTCTGTAGATGTACAATATATATTGAAAGAGAAGATGCTACCCTCATTCCGTGCCCTTGGTAGACATGCTCTTTTCCACCATGACAATGATCTAAAGCACACAACTGTCGCATTTCTGAAAAAGAACAGGGTGAACGTGATTTAGTGTCTTCTGATCTGAACCCAATCAAACACCTATGGGGAATTCTGAAGAGACAAATTGAGCAGCATCAATCACCATTCAGTGTCCAGGCTCTAAAAAAGGTCAATTTTTAAAATGGTAAAAAAGATAGATGTTGCAATATGTCGTCGGCTGGTTCATTTCATGCATAGAAGACTTGCTGTTGTTTTTAAAAATTATAGAGGTCATACATAATACTAGATGTAGCAATTTTGATGTGGGGTGTATTCATTTTTGCATCAACTAATTTAAAGAAAACTGAAGATTTTGTAATGAAGGTTATATTATTAACCTTACTTTCATGCTATGGGTTAATAAAATGTTATATGAAACTCAGTCTTGGAAAAATTGGAGACTGTTCTTGTATTCAGTGAAACACTGATTAAAATCTTAGTTGTGTACTCAAAATATGCAAAGAACAGTATGTGTATATATATATATATGTATGTATCTATAAATATATATCAACACTAACAAAAAGTCAGGGTGCCAGGATTCCCAGGTAAAGATCAAGCCTTAAATAGAACAAGTTAAATGGAGGCTGCACACCAGTTAAAAAAGTGAAAAAAGTGCTATTTATAAGTCCATAATGGCGACGTTTCGGTCCTAAGTGAGAACCTTTTTCAAGCAGTACAGAAGTGCATGTGCATACCTTATGAAGAAAAAATTTGCTTGAATACTTAGCGGACGATATGTTGCATTTGGGGATCCCATGATGTGCCTAAACAGTGGAAACCCCCCACAAGTGACACCATTTTGGATGATGTGTCCTGTCAGAGCTGTCGCTCTGCACCGCACCCACAGCGCTTGCAGGACCCTGGGGGTCCTGAGGGCTGCGGGTCCACCAACCGTTCATAAAAGTCGGCGCTGCACAGAGCCCAGGCAGCGTCGACATTTATGTACAGTGGGGGGTCTGGAAGTGGTTAAAATTCAATAAAAATAAGAAAAAAGGATACTTTTAGATAAGGATAAGCTTGTTTAACATTTAATAAAACATTTTTTAAAAAAAGGATAAGCACATGTAAGAAAGGATAAGTATAGGTAAGAAGATAAATGTAGGTACAAAAGGATACGTATCGGTAAATATAGGTACGAAAGGATCATTATAGGATGGTAATGATAAGTATAGGCAATAAAAGAATAAGTATAGGTAAGCTAAAATAAGTATAGGTAAGTATTGGTAAGAAAGTGTATGCAAATATAGGTAAGTATTAAGTAAGAATAAGTGTAGGTAAAAAAGAATAAGTATAGGTATGAAAGATTAAGTGTAGTTAAGGATAAGTAAAACAAAAAGTATAGGTACAAAAAGGATAAGTATATGTAAGAAAGGATAAGTGTATGGAATAAACATAAACATATACACACAGGCTTTGGCATAAATGACTACACAACCTTTGAAAAGTAAGATTTTAATCAATGTCTCACTGAACGCAAGAATAATTTTCAACATTTTCCCAAGACTGACTTTGATAGCATAAAAGTAAGGTTAATAATACAACTTTCATTACAAAATCTTCAGTTCTACTCAAATTAGTTGATGCAAAAATGAAAACACCACACATAAAATCTACTACATCTAGTATTTGTGCGACCATGATTTTTAAGAATCGCACCAAGTCTTCTAGGCATGGAATGAAGAAGATGGCGACATATTCAATCATCTAACTTTTTTTATTCTTCAACAATGACCTCTTTTAGAGCCTGGATGCTGGATGGAGAATAATGCTTAACTTGTCTCTTCAGAATTCCCCATAAGTCTTCTGTTGGATTCTAATCAGGAGACATACTTGGCCTCTGAATCACGTTCACCTTGTTCTTCTTCAGAAATGCAACAATAACCTTAGATGTGTTTTTTTGATCAAAATCATGTTGGAAAAGTACACATCTATTAAGGGCACGGGGTGATTGTAGCATATTCTCTATCAATATAGGGCAGTACATCTGTAAATTTAGGATACTCTCAATTAATTGTAGCTCACCGACACCAGAAGCACTCATGTAACCCCACATAAGGACACTGCTACCACTATGTTTCACTGTAGGCACCATGTATTTAGAAAAATGTATTTAGAAAAATTCCAGGAGCCTAAAGTGGAACATGTTGGTGGCAGTGTCGTTATGTGAAGATACATGGGTTCTGCTGGAGTAGGGGAATAACAGCTCGTGGAGAGTATTTTAAATTCACAGAAGTACTGCCACTATACAGTAGATGTACAATCTATATTAAAAGAGAAGATGCAACCCTCATTCCGTGCCCTTGGTAGACATGCTCTTTTCCACCATGACAATGACCTAAAACACACATCTGTTGCATTTCTGAAAAAGAACAGGGTGAGCGTGATTTAGTGTCTCCTGATCTTAAAGCAATCAAACACCTATGGGGAATTCTGAAGAGACAAATTGAGCAGCATCAATCACCATCCAGTGTCCAGGCTCTAAAAAGGTCAATTTCTACAACGGTAAAAAAGATAGATGTTGCAATACGTCATCGGCTTGTTCATTTCATGCCTAGAAGACTTGCTGTTGTTTTTAAAAATTATAGAGGTCATACATAATACTAGATGTAGCAATTTTGATGTGGGGTGTATTCATTTTTTCATCAACTAATTTAAATAAAACTAAAGATTTTGTAATGAAGGTTATATTATTAACCTTACTTTCATGCTATGGGTTAATAAAATGTTATATGAAACTCAGTCTTGGAAAAATTGGAGACTGTTCTTGTATTCAGTGAGACACTGATTAAAATCTTATTTTTCAAAGCTTGTGTACTCAAAATATGCAGAGAACTGTATGTGTATATATATATTTATATATATATATATATATGTATGTATCTATATATATATCTCAACACTAACAAAAATTCAGGGAGCCAGGCTTCCCAGGTAAAGATCAAGCCTTAAATAGAACAAGTTAAATGGAGGCAGCACACCAGTTGAAAAAGTGAAAAAAGTGCTACTTATAAGTCCATAATGGCGACGTTTCGGTCCTAAGTGAGAACCTATTTCAAGCAGTACAGTAGTGCATGTGCATAACTTATGAAGAAAAAATTTGCTTGAATAATTAGCGGAAGCCATGTTGCATTTGGGGATCCCCTGATGTGCCTAAAGAGTGGAAACCCCCCACAAGTGACACCATTTTGGATGATGTGTCCTGTTAGAGCTGTCGCTCTGCACCGCATCCACAGCGCTTGCAGGACCCTGGGGGTCCTGAGAGCTGCGGGACCACCAACCGTTCATAAATGACGGCGCTGCACAGAGCCCAGGCAGCGCCGACATTTATGTACAGTAGGCGGTCTGGAAGTGGTTAAAATTCAATAAAAATAAGAAAAAAGGATACTTATAGAAAAGTATAAGCATGTTTAACATTTAATAAAACATTTTTTTAAAAGGATAAGCATATGTAAGAAAGGATAAGTATAGGTAAGAAGATAAATGTAGGTACAAGAGGATACGTATCGGTAAATATAGGTACGAAAGGATCATTATAGGCAAGTAATGATAAGTATAGGCAATAAAAAAATAAGTATAGGTAAGCTAAAATAAGTATAGGTAAGTATTGGTAAGAAAGTGTATGCAAATATATGTAAGTACTAAGTAAGAATAAGTGTAGATAAAAAAGAATAAGTATAGGTATGAAAGATTAAGTATAGGTAAGGATAAGTAAAAAAAAAGTATAGGTACAAAAAGGATAAGTATATGTAAGAAAGGATAAGTGTATGGAATAAACATATACATATACACACAGGGTTTGGCATAAATGACTACACCCCCTTTGAAAAGTAAGTTTCTAATCAATGTCTCACTGAATGCAAGACTAATTTTCAACATTTTTACAAGACTGACTTTGATAGCATAAAAGTAAGGTTAATAATACAACTTTCATTACAAAATCTTCAGTTCTACTCAAATTAGTTGATGCAAAAATTAAAAAACCCCACATAAAAACTACTACATCTAGTATTTGTACGACCATGATTTTTAAGAAACGCACCAAGTCTTCTAGGCATGGAATGAAGAAGATGGCGACATATTCCATCATCTAACTTTTTTATTCTTCAACAATGACCTCTTTTAGAGCCTGGATGCTGGATGGAGAATAATGCTTAACTTGTCTCTTCAGAATTCCCTTAGGTCTTCAGTTGGATTCTGATCAGGAGACATACTTGGCCTCTGAATCACGTTCATTCTCTTCTTCTTCAGAAATGCAACAATAACCTTAGATGTGTTTTTTTGATCATTATCATGTTGGAAAAGTACACGTCTACTAAGGGCACGGGGTGATTGTAGCATATTCTCTATCAATATAGGGCAGTACATCTGTAAATTTAGGATACTCTCAATTAATTGTAGCTCACCGACCCCAGAAGCACTCATGTAACCCCACATAAGGACACGGTTACCACTATGTTTCACTGTAGGCACCATGCATTTAGAAAAATGTATTTAGAAAAATGCCTGGAGCCTAAAGTGGAACATGTTGGTGGCAGTGTCGTTATGTGAGGAAACATGGGTTCTCCTGGTGTAGGGAAATTACAGTTCGTGGAGAGTATTTTAAATTCACAGATGTACTGCCACTATACAGTAGATGTACAATCTATATTGAAAGAAGAGATGCTACCGTCATTCTGTGCCCTTGGTAGACATGCTCTTTTCCACTATGACAATGATCTAAAACACACATCTGTTGCATTTCTGAAAAAGAACAGGGTGAACGTGATTTAGTGTCTCTTGATATGAACCTAATCAATCACCTATGGGGAATTCTGAAGAGACAAATTGAGCAGCATCAATCACCATCCAGTGTCCAGGCTCTAAAAATGTCAATTTTTAAAATGGTAAAAAAGATAGATGTTGCAATATGTCGGAGGCTTGTTCATTTCATGCCTAGAAGGCTTTCTGTTGTTTTTAAAAATTATAGAGGTCATACATAATACTAGATGTAGCAATTTTGATGTGGGGTGTATTCATTTTTGCATCAACTAATTTAAATAAAACTGAAGATTTTGTACCAAAGGTTATATTATTAACCTTACTTTCATGCCATGGGTTAATAAAATGTTATATGAAACTCAGTCTTGGAAAAATTGGAGACTGTCCTTGTATTCTGTGAGACACTGATTAAAATCTTATTTTTCAAAGCTTGTGTACTCAAAATATGCAGAGAACTGTATGTTTAAATATATATATATGTATGTATCTGTTAGAACTCTCCTATTAGTTTTTTTCTATTTTGCTGGTCACATGAATTTTTTGCCTATTTTATCCTGGTCCGCCCTTTTGGCCATGCTGGACTACATTGTAATTTCTACTCTTAAGCTAGCCAGGTGCTTTGTAACCTTTCTCAGTCAGTTTAGCTAGATCTTTTGACCTTTATGTTTTATGTTGTGTGTTTGTCTTTTTACTGCTACAATTTCTGCTAAGAGGTGTCCATCTTTCTCCCAGTCCCTAGTTCTTGTAGGGATCCCTCCCTCACATCTATAGGTCTTCGTTCAAACTAGCTGAGGACTTTAGCGGGTCTGATCGCAGGATCAGGTTCCCGGTTACATCGTAGGGATCTAGCTTAGTTCTGCTGTAGGGACAGATTTCCTATCTTTCCTTAGTGCTTGTAGCCTATCATAACAGTATCTATATATATATATATATCAACACTAACAAAAAGTCAGGGTGGCAGGCTTCCCAGGTAAAGATCAAGCCTTAAATAGAACAAGTTAAATGGAGGCAGCACACCAGTTGAAAAAGTGAAAAAAGTGCTATTTATAAGTCCATAATGGCGAACTTTCGGTCCTAAGTGAGAACCTTTTTAAAGCAGTACAGAAGTGCATGTGCATACCTTATGAAGAAAAAATTTGCTTGAATAATTAGCGGACGCCATGTTGCATTTGGGGAGCCCCTGATGTGCCTAAACAATGGAAACCAGCCACAAGTGACACCATTTTGGATGATGTGTCCTGTCAGAGCTGTCGCTCTGCACCGCACCCACAGAGCTTGCAGGACCCTGGGGGTCCTGAGGGCTGCGGGACCACCAACCATTTATAAATGTCGGCGCTGCACAGAGCTCAGGCAGCGCCGACATTTATGTACAGTAGGCGGTCTGGAAGTGGTAAAAATTCAATAAAAATAAGAAAAAAGGATACTTATAGATAAGGATAAGCATGTTTAACATTTAATAAAACATTTTTTTAAAAAAGGATAAGCATATGTAAGAAAGGATAAGTATAGGTAAGAAGATAAATGTAGGTACAAGAGGATACGCATCGGTAAATATAGGTACGAAAGGATCATTATAGGCAAGTAATGATAAGTATAGGCAATAAAAGAATAAGTATAGGTAAGCTAAAATAAGTTTAGGTAAGTATTGGTAAGAAAGTGTATGCAAACATAGGTAAGTATTAAGTAAGAATAAGTGCAGTTAAAAAAGAATAAGTATATGTATGAAAGATTAAGTTAGGTAAGGATAAGTAAAAAAAAGTATAGGTACAAAAAGGATAAGTATATGTAAGAAAGGATAAGTATATGGAATAAATATATACATATACACACAGGGTTTGGCATAAATGACTACACCCCCTTTGAAAAGTAAGATTCTAATCAATGTCTCACTGAATGCAAGACTAATTTTCAACATTTTTACAAGACTGACTTTGATAGCATAAAAGTAAGGTTAATAATACAACTTTCATTACAAAATCTTCAGTTCTACTCAAATTAGTTGATGCAAAAATGAAAACACCCCACATAAAAACTACTACATCTAGTATTTGTATGACAATGATTTTTAGGAATCGCACCACATCTTCTAGGCATGGAATGAAGAAGATGGCGACATATTCCACCATCTAACTTTTTTTATTTTTCAACAATGACCTCTTTTAGAGCCTGGATGCTGGATGGAGAATAATGCTTAACTTGTCTCTTCAGAATTCCCCATAGGTCTTCAGTTGGATTCTGATCAGGAGACATACTTGGCCTCTGAATCACGTTCACCCTGTTCTTCTTCAGAAATGCAACAATTACCTTAGATGTGTGTTTTTGATCATTATCATGTTGGAAAAGTACACGTCTACTAAGGGCACGGGGTGATTGTAGCATATTCTCTATCAATATAGGGCAGTACATCTGTAACTTTAGGATACTCTCAATTAATTGTAGCTCACCGACACCAAACGCACTCATGTAACCCCACATAAGGACACTGCTACCACTATGTTTCACTGTAGGCACCATGCATTTAGAAAAATGTATTTAGAAAAATGCCTGGAGCCTAAATTGGAACATGTTGGTGGCAGTGTCATTATGTGAGGATACATGGGTTCTACTGGTGGAGGGGAATGACACTTCGTGGAGGGTATTTTAAATTCACAGATGTACTGCCACTATACAGTAGATGTACTATCTATATTGAAAGAGAAGATGCTACCCTCATTCCGTGCCCTTGGTAGACATGCTCTTTTCCACCATGACAATGATCTAAAACACACATCTGTTGCATTTCTGAAAAAGAACAGGGTGTGCGCGATTTAGTGTCTCCTGATCTGAACCCAATCAAACACCTATGCGGAATTCTGAAGAGACAAATTGAGCAGCATCAATCACCATGCAGTGTCTAGAGATGAGCGTTGTTCTACTCGAACTGTTCGCCAATCTCAAATTCGAGCTGTTTTGGGCGGTGTTCGAGCCGGTCGGCGAACACGAACAATTTGAGAAAAATTCGGCTGTTCGAGGTTATGTTCGATAACTGTTCGTGCACCAAAATCATAACTGGATTTTTTCTCAGTAATGATGAAAATTAATGTTAATACGCAGTTTGAGTGTACAGCGGGGCGGGGGGAGGGGCAGGAGATGGATCTCTGCAGGAACAATGAAGATCTCCATTTTTTTTTCTCTTTCCCGCATTTGCAGTGGGGAGGTGCAATCTGTCAGCCTATCAGCAGCGCACACACGGAGCGAAGTGCTTTTTTTCACACAAGCAAGGGCATGTGTGATTGGCAGTGTATGTCACATGTCCTTGCCCTATAATACCAAGCCATTTTCCCCGTCGCCACCATTTTCTCACTGCTGCAGCTGCGTGTTAGACGGCAGCGCTGTTGCTGTGTGCGCTATACCTTGTTAATTTCAAGCCAATTTTCGCACAATTATACAGATAACTTGGGAGTAGGGAATAGTTGTGATTGCAGTCCTTTTAAGGACTAGGTTACAGCATTTCCTACAACTTTTATCAGGCAGGTCTGTGCTCTTAAATAGATAGATTGTGGGAGTAAAGACTAATTGTAATTGGAGTCCTTTTCAGGACTAGGTTACATCAGTTCCTATTAGTTTTTGCCAGGCAGGTCTGTGCCAGTGCTGTGCAAGTTTTTTTCACAGCATTTGGCTGAATCTAGCAAAGCTAATACTTTTTGGCCTATTGCAGAGTGTGTTAGTCAGTGGAGTAGCCTATCTGTGTTGCAAGATATACCACCTGTATAGAATACCAATTTTTTTACTGCACCTAGTGAAGTAAAATCTTTTGGGCATAGCATCATTCTATTAGTCCATCTATACTGACCTCCAGCAGGTTGCAAATTGAATATAATTTTTTTCTGCATCTAGCTCTGAAAAAATATTTGGGCTTCTAGCGGTGTGTGGGACTTGGTCTATTAGTCCATCTATACTGACCTCCATCAGGTTGCAAATTAAAACTAATTTTTTTCTGCATCTAGCTCTGAAAAAATATTTGGGCTTCTAGCAGTGTGTGGGACTTGGTCTATTAGTCCATCTATACTGACCTCCATCAGGTTGCAAATTAAAAATAATTTTTTTCTGCATCTAACCCAGCCAATAGTTTTGGCCTAATACCACAGTTTGGCCACTCAGCTCTGCTCGGTTACCATCCATTGTTTTTTTGTGCAAACAACTCCAGAGTTGTGAATTAGTTAACCACCAAAATGAGTGGAAAAAGGCCTGCTGCTGGTGGAAAGGGGAATAGGCGTGTTGGGAAGGGGAAAAAAGGTTGTGTCCGTGGGGTAGGTGCAGAAGAAAGACCATCTTCCAGCCAAACTAAAATGTCTACTTCTTTTAGCGGACAATGTGATAAGATCCCTTTCTTACGGCCACGCCAATCGCTACAAATTCCAGATGAGGCACAAAAACAGCAGGTGCTTCAACGGATATCAAGTGCTCCTTTAAGTGGGCTCTCCTCCACATCAACTTCAACATCACAAATACTCCAGTCCTCAAAGGTGTCACCCAAATCGCACTTGCTTCCTCACAGCTCCCAAATCTCCAGCTGCCCGTCTGAGTATGAGGTAGAACAGATGGTTGAGTCTGCAGAGCTGTTTACTCATACTATAGCCTGGGAATCAGAGGTCGACTCCAGCGCTTCTGTGAATCCAGACGAGGAAATGATCTGCACTGATGCCCAGAATCTTTATGAGTCGGATCCAGGACCAGACGCAGAAGGTTCTGACCATAATGTAGACCCTCATTCCCAAACTGTAACTCCTGTTGGTGGAGACAATGAGGAAGACGATGATAAGACTCAAATACCTGATTGGAGCGACAACTTTAGTTTTTTGTCAGGGCAGGAACAGGTTGGCTCTGAGGACGATGGGTGTGATAGCGCACAGGGTGAAGATGATGAGGTCAGAGATCCCACTTACTGTCAACCCACAGTCAGCCAAGAGATGAGGTCAGCAGAGGAGGTGGAGGAAGATGCTAGTGACGACGAGGTCAGGTTGCGCCTTCCTGGACAGAGACGTAGTACTGGAAGCACGTCAACAACTGCATCCTCAAACACAACTCTGCCTCTCACCACAAGTCGTGGTGGCTCTTCAGGTCGCATGGGTGCTAAGCCTTGCATAGCCTGGGCATTTTTTCAGATCGATAAAGATGACCCAACTCGTGTTATCTGTAACATTTGTCAGCAAAAGCTAAGTAGAGGCCAAAAAATACATAGTTTGAGTACTTCATGCATGAACCGGCACATGGACATGAAGCATAAGTTGCAGTGGGAAGCTCAGTGTGCTACAATGCGGTCTAGCCGGCCGGGCCAACCACCGTCTGCCATATCTTGTGCATCCGCGGCCTCTTCATCCTCTGTGACTGGGGGGACAGCAGTCACACCTGTTTTGGGGCGCAGACCTGCCACCTCTTTACCCGCAACAGCCAGCGTGATTGGCAGGTCATCATTTTCTTTGGAGGTGGTAACACCAGCTGGTCTTGAGCGCTGTCCGACATCGATAGCACCACCTTTGGATCAAGGCAACCTAACATGTCCGCCTGCATCTTCCTCACAGACCGGCAGTTTGCCGGGGACACCCTTATCAACCCCGTCTAAGCACAATAGCCAGCCCTCGGTCCCTCAGATGTGGACAAGTAAAAGACCATTTCCTCCTAGCCATGAGAAAGCTAAGAGGTTGAATTTCACCATCTGCAAGCTCTTGGCTACAGAAATGCTGCCTTTCCGCCTGGTGGACACAGAGGATTTTCGAGACCTTATGTCCGTCGCAGTGCCCCAGTACCAGATGCCCAGTCGGCACTACTTCTCAAAGAAAGGTGTGCCTGCGCTCCACCAGCATGTCGCACACAACATCACCGCTTCTTTGAGAAACTCTGTGTGTGACAGGGTGCATTTCACCACAGACACTTGGACGAGTAGGCATGGACAGGGGCGTTACATGTCGCTGACTGGGCACTGGGTAACTATGGTGACAGCAGGACAAGGGGCTGCTGTCCAAGTCTTGCCGTCCCCACGAGTTGTGCATCAATCCTCTTTATGTCAAAGTTCCACCACTGCTTCTGCCTCCTCAACCTCCTCTCGGTCTTCCACCTGCACCCAAAGCCTGTCTGGTCATGCCACAAGCTTTCTAACTGCGCAGAAGGGATCCTGCACACCTCCTTACTATGCTGGCAGTAGGGCTCAACGTCATCAGGCGGTTTTTACATTGAAATGTCTGGGAAATGTGAGTCACACAGCTGAGGAGTTGTGGTCAGCTCTGGAGAACCAATTTCATGAATGGTTGTCTCCACTGGACCTGAAACCAGGGAAGGCCGTGTGCGACAATGCTGCAAACCTGGGTGCGGCCCTTCGCCGGGGCAATGTCACACACGTGCCTTGTATGGCTCACGTGTTGAACCTGGTTGTCCAGCAATTTTTAGCCCACTATCCCAGACTAGATGGCCTTCTGCAGAGGGCACGGTCGCTGTGTGCTCACTTCCGCCGTTCGCATCCCGCAGCTCAGCGACTTACATCTCTACAGAAGTCGTTGGGCCTGCCACTTCACCGGCTAAAATGCGATGTGCCTACCCGGTGGAATTCAACTCTGCACATGTTGCAGCGACTGTGGCAGCACCGACAAGCCCTGGTGCAATACGTTCTGACGTATAGCCTGGGCCAACGAGATTCAGAGGTGGGGCAAATCACGCTGGAGGAGTGGTCTCAGATCAGGGACCTATGCACCCTTCTGCACAGTTTTGAAATGGCGACGAAGATGTTTAGTGCTGACGATGCCATTATCAGCATGACTATTCCGGTGATTTACATGCTGGAGCACATGTTAAACAGAATTCGGAGTCAGGTGGTGGCACAAGAGGAGGTGGAGGAAGTAGAGGAGGAGGAGTTGTATGCGGAAGGGCTAACATCTGCAAGGTCCAGACGGTCGGCAGCACCAAGGCGGCAGGCATGTGAGGGTGGGGGAGATGGTTTTACCAGGGCGCATGGTAGCAGCCAAACTAGTGAGGAAGGTGCAGGAGCCCAGGAAGAAGTGGAGGACGAACTGATGGAAGACTCATCAGATGAGGGAGACCTTGATCACATTTCTGTTGTGCGAGGTTGGGGGGAGAGGACAGAGGAAGGAAGCATGATTGTTACCTCGCCACCAACACAACAGGGACTTGGTGCTCCTGGATGCGCAACACACATGAGTGCCTTCTTGCTGCACTACCTGCAACATGACCCTCGAATTGTGAGAATTAGAAATAATCCTGACTACTGGGTTGCCACACTGTTAGATCCCCGGTACAAAAGTAAATTTGCAGAAATTATTCCTGCCATAGAAAGGGATGCACGCATGCAGGAGTATCAGCAGATACTGTTGCAGAATCTTACATGTGCTTTTCCACAAAATACCAGTGGTGCACGTAGTGAATCTCACAGTTCCAACTTGCCAACCGTGGGACCGTCAAGTGTTCAGCACTCAAACCGTGACAGAACCACAGTATCTGCTGGTAACATCAATTTTGCGGAATCATTTCACCACTTTTTTAGCCCATCCTTTGCAAGGCCACAGGAGACAAGAAGTCTGACACATAGTCAACGCCTAGAGACGATGGTACAGGAGTATCTCCAAGTAAACATTGAAGCCACGACTGTGTCACTGGACCCTTGCTCTTTTTGGGCTTCCAATCTGGATAAATGGCCGGAGCTAGCCACTTACGCCTTGGAGATCTTGTCATGCCCCGCAGCCAGCGTTCTGTCTGAACGTGTGTTCAGCACTGCTGGTGGTGTGCTGACAGATAAGCGCACGCGGCTCTCCACTGATAATGTAGACAGACTCACGTTCATAAAGATGAACAAATCATGGATCCGAAACGACTTTTCTACCCCTGTGTCATCCTGGGGAGAGTAAAAGCTTGATGATTGGTTAAAATCACCCTACCAACCGTTTTAAGCTTTCAAATTACTAATCATGTTTATCTGTATCTTGACTGGAAAATAATTTGGGCTTTGTAGCAGTGTGCAGCACTGATCCTATTAGGCCATCTATACTAAAGCTTCACCAGATTTAAAATTAAAAATAATTTTTAGCTGCATCTAGCCCGGAAAATAATTTTGGGGCTCCGAGATGCGCAAGGCACATAAGTGCCTTCTTGCTGCACTACCTGCAGCATGACCCTCATATTGTCAGAATTCGAAGTAATCATGACTACTGGGTTGCCACACTCTTAGATCCCCCAAACTTTTCGATCAACCTTTTCATTTTAATAAAGACCAAAAAAATGGTCATTTTTGAAATTATAAGCATTAGCAGGTTGTTAGAAACTGAAATCAAACAGTTTTCAACTCAAAACTTTATTCTAGGTGATGTTACATTTTCACATAGGACCCCTTGTTCGAAAGGAGCTTCTGAACTCTCTCGTCCATTGAATTTGTCAGGTTTTGGATGGTTTCTGCTTCAATTGTTTTGCATGAGGACAGAATACCCTCCCAGAGCTGTTGCTTAGATGTGAACTGCCTCCCGCCATCATAGACACTCCTTTTAATGATGCTCCAAAGGTTCTGAATGGGGTAGAGGTCAGGGGAGCATGGGGGTCACACCATAAGTTTGTCCCCTTTTATGCCCATATCAGCCAGAGATGCAGATGTTTTATGTGCAGCATGAGATGGTGCATTATCATGCAGAAAAATGATCTTGCTGTGAAATACACGGTTCTTCTTCTTGAACCATGGCAGGAAGTGCTGTTTGAGAAAATCCACATACATTATGGAGTTTATCTTTAGCGCCTTCAGGGATCCTAAAGGGGCCGACAATCTCTCTCCCCATGATTCCAGCCCAAAACATTACTCCACCTCCTCCTTGTTGGCGCTGTAGCCGTGTTTGCGTGGGGTGTCCATCAACCAGCCATCCTCCACTCCATCCATCTGGACCATCGAGCGCTGCACGGCACTCATCCGTGAACAAAACAGTTTTGAAATCAGTCTTCATGTAATGTTTGGCCCACTGGAGCCGTTTCTGCTTGTGTGAAGTGGATAGAGGAGGTCGACAGGATGGCGCATGCACAGCTGCAAACCTCTGAAGGACCCTGCATCTTGTTGTTCGGGGGACGTTGGAGGCACAAGCAGCTTCAAAAACTTGTCTGCTGCTATGACAAGGCTTTTTTGCCGCTGCTCTTTCAACCTGACGTAATTGCCTGTAGGAAAGAGTCCTCAATTTGCCCTTATCAGCACGCACACGTGTGTACTGTGAATCAGCTACATACTTCTTGATTGCCAAGACACTTCATCCTGATCATCGCACAATGTTGATTGTAGTCATGCCTTGACCTAAACACTCCACAATTTGTTGCTTCTCAGCACAGCAGCCGACACATCCTTTTTCTTTCCCATTTTGGCAGAAAATGTAGGCTGCTTAATAATGTGAGAGAGCCTTCTTAAGTAGTCTTGCCTTTCATTGGACACACCTGCCAAACTAATTAGCACAGGTGTCTGCAATTGCTTACAGTGATATAAAGAGCCCTGACACACATCACCATCAATGAGTTTAACTGACAAACAAACAAATTCTTCCCTTATCACTCCTAAACACTTTTTGTATAATAATTTGGAACGCAGTGTACATGTGCTTTTCCACAAAACACCAGTGGTTCACGTAGTGAATCTTACAGTTCTAACTTGCCAACCGTGGTCTGTATGGAGTTGTTCAATAAAGGGCCCAAAATTAAGATAACATAGATGGGAGAGGTCTCTATGAATAGGAATTCCTAAGTATTTGATACCCTGTGAGGGCCAGGCAAAGGGAAAGTTGGACTGGATGGAATCCTATATGGATTTGGGGAGGGAGACATCGAGGGCCTCAGACTTCGCTGCATTGATTTTAAAATTTTACCATGTAACAAAGTGATCTATTTCAGCCATAACAGCATGGATGGATATATGTGATTGAGTGATATATACTAGGACATCATCAGCAAATAGAGAGCACTTGTACTCGGTGCCTCCCACCTCAATCCACCTAATATTGGGGTTATGGCGAATTGATGAGAGCAGGTGCTCCGTCACTAGGATGTATAAGAGAGGGGACAGAGGACATCACTGCCTTGTCCCATTTGTGATTGTGAAAGATGATGAAAATGTTCTGACGCACCCCCTGGGCCTTGGGACACCCGGAGCCGGACCCTTTTTGGTGGATGCTGGTGGTTGTAGTCTTCGTGGCGGCGACCCAGTTCCGTGGCTCAGGGCGGTCAAACCAGTGGCGGAACTATTTATGTGGTTTTCATGCTTAAATGTCCGACTACGCCACCCGTGGATTGCGGTCAGAGTGAACCGCCGCTACAGGGCAGACCACTGAGGCTGGTGTTGTGGGTGCAGCAGAGCGTAGCATAACTCCCCACGGGAGGAGTATAGCCTCAGGGCAGTGTATGCGGAGGATGGGGGTGATGGTGCAGGGCAGCAGCAGTAATGACACGGAGTCAGTGATGCAGTTCAGGGCCTTTACTCACAGTTCTTATTATCCAGACCACGTCTGCAGGTAACGGCTGCCCACGTCGTACTGTGCTCACCAGGTGAGGGGCTCAGACAACTCCCAGATAACTTTGGAGCACTTCACAGGACCCCCTTTGTGTGTCCTTTGTCTGGCCTTTCTTACCAACACTTCTGTCCGGCTGCCTCGGGCCTCCTCTTGGTAAACTTGGCGCCAGTTTCCCTGACCCTATGTGGTGCCTTCCTAGCGGGTGTAGCGAGAGGCTGTGCCACATAAAATGTCAGAGCCTCCGGTTTCTAGCTGAGGGTCGTTTCCTGCCTCCACTAGTTCGGGGACCGGTCTCCCCCTTTGGCCTGACCCCTCCACGCAGGTGGATTCGGGCGTGCGGTGGCGACTCGCCCGTCCGCACCCCTGGGATCCCTTCATTCCTCGTTCCTGGAGCCTTCTCCGCTCCTCTTCCTTCCTTCTCCCTCTTCCAGGCCTGGGCCTCTGTTACTAGGCCCGCCTCCGGAGCAGAGCTCATGCAGAGCCCCTGCTCCCTGCCACTTCTGCTCAGACTTCTCTGCACTGAACTAAGATGGTGCCCACCTTTTATACTCCCTTCTCAATGCACCCAGGAACTGCTTCCTCCCTGCTCCTGCACTACAGGGTTCCCCTTCCTCAGTGTTCCCTCCCCCCACTGTCGTGCCCATCTCAGGGGCATATTGGTCGCCCTGCCCCACGGTAATGTGGTGTAATGCATGCAGGTGTCGGGTCCTGATCCACACTCCATCCTTACCTGAGAGTGAGATATCACACCTCTGGGTGAGGTGCAATACGTCTTTAGCAACCGAGCCCTCAGGGTGCTACAGTTCCATTTATCTTCAGCCTAGGTGACGTATTGCGATACAGGGCCGTGATTTTGGCTATAAAAGGGTCCCCTAGACCCCTACCCCAAGCTTTTTAAGAGAATCATATATGGCGTGCCAGGAGACTCTATGGAATGCTTTCTCAGCATCCAACGAGAGTATCTAATTACAAATTTTTAACTGCATCTAGCCCAGGAAATACTTTGTGCCTAGTAGCAGTGTCTGCTAGTAAGCGGATTATCCCGGCTGTTAAGCAAGCTGCACCACCTGTAGTTTAGACACTTAATTTTTTCAAAGGAAATGCTTCGGGACCATGGGATACTTAGTGAAGAGCATCAGGAGGCACCCCAAGGCATAGGGGCTGGGACTGGCAGTAGGATGCCTTGCGGTGGACAGCCGAGCTCGATCCTTATAAAAGCTTTTTAACTGCAGCAGCTTTAGTGGACGCTACTGGAGCTGGAATTACCGCGGCTGCTGGCATGAGACTTGCCCTCCAATAGATCCTTGTAAATGGATTTAAAGTGTATTCATTCAAATTAGAGAGACAATTTAAATTAAAAAGCTTAGAGCTGCCTCCACCACAGGGGGGCTCGCTCGACCCACCAGCGGACAGGCACCAGTATTAGGAGAGGGGGGCTGGCCGTCAGGGTTCACCGCGGCTCTGGCACAAACCGGCGACACGGAGGTGGCACGGGCAGGAGCGGACTGGCCGTGTCGGCTTCTCACTTTTTGGATTTTAGAAGGGCATGACATGCCTATATCTGTGTCTCCCCCTCCTTTTACTCCTCCACCTCTTTTATTTTCGCATGACTATATGTACTTGTCACTTTTCCATGTGTTAGTTATGTCTTCTGAGCAGTTTGTCAGCTTTTGGACACCTTTGAAGGTGTTTTCTATGTGTTTCTATGTGTTTTTGTTTGCCTGCCATTGGTTTTAACGGTGTTCGAAGGTGTTCGACGAACAGTTCGACGAACAGTTCGGCGAACACACGGGTGTTCGACGAACCGAACCGAACTCGAACACTACGGGGGTGGCTCAACACTAATCAGGAGACATACTTGGCCTCTGAATCGCGTTCACCCTGTTCTTCTTCAGAAATGCAACAATAACCTTAGATGTGTTTTTTTGATCATTATCATGTTGGAAAAGTACACGTCTACTAAGGGCACGGGGTGATTGTAGCATATTCTCTATCAATATAGGGCAGTACACCTGTATATATAGGATACTCTCAATTAATTGTAGCTCACCGACACCAGAAGCAATCATGTAACCCCACATAAGGACACTGCTACCACTATGTTTCACTGTAGGCACCATGCATTTAGAAAAATGTATTTAGAAAAATGCCTGGAGCCTAAAGTGGAACATGTTGGTGGCAGTGTCGTTATGTGAGGAAACATGGGTTCTGCTGGTGTAGGGGAATTACAGTTCGTGGAGAGTATTTTAAATTAACAGATGTACTGCCACTATACAGTAGATGTACAATCTATATTGAAAGAGAAGATGCTACCGTCATTCCGTGCCCTTGGTAGACATGCTCTTTTCCACCATGACAATGATCTAAAACACACATCTGTTGCATTTCTGAAAAAGAACAGGGTGAACATGATTTAGTGTCTGCTGACCTGAACCCAATCAAACACCTCTGGGGAATTCTGAAGAGACAAATTGAGCAGCATCAATCACGATCCAGTGACCAGGCTCTAGAAAAGTTCAATTTTTAGAATGTTAAAAAAGATAGATGTTGCAATATGTCGTCGGCTTGTTCATTTCATGCTTGAAGGCTTTCTGTTATTTTTAAAAATTATAGAGGTCATACATAATACTAAATGTAGCAATTTTGATGTGGAGTGTATTAATTTTTGCATCAACTAATTTAAATAAAACTGAAGATTTTGTAATGAAGGTTATATTATTAACCTTAATTTCATGCTATGGGTTAATAAAATGTTATATGAAACTCAGTCTGGGATAAATTGGAGACTATTCTTGTATTCAGAGAGACACTGATTAAAATCTTATTTTTCAAAGCTTGTATACTCAAAATATGCAGAGAACTGTATGTGTATATATATATGTATGTACAGTACAGACCAAAAGTTTGGACACACCTTCTCATTTAAAGATTTTTCTGTATTTTCATGACTATGAAAATTGCACATTCTTACTGAAGGCATCAAAACTATGAATTAACACATGTGGAATTATATACTTAACAAAAAAGTGTTAAACAACTGAAAATATGTCTTATATTCTAGGTTCTTCAAAGTAGCCACCTTTTGCTTTGATGACTGCTTTACACACTCTTGGCATTCTCTTGATGAGCTTCAAGAGGTAGTCACCGGAAATGGTCTTCCAACAATCTTGAAGGAGTTCCCAGAGATGCTTAGCACTTGTTGGCCGTTTTGCCTTCACTCTGCGGTCCAGCTCACCCCAAACCATCTCGATTGGGTTCAAATCTGGTGACTGTGGAGGCCAGGTCATCTGTCGTAGCACCCCATCACTCTCCTTCTTGGTCAAATAGCTCTTACACAGCCTGGAGGTGTGTTTGGGGTCATAGTCCTGTTTAAAAATAAATGATGGTCCAACTAAACGCAAACCGGATGAAACAGAATGCCGATGCAAGATGCTGTGGTAGCCATGCTGGTTCAGTATGCCTTCAGTTTTGAATAAATCCCCAACAGTGTCACCAGCAAAGCACCCCCACACCATCACACCTCCTCCTCCATGCTTCACGGTGGGAACCAGGCATGCAGAGTCCATCCATTCACCTTTTCTGCGTCGCACAAAGACACGGTGGTTGGAACCAAAGATCTCAAATTTGGACTCATCAGATGAAAGCACAGATTTCCACTGGTCTAATGTCCATTCCTTGTGTTCTTTAGCCCAAACAAGTCTCTTCTGCTTGTTGCCTGTCCTTAGCAGTGGTTTCCTAGCAGCTATTTTACCATGAAGGCCTGCTGCACAAAGTCTCCTCTTAACAGTTGTTGTAGAGATGTGTCTGCTGCTAGAACTTTGTGTGGCATTGACCTGGTCTCTAATCTGATCTGCTGTTAACCTGCGATATTTGAGGCTGGTGACTTCGATAAACTTATCCTTAGAAGCAGAGGTGACTCTTGCTCTTCCTTTCCTGGGGCGGTCCTCATATGAGCCAGTTTCTTTGTAGCGCTTGATGGTTTTTGTAACTGCACTTGGGGACACTTTCAAAGTTTTCCCAATTTTTCGCACTGACTGACCTTCATTTGTTAAAGTAATGATGGCCACTCGTTTTTCTTTACTTAGCTGCTTTTTTCTTGCCATAATACAAGTTCTAACAGTCTATTCAGTAGGACTATCAGCTGTGTATACACCAGACTTCTGCACAACACAACTGATGGTCCCAAACCCATTTATAAGGTAAGAAATACCACTTATTAAACCTGACAGGGCACACCTGTGAAGTGAAAACCATTTCCAGTGACTACCACTTGAAGCTCATCAAGAGAATGTGAAGAGTGTGCAAAGCAGTCATCAAAGCAAAAGGTGGCTACTTTGAAGAACCTAGAATATAAGACATATTTTCAGTTGTTTCACACTTTTTTGTTAAGTATATAATTCCAAATGTTTTAATTCTTAGTTTTGATGCCTTCAGTGTGAATGTACAATTTTCATAGTCATGAAAATACAGAAAAATCTTTAAATGAGAAGGTGTGTTTAAACTTTTGGTCTGTATATATATATTTGTATGTATCTATATATATATATATCAACACTAACAAAAAGTCAGGGTGCCAGGCTGCCCAGGTAAAGATCAAACATTAAATATAACAAGTTAAATGGAGGCAGCACACCAGTTGAAAAAGTGAAAAAAGTGCTATTTATAAGTCCATAATGGTGACGTTTTGGTCCTAAGTGAGAACCTTTTTCAAGCAGTACAGAAATGCATGTGCATACCTTATGAAGAAAAAATTTGCTTGAATACTTAGCGGACGCCATGTTGCATTTGGGGAGCCCCTGATGTGCCTAAATAGTGGAAACCCCCCACAAGTGACACCATTTTGGATGATGTGTCCTGTCAGAGCTGTCTCTCTGCACCACACCCACAGCGCTTGCAGGACCCTGGGGGCACTGAGGGCTGCGAGACCACCAACCATTCATAAATGTCGGCGCTGCACAGAGCCTAGGCAGCGCCAACATTTACATACAGTGGGCTGTCTGGAAGTGGTTAAAATTCAATAAAAATAAGAAAAAAGGATACTTATAGATAAGGATAAGTATGTTTAACATTTAATAAAACATTTTTTTTTAAAAAGGATAAGCATATGTAAGAAAGGATAAGTATAGGTAAGAAGATAAATGTAGGTACAAGAGGATACGTATCAGTAAATATAGGTACGAAAGGATCATTATAGGCAAGTAATGATAAGTATAGGAAATAAAAGAATAAGTATAGGTAAGCTAAAATAAGTATAGGTAAGTATTGGTAAGAAAGTGTGTGCACATATAGGTAAGCATTAAGTAAGAATAAGTGTAGGTAAAAAAGAATAATTAGAGGTATGAAAGATTAAGTATAAGTAAGGATAAGTAAAAAAAATGTATAGGTACAAAAAGGATAAGTATATGTAAGAAAGGATAAGTATATGGAATAAACATAAACATATCCACACAGGATTTGGAATAAATGCCTACACCCCCTTTGAAAGGTAAGATTTTAATCGATGTCTCAATCAATGCAACACTAATTTTCAACATTTTTACAAGACTGACTTTGATAGCATAAAAGTAAGGTTAATAATACAACTTTCATTACAAAATCTTCAGTTCTACTCAAATTAGTTGATGCAAAAATTAAAACACAACACTGAAAAACTACTACATCTAGTATTTGTACGTCCATGATTTTAAAGAATCGCACCAAGTCTTCTAGGCATGGAATGAAGAAGATGGCGACATATTCCATCATCTAACTTTTTTATTCTTCAACAATGACCTCTTTTAGAGCCTGGATGCTGGATGGAGAATAATGCTTAACTTGTCTCTTCAGAATTCCCCATAGGTCTTCAGTTGGATTCTGATTAGGAGACATACTTGGCCTCTGAATCACGTTCATTCTATTCTTCTTCAGAAATGCAACAATAACCTTAGATGTGTTTTTTTGATCACTATCATGTTGGAAAAGTACACGTCTACTAAGGGCATGGGGTGATTGTAGCATATTCTCTATCAATAAAGGGCAGAACATCTGTAAATTTAGGATACTCTCAATTAATTGTAGCTCACTGACACCAGAAGCACTCATGTAACCCCACATAAGGACACTGCTACCACTATGTTTCAATGTAGGCACCATGCATTTAGAAAAATGTATTTAGAAAAATGCCTGGAGCCTAAAGTGGAACATGTTGGTGGCAGAGTCTTTATGTGAGGATACATGGGTTCTGCTGGTGTAGGGGAATTACAGTTTGTGGAGGGTATTTTAAATTGACATATGTACTGCCACTATACAGTAGATGTACAATCCATATTGAAAGAGAAGATGCTACCCTCATTCCGTGCCCTTGGTAGACATGCTCTTTTCCACCATGACAATGATCTACAACACACATCTGTTGCATTTCTGAAAAAGAACAGGGTGAACGTGATTTAGTGTCTCCTGATCTGTACCCAATCAAACACCTATGGGGAATTCTGAAGAGACAAATTGAGCAGCATCAATCACCATTCAGTGTCCAGGCTCTAAAAAGGTCAATTTTTAAAATGGTAAAAAAGATAGATGTTGCAATATGTCATCGGGTTGTTCATTTCATGCCTAGAAGACTTGCTGTTGTTTTTAAAAATTATAGAGGTCATACATAATACTAGATGTAGCAATTTTGAAGTGGAGTGTATTCATTTTTGCATCAACTAATTTAAATAAAACTGAAGATTTTGTAATGAAGGTTATATTATTAACCTTAATTTCATGCTATAGGTTAATAAAATGTTATATGAAACTCAGTCTTGGAAAAATTGGAGATTGTTCTTGTATTCAATGAGACACTGATTACAATCTTATTTTTCAAAGCTTGTGTACTCAAAATATGCAGAGAACTGTATGTGTGTATATATATATATATATATATATATGCATATATGTATCTATAAATATATATCAACACTAACAAAAAGTCAGGGTGCCAGGCTTCCCAGGTAAAGATTAAACCTTAAATAGAACAAGTTAAATGGAGGCAGCACACCAGTTGAAAAAGTGAAAAAAGTGCTATTTATAAGTCCATAATGGCGACGTTTCGGTCCTAAGTGAGAACCTTTTTCAAGCAGTACAGAAATGCATGTGCATACCTTATGAATAAAAAATTTGCTTGAATAATTAGCGGATGCCATGTTGCATTTGGGGAGCCCCTGATGTGCCTAAACAGTGGAAACAGCCCACAAGTGACACCATTTTGGATGATGTGTTCTGTCAGAGCTGTCTCTCTGCACCACACCAATTGAGATTGCAGGACCCTGGGGGTCCTGAGGGCTGCGAGACCACCAACCGTTCATAAGTGTCGGCGCTGCACAGAGCCTATTCAGCGCCAACATTTATGTACAGTGGGCTGTCTGGAAGTGGTTAAAATTCAATAAAAATAAGAAAAAAGGATACTTATAGATAAGGATAAGTATGTTTAACATTTAAGAAAACTTTTTTTTAAAAAAGGATAAGCATATGTAAGAAAGGATAAGTATAGGTAAGAAGATAAATGTAGGTACAAGAGGATACGTATCAGTAAATATAGGTACGAAAGGATCATTATAGGCAAGTAATGATAAGTATAGGAAATAAAAGAATAAGTATAGGTAAGCTAAAATAAGTATAGGTAAGTATTGGTAAGAAAGTGTATGCACATATAGGTAAGCATTAAGTAAGAATAAGTGTAGTTAAAAAAGAATAATTAGAGGTATGAAAGATTAAGTATAAGTAAGGATAAGTAAAAAAAATTGTATAGGTACAAAAAGGATAAGTATATGTAAGAAAGGATAAGTATATGGAATAAACATAAACATATCCACACAGGATTTGGCATAAATGACTACACCCCCTTTGAAAGGTAAGATTTTAATCGATGTCTCAACCAATGCAAGACTAATTTTCAACATTTTTACAAGACTGACTTTGATAGCATAAAAGTAAGGTTAATAATACAACTTTCATTACAAAATCTTCAGTTCTACTCAAATTAGTTGATGCAAAAATTAAAACACAACACTTAAAAACTACTACATCTAGTATTTGTACGACCATGATTTTAAAGAATCGCACCAAGTCTTCTAGGCATGGAACGAAGAAGATGGCAACATATTCCATCATCTAACTTTTTTATTCTTCAACAATGACCTCTTTTAGTGCCTGGATGCTGGATGGAGAATAAGGCTTAACTTGTCTCTTCATAATTCCCCATAGGTCTTCAGTTGGATTCTGATCAGGAGACATACTTGGCCTCTGAATCACGTTCATTCTATTCTTCTTCAGAAATGCAACAATAACGTTAGATGTGTTTTTTTGATCACTATCATGTTGGAAAAGTACACGTCTACTAAGGGCACGGGGTGAGAGTAGCATATTCTCTATCAATATAGGGCAGAACATCTGTAAATTTAGGATACTCTCAATTAATTGTAGCTCACCGACACCAGAAGCACTCATGTAACCCCACATAAGGACACTGCTACCACTATGTTTCAATGTAGGCACCATGCATTTAGAAAAATGTATTTAGAAAAATGCCTGGAGCCTAAAGTGGAACATGTTGGTGGCAGCGTCTTTATGTCAGGATACATGGGTTCTGCTGGTGTAGGGGAATTACAGTTTGTGGAGGGTATTTTAAATTCACATATGTACTGCCACTATACAGTAGATGTACAATCTATATTGAAAGAGAAGATGCTACCCTCATTCCGTGCCCTTGGTAGACATGCTCTTTTCCACCATGACAATGATCTAAAACACACATCTGTTGCATTTCTGAAAAAGAACAGGGTGAACATGATTTAGTGTCTCCTGATCTGAACCCAATCAAACACCTAAGGGGAATTCTGAAGAGACAAATTGAGCAGCATCAATCACCATTCAGTGTCCAGGCTCTAAAAAAGGTCAATTTTTAAAATGGTAAAAAAGATAGATGTTGCAATATGTCATCGGCTTCTTCATTTCATGCCTAGAAGACTTGCTGTTGTTTTTAAAAATTATAGAGGTCATACATAATACTAGATGTAGCAATTTTGAAGTGGAGTGTATTCATTTTTGCATCAACTAATTTAAATAAAACTGAAGATTTTGTAATGAAGGTTATATTATTAACCTTAATTTCATGCTATAGGTTAATAAAATGCTATATGAAACTCAGTCTTGGAAAAATTGGAGATTGTTCTTGTATTCAGTGAGACACTGATTACAATCCTATTTTTCAAAGCTTCTGTACTCAAAATATGCAGAGAACTGTATGTGTATATATATATATATATATATATATATATATATGTATCTATAAATATATATCAACACTAACAAAAAGTCAGGGTGCCAGGCTTCCCAGGTAAAGATCAAGCCTTAAATAGAACAAGTTAAATGGAGGCAGCACACCAGTTGAAAAAGTGAAAAAAGTGCTATTTATAAGTCCATAATGGCAATATTTCGGCCTTAAGTGAGAACCTTTTTCAAGCAGTACAGAAGTGCATGTGCATACCTTATGAAGAAAAAATTTGCTTGAATAATTAGCGGACGTCATGTTGCATTTGGGGAGCCCCTGATGAGCCTAAACAGTGGAAACCACAAACAAGTGACACCGTTTTGGATGATGTGTCCTGTCAGAGCTGTCGCTCTGCACCGCACCCACAGCGCTTGCAGGACCCTGGGGGTCCTGAGGGCTGCGGGACCACCAACCGTTCATAAATTTCGGCGCTGCACAGAGCCCAGGCGGCGCCTACATTTATGTACAGTGGGCAGTCTGGAAGAGGTTAAAATTCAATAAAAATAAGGAAAAAGGATACTTATAGATAAGGGTAAGCATGTTTAACATTTGATAAAACATTTTTTTTTAAAAAAAGGATAAGCATATGTAAAATAGGATAAGTATAGGTAAGAAGATAAATGTAGGTACAAGAGGATACGTATCTTTGAATATAGGTACGAAAGGATCATTATAGGCAAGCAGTGATTAGTATAGGAAATAAAAGAATAAGTATAGGTGAGCTAAAATAAGTATAGGTAAGTATTGGTAAGAAAGTGTATGCAAATATAGGTAAGTATTAAGTAAGAATAACTGTAGGTGAAAAAGAATAAGCATAGGTATGAAAGATTAAGTATAGTTAAGGATAAGTAAAAAAAAAAGTATAGGTACAAAAAGGATAAGTATATGTAAGAAAGGATAAGTGTATGGAATAAACATATACATATACACACAGGATTTGGCATATATGACTACACCCCCTTTGAAAAGTAAGATTTTAATCAATGTCTCACTGAACGCAAGACTAATTTTCAACATTTTTACAAGACTGACTTTAAAAGCATAAAAGTAAGTTTAATAATACAACTTTGATTTAAAAAATCTTCAGTTCTACTCAAATTAGTTGATGCAAAAATGAAAACACCCCACATAAAAACTACTACATCTAGTATTTGTACGACCATGATTTTTAAGAATCGCACCAAGTCTTCTAGGCATGGACTGAAGAAGATGGCGACATATTCCACCATCTAACTTTTTTATTCTTCAACAATGACCTCTTTTAGAGCCTGGATGCTGGATGGAGAATAATGCTTAGCTTGTCTTTTCAGAATTCCCCATAGGTCTTCAGTTGGATTCTGATCAGGAGACATACTTGGCCTCTGAATCACGTTCACCCTGTTCTTCTTCAGAAATGCAACAATAACCTTAGATGTGTTTTTTTGATCATTATCCTGTTGGAAAAGTACACGTCTACTAAGGGCACGGGGTGATTGTAGCATATTCTCTATCAATATAGGGCAGTACATCTGTAAATTTAGGATACTCTCAATTAATTGTAGCTCAAAGACACCAGAAGCACTCATGTAACCTCACATAAGGACACTGCTACCACTATGTTTCACTGTAGGCACCATGCATTTAGAAAAATGTATTTAGAAAAATGCCTGGAGCCTAAAGTGGAACATGTTGATGGCAGTGTCGTTATGTGAGGATACATGGGTTCTGCTGGTGAAGGGGAATTACAGTTCGTGGAGGGTATTTTAAATTTACAGATGTACTGCCACTATACAGTAGATGTACAATCTATATTGAAAGAGAAGATGTTACCCTCATTCCGTGCCCTTGGTAGATATGGTCTTTTCCACCATGACAATGATCTAAAACATACATCTGTTGCATTTCTGAAAACAGAACAGGGTGAATGTGATTTAGTGTCTCCTGATCTGAACCCAATCAAACACCTATGGGGAATTCTGAAGGGACAAATTGAGCAGCATCAATCACCATCCAGTGTCCAGGCTCTGAAAAGGTCAATTTTTAAAATGGTAAAAAAGATAGATGTTGCAATATGTCGTCGGCTTGTTCATTTCATGCCTAGAAGACTTGCTGTTGTTTTTAAAAATTATAGAGGTCATACATAATACTAGATGTAGCAATTTTGATTTGGGGTGTATTCATTTTTGCATCAACTAATTTCAATAAAACTGAAGATTTTGTAATGGAGGTTATATTATTAACATTACTTTCATGCTATGGGTTAATAAAATGTTATATGATACTCAGTCTTAGACAAATTGGATATTGTTCTTGTATTCAGTGAGACACTGATTAAAATATTATTTTTCAAAGCTTGTGTACTCAAAATATGCAGAGAACTGTATGTATATATATATATGTATGTATCTATATATATATATATATCAACACTAACAAAAAGTCAGGGTGCCAGGCTTCCCAGGTAAAGATCAAGCCTTAAATAGAACAAGTTAAATGGAGGCAGCACACCAGTTGAAAAAGTGAAAAAAGTGCTACTTATAAGTCCATAATGGCGACGTTTCGGTCCTAAGTGAGAACCTTTTTCAAGCAGTACAGAAGTGCATGTGCATACCTTATGAAGAAAAAATTTGCTTGAATAATTAGCGGACGCCATGTTGCATTTGGGGAGCCCCTGATGTGCCTAAACAGTGGAAAACCCCCACAAGTGACACAATTTTGGATGATCTGTCCTGTCAGAGCTGTCGCTGTGCACCGCACCCACAGAGCTTGCAGGACCCTGGGGGTCCTGAGGGCTGTGGGACAACCAACCGTTTATAAATGTCGGCGCTGCACAGAGCTCATTCAGCGCCGACATTTATGCACTGTAGGCGGTCTGGAAGTGGTAAAAATTCAATAAAAATAAGAAAAAAGGATACTTTTAGATAAGGATAAGCATGTTTAACATTTAATAAAACATTTTTTTTTAAAAGGATAAGCATATGTAAGAAAGGATAAGTTTAGGTAAGAAGATAAATGTAGGTACAAGAGGATACGTATTGGTAAATATAGGTACGAAAGGATCATTATAGGCAAGTAATGATAAGTATAGGCAATAAAAGAATAAGTATAGGTAAGCTAAAATAAGTATAGGTAAGTATTGGTAAGAAAGTGTATGCAAATATAGGTAAGTATTAAGTTAGAATAAGTTTAGTTAAAAAAGAATAAGTACATGTATGAAAGATTAAGTATAGGTAAGGAGAAGTAAAAAAACAGTACAGGTACAAAAAGGATAACTATATGTAAGAAAGGATAAGTATATGGAATAAACATATACATATACACACACATTGTTTGGCATACATGACTACACCCACTTTGAAAAGTAAGATATTAATCAATGTCTCACTGAATGCAAGACTAATTTTCAACATTTTTACAAGACTGACTTTGATAGCATAAAAGTAAGGTTAATAATACAACTTTCATTACAAAATCTTCAGTTCTTCTCAAATTAGTTGATGCAAAAATGAAAACACCCCACATAAAAACTATTAGATCTAGTATTGGACGACAGTGATTTTTAAGAATCGCACCACGTCTTCCAGGCATCCAATGAAGAAGATGGCGACATATTCCACCATCTAAATTTTTATTCTTCAACAATGACCTCTTTTAGAGCCTGAATGCTGGATGGAGAATAATGCTTAACTTGTCTCTTCAGAATTCCCCATAGGTCTTCAGTTGGATTCTGATCAGGAGACATACTTGGCCTCTGAATCACGTTCATTCTATTCTTCTTCAGTAATGCAACAATAACCTTAGATGTGTTTTTTTGATCATTATCATGTTGGAAAAGTACACGTCTACTAAGGGCACGGGGTGATTGTAGCATATTCTCTATCAATATAGGGCAGTATATCTGTAAATATAGGATACTCTCAATTAATTGTAGCTCACCGACACCAGAAGCACTCATGTAACCCCACATAAGGACACTGCTACCACTATGTTTCACTGTAGGCACCATGCATTTAGAAAAATGTATTTAGAAAAATGCCTGGAGCCTAAAGTGGAACATGTTGGTGACAGTGTAATTATGTGAGGATACATGGGTTCTGCTGGTGTATTGGAATTACAGTTTGTGGAGGGTATTTTAAATTCACAGATGTACTGCCACTATACAGTAGATGTACAATCTATATTGAAAGAGAAGATGCTACCCTCATTCCGAGCCCTTGGTAGACATGCTCTTTTCCACCATGACAATGATCTAAAACACACATCTGTTGCATTTTTGAAAAAGAACAGGGTGAACGTGATTTAGTGTCTCCTGATCTGAACCCAATCAAACACCTATGGGGAATTCTGAAGAGACAAATTGAGCAGCATCAATCACCATCCAGTGTCCAGGCTCTAAAAAAGGTCAATTTTTAAAATGGTAAAAAATATAGATGTTGCAATATGTCATCGGCTTGTTCATTTCATGCCTAGAAGACTTGCTGTTGTTTTTAAAAATTATAGACGTCATACATAATACTAGATGTAGCAATTTTGATGTGGGGTGTATTCATTTTTGCATCAACTAATTTAAACAAAACTGAAGATTTTGTAATGACGGTTCTATTATTAACCTTACTTTCATGCTATGGGTTAATAAAATGTTATATGAAACTCAGTCTTGGAAAAATTGGAGACTGTTCTTGTATTCAGTGAGACACTGATTAAAATCTTATTTTTCAAAGCTTGTGTACTCAAAATATGCAGAGAACTGTATGTGTATATATATATATATATATATGTATGTATCTATATATATCAACACTAACAAAAAGTCAGGGTGCCAGGCTTCCCAGGTAAAGATCAAGCCTTAAATGGAACAACTTAAATGGAGGCAGCACACCTGTTGAAAAAGTGAAAAAAGTGCTATTTATAAGTCCATAATGGCGACGTTTCGGTCCTAAGTGAGAACCTATTTCAAGCAGTACAGTAGTGCATGTGCATACCTTATGAAGAAAAAATTTGCTTGAATAATTAGCGGAAGCCATGTAGCATTTGGGGAGCCCCTGATGTGCCTAAAGTGTGGAAACCCCCCACAAGTGACACCATTTTGGATGATGTGTCCTGTCAGAGCTGTCGCTCTGCACCGCACCCACAGCGCTTGCAGGACCCTGGGGGTTCTGAGGGCTGCGGGACCACCAACCGTTCATAAATGTCGGCGCTGCACAGAGCCCAGGCAGCGCCGACATTTATGTACAGTGGGCTGTCTGGAAGTGGTTAAAATTCAATAAAAATAAGAAAAAAGGATACTTATACATAAGTATAAGCATGTTTAACATTTAATAAAACATTTTTTTTTAAAAAGATAAGCTTATGTAAGAAAGGATAAGTATAGGTAAGAAGATAAATGTAGGTACAAGAGGATACGTATCGGTAAATATAGGTACGAAAGGATCATTATAGGCAAGTAATGATAAGTATAGGAAATAAAAGAATAAGTATAGGTAAGCTAAAATAAGTATAGGTAAGTATTGGTAAGAAAGTGTATGCAAATATAGGTAAGTATTAAGTAAGAATAAGTGTAGGTAAAAAAGAAAATGTATAGATATGAAAGATTAAGTATAGGTAAGGATAAGTAAAAAAAAAGTATAGGTACAAAAAGGATAACTATATGTAAGAAAGGATAAGTATATAAAATAAACATATACATATACACACACAGGGTTTGGCATAAATGACTACACCCTCTTTGAAAAGTAAGATTTTAATCAATGTCTCACTGAATGCAAGACTAATTTTCAACATTTTTACAAGACTGACTTTGATAGCATAAAAGTAAGGTTAATAATACTACTTTCATTACAAAATCGGCAGTTCTACTCAAATTAGTTGATGCAAAAATGAAAACACCCACATAAAAACTACTACATCTAGTATTAGTATGACAATGATTTTTAAGAATCGCACCACATCTTCTAGGCATGCAATGAAGAAGATGACGACATATTCCACCATCTAACTTTTTTTATTCTTAAACAATGACCTCTTTTAGAGCCTGGATGCTGGATGGAGAATAATGCTTAACTTGTCTCTTCAGAATTCCCCATAGTTCTTCAGTTGGATTCTGATCAGGAGACATACTTGGCCTCTGAATCACGTTCACCCTGTTCTTCTTCAGAAATGCAACAATTACCTTAGATGTGTGTTTTTGATCATTATCATGTTGGAAAAGTACACGTCTACTAAGGGCACGGGGGGATTTTAACATATTCTCTATCAATATAGGGCAGTACATCTGTAAATCTAGGATACTCTCAATTAATTGTATCTCACCAACACCAGAAGCACTCATGTAACCCCACATAAGGACACTGCTACCACTATGTTTCACTGTAGGCACCATGCATTTAGAAAAATGTATTTAGAAAAATGCCTGGAGCATAAAGTGGAACATGTTGGTGGCAGCGTCTTTATGTGAGGATACATGGGTTCTGCTGGTGTAGGGGAATTACAGTTTGTGGAGGGTATTTTAAATTGACATATGTACTGCCACTATACAGTATATGTACAATCCATATTGAAAGAGAAGATGCTACCCTCATTCCGTGCCCTTGGTAGACATGCTCTTTTCCACCATGACAATGATCTAAAACACACATCTGTTGCATTTCTGAAAAAGAACAGGGTGAACGTGATTTAGTGTCTCCTGATCTGAACCCAATCAAACACCTATGGGGAATTCTGAAGAGACAAATTGAGCAGCATCAATCACCATTCAGTGTCCAGGCTCTAAAAAGGTCAATTTTTAAAATGGTAAAAAAAGATAGATGTTGCAATATGTCATCGGCTTGTTCATTTCATGCCTAGAAGACTTGCTGTTGTTTTTAAAAATTATAGAGGTCATACATAATACTAGATGTAGCAATTTTGAAGTGGAGTGTATTCATTTTTGCATCAACTAATTTAAATAAAACTGAAGATTTTGTAATGAAGGTTATATTATTAACCTTAATTTCATGCTATAGGTTAATAAAATGTTATATGAAACTCAGTCTTGGAAAAATTGGAGATTGTTCTTGTATTCAGTGAGACACTGATTACAATCTTATTTTTCAAAGCTTGTGTACTCAAAATATGCAGAGAACTGTATGTGTATATATATATATATATATATACATATATACATGTATGTATCTATAAATATATATCAACACTAACAAAAAGTCAGGGTGCCAGGCTTCCCAGGTAAAGATTAAACCTTAAATAGAACAAGTTAAATGGAGGCAGCACACCAGTTGAAAAAGTGAAAAAAGTGCTATTTATAAGTCCATAATGGCGACGTTTCGGTCCTAAGTGAGAACCTTTTTCAAGCAGTACAGAAATGCATGTGCATACCTTAGGAAAAAAAAATTTGCTTGAATAATTAGCGGATGCCATGTTGCATTTGGGGAGCCCCTGATGTGCCTAAACAGTGGAAACAGCCCACAAGTGACACCATTTTGGATTATGTGTTCTGTCAGAGCTGTCTCTCTGCACCACACCCACAGAGCTTGCAGGACCCTGGGGGTCCTGAGGGCTGCGAGACCACCAACCGTTCATAAATGTCAGCGCTGCACAGAGCCTAGGCAGCGCCAACATTTATGTACAGTGGGCTGTCTGGAAGTGGTTAAAATTCAATAAAAATAAGAAAAAAGGATACTTATAGATAAGGATAAGTATGTTTAACATTTAAGAAAACTTTTTTTTAAAAAAGGATAAGCATATGTAAGAAAGGATAAGTATAGGTAAGAAGATAAATGTAGGTACAAGAGGATACGTATCAGTAAATATAGGTACGAAAGGATCATTATAGGCAAGTAATGATAAGTATAGGAAATAAAAGAATAAGTATAGGTAAGCTAAAATAAGTATAGGTAAGTATTGGTAAGAAAGTGTATGCACATATAGGTAAGCATTAAGTAAGAAAAAGTGTAGTTAAAAAAAATAATTAGAGGTATGAAAGATTAAGTATAAGTAAGGATAAGTAAAAAAAAATGTATAGGTACAAAAAGGATAAGTATATGTAAGAAAGAATAAGTATATGGAATAAACATAAACATATCCACACAGGATTTGGCATAAATGACTACACCCCCTTTGAAAGGTAAGATTTTAATCGATGTCTCAATCAATGCAAGACTAATTTTCAACATTTTTACAAGACTGACTTTGATAGCATAAAAGTAAGGTTAATATTACAACTTTCATTACAAAATCTTCAGTTCTACTCAAATTAGTTGATGCAAAAATTAAAACACAACAATTAAAAACTACTACATCTAGTATTTGTACGACCATGATTTTAAAGAATCGCACCAAGTCTTCTAGGCATGGAATGAAGAAGATGGCAACATATTCCATCATCTAACTTTTTTATTCTTCAACAATGACCTCTTTTAGAGCCTGGATGCTGGATGGAGAATAATGCTTAACTTGTCTCTTCAGAATTCCCCATAGGTCTTAAGTTGGATTCTGATCAGGAGACATTCTTAGCCTCTGAATCACGTTCATTCTATTCTTCTTCAGAAATACAACAATAACGTTAGATGTGTTTTTTTGATCACTATCATGTTGGAAAAGTACAAGTCTACTAAGGGCACAGGGTGATAGTAGCATATTTTCTATCAATATAGGGCAGAACATCTGTAAATTTAGGATACTCTCAATTAATTGTAGCTCACCGACACCAGAAGCACTCATGTAACCCCACATAAGGACACTGCTACCACTATGTTTCAATGTAGGCACCATGCATTTAGAAAAATGTATTTAGAAAAATGCCTGGAGCCTAAAGTGGAACATGTTGGTGGCAGTGTCTTTATGTGAGGATACATGGGTTCTGCTGGTGTAGGGGAATTACAGTTTGTGGAGGGTATTTTAAATTCACATATGTACTGCCACTATACAGTAGATGTACAATCTATATTGAAAGAGAAGATGCTACCCTCATTCCGTGCCCTTGGTAGACATGCTCTTTTCCACCATGACAATGATCTAAAACACACATCTGTTGCATTTCTGAAAAAGAACAGGGTGAACGTGATTTAGTGTCTCCTGATCTGAACCCAATCAAACACCTAAGGGGAATTCTGAAGAGACAAATTGAGCAGCATCAATCACCATTCAGTGTCCAGGCTCTAAAAAAGGTCAATTTTTAAAATGGTAAAAAAGATAGATGTTGCAATATGTTGTCGGATTGTTCATTTCATGCCTAGAAGACTTGCTGTTGTTTTTAAAAATTATAGAGGTCATACATAATACTAGATGTAGCAATTTTGATGTGGGGTGTATTCATTTTTGCATCAACTAATTTAAATAAAACTGACGATTTCGTAATGGAGGTTATATTATTAACCTTACTTTCATGCTATGGGTTAATAAAATGTTATATGATACTCAGTCTTGGACAAATTGGAGATTGTTCTTGTATTCAGTGAGACACTGATTAAAATCTTATTTTTCAAAGCTTGTGTACTCAAAATATGCAGAGAACTGTATGTATACATATATATATATGTATGTATCTATATATATATATATATATCAACACTAACAAAAGTCAGGGTGCCAGGCTTCCCAGGTGAAGATCAAGCCTTAAATAGAACAAGTTAAATGGAGGCAGCACACCAGTTGAAAAAGTGAAAAAAGTGCTATTTATAAGTCCATAATGGCAACATTTCGGCCCTAAGTGAGAACCTTTTTCAAGCAGTACAGAAGTGCATGTGCATACCTTATGAAGAAGAAATTTGCTTGAGTAATTAGCGGACGCCATGTTGCATTTGGAGAGCCTCTGATGTGCCTAAACAGTGGAAAACCCCCACAAGTGACACAATTTTGGATGATGTGTCCTGTCAGAGCTGTCGCTCTGCACGGCACCCACAGCGCTTGCAGGACCCTGGGGGTCCTGAGGGCTGCGGGACCACCAACCGTTTATAAATGTCGGCGCTGCACAGAGCCCATGCAGCGCCGACATTTATGTACAGTAGGCGGTCTGGAAGTGGTAAAAATTCAATAAAAATAAGAAAAAACGATACTTTTAGATAAGGATAAGCATGTTTAACATTTAATAAAACATTTTTTTTTTTTAAAGGATAAGCATATGTAAGAAAGGATAAGTTTAGGTAAGAAGATAAATGTAGGTACAAGAGGATACGTATTGGTAAATATAGGTACGAAAGGATCATTATAGGCAAGTAATGATAAGTATAGGCAATAAAAGAAAAAGTATAGGTAAGCTAAAATAAGTATTGGTAAGTATTGGTAAGAAAGTGTATGCAAATATAGGTAAGTATTAAGTTAGAATAAGTTTAGTTAAAAAAGAATAAGTACATGTATGAAAGATTAAGTATAGGTAAGGATAAGTAAAAAAAACAGTACAGGTACAAAAAGGATAACTATATGTAAGAAAGGATAAGTATATGGAATAAACATATACATATACACACAGGGTTTGGCATAAATGAATACACCCCCTTTGAAAAGTAAGTTTCTAATCAATGTCTCACTGAATGCAAGACTAATTTTCAACATTTTTACAAGACTGACTTTGATAGCATAAAAGTAAGGTTAATAATACAACTTTCATTATAAAATCTTCAGTTCTACTCAAATTAGTTGATGCAAAAATTAAAAAACCCCACATAAAAACTACTACATCTAGTATTTGTACGACCATGATTTTTAAGAAACGCACCAAGTCTTCTAGGCATGAAATGAAGAAGATGGCGACATATTCCACCATTTAACTTTTTTGTTCTTCAACAATAACCTCTTTTAGAGGGTGGATGCTGGATGGAGAATAATGCTTAACTTGTCTCTTCAGAATTCCCCATAGGTCTTCAGTTGGATTCTGATTAGGAGACATACTTGGCCTCTGAATCACATTCATTCTATTCTTCTTCAGAAATGCAACAATAACCTTAGATGTAATTTTCTGATTCCTATCATGTTGGAAAAGTACACGTCTACTAAGGGCATGGGGTGATTGTAGCATATTCTCTATCAATATAGGGCAGAACATCTGTAAATTTAGGATACTCTCAATTAATTGTAGCTCACCGACACCAGAAGCACTCATGTAACCCCACATAAGGACACTGCTACCACTATGCTTCAATGTAGGCACCAAGCATTTAGAAAAATGTATTTAGAAAAATGCATGGAGCCTAAAGTGGAACATGTTGGTGGCAGTGTCTTTATGTGAGGATACATGGGTTCTGCTGGTGTAGGGGAATTGCAGTTTGTGGAGGGTATTTTAAATTCACATATGTACTGCCACTATACAGTAGATGTACAATCTATATTGAAAGAGAAGATGCTACCCTCATTCCGTGCCCTTGGTAGACATGCTCTTTTCCACCATGACAATGATCTAAAACACACATCTGTTGCATTTCTGAAAAAGAACAGGGTGAAGTGATTTAGTGTCTCCTGATCTGAACCCAATCAAACACCTATGGGGAATTCTGAAGAGACAAATTGAGCAGCATCAATCACCATTCAGTGTCCAGGCTCTAAAAAAGGTCAATTTTTAAAATGTTAAAAAAGATAGATGTTGCAATATGTCATCGGCTTGTTCATTTCATGCTTAGAAGACTTGCTGTTGTTTTTAAAAATTATAGAGGTCATACATAATACTAGATGTAGCAATTTTGAAGTGGAGTGTATTCATTTTTGCATCAACTAATTTAAATAAAACTGAAGATTTTGTAATGAAGGTTATATTATTAACCTTAATTTCATGCTATAGGTTAATAAAATGTTATATGAAACTCAGTCTGAGAAAAATTGGAGATTGTTCTTGTATTCAGTGAGACACTGATTACAATCTTATTTTTCAAAGGTTCTGTACTCAAAATATGCAGAGAACTGTATGTGTATATATATATATATATATATGTATGTATCTATAAATATAAATCAACACTAACAAAAAGTCAGGGTGCCAGGCTTCCCAGGTAAAGATCAAGCCTTAAATAGAACAAGTTAAATGGAGGCAGCACACCAGTTGAAAAAGTGAAAAAAGTGCTATTTATAAGTCCATAATGGCAACATTTCGGTCCTAAGTGAGAACCTTTTTCAAGCAGTACAGAAGTGCATGTGCATACCTTATGAAGAAAAAATTTGCTTGAATAATTAGCGGACGCCATGTTGCATTTGGGGAGCCCCTGATGAGCCTAAACAGTGGAAACCACAAACAAGTGACACCATTTTGGATGATGTGTCCTGTCAGAGCTGTCGCTCTGCACCGCACCCACAGCACTTGCTGGACCCTGGGGGTCCTGAGGGCTGCGGGACCACCAACCGTTCATAAATGTCGGCGCTGCACGGAGCCCAGGCGGCGCCGACATTTATGTACAGTGGGCAGTCTGGAAGAGGTTAAAATTCAATAAAAATAAGAAAAAAGGATACTTATAGATAAGGATAAGCATGTTTAACATTTGATAAAACATTTTTTTTTAAAAAAAGAATAAGCATATGTAAAAAAGGATAAGTATAGGTAAGAAGATAAATGTAGGTACAAGAGGATACGTATCGTTGAATATAGGTACGAAAGGATCATTATAGGCAAGTAGTGATTAGTATAGGAAATAAAAGAATAAGTATAGGTGAGCTAAAATAAGTATAGGTAAGTATTGGTAAGAAAGTGTATGCAAATATAGGTAAGTATTAAGTAAGAATAACTGTAGGTGAAAAAGAATAAGCATAGGTATGAAAGATTAAGTATAGTTAAGGATAAGTAAAAAAAAAAGTATAGGTACAAAAAGGATAAGTATATGTAAGAAAGGATAACTGTATGGAATAAACATATACATATACACACAGGATTTGGCATAAATGACTACACCCCCTTTGAAAAGTAAGATTTTAATCAATGTCTCACTGAATGCAAGACTAATTTTCAACATTTTTACAAGACTGACTTTAAAAGCATAAAAGTAAGTTTAATAATACAACTTTGATTTAAAAAATCTTCAGTTCTACTCAAATTAGTTGATGCAAAAATGAAAACACCCCACATAAAAACTACTACATCTAGTATTTGTACGACCATGATTTTTAAGAATCGCACCAAGTCTTCTAGGCATGGAATGAAGAAGATGGCGACATATTCCACCATCTAACTTTTTTATTCTTCAACAATGACCTCTTTCAGAGCCTGGATGCTGGATGGAGAATAATGCTTAGCTTGTCTCTTCAGAATTCCCCATAGGTCTTCAGTTGGATTCTGATCAGGAGACATACTTGGCCTCTGAATCACGTTCACCCTGTTCTTCTTCAGAAATGCAACAATAACCTTAGATGTGTTTTTTTGATCATTATCCTGTTGGAAAAGTACACGTCTACTAAGGGCACGGGGTGATTGTAGCATATTCTCTATCAATATAGGGCAGTACACCTGTATATATAGGATACTCTCAATTAATTGTAGCTCACCGACACCAGAAGCAATCATGTAACCCCACATAAGGACACTGCTACCACTATGTTTCACTGTAGGCACCATGCATTTAGAAAAATGTATTTAGAAAAATGCCTGGAGCCTAAAGTGGAACATGTTGGTGGCAGTGTCGTTATGTGAGGAAACATGGGTTCTGCTGGTGTAGGGGAATTACAGTTCGTGGAGAGTATTTTAAATTTACAGATGTACTGCCACTATACAGTAGATGTACAATCTATATTGAAAGGGAAGATGTTACCCTCATTCCGTGCCCTTGGTAGATATTGTCTTTTCCACCATGACAATGATCTAAAACACACATCTGTTGCATTTCTGAAAACAGAACAGGGTGAATGTGATTTAGTGTCTCCTGATCTGAACCCAATCAAACACCTATGGGGAATTCTGAAGAGACAAATTGAGCAGCATCAATCACCATCCAGTGTCCAGGCTCTGAAAAGGTCAATTTTTAAAATGGTAAAAAATATAGATGTTGCAATATGTCGTCGGCTTGTTCATTTCATGCCTAGAAGACTTGCTGTTGTTTTTAAAAATTATAGAGGTCATACATAATACTAGATGTAGCAATTTTGATTTGGGGTGTATTCATTTTTGCAACAACTAATTTCAATAAAACTGAAGATTTTGTAATGGAGGTTATATTATTAACCTTACTTTCATGCTATGGGTTAATAAAATGTTATATGATACTCAGTCTTGGACAAATTGGATATTGTTCTTGTATTCAGTGAGACACTGATTAAAATCTTATTTTTCAAAGCTTGTGTACTCAAAATATGCAGAGAACTGTATGTATATATATATATGTATGTATCTATATATATATATATATCAACACTAACAAAAAGTCAGGGTGCCAGGCTTCCCAGGTAAAGATCAAGCCTTAAATAGAACAAGTTAAATGGAGGCAGCACACCAGTTGAAAAAGTGAAAAAAGTGCTATTTATAAGTCCATAATGGCGACGTTTCGGTCCTAAGTGAGAACCTTTTTCAAGCAGTACAGAAGTGCATGTGCATACCTTATGAAGAAAAAATTTGCTTGAATAATTAGCGGACGCCATGTTGCATTTGGGGAGCCCCCGATGTGCCTAAACAGTGGAAAACACCCACAAGTGACACAATTTTGGATGATGTGTCCTGTCAGAGCTGTCGCTCTGCACCGCACCCACAGAGCTTGCAGGACCCTGGGGGTCCTGAGGGCTGTGGGACAACCAACCGTTTATAAATGTCGGCGCTGCACAGAGCTCATGCAGCGCCGACATTTATGTACAGTAGGCGGTCTGGAAGTGGTAAAAATTCAATAAAAGTAAGAAAAAAGGATACTTTTAGATAAAGATAAGCATGTTTAACATTTAATAAAACATTTTTTTTTTAAATGATAAGCATATGTAAGAAAGGACAAGTTTAGGTAAGAAGATAAATGTAGGTACAAGAGGATACGTATTGGTAAATATAGGTACGAAAGGATCATTATAGGCAAGTAATGATAAGTATAGGCAATAAAAGAATAAGTATAGGTAAGCTAAAATAAGTATAGGTAAGTATTGGTAAGAAAGTGTATGCAAATATAGGTAAGTATTAAGTTAGAATAAGTTTAGTTAAAAAAGAATAAGTACATGTATGAAAGATTAAGTATAGGTAAGGATAAGTAAAAAAACAGTACAGGTACAAAAAGGATAACTATATGTAAGAAAGGATAAGTATATGGAATAAAAATATACATATACACACAGGGTTTGGCATAAATGACTACACCCACTTTGAAAAGTAAGATATTAATCAATGTCTCACTGAATGCAAGACTAATTTTCAACATTTTTACAAGACTGACTTTGATAGCATAAAAGTAAGGTTAATAATACAACTTTCATTACAAAATCTTCAGTTCTTCTCAAATTAGTTGATGCAAAAATGAAAACACCCCACATAAAAACTACTAGATCTAGTATTTGTACGACAGTGATTTTTAAGAATCGCACCACGTCTTCCAGGCATCGAATGAAGAAGATGGCGACATATTCCACCATCTAAATTTTTATTCTTCAACAATGACCTCTTTTAGAGCGTGAATGCTGGATGGAGAATAATGCTTAACTTGTCTCTTCAGAATTCCCCATAGGTCTTCAGTTGGATTCTGATCAGGAGACATACTTGGCCTCTGAATCACGTTCATTCTATTCTTCTTCAGTAATGCAACAATAACCTTAGATGTGTTTTTTTGATCATTATCATGTTGGAAAAGTACACGTCTACTAAGGGCACGGGGTGATTGTAGCATATTCTCTATCAATATAGGGCAGTACATCTGTAAATTTAGGATACTCTCAATTAATTGTAGCTCACCGACACCAGAAGCACTCATGTAACCCCACATAAGGACACTGCTACCACTATGTTTCACTGTAGGCACCATGCATTTAGAAAAATGCCTGGAGCCTAAAGTGGAACATGTTGGTGGCAGTGTAATTATGTGAGGATACATGGGTTCTGCTGGTGTAGGGGAATTACAGTTTGTGGAGGGTATTTTAAATTCACAGATGTACTGCCACTATACAGTAGATGTACAATCTATATTGAAAGAGAAGATGCTACCCTCATTCCGTGCCCTTGGTAGACATGCTCTTTTCCACCATGACAATGATCTAAAACACACATCTGTTGCATTTTTGAAAAAGAACAGGGTGAAAGTGATTTAGTGTCTCCTGATCTGAACCCAATCAAACACCTATGGGGAATTCTGAAGAGACAAATTGAGCAGCATCAATCACCATCCAGTGTCCAGGCTCTAAAAAAGGTCAATTTTTAAAATGGTAAAAAAATATAGATGTTGCAATATGTCATCGGCTTGTTCATTTCATGCCTAGAAGACTTGCTGTTGTTTTTAAAAATTATAGAGGTCATACATAATACTAGATGTAGCAATTTTGATGTGGGGTGTATTCATTTTTGCATCAACTAATTTAAACAAAACTGAAGATTTTGTAATGACGGTTATATTATTAACCTTACTTTCATGCTATGGGTTAATAAAATGTTATATGAAACTCAGTCTTGGAAAAATTGGAGACTGTTCTTGTATTCAGTGAGACACTGATTAAAATCTTATTTTTCAAAGCTTGTGTACTCAAAATATGCAGAGAACTGTATGTGTATATATATATATATATATATATATATATATATGTATGTATCTATATATATCAACACTAACAAAAAGTCAGGGTGCCAGGCTTCCCAGGTAAAGATCAAGCCTTAAATGGAACAAGTTAAACGGAGGCAGCACACCTGTTGAAAAAGTGAAAAAAGTGCTATTTATAAGTCCATAATGGCGACGTTTTGGTCCTAAGTGACAACCTATTTCAAGCAGTACAGTAGTGCATGTGCATACCTTATGAAGAAAAAATTTGCTTGAATAATTAGCGGAAGCCATGTAGCATTTGGGGAGCCCCTTATGTGCCTAAAGTGTGGAAATCCCCACAAGTGACACCATTTTGGATGATGTGTCCTGTCAGAGCTGTCGCTCTGCACCGCACCCACAGCGCTTGCAGGACCCTGGGGGTTCTGAGGGCTGCGGGACCACCAACCGTTCATAAATGTCGGCGCTGCACAGAGCCCAGGCAGCGCCGACATTTATGTACAGTGGGCTGTCTGGAAGTGGTTAAAATTCAATAAAAATAAGAAAAAAGGATACTTATACATAAGTATAAGCATGTTTAACATTTAATAAAACATTTTTTTTTTAAAGGATAAGCTTATGTAAGAAAGGATAAGTATAGGTAAGAAGATAAATGAAGGTACAAGAGGATACGTATCGGTAAATATAGGTACGAAAGGATCATTATAGGCAAGTAATGATAAGTATAGGAAATAAAAGAATAAGTATAGGTAAGCTAAAATAAGTGTAGGTAAGTATTGGTAAGAAAGTGTATGCAAATATAGGTAAGTATTAAGTAAGAATAAGTGTAGGTAAAAAAGAAAATGTATAGATATGAAAGATTAAGTATAGGTAAGGATAAGTAAAAAAAAAGTATAGGTACAAAAAGGATAAGTATATGTAAGAAAGGATAAGTATATAAAATAAACATATACATATACACACACAGGGTTTGGCATAAATGACTACACCCTCTTTGAAAAGTAAGATTTTAATCAATGTCTCACTGAACACAAGACTAATTTTCAACATTTTTACAAGACTGACTTTGATAGCATAAAAGTAAGGTTAATAATACTACTTTCATTATAAAATCGGCAGTTCTACTCAAATTAGTTGATGCAAAAATGAAAACACCCCACATAAAAACTACTACATCTAGTATTAGTATGACAATGATTTTTAAGAATCGCACCACATCTTCTAGGCATGGAATGAAGAAGATGATGACATATTCCACCATCTAACTTTTTTTATTCTTAAACAATGACCTCTTTTAGAGCCTGGATGCTGGATGGAGAATAATGCTTAACTTGTCTCTTCAGAATTCCCCATAGGTCTTCAGTTGGATTCTGATCAGGAGACATACTTGGCCTCTGAATCACGTTCACCCTGTTCTTCTTCAGAAATGCAACAATTACCTTAGATGTGTGTTTTTGATCATTATCATGTTGGAAAAGTACACGTCTACTAAGGGCACGGGGGGATTTTAGCATATTCTCTATCAATATAGGGCAGTACATCTGTAAATCTAGGATACTCTCAATTAATTGTATCTCACCAACACCAGAAGCACTCATGTAACCCCACATAAGGACACTGCTACCACTATGTTTCACTGTAGGCACCATGCATTTAGAAAAATGTATTTAGAAAAATGCCTGGAGCATACAGTGGAACATGTTGGTTGCAGTGTCGTTATGTGAGGAAACATGGGTTCTGCTGGTGTAGGGGAATTACAGTTCGTGGAGTGTATTTTAAATTCACAGATGTACTGCCACTACTCAGTAGATGTACAATATATATTGAAAGAGAAGATGCTACCCTCATTCCGTGCCCTTGGTAGACATGCTCTTTTCCACCATGACAATGATCTAAAGCACACAACTGTCACATTTATGAAAAAGAACAGGGTGAACGTGATTTAGTGTCTTCTGATCTGAAACCAATCAAACACCTATGGGGAATTCTGAAGAGACAAATTGAGCAGCATCAATCACCATTCGGTGTCCAGGTTCTAAAAAAGGTCAATTTTTAAAATGGTAAAAAAGATAGATGTTGCAATATGTCTTCGGCTGGTTCATTTCATGCATGGAAGACTTGCTGTTGTTTTTAAAAATTATAGAGGTCATACATAATACTAGATGTAGCAATTTTGATGTGGGGTGTATTCATTTTTGCATCAACTAATTTAAAGAAAACTGAAGATTTTGTAATGAAGGTTATATTATTAACCTTACTTTCATGCTATGGGTTAATAAAATGTTATATGAAACTCAGTCTTGGAAAAACTGGAGACTGTTCTTGTATTCAGTGAAACACTGATTAAAATCTTATTTTTCAAAAGTTGTGTACTCAAAATATGCAAAGAACAGTATGTGTATATATATATATATATATATATATATATATATGTATGTATCTATAAATATATATCAACACTAACAAAAAGTCAGGGTGCCAGGATTCCCAGGTAAAGATCAAGCCTTAAATAGAACAAGTTAAATGGAGGCTGCACACCAGTTAAAAAAGTGAAAAAAGTGCTATTTATAAGTCCATAATGGCGACGTTTCGGTCCTAAGTGAGAACCTTTTTCAAGCAGTACAGAAGTGCATGTGCATACGTTATGAAGAAAAAATTTGCTTGAATACTTAGCGGACGATATGTTGCATTTGGGGATCCCATGATGTGCCTAAACAGTGGAAACCCCCCACAAGTGACACCATTTTGGATGATGTGTCCTGTCAGAGCTGTCGCTCTGCACCGCACCCACAGCGCTTGCAGGACCCTGGGGGTCCTGAGGGCTGCGGGTCCACCAACCGTTCATAAATGTCGGCGCTGCACAGAGCCCAGGCAGCGTCGACATTTATGTACAGTGGGGGGTCTGGAAGTGGTTAAAATTCAATAAAAATAAGAAAAAAGGATACTTTTAGATAAGGATAAGCTTGTTTAACATTTAATAAAACATTTTTTAAAAAAAGGATAAGCACATGTAAGAAAGGATAAGTATAGGTAAGAAGATAAATGTAGGTACAAAAGGATACGTATCGGTAAATATAGGTACGAAAGGATCATTATAGGATGGTAATGATAAGTATAGGCAATAAAAGAATAAGTATAGGTAAGCTAAAATAAGTATAGGTAAGTATTGGTAAGAAAGTGTATGCAAATATAGGTAAGTATTAAGTAAGAATAAGTGTAGGTAAAAAAGAATAAGTATAGGTATGAAAGATTAAGTATAGTTAAGGATAAGTAAAACAAAAAGTATAGGTACAAAAAGGATAAGTATATGTAAGAAAGGATAAGTGTATGGAATAAACATAAACATATACACACAGGCTTTGGCATAAATGACTACACAACCTTTGAAAAGTAAGATTTTAATCAATGTCTCACTGAACGCAAGAATAATTTTCAACATTTTCCCAAGACTGACTTTGATAGCATAAAAGTAAGGTTAATAATACAACTTTCATTACAAAATCTTCAGTTCTACTCAAATTAGTTGATGCAAAAATGAAAACACCACACATAAAATCTACTACATCTAGTATTTGTGCGACCATGATTTTTAAGAATCGCACCAAGTCTTCTAGGCATGGAATGAAGAAGATGGCGACATATTCAATCATCTAACTTTTTTTATTCTTCAACAATGACCTCTTTTAGAGCCTGGATGCTGGATGGAGAATAATGCTTAACTTGTCTCTTCAGAATTCCCCATAAGTTTTCTGTTGGATTCTAATCAGGAGACATACTTGGCCTCTGAATCACGTTCACCTTGTTCTTCTTCAGAAATGCAACAATAACCTTAGATGTGTTATTTTGATCAAATCATGTTGGAAAAGTACACATCTACTAAGGGCTTGGGGTGATTGTAGCATATTCTCTATCAATATAGGGCAGTACATCTGTAAATTTAGGATACTCTCAATTAATTGTAGCTCACCGACACCAGAAGCACTCATGTAACCCCACATAAGGACACTGCTACCACTATGTTTCACTGTAGGCACCATGTATTTAGAAAAATGTATTTAGAAAAATTCCAGGAGCCTAAAGTGGAACATGTTGGTGGCAGTGTCGTTATGTGAAGATACATGGGTTCTGCTGGAGTAGGGGAATAACAGCTCGTGGAGAGTATTTTAAATTCACAGAAGTACTGCCACTATACAGTAGATGTACAATCTATATTAAAAGAGAAGATGCAACCCTCATTCCGTGCCCTTGGTAGACATGCTCTTTTCCACCATGACAATGACCTAAAACACACATCTGTTGCATTTCTGAAAAAGAACAGGGTGAGCGTGATTTAGTGTCTCCTGATCTTAACCCAATCAAACACCTATGGGGAATTCTGAAGAGACAAATTGAGCAGCATCAATCACCATCCAGTGTCCAGGCTCTAAAAAGGTCAATTTCTACAACGGTAAAAAAGATAGATGTTGCAATACGTCATCGGCTTGTTCATTTCATGCCTAGAAGACTTGCTGTTGTTTTTAAAAATTATAGAGGTCATACATAATACTAGATGTAGCAATTTTGATGTGGGGTGTATTCATTTTTCCATCAACTAATTTAAATAAAACTAAAGATTTTGTAATGAAGGTTATATTATTAACCTTACTTTCATGCTATGGGTTAATAAAATGTTATATGAAACTCAGTCTTGGAAAAATTGGAGACTGTTCTTGTATTCAGTGAGACACTGATTAAAATCTTATTTTTCAAAGCTTGTGTACTCAAAATATGCAGAGAACTGTATGTGTATATATATATTTATATATATATGTATGTATCTATATATATATCTCAACACTAACAAAAATTCAGGGTGCCAGGCTTCCCAGGTAAAGATCAAGCCTTAAATAGAACAAGTTAAATGGAGGCAGCACACCAGTTGAAAAAGTGAAAAAAGTGCTACTTATAAGTCCATAATGGCGACGTTTCGGTCCTAAGTGAGAACCTATTTCAAGCAGTACAGTAGTGCATGTGCATAACTTATGAAGAAAAAATTTGCTTGAATAATTAGCGGAAGCCATGTTGCATTTGGGGATCCCCTGATGTGCCTAAGGAGTGGAAACCCCCCACAAGTGACACCATTTTGGATGATGTGTCCTGTTAGAGCTGTCGCTCTGCACCGCATCCACAGCGCTTGCAGGACCCTGGGGGTCCTGAGGGCTGCGGGACCACCAACCGTTCATAAATGACGGCGCTGCACAGAGCCCAGGCAGCGCCGACATTTATGTACAGTAGGCGGTCTGGAAGTGGTTAAAATTCAATAAAAATAAGAAAAAAGGATACTCATAGAAAAGTAAAAGCATGTTTAACATTTAATAAAACATTTTTTTTAAAAGGATAAGCTTATGTAAGAAAGGATAAGTATAGGTAAGAAGATAAATGTAGGTACAAGAGGATACGTATCGGTAAATATAGGTACGAAAGGATCATTATAGGCAAGTAATGATAAGTATAGGCAATAAAAGAATAAGTATAGGTAAGCTAAAATAAGTATAGGTAAGTATTGGTAAGAAAGTGTATACAAATATATGTAAGTATTAAGTAAGAATAAGTGTAGATAAAAAAGAATAAGTATAGGTATGAAAGATTAAGTATAGGTAAGGATAAGTAAAAAAAAGTATAGGTACAAAAAGGATAAGTATATGTAAGAAAGGATAAGTGTATGGAATAAACATATACATATACACACAGGGTTTGGCATAAATGACTACACCCCCTTTGAAAAGTAAGTTTCTAATCAATGTCTCACTGAATGCAAGACTAATTTTCAACATTTTTACAAGACTGACTTTGATAGCATAAAAGTAAGGTTAATAATACAACTTTCATTACAAAATCTTCAGTTCTACTCAAATTAGTTGATGCAAAAATGAAAACACCACACATAAAATCTACTACATCTAGTATTTGTGCGACCATGATTTTTAAGAATCGCACCAAGTCTTCTAGGCATGGAATGAAGAAGATGGCGACATATTCAATCATCTAACTTTTTTTATTCTTCAACAATGACCTCTTTTAGAGCCTGGATGCTGGATGGAGAATAATGCTTAACTTGTCTCTTCAGAATTCCCCATAAGTTTTCTGTTGGATTCTAATCAGGAGACATACTTGGCCTCTGAATAACGTTCACCTTGTTCTTCTTCAGAAATGCAACAATAACCTTAGATGTGTTATTTTGATCAAATCATGTTGGAAAAGTACACATCTACTAAGGGCTTGGGGTGATTGTAGCATATTCTCTATCAATATAGGGCAGTACATCTGTAAATTTAGGATACTCTCAATTAATTGTAGCTCACCGACACCAGAAGCACTCATGTAACCCCACATAAGGACACTGCTACCACTATGTTTCACTGTAGGCACCATGTATTTAGAAAAATGTATTTAGAAAAATTCCAGGAGCCTAAAGTGGAACATGTTGGTGGCAGTGTCGTTATGTGAAGATACATGGGTTCTGCTGGAGTAGGGGAATAACAGCTCGTGGAGAGTATTTTAAATTCACAGAAGTACTGCCACTATACAGTAGATGTACAATCTATATTAAAAGAGAAGATGCAACCCTCATTCCGTGCCCTTGGTAGACATGCTCTTTTCCACCATGACAATGACCTAAAACACACATCTGTTGCATTTCTGAAAAAGAACAGGGTGAGCGTGATTTAGTGTCTCCTGATCTTAACCCAATCAAACACCTATGGGGAATTCTGAAGAGACAAATTGAGCAGCATCAATCACCATCCAGTGTCCAGGCTCTAAAAAGGTCAATTTCTACAACGGTAAAAAAGATAGATGTTGCAATACGTCATCGGCTTGTTCATTTCATGCCTAGAAGACTTGCTGTTGTTTTTAAAAATTATAGAGGTCATACATAATACTAGATGTAGCAATTTTGATGTGGGGTGTATTCATTTTTCCATCAACTAATTTAAATAAAACTAAAGATTTTGTAATGAAGGTTATATTATTAACCTTACTTTCATGCTATGGGTTAATAAAATGTTATATGAAACTCAGTCTTGGAAAAATTGGAGACTGTTCTTGTATTCAGTGAGACACTGATTAAAATCTTATTTTTCAAAGCTTGTGTACTCAAAATATGCAGAGAACTGTATGTGTATATATATATTTATATATATATATGTATGTATCTATATATATATCTCAACACTAACAAAAATTCAGGGTGCCAGGCTTCCCAGGTAAAGATCAAGCCTTAAATAGAACAAGTTAAATGGAGGCAGCACACCAGTTGAAAAAGTGAAAAAAGTGCTACTTATAAGTCCATAATGGCGACGTTTCGGTCCTAAGTGAGAACCTATTTCAAGCAGTACAGTAGTGCATGTGCATAACTTATGAAGAAAAAATTTGCTTGAATAATTAGCGGAAGCCATGTTGCATTTGGGGATCCCCTGATGTGCCTAAAGAGTGGAAACCCCCCACAAGTGACACCATTTTGGATGATGTGTCCTGTTAGAGCTGTCGCTCTGCACCGCATCCACAGCGCTTGCAGGACCCTGGGGGTCCTGAGGGCTGCGGGACCACCAACCGTTCATAAATGACGGCGCTGCACAGAGCCCAGGCAGCGCCGACATTTATGTACAGTAGGCGGTCTGGAAGTGGTTAAAATTCAATAAAAATAAGAAAAAAGGATACTCATAGAAAAGTAAAAGCATGTTTAACATTTAATAAAACATTTTTTTTAAAAGGATAAGCTTATGTAAGAAAGGATAAGTATAGGTAAGAAGATAAATGTAGGTACAAGAGGATACGTATCGGTAAATATAGGTACGAAAGGATCATTATAGGCAAGTAATGATAAGTATAGGCAATAAAAGAATAAGTATAGGTAAGCTAAAATAAGTATAGGTAAGTATTGGTAAGAAAGTGTATACAAATATATGTAAGTATTAAGTAAGAATAAGTGTAGATAAAAAAGAATAAGTATAGGTATGAAAGATTAAGTATAGGTAAGGATAAGTAAAAAAAAGTATAGGTACAAAAAGGATAAGTATATGTAAGAAAGGATAAGTGTATGGAATAAACATATACATATACACACAGGGTTTGGCATAAATGACTACACCCCCTTTGAAAACTAAGTTTCTAATCAATGTCTCACTGAATGCAAGACTAATTTTCAACATTTTTACAAGACTGACTTTGATAGCATAAAAGTAAGGTTAATAATACAACTTTCATTACAAAATCTTCAGTTCTAGTCAAATTAGTTGATGCAAAAATGAAAAAACCCCACATAAAAACTACTACATCTAGTATTTGTACGACCATGATTTTTAAGAAACGCACCAAGTCTTCTAGGCATGGAATGAAGAAGATGGCGACATATTCCATCATCTAACTTTTTTATTCTTCAACAATGACCTCTTTTAGAGCCTGGATGCTGGATGGAGAATAATGCTTAACTTGTCTCTTCAGAATTCCCTTAGGTCTTCAGTTGGATTCTGATCAGGAGACATACTTGGCCTCTGAATCACGTTCATTCTCTTCTTCTTCAGAAATGCAACAATAACCTTAGATGTGTTTTTTTGATCATTATCATGTTGGAAAAGTACACGTCTACTAAGGGCACGGGGTGATTGTAGCATATTCTCTATCAATATAGGGCAGTACATCTGTAAATTTAGGATACTCTCAATTAATTGTAGCTCACCGACCCCAGAAGCACTCATGTAACCCCACATAAGGACACGGTTACCACTATGTTTCACTGTAGGCACCATGCATTTAGAAAAATGTATTTAGAAAAATGCCTGGAGCCTAAAGTGGAACATGTTGGTGGCAGTGTCGTTATGTGAGGAAACATGGGTTCTCCTGGTGTAGGGAAATTACAGTTCGTGGAGAGTATTTTAAATTCACAGATGTACTGCCACTATACAGTAGATGTACAATCTATATTGAAAGAAGAGATGCTACCGTCATTCTGTGCCCTTGGTAGACATGCTCTTTTCCACTATGACAATGATCTAAAACACACATCTGTTGCATTTCTGAAAAAGAACAGGGTGAACGTGATTTAGTGTCTCCTGATATGAACCTAATCAATCACCTATGGGGAATTCTGAAGAGACAAATTGAGCAGCATCAATCACCATCCAGTGTCCAGGCTCTAAAAAAGGTCAATTTTTAAAATGGTAAAAAAGATAGATGTTGCAATATGTCGGAGGCTTGTTCATTTCATGCCTAGAAGGCTTTCTGTTGTTTTTAAAAATTATAGAGGTCATACATAATACTAGATGTAGCAATTTTGATGTGGGGTGTATTCATTTTTGCATCAACTAATTTAAATAAAACTGAAGATTTTGTAACAAAGGTTATATTATTAACCTTACTTTCATGCTATGGGTTAATAAAATGTTATATGAAACTCAGTCTTGGAAAAATTGGAGACTGTCCTTGTATTCTGTGAGACACTGATTAAAATCTTATTTTTCAAAGCTTGTGTACTCAAAATATGCAGAGAACTGTATGTTTAAATATATATATATGTATGTATCTGTTAGAACTCTCCTATTAGTTTTTTTCTATTTTGCTGGTCACATGACTTTTTTGCCTATTTTATCCTGGTCTGCCCTTTTGGCCATGCTGGACTTCATTGTAATTTCTACTCTTAAGCTAGCCAGGTGCTTTGTAACCTTTCTCAGTCAGTTTAGCTAGATCTTTTGACCTTTATGTTTTATGTTGTGTGTTTGTCTTTTTACTGCTACAATTTCTGCTAAGAGATGTCCATCTTTCTCCCAGTCCCTAGTTCTTGTAGGGATCCCTCCCTCACATCTATAGGTCTTCGTTCAAACTAGCTGAGGACTTTAGCGGGTCTGATCGCAGGATCAGGTTCCCGGTTACATCGTAGGGATCTAGCTTAGTTCTGCTGTAGGGACAGATCTCCTATCTTTCCTTAGTGCTTGTAGCCTATCATAACAGTATCTATATATATATATATATATCAACACTAACAAAAAGTCAGGGTGCCAGGCTTCCCAGGTAAAGATCAAGCCTTAAATAGAACAAGTTAAATGGAGGCAGCACACCAGTTGAAAAAGTGAAAAAAGTGCTATTTATAAGTCCATAATGGCGAAGTTTCGGTCCTAAGTGAGAACCTTTTTAAAGCAGTACAGAAGTGCATGTGCATACCTTATGAAGAAAAAATTTGCTTGAATAATTAGCGGACGCCATGTTGCATTTGGGGAGCCCCTGATGTGCCTAAACAGTGGAAACCAGCCACAAGTGACACCATTTTGGATGATGTGCCCTGTCAGAGCTGTCGCTCTGCACCGCACCCACAGAGCTTGCAGGACCCTGGGGGTCCTGAGGGCTGCGGGACCACCAACCATTTATAAATGTTGGCGCTGCACAGAGCTCAGGCAGCGCCGACATTTATGTACAGTAGGCGGTCTGGAAGTGGTAAAAATTCAATAAAATTAAGAAAAAAGGATACTTATAGATAAGGATAAGCATGTTTAACATTTAATAAAACATTTTTTAAAAAAGGATAAGCATATGTAAGAAAGGATAAGTATAGGTAAGAAGATAAATGTAGGTACAAGAGGATACGCATCGGTAAATATAGGTACGAAAGGATCATTATAGGCAAGTAATGATAAGTATAGGCAATAAAAGAATAAGTATAGGTAAGCTAAAATAAGTTTAGGTAAGTATTGGTAAGAAAGTGTATGCAAACATAGGTAAGTATTAAGTAAGAATAAGTGCAGTTAAAAAAGAATAAGTATATGTATGAAAGATTAAGTTAGGTAAGGATAAGTAAAAAAAAGTATAGGTACAAAAAGGATAAGTATATGTAAGAAAGGATAAGTATATGGAATAAATATATACATATACACACAGGGTTTGGCATAAATGACTACACCCCCTTTGAAAAGTAAGATTCTAATCAATGTCTCACTGAATGCAAGACTAATTTTCAACATTTTTACAAGACTGACTTTGATAGCATAAAAGTAAGGTTAATAATACAACTTTCATTACAAAATCTTCAGTTCTACTCAAATTAGTTGATGCAAAAATGAAAACACCCCACATAAAAACTACTACATCTAGTATTTGTATGACAATGATTTTTAGGAATCGCACCACATCTTCTAGGCATGGAATGAAGAAGATGGCGACATATTCCACCATCTAACTTTTTTTATTCTTCAACAATGACCTCTTTTAGAGCCTGGATGCTGGATGGAGAATAATGCTTAACTTGTCTCTTCAGAATTCCCCATAGGTCTTCAGTTGGATTCTGATCAGGAGACATACTTGGCCTCTGAATCACGTTCACCCTGTTCTTCTTCAGAAATGCAACAATTACCTTAGATGTGTGTTTTTGATCATTATCATGTTGGAAAAGTACACGTCTACTAAGGGCACGGGGTGATTGTAGCATATTCTCTATCAATATAGGGCAGTACATCTGTAAATTTAGGATACTCTCAATTAATTGTAGCTCACCGACACCAGACGCACTCATGTAACCCCACATAAGGACACTGCTACCACTATGTTTCACTGTAGGCACCATGCATTTAGAAAAATGTATTTAGAAAAATGCCTGGAGCCTAAAGTGGAACATGTTGATGGCAGTGTCGTTATGTGAGGATACATGGGTTCAGCTGGTGAAGGGGAATTACAGTTCGTGGAGGGTATTTTAAATTCACAGATGTACTGCCACTATACAGTAGATGTACTATCTATATTGAAAGAGAAGATGCTACCCTCATTCCGTGCCCTTGGTAGACATGCTCTTTTCCACCATGACAATGACCTAAAACACACATCTGTTGCATTTCTGAAAAAGAACAGGGTGTGCGCGATTTAGTGTCTCCTGATCTGAACCCAATCAAACACCTATGCGGAATTCTGAAGAGACAAATTGAGCAGCATCAATCACCATGCAGTGTCCAGGCTCTAAAAAAGGTCAATTTTTAGAATGGTAAAAAAGATAGATGTTGCAATATGTCGTCGGCTTGTTCATTTCATGCCTAGAAGACTTGCTGTTGTTTTTAAAAATTATAGAGGTCGTACATAATACTAGATGTAGCAATTTTGATGTGGGGTGTATTCATTTTTGCATCAACTAATTTAAATAAAACTGAAGATTTTGTAATGAAGGTTATATTATTAACCTTACTTTCATGCTATGGCTTAATAAAATATTATATGAAACTCAGTCTTGGAAAATTGGAGACTGTTCTTGTATTCAGTGAGACCCTGATTAAAATCTTATTTTTCAAAGCTTGTGTACTCAAAATATGCAGAGAACTGTATGTGTATCTATATATATATATATCAACACTAACAAAAAGTCAGGGTGCCAGGCTTCCCAGGTAAAGATCAAGCCTTAAATAGAACAAGTTAAATGGAGGCAGCACACCAGTTGAAAAAGTGAAAAAAGTGCTATTTATAAGTCCATAATGGTGACGTTTCGGTCCTAAGTGAGAACTTTTTTCAAGCAGTACAGAAGTGCATGTGCATACCTTATGAAGAAAAAATATGCTTGAATAACTAACGGATGCCATGTTGCATTTGGGGAGCCCCTGATGTGCCTAAATAGTGGGAACCCCCCACAGGTGACATCATTTTGGATGATGTGTCCTGTCAGAGCTGTCGCTCTGCACCACACCCACAGCGCTTGCAAGACCCTGGGGATCCTGAGGACTGCGGGACCACCAACCGTTCATAAATGTTGGCACCGCACAGAGCCCAGGCAGCGCAGACATTTATGTACAGTGGGCGGTCTGGAAGAGGTTAAAATTCAATAAAAATGAGAAAAAAGGATACTTATAGATAAGGATAAGCATGTTTAACATTTAATAAAACATTTTTTTTTAAAAGGATAAGCATATGTAAAATCTAGTTTTTGCATCTCCAAATGCAACATGATATCCGCTAACAAATTGTCGGCTCAAATTGTTAGCGGATATCATGTTGCATTTGGAGAGTCCCTGTGTGCCCAAACATTGGAGCTCCCCCACAAGTGACCCCATTTTGGAAACTAGACCCCACAAGGCACCTATCTAGATGCATAGTGAGCAGTTGGAACCCCAGGTGCTTCACAAATTGATTCATAAAAATGAAAAAGTGTTTTTTTTTTCACTTTTTCATTATTACGAATCAATTTGTGAAGCACCTGGGGGTTCCAAGTGCTCACTATGCATCTAGAAAGGTGCCTTGGGGGGTATAGTTTCCAAAATGGGGTCACTTGTGGGGGAGCTCCAAAGTTTGGGCACAGAGGGGCTCTCCAAACGCAATGTGGTGTCCGCTAACAATTTGAGACGATTTTCCATTCAATTTGTTAGCAGATACCATGTTGCATTTAGAGAGTCCCTGTGTGCCCAAACATTGGAGCTCCCCCACAAGTGACCCCATTTTGGAAACTAGACCCCCCAAGGCACCTATCTAGATGCATAGTGAGCACTTGGAACCCCTAGGTGCTTCACAAATTGATTCGTAAAAATGAAAAAGTGTTTTTTTTTTCACTTTTTCATTATTACGAATCAATTTGTGAAGCACCTGGGGGTTCCAAGTGCTCACTATGCATCTAGAAAGGTGCCTTGGGGGGTCTAGTTTCCAAAATGGGGTCACTTGTGGGGGAGCTCCAAAGTTTGGGCACAGAGGGGCTCTCCAAACGCAATGTGGTGTCCGCTAACAATTTGAGTCGATTTTCCATTCAATTTGTTAGCGGATACCATGTTGCATTTAGAGAGTCCCTGTGTGCCCAAACATTGGAGCTCCCTCACAAGTGACCCCATTTTGGAAACTAGACCCCCCAAGGCACCTATCTAAATGCATAGTGAGCACTTGGAACCCTTGGTGCTTCACAAATTGATTCGTAAAAATGAAAAAGTGTTTTTTTTTTCACTTTTTCATTATTACGAATCAATTTGTGAAGCACCTGGGGGTTCCAAGTGCTCACTATGCATCTAGAAAGGTGCCTTGGGGGGTCTAGTTTCCAAAATGGGGCCACTTGTGGGGGAGCTCCAAAGTTTGGGCACAGAGGGGCTCTCCAAACGCAATGTGGTGTCCGCTAACAATTTGAGCCGATTTTCCATTCAATTTGTTAGCGGATTCCATGTTGCATTTAGAGAGTCCCTGTGTGCCCAAACATTGGAGCTCCCCCACAAGTGACCCCATTTTGGAAACTAGACCCCCCAAGGCACCTATCTAGATGCATAGTGAGCAGTTGGAACCCCCAGGTGCTTCACAAATTGATTCGTAACAATCAATTTGTGAAGCACCTGGGGGTTGCAACTGCTCACTATGCATCTAGATAGGTGCCTTGGGGGGTCTAGTTTCCAAAATGGGGTCACTTGTGGGGGAGCTCCAATGCTTGGGCACACAGGGGCTCTCTAAACGCAACATGGTGTCCGCTAATTATTCAAGCAAATTTTACAATCAAAAAGTCAAATGGCGCTCCTTCCCTTCTGAGCCCTACAGTGCGCCCAAACAGTGTTTTTTCCCCAAATATTGGGTATCTGCGTGCCCAGGGGAAATTGCACAACAAATTTTGCGGTCCATTTTTTCTTGTTACCCCTGTGAAAAAAAAAAATTGGGTCTAAAGTAACATTTTTGTGAAAAAAGTTAAATGTTCATTTTTTTCTTCCACATTCAAAAAATTCTTATGAAGCACCTGAAGGGTTAATAAAGTTCTTGAATGTGGTTTTGAGCACCTTGAGGGGTGCAGTTTTTAGAATGGTGTCACTTTTGGGTATTTTCTGTCATAAAGACCTCTCAAAGTGACTTCAAATGTGATGTGGTCCCTAAAAAAATGGTTTTGTAAATTTTGTTGGAAAAATGAGAAATCGCTGGTCAACTTTTAACCCTTATAGCTCCCTAACAAAAAAAAATTTTGGTTCCAAAATTGTGCTGATGTAAAGTAGACATGTGGGAAATGTTATTTATTAACTCTTTTGTGTGACATATCGCTCTGATTTCAGGGCTTAAAAATTCAAATTTTGAAAATTGCTAAATTTTCAAAATTTTCGCCAAATTTCCATTTTTTTCACAAATAAACGCAAGTGATATCGAAGAAATTTTTCCACAATCATGAAGTACAATATGTCACGAAAAAACAATCTCAGAATCAGGGGGATCCGTTGAAGCGTTCCAGAGTAATTACCTCATAAAGTGACAGTGGTCAGAATTGTAAAAATTGGCCCGGTCATTAACGTGCAAACCACCCGCGGGGCTTAAGGGGTTAAGCAAGAATAAGTGTAGGTAAAAAGAATAAGTATAGGTATGAAAGATTAAGTATAGGTAAGGATAAGTAAAAGAAAGGATAGGTACAAAAAGGATAAGTTTATGTAAGAAAGGATAAGTATATGGAATAAACATATACATATATACAGGGCTTGGCATAAATGACTACACCCCCTTGGAAAAATAACTTTTTAAACAATGTCTCACTGAATGCAAGACTAATTTTCAACATTTTTACATGACTGACTTTGATAGCATAAAAGTAAGGTTAATAATACAACTTTCATTATAAAATCTTCAGTTCTACTCAAATTAGTTCATGCAAAAATGCAAGCACCCCACATAAAAACTACTACATCTAGTATTTGTACGACCATGATTTTAAGAATCGCACCAAGTCTTCTAGGCATGGAATGAAGAAGATGGCGACATATTCCACCATCTATTTTGTTTTATTCTTCAACAATGACATTTTTTAGAGCCTGGATGCTGGATGGAGAATAATGCTTAACTTGTCTCTTCAGAATTCCCCATAGGTCTTCAGTTGAATTCTGATCAGGAGACATACTTGGCCTCTGAATCACGTTCACCCTGTTCTTCTTCAGAAATGCAACAATAACCTTAGATGTGTGTTTTTGATCATTATCATGTTGGAAAAGTACACGTATGTATGTATCTATATATATATATATATCAACACTAACAAAAAGTCAGGGTGCCAGACTTCCCAGGTAAAGATCAAGCCTTAAATAGAACAAGTTTAATGGAGGCAGCACACCAGTTGAAAAAGTGAAAAAAGTGCTATTTATAAGTCTGGTATAAGTGATGAGATTACTTTATTCTTTGGGTCGGTGTGATTACAGAGATACCAGATTTATATCGGGTTTTTATGACTGACAACTTCATCTGAATTGTTTTGTTTAAAATTCATTGTGGTAATGTCTAGAAGCAAAATTAGAAAAATGTTGTCTCTGTCCAAATATATATGGACCTAACTGTATATATATATATATAGTGATGTGAGGCTCCCCCGCGCGTGCGCCGTGACGTGAGGCTCCCCCGCGTGTGCTCCGTGTCATGAGACTCCCCTGCGTGCACCGTGTCGTGAGGCTCCCCCACACGTGCGCCGTGTCGTGAGGCTCCCCTGCGCGTGCTTCACTGACTGTGCGCAGGAGCAGCATGTCACGGCACACACGCGGGGGAATCGCACGTCAATGCGCACACGCAGGTACCCCATTCACAATGCGCAAGCACATTACACATTACCTGCGCTTGCGCAATGGGACAAACATGCTGACAGCGCTGGAGAACAGATTGAAAGTGCGCAAGAGTGGAATAAAGATTCAAATTGACTGAATGAGCAACTACGTTATAAGTATATAAAGTGATTTTAGCAAGTGACTATAGCAGTGATTTGCATCGAAAAAGCATGTTAGTGATGCACATAACATCACTAACAAGAATCTGGGGACAGTTTAAGTTAGAGAAGTGACATGACAGGTTCCCTTTAAGAAGGCCCATTCCCGATAATCGCCCAGTGTAAGTGTGCCCTTAGTTAGACATAAGCTATAAAGATAAGATAGAAAAATATGTATTAGATATGTAAACGTATAAAATATTCCATGTAAAGCTGTGACAGGGCCTATCCAGAGCTGACACTGCAGTGAACCAGGGATTAGCCGATCGCCAGTACTTGGGGTCAGGAAGGAATTTTTCCCCACACGTTGGGTTGTTTTGCCTTCCTCTGGTTCACATCAGTTTTATGCAATACATCCTATAAATAGCACTTGATAATTAAATTAAACTAAATTTGATAATAGATAAGAATAAAGATGAATAAACTCTAGTCATTGTGTCTGTGTCTTCTTTATATGCTGTTCTCTCTGCTGAGACTATTATTTTAATTTTGGACTTTTGTAGTGAATGTTACAAATGGCCAAGGAATTAAGAGTTAATCGTTTTTTTTTTGCAGGGAGTTGGGTCACGTGATCTCGCTGGCGATTCTTTCCCATCATGACAGTGATGTTCTGGCCATCTGTCATATGGCTTTCCCAGACTAAAGTCACTGCCCCAATATGCAGCAGATCATCAATCACATGTTGTACATGGGATAGGGCTACTATCATCAGCGACTGCTCTTTACCCCAGTGTAGTCTCCTCCACTGATGTCCCCGCCACTAATGTCCCCGCATATTACAGATCATGTAGAGGACGGCCATATTCCATAGTCACTGTACTTACCCCGCAGTAGCTCCACACCATGCACCATGTCAGGAGCCTCCAGCCCATCACATATGGAAAGGTGAATCTGGTGCAAGGGGATGTAATGGGAATAGAATATATTAGTGCAGCAAGAGATGTATTCAGAGGATATAGATGGAGAAGGGAGGCGTCGTTGGCCTTACAGAACATGGAGGTATAGTGGCAGGATAAAGATGGTGGGAACGGGATGCCACAATGTAAAGATGTAATTGTAGTAAGCTAAACTAGCAACATGACCACAAGCCTGAAAACCAATGCATGGCATGTACCCAGGATAATGTGAGCAGAAACAAACACCAAAGCAAGAAATATTGCATTGAAATAATTTCCAACACAAAATCTTTTCAGGTTAAGAGTTTTTCGATTCATAGAAAACCCCTTTAAACATGAAACAGCCTAATACAAAGGGTATTTCTTCCATAAATAGTTATTGCCTATCTACAGGATATGTCATCACGGTCTGATAGATGCACTCCAATTTCAGAAGAATAGAGAGATGCCCATGCATATTCGTGGTCTTCTTCATTGATTTCCATGGGAGTTACGGAACTAGACGTATAGGGAACACGCATTCTAAAGAAAGGTGTGGAGTACAAATGTGAAAACAGCATTTGTCAGACATTGGCATATTCTATGGACACAAATGTCTAAGATGGGAATACACCTTAAGAGTGGATACGTCATCAGCTTTCATATTACGCACTGCAAAATGTATTATGTCTCTGAAATCTGATGAGACTGGTGTATTTACCATGAAAATCAGTATCAAAATGGCTGTCTAATTCTTAAATTTAAAAGAGCATTTTATGAGTGAGTCCAGCTAGACCTAGACTCAAAAAAAAACATTTTCAAATTAGGCAGGATAACTTCCATATAGCATTTCTTAAAAGGATTTTCAAAGTCTAAAATAATGTATTCAGATTGTATCTTGAATATTGGTGACAGATCCACTTTAACTACTTTTATTTAGTACTTTTCCAAATATATTTATGTAAAATCTTATGCTTTTTTAAGTTATAAAAGCAACTACAAAAAAAACATATATCACAATATTGTAGAATCACTTTTTGTGGATGGCAGAACAGGAGAGCCAGGAAGGCTTTACTTTTATGAACCATTATGTATCCTGCCCCGTGGATAATATCCCATCTACTATGAGATGGAGAAATAGAATAAGGACTTACCTTACTATAGCTCACTATGGACACGTTCCTGACAGTTTTGCAGCTGAATATATTATTTATTCTGGTGGTCAGTGGTATCTGGAAGTTTGGTCCATGGTGGGTGGTAGATATGTGATGGGAACATAGAAGAAATGATAGAAATGTCTTATGGAAATAGTGCACAGATCATTTGCAAAATAAAAAAAATGAAAAAAATTTACACTCCTCAACATTGAAATTGCTACAATAAGAAAAGTCATGAAACTATGGAAATCACTGGATGAATAGAAGCAAAATTTCAATACATCTTGATTTATTCAATATCGAGTATGAGCGCCAAGCGCAATCCCCGCGCTTACACACCTTGTCTGCTGTTAATGAGGTTATTAATGGTTGTCTGAGGAACTTTCTGCCACACTGAATGCATTTGGGCAAATCATCAACATCCGCTGCTGGCAGCATCCTGTGCAATTGCCGACCAATGACGTTCCAGATGTGCTTGATGGTAGACAAGTCCGGAGACGCTGCAGGCCATGTTAGGACATTTAGGCCTTGCTGCTCACAGTAGCAGAAGAAATATGCGGCCTGGTGTTGTCTTGTTGAAAAATGGCTCCTTGGACACTGTTACGGGTCCGGGTGGTGGAACCTCTGTGCCGCGGTGCAAGGAGGGACCCAGAGGGTCGTGACTAAGTATCAACCCGAACCGACCCTGGTCGGACAGCAGCTAACGACTCCGTGACCAGGGAGGATCTGGGCAGAGGGCAGGTAACAGGTGAGTGCTCCAGGTGAGCGGGCTGGCAGGCTCGGCAGGTAAAGGGCAGATAACAGGCTGGCAGGCAGGACGAGGAGTCAGGCTAGCAGCGGAACCTGAGGGCTGAAGCAGAGATAAGTAACTGTGCAACAACTTTGCTCGGGCACCTCCATTTTGGAGGAGGTGCCTTATATATGGGAGGTCCTCTGACTATTGGCCGGGGACTCCTTAGGACGGTGCGCACGGTCCCTTTAAGAGAGGGGGAGCGCGCGCGCCCTAAGCACAGTGCCGGGGAAGGAGCGCGCGCCGGCAGCAGCGGGGAGAGGAGCGCTGGAGGACGCTGCGCCAGGAGCGGGAAGGTGAGAAGGACGGCATCTTTGCCTGGCAGAGGGCAGAGACGCCGATGCTACAGTACCCCCCCCCCTTTAGGCCCCCTCTTTCTTAGGCCAGTAAGAAATTTTTCAAGGAGAAGCGGGGCGTTGATGTTCTCCCTGGGTTCCCAAGTTCTCTCCTCAGGACCAAACCCCTTCCAATCCACCAGAAAAAAGGTTTTTCCTCTTACCCTCTTAATGGCCAGAATACTCTCTACCTCAAAGACGTCCACAGCGGAAACCGGAGCAGGGGGAGTACCTGGATTGTTGGAAATAGAGTTAAAGACAACGGGTTTGAGGAGAGATACGTGGAAGGAGTTGGGAATCCGTAAGGTGGCCGGGAGTTTTAACTTGTAGGCCACTGGATTAATTTGCTTGAGGATTTCGAAAGGGCCGATGAAGCGAGGACCTAACTTGTAGGAGGGTATCTTGAGCCGCACATGTTTGGAGGAGAGCTAAACCTTGTCTCCCGGATGGAATTGAGGCGGATTCAGACGTCTCTTATCAGCATATCTCTTCATCCGCTCGTAGGACTGAAGAAATGCGGACCTAGTACTCTCCCAAATGGTGGAAAACTCGCTGACAAGAGACTTTGCGGCAGGGTTGTCCACAGAAGCGGAGACGGGAAACGGAATCCGGGGAAGTTGGCCATAGACTATAAAGAACGGGGACTTGGAAGAGGATTCGCTCTCGTGGTTATTATAAGAGAATTCGGGCCAAGGAAGGAGGTCCACCCAATAAGAATGGTGGGCATTAACAAAGTGCCGGAGGTAGCTGGTAAGGATCTGATTGATCCGCTCCACTTGACCATTGGACTGAGGATGGTAAGCGGAGGAGAAATCCAGGGTGACATCCAGCAGTTTACATGTAGCTCTCCAGAAGCGTGAGGTGAACTGAACCCCTCGATCCGACACGATGTGGAGGGGTAGGCCATGGAGACGGAAGATATGGCGGATAAAGTCCTTAGCCAGCTCAGGTGCAGACGGGAGACCAGGCAGGGGAATGAAGTGGGCCATTTTAGAAAAGCGGTCCGCGACCACCCAAATGACAGTACATCTGGCAGAAACAGGGAGATCGGTAATGAAGTCCATAGCGATGTGTTGCCACGGGGCAACAGGTACAGGAAGCGGCAGGAGATGACCGGCTGGTAAGTGTCTGGGAACTTTGTTGTGGGCACAAGATGAACAGGCAGAGACGAAGTCTACCACATCCTTACGCAGGGTAGGCCACCAGTAATGCCGGGAAATGAGCAGGAAGGTCTTTTTCTGGCCAGCATGGCCGGCTAGTTTAGATGAATGACCCCAGTGAAGAACCTTCTTCCGATCTGGTACTGCTACAAACGTCTTACCGGGTGGAAGACGAGTCAGATCCAAGGGGGCCACATTCATCACCTTGGAGGGGTCGATGATGTGCATAGGCTCCTCCTCTTGATCGGAGGGCAGGAAAGATCGGGACAAGGCATCAGCTTTGACATTCTTGTCCACCGGGCGGAAATGAAGGATGAAATCGCAGCGGGCAAAAACTAAGACCACCGGGCCTGACGCGGATTAAGTCTCTGGGCATTTTGGAGATATGCCAGATTGTTGTGATCTGTGTAGATGATCACCGGGTATAGAGCCCCTTCAAGCAGATAGCGCCACTCCTCCAGCGCCAATTTGACGGCTAGCAATTCTCGGTCTCCTATGGAGTAGTTGCGCTCAGAAGAGGAGAAGATTTTGGAGAAGAAGCCGCAGGTTACCATTCTCCCGGAAGAAGATTTTTGGGTAAGTACTGCTCCGGATCCGTAAGAGGAGGCATCAATCTCCAGGTAGAATTGTTTATTGCAGTCTGGATGGTGCAGAACTGGGGCAGAGGAGAAGGCTTGCTTTAAGGAAAGGATGGCCTCCTCGGCCACGGGCGACCAGAACTTGGGATTTGCCCCCTTACGGGTGACCGCAGATATGGGAGCAGTCCGAGACGAGAAGTGTGGAATGAAGAGACGATAGTAATTGGCGAAGCCCAGGAATCGCTGTATCGCCTTCAACCCCTCCGGACGGGGCCACTTTAGGACAGCAGAGAGCTTCTCGGGAACCATTCGCAAGCCTGTCTGGGAGATAACATATCCCAGGAATGGAAGAGAGGTCTGCTCGAAAAGGCACTTCTTGTATTTAGCATAGAGGTGGTTCTGCCTGAGCCTAAGCAGGACCTGACAAACATCCCTCCGGTGAGTGGGAAGATCCGGAGAGAAGACCAAGATATCATCCAGGTATACCACCATGCAGGAGTAAAGAAGGTCACGAAAGATGTCGTTGACCAGTTCTTGGAAGACGGCGGGAGCGTTGCAGAGGCCGAAGGGCATCACACGGTTCTTATAGTGTCCGTCCCGGGTATTAAATGCCGTTTTCCACTCGTCTCCTTGACGGATACGGACCAGGTTATACGCTCCACGTATATCCAGCTTGGAAAAAATCCTGGCGCCTTTAAGGCGATCAAATAACTCGGAGATGAGCGGCAGGGGGTATCTGATTGAGTCCTCTATAGTCAATACAGGGGTGTAGCGAGCCATCCTTTTTTTTGACAAAGAAGATTCCGGCTCCAGCCGGGGGGGTAGACTTCCGGATGAATCCCCTAGCCAGATTCTCCTCTATGTACTCAGACATGGCCCGGGTTTCAGCCGCAGACAACGGATAAATACGCCCACGGGAGTATATGGCCTATGAGGTAGCAATGTCTCTGCTTCCTTTTTACCGAAGACGTCAGCATAGGGCCAGTAAGGAGCTGGAAGATCGGGTAAATTAGCTGGGGTAGGTGGTGGACGAACCGGACGAACCGGAACCAGGCAGGTCTTATGGCAGGCCGGCCCCCACCGGAGTACTTCACCGGATTGCCAGTTCAACACGGGTTCATGTGTCTGGAGCCAAGGTAGGCCTAGCAATAGGGAGTGGGAGAGTCCGGGTAGCACATGGAAGGAGATTTCCTCAGAGTGCAGCATTCCCACCTGCAGGGTTATGGGTTCCGTGACGAGCAGGATGGTCACCGGAAGGAGTCTTCCATCCACGGAGGCGACTGACAATGGTTCAGTCAGAGACTTGGTGGGAATACGATATTTCTCAACCAGGGACAGGGAAATGAGGTTTCCAGCAGCTGCAGAATCCAGGTGGGCGAGTTCAAAGTGATGGTTCTCTCCCCGGGAGATAGAGACAGACAAAGTCAGGGATGGAGAGGGCTTACTTTTGTCTAGGGCGACCTCTTCAAGCGGTCCTAGACACTGGAGTTTCCCGGCCTCTCCAGTCAGGAACGGATCAGGTGCTCCTTACTGCCACAATAGAAACAGCTCCCCTCGGCTCGACGTGACTCTTGGCAAGATTTGACCATCTTTGTCTGGTCGATCTGCATGGGCTCGGGTGAGTGCACCCGGGGAGTGACAGATGAGGAGACAAGTCTCTGGAAAGTAGGAGCAAGGCGGGGAAACCTTCTCTCACAAGTGGTATCTTTGGTGCGCTCTTGAAACCAGATGTCAATCCGGGTAGCCAGCGACACCAGGTCATCCAGGGTGGTAGGAATGTCCCGACCGGCAAGCTCGTCTTTAATCCGACCGGAAAGGCCCGCCCAGAAGACGGAGACCAGGGCCTCGTTATCCCAGGCAAGCTCAGAAGCGAGGGTGCGGAACCGTATGGCATATTGGCCCACGGTGAGACTCCCTTGGCGGAGACGTAGCAGAGAGGAGGCTGATGAGGTCTTGCGTCCCGGTTCATCGAAGACTTTTCGGAAAGCAGTGAGGAAAGATGACAGGTCGGACACCAGGGGATCCCCTCTCTCCCACAGGGGATTTAGCCAAGCCAGTGCCTCCCCAGTGAGATGGGACATGATGAATGTCACTTTGGCCCGGTCAGAGATAAACTGATGTGCCAAGAGTTCAAAGTGCAGGGTGCACTGATTTATGAAACCTTGAGCCAAGGCATGGTCTCCACCAAAACGAGCCGGTGCAGAAAGCCGGGGACCGGGGCAGGATACTATGGTATTGATGGGCAGCGGTGCTGCCGGGGTGCGAGTCGTGCAACTAGAGGTGGGTACAGGTGGAGCAGTCAGTGTGTCCAGGAGGGAATTGACATTCCACAGGTTGTTCAGGATGGATTCCTGTTGAGATCTCTGATGGGAGACTTCGTGGTATAGGTCAGAGAGTGAGGGAGCTTGGGTGCCACCAGGTTCCATGGCCCGAGCAAACTGTTACGGGTCCGGGTGGTGGAACCTCTGTGCCGCGGTGCAAGGAGGGACCCAGAGAGGTGTGACTAAGTATCAACACGAACCGACCCTGGTCGGACGGCGGCTAACGACTCCGTGACCAGGGAGGATCCGGGCAGAGGGACCAGGTGCTACTCTGGGGACGACCTTGTAAGAGAGCAGGTGGCTCCCACTGGTCAGATGGCTGGGACTGACCGGTATGACGGATGGACACAGCAAGCAGGCAGAAGTCTCTGGTTAGCTGACAGGTGGTCACAGCAAGTGACGGCAGAGCCTCCAGGTAGGCTATCAGGTAACAGATGGGTGCTCCCAGGTGAGCGGGCTGACAGACAAGGCAGGTAACAGGCAGGTAACAGGTGAGCGCTCCCAGGTGAGCGGGATGACGGACACAGCAGGTAACAGGCGGGTGCTCCCAGGTGAGCGGGTTGACAGACAAGGCAGGTAACAGGTGAGCGCTCCAGGTGAGCGGGCTGGCAGGCTCGGCAGGTAACGGGCAGATAACAGGCTGGCAGGCAGGACGAGGAGTCAGGCTAGCAGCGGAACCTGAGGGCTGAAGCAGAGATAAGTAACTGTGCAACAACTTTGCTCGGGCACCTCCATTTTGGAGGAAGTGCCTTATATATGGGAGGTCCTCCGACTATTGGCCAGGGACTCCTTAGGACGGCGCGCGCGGTCCCTTTAAGAGAGGGGTAGCGTGCGCGCGCCCTAAGCACAGTGCCGGGGAAGGAGCGCACGCCGGCAGCAGCGGGGAGGGGAGCGCTCCACAACCAAATCAATGTAATGCCGAGCAGTTAGTCTACTTAGAATTAAGACTAGAGTGGTCCGGCTATCATATATTGCGCCGCCCCACATCATAACCCGAGGAGTATAACCAGTCTGATTTTCCTTTGTGAAGGCCTCTTCATGGACCTCACGCCACCACTCTCATAGGCTATGATGTGATGAGCCCTGCCTTTTACTTGGATGCAGTGATATCCAGAGATTGGCCTAAAAAACATGTGGGCAACATCAAGAAGCGGCTTTGTCTCTGTATGGTGGATTAAAAAAAAAATCTAGAATACAAAGGGGAACAGCAGGAATAAAATACAAGTAAACAGCGGCCACTTTTGACCTAGTGACAAGTCCTCATTAAACAATAGGTCATTTTCTGATGACATTTTCCCTTTTACTGCCGTAATGAAAACTAGCAGCTTATATGTGCGCAGGAGAAAATATTCATCCAGATCATTTGAATCAGAATCGTCTGAAGGAATTTCCTTGGCAGAAGATGAATCTGAAGATAGACATGCCAGAGAAAAAGGGATTCCAGGAGAGATTTTTTTTAACTTTCTCTTCCTTTTCCAGCTCTCAACAAGCAACTCGTATATCTGGAAGCTGATAAACATATTGTTAACATAATTTGCAAATGACTGGAAAAAAAGCAGCAAAATCTCCTAACTTATACAAAGAAGAAATTTAGTGGAGCAAACTTTTGCAATGTTGATAAAAACACAACAGAGGGTATAAAATATCGATTATAGAACCAGAAATAAGAAAAAGCACCAGCACACAAGTACCTATAGAATAGGCATATATAACACTTGTAATACTAAGCCACATAATGACCAGAAGAGGGTAGTATATACAGTAAGGTTAAAGCACAATGATGTGAGATCAGCAGAAGGCAGCCACTTACAGTGAGCTTCATAGACTACAGCTCTGTACAGGATCTCCCATGATGGTGAATACCTTACAGGCAGAGCGGTACAGTGTTCTGGCAGAGCGCACTGTCAGCATCTATAAACAGGGATTATTGACATCATGAGCAGTGTACCAGAGTTGACAACCAGCACCCTACAACTGAATAGCACATGCATACCTCCCAACTTTTTCAGAAAATAAAGAGGGACAAATCATGCAACGTTGTGGTAAATTTTGGTCACGCCCCCTGGCCATGTCCCATTACCATTATCTTTCTCCCCCGACAGGAGGAGTTGTCAGAGGGGCGCTGGCAGTGAGGGAAACTCAGCAGATGCCTGAGACTGCAGGGCTAAGGCCCAAATTCAGGACTGTCCGCTGTATCTGGGATGGTTGGGACTAGAGATGAGCGGATGGATTCCCCGGTCTCTGGTCCAGCTTCCAGATCAGTGGTGCCTGGCGGCTGCACAGGACGCCACGAATCTCTAACCATCCAGCATCCCTGGCGGCTTTTGATCACCTAGGGCCGGCGGGACTTCATCTGTGCGTCCTGCTCATCTCTAATTGGAACCTGTGGGATATTGTCTGTTCCTTCATTCACAGTCGGAGCCGATGGGTGACACGGGTGCCGTTGGGTGGGACTAGTGACGCCCTTCCGCTGTGGACATGTTAAATGCCGCTGTCAGAGCTTGACAGCAGCATTTAACATGTTAACAGCCACGGGTGAACCGTGAAACGGGTAAACAGAAAAAAAAATAAAGACAGAAATACAATACACAAATACCCTGCAGTAAATAAATAAATCGCAATGGTGCATGAAAATAATAAAGGGTACTTAGTTAACATAATTTTGATCAAAATAATGTGAAAGCCATCCCGCATCGTCACGGCGACCCTTATGGGACAGTCCTAACTCTAATATTAAAACCTTACCATTTATTGGCCATGTGTGAACATGCTCTTACATGCTGCATGCACACCAATTTACATTTCAGGTCTCTTGGTTTTTTCAGTCTAATGTGTACAAGCACATATAAGGGTGTGGCCGCCCTTTCTTTGAGCTGGAAAGTTTATTCATCTTGCTTCCCAGGTCTCTGTGTTTTTCTATTGTATTTCTGTCTTTGTTTTTTATCATGTCCCCAGAAAGGAGCGGGCTCAGCGCTGGAGCTCGCACCAAAGGAAGAGACCAGACATGTGCAGTATATGTATGGCACATGTCGTGAAGAGGTTAATAAACTTAAAGAAACTGAATTAAAATTATGGGGGTAAAATATATATAGATGTACACACATAAATTTTTCACAGGATTTGTCACTAGAAAGGTCATGTGTGGTTTGCACATTTTCCACCGCACCCTGTACCTGAGTCTCATTAGGAGCTGCAGTTAGGCTGTGTGCCCACGATGCATTTTTTAAGCATTTCTGCAGCGGCAAAAACGCTGCAGAAACGCTTAAAAAACGCATGGTAGAAGGCCTGCCATGTTCCCCAATGATAATCCGCATTTGCTTTGCACATGCTGCGGAAATTTCCGCTGTGGGTTATCATTGAGGAAAAATCCGCAGCACTACCAATTATTTTGCGGAGGCGCTGCGTTTTCGCCACCATTGACTTTCATTGGACCGCATGTAATCCGCATCACTGCATCTGTAGATGTGGAATCCAAACGTTTCAATGTGCGGATGGTACCCGGGTCTGGAGGACAGGAGACTCTCCTCCGGACCCGGGTACTATAGAACCTGTAAAAAAAATAATAAAATAAAAAACAAATATGATATTTATTATCTGATGGCCCCCGGTCTCCTTGTCTTCACTTGCCGGCAGCTCGCGGTGGACTGAAGGACCTGCGCTGATGTCATAGTCATGTGACGGCAGGTCCTTCAGTGTACCACGAGCTGCCGGCAAGCCAGGACGGAGCGAAGCAAGACTCCGGGGGCCATCAGAAGGTAAGTATAGATTTATTTTTTTATTTTTTACCATTCTTTACGGTCACACTATATAAATCCATGCCGTTTGCATGGATTTATATAGTGTGACCAAGTTGTCAAGCACTTTCCAAGTGATGCTAAAATCGCTTGGAAAGCGCTTGTCAACCCGCATGCGGAAATGCATGTGAACAACGCTTCACATCCGCTTGTCCCTGGCAGGAAAAACGCATGTAAAATCCGCATGCGTTTTTTCTGCCAGGGAGATGCAGAAATACTCAGGAAAAAATCCTGAGCATTTCTGCATCGTGGGCACATAGCCTTATAGTGAGAGAAGTTACTAGCAGAGCTAAACTGGGTGTGCTAGGACCCAGCAGCTCTGCTCTGCCAGGCAGGCGACCATGTCATCCCCTAATACCTATCACTGAGCAAATAAAAACTATCACTCCCAGCAGCAGCTACAGCACCTGTGTGCTGCTTCCCGAGTCCCTGCGTATCTACATCTTCACTGATGTGTCCGCTGCAGGCACAGGGGACCCTGAGGAGCAGACATAGGGCTGTATCACCACTCATGTCCTCTCCTGCAATCAGGCACACAGCGCTGACTGCTGAGTCTAATTACCTCATAGGAGACCGGCTGGAGGCGGCGCACTCTGCAGGAACACTGCTCCTGTGAAGTGCATAGGAAGAGAAGTGTGAGGGGCCGTGGCCCAAAGCTAGAGTGGCGTGGTGGCTACTTTTCACTGCCGTGCATGTGGGACAAGTAGATGCTGGCCGTGACAGCGGGGCAGAGTCTCAAAATTGGGACAGTCCCACTGTATACAGGACTGTTGGGAGCTATGGCACATGGCCTTAGGACAATCTGCAGATTGCTCCCTTACCTGCTGTATAAAACAGGAGACTTAGGCCGGGTTACACTAGCTGTAGGGGTCTCAAACTCAGCCGAGTAAATGGGTCGCACAGAGAAAAAATTTGAGTATGAATGGCATCGTTCTTTGCAGGAGAAGATTCATCATCTTTTTTTTGTCAGGCTTTTTATTCCTTCTAATAATGTTTATCATATAGGTTATGGTACAGGTCTTCTCTTTTACTTCAATTTTTACAGAAAATAGCATTTTTAATAGCGAAATATGATTCCATTATTTTTTCATTCTCCATTTTACACAAAAAAAATGCATTCCTTATTTTTGACCCCCAGTCGGCCCCAGACAGTAATATAGTTTTGCAATTAGTACCGTATTTTTCGGACTATAAGACGCACCTTTTTTCTCCAAAATTTTGGAGGAAAGTGAAGGGTGCATGTTATAGTCCAATATACATAAATACTGTGGCTGTGGGTGGTGGGGGATGTGAGGCTGAGTAGCGGGGCACAGGACACTGTGCCCGCTACTAAAGAAAATGAATATTCACTGCTCCCTACTCCCATGTGAATATTCATTTTCCTTAATAACAGGCACACTGTGACTGCAGCGCAGCTCCTGGTATGTATGGCACCCTTCATCCCTGTATGTATGACCCCCCTCATCCCGGTATGTACTATGGCCTCCCTCATCCCTCTTCCTGGTATGTATGGCACCCTTCATTCCTGTATGTATGGCCCCCCTCAATATTCCCATGGGTGTGGTGAAAATTCATGGTCTTTAATAACGGGCACACTGAGCGCCGAGTGCAGCAGGAGTCACGCTGCGGCTTCAGTGTGCACACTATTAGGGAGAATGAATGGTCAATGCTCCCCACGCACACAGTCCCGGCGTGGGGAGCAGTGACTATTCCAGCACAGAGCAGGACTCAGCGCTGGAGGAGAGAGGAGGTGAGTATAATTGTTTATTTTTTTTCTGTGCAGTGCGATGGGGATCAGGGGGTGCCAAGCATACCAGGTTGAGGGGGGCCATACATACTGGCATGAAGGGTGCCTTACATACCAGGAAGAGGGATGAGGGGGACCATACATAGAGGGATGAGGGGGGCCATACAAGCATGAGGGGGGCCATACATACAGGGATGAGGCATGAGAGGGGCCATACATACAGGGATGAAGAGTGCCATACATACCAGGAAGAGGGATGAAGGTGCCATACATACCAGGATTGGTGTGAGGGGGGCCATACATACCAGGATGAACGGTGCCATACATACCAGGAAGAGGGATGAGGGGGGCCATGAATACCAGGAAGAGGGATGAGGGGGGCGATGTATACCAGGATGGGGGATTGGGATGCCATGCATATCAGGATGGGGATGAGGGTTACGCATAACAGGAAGGAGAGGGCCATATATACCAGGATGGGGGATATTAACAGAATTGGGGGACATTACCCCTATAACAGTGTCAGCCGCAGATCCCCTTGACAGGGCATCATGACCACATTTTTTGCTTACATTTTTTTCTCTATTTTCCTCCTCTAAAACCTAGGTGCGTCTTATGGTCTGGTGCGTCTTATAGTCCGAAAAATACGGTAATTCTGGCCCCTATCTTGTAATAATGTCTTCAATCCTGTTATAATGTCCCCTGACCTGTAAACCGATTCTCGGAAGCACTTGCAGCATGCTGTGGTTGTTCTCTCATACTGAATCGGCATGAGAAAATAATCGCAGATCTGAGCCGCCCCATAGAATAACAGTGGTCCAAGTGCTATGAGATGTTTTATCACATAGCACTTGGTCATGTTATATGCTCGTGTGACCCCTGCCTTAGGCTGTGTGCAGGGACGGACTGGGACTGAAATCCAGCCGTGGCATTTGAAATGACACAGGCCCATGCTGTCTCCGCCCCCAAGCACCAGATGGGGATATATTACTAATATTATCCTGCCTGGAGGAAAGATTTACTACAAGACCAATATTTCTTATAATACCAATAATATTGGTATGTTCAATATTACAGACAAATACCAACAAACCATAACCAAATATTACCAGCATATACAATATAGATAATACTACCATACTGATTGTTAAAGGGGTTCAGGTTAAAGTCTATGTAATATCAGACTTCTGACTCCTCATAGTGCACAGTTTGAGGATTCTCCGATGCCAGCTGTAACGGGGCCGGGTGGTGGAACCTCTGTGCCTTGGAACAAGGAGGGACCCCGAGGGGCAGGTGTTATACTGGGGACGACCTTGCAATAGAGCAGGTGGCTCCCACGGGTCAGGTAGCTGGGACTGACCGGAGTAGCGGGTGGACACAACAGGTAGGTAGCAGTCTCTGGGTGAGTAGGCGGGTGGTCACGGGAAGTGACGGAAGAGCAGGTAAGAGTCTCTTGGCAGGCAGTCAAGTGGTCACGGCAAGTGATGGCTGAGCAGGTAAGAGTCTCTTGGCTGGCAGGCAGGTGGTCACGGCAAGTGACAGCTGAGCGGGTAAGAGTCTCTTGGCTGGCAGGCAGGCGGTCACGGCAAGTGACGGCAGAGCGGGTAAGAGTCTCTTGGCTGGCAGGCAGGCGGTCATGGCAAGTGACGGCTGAGCAGGTAAGAGTCTCTTGGCTGGCAGGCAGGCGGTCACGGCAAGTGACGGCTGAGCGGATAAGAGTCTCTTGGCTGGCAGGCAAGCGGTCACGGCAAATGACGGCTAAGCGGGTAAGAGTCTCTTGGCTGGCAGGCAGGTGGTCACGGCAAGTGACGGCGGAGCCTCCAGGTAGGCTAGCAGGCGGGTAGCAGGTGAGCGCTCCGAGGTGAGCGGGCTAGCAGGTACGGCAGGTAGCAGGCAGGTAACTGGCAGGTGCTTCCTGGTCCGCAGGTGGACTTGCCCATAGACAGACTGGTGGATGCAGGAGACAGACTGTCGGGCTGAAGAGAAGACAAGCAGGCTGACAGGACTGGTAGTCAGGCTGGCAACGGGACCTGAGGGCTGAAGTAGAGGTGAGTATGCTTTGCAACAACTTTGCTCGGGCACCTCCATTTTGGAGGAGGTGCCTTATATATGGGAAGTCCTCCGACTATTGGCCGGGGACTCCTTAGGACAGCGCGGTCCCTTTAAGAGAGGGGGAGCACGTGCGCGCCCGGGAAGGAGCGCGCGCCGGCAGCAGCGAGGGAAGGAGAAAAGGAGGATGCCGTGCGCTGAACAGTAAGGTGAGAGGGACGGCATCTCTGCCTAGCAGGAGGCAGAGACGCCGATGCTACAGTACCCCCCCTTTTGGCACCCCCTTTTTTAGGCCAGAGAGAAATTTCTCAAGGAGAAGCGGAGCGTTGATGTTCTCCCTGGGTTCCAAAGTTCCTCAGGACCAAACCCCTTCCAATCCACCAGAAAAAAGGTTCTCCCTCTTACCCTCTTGGTGGCCAGGATACTCTCCACTTCAAAGACGTCCTCAGCAGAAACCGGAGTTGGAGGAGTACCTGGATTGTCGGAAAAAGTGTTAAGGACAACGGGTTTGAGGAGGGATACGTGGAAGGAGTTGGGAATGATAAGGGTGGCCGGGAGTTTTAATTTGTAGGCCACTGGGTTAGTTTGCCTGAGGACTTTGAAGGGTCCGATGAATCGAGGACCCAACTTGTAGGAGGGTACTTTGAACCGCACATGTTTGGAAGAGAGCCAAACCTTGTCTCCCGGACGGAATTGAGGCAGATCCAGACGTCTCTTATCAGCATATCTCTTCATCCGCTCAGAGGACAGAAGAAGAGCGGACCTGGTACTCTCCCAAATGGTAGAAAATTCGCTGACAAGAGACTCCGCGGCAGGGTTGTCCACAGAAGCGGAGACAGGAACTGGAATCCGGGGATGTTGGCCACCGACTATAAAGAAACGGGGATTTGGAAGAGGATTTGCTCTCATGGTTATTATAAGAGAATTCAGCCCATGGTAGGAGATCCACCCAATCCGAATGGTGGGCATTAACGAAGTGCCGGAGGTAGCTGGTCAGGATCTGATTGATCCGCTCCACTTGACCATTGGACTGTGGGTGGTAAGCAGAGGAGAAATCCAGGGTGGCGTCTAGCAGCTTACATGTGGCTCTCCAGAAGCGTGAGGTGAACTGAACCCCACGATCCGACATGATGTGGAGGGGTAGGCCATGGAGACGGAAAATGTGGAGGATAAAGTCTTTAGCCAGCTCGGGTGCAGATGGGAGACCAGGCAGGGGAATGAAGTGGGCCATTTTAGAAAAGTGGTCAGCGACCACCCAAATGACTGTACAACCAGCAGAAACAGGAAGATCGGTGATAAAGTCCATAGCAATGTGTTGCCATGGAGCAGCAGGTACGGGAAGGGGCAGGAGATGGCCAGCTGGCAGATGTCTGGGAACTTTGTTACGGGCACAGGATGAACAGGCCACGACGAAGTCTACAACGTCCTTACGCAGGGTAGGCCACCAGTAATGCCGGGTAATGAGCTGGAAGGTCATCTTTTGGCCAGCATGGCCAGCTAGTTTAGAAGAGTGTCCCTCTCCCGATCTGGTACTGCTACAAACGTCTTACCGCGTGGAAGACGAGTCAGATCCAAGGGGGCCACATTCATCAGCTTGGAGGGGTCAATAATGTGCGTAGACTCCTCCTCTTGATCGGAGCACAGGAAGGACCGGGACAAGGCATCAGCTTTGACGTTCTTGTCTGCCGGGCGGAAATGAAGTATGAAGTCGAAGCGGGCAAAAAACAACGACCACCGGGCCTGGCGAGGATTAAGTCTCTGGGCATTTTGGAGATATGCCAAGTTTTTGTGATCCATGTAGAGGATCACCGGGTAAAGAGCCCCTTCAAGCAGATAGTGGCACTCCCCCAGTGCCAATTTGACGGCTAGCAATTCACGGTCTCCTATGGAGTAGTTGCGCTCAGACGAGGAGAAGATTTTGGAGAAGAAGCTGCAGGTTACCATTCTCCCGGTAGAAGATTTTTGGGTGAGTACCGCTCCGGCTCCAGAGGAGGAGGCATCAACCTCCAGGTAGAATTGTTTATTGCAGTCCAGACGGTGCAGGACGGGGGCAGAGGCGAAGGCTCTCTTTAAGGAAAGGAAGGCCTCCTCGGCTTCAGGCGACCATACCTTGGGATTTGCCCCCTTACAGGTAAGCGCAGATATGGGAGCAGTCTGGGACGAGAAGTGTGGGATGAAAAGACGATAGTAATTGGCAAAGCCCAGGAATCGCTGTATCGCCTTCAATCCCTCTGGACGGGGCCATTTTAGGACGGTAGAGAGCTTCTCGGGATCCATTTGCAGACCAGTCTGGGAGATAACATAGCCCAAGAATGGAAGGGAGGTCTGGTCGAAGAGGCACTTCTCGTATTTGGCATAGAGGTGGTTCTGCCGAAGCCTAAGCAGGACCTGACGAACATCCCTCCGGTGTGTGGGGAGATCCGGAGAGAAGACCAAGATTAGAGATGAGCGTTGTTCTACTCGTACTGTTCGCCAATCTCAAATTCGAGCTGTTTTGGGCGGTGTTCGAGCCGATCGGCGAACACGAACAATTTGAGAAAAATTCGGCTGTTCGAGGTTATGTTCGATAACTGTTCGTGCACCAAAATCATAACTGGATTTTTTCTCAGTAATGATGAAAATTAATGTTAATACGCAGTTTGAGTGTACAGCGGGGCGGGGGGAGGGGCAGGGGATGGATCTCTGCAGGAACAATGAAGATCTCCATTTTTTTTTCTCTTTCCCGCATTTGCAGTGGGGAGGTGCAATCTGTCAGCCTATCAGCAGCGCACACACGGAGCGAAGTGCTTTTTTTCACACAAGCAAGGGCATGTGTGATTGGCAGTGTATGTCACATGTCCTTGCCCTATAAGACCAAGCCATTTTCCCCGTCGCCACCATTTTCTCACTGCTGCAGCTGCGTGTTAGACGGCACCGCTGTTGCTGTGTGTGCTATACCTTGTTAATTTCAAGCCAATTTTCACACAAATATACAGATAGCTTGGGAGTAGGGAATAGTTGTGATTGCAGTCCTTTTAAGGACTAGGTTACAGCATTTCCTACGACTTTTATCAGGCAGGTCTGTGCTCTTAAATAGATAGATTGTGGGAGTAAAGACTAATTGTAATTGGAGTCCTTTTCAGGACTAGGTTACATCAGTTCCTATCAGTTTTTGCCAGGCAGGTCTGTGCCAGTGCTGTGCAAGTTTTTTTCACAGCATTTGGCTGAATCTAGCAAAGCTAATCCTTTTTGGCCTATTGCAGAGTGTGTTAGTCAGTGGAGTAGCCTATCTGTGTTGCAAGATATACCACCTGTGTATAGAATACCAATTTTTTTACTGCACCTAGTGAAGTAAAATCTTTTGGGCATAACATCATTCTATTAGTCCATCTATACTGACCTCCATCAGGTTGCAAACTGAATATAATTTTTTTCTGCATCTAGCTCTGAAAAAATATTTGGGCTTCTAGCAGTGTGTGGGACTTGATCTATTAGTCCATCTATACTGACCTCCATCAGGTTGCAAATTAAAAATAATTTTTTTCTTCATTTAGCTCTGAAAAAATATTTGGGCTTCTAGCAGTGTGTGGGACTTGTTCTATTAGTCCTTCTATACTGACCTCCAGCAGGTTGCAAATTGAATATAATTTTTTTCTGCATCTAGCTCTGAAAAAATATTTGGGCTTCTAGCGGTGTGTGGGACTTGGTCTATTAGTCCATCTATACTGACCTCCATCAGGTTGCAAATTAAAAATAATTTTTTTCTGCATCTAGCTCTGAAAAAATATTTGGGCTTCTAGCAGTGTGTGAGACTTGGTCTATTAGTCCATCTATACTGACCTCCATCAGGTTGCAAATTAAAAATAATTTTTTTCTTCATTTATCTCTAAAAAAATATTTGGGCTTCTAGCAGCGTGTGGGACTTGTTCTATTAGTCCATCTATACTGACCTCCATCAGGTTGCAAATTAAAAATAATTTTTTTCTGCATCTAGCTCTGAAAAAATATTTGGGCTTCTAGCAGTGTGTGGGACTTGGTCTATTAGTCCATCTATACTGACCTCCATCAGGTTGCAAATTAAAAATAATTTTTTTCTGCATCTAGCTCTGAAAAAATATTTGGGCTTCTAGCAGTGTGTGGGACTTGGTCTATTAGTCCATCTATACTGACCTCCATCAGGTTGCAAATTGAATAAAAAAAATTTCTGCATCTAGCTCTGAAAAAATATTTGGGCTTCTAGCGGTGTGTGGGACTTGGTCTATTAGTCCATCTATACTGACCTCCATCAGGTTGCAAATTAAAAATAATTTTTTTCTTCATTTAGCTCTGAAAAAATATTTGGGCTTCTAGCAGTGTGTGGGACTTGTTCTATTAGTCCTTCTATACTGACCTCCAGCAGGTTGCAAATTGAATATAATTTTTTTCTGCATCTAGCTCTGAAAAAATATTTGGGCTTCTAGCGGGGTGTGGGACTTGGTCTATTAGTCCATCTATACTGACCTCCATCAGGTTGCAAATTAAAAATAATTTTTTTCTGCATCTAGCTCTGAAAAAATATTTGGGCTTCTAGCAGTGTGTGGGACTTGGTCTATTAGTCCATCTATACTGACCTCCATCAGGTTGCAAATTAAAAATAATTTTTTTCTTCATTTAGCTCTGAAAAAATATTTGGGCTTCTAGCAGTGTGTGGGACTTGTTCTATTAGTCCTTCTATACTGACCTCCAGCAGGTTGCAAATTGAATATAATTTTTTTCTGCATCTAGCTCTGAAAAAATATTTGGGCTTCTAGCGGTGTGTGGGACTTGGTCTATTAGTCCATCTATACTGACCTCCATCAGGTTGCAAATTAAAAATAATTTTTTTCTGCATCTAGCTCTGAAAAAATATTTGGGCTTCTAGCAGTGTGTGAGACTTGGTCTATTAGTCCATCTATACTGACCTCCATCAGGTTGCAAATTAAAAATAATTTTTTTCTTCATTTATCTCTGAAAAAATATTTGGGCTTCTAGCAGCGTGTGGGACTTGTTCTATTAGTCCATCTATACTGACCTCCATCAGGTTGCAAATTAAAAATAATTTTTTTCTGCATCTAGCTCTGAAAAAATATTTGGGCTTCTAGCAGTGTGTGGGACTTGGTCTATTAGTCCATGTATACTGACCTCCATCAGGTTGCAAATTAAAAATAATTTTTTTCTGCATCTAGCTCTGAAAAAATATTTGGGCTTCTAGCAGTGTGTGGGACTTGGTCTATTAGTCCATCTATACTGACCTCCATCAGGTTGCAAATTGAATAAAAAAAATTTCTGCATCTAGCTCTGAAAAAAAATTTGGGCTTCTAGCGGTGTGTGGGACTTGGTCTATTAGTCCATCTATACTGACCTCCATCAGGTTGCAAATTAAAAATATTTTTTTTCTCATTTAGCTCTGAAAAAATATTTGGGCTTCTAGCAGTGTGTGGGACTTTTTCTATTAGTCCTTCTATACTGACCTCCAGCAGGTTGCAAATTGAATATAATTTTTTTCTGCATCTAGCTCTGAAAAAATATTTGGGCTTCTAGCAGTGTGTGGGACTTGGTCTATTAGTCCATCTATACTGACCTCCATCAGGTTGCAAATTAAAAATAATTTTTTTCTTCATTTATCTCTGAAAAAATATTTGGGCTTCTAGCAACGTGTGGGACTTGTTCTATTAGTCCATCTATACTGACCTCCATCAGGTTGCAAATTAAAAATAATTTTTTTCTGCATCTAGCTCTGAAAAAATATTTGGGCTTCTAGCAGTGTGTGGGACTTGGTCTATTAGTCCATCTATACTGACCTCCATCAGGTTGCAAATTAAAAATAATTTTTTTCTTCCTTTAGCTCTGAAAAAATATTTGGGCTTCTAGCAGTGTGTGGGACTTGTCCTATTAGTCCTTCTATACTGACCTCCAGCAGGTTGCAAATTGAATATAATTTTTTTCTGCATCTAGCTCTGAAAAAATATTTGGGCTTCTAGCGGTGTGTGGGACTTGGTCTATTAGTCCATCTATACTGACCTCCATCAGGTTGCAAATTAAAAATAATTTTTTTCTGCATCTAGCTCTGAAAAAATATTTGGGCTTCTAGCAGTGTGTGGGACTTGGTCTATTAGTCCATCTATACTGACCTCCATCAGGTTGCAAATTAAAAATAATTTTTTTCTGCATCTAGCTCTGAAAAAATATTTGGGCTTCTAGCAGTGTGTGGGACTTGGTCTATTAGTCCATCTATACTGACCTCCATCAGGTTGCAAATTGAATAAAAAAAATTTCTGCATCTAGCTCTGAAAAAATATTTGGGCTTCTAGCGGTGTGTGGGACTTGGTCTATTAGTCCATCTATACTGACCTCCATCAGGTTGCAAATTAAAAATAATTTTTTTCTGCATCTAACCCAGCCAATAGTTTTGGCCTAATACCACAGTTTGGCCACTCAGCTCTGCTCGGTTACCATCCATTGTTTTTTTGTGCAAACAACTCCAGAGTTGTGAATTAGTTAACCACCAAAATGAGTGGAAAAGGGCCTGCTGCTGGTGGAAAGGGGAATAGGCGTGTTGGGAAGGGGAAAAAAGGTTGTGTCCGTGGGGTAGGTGCAGAAGAAAGACCATCTTCCAGCCAAACTAAAATGTCTACTTCTTTTAGCGGACAATGTGATAAGATCCCTTTCTTACGGCCACGCCAATCGCTACAAATTCCAGATGAGGCACAAAAACAGCAGGTGCTTCAACGGATATCAAGTGCTCCTTTAAGTGGGCTCTCCTCCACATCAACTTCAACATCACAAATACTCCAGTCCTCAAAGGTGTCACCCAAATCGCACTTGCTTCCTCACAGCTCCCAAATCTCCAGCTGCCCGTCTGAGTATGAGGTAGAACAGATGGTTGAGTCTGCAGAGCTGTTTACTCATACTATAGCCTGGGAATCAGAGGTCAACTCCAGCGCTTCTGTGAATCCAGACGAGGAAATGATCTGCACTGATGCCCAGAATCTTTATGAGTCGGATCCAGGACCAGACGCAGAAGGTTCTGACCATAATGTAGACCCTCATTCCCAAACTGTAACTCCTGTTGGTCGGGCAATGAGGAAGACGATGATAAGACTCAAATACCTGATTGGAGCGACAACTTTAGTTTTTTGTCAGGGCAGGAACAGGTTGGCTCTGAGGACGACCGGTGTGATAACGCACAGGGTGATGATGATGAGGTCGGAGATCCCACTTACTGTCAACCCACAGTCAGCCAAGAGATGAGGTCAGCAGAGGAGGTGGAGGAAGATGCTAGTGACGACGAGGTCAGGTTGCGCCTTCCTGGACAGAGACGTAGTACTGGAAGCACGTCAACAACTGCATCCTCAAACACAACTCTGCCTCTCACCACAAGTCGTGGTGGCTCTTCAGGTCGCATGGGTGCTAAGCCTTGCATAGCCTGGGCATTTTTTCAGATCGATAAAGATGACCCAACTCGTGTTATCTGTAACATTTGTCAGCAAAAGCTAAGTAGAGGCCAAAAAATACATAGTTTGAGTACTTCATGCATGAACCGGCACATGGACATGAAGCATAAGTTGCAGTGGGAAGCTCAGTGTGCTACAATGCGGTCTATCCGGCCGGGCCAACCACCGTCTGCCATATCTTGTGCATCCGCGGCCTCTTCATCCTCTGTGACTGGGGGGACAGCAGTCACACCTGTTTTGGGGCGCAGACCTGCCACCTCTTTACCCGCAACAGCCAGCGTGATTGGCAGGTCATCATTTTCTTTGGAGGTGGTAACACCAGCTGGTGTTGAGCGCTGTCCGACATCGATAGCACCACCTTTGGATCAAGGCAACCTAACATGTCCGCCTGCATCTTCCTCACAGACCGGCAGTTTGCCGGGGACACCCTTATCAACCCCGTCTAAGCACAATAGCCAGCCCTCGGTCCCTCAGATGTGGACAAGTAAAAGACCATTTCCTCCTAGCCATGAGAAAGCTAAGAGGTTGAATTTCACCATCTGCAAGCTCTTGGCTACAGAAATGCTGCCTTTCCGCCTGGTGGACACAGAGGATTTTCGAGACCTTATGTCCGTCGCAGTGCCCCAGTACCAGATGCCCAGTCGGCACTACTTCTCAAAGAAAGGTGTGCCTGCGCTCCACCAGCATGTCGCACACAACATCACCGCTTCTTTGAGAAACTCTGTGTGTGACAGGGTGCATTTCACCACAGACACTTGGACGAGTAGGCATGGACAGGGGCGTTACATGTCGCTGACTGGGCACTGGGTAACTATGGTGACAGCAGGACAAGGGGCTGCTGTCCAAGTCTTGCCGTCCCCACGAGTTGTGCGTCAATCCTCTTTATGTCAAAGTTCCTCCACTGCTTCTGCCTCCTCAACCTCCTCTCGGTCTTCCACCTGCACCCAAAGCCTGTCTGGTCATGCCACAAGCTTTCTAACTGCGCAGAAGGGATCCTGCACACCTCCTTACTATGCTGGCAGTAGGGCTCAACGTCATCAGGTGGTTTTTACATTGAAATGTCTGGGAAATGTGAGTCACACAGCTGAGGAGTTGTGGTCAGCTCTGGAGAACCAATTTCATGAATGATTGTCTCCACTTGACCTGAAACCAGGGAAGGCCGTGTGCGACAATGCTGCAAACCTGGGTGCGGCCCTTCGCCGGGGCAATGTCACACACGTGCCTTGTATGGCTCACGTGTTGAACCTGGTTGTCCAGCAATTTTTAGCCCACTATCCCAGACTAGATGGCCTTCTGCAGAGGGCACGGTCGCTGTGTGCTCACTTCCGCCGTTCGCATCCCGCAGCTCAGCGACTTACATCTCTACAGAAGTCGTTGGGCCTGCCACTTCACCGGCTAAAATGCGATGTGCCTACCTGGTGGAATTCAACTCTGCACATGTTGCAGCGACTGTGGCAGCACCGACAAGCCCTGGTGCAATACGTTCTGACGTATAGCCTGGGCCAACGAGATTCAGAGGTGGGGCAAATCACGCTGGAGGAGTGGTCTCAGATCAGGGACCTATGCACCCTTCTGCACAGTTTTGAAATGGTGACGAAGATGTTTAGTGCTGACGATGCCATTATCAGCATGACTATTCCGGTGATTTACATGCTGGAGCACATGTTAAACAGAATTCGGAGTCAGGTGGTGGCACAAGAGGAGGTGGAGGAAGTAGAGGAGGAGGAGTTGTATGCGGAAGGGCTAACATCTGCAAGGTCCAGACGGTCGGCAGCACCAAGGCGGCAGGCATGTGAGGGTGGGGGAGATGGTTTTACCAGGGCGCATGGTAGCAGCCAAACTAGTGAGGAAGGTGCAGGAGCCCAGGAAGAAGTGGAGGACGAACTGATGGAAGACTCATCAGATGAGGGAGACCTTGATCACATTTCTGTTGTGCGAGGTTGGGGGGAGAGGACAGAGGAAGGAAGCATGATTGTTACCTCGCCACCAACACAACAGGGACTTGGTGCTCCTGGATGCGCAACACACATGAGTGCCTTCTTGCTGCACTACCTGCAACATGACCCTCGAATTGTGAGAATTAGAAATAATCCTGACTACTGGGTTGCCACACTGTTAGATCCCCGGTACAAAAGTAAATTTGCAGAAATTATTCCTGCTATAGAAAGGGATGCACGCATGCAGGAGTATCAGCAGAGACTGTTGCAGAATCTTACATGTGCTTTTCCACAAAATACCAGTGGTGCACGTAGTGAATCTCACAGTTCCAACTTGCCAACCGTGGGACCGTCAAGTGTTCAGCACTCAAACCGTAACAGAACCACAGTATCTGCTGGTAACATCAATTTTGCGGAATCATTTCGCCACTTTTTTAGCCCATCCTTTGCAAGGCCACAGGAGACAAGAAGTCTGACACATAGTCAACGCCTAGAGACGATGGTACAGGAGTATCTCCAAGTAAACATTGAAGCCACGACTGTGTCACTGGACCCTTGCTCTTTTTGGGCTTCCAATCTGGATAAATGGCCGGAGCTAGCCACTTACGCCTTGGAGATCTTGTCATGCCCCGCAGCCAGCGTTCTGTCTGAACGTGTGTTCAGCGCTGCTGGTGGTGTGCTGACAGATAAGCGCACGCGGCTCTCCACTGATAATGTAGACAGACTCACGTTCATAAAGATGAACAAATCATGGATCCGAAACGACTTTTCTACCCCTGTGTCATCCTGGGGAGAGTAAAAGCTTGATGATTGGTTAAAATCACCCTACCAACCGTTTTAAGCTTTCAAATTACTAATCATGTTTATCTGTATCTTGACTGGAAAATAATTTGGGCTTTGTAGCAGTGTGCAGCACTGATCCTATTAGGCCATCTATACTAAAGCTTCACCAGATTTAAAATTAAAAATAATTTTTAGCTGCATCTAGCCCGGAAAATAATTTTGGGGCTCCGAGATGCGCAAGGCACATAAGTGCCTTCTTGCTGCACTACCTGCAGCATGACCCTCATATTGTCAGAATTCGAAGTAATCATGACTACTGGGTTGCCACACTCTTAGATCCCCCAAACTTTTCGATCAACCTTTTCATTTTAATAAAGACCAAAAAAATGGTCATTTTTGAAATTATAAGCATTAGCAGGTTGTTAGAAACTGAAATCAAACAGTTTTCAACTCAAAACTTTATTCTAGGTGATGTTACATTTTCACATAGGACCCCTTGTTCGAAAGGAGCTTCTGAACTCTCTCGTCCATTGAATTTGTCAGGTTTTGGATGGTTTCTGCTTCAATTGTTTTGCATGAGGACAGAATACCCTCCCAGAGCTGTTGCTTAGATGTGAACTGCCTCCCGCCATCATAGACACTCCTTTTAATGATGCTCCAAAGGTTCTGAATGGGGTAGAGGTCAGGGGAGCATGGGGGTCACACCATAAGTTTGTCCCCTTTTATGCCCATATCAGCCAGAGATGCAGATGTTTTATGTGCAGCATGAGATGGTGCATTATCATGCAGAAAAATGATCTTGCTGTGAAATACACGGTTCTTCTTCTTGAACCATGGCAGGAAGTGCTGTTTGAGAAAATCCACATACATTATGGAGTTCATCTTTAGCGCCTTCAGGGATCCTAAAGGGGCCGACAATCTCTCTCCCCATGATTCCAGCCCAAAACATTACTCCACCTCCTCCTTGTTGGCGCTGTAGCCGTGTTTGCGTGGGGTGTCCATCAACCAGCCATCCTCCACTCCATCCATCTGGACCATCGAGCGCTGCACGGCACTCATCCGTGAACAAAACAGTTTTGAAATCAGTCTTCATGTAATGTTTGGCCCACTGGAGCCGTTTCTGCTTGTGTGAAGTGGATAGAGGAGGTCGACAGGATGGCGCATGCACAGCTGCAAACCTCTGAAGGACCCTGCATCTTGTTGTTCGGGGGACGTTGGAGGCACAAGCAGCTTCAAAAACTTGTCTGCTGCTATGACAAGGCTTTTTTGCCGCTGCTCTTTCAACCTGACGTAATTGCCTGTAGGAAAGAGTCCTCAATTTGCCCTTATCAGCACGCACACGTGTGTACTGTGAATCAGCTACATACTTCTTGATTGCCAGGACACTTCATCCTGATCATCGCACAATGTTGATTGTAGTCATGCCTTGACCTAAACACTCCACAATTTGTTGCTTCTCAGCAGCCGACACATCCTTTTTCTTTCCCATTTTGGCAGAAAATGTAGGCTGCTTAATAATGTGAGAGAGCCTTCTTAAGTAGTCTTGCCTTTCATTGGACACACCTGCCAAACTAATTAGCACAGGTGTCTGCAATTGCTTACAGTGATATAAAGAGCCCTGACACACATCACCATCAATGAGTTTAACTGACAAACAAACAAATTCTTCCCTAATCACTCCTAAACACTTTTTGTATAATAATTTGGAACGCAGTGTACATGTGCTTTTCCACAAAACACCAGTGGTTCACGTAGTGAATCTTACAGTTCTAACTTGCCAACCGTGGTCTGTATGGAGTTGTTCAATAAAGGGCCCAAAATTAAGATAACATAGATGGGAGAGGTCTCTATGAATAGGAATTCCTAAGTATTTGATACCCTGTGAGGGCCAGGCAAAGGGAAAGTTGGACTGGATGGAATCCTATATGGATTTGGGGAGGGAGACATCGAGGGCCTCAGACTTCGCTGCATTGATTTTAAAATTTTACCATGTAACAAAGTGATCTATTTCAGCCATAACAGCATGGATGGATATATGTGATTGAGTGATATATACTAGGACATCATCAGCAAATAGAGAGCACTTGTACTCGGTGCCTCCCACCTCATTCCACCTAATATTGGGGTTATGGCGAATTGATGAGAGCAGGTGCTCCGTCACTAGGATGTATAAGAGAGGGGACAGAGGACATCACTGCCTTGTCCCATTGGTGATTGTGAAAGGTGATGAAAATGTTCTGACGCACCCCCTGGGCCTTGGGACACCCGGAGCCGGACCCTTTTTGGTGGATGCTGGTGGTTGTAGTCTTCGTGGCGGCGACCCAGTTCCGTGGCTCAGGGCGGTCAAACCAGTGGCGGAACTATTTATGTGGTTTTCATGTTTAAATGTCCGACTACGCCACCCGTGGATTGCGGTCAGAGTGAACCGCCGCTACAGGGCAGACCACTGAGGCTGGTGTTGTGGGTGCAGCAGAGCGTAGCATAACTCCCCACGGGAGGAGTATAGCCTCAGGGCAGTGTATGCGGAGGATGGGGGTGATGGTGCAGGGCAGCAGCAGTAACGACACGGAGTCAGTGATGCAGTTCAGGGCCTTTACTCACAGTTCTTATTATCCAGACCACGTCTGCAGGTAACGGCTGCCCACGTCGTACTGTGCTCACCAGGTGAGGGGCTCAGACAACTCCCAGATAACTTTGGAGCACTTCACAGGACCCCCTTTGTGTGTCCTTTGTCTGGCCTTTCTTACCAACACTTCTGTCCGGCTGCCTCGGGCCTCCTCTTGGTAAACTTGGCGCCAGTTTCCCTGACCCTATGTGGTGCCTTCCTAGCGGGTGTAGCGAGGGGCTGCGCCACATAAAATGTCAGAGCCTCCGGTTTCTAGCTGAGGGTCGTTTCCTGCCTCCACTAGTTCGGGGACCGGTCTCCCCCTTTGGCCTGACCCCTCCACGCAGGTGGATTCGGGCGTGCGGTGGCGACTCGCCCGTCCGCACCCCTGGGATCCCTTCATTCCTCGTTCCTGGAGCCTTCTCCGCTCCTCTTCCTTCCTTCTCCCTCTTCCAGGCCTGGGCCTCTGTTACTAGGCCCGCCTCCGGAGCAGAGCTCATGCAGAGCCCCTGCTCCCTGCCACTTCTGCTCAGACTTCTCTGCACTGAACTAAGATGGTGCCCACCTTTTATACTCCCTTCTCAATGCACCCAGGAACTGCTTCCTCCCTGCTCCTGCACTACAGGGTTCCCCTTCCTCAGTGTTCCCTCCCCCCACTCCAGCCAGGGACAGGGACTGTCGTGCCCATCTCAGGGGCATATTGGTCGCCCTGCCCCACGGCAATGTGGTGTAATGCATGCAGGTGTCGGGTCCTGATCCACACTCCATCCTTACCTGAGAGTGAGATATCACACCTCTGGGTGAGGTGCAATACGTCTTTAGCAACCGAGCCCTCAGGGTGCTACAGTTCCATTTATCTTCAGCCTAGGTGACGTATTGCGATACAGGGCCGTGATTTTGGCTATAAAAGGGTCCCCTAGACCCCTACCCCAAGCTTTTTAAGAGAATCATATATGGCGTGCCAGGAGACTCTATGGAATGCTTTCTCAGCATCCAATGAGAGTATCTAATTACAAATTTTTAACTGCATCTAGCCCAGGAAATACTTTGTGCCTAGTAGCAGTGTCTGCTAGTAAGCGGATTATCCCGGCTGTTAAGCAAGCTGCACCACCTGTAGTTTAGACACTTAATTTTTTCAAAGGAAATGCTTCGGGACCATGGGATACTTAGTGAAGAGCATCAGGAGGCACCCCAAGGCATAGGGGCTGGGACTGGCAGTAGGATGCCTTGCGGTGGACAGCCGAGCTCGATCCTTATAAAAGCTTTTTAACTGCAGCAGCTTTAGTGGACGCTACTGGAGCTGGAATTACCGCGGCTGCTGGCATGAGATTTGCCCTCCAATAGATCCTTGTAAATGGATTTAAAGTGTATTCATTCAAATTAGAGAGACAATTTAAATTAAAAAGCTTAGAGCTGCCTCCACCACAGGGGGGCTCGCTCGACCCACCAGCGGACAGGCACCAGTATTGGGAGAGGGGGGCTGGCCGTCAGGGTTCACCGCGGCTCTGGCACAAACCCGGCGACACGGAGGTGGCACGGGCAGGAGCGGACTGGTCGTGTCGGCTTCTCACTTTTTGGATTTTAGAAGGGCATGACATGCCTATATCTGTGTCTCCCCCTCCTTTTACTCCTCCACCTCTTTTATTTTCGCATGACTATATGTACTTGTCACTTTTCCATGTGTTAGTTATGTCTTCTGAGCAGTTTGTCAGCTTTTGGACACCTTTGAAGGTGTTTTCTATGTGTTTCTATGTGTTTTTGTTTGCCTGCCATTGGTTTTAACGGTGTTCGAAGGTGTTCGACGAACAGTTCGACGAACAGTTCGGCGAACACACGGGTGTTCGACGAACCGAACCGAACTCGAACACTACGGGGGTGGCTCAACACTAATCAGGAGACATACTTGGCCTCTGAATCGCGTTCACCCTATTCTTCTTCAGAAATGCAAAATTAACGTTAGATGTGTTTTTTTGATCACTATCATGTTGGAAAAGTACACGTCTACTAAGGGCACGGGGTGAGAGTAGCATATTCTCTATCAATATAGGGCAGAACATCTGTAAATTTAGGATACTCTCAATTAATTGTAGCTCACCGACACCAGAAGCACTCATGTAACCCCACATAAGGACACTGCTACCACTATGTTTCAATGTAGGCACCATGCATTTAGAAAAATGTATTTAGAAAAATGCCTGGAGCCTAAAGTGGAACATGTTGGTGGCAGCGTCTTTATGTGAGGATACATGGGTTCTGCTGGTGTAGGGGAATTACAGTTTGTGGAGGGTATTTTAAATTGACATATGTACTGCCACTATACAGTAGATGTACAATCTATATTGAAAGAGAAGATGCTACCCTCATTCCGTGCCCTTGGTAGACATGCTCTTTTCCACCATGACAATGATCTAAAACACACATCTGTTGCATTTCTGAAAAAGAACAGGGTGAACGTGATTTAGTGTCTCCTGATCTGAACCCAATCAAACACCTAAGGGGAATTCTGAAGAGACAAATTGAGCAGCATCAATCACCATCCAGTGTCCAGGCTCTGAAAACGTCAATTTTTAAAATGGTAAAAAAGATAGATGTTGCAATATGTCGTCGGCTTGTTCATTTCATGCCTAGAAGACTTGCTGTTGTTTTTAAAAATTATAGAGGTCATACATAATACTAGATGTAGCAATTTTGATGTGGGGTGTATTCATTTTTGCATCAACTAATTTAAATAAAACTGACGATTTTGTAATGGAGGTTATATTATTAACCTTACTTTCATGCTATGGGTTAATAAAATGTTATATGATACTCAGTCTTGGACAAATTGGAGATTGTTCTTGTATTCAGTGAGACACTGATTAAAATCTTATTTTTCAAAGCTTGTGTACTCAAAATATGCAGAGAACTGTATGTATATATATATATATATATATGTATGTATCTATATATATATATATATATCAACACTAACAAAAAGTCAGGGTGCCAGGCTTCCCAGGTAAAGATCAAGCCTTAAATAGAACAAGTTAAATGGAGGCAGCACACCAGTTGAAAAAGTGAAAAAAGTGCTATTTATAAGTCCATAATGGCGACGTTTCGGTCCTAAGTGAGAACCTTTTTCAAGCAGTACAGAAGTGCATGTGCATACCTTATGAAGAAAAAATTTGCTTGAATAATTAGCGGACGCCATGTTGCATTTGGGGAACCTCTGATGTGCCTAAACAGTGGAAAACCCCCACAAGTGACACAATATTGGATGATGTGTCCTGTCAGAGCAGTCGCTCTGCACGGCACCCACAGAGCTTGCAGGACCCTGGGGGTCCTGAGGGCTGTGGGACAACCAACTGTTTATAAATGTCGGCGCTGCACAGAGCCCATGCAGCGCCGACATTTATGTACAGTAGGCGGTCTGGAAGTGGTAAAAATTCAATAAAAATAAGAAAAAATGATACTTTTAGGTAAGGAAAAGCATGTTTAACATTTAATAAAACATTTTTTTTTTTAAAGGATAAGCATATGTAAGAAAGGATAAGTTTAGGTAAGAAGATAAATGTAGGTACAAGAGGATACGTATTGGTAAATATAGGTACGAAAGGATCATTATAGGCAAGTAATGATAAGTATAGGCAATAAAAGAATAAGTATAGGTAAGCTAAAATAAGTATAGGTAAGTATTGGTAAGAAAGTGTATGCAAATATAGGTAAGTATTAAGTTAGAATAAGTTTAGTTAAAAAAGAATAAGTACATGTATGAAAGATTAAGTATAGGTAAGGATAAGTAAAAAAAACAGTACAGGTACAAAAAGGATAACTATATGTAAGAAAGGATAAGTATATGGAATAAACATATACATATACACACAGGGTTTGGCATAAATGAATACACCCCCTTTGAAAAGTAAGTTTCTAATCAATGTCTCACTGAATGCAAGACTAATTTTCAACATTTTTACAAGACTGACTTTGATAGCATAAAAGTAAGGTTAATAATACAACTTTCATTATAAAATCTTCAGTTCTACTCAAATTAGTTGATGCAAAAATTAAAAAACCCCACATAAAAACTACTACATCTAGTATTTGTGCGACCATGATTTTTAAGAAACGCACCAAGTCTTCTAGGCATGAAATGAAGAAGATGGCAACATATTCCACCATTTAACTTTTTTGTTCTTCAACAATAACCTCTTTTAGAGGGTGGATGCTGGATGGAGAATAATGCTTAACTTGTCTCTTCAGAATTCCCCATAGGTCTTCAGTTGGATTCTGATTAGGAGACATACTTGGCCTCTGAATCACATTCATTCTATTCTTCTTCAGAAATGCAACAATAACCTTAGATGTGTTTTTTTGATCACTATCATGTTGGAAAAGTACACGTCTACTAAGGGCATGGGGTGATTGTAGCATATTCTCTATCAATATAGGGCAGAACATCTGTAAATTTAGGATACTCTCAATTAATTGTAGCTCACCGACACCAGAAGCACTCATGTAACCCCACATAAGGACACTGCTACCACTATGCTTCAATGTAGGCACCAATCATTTAGAAAAATGTATTTAGAAAAATGCATGGAGCCTAAAGTGGAACATGTTGGTGGCAGTGTCTTTATGTGAGGATACATGGGTTCTGCTGGTGTAGGGGAATTGCAGTTTGTGGAGGGTATTTTAAATTCATATATGTACTGCCACTATACAGTAGATGTACAATCTATATTGAAAGAGAATATGCTACCCTCATTCCGTGCCCTTGGTAGACATGCTCTTTTCCACCATGACAATGATCTAAAACACACATCTGTTGCATTTCTGAAAAAGAACAGGGTGAACGTGATTTAGTGTCTCCTGATCTGAACCCAATCAAACACCTATGGGGAATTCTGAAGAGACAAATTGAGCAGCATCAATCACCATTCAGTGTCCAGGCTCTAAAAAAGGTCAATTTTTAAAATGGTAAAAAAGATAGATGTTGCAATATGTCATCGGTTTGTTCATTTCATGCTTAGAAGACTTGCTGTTGTTTTTAAAAATTATAGAGGTCATACATAATACTAGATGTAGCAATTTTGAAGTGGAGTGTATTCATTTTTGCATCAACTAATTTAAATAAAACTGAAGATTTTGTAATGAAGGTTATATTATTAACCTTAATTTCATGCTATAGGTTAATAAAATGTTATATGAAACTCAGTCTTGGAAAAATTGGAGATTGTTCTTGTATTCAGTGAGACACTGATTACAATCTTATTTTTCAAAGGTTCTGTACTCAAAATATGCAGAGAACTGTATGTGTATATATATATATATATATATATATATATATGTATGTATCTATAAATATAAATCAACACTAACAAAAAGTCAGGGTGCCAGGCTTCCCAGGTAAAGATCAAGCCTTAAATAGAACAAGTTAAATGGAGGCAGCACACCAGTTGAAAAAGTGAAAAAAGTGCTATTTATAAGTCCATAATGGCAACATTTCGGTCCTAAGTGAGAACCTTTTTCAAGCAGTACAGAAGTGCATGTGCATACCTTATGAAGAAAAAATTAGCTTGAATAATTAGCGGACGCCATGTTGCATTTGGGGAGCCCCTGATGAGCCTAAACAGTGGAAACCACAAACAAGTGATACCATTTTGGATGATGTGTCCTGTCAGAGCTGTCGCTCTGCACCGCACCCACAGCACTTGCAGGACCCTGGGGGTCCTGAGGGCTGCGGGACCACCAACCGTTCATAAATTTCGGCGCTGGACGGAGCCCAGGCGGCGCCGACATTTATGTACAGTGGGCAGTCTGGTAGAGGTTAAAATTCAATAAAAATAAGAAAAAAGGATACTTATAGATAAGGATAAGCATGTTTAACATTTGATAAAACATTTTTTTTAAAAAAAGGATAAGCATATGTAAAAAAGGATAAGTATAGGTAAGAAGATAAATGTAGGTACAAGAGGATACGTATTGTTGAATATAGGTACGAAAGGATCATTATAGGCAAGTAGTGATTAGTATAGGAAATAAAAGAACAAGTATAGGTGAGCTAAAATAAGTATAGGTAAGTATTGGTAAGAAAGTGTATGCAAATATAGGTAAGTATTAAGTAAGAATAACTGTAGGTGAAAAAGAATAAGTATAGGTATGAAAGATTAAGTATAGTTAAGGATAAGTAAAAAAAAAAGTATAGGTACAAAAAGGATAATTATATGTAAGAAAGGATAAGTGTATGGAATAAACATATACATATACACACAGGGTTTGGCATAAATGACTACACCCCCTTTGAAAAGTAAGATTTTAATCAATGTCTCACTGAATGCAAGACTAATTTTCAACATTTTTACAAGACTGACTTTAAAAGCATCAAAGTAAGTTTAATAATACAACTTTGATTACAAAATCTTCAGTTCTACTCAAATTGGTTGATGCAAAAATGAAAACACCCCACATAAAAACTACTACATCTAGTATTTGTACGACCATGATTTTTAAGAATCGCACCAAGTCTTCTAGGCATGGAATGAAGAAGATGGCGACATATTCCACCATCTAACTTTTTTATTCTTCAACAATGACCTCTTTTAGAGCCTGGATGCTGGATGGAGAATAATGCTCAGCTTGTCTCTTCAGAATTCCCCATAGGTCTTCAGTTGGATTCTGATCAGGAGACATACTTGGCCTCTGAATCACGTTCACCCTGTTCTTCTTCAGAAATGCAACAATAACCTTAGATGTGTTTTTTTGATCATTATCCTGTTGGAAAAGTACACGTCTACTAAGGGCACGGGGTGATTGTAGCATATTCTCTATCAATATAGGGCAGTACATCTGTAAATTTAGGATACTCTCAATTAATTGTAGCTCAAAGACACCAGAAGCACTCATGTAACCTCACATAAGGATACTGCTACCACTATGTTTCACTGTAGGCACCATGCATTTAGAAAAATATATTTAGAAAAATGCCTGGAGCCTAAAGTGGAACATGTTGATGGCAGTGTCGTTATGTGAGGATACATGGGTTCAGCTGGTGAAGGGGAATTACAGTTCGTGGAGGGTATTTTAAATTCACAGATGTACTGCCACTATACAGTAGATGTACAATCTATATTGAAAGAGAAGATGTTACCATCATTCCATGCCCTTGGTAGATATGGTCTTTTCCACCATGACAATGATCTAAAACACACATCTGTTGCATTTCTGAAAAAAGAACAGGGTGAATGTGATTTAGTGTCTCCTGATCTGAACCCAATCAAACACCTATGGGGAATTCTGAAGAGACAAATTGAGCAGCATCAATCACCATCCAGTGTCCAGGCTCTGAAAAGGTCAATTTTTAAAATGGTAAAAAAGATAGATGTTGCAATATGTCGTCGGCTTGTTCATTTCATGCCTAGAAGACTTGCTGTTGTTTTTAAAAATTGTAGAGGTCATACATAATACTAGATGTATCAATTTTGATGTGGGGTGTATTCATTTTTGCATCAACTAATTTAAATAAAACTGACGATTTTGTAATGGAGGTTATATTATTAACCTTACTTTCATGCTATGGGTTAATAAAATGTTATATGATACTCAGTCTTGGACAAATTGGAGATTGTTCTTGTATTCAGTGAGACACTGATTAAAATCTTATTTTTCAAAGCTTGTGTACTCAAAATATGCAGAGAACTGTATGTATATATATATATATATATATATATATATATATATGTATGTATCTATATATATATATATATATATATATATATATATATCTCAACACTAACAAAAAGTCAGGGTGCCAGGCTTCCCAGGTAAAGATCAAGCCTTAAATAGAACAAGTTAAATGGAGGCAGCACACCAGTTGAAAAAGTGAAAAAAGTGCTATTTATAAGTCCATAATGGCGACGTTTCGGTCCTAAGTGAGAACCTTTTTCAAGCAGTACAGAAGTGCATGTGCATACCCTATGAAGAAAAAATTTGCTTGAATAATTAGCGGACGCCATGTTGCATTTGGGGAGCCTCTGATGTGCCTAAACAGTGGAAAACCCCCACAAGTGACACAATTTTGGATGATGTGTCCTGTCAGAGCTGTCGCTCTGCACGGCACCCACAGAGCTTGCAGGACCCTGGGGGTCCTGAGGGCTGCGGGACAACCAACTGTTTATAAATGTCGGCGCTGCACAGAGCCCATGCAGCGCCGACATTTATGTACAGTAGGCGGTCTGGAAGTGGTAAAAATTCAATTAAAATAAGAAAAAAGGATACTTTTAGATAAGGATAAGCATGTTTAACATTTAATAAAACATTTTTTTTTTAAAGGATAAGCATATGTAAGAAAGGATACGTTTAGGTAAGAAGATAAATGTAGGTACAAGAGGATACGTATTGGTAAATATAGGTACGAAAGGATCATTATAGGCAAGTAATGATAAGTATATGCAATAAAAGAATAAGTATAGGTAAGCTAAAATAAGTATAGGTAAGTATTGGTAAGAAAGTGTATGCAAATATAGGTAAGTATTAAGTTAGAATAAGTTTAGTTAAAAAAGAATAAGTACATGTATGAAAGATTAAGTATAGGTAAGGATAAGTAAAAAAACAGTACAGGTGCAAAAAGGATAACTATATGTAAGAAAGGATAAGTATATGGAATAAACATATACATATACACACACAGGGTTTGGCATAAATGACTACACCCACTTTGAAAAGTAAGATATTAATCAATGTCTCACTGAATGCAAGACTAATTTTCAACATTTTTACAAGACTGACTTTGATAGCATAAAAGTAAGGTTAATAATACAACTTTCATTACAAAATCTTCAGTTCTTCTCAAATTAGTTGATGCAAAAATGAAAACACCCCACATAAAAACTACTAGATCTAGTATTTGTACGACAGTGATTTTTAAGAATCGCACCACGTCTTCCAGGCATCGAATGAAGAAGATGGCGACATATTCCACCATCTAAATTTTTATTCTTCAACAATGACCTCTTTTAGAGCCTGAATGCTGGATGGAGAATAATGCTTAACTTGTCTCTTCAGAATTCCCCATAGGTCTTCAGTTGGATTCTGATCAGGAGACATACTTGGCCTCTGAATCACGTTCATTCTATTCTTCCTCAGTAATGCAACAATAACCTTAGATGTGTTTTTTTGATCATTATCATGTTGGAAAAGTACACGTCTACTAAGGGCACGGGGTGATTGTAGCATATTCTCTATCAATATAGGGCAGTACATCTGTAAATTTATGATACTCTCAATTAATTGTAGCTCACCGACACCAGAAGCACTCATGTAACCCCACATAAGGACACTGCTACCACTATGTTTCACTGTAGGCACCATGCATTTAGAAAAATGTATTTAGAAAAATGCCTGGAGCCTAAGGTGGAACATGTTGGTGGCAGTGTAATTATGTGAGGATACATGGGTTCTGCTGGTGTAGGGGAATTACAGTTTGTGGAGGGTATTTTAAATTCACAGATGTACTGCCACTATACAGTAGATGTACAATCTATATTGAAAGAGAAGATGCTACCCTCATTCCATGCCCTTGGTAGACATGCTCTTTTCCACCATGACAATGATCTAAAACACACATCTGTTGCATTTTTGAAAAAGAACAGGGTGAACGTGATTTAGTGTCTCCTGATCTGAACCCAATCAAACACCTATGGGGAATTCTGAAGAGACAAATTGAGCAGCATCAATCACCATCCAGTGTCCAGGCTCTAAAAAAGGTCAATTTTTAAAATGGTAAAAAATATAGATGTTGCAATATGTCATCGGCTAGTTCATTTCATGCCTAGAAGACTTGCTGTTGTTTTTAAAAATTATAGATGTCATACATAATACTAGATGTAGCAATTTTGATGTGGAGTGTATTCATTTTTGCATCAACTAATTTAAACAAAACTGAAGATTTTGTAATGACGGTTATATTATTAACCTTACTTTCATGCTATGGGTTAATAAAATGTTATATGAAACTCAGTCTTGGAAAAATTGGAGACTGTTCTTGTATTCAGTGAGACACTGATTAAAATATTATTTTTCAAAGCTTGTGTACTCAAAATATGCAGAGAACTGTATGTGTGTATATATATATATATATGTATGCATCTATATATATCAACACTAACAAAAAGTCAGGGTGCCAGGCTTCCCAGGTAAAGATCAAGCCTTAAATGGAACAAGTTAAATGGAGGCAGCACACCTGTTGAAAAAGTGAAAAAAGTGCTATTTATAAGTCCATAATGGCGACGTTTCGGTCCTAAGTGAGAACCTATTTCAAGCAGTACAGTAGTGCATGTGCATACCTTATGAAGAAAAAATTTGCTTGAATAATTAGCGGAAGCCATGTAGCATTTGGGGAGCCCCTGATGTGCCTAAAGTGTGGAAACCCCCCACAAGTGACACCATTTTGGATGATGTGTCCTGTCAGAGCTGTCGCTCTGCACCGCACCCACAGCGCTTGCAGGACCCTGGGGGTTCTGAGGGCTGCGTGACCACCAACCGTTCATAAATGTCGGCGCTGCACAGAGCCCAGGCAGCGCCGACATTTATGTACAGTGGGCTGTCTGGAAGTGGTTAAAATTCAATAAAAATAAGAAAAAAGGATACTTATACATAAGTATAAGCATGTTTAACATTTAATAAAACATTTTTTTTTAAAAGGATAAGCTTATGTAAGAAAGGATAAGTATAGGTAAGAAGATAAATGTAGGTACAAGAGGAAACGTATCGGTAAATATAGGTACGAAAGGATCATTATAGGCAAGTAATGATAAGTATAGGAAATAAAAGAATAAGTATAGGTAAGCTAAAATAACTATAGGTAAGTATTGGTAAGAAAGTGTATGCAAATATAGGTAAGTATTAAGTAAGAATAAGTGTAGGTAAAAAAGAAAATGTATAGATATGAAAGATTAAGTATAGGTAAGGATAAGTAAAAAAAAAAGTATAGGTACAAAAAGGATAAGTACATGTAAGAAAGGATAAGTATATAAAATAAACATATACATATACACACACAGGGTTTGGCATAAATGACTACACCCTCTTTGAAAAGTAAGATTTTAATCAATGTCTCACTGAATGCAAGACTAATTTTCAACATTTTTACAAGACTGACTTTGATAGCATAAAAGTAAGGTTAATAATACTACTTTCATTACAAAATCGGCAGTTCTACTCAAATTAGTTGATGGAAAAATGAAAACACCCCACATAAAAACTACTACATCTAGTATTAGTATGACAATGATTTTTAAGAATCGCACCACATCTTCTAGGCATGGAATGAAGAAGATGACGACATATTCCACCATCTAACTTTTTTTATTCTTAAACAATGACCTCTTTTAGAGCCTGGATGCTGGATGGAGAATAATGCTTAACTTGTCTCTTCAGAATTCCCCATAGGTCTTCAGTTGGATTCTGATCAGGAGACATACTTGGCCTCTGAATCACGTTCACCCTGTTCTTCTTCAGAAATGCAACAATTACCTTAGATGTGTGTTTTTGATCATTATCATGTTGGAAAAGTACACGTCTACTAAGGGCACGGTGGGATTTTAGCATATTCTCTATCAATATAGGGCAGTACATCTGTAAATCTAGGATACTCTCAATTAATTGTATCTCACCAACACCAGAAGCACTCATGTAACCCCACATAAGGACACTGCTACCACTATGTTTCACTGTAGGCACCATGCATTTAGAAAAATGTATTTAAAAAAATGCCTGGAGCATAAAGTGGAACATGTTGGTTGCAGTGTCGTTATGTGAGGAAACATGGGTTCTGCTGGTGTAGGGGAATTGCAGTTCGTGGAGTGTATTTTAAATTCACAGATGTACTACCACTACTCAGTAGATGTACAATATATATTGAAAGAGAAGATGCTACCCTCATTCCGTGCCCTTGGTAGACATGCTCTTTTCCACCATGACAATGATCTAAAGCACACAACTGTCGCATTTCTGAAAAAGAACAGGGTGAACGTGATTTAGTGTCTTCTGATCTGAACCCAATCAAACACCTATGGGGAATTCTGAAGAGAAAAATTGAGCAGCATCAATTTTTAAAATGGTAAAAAAGATAGATGTTGCAATATGTCGTCGGCTGGTTCATTTCATGCATAGAAGACTTGCTGTTGTTTTTAAAAATTATAGAGGTCATACATAATACTAGATGTAGCAATTTTGATGTGGGGTGTATTAATTTTTGCATCAACTAATTTAAAGAAAACTGAAGATTTTGTAATGAAGGTTATATTATTAACCTTACTTTCATGCTATGGGTTAATAAAATGTTATATGAAACTCAGTCTTGGAAAAATTGGAGACTGTTCTTGTATTCAGTGAAACACTGATTAAAATCTTATTTTTCAAACGTTGTGTACTCAAAATATGCAAAGAACAGTATGTGTATATATATATATATATATATATATGTATGTATCTATAAATATATATCAACACTAACAAAAAGTCAGGGTGCCAGGATTCCCAGGTAAAGATCAAGCCTTAAATAGAACAAGTTAAATGGAGGCTGCACACCAGTTAAAAAAGTGAAAAAAGTGCTATTTATAAGTCCATAATGGCGATGTTTCGGTCCTAAGTGAGAACCTTTTTCAAGCAGTACAGAAGTGCATGTGCATACCTTATGAAGAAAAAATTTGCTTGAATACTTAGCGGACGCCATGTTGCATTTGGGGAGCCCCTGATGTGCCTAAACAGTGGAAACCCCCCACAAGTGACACTATTTTGGATGATGTGTCCTGTCAGAGCTGTCTCTCTGCACCGCACCCACAGCGCTTAGAGGACCCTGGGGGTCCTGAGGGCTGCGGGTCCACCAACCGTTCATAAATGTCGGCGCTGCACAGAGCCCAGGCAGCGTCGACATTTATGTACAGTGGCGGGACTGGAAGTGGTTAAAATTCAATAAAAATAAGAAAAAAGGATACTTTTAGATAAGGATAAGCTTGTTTAACATTTAATAAAACATTTTTTAAAAAAAGGATAAGCACATATAAGAAAGGATAAGTATAGATAAGAAGATAAATGTAGGTACAAGAGGATACGTATCGGTAAATATAGGTACGAAAGGATCATTATAGGATGGTAATGATAAGTATAGGCAATAAAAGAATAAGTATAGGTAAGCTAAAATAAGTATAGGTAAGTATCGGTAAGAAAGTGTATGCAAATATAGGTAAGTATTAAGTAAGAATAAGTGTAGGTAAAAAAGAATAAGTATAGGTATGAAAGATTAAGTATAGTTAAGGATAAGTAAAACAAAAAGTATAGGTACAAAAAGGATAAGTATATGTAAGAAAGGATAAGTGTATGGAATAAACATAAACATATACACACAGGCTTTGGCATAAATGACTACACAACCTTTGAAAAGTAAGATTTTAATCAATGTCTCACTGAACGCAAGAATAATTTTCAACATTTTCCCAAGACTGACTTTGATAGCATAAAAGTAAGGTTAATAATACAACTTTCATTACAAAATCTTCAGTTCTACTCAAATTAGTTGATGCAAAAATGAAAACACCACACATAAAATCTACTACATCTAGTATTTGTGCGACCAAGATTTTTAAGAATCGCACCAAGTCTTCTAGGCATGGAATGAAGAAGATGGCGACATATTCAATCATCTAACTTTTTTTATTCTTCAACAATGACCTATTTTAGAGCCTGGATGCTGGATGGAGAATAATGCTTAACTTGTCTCTTCAGAATTCCCCATAAGTCTTCTGTTGGATTCTAATCAGGAGACACACTTGGCCTCTGAATCACATTCACCCTGTTCTTCTTCAGAAATGCAACAATAACCTTAGATGTGTTTTTTTGATCAAAATCATGTTGGAAAAGTACACATCTACTAAGGGCACGGGGTGATTGTAGTATATTCTCTATCAATATAGGGCAGTACATCTGTAAATTTAGGATACTCTCAATTAATTGTAGCTCACCGACACCAGAAGCACTCATGTAACCCCACATAAGGACACTGCTACCACTATGTTTCACTGTAGGCACCATGTATTTAGAAAAATGTATTTAGAAAAATTCCAGGAGCCTAAAGTGGAACATGTTGGTGGCAGTGTCGTTATGTGAAGATACATGGGTTCTGCTGGAGTAGGGGAATAACAGCTCGTGGAGAGTATTTTAAATTCACAGAAGTACTGCCACTATACAGTAGATGTACAATCTATATTAAAAGAGAAGATGCAACCCTCATTCCGTGCCCTTGGTAGACATGCTCTTTTCCACCATGACAATGATCTAAAACACACATCTGTTGCATTTCTGAAAAAGAACAGGGTGAGCGTGATTTAGTGTCTCCTGATCTTAACCCAATCAAACACCTATGGGGAATTCTGAAGAGACAAATTGAGCAGCATCAATCACCATCCAGTGTCCAGGCTCTAAAAAAAGTCAATTTCTAGAACGGTAAAAAAGATAGATGTTGCAATACGTCATCGGCTTGTTCATTTCATGCCTAGAAGACTTGCTGTTGTTTTTAAAAAATATAGAGGTCATACATAATACTAGATGTAGCAATTTTGATGTGGGGTGTATTCATTTTTGCATCAACTAATTTAAATAAAACTAAAGATTTTGTAATGAAGGTTATATTATTAACCTTACTTTCATACTATGGGTTAATAAAATGTTATATGAAACTAAGTCTTGGAAAAATTGGAGACTGTTCTTGTATTCAGTGAGACACTGATTAAAATCTTATTTTTCAAAGCTTGTGTACTGAAAATGTGCAGAGAACTGTATGTGTATATATATATTTATATATATATATGTATCTATATATATATCTCAACACTAACAAAAATTCAGGGTGCCAGGCTTCCCAGGTAAAGATCAAGCCTTAAATAGAACAAGTTAAATGGAGGCAGCACACCAGTTGAAAAAGTGAAAAAAGTGCTACTTATAAGTCCATAATGGCGACGTTTCGGTCCTAAGTGAGAACCTATTTCAAGCAGTACAGTAGTGCATGTGCATAACTTATGAAGAAAAAATTTGCTTGAATAATTAGCGGAAGCCTTGTTGCATTTGGGGATCCCCTGATGTGCCTAAAGAGTGGAAACCCCCCACAAGTGACACCATTTTGGATGATGTGTTCTGTCAGAGCTGTCGCTCTGCACCGCATCCACAGAGCTTGCAGGACCCTGGGGGTCCTGAGGGCTGCGGGACCACCAACCGTTCATAAATGTCGGCGCTGCACAGAGCCCATGCAGCACCGACATTTATGTACAGTGGGCGATCTGGAAGTGGTTAAAATTCAATAAAAATAAGAAAAAGGATACTTATAGATAAGAATAAGCTTGTTTAACATTTAATAAAACATTTTTTTAAAAAGGATAAGCATATGTAAGAAAGGATAAGTATAGGTAAGAAGTTAAATGTAGGTACAAGAGGATACGTATCTGTAAATATAGGTACGAAAGGATCATTATAGGCAAGTAATGATAAGTATAGGAAATAAAAGAATAAGTATAGGTAAGCTAAAATAAGTATAGGTAAGTATTGGTAAGAAAGTGTATGCAAATACAGGTAAGTATTAAGAAAGAATAAGTGTAGGTAAAAAAAAATAAGTATAGGTATGAAAGATTTAGTATAGGTAAAGATAAGTAAAAAAAAAAGTATAGGTACAAAAAGGTTAAGTATATGTAAGAAAGGATAAGTATATGGAATAAACATATACATATACACACAGGGTTTGGCATAAATGACTACACCCCCTTTGAAAAGTAAGATTTTAATCAATGTCTCACTGAATGCAAGACTAATTTTCAACATTTTTACAAGACTGACTTTGATAGCATAAAAGTAAGGTCAATAATACAACTTTCATTACAAAATCTTCAGTTCTACTCAAATTAGTTGATGCAAAAATGAAAACACCCCACATAAAAACTACTACATCTAGTATTTGTACGACCATGATTTTTAAGAATCGCACCAAGTCTTCTAGTCATGGAATGAAGAAGATGGCGACATATTCCACCATCTAACTTTTTTTATTCTTCAACAATTACCTCTTTTAAAGCCTGGATGCTGGATGGAGAATAATGCTTAACTTTTCTCTTCAGAATTCCCCATAAGTCTTCAGTTGGATTCTGATCAGGAGACATACTTGGCTTCTGAATCGCGTTCACCCTGTTTTTCTTCAGAAATGCAACAATAACCTTAGTTGTGTTTTTTTGATCATTATCATGTTGAAAAGTACACATCTACTAAGGGCACGGGGTGATTGTAGCATATTCTCTATCAATATAGGGCAGTACACCTGTAAATATAGGATAATCTCAATCAATTGTAGCTCACCGACACCAGAAGCACTCATGTAACCCCACATAAGGACACTGCTACCACTATGTTTCACTGTAGGCACCATGCACTTAGAAAAATGTATTTAGAAAAATGCCTGGAGCCTAAAGTGGAACATGTTGGTGGCAGTGTCGTTATGTGAGGATATATGGGTTCTGCTGGTGTAGGGGAATTACAGTTCGCGGAGAGTATTTTAAATTCACAGATGTACTGCCACTATACAGTAGATGTACAATCTATATTGAAAGAGAAGATGCTACCGTCATTCCGTGCCCTTGGTAGACATGCTGTTTTCCACCATGACAATGATCTAAAACACACATCTGTTGCATTTCTGAAAAAGAACAGGGTGAACGTGAATTAGTGTCTCCTGATCTGAACCCAATCAAACACCTATGGGGAATTCTGAAGAGACAAATTGAGCAGCATCAATCACCATCCAGTGTCCAGGCTCTAGAAAAGGTCAATTTTTAGAATGGTAAAAAAGATAGATGTTGCAATATGTCGTCGGCTTGTTCATTTCATGCCTAGAAGACTTGCTGTTGTTTTTAAAAATTATAGAGGTCATACATAATACTAGATGTAGCGATTTTGATGTGGGGTGTATTCATTTTTGCATCAACTAATTTAAATAAAACTGAAGATTTTGTAATGAAGGTTATATTATTAACCTTACTTTCATGCTATGGGTTAATAAAATGTTATATGATACTCAGTCTTGGACAAATTGGAGATTGTTCTTGTATTCAGTGAGACACTGATTAAAATCTTATTTTTCAAAGCTTGTGTACTCAAAATATGCAGAGAACTGTATGTGTAAATATATATATATGTATGTATCTGTTAGAACTCTCCTGTTAAGTTTTTTCTATTTTGCTGGTCACATGACCTTTTTGCCTATTTTATCCTGCTGCACCCTTCTGGCCATGCAGGACTTCATTGTAATTTTTACTCTTAAGCTAGCCAGGTGCTTTGTAACCTTTCTCAGTCAGTTTAGCTAGGTCTTTTGACCTTTATGTTCTATGTTGTGTGTTTGTCTTTTTACTGCTACAATTTCTGCTAGGAGGTGTCCATCTTTCTCCCAGTCCCTAGTTCTTGTAGGGATCCCTCCCTCACATCTATAGGTCTTCGTTCAGACTAGCTGAGGACTTTAGCGGGTCTGATCGCAGGATCAGGTTCCCCGTTACATCGTAGGAATCTAGCTTATTTCTATTGCAGGGACAGATCTCCTGTCTTTACTTAGTGCTTGTAGTCTATCATAACAGTATCTATATATATATACCAACACTAACAAAAAGTCAGGGTGCCAGGTTTCCCAGGTAAAGATCAAGCCTTAAATAGAACAAGTTAAATGGAGGCAGCACACCAGTTGAAAATGTGAAAAAAGTGCTATTTATAAGTCCATAATGGTGACGTTTCGGTCGTAAGTGAGAACCTTTTTCAAGCAGCACAGAAGTGCATGTGCATACCTTATGAAGAAAAAATTTGCTTGAATATTTAGCGGACGACATGTTGCATTTGGGAAGACCCTGATGTGCCTAAACAGTGGAAACCCCCCACAAGTGACACCATTCTGGATGATATGTCCTGTCAGAGCTGTCGCTCTGCACCACACCCACAGCACTTGTAGGACCCTGGGGGTCCTGAGGGCTGCGGGACCATCAACCGTTCATAAATGTCGGCACTGCACAGAGCCCAGGCAGCACCAACATTTATGTACAGTGGGCGGTCTGGAAGTGGTTAAAATTCAATTAAAAATAAGAAAAAGGGATACTTATAGATAAGAATAAGCATGTTTAACATTTAATAAAACATTTTTTTTAAAAGGATAAGCATATGTAAGAAAGGATAAGTATTTGTAAGAAGTTAAATGTAGGTACAAGAGGATACGTATTGGTAAATATAGGTACGAAAGGATCATTATAGGCAAGTAATGATAAGTATAGGAAATAAAAGAATAAGTATAGGTAAGCTAAAATAAGTATAGGTAAGTATTGGTAAGAAAGTGTATGCACATATAGGTAAGCATTAAGTAAGAATAAGTGTAGGTAAAAAAGAATAATTAGAGGTATGAAAGATTTAGTAAAGGTAAGGATAAGTAAAAAAAAAAGTATAGGTACAAAAAGGTTAAGTATATGTAAGAAAGGATAAGTATATGGAATAAACATATACATATACACACAGGGTTTGGCATAAATGACTACACCCCATTTGAAAAGTAAGATTTTAATCAATGTCTCACTGAATGCAAGACTAATTATCAACATTTTTACAAGACTGACTTTGATAGCATAAAAGTAAGGTTAATAATACAACTTTCATTATAAAATCTTCAGTTCTACTCAAATTAGTTGATGCAAAAATTAAAACAAAACACATAAAAACTACTACATCTAGTATTTGTTCGACCATGATTTTTAAGAATCACACCAAGTCTTCTAGTCATGGAATGAAGAAGATGGCGACATATTCCACCATCTAACTTTTTTTATTCTTCAACAATTACCTCTTTTAAAGCCTGGATGCTGGATGAAGAATAATGCTTAACTTGTCTCTGCAGAATTCCTCATAAGTCTTCAGTTGGATTCTGATCAGGAGACATACTTGGCCTCTGAATCGCGTTCACCCTGTTCTTCTTCAGAAATGCAACAATAACCTTAGATGTGTTTTTTTGATCATTATCATGTTGGAAAAGTACACGTCTACTAAGGGCACGGGGTGATTGTAGCATATTCTCTATCAATATAGGGCAGTACACCTGTATATATAGGATACTCTCAATTAATTGTAGCTCACCGACACCAGAAGCAATCATGTAACCCCACATAAGGACACTGCTACCACTATGTTTCACTGTAGGCACCATGCATTTAGAAAAATGTATTTAGAAAAATGCCTGGAGCCTAAAGTGGAACATGTTGGTGGCAGTGTCGTTATGTGAGGAAACATGGGTTCTGCTGGTGTAGGGGAATTACAGTTCGTGGAGAGTATTTTAAATTCACAGATGTACTGCCACTATACAGTAGATGTACAATCTATATTGAAAGAGAAGATGCTACCGTCATTCCGTGCCCTTGGTAGACATGCTCTTTTCCACCATGACAATGATCTAAAACACACATCTGTTGCATTTCTGAAAAAGAACAGGGTGAACATGATTTAGTGTCTCCTGATCTGAACCCAATCAAACACCTATGGGGAATTCTGAAGAGACAAATTGAGCAGCATCAATCACGATCCAGTGACCAGGCTCTAGAAAAGTTCAATTTTTAGAATGTTAAAAAAGAAAGATGTTGCAATATGTCGTCGGCTTGTTCATTTCATGCTTGAAGGCTTTCTGTTATTTTTAAAAATTATAGAGGTCATACATAATACTAAATGTAGCAATTTTGATGTGGAGTGTATTAATTTTTGCATCAACTAATTTAAATAAAACTGAAGATTTTGTAATGAAGGTTATATTATTAACCTTAATTTCATGCTATAGGTTAATAAAATGTTATATGAAACTGAGTCTGGGAAAAATTGGAGACTATTCTTGTATTCAGTGAGACACTGATTACAATCTTATTTTTCAAAGCTTGTGTACTCAAAATATGCAGAGAACTGTATGTGTATATATATATATATATATATATATATATATATATATACATGTATGTATCTATAAATATATATCAACACTAACAAAAAGTCAGGGTGCCAGGCTTCAAAGTTAAAGATCAAGCCTTAAATAGACCAAGTTAAATGGAGGCAGCACACCAGTTGAAAAAGTGAAAAAAGTGCTATTTATAAGTTCATAATGGCGACGTTTCGGGCCTAAGTGAGAACCTTTTTCAAGCAGTACAGAAGTGCATGTGCATACCTTATAAAGAAAAAAATTGCTTGAATAATTAGTGGACGCCATGTTGCATTTGGGAAGCCCCTGATGTGCCTAAACAGTAGAAACCACCCACAAGTGACACCATTTTGGATGATGTATCCTGTCAGAGCTGTCGCTCTGCACCGCTCCCACAGCGCTTGCAGAACCTTGGGGGTCCTGAGAGCTGCGGCACCACCAACCGTTCATAAATGTCGGCCCTACACAGAGCCCAGGGAGCGCCGACATTTATGTACAGTAGGCAGTCTGGAAGTTGTAAAAATTCAATAAAAATAAGAAAAAAGGATACTTATAGATAAGGATAAGCATGTTTAACATTTAATAAAAGATTTTTTTTAAAAAGGATAAGCATATGTAAGAAAGGATAAGTATAGGTAATAAGATAAATGTAGGTACAAGAGAATACGTATCAGTAAATATAGCTACGAAAGGAACATTATAGGCAAGTAATGATAAGTATAGGAAATAAAAGAATAAGTGTAGGTAAGTTAAAATAAGTATAGGTAAGTGTTGGTAAGAAAGTATATGCAAATATAGGTAAGTATTAAGTAAGAAGAAGTGTAGGTAAAAAAGAATAAGTATAGGTATGAAAGATTAAGTATAGGTAAGGATAAGTAAAAAAAAAAGTATAGGTACAAAATGGTTAGGTATATGTAAGAAAGGATAAGTATATGGCATAAACATATACATATACACACACGCTTTGGTATAAATGACTACACCCCCTTTGAAAAGTAAGATTTTAATCAATGTCTCACTGAATGCAAGAATAATTTTCAACATTTTTACAAGACTGACTTTGATAGCATAAAAGTAAGGTTAATAATACAACTTTCATTACAAAATCTTCAGTTCTACTCAAATTAGTTGATGCAAAAATGAAAACACCCCACATAAAAGCTACTACATCTAGTATTTGTACGACCATGATTTTTAAGAATCGCACCAAGTCTTCTAGTCATCGAATGAAGAAGATGGCGACATATTCCACCATCTAACTTTTTTTATTTTTCAACAATTACCTCTTTTAGAGCCTGGATGCTGGATGGAGAATAACGCTTAACTTGTCCCTTCAGAATTCCCAATAGGTCTTCAGTTGGATTCTGATCAGGAGACATACTTGGCCTCTGAACCACGTTCACCCTGTTCTTCTTCAGAAATACAACAATAACCTTAGATGTGTTTTTTTGATCATCATCATGTTGGAAAAGTACACGTCTACTAAGGGCACGGGGTGATTGTAGCATATTCTCTATCAATATAGGGCAGTACATCTGTAAATTTAGGATACTCTCAATTAATTGTAGCTCACCGACACCAGAAGAACTCATGTAACCCCACATAAGGACACTACTACCACTATGTTTCACTGTAGGCACCATGCATTTAGAAAAATGTATTTAGAAAAATGCCTGGAGCCTAAAGTGGAACATGTTGGTGGCAGTGTCATTATGTGAGGATACATGGGTTCTGCTGGTGTAGGGGAATTACAGTTCATGGAGGGTATTATAAATTCACAGATGTAATGCCACTATACAGTAGATGTACAATCTATATTGAAAGAGAAGATGTTACCCACATTTCGTGCCCTTGGTAGACATGCTCTTTTCCACCATGACAATGATCTAAAACACACATCTGTTGCATTTCTGAAAAAGAACAGGGTGAACATGATTTAGTGTCTCCTGACCTGAACCCAATCAAACACCTATGGGGAATTCTGAAGAGACAAATTGAGCAGCATCAATCACGGTCCAGTTACCAGGCTCTAGAAAAGTTCAATTTTTAAAATGGTAAAAAAGATAGATGTTGCAATATGTCTTCGTCTTGTTCATTTCATGCTTGAAGGCTTTCTGTTATTTTTAAAAATTATAGAGGTCATACATAATACTAAATGTAGCAATTTTGATGTGGAGTGTATTAATTTTTGCATCAACTAATTTAAATAAAACTGAAGATTTTGTAATGAAGGTTATATTATTAACCTTAATTTCATGCTATGGGTTAATAAAATGTTATATGAAACTCAGTCTGGGATAAATTGGAGACTATTCTTGTATTCAGAGAGACACTGATTAAAATCTTATTTTTCAAAGCTTGTGTACTCAAAATATGCAGAGAACTGTATGTATATATATATATGTATGTACAGTACAGACCAAAAGTTTGGACACACCTTCTCATTTAAAGATTTTTCTGTATTTTCATGACTATGAAAATTGTACATTCTTACTGAAGGCATCAAAACTATGAATTAACACATGTGGAATTATATACTTAACAAAAAAGTGTTAAACAACTGAAAATATGTCTTATATTCTAGGTTCTTCAAAGTAGCCACCTTTTGCTTTGATGACTGCTTTACACACTCTTGGCATTCTCTTGATGAGCTTCAAGAGGTAGTCACCGGAAATGGTCTTCCAACAATCTTGAAGGAGTTCCCAGAGATGCTTAGCACTTGTTGGCCCTTTTGCCTTCACTCTGCGGTCCAGCTCACCCCAAACCATCTCGATTGGGTTCAAATCTGGTGACTGTGGAGGCCAGGTCATCTGTCGTAGCACCCCATCACTCTCCTTCTTGGTCAAATAGCTCTTACACAGCCTGGAGGTGTGTTTGGGGTCATAGTCCTGTTTAAAAATAAATGATGGTCCAACTAAACGCAAACCGGATGAAACAGAATGCCGATGCAAGATGCTGTGGTAGCCATGCTGGTTCAGTATGCCTTCAGTTTTGAATAAATCCCCAACAGTATCACCAGCAGAGCATCCCCACACCATCACACCTCCTCCTCCATGCTTCACGGTGGGAACCAGGCATGCAGAGTCCATCCGTTCACCTTTTCTGCGTCGCACAAAGACACGGTGGTTGGAACCAAAGATCTCAAATTTGGACTCATCAGATGAAAGCACAGATTTCCAATGGTCTAATGTCCATTCCTTGTGTTCTTTAGCCCAAACAAGTCTCTTCTGCTTGTTGCCTGTCCTTAGCAGTGGTTTCCTAGCAGCTATTTTACCATGAAGGCCTGCTGCACAAAGTCTCCTCTTAACAGTTGTTGTAGAGATGTGTCTGCTGCTAAAACTTTGTGTGGCATTGACCTGGTCTCTAATCTGATCTGCTGTTAACCTGCGATATTTGAGGCTGGTGACTTCGATAAACTTATCCTTAGAAGCAGAGGTGACTCTTGCTCTTCCTTTCCTGGGGCGGTCCTCATATGAGCCAGTTTCTTTGTAGCGCTTGATGGTTTTTGTAACTGCACTTGGGGACACTTTCAAAGTTTTCCCAATTTTTCGCACTGACTGACCTTCATTTGTTAAAGTAATGATGGCCACTCGTTTTTCTTTACTTAGCTGCTTTTTTCTTGCCATAATACAAATTCTAACAGTCTATTCAGTAGGACTATCAGCTCTGTACACACCAGACTTCTGCACAACACAACTGATGGTCCCAAACCCATTTATAAGGCAAGAAATACCACTTATTAAACCTGATAGGGCACACCTGTGAAGTGAAAACCATTTTCAGTGACTACCACTTGAAGCTCATCAAGAGAATGTGAAGAGTGTGCAAAGCAGTCATCAAAGCAAAAGGTGGCTACTTTGAAGAACCTAGAATATAAGACATATTTTCAGTTGTTTCACACTTTTTTGTTAAGTATATAATTCCAAATGTTTTAATTCTTAGTTTTGATGCCTTCAGTGTGAATGTACAATTTTCATAGTCATGAAAATACAGAAAAATCTTTAAATGAGAAGGTGTGTTTAAACTTTTGGTCTGTATATATATATTTTTGTATGTATCTATATATATATATATATCAACACTAACAAAAAGTCAGGGTGCCAGGCTGCCCAGGTAAAGATCAAACCTTAAATAGAACAAGTTAAATGGAGGCAGCACACCAGTTGAAAAAGTGAAAAAAGTGCTATTTATAAGTCCATAATGGTGACGTTTTGGTCCTAAGTGAGAACCTTTTTCAAGCAGTACAGAAATGCATGTGCATACCTTATGAAGAAAAAATTTGCTTGAATACTTAGCGGACGCCATGTTGCATTTGGGGAGCCCCTGATGTGCCTAAATAGTGGAAACCCCCACAAGTGACATCATTTTGGATGATGTGTCCTGTCAGAGCTGTCTCTCTGCACCACACCCACAGCGCTTGCAGGACCCTGGGGGCACTGAGGGCTGCGAGACCACCAACCGTTCATAAATGTCGGCGCTGCACAGAGCCTAGGCAGCGCCAACATTTATGTACAGTGGGCTGTCTGGAAGTGGTTAAAATTCAATAAAAATAAGAAAAAAGGATACTTATAGATAAGGATAAGTATGTTTAACATTTAATAAAACATTTTTTTTTAAAAAGGATAAGCATATGTAAGAAAGGATAAGTATAGGTAAGAAGATAAATGTAGGTACAAGAGGATACGTATCAGTAAATATAGGTACGAAAGGATCATTATAGGCAAGTAATGATAAGTATAGGAAATAAAAGAATAAGTATAGGTAAGCTAAAATAAGTATAGGTAAGTATTGGTAAGAAAGTGTATGCACATATAGGTAAGCATTAAGTAAGAATAAGTGTAGGTAAAAAAGAATAATTAGAGGTATGAAAGATTAAGTATAAGTAAGGATAAGTAAAAAAAATGTATAGGTGCAAAAAGGATAAGTATATGTAAGAAAGGATAAGTATATGGAATAAACATAAACATATCCACACAGGATTTGGCATAAATGCCTACACCCCCTTTGAAAGGTAAGATTTTAATCGATGTCTCAATCAATGCAACACTAATTTTCAACATTTTTACAAGACTGATTTTGATAGCATAAAAGTAAGGTTAATAATACAACTTTCTTTACAAAATCTTCAGTTCTACTCAAATTAGTTGATGCAAAAATTAAAACACAACACTGAAAAACTACTACATCTAGTATTTGTACGACCATGATTTTAAAGAATCGCACCAAGTCTTCTAGGCATGGAATGAAGAAGATGGCGACATATTCCATCATCTAACTTTTTTATTCTTCAACAATGACCTCTTTTAGAGCCTGGATGCTGGATGGAGAATAATGCTTAACTTGTCTCTTCAGAATTCCCCATAGGCCTTCAGTTGGATTCTGATTAGGAGACATACTTGGCCTTTGAATCACGTTCATTCTATTCTTCTTCAGAAATGCAACAATAACCTTAGATGTGTTTTTTTGATCACTATCATGTTGGAAAAGTACACGTCTACTAAGTGCATGGGGTGATTGTAGCATATTCTCTATCAATAAAGGGCAGAACATCTGTAAATTTAGGATACTCTCAATTAATTGTAGCTCACTGACACCAGAAGCACTCATGTAACCCCACATAAGGACACTGCTACCACTATGTTTCAATGTAGGCACCATGCATTTAGAAAAATGTATTTAGAAAAATGCCTGGAGCCTAAAGTGGAACATGTTGGTGGCAGAGTCTTTATGTGAGGATACATGGGTTCTGCTGGTGTAGGGGAATTACAGTTTGTGGAGGGTATTTTAAATTGACATATGTACTGCCACTATACAGTATATGTACAATCCATATTGAAAGAGAAGATGCTACCCTCATTCCGTGCCCTTGGTAGACATGCTCTTTTCCACCATGACAATGATCTAAAACACACATCTGTTGCATTTCTGAAAAAGAACAGGGTGAACGTGATTTAGTGTCTCCTGATCTGAACCCAATCAAACACCTATGGGGAATTCTGAAGAGACAAATTGAGCAGCATCAATCACCATTCAGTGTCCAGGCTCTAAAAAGGTCAATTTTTAAAATGGTAAAAAAAGATAGATGTTGCAATATGTCATCGGCTTGTTCATTTCATGCCTAGAAGACTTGCTGTTGTTTTTAAAAATTATAGAGGTCATACATAATACTAGATGTAGCAATTTTGAAGTGGAGTGTATTCATTTTTGCATCAACTAATTTAAATAAAACTGAAGATTTTGTAATGAAGGTTATATTATTAACCTTAATTTCATGCTATAGGTTAATAAAATGTTATATGAAACTCAGTCTTGGAAAAATTGGAGATTGTTCTTGTATTCAGTGAGACACTGATTACAATCTTATTTTTCAAAGCTTGTGTACTCAAAATATGCAGAGAACTGTATGTGTATATATATATATATATATATATATACATATATACATGTATGTATCTATAAATATATATCAACACTAACAAAAAGTCAGGGTGCCAGGCTTCCCAGGTAAAGATTAAACCTTAAATAGAACAAGTTAAATGGAGGCAGCACACCAGTTGAAAAAGTGAAAAAAGTGCTATTTATAAGTCCATAATGGCGACGTTTTGGTGCTAAGTGAGAACCTTTTTCAAGCAGTACAGAAATGCATGTGCATACCTTAGGAAAAAAAAATTTGCTTGAATAATTAGCGGATGCCATGTTGCATTTGGGGAGCCCCTGATGTGCCTAAACAGTGGAAACAGCCCACAAGTGACACCATTTTGGATTATGTGTTCTGTCAGAGCTGTCTCTCTGCACCACACCCACAGAGCTTGCAGGACCCTGGGGGTCCTGAGGGCTGCGAGACCACCAACCGTTCATAAATGTCAGCGCTGCACAGAGCCTAGGCAGCGCCAACATTTATGTACAGTGGGCTGTCTGGAAGTGGTTAAAATTCAATAAAAATAAGAAAAAAGGATACTTATAGATAAGGATAAGTATGTTTAACATTTAAGAAAACTTTTTTTTAAAAAAAGGATAAGCATATGTAAGAAAGGATAAGTATAGGTAAGAAGATAAATGTAGGTACAAGAGGATACGTATCAGTAAATATAGGTACGAAAGGATCATTATAGGCAAGTAATGATAAGTATAGGAAATAAAAGAATAAGTATAGGTAAGCTAAAATAAGTATAGGTAAGTATTGGTAAGAAAGTGTATGCACATATAGGTAAGCATTAAGTAAGAAAAAGTGTAGTTAAAAAAAATAATTAGAGGTATGAAAGATTAAGTATAAGTAAGGATAAGTAAAAAAAATGTATAGGTACAAAAAGGATAAGTATATGTAAGAAAGAATAAGTATATGGAATAAACATAAACATATCCACACAGGATTTGGCATAAATGACTACACCCCCTTTGAAAGGTAAGATTTTAATCGATGTCTCAATCAATGCAAGACTAATTTTCAACATTTTTACAAGACTGACTTTGATAGCATAAAAGTAAGGTTAATATTACAACTTTCATTACAAAATCTTCAGTTCTACTCAAATTAGTTGATGCAAAAATTAAAACACAACACTTAAAAACTACTACATATAGTATTTGTACGACCATGATTTTAAAGAATCGCACCAAGTCTTCTAGGCATGGAATGAAGAAGATGGCAACATATTCCATCATCTAACTTTTTTATTCTTCAACAATGACCTCTTTTAGAGCCTGGATGCTGGATGGAGAATAATGCTTAACTTGTCTCTTCAGAATTCCCCATAGGTCTTAAGTTGGATTCTGATCAGGAGACATACTTGGCCTCTGAATCACGTTCATTCTATTCTTCTTCACAAATGCAACAATAACGTTAGATGTGTTTTTTTGATCACTATCATGTTGGAAAAGTACACGTCTACTAAGGGCACAGGGTGATAGTAGCATATTTTCTATCAATATAGGGCAGAACATCTGTAAATTTAGGATACTCTCAATTAATTGTAGCTCACCGACACCAGAAGCACTCATGTAACCCCACATAAGGACACTGCTACCACTATGTTTCAATGTAGGCACCATGCATTTAGAAAAATGTATTTAGAAAAATGCCTGGAGCCTAAAGTGGAACATGTTGGTGGCAGTGTCTTTATGTGAGGATACATGGGTTCTGCTGGTGTAGGGGAATTACAGTTTGTGGAGGGTATTTTAAATTCACATATGTACTGCCACTATACAGTAGATGTACAATCTATATTGAAAGAGAAGATGCTACCCTCATTCCGTGCCCTTGGTAGACATGCTCTTTTCCACCATGACAATGATCTAAAACACACATCTGTTGCATTTCTGAAAAAGAACAGGGTGAACGTGATTTAGTGTCTCCTGATCTGAACCAAATCAAACACCTATGGGGAATTCTGAAGAGACAAATTGAGCAGCATCAATCACCATTCGGTGTCCAGGTTCTAAAAAAGGTCAATTTTTAAAATGGTAAAAAAGATAGATGTTGCAATATGTCTTCGGCTGGTTCATTTCATGCATAGAAGACTTGCTGTTGTTTTTAAAAATTATAGAGGTCATACATAATACTAGATGTAGCAATTTTGATGTGGGGTGTATTCATTTTTGCATCAACTAATTTAAAGAAAACTGAAGATTTTGTAATGAAGGTTATATTATTAACCTTACTTTCATGCTATGGGTTAATAAAATGTTATATGAAACTCAGTCTTGGAAAATTGGAGACTGTTCTTGTATTCAGTGAAACACTGATTAAAATCTTATTTTTCAAATGTTGTGTACTCAAAATATGCAAAGAACAGTATGTGTATATATATATATATATATATGTATGTATCTATAAATATATATCAACACTAACAAAAAGTCAGGGTGCCAGGATTCCCAGGTAAAGATCAAGCCTTAAATAGAACAAGTTAAATGGAGGCTGCACACCAGTTAAAAAAGTGAAAAAAGTGCTATTTATAAGTCCATAATGGCGACGTTTCGGTCCTAAGTGAGAACCTTTTTCAAGCAGTACAGAAGTGCATGTGCATACGTTATGAAGAAAAAATTTGCTTGAATAATTAGCGGACGATATGTTGCATTTGGGGATCCCATGATGTGCCTAAACAGTGGAAACCCCCCACAAGTGACACCATTTTGGATGATGTGTCCTGTCAGAGCTGTCGCTCTGCACCGCACCCACAGCGCTTGCAGGACCCTGGGGGTCCTGAGGGCTGCGGGTCCACCAACCGTTCATAAATGTCGGCACTGCACAGATCCCAGGCAGCGTCGACATTTATGTACAGTGGGGGGTCTGGAAGTGGTTAAAATTCAATAAAAATAAGAAAAAAGGATACTTTTAGATAAGGATAAGCTTGTTTAACATTTAATAAAACATTTTTTAAAAAAAGGATAAGCACATGTAAGAAAGGATAAGTATAGGTAAGAAGATAAATGTAGGTACAAAAGGATACGTATTGGTAAATATAGGTACGAAAGGATCATTATAGGATGGTAATGATAAGTATAGGCAATAAAAGAATAAGTATAGGTAAGCTAAAATAAGTATAGGTAAGTATTGGTAAGAAAGTGTATGCAAATATAGGTAAGTATTAAGTAAGAATAAGTGTAGGTAAAAAAGAATAAGTATAGGTATGAAAGATTAAGTATAGTTAAGGATAAGTAAAACAAAAAGTATAGGTACAAAAAGGATAAGTATATGTAAGAAAGGATAAGTGTATGGAATAAACATAAACATATACACACAGGCTTTGGCATAAATGACTACACAACCTTTGAAAAGTAAGATTTTAATCAATGTCTCACTGAACGCAAGAATAATTTTCAACATTTTCCCAAGACTGACTTTGATAGCATAAAAGTAAGGTTAATAATACAACTTTCATTACAAAATCTTCAGTTCTACTCAAATTAGTTGATGCAAAAATGAAAACACCGCACATAAAATCTACTACATCTAGTATTTGTGCGACCATGATTTTTAAGAAGCGCACCAAGTCTTCTAGGCATGAAATGAAGAAGATGGCGACATATTCAATCATCTAACTTTTTTTATTCTTCAACAATGACCTCTTTTAGAGCCTGGATGCTGGATGGAGAATAATGCTTAACTTGTCTCTTCAGAATTCCCCATAAGTCTTCTGTTGGATTCTAATCAGGAGACATACTTGGCCTCTGAATCACGTTCACCTTGTTCTTCTTCAGAAATGCAACAATAACCTTAGATGTGTTTTTTTGATCAAATCATGTTGGAAAAGTACACATCTACTAAGGGCTTGGGGTGATTGTAGCATATTCTCTATCAATATAGGGCAGTACATCTGTAAATTTAGGATACTCTCAATTAATTGTAGCTCACCGACACCAGAAGCACTCATGTAACGCCACATAAGGACACTGCTACCACTATGTTTCACTGTAGGCACCATGTATTTAGAAAAATGTATTTAGAAAAATTCCAGGAGCCTAAAGTGGAACATGTTGGTGGCAGTGTCGTTATGTGAAGATACATGGGTTCTGCTGGAGTAGGGGAATAACAGCTCGTGGAGAGTATTTTAAATTCACAGAAGTACTGCCACTATACAGTAGATGTACAATCTATATTAAAAGAGAAGATGCAACCCTCATTCCGTGCCCTTGGTAGACATGCTCTTTTCCACCATGACAATGACCTAAAACACACATCTGTTGCATTTCTGAAAAAGAACAGGGTGAGCGTGATTTAGTGTCTCCTGATCTTAACCCAATCAAACACCTATGGGGAATTCTGAAGAGACAAATTGAGCAGCATCAATCACCATCCAGTGTCCAGGCTCTAAAAAGGTCAATTTCTACAACGGTAAAAAAGATAGATGTTGCAATACGTCATCGGCTTGTTCATTTCATGGCTAGAAGACTTGCTGTTGTTTTTAAAAATTATAGAGGTCATACATAATACTAGATGTAGCAATTTTGATGTGGGGTGTATTCATTTTTCCATCAACTAATTTAAATAAAACTAAAGATTTTGTAATGAAGGTTATATTATTAACCTTACTTTCATGCTATGGGTTAATAAAATGTTATATGAAACTCAGTCTTGGAAAAATTGGAGACTGTTCTTGTATTCAGTGAGACACTGATTAAAATCTTATTTTTCAAAGCTTGTGTACTCAAAATATGCAGAGAACTGTATGTGTATATATATATTTATATATATATATGTATGTATCTATATATATATCTCAACACTAACAAAAATTCAGGGTGCCAGGCTTCCCAGGTAAAGATCAAGCCTTAAATAGAACAAGTTAAATGGAGGCAGCACACCAGTTGAAAAAGTGAAAAAAGTGCTACTTATAAGTCCATAATGGCGACGTTTCGGTCCTAAGTGAGAACCTATTTCAAGCAGTACAGTAGTGCATGTGCATAACTTATGAAGAAAAAATTTGCTTGAATAATTAGCGGAAGCCATGTTGCATTTGGGGATCCCCTGATGTGCCTAAAGAGTGGAAACCCCCCACAAGTGACACCATTTTGGATGATGTGTCCTGTTAGAGCTGTCGCTCTGCACCGCATCCACAGCGCTTGCAGGACCCTGGGGGTCCTGAGGGCTGCGGGACCACCAACCGTTCATAAATGACGGCGCTGCACAGAGCCCAGGCAGCGCCGACATTTATGTACAGTAGGCGGTCTGGAAGTGGTTAAAATTCAATAAAAATAAGAAAAAAGGATACTTATAGAAAAGTAAAAGCATGTTTAACATTTAATAAAACTTTTTTTTTAAAATGATAAGCTTATGTAAGAAAGGATAAGTATAGGTAAGAAGATAAATGTAGGTACAAGAGGATACGTATCGGTAAATATAGGTATGAAAGGATCATTATAGGCAAGTAATGATAAGTATAGGCAATAAAAGAATAAGTATAGGTAAGCTAAAATAAGTATAGGTAAGTATTGGTAAGAAAGTGTATACAAATATATGTAAGTATTAAGTAAGAATAAGTGTAGATAAAAAAGAATAAGTATAGGTATGAAAGATTAAGTATAGGTAAGGATAAGTAAAAAAAAAAGTATGGGTACAAAAAGGATAAGTATATGTAAGAAAGGATAAGTGTATGGAATAAACATATACATATACACACAGGGTTTGGCATAAATGACTACACCCCCTTTGAAAAGTAAGTTTCTAATCAATGTCTCACTGAATGCAAGACTAATTTTCAACATTTTTACAAGACTGACTTTGATAGCATAAAAGTAAGGTTAATAATACAACTTTCATTACAAAATCTTCAGTTCTACTCAAATTAGTTGATGCAAAAATTAAAAAACCCCACATAAAAACTACTACATCTAGTATTTGTACGACCATGATTTTTAAGAAACGCACCAAGTCTTCTAGGCATGGAATGAAGAAGATGGCGACATATTCCATCATCTAACTTTTTTATTCTTCAACAATGACCTCTTTTAGAGCCTGGATGCTGGATGTAGAATAATGCTTAACTTGTCTCTTCAGAATTCCCTTAGGTCTTCAGTTGGATTCTGATCAGGAGACATACTTGGCCTCTGAATCACGTTCATTCTCTTCTTCTTCAGAAATGCAACAATAACCTTAGATGTGTTTTTTTGATCATTATCATGTTGGAAAAGTACACGTCTACTAAGGGCACGGGGTGATTGTAGCATATTCTCTATCAATATAGGGCAGTACATCTGTAAATTTAGGATACTCTCAATTAATTGTAGCTCACCGACCCCAGAAGCACTCATGTAACCCCACATAAGGACACGGTTACCACTATGTTTCACTGTAGGCACCATGCATTTAGAAAAATGTATTTAGAAAAATGCCTGGAGCCTAAAGTGGAACATGTTGGTGGCAGTGTCGTTATGTGAGGAAACATGGGTTCTCCTGGTGTAGGGAAATTACAGTTCGTGGAGAGTATTTTAAATTCACAGATGTACTGCCACTATACAGTAGATGTACAATCTATATTGAAAGAAGAGATGCTACCGTCATTCTGTGCCCTTGGTAGACATGCTCTTTTCCACTATGACAATGATCTAAAACACACATCTGTTGCATTTCTGAAAAAGAACAGGGTGAACGTGATTTAGTGTCTCCTGATATGAACCTAATCAATCACCTATGGGGAATTCTGAAGAGACAAATTGAGCAGCATCAATCACCATCCAGTGTCCAGGCTCTAAAAAAGGTCAATTTTTAAAATGGTAAAAAAGATAGATGTTGCAATATGTTGGAGGCTTGTTCATTTCATGCCTAGAAGGCTTTCTGTTGTTTTTAAAAATTATAGAGGTCATACATAATACTAGATGTAGCAATTTTGATGTGGGGTGTATTCATTTTTGAATCAACTAATTTAAATAAAACTGAAGATTTTGTAACAAAGGTTATATTATTAACCTTACTTTCATGCTATGGGTTAATAAAATGTTATATGAAACTCAGTCTTGGAAAAATTGGAGACTGTCCTTGTATTCTGTGAGACACTGATTAAAATCTTATTTTTCAAAGCTTGTGTACTCAAAATATGCAGAGAACTGTATGTTTAAATATATATATATGTATGTATCTGTTAGAACTCTCCTATTAGTTTTTTTCTACTTTGCTGGTCACATGACTTTTTTGCCTATTTTATCCTGGTCCGCCCTTTTGGCCATGCTGGACTTCATTGTAATTTCTACTCTTAAGCTAGCCAGGTGCTTTGTAACCTTTCTCAGTCAGTTTAGCTAGATGTTTTGACCTTTATGTTTTATGTTGTGTGTTTGTCTTTTTACTGCTACAATTTCTGCTAAGAGGTGTCCATCTTTCTCCCAGTCCCTAGTTCTTGTAGGGATCCCTCCCTCACATCTATAGGTCTTCGTTCAAACTAGCTGAGGACTTTAGCGGGTCTGATCGCAGGATCAGGTTCCCGGTTACATCGTAGGGATCTAGCTTAGTTCTGCTGTAGGGACAGATCTCCTATCTTTCCTTAGTGCTTGTAGCCTATCATAACAGTATCTATATATATATATATCAACACTAACAAAAAGTCAGGGTGCCAGGCTTCCCAGGTAAAGATCAAGCCTTAAATAGAACAAGTTAAATGGAGGCAGCACACCAGTTGAAAAAGTGAAAAAAGTGCTATTTATAAGTCCATAATGGCGAAGTTTCGGTCCTAAGTGAGAACCTTTTTAAAGCAGTACAGAAGTGCATGTGCATACCTTATGAAGAAAAAATTTGCTTGAATAATTAGCGGACGCCATGTTGCATTTGGGGAGCCCCTGATGTGCCTAAACAGTGGAAACCAGCCACAAGTGACACCATTTTGGATGATGTGTCCTGTCAGAGCTGTCGCTCTGCACCGCACCCACAGAGCTTGCAGGACCCTGGGGGTCCTGAGGGCTGCGGGACCACCAACCATTTATAAATGTCGGCGCTGCACAGAGCTCAGGCAGCGCCGACATTTATGTACAGTAGGCGGTCTGGAAGTGGTAAAAATTCAATAAAATTAAGAAAAAAGGATACTTATAGATAAGGATAAGCATGTTTAACATTTAATAAAACATTTTTTTAAAAAAGGATAAGCATATGTAAGAAAGGATAAGTATAGGTAAGAAGATAAATGTAGGTACAAGAGGATACGCATCGGTAAATATAGGTACGAAAGGATCATTATAGGCAAGTAATGATAAGTATAGGCAATAAAAGAATAAGTATAGGTAAGCTAAAATAAGTTTAGGTAAGTATTGGTAAGAAAGTGTATGCAAACATAGGTAAGTATTAAGTAAGAATAAGTGCAGTTAAAAAAGAATAAGTATATGTATGAAAGATTAAGTTAGGTAAGGATAAGTAAAAAAAAGTATAGGTACAAAAAGGATAAGTATATGTAAGAAAGGATAAGTATATGGAATAAATATATACATATACACACAGGGTTTGGCATAAATGACTACACCCCCTTTGAAAAGTAAGATTCTAATCAATGTCTCACTGAATGCAAGACTAATTTTCAACATTTTTACAAGACTGACTTTGATAGCATAAAAGTAAGGTTAATAATACAACTTTCATTACAAAATCTTCAGTTCTACTCAAATTAGTTGATGCAAAATGAAAACACCCCACATAAAAACTACTACATCTAGTATTTGTATGACAATGATTTTTAGGAATCGCACCACATCTTCTAGGCATGGAATGAAGAAGATGGCGACATATTCCACCATCTAACTTTTTTTATTCTTCAACAATGACCTCTTTTAGAGCCTGGATGCTGGATGGAGAATAATGCTTAACTTGTCTCTTCAGAATTCCCCATAGGTCTTCAGTTGGATTCTGATCAGGAGACATACTTGGCCTCTGAATCACGTTCACCCTGTTCTTCTTCAGAAATGCAACAATTACCTTAGATGTGTGTTTTTGATCATTATCATGTTGGAAAAGTACACGTCTACTAAGGGCACGGGGTGATTGTAGCATATTCTCTATCAATATAGGGCAGTACATCTGTAGATTTAGGATACTCTCAATTAATTGTAGCTCACCGACACCAGACGCACTCATGTAACCCCACATAAGGACACTGCTACCACTATGTTTCACTGTAGGCACCATGCATTTAGAAAAATGTATTTAGAAAAATGCCTGGAGCCTAAAGTGGAACATGTTGGTGGCAGTGTCATTATGTGAGGATACATGGGTTCTGCTGGTGGAGGGGAATGACACTTCGTGGAGGGTATTTTAAATTCACAGATGTACTGCCACTATACAGTAGATGTACTATCTATATTGAAAGAGAAGATGCTACCCTCATTCCGTGCCCTTGGTAGACATGCTCTTTTCCACCATGACAATGACCTAAAACACACATCTGTTGCATTTCTGAAAAAGAACAGGGTGTGCGTGATTTAGTGTCTCCTGATCTGAACACAATCAAACACCTATGCGGAATTCTGAAGAGACAAATTGAGCAGCATCAATCACCATGCAGTGTCCAGGCTCTAAAAAAGGTCAATTTTTAGAATGGTAAAAAAGATAGATGTTGCAATATGTCGTCGGCTTGTTCATTTCATGCCTAGAAGACTTGCTGTTGTTTTTAAAAATTATAGAGGTCGTACATAATACTAGATGTAGCAATTTTGATGTGGGGTGTATTCATTTTTGCATCAACTAATTTAAATAAAACTGAAGATTTTGTAATGAAGGTTATATTATTAACCTTACTTTCATGCTATGGCTTAATAAAATATTATATGAAACTCAGTCTTGGAAAATTGGAGACTGTTCTTGTATTCAGTGAGACCCTGATTAAAATCTTATTTTTCAAAGCTTGTGTACTCAAAATATGCAGAGAACTGTATGTGTATCTATATATATATATATCAACACTAACAAAAAGTCAGGGTGCCAGGCTTCCCAGGTAAAGATCAAGCCTTAAATAGAACAAGTTAAATGGAGGCAGCACACCAGTTGAAAAAGTGAAAAAAGTGCTATTTATAAGTCCATAATGGTGACGTTTCGGTCCTAAGTGAGAACTTTTTTCAAGCAGTACAGAAGTGCATGTGCATACCTTATGAAGAAAAAATATGCTTGAATAACTAACGGATGCCATGTTGCATTTGGGGAGCCCCTGATGTGCCTAAATAGTGGGAACCCCCCACAGGTGACATCATTTTGGATGATGTGTCCTGTCAGAGCTGTCGCTCTGCACCACACCCACAGCGCTTGCAAGACCCTGGGGATCCTGAGGACTGCGGGACCACCAACCGTTCATAAATGTTGGCACCGCACAGAGCCCAGGCAGCGCAGACATTTATGTACAGTGGGCGGTCTGGAAGAGGTTAAAATTCAATAAAAATGAGAAAAAGGATACTTATAGATAAGGATAAGCATGTTTAACATTTAATAAAACATTTTTTTTTAAAAGGATAAGCATATGTAAAATCTAGTTTTTGCATCTCCAAATGCAACATGATATCCGCTAACAAATTGTCGGCTCAAATTGTTAGCGGATATCATGTTGCATTTGGAGAGTCCCTGTGTGCCCAAACATTGGAGCTCCCCCACAAGTGACCCCATTTTGGAAACTAGACCCCACAAGGCACCTATCTAGATGCATAGTGAGCACTTGGAACCCCAGGTGCTTCACAAATTGATTCATAAAAATGAAAAAGTGTTTTTTTTTTCACTTTTTCATTATTACGAATCAATTTGTGAAGCACCTGGGGGTTCCAAGTGCTCACTATGCATCTAGAAAGGTGCCTTGGGGGGTATAGTTTCCAAAATGGGGTCACTTGTGGGGGAGCTCCAAAGTTTGGGCACAGAGGGGCTCTCCAAACGCAATGTGGTGTCCGCTAACAATTTGAGACGATTTTCCATTCAATTTGTTAGCAGATACCATGTTGCATTTAGAGAGTCCCTGTGTGCCCAAACATTGGAGCTCCCTCACAAGTGACCCCATTTTGGAAACTAGACCCCCCAAGGCACCTATCTAAATGCATAGTGAGCACTTGGAACCCTTGGTGCTTCACAAATTGATTCGTAAAAATGAAAAAGTGTTTTTTTTTTCACTTTTTCATTATTACGAATCAATTTGTGAAGCACCTGGGGGTTCCAAGAGCTCACTATGCATCTAGAAAGGTGCCTTGGGGGGTCTAGTTTCCAAAATGGGGCCACTTGTGGGGGAGCTCCAAAGTTTGGGCACAGAGGGGCTCTCCAAACGCAATGTGGTGTCCGCTAACAATTTGAGCCGATTTTCCATTCAATTTGTTAGCGGATTCCATGTTGCATTTAGAGAGTCCCTGTGTGCCCAAACATTGGAGCTCCCCCACAAGTGACCCCATTTTGGAAACTAGACCCCCCAAGGCACCTATCTAGATGCATAGTGAGCAGTTGGAACCCCCAGGTGCTTCACAAATTGATTCGTTGCAACTGCTCACTATGCATCTAGATAGGTGCCTTGGGGGGTCTAGTTTACAAAATGGGGTCACTTGTGGGGGAGCTCCAATGCTTGGGCACACAGGGGCTCTCTAAACGCAACATGGTGTCCGCTAATTATTCAAGCAAATTTTACAATCAAAAAGTCAAATGGCGCTCCTTCCCTTCTGAGCCCTACAGTGCGCCCAAACAGTGTTTTTTCCCCAAATATTGGGTATCTGCGTGCCCAGGGGAAATTGCACAACAAATTTTGCGGTCCATTTTTTCTTGTTACCCCTGTGAAAAAAAAAATTGGGTCGAAAGTAACATTAAATGTTTATTTTTTTCTTCCACATTCAAAAAATTCCTATGAAGCACCTGAAGGGTTAATAAAGTTCTTGAATGTGGTTTTGAGCACCTTGAGGGGTGCAGTTTTTAGAATGGTGTCACTTTTGGGTATTTTCTGTCATAAAGACCTCTCAAAGTGACTTCAAATGTGATGTGGTCCCTAAAAAAATGGTTTTGTAAATTTTGTTGGAAAAATGAGAAATCGCTGGTCAACTTTTAACCCTTATAGCTCCCTAACAAAAAAAAATTTTGGTTCCAAAATTGTGCTGATGTAAAGTAGACATGTGGGAAATGTTATTTATTTAACTCTTTTGTGTGACATATCGCTCTGATTTCAGGGCTTAAAAATTCAAATTTTGAAAATTGCAAAATTTTCAAAATTTTCGCCAAATTTCCATTTTTTTCACAAATAAACGCAAGTGATATCGAAGAAATTTTTCCACAATCATGAAGTACAATATGTCACGAAAAAACAATCTCAGAATCAGGGGGATCCGTTGAAGCGTTCCAGAGTAATTACCTCATAAAGTGACAGTGGTCAGAATTGTAAAAATTGGCCCGGTCATTAACGTGCAAACCACCCGCGGGGCTTAAGGGGTTAAGCAAGAATAAGTGTAGGTAAAAAGAATAAGTATAGGTATGAAAGATTAAGTATAGGTAAGGATAAGTAAAAGAAAGGATAGGTACAAAAAGGATAAGTTTATGTAAGAAAGGATAAGTATATGGAATAAACATATACATATATACAGGGATTGGCATAAATGACTACACCCCCTTGGAAAAATAACTTTTTAAACAATGTCTCACTGAATGCAAGACTAATTTTCAACATTTTTACATGACTGACTTTGATAGCATAAAAGTAAGGTTAATAATACAACTTTCATTATAAAATCTTCAGTTCTACTCAAATTAGTTCATGCAAAAATGCAAGCACCCCACATAAAAACTACTACATCTAGTATTTGTACGACCATGATTTTAAGAATCGCACCAAGTCTTCTAGGCATGGAATGAAGAAGATGGCGACATATTCCACCATCTATTTTGTTTTATTCTTCAACAATGACATTTTTTAGAGCCTGGATGCTGGATGGAGAATAATGCTTAACTTGTCTCTTCAGAATTCCCCATAGGTCTTCAGTTGGATTCTGATCAGGAGACATACTTGGCCTCTGAATCACGTTCACCCTGTTCTTCTTCAGAAATGCAACAATAACCTTAGATGTGTGTTTTTGATCATTATCATGTTGGAAAAGTACACGTATGTATGTATCTATATACATATATATCAACACTAACAAAAAGTCAGGGTGCCAGACTTCCCAGGTAAAGATCAAGCCTTAAATAGAACAAGTTAAATGGAGGCAGCACACCAGTTGAAAAAGTGAAAAAAGTGCTATTTATAAGTCTGGTATAAGTGATGAGATTACTTTATTCTTTGGGTCGGTGTGATTACAGAGATACCAGATTTATATCGGGTTTTTATGACTGACAACTTCATCTGAATTGTTTTGTTTAAAATTCATTGTGGTAATGTCTAGAAGCAAAATTAGAAAAATGTTGTCTCTGTCCAAATATATATGGACCTAACTGTATATATATATATATAGTGATGTGAGGCTCCCCCGTGCGTGCGCCGTGACGTGAGGCTCCCCCGCGTGTGCTCCGTGTCATGAGACTCCCCCGCGTGCACCGTGTCGTGAGGCTCCCCCACACGTGCGCCGTGTCGTGAGGCTCCCCTGCGCGTGCTTCACTGACTGTGCGCAGGAGCAGCATGTCACGGCACACACGCGGGGGAATCGCACGTCAATGCGCACACGCAGGTACCCCATTCACAATGCGCAAGCACATTACACATTACCTGCGCTTGCGCAATGGGACTAACATGCTGACAGCGCTGGAGAACAGATTGAAAGTGCGCAAGAGTGGAATAAAGATTCAAATTGACTGAATGAGCAACTACGTTATAAGTATATAAAGTGATTTTAGCAAGTGACTATAGCAGTGATTTGCATCGAAAAAGCATGTTAGTGATGCACATAACATCACTAACAAGAACCTGGGGACAGTTTAAGTTAGAGAAGTGACATGACAGGTTCCCTTTAAGAAGGCCCATTCCCGATAATCGCCCAGTGTAAGTGTGCCCTTAGTTAGACATAAGCTATAAAGATAAGATAGAAAAATATGTATTAGATATGTAAACGTATAAAATATTCCATGTAAAGCTGTGACAGGGCCCATCCAGAGCTGACACTGCAGTGAACCAGGGATTAGCCGATCGCCAGTACTTGGGGTCAGGAAGGAATTTTTCCCCACACGTTGGGTTGTTTTGCCTTCCTCTGGTTCACATCAGTTTTATGCAATACATCCTATAAATAGCACTTGATAATTAAATTAAACTAAATTTGATAATAGATAAGAATAAAGATGAATAAACTCTAGTCATTGTGTCTGTGTCTTCTTTATATGCTGTTCTCTCTGCTGAGACTATTATTTTAATTTTGGACTTTTGTAGTGAATGTTACAAATGGCCAAGGAATTAAGAGTTAATCGTTTTTTTTTTTGCAGGGAGTTGGGTCACGTGATCTCGCTGGCGATTCTTTCCCATCATGACAGTGATGTTCTGGCCATCTGTCATATGGCTTTCCCAGACTAAAGTCACTGCCCCAATATGCAGCAGATCATCAATCACATGTTGTACATGGGATAGGGCTACTATCATCAGCGACTGCTCTTTACCCCAGTGTAGTCTCCTCCACTGATGTCCCCGCCACTAATGTCCCCGCATATTACAGATCATGTAGAGGACGGCCATATTCCATAGTCACTGTACTTACCCCGCAGTAGCTCCACACCATGCACCATGTCAGGAGCCTCCAGCCCATCACATATGGAAAGGTGAATCTGGTGCAAGGGGATGTAATGGGAATAGAATATATTAGTGCAGCAAGAGATGTATTCAGAGGATATAGATGGAGAAGGGAGGCGTCGTTGGCCTTACAGAACATGGAGGTATAGTGGCAGGATAAAAATGGTGGGAACGGGATGCCACAATGTAAAGATGTAATTGTAGTAAGCTAAACTAGCAACATGACCACAAGCCTGAAAACCAATGCATGGCATGTACCCAGGATAATGTGAGCAGAAACAAACACCAAAGCAAGAAATATTGCATTGAAATAATTTCCAACACAAAATCTTTTCAGGTTAAGAGTTTTTCGATTCATAGAAAACCCCTTTAAACATGAAACAGCCTAATACAAAGGGTATTTCTTCCATAAATAGTTATTGCCTATCTACAGGATATGTCATCACGGTCTGATAGATGCACTCCAATTTCAGAAGAATAGAGAGATGCCCATGCATATTCGTGGTCTTCTTCATTGATTTCCATGGGAGTTACGGAACTAGACGTATAGGGAACACGCATTCTAAAGAAAGGTGTGGAGTACAAATGTGAAAACAGCATTTGTCAGACATTGGCATATTCTATGGACACAAATGTCTAAGATGGGAATACACCTTAAGAGTGGATACGTCATCAGCTTTCATATTACACACTGCAAAATGTATTATGTCTCTGAAATCTGATGAGACTGGTGTATTTACCATGAAAATCAGTATCAAAATGGCTGTCTAATTCTTAAATTTAAAAGAGCATTTTATGAGTGAGTCCAGCTAGACCTAGACTCAAAAAAAAACATTTTCAAATTAGGCAGGATAACTTCCATATAGCATTTCTTAAAAGGATTTTCAAAGTCTAAAATAATGTATTCAGATTGTATCTTGAATATTGGTGACAGATCCACTTTAACTACTTTTATTTAGTACTTTTCCAAATATATTTATGTAAAATCTTATGCTTTTTTAAGTTATAAAAGCAACTACAAAAAAAACATATATCACAATATTGTAGAATCACTTTTTGTGGATGGCAGAACAGGAGAGCCAGGAAGGCTTTACTTTTATGAACCATTATGTATCCTGCCCCGTGGATAATATCCCATCTACTATGAGATGGAGAAATAGAATAAGGACTTACCTTACTATAGCTCACTATGGACACGTTCCTGACAGTTTTGCAGCTGAATATATTATTTATTCTGGTGGTCAGTGGTATCTGGAAGTTTGGTCCATGGTGGGTGGTAGATATGTGATGGGAACATAGAAGAAATGATAGAAATGTCTTATGGAAATAGTGCACAGATCATTTGCAAAATAAAAAAAATGAAAAAAATTTACACTCCTCAACATTGAAATTGCTACAATAAGAAAAGTCATGAAATTATGGAAATCACTGGATGAATAGAAGCAAAATTTCAATACATCTTGATTTATTCAATATCGAGTATGAGCGCCAAGCGCAATCCCCGCGCTTACACACCTTGTCTGCTGTTAATGAGGTTATTAATGGTTGTCTGAGGAACTTTCTGCCACACTGAATGCATTTGGGCAAATCATCAACATCCGCTGCTGGCAACATCCTGTGCAATTGCCGACCAATGACGTTCCAGATGTGCTTGATGGGAGACAAGTCCGGAGACGCTGCAGGCCATGTTAGGACATTTAGGCCTTGCTGCTCACAGTAGCAGAAGAAATATGCGGCCTGGTGTTGTCTTGTTGAAAAATGGCTCCTTGGACACTGTTACGGGTCCGGGTGGTGGAACCTCTGTGCCGCGGTGCAAGGAGGGACCCAGAGGGTCGTGACTAAGTATCAACCCGAACCGACCCTGGTCGGACAGCGGCTAACGACTCCGTGACCAGGGAGGATCCGGGCAGAGGGCAGGTAACAGGTGAGTGCTCCAGGTGAGCGGGCTGGCAGGCTCGGCAGGTAACGGGCAGATAACAGGCTGGCAGGCAGGACGAGGAGTCAGGCTAGCAGCGGAACCTGAGGGCTGAAGCAGAGATAAGTAACTGTGCAACAACTTTGCTCGGGCACCTCCATTTTGGAGGAGGTGCCTTATATATGGGAGGTCCTCTGACTATTGGTCGGGGACTCCTTAGGACGGTGCGCGCGGTCCCTTTAAGAGAGGGGGAGCGCGCGCGCCCTAAGCACAGTGCCGGGGAAGGAGCACGCGCCGGCAGCAGCGGGGAGAGGAGCGCTGGAGGACGCTGCGCCAGGAGCGGGAAGGTGAGAAGGACGGCATCTTTGCCTGGCAGAGGGCAGAGACGCCGATGCTACAGTACCCCCCCCCCTTTAGGCCCCCTCTTTCTTAGGCCAGAAAGAAATTTTTCAAGGAGAAGCGGGGCGTTGATGTTCTCCCTGGGTTCCCAAGTTCTCTCCTCAGGACCAAACCCCTTCCAATCCACCAGAAAAAAGGTTTTTCCTCTTACCCTCTTAATGGCCAGAATACTCTCTACCTCAAAGACGTCCACAGCGGAAACCGGAGCAGGGGGAGTACCTGGATTGTTGGAAATAGAGTTAAAGACAACGGGTTTGAGGAGAGATACGTGGAAGGAGTTGGGAATCCGTAAGGTGGCCGGGAGTTTTAACTTGTAGGCCACTGGATTAATTTGCTTGAGGATTTCGAAAGGGCCGATGAAGCGAGGACCTAACTTGTAGGAGGGTATCTTGAGCCGCACATGTTTGGAGGAGAGCTAAACCTTGTCTCCCGGATGGAATTGAGGCGGATTCAGACGTCTCTTATCAGCATATCTCTTCATCCGCTCGGAGGACTGAAGAAATGCGGACCTAGTACTCTCCCAAATGGTGGAAAACTCGCTGACAAGAGACTTTGCGGCAGGGTTGTCCACAGAAGCGGAGATGGGAAACGGAATCCGGGGAAGTTGGCCATAGACTATAAAGAACGGGGACTTGGAAGAGGATTCGCTCTCGTGGTTATTATAAGAGAATTCGGGCCAAGGAAGGAGGTCCACCCAATAAGAATGGTGGGCATTAACAAAGTGCCGGAGGTAGCTGGTAAGGATCTGATTGATCCGCTCCACTTGACCATTGGACTGAGGATGGTAAGCGGAGGAGAAATCCAGGGTGACATCCAGCAGTTTACATGTAGCTCTCCAGAAGCGTGAGGTGAACTGAACCCCTCGATCCGACACGATGTGGAGGGGTAGGCCATGGAGACGGAAGATATGGCGGATAAAGTCCTTAGCCAGCTCAGGTGCAGACGGGAGATCAGGCAGGGGAATGAAGTGGGCCATTTTAGAAAAGCGGTCCGCGACCAACCAAATGACAGTACATCTGGCAGAAACAGGGAGATCGGTAATGAAGTCCATAGCCATGTGTTGCCACGGGGCAACAGGTACAGGAAGCGGCAGGAGATGACCGGCTGGTAAGTGTCTGGGAACTTTGTTGCGGGCACAAGATGAACAGGCAGAGACGAAGTCTACCACATCCTTACGCAGGGTAGGCCACCAGTAATGCCGGGAAATGAGCAGGAAGGTCTTTTTCTGGCCAGCATGGCCGGCTAGTTTAGATGAATGACCCCAGTGAAGAACCTTCTTCCGATCTGGTACTGCTACAAACGTCTTACCGGGTGGAAGACGAGTCAGATCCAAGGGGGCCACATTCATCACCTTGGAGGGGTCGATGATGTGCATAGGCTCCTCCTCTTGATCGGAGGGCAGGAAAGATCGGGACAAGGCATCAGCTTTGACATTCTTGTCCACCGGGCGGAAATGAAGGATGAAATCGCAGCGGGCAAAAAACAAAGACCACCGGGCCTGACGCGGATTAAGTCTCTGGGCATTTTGGAGATATGCCAGATTTTTGTGATCTGTGTAGATGATCACCGGGTATAGAGCCCCTTCAAGCAGATAGCGCCACTCCTCCAGCGCCAATTTGACGGCTAGCAATTCTCGGTCTCCTATGGAGTAGTTGCGCTCAGAAGAGGAGAAGATTTTGGAGAAGAAGCCGCAGGTTACCATTCTCCCGGAAGATGATTTTTGGGTAAGTACTGCTCCGGATCCGGAAGAGGAGGCATCAACCTCCAGGTAGAATTGTTTATTGCAGTCTGGATGGTGCAGAACTGGGGCAGAGGAGAAGGCTTGCTTTAAGGAAAGGATGGCCTCCTCGGCCTCGGGAGACCAGAGCTTGGGATTTGCCCCCTTACGGGTGACCGCAGATATGGGAGCAGTCCGAGACGAGAAGTGTGGAATGAAGAGACGATAGTAATTGGCGAAGCCCAGGAATCGCTGTATCGCCTTCAACCCCTCCGGACGGGGCCACTTTAGGACAGCAGAGAGCTTCTCGGGATCCATTCGCAAGCCTGTCTGGGAGATAACATATCCCAGGAATGGAAGAGAGGTCTGCTCGAAAAGGCACTTCTTGTATTTAGCATAGAGGTGGTTCTGCCTGAGCCTAAGCAGGACCTGACAAACATCCCTCCGGTGAGTGGGAAGATCCGGAGAGAAGACCAAGATATCATCCAGGTATACCACCACGCAGGAGTAAAGAAGGTCACGAAAGATGTCGTTGACCAGTTCTTGGAAGACGGCGGGAGCGTTGCAGAGGCCGAAGGGCATCACACGGTACTTACAGTGTCCGTCCCGGGTATTAAATGCCGTTTTCCACTCGTCTCCTTGACGGATACGGACCAGGTTATACGCTCCACGTATATCCAGCTTGGAAAAAATCCTGGCGCCTTTAAGGCGATCAAATAACTCGGAGATGAGCGGCAGGGGGTATCTGATTGAGTCCTCTATAGTCAATACAGGGGTGTAGCGAAACATCCTTTTTTTTGACAAAGAAGATTCCGGCTCCAGCCGGGGGGGTAGACTTCCGGATGAATCCCCTAGCCAGATTCTCCTCTATGTACTCAGACATGGCCCGGGTTTCAGCCGCAGACAACGGATAAATACGCCCACGGGAGTATATGGCCTATGAGGTGGCAATGTCTCTGCTTCCTTTTTACCGAAGACGTCAGCATAGGGCCAGTAAGGAGCCGGAAGATCGGGTAAATTAGCTGGGGTAGGTGGTGGACGAACCGGACGAACCGGAACCAGGCAGGTCTTATGGCAGGCCGGCCCCCACCGGAGTACTTCACCGGATTGCCAGTTCAACACGGGTTCATGTGTCTGGAGCCAAGGTAGGCCTAGCAATAGGGAGTGGGAGAGTCCGGGTAGCACATGGAAGGAGATTTCCTCAGAGTGCAGCATTCCCACCTGCAGGGTTATGGGTTCCGTGATGAGCAGGATGGTCACCGGAAGGAGTCTTCCATCCACGGAGGCGACTGACAATGGTTCAGTCAGAGACTTGGTGGGAATACGATATTTCTCAACCAGGGACAGGGAAATGAGGTTTCCAGCAGCTGCAGAATCCAGGTGGGCGAGTTCAAAGTGATGGTTCTCTCCCCGGGAGATAGAGACAGACAAAGTCAGGGATGGAGAGGGCTTACTTTTGTCTAGGGCGACCTCTTCAAGCGGTCCTAGACACTGGAGTTTCCCGGCCTCTCCAGTCAGGAACGGATCAGGTGCTCCTTACTGCCACAATAGAAACAGCTCCCCTCGGCTCGACGTGACTCTTGGCAAGATTTGACCATCTTTGTCTGGTCGATCTGCATGGGCTCGGGTGAGTGCGCCCGGGGAGTGACAGATGAGGAGACAAGTCTCTGGAAAGTAGGAGCAAGGCGGGGAAACCTTCTCTCACAAGTGGTATCTTTGGTGCGCTCTTGAAACCAGATGTCAATCCGGGTAGCCAGCGATACCAGGTCATCCAGGGTGGTAGGAATGTCCCGACCGGCAAGCTCGTCTTTAATCCGACCGGAAAGGCCCTCCCAGAAGACGGAGACCAGGGCCTCGTTATCCCAGTCAAGCTCAGAAGCGAGGGTGCGGAACCGTATGGCATATTGGCCCACGGTGAGACTCCCTTGGCGGAGACGTAGCAGAGAGGAGGCTGATGAGGTCTTGCGTCCCGGTTCATCGAAGACTTTTCGGAAAGCAGTGAGGAAAGATGACAGGTCGGACACCAGGGGATCCCCTCTCTCCCACAGGGGATTTAGCCAAGCCAGTGCCTCCCCAGTGAGATGGGACATGATGAATGTCACTTTGGCCCGGTCAGAGATAAACTGATGTGCCAAGAGTTCAAAGTGCAGGGTGCACTGATTTATGAAACCTTGAGCCAAGGCATGGTCTCCACCAAAACGAGCCGGTGCAGAAAGCCGGGGACCGGGGCAGGATACCATGGTATTGATGGGCAGCGGTGCTGCCGGGGTGCGAGTCGTGCAACTAGAGGCGGGTACAGGTGGAGCAGTCAGTGTGTCCAGGAGGGAATTGACATTCCACAGGTTGTTCAGGATGGATTCCTGTTGAGATCTCTGACGGGAGACTTCGTGGTATAGGTCAGAGAGCGAGGGAGCTTGGGTGCCACCAGGTTCCATGGCCCGAGCAAACTGTTACGGGTCCGGGTGGTGGAACCTCTGTGCCGCGGTGCAAGGAGGAACCCAGAGAGGTGTGACTAAGTATCAACACGAACCGACCCTGGTCGGACGGCGGCTAACGACTCCGTGACCAGGGAGGATCCGGGCAGAGGGACCAGGTGCTACTCTGGGGACGACCTTGTAAGAGAGCAGGTGGCTCCCACTGGTCAGATGGCTGGGACTGACCGGTATGACGGATGGACACAGCAAGCAGGCAGAAGTCTCTGGTTAGCTGACAGGTGGTCACAGCAAGTGACGGCAGAGCCTCCAGGTAGGCTATCAGGTAACAGACGGGTGCTCCCAGGTGAGCGGGCTGACAGACAAGGCAGGTAACAGGCAGGTAACAGGTGAGCGCTCCCAGGTGAGCGGGCTGACAGACACAGCAGGTAACAGGCGGGTGCTCCCAGGTGAGCGGGTTGACAGACAAGGCAGGTAACAGGTGAGCGCTCCAGGTGAGCGGGCTGGCAGGCTCGGCAGGTAACGGGCAGATAACAGGCTGGCAGGCAGGACAAGGAGTCAGGCTAGCAGCGGAACCTGAGGGCTGAAGCAGAGATAAGTAACTGTGCAACAACTTTGCTCGGGCACCTCCATTTTGGAGGAAGTGCCTTATATATGGGAGGTCCTCCGACTATTGGCCAGGGACTCCTTAGGATGGCGCGCGCGGTCCCTTTAAGAGAGGGGTAGCGTGCGCGCGCCCTAAGCACAGTGCCGGGGAAGGAGCGCACGCCGGCAGCAGCGGGGAGGGGAGCGCTGGAGGACGCCGCGCCAGGAGCGGGAAGGTGAGAAGGACGGTGTCTCTGCCTGGCAGAGGGCAGAGACGCCGATGCTACAGACACTTTGAAGAAATGGCTTTAACACTGAATCCACAACCAAATCAATGTAATGCCGAGCAGTTAGTCTACTTAGAATTAAGACTAGAGTGGTCCGGCTATCATATATTGCGCCGCCCCACATCATAACCCGAGGAGTATAACCAGTCTGATTTTCCTTTGTGAAGGCCTCTTCATGGACCTCACGCCACCACTCTCATAGGCTATGATGTGATGAGCCCTGCCTTTTACTTGGATGCAGTGATATCCAGAGATTGGCCTAAAAAACATGTGGGCAACATCAAGAAGCGGCTTTGTCTCTGTATGGTGGATTAAAAAAAAAATCTAGAATACAAAGGGGAACAGCAGGAATAAAATACAAGTAAACAGCGGCCACTTTTGACCTAGTGACAAGTCCTCATTAAACAATAGGTCATTTTCTGATGACATTTTCCCTTTTACTGCCGTAATGAAAACTAGCAGCTTATATGTGCGCAGGAGAAAATATTCATCCAGATCATTTGAATCAGAATCGTCTGAAGGAATTTCCTTGGCAGAAGATGAATCTGAAGATAGACATGCCAGAGAAAAAGGGATTCCAGGAGAGATTTTTTTTAACTTTCTCTTCCTTTTCCAGCTCTCAACAAGCAACTCGTATATCTGGAAGCTGATAAACATATTGTTAACATAATTTGCAAATGACTGGAAAAAAAGCAGCAAAATCTCCTAACTTATACAAAGAAGAAATTTAGTGGAGCAAACTTTTGCAATGTTGATAAAAACACAACAGAGGGTATAAAATATCGATTATAGAACCAGAAATAAGCAAAAGCACCAGCACACAAGTACCTATAGAATAGGCATATATAACACTTGTAATACTAAGCCACATAATGACCAGAAGAGGGTAGTATATACAGTAAGGTTAAAGCACAATGATGTGAGATCAGCAGAAGGCAGCCACTTACAGTGAGCTTCTTAGACTACAGCTCTGTACAGGATCTCCCATGATGGTGAATACCTTACAGGCAGAGCGGTACAGTGTTCTGGCAGAGCGCACTGTCAGCATCTATAAACAGGGATTATTGACATCATGAGCAGTGTACCAGAGTTGACAACCAGCACCCTACAACTGAATAGCACATGCATACCTCCCAACTTTTTCAGAAAATAAAGAGGGACAAATCATGCAACGTTGTGGTAAATTTTGGTCACGCCCCCTGGCCATGTCCCATTACCATTATCTTTCTCCCCCGACAGGAGGAGTTGTCAGAGGGGCGCTGGCAGTGAGGGAAACTCAGCAGATGCCTGAGACTGCAGGGCTAAGGCCCAAATTCAGGACTGTCCGCTGTATCTGGGATGGTTGGGACTAGAGATGAGCGGATGGATTCCCCGGTCTCTGGTCCAGCTTCCAGATCAGTGGTGCCTGGCGGCTGCACAGGACGCCACGAATCTCTAACCATCCAGCATCCCTGGCGGCTTTTGATCACCTAGGGCCGGCGGGACTTCATCTGTGCGTCCTGCTCATCTCTAATTGGAACCTGTGGGATATTGTCTGTTCCTTCATTCACAGTCGGAGCCGATGGGTGACACGGGCGCCGTTGGGTGGGACTAGTGACGCCCTTCCGCTGTGGACATGTTAAATGCCGCTGTCAGAGCTTGACAGCAGCATTTAACATGTTAACAGCCACGGGTGAATCGTGAAACGGGTAAACAGAAAAAAAAATAAAGACAGAAATACAATACACAAATACCCTGCAGTAAATAAATAAATCGCAATGGTGCATGAAAATAATAAAGGGTACTTAGTTAACATAATTTTGATCAAAATAATGTGAAAGCCATCCCGCCTCGTCACGGCGACCCTTATGGGACAGTCCTAACTCTAATATTAAAACCTTACCATTTATTGGCCATGTGTGAACATGCTCTTACATGCTGCATGCACACCAATTTACATTTCAGGTCTCTTGGTTTTTTCAGTCTAATGTGTACAAGCACATATAAGGGTGTGGCCGCCCTTTCTTTGAGCTGGAAAGTTTATTCATCTTGCTTCCCAGGTCTCTGTGTTTTTCTATTGTATTTCTGTCTTTATTTTTTATCATGTCCCCAGAAAGGAGCGGGCTCAGCGCTGGAGCTCGCACCAAAGGAAGAGACCAGACATGTGCAGTATATGTATGGCACATGTCGTGAAGAGGTTAATAAACTTAAATAAACTGAATTAAAATTATGGGGGTAAAATATATATAGATGTACACACATACATTTTTCACAGGATTTGTCACTAGAAAGGTCATGTGTGGTTTGCACATTTTCCACCGCACCCTGTACCTGAGTCTCAATAGGAGCTGCAGTTATGCTGTGTGCCCACGATGCATTTTTTAAGCATTTCTGCAGCGGCAAAAACGCTGCAGAAACGCTTAAAAAACGCATGGTAGAAGGCTTGCCATGTTCCCCAATGATAATCCGCATTTGCTTTGCACATGCTGCGGAAATTTCCGCTGTGGGTTATCATTGAGGAAAAATCCGCAGCACTACCAATTATTTTGCGGAGGCGCTGCGTTTTCGCCACCATTGACTTTCATTGGACCGCATGTAATCCGCATCACTGCATCTGTAGATGTGGAATCCAAACGTTTCAATGTGCGGATGGTACCCGGGTCTGGAGGACAGGAGACTCTCCTCCGGACCCGGGTACTATAGAACCTGTAAAAAAAATAATAAAATAAAAAACAAATATGATATTTATTATCTGATGGCCCCCGGTCTCCTTGTCTTCACTTGCCGGCAGCTCGCGGTGGACTGAAGGACCTGCGCTGATGTCATAGTCATGTGACGGCAGGTCCTTCAGTGTACCGCGAGCTGCCGGCAAGCCAGGACGGAGCGAAGCAAGACTCCGGGGGCCATCAGAAGGTAAGTATAGATTTATTTTTTTATTTTTTACCATTCTTTACGGTCACACTATATAAATCCATGCCGTTTGCATGGATTTATATAGTGTGACCAAGTTGTCAAGCACTTTCCAAGTGATGCTAAAATCGCTTGGAAAGCGCTTGTCAACCCGCATGCGGAAATGCATGTGAACAACGCTTCACATCCGCTTGTCCCTGGCAGGAAAAACGCATGTAAAATCCGCATGCGTTTTTTCTGCCAGGGAGATGCAGAAACACTCAGGAAAAAATCCTGAGCATTTCTGCATCGTGGGCACATAGCCTTATAGTGAGAGAAGTTACTAGCAGAGCTAAACTGGGTGTGCTAGGACCCAGCAGCTCTGCTCTGCCAGGCAGGCGACCATGTCATCCCCTAATACCTATCACTGAGCAAATAAAAACTATCACTCCCAGCAGCAGCTACAGCACCTGTGTGCTGCTTCCCGAGTCCCTGTGTATCTACATCTTCACTGATGTGTCCGCTGCAGGCACAGGGGACCCTGAGGAGCAGACATAGGGCTGTATCACCACTCATGTCCTCTCCTGCAATCAGGCACACAGCGCTGACTGCTGAGTCTAATTACCTCATAGGAGACCGGCTGGAGGCGGCGCACTCTGCAGGAACACTGCTCCTGTGAAGTGCATAGGAAGAGAAGTGTGAGGGGCCGTGGCCCAAAGCTAGAGTGGCGTGGTGGCTACTTTTCACTGCCGTGCATGTGGGACAAGTAGATGCTGGCCGTGACAGCGGGGCAGAGTCTCAAAATTGGGACAGTCCCACTGTATACGGGACTGTTGGGAGCTATGGCACATGGCCTTAGGACAATCTGCAGATTGCTCCCTTACCTGCTGTATAAAACAGGAGACTTAGGCCGGGTTACACTAGCTGTAGGGGTCTCAAACTCAGCCGAGTAAATGGGTCGCACAGAGAAAAAATTTGAGTATGAATGGCATCGTTCTTTGCAGGAGAAGATTCATCATCTTTTTTTTGTCAGGCTTTTTATTCCTTCTAATAATGTTTATCATATAGGTTATGGTACAGGTCTTCTCTTTTACTTCAATTTTTACAGAAAATAGCATTTTTAATAACGAAATATGATTCCATTATTTTTTCATTCTCCATTTTACACAAAAAAAATGCATTCCTTATTTTTGACCCCCAGTCGGCCCCATACAGTAATATAGTTTTGCAATTAGTACCGGATTTTTCGGACTATAAGACGCACCTTTTTTCTCCAAAATTTTGGAGGAAAGTGAAGGGTGCATGTTATAGTCCAATATACATAAATACTGTGGCTGTGGGTGGTGGGGGATGTGAGGCTGAGTAGCGGGGCACTGGACACTGTGCCCGCTACTAAAGAAAATGAATATTCACTGCTCCCTACTTCCATGTGAATATTCATTTTCCTTAATAACAGGCACACTGTGACTGCAGCGCAGCTCCTGGTATGTATGGCACCCTTCATCCCTGTATGTATGACCCCCCTCATCCCGGTATGTACTATGGCCTCCCTCATCCCTCTTCCTGGTATGTATGGCACCCTTCATTCCTGTATGTATGGCCCCCCTCAATATTCCCATGGGTGTGGTGAAAATTCATGGTCTTTAATAACGGGCACACTGACCGCCGAGTGCAGCAGGAGCCACGCTGCGGCTTCAGTGTGCACACTATTAGGGAGAATGAATGGTCAATGCTCCCCACGCACACAGTCCCGGCGTGGGGAGCAGTGACTATTCCAGCACAGAGCAGGACTCAGCGCTGGAGGAGAGAGGAGGTGAGTATAATTGTTTATTTTTTTTCTGTGCAGCGCGATGGGGATCAGGGGGTGCCAAGCATACCAGGTTGAGGGGGGCCATACATACTGGCATGAAGGGTGCCATACATACCAGGAAGAGGGATGAGGGGGACCATACATAGAGGGATGAGGGGGGCCATACAAGCATGAGGGGGGCCATACATACAGGGATGAGGCATGAGAGGGGCCATACATACAGGGATGAAGAGTGCCATACATACCAGGAAGAGGGATGAAGGTGCCATACATACCAGGATTGGTGTGAGGGGGGCCATACATACCAGGATGAACGGTGCCATACATACCAGGAAGAGGGATGAGGGGGGCCATGAATACCAGGAAGAGGGATGAGGGGGGCGATGTATACCAGGATGGGGGATTGGGATGCCATGCATATCAGGATGGGGATGAGGGTTACGCATAACAGGAAGGAGAGGGCCATATATACCAGGATGGGGGATATTAACAGAATTGGGGGACATTACCCCTATAACAGTGTCAGCCGCAGACCCCCTTGACAGGGCATCATGACCACATTTTTTGCTTACATTTTTTTCTCTATTTTCCTCCTCTAAAACCTAGGTGCGTCTTATGGTCTGGTGCGTCTTATAGTCCGAAAAATACGGTAATTCTGGCCCCTATCTTGTAATAATGTCTTCAATCCTGTTATAATGTCCCCTGACCTGTAAACCGATTCTCGGAAGCACTTGCAGCATGCTGTGGTTGTTCTCTCATACTGAATCGGCATGAGAAAATAATCGCAGATCTGAGCCGCCCCATAGAATAACAGTGGTCCGAGTGCTATGAGATGTTTTATCACATAGCACTTGGTCATGTTATATGCTCGTGTGACCCCGGCCTTAGGCTGTGTGCAGGGACGGACTGGGACTGAAATCCAGCCGTGGCATTTGAAATGACACAGGCCCATGCTGTCTCCGCCCCCAAGCACCAGATGGGGATATATTACTAATATTATCCTGCCTGGAGGAAAGATTTACTACAAGACCAATATTTCTTATAATACCAATAATATTGGTATGTTCAATATTACAGACAAATACCAACAAACCATAACCAAATATTACCAGCATATACAATATAGATAATACTACCATACTGATTGTTAAAGGGGTTCAGGTTAAAGTCTATGTAATATCAGACTTCTGACTCCTCATAGTGCACAGTTTGAGGATTCTCCGATGCCAGCTGTAACGGGGCCGGGTGGTGGAACCTCTGTGCCTTGGAACAAGGAGGGACCCCGAGGGGCAGGTGTTATACTGGGGACGACCTTGTAATAGAGCAGGTGGCTCCCACGGGTCAGGTAGCTGGGACTGACCGGAGTAGCGGGTGGACACAACAGGTAGGTAGCAGTCTCTGGGTGAGTAGGCAGGTGGTCACGGCAAGTGACGGCAGAGCGGGTAAGAGTCTCTTGGCTGGCAGGCAGGCGGTCATGGCAAGTGACGGCTGAGCGGGTAAGAGTCTCTTGGCTGGCAGGCAGGCGGTCACGGCAAGTGACGGCTGAGCGGATAAGAGTCTCTTGGCTGGCAGGCAAGCGGTCACGGCAAATGACGGCTAAGCGGGTAAGAGTCTCTTGGCTGGCAGGCAGGTGGTCACGGCAAGTGACGGCGGAGCCTCCAGGTAGGCTAGCAGGCGGGTAGCAGGTGAGCGCTCCGAGGTGAGCGGGCTAGCAGGTACGGCAGGTAGCAGGCAGGTAACTGGCAGGTGCTTCCTGGTCCGCAGGTGGACTTGCCCATAGACAGACTGGCGGATGCAGGAGACAGACTGTCGGGCTGAAGAGAAGACAAGCAGGCTGACAGGACTGGTAGTCAGGCTGGCAACGGGACCTGAGGGCTGAAGTAGAGGTGAGTATGCTTTGCAACAACTTTGCTCGGGCACCTCCATTTTGGAGGAGGTGCCTTATATATGGGAAGTCCTCCGACTATTGGCCGGGGACTCCTTAGGACAGCGCGGTCCCTTTAAGAGAGGGGGAGCACGTGCGCGCCCGGGAAGGAGCGCGCGCCGGCAGCAGCGAGGGAAGGAGAAAAGGAGGATGCCGTGCGCTGAACAGTAAGGTGAGAGGGACGGCATCTCTGCCTAGCAGGAGGCAGAGACGCCGATGCTACAGTACCCCCCCTTTTGGCACCCCCTTTTTTAGGCCAGAGAGAAATTTCTCAAGGAGAAGCGGAGCGTTGATGTTTTCCCTGGGTTCCAAAGTTCCTCAGGACCAAACCCCTTCCAATCCACCAGAAAAAAGGTTCTCCCTCTTACCCTCTTGGTGGCCAGGATACTCTCCACTTCAAAGACGTCCTCAGCAGAAACCGGAGTTGGAGGAGTACCTGGATTGTCGGAAAAAGTGTTAAGGACAACGGGTTTGAGGAGGGATACGTGGAAGGAGTTGGGAATGATAAGGGTGGCCGGGAGTTTTAATTTGTAGGCCACTGGGTTAGTTTGCCTGAGGACTTTGAAGGGTCCGATGAATCGAGGACCCAACTTGTAGGAGGGTACTTTGAGCCGCACATGTTTGGAAGAGAGCCAAACCTTGTCTCCCGGACGGAATTGAGGCAGATCCAGACGTCTCTTATCAGCATATCTCTTCATCCGCTCGGAGGACAGAAGAAGAGCGGACCTGGTACTCTCCCAAATGGTAGAAAATTCGCTGACAAGAGACTCCGCGGCAGGGTTGTCCACAGAAGCGGAGACAGGAACTGGAATCCGGGGATGTTGGCCACTGACTATAAAGAAACGGGGATTTGGAAGAGGATTTGCTCTCATGGTTATTATAAGAGAATTCAGCCCATGGTAGGAGATCCACCCAATCCGAATGGTGGGCATTAACGAAGTGCCGGAGGTAGCTGGTCAGGATCTGATTGATCCGCTCCACTTGACCATTGGACTGTGGGTGGTAAGCAGAGGAGAAATCCAGGGTGGCGTCTAGCAGCTTACATGTGGCTCTCCAGAAGCGTGAGGTGAACTGAACCCCACGATCCGACATGATGTGGAGGGGTAGGCCATGGAGACGGAAAATGTGGAGGATAAAGTCTTTAGCCAGCTCGGGTGCAGATGGGAGACCAGGCAGGGGAATGAAGTGGGCCATTTTAGAAAAGTGGTCAGCGACCACCCAAATGACTGTACAACCAGCAGAAACAGGAAGATCGGTGATAAAGTCCATAGCAATGTGTTGCCATGGAGCAGCAGGTACGGGAAGGGGCAGGAGATGGCCAGCTGGCAGATGTCTGGGAACTTTGTTACGGGCACAGGATGAACAGGCCACGACGAAGTCTACAACGTCCTTACGCAGGGTAGGCCACCAGTAATGCCGGGTAATGAGCTGGAAGGTCATCTTTTGGCCAGCATGGCCAGCTAGTTTAGAAGAGTGTCCCTCTCCCGATCTGGTACTGCTACAAACGTCTTACCGCGTGGAAGACGAGTCAGATCCAAGGGGGCCACATTCATCAGCTTGGAGGGGTCAATGATGTGCGTAGACTCCTCCTCTTGATCGGAGCACAGGAAGGACCGGGACAAGGCATCAGCTTTGACGTTCTTGTCTGCCGGGCGGAAATGAAGTATGAAGTCGAAGCGGGCAAAAAACAACGACCACCGGGCCTGGCGAGGATTAAGTCTCTGGGCATTTTGGAGATATGCCAAGTTTTTGTGATCCATGTAGAGGATCACCGGGTAAAGAGCCCCTTCAAGCAGATAGTGGCACTCCCCCAGTGCCAATTTGACGGCTAGCAATTCACGGTCTCCTATGGAGTAGTTGCGCTCAGACGAGGAGAAGATTTTGGAGAAGAAGCTGCAGGTTACCATTCTCCCGGTAGAAGATTTTTGGGTGAGTACCGCTCCGGCTCCAGAGGAGGAGGCATCAACCTCCAGGTAGAATTGTTTATTGCAGTCCAGACGGTGCAGGACGGGGGCAGAGGCGAAGGCTCTCTTTAAGGAAAGGAAGGCCTCCTCGGCTTCAGGCGACCATACCTTGGGATTTGCCCCCTTACAGGTAAGCGCAGATATGGGAGCAGTCTGGGACGAGAAGTGTGGGATGAAAAGACGATAGTAATTGGCAAAGCCCAGGAATCGCTGTATCGCCTTCAATCCCTCTGGACGGGGCCATTTTAGGACGGTAGAGAGCTTCTCGGGATCCATTTGCAGACCAGTCTGAGAGATAACATAGCCCAAGAATGGAAGGGAGGTCTGGTCGAAGAGGCACTTCTCGTATTTGGCATAGAGGTGGTTCTGCCGAAGCCTAAGCAGGACCTGACGAACATCCCTCCGGTGTGTGGGGAGATCCGGAGAGAAGACCAAGATATCGTCCAGGTATACCACTACGCAGGAGTACAGGAGGTCACGGAATATGTCGTTGACCAGCTCTTGAAAGACAGCGGGGGCATTACAGAGACCAAAGGGCATCACAAGGTACTCATAGTGACTGTCCCGGGTATTGAATGCTGTCTTCCACTCGTCTCCTTGACGGATACGGACCAGGTTATATGCTCCTCATAGATCCAGCTTGGAGAAGATCCTGGCGCCCTTGAGACGGCTAAACAATTCGGAGATGAGCGGCAGGGGGTATTTGTTTTTTACAGTGATTAGATTGAGTCCTCTGTAGTCAATACAGGGACATAGCGAGCCGTCTTTCTTTTTGACAAAGAAGAATCCGGCTCCAGCCGGGGAGGTAGATTTTCGGATAAATCCCCTAGCCAGATTTTCTTCAATGTATTCAGACATGGCCTGGGTTTCGACCGCAGACAACGGGTAGATTCGCCCACGGGGAGGAGTGGCGCCAGGTACCAGGTCGATCGGGCAGTCATATGGCCTATGGGGTGGCAACGTCTCTGCTTCCTTTTTACCGAAGACGTCCGCATAGGGCTAGTATGGAGCCGGGAGACCGGGTAGATTAGCTGGAGTAGGCGGAGGGCGAGCTGGGTTAACCGGAACCAAGCAGGTCTTATGGCAGTCTAGACCCCACCGGAGTACTTCACCGGATCGCCAGTTCAATACGGGTTCATGTGTCTGGAGCCAAGGTAGACCTAGCAACAGGGAGTGAGAGAGTCCGGATAGCACATGGAAGATCTTCTCGGAATGCAGCATTCCCACCTGCAGAGTTAAGGGTTCAGTGACGAGCAGGATGGGCACTGGAAGGAGTCTACCATCCACGGAGGCAACTGACAAAGATTCAGTGAGAGGCTTGGTGGGAATACGGTATCTCTCTACCAAGGACTGGGAGATGAGGTTCCCAGCAGCTCCAGAGTCCAGGTGGGCGATTTCAAAGTGCCGATCCTCTCCCCAGGAGAAAGAGACAGACAAAGTCAGGGAGGGAGAGGACTTACTGTAACGGGTCCGGGAGGCGGAACCTCTGAGCTACTATACAAGGGGGCGGCCCTAGTAAGGGAGCGGGTGGCAGTCTCTGGGTGAACGGACAGGGAGTTACGGCAAGTGATCAGGGCAGTCTCTGGGTAAGGGGTAGGTACGACCTGTGATGGCAGAGCCTCCGGGTAGGCTAGCAGGCAGATGGTAGATGTGTGCTCCCAGGTGAGCAAGCGAGAGTCTCTGGAATAGCAGGTGGTCACGGCACGTGACGGCGGAACCTCCGGGCTGGCAGGCAGGTAGGTAACGGAGAAGCGCTCCCAGGTGAGCGGGCAAGAGTCTCTGGAATAGCTGGTGGTCACCGCACGTGACAACGGGACCTCCGGGCTGGCAAGCAGGCAGGTAACGGAGATGCGCTCCCAGGTGAGCGGGCAAGAGTCTCTGAGATAGCTGGTGGTCACAGCACGTGACAACGGAGCCTCCGGGCTGGCAAGCAGGCAGATAACGGAGAAGCGCTCCCAGGTGAGCGGGCAAGCTGGTCCATAGACAGACTGACCGGAGTAGTAAGGCAGACCGTCGGACCTCAGGCAAGCAGGCAGGTAGCTGATATGCGCTCCCAGGTGAGCGGGCAGGCTGGTCCTTTAGACAGACTGACAGGAGTAGTAAGGCAGACCGTCGGACCTCAGACTGGCAGACAGGTAACAAGTATTCAGGCAGGAATCAGGCAGGAATCAGGCAGGTAACTGGCAGGTAACTGGCAGGAAACTGGCAGGTAACTGGCAACGGGACCTGAGGGCTGAAGCACAGGTGAGACACAGGTGCAAACAACATTGCTCGGGCACCTCCATTTTGGAGGAGGTGCCTTATATATGATGAAGTCCTCCGGCCATTGGCCGGGGACTCTTTAGGGCGGCGCGCGCGGCCCCTTTAAGAGGAGGGGAGCGCGCGCGCGCGCGCCCTAAGCACAGGGGCCGGGAAGGAGCGCGCGCTGAGAGCAGAGCAGGAGGAGGACGCCGGGACGGAGCGCGCGCTGACAGCAGAGCGGGGGGAGGATGCCGGGCACGGAGCAGAGCGGTGAGGGGAGCAGCGTCCCTGCCTAGCAGAGGGCAGGGACGCCGGCACTACACTTACTTTTGTCTAGGACGACCTCTCCGAGCGATCCTAGACACCGGCGTTTCCTGGCCTCTCCGGGCAGGAACGGATCAGGTGCTCCTTGCTGCCACAATAGAAACAGCTCTCCTCGGCCCGGCGTGACTCCTGGCGGGATTTGAGCAACTTGTTTGGTCGACCTGCATGGGCTCGGGTGAGTGCGCCCGGGGAGTGACTGAAGAAGAGATAGGTCTCTGGAAGTTAGGAGCAAGGCGGGGAAACCTTCTCTCACGGGTGATTTCCTTGGTACGTTCCTGGAACCGGATGTCAATCCGGGTAGCAAGTGACACCAGGTCATCCAGGGTGGTAGGGATGTCCCGACCGGCAAGTTCATCTTTAATCCTACCGGAAAGACCCTCCCAGAAGATGGACAGCAGGGCCTCGTTATCCCAGGCAAGCTCAGAAGCGAGGGTATGGAACAGTATGGCATATTGGCCTACGGTGAGACTCCCTTGGCGGAGACGTAACAGAGAGGAGGCTGACGAGGTCTTTCGTCCCGGTTTATCGAAGACTTTCCAGAAAGCAGTGAGGAAAGCTGACAAGTTGGATACCAGGGGATCCCCTCTCTCCCACAGGGGATTTAGCCAAGCCAGTGCTTCCCCAGTGAGATGGGACATGATGAAGGCCTCTTTGGCCCGGTCGGTGGTAAAGTAATGTGCCAAGAGTTCAAAGTGCAGGGTGCACTGGTTAATGAAGCCTCGAGCCAAGGCGGGATCTCCACCAAAACGAGGCGGTGCAGAGAGTCGGGGGCCCAGACTGGGTACCATGGCATTGATGGGCAGCGGTGCTGCCGGGGCGTGAGTCGTACGACTGGAGGCAGGTCCAGGTGGAGCAGTCAGTGCGTCCAGATGGGAGTTGACATTACGCAGGTGGTTCAAGATGGATTCCTGTTGGGATCTCTGGCGGGAGACTTCGTGGAACAGGTCAGAGAGCAAGGGAGCTTGGGTGCCGCCGGGTTCCATGGCCCGAGCAAACTGTAACAGGGCCAGGTGGTGGAACCTCTGTGCCTTGGAACAAGGAGGGACCCCGAGGGGCAGGTGTTATACTGGGGACGACCTTGTAATGGAGCAGGTGGCTCCCACGGGTCAGGTAGCTGGGACTGACCGGAGTAGCGGGTGGACACAACAGGTAGGTAGCAGTCTCTGGGTGAGTAGGCGGGTGGTCACGGGAAGTGACGGAAGAGCAGGTAAGAGTCTCTTGGCAGGCAGGCAGGCGGTCACGGCAAGTGACGGCTGAGCGGGTTAGAGTCTCTTGGCTGGCAGGCAGGCGGTCACGGCAAGTGACGGCTGAGCGGGTTAGAGTCTCTTGGCTGGCAGGCAGGCGGTCACGGCAAGTGACTGCAGAGCGGGTAAGAGTCTCTTGGCTGGCAGGCAGGCGGTCACGGCAAGTGACGGCTGAGCGGGTAAGAGTCTCTTGGCTGGCAGGCAGGTGGTCACGGCAAGTGACGGCTGAGCGGGTAAGAGTCTATTGGCTGGCAGGCAGGTGGTCACGGCAAGTGATGGCGGAGCCTCCAGGTAGGCTAGCAGGCGGGTAGCAGGTGAGCGCTCCCAGGTGAGCAGGCTAGCAGGTACGGCAGGTAGCAGGCAGGTAACTGGCAGGTGCTTCCTGGTCCGCAGGTGGACTTGCCCATAGACAGACTGGCAGATGCAGGAGATAGACTGTCGGGCTGAAGAGAAGACAAGCAGGCAGACAGGACTGGTAGTCAGGCTGGCAACGGGACCTGAGGGCTGAAGCAGAGGTGAGTATGCTTTGCAACAACTTTGCTCGGGCACCTCCATTTTGGAGGAGGTGCCTTATATATGGGAAGTCCTCCGGCTGCCAGCAGCAGCGAGGGAAGGAGCACTGGAGGATGCCGTGCGCTGAACAGGAAGGTGAGAGGGACGGCGTCTCTGTCTAGCAGGAGGCAGAGACGCCGATGCTACACCAGCATTGGGAGCGAGCCATCATGTGGCCGCAAGTACGCAATTTTCACACCTCTGGCCACATTCTGACTAGTTGAACTCAGCTTTGCTAATTTCACTTGTATTGAGCGAGGCCGTGCATGTCTCGTTAACACATGATCGCATGTATGCAAATCGCATACTTAAGTAACATGATCAGGGGCATAACTACAGTAGGTGCGAGGGTTGCAATCGCATTCGGGCCCTGGAGCCTAGGCGGTCCCAAAAGTCCCTTTGGCCTATATAAAAAGACCAATGTTATTAAAGACTTGCAATAATTGTGGGCTCCATTAGAGCTTTTGCTTTGGGGCCCATGCTGTTCAAGTTACGCCACTGCACATGATTACCAACTCCCAGTGCCAGGAGCGTAGAATCCTCACAGCGTGCAAGCTATGTGAGGATTCAGAAGTCCACAGTCACATAGAGTCACCGCAGACTTTAACTTCAAGCTTGGACTATTGCTTTAACCAAAAACATTGTACTAAGACTGATATTACCACCATACAGTGACCATATAATGGTAATATCAGTTTTACATCAGTGCTCTGCAAACCATATATGAGCATATTGTGCAGGTTCTCACCAGTTCTCTTCCTTTGCATTAGGTCCAGACCACTATGACTTCTTATTCCATCAATAACTCATCCCTGAAAAATATAACATACAGACATCTTCACTTTACTGATTTCCCAGGACCCTCTTCACATTCTACCACTTCTACACAAACCACAACTTGTGATACCTTACAATTATCCCCCCTTCTTTTCCTTTGCGTTCCACAGTGGAAAGCACACTGATCTTCCCTTCCCTGGATATGCCTATCACATCACTTCCGCTATATGCAGTCCACCCTGACACGCACGCTGACGCCGCCTTCTTCGGAGGTGCTGCGCTCCATGGAGACGCGGCTCGTCCGAGGAGGTCGCGATCGGCTCACTGCAGCATGGCGCCATGCAAATATATACATCCACAGATGTTCGAAATTGACTGCACAGTATGGACATTTCTGATTGGCCAAATTCCCTTTAAATACTTTACCTTCACATTCCAACATTACATCCTCGTCAAAGCCAGTGGCGAAACGCTCGCTGGACCCGGCCAGTTCTCAGGGGGTCAGTAATACCTATCATTATCTTATATTGTGTGCTACCTTTTCACCTGTTGTCATGCATGTCACACATCATCTACCATGTAATTATTTATTCTTACTATTTTCTGGTTGATAGAGACTTCATTGCTGATATTCATAGTACTATAACCCACGTATTTAGTTACATCTAGGGTAGTATGGAGCAGTTTACTTTGCACTGAGCACTTTATGTTTTCCCTCTACATACCCCACTATTTATTTATTTATTCTTTATACTGCAAATCTGGTGTAGATTATTCACTATGTGACAGCATTCTCATGGCATACTTGTAATTTATAATATGTCTACCTCTATATACCCCCTAGCCTGACCTCTTTCTTTTTGTGTTACTTTTCCCTTTACAGACATTTTATGTGATTTTATCTAATTCCACTAATAAACGTTATATTTTATGATACCATAGTTCTTGTTTATAGAAGTTGATTTAATATGGTGGACATATGAACACTGCAATTCTCCTCTTTTTGATATTGTTCTCTCCAAATGTAACAATTATGGTTGTGGCCAAAAAGTTAAATTTTGGTCTTATCACTCCAAATTACCTTGTACCAGAAGTTTTGAGGCTTGTCTCTGTGCTGTTTGGTGTATTGTAGGTGAGATACTTTGTGGCTTTTGCGCAGTAATGGCTTTCTTCTGGCGACTCGACCATGCAGCCCATTTTTCTTCAAATGCCTCCTTATTGTGCATCTTGAAACAGCCACACCACTAGTTTTCAGAGAGACCTGAATTTCAGCTGATGTTATTTGTGGGTTTTTCTTTGCATCCGGAACAATTTTCCTGGCAGTTGTGGCCGAAATCTTTGTTGGTCTTCCTGACCATGGTTTGGTTTTTACAGAGCCCCTGATTTTCCATTTGTTAATCACAGTTTGAACGCTGCTGACTGGCATTATCAATTCTTTGAATATTTTTTTGCATCACTTTCCTGTGTTATACAGTTCAACTACCTTTTCTCGTAGATCCATTGACAATTCTTTTGCTTTCCCCATGACTCACAATCCAGAAACGTCAGTGGCTGGATGAAAGATGCGAGGGTCTGCCTGGATTCCAGAAACTCACTCAGCTTTTATGAACACACACTGATTACAAGTTAACAGGTCATAGGTGAGGATGTTACCGTTAGTAACCATTCAAACCCATTTGTGTCAAATTCTGTGCATGTTATCAGGCCAAAATCACCAGGTTATGTGAACTTTAGATCAGGGTCATTTGGATGTTTTTGGTTGTCTTTAAGATTTAAAAAGAGAAAACACAGTAGTTTGACAATAAATGGCTTCACCCAACCAATAACCATGAGTGGAGAACAAGTTTTTTTTTATCATTCATATTCTCTAAAAGAAGACCAAGAAAGGAAAAATTCTGCAGGGGTATGTAAACTTTTGAGCACAACTGTAACTAGGTGTATATTATATTCCCTGTGCTTGGTAGGTGGGGAATGAACATGAAATAATTGTAGATAATAAGGGAATTAACACATATCCCATATAAACAGGTGTATATTATATTCCCTGTGCTTGGTAGGTGGGGAATGAACATGGAATATATGTAGATAATAGGGGAATGAACACATATTCCATAAAAACAGGTGTATATTATATTCCCTGTGCTTGGTAGGTGGGGAATGAACATGAAATACATGTAGATAATGGTAGAATGAACACATTTCCCATATAAACAGGTCAAATTAGCCTCTCTCTAAGAAAAAAAAAGCCCTTGTAATATGAGTGCACACCATGGTTAATCGGAGTATTTAAAATTTTACCCTTGTCAAGTCTCTGAAGAATAATCTGCAGTCACTGCAGACAGACCAAATCCTGACAGTATGAGATGTGCACACTGTTCCTATTCCACTTTTTTTCCCAGTATGGTTGGGTGTTCACGTGACCACATGTATTAAATTTTTTCATACTTGCTTTTACGTGTTGACTAGACTCATTTTGATTCTTTCAGTTGCCTTCTATTAAGACAAGATGAGATAGACTCATCAGGATGGGTCTGCAAGTATGCAAATTGCATAATACGGTCATGTGACCTCCCACCACCACAGGCAATACAGGGGGATTGTGACAGTGTGCGCATCACACACTCTTATGATTCGTCAGTCTACAGTGACGTAGAGTGACTGCAGAATTTTAAGGCAACCATTTTAAGGCTATTCAAGCCAGTCGCAAGAACTCCAGTTCAGTTTCAGTTCTCCCACTTATCCAGCAGTCATTCACCACACAGAATGATGTGATGTTGATGAGAACATAGTATATATGAGCAGCACGGTGGCTCAATGGTTAGCCTTGCAGCGCTGGGGTCCTGGGTTCAAATCCCACCAAGGACAACATCTGCAAGGAGTTTGTATGTTCTCCCCATGTTTGCGTTGGTTTCCTCTGGGTTCTCCAGTTTCCTCCCACACTCAAAAGACTTACTGATAGGGAATGTATATTGTGAGCCCCAATGGGGACAGTGTCAATAATGTCTGTGAGGCTCTGTGGAATAAATGGCCCTATATAAGTGATTAAAATAAATAAATATTTTATTCCCTGTGCATGATAGGTGGGGAATAAACATGGAATATATGTAGATAATAGGGGAATGAACACATTTCCCATATACACTGTGTTCCAAATTATTATGCAAATAATATTTTCTCAGATTTTCCCAAATTACCTATATGAATTGCAGTCATTGTAATTCTCCAGTCAAATAACTATTAGAGTACAATTGAAAGGTTTTTGTACAAACTGCCTATGATAACAGTATATTTTTTTAAAAATAAAAAACTCAAACTGCACTCAAAATGCATGTTTCAAATTATTATGCACAGCAGAGTTTTCAAACTTTTCATTTTAATAAAGAACAAAAAAATTGTCATTTTTGAAATTATAAGCATTAGCAGGTTATTACAAACTGAAATCAAACAGTTTTCAACTCAAAACTTTATTCTAGGTGATGTTACATTTGCGCATAGGACCGCTTGTTCGAAAGAAGCTTCTGAACTCTCTCGTCCATTGAATTTGTCAGGTTTTGGATGGTTTCTGCTTCAATTGTTTTGTATAAGGACAGAATACCCTCCCAGAGTTGTTGCTTAAATGTGAACTGCCTCCCGCCATCATAGACACTCCTTTTGATGATGCTCCAGAGGTTCTCAATGGGGTTGAGGCAGGGGAACATGGGTGCCACACCATAAGTTTGTCCCCTTTTATGCCCATAGCAGCCAGAGATGCAGATGTGTTATGTGCAGCATGAGACGGGGCATTATCATGCATGAAATGATCTCGATGGTCCAGATGGATGGAGTGGAGGATGGCTGGTTGATGGACACCCCATGCAAACACGGCTATGGCGCTAACAAGGAGGAGGTGGAGTAATGTTTTGGGCTGGAATCATGGGGAGAGAGATTGTCGGCCCTTTTAGGATCCCTGAAGGGGTAAAGATGAACTCCATAATGTATGTTGAGTTTCTCAAACAGCACTTCCTTCCATGGTTCAAGAAGAAGAACCGTGCATTCCGCAGCAAGATCATTTTCATGCATGATAATGCCCCGTTTCATGCTGAACATAACACATCTGCATCTCTGGCTGCTATGGGCATAAAAGGGGACAAACTTATGGTGTGGCACCCATGCTCCCCTGACCTCAACCCCATTGAGAACCTCTGGAGCATCATCAAAAGGAGTGTCTATGATGGCGGGAGGCAGTTCACTTCTAAGCAACAGCTCTGGGAGGGTATTCTGTCCTCATGCAAAACAATTGAAGCAGAAACCATCCAAAACCTGACAAATTCAATGGACGAGAGAGTTCAGAAGCTCCTTTCGAACAAGTGGTCCTATGTGCAAATGTAACATCACCTAGAATAAAGTTTTGAGTTGAAAACTGTTTGATTTCAGTTTGTAATAACCTGCTAATGCTTATAATTTCAAAAATGACAATTTTTTTGTTCTTTATTAAAATGAAAATGTTGAAAACTCTGCTGTGCATAATAATTTGGAACATGCATTTTGAGTGCAGTTTGAGTTTTTGTTTTTTTTAAATATACTATTATCATAGGCAGTTTGTACAAAAGCCTTTCAATTGTACTCTAATAGTTATTTGACTGGAAAATTACAATGACTGCAATTCATATAGGTAATTTGGGAAAATCTGAGAAAATATTATTTGCATAATAATTTGGAACACAGTGTAAACAGGTCAAATTAGCCTCTCTCCAAGAAAAAAGCATCTGAAACAACAGATACTGGAAGCCTGTGCTAGCATTTCTTCTGCGGTGTTACTATCAGTGTGTCAAGAGTGGGAGAAGAGGGTTGCACTGACAATCCAACACAATCGGCAGCACTTTGAACACATTTTATAAGTGGTCATAAACTTGTAAAAAACTCATGAAAGAATAAAGTTACGTTAAAACCAAGCACACCATTGTTTTTCTTATGAAATTCTCAATAAACTTGATGTGTCACATGACCCTCTTCCCATTGAAAAAAATAAAGTTGGATCCAAAATGGCCAACTTCAAAATGGCCACCATGGTCACCACCTATCTGGAAAAGTTTTCCCCCTCCCATATACTAATGTGCCACAAACAGGAAGTTGATATCACCAACCATTCCCAATTAGTTTAGGTGTATCCATATCAATGGCCCACCCTGTAGTTTATGACAGTGGTAAAATTTCTTTGCTATAACTGGCGTTTATAAGTTAAAAAAAATAGAAATTTGGTGAAAATGTTGCTATTTTAAAAATTTTATTTTTTATGCCCTTAAATCAGAGCGCCATGTCACACAAAATAGTTAATAAATAACATTTCCCACATGTCTACTTTATATCAGCACAATTTTTAAGCATAATTTTTTTTGTTAGGAAGTTAAAAGGGTTAAAAGTTGACCAGCGTTTTCTCATTTTTCCAACAAAATTTACAAAACTATTCTTTTTAGTGACCACATCACATTTGAAGTGACTTTTAGGGGCTTCTGTGGTAGAAAATACCCAAAAGTGACACCATTCCAAAAACTGAACCCCTTAACTGCTCAAAACCCACATTCAAGAAGTTTATTAACCCTTCAGGTGCTTCAGAGGAATTTTTGGAATGTGGAAGGAAAAATGAACATTTAACTTTTTTTCACAAAAATGTTACTTTAGACGCAATTTTTTATTTTTGCAAGAGTAACAGAAAAAAATTTACCCCAAAATTTGTTCTGCAATTCCTCCTGAGCATGCTGATACCCCAAACGTGGGGGAAAACCACTGTTTGGGCACACGGCAGGGCTCGGAAGGGAAGGAGCGCAATTTGACTTTTTGAATGCAAAATTTGCTGAAATAATTAACAGACGTCATGTCACGTTTGGAGAGGCCCTGATGTGCCTAAACAGTGGAAACTCCCCACAAGTAACACCATTTTGGAAACTGAATCACTCAAATGTATCAATGTATCTAGATGTGTGATGAGCACCTTGAGCCCCCAGGTGCTTCACAGAAGTTTATAAGTAGTGTTGAGCATTCCGATACTGAAATATCGGGTATCGACCGATATTCACGGTATCGGAGTTCCGATACTGAGTTCCGATACTTTTAGAATATCGAATACCGGAATCGGAAGTTCCCATAATGCCTGCGCTCTGCAGTGTCTCTGAAGGATGACAAGCTGGATGGCAGCGCTCAGCTTACTGTACTTGTCATTTAGTGTTAAAGGATTTATTAAAAAAAATAATAGTGTTTTCATGCACCGTCTCTTTAAAAAAGCCGGCTAGCAATTCATCAGCGGCATACACCAGTACCCGACAATTTAGAACAGAAAGAATAGAGCATCACACATAGATTAGATAGACAGAAACATGTCAGTCACATATATAAGAAGTACAGTGACAGTGTTGCTTACTGTACTTGTCATTTAGTGTTAAAGGATTTATAAAAAAAAATAATAGTGTTTTCATGCACCGTCTCTTTAAAAAAGCCGGCCGGCAATTCAGCATCGGTACCCGACAATTTAGAATAGAAAGAATAGAGCATCACACATAGATTAGATACATAGAAACATGTCAGTCACATATATAAGAAGTACAGTGATAGTGCTGATTACACTACTTGTCATTTAGTGTTAAAATAAAGGATTTATTAAAAAAAAAATTGGCGTGGGGTTCCCCGTAATTTTAGTCTCTAGCGGAGGTTAAGCAGACGGCTGGGGCAGATGTTTGAAGCCTGGGAAGGGGGTAATACCCACGGAGTTTCCCAGGCTACTAATATCAGCCCCCAGCTGAATACCTAGCCTTTACCAGCTATTAAAATGGGGGACCCCAAAAAAATGACGTGGGGTCCCCCCTATTTTAATAGCTAGCAAAGGCTAGGCAGACAGCTGGGGGTTGATATTAATAGCCAAGGAAGGGTGCCATGAATATTGGCCCATCCCATGCTAGAAACACCAGCCGTCTGCCGCCCCAGAAATGGCGCATCCATAGGCACTTAGCATCGCTCTTCCCACTGCACTGTAGCGGTGGCAGTGGGGTAATAGGGCTGAGGTTGATGTCAGCTTATAATGCCAGCTGACATCAAGCCCAGGTTAGTAATGGAGAGGCGTCTATAAGACACCCCCATTACTAACCCCATAGTCAAAGTTAAAAAAAAACACAAACACCCAGAATAAAGTCCTTTAATTGAAATAAACACACAATTCTTTAATGTTCTAAATTAAACCATACTTACCGTCACGCCCATTCCAGCTGAAGCCAACGATCTCCTGCAATAAAAGTAAAATAATAAAGCAACCTCATCCTTACCTTTCCATGGTTCCCACGACGGCCCCAGCTCTGCTACATTCACATGACAGGCTGGATCGCAGCAGAAAGCTGCCATCCAGCTTGCGATGCCGCAGACACTGAGAAGCACAGGCATGCTTGCGCTCCTCAGTGTCTCGCTGTGACGGCATAAAGATGAGCCGAGGTCATGTCCAATGAACTCGGCTCACCTCATGCACGTCACTGACAGCGTGGGAAAATTCTCCTGCGCTTGCAGTGAGCGTGAGAGAATTCTCCTGCTGAAGCGCTGAGCGCAGGAGAATTTCATGATTGCGCTCTGCAGTGTCTCTGAAAGATAACATGCTGGATGGCAGCGCTCAGCTGGGGCAGCTGACGGCTGGTGTTTCTAACCTGGGAGGGGGCCAATATTCATGGCACCCTTCCTGGGCTATTAATATCAGCCCCCAGCTGTCTGCCTAGCCTTTGCTAGCTATTAAAATAGGTGGGACCCCACGTCTTTCTTTTGGGGGTCCCCCATTTTAATAGCTAGTAAAGGCTAGGTGTTCAGCTGGGGGCTGATATTAGTAGCCTGGGAAGCTCTGTGGGTATTACCCCCTTCCCAGGCTTCAGACATCTGCCCCAGCCGTCTGCTTAACCTCTGCTAGAGATTAAAATTACGGGGAACCCCACGCCAATTTTTTTTTTAATAAATCCTTTATTTTAACACTAAATGACAAGTACAGTAATCAACACTATCACTGTACTTCTTATATATGTGACTGACATGTTTCTATGTATCTAATCTATGTGTGATGCTCTATTCTTTCTGTTATAAATTGTCGGGTACCGATGCTGAATTGCCGGCCGGCTTTTTTAAAGAGACGGTGCATGAAAACACTATTATTTTTTTTAATAAATCCTTTAACACTAAATGACAAGTGCAGTAATCAACACTGTCACTGTACTTCTTATATATGTGACTGACATGTTTCTATCTATCTATGTGTGATGCTTTATTCTTTCTGTTCTAAATTGTCGGGTATCGGTGTATGCCGCTGCTGAATTGCCAGCTTTTCATGTAATACATTCTACATTATTCTTAGTTGTTTTCCTTCATGTAGAATTAACCTACAGGGAAAGAAAGGGTTTATTTTCATTCCAATATTTGTGTCCGATTGACTTGCATTGTTTTCCGGTATCGGAATCGGCGATATCCGATATTTTTTGGGTATCGGTCCAATCCAATCCGATATTTCCCGATATCGGAAGGTATCACTCAACACTATTTAAAACGTAAAGTTGTGAAAATATAAAAATAATATTTTTCCCACAAGTATAACTGTTCTTCTAGGTGATCCAAAACTTAGTAGTCTGAACGGAGCCAGAGTTCATATCAGTTTCTGCGTACTTGACCCCTGGGATCAGCAGCTGCAGTAACGGGGACTGCCTAGGAGTGGTACCTGGCAGCTCCCTGCAAAAAGCCTGACTCCACCATAAGGAGCTCCAGTGATCACCTGGTAGTCATTTAGTTACACCTCTCCTAGGCAAGCCCGGCCCTGTGGCACAGTGCGTCCACAAACCACATGTGCCACCTGAGTGCCTAACACACCGTTCTGCCATCCCTGCCTACTCTGTCAAAAACTTTGTTAGTAAATAAACTAGTCATTCATTTTTTCCGTCTCCATATCCTGACAGACATTCACAAAGTGAGATCAGTAAGCAGGGCCGGCTCGAGGTTTTTGTGGGCCCTAGGCAAAAGAGTCTCAGTGGGCCCCTTTAACACATACCATGATTCATGATGCACAGATATGGCAGAGAAATATATATATAGTACAATGCTGAAGATTTCACTTCTTACATTACATGAGCGATATCTATTGTAAATTCCACAATATGTCAGAAACCGGCGAATCCTCACAGCGCACAGTGCAGACCGGACAGTATAGTCCTCCATACAGTATTATGGGTCCCCATATATTGGTCCATACAGGATACTGGCCCCCATATAACGCTCCATACAGGATACTGGCCCCCATATATTGCTCCATAGAGGATACTGGCCCCAATATAATGCTCCATAGAGGATACTGGCCCCCTTATAGCGCTTCATACATAATACTGGCCCCCATATAATGTCCCATGCAGGATGTCACCCCCCCTTATAATGCCCCATGCAGGATGTCACTTCACCCCCCATATAATGCCCCATGCAGGATGTCACCTCTCCCCCCCATATAATGCCCCATGCAGGATGTCACTTGTTCCCCCCCATATAATGCCCCATACAGGATGTCACCTCTCCCCCCCATATAATGCCCCATGCAGGATGTCACCGCCCTCCCATATAATGCCCCATGCAGGATGGCAATTGTTCCCCCCCATTTAATGCCCCATGCAGGATGACACCTCTCCCCCCATATAATGCCCCATGCAGGATCTCACCTCTCCCCCCATATAATGCCCCAAGCAGGATGTCACCCCCCCATGTAATTCCCCAAGCAGGATGTCACACCCTCATAAAATGCCCCATGCAGGATGTCACTTGTTCCCCCCATATAATGCCCCATGAAGGATGTCACTTGTTATCCCCATATAATGCCCCATGCAAGATTTAACCTCTCCCCCCATATAATGCCCCATGCAGGATGTCACCTCTCCCCCCCATATAATGCCCCATGCAGGATGTCACTTCCCCCCATATAATGCCCCATGCAGGATGTCACCTGACCCCACCCATATAATGTCACAAGCAGTATGTCACCCCCCATGTAATATCCCATGAAGGATGTCACTTGTTCCCCCCATATAATGCCCCATGCAGGATGTCACCTCCCCCCCATATAATGCCCCATGCAGGATGTCACCTTTCCCCATATAATGCCCCATGCAGGATGTCACTTGTCCCCCCATATAATGCCCCATGCAGGATGTCACTTGCCCCCCCATATAATGCCCATGCAGGATGTCACCTTCCCCCATATAAAACCCCATGCAGGATGTCACCTCTCCCCCACCATATAATGCCCCATGCAGGATGTCACTTGTCCCCTCCATATAATGCCCCATGCAGAATGTCACCTCACCCCCCATATAATGCCCCATGTAGGATGTCACCTCTCCCCATATAATGCCCCATGCAGGATGTCACTTGTCCCCCCCATATAATGCCCCATGCAGGATGTGACTTTTCCACCCCATATAATGCCCCATACAGGATGTCACTTGTCCCCCCCATATAATGCCCCATGCAGGATGTCACCACCCCCCATGTAAAGCCCCATGCAGGATGTCACCTCTCCCCCCACCATATAATGCCCCATGCAGGATGTCACTTGTCCCTCCCATATAAAGCCCCATGCAGGATGTCACCACCCCCATATAAAGCCCCATGCAGGATGTCACCTCTTCCCCCCATATAATGCCCCATGCATGATGTCACCTCTTCCCCCCACAATATAATGCCCCATGCAGGATGTCACTTGTCCCCCCATATAATGCCCCATGCAGGATGTCACCCCCCCTATATAATGCCCCATGCAGGATGTCACCTACCCCCCCATATAATGCCCCATGCAGGATGTCACCCCCCATATAATGCCTCATGCAGGATGCCACCTCTCCCCCAAATAATGCCTCATGCAGTATGTCACCACCCATATAATGCCTCATGCAGGATGTCACCTCTCCCCCCATATAATGCCCCATGCAGGATGTCACCCCCCCATATAATGCCCCATGCAGGATGTCATCTCTCCCCCCATATAATGCCCCATGCAGGATGTCACTCCCCCCCTTTATAATGCACCATGCAGGATGTCACACCCCCCCTCCCTTATAATGCCCCATGCGGGATGTCAACCCCCATATAATGCCCCATGCCTCCATACATATAAAAAAAAACATCAAATACTCACCTAATTTCTCACCTGCTGCCGCTGCTCCGGACCCTTCACCTGCAATGGCGTCTTCCCGCTCTGCGCTGTGACAGCTCAGGAGAGAGCGCGGTGTAAAGACGTCATCACACCCTCTGACCTGAGACGTCACAGTGCAGCAGCCATGGAAGAGACTGGAGCTGCTGCAGAGGCACTGGGAGAGGTAAGTATTGGGCCCCGGCACTTGCCCAGGTGCGCCGAGTGCTGACGCCGGCCCTGTCAGTAAGTACACAATGTAATGTAAAAATGTGAAACACTTTGAATATATTTCAAATTCATTCACCAACAAACAAGCACAGGGAATATAATACAGTGGTGGCCAAAAGTATTGGCACCCCTGCAATTCTGTCAGATAATACTCAGTTTCTTCCTGAAAATGATTGCAATCACAAATTCTTTGGTATTATTATCTTCATTTAATTTGCTTGCAAGGAAAAAAACACAAAAGAGAATGAAGCAAAAATCAAATCATTGATCATTTCACACAAAACTCCAAAAATGGGCCAGACAAAAGTATTGTCACCCTCAGCCTAATACTTGGTTGCACAACCTTTAGCCAAAATAACTGCGAACAACCGCTTCCGGTAACCATCAATGAGTTTCTTACAATGCTCTGCTGGAATAGTAGACCATTCTTCTTTGGCAAACTGCTCCAGGTCCCTGATATTTGAAGGGTGCTTTCTCCAAACTGCCATTTTGAGATCTCTCCACAGGTGTTCTATGGGATTCAGGTCTGGACTCATTGCTGGCCACCTTAGAAGTCTCCAGTGCTTTCTCTCAAACCATTTTATAGTGCTTTTGGAAGTGTGTTTTGGGTCATTGTCCTGCTGGAAGACCCTTGACCGCTGAGGGAGACCCAGCTTTCTCACACTGGGCCCTACATTATGCTGCAAAATTTGTTGGTAGTCTTCAGACTTCATAATGCCATGCACACGGTCAAGCAGTCCAATGCCAGAGGCAGCAAAGCAACCCCAAAACATCAGGGAACCTCCGCCATGTTTGACTGTAGGGACCGTGTTCTTTTCTTTGAATGCCTCTTTTTTTTCCTGTACACTCTATGTTGATGATTTTTCCCAAAAAGCTCTACTTTTGTCTCATCTGACCATAGAACATTCTTCCAAAACGTTTTAGGCTTTCTCAGGTAAGTTTTGGCAAACTCCAGCCTGGCTTTTTTATGTCTCGGGGTAAGAAGTGGGGTCTTCCTGGGTATCCTACCATACAGTCCCCTTTTATTCAGACGCCGACGGATAGTACGGGTTTACACTGTTGTACCCTCGGACTGCAGGGCAGCTTGAACTTGTTTGGATGTTAGTCGAGGTTCTTTATCCACCATCCGCACAATCTTGAGTTGAAATCTCTCGTCAATTTTTCTTTTCCGTCCACATCTAGGGAGGTTAGCCACAGTGCCATGGGCTTTAAACTTCTTGATGACACTGCGCACGGAAGACACAGGAACAGTCAGGTCTTTGGAGATGGACTTGTAGCCTTAAGATTGCTCATGCTTCCTCACAATTTGGTTTCTCAAGTCCTGAGACAGTTCTTTGGTCTTCTTTCTTTTCTCAATGCTCAATGTGGTACACACAAGGACACAGGACAGAGGTTGAGTCAACTTTAATCCATGTTAACTGGCTGCAAGTGTGATTTAGTTATTGCCAACACCTGTTAGGTGCCACAGGTAAGTTTCAGGTGCTGTTAATTGCACGAATTAGAGAAGCATCACATGATTTTTCAAACAGTGGCAATACTTTTGTCCACCCCCTTTTTTAGGTTTGGTGTGGAATTATATCCAATTTGTCTTTAGGACAATTCTTTTTGTGTTTTTTCATTGAAGACAAATTAAATGAAGATAATAATACCAAAGAATTTGTGATTGCAATCATTTTCAGGAAGAAACTGAGTATTATCTGACAGAATTGCAGGGGTGCCAATACTTTTGGCCACCACTGTATGTTGTTTTTCTATCCGCCATCTTGTTGTGGTTTGCTGGTTTCTAGTCTTTTCCTCTGGTGCTGGGTGTCTTGGTCACGTGATCTCTTCACCCTTTATTACTCAACACCTGTCTCCCATTCCCCACTGGACATCAGTGTTGTTACGCTTGTGCTCTGGCTAAGTTGCCTTGTTTAGTTCTTTGTGCTTTGGACAATTGTTATCCTGGGATTTCTTACTCCACCAGTTTAGTTCCCTTTAATCTTCGTTTCTACAACTAACTTTTCTGTTAGGAGGTCTCCTGTTTTTGCTCCCAGTCCTTAGATCTTTTAGGGACCCCTTTCCTCTTCCTTCAGGTCTTCGTTTGAGTTCAGTGCAGGATTTTCAGTGGGGCTATTCACAAGGAATAGGGCACCCACCCCAGTGTAGGGTTAAGCTGAGTCTCAGTGCAGGGACAGCTTTTCCCTCCTATTCATTAGTTCTAAGTTGCAGAACATAACAGTATGTCCAGCCCCGTTTAAAAAAAAAAGTTTTGTTTTTTTTTGTTCTCCTCTCCTCTTCCTGGATTTTCTTCAGTATGAGTACCATCCAGGTGGCTGCTGAACGCTTGCAAGGGTTGACTCTGGAGGTTGCCGGTCTTCAGCAGTACGTGAGTAAATACCCTGCAGAATGCTATGAAGAACCTAAGGTAGGATTACCTGAGTGTTTCTCGGGGAAACTACAGGATTTTTTTTCATTTAAAAATGGTTGTTTGTTGTATTTTCGGCTCAGGCCTAGATCTTCTGGGAGTGAACTACAGCGTGTAGGGATTATTATGTCTCTATTGCATAAGGAACCTTAAATTTGGGCATTTTCCTTGTCTCCTGATGATCATTGTTTGAGGTCTGTGGAGGCATTTTTTGATGCCATGGGTTTGCTGTATGATGATCCTGATCGGGTTACATCTGCTGAGGCAGAGCTCAGACGTCTCAAACAGGGTTCTCTTGATGCTGAGAGCTATTGCACCCTGTTCAGACGATTGTCTGCAGAGGTCACGTGCAACGACCCTGCATTCAAGTTTCAGTTTCTGGCATGCTTGAGTGAAAGGGTTAAAGATTTGCTCATTGCATTCCCTGCACCTGATGCTCTGCAAGTTGCCATGCAGTTAGCTATCCATGTGGATAGAAGGTTGAGGGCCAGACAGAATGAGAAGTTTCCTGTATTGCTGGATTCTTTTTCTCACGATATTCCTGCCGACACTGGGGAACCTATGCAGGTGGGGGCAATGTCATCCCGTTCCAAGGAGAGGGACAGGAGGTTCTCTGAGGGACTTTGCTTGTATTGCGGTAAGGCTGATCATTTTTTAAAGCAATACAAAGTTCGCTTAAGGAAAGAAAAAAAAAAGGTCAGTAGAAATAACACTCCCGTTTGCATTGTGTTTTTACGTTCTGCTGGGGTGTTTTTTCCTGGTAATACCACCTGTCAGGGTCGTTCGATTGAGTTTCAGGTTATAGTGGATGTAGTATCGCCGTCTCTGCTCCCTGACAGGCAGAGACGCTGTCCCTCTTACCTCCGCGCTCCCCACCTGGCGTCCTCCGGCGCTCCTGCTTCTGCTGCTGCCGGCGCATGCAGCTTCCCGGGCACTGTGCTTAGGGCGCGTGCTCCCTCCCTCTTAAAGGGGCCGCGCGCGCCATCCTAAGAAGTCCCCGGCCAATGGCCGGAGGACCCCTCATATAAAAGGCACCTCCTCCAAAATGGAGGTGCCCGTGCAAGGTTGTAGCTTTGTGTGTTAAACTCTGCTTCAGCCGTCAGGTCCCGCTGCCAGCCTGACTACCAGTCCAGCCCACCAGCCTGACTACAAGTCCAGTCCGCCAGCCTGCTACCAGTCCAGCCCGCCAGCCTGACTACCAGTCCATCCCGCCAGCCTGACTACCAGTCCAGTCCGCCAGCCTGACTACCAGTCCTGTCCGCCAGCTTGTCGACTCTCCAGCCCGGCAGTCTGTCTACAGTCCAGTCTGCCAGTCTGTCTATGGGCCCTGCCCGCCTGCTTACCTGGAAGCACCTGCCTGTTACCTGCCGTGCCTACCAGCCAGCCTACCTGGAGGCTCCTGCTTGTTACCTGCCGTGCCTACCAGCCTGCCTACCTGGAGGCTCCTGCTTGTTACCTGCCATGTCTGCCAGTCCGTCTACCCGGATCACCCGTCAGCCTGCCTGCCGTGCTCATCTGCTGTACCAGTCAGTCCCTGCCTTCCGACCCGTGGGAGTCACCTGCTCTCATACAAGGTCGGTCCCAGAGTAGCACCTGGTCCCTCTGCTCGGTCCTTCCCTGGTCACGGAGTCGATTGAGCCGCCATACGACCTTAGTCAGTCCGAGTTGATACCTAGTTATGCCCCTCTGGTCCCTCCTTGCACCCCAGCACAAGAGGTTCCACCACCCGGATCCGTAACCGTGGATTGTGGTTCTCCACTTAATTTGATTGATCAACAATTTCTTGAAAAGTATAAGTTTGATTCTGAACCTTTGTCGTCTCCTTTTCCTGTGGTGACGATTGATAATACTCCCCTGGAGCATGGGAGTATTCTTCGAAAGGTCACTGGGTATCCGCTTATTATGAATATGGAATATCAGGAGCAGATTGACTTATTTGTACTTGCTAAGTTGTCTTCCCCGGTCATCCTGGGGCTGCCCAGGTTAAAAGTGCATAATCCTTTGCTGGACTGGTCGTCTGGTTCCATAAGATCCTGGGGTCAGGGGTGTTATGGTAAGTGTTGTAATGTTCACATTGCGGCTGTTGTGAAGTGGGAGTTACCTGAACCCATTCAGGATTTTTGGAGGGTTTTTTCGGAGGTGGAGTGGAAAGCTTTACCACCTCATAGAGATTACTATTGCACTATTGACTTCGTCCCTGATGCTAAGCTCCCTAAGAGTCGGTTGTTTAATCTGACAATTCCCGAGAGGGAGGCTTTGAAGGAGTACCTTCAGACTAGTTTAGCTGCAGGTCACATAAGACCCTCTAAGTCTCCTGTGGTGGTTGGGTTCTTTTTTGTCAAAAAGAAGGATGGGAGTCTTAGGCCATGTCTGGATTTTCGGGAGATTAATAAGATCACTGTGCGCAATCCTTACCCGTTACCACTTATTCTGAATTTGTTTAACCAATTGACCAGAGCTAAATGGTTTTCTAAGATTGACCTTCGTGGGGCATATAATTTTCTGCGGGTGAAGGATGGAGATGAATGGAAGATAGCTTTTAACACCCCGGAAGGTCATTTTGAGTGTTTGGTGATGCCTTTTGGGCTTACTAACGCTCCTGAATTTTTTCAAAATTTCATCAATGACATTCTGAGACCCTTGATCGGAAGGAGTGTTATTGTTATTGCTTGGATGACATTTTGATTTATTCATTTGATCTTGAGTCTCATTGGCAGAGAGTCTGCGAAGTTCTTCAGATACTGAGAGATAACACACTCTTTGCTAAATTGGAGAAGTGTCAGTTTGCTGTACAGAAAATTTGTTTTTAGGGTTACTTTGTCTCTTGTGATGGTTTTGAGATGGACCCGGTCAAAGTTCAGGCTGTGCTGGAGTGGCCGAGGCCTGAGGATTTGAAGTCCGTACAGAGGTTTTTGGGGTTTTCCAATTATTACAGGAGATTCATAAAGAATTTCTCTGTCATCGCTAAACCCATTACTGATCTCACCAAGAAGGGTGCTAATACAGTCCAATGGTCCACTGAGGCTATCAAAGCTTTTGAGTATCTCAAGGAGAGGTTCATCTCTGCTCCTGTTCTTATCCAGACGAATGAGACTAAGCCATTTTTGGTTGAGGTGGATGCCTCATCTATAGGCGTAGGGGCAGTTCTGTCCCAGAAGGATGAGGATGGGGTGCATCCCTGTGCTTTCTTTTCAAAAAAAATTTCTGAGACAGAGCTCAACTATGATGTTGGGAATCGTGAGTTGTTGGGTATTAAACTCGCATTCGAGCATTGGCGACATTTTTTGGAGGGGGCCCGACATCATAAGAATTTGATTTATCTGGACGCAGCTAAACATTTGAATGCCTGTCAGGCTAGGTGGGCACTGTTTTTTGCCCGCTTCAATTTTTCCAGAACCTTTGTCCCGGGGAAAAAGAATGTTAAGGCTGATGCTTTGTCTCGTAGTTTCTGTCCAGCGGTGAAGGCTGAGAGGGAGGAGTGTATTTTGAGAGGGGTGGTGGTGGCCGCATTGGATTTTGAGTTGGAGAATAGCATCCTAGGAGCTCAAAGTGCAGCACCAACTAACACTCCATGTGATAAATTGTTTGTGCCTAGAGCCTTGAGGAGAGTGTTGTTTGTTGAATGTCATGAGTCTCGGTTGGCGGGTCACCCAGGGATTTCGTAAACTAGGAAGTCTATTGATCGGAGTTTCTGGTGGCCAGGGTGGCAAAGGGAAGTCATCAAGTGGGTGCGTCAGTGTTCTGTGTGCGCTAGGTCGAAGGCCTCTCACGCTCCGGCTGCGGCGTTGCTGTGCCCCTTGAAAGTTCCTAGTTTGCCATGGACGCACCTTGCCATGGATTTTTATCACCGATCTGCCTTTATCGGAAGGGTTTTCTGTCATCTGGGTTGTTGTGGACCGGTTTAGTAAAATGTGTCATCTGGTTCCATTAAACAAGTTACCTTGCGCCAAGACTCTTGCTAAGGCTTGTGTGAAGGAGATTGTCAGGCTCCATGGTGTTCCCACGGACATTGATACCGATAGAGGACCACAGTTTGTGGCTCGCTTTTGGCGTGCTTTTTGTGACAGATTGAAAATTCATTTGTCATTCTCGTCGGGGCATCATCCAGAGTCCAATGGACAGACTGAAAGGAAGAACCAGGATGTCGAGCAGTTTTTGAGATGTTTTGTGGCAGACAATCAGGAAATGTGGTCAGAATTTCTACCACTTGCGGAGTTTGCCCTTAATAATCATACTTCTTCCTCGGCTGGTTGTTCTCCTTTTTTTTGTTGTACTGGCAGGTATCCATCTTTTGGTCCATTTTCCAAAGTTGAGGCTGCTGAAACTGAGGAGGACAATTTTTCTGGTGATTTGGAGAGGGCTTGGACCACTGTACACCTGAACCTTAAAGAGGCTAACAGGAGATCAAAAAGGTATTTTGACAAAAAAAGAAAGGAGTCCTTGTTTGCTGTTGGGGATATGGTTTGGTTGTCCTCTAGGAACCTTCGTTTGAAAATTCCTTCTAAAAAACTGAGGCCTAAATTTGTGGGTCCTTTCAAAGTGGTTCAGATTGTCAACTCGGCAGCGGTGAGGTTGGGCATTGCCTCGTCCTGGAGGATTAATTCTGTGTTTCATGTGTCGTTACTTAAGAAGGTGGACACGCCTGATAAGCAGGCGAAGCCTACTGTTCCTCCTGTTGATGAGGACGGTGAATTTGAGATTTCTCGCATTTTGGATTCCAGGTGGCATAGAGGAAGATTACAGTATCTTGTGTCCTGGAGAGGTTTCTTCGGCCTCGAGGATAATTCCTGTGTGAAGGCCGAGGACATCTTGTCCTCAAGGCTAATTAAGGCTTTTCACAGGAGATTTCCTGGTAAGGCTCGGCCTAGAGGATCTGGAGGATCCTCGTAAAAGGGGAGAATCTATGTTGTTTCTATCGGCCATCTTGTTGTGTTTTGCTGGCTTCTAGTCTTTTCCTCTGGTGCTGGGTGTTTGGTCACATGATCTCTTCACTCTTTATTACTCAGCACCTGTCTCCCATTCCCCGCTGGACATCAGTGTTGTTACGCTTGTGCTCTGGCTAAGTTGCCTTGTTTAGTTCTTTGTGCTTTGGACTATTGTTATCCTGGGACTTCTTGTTCCACCAGTTTAGTTCCCTTTAATCTTCGTTTCTGCAGCTAACTTTTCTGTTAGGATGTCTCCTGTTTTTGTTCTCAGTCCTTAGATCTTTTAGGGACCCCTTTCCCTTTCCTTCAGGTCTTTGTTCAGTTCAGGAGTTTTGGTGGGGCTATTCACAAGGAATAGGGCACCCACCCCAGCGTAGGGTTAAGCTGAGTCTCAGAGCAGGGACAGCTTTTCCCTCCTGTTCCTTAGTTCTAAGTTGTAGAACATAACAGTCACTGGCAATAATAGGAAACTAAAAACCCACTATTTAAAACTGTGGGCATCCATCAGACATATCACATATAACTGCGGTACAAATCCAGCCATTTGTAGCGACTATGCAGAATATTATCCTCCATTTAAAATAGGCGAGGCAAGTGGCAAGGGATGGGGAAGTGGACGTGATGGTGATGGTGCATGCTGAGGCCTTGGGCAAGCTGAAATTGTGCCACAACAAACACCCATATCTTGTCGCCCGACCTTCCTATCCTAATTACTAGGGGACCGCGGCACACCACTATTGAACCAGAGCAGTGTCAAAAGGTTGTTGATTGGATAGCAGATAATGCTTCCAGTCACTTTGCCACCACCACCACCCTGTCTCAGTAGCCGTGAGTCTGGACTGCATATTCCTCACCCTGATCCTCCTTTCTTCCACCATGCCGAGTGCCTGGAGACTAATGATCCCACACTTTGACTCTCCGAAGAGCTGTTCACTTTTCCATTTATAGATTCGGGCCTCTCGTCCGGCCAGCTTCAAATGGGGCAAGATGAGAACACATGTAGCGATGCCCAAATATTTGAGCAGCCACGGTCACACAAGGCAATGGTGGGAAAATGTAATTACTGTCGCAAGAGGTGGATGATAATGAGACACAATTGCCAGAAAGTCAGGAGGAGGACCAGGGTGCCGAAGTGGAAGACGAGGCGGTGAACGATGAAGTCACTGACCCAACCTGGCAAGGTGTCATGCAGAGCGAGGACAGCAGCACACAGGGAGAGGGAGGCGTAGCACCACAACAGGTAGGAACAAGCAGTGTGGTGGCCACAGACACAAGGCGGGCAACCACTCCCCGGAACACCAACACGACAGAAGTTGCCAGTACAACTGTTAGGTCTTCCCGAGTCTGGTTGTTTTTTAAAGACTCTGCAGATAACCCCAAAAAGGCCATTTGCAGCATCTGCCAGGCTAACATCAACAGGGGTAGAAAAACTAGCAGCATGACCACCCCCAGCATGCTCAGGCACATGACAGCAAAGCACCCGACTAGGTGGGCCGAACTCCGGGGTCCAGAAACAGTGTCTGCGGGTGACACCACTGCTTGTTCCGCTGTTGTGCATGCACTCCAATCCCCTGTCCATGGTGCATGCGAAGATGCCTCCCACCCTGCACGTGTCGTTGCACACTCGCAACTACCACCATCAGTAACCACATCCTTGTCCCAGCGCAGCGTTCAGTTGTCCCTACCCCAGTCCTTGGAACGCAAGCGCAAAGACACAGCCAACGCCCCACAGGCAACACTACTAAACTCACACATTTCACAATGCTTGCGCTCAAAATGTTGCCTTTTAGGCTCTTGGAGACAGAAGCTTTCCGCAACATGATGATGGCGGCCGTCCCTCGGTACTCGGTCCCTAGCCGCCACTATTTCTCTCGGTATGCCGTCCCCGCATTACACAAGCACGTGTCCCAGAACATTAGCCGTGCCCTCAACAACGCAGTTACTGGGAAGTTCCACCTAACCATGGACACGTGGACAAGTGCTTGGGATGGTACATCTCATTGACGGATCACTGGGTTAAAATAGTGGAAGCCAGGACCCAGTCGGACCTTGGGATGGAACACTTCCTCCCAATGCCAAGGATTGCAGGCCCTGGGTCAATCAGGGTTGCCCCCACATTATACAGCTCCTGCACCTCCTCTTCAGCCTCCATCTCCGAAATGACCACATCAGTCAGAAGCTGGAAGCACTGCAATACTGCCTCGGCCAAGCGGCAACAGGCTGTGCTGAAGATAATATACTTAGGTGACAAACCCCACACCGCTGAAGAATTGTGGGCTGCTCTGAAAGAGCAGGCAGATCTGTGGCTGTCACCGCTGAACCTACAGCCAGGCATGGTCGTGTGTGACAGTGGCCAGAACCTGGTAGCGGCTCTGAAACTATGCGAGCTCACACACGTACCATGCCAGACCCATGTGCTCAACCTCATGGTTCAGCAGTTTCTCGAAACCTACCTGGATCTTCCAGAACTGCTTGACAGAGTGCGCCGTGTGTGTGCCCATTTTAGAAAGTCAGGTTCAGCTTTCGTCGCTCTTGCCGTGCTTCAGCAGCATTTGCAGCTTCCAGCTCACCGACTGGTGTATGATGTCTCCACACATTGGAACTCAATGTTGCATATGTTGGGAAGGATTTGTGAGCAGCACAGGGCGGTTGTTCAGTACCAGCTTCAAAACGTCCATCGGTATTCAGGTCAGCCTCCACGCATAAGAGCTCAGGAGTGGGCATGGATGTCAGACATCTGTGCCGTCCTCCAAAACTTTGAGGACTCCACCAAGATGGTGAGCGGCAATGAAGCCATAATTAGTGTCACCATCCCGCTTCTCTGTCTTCTGAAACGCTGCTCACAATTAGAGAGGAGGCTTTGCAAGCTGAGCACGATGAGATGGAGCAAGGAACCATACAGGGTGATTCCACACAGCCCAGTCTCATCTCATCCCAACGTGGATTGGGGAACAATTAGGAAGAGGAGGAGGAAGAACAGGAGCTAGTTTCTTGTGCTATAGACGGTACTACCCACACAACTGTCATACCGTCTGTTCAGCTTGGATGGCCTGAGGAGAGGGAGCAGGAGGATGAGGAGGAGAGCATGGTCAGTGGTCCTCTTGGTGAGGACACTTAAGTCTTGCCTGTTAGCAGTCTGGCACACATGGCTGAGTTTTTGTTACGCTGCCTTTCCCGTGACCCTCGCATTGTCCAAATTTTGGGTGACAGTCATTACTGGTTGGTGACACTTCTAGACCCACACTACAAGGAGAACTTTCTATCTCTCATTCTTGCGACGGACAGGTCTACTAAAATGGTACAGTACCAGAAGGCCCTTGATGCGGAATCATTAAAAAATTCCCATCTGAAAACGCTGGCGGCAAATGTCACAGTTCGTTGGACAACCAAGGAGTACAGGTGAGAGATACATAAATACGATGCAGCAGAGGCAGGGGAACACTGGCAAAGGTCTGGGAGAGTTTTCTCAGACCCCCCCCCCCCATCGCACAGGCTCTGATGCACGGGGTACTCTCACAAGGAGGGATCATTTTACATAGATGCTGAAGGAGTACCTTGCCGACCGTACCAACGTCCTCTGTGATTCCTCTGTGTCTTATAATTATTGGGTATCCAAGCTGGACACGTGGCACCAACGGGCTCTCTACACCTTGGAGGTCCTGGCCTGCCCTGCCGCAAGCGTATTGTCAGAGTGGGTTTTTAGTGCCGCCAGCGGCATTATAACTGATAGGCGCATCCGCCTGTCAACTAAAAATGGTGACAGGCTGACTCTTATAAAAATGTACAAGGGCTGGATTGGGCTAGACTTCTCAACACCACCGAATGATAGCAGCTTAACATAAACTCAAATCCAGTGTCTTCTTTGGGAGGTCTATTCCCATGCACCTCTTCACACCCAGACATGGGTATACGCTTCCTGATTTTGTCTATTTTCTGTTGTCCCCCTCCTCATCCTCATCCTATCCTCCACCACCATATCAGCAGGGTGACCGTGATGCAACACCCACATAATTTTTTTAAGGGTGTTTATAATGCCCATAGGAAATGTTTGCTATACAGTATGTTCATGTATAACCCCCAGGGGTAAATGTTTTTCAGTCCTTGCCCTTAGTGCATGTGTAGCGCCCCGAGGGCTCGGCCGCTACAGGGGTATTGCACCTCTGCCAGAGGTAAGGATGGAGTATGGATCAGGGCTCAGTTAGCTGCATACAGCACACACACCCCATTTCCGAGGGACAGCTCAACGGTGCTCCCACTAGACAGAAGTGCAGGCACGACCGACTATGTCCCTGTCTGGAGTGGGGAGGGGGGTGGAACACCCAGTGCTGTAGGGGCAGATAGGGGTTGGTTCCTGAGCGTAGGTAGGAGCCCATTGGTTGCTGGTCACCTGGGCTCATGTTTCTAGAGGGAGGTATAAAAGGTGGGCACCATCTTAGTTCTGGGTCAGTTCAAGCAGGAGGAGAAGAGAGAGGAGTTCGGCCAGAGAGGGCTGACAGGGAGTTGTGGCTCAGTCTGGGCCCAGCTCCATGAGGCAGGCCTGAGGAGAGGGCCAGGAACAGAAAGGAACAAGAACAGAAAGGAACAGAAACAGAAAGGAACAGCAAAGAAAGAGAGGAAGAAACAGAAGGGCTCAGGAACAAGAAGGTGGAAGGGACCCTAAGAACCCACGAGAATCCAGGGTGCAGGGTCAGGCAGATTAAGGGTACCGGATCCCAAGTTGGTGGAGGAGAAACAACCCTCAGCCAAAGACCGGAAGTCGTGATCATTTATTGGTGCGACACCTCATCAAACCTGCTAGGAAGGCACCATATAGGACAGCGGAGGACGGGACCCACGTTTAACCGCACAAGTCCGCGGTAGCTGGACAAAAGTGGGTCACTGGTGAGGCAAGCCAGAGAAAGGACAAAAGGGGGTCTTGAGCCATACTCCTGAGCTGTCTGGGAGTTGACCGAGCCCCTCACCTGGTGGACGCAGCACGGCTCGGACGGTCATTCCCTGCAGAAGTGACTTGGATATTAACCGTGAGTAAAGACTCTGGACTGCAGTACGATGTCTGTGTGCTTTTTTGCTACTCCGGCATTATCGGTACTGGGACTCTCACCACCATCACTCCCACCATCCACTACACTGCCCTGGGGCCGCACTCTTCCCGTGGGGAGTCACACCATCCCAGCTGCATACATCATCGGCCCCAGCGGTCTGCCTTGCAGCGGCGGTTCCTAATAACCACAATCCACAGGTGGCGTAATCGGACATCTCTTAAAACATCTAAAAGACTGCCACTGGTCTAACCACCCTGAGCCGCGGGACCGGGCCGCCACTACTACTCCCAGCGTCTCCCTATTGCCCGGTTCCGCGTGCCCCACGGCCCAGGGGGCGAGTCACATGGGCATTACAAGTATAGGAGACACACTTCTTTTTAATGGGAACATTTTTTTCATGAGGCCCTCCTCTACGTCTCTTCAAAGGGGCATTGGATTGCATCCAAATTTTTGGCAGCCCTTGCAGTCACTGCATATGCAACAACAGTATAGGAGACCCACTCCTTTATAATGGGTACATTTTTTTCATGAGGCCCTTCTGTATGTCTCTTCCAAGGGGGATTGGAGTGCATCCAAAATTTAGACAGCCGTTGCAGTCACTGCATACGCAATAACTGTGTAGCAGAACCGCTCCTTTATAATGGGAACATGTTGTTACAGAGACCTTCCTCTATGTGTCTTTAAATTGGTATTGGGTTTTTTCCTAAATTTAGGCAGCCATTATAGTCACAGCATATGCAATAACTGTATAGCAGAACCGCTCCTTTATAATGGGAACTTGTTGTTACGGAGGCCATCCTCTATGTGTCTTTAAATTGGTATTGGGGTATTTCCAAAGTTTAGGCAGCCGTTGCAGTCACTGCATACGCAATAACTGTATAGCAGAACCTCTCCTTTATAATGGGAACATTTTGTTACTGAGGCCCACCTCTATGTGTCTTCAAATTGGTATTGGGGTATTTCCAGAATTTAAGCAGCTGTTGTAGTCACTGCATACACATTAACTGTATAGCAGAACCGCCCCTTTATAATGGGAATATTTTGTCACGGAGGCCCTCGTCTATCTGTGTGTAAATTGGTATTGGAGTATTTTCAAAATTTAGGCATCCACTGCAGTCACTGCATACGCCATAACTGTATTGCAAAACCGCTCCTTTATAATGGGAACATATTGCTATGGATGCCCTCCTCTATGTGTCTTTAAATTAGTATTGGGGTTTTTCCTAACAGTCGTTGCAGTCACTGCTTATGCAATAACTGTATAGCAGAACTGCTCCTCTATAATGGGAACATGTTGTTACGGAGGCCCTTCTCTATGTCTCTTCAAAGAAGTATTGGGTGCATCCAAATTATGTCTGACACACCACATGGCCAGATAAGGTAGTAAAATGTTAAAATGACATATACTGGTAAATGTATTTTTCAGAGTTGAAAGCAATGCAAAAGTGCAAAAACGCATCAAAAACGCTACATGTGAACAAAGCCCATGGTGTAGAGGAGTATTTTTGGTTTTGGTTATTTATTTTGCCTTATATACAATTCATTACCCTAAAAAGAATGTTCCTTAACATTTTACCCAGGAAAATCCATTTTGGTTTCGTTTTTGTATGTTTTATTGCTAGTCCGTAAAAGTGGCGTAATACTCTGACAATTTGTTCACAGCAGTGACGTGGGAGTCAGAGATGCTTCCAGGGGTCTTCCCCATGCTGTTTCCATGTCATTTGAGCACTGTTTCCATCGATTGAGCAATTTTTAGTCCCCCTGCAGAACTCCGGTGGGGGGGTGGGGGCTGGAAAAATGCTTGAGTTTCCCATAGACTTACATTGGGCTCGTTGCATGGGTCGAGCACTCGAGCATTACGATTTGCTCGACTCGAGCAACGAGCACCCGAGCATTTTAGTGCTTGCTCATCACTATTCCTCACCTGGTTTTGGCTCCCACTCAAAAATACTGACCAAATACTGATAGTGGGGCCGTGGCATAACTGCTATAGTGAGGTCAAAATAGGTAAAGGCTGCACAGAAAGGAAATAACAAAACACATTTTTGCATAATAGCTGGTAAAATATAATACCCAATTGGTAAACACCACCTTTACCTACAGTATTTTGACCTCTCTATAGCAGGTATTGACTTGTGCTGACATGCATCGAGCTCTATATCATTCGTCGGCATTTACTTGATTTACACTAAGCACTTTAAAAAGACAATGCTCATGCATGTATATTGTTTAGTGTTGAGCCACCCCCGTAGTGTTCGAGTTCGGTTCGGTTCGTCGAACACCCGTGTGTTCGCCGAACTGTTCGTCGAACTGTTCGTCGAACACCTTCGAACACCGTTAAAACCAATGGCAGGCAAACAAAAACACATAGAAACACATAGAAAACACCTTCAAAGGTGTCCAAAAGCTGACAAACTGCTCAGAAGACATAACTAACACATGGAAAAGTGACAAGTACATATAGTCATGCGAAAATAAAAGAGGTGGAGGAGTAAAAGGAGGGGGAGACACAGATATAGGCATGTCATGCCCTTCTAAAATCCAAAAAGTGAGAAGCCGACACGGCCAGTCCGCTCCTGCCCGTGCCACCTCCGTGTCGCCGGGTTTGTGCCAGAGCCGCGGTGAACCCTGACGGCCAGCCCCCCTCTCCCAATACTGGTGCCTGTCCGCTGGTGGGTCGAGCGAGCCCCCCTGTGGTGGAGGCAGCTCTAAGCTTTTTAATTTAAATTGTCTCTCTAATTTGAATGAATACACTTTAAATCCATTTACAAGGATCTATTGGAGGGCAAGTCTCATGCCAGCAGCCGCGGTAATTCCAGCTCCAGTAGCGTCCACTAAAGCTGCTGCAGTTAAAAAGCTTTTATAAGGATCGAGCTCGGCTGTCCACCGCAAGGCATCCTACTGCCAGTCCCAGCCCCTATGCCTTGGGGTGCCTCCTGATGCTCTTCACTAAGTATCCCATGGTCCCGAAGCATTTCCTTTGAAAAAATTAAGTGTCTAAACTACAGGTGGTGCAGCTTGCTTAACAGCCGGGATAATCCGCTTACTAGCAGACACTGCTACTAGGCACAAAGTATTTCCTGGGCTAGATGCAGTTAAAAATTTGTAATTAGATACTCTCATTGGATGCTGAGAAAGCATTCCATAGAGTCTCCTGGCACGCCATATATGATTCTCTTAAAAAGCTTGGGGTAGGGGTCTAGGGGACCCTTTTATAGCCAAAATCACGGCCCTGTATCGCAATACGTCACCTAGGCTGAAGATAAATGGAACTGTAGCACCCTGAGGGCTCGGTTGCTAAAGACGTATTGCACCTCACCCAGAGGTGTGATATCTCACTCTCAGGTAAGGATGGAGTGTGGATCAGGACCCGACACCTGCATGCATTACACCACATTGCCGTGGGGCAGGGCGACCAATATGCCCCTGAGATGGGCACGACAGTCCCTGTCCCTGGCTGGAGTGGGGGGAGGGAACACTGAGGAAGGGGAACCCTGTAGTGCAGGAGCAGGGAGGAAGCAGTTCCTGGGTGCATTGAGAAGGGAGTATAAAAGGTGGGCACCATCTTAGTTCAGTGCAGAGAAGTCTGAGCAGAAGTGGCAGGGAGCAGGGGCTCTGCATGAGCTCTGCTCCGGAGGCGGGCCTAGTAACAGAGGCCCAGGCCTGGAAGAGGGAGAAGGAAGGAAGAGGAGCGGAGAAGGCTCCAGGAACGAGGAATGAAGGGATCCCAGGGGTGCGGACGGGCGAGTCGCCACCGCACGCCCGAATCCACCTGCGTGGAGGGGTCAGGCCAAAGGGGGAGACCGGTTCCCGAACTAGTGGAGGCAGGAAACGACCCTCAGCTAGAAACCGGAGGCTCTGACATTTTATGTGGCGCAGCCCCTCGCTACACCCGCTAGGAAGGCACCACATAGGGTCAGGGAAACTGGCGCCAAGTTTACCAAGAGGAGGCCCGAGGCAGCCGGACAGAAGTGTTGGTAAGAAAGGCCAGACAAAGGACACACAAAGGGGGTCCTGTGAAGTGCTCCAAAGTTATCTGGGAGTTGTCTGAGCCCCTCACCTGGTGAGCACAGTACGACGTGGGCAGCCGTTACCTGCAGACGTGGTCTGGATAATAAGAACTGTGAGTAAAGGCCCTGAACTGCATCACTGACTCCGTGTCGTTACTGCTGCTGCCCTGCACCATCACCCCCATCCTCCGCATACACTGCCCTGAGGCTATACTCCTCCCGTGGGGAGTTATGCTACGCTCTGCTGCACCCACAACACCAGCCTCAGTGGTCTGCCCTGTAGCGGCGGTTCACTCTGACCGCAATCCACGGGTGGCGTAGTCGGACATTTAAACATGAAAACCACATAAATAGTTCCGCCACTGGTTTGACCGCCCTGAGCCACGGAACTGGGTCGCCGCCACGAAGACTACAACCACCAGCATCCACCAAAAAGGGTCCGGCTCCGGGTGTCCCAAGGCCCAGGGGGTGCGTCAGAACATTTTCATCACCTTTCACAATCACCAATGGGACAAGGCAGTGATGTCCTCTGTCCCCTCTCTTATACATCCTAGTGACGGAGCACCTGCTCTCATCAATTCGCCATAACCCCAATATTAGGTGGATTGAGGTGGGAGGCACCGAGTACAAGTGCTCTCTATTTGCTGATGATGTCCTAGTATATATCACTCAATCACATATATCCATCCATGCTGTTATGGCTGAAATAGATCACTTTGTTACATGGTAAAATTTTAAAATCAATGCAGCGAAGTCTGAGGCCCTCGATGTCTCCCTCCCCAAATCCATATAGGATTCCATCCAGTCCAACTTTCCCTTTGCCTGGCCCTCACAGGGTATCAAATACTTAGGAATTCCTATTCATAGAGACCTCTCCCATCTATGTTATCTTAATTTTGGGCCCTTTATTGAACAACTCCATACAGACCACGGTTGGCAAGTTAGAACTGTAAGATTCACTACGTGAACCACTGGTGTTTTGTGGAAAAGCACATGTACACTGCGTTCCAAATTATTATACAAAAAGTGTTTAGGAGTGATAAGGGAAGAATTTGTTTGTTTGTCAGTTAAACTCATTGATGGTGATGTGTGTCAGGGCTCTTTATATCACTGTAAGCAATTGCAGACACCTGTGCTAATTAGTCTGGCAGGTGTGTCCAATGAAAGGCAAGACTACTTAAGAAGGCTCTCTCACATTATTAAGCAGCCTACATTTTCTGCCAAAATGGGAAAGTAAAAGGATGTGTCGGCTGCTGAGAAGCAACAAATTGTGGAGTGTTTAGGTCAAGGCATGACTACAATCAACATTGTGCGATGATCAGGATGAAGTGTCCTGGCAATCAAGAAGTATGTAGCTGATTCACAGTACACACGTGTGCGTGCTGATAAGGGCAAATTGAGGACTCTTTCCTACAGGCAATTACGTCAGGTTGAAAGAGCAGCGGCAAAAAAGCCTTGTCATAGCAGCAGACAAGTTTTTGAAGCTGCTTGTGCCTCCAACGTCCCCCGAACAACAAGATGCAGGGTCCTTCAGAGGTTTGCAGCTGTGCATGCGCCATCCTGTCGACCTCCTCTATCCACTTCACACAAGCAGAAACGGCTCCAGTGGGCCAAACATTACATGAAGACTGATTTCAAAACTGTTTTGTTCACGGATGAGTGCCGTGCAGCGCTCGATGGTCCAGATGGATGGAGTGGAGGATGGCTGGTTGATGGACACCCCACGCAAACACGGCTACAGCGCCAACAAGGAGGAGGTGGAGTAATGTTTTGGGCTGGAATCATGGGGAGAGAGATTGTCGGCCCCTTTAGGATCCCTGAAGGCGCTAAAGATGAACTCCATAATGTATGTGGATTTTCTCAAACAGCACTTCCTGCCATGGTTCAAGAAGAAGAACCGTGTATTTCACAGCAAGATCATTTTTCTGCATGATAATGCACCATCTCATGCTGCACATAAAACATCTGCATCTCTGGCTGATATGGGCATAAAAGGGGACAAACTTATGGTGTGACCCCCATGCTCCCCTGACCTCTACCCCATTCAGAACCTTTGGAGCATCATTAAAAGGAGTGTCTATGATGGCGGGAGGCAGTTCACATCTAAGCAACAGCTCTGGGAGGGTATTCTGTCCTCATGCAAAACAATTGAAGCAGAAACCATCCAAAACCTGACAAATTCAATGGACGAGAGAGTTCAGAAGCTCCTTTCGAACAAGGGGTCCTATGTGAAAATGTAACATCACCTAGAATAAAGTTTTGAGTTGAAAACTGTTTGATTTCAGTTTCTAACAACCTGCTAATGCTTATAATTTCAAAAATGACCATTTTTTTGGTCTTTATTAAAATGAAAAGGTTGATCGAAAAGTTTGGGGGATCTAAGAGTGTGGCAACCCAGTAGTCATGATTACTTCAAATTCTGACAATATGAGGGTCATGCTGCAGGTAGTGCAGCAAGAAGGCACTTATGTGCCTTGCGCATCTCGGAGCCCCAAAATTATTTTCCGGGCTAGATGCAGCTAAAAATTATTTTTAATTTTAAATCTGGTGAAGCTTTAGTATAGATGGCCTAATAGGATCAGTGCTGCACACTGCTACAAAGCCCAAATTATTTTCCAGTCAAGATACAGATAAACATGATTAGTAATTTGAAAGCTTAAAACGGTTGGTAGGGTGATTTTAACCAATCATCAAGCTTTTACTCTCCCCAGGATGACACAGGGGTAGAAAAGTCGTTTCGGATCCATGATTTGTTCATCTTTATGAACGTGAGTCTGTCTACATTATCAGTGGAGAGCCGCGTGCGCTTATCTGTCAGCACACCACCAGCAGCGCTGAACACACGTTCAGACAGAACGCTGGCTGCGGGGCATGACAAGATCTCCAAGGCGTAAGTGGCTAGCTCCGGCCATTTATCCAGATTGGAAGCCCAAAAAGAGCAAGGGTCCAGTGACACAGTCGTGGCTTCAATGTTTACTTGGAGATACTCCTGTACCATCGTCTCTAGGCGTTGACTATGTGTCAGACTTCTTGTCTCCTGTGGCCTTGCAAAGGATGGGCTAAAAAAGTGGTGAAATGATTCCGCAAAATTGATGTTACCAGCAGATACTGTGGTTCTGTTACGGTTTGAGTGCTGAACACTTGACGGTCCCACGGTTGGCAAGTTGGAACTGTGAGATTCACTACGTGCACCACTGGTATTTTGTGGAAAAGCACATGTAAGATTCTGCAACAGTCTCTGCTGATACTCCTGCATGCGTGCATCCCTTTCTATGGCAGGAATAATTTCTGCAAATTTACTTTTGGACCGGGGATCTAACAGTGTGGCAACCCAGTAGTCAGGATTATTTCTAATTCTCACAATTCGAGGGTCATGTTGCAGGTAGTGCAGCAAGAAGGCACTCATGTGTGTTGCGCATCCAGGAGCACCAAGTCCCTGTTGTGTTGGTGGCGAGGTAACAATCATGCTTCCTTCCTCTGTCCTCTCCCCCCAACTTCGCACAACAGAAATGTGATCAAGGTCTCCCTCATCTGATGAGTCTTCCATCAGTTCGTCCTCCACTTCTTCCTGGGCTCCTGCACCTTCCTCACTAGTTTGGCTGCTACCATGCGCCCTGGTAAAACCATCTCCCCCACCCTCACATGCCTGCCGCCTTGGTGCTGCCGACCGTCTGGACCTTGCAGATGTTAGCCCTTCCGCATACAACTCCTCCTCCTCTACTTCCTCCACCTCCTCTTGTGCCACCACCTGACTCCGAATTCTGTTTAACATGTGCTCCAGCATGTAAATCACCGGAATAGTCATGCTGATAATGGCATCGTCAGCACTAAACATCTTCGTCGCCATTTCAAAACTGTGCAGAAGGGTGCATAGGTCCCTGATCTGAGACCACTCCTCCAGCGTGATTTGCCCCACCTCTGAATCTCGTTGGCCCAGGCTATACGTCAGAACGTATTGCACCAGGGCTTGTCGGTGCTGCCACAGTCGCTGCAACATGTGCAGAGTTGAATTCCACCGGGTAGGCACATCGCATTTTAGCCGGTGAAGTGGCAGGCCCAACGACTTCTGTAGAGATGTAAGTCACTGAGCTGCGGGATGCGAACGGCGGAAGTGAGCACACAGCGACCGTGCCCTCTGCAGAAGGCCATCTAGTCTGGGATAGTGGGCTAAAAATTGCTGGACAACCAGGTTCAACACGTGAGCCATACAAGGCACGTGTGTGACATTGCCCCGGCGAAGGGCCGCACCCAGGTTTGCAGCATTGTCGCACACGGCCTTCCCTGGTTTCAGGTCCAGTGGAGACAACCATTCATGAAATTGGTTCTCCAGAGCTGACCACAACTCCTCAGCTGTGTGACTCACATTTCCCAGACATTTCAATGTAAAAACCGCCTGATGACGTTGAGCCCTACTGCCAGCATAGTAAGGAGGTGTGCAGGATCCCTTCTGCGCAGTTAGAAAGCTTGTGGCATGACCAGACAGGCTTTGGGTGCAGGTGGAAGACCGAGAGGAGGTTGAGGAGGCAGAAGCAGTGGAGGAACTTTGACATAAAGAGGATTGACGCACAACTCGTGGGGACGGCAAGACTTGGACAGCAGCCCCTTGTCCTGCTGTCACCATAGTTACCCAGTGCCCAGTCAGCGACATGTAACGCCCCTGTCCATGCCTACTCGTCCAAGTGTCTGTGGTGAAATGCACCCTGTCACACACAGAGTTTCTCAAAGAAGCGGTGATGTTGTGTGCGACATGCTGGTGGAGCGCAGGCACACCTTTCTTTGAGAAGTAGTGCCGACTGGGCATCTGGTACTGGGGCACTGCGACGGACATAAGGTCTCGAAAATCCTCTGTGTCCACCAGGCGGAAAGGCAGCATTTCTGTAGCCAAGAGCTTGCAGATGGTGAAATTCAACCTCTTAGCTTTCTCATGGCTAGGAGGAAATGGTCTTTTACTTGTCCACATCTGAGGGACCGAGGGCTGGCTATTGTGCTTAGACGGGGTTGATAAGGGTGTCCCCGGCAAACTGCCGGTCTGTGAGGAAGATGCAGGCGGACATGTTAGGTTGCCTTGATCCAAAGGTGGTGCTATCGATGTCGGACAGCGCTCAACACCAGCTGGTGTTACCACCTCCAAAGAAAATGATGACCTGCCAATCACGCTGGCTGTTGCGGGTAAAGAGGTGGCAGGTCTGCGCCCCAAAACAGGTGTGACTGCTGTCCCCCCAGTCACAGAGGATGAAGAGGCCGCGGATGCACAAGATATGGCAGACGGTGATTGGCCCGGCCGGCTAGGCCGCATTGTAGCACACTGAGCTTCCCACTGCAACTTATGCTTCATGTCCATGTGCCGGTTCATGCATGAAGTACTCAAACTATGTATTTTTTGGCCTCTACTTAGCTTTTGCTGACAAATGTTACAGATAACACGAGTTGGGTCATCTTTATCGATCTGAAAAAATGCCCAGGCTATGCAAGGCTTAGCACCCATGCGACCTGAAGAGCCACCACGACTTGTGGTGAGAGGCAGAGTTGTGTTTGAGGATGCAGTTGTTGACGTGCTTCCAGTACTACGTCTCTGTCCAGGAAGGCGCAACCTGACCTCGTCGTCACTAGCATCTTCCTCCACCTCCTCTGCTGACCTCATCTCTTGGCTGACTGTGGGTTGACAGTAAGTGGGATCTCCGACCTCATCATCATCACCCTGTGCGTTATCACACCCGTCGTCCTCAGAGCCAACCTGTTCCTGCCCTGACAAAAAACTAAAGTTGTCGCTCCAATCAGGTATTTGAGTCTTATCATCGTCTTCCTCATTGTCTCCACCAACAGGAGTTACAGTTTGGGAATGAGGGTCTACATTATGGTCAGAACCTTCTGCGTCTGGTCCTGGATCCGACTCATAAAGATTCTGGGCATCAGTGCAGATCATTTCCTCGTCTGGATTCACAGAAGCGCTGGAGTCGACCTCTGATTCCCAGGCTATAGTATGAGTAAACAGCTCTGCAGACTCAACCATCTGTTCTACCTCACACTCAGACGGGCAGCTGGAGATTTGGGAGCTGTGAGGAAGCAAGTGCGATTTGGGTGACACCTTTGAGGACTGGAGTATTTGTGATGTTGAAGTTGATGTGGAGGAGAGCCCACTTAAAGGAGCACTTGATATCCGTTGAAGCACCTGCTGTTTTTGTGCCTCATCTGGAATTTGTAGCGATTGGCGTGGCCGTAAGAAAGGGATCTTATCACATTGTCCGCTAAAAGAAGTAGACATTTTAGTTTGGCTGGAAGATGGTCTTTCTTCTGCACCTACCCCACGGACACAACCTTTTTTCCCCTTCCCAACACGCCTATTCCCCTTTCCACCAGCAGCAGGCCTTTTTCCACTCATTTTGGTGGTTAACTAATTCACAACTCTGGAGTTGTTTGCACAAAAAAACAATGGATGGTAACCGAGCAGAGCTGAGTGGCCAAACTGTGGTATTAGGCCAAAACTATTGGCTGGGTTAGATGCAGAAAAAAATTATTTTTAATTTGCAACCTGATGGAGGTCAGTATAGATGGACTAATAGACCAAGTCCCACACACCGCTAGAAGCCCAAATATTTTTTCAGAGCTAGATGCAGAAAATTTTTTTATTCAATTTGCAACCTGATGGAGGTCAGTATAGATGGACTAATAGACCAAGTCCCACACACTGCTAGAAGCCCAAATATTTTTTCAGAGCTAGATGCAGAAAAAAATTATTTTTAATTTGCAACCTGATGGAGGTCAGTATAGATGGACTAATAGACCAAGTCCCACACACTGCTAGAAGCCCAAATATTTTTTCAGAGCTAGATGCAGAAAAAAATTATTTTTAATTTGCAACCTGATGGAGGTCAGTATAGATGGACTAATAGAACAAGTCCCACACGCTGCTAGAAGCCCAAATATTTTTTCAGAGATAAATGAAGAAAAAAATTATTTTTAATTTGCAACCTGATGGAGGTCAGTATAGATGGACTAATAGACCAAGTCCCACACACTGCTAGAAGCCCAAATATTTTTTCAGAGCTAGATGCAGAAAAAAATTATTTTTAATTTGCAACCTGATGGAGGTCAGTATAGATGGACTAATAGACCAAGTCCCACACACCGCTAGAAGCCCAAATATTTTTTCAGAGCTAGATGCAGAAAAAAATTATTTTTAATTTGCAACCTGATGTAGGTCAGTATAGATGGACTAATAGACCAAGTCCCACACACTGCTAGAAGCCCAAATATTTTTTCAGAGCTAGATGCAGAAAAAAATTATTTTTAATTTGCAACCTGATGGAGGTCAGTATAGATGGACTAATAGACCAAGTCCCACACACCGCTAGAAGCCCAAATATTTTTTCAGAGCTAGATGCAGAAAAAAATTATTTTTAATTTGCAACCTGATGTAGGTCAGTATAGATGGACTAATAGACCAAGTCCCACACACTGCTAGAAGCCCAAATATTTTTTCAGAGCTAGATGCAGAAAAAAATTATTTTTAATTTGCAACCTGATGGAGGTCAGTATAGATGGACTAATAGACCAAGTCCCACACACCGCTAGAAGCCCAAATATTTTTTCAGAGCTAGATGCAGAAAAAAATTATTTTTAATTTGCAACCTGATGGAGGTCAGTATAGATGGACTAATAGACCAAGTCCCACACACTGCTAGAAGCCCAAATATTTTTTCAGAGCTAGATGCAGAAAAAAATTATTTTTAATTTGCAACCTGATGGAGGTCAGTATAGATGGACTAATAGACCAAGTCCCACACACTGCTAGAAGCCCAAATATTTTTTCAGAGCTAGATGCAGAAAAAAATTATTTTTAATTTGCAACCTGATGGAGGTCAGTATAGATGGACTAATAGACCAAGTCCCACACACCGCTAGAAGCCCAAATATTTTTTCAGAGCTAGATGCAGAAAAAAATTATTTTTAATTTGCAACCTGATGTAGGTCAGTATAGATGGACTAATAGACCAAGTCCCACACACTGCTAGAAGCCCAAATATTTTTTCAGAGGTAGATGCAGAAAAAAAATATTTTTAATTTGCAACCTGATGGAGGTCAGTATAGATGGACTAATAGACCAAGTCCCACACACCGCTAGAAGCCCAAATATTTTTTCAGAGCTAGATGCAGAAAAAAATTATATTCAGTTTGCAACCTGATGGAGGTCAGTATAGATGGACTAATAGAATGATGCTATGCCCAAAAGATTTTACTTCACTAGGTGCAGTAAAAAAATTGGTATTCTATACACAGGTGTTATATCTTGCAACACAGATAGGCTACTCCACTGACTAACACACTCTGCAATAGGCCAAAAAGGATTAGCTTTGCTAGATTCAGCCAAATGCTGTGAAAAAAACTTGCACAGCACTGGCACAGACCTGCCTGGCAAAAACTGATAGGAACTCATGTAACCTAGTCCTGAAAAGGACTCCAATTACAATTAGTCTTTACTCCCACAACCTATCTATTTAAGAGCACAGACCTCCCTGATAAAAGTCGTAGGAAATGCTGTAACCTAGTCCTTAAAAGGACTGCAATCACAACTATTCCCTACTCCCAAGCTATCTGTATATTTGTGCGAAAATTGGCTTGAAATTAACAAGGTATAGCACACACAGCAACAGCGGTGCCGTCTAACACGCAGCTGCAGCAGTGAGAAAATGGTGGCGACGGGGAAAATGGCTTGGTCTTATAGGGCAAGGACATGTGACATACACTGCCAATCACACATGCCCTTGCTTGTGTGAAAAAAAGCACTTCGCTCCGTGTGTGCGCTGCTGATAGGCTGACAGATTGCACCTCCCCACTGCAAATGCGGGAAAGAGAAAAAAAAATGGAGATCTTCATTGTTCCTGCAGAGATCCATCCCCTGCCCCTCCCCCCACCCCGCTGTACACTCAAACTGCGTATTAACATTAATTTTCATCATTACTGAGAAAAAATCCAGTTATGATTTTGGTGCACAAACAGTTATCGAACATAACCTCGAACAGCCGAATTTTTCTCAAATTGTTCGTGTTCGCCGACCGGCTCGAACACCGCCCAAAACAGCTCGAATTTGAGATTGGCGAACAGTTCGAGTAGAACAACGCTCATCTCTAATATTGTTATATATACAGTACAGACCAAAAGTTTGGACACACCTTCTCATTTAAAGATTTTTCTGTATTTTCATGACTATGAAAATTATACATTCACACTGAAGGCATCAAAACTATGAATTAACACATGTGGAATTATATACTTAACAAAAAAGTGTGAAACAACTGAAAATATGTCTTAGATTCTAGGTTCTTCAAAGTAGCCACCTTTTGCTTTGATGACTGCTTTGCACACTCTTGGCATTCACCCTGTGTATATAGTTAGATTTTTCATTATACATATACATACATATAAGTGCCTTGAAAAAGTATTCGCACCCCTTGAATTTTTCCATATTTTTTCATGTTAAACACACATATGTGATATACCAACACAAAGTAGCAAGTATTTATGAAATGTAAAAGAAATTATGCATGTTTTTTTAAATATTTTAAAAATATAATTCTGAAAACTGTGACATACATTTGTATTTAGCCCCCCTAAGTCAATACTTTGTAAAACCACCTCTCACTGTAATTACTGCTGCAAGTCTTTTGGGGTATGTCTCTACCAGCTTTGTACATCCCGAGGCTGAAATTCTTGCCCTTTTTTCTTTGCAAACTAGCTGTATCTCAGTAAAATTGGATTGAGAGCGTCTGTGAGCAGCATTTTTCAAGTTTTGCACCAGACTCTCCATGACATTTAGGTCTGGATTTTGATTGGGCCATTCAAACACATGAATATGCTTTGATCTAAACCATTCCATTGTAGCTCTATGAGTATGTTTAGGGTTGTTGTCCTCCTGGAAGGTGAACCTATGACCCAGCCCCAAGTCTTTTGCAGCCTCTAACAGGTTTTCCTCCAGGATTGCACTGTATTTAGCTCCATCCATTTTCCCATTAACTCTGACTGATTTCCTGTCCCTACTGAAGAAAAGCATTCCCACATCATTATGCTGCTACCACCATGTTTGATAGTGTGGATGGTGTCTTCAGGGTGATGTGCAGTGTTAGTTTTCCGCCACACATAGCATTTTGCATTTAGCACAAAAAGTTCTACTTTGTCTCAGGGCCAGCCCTAGGCTGCATGATGCCCTGTGCAAAAGTGCTCTTTGGTACTCCCACCTCATTGTTAGTTTACTTAGAATACATGAGCTGCATATTTGTATATGAGGTTGTGATGCCTCGACTCAGAAAGCCCGTGTTTTACCCTGGGTGTTGGGGGACTCGGTGTCAGGCCCTGCGTCGAAGAGATGGGATGCAGCCGTGGCCCGGGCCCGGCCCGTGCTCAGGGCCGTCACATTAGAAAGAGATGGTGTGGGCTATTCCGGGTTGAGTGGCTTAATTAACGACTACGCCACCTGTGGTGTCTGGTGAAGGGGCCACCAGTGCCGCTACAGTCCGCTGAGGCCCGATGTCATGGCGGCTAAAGTTCTCGCTGCTCCCCACAGGCGGAGCAAGGCCTCAGGGCAGGAAAACAGGATGAAGGGGGGGTAGTAGTAGCGCGGGGAGTACGGGCACCGCGTCGCGTGGTATGGCGCGTAATGAACAGTCCGGAGGCCATAGGGGTGAACTTCCAAGGCTTTACTCACTCAGAGATATTAGCGGGAAGGCGACTCCCTGCTCCTCGCGGAGTCTTGCGGCCACCAAGGACGGGGGTCCGACTACCTCCGAGGAAGTCCAGTGTTCGGTAGCGACCCTAGACCAGAGTGTTCCTGCACTACAGACTTCACCCTTTCCCGTCTGTGCGTGTGTAGATAGGCTGGGTCTCCCTCTGAGCTCCTCTCAGGTGTAGGGCTTGGGTGGGAATTCCTCTCCATCCGACGCCCGGCGGGATCCTCAGGGCCTAACCGGGCTTTCCCGTCCTGGACGTAGAGTACGAGGTCGGGTGTCGGAGGCCGTTACCCCTCTTGCAGCCGGAATCCCTCTGAATAGATCAGGTAGGCGAGGACAGGTGGCGTGCTCCGCTCCATCTGCATCCTCCCCGGGACCCATTTGTTAGGGAGCCACACTCTAAAGCTCCCGGGCCTTCTTGATCCTGGCCCTCGGCCGGGTTGAGACATTCCTTGTCTGCAACCTACCTCTCGTCCCAAAGATCGGGGTACGAGGGCTGTGTCCCATGCCGGTGCAGGCCCACACAGGATCTGCGCTCCCGGAGGGAAGTCACCTTACACACAGTATTTTGACAGCACAGTGACAGCCGACAGACTAGCAAAGGCTAGACTGATGGACCAGAGAAGAACCAGCAGAAAAGACCAAAAAGAACCAAGATCAAAGATGGCATTCTATTAAATATGAAATTTGAAGTGTCACTATCTAGTTGTTCCTCCACCCACACCCACTAACTGGTTCCTACCACTTTGTGTTCCCCAGTCTCCCTGTAACCAGGGGAGCAGCACCTAGTGCATACTAGCTCCCTCTGGTGGAAATGTGGTGTTGGATGCAAAAGGCTAGATCACTACCATCACACCGGCCTTACCTCAGAGGAGGAACACCACACTCCATTGGAGAAGTGCAGCATTCCTGTGGCGGTCGAACCCTCAGGGGCGCCACAAGAGGAACTCTACACAGTGTATGGAGCTGTGATCTGCTTCACTTCTGGCTGCAGAGAGACCTGCTTACAGCTGAACATGGGGTGTCAGATCCCCAAACCATTTGATATGGAAGACTTATCCAAAGGATAAGGATACGCCATCAATATCTAAGTTCTGGACAACCACCCTTTGATTAGTATGCACAACGTACATGTATGGGTCAGTGCATGCAAATACAGACCATTTCATGTGAATAGCAGCTTGGTGTCAACCCAAATTGGACTGAGCCCACACTATACCCAGCAGATAATTTACAAGTTATCTTCTGGGTATAGTGCAGGCTCAGCCTGTGAGCCAACACCATACACCCAATCCTGACTTGCCCCGTACATGTACGGCAAACGTCAGGAAGGGGTTAAAGGGATCATGACACCTGACGACAAACCTGAGTGGAGGCTGAGTTTTTTGATCGCTTTAGGTAGAAGGCTAGGATAACATTCTTGTATTCTACGCTGATACTTACATCGGGGTTTCTGTGTGAATCCCACAAAAATGTGATTCAGATGAAACCCTCGACAGAACCACTCACTATAATGAGACAGAGGAGACACTTTAGCATCTGTTCCGGTGGTATCCATCCATCCAGATTCGTGGTCGCCTACACTTGTGCGCTAAAAAAACATCTAAAATGATGGGACACCGCCGGAACGGAGACCTGACGGAATCCAAAGTGACTTCATCTGCCTCATTAGTGAGTGGTTCCATCAAGGGTTTTGTCTGAATCTCAATTTTTGGGATTTACACGGAAACCCGACGTAATAGCTCAATGGAGACCGCAGGATAAATGTAAACCTGATTTTTGGGAGGTAGAATAAACAAATAGACAGCAGTACCAGAATAGTTCTTAGTTTTATTTTTGCATGGTTCACCATGCAGTATAGGTGATAAGACGACTTTATTCTTCTGGTCGGTGCGATTACAGCGATACCAGATTTATATTGAGTTTTTTTTAGGTTTTGCTGCTATCACACAGTAACAATGCTTTTATATGAAAAAATAGTTTTTTTGTCGCAACATTCTGAGAGCTGTAACTTTTTTATTTTTTAACAAAAAGATCTGTATGAGGGCTTATTTTTTGCGTGATGATTTGAAGATTTTTTTGGTACCATTTTGGAGTATTTTTTAATTGATTTTTATTCAGATTTTTCAGACACAGAATGAATAAAAATCAGCAATTATGTTGTAGCTTTTATATTTTTGTGCAGTTCACAGTGCGGTAAAAGTGATAAGACCAATTTATTCGTCGGGTCAGTACAATTACAGAGATGCCAGATTTATATTGTTATTTTTATGCTTTGCCACTTTTACAGGCTAAAAACAAGATTTTATAAGAATGAATTTGTTTTTGAATCACCATATTCTGAGAGCTGATTTTTTTTTTCATTTTTTACCACATGAGCCATATTAGGGCTTGTTTTTGAGGGATGATATGGCATTTTCATTTATTTCAATTTTTTTTACATTGAACAAAAAGGGATAAAAAAAAATATGTAAAAAAAATTGAAATAAATGAAAATGCCATATCATCCCTCAAAAACAAGCCCTAATATGGCTCATGTGGTAAAAAATGAAAAAAAAAATCATTCTTTTTTTTCCACTATTTTTGCTCCTCTAAATTTGGGGTGCGTCTTATAGTCCGAAAAATACGGTACACATAACTGGTATCGCTGTGTCCAGAATGACCCGAACTATAAAACTGTCACATTATGTATTCCGTACAGTGAACACCGTAAAAAATAATAAAAGACACGGCAAAAATGGCGTTTTTTTTACTGAAACGCCATTTTTGCCGTGTCTTTTATTATTTTTTACGGTGTTCACTGTACGGAATACATAATGTGACAGTTTTATAGTTCGGGTCATTCTGGACACAGCGATACCAGTTATGTGTACCGTATTTTTCGGACTATAAGACGCACCCCAAATTTAGAGGAGCAAAAATAGTGGAAAAAAAAGAATGTTTAATGTGAAAATGGGAGTTCGTCTTATAGTTTGAATTTAGCTTACCGGGGGGGGTTAGCGGAGGTGGAGCGGGGATCACAGGAGGTAGGAGCAGGGTCACCGCTGTCGGAAGTTGGCGACGGCAGGAGTGAGGAGATGCTATGGGCCCTGAGCTGGGAGGAGGGGGTGTCCTGGTGGTGCAAGGCAGGAGTCATTGATCTAAATCTTTATTTGCCGACACCGGTGCAATTTTCCAGAAGCCCACCACCAAGAGATCAATGTTCGCAGAGAGGACTCCGCTCTTGCCTATCACTGCCGACATTTTCCTGATATCAATGGCTCCTTCCTCACACCGCTGTGACACCCGCTTCTCCAAGCCCAGGGCCTGCAGCATCACCATACTTCTGCTGCTGCCGGCTTCCTGCAGCGGTGACCCTGCCTCTTGTGACTCCACTCCACCGCCACCCTCCCGGTAAGCTTCATTCGGACTATAAGACGCACTCCCATTTCCTCCCAAATTTTGAGGGAAAAAGTGCATCTTATAGTCCAAAAATACAGTACTTTTTTGTGCATCTTTCTTTTAACACAAAGACTGAATTTTTAGTAGCGAAACAGATTTTCGTGATTTTTGTGCGCTTTTTTTGTGTTTTTCATATTTTATTCAACTCTTTTGCTTTTACTTTTTCACTTAGTCCCACTGTGGGACACTTTGATCGTTGGTCTCATGCACTGCAGTACTCGTGTACTGCAATGCCTGAGACCTGTCACTGTCTCAATGGTACAGCCTGTTCAAACCGGTGTATAGCTGGATCTAACAGATCACAGTACCCTGGGGTCATCTGATGACCTCTGGGTGTGATGACAAATAGCAACACCTGCGATTACAATTGCTGGGGACCAATGGTGTTAAAGGGGGTCTCTTGACCCCCTTTTAACCACTTAGATGCTGCTGTCATGATTGACAGCGGCATTTAAGGGTTTAATTAGCCCAGATCCATTCCAAAACTGGTTGGGGCCAATCACATTGTGTCAGCTGTCATATACTGCTGGATTTTTGCTTGCTGGGGATATGCTTTACACTTAATCCTCGGTGCTGTGGAAAATAGGCGCTGAGGATTAAGGTCCCTTAATGACCGCCATAAAAAGACGTATCAGTGGTTGTTAGTGGGTTAAGGACTAGTGTTTACACATATTACATGTTCTTCTGCCCATTGCATGCTACCATAAATCCACACACTCACACATAGAAGCACACACTGATACACACGCACATACATCGAATAATACACACACTAATACTCATAGAAACACACTGACACACACACATAGAATAATACACACACTAATATACACACACAGAATAACACACACACATACATAGACTAATACACACACTAATACACACACACACAGAATAACACACACACAGTCTCTCACCTCCTATATTATACCTGTCATGTCTGGCAGATCACAGCCTCATGTCTTGTCCTCCTGATCTCTGTGCCGTCCTGTGACTTACACCCCTTCCCCTCATGAGCCGATGACTCGCCCAGGGGGATATGGGGGACTCGGTACCCAGGCCTTTACGGCGGTCAGCTCCCGGGCCCGTACCCTGGGGTCACTCTTAAAAAGGGGTTGTTGCTTGAAGGGATGATAAACGGTTTTGTCTCGTGACGCCACCTGTGGTAATGGGTACCAGCGCTGCTGCAGACCTCTGGAGTAGATGTTAGGGCAGCTTGGTTGGTGCGGCTCTCCACAGGCAGAGCACAGCTCCAGGGCAGTGTAGGTGCAGATGGTGATGCTGGGCTTTGTAGTGCAGGAGGGATAACGTGGTGGAAATAACTGACAACAGCAATGGGGTGCAGTCATCCGATTTTACTCACAGTTATTTAGGTTCTTCAGATGGCACTGTACTGTACAGGTGTCAGCCTCCCACGTCATGCTGCGTTTACCAGGCAGGGGTTCAGCACTCCCTCAAGTATATCAGAAGCACTTAACGGGACCCCCTTTCTGTATGTTCCTTCCTTAGTTGACTTCCCGCGCTGGGTCTCTCCCTCCTGCCCTGCGCCTTGCCACACAAAGTCCCGAATGAGTACCTTGAGATCCCTCTGGGCAACTTGAAGTTCCCGGACCTGACTTGGTGCCCTTTTCGGCGGCTTAGGTGCGAAGATGGCGACTGCACCTTGAAAGTGCAAAAGCCTCCGGTTTTCCAGCCGAGACTTGAAGTAACACTGCTGGTCCAGGTACCGGTTCCCTTCTTGCAGCCTGATACCTCTGACACTTGGCAGATTGGGGCATAAGGGTGCCTTCCTGCATTCACCGTACCTCCTGGGTTCCCTTCTATTACTGGAGCCTTTCTCCTCCGCTCCCCTCTCACTCCTGGGCCTCTCTTACTAGGCCCCACTCTGGAGCAGAGCTCCTGAAGAGACTCTGCTCCTCTCCTCTCTCACTGAATCCACTCACTGACTAACCCCTACTCTAAGATGGCTCCCTTATATATACACCTCCTATTGAAGTGCTCCTCTGTTCTGCGTCCTCCACCCACACCCACTACATGGTTCCCTCTCACTTTTGGTTCCCCCCACTCCATCTAGGGACGGGGCAGCAGAAGAAGTGCATAATGCCCTTCCAGCCTACCTGGAGTGGTGTAGTGTTGAGTGCGGGTGTTGGGGTCCCAGGCAGTACTCCATCCTTACCTGAGAGAAGGAGATGCCACACCTCTGGGTGAGGTGCAGTACCTCTGTGGCGACTGAACCCTCAGGAGCACCACACCGACACTAGAGGCTGCTCTGATCATTGACAGAAAAGGAAGGATGAAATGCACGGAAGGCATCCTCCTGTCTCTAGGGCTGCCAGACTCCTCTCAGCAAGGGAAAGTTAATCACAGGCCTGAAAGGCAGAGATCATGGCAATGGGGCGGCAGCGATCAGTAACTTTCACCTGACTCGCTGTCGTCCCCACTATAGTCTGTCGGCCTGCGCCATGTGCGATCGCACAGGTTGCACATAGCTAAGGCCAGCCATGCTTTGTCTCATCTGACCAGAGTACCTACTTCCACATGCTAGCTGTGGTCCCTACATGGCTTTTTGCAAACTGCAAATGGGACTTCTTATGGCTTGCTTTCAAAAATGGTTTTTTTCTTGCCACTCTTCCATAAAAGCTAGATTTGTGGAGTATACAACTAATAGTTATAGTTATACTAATAGTTATCCTGTGGACAGATTCTCCCGCCTGAAATGGGGATCTCTGGAGCTCCTCCATAGTCATCATGGGCTTCTAGGCTGCTTCTCTAATTAGTGCTCTCTTTGCTTGGGATATCAGATTAGTTGGGCGCCCATGTCTTGGTAGGTGTGCAGTTGTGCCATATTCATTACATTTTTGGATGATGGATTGAACAGTGCTTTGTGAAATGATCAGATCTTGGGCTATTTTTTTTATAACCTAACCATGCTTTACTCTTCTTTACAACTTTATCCCTGACATGTCTTGTGTGTTCCTTAGTTTTCATGATGCTGTTTGATCTCTAATGTTCTCAATCAAGCCTCAGAGGCATTCACAGAACAGCTGTAGTGATACTGAGAATAAACAATACATTAGTGGACTCAGTTGACTAATCATATGACTTCTGAAGGCACTTGGTCACTCTAGGTTTTACTTAGGGGTATGAAACTACAGGAGGCTGAATAAAAATACACGTCACAATTTTTGTATTTATATTTTTAAAATAATTAGAAAACTATGTATCATTTCCTTTATATTTACCAAATACTTGCTATTTTGTGTTGGAATATCACATAAAATCCTAATAAAATACAATTAACGTTTGTGGGTGCAAAGTGAAAAAATGTGAAAAGGTACATGGGATATTAATACTTTTTAAAGTCACTTTGTGTATATATATATATATATATATATATATATATATATATATATATATATATACAGTGGGGAAAATAAGTATTTGATACACTGCCGATTTTGCAAGTTTTCCCTCCTACAAAGAATGGAGAAGTGTGTCATTTTTATCATAGGTACACTTCAACTGTGAGAGACAGAATCAAAAAACAAATCCAGAAAATCACGTAGTATGATTTCTACATAATTAATTTGCATTTTATTTCATGTAATAAGTATTTGATCACCTACCAACCAACAAGAATTCTGGCTCTCACAGACCTTTTTGTAGCATTTTGTAACTATGCTACTCACTTAGGTGCAGGATGAGCTATCACAGGAACAGTTTCTATTTAAAAGTCCGGCTGGTTTATTTCACTCCACATACACCACATCACAGGAAAATTTAAATGCAGCCTTTTCCCGGCACAAAGTGAAACATAAAATAAAGTTCATACAGTAGTGCATGTTCGCCTGCTTGGGTTAGAGTCCTGCTTCTTAGTCCTTTAGTAAAGACACACAATCCTGGAGGTCTGCACACCTCCACACACAGACAGGTGTGAGACAAACAGGCTTCAATTTACCATGTGAACCACACCCAGGGTATGGGGTATGTGGGAAGCCAGACCCGCCCTTCTCTCCGGCTGCCCAAAAACCTGTCCCAGATATCCTACAAACCTTTTAGTACTACGTGTACTAGAGAATTACTCCAGGTTTACATCACAGAGGACAACCACCTCCGTGATACATCTTTCCCATCAATTATGTGTCCAGCAGCCTTTTTACATACCTCCCCCCTGCCTAAAGCTGTGGGGCTTGGCACCATCCACCACTAGAAACGGGATTCTCGAAAGAGCATCAGCATTACAATGAAGATTCCCGGCTCTATAGTCTACATGGAAGCGGAAATCCTGCAGGTCTAGAAACCAGCAGGTAACTCGAGCATTTATCCCCTTTTTCTCCCTCTAAATTTTTGCCCTAACAAATGGTATCATAATGTGTCCACCGCCAATTTTATGACCAAGCATTCATTTTCTACAATGTAATAATTTTTCTCACATGAGGACCGCTTCCTACCAGGACTGGCTACTTAGACAGAGCTACTTTCAGTTCTTGAAATGCTGTCTCCTCCTCCGTAGTCCATTTTTCCCATTAAGGATGTCGGTCAGGGGTGCGCCACCATGGCAAAGTTTGGAATGAACCTCCTATAGTATGCCACGATTCCCAGAAAGGCTGTAACTTCTTTTTTTGAGAGTGGTTTCTGCCAGTTCTGGATTACGTCCACTTTACTGATCTGGGGTTTAATTTCGCCTCTACCTAGTACATATCCAAGGTATTTGTTCTCCTCTTTCCCCATTGGACATTTTTGGATTTATAGAGAACCCCACATTACTGAGAGCATCAAACATCGCATTGACCTTTTCCCGATGACTTCCCCAATCCGGGCTGAAGATTACGATATCATCCAGCTATGCCGCGTCGTAATTCTTATGCGGTGCGAGGACCCAGTCCATGGCCCTCTGGATGGTGGCCAGAGCTCCCTGTAGCCCGAACGGCATCCAGACGTATTGGAAGCATCCATCTGGCATACAGAAGGCCATCTTCTCCTTGGCTTCTTGTGACATGGGAATTTGCCAATATCCCTTCGTTAGATCCAAGATAGTTATTTACCTTTTGATCAGCTCTTCGACATGCGGCATCGGATATGCAGCGAACTTGGAGACTTCGTTCAGCTTCCGATAATCATTACAGAATCTCCATTCGCCATTGGGTTTTAGAACAAGGACAATCGTGCTAGACCTTCCGCTTTTGGATTCCTCAATGACACCGAGATTCAGCATACACTTTATTTCCTTTGAGAAACTCTCAAGCTCTTGCCGGGCCTCAGGAGTTCACCCGCACATGGGATTCCGTCAGAACCTAGTGTTCTATGGCATTTGTACACCCCGGCAAATCTTTGAATAGGTCCCTGTTCTGCTGCAGTAATTCCTGACACAGTAGTTTTTGGGCCTTCAACCGAATCTCTGCTATTTTAACACCTTCAATGTCCCCTTCTGGCTTGACCAGCAAACACGGAGTTTCAACAAGGTCCCTGTCTTGCCATGGTTTGATAAGATTGACGTGGTAGACCTGGTACGGATTATGTCTTCCTGATTGATGAACCTTGTAGTTCACTTCACCAAGCTTCTCCCCCACGTCATAGGGGCCATGCCATTTGGCCAAAAACTTAGTCTCTACAGTGGGAATAAGCAAGAGGACTTGGTCCCCAGGGCTGAACTGCCTCACCCTGGCTGATTGGTTGTAGACCCGGAATTGAGCCTCTTGTGCCTGGAGGACATGTTCTTTACGATGGGCATTACCTTCGCAACCCTCTTCTGCATCTGGGTGACGTACTTGATGATGCTCCGGTGAGGCGTGACTTCAGTTTCCCAGATTTCCTTTGCTATATCAAGGAGACCCCACGGATGTCGGTCATACAGGCGTTCAAACTGAGAGAATCCGGTAGAAGCTTGTGGAACCTCCCTGATAGAGAATAACAGATATGGGTGGAGACAGTCCCAATCTCAACTCTCCTTTTCTATGACCTTCTTAAGCATACTCTTTAAGATTTTATTAAACCTTTCCACAAGGCCGTCCGTCTGTGCATGGTAAACTGACATCTTTAGATGTGTAATTTGCAAAGCCTTACACAGTTCCCTCATCACCTTACTCATAAAGGGTGTTCCTTAGTTGGTCAGGATCTCCCTTGGTAGTCCTGTCCAGGCAAAGATGTGGACCAACTTGCAGGCTATACTTTTCGCATAGGAGTTTTTCAGGGGAACCGCTTCTGGGTACCAGGTATCATAGTCGAGGACAACTAATATATATTGATGCCCACTAGCAGACTTAACAAGGGGGCCAACCAAGTCCATGGCAATTCGCTCAAACGGCACCTCTATCATGGGAAGCAGCACGAGGGGATTTCAGAAGTGGGAGGTCTGAGCGGTTAACTGGCAGGTGGGACAGGACTTGCAATACCTTAGGATTTCCCGGTGATATCCGGGCCAATAGAACCTGTGAAAGACCTCTTCTTGGGTCTTGTCCACACCCAGATGGCCACCCAAGACATGTGAATGGGCCATGTCCAACACCCTCTGTCTATAGGGTCCTGGTACCAACAATTGCTCCACTATTTCCTCTCTGACCTTAGTAACCCAGTACAATGAGTCCCCACTCATTATAAAATAGGAACACCTGTTTCAGCCCCCGGTTCCTGCGCTATGCCATTTATAACAGTTACATTATTGAACCCCTGGTCAAAATCACTGCTATTGCGAACAGTTAAGCAAGTTGAAGATGAAATGATCTCTAAAAGGGCTAAAGTTAAAGATGATTTACTTTGTATTTTAGACAAAAAACATATATATTGTAAGATGGCCGCCGGACAGGTCCTTGAGGGGAGATACATATAATCGAGGTTGGTAGCTTCGGTGATGTAACCCGGGAAAGCATGCTCCAGCACGCGTAGTGCTGAGAGGGTTAATAGAGCGTACCAGGGCCGGGTTTTACGAGCAGTCATAAGAGATGGGAGGGGATGGCTGCTCACATATCCCCACCCCAGGGAGTCATTTTGAAAACAAAGTGGAGACCAAGTGTCTCATTTGGGTTCTGTGGCTGGAGGTGTGGAGACCTCCAGGGTGTTTTTTGCTAAAGGACACTGACCATGAGCGGGCGAATCCACACTACTGAATGGACTGTTTATTTTCTGTTTTGTCACTCTGTGCTGGATGGACAAGGCTGTCTTTTGTTTTCTTCTAAAGTGCAGTTTATGCAGTTATGATAAACCTGCCTTGAACATTTTAAAGAAACCGGTTTTCCTATGCCTACCTCAAATGCAGCTGAATGAGTAAACCCTACAATTGGTGCTAGAACCATGGGCACAAATCCCAAGTGGCAGTGTGACTGCTACAGGAGACCGTATAGGTCTTGGGTGAAGGCCGCCAGACAGCAAGTGATGTCCGGCAGCATGGAGGAGCTGATAAAGCAACTGGTGCAGACTAATCTCCAGCAGCATCAACAGCAGCAGCAGCAGTCGCATCAGCAGATGCAGCAGCATCAACAGCAGCAGTGGCAACAGCTGCAGCAAAAGCAAATGGAACTCCTAGCCGAGGTGTTCCGTGGCAGGGCAATTGCCCTACCCCCAAGTCCAGGTGATGACTCACATGTGAGGAAGACGATAAGAAGAGCTTTACAAAAGATGACCTCGAGTGATGACGTCGAGGCGTTCCTGACGGTTTTTGAGAGGGTGGCGGTGCGGGAGAAATTGCCTCCGGAGCAGTGGGCAGAGGTTCTGGCACCATATTTAACAGGGAAGCCACAGAAGGCCTATTATGACTTGGCCTTGCAGGACACAAATGAGTATGCCAAATTGAAAACGGAGATCTTGGCGCGCTTGGGAGTGACTCTGACTGTCATGGCACAATGGGTGCACCACTGGGCCTATTGCAGTGACAAACTTCCCCGGTCCCAAATTTTCAACCTTCAACCACTGGTCCAAAAGTAGTTGCAACCTGAATCTTCCTCACCAGCACAGATTGTGGAGAAAGTTGTGATGGACAGGTTCATACACTCCCTTCCAAGGTTGGTGCAATCATGGGTTGCCCAGGGAGATCCCCGTAATGCCACTGACCTGGTGGAGTTGGTGGAGGGGTACCAGGCGATAGAGAGTTCATTGGGGAAGCAAGGGGTCATAGCATCTTCATACTGGAGTTCCCAAAGGGGGGCAGACACCCAAAGGAGGGGAACTAGAGCCACATCTGGAGGGCGTCCTAGAGCCCAGGAGGGGTCTGTGTTGCTGCCAAAGGCCCCGCCCAATAACATAATGTATTGGAAATGTCACATCCCAGGTCACATAGCCGCCCATAGCCCCATGACCAATGAGCCAATTAACTGCAGCACGGACGGCACTGCTCGTACTTTGCATATCCTGCATGCCCCGTGTCAGTGAACGGAGTGCAAATGACTGGTCTGTTGGACTCGGGGAGCTGGGTAACCCCAGTAAGGGCCACAATTCCTCATCGACTGATTCCGGGGAAAAAGGTGGGCGTCTGCTGTATCCAAGGGAACACTGAGGACTACCCTGTGGCCCGAGTGGTCATAGACACAAACTGTGGCGCCGAGTCCCATAAGGTGGGCGTAGTCAAGGACCTGTTGCACCCTGTTATAATACGGCAGGACTTTGCCTTGTTTTGGGAGAAAGGGAGGAAGCCAGGTTGTCCGGACAACAACCAGGTCGCTTCTAAAGATATCTCATCGCAGGCCGCAGCTGACGGGTTTCACTTTTGTGTGCTTATTGGGGATAAGGATGAGGCAGCATCCCTGGAGGCAAACATCCATGAGCTGGAGGTGTCCAAGGGAAACTTTGGAACCACCCAGCTCAGGGACTTAACTCTAAAAGGGGCGTTTGATAATGTTCTGAATGGTGTTGCTCAAGAGCTGGGGGCAGACACCCGATATCCATACTTTACCGGAAATGGGGAGTTACTATATTGAGTCACCAAGCTCAGAGGAGAAGTAATCGAGCAGTTACTAGTGCCAGGGCCGTGCAGACGCAGGGTGCTAGATATGGTCAGGGGCTGGCTGGCAAATTTTAGCCTGGGGGACAAGCACACAACAGTGGCCCATGAGTCACGGCTCATCAGTATCATATTTACGTCTGGCTGCTTTATAAATTAGAGGTAACAAGGCTTTAAAAAATTAAAACTGGTGTGTTATTGGGATGGCACACACCTATGCAATTACAGATAGTTTGCTGTCTGTAAGGCTATGTTCACACATTGCGTTTCTTTTATGCTTTTTTTATGTAAATTTTGTGCTGCGTTTTACAGTACCAGCAAAGTCTATGAGACTCATGCACAAATTGTTTTTTGTTTCACCAGTATTTTGTGCTTTGTGTGTTTTCTTGCACAATAGAGTATGTCACTTCTTTCAGCGTTTTTTCAGCGTTTTGCATTTTTCACCTATTAGAAGTAATGGGTGGTGAAAAAATGCTTAAAAAACACACCAAAAACTGCAGGTATCAGGTTTTGCAGCGTTTTTTGTGTCAAAACCTGATGAAATAGAATGAGATTTTTTTTCACTGAACTTTATGTACATGAATAAGGAGACAAAAGAACAGTGAAAAAACGCAGAAAAAACACAACAAAAAAACAAGCAAAATCCTGAACAAACCTTCCTGGCAAGAGATTAGTTTTGTACTGCAGAAAAAAAATGCGGAAAAAACTGGTATAAAACTGGTGACTTTTGGTTCCCTTTGTTCCTAGGAACCCTCATTCATATTTGGGCATTGTAAATGGACTATAACTATAACTAAAGAAGGTCTGTCATCCTCAAAACTCAATTTCAACTATTTAAACAGCCATAGAAGGACTTAGTCCCAAATAAAGAAAATCTGCCCTGTAATGTAGATTTCACTTCTTTTTTTATTTCATATGCAAATGAGGCCTCCTCAGTGTACTGTTGGCGTGGCCAAGGGCTCACACACCGTTCCGCCCTCTAGATCAGTAGGTCTCATACCTCCTCTTAGCTTAATTGACAGCACGTGTCTGCGCAGGGTGAGCGCTACCTGAGTTGAATCCTTTCCCCTCCATGTCTACATTGACTGCAAGAGCCCAGCTTATCCACACATCATGTCAGTGTGGGTGTGCTTTTATCCTCCTCTCCCGTCTGCAGAGAGGGATGAGCGTGCACCAGCACTGACCCTATGTGCTTAGGGCCAGAGATTGAATTCAGACAGTACTTGCTCTGGGCAAGTGAGCTTTGTCAATCGAGCCAAGAAGAGGTGCGCAGCATGGTGATTGAGGGGGTGGAATAGGGCACTGAGCCATTGGCCATGCCAAGGGTGCACAGAGGAGCCCTTATTTACATTTAAAAAAAAAATTCTGGAAAAACTAAAAAGTGAAATCTATACAGCAGGTTTCATAGGGGCTATGTACCCTGTAGTAATATATAAGTAGCCTACGGGGTCCCTTTGTACCCAGTAGGGACCACCGGAACACCTGGAGGACTACAGGTCCCAGGTTACCAAACGCTGACTGCATTACCAGGGCTAGGAGTCACGGAGGCCCCAGCGACCAGGGAGAGTGATCTCCATGAGAAGGCCCTACCACCAGGTCAGCAGGTGCAAAGGAGAGAGAGACAGTAACCACGCTAGGCCTAGCTCCAGGCAGGTCAGAATCTTAGGAACAAAGCCACGGATCAGGAGGCCCTACACCCGCTCACTGGGGAGAGTCCAAAAGTGTGCCCTTCGGAGTACCCTGGACCGTGCCTTCATCATCACCAGTAAAGGTACTGAAGCTTACCCCCGTGTGAGTGTCCGTCTTTGGACGGGATGGCTAAAGGTTGTGCAACCAAGTATTAGGCTGAGGGTGCCAATACTTTTGTCTGACCCATTTTTGGAGTTTTGTGTGAAATGATCAATGATTTGATTTTTGCTTCATTCTCTTTTGTGTTTTTTCCTTGCAAGCGAATTAAATGAAGATAATAATACCAAAGAATTTGTGATTGCAATCATTTTCAGGAAGAAACTGAGTATTATCTGACAGAATTGCAGGGGTGCCAATACTTTTGGCCACCACTATATGTACTGTGCTGTGCACTGACATAAGATGGTATAATGGTTTATGCACTGGACTGATCCAGTTACAGGACAGCACACATTATAATAGCTGACTGTGTATATTAATCTTAGAGTCCTGTAGCCGCGGGATGAGTCCTGTGCAGGGTCTGTATACTCATGTCTGCAGTGGCTGTATTATCTGGGGCAGTTTGAACCTTCATACAGATTTGAGCCGATGACCTCACACTGACAGCCCGACCTGCATGAAGGTGCAAACTGCAATAATAAAATCCCCCTGATCCTCAGCAGAGGGGCCATAAAGTTCAGGATGCCGCCCTGGACTTGTGAGGGGTTTTTGATATGTGTTTAGGATCATTATCCGCTTCTATAAGCCATCCTCTTTTCAACTTCAGCTTTTTTACAGATGGTGCTATGCTTGCATCAAGAATTTGTTGAAATTTCATTGAATCCTTTCTTCCCTCTACTCATGAAATGTTCCCAGTGCCATTGGCTGCAACACAACCCTAAAGCAAGATTGATCCACCTCCATGCTTAATTGTTGGCGAGATGTTCTTTTCCTGAAATTCTGTGCCCTTTTTATCTCCACACATACCTCCACTTTTTGAGGCCAAAGAGTTCTATTTTAACCTTATCGGTCCACAGAACTTGTTTCCAAAATGCATCAGGCTTGTTTAGATGTTCTTTTGCATACTTCTGATGCTGAATTTTATGGTGAGGACGCAGGAGAAGTTTTCTTCTGATAACTCATCCATGAAGGTCATATTTGTGCAGGTGTCTCTGAACGGTAGAACAATGTATCTGTTACGGGTCAGGGTGGTGGAACCTCTATGCCGCGGTGCAAGGAGGGACCCAGAGGGGCGTGACTAAGTATCAACTCAAACCGACCCTGGTCGTACGGCGGCTAACGACTCCGTGACCAGGGAGGGACCGAACAGAGGGACCAGGTGCTACTCTGGGGACGACCTTGTAAGAGAGCAGGTGGCTCCCACGCGTCAGCAGACTGGGACTGAGCGGTATAGCGGATGGACACAACAGGCAGGCAGAAGTCTCTGGATAGTTGACGGGTGGTCACGGCACGTGACGGGAGAGCAGGTAGAAGTCTTTAGGTAACAGACAGGTGGTCACAGCAAGTGACAGCAGGAGCCTCCAGGTAGGCTACGGCAAGTGACGGCCAAGCAGGCCGAAGTCTCTAGGTTAGCAGGCGGGTGGTCACGGCAAGTGACCGCAGGAGCCTCCAGGTAGGCTATCAGGTAACGGGCAGGTAACAGGCGAGTGCTCCCAGGTGAGCAGGCTAGCAGGCACGGCAGGTAGCGGGCAGGTAACTGGCAGGTGCTTCCTGGTAAGCAGGCGAACTTGCCCATAGACAGACTGGCGGGTAGAATGGAAGGCAGACTGTCGGGCTGGAGAGTAGTCAGACTGGCGGACTGGAACAGTAGTCAGGCTGGCAACAGGACCTGAGGGCTGAAGCAGAGGTAAGTATACTGTGCAACAACTTTTGCTCGGGCACCTCCATTTCGGAGGAGGTGCCTTATATATGGCCTTATATATGGGAGGTCCTCCGGCTATTGGCCGGGGACTCCTTAGGACGGCGCACGCGGCCTCTTTAAGAGAGAGGGAGCATGCGCGCGCCCTAAGCACAGTGCCCGGGAAGCTGCGCGCGCCGGCAGCAGCAGGAAGAGGAGCGCAGGAAGACGCCGCGTGGGGAGCGGGGAGGTGAGAGGGACGGCGTCTCTGCCTGGCAGGGGGCAGAGACACCGATGCTACAGTATCACAACTCCAGAGTCTGCTAAATCTTTCTGAAGGTCTTTGCAGTCAAGCAGAGGTTCTGATTTGCCTCTCTGACAATCCTATGAGCAGCTCTCACTGAAATCTTCCATACCTTATCATGACTTCCATTGTTCCTGTTAACTGCCATTTCTTAATTACATTTCGAACTGAGGAAAGGGCAACTTGAAAATGCTTTACTATCTTCTTTTACCTTCTCCAGCTTTGTGAGCCTCCACCATTTTCATTTTCAGAGTGCTAGGCAGCTGCTTAGAAGAACCCATAGCTGCTGTTTTTTGGCTCAAGGTTAGAGGAGGCTGGGTTTTTATAAAGCTGTGAAATTTGCATCACCTGGCCTTTGCTAACGATGATAGTGAACAAGCCACAATAACAACCAAAATATGGACTCCAAATATAGCAAAAGGGTAGTGTACCCCACAAAATCCAAATCCCGTGAGTGCCACTAACAATTGTTGCTTTATTGCAGGGTGTTTACCATAGTTAAAACATAACTTTTAATAAACAAGATAAAAATATCACTGTGAGGAGCTGCCCACTTACTAAAGACTATGATACTTTTCCAGCACGGACCACCATTTTCGTCAATATTATTATTGTGTGTTATTAGTGATTTACTTGTTATGTTTTATATAGTTCTAGTTACTTGTCAGTATGTAAGATTCACTTGTAAAATGTCCAGCATTTCAATAATCTCATCTTTATCTCAGGAGTCCATTGTTTCAATAGCCAATAATCTCATTAGGTGAGTGTAGATTGTAGACACAGTGGAGCTGTCACCACAGGGGGTCTTACAGGCAGTCTCAGATGAAGGCTTCTAGAATATTCTTCATTGTTTTAGGGAACAGTAAATGCTTAAGGGAAAGGGTGTCATCACTTCTGAGCTGGGAGGGGGCTGACCCCAGGGAAGTAAAGGAGAGACATGTTTTAGTTTTGGGAGTTGGTGGAAGGATACCGAAGGGTTATAATCTGTGGCTGTGGACTTGGAGCTGATGGATGGATGACTTACGGAGTGTTGAAGATCTGTTATCAACTAAAGTGGATAAACATGCTTCAGTTATGGCTATGTCATTTGGATTTAAACTTTATTCAAGGACTGCTGCTAATTAGTGTTGAGCCACCCCCGTAGTGTTCGAGTTCGGTTCGGTTCGTCGAACACCCGTGTGTTCGCCGAACTGTTCGTCGAACTGTTCGACGAACACCTTCGAACACCGTTAAAACCAATGGCAGGCAAACAAAAACACATAGAAACACATAGAAAACACCTTCAAAGGTGTCCAAAAGCTGACAAACTGCTCAGAAGACACAACTAACACATGGAAAAGTGACAAGTACATATAGTCATGCGAAAAGAAAAGAGGTGGAGGAGTAAAAGGAGGGGGAGACACAGATATAGGCATGTCATGCCCTTCTAAAATCCAAAAAGTGAGAAGCCGAGACGGCCAGTCCGCTCCTGCCCGTGCCACCTCCGTGTCGCCGGGTTTGTGCCAGAGCCGCGGTGAACCCTGACGGCCAGCCCCCCTCTCCCAATACTGGTGCCTGTCCGCTGGTGGGTCGAGAGAGCCCCCCTGTGGTGGAGGCAGCTCTAAGCTTTTTAATTTAAATTGTCCCTCTAATTTGAATGAATACACTTTAAATCCATTTACAAGGATCTATTGGAGGGCAAGTCTCATGCCAGCAGCCGCGTAATTCCAGCTCCAGTAGCGTCCACTAAAGCTGCTGCAGTTAAAAAGCTTTTATAAGGATCGAGCTCGGCTGTCCACCGCAAGGCATCCTAGTGCCAGTCCCAGCCCCTATGCCTTGGGGTGCCTCCTGATGCTCTTCACTAAGTATCCCGTGGTCCCGAAGCATTTCCTTTGAAAAAATTAAGTGTCCAAACTACAGGTGGTGTAGCTTGCTTAACAGCCGGGATAATCCGCTGACTAGCAGACACTGCTACTAGGCACAAAGTATTTCCTGGGCTAGATGCAGTTAAAAATTTGTAAGTAGATACTCTCGTTGGATGCTGAGAAAGCATTCCATAGAGTCTCCTGGCACGCCATATATGATTCTCTTAAAAAGCTTGGGGTAGGGGTCTAGGGGACCCTTTTATAGCCAAAATCACGGCCCTGTATCACAATACGTCACCTAGGCTGAAGATAAATGGAACTGTAGCACCGAGGGCTCGGTTGCTACAGACGTATTGCACCTCACCCAGAGGTGTGATATCTCACTCTCAGATAAGGATGGAGTGTGGATCAGGACCCGACACCTGCATGCATTACACCACATTGCCGTGGGGCAGGGCGACCAATATGCCCCTGAGATGGGCACGACAGTCCCTGTCCCTGGCTGGAGTGGGGGGAGGGAACACTGAGGAAGGGGAACCCTGCAGTGCAGGAGCAGGGAGGAAGCAGTTCCTGGGTGCATTGAGAAGGGAGTATAAAAGGTGGGCACCATCTTAGTTCAGTGCAGAGAAGTCTGAGCAGAAGTGGCAGGGAGCAGGGGCTCTGCATGAGCTCTGCTCCGGAGGCGGGCCTAGTAACAGAGGCCCAGGCCTGCAAGAGGGAGAAGGAAGGAAGAGGAGCGGAGAAGGCTCCAGGAACGAGGAATGAAGGGATCCCAGGGGTGCGGACGGGCGAGTCGCCACCGCACGCCCGAATCCACCTGCGTGGAGGGGTCAGGCCAAAGGGGGAGACCGGTCCCCGAACTAGTGGAGGCAGGAAACGACCCTCAGCTAGAAACCGGAGGCTCTGACATTTTATGTGGCGCAGCCCCTTGCTCCACCCGCTAGGAAGGCACCACATAGGGTCAGGGAAACTGGCGCCAAGTTTACCAAGAGGAGGCCCGAGGCAGCCGGACAGAAGTGTTGGTAAGAAAGGCCAGACAAAGGACACACAAAGGGGGTCCTGTGAAGCGCTCCAAAGTTATCTGGGAGTTGTCTGAGCCCCTCACCTGGTGAGCACAGTACGACGTGGGCAGCCGTTACCTGCAGACGTGGTCTGGATAATAAGAACTGTGAGTAAAGGCCCTGAACTGCATCACTGACTCCGTGTCGTTACTGCTGCTGCCCTGCACCATCACCCCCATCCTCCGCATACACTGCCCTGAGGCTATACTCCTCCCGTGGGGAGTTATGCTACGCTCTGCTGCACCCACAACACCAGCCTTAGCGGTCTGCCCTGTAGCGGCGGTTCACTCTGACCGCAATCCACGGGTGGCGTAGTCGGACATTTAAACATCAAAACCACATAAATAGTTCCGCCACTGGTTTGACCGCCCTGAGCCACGGAACCGGATCGCCGCCACGAAGACTACAACCACCAGCATCCACCAAAAAGGGTCCGGCTACGGGTGTCCCAAGGCCCAGGGGGTGCGTCAGAACATTTTCATCACCTTTCACAATCACCAATGGGACAAGGCAGGGATGTCCTCTGTCCCCTCTCTTATACATCCTAGTGACGGAGCACCTGCTCTCATCAATTCGCCATAACCCCAATATTAGGTGGATTGAGGTGGGAGGCACCGAGTACAAGTGCTCTCTATTTGCTGATGATGTCCTAGTATATATCACTCAATCACATATATCCATCCCTGCTGTTATGGCTGAAATAGATCACTTTGTTACATGGTAAAATTTTAAAATCAATGCAGCGAAGTCTGAGGCCCTCGATGTCTCCCTCCCTAAATCCATATAGGATTCCATCCAGTCCAACTTTCCCTTTGCCTGGCCCTCACAGGGTATCAAATACTTAGGAATTCCTATTCATAGAGACCTCTCCCATCTATGTTATCTTAATTTTGGGCCCTTTATTGAACAATTCCATACAGACCACGGTTGGCAAGTTGGAACTGTGAGATTCACTACGTGCACCACTGGTATTTTGTGGAAAAGCACATGTAAGATTCTGCAACAGTCTCTGCTGATACTCCTGCATGCGTGCATCCCTTTCTATGGCAGGAATAATTTCTGCAAATTTACTTTTGTACCGGGGATATAACAGTGTGGCAACCCAGTAGTCAGGATTATTTCTAATTCTCACAATTCGAGGGTCATGTTGCAGGTAGTGCAGCAAGAAGGCACTCATGTGTGTTGCGCATCCAGGAGCACCAAGTCCCTGTTGTGTTGGTGGCGAGGAAACAATCATGCTTCCTTCCTCTGTCCTCTCCCCCCAACCTCGCACAACAGAAATGTGATCAAGGTCTCCCTCATCTGATGAGTCTTCCATCAGTTCGTCCTCCACTTCTTCCTGGGCTCCTGCACCTTCCTCACTAGTTTGGCTGCTACCATGCGCCCTGGTAAAATCATCTCCCCCACCCTCACATGCCTGCCGCCCTGGTGCTGCCGACCGTCTGGACCTTGCAGATGTTAGCCCTTCCGCATACAACTCCTCCTCCTCTACTTCCTCCACCTCCTCTTGTGCCACCACCTGACTCCGAATTCTGTTTAACATGTGCTCCAGCATGTAAATCACCGGAATAGTCATGCTGATAATGGCATCGTCAGCACTAAACATCTTCGTCGCCATTTCAAAACTGTGCAGAAGGGTGCATAGGTCCCTGATCTGAGACCACTCCTCCAGCGTGATTTGCCCCACCTCTGAATCTCGTTGGCCCAGGCTATACGTCAGAACGTATTGCACCAGGGCTTGTCGGTGCTGCCACAGTCGCTGCAACATGTGCAGAGTTGAATTCCACCGGGTAGGCACATCGCATTTTAGCCGGTGAAGTGGCAGGCCCAACGACTTCTGTAGAGATGTAAGTCGCTGAGCTGCGGGATGCGAACGGCGGAAGTGAGCACACAGCGACCGTGCCCTCTGCAGAAGGCCATCTAGTCTGGGATAGTGGGCTAAAAATTGCTGGACAACAAGGTTCAACACGTGAGCCATACAAGGCACGTGTGTGACATTGCCCCGGCGAAGGGCCGCACCCAGGTTTGCAGCATTGTCGCACACGGCCTTCCCTGGTTTCAGGTCCAGTGGAGACAACCATTCATGAAATTGGTTCTCCAGAGCTGACCACAACTCCTCAGCTGTGTGACTCACATTTCCCAGACATTTCAATGTAAAAACCGCCTGATGACGTTGAGCCCTACTGCCAGCATAGTAAGGAGGTGTGCAGGATCCCTTCTGCGCAGTTAGAAAGCTTGTGGCATGACCAGACAGGCTTTGGGTGCAGGTGGAAGACCGAGAGGAGGTTGAGGAGGCAGAAGCAGTGGAGGAAAAATGACATAAAGAGGATTGACGCACAACTCGTGGGGACGGCAAGACTTGGACAGCAGCCCCTTGTCCTGCTGTCACCATAGTTACCCAGTGCCCAGTCAGCGACATGTAACGCCCCTGTCCATGCCTACTCGTCCAAGTGTCTGTGGTGAAATGCACCCTGTCACACACAGAGTTTCTCAAAGAAGCGGTGATGTTGTGTGCGACATGCTGGTGGAGCGCAGGCACACCTTTCTTTGAGAAGTAGTGCCGACTGGGCATCTGGTACTGGGGCACTGCGACGGACATAAGGTCTCGAAAATCCTCTGTGTCCACCAGGCGGAAAGGCAGCATTTCTGTAGCCAAGAGCTTGCAGATGGTGAAATTCAACCTCTTAGCTTTCTCATGGCTAGGAGGAAATGGTCTTTTACTTGTCCACATCTGAGGGACCGAGGGCTGGCTATTGTGCTTAGACGGGGTTGATAAGGGTGTCCCCGGCAAACTGCCGGTCTGTGAGGAAGATGCAGGCGGACATGTTAGGTTGCCTTGATCCAAAGGTGGTGCTATCGATGTCGGACAGCGCTCAACACCAGCTGGTGTTACCACCTCCAAAGAAAATGATGACCTGCCAATCACGCTGGCTGTTGCGGGTAAAGAGGTGGCAGGTCTGCGCCCCAAAACAGGTGTGACTGCTGTCCCCCCAGTCACAGAGGATGAAGAGGCCGCGGATGCACAAGATATGGCAGACGGTGGTTGGCCCGGCCGGCTAGACCGCATTGTAGCACACTGAGCTTCCCACTGCAGCTTATGCTTCATGTCCATGTGCCGGTTCATGCATGAAGTACTCAAACTATGTATTTTTTGGCCTCTACTTAGCTTTTGCTGACAAATGTTACAGATAACACGAGTTGGGTCATCTTTATCGATCTGAAAAAATGCCCAGGCTATGCAAGGCTTAGCACCCATGCGACCTGAAGAGCCACCACGACTTGTGGTGAGAAGCAGAGTTGTGTTTGAGGATGCAGTTGTTGACGTGCTTCCAGTACTACGTCTCTGTCCAGGAAGGCGCAACCTGACCTCGTCGTCACTAGCATTTTCCTCCACCTCCTCTGCTGACCTCATCTCTTGGCTGACTGTGGGTTGACAGTAAGTGGGATCTCCGACCTCATCATCATCACCCTGTGCGTTATCACACCCGTCGTCCTCAGAGCCAACCTGTTCCTGCCCTGACAAAAAACTAAAGTTGTCGCTCCAATCAGGTATTTGAGTCTTATCATCGTCTTCCTCATTGTCTCCACCAACAGGAGTTACAGTTTGGGAATGAGGGTCTACATTATGGTCAGAACCTTCTGCGTCTGGTCCTGGATCCGACTCATAAAGATTCTGGGCATCAGTGCAGATCATTTCCTCGTCTGGATTCACAGAAGCGCTGGAGTCGACCTCTGATTCCCAGGCTATAGTATGAGTAAACAGCTCTGCAGACTCAACCATCTGTTCTACCTCATACTCAGACGGGCAGCTGGAGATTTGGGAGCTGTGAGGAAGCAAGTGCGATTTGGGTGACACCTTTGAGGACTGGAGTATTTGTGATGTTGAAGTTGATGTGGAGGAGAGCCCACTTAAAGGAGCACTTGATATCCGTTGAAGCACCTGCTGTTTTTGTGCCTCATCTGGAATTTGTAGCGATTGGCGTGGCCGTAAGAAAGGGATCTTATCACATTGTCCGCTAAAAGAAGTAGACATTTTAGTTTGGCTGGAAGATGGTCTTTCTTCTGCACCTACCCCACGGACACAACCTTTTTTCCCCTTCCCAACACGCCTATTCCCCTTTCCACCAGCAGCAGGCCTTTTTCCACTCATTTTGGTGGTTAACTAATTCACAACTCTGGAGTTGTTTGCACAAAAAAACAATGGATGGTAACCGAGCAGAGCTGAGTGGCCAAACTGTGGTATTAGGCCAAAACTATTGGCTGGGTTAGATGCAGAAAAAAAATATTTTTAATTTGCAACCTGATGGAGGTCAGTATAGATGGACTAATAGACCAAGTCCCACACACCGCTAGAAGCCCAAATATTTTTTCAGAGCTAGATGCAGAAAAAAATTATATTCAATTTGCAACCTGCTGGAGGTCAGTATAGAAGGACTAATAGAACAAGTCCCACACACTGCTAGAAGCCCAAATATTTTTTCAGAGCTAAATGAAGAAAAAAATTATTTTTAATTTGCAACCTGATGGAGGTCAGTATAGATGGACTAATAGACCAAGTCCCACACACTGCTAGAAGCCCAAATATTTTTTCAGAGCTAGATGCAGAAAAAAATTATTTTTAATTTGCAACCTGATGGAGGTCAGTATAGATGGACTAATAGACCAAGTCCCACACACTGCTAGAAGCCCAAATATTTTTTCAGAGCTAGATGCAGAAAAAAAATATTTTTAATTTGCAACCTGATGGAGGTCAGTATAGATGGACTAATAGACCAAGTCCCACACACCGCTAGAAGCCCAAATATTTTTTCAGAGCTAGATGCAGAAAAAAATTATATTCAATTTGCAACCTGCTGGACGTCAGTATAGAAGGACTAATAGAACAAGTCCCACACACTGCTAGAAGCCCAAATATTTTTTCAGAGCTAAATGAAGAAAAAAATTATTTTTAATTTGCAACCTGATGGAGGTCAGTATAGATGGACTAATAGACCAAGTCCCACACACTGCTAGAAGCCCAAATATTTTTTCAGAGCTAGATGCAGAAAAAAATTATTTTTAATTTGCAACCTGATGGAGGTCAGTATAGATGGACTAATAGACCAAGTCCCACACACCGCTAGAAGCCCAAATATTTTTTCAGAGCTAGATGCAGAAATTTTTTTTATTCAATTTGCAACCTGATGGAGGTCAGTATAGATGGACTAATAGACCAAGTCCCACACACTGCTAGAAGCCCAAATATTTTTTCAGAGCTAGATGCAGAAAAAAAATATTTTTAATTTGCAACCTGATGGAGGTCAGTATAGATGGACTAATAGACCAAGTCCCACACACTGCTAGAAGCCCAAATATTTTTTCAGAGCTAGATGCAGAAAAAAATTATTTTTAATTTGCAACCTGATGGAGGTCAGTATAGATGGACTAATAGAACAAGTCCCACACGCTGCTAGAAGCCCAAATATTTTTTCAGAGATAAATGAAGAAAAAAATTATTTTTAATTTGCAACCTGATGGAGGTCAGTATAGATGGACTAATAGAACAAGTCCCACACACTGCTAGAAGCCCAAATATTTTTTCAGAGCTAGATGCAGAAAAAAATTATTTTTAATTTGCAACCTGATGGAGGTCAGTATAGATGGACTAATAGACCAAGTCCCACACACCGCTAGAAGCCCAAATATTTTTTCAGAGCTAGATGCAGAAAAAAATTATATTCAATTTGCAACCTGCTGGAGGTCAGTATAGAAGGACTACTAGAACAAGTCCCACACACTGCTAGAAGCCCAAATATTTTTTCAGAGCTAAATGAAGAAAAAAATTATTTTTAATTTGCAACCTGATGGAGGTCAGTATAGATGGACTAATAGACCAAGTCCCACACACTGCTAGAAGCCCAAATATTTTTTCAGAGCTAGATGCAGAAAAAAATTATATTCAGTTTGCAACCTGATGGAGGTCAGTATAGATGGACTAATAGAATGATGCTATGCCCAAAAGATTTTACTTCACTAGGTGCAGTAAAAAAATTGGTATTCTATACACAGGTGGTATATCTTGCAACACAGATAGGCTACTCCACTGACTAACACACTCTGCAATAGGCCAAAAAGGATTAGCTTTGCTAGATTCAGCCAAATGCTGTGAAAAAAACTTGCACAGCACTGGCACAGACCTGCCTGGCAAAAACTGATAGGAACTGATGTAACCTAGTCCTGAAAAGGACTCCAATTACAATTAATCTTTACTCCCACAATCTATCTATTTAAGAGCACAGACCTGCCTGATAAAAGTCGTAGGAAATGCTGTAACCTAGTCCTTAAAAGGACTGCAATCACAACTATTCCCTACTCCCAAGCTATCTGTATATTTGTGCGAAAATTGGCTTGAAATTAACAAGGTATAGCGCACACAGCAACAGCGGTGCCGTCTAACACGCAGCTGCAGCAGTGAGAAAATGGTGGCGACGGGGAAAATGGCTTGCTCTTATAGGGCAAGGACATGTGACATACACTGCCAATCACACATGCCCTTGCTTGTGTGAAAAAAAGCACTTCGCTCCGTGTGTGCGCTGCTGATAGGCTGACAGATTGCACCTCCCCACTGCAAATGCGGGAAAGATAAAAAAAAATGGAGATCTTCATTGTTCCTGCAGAGATCCATCCCCTGCCCCTCCCCCCGCCCCGCTGTACACTCAAACTGCGTATTAACATTAATTTTCATCATTACTGAGAAAAAATCCAGTTATGATTTTGGTGCACGAACAGTTATCGAACATAACCTCGAACAGCCGAATTTTTCTCAAATTGTTCGTGTTCGCCGACCGGCTCGAACACCGCCGAAAACAGCTCGAATTTGAGATTGGCGAACAGTTCGAGTAGAACAACGCTCATCTCTACTGCTAATGGATATCTGTGCTTTCATCGTTTTATCTGTTGTTTGGAGGATCATGGACTGTGGCTACAGACTATACTGGCTGGAGATACGAAATCTGTGGGCCAACCAAAAGTCGGGAGACAGTGGGTATCACCTGATAAAAAGCCAGGGGAACTACTGATCCCAGGTTGAGAACTTAAGTACTGAGAGAACTGTATTTTGGCCATTTACCTGGAATTGCTTTCTTACCGTGGCTGTGATTAATAAAATATTGTTGTATCATTAATCTGCCTAGGTGATTACTTACAACCCACAACCTCAGATCTTTACAATCACCACCAGAACATTAATTTCTAAAAACCCCGTATACTCTTACTTTCAATAGCTGACAACACTCAGACCATGTTGTACAGTGGTGGCCAAAAGTATTGGCACCCCTGCAATTCTGTCAGATAATACTCAGTTTCTTCCTGAAAATGATTGCAATCACAAATTCTTTGGTATTATTATCTTCATTTAATTTGTCTTCAATGAAAAAAACAAAAAAAGAATTATCCTAAAGCCAAATTGGATATAATTCCACACCAAACCTAAAAAAGGGGGTGGACAAAAGTATTGGCACTGTTGAAAAATCATGTGATGATTCTCTAATTCGTATAATTAACAGCACCTGTAACTTACCTGTGGCACCTAGCAGGTGTTGGCAGTAACTAAATCACATTTGCAGCCAGTTAACATGGATTAAAGTTGACTCAACCTCTGTCCTGTGTCCTTGTGTGTACCACATTGAGCATGGAGAAAAGAAAGAAGACCAAAGAACTGTCTGAGGACTTGAGAAACCAAATTGTGAGGAAGCATGAGCAATCTCAAGGCTACAAGTCCATCTCCAAAGACCTGAATGTTCCTGTGTCTTTCGTGCGCAGTGTCATCAAGAAGTTTAAAGCCCATGGCACTGTGGCTAATCTCCCTAGATGTGGACGGAAAAGAAAAATTGACGAGAGATTTCAACGCAAGATTGTGCGGATGGTGGATAAAGAACTTCGACTAACATCCAAACAAGTTCAAGCTGCCCTGCAGTCCGAGGGTACAACAGTGTAAACCCGTACTATCCGTCGGCGTCTGAATGAAAAGGGTCTGTATGGTAGGATACCCAGGAAGACCCCACTTCTTACCCCGAAACATAAAAAAGCCAGGCTGGAGTTTGCCAAAACTTACCTGAGAAAGCCTAAAACGTTTTGGAAGAATGTTCTCTGGTCAGATGAGACAAAAGTAGAGCTTTTTGGGAAAAAAAGCATCAACATAGAGTGTACAGGAAAAAAAAAGAGGCATTCAAAGAAAAGAACACGGTCCCTACAGTCAAACAAGGCGGAGGTTCCCTGATGTTTTGGAGTTACTTTGCTGCCTCTGGCACTGGACTGCTTGACCGTGTGCATGGCATTATGAAGTCTGAAGACTACCAACAAATTTTGCAGCATAATATAGGGCCCAGTGTGAGAAAGCTGGGTCTCCCTCAGAGGTCATGGGTCTTCCAGCAGGACAATGACCCAAAACACACTTCCAAAAGCACTATAAAATGGTTTGAGAGAAAGCACTGGAGACTTCTAAGGTGGCCAGCAATGAGTCCAGACCTGAATCCCATAGAACACCTGTGGAGAGATCTCAAAATGGCAGTTTGGAGAAAGCACCCTTCAAATATCAGGCCTGGAGCAGTTTGCCAAAGAAGAATGGTCTACAATTCCAGCAGAACATTGTAAGAAACTCATTGATGGTTACCGGAAGCGGTTGTTCGCAGTTATTTTGGCTAAAGGTTGTGCAACCAAGTATTAGGCTGAGGGTGCCAATACTTTTGTCTGGCCCATTTTTGGAATTTTGTGTGAAATGATCAATGATTTGATTTGATTTTTGCTTCATTCTCTTTTGTGTTTTTTCCTTGCAAGCAAATTAAATGAAGATAATAATACCAAAGAATTTGTGATTGCAATCATTTTCAGGAAGAAACTGAGTATTATCTGACAGAATTGCAGGGGTGCCAATACTTTTAGCCACAACTGTAGGTGAGAAAAGTCAGTAAAGAAAAAAATTAACACCAACCAGTCTGCACAAAATGACAGTGGTCAATTTCTCAAAACTATTGTAGCACAGATCTATCTACCTCTATATTATTGAGACAATGCTGGATAGTCATTAATCATACATGAGGAAATGGAGTGATCTCACCTATTTTCTTCTGTAATGGACATTTTCTTTGTCAGGCACGAGGTCCACACATCAATTGTCTGTCCAGCCGACGACCTTCTGGTATTACAAGAGAGAGGGAGGTTAGGACCTGGCCCTGAATTGCCCTATTCAGCACTAGTTATCCCTAGGTCCCCAAGTCTCCCGCCCTTTCAAGGGCAATCCACAGCTCACCCTGGAAGATATATTGCCCTACACAGCCGTAACGTGCCTCCCCACGCGTTTCTCCTTCAATCGATCATCAGGGGAGGAAAAATGCAGGTGAACAGAACTAACATAGCTTTTCCCTTGTCCCTCATTAGCTGTATACTAGATATAAGATTAATATTAGATTATATAGTTTACAGCTAGTGAGCCCCCACAAGTCCGCTATACACAGAATGAGGCCCCCATGGAACCCTATAGACATTATGAGGCTCCTTATAGCTCCTATATTTAGTATAATGGCCCCACAACTCACCTATATACAGTATGATAGCCCCACTGTTCCTCTATATATAGTATGATGGCCCCACAGCTTCCATATATATAGTATGATTGCTCCCTTATGTACAGGATGATGTCACTTAAACAGGATCTGGAAAAGACAGATAACTGTCGCCTGTCGGGGCAATAAGACATAGCTCCCAGTTGCAGAGACCTAACAATCTGTTCAAGATGGAGATGCGTTGGTGCCTTGCTGCCACTGAAAATATTCATCCAGTAAGCTGTGAAACTCGTGTTTTGTCCCTGGCCACCGTTGCTGCTCCAGGTATATAAAATGTAGTGCACTTTGGAGCTTAAAAACAAAGTCCAGAGAGCTCTATTGCACATGAGAACAGAGAGGGAGAACCCCTTTCTGCTAGAAATAATGGTAGCTTGGTATCTTCCAGCGAAGCTGGGCACACCCACCATCATTTCTTGAAATGCAGCAGAATCTACAAGCTGTTAAGACACCAACTGCACTACCAGCAACTTAACAGTTAGTTGGCAAACCAGCAGATAACTGGGAGCTTACGCTTGTTTCCGCAACACAGAAATTGGGGACGGATATTTGCTGTTACCAAGGAAAAGGAGGAGAAGGCATAGTCAGAGTATTAAACTCAGTATAGGAGGATGACAATGATGATGGCGATGATGACACTGACCAAGTACTACTTAAAGGGGTTGTCCACTATGTAGCATCGGCGTCTCTGCCCCCTGCCAGGCAGAGACGCCGTCCCTCTCACCTCCTCGCTCCCCGCGCGGCGTCCTCCAGCGCTCCTCTTCCTGCTGCTGCTGTCGGCGCGCGCTGCTTCCTGGGCACTGTGCTTAGGGCACGCGCGCGCGCCCTCTCTCTTAAAGGGGCCGCGCGCGCCGTCCTAAGGAGTCCCCGGCCAATAGCTGGAGGACCTCCCATATATAAGGCACCTCCTCCAAAATGGAGGTGCCCGAGCAATAGTTGATGCACAGTATACTTACCTCTGCTTCAGCCCTCAGGTCCAGTTGCCAGCCTGACTACTGTTCCAGTCCGCCAGCCTGACTACTCTCCCGCCCGACAGTCTGTCTTCCGTTCAACCCGCCAGTCTGTCTATGGGCAAGACCGCCTGCTTACCAAGAAGCACCTGCCAGTTACCTGCCTGCTACCTGCCGTGCCTGCTAGCCTGCTCACCTGGGAGCACTCGACTGTTATCTGCCTGCTACCTGCCGTGCCTGCTAGCCCGCTCACCTGGGAGCACTCGCCTGTTACCTGCTTGTTACCTGCTAGCTACCTGGAGGCTCGGCCGTCACTTGCCGTGACCACCTGATAGCCTACCTGGAGGCTCCTGCTGTCACTTGCCGTGACCACCTAATAGCCTACCTGGAGGCTCCTGCTGTCACTTGCCGTGACCACCTGTCTGCTAACCTAGAGACTTCAGCCTGCTCTGCCGTCACGTGCCGTGACCACCTGTCAGCTAACCTAGGGACTTCTGCCTGCTTGTTGTGCCCATGCACTATACCGGTCAGTCCCAGTCATCTGACCCGTGGGAGCCACCTGCTCTCTGACAAGGTTGTCCCCAGAGTAGCACCTGGGCCCTCTGCTCGGTCCCTCCCTGGTCACGGAGTCGTTAGCCGCCGTACGACCAGGGTCGGTCTGAGTTGATACTTAGTTAGGCCCCTCTGGGTCCCCCCTTGCACCGCGGCACAGAGGTTCCACCACCCGGATCCGTAACAGTTTGTTCGGGCCATGGAACCCGGTGGTCCCCAGATCTCCGATCTGCACCAGGAAGTCTTACATCAGAGAGCTCAACAGGAATCGGTCCTGTCCTTTCTACGGTCTGTTACCTCTCGCCTAGGCGCCTTGTCTGACTCATCTGTGTCTACCTCCGGTCCAGTGGTGCCTGTTCCTGCGGCTCCGCAATCCAGTCCCATTATGGCACCCGGCTATGGACCTTGGCTCCTGGCACCTCCACGTTTTGCTGACGACTCCGCTTTAGCCCGGGGTTTCATAAACCAGTGCACCCTTCACTTTGAACTCTTGGCATACCAGTTCATCTCCGACCGGGCCAAGGTGGCCTTCATCATGTCCCATCTCACTGGGGAGGCACTGGCATGGCTAAATCCCCTGTGGGATAGAGGGGATCCCCTGGTGTCCGACCTGTCATCTTTCCTCGCTGCTTTCCGGAGAGTCTTCGATGAACCAGGACGGAAAACCTCTTCTGCCTCCTCTCTGCCACGTCTCCGCCAAGAGAGTCTCACCGTGGGCCAATATGCCATACGGTTCCGTACTCTCGCTTCTGAGCTTGCCTGGGAGAATGAGGCTCTGGTGTCTGTCTTCTGGGAGGGTCTTTCCGGTCGGATTAAGGACGAGTTAGCCGGTCGTGACATTCCTACTACCCTGGATGACCTGGTGTCACTAGCTACCCGGATCCACATCCGGTTCCAAGAACGTACCAAACAGACTACTCGGGAGAGAAAGTTTTCCCGCCTTGCTCCTACATTCCAGAGACCTGCCTCTCAATCAGTCACTCCCCGGGCGCACTCGCCCGAACCTATGCAGATCGACCAGACCAAGATGGTCAAATCTCGCCAAGAGTCATGCCGAGCCGAGGGAAGCTGTTTCTATTGTGGCAGTAAGGAGCACTTCATCCGTTCCTGCCCGGAGAAGCCGGGAAACGCCAGTGTCTAGGACCACTCGGAGAGGTCTTCCTAGGCAAAAGTAAGCCCTCTCCAACCCTGACTTTGTCCGTCTCTATCTCCTGGGGTGAAAACCGTCACTTTGAAATTGCTCACCTGGATTCTGGAGCTGCTGGAAACCTCATTTCCCAGTCCCTGGTAGAGAGATACCGGATTCCCACCAAACCTCTGGCTGAACCATTGTCCGTCGCCTCCGTGGATGGAAGACTCCTTTCGGTGACCATCCTGCTCGTCACTGAACCCATAACCCTGCAGGTGGGAATGCTGCACTCTGAGAAAATATCCTTCCATGTGCTACCCGGACTCTCTCACTCCCTATTGCTAGGTCTACCCTGGCTCCAGACACATGAACCCGTGCTGAACTGGCAATCCGGTGAAGTACTCCGGTGGGGCCAGGACTGCCACAGGACCTGCCTGGTTCCGGTTCGCCCGGCTCGTCTACCACCTACCCCAGCTAATTTTCCCGGTCTTCCGGCTCCTTACTGGTCCTATGCGGATGTCTTCGGTAAAAAGGAAGCAGAGATACTGCCACCCCATAGGCTATATGATTGCCCGATTGACCTGGTACCCGGCGCCACTCCACCCCGTGGGCGTATTTATCCGTTGTCGGCGGCCGAAACCCGGGCCATGTCTGAATACATTGAGGAGAATCTGGCTAGGGGATTCATCCGGAAATCTACCTCCCCGGCTGGAGCCGGATTCTTCTTTGTCAAGAAGAAGGATGGCTCGCTACGCCCCTGTATTGATTATAGAGGACTCAATCAGATCACGGTAAAAAACAAATACCCCCTGCCGCTCATCTCCGAGTTGTTTGATCGCCTTAAGGGCGCCAGGATCTTTTCCAAGTTGGATCTACGTGGAGCGTATAACCTGGTCCATATCCGTCAAGAAGACGAGTGGAAGATGGCATTTAATACCCGGGACGGTCAATATGAATACCGTGTGATGCCCTTTGGTCTCTGCAATGCTCCCGCCGTCTTCCAAGAATTGGTCAATGACATCTTCCGTGATCTTCTCTACTCCTGTGTGGTAGTATACCTGGACGATATCTTGGTCTTCTCTCCGGATCTTCCCACACACCGGAGGGATGTTCGTCAAGTCCTGCTTAGGCTCAGGCAGAACCACCTCTATGCAAAATACGAGAAGTGCCTCTTCGAGCAGACCTCTCTTCCATTTCTGGGCTATGTCATCTCCCAGACAGGCTTACGAATGGATCCTGAGAAGCTCTCTGCTGTCCTAAAGTGGCCCCGTCCGGAGGGGTTGAAGGCGATTCAGCGATTCCTGGGCTTCGCCAACTACTATCGTCTCTTCATTCCGCACTTCTCCTCCCGGACTGCTCCCATATCTGCGCTCACCTGTAAGGGAGCAAATCCCAAGGTATGGTCGTCCGAAGCTGAGGAGGCCTTCCTTTCCTTAAAGCAAGCCTTCTCCTCTGCCCCAATACTGCACTGTCCAGACTGCAACAAACAGTTCTTCCTGGAGGTTGATGCTTCCTACTCCGGAGCCGGAGCGGTGCTCACCCAAAAATCTTCATCCGGGAGAATGGTAACCTGCGGTTTCTTCTCCAAACTCTTCTCCTCGTCTGAGCGCAACTACTCCATTGGAGACCGAGAATTGTTAGCCATCAAGTTGGCACTGGAGGAGTGGCGTTACCTACTTGAAGGGGCTCTATACCCGGTGATCATCTATACGGATCACAAAAATCTGGCATATCTCCAAAATGCCCAAAGACTCAATCCGCGTCAGGCCCGGTGGTCTTTGTTCTTCACCCGCTTCGACTTCGTCCTACATTTCCGCCAGGCGGACAAGAATGTCAAAGCCGACGCATTGTCCCGATCCTTCCTGTCCTCCGATCAAGAGGAGGAGCCTATGCACATCATCGACCCCTCCAAGATGATGAATGTGGCCCCCTTGGATCTGACTCGTCTTCCACCCGGTAAGACGTTTGTAGCAGTACCAGATCGGAAGAAGGTTCTTCACTGGGGTCATTCATCTAAACTAGCCGGCCATGCTGGCCAGAAAAAGACCTTCCTGCTCATTACCCGGCATTACTGGTGGCCTACCCTGCGCAAGGATGTGGTAGACTTCGTCTCAGCCTGTTCGTCTTGTGCCCGCAACAAAGTTCCCAGACATCTACCAGCCGGTCATCTCCTACCTCTTCCCGTACCTGATGCCCCGTGGCAACACATTGCTATGGACTTTATTACAGATCTCCCTGTCTCTGCCGGTTGTACAGTCATTTGGGTGGTCGCCGACCGCTTTTCTAAAATGGCCCACTTCATCCCTCTGCCTGGTCTCCCGTCTGCATCAGAGCTAGCTAAGGACTTCTTCCTTCATATCTTCCGTCTCCATGGTCTACCCCTCCACTTCGTGTCGGATCGAGGGGTTCAGTTCACCTCACGTTTCTGGAGAGCTACGTGTAAGCTGCTGGATGTCACCCTGGATTTCTCCTCCGCTTACCATCCACAGTCCAATGGTCAAGTGGAGCGGATCAACCAGATCCTTACCGGCTACCTCATGCACTTTGTTAATGCTCACCATACTGATTGGGTGGACCTCCTACCATGGGCCGAATTCTCCTACAACAACCATGAGAGCGAATCGACTTCCAAGTCCCCGTTCTTTATAGTCTATGGTCAACATCCCCGGATTCCGTTTCCCGTCTCCGCTTCAGTGGACAACCCTGCCGCGGAGTCTCTGGTCAGCGAATTTTCCACCATTTGGGAGAATACTAGGTCCGCACTTCTTCAGTCCTCCGAGCGGATGAAGAGATTTGCTGACAAAAGACGTCTGTATCCGCCTCAATTCCATCCGGGAGACAAGGTTTGGCTCTCCTCCAAACATGTTCGGCTCAAAATACCCTCCTACAAGTTGGGTCCTCGGTTCATCGGTCCATTTGAAGTCCTTAAACAAATCATTCCAGTGGCCTACAAGTTAAAGCTTCCAGCCACCTTACGGATTCCAAACTCCTTCCACATATCTCTCCTCAAACCAGTTGTCTTTAATTCTTTTTTAAACAATCCAGGTACTTCCCCTGCCCCGGTTTCCGCTGAAAACGTTTTTGAGGTAGAGAATATTCTGGCCACCAAGAGGATAAGAGGAAAAACCTTTTTTCTGGTGGATTGGAAGGGGTTTGGCCCAGAGGAGAGAACTTGGGAACCCAAGGAGAACATCCACGCCCCGCTTCTCCTTGAAAGATTTCTTTCTGGCCTAAAAAAGAGGGGGCGTAAAGGGGGCGGGTACTGTAGCATCGGCGTCTCTGCCCCCTGCCAGGCAGAGATGCCGTCCCTCTCACCTCCTCGCTCCCCGCGCGGCGTCCTCCAGCGCTCCTCTTCCTGCTGCTGCTGTCGGCGCGCGCTGCTTTACGGGCACTGTGCTTAGGGCGCGCGTGCGCTCCCAATCTCTTAAAGGGGCCAAGCGCGCCGTCCTAAGGAGTCCCCGGCCAATAGCCAGAGGACCTCCCATATATAAGGCACCTCCTCCAAACTCCAAAATGGAGGTGCCCGAGCAATAGTTGATGCACAGTATACTTACCTCTGCTTCAGCCCTCAGGTCCAGTTGCCAGCCTGACTACTGTTCCAGTCCGCCAGCCTGACTATTCTCCCGCCCGACAGTCTGTCTTCCGTTCAACCCGCCAGTCTGTCTATGGGCAAGTCCGCCTGCTTACCAGGAAGCACCTGCCTGTTACCTGCCTGCTAGCCTGCTCACCTGGGAGCACTCGCCTGTTATCCGCCTGTTACCTGCCATGCTTGCTAGCCCGCTCACCTGGGAGCACTCGCCTGTTACTTGCTAGCCTACCTGGAGGCTCGGCCGTCACTTGCCGTGACCACTTGATAGCCTACCTGGAGGCTCCTGCTGTCACTTGCCGTGACCACCTAATAGCGTACCTGGAGGCTCCTGCTGTCACTTGCCGTGACCACCTGTCTGCTAACCTAGAGACTTCAGCCTGCTCTGCCGTCACTTGCCGTTACCACCTGTCAGCTAACCTAGAGACTTCTGCCTGCTGTTTGTGCCCATCCGCTATACCGGTCAGTCCCAGTCATCTGACCTGTGGGAGCCACCTGCTCTCTGACAAGGTTGTCCCCAGAGTAGCACCTGGTCCCTATGCTCGGTCCCTCCCTGGTCACGGAGTCGTTAGTCGCCGTACGACCAGGGTCGGTCTGAGTTGATACTTAGTTACGCCCCTCTGGGTCCCTCCTTGCACCGCGGCGCAGAGGTTCCACCACCCGGATCCGTAACACACTAGTTGGACAGCCCCTTCTTCATCTAAATGTTTGGCCTCGATAAAATAAAAAAGCTTATTCAGAGCTCCCGTGCTGGCACCTTTACCATGGTGTCTGCACTCGCTGTTGTTAGAACCCTCCTGTTTGTTTTTTTTCCATCGTGTGTTTTGCGGTCACGTGACCATCTGCCTTTATATTCCAGCTCCGCCCTTTTGGCTGTGCTGGACTTCAGTGTTTGACTGTTTCTCTAGCCAGGTGCTTCTGTGCCTTTCTCTGTCAGTTCGCTTGGTCCTTCTGGGACCTCTAGTACCTTTTTGTCAGTTTGTCTTTTTGTGTTCTGCAACAACTTCTCTGTTTAGGAGCTGTCCCATTTTTGTCCCAGTCCTTAGATTTTTTTGGGACCCCTCCCTTTATGCTATAGGTCTTCGTTCAGACTAGCCGAGGATTAAGGCGGGTCTGTTCGCTAGCAACAGGCAGTCCACTACATCGTAGGGATTCAGCTTAGTCTTCTGTAGGGACAGCTTTCCCCTATCTTTCCTTAGTTCATATTGCAGATCATAACAGTAAGTCCAGCCCAAAAAACTAAAAGGAAAGAAATTCGGGGATCTGTATGGTTTCCGTCCAGGATTTGGCTCAATGCCTGCAGGGATTGTCTCTGGAGGTGGCCGAGCTTCAGCAACACGTGAGTAGCTGTTTTGGAGCACATTTTGTCGAACCCAAGGTAGGACTGCCTGTTGTTTTTTATGGTAAACAGCAAGATTTTTTTTCCTTTAAAAATGCTTGTTTGTTATATTTTCGTTTGAGACCAAGGTCCTCTGGGAATGAATCACAGCGCATTGGTTTTATTATGTCACTTTTGCGCAATGAACCACAGGGGTGGGCCTTTTCTCTCCAACCTAATGATCCATGTTTAAGGTCTGTTGAAGAATTTTTTTCTGCTATGGGGCTATTATATGACGATCCTGATCGAATCTCATCTGCTGAGGCAGGACTGAGGTGTTTGAATCAGGGGTCAGGTGATGTTGAAAACTATTGCACGTACTTCATGTTTATTTCTTGCTGGTCTGAGTGAAAGGGTTAAGGATCTGCTAATTGCATTCCCTGCATCTGAGACTCTGCAGGATGCTATGCAATTAGCTGTTCGTGTGGACAGGAGGCTGAGGTTCAGGCTGAATGAGGTAAAGACTCCTGTAATGTCAGTTCCTAGTCCCCATAAAATCTGCTCAGATGGCGGAGAACCGATGGAGGTTGGGGCGATGTCACTCCGCTCTCAGGAAAGAGACCGGAGGTTCACTGAGGGATTGTGTCTTTATTGTGGTAAAGCTGACCATTTGATTAAGTATTGTGAGCATCGTTTAAGTAAAGAAAAAAAAAAGGTCAGTCACGCCCGCATAGCTTGTTTACGCTCTGCAGGAGTATTTCTTTCTGGGAGTACTACTTTACAGGGAGATTTGATTGAATTTCAGGTATTTGTGGATTGTGGTTCAATACTTAATGTGATTGATAAAGGGTTTTTGGAAAACCTTAAATTGAAATCCAAACCTTTGTCATCACCTATGTCTGTGATTGCAATTGATAAAACTCCCTTGAAATGTATTACTCACAAAGTTGCTGCATTTCCCCTCACTATCAATGGAGTTCACCAAGAAATTTTGGACTTGTTGTTTTAGATAATTTACCCTCTCCGGTTGTTCTAGGATTGCCTTGGTTAAAACTGCACAATCCTTTACTGGATTGGTCTACTAATGTGATTAAGTCTTGGAGTCCGAAGTGCTATGATAAATGTTGTAATGGTCGCATTGCGGCTGTGGAAAAAGGGGAATTACCTGTACCTATTCAAGATTTTTGGAGGGTTTTTTCGGAGGAGGAGTCGCAAGTTTTACCTCCTCATAGGGATTATGATTGCGCCATTGAGTTTGTTCTGGGAGCTACTCTTCCCAAGAGTCGCTTGTTTAATCTGACTATCCCTGAAAGAAAGGCCTTGGAGGAATACATACAGACTAGCCTGGCTGCTGGTCACATTAGACCTTCTAAGTCGCCTGTGGCAGTTGGATTTTTCTTTGTTAAAAAAGGATGGGGTTTTACGTCCATGTCTGGATTTTCATGAAATTAATAAGATTACCGTACGCAATTCTTACCCATTGCCGTTAATTCTTGACTTGTTTAACCAGTTAGTGGGGGCCAAGTGGTTCTCTAAAATTGATCTCCGGCGGGCATACAATTTGTTACGAGTGAAGGAGGGTGATGAATGGAAAACTGCTATTAACACTCCGGTAGGTCATTTTGAGAATCTGGTGATGCCTTTTGGTCTTACCAATGCACCTGCATTTTTTCAGAACCTTATTAATGACATTCTGAGACCTTTGATTGGTAAGAATGTGGTTGTGTATTTGGGTGACATTTTGATTTTTTCACCAGATCTAGAGTCCCATTGGCAGAGTGTATGTGAAGTTTTGAAGTTATTGAGTGATAATTCACTCTTTGCTAAGCTAGAGAAATGTGAGTTCGCTGTGCAGAAAATTAGTTTTTTGGGCTACATTGTCTCCTGCGAGGGCTTTGAGATGGACCCTGTGAAGGTTCAGGCTGTGCAGGAATGGCCTAGGCCCATTGGTTTGAAATCTATACAGAGATTTTTGGGCTTTTCCAATTATTACAGGAAATTCATTAAGAATTTTTCTGTAATTGTTAAACCTCTAACCGATCTCACCAGGAAAGGTGCGAATACGGTCCAGTGGACTACTGAGGCCATTGAAGCGTTTAAGTATCTCAAAGAGAGGTTCAGTTCTGCCCCTATCCTTATGCAGCCTGATGAGACCAAGCCTTTTTTGGTCGAGGTCGATGCTTCATCGGTGGGGGTCGGAGCCGTTCTGTCTCAGGAGAACAGGGATGGAGTACATCCTTGTGCCTTCTTTTCGAAAAAAATTTCGGAAACCGAACTGAATTATGATGTTGGACTCGCGTTTGAACATTGGCGTCATTTTTTGGAAGGCGCTAGATTTCCTATTCAGGTTTTCACAGATCATAAGAATTTGATCTATCTGGATGCTGCCAAGCGCTTGAATGTCCGTCAAGCTACGTGGGAACTTTTTTTTTCTCGGTTTCATTTTTCTGTTACCTATATCCCTGGTACTAAGAATGTTAAAGCCGATGCTTTATCTCGCAGCTTCTCTCCTACGGTCAGTGCCGAGGAGGAGGAGAGCATTTTACAGAAAGGAGTTGTGGTGGCGGCATTGGACTCCGTTTTGGAGGATGCGATTCTGAAAGCTCAAGATGATGCCCAGGGTCGGACTAGGGTGCCTAGGGCCCACCAGGGGAACTGACTCTAGGGGCCCACACTACAGCCCACCAGCTGTGAAGCACTGAGCGGCAGGACTTTGTTCGAACAGTCATTCCGTACTGCCAGAGTCCCTTTAATGGTAACTTGTCACCTTGAAAAACGTAATTTATCTGCAGATATAGGGGTAATCTGCAGGTAAATAGGGTTTAAAGCCTGGTTAGACGGCTTAATGGAAAAGCGTAGGCTACACGGAGAAAATTAAGTTTTATTCTCCCTGCCGACACTCGCTTCCTGTTATTGGGTCGGTGCAAGGAGGGAGACATTACAGTCAACGCGAACTACAAAGTGAGGGTGCTGCAATAACGTCCGGCACCTGGATTGTGACACTTCCATGGAGCCCAACTTCACGCTGAGCTTCATTGAACGACTAACATGGCAGCAGCACCTGGCAACTAGTGCTGAGCGAGCGTGGTCGGATAAGGTGTGATCCCAGCATGCTCAGGTGTTATCCAGGTATCTTGTAGTGCTCTGCTAATATGCTCGAGTCCCCAGGGTAGCATGTTTTGCGGCGGTAGGCAGACGCAACACATTTAGGAATTGCCTGTTTGTTAGGTAATCACTGCATGTGTTGCTTCTGTCTACCGCCGCAAAACATGTTACCGCAGGGACTTGAGCATATTAGCAGAGCACTACAAGATACCTGGATAACACCCGAGCCTGCTGGGATAACACCTTATCCGACCACGCTCACTCAGAACTACTGGCAACCCACCAGCAACCTGCAACTGCGTCACAGGGGGCTGAAGGGAGCAGGTGACTGCATGCACCGGCCATTGTGCTATCTAAATGCCGCTGTCAGTGATTGACAAGGGCACTTAAATACTCAAAACAGCAACAATCAAGGCGAGCTCTGATCACTGCTGTTACAGGCAGACGCCGGCTATCTAACACAGCCGACATCTGCCTGGTATGGAGCAGGCTCAGCTCCTGAAACAGCTCCATACAAGTACAACCCTATGGTTATGACAAGGTTAGCAAATTTCACTTGTCTGTTCCTAAATGTGGAAAGACAAATGGAATTCCCTAACACATGTGAGCAAGTCCTAATAGATTTAGTAAAGGTGCGCCAAGCATATGAATGTTATTACACACCATAATGGACTCTTACATACACGCATCTTACAAAAATACATATTATTCCAGATACGTAGACACATACAAACACGCAGACACGCACAGACACATCAGTACATGAATACATCATCTGAACCACCATCATTTGTAATGTCAGGTCAGCCCCATATATCTTTGTATCGCATAAACCTATTACTCCCAGTATGTAATTAACAATAGAGATACTGGGAGTTGTTATCAGTAGTGTTGAGCATTCCGATACTGAAATATCGGGTATCGGCCGATATTCGCGGTATCGGAATTCCGATACTTAATTCCGATACTTTTGCAATATCGTATACCGGAATCGGAAGTTCGCATAATGCAATGAGACATTTTCATTTTATTCAGCCAATGAGGATCCTAAGAAGTGTGGGCACATCCTGTTAGGCATGTAGGCATCTTAACTAATGGCATGGCTGTGATTGGCTGCTGAAATTATGTCATGATGCACTATAAAAGCCACCGCCGCCATTTTGAGCTCACTCTGCTGTGAATTCAGTTAGGGATAGGACGCTGTTGTTCTGAGGGACAGTTTTAGCTTCCTATTTGCTCTATACTGCTTTACCCAAGCTACTTTCTAAATCACTGTGCCTTGCAGTGCTAGTGCACAGTTCCCTGTGCTGTTCACCGCTGTCTGCAAGGTCTGTGTGTGTGAGTGCAGCTCACCCTGTAGTGTGTGCTTCAGCCAAGTCTGGTTGTAGTGCACTCAGTGTGTGTCACTGCCTCATACATTGTCCTTTTTTGCCAATTCAGAATTTTTCCTGATATCTCCTATTAGTGTGGTGGTTCCATCTGTATTCAGCTAAATTGGTTCCAAACACACTATATAGGAGTAGATAGAGACATTTTTTTCCGTCTTGCAGCACTAGTGCACAGTGCTCTGCATCTGTACTGTTCACCGCTGTCTGCAAGGTCTGGTGCGTGAGTGCAGCTCACCCTGTAGTGTGTGCTTCAACCCCGTCTGGTTGTAGTGCACTCAGTGTGTGTCACTGCCTCATACATTGTCCTTTTTTGCCAATTCATAATTTTTCCTGATATCTCCTATTAGTGTGGTGGTTCCATCCGTATTCAGCTAAATTGGTTCCAAACACACTATATAGGAGTAGATAGAGACATTTTTTTGGTCTTGCAGCGCTAGTGCACAGTGCTCTGCATCTGTACTGTTCACCGCTGTCTGCAAGGTCTGGTGTGTGAGTGCAGCTCACCCTGTAGTGTGTGCTTCAACCCCGTCTGGTTGTAGTGCACTCAGTGTGTGTCACTGCCTCATACATTGTCGTTTTTTGCCAATTCATAATTTTTCCTGATATCTCCTATTAGTGTGGTGGTTCCATCTGTATTCAGCTAAATTGGTTCCAAACACACTATATAGGAGTAGATAGAGAAATTTTTTTCCGTCTTGCAGCGCTAGTGCACAGTGCTCTGCATCTGTACTGTTCACCGCTGTCTGCAAGGTCTGGTGTGTGAGTGCAGCTCACCCTGTAGTGTGTGCTTCAACCCCGTCTGGTTGTAGTGCACTCAGTGTGTGTCACTGCCTCATACATTGTCCTTTTTTGCCAATTCATAATTTTTCCTGATATCTCCCATTAGTGTGGTGGTTCCATCCGTATTCAGCTAAATTGGTTCCAAACACACTATATAGGAGTAGATAGAGAAATTTTTTTGGTCTTGCAGCGCTAGTGCACAGTGCTCTGCATCTGTACTGTTCACCGCTGTCTGCAAGGTCTGGTGTGTGAGTGCAGCTCACCCTGTAGTGTGTGCTTCAACCCCGTCTGGTTGTAGTGCACTCAGTGTGTGTCACTGCCTCATACATTGTCCTTTATTGCCAATTCATAATTTTTCCTGATATCTCCTATTAGTGTGGTGGTTCCATCCGTATTCAGCTAAATTGATTCCAAACACACTATATAGGAGTAGATAGAGGAGCCTTTCTGCAGCCTTGGGCCCTGCAGCCCCAGCCAGATTAGTATTAGCCTATTTTTTGCAGCCTCATCTATTGCATTGTAGGTTACCTTCCTACATTGTAATAGCTACAAAAAGTTTGTGATACTATCGTTATTACATCTTTAGGCACATCCAGTGTCTTTTTGTGACAAAAAAAAACCTAAATAAAGTTCACCAAACACTCCACTTTACAGTTGTGTAGGCCACATTAGCTCATATTAAAGTCTAGTCCACACTTTATAAAATTAGTGTTTCTTATACCTGTTAGCAGCTGTTCAGGAATAAGCACACTAAGCCCTTAGTACTTTTCTGCCTATCTTTATCAGTCTACAAAGATGAAGAAGGCAGGGAGTAAGGCATGTGGTCGTGGGCGTGGGCGTGGGCGTGGGCGTGGAGTTTCTGCAGGGAGAGGACGTGAGGATTCTGTGCCTGCAGGGAGAGGACGTGGGGATTCTGTGCCTGCTGCGGGCACCAGTGACTCAGCATCCCCCAGTTTTACCAGGGAACAGTCCTTTATGCGCAGCTTTGTAGGAGCTAGCCGTACCCCACTGCTGCGCGAGGACCAAATTGAAGCCGTTGTCGGATGGATGGCAGCTAACGCATCGACTTCAATTAGTTCCAGATCCTCTCAGGTCCTGAGCACTGAAGAGCACCCATCTGTCTCTTCACCACCTGCCAAATTGCCCAGGCAGTCAGAGAGCCCTGGACAGGAGCCATCTCTACTTCTGTTCTCTGAATCTCTTGGCTTGGAAAGAGGGGGCCAGCCAAGCAGAATTCGAGAATTTGAAGAAGAGGTAGTATGCAGTGATGCGCAACCGTTTTGTCTCTCTGAATCTGAAGAGGCGGGTGGGCCAGTGCCTATGGTCAGCAGCACACCTCAGTACGCATCTGATGATGAGACTCAGGTGCCACTTTCTGGTGCGTACTGTGCTGTCGAGACTACCCAGGAGAAGCAGTTGTTTGAAGAGGGTGGTGTAGATCATGAGGTCCTTGACCCATCATGGCGTGAGGGACAGGAAGGTGGTGGGAGCAGCTCTGAGGAAGAGATTCCCCGAATGGCCCAAAAAGGAGGGAGAGGGAGGGGGCAGACTTGGTTGCCTGTAGCCTCCACTTCGGGAACCCATTAGGAGCATGGCTCTTCCAAAATCCAAAGCGGGCGCTCCCAAGACTTGCAGTGCCTGGTCCTTTTTTGACACAGTTGCAGATGACATTTGCTTTGTCAAATGCAAGCTGTGTAATCAGAAGGTGAAAAGAGGGAAAAGTGTCAGCAACCTCAATACCACAAATATGTGGAAACATGTGCGGACCAAGCACGTGGTGGAGTTACACAAACACACTGAAGACCTAGGCCAACCTACAGCGCCACCTACCACCTCTTCAGCTCGTGTTGTAGCCTCTTCCTCCAGCTCACACACAGCTGGTTCGGCTTCCTCACAGGATCGCCATGGAAGAATCTCTGGCACTGTTGTACAGAGACACAGTGTAATTCCACCCACAGCACCACTTTCCCAGTCATCCTCACACTCCCAGGCCAGTCTACAGCCATCGTTAGCACAGGCATGGGAGAAAAGGCGCCCATACTCGGCAAACCACCCCCGAGCACAGGCTCTGAATGCTGGCATTGCTAAACTACTGGCCCTTGAAATGCTATCATTCAGGCTGGTGGAGACTGACACATTCCGTAACTTTATGGCATTGGCAGTCCCACAATACAACGTGCCCAGCCGCTTTTATTTCAGCAGGCAAGCCGTCCCTGCCCTGCAACATCATGTGGAGGGAAAAATTAAACATGCGCTACAAAACGCCGTCAGTAGCAAGGTCCACCTGACCACTGATGCGTGGACCAGTAAGCATGGACAGGGACGATACCTTTCCCTCACTGCCCATTGGGTAAATGTTGTGGAGCCGGGTACAGATCTTGAGAGTGGCGCTGTACGTGTTCTGCCAACTCCAAGGATTGCAGGAATCCAGTCTGTACACATTGACTCCTCCTCATAATCCAGTTCCTCTGAATCAGCGCTGCAGGAGCCGTCACGGTCTACCTCCACATCGACCCGTGAACGGTTACCTGTTATGATGACCGATATGAGCACAGCCGTGGCCAAACGTCAACAGGCCGTATTAAAATTAATTTCTTTGGGGAATCGAAGCCACACAGCGCAGGAGCTCTGGAATGCCATCAAGCAGCAGAGTGACGTGTGGTTTGTGCCAGCGAATCTCCAGCCAGGCATGGTAGTGTGTGACAATGGCCGAAATCTGGTGGCAGCTCTGGGCCTAGGCAACCTCACTCACATTCCATGTCTGGCACATGTGCTCAACTTGGTCGTGCAGAGTTTTTTGAGGGACTATCCGGATCTTGATGCACTGCTTCACAAGGTCCGCATAGAGTGCGCTCACTTGCGGCGTTCCAGCAATGCAAGATCACGCATTGCAGCTCTGCAGCGCCGATTATGTCTTCCGGAACATCGCATCATATGTGACCTACCCACCAGGTGGAATTCAACGTTACATATGTTGGAGAGGTTGTGTGAGCAGCAGGCAGCAGTAATGGAGTACCAGCTGCAGCAGGCGCAAACAAGTCGCAGTGCGCGCCGTTCACACTTCACCACCACTGAGTGGGCCTCTATGAAGGACATTTGCCACGTTTTGCGTGCCTTCGATTATTCCACGCGGATGGCGAGTGCAGATGATGCACTAGTCAGCATGACTATCCCCCTTATCTGCCTGCTTGAAAAAACACTGCAAGCACTAAGGGACGAGGTTTTGGAAGAGGTGGAGGATGAGGAGTCACAAATGCCATCTGCTTCTCTACAGTCTGCGCAACGTGGTTCCTCACAAAGGCCTAGGCAGGGGACACTTTGTGAGGAGGATGAGGAGGAGTCAATGGATGAGGAAGACATCTGTCCAGAGGAAGGAGGTACACAATGCTCTAGTAGTCAGTATCTAGAGCGAGGGTGGGGTGATGCAGAGCAGGCAGAGATCACGCCTCAAGCAGGGGACAGCGTTTCTTGGCCAGTTGGCAGTCTGCAGCACATGGTTGATTTCATGCTGAAGTGCCTGAGAAACGACCGCCGCATCGCCCACATTCTCAACACGGCTGATTATTGGGTGTCCACCCTCCTAGATCCTCGCTACCGGGACAACTTACAAAGCCTCATAACACCGTTGAACCGGGAGCGTAAAATGCGGGAGTACCAAGACGCACTGGTGCATTCCATCATGTTCTCCATTCCAACCGAGAGCAGTGCTGCTAGTGCTTTACAAAGCAGCTCAGTGCGTCGAGGCAGTGGAGGAAGCTCTGCACAAAGAGGGAGCAGAAGCAGCGCCTCAGCACAAGGCAAGACCAGTATGGCCGAAATGTGGCAAAGTTTTGTGTCCCCGCCGCCACAAATGTCTACACCATCACAGACGGCTCCAGTCAGCAGGAGGCAACGTTTCCGTCAGATGGTGACAGACTACATGTCTTGCCCTCTTAGTGTACTCCCAGACGGCTCTTCTCCCTTCAAGTTTTGGGTCTGTAAGCTGGATACATGGCCAGAGCTTAGTCAGTATGCACTGGAGGTGCTAGCTTGCCCTGCTGCTAGTGTATTATCGGAACGCGTCTTTAGTGCCGCAGGTGGTGTACTAACAGACCGTCGCATGCGACTATCCTCCGATAACGTTGACCGGCTTACTTTTCTCAAAATGAACAAGGCCTGGATCTCTCATGAATTTGCCAGTCCTCTTCCAGAATAAATAATTGGTTGGCAACAGTATCCAGGTCTCCTGTTCTGTTCATGTTTCTACCACCTGAACTGTAATCCCTGAGCTCCAACACCGCCAGTTGGCGCTCGGAAGTGCCGTCTGCACAGTCAACACTTGCTGCCGTGTTATTGGGGTTCAGTAACGTCAGCTGTTCCCCTGCTGTGCGGACGGCAATTTCTCCTGCTCTGTCCACATCCACTGTACTACTGATTTAAAACCTCCTCCAAATACACCTCTGGCTCCTCTGTTTTCAGTATTATCCCTGAGCTCCAACACCGCCAGTTGGCGCTCGGAAGTGCCGTCTGCACAGTCAACACTTGCTACCATGTTATTGGGGTTCAGTAACGTCAGCTGTTCCCCTGCTGTGCGGACAGCAATTTCTTCTGCTCTGTCCACATTCTCACTACTACAGATTTTAAAGTTGCTCCAATTACACCTCTGGCTCCTCTGTTTTCAGTATTATCCCTGAGCTCCAACACCGCCAGTTGGCGCTCGGAAGTGCCGTCTGCACAGTCAACACTTGCTGCCGTGTTATTGGGGTTCAGTAACGTCAGCTGTTCCCCTGCTGTGCAGACGGCAATTTCTCCTGCTCTGTCCACATCCACTGTACTACTGATTTAAAACCTCCTCCAAATACACCTCTGGCTCCTCTGTTTTCAGTATTATCCCTGAGCTCCAACACCGCCAGTTGGCGCTCGGAAGTGCCGTCTGCACAGTCAACACTTGCTACCATGCTATTGGGGTTCAGTAACGTCAGCTGTTCCCCTGCTGTGCGGATGGCAATTTCTCCTGCTCTGTCCACATTCTCACTACTACAGATTTTAAAGTTGCTCCAATTACACCTCTGGCTCCTCTGTTTTCAGTATTATCCCTGAGCTCCAACACCACCAGTTGGCGCTCGGAAGTGCCGTCTGCACAGTCAACACTTGATGCCGTGTTATTGGGGTTCAGTAACGTCAGCTGTTCCCCTGCTGTGTTCACGGCAATTTCTCCTGCTCTGTCCATATTCACTGTGCTACTTATTTAAAACTTGCTCCAATTACACCTCTGGCTCCTCCGTTTTTAGTATTTACCCTGGGCTCCAATACCGCTAGTTGCTGCTCAGAAGTGCCGTCTGCACAGTCAACGCTTGCTCCAGTGTTATTGGGGTTCAGTAACGTCAGCTGATCCCCAGCTGTGTGTCCGGCAAATTCTCCTGCTTTGTCCACATCCACTGTACTACGGATTTAAAACCTCCTCCAAATACACCTCTGGCTCCTCTGTTTTTAGTATTTACCCTGGGCTCCAACACCGCCAGTTGGCGCACGGAAGTGCCATCTGCACAGTCAACACTTGCTGCCGTGTTATTGGGGTTCAGTAACGTCAGCTGTTCCCCTGCTGTGCGGACGGCAATTTCTCCTGCTTTGTCCACATCCACTGTACTACACATTTTAAAGTTGCTCCAATTACACCTCTGGCTCCTCTGTTTTCATTCTTATCCCTGGGCTCCAACACCGCCAGTTGGCGCTCGGAAGTGCCGTCTGCACAGTCAACACTTGCTGCGGTGTTATTGGGGTTCGGTAACGTCAGCTGTTCCCCTGCTGTGTTCACGGCAATTTCTCCTGCTCTGTCCATATTCACTGTGCTACTTATTTAAAACTTGCTCCAATTACACCTCTGGCTCCTCTCTATTTTTATTCTTATCCCTGGGCTCCAGCACCGCCAGTTGGCGCTCGGAAGTGCTGTCTGCACAGTCAACACTTGCTGCCGTGTTATTGGGGTTCGGTAACGTCAGCTGTTCCCCTGCTGTGTTCACGGCAATTTCTCCTGGTCTGTCCATATTCACTGTGCTACTTATTTAAAACTTGCTCCAATTACACCTCTGGCTCCTCCGTTTTTAGTATTTACCCTGGGCTCCAATACCGCTAGTTGCTGCTCAGAAGTGCCGTCTGCACAGTCAACGCTTGCTCCAGTGTTATTGGGGTTCAGTAAGGTCAGCTGATCCCCAGCTGTGTGTCCGGCAAATTCTCCTGCTTTGTCCACATCCACTGTACTACGGATTTAAAACCTCCTCCAAATACACCTCTGGCTCCTCTGTTTTTAGTATTTACCCTGGGCTCCAGCACCGCCAGCTGGTTCTCGGCAGTTCCATTGGCTCTTGTACCTTCTGCTACCCATCCGGGTTCCAGTACCGTCAGCTGGTCCTCGGTAGTTCCATTTGCTCTTGTATCTTCTGCTACCCATCCGGGTTCCAGTACCGTCAGCTGGTTCTCGGCAGTGTCTTTGGCACGGGTACTCCCTCCTGCCCAGCCTGGTTCCAGCACGCCAGCTGTTTCCGGGTAGTGTCAACGTCACTTTGCCTCCAATGCGTTGTCCTGTCGTGTTGCGGTCGGGTTAGCCGACTCTATGGTGCCTGCAGTTTAGGTGACTCCTATGTGGGCTGCGGGATCTGGCAATGAAGGCTGGTTCCATAGTGCCAATAGGACAAGCACCCCCTGTAGGACTGTGGGTTTTGGTAACTGCGGCCGGCTCGCGGCCTTGAACTTTTTTTTACATGGGTACCTTCTGCTACCCATCCGGGTTCCAGTACCGTCAGCTGGTTCTCGGCAGTGCCTATGGATTAGGTGCCTCCTTCTCGGTATCCAAGTTCCACCAACGTCTGCTGGTCCTTGGTAGTGCTTTCTGGCACAGGTACCTCCTGCTTAGTAACCGAGTTCCAGTAACATCAGCTGGTCCTCGGTAGTTCCATTGGCTCTTGTACCTTCTGCTACCCATCCGGGTTCCAGTACCGTCAGCTGGTCCTCGGTAGTTCCATTTGCTCTTGTATCTTCTGCTACCCATCCGGGTTCCAGTACCGTCAGCTGGTTCTCGGCAGTGTCTTTGGCACGGGTACTCCCTCCTGCCCAGCCTGGTTCCAGCACGCCAGCTGTTTCCGGGTAGTGTCAACATCACTTTGCCTCCAATGCGTTGTCCTGTCGTGTTGCGGTCGGGTTAGCCGACTCTATGGTGCCTGCAGTTTAGGTGACTCCTATGTGGGCTGCGGGATCTGGCAATGAAGGCTGGTTCCATAGTGCCAATAGGACAAGCACCCCCTGTAGGACTGTGGGTTTTGGTAACTGCGGCCGGCTCGCGGCCTTGAACTTTTATTTACATGGGTACCTTCTGCTACCCATCCGGGTTCCAGTACCGTCAGCTGGTTCTCGGCAGTGCCTTTGGATTAGGTGCCTCCTTCTCGGTATCCAAGTTCCACCAACGTCTGCTGGTCCTTGGTAGTGCTTTCTGGCACAGGTACCTCCTGCTTAGTAACCGAGTTCCAGTAACATCAGCTGGTCCTCGGTAGTTCCATTGGCTCTTGTACCTTCTGCTACCCATCCGGGTTCCAGTACCGTCAGCTGATCCTCGGTAGTTCCTCAGCTTTCTTGTACCTTCTGCTACATTTCCAAGTTCAAGCTTTTTGAAATGGTTCTTGGTAATCACTCTGGATCTCCCTGACGAGGACCCTGAAGACGAGGACCCTGAAGACCAACCCTAAGAAGACGAGGACCCCGAAGACAATGACCCTGAAGACGAGGACCCTGAAGACCACCCCGAAGAAGACGAGGACCCTGAAGACCACCCCGAAGAAGACGAGGACCCTGAAGACCACCCCGAAGAAGACGAGGACCCCGAAGACGAGGACCCAGAAGACCAACCCGAAGAAGACGAGGACCCCGAAGACGAGGACCCCCGAAGACGACGACCCTGAAGACCACCCCGAAGAAGACCAAGAAGATGACCCTGAAGAAGTTGACCAAGAAGACAAAGAAGAGAAGACAAGCACCAAGATACAGAAGAACAAGAGACAGAAAACCAAGAAGCAGAAATACAAGAAGCTGCAGAACAAAAAGCGGAAGAACATTAAGCATAAGACTAAAAATCAGAGCAAAAGATAATATCTAAATTATAAGCAGAAGATGACTAAGCAGTGTATGGGGGTGAGTCCGTTCCTCCTCGTGGTGCCCCTGGAAAAGACCTGCTGCTGCAGGCCAAACTGAACGCGGACAAATCCTGTTGTAAATCTTTTGTGACGGGCAGAACGAAAGGTGTAATGTCCAACCTTTTATAGATAACAACTACAGGAATGCCTGTCACAAATAAGAATATGATGAAGAAGAAGAATATGAAGAAGATGAAGAAGTAGAATATGAAGAATGTAAAAAAAAGAATAATACGAAGAAGGTGAAGAAGAAGAAGGTGAAGAAGAAGTGGATGAAAAAGATGCTGAGGATGATGAAGGAGAAAGTGTGGGAGAAGTAAAAAAGAAGGTGAAGAGCATGGAAGTAGTGAAACATAAATATCTGACAAAATATAAAAATACTTAACATAGTTAATATTTCCGTAACTCAGAACATAATAAAAAAATAGTAATTCCTGCTATTCCATTTGACTGGGCTAAACCTCTATGCCTTTATTGTCTCCCCCACCTCCCCCAATACATTCTACATTATTCTTAGTTGTTTTCCTTCATGTAGAAATAACCTACAAGGAAAGAAAGGGTTTATTTTAATTCCGATATTTATGTCCCATTGACTTGCATTGGTTTCCGGTATCGGAATCGGCGATATCCGATACTTTTTCGGTATCGGTCCGATCCAATCCGATCCGATATTTCCCGATATCGGAAGGTATCGCTCAACACTAGTTATCAGTCATCATCAGACTGCGGACCATACAGGAACCACAGTACTGATGAGACGCAGGCAGGATCACAAATGAACATTTACATCCAGATATCTTACCCGAGACGTCTTCTCTGATTAGAGTCGTTCTCTCTCTTTTCATCTCCCTCTTGTCCAGTCTCCATGATGACTTTTCTCATCCACAGCTCGTCTCTGCAGACTTCCATCTTCTCCGGTCTTCTGCAGCACATCCCGACACGATGCCCTTAAAGATAGCAGTGTCATTATAATGCTCCCGAATAAAAATATCTACACTGAGCCCCTGAATAAACCTAACTCTTACAATGCTCCCTGCACAAAACATGACATACACTCTACCCCTCTTATGGTACCTGCTCTCCACACTGTCCTCTCCTTACCATACTGGGCCCCCTCTTCACATTGTCCTCTCACACTGTGTCCCCCCTATAGTGCCCAGTCTCTATAACGTGCCCCTTCATCACACTCCCCCTCCTCAGCATACTGTTCCCTCCTTTCTGTGCCCTCACACTGTTTCCCCCATACTGCCGCATCTCCATACCTTCTCCCACACTACCTAGTCTCTGTGCTGTGTCACCTCACACTTTTCTCCCTCCATACTGTCTCCTCACACTATTTCCCCACTCTCCATACTGTTTCCTCATACATCCCCCTTCCCCATTCTGTTTCTGCACTCATTCCTACCCCTCCTCTAGTTCACCATACTGTTTCTTCACACATCTCCCCATTCTGTCTCCTAAAATTTCTCTCCCATCTCTCTCCAAATATAATAAATCTTCGGAAGAGCACACAGACATGCAGAAGCACGCTTACACACACGAAAACAAGCGCACACGGACACATACTAAGGGCTCTTTCACACGTCAGTACATGTGGTGACCGTTTCCACACGTACCAGAGACACTGACACACGTAGACCCATTCAAATGAATGCGTATGTGCACATGTCAGTGTGTTTCCACTTTCCACAGATCATGTGGTGTCCTTGGGCAAAACACGCTGACATGTCTGTTTTTTACCTGCTGTCCAGACCGCGAAATGTCCCGCACACTGATGACAGTTAGCACGCGGTGCTTGGGAAGAGCGCTGAGAACTGCCCTCATCATAGATCCCTGAAGGTGCTGCAATCAGCACCAGCAGGGTCAATGATGAGAGTAATAGTCTATACCCGCTGTGTCCAACTGTAAAAAGAATAAAATAAAAAAATCCTTATACTAACCTCTACTAAGTGTCACCCGCTGTAATCCGTGCAAGCTCTCACGCCGAGGAGAATGTCTCCTGCAGCGAGTGGGCTCCGGAGCTGCGCTCAACAAGCGGTGCCCTGTGATTCAATAAGCGCAGCTCTGGAGCAAGGTCGCTGCAGGAGTCATTCTCCTCGGCGTGAGCGCTCGCACGGATTACAGCAGGTGACACTTAGGAGAGGTGAGTATAAGGATTTTTTTATTTTATTATTATTTTTACAGTTGGACACGGACACGGTGGGAGTAGACTACTACTCTCATCATTGACCCCGCTGCTGCTGATCACAGCGCCTGCAGGGATCTATGATGAGGGCAGCGCTCAGCACCCGGCTCTTGGGAACAGCGCTAACTGTATACTGATTCCCAAGCGCCAGTATGAGTCACTTGGATGACACACAGGTGGACACGGATATTTCCAGTCCCGTAAATATCAGGACATGTGAAAGAGCCCTAATATACACACGCAGATACACATACTCACAGAAATGGGGACACGTACACACACAGGCAAGCACACACAGAAATGCACAGACACACTCAGACAATCACACACACAAAAATGCAGACACGCAGGGAAGCACACACATATGTGAAGACACCTAAACACACAGGCATATAGACACACACACGCATACACACAGGCATATACACACACACACAGGCATATACACACACACACTGTACACACACACACACAAACACTGCACACACACAGGCATACACACACACACTGTACACACACACACTGTACACACACAGGCATATATACACACACACAGGCATATACACACTGTACGCACACAGGCATATACACACACTGTACACACAGGCATATACACACACTGTACACACACAGGAATATACACACACTGTACACACACACAGTCATATACACACACTGTACACACACAGGCATATACACACACTGTACACACAGGCATATACACACACACTGTACACACAGGCATATACACACACTGTACACACAGGCATATACACACACGCATATACACACACTGTACACACAGGAATATACACACATTGTACACACAGGCATATACACACACTGTACACACAGGCATATACACACACAGTACACACAGGCATATACACACAGGCATATACACACACTGTACACGCACAGGCATATACACACACTGTACACGCACAGGCATATACACACACTGTACACGCACAGGCATATACTGTACACAGGCATATACACACACTGTACACACAGGCATATACACACACTGTACACACAGGCATATATACACACTGTACACACAGGCATATACACACACTGTACACACACACAGGAATATACACACACTGTACACGCACAGGCATATACACACACTGTACACACAGGCATATACACACACTGTACACACAGGCATATACACACACTGTACACACAGGAATATACACACACTGTACACACACACAGGAATATACACACACTGTACACACAGGCATATACACACTGTACACACAGGCATATCCACACACTGTACACACAGGAATATACACACACTGTACACACAGGCATATACACACACTGTACACACAGGCATATACACACTGTACACACAGGCATATATGTAGCACCCTGAGGATTCGGCTGCTACAGGGGTATTGCACCTCAACCCAGAGGTGTGGTATTCCACTCCCGGGTAAGGATGGAGTGTGGAGCTGAGCTCAGAAGGCTGCATGCACTACACACATCCCATTTCCGGAGGGCAGACCAACGGTACTCCCACTTAGAAATGTGCAGGTACGACCGAGTCTGTGCTTGGCTGGAGTGGGAGGGGGGTGGACCATCCCAGTAGTGTAGGGGCAGATAGGGGGAGCAGTCTGGGTAGTGCTAGGAGCTCATTGGGTGCTGGTCACCTGAGCTCACACATAGAGGGAGTATAAAAGGTGGGCACCATCTAAGATCAGGGTCAGTCTGTGAGAAGTCAGTCAGTCTTTGCAGAGCAGTGGAAGAAAGCAGAGGAGCAGAGCAGCCCCAGGCCCAGAGTGAGAGAGGAGAGAACGAAAGACCCAGAGGGGGAGAAAGAAGGAACTCTGAGAGCCCAAATACAACCACAGGGTGAAGAGTTGGCAACAGGGTACCGGATCCCAAACTGGTGGGGGCTACAGCATACCTCAGCCAGAGACCGGAGGCCGTGGGCAGCATCTGCCACGGCCACCCACCAAATCCACCCGGAAGGCAGACCACGCATAGGGTCAGGGAACCCAGAGGCAAGGGTTCGCCAACAAGAGGCCCGAGGGAGCCGGACATAGGTGGATCCCTGGTGGGGAAGGCCAGAGACGAGGACAGGACAGAAAGGGAGCTCAGAACCACGCTCCAGAACTACTTGGGGGTTGGCCGAGTCCAGGACCTGGTGGACGCAGCGCGGCTCGGGTGGTCACTCAAGGCCGGAGTGACCGGTACAAGAACAGCAGTAAGTAAAGAACCCTGAACTGCACAACCCGACTCTGACTCTCATTACCATCTTCCCTGCACTTCCACAACCACCATCCTCTGCACCTGACCCCCTGAGGCTATACCCCTCCCGTTGGGGGTTATACTACCTAAGCTGCACAAACACCATCAGCCTCAGCGGACCCTGCTGCAGCGGCGGCCGTAGTGACCGCAATTCAACGGGTGGCGTAGTCGACATAAAGAACTTTAGTAACATCAGTAAGGACTGCCACACACTGAGCTTGACACCCTGGGCACGGACCGGGTCACAGCCACTCGGAGACTACAACCCCCATCTGATCCGGCTCCGGGTATCCCCTAACAGCACTGGCCCAGGGGGCGCGTCAACTTTGGCGTAGTCGGCAGGATAACGTGCCCGCAACAACCGGGTACTGCGTGCCTGAAGAAAAGTACACCGTTACCTCAAAAAGAAGTCTCCCGCCGGTTCCGGAGGGTCCCCGCCATCGGGCCCCATCACAGGTCGTTTCCCGCCGGTTGTCCGCCATTTGCAGCTTTTTCCCGCCATCCATGGAGTTTCCCGCCACTGGGAGACGATTCCCGCCATTTCCAAAGATTTCCCGCCTTGGAAGAGCGGACGCCATTATGGGCGTGCCAGAGGGTGGCAAGAGGCCACCTCCCATCGTGGGCCAGGTCGAAGAATGGCGCCAAAAGCGGAAACCGCGCCCACCAACAGAGACTGTGATGCTGGAAGTGTCCATCAGCGTGAGAGAACTGCCCCTGGAACTGAAGTTGCCCCGGGACCACCCTCGATGTGGGCGGAGACAGAAGAAGAGAACAAAGATGGGTGTCGCCTGGAGCAGTCCGGAGAGAGCGCACCCGGAGACAAGACGTCTGGAAGAGAGTCCGGAGAGAGCGCACCCGGAGACAAGACGTCTGGAAGAGAGTCCAGAGAGAGCCTACCCGGAGATGGAGGGAGAGCCAGGCAGCACCGACCCAGAGGTCAGGAGCCTGATGCGGGCCGCCACTCCAGGCAGCACCGACCCAGTGGTCAGGAGCCTGTTGCCGGTCGCCATTCCAGAAGGCCGGCTGGAGACAACGGGAGGAGAGCAGAGCAGCACCGACCCGTTGGTCAGGAGCCTGCTAGAAGCAACGACTCCACTAGGCTTAGTGGAGGTCTTGGCACAGCTCCCCCGAGACCGGGAGTGTGCACAGACTGCGCTGGAGGGCCTCGCACGGAGGATGGCCCGGGTGCAGCGAGAGACGTTGGCGGAGTGGAGCCGAGAGATGGCCCAGCAGACCGAGACTCGTCAGCGGAGCACGCCACCCGAGACGAGGAGACAGACCGCCTCTGAGGATGGCGCAGGAGGACTGAAGGCCGGAGACGGCGCCGAGAAGGGAGCCGAACGAAAGGAGGCAGGTAAAGGGGACGTCTCTACCCCAAACCGGGAAACCGCGTGCCTGCCCCAGCTCCCCGTCGCAGAGCCCGAAGTACCCCCTGCCGTGCCCGTCGCTGCAACGTCACCGCCGCAGACTAGGCCTCAAACGGAAGCCGCGACCCCTGTGACGTCACACGCCTCGACCCCGAGCGTGGCCAAGCAGGAAGTACCATCGGCCTGGTCGCAAGGCCTAGTACCCCCGGGCGACGCAATACCAACAGCGCCCCCTACCTCCGCGGAGCCACCGGCCTGGTCGCAGGGCCAAGTAACACAGGGCGCCGCCGTCCTTACGGTGCCCTTTACTTTCAAAGTGCCCCAAGCCTGGTCGCAAGGCTTGGGCAACCCGGGCGCCGCTACCATCACAGCGCCCGTAACATCAAGAGTGCCGCACCTGGGTGAAGACCTGTTCGCCCAGCATACGTGCCCGGATGGGCAGCCCTTCATATGGCCACCGGAGTTTCACCATCCTCGACTCCGGAAAGAGAGACCCCTAGACGAACCCCTGATCCCGGCTCCAAAGCCCATAAAGAGGATCTCGCCCCCGCTAGAAGAGACCCAGTTTGAGTGGGATCCCACCGGAGAAGACCTCATGGGGTTCACTCAGGAGACTCGGGCAGCCGCAGCGGAGCGTGCAGAGTGCTGCCGCCAGCAGCTCGAGGTCTTTGAGAGGGAGCGGAGAGAGAGGCGGGTCCGGGAACAACAAGCCCAAATAAGGAGCGCGGAGCAGAAGAGCCGGACCAGGAGAGACCCCCGTGCAGCGCATGGTCCCCGTACCATCGGGACTGTGATAAAGTTCAATCTGCAGCATGGGTGGGGTTTCATCAGGGATCACCGCACCCCAGGCGACGTCTTCGTGACCAGGAGAGACGTTGAGTCCCACCTACCGGAGGGACACAGAGGTCGTGACCTGTATTTAGGAGACGAGGTCACCTTCACCCGGCACAAGTGTGCCAAAGGACCCTACGCCCTCCATGTGCATCACCTGACGGAGGAGGAGCTGCGGTGTGAGGAGGAGCAAGAGGACCCGGACGGGTCTGAAACTGAAACTGTCCACAAAGAAGGAGCAGGAGGACGCCGTCGTTGAGTACGGTAGTATAGAGACTGTATATAGTTGCCCGTCGGGGCACAGTGAACCGTTGCTGCTAATATAGTCCCCGTTGGGACCAGAGAACTGAACTGTTAACCCGTGTGTCCCTATTCCCACTGACCGAGGACTGAGAACGGTCAATCCTCCCTAATACCTGGCCGAGGACTGAGAGCGGCCATATCCCCTTGTATATAGTTGCGCTTCCTAAAGCGCCCCCTACCGGTTTTATAGGAAAACCCTGTTTCTTCAAGAGACTGTCGCACTTTACCCGGTCACAAGTTGCACCGTGACCGGAGGAGCTAGGAGCAAGAAACGACTACAAGAAAGTTTAATATAAAAAGTTTTATGATGCTGCTAATATATGTTGTTTTATATGTTTTATTATGTTGTTTATGCAAAAATTGTATGTTTTGGTGTTTTTTATATCTTACAGCCCGAGGACGTGCTGTGATTTACCAGGGGGGAATGTAGCACCCTGAGGATTCGGCTGCTACAGGGGTATTGCACCTCAACCCAGAGGTGTGGTATTCCACTCCCGGGTAAGGATGGAGTGTGGAGCTGAGCTCAGAAGGCTGCATGCACTACACACATCCCATTTCCGGAGGGCAGACCAACGGTACTCCCACTTAGAAATGTGCAGGTACGACCGAGTCTGTCCTTGGCTGGAGTGGGAGGGGGGTGGACCATCCCAGTAGTGTAGGGGCAGATAGGGGGAGCAGTCTGGGTAGTGCTAGGAGCTCATTGGGTGCTGGTCACCTGAGCTCACACATAGAGGGAGTATAAAAGGTGGGCACCATCTAAGATCAGGGTCAGTCTGTGAGAAGTCAGTCAGTCTTTGCAGAGCAGTGGAAGAAAGCAGAGGAGCAGAGCAGCCCCAGGCCCAGAGTGAGAGAGGAGAGAACGAAAGACCCAGAGGGGGAGAAAGAAGGAACTCTGAGAGCCCAAATACAACCACAGGGTGAAGAGTTGGCAACAGGGTACCGGATCCCAAACTGGTGGGGGCTACAGCATACCTCAGCCAGAGACCGGAGGCCGTGGGCAGCATCTGCCACGGCCACCCACCAAATCCACCCGGAAGGCAGACCACGCATAGGGTCAGGGAACCCAGAGGCAAGGGTTCGCCAACAAGAGGCCCGAGGGAGCCGGACATAGGTGGATCCCTGGTGGGGAAGGCCAGAGACGAGGACAGGACAGAAAGGGAGCTCAGAACCACGCTCCAGAACTACTTGGGGGTTGGCCGAGTCCAGGACCTGGTGGACGCAGCGCGGCTCGGGTGGTCACTCAAGGCCGGAGTGACCGGTACAAGAACAGCAGTAAGTAAAGAACCCTGAACTGCACAACCCGACTCTGACTCTCATTACCATCTTCCCTGCACTTCCACAACCACCATCCTCTGCACCTGACCCCCTGAGGCTATACCCCTCCCGTTGGGGGTTATACTACCTAAGCTGCACAAACACCATCAGCCTCAGCGGACCCTGCTGCAGCGGCGGCCGTAGTGACCGCAATTCAACGGGTGGCGTAGTCGACATAAAGAACTTTAGTAACATCAGTAAGGACTGCCACACACTGAGCTTGACACCCTGGGCACGGACCGGGTCACAGCCACTCGGAGACTACAACCCCCATCTGATCCGGCTCCGGGTATCCCCTAACAGCACTGGCCCAGGGGGCGCGTCATATACACACACTGTACACACAGGCATATACACACACTGTACACACAGGAATATACACACAGGCATATACACACACTGTACACACACACAGGCATATACACACACTGTACACACAGGCATATACACACACTGTACACACAGGCATATACACACAGGCATATACACACACTGTACACGCACAGGCATATAAACACACACTGTACACGCACAGGCATATACACACACTGTACACACAGGCATATACACACACTGTACACACAGGCATATATACACACTGTACACACAGGAATATACACACACTGTACACACACACAGGAATATACACACACTGTACACGCACAGGCATATACACACACTGTACACACAGGCATATACACACACTGTACACACAGGAATATACACACACTGTACACACACACAGGAATATACACACACTGTACACGCACAGGCATATACACACACTGTACGCACAGGCATATACACACACTGTACACACAGGCATATACACACACTGTACACACAGGCATATATACACACTGTACACACAGGCATATATACACACTGTACACACAGGAATATACACACACTGTACACACACACAGGAATATACACACACTGTACACGCACAGGCATATACACACACTGTACACACAGGCATATACACACACTGTACACACAGGCATATACACACACTGTACACACAGGAATATACACACACTGTACAAACACACAGGAATATACACACACTGTACACACAGGCATATACACACTGTACACACAGGCATATACACACACTGTACACACAGGCATATACACACTGTACACACAGGCATATACACACACTGTACACACAGGAATATACACACACACAGGAATATACACACACTGTACACACAGGCATATACACACTGTACACACACACAGGCATATACACACACTGTACACAGGCATATACACACACTGTACACACAGGCATATACACACACTGTACACACAGGCATATACACACAGTCATATACACACACTGTACACGCACAGGCATATACACACACTGTACACGCACAGGCATATACACACACTGTACACGCACAGGCATATACACACACTGTACACACAGGAATATACACACACTGTACACACACACAGGAATATACACACACTGTACACACAGGCATATACACACTGTACACACAGGCATATACACACACTGTACACACAGGCATATACACACACTGTACACACAGGAATATACACACAGGCATATACACACACTGTACACACACACAGGCATATACACACACTGTACACACACACATGCAGGCAGCATATACATAAAAATCCATACAAACACACAAATATTACAGTACCTTGGCTTGTCTCCAGCCCACAGACACGCTCCTAATGTGGGAGACTGCAGTGCAAGGCGCGCTGTGACGTCACTTTTAGCAGACGTGCGGCCCTGTCTGATGAGTGTGACGCTGCAGTGCAGCCCCTGCTCTCCTGCTCCCAGGCCCCTCCCGCTACTGTCCTGGGCATCGCGTCGGTGAAAGAGCGTGCGCGTGCCCTTAAAGGGCCCACGACCACTTTTTTTTTTTAAATTCTCCTGTTCTCTCTGCAAGGGGCCCGGGGCCCACCGGGAAATTTCCCGGCGCCCCGCCAGGCCAGACCGAGCCTGATGATGCCCCATCTAACACTCCCCATGGGAGGTTGTTCGTGCCTAGAACCTTTAGGAGAGATTTGTTTGTGTAGTGTCATGAGTCTCGGTTGGCAGGTCATCCAGGAATTTCGGAGACTAAGAGACTTATCAGTCGCAATTTTTGGTGGCCTGGATGGCAGAAAGAAGTCATCAAGTGGGTGGGTCAATGTACGGTGTGTGCTAAGTCAAAGGCTTCACATACTCCTGCTGCGGGGTTGCTTTGCCCTCTGGAGGTTCCTAGTGCACCTTGGACGCATCTCACAATGGATTTTATTACTGATCTTCCTGTGTCCGAGGGTTTTACTGTTATCTAGGTGGTCGTGGACCGTTTTAGTAAGATGTGTCATTTGGTTCCATTCATTAAGTTGCCCTGCGCCAAGACACTCGCTAAGGCGTTTGTTAAGGAGATTGTCAAGCTTCATGGCGTTCCCACGGATATTGTTTCTGATAGAGGACCTCAGTTTGTGGCTCGCTTTTGGCGTGCTTTTTGTGACAGTCTGGGAGTCCATTTGTCATTTTCGTCTGGGTATCATCCTGAGTCTAATGGACATACTGAAAGAAAGAACCAGGATGTAGAACAGTTTTTGCGTTGTTTTGTGGCGGACAATCAAGAGGTGTGGTCTGAGTTTCTTCTTCTCGCGGAATTTTCTCTTAACAATCATACTTCCTCCTCTGCTGGGTGTTCTCCTTTTTTTTGTTGTACTGGGAGACATCCATCTTTTGGCTCGTTCTCCAAATTGGGGTCAGCAGTGCCGGAGGAGGAGAATTTTTCCGGTGATTTGGAGAGAGTTTGGACTAATGTACGTTGCAACCTTCAAGAGGCTAACAAGTCCAAGAAGTATTTTGACAGGAAATGTAAGGAGGTTTTGCTTACTGTGGGTGACATGGTTTGGTTGTCCTCAAAGAACCTGCGGTTGAGGATTCCCTCTAAAAAACTGGGTCCTAAGTTTGTGGGTCCATTTAAAGTGCTTCAGGTTGTTAACCCGTCTGCTGTTGGATGTCCCTACTTCCTGGAAGATTAATCCTGTGTTTCATGTTTCTTTGTTGAAAAAGGCTGATGTGTCAGATAGGGATGCTACTGTCACAGTTCCTCCTGTGGTGGAAGACGGCAAATATGAAATTTCTCGTATCTTGAATTCTAGATGGCATAGAGGGAGATTACAGTATCTTGTCTCCTGGAAGGGTTTCGGTCCCGAAGACAACTCCTGGGTAAGGACGGATGATGTCTCTGCTCCTAGGCTTGTTAAAGCTTTCCACAAGAGGTTTCCGGATAGGCCTGGGCCTGGAGGATCCTCATAAAAGAGGGGGTACTGTTAGAACCCTCTTGTTTGTTTTTTTCCATCTTGTGTTTTGCGGTCACGTGACCATCTGCATTTATATTCCAGCTACACCCTTTTGGCTGTGCTGGACTTCAGTGTTTGACTGTTTCTCTAGCCAGGTGCTTCTGTGCCTTTCTCTGTCAGTTCGCTTGGTCCTTCTGGGACCTCTAGTACCTTTTTGTCAGTTTGTCTTTTTGTGTTCTGCAACAACTTCTCTGTTTAGGAGGTGTCCCATTTTTGTCCCAGTCCTTAGTTCTTTTAGGGACCCCTCCCTTTATGCTATAGGTCTTCGTTCAGACTAGCCGAGGACTAAGGTGGGTCTGTTCGCTAGGAACAAGCAGCCCGCTACATCGTAGGGATTCAGCTTAGTCTTCTGTAGAGACAGCTTTCCCCTATATTTCCTTAGTTCATGTTGCAGATCATAACAGCTGTCCCCGGGGCTCCCTTGCTGTTGTTGTGACACATGACGCCGACGCCCAATCAGAAGTAGTGGACAACTTCTTTAAGGGTGAGGCTTGGCTGACAGATAGACAATGTAACATCCCTGGCGGCGTGCTTGCATAGTGCACCACCTCCCACTATGCAAGACCGGAATCTTACCCATCAGTCCAGTCTGCAAACCTTGCTCCAGTTCATGCTGTGTGCATGTCTCTTGACTGACTGCTTAGGGCGGCGGCCCGGTTACTTCCTGATTCTTATAGCTGCTGTGGGCGCACCTCTAATGCGTCTCCAGCCTATTGCTGTGAGTCACTGGATATTTAAACCCCCTCCACCCAGAAGGAGGTGCCTGAGCAACACTAACATTCAGTGTGCTACTTGACTCTGAAGTTGCCAGGTCCAGTTCTGCTTCTTGTCTGTTTCCGCCATTCTGGGGGCTGTATACCCAGACCTGTTATCTGTGACTTCTAGTCTGTTTCCGCCACTCTGGGGGCTGCATTCCCAGACCTGTTATCTGTGACTTCTAGTCTGTTTCCGACACTCTGGGGGCTGCATTCCCAGACCTGTTATCTGTGACTTCTAGTCTGTTTCCGCCACTCTGGGGGCTGTAAACCCAGGCTCGTTCCTGTATCTCGTTGCTGTGTCAGTTCCTGTTTGAACTGCCTCTTAGCCTGTTACCTGTTTTGTCTCAATGTCCATACCCTCCCTTTTCCTGCAGTGTCTGAACCAGCACCTAACTCCTACTCGTTGTCTCTGTACTTCTGTTTGTGAGTTTTGTGTCCACTCGCTACTTCATTGTAAGTACCTTGTGTGTATCTGGTTCTGCTTGTCCCTTTTTCCTTCCTCCGTGTCTGCCTCCTGTGTTCTGGCCATCTTCCTGTATCTTTCTGTCTGTTCCATGTGAACAGAGCCCTGTCCTCTCTGCCTGCACCATCAGCCCTGTTATGCTCTGCTTGCTCACCGCTCCGGCGGTTCCCCTCTGCTCTGCCTAACCCACCGCTCCGGCGGTTCCTCTCTGCTCTGCCTTGTTCACCGCACCTGCGGTTTAGTTCTGCTCTGCTTGCTCACCACTCCGGCGGTTCCCCTCTGGTCTGCCAAGCCCACCGCTCCGGCGGTTCCTCTCCGCTCTGCCTTGTTCACCGCAACTGCAGTTTAGTTCTGCTCTGCTTGCTCACCGCTCCGGCGGTTCCCCTCTGCTCTGCCTAGCCCACCTCTCCGGCGGTTCCTCTCTGCTCTGCCTTGTTCACTGCAACTGCGGTTTAGTTCTGCTCTGCTTGCTCACCGCTCCGGCGGTTCCCTTCTGCTCTGCCTAGCCCACCACTCCAGCGGTTCCTCTCTGCTCTGCCTAGCCTACCGCTCCGGCGGTTCCTCTCTGCTCTGCCTTGTTCACCGCACCTGCGGTTTTGCTCCGCTCTGTTTGCTCACCGCACCTGCCTTTTTCGCTTTGCTCTGCCTTGTCCACTGCAACTGTGTCCTCCGCTCCGGCGGTTTCGCTTTACTCTGCTTGTCTACCGCATCTGCGGCACTGTTCCTGTCTCCCAGTCTGTACTGGACTCTATCCAGCCTGCGCTCCAACCTGCCAGTATTTCCCTGTCTGCACTCCAGCCGTGCTTGTCAGTACCCACCTGTCTGCACACCAGCCGTGCCTGCCAATACCCACCTGTCTGTATGCCAGCCTAACCTGCCTGTTCCTGCATTCCCTGGTGTGGGTCAACAGCTGTGACCGGGGTCTGACCTGGAGTAGCACCTGGTCGCTCTGCTCGGTTCCTCCTTGGTTCACGCAGTCATTAGCCGCCGTGCGACATTGGTCGGATCAGGTAGATACTTAGTTAACCCCCTCCAGGCACTCCTCGGTTCATGGTACAGTGGGATCACTAATCACGCTCACGCCAGTCAGTCCGGGCATGAGCGTAACAGATGAGCATAGAGAAAAGGGCGAGACTTGAGGCTTGCTCTGATTGGTGATTGTATGACCTTGCCAAATGAGCAAGTGATGTTGCTTCATGTGCTGCCTAGTATGAGATCACACGAAACACGCGTAAGGGGGTTCCCTGTGTGACTGACCAGTATCTCCCCATCTGGGTAATTATATTTCGGCAGGTTATGTGTCTTTTATATGAGGGTGCCTCTTGGAGTTCGAGAACTATTTTGCAACATTGGCTAGGGAGTGTTACTACTGATGAATCTCGATCCCTGTGATGCATCAGGTTAAGACACTTACCCTCCTTACCAATATAAACAGATGTGGTTGCTTAAAATGTGCAGAGCATATGAATTGATCTGCTTCTATACTGTTGGGTTGCATGTATTATTAACTTATCTACATGTATTACATAGTTGTGAGTGGTAATAAATGTGGTGGTAGAATTCTTTTTACCACTAGGTGGCACCACATTTCAATAGTTTAAAATATATTATCACTAAGCAGTTTATTTAATATTACCCAAAGTATTTTTAAGCTTATTCTATATATGAATTGTGTGCTCCATTATTGAAGGAAATTGTTCTGATAGTTGGTCATGTCACTTGATGCCTCTTTTTGTATCACCTCATGCTTTTTATTAGATTTTATGGAAAAAGCTTTTTAATCATGTTTAAATAAAAAATTATTATTTTATGAATAAGGTCTCCACTTTTCTATATCGGTTTACTAGTTTGAGAGCTGTAGTTCTTATAAGCTGGGACATTCACAGCTTATTTTCCTCTTATTGAGCCTGCAGAGTGCCAAAAAATTATCTGCCGGCAATGTGCAAAAGATCTTCCACACGATAAGTCCGCACATATGACTGATCTTTCCCAGTGATCCCATTGCCTGATCTTTCAGGCAGTGTAGAGCCTCCTACACCAACAGTACATGTGACATCACCTGATCCAGAGTTTACAGTGGAAAAACCTGATTTGGCCCCTTAAGAGCTTTTTAATGTATGTCACTTGCGCTGTTTTTCGCCAATGCCAGCAGCCTCAAACTTTGATTACCTCACCTCTTCATCACCCTATCTACTTACAAGGTTTTGTCCACCACAGAATCATTATCATCATCTTTATCATCATTCATGATTCGGCTATCATATACCTCCATGTGTGAAATGGGCACCACCTGCCTAATTCTCTACCACCATGGCTTGTAGACAGGGCCGGCGTCAGCACCCGGCGCACCCGGGCAAATGCCGGGGCCCTGAGCAGGCAGAGGGGCCCACTGGCGGTCGCGCACCCCGCTGGGCTATGGGTGGAGGAGAGCGGTGTCAGCGCCCGCCCTTCTCCGCCGCTTGCTCAGGGCCCCGGCAGCCGGATACTTACCTCTCCCCGTGCCTCCGCAGATCCGCTGTCTTCCTGCTCTGCGCTCCCTGTGACGTCTCAGGTCAGAGGGCGCGGTGACGTCTTTTCACCGCGCCCTCCCCTGAGCCGTCACAGGGAGCGCTGAGCGGGAAGAAACGACAACGCTGGAGTTCGGAGCTGAGCAGCGAGCAGCAGGTAGCAGGTGAGGAGAAGGGAGGTGAGTATTTGATTTTTTTTTTTTAATGTATGGAGGCATGGGGCATTATATGGGGGGGTGACATCCTGCATGGGGTATAATATGGGGGGGTGACATCCTGCATGGGGCATTATATAGAGGGGGGGGGACAGCCTGCATGGGGCATTATATAGAGGGGGGGGCAGCCTGCATGGGGCATTATGTGGGGGGTAACAGCCTGCATGGAGCATTATAAGGGGGGGACAGCCTGTATGGGGCATTATGTGGGGGGTAACAGCCTGCATGCAGCATTATATGGGGGCCAGTATCCTGTATGGAGAGTTATAAGGGGACCGGTATCCTGTATGGAGCGTTATATGGGGGCCAGTATCCTGTATGGAGTTTTATAAGGGGACCAGTATCCTGTATGGAGCGTTATATGGGGGCCAGTACTCTGTATGGAGCCTTATATGGGGGCCAGTATTCTGTATGGAGCGTTATAAGGGGACCGGTATCCTGTATGGAGCGTTATATGGGGGCCAGTATCCTGTATGGAGTTTTATAAGGGGTCCAGTATCCTGTATGGAGCGTTATATGGGGGCCAGTATCCTGTATGGAGCTTTATAAGGGGACCAGTATCCTGTATGGAGCGTTATATGGGGGCCAGTATTCTGTGTGGAGCGTTATATGGGGGCCAGTATCCTGTATTAAGCGTTATATGAGGGCCAGTATTCCGTATGGAGCCTTATATGGGGGCCAGTATTCTGTGTGGAGCGATTCACCGGTTTCTGAGCTATTGTGGAATTTACAATAGATATCACTCATGTAATGTAAGAAGTGAAATCTTTGCATTGTACTATATATATATATATATATATATATATATATATATATATATATTTCTCCGCTGTATCTCTGCATCATGAATCGTGGTATGTGTTAAAGGGGCCCACTGAGACTCTTTCGCCCGGGGCCCAGAAAAACCTGGAGCCGGCCCTGCTTGTAGAGCCTGCAACACAGCTTGGCATTAGAATGGTGTTCTCCATCTCCTCCAGCATCATGTCATCTGAGAACAAAGGCTGACTGTTCATCTCTTCCAAAAAATCAACTGAAATAAGATTTACTGGCAAAGTATGTTCCATTGCTCCCAGGCTCCAACTAGTTAGGGGACTATGGGACGAACAGAAACAGTTGTCATTGACGGATTGGAAATTCCACTACGTACAACATTAAGCATTATAGTGCTGGAGGAGGTGCACTAAGCAAAACACTGACTCCAGTTGATGGTGTCATTGTCAGAGGGTACATCATCCTGCAGTGATTGCGATGAGTGAGAGGCAAACGACATTAAATATGACTTGCGTTTGATACTACCACTGCCAGCAGTTCCTGTTGTGCTATTGCTAGCGGCTAATACAATCTTATCTTTTTTTGTGCTTATCATACATTTGAACACAAAGAAAAAGTTTAATTTGTTTCTAAACGTTGTTGACGATCTTGGCTAACCTCGGAAAAATATGAAATCAACCAAAAATGCTAGGCGCTGGCAAGGTTCAAGTGACAGGCAAAAAGGATGATTCAACAACTGTCACGCACAGTGTGGGAAAGACTTAGTGCAACACAAAGGGAAGAGAGAAAGGGAGCCCAGACTCTCGGGAAAGGGGAGAGTGGAGACTTCCTAGGCTGGTCTAGTGTCGCCCTGTCTCCCCTAACGACCCTTTATTGGCTCTTCACCAATCGCCACACGCGTGCCTCGTCCTGTCTTTCCTTGGCATATGGATAAGGCTATGAAGAGAGGAGATGAGCACTAGTCGATCCCCACTGAACACTAAAGACAATAAGGAAGGACAAACAGGGGGAAATTGCTTAGCTTTAGATGACTCCAGACAAATGCACACACGTCCTTAAGCTCCAGAGAGGCAGAAGTACTGCTCTTGCTAAAGCCTTCACAAGGAGTAATGTGTATCGCCAGCACCTCCCCCTGGAACACAGCAGATATTTATACACCCAGGCCAGGGTGTTAATTAGCCAGAGGAATGTAGCCGCTAAGTCCTAGAGATAGCCTCTAATAAGATGTCTGTAATGCCAAACGTAGAGATCTCCTGCAACCCACTGCAGGGTGACAGTCTGTCACTTCTGACACACTCGTAACAGTACCCCCCTCCTCCTCGAGTGGCCTCCGGACACTCAGGACCAATTTTCTCAAGATAAGAGGTGTGGAATGAAGAAACCAACCTGGGAGCATTCACCTCTGTTGCAGAAATCCACATCCTGTCCTCTGGACCATAGCTTTTCCAGTGCACCAAGTATTGTAGAGAACGACGTTGGAGACGAGAATCTACAATCCTCGAAATCTGGAATTCCAGATTATTACTGGGGGCAGTGGTAGAGGTGAGGGCTCAAGAGGTTCCACATACTTCTTGAGTAAGGACCTATGGAATACGTTGTGGACCTTAAGGGCCTGGGGAAGTTCAAGACGAAACGCTGCTGGGTTAATGACTGCAGTTATTTTATAGGGACCACTAAACATAGGTCCCAGCTTCCAATAAGGAACTTTCAATCTTATATTACTGGTAGACAACCACACAAAGTCATTCACATTCAGGTCTGGCCTGGCAAGCGTTTTCTGTCAGACATAGGTTTATACCTGTCTCCCATGATCTTTAAATTACTCAGAACACCCTGCCATACTGAGGAGAGTAAAAAAGCAAACCATTCCTCCTCAGGAACTTCTGAAGCTCCTCCCCCACTAAAGGTATCAAACTGTGGTTGATAACCTTATGCACTGAAGAACGGTGACCTGCCAGTGGATTCTTGACGATGATTATTAACGGCAAATTCTGCCAATGGTAAGTAGGATGCCCAATCCTCCTGATTTTCGTAGACGAAACACCTGAGGTAGGTCTCCAAATTCTGATTGACACGCTCGGTCTGTCCATTCGACTGAGGGTGGAAGGCAGAGGAAAAGGACATCTGGACCCCCAGTCGAGAACAGAATGCCTTCCAGAACTTGGAAACAAACTGGGTCCCCTGATCTGACACCACATCCGAGGGAACCACGTGAAGCTTCACGATCTCATTTATGAACACCTGAGCCAGTGTCTTGGCATTTGGAAGTGCAGGCAATGCGACGAAGTGAACCATTTTACTGAACGTATCTACTACCATCAAAACCACCGTTTTGCCTGCAGAAACTGGTAGGTCAGTAATAAAATCCAAGTGTCCATGGCCTACTAGGTATAGGTAGTGGAAGAAGAGTACCAGATGGACGGGTATGCGAAACTTTAGAACGCGCGCATATACTACAAGCAGCTACATGTTCATTCACATCCCGATGCAACCCAGGCCACCAGACGAGGGAGGAAGTCCGCGGTTGCCTTACCACCTGGATGCCCAGCAAGCACATAGTTCTGATGTTCCTTAATTACTTTGCGGCACAGATCAGATGGTACAAATAACCTTCCTGAAGGGCATGAGGCATGGGCGTCCCCCTGAGCCTACAACACCTCACCCTCCAGTTCAGGATACAGTGCCGAAATGACTACCCCTTTCTGTAATATTGGGGCAGGGTTCTCATGGTCACCGCCACCAGGGAAGCTCCGGGACAAAGCATCAGCCTTGACATTTTTGACCCCTGGACGAAAAGTGACAACAAAATTGAACCTAGTAAAAAAGAGAAACCATCTGGCTTGCTTAGGGTTGAGACGTTTAGCTGACTGGAGATATGACAAGTTCTTATGGTCAGTAATAACTGTAATAGGATGGACAGCCCCCTCCAACCAATGTCGCCATTCTTTGAATGCCAATTTGATAACCAAAAGTTCCCTGTTACCCACGTCATAATTTCTCTCATCCGAAGACAATTTTTTAGAAAATAAGGCGCATGGATGCCATTTACTAGGGGACAGACGCTGAGACAACACAGCCCCAACCCCGATATCCGACTCATCAGCCTCCGCAATAAAGGGTTGGGAATCATCGGGTTGACTGAGTATAGGTGCAGTGGCAAAATTATTCTTTAAGGAAGAAAAAGCCTTGAGGGAAGCATCCAACCATTTGGAAAAAATCAGACCCCTTCTTAGTCATGTCAGTAAGGGGTTTCACAATTGCAGAGTGATTTTGGATGAATTTCTGGTAAAAATTAGTAAAGCCCAGAAAACGTTGTAAAGCCTTCAGGTTCTCGGGACGTCCCCAATCAAGGACTGCATGAATCTTCTCCGGATCCATCCGAAAACCCGAAGATGACAACAAGTTGTGACATGCAGAAGTAGTGCTGTTGCAGAGTATGACATGCAGAAGTAGTGCTGTTGCTTTAAAAGCATTCAGCAACTATTAGCAGTAACACAAGCAGATGCGACAGGAAGTGTTGTGCTCCAGAAGCATCCAGCAACTAGTGCGGTTAACACAGTCACAGGAGAAGGGGAGTATTTTAGCAGAGCCCCAGGGGGATTGTGGGGAAGTTGTTTAATGTCTGGCCGGAGCAGAAGAGAAAGGTGGTGTGTGTGTTCTGCATCTGACAGAAGTGCCCCTGCAAATGAAAAGGATTCAAGTAAGGAATGAAGCTAAGCACAGGTCAGGAAGAGTTCCTGAACTAGCGGTGCAGAGTATTGTCAAGCAGAAAGATAAGGACTGTAAGAAATGGTGTCACAGGGATCCTCTCCCTCAGCAAACCCTCCCCCCCTCCATCTCACTGTGCTGTAAAGAATGTTGTGCTCATTAATGTGCCTTTGCATTAGAACTGTGCTGTCCTGTACTACTGGGAAAACTGTGAACTGCTGTGCTGTTTGTCACTGGAGCCTGTTGCTCATAAGACTTACCGTATTTTTCGGACCATAAGACGCACTTTTTTCCTCCAAAATTTTGGAGGAAAATGGGGGGTGCGTCTTATAGTCCGAATGTTGGGGGGTGTATATAAATATACGGGGTGTGGGGGGAGCGGTAGCGTTGGAGGAGCGGGGCACAGGAGGCAGCAGCTACCAGCTGCAGTCTACACGGTCCCCGCTGCTAAATAAAATGAATATTCACTGCTTCCCACACCCATTGGGCGTGGGGAGCACTGAATATTCATGCTCCTTAATAGCGGCACACAGCGGAGCGCAGCGTGGCTCCTGCTGCTGCCGGCTATCTCCTGTGCCCGCTGTTAAAGGGCATGAATATTCAACCTCTCTCCATGCCCATGGGAGTGGAGAGGGGTGAATATTCATGCTGTTTAATGAGCGGGCACAGGAGATAGCCGACAGCAGCAGCAGCCGCAGCGCGGCTCCGCTGTTTGCCAGCTATGAAGGAGAGTGAAGTCACAGCTTCCCGCGCACACAGACCCGGCATGGGGAGCAGTGACTTCCAGCAGCTGATCTCTCCATGTGAGCTGCGCATGGCAGTGACGTCATGCGCGGCTCACATGGAGAGATCAGTGCAGGCAGACAGGACGCAGCCCTGGAGGAGAGAAGAGAGGTGAGTAGGAGTGTTTATTTTTTTTTGTATGTGCAGCTTGATGGGGATTAGGGGGACCATGCATACCAGGACAGGGATTAGGGGTGCCATGCATAACAGGATAAAGATGAGGGTGCCATGCATACCAGGACAGGGATGAGGGGTGCCATGCATAACAGGATAAAGATGAGGGTGCCATGCATACCAGGACAGGGATGAGGGGTGCCATGCATACCAGGGCAGGGATTAGGGGTGCCATGCATAACAGGATAAAGATGAGGGGTCCATGCAGACCAGGACAGGGATGAGGGGTGCCATGCATACCAGGACAGGGATTAGGGGTGCCATGCATAACAGGATAAAGATGAGGGGGCCACGCATACCAGGACAGGGATGAGGGGTGCCATGCATACCAGGACAGGGATGAGGGGTGCCATGCATAACAGGATAAAGATGAGGGGGCCATGCATACCAGGACAGGGATTAGGGGTGCCATGCATACCAGGATAGGGATGAGGGGTGCCATGCATACCAGGATAGGGATGAGGGGTGCCATGCATACCAGGATAGGGATGAGGGGTGCCATGCATACCAGGATAGGGATGAGGGGTGCCATGCATACCAGGATAGGGATGAGGGGTGCCATGCATACCAGGATAGGGATGAGGGGTGCAATGCATACCAGGATAAGGATGAGGCGTTCCATGCATACCAGGATTGGGGATGAGGGGTGCCATGCATACCAGGACAGGGATGAGGTGTGCCATGCATACCAGGATGGGTATTACTGTGCCATGCATACCAGGATTTGGGATGAGGGGTGCCATGCATACCAGGATAAGGATGAGGGAGCCATGCATACCAGGATTGGGGATGAGGGGTGCCATGCATACCAGGATGGAGGGGTGCCAGGCATACTAGGATGGGGACCACATATTAAAGGAAGGAGGAAGGGGGGGGCATATATACCAGGATGGGGGATATTGTCAGAATTGGGGGACATTACCCCTATACCAGTGTCAGCAGAAGACCCCCTCCCCCTTAAAAGTGCATCATGACCACATTTTTTGCTTAAATTTTTTTATTTTTTATTTTCCTCCTCTAAAACCTAGGTGCTTCTTATGGTCCTGTGCGTCTTATAGTCCGAAAAATACGGTAATTTGCACTGGCTGTGCGGTTTCTTAGTAAATGCTACTGTTCTACCGTTTATGAGACTCTTGTCAAGTGTGTCTGGTCAGCAAGTGAAACAATCTACGTGTCTGTGCCTGATGGTCAATACCCCTGTGTGCCTGAGAGAAGCTGCAGCACATGGTCTATGGTGGCCCTGAGTAACGGTTCCCCCAAGATTCCAAAGAATTCATGTAACCTGTCTCGCCCCTATCTGAACCTAGCGGCGTGCGTGTAACACAGTACCCCAAAAACTGCACCTCCTGAGCAATGAAAACTCATTTTTCCAGTTTGACATAACGTTTGTTATCCCTTAATATCTGGAGCACCTGCTTAACATGCCCTCGATGTGTCTCAAAATCAGGTGAGTAAACCAAAATATTGTCCAGATAGACCACCACAAACCTCCCCACCAAATGAGAGAAAATATAATTTATGAAATGCTGGAATACCGCAGGTGCATTGGTCAAATCAAAACGCATAACCAGACTCTCGAAATGTCCTTCCGGGGTATTGAATGCTCTTTTCCATCCGTCTCTTTCTCTGATTCTAACCAGATTGTAGGCTCCCCTTAAATCCAGCTTGGAGAATACCTTAGCTCCTACAACCTGGCTGAACAAATCAGGAATCAGAGGATGAGGGTATTGATCACAGATGGTAATTTGATTTAATTCCCGGAAATCTAAACACGGACATAGACCGCCATCTTTTTTCTTCACAAAGAACCCTCCCGCCATGGGTGAAGATGAGTGTCTGATATGTCCCTTCTCCAGGCTTTCCTCAATGAAGTCCTTACTGGCTTGTCTCTCAGGGCCAGAAAAATTATACAGTCTGGACTTCGGTAGTTTAGATCCAGGGGTCAGGTTAATAGGACAGTCATAAGCACGATGAGGAGGCAAATCCTGACACCCCCTCTCAGAAAAACGTCCTCAAGACCAGACAGAAAAGCAGGTAATATTTCCATAGAGACAGTAGCAAGGGAAATATTTAAACAGTTCTCATGGCAGTAATCTCCCCATTCAATAATCTACTCGGTTTGCCAATCCACCAACGGATTATGTTTAACAAGCCAAGGAATACCCAAAACAATAGGTGTGGGAAGATTGTCCAGGACATAGCAACTGATTTCACAATGAACTGCCCCCACCCTCAGTTTTACATTATGTACAATTTGAGTAAATACTTTCTGCGCAAGTGGCACCGAGTCGATGGCAAAGATGGAAATAGGTTCAGCTAAAGTACAGCAAGCAAGACCATGAGTCTTCACAAACTCAGCATCAACCATGCTGACTCCGGCTCCACTGTCAACAAACACAGAAATGTTCTCGGTTTTGCTCTCTAGCACCACCTCTGACAGGACAAAGCGGGAACTGCAGGTTGATAACAAATGAACCCCTTGTTTATTCAACTCCAGACTACCAAGAGTTAATCGAGTCTCCTTTTGTTTAGGAATTGAAGGACAGGTCCCAACAAAATGTCCCTTTTCCCCATAAAAAAAAACATACGCCTTTCTTTCCTGCGAATCTCGCTGGGGAGATGTATGATGTAGGGACACCCCCCAACTGCATGCGTTCCTCCACCTCCCCCAGTACTTGCTCAACCCCAGACCGCTCCCCCTGGCAGAGGTACACAACTCCGACAAGAATGCCCCGGAGAAGGTGGTCTCACCCGTCTATCCCAAATGCGCCTATCAAGACGTATAGCCAGCGACATAGCAGCCTCCAAGGACTGAGGGGTTTCATATACTGTAAAGTCATCTTTCAACCTTTCTGTAAGTACCTCACAAAATTGACTTCTAAGGGCTGAGTCATTCCATTTGGAATCCGTTGCTCATTTATGGAATTCCGAACTGTACATCTCCACTGACCGATTTCCCTGCTGAAGGCAACGTAGCCTAGACTCAGCCAAGGAGACTCGGTCAGGGTCATCATAGATGAGGACCAGAGCCCCGAAAAACCCCTCCACAGACTGGAGACAAACCGAGTCGTGCGGTAAGGAAAACGCCCAGGATTGAGGATCTCCCTGCAGTAGAGAGATCACAATTCCTACTCAGTGCTCCTCACTTCTGGAGAAGTAAGGACAAAGTTTAAAATACAGTTTGCATGCCTCCTTAAATACAAAAAACTTCTCCCTACCTCCTGAAAACCTGTCCAGGAGGGCAACCTTGGGTTCAGGCTGGACAGGCCTACCTGCAGAGACCCCCACATTGGCGACCTGTAACCGCTGATGCTGCTTCTGAACCTCACAGCAGAGGTTATTCACCTCCAGAGACAGACAGCGGAACTGCCCTATGAGCTCTGCAACTGAACCCATACCAAGGGAAAAAGGAAAAAAAAGTCCACGCCCAAAAACACAGAGAGGAAAAAAAAACAATGTGTCAGTTTTCTGTTTTTTTTCCTTTTCAAAATGTGCTCGGCCGGCGATAATGTCACGCAAGGTGTGGGAAAGACTTAGTGCAACACAAAGGGAAGAGGGAAAGGGATCCCAGACTCTAGGGAAAGGGGGGAGTGGAGACCTCCTAGGCTGGTCTAGTGTCACCCTGCCTCCCCTAACGACCCTATATTGGCTCTTCACCAATCGCCGCATGCATGCCACATCCTGTCTTTCCCTGGCATATGGCTAAGGCTAGGGAAGGGAGGAGATGAGCACTAGTCGATCCCCCTGAACATTAAAGACTACAAGGGAGCACAAACAGGGAGAAATTGTTTAGCTTTAGATGACTCAAGACAAAAGCACACACGTCCTCAAGCTCCAGAGAGGCAGAAGTACTGCTCTTGCTAAAGCCTTCACAAGGAGTAATGAATATGGCCGGCACCTCCCTCTGGGACACAGCAAGTATTTATACACCCAGGCCAGGGTGTTAATAAGCCAGAGGAAGGTAGCTGCTGGGTCACAGAGACAGCCTCTAAGAAGATGTCTGTAATGCCAAATGTAGAGATCTCCTGCAACGTCATGTCCCCTTTGCAGAAAAGGACCCCCAAAGTATAATGTTTCCTCCACCAAGCTTCACGGTTGGGATGATGTTCTTAGGATTGTTCTCATCCTTCTTCTTCCTCCAAACACGGCGAGTTGAGTTAATGCCAAAGAGCTAAATTTTTGTCTCATCTGACCACAGCACCTTCTCCCAATAACTCACAGAATCATCCAGGTGTTCATTGGCAAACTTCAGACGGGCCTGCACATGTGCCTTCTTGAGCAGGGGGACCTTGCGGGCACTGCAGGATTTTAAACCTTTAAGGCATAATTCTTCACCGTATAGAAATTATAAATATATCTCCAAGATAGAAAATAATACTAATTCACAGACTTATCCAATTGGAGTAATACTAAAATTCAACTTTTAATGGTTATAGATTAAAACTTCATCAAACACTATTAGAACATTAAAAATCAGTGACTAAGATTTTTATCACTGTGGATTAAAGTCACTATGGGGTGTTGTTAATAATAGTCAAGTTGACATAAATATTTTGGCACTTCAGAATGTTTTATCCGGTAAATTCTAACTGTAGAATCAACACTACTGTCAATCAGTTCTGACGCTGACCACTTGATTAGTCAGGCAAAAAATCTTGTTATTATTCAGTATTAATGGTCTTTAGATACTCAGTAATTTTTTGTCCTGATCACTGTTTGAGTGTGGTATAGTGACCACTAGATGGTTAAGGGCACTATATAACCATCTAGTGGTCACTATGCCACACTCAAACAGTGATCAGGACAAAAAATTACTGAGATTTTTTGCCTGACTAATCAAGTGGTCAGTGTTTGGTCTTGCCCGTGTTGTAGAGGTTAGAGTCTGACTGATTAATTGAGTCTGTGGACAGGAGTCTTTTATACAGGTGACTATGTAAGAAAGCTGTCTTTAATGCAGATAACGAGTTGATTAGGAGCGTCTAACTGGTCTGTAGGAGCCAGAACTCATAATGGTTTGTAGGGGTCAAATACTTATTTGTCACTGCAAGATGCAAAAAATGTATCTAATTTATACAATGTGATTTTCTTTTTTTTGGGGGGGGGGATATTCTATCTCTCAGTGTTAAAATTAACCTACCCTTAAAATTATAGACTGTTCATGTCTTTGTCAGTGGGAAAACTTACAAAAACAGCAAGAGATCAAATACTTATTTCCCCCACTGTATGTATGTGTTTTGGTACGACTATCATGACACTTTCCCCATATCATCAGCAGAGCTCAGTATAGACTTGCTAGAGTTTTGCAGATTTCACCTGCTGACAGTTACAGCAGATGTGTAGGAAGGAGATTGCTTTATGGCTTCCTGTGTTTTGCATATTGAGCTCCTAAAGACGATAAGACAAGATTAGGCCTATCTTGATATATTACCCACAGTTTTATACATCTCTCATAATATCGCAAAGGATACAATGTTAATTTATAGTAATATCTACATTTAAACCATTTACCTAAATATTTTCTGATCGTTTTGCTGTGGAGGGGGGCCCGCCAATATCAGCGACTATATCAGCTAGATGTATGTCCAAAGACGTATATTCAGCTAAAATGTATTGCGGCGCAGGGGACCGTCCAACTCCCTGCACTGCAATATACGCTGCCATGCAATTAGAGGCCAGCGGCAGATGTCTACATGCTCGTTACTTTGAGCACATAACAGTGATGTCATGCACCACAGCAGGGACATTGTAGATGGTATTCAACTACTACTGTCACGGGTGTATCAGGTTTGACATAGTCATTTTGGATCCGGCTGTAGAAGGTCGCTGCGCTTGGCCTTGCAGACACCTTCTTGATCCTTTCTTCATCCCTCCCTCTCCAGGACCCAGTGGTGATCTCAACCTTCTGCTGCTAATTAACACACCCTTGCTGGATCTTTCAAAATCCTCAGTTTCTCTAGAGAATCGCTGGCGATAGAGTAAATTCCTCTGTTTAGGTCCGAAGTTCTAGCAGTCTAGATTCTTCTTGGAGTTTCTTTGTGGATTGTAGTCATGATCTCTCTGGTGTCTTCGCACAGCTAAGTTTGTCCCCTTGTCTGTTTCCCTTGTTTTTCTTTAGTTGCAGTGGGGCTGACTAGTGCTCACCCTTCCCCCTCCCTACCTAGGGCCTAGCTCTAGGGACAGCCAGGGCTAAGGTATCCCCACTCTCCCTTTCCCTAGTTGCTGGGCTTCCCCCCCCTTTCCCTTTGTCATACGCTGGGTCCTTCCCATACCTAGCGTGCCAACTGCCCTCTGCTGCTCACCAAGCCTTGCCAACATGTGTAATGTGGAGTTCAAGCACATGGTCATGTCACACACCAGTCGGTGAACTGGCTTTTGCAAGCGCTGCTGCAGCACTGCCAGACCGCGCAGCAGCTGTAGCTGACTTGCGGTAATTTGCGCACACGCGGCGCACCTTCACAATTAACTCAGGCAAATCTGGGTAGGTTTTCAGAAAACACTGAACCACTAAGTTGATCACATGTGCCAGGCATGGTGCAAGTGCGAGCTTGCTAAGCTTCAGAGCCACCACCAGGTTACGGCACACATCACCATGCCTGTTTGGAGGTTCAGCGGCGAGTGCCAAATTGGCAACAGTGTGCTGTTTGTCACCTAAACAAATTAGTTTCAGCAGAGCCTGTTGCTCCTTCACCGTGGCAATGCTGCAGTGCTTCCTACTGATATGGATGACGTGCTGTGAGATGAAAATTCGGAGGTGGAGGAAGAGAAGGGGGTTCAGGAAGTGGTGTAGGAGGTGGTGGAAACCCTGATGGAACATGGGCCTACAATCCTCGGCATCACTAGTACATGTGCCGTCCCGGCCTGCACAAGGTTCACCCAGTGTGCCGTCTGGGAAATGTATTGTCCCTGGCCACATGTACTTATCCATGTGTTCGTCGTTAAGTGGACATTCCCAGTAACTTCACTGGTCAGGGCATGGGCGATGTTATGGGATACGTGCTGGTGTAAGGCGGGGACAGCCAACTGGGAAAAATAGTGCTGGCTGGGGACCGAGTACCGAGGGACGGCCGCTGCCATGAGGTTACGGAAAGCCTCAGTGTCCACAAGCCTAATCTGCAACATTTCCAGGGCAAGCAGTCTGGAAATGTGACCGTTTTGTGTTTGGGCCTATGGGCGGTTGGCTGGGTATTTTTTTTTGCATTCCAAGGCTTGGGGTAGGGACAGCTGAACGCTGTGCTGGGACAAGAAATTGGACGTCTTTGCTGATGTTGCTGATTGAGGAATGACAGGAGCAGGGCTGGAGGTATACACGCCTGCGTCCTGGACAGGGAATTGGCAAGCATATAGCACAGGGGAAGAGGCAGTGGCGTAACCCGCAGACATTGATTGTGGACCCAGATGTTCGGCCCACCTAGTCGGGTGCTTTGATGACATGTGCCTGAGCATGCTGATAGTGGTCAGGCCCCTGCTGATCTTGGTATAGCACAGGTTACAGACGATCATTCTTTTATCGTCCTCACTTTCTTGGAAAAAGCACTAGACTGGGGAGCACCCAACCCTTGGCTTGGGAACTTTCTGCGTGTGGGTGCTCTATGGAACAGTTGCCCACATTTCCCTCTGGCCACCCCACTGCCTCTTCCTACCTGTTGCAGTGCTGCAGATCACTCCTCCACTGCGCTGCTGGCCTCGCTCTGCATGGCACCTTCCCAGCTTGGGTCAGTGACTTCATCGTCCACCATCTCATCTTCTTCTTCCGCACGCTGATCCCCCTGACTTGTTGATTTAACAACATCACTTGTTGGCAGCTGTGTCTCATCATCATTTACCTCTTGAAACACTAATTGCCATTCCCCACCGTCATCTTCTACTGATCGTAGCTGCATCACTACACACAATCTCCTCATGTGCCTCTTGAAACATGCAGGGTGAGAGGCCAGAATCAAGAAATGTAAATGTAAAGAGCTCCTCGAAGTATCCAAGTGTGGGATCACTTTTCTTTTGGGACTGGCCATGGTGTACAGAAGGATGATCAGGGTGAGGATTATGTGATCCAGACTCTTGGCTGGTGAAACTGCACCGTGTGGAAGATAGGGTTGTGCTGGGAAGCATATTTGAAGCATTAACTGCCATCCAACCAGCCACCTGTTCACACTCTTCTGGTTTCAAGAGTGGTGTTCCACGCCCCCATGCAAAGTGGGACAGGAAGCTAGATCTCATGGATGAGCATGTTTGTTGTGTTCCCACAGCAGGCACATTTCACCTGGACCACGGCCTCAGCCTCTGCGTGCACCAGCCGCAGCATGTTCATTTCCTCGTCCCTTACTGCACATCTTGCACATTTTAAATTAGGTATTATGAAAAGGTCACTGGTAAAATACTGTAGGGGAGATATGTGTCACTCAGGATGTTAGCCTCTGTGAAATGAACCGGGAAAAATGCTCCAGCATACTAAGTGCTGAGAGGGGTTAATCGGACATGTTAAGGGCTGGGTTTTTGTGGACATCTGAAGTGTGGTTGGGAGGCTGTTCACCATATCTCCACCCCAGGGTGTGGTCCAGAGACTAAAGGTGAAGCTTTTGGACTCATTAAATGTTTGGTGTCTCTGGAGATGAGAGCTCCAGAGCTGTGCTCATATTAAAGAGAGCTGAACCATGTGTTCTTTTCCTGAGCGGGCGAAATCCCGTAGCCACACAGACTGTACTCTCTGATATTTTGTTTTTCACGTTATGCCACAAGGGCCGGCGTCAGCACCCGGTGCTCCTGGGCAAGTGCCGAGGCCTTGAGCAGCCGGGGGGCCCACTCGCCGTCGGGCACCCCACCGCGCTATGGGACCCGTGAGCGGTGCGGTGCTGGTGTCAGCGCCCGTTTCCCCCAGCTTGCTCAGGGCCCCGGCAGCCGGCGGCACAATACTTACCTCTCCCCGTGCCTCCGCAGCAGCTCCGGTCACTTCCACGGCTGCTGCACTGTGACGTCTCAGGTCAGAGGGCGCGGTGACGTCTCTACACCGTGCTCTCTCCTGAGCCATCACAGCGCAAAGTGGGAAGACACCAGCGACGCTGGAGTCCAGAGCAGCGGCAGCAAGTGAGGAGAAGTTAGGTTGTGGCGGCCCTGAGGGTTCGGTCGCCACAGGGGTACTGCATCTCTTTAATGAGATGTGGTATCTCTCCTTCGAGGTAAGGATGGTGCAGGTGTCAGGACCCCACCTCTCGATTCAACACTACACCTCTCCCACCTGTGGGGGGCTTATATGCACCAGGGTGCTGCCCCAGCCGGGATAAGAGGAGATGGGGGAACCAAAGTTAGGGCGAACCTAGTAGTGGGTGAGGGTGGAGGACGCACCTTTAGGTTACACTTAATAATTCATATTTAATAGCCAGCCATCTTAAATTCAAGGTCTTTTGATTGTGATCTTCATCACTGAACGTGGCTTTCTGTGTGAGTCTGCAGTTGATGGGGACACGGTCCTCATACTCTGGCCTTGAGTCGAGGAGCGGGCAAGAGTTAACGGCTGTCTCTACCCGGTCAAGGTCCTTACTTAAGAAGGCCTGGAGGGGAGCGGAGGAGTAAAGCTCCGCAGGCAAAAGGATCCCAGGGGGATGCAGACGGAGCGGCATATGCCACCTGTCCTCACTATTCTGGCCTAGTCAGAGGGATTCCTGCTGCAAGAGGGGTACCGGCCCCCGATATCTGCCTTTGTCACTTTAAGTCTTAGTCGGAGAAGCCCGGAGACTCAGTGGATCCCACCGGGTATCGGACGGAGCGGAGTTGCCACCCGAACCCTTGTTCTGTGCATAGTACAGAGGGAGACCTGGCCTTAGTACACGCACCACATACGGACAGGAGAGGACCTAGTGGGAACATCTAGGAACACTCGGTTGCGGGGTCCTGATCAAAGCACCTGAACTACCCGGAGGTTGTCGGACCCCCTGGTCCTGGTGGCCGCAGCGTGCCGTGAGGAGCAGGGAGAAGCCTTGCAGCTGTGCATTCTACCGTGAGTAAAGCTTGGAAGACTACACCTATGGCCTCCGGTTTCTTATTGCAACGCGGCACCGCACGACACCGCACCACATCTCCCACTACAATTCCCATCCTCCTGTTCTCTCTGCCCTGAGGCCCTGCTTCGCCTGTGGGGAGTAGTACCATCTTCTGCTGCCACTACATCCCGCCTCAGAGGACTGAACGCAGTGCTGGTGGAGGATCACCAGAAACCACAGGTGGCGTAGTCAATAGAACCACTCGATTAACACCAAATCCTGAAAGCCCACTACATCTTTTATTGTGATGGCCCTGGGCACGGAACGGGTCCAGGCCACGGCTACTACCTCCCCCTAAACATCTGACCTGGTTCCGAGTACCCCCATCTCTCAGGGTAGGGCTGTGAGCATCACAACTTGGCGTAGTCGGCAGGATTGCCTGCCCGCAGCAACGGAAGAGAATAACCCCATTGCTACCAGTACTGCGTGCCTTTACAAAAGACTGTCGTTTTCCACTTAAAATGGCGCCCGCCCAAGAAGAACAGACGCCATAATGTGCAGGAAAGACAGCGTCCTAGCACCTCCTATCGTGGGCCTGGCTCCCCCATGGCGCCAAAAGAGCAGACCGCCCCTTCAATTAGAGACTGTCTGCGGGGTAGTGCCCGTCAAAACGGATGGGATGTCCGAAGGAGTGCTTGTCAGCCTACCGCCCTGGAGCCGCCCCGAAAAGAGGAGGGAACAGAGGAAACAACAAGGTGCGGCCATAATAGTCCGAGACTCACCATATTCAGGAGCAGTCATGGACGCTGCTGAGGAAAGTCCACAAGTCCACAGGAGCCTTCTGAGGTCAGCCCAAGACCTACTACCGGCGGAGACGAGGGAGGCATGTTCCTGACCCCGGGGGATACTGAATTCCTTCGTAGGGAAACCCAGGACCTTGCCGGAAGGGTTGCTGAGGCCCGGCATGTGGCGTCCACCGCGTGGCGGAAAGAGATGCTGCAGAAAATCCGGGCCCGCCGCCAATGAGCAGCAACCCAGGAGGAAGAAGCATCGGAGGTCGCGTACAGCCCAGGATCGGGTAAGAGTGATACGCCCGTCCTGGCTGCTGAGCCCACCGTGCCCCTCCTGGATCTGATGGCAGAGTACCTGCTACCTGGCGCGGTAACTTGGGAGCAAGTCTTTGCCCCGGAGCTGGAAGCCTCCGTCAGCGCCGGAGGCCTGTATTGCCTCCCGCCTCCCGTCCCGGAGGAACTTGTGCCTGCTGGGGAGTTCACCGACCCCAACCCGGACTGGTCCGCACTCACCGAGGACCTGCAGCAACCCCTGCTGTCACCGCTACCCGCACCTCCAGTTACCTGGCCGGCGGCAGAGGAGATGGCCTGGGACAACCAGGGGGGGACCTGATGGGCTTCCCCCGGGAGACCCGGGCTGAAGCGCGGAGGAGGAGCGAAATGTGCAAACCGCAAATCCTCCATTTGGACAGGGAGCGACGGCAGAGGGAGATCCACTGCAAGCGCCTGGAGGTGCAAGCCAAGGCCGCAAAATCCAAGACCCGCCAGGAGGAAGCAGCCTGTCCAAGCCCCCGGGAGGAAGGGCAAGTTGTCCGCATCCACCAGGAGGCGGGATGGGGCTTCATTCGGAGTCCCCAGTTCGAGCAAGATGTCTTTGTCAGCCGGCGGGACGTCGAACCGCGACTAAAGAAGGGACACCCTGGCCGGAACCTCTTCCCAGGTGACCTTGTTTCGTACACCCGCCACCACGGGGTGCGGGGGTGGTACGCCCTGGATGTGCATAAAGTGTCCAGGAGTGATGCCCCCTCGCGCTTGACAGTGGAGGATCAGCCAGCGTCTGTTGGGAGGAATGAACCTTTTCCCCGGTGGGGATACTTGGAGTGAGCAGCCCCGGCGGCTGTAACTTTTGCAGTTGAATGTTTATGTTTGGAATGTTCTTTTCCTTTTTTCCTCCCGGTTTAGAGAGACATTTGTCCCTTCGGACTGGCAGTAGACAGATTCTTCTATTGTATATAGTTTATGCACCTATCTAGGTGCTCCCTATTGGTTTTATGCAAAACCGCTCTACGACTACTTCCCTCCCTCAACATCTGACCCGGCTCCGAGTACCCCCCCATCTCTCAGGGCAGGGCTGTGAGCGTCACAAGGTGAGTATTTGATTTTTTTTTTTATGTATGGACGCATGGGGCATTATAGGGGGGGTGACATCCTGCATGGGGCATTATATGGGGGGGTGACATCCTGCATAAGGCATTAAAATGGGGGGTGACATCCTGCATGGGGCATTAAAAGGGGGGGGTGACATCCTGCATGGGGCATTAAAAGAGGGGGGAGTGACATCCTGCATGGGGCATTATGGGGCATTAAAAGGGGGGAGTGAGATACTGCATGGGGCATTAAAAGGGGGGGGAGTGACATCCTGCATGGGGCATTAAAAGGGGGGAAGTGACATCCTGCATTGAGCATTAAAAGGGGGGGTTGTGACATCCTGCATGGGGCATTATAAGGGGGTGACATCCTCCATGGGGCATTATAAGGGGGGTGACATCCTGCTTGGGGCATTATAAGGGAGGGTGACATCCTGCATGGGACATTATAAGGGGGGTGACATCCTGCATGGGGCATTATAAGGGGGGTGACATCCTGCATGGGGCATTATATGGGGGGAACAGCCTGCATGGGGCATTATAAGGGGGGTGACATCCTGCATGGGGCATTATATGGGGGGAACAGCCTGCATGGGGCATTATAAGGGGGGCACAGCCTGCATGGAGCGTTATATGGGGGCCAGTATTCTGTATGGAGCGTTATATGGGGGCCAGTATCCTGTATGGAGCATTATATGGGGGTCAGTATCCTGTATGGAGCGTTATATGGGGGCCAGTATCCTGTGTGGAGCATTTTATGGGAGCCAGTATTCTGTATGGAGCGATTCGCGGGTTTCTGAGCTATTGTAAAATTTACAATAGATATCGCTCATGTAATGTAAGAAGTGAAATCTTCGACATTGTACCATATATATATTTCTCTGCGGTATCTGTGCATCATGAATCGTGGTATGTGTTAAAGGGGCCCACTAAGACTCTTTCGCCCAGGGCCCACAAAAACCTGGAGCCGGCCCTGCTGACGAGTAAGCCGATCTACCACAGTATATATGCCTGAAAACTTTCTGGTAGGGAAAAGAAAATATGTGGCCCTGACAAGAACTTTTCTTTTAACAGGGTAGCAGCGGTATACAAGTACTACAATAGCAATATTAAACCTTGCTTAGATGCCTCTAATCCTAAACTTTACACCCACTGAATGCAGGTATCAGGAGTTTTACTCGATAAATGAAAATATTTAGCGCTGAGAAGGACTGTTATTTTTAGGTTGCAGCAGCAGTATACCTATATAAGGACTGTAAGGCAATAAACCCTAACTATATGTCTGCTCTAAAATATGTTCTCCCTCCTTTAACAACTCTCTGAACTGTTTCCTGAAGACAGTGCTGAGAATCGCATCACCAGATCTTATATAAGACCCCATGACGTGATGTGGCTGGCCACCACAGTAATGCCAGTAGCCAACATGGCCAATGCATTATCGTGTATGGCAGACAATCCTCGCATATTTATTAACTGTCTAACAGGTGGCAAACATGCGGGGCGGGGACTCGAGCATGGCGCTCAAACACCCCGATGCTCGCTCGATTATCGAGCACAGTCGCTTATCACTGTTGTTTATTCCACATCCATAGATCCACATTTCATGTGTATTACCCCCAAAATAGTTGAATAATGCACATGCATATTAATTATTTTTGCACTGTGCGATCTATCCATTTACTTCCAGTTATTTGGGTATTTTGCTTGTTTTTGGTTTTTCTCTGTTTAGTGGCCTTGTGTGAACATGCATTTACATTTTGCATGTACATCAATTTACGTTTCAGTTCAGACTTCCAGGTTTTTTCTTTGTAGTTCAGTGTGCTTCAGTGCATATAAAAGGGTGTGGCCGCCCTCTGTCTGAGCTGAAAGGTTCATTCTGCCTCAGGTCTATGCTTATACTAGGGATTCAGTCTCTCTGCCCTTATCCATATGTACGTCACTTGACAACTGGTAAGGTTTTTAGTATTAGAGTTAGGACTGTCCCATAAGGGTTGCTTTGACGTGGCGTGATAGCTTTTACATTATTTTGATCAAAATTATGTTAACTAAATACCCTTTATTATTTATTATTATTTTTGCACTGTGCGATCTATCCATTTACTTTCAGTTATTTGGGTATTTTGCTTGTTTTTGGTTTTTCTCTGTTTAGTGGCCTTGTTTGAATATGCATTTACATTTTGCATGCACATCAATTTACGTTTCAGTTCAGACTTCCAGGTTTTTTCTATGCATATTAATTATGTAGTTTAAATGTGTCAACCCTACCTTATATGCCCCCAGACCTCTGCATTAAATGAAAAATAAGTAAACCTGCCGTCTGCACTTGGGCTTTCCCAGGATTCAAACTGCCAATGTGTAGCATTGAAAGCAGCAGCAATACCTATGAGCCACAGGCTGCACTTGAATGTGCAGAGTATTCTTCTTCTTTACAGGCAGATTGTACTAGTACATAAAAACATATATCTACAGTGGTGTGAAAAAGTGTTTGCCCCTTTCCTGATTTCTTATTCTTTTGCATGTTTGTCACACTTAAATGTTTCAGATCACAAAACAAATTAAAATATTAGACAAATATAACACAAGTAAACACAACATGCAGTTTTTAAATAGAGGTCTGTATTACTAAGGGAAAAAGAAATCCAAACCTACAGAGCCCTGTGTGAAAAAGTGATTGCCCCCTAAACCTAATAACTGGTTGGGCCACCCTTAGCAGCAACAACTGCAATCAAGCGTTTTCGATAACTAGCAATGAGTCTGTTACCACGCTCATGAGGAATTTTGGCCCACTCATCTTTGCAAAATTGTTGTAATTCAGCCACATTGGAGGGTTTCCGAACACACGCCGCCTTTTTAAGGTCATGCCACAGCATCTCAATCGGATTAAGGGATTTCTTTTTCCCTTAATGTTAAAGACTTTCATTTAACCCCTTCGCAACCCTGGGATTTTCCGTTTTTGCATTTTTGTTTTTTGCTCCCCTTGTTTCCAGAGCCATAGCGTTTTTATTTTTTGGTCAATATGACCGTGTGAGGACTTATTTTTTGCGGGATGAGTTGTACTTTTGAACGACACTACTTGTTTTACCATATCATGTACGGGAAAACGGGAAAAAAATTCCAAGTGCGGTGAAATTGCAAAAAAAAGTGCAATACCACAGATGTTTTTTTTTTATTTTTTTTACCAAGTTCACTGAATGCTAAAACTGACCTGCCATTATTATTCTCCAGATCATTATCAATTCGTAGACACCAAACATGTATAGGTTCTTTTTTATTGAAGTGGTGAAAAAAAAATCCAAAGTTTGCTAAAAAAAAAAATGGTGCAATTTTCCAAGACCCGTAGTGTCTCTATTTTTCCGGATCTTGTGCTGGGTGAGGGCTTATTTTTTGGACGCCGAGCTGATGTTTTTATTAATACCATTTTGGAGTAGATCCGATGTTTTGATCGCCCGTTATTGTATTTTATTGCAATGTTGCGGCGACCAAAACACGTAATTCTGGCGTTTAGAATTTTTTTCTCGTTACGCAGTTTACCGATCAGATTAATTCTTTTTTTATATTGATAGATCGGGCGATTCTGAATGCGGCGATACCAAATATGTGTATGTGGGGTTTTTTTTATTATTTTATTTTGAATGGAGCAAAAGGGGGGTGATATAAACTTTTATATTTTTTAAAAAAATTTAAAAACATTTTTTTTCACTTTTTGCATGTGTGGCGCCCCTGCGGGTTCAGTCGCCACAGAGGTACTGCATCTCTCCCAGAGGTGTGGTATCTCACTATCAGGTAAGGATAGAATGCTGCCCGGGACCCTAACACCTGCATCCAACAAGTCCACTTCAGTAGGGCAGGGCGAGATTGCTCCTACGGGAAAGCACAGTCCCTAGTCCCTGGCTGGAGTGGAGGGGAACCAAGTGAGGAGGAACCATGTAGTGGGTGTCGGTGGAGGACGTAGATCAAGGGAGCACTGGAAAGGGAGTGATATAAAAGAGGGAACCATCTTGGGAAGTGAGAGAGACAAGCCAGTTGGAGGAGGAAAGTGAGGGGAGCAGAGGCTCTGCACGAGCTCTGCTCCAGAGCGGGCCTGAGGAGAGGCCCAGGACTGAAGGAAGAGGAGAGGGAGCAGGAGAAAGGCTCCAGGAACATACGGGATCCCAGGGGTACGGGAAATGCTGGAGGCCACCCGTACGCCCGAATCTGCCAGGCGGTGGAGGGATCGAGCCGCAGAGGGGACTGGTCCCTAAACTAGTGGAGAACTACAAGGCTCAGCTAGGAACCGGAGGCTGCTGTACTTGCAAGGTGCAGTGGTCACAACCACAATTATATCACCGAAAAGGTGGCCACAGAGGGTCCAGGGGACTTCAGGTCGCCCGACAAGACCCGAGGCTACCGGATTGGGACACTGATTGTAAGGCGCAGGGCAGGAGGGCGAGAGCCAGCACAGGAAGACGACTGAGGAAGGCACATAGAAAGGGGTCCTGTCAGGCACTCTTGAACTACCTGAGGGATTGCTGAACCCCTTCTTGGTGAACGCAGCACGACGTGGGAGGCTGTAATCTGGACAGTGCAACCTGAGGAACTTAACAATTGTGAGTAAACTCGGAAGACTGCACCCCACTGTCTCTGTGATTATTATCTGCGCCATCACCCCAGCACTACAACGCCCAGCACCACCTATATCTCCTATAACATCTACACTGCCCTGGAGCTAAGCTCTACCTGTGGAGAGCCACACCAACTCTGCTGAGCTAACATCAGCTCCAGAGGTTCTGCACAGCAGCGGTGGCTCCATATAGCCGCATACCACAGGTGGCGTCACGAACTATATATAAAAACTATAAAATCCCTTTTTTACTGACCGCCCTGGGTCATGGACAGGGTCACCGCCACTGTGACATCTCCCCTAGCAACGACCGGCCCGGCACCAAGTACCCCACGGCCCAGGGGGCACGTCACATGCTTCTATACTCTCCATAGAAGACTAGAAGCAGCACTTGTCTGATCGCCTCTGCTACATAGAGGTGATGAGCAGATCACCTCTATGTAGTAGAAATGCTCCTGTGCTATGAGCGCCGACCACTAGGTGGCGCTCATAGCGATCAGCACATGACAACCACTGCGGTCTGCTGCAGACCCAGGGTTGTCATGCCCATGCATCGGTGACCCGCGATCACGTGACGGGGTCACCGATGGGCGGGGTAAGTTACGCGCTTCCGGTGCGGCAATGTTAAATGCCGCTGTCAGAGATTGACAGCGGCATTTAACATGTTAACAACCGTGGGTGGATCGCGATTCCACCCGCGGCTGTTGCGGGCACATGTCAGCTGTAAGAATCAGCTGACATGTGCCCGGTTAAATGTGGGCTCAGCGCCGGAGCCCGCGCTGAACAGGGGGTGACAGCCTGGTGCGTACTATTACGCCACAGGCTGTAAAGGGGTTAAAAACTGCATTTTGTGTTTACTTGTGTTATCTTTGTCTAATATTTAAATTTGTTTTATGATCTGAAACATTAAGGTGTGACAAACATGCGAAAGAATAAGTAATCAGGAAGGAGGCAAACACTTTTCCACACCACTTTATTTCTGTAAACCTGTAATCTAGGGGTGAAATAAAAAACTGATTTTTTTCTTCCTATAAAATTATTAAGAAATAAAGAAAAACAATTACATTTTAATGCACATTTTTTAATAAACATCATGATGAAGAGACCTGAGTAGTCTCGAAAGCTTGCAATTTGTTACCATCTTTTCAGTTAGCCATTAAAAGGTATCAACCACTGAGGACTCTCAAATCCTAATAAACATCAGAAATTGTAACATTCTGTAGAATAGAGTGGAAAGATTATTCAAAGGGAATCTGTCACCCCAGGCACTTATCTGACATCTAATATGGGCATACAGGTGATAGAAATGTAAATCTATTCCTACATGTATGCCTCACATTAGAAGTCTTGTTGCTGTGAAATGTCTTTTTATTCAATCAAGTTTCTGATGCTGTGGAGCCGGGGCCCTGAAGAAATCCTGCCTCCTGGGGTAATTATAATGTTTCCCCCCTCCCCTGCATGTCACAGTGCAATGTGATGTGCAGTTGCAGCAGCCAAATCCAGGCACTGTGACGTGCAGTGGAGAGGGGAATCATTATAATTCACACAGGAGACAGGGATTTCTTCCAGTCCCCGGGACTGGAACACATCAGAAACTTGTAGGAATAAAAAGACATTTCACAGCAAGAAGACCTCTAATATGAGGTATTCAGGTATGTATAGATTTACAATTCTATCACCCAGTGGCGTACCGCCAATGGCGGCAGGCCACGCGACTGCTATGGGGCCCGTGAGCCGGGGGTCCCGAAGCAGCGGGGAACGAGGAGGATAGGTGAGTATTGTGTTTACTCGAGTATAAGCCGAGTAAAGACCCCCTCGGCTTATACTCCGGTATATAGAGATTCCGTTGGTGGATAGCGGGGGGTGGAGTTGCAGCGAAGGAGCGGGCACACACAGAAGCCGCTGCTGCAGCTACCACATGTGCCCACTGCTAAAGGGAAATTAATATTCCCTCTTCTCCACTCCCATGGGCATGGAGAAGAGGGAATATTCATTCTCTTTAGTAGTGGGCACGGAGGAGCGGTTCCTGCTGACAGTGCCCGCTACTAAAGAGAATGTATATTCATTCTTCTCCACGCCCATAGTCCCGTCGTGGAGAGGAGTGAATATGACAGCAGCAGCTCACATCAGTGTCTGAGAGTGCGCGCTGCACCTCAGATGCTGACATGAGCTGCTGGCAGACAGGATGCAGCGCTGGAGCAGAGGTGAGGAAGGAAGGTGAGTATAAGTGTTTATTTTTTTATGTGTAAAAAGATTGGGCCATGCATACCAGGATTGGGGGATGAGGGGGCCACACATACCAGGATTGGGGGATGAGGGGGCCACACATACCAGGATTGGGGGATGAGGGGGCCACGCATACCAGGATTGGGGGATGAGGAGGCCATACATACCAAGATTGGGGGATGAGGAGGACATGCATACCAGGATTGGGGATGAGGAGGCCATGCATACCAGACTTGGGTCTGAGAGGGCCATGCATACCAGGATTAGGTCTGAGGGGGCCATATATACCATGATTAAGGTACGAAGATGCCATGCATACCAGGTTTGGAAGATGAGGAGGCCATGGATACCAGGATTGGGGGATGAGGAGGCCACGCATACCAGGATTAAGGACTGAGGAGGCCACGCATACCATGATTGGGGGATGAGGAGGCCACGCATACCAGGATTGGGGGATGAGGGGGCCATGTATAACAGGATTGGGAGATGAAGGGGCCATGCATACCAGGATTGGGGGATGAGGGGGCAATGCATGCCAGGATTGGGGAATGAGGAGGCCACGCATACCAGGATTGGGGGTGAGAGGTGCCATACATACCAGGATTGGGGGATGAGGGTGCCATACATACCAGGATTGGGGGATGAGAGTGCCATACATACCAGGATTGGGGGATGAGGGTGCCATACATTCCAGGATTGGAGGATGAGGGTGCCATACATATCAGGATTGGGGGATGAGGATGCCATACATATCAGGACTGGGGGATGAGGGTACCATACATACCAGGACTGGGGGATGAGGGTGTCATACATACCAGGATTGGGAGATGAGGGTACATTACATACCAGGATTGGGGGATGAGGAGGCCATACATACCAGGATTGGGGATGGGGGGGCCATACGTACCAGGATTGGTGATGAGGGAGCAATGCGTACCAGGATGGGGAAATTTACCAGTAGCTGCTGCATTTCCCACCCTAGGCTTATACTCGAGTCAATAAGTTTTCCCAGTTTTTTGTGGTAAAATTAGGTACTTCGGCTTATTTAAAATATATGGTATTTTAAAATCAGTGAGAAATTGGTGCCCATAATACTGCAGGACTATGGGGTGCATTATACTATATGGGGGCTGCATTTTACCCTATGGGGTATCTGATATACTGTATGGAGGACTATGCGGAGTGCATTATATTCTATGGAGGTCCATCGGAAGTTCATTATACTATATGGAGGATTATGGGGACGCATTATACTATATGGAAGGCTATGTGGGGCCATTATAATATTTTGAGGGCTATGTGGGGGGCCATTATACTGTATGAAAGCAATTATACGGTGTGAAGGTTTGTGTGGGGTCCATCTTACTGTTTGGAGGGCTAGTGCGGGCCATTATACTGCATGGAGGACTGTGTGGGGGTCACAGTTGGAGGATCATACTGTGTTGGGGTCACCATACTTTGCCTTGGGAGTTGAAGTGGGGAACAATAGGGTCATTATACTGTGCATGTGGAGGCTAATGTGGAGATATTCAGCATGGGGGTATCATACTGTGTTTAGGGGGCACTTTTGTTGGCATCATACTTTATGGGGGCAATGAAAGAGGAATCTAGGACTTCAGCAGGAGGGGCTTCGGGAGTTCCTGGGGAGGAACTTTTTGCTTCTTCACTCTCCTCTGTATGGCAGAGGTTCTGAGTTATTTGAAGATCATGGGAGACAGGTACAAACGTATGGCTGACAGGAAACGCTCGCCAGGTCCGGACCTGGGTGTGAATGCCTTTGTGGGGTTGTCTACAAGGAATATCAAGTTGAAGGTTCCTTCCTGGAAACTGGGACCTAGATTTATTGGTCCCTATAAAATAACCGCCGTCATTAACCAATTAAATTTCGTCTTCAGCTACCTCAGACCCTTAAGATCCACAATGTCTTTCACAGGTCTCAGTTCAAGAAATATGTAGAACCTCTTGAGCCCTCACCCCTACCGCCGCCCCCAATCATGGTTGATGGTAATTTGGAGTTTCAGATTTCGAGGGTTGTAGATTCTCGCCTCCAGCATCGCTCCCTAAAGTACTTGGTGCACTGGAAGGGTTATGGTCCAGAGGAAAGGATGTGGGTTTCAGCATCAGAGGTGAATGCCCCCAGGTTGGTTTGTGCATTCCACACCTCTTATCCTGAGAAACCTGGTCCTGAGTGTTCGGAAGCCACTCATGCAAGGGGGGGAGGGGGGGTACTGCCACGGGTGTGTCAGGTGTAATAGACAATAGCTCTTGGTTTGGCTGTAGAAGGTCACTGCTCTTGACATTGCAGACACCTCCTTAATCCTTCTTCCTTTAAGACCCAGCGGCGACCTCCCTCCTGCTGCTGTTTGACACACCCTAGATTGGGGGTTAAATTCTCAGTTTGCTCCAGGCAATTGCCGGTGATACTTCTATGTACCTTTGTACATGCTTGGAGCACTAGCTGTTGGCTGACTTCTTCTCTGGTGCTCTTGGAGGACAGTTGGTGTTTCCCCTCTGGTGTCTGCTCAAGCTAAGTTTATCCCCTTTGTTTGTCTACCTTGTTGTCTTTAGTCTGTAGTGGGGCCTGACCAGTGCTCACCCCTCCCCCTCACCCTCCCTATCTAGGGCCAAGCTCTAGGGACATACAGGGTTTAGAGACCTATTCGGCGACAGGTGTGGAAACTATATAGGGACGGTAGGGTAGGCAAGGTGATATTAGATCTGCCTAGGGGTCTCCACTCCTCTTTTCCCTATTATTTGGGCTTCCTACCCCTCTTCTCTTTGTGTTGCACTTAGTCTTTCCCACACCTTGCGTGACAATAAGGCTTCCAATGCGTTTTTGGGGCCAATTCCGCCTGGAAAAAAACACATCAAAAACGCACCGTGGGCACAGAGCCTTATAAACACAGTGGGCATGAGTTTCCATGGAATTATATCCCCTTTGCTTGGACAATTAGGTTGTGTTCATACAAAGCATAAGTACAGCCTTTTTTCTGCTGCATTTTTTTGCGCAGAAAATCTGCTGCATTTAATAATCCAAGCAAAATGGATGCGATTTCATGACGCAGTTGAACTGTGCAGTTTTGGTGCCTTTTTCCTCCATAGGCTTCTATGGAAAGCCTGAAAAAAACGCATGGGACAAGCCAGTTGCTTTTTTAAGTGCACAATCAATGCTTTACTATACTTTAAAAAGAAACACACATTAGAAACACTACCTCAAATATGCACTCAAATCAAATCAACTAAGGGGCAAAACACAAAAAATTTAGCAAAAATGCAAATTTTATTGCATCGTTTGATGTGGACACCTGCAGATAAAAAGCGTCAGAAAAAATGCAAAATTTTACATGTGAACACGAACTTAATGACGTGTTAGCCAAAATGGCATTTAGAAAAACGACAGCTTGTCTTGCAAAAAAAGCAAGACCTCATATAGTATAGATTACATAAAAATGATATGCTTTACAGCTATGAATGTGTAGTGGGACGGTAGTCGCGTGCTTTTACGACCCGTCGCACTACATGATGAAATTGTGGGTCCTGGCTGGGTGTTTGTACTTGTACTATAAGGGCTTAGTGCACGTGCAGACCGACTATAGCCGGTGGTGTTGGCTGGCCAGGACCATGGATTCCACAGTTCAATAAACGCAGTCTTTACTGAACGGTAACTTAGTAAGGGTTATGTAGAAGGAATAGCGGGGACAAAGTCTTATGGATGTCTCTTTTACAGTAAGAAGCATTTTGATTCACACATTATCCTTCCTCTGTAGTCTACTCCAGGGCCGGTGAAACACACTGTTTCGCCTTACTTCGTCACAACCCAGCTGCTATGCTACAGTCCTGCTATGGCACAGTCTCTCTACTTGCTCAGCGGTTCCACGTCCTATTACTTCCGCTACTAGCGCCCTGGATCTACTGCTCAGGACCCCACTAGTCCCACCAACTGAGTCCTGTTTAGGTTCATTGCAAGCTCAATTTGTACAACATGACTAACTGGTTTAAGGATATAAAAATTGAAAGTTTGAAGATTGAACATTTTCAAAATTTTCACCAAAATTCCAATATTTTTAGAAATAAACACAAAACATATCAACCTAAATTTACCAATAACATAAAGTACAATGTGTCATGAAAAAACAATCTCAAAAACACTGTGGTGACAAATTCCTTTTAAAAAAATAAACAAATCTGCAAAATTCAAAACACACACACCTTGCCTGTGTCCTGCCCATCTTCTTCGCTGCTTAGTCATGTGACCGACAATGTCACATTACTCAAAGGTCTTGACAAGACCTTCAGTCTTTATAAACACTGAACAGTGGAGGAAGGATCTGTTGGCTCCCTGCTCCACTGTTATATTCAATTGTATCTCTGATCTTTGGACACACATGCAGCTGAAGTCAGGACATGCCCCCAACCTCCCAGGACAGTGGGACAGCTCCCCAAATTTGAGATAGTCTTGCTGGATCTAGGATGGTTGAAAGGTATGGTTACAACAGTGGCATCCTATTTAAGGATCCTGCTCGAATTCAGTGAACTCCTTAAAACGAGCCGTTCTTTCACAAATATCAAGGCAGACTGCATGGCTAGGGGATGAATTTTATATACTTGTGCCAATAGGACTGAATAAAAAACTTGAATATAATGATAGGCTAGTTCTAATACTTTTCTTCATATAATGTAAGTCTATCCTATAATGAAACCTTGCCAGACACATACTGGGTGGGTTTTGAAACAAAATATTTCTTTTCTAAAACATGTTCACTTTAAGAATATATGGTGCCTGTGTGTATTGAAGATAGTCAATGTGTGGGCAGACTTGGCTCATATCAGCTTTTGTTCTCAGGAGCTTCTATCAATCATGTTTTTTGCAAATGATAAAAATGTAAGAAACAAAAGCAGATTACAGGTGTTTTGAATTTCACATATCCAGCTATCGACTCTGCATAATGGTGAAAGGTACCTTGACTTTTTAGCATTGACTAGAGTGATTGTCATGTTGTATTTATGACAGATTATTTTAATAAGTGTAAGGTATAGGTATGACTTTCTACCAAGTGCAGATTTTATAGCAAAGCAGATACAAGATAGGTATCCACATTTATAGACAAAATTGTAAATACAAGATGTTTTATGAATGAAAACTGATTATTTATTCAAGTGAATTATATACTGCACTGATGACACATTCTGCATACCTCCACATCATGGAGCTGTCCTGAGAGGTCGGGGTATATCCTGACTTTAGGTTTATCTGGGTTCCTAAGGAATTAGAATGTCACGCAAGATGTGTGAAAGACTAAGTGCAACACAAAGGGAAGGGGGAATGGGAGCCCAGACTCTAGGGAAAGGTGGTAGCAGAGACCTCCTAGGCTGATCTGATATCACCCTGTCTCCACTAACATCCTTGAATTGGTTCCTCACCAATCGCCACACCCGAACCTAAACCCTGTATTTCCCTAGCGTTTGGCCCTGGATAGGGAAGGGGGAGATGAGCACTAGTCGATCCCCACTGATAACTAAAGACAACAAGGGAGACAGACACGGGGGAAAGTAGCTTAGCTTTAGCCGACTTCAGAGAGATAACTCCAAGCATCCTCCTAGCATCACAGAGTAAGATAGCAGTCTGAGAGCACCAAGCATTCACAAGGAAACATGTGAGTATCACCGGCCCCTCCCTGCTACAATGTGAAACTATTTAAACATCCAGGCCAGGGTGTCAATTAGCAGGTGGGAGGTAGCTGTTGGGTCCTAGAGTGAAACAGCTAAGAAGGTGTCTGTAATTCTAAACAAAGAGATCTTCTGCAGCCAACTGCAGGGCGACTGTCTGTCACATCTGACACACCCATGACAGTACCCCCCTCCCCCTCTACAAGTGGCCCCCGGATATTCAGGACCAGATTTCTCAGGATAAGAGGTGTGAAATGAACAAACCAACCTGGGAGCGTTCACCTCTGAAGCTGAAACCCACATCCACTTGTCTGGACCATAACCCTTCCCGTGCACCAAGTATTGTAGAGAACGACATTGGAGATGAGAATCTACAATCCTCGAAATCTGAAACTCCAGATTACCATCAACCATTACTGGGGGTGGCGGTAGAGGTGAGGGCTCAAGAGGTTTCACATACTTCTTGAGTAAGGACCTGTGGAAAACATTGTGGACCTGAAGGGCCTGAGGAAGCTCAAGACGAAACTCTGCTGGGTTAATGACGGCGGTTATTTTATAGGGACCAATAAACCTAGGTCCCAGCTTCCAAGAAGGAACTTTCAATCTTACATTCCTGGTAGACAACCACACAAATGCATTCACATCAGGTCCGGACCTGGCAAGCGTTCTGTCAGCCATATGTTTATACCTGTCTCCCATGATCTTTAAATTACTCAGAATCCCTTGCCACACCGAGGACAGCAACGAATCAAAACGTTCCTCCTCAGAAACTCCTGAAAATCCTCCCCCACTAAAGGTACCAAACTGTGGATGGTAACCTTATGCACCAAAGAATGGTCACCTGCCAGTGGATTCTTGACAATGATTATTAATGGCTAATTCTGCCAGTGGTAAGTAGGATGCCCAATCCTTCTGATTTTCGGATACGAAACACCTAAGGTGGGTCTCCAAATTCTGATTGACATGCTAGGTCTGTCCATTCGACTGAGGGTGGAAGGCAGAGAAAAAGGACAGCTGCACCCCCAGCTGAGAACAGAATGCCTTCCAGAACTTGGAAACAAGCTGGGTCCCCCAATCTGACACCACATCGGAGGGAACCACGTGAAGCTTCACAATCTCATTTATGAACACCTGAGCAAGTGTCTTGGCATTTGGAAGTGCAGGTAATGCGACGAAGTGAACCATTTTACTGAACCTATCTACAACCACCAAAATACCGCTTTGCGTGCAGAAACTGGTAGGTCAGTAATAAAATCCATTGACAATTGTGTCCATAGCCTACTAGGGATAGGTAGCAGAAGAAGAGTACCAGACAGACGGGTATGCGAAACCTTAGAACACGCGCATATATTACAAGCAGATGCGTGTTCAATCACATCCCGATGCAACCCTGGCCACCAAAAATGACGAGAGAGGAGGTCCGCGGTTGCCTTACCACCTGAATGACCAGCAAGCACAGAGTTATGATGTCTCTTAATTACTTTGCAGCGCAGATTTATATGGTACAAATAACCTTCCTGAAGGGCAGGAGGCAGGGGCATTCCCCTGAGCCTACAACACCTCACCCTTCAGGATATAATGCCGAAATGACTACTCCCTTCTGTAATATCGGGGCAGGGTTCTCATGGTCACCGCCACCAGCGAAAAGTGACAACAAAATTAAACCTAGTAAAAAACAGGGAACATCTGGCTTGCTTAGGGTTAAGACGTTTAGCTGACTGGAGAGATGAAAGGTTCTTATGGTCAGTGATAACAGTAATAGGATGGACAGCCCCCTCCGACCAATGTCGCCATTCTTCGAACTCCAATTTGATAGCCAAAAGTTCCCTATTACTCACGATATAATTTCTCTCAGCCAAAGACAATTTTTTAGAAAAGAAGGCGCATGGACGCCATTTACCAGGGGACGGACCCTGAGACAACACAGCCCCAACCCCCACATCTTACGCATCAACTTCCACAATAAAGGGGTTGGGAAACATTGGGTTGACTGAGTATAGGTGCAGTGGTAAAATTATTCTTTAAGGAAGAAAAAGCCTGGAGGGAGGCATCCGACCATTTGGAAAAATCAGACCCCTTCTTAGTCATGTTAGTAAGGGGTTTCACAATTACAGAGCAATTTTGGATGAATTTCCGGTAAAAATTAGTAAAGCCCAGAAAACGTTGTAGAGCCTTAAGGATCTCGGGATGGTCCCAATCAAGGACTGCATGGATCTTTTCCAGACCCATCCGAAAACCCGAAGATGACAAGTACCCAAAAACTGTACCTCCTGAACAGAGAAAACACATTTTTCTAGTTTGGCATAAAGTTTGTTATCCCTTAATATCTGGAGCACCTGTTTAACATACCCCTGATGTGTCTGAAAATCAGGTGAGTAAATCAAAATATCGTCCAGATAGACCACTACAAACCTCCCCACCAAATGATGGAAAATATAATTTATGAAATGCTGGAATAACGCAGGTGCACTGGTCAAACCGAAAGGCATAACCAGACTCTCAAAATACCCTTCAGGGGTATTGAACGCTGTTTTCCATTCATGCCCTTCTCTGATTCAAACCAGATTGTAAGCTCCCATTAAATCCAACTTGGAGAATACCTTAGCTCCTACAACCTGGCTGAACAAATCTGGAATCAGAGGAAGAGGGTATGGATCTCGGATGGTAATTTGATTTAATTCCCGGGAAATCTAAACAGGAACGTAGACCGCCATCTTTTTTCTTCACAAAGAAGAACCCTGCCGTCACAGGCGAATATGAGGGCCTAATGTGTCCCTTCTCCAGGCTTTCCGCAATGAAATCCTTCATGGCTTGTCTCTCAGGGCCAGAAAGATTATACAGTCTGGACTTCGGTAGTTTAACTCCGGGGGTCAGGTTAATAGGACAGTCATGTGCACAATGAGGAAGTAAATCCTGACATCCCTTCTCAGAAAAAACATCTTCAAAACCAGACAGAAAACCAGGTAATATTTCCGTAGAGATAGTAGCAAGGGAAATATCTAAACAGTTCTCATGGCAGTAATCTCTCCATTCAATAATCTCCCCGGTTTGCTAATCTACCAAGGGATTATGTTTCACCAGCCAGGGAAGACTCAAAACAATTTGGGTGGGAAGACTGTCCAGGACACAGGAAGGGATTATTTCACAATGAACCGACCCCACCCTCGGTTTTACATTAGGTACAATCTGAGTAAATGCTTTCTGTGCAAGTGGTGCCGAGTCGATGGCGAAGATAGAAATAGACTTAGCTAAAGTACAGAAAGTAAGACCATGAGTTTTCACAAACTCAGCATCAATCATGCTGACTCCGGCTCCACTGTCAACAAACACAGAAATTTTCTCGGTTTTGCTCTCTAGCACCACCTCTGCTGTCAGGACAAAGCAGGAACTGCAGGTTGGCGACAAATGCACCCCTTGCTTATCAAAATCCAGACTACCAAGTGTTAATTGAATCTCCTTTTGTTTAGGAATTGAAGGACAGGGCCTAATAAAATGTCCCTTTTTCTCACACAAAAAAACATACACCTTTTTTCTTGCGAATCTCCGGGGAAATGTATGATGTAAAGGCACCCCCTAACTGCATGGGTTCCTTCACCTCCCCCATTACTGGTTCACCGCCAGACTGCTCTTCCAGCAGAGGTACATAACCCCGACAAGAAGGCCCCGGAGAAGGTGGTCTCACTCTTCTATCCCAAAGGTGTCTATCAAGACGTATGGCCAACGACATGGTAGCCTCCAAGGACTGAGGGGTTTCATATACTGCCAAGGCATCTTTCAACCTTTCAGAAAGACCATCACAAAATTGGCTTCTAAGGGCTGAGTCATTCCATTTAGAATCCGTTGACCTTCTACAGAATTCAGAACTGTATGTCTCCACTGACTGATTCCCCTGCTGAAGGCGACGTAGCCTACATTCAGCCAAGGCGAATCGGTCAGGGTTATCATAGATGAGGGCCAGAACCCCAAAAAAAACCTCTACAGACTGGAGACAAACCGAATCCTGCGGTAAAGAAAACGCTCAGGATTGAGGATCTCCCTGCGGTAGAGAGATCACAATTCCTACTTAGTGCTCCTCACTTCCGGAGGAGTAAGGACAAAGTTTAAAACACAGTTTGCAGGCCTCCTTGAATACAAAAAACTTGTCCATACCTCCTGAAAACCTGTCCGGGAGGACAACCTTAGGTTCAGGCTGGACAGGCCTACCTGCAGCGGCCTCCACATTAGCGACCTGTAACCGCTGATGCTGTTGCTGAAACTCACAGCGGAGGTCATTCACCTCCAGAGACAGACTGCAAAGCCTCTCTGCGAGCTCTGCAACTGAACCCATACCAAGGAGAAAGGGAAGAAAAAAAAACACGCCCCAAAAAAAGACCACACAATTAAACCCGTGTGTCAGTTTTTTGTTTTTTTCTCTAAATGTGCACGGCCGGTGATAATGTCACGCAAGCTGTGTGAAAGACTAAGTACAACACAAAGGGAAGGGGGAAAGGGAGCCCAGACTCTATGGAAAGAGGAGAACGGAGACCTCCTAGGCTGATCTAATATCACCCTGTCTCCACTAACGTCCCTGTATTGGTTCCTCACCAATTGCCGCACCCGAACCTAAACCCTGTATTTCCCTGGATAGGGAAGGAGGGAGCACTAGTCAATCCCCACTAACAACTAAAGACAACAAGGGAGACAGACATGGGGGAAAGTAGCTTAGCTTTAGCCGACTTCAGAGAGATAACTCAAAGCGTCCTCCTTGCACCACAGAGGAAGATAGCAGTCTGAGAGCTCCAAGCATTCACAAGGAAACATGTGAGTATCACCGGCCCCACCCTGATACAAAGTGAAACCATTTAAACTCCCAGGCCAGGGTGTCAATTAGCAGGTGGGAGATAGCCGCTGGGTCCTAGAGTGAAACATCTAAGAAGGTGTCTGTAATGTCAAACGAAGAGATCTTCTGCAACCAACTGCACGGCGACTGTCTATCACATCTGACACACCCGTGACACAGATACAGTGAATATCACAGTGGAGCAGGAAGCCATAGATGCCTAGTCCACCATTTAGTCTATGTAGACACTGAAGGACCAGCAAGTACATTTAGGTGACATGACAAGATAGCAAACTAGGATCAGGACACACTGGCAAGTGTGTGTGTGTGTGTGTGTGTGTGTGTGTGTGTGTGTGTGTGTGTGTGTGTGTGTGTGTGTGTGTGTGTGTGTGTGTGTGTGTGTGTGTGTGTGTGTGTGTGAAGTGGAGCTATGTAAATGTTGATGCAGCAGAGTTTGTATAAATGTGAGTTTTGATGCAGCAGTGCTTTGTATGTGAGTGTGTGTTGATGTAGCAGAGTTCATGCATCACAATGTGAAAAGGAATGTATTGTAAGGGCATAATACTGTGTGTTGGGGGACTGTAAGAGTAACATGTTATGTAAAGGGCTGTGGGGACATCATATTGTCCGGGAGCTGTTGGGGCATCATATTGTGTGTGGGGGGGCATAATATTGTTTGTGGAAGAATTTACTTTGGAGGCATGGACTGTTTGGGGAGGGCTGTGGGAGTATCATAATATGTGTGGTGAGCATCATATTTGGTTTACGAGGCTGTGGGGGCTACATAATGTTTGAGGGCATGGTACTATATAGGAGACTGAGGAGGCATCATACTGTGTGTGGGTGGACTGTGGGGGCATCATAAGATGGTTTGGAGAATGCATTGTTTGGGCACAATACTGTGTATGGAGGCTATGTGGCATCATGCTGTGGGGGAATCATACTCTGTTTGAGTAGTGAGGGCATCATACTGTGCGTAGAGTAGTGTGGGGTCTTCATAAGGTGTGTGAGAACATCACACTGTGTGAAAGCTGTGAGGACATTCCACAGTTGCTGTGGTGGCATCATGCTGTATGTGTGGGCAGCAGAAGCATCATGCTGTGTTTGGGAATCCCACTGTATAGGGGAAGGGAGTTGTGGGAACATCAGATTGTGTGTGGTGGGCTGTGAGGCCTTCATACTATGTGGAAGGTTGTATGGACATTATACTCTGTATGGGGAGCTGTGGAGGAATCATGCTGTCTGTGTGGGGAAATCATATTGTGTGGGGGGCATCATACTGTGTGTGGAGAGTTGTGGGGGCACTATTGTGTGTGGGGCATGATACTGTATTGGGGGGCTATAGGGTCATAATCTAACTGTGTGGAGAACTGTGGAGAAATCATACTGTGTAAAGGGCTGCTTGGGCATCATATTGTGTGTGGTGGTTGTGAAGGCATCATACTGTATGAGTGGGGCTATGTTGGTATCATACATTTTGAGGGCTGTTGGAGCATCATACTGTGTGTGCGAAGCCGTTGGGTCTCCATATTGTGTGTGGGAAGATGTGGGCGCATCATACTGTGTGGGGGGCTGTGTGGGCATCATAGTGGGTTGAAGGGCTGTAGTGACAACATACTGTGTGTGGGGTCGTGTTTGGTCATCATACTGTTTGTGAGGACTGTGGGACATAATACTGTATGGGGTAATGTGGTTAGGGCATTTTGCTATGTGTGGGGAGCTGTGAGGGCACCATATTGTGTGTGGCTGTGGGAGCATAACACTATGTGTGGGTGACTAGGAATCATAATGTGCGATAAACTGTTAGAACATCATATAGTATGTGGTGGCTATGAGGGCACCATATTGTCTGTTGGGAGCTGTTGGGGCTTCATACTTTGTGTGGGGAGCAGCAAGGCATGCTACTGTGTGTAGGATTGTGTGGGAATCATGTGGTGCTGTAGGGGCATCATACTGTGTGTGGAGAGATGTTGGGGCATCATACGGTGTGTGGAGAGATGCATGGGAATCAACTGTGAGATCATACTGTGGGAGGCTGAAAGGGCATCATAATGTATGTGGGAGGCTGTAGATGCATCATATTGTGTGAGTGGCTGTTGAGCAATAAAACTGTGGAGGGAATGTGTGGAGATCATACTGTGTGTGGTGAACATCATATTGTGTGCAGGGTCTTATTGGGCATCATACTGCGTGTGGGGAGCTGTTTGGGCTTCATATTGTTTGTGGGTGGCTGAGGGCATTATAATGTGGGAAGGCTGTGTGCGCATCATAGTGTATGGAGGGCAGTGGAATCAACATACTATGTGTGGGGAGAAGTTGGGGCATCATACTATGTGCAAAGGGGCTGTGGGGTGAGCATCATTGTGGGACATCATACTGTGTGTGGGGAACATAATACTGTGTGTTCAGGGTCTTGATGGGCATCATACTGTGGGGGGGGGGCTGTTGGGGTTTTATATTGTTTGTGGGTGCTTGTGGGAGGCACAAAACTCTGGGGGGGCTGTGTGGCCATCATAGTGTGTGGAGGGCAGAGGCATCATCATTTGTGTGGTGGGATGTGGGGGCCATCATATTATGTGTAGGGAGATGTTGGGACATCATACTGTAAGTGGGGGACTGATGAGCATTATACGGTGTGTGGGGTGCTGTGGGCATCGTACCATGTCGAGTAGAATGTACTTTGGGGGCATCATACTTTATGGGAGGGCAATGTGGGGACCATGAAAGTAGCACCATACTTTGTAGGAACACTAACAGATCTAACTATTAGAATAGAGCACATATAAAGCACTGGGCGATGTTAGGGTACACGGTGCTGGATTAACATAAAACATTATGTGTCACTCTTTCTTATGTTTCAATGTTAGGAGGCATGCATTCTGTAGCACTATGCAAAGATTGTCACCCTTCATATCGATCCTTACACCTAGTGATCATTAATAGTGATGAGCGAACGTGCTCGCCACTGCTCGGTACTCGCTCGACGAGTATTTCTGGGTTGCTCGGGCGGGAGCTCGGGTCTCCTCCCTGCATGTTTGGTGCTTTTTAGAGAGCCAATAAACATGCAGGGATTGCCTTCCACGCACTGTAATGCTGTAACCATGTTGGTTGTGGGCATTACAGTGATTGTCTGGCAGCACAGCATCATCAGGTGTATATAAGACCGGGCGCTGCCATGCTCGTCACAGTCTACCCCGGAATCAGGCAGAGTAGGGACAGCTGCTGCTGCGTCAGGGAGAGATTTGCTTCTTCATAGTTAGTATAGGTATTTCACAACATATATTTATATCCATCTCAACCAACAGTCCTTCTGAGGACTAATCCAGCTGCATATATTCAGTGGTGATAGCAGGAATTAGGCAGGCAGTGTATGTGGCAGACTGCAGTGCATATAGTGCAAGAGGGTCGATTGAACGTTCCTGCTGCTGCTGTTCTTACAGGAGCCAACGGGAGCGCCAACGGGAGGTTAGGGAGGTGAATAAGTGGCTAAAGAGTTGGTGCAAGGCAGAAGGGTTTGGGTTCATGGAGAACTGGGCCGACTTCGCTGTCGGCTACAGGCTCTACCGTAGGGACGGGCTGCACCTCAATGGGGAGGGTGCAGCGGTGCTGGGGAAGAAGATGGCTAATAGGTTGGAGGAGTTTTTAAACTAGAGACGGGGGGGGGAACCAAGGAAATAGGTGGGATGTGAGGCAAGCAAGGGGGAAGGGGAGAAGTGAATATAATGAGGGTGGAGAGGGGGGTGGGGATAGTACAGTTAGATCGTTAGAGAAGAATAGGATGCTAAATAACCCCAAAGTTTTATCTTGCATGCTGACCAACGCAAGAAGCCTGACCAATAAGGCGGATGAGCTGCAGGCGCTTATATCGGAGGAGAGGTATGACATCGTAGGTATAACAGAGACTTGGCTAGACGATAGCTACGACTGGGCGGTAAATTTAACAGATTATAGTTTATTTAGAAGGGACCGGAAACAGGGGAAGGGCGGAGGAGTCTGCTTATATGTAAAGTCACGTCTAAAGCCCAGACTAAGGGAAGATATAGGAGAGGGAGAAGAGGGGGTCGAGTCCATGTGGGTAGAGATAGAGGGGGCAAAAAATAATAATAAAATATTACTGGGGGTCTGCTATAAGCCACCCAATATAACAGAGGAGAATGAGAAACTGCTATTAGGACAAATAGACAAAGTAGCAAAACATAATGAGGTGATTGTAATGGGGGACTTCAACTACCCGGATATTGACTGGGAAACAGAAACCTGTAGATCGCAGAAAGGAAAAAGGTTCTTGACAAATATCAAGGATAATTATCTCTCCCAACTAGTGCAGGAACCAACGAGAGGGAAGGCCGTGTTGGACTTAATATTGACTAATAGGCCTGATAGAATAACTGAGGTACAGATAGGGGGGCACCTAGGTAATAGTGATCATAATATTATCAATTTCAAAATGCCCTTCAGTAGGGTTATCAATAAGGGAACAACTAAAACATTAAACTTTAGGAGGGCGAAGTTTGATCAGCTGAAAGAAAACCTTCAACTTATAGACTGGGACAAAGTTCTTAATCAAGGAAATACGAATAGTAAATGGGAAACCTTCAAAATAATTCTGAATACTCAGTGCGAGAGGTATATACCGTATGGGAATAAAAGGGCCCGAAATAAGAGGAAACCAATATGGTTGAACAAGAACGTAAAAGGGGCGTTAAATAGCAAAAAAGAGGCATTCAAGAGATTAAAACAGGAAAACAGTAAGGAAGCACTAATGTGTTACAAGGAAAAAACGAGAACCTGCAAAAAACAAATAAAAATAGCAAAGGAGGAAACAGAGAGACGTATTGCTAGGGAAAGTAGATCAAATCCCAAACTGTTCTTTACGTATATAAATAGTAAAAGGATTAAATCGAATAATATTGGACCGATAAAAAGTGATGAAGGCAAAATCATAGAGAAAGATGAGGATAAAGCTAATCTATTAAATACATTTTTTTCGTCAACTTTCACAAAGGAAAAAGAACTAACAGGCGAAATGAGAAGTGACAAACTTAATCCTCCACTAAGTATGACAAATCTAACCCAAGCTGGGGTACAGAAACGCCTCAGTAACATTAAAATAAACAAATCACCAGGACCTGATGGCATACACCCACGGGTACTAAGGGAACTAAGTAATGTGATAGACAGACCGTTATATCTTATATTTAAGGACTCTGTTGAGACTGGGTCTGTACCACTTGATTGGCGACAGGCGAATGTAGTGCCAATATTCAAAAAGGGAGCGAAAAGTGACGCCGGAAACTATCGGCCGGTGAGTCTGACGTCCGTTGTGGGCAAAATTTTTGAAGGCTTTATTAATGAGGCAATCATGGAGCATCTTGATGCTAATAATCTATTAACCCCGAACCAACATGGATTCATGAGGAATCGCTCCTGCCAAACAAACCTGATTGACTTCTACGAGGAGGTTAGCTCTCGAGTAGATCAGGGGGAACCAGTGGATGTCGTGTATCTCGACTTCTCAAAAGCGTTCGATAGCGTGCCACATAATAGGTTGGTATACAAAATGAGAATGATGGGGCTGGGGGAAAATGTCTGCAAGTGGGTAGCTAACTGGCTAAAGGATAGAAGGCAGAGGGTGGTTATAAATGGAATATACTCAGATTGGGTAAGCGTCACTAGTGGGGTACCACAGGGGTCTGTACTAGGCCCAATGTTATTTAATATCTTTATTAACGACATAGTCAACGGGATAAATAGTAAAATATCAATATTTGCAGATGACACAAAGTTATGTAAAACAATTAATACAAAAGAGGACAGTGCAGACCTACAGAGGGATTTGGATAAGCTGGGTAGGTGGAGCATTAAATGGCAAATGAGGTTTAACGAGGAGAAATGTAAGGTCATACATATGGGAAGGAAAAATGGAAGTCACCAGTACTCACTGAATGGGAAATCATTGGGGAATTCAGAGATGGAGAAGGACTTGGGCATCTTGATTGATAGCAAACTAAATTGGAGTGCCCAAAGTCAGGCCGCTGCTGTAAGGGCAAACAGGGTAATGGGATGTATCAGAAGAGGTATAGCTGCAAAGGATGAGAACATTGTTCTTCCACTGTACAAAGCACTGGTCAGACCACACTTGGAATACTGTGCTCAGTTATGGGCCCCAATATATAGAAAGGATATAAATGAGCTTGAAAAGGTACAAAGGAGGGCAACAAAATTAATAAAAGGAATGGAGGGACTGCAATACCCAGAGAGGTTGGCAAAACTAGGACTATTCAGCCTGGAAAAGAGAAGGTTGAGGGGGGACATAATAAATGTGTACAAATATGTTAGGGGACAGTATAGAGACCTTGCCCGGGATTTGTTCAAAAGGAGGGATATTACGGTAACAAGAGGGCATTCACTAAGACTGGAAGAGAAAAGGTTTCAGCACCAGCATAGGAAGGGGTTCTTTACGGTAAGAGCAGTGAGAATATGGAATTCACTGAGTGAGGAGACGGTAATGTCGGATTCACTAAACCAGTTCAAGCGGGGACTGGATGCATTTCTAGATACCAGGCAGATTTCTGCATATACTTAAAAATAAAATAAAATAGTAGGTTGATACAGGGATTTATTCTGACTGCTGGTTTCAGAGTCGGGAGGGAATTTTTCCTCAGGTGAAGATTGGCTAAATCATTTGGGGTTTTTGCCCTCCTCTGGATCAACTTTAGCAATTACAGAACTAACAGGTCGAACTTGATGGACGCAAGTCTTTATTCGGCTTTACTAACTATGTAACTATATATTTGTAGACACAGCCCCAGATATCAGGGGCCACGGAAATTTTTTAATCTTAATCCTGGTTATTTGCTTAAAAAGCAATCCAGAGTACACCATTTTTCTGCTCCATTTGCTTGTTGGCACTGCAGAATACAGCCAGATCCTTTCCATATTACGGCGATAAAAATCCAGAAATTTGTAGTGAACGTGGAAAATATTGTCCTCCATTTAAATTTTGTTGCAGTGTGTCAGTGAAGTTATTGACACGAGGTCGCTGTGAAAAATAGTAACCTACAGGCCAGCTATTTAAAACTGTGGTTTTCCATCACACGTATCACATATCACTGCGGTTCAAATCCAGCCATTTGTAGTGAACGTGGAAAATATTGTCCTCCATTTAAAATGGGCAAGGCGCATGGCAAGGGACGGCGACGTGGATGTGATGGTGATGATGCATGCATAAGACAAGGCCGAGGGAAAGCTGAAATTGTGCCTCAACAAACACCCACATCTTGTTGCTCGACCTTCCTGTCCCAATTAATAGGGGACCGCAGAACACCGCTATTGAACACAAAGCAGTGTCAAAAGGTTATTGGTTGGATAGCAGATAATGCTTCCAGTCACTTAGCCACCACCACCACCATCCTGTCTTCCACACAGTCAAGTCTCAGTAGCCGTGAGTCTGGACTGCATGTTCCTCACCCTGATCCTTCCTCCCACCATGCCGAGTGCCCGGAGACAACTGATCCCACACTTGGACACTCTGAAGAGCTGTTCACTTTTCCATTTATAGATTCGGGCCTCTCGCCCGGTCCACTTGAAGCGGGGCAAGAGGAGATCGCATGTAGCGATGCCAAAATATTTGAGCAGCCACAGTCACACGAAGGCGACGGTGAGAAACTGTCACAAGAGGTGGATGATGATGAGACACAATTGCCAGAAAGTCAGAAGGAGGACCAGAGTGTGGAAGTGTAAGATGAGGTGGTGGACGATGAAGTCACTGACCCAACCTGGCAAGGTGACATGCAGAGTGAGGACAGCAGAACACAGGGGGAGGAAGGCGTAGCGCCACAACAGGCAAGAACAAGTGACTCGCCCCCTGGGCCGCGTGGGGAACCCAGAACCGGGCCTTCTGTGGGATGCTGGGGGTTGTAGTCTCCGTGTGGCGGTGACCCGGTCCGTGGCTCAGGGTGGTCAAACCAGTGGCAGTCTATTTATGGGGTTTTTGTGGTTTAATGTCCGACTACGCCACCCGAGGATTGCGGTCAGTGCGGACCGCCGCTGCAAGGCAGACCGCTGGGGCTGATGGTGTGTGCAGCTTAGGTAGTGTGACTCCCCACGGGAAGAGTGCAGCCCCAGGGCAATGTAGTAGATGGTGGGAGTGATGGTGCGAGCGTCCCAGCACTAATGGTGCTGGTGCGGCGAGGAAGCACAGAGACGTGGGATTGCAGTTCAAATGCTTTACTCACAGTTCTTTATGTTCCAAATCACTTCGGTACCGGTAGTGACTGCCCAAGCCGTGCTGCGTCCACCAGGCAGGAGGCTCGGTCAACCCCCAGGCAATTCCAGAGTGTGGTACAGGACTCCCTTCTATTCCTTTCTCTGGCCGTGCCCCACCAGTGACACTACGTCTGTCCAGCTCCCGCGGGCCTTCTCTTGGGAGGGCTTCGTGCTCACCTCCCTGACCCTATGTGGTTTGCCTTTCTAGTAGGTGTAGTGAGGGGTCGCACCAAGATGTGGTCACGACCGCCGGTCCTTGGCTGAGGATTAGTCGCCTCCACCAACTTGGGATCCGGTACCCTGTTCTGCCAACCCGTCACCCGCAATCTCCTGGGTCCTTAGGGTTCCTTCTGCCTTCGTGTCTCTGGGCCTCTCTTGGTGTTCTGTTCCTTTCTTCCTTTCCTTTCTGTTCCTCTCTGTTTCTGTCCTCTCTGCTGGCTCTGGCCTCACAGGCTAGGCCTGCCTCCGGAGCAGAGCTCCACAGAGGCCCTGCTCTGTCACTTCCTCTCTCAGACTTAACACTGATCTAAGATGGTGCCCACCTTATATACCTCCCTCTAGTGTATGAGCCCAGGTGACTTGCAACCAATGGGCTCCTACCTATGCCCAGAAACCCAACCCCTATCTGCTCCTACATCACTGGGTTTTCCTCCCCCTCCCCACTCCAGCCAGGGACAGATGCTGTCGTGCCTGCACTTCTGTCTAGTGGGAGCACCGTTGAGCTGTCCCTCGGAAATGGGGTGTGTGTGATGCATGCAGCTTATTGAGTCTTGGTCCACACTCTATCCTTACCCGGGAGTGGAATATCACACCTCTAGTTTGAGGTGCAATACCCCTGTAGCGGCCAAACCCTCGGGGCGCTACACAAGCAGTGTGCTGGCCACAGACAGAAGGCGGGCAACCGTTCCCCGTAACATCAATATGACGGAAGTTGCCAGTACAACTGTTAGGTCTTCCCGAGTCTGGTTGTTTTTTAAAGACTCTGCCGATAACCCAAAAAAGGCCGTTTGCACCACCTGCAGGCCAGCATCATCAGGGATAGCAAAACTAGCAGCCTGACCACCACCAGCATGATCAGGCACATGGCAGCAAAGCACCCGACTAAGTGGCCCAAACCTCAGGGTCCAGGAACAGTGTCTGCGGGTGACACCACTGCTTCTTCCTCTGTTGTGCGTTCACTCCAATATCCTGTCCATGGCACATGCAAAGATGCCTCCTGCTCTGCACCTGTCATTGCACACTCTCAACTAGCACCATCAGCAAGCACGTCCACGTCCTTGTCCAAGCGCAGCGTTCAGTTGTCCCTACCCCAGTGCTTGGAACACAAGCGCAAATATGCAGCCAACGCCCCACAGGCCACACTACTAAATTCACACATTTCGCGAATGCTGGCGCTCGAAATGTTGCCTTTTAGGCTCGTGGAGACGGAAGCTTTCCGCAACCTGATGGCGGCGGCCGTCCCTCGTTACTCGGTCCCCAGCCGCCGCTATTTCTCCCAGTGTGCTGTCCCCGCATTACACAAGCACGTGTCCCACAACATTAGCCGTGCCCTCAACAATGCAGTTACTGGGTCAAGTGCTTGCGGGCAGGGACGGTACATCTCGCTGATGGCACACTGGGTTAACATAGTGGAAGCCGGGAACCAGTCGGACCTTGGGACAGAATACGTCCTCCCGACGCCGAGGATTGCGGGCCCTAGGTCAATCAGGGTTGCCCCCACATTCTACAGCTGCTGCACCTCATCCTCCTCCTCCACTTCAGCCTCCATCTCTGAAATTACCACATCAGTCACAAGCTTGAAGCACTGCAGCACAGGCTGGGCTGAAGCTAATATGCTTAGGTGACAAACCGCACAAGAGTTGTGGGCAGCTCTGAAAGAGCAGGCAGATCTGTGGCTGACACCGCTGAAACTACAGCCAGGCATGGTCGTGTGTGACAATGGCCGGAACCTGATGGTGTCTCTGAGGCGAGGCCAGCTCACACACGCACCATGCCTGGCCCATGTGCTTAACCTCGTGGTTCAGCGGTTTCTCAAAAACTTCTCGGAGCTGCCGGATCAACTTGTCAAAGTATGCCGCCTGTGTGTCCATTTTAGAAAGTCAGCTGCAGCTTCCACCGTGCTTCACCAGCATTTTCAGCTTCCGTCTCACCGACTTGTGTCTGATGTCCCCACGCATTGGAACTCTACATTGCAGATGTTGGGAAGGATTTGTGAGAAGAAGAGGGCAGTTGTTGACTACCAGCATCAACAAGGCCGTCGGTATTCAGTTCAGACTCCACACATAAGACCTCAGGAGTGGACGTCGATGTCAGACATATGTACTATCCTCCAAAACTTTGAGGACTCCATCAAGATGGTGAGCAGCGATGACGCCATAATTAGCGTCATCATAAAAAAAACAATAATAGGTGCAGAAATTCTGCAGCGTAAAAAAATCAACAAAACCTCATTGTGATAACTTACGTTCTCATGATGAGTATTTCAGGAGTTTTGACAATTTTAGGAGTTTTTGATGCTGTAAATTGTTTGCAGCATTTCTGCACTAATTAGCTGTACTATGTTATTTGCGTTTTTTTAATTGGGTTTTTAGTATTTTTTTTATGCTTTTTTGTCTTTGTTTGATGTCTCATGCTTTAAACAAAGCTGCTTTGTTTTTGATACATCCTAGTATTTGGCTTTAATAAAACTTTATTGATATACTTAGGTGTGGATTAAATGTGTTTTTGTTGTGTTTCTGCTGTGGAAACGCACTAAAAACACATGTGTTTTTTACCTGTGGATTTTCCGCATCTAATGCCAGTCTATGGGGAAAATCCGCACAGAAAACTAAGTATACCCGCAAGAGAAATGGACATGCTGCGGATTTGAAAGACACACCGCATGTCAGTTTATGCTGAGTAAAAAAAACAAAAGCACAGTGGGCTTGAGATTTTTATGAATCCCAACCACTTTGCTGAAACTGTGAGATGCTGCGTATCCTAAAATGCTTTTATGCACATGTTTAGATCTTCTCTTCACTGTGCATAGGTAGCTAACCATAGATTGAAATTACTAATCTTAAATTTTAAGTTCAGATAGTAGAGGAATCAAATAGAATTACAGAGTCTTTCAATATGCGGATGTGAAATTTCGCGTAAAAACAGTTATTACATAGGAAAACCTACAAAATATGTCTCATTCAGTCACAAAGTTTACAACAAAAGCAGCAGGAATTCAAGGCGTTGGTCAGTACCCAGATAATAAACAGTCAAAAGATCAAAACAGCGTACAGTGAGGAATTTAGCTGATAATGTTAGTATGCCTGGAGAAGCACTCCATAATGCACAGCCCAGAGATTAGGATGAAATCAGCAGCCAGAAAAATCACACCTTTGGCAAAGATAATGTTAATCCATAAAGCAATCTAAATATCGCACAAAACGGTCTAAAGGTTCAAAAAAGCCAAAGGGAGACCACAATGGTGAAGCATAGCTGGTTAAAAGGCCAATTGACCAAATGTATCTATTACACTCACAAGAGGATAAAACAAATAGCAGTAAAAACAGTGACATACAATCCATTCCCAAGAAAGTGTGTATTATACATAGAGTTTCGCTTAGGCCTCGGCCCCACTATCAGTATTTGGTCAGTATTCAGTCAGTATTTTTTCTCAGGAGTGGGAGCCAAAACCAGGAGTGGGCGATAAATGCAGAATTGGTGACTTGTTTCTATTATACCTTTTCACTGATTGTACCTGTGGCGCCCTTCTGCGCATTGGTACCACAGAACCCAGAAGGGTGCATGGATGGATTTCTCCACAAGAGGCCCTCACTACATACAAACACCTCCACCTTCCACCTCACACCACGAGAGGGAGCCCTGATAGGGATATATAAAGGGAAGGTGGAGCCAGGAGCTCAGTTAGTCAGTCTGCAGTCAGTGTGCAGAGCAGCCAGACAGAGGGAGTCTGAGAGCGTGCCGACGCTCAGAGAGCGGTGAAGACGCAGCACGTCAGCTGCCGAGTAGTGAGGGCCCTGAGTGTGGCCGACGGTGAGGAGAAAAGGAGAGTGGAGTCAAGGGGGGACAGAGGAGCATAGTAAGCTCACCCCGTTATACAAACTGGACACCGGGTTCGCGCCTACAGGGACTCATTATACCCAGTAGGAATCACCGGAATCCCTGGAGGACTACAGGTCCCAGGTTACCAAACGCTGACTGCATTACCAGGGCTAGGAGTCACGGAGGCCCCAGCGTCCAGGGAGAGTGATCTCCAAAAGAGAAGGCCCTACCACCAAGTCAGCAGGTGCAAGAGAGGGACAGTAACCAAGCTAGGCCTAGCTCCAGGTAGGTCAGAGCTTAGCAAGTGGAGGCAGATGATCAGGAGGCCCTATACCCGCTCACTGGGGAGAAGTCCAAAAGTGCGTCCTTCGCCTGGAGAACCCTGGACCGTGCCTGCATCATCATCAGTAAAGGTACAGAAGCGCACCCCCGTGTGAGTGTCTGTTCTTTCCCCCGGGACTGTCCTACCATCTCTCCCCAGCACCACCATCCATCTACCCCTACACTGCCCTGAGGCCTGCTCCACCTGTGGGGAGCCGTTCCATCTCTAGCTGCCCTAACACCTGCCTTAGAGGACCGCCGCAGCGCTGGTGATCCTCACGAGGCACCACAGGTGGTGTCACGACAAATCCCCCTAATAATTATATCCCCTTTTTTCACTGACCACCCTGGGTCACGGACCGGGCCAGCCACCGTGATATTCCCCAAAAGCAGCCATAAGGCCCGGCTGCCGAGTACCCCACGGCCCTGGGGGCGCGTCATACCTCACCTCGTTTTGGCTCCCACTCCTGAGAAAAAATACTGACCGAATACTGACCAAACACTGATAATGGGGCCGTCTTAATCAGCTTCACTTGGGGTGTGTCTCAACATAGTTAACCTTATCCCTTTTATACTAAAAATCCCTTAAAGGGGTATTCCCATCTCCAAGATCCTATCCCAATATATAGTAGGTGTAATAATAGTAATATTAGCAAATACCTCCAATTAGAAATGTAGTATAGTATTTTTGATTCGCTATGTCTCTTTTCTCATGTGCAGGCATCGCAGGACCTAAGGTATCCATGGTTAAGTCCACTGATAAAGTCACAGTTAGTTAGCTTGTTGCTAGTGGTCGTAACCATGGATACCTAAGGTCCTGCGATGCCTGCACATGAGGAAAGAGAGATAGCGAATCAAAAATACTATACTACATTTCTAATTGGAGTTATTTGCTAATATTATTATTATTACATTAATTAGGAGCATCTGACTCTAGCATGCCCCCTCATCAACACTGGCATGAACATCACCAGCCTTGTTGAATCGGGGCCATTGTATTTCTAGACCCTTTTTGAGTTTATATACAAGATCCCTAACCATTGGTTTTGAGTTTTCGTGTGTAATGTCCTACAAAGAGAAGGCAACACACCACTCCAAAATATAAATGACATTAGTGCTTTTACATGACATAATATTTTGATTACATAAGGTTTGTTACTAGTGATGAGAGAACGTACTCGCCACTACTTGGTACTCGCCCGAGCATCATGGTGCTCGACAAGCTCGGCGAGTATTTCCGTATTGCTCGGGCGGGAACTCTGGTCCCCTCCCTGCATGTTTGGCGTTCTTTAGAGAGCCAATGAACATGCAGGGATTGCCTGCCATGGACTGTAATGCCGTAGTCATGTTGGTTGTGGGCATTACAGTGATTGGCTGGCCGCACAGCGTCATCAGGTGTATATCAGACCTGGCGCCGCCATGCTCGTCACAGTCACTCCAGATCAGACAGTGTAGGGAGAGCTGCTGCTGTGTCAGGGAGAGATTTGCTTGTGTATTAGGTAGTGTAGGGAGAAAAACCGTACATTACACATATCCATCTTAACAAACAGTCCTTTTGAGGACTAACTAATCCATCTGCAGAGATATCAGGCAGGCAGTGTATATAGGCAGGCAGTGTATATAGCAGACTGCAGTGCACATAGCACAAGAGGCTCCATTCCAGTTCTGTCGGCTGCTGCTGTTAGATATTTCTGGAAATAGGCCCAGGTCTCAGGGGCCAGGAATATTTTTTTTTGCATCTTAATCCTCATTATTTGCTTAAAAAGCAATCCAGAGAACACGGTTTTTCTGCGCCATTTGCTTGTTGGCACTGCAGAATAAAGCCAGGTCCTTTCCATATTACAGTGCTAAAAATCCATCTATTTAAAACTGTGTTTTCTCCGTCACACGGATCATATATACGTTTTCAGAAAATACTGCCATTTCTGGCCTCCATTAAAAAAAAAATGTCAGTGTGTCAGTGAAGCAATTGACACCAGATTTCTGTTCAAAATAGTTACCTACAGGCCAGGTATTTAAAACTGTGTTTTCTCCGTCACACGGATTACATATATGTTTTCAGAAAATACTGCCATTTCTGGCCTCCATTAAAAAAAAATTTCAGTGTGTCAGTGAAGCAATTGACACCAGATTGCTGTTCAAAATAGTTACCTACAGGCCAGGTATTTAAAACTGTGTTTTCTCCGTCACACGGCTCACATATACGTTGTCAGAAAATACTGCCATTTCTGGCCTCCATTAAATTTTTTTTTCACTGTGTCAGCAAAGTTTTTGACACTGGTTTGCTGTTCAAAACAGTTACCTACAGGCCAGGTATTTAAAACTGTGTTTTCTCTGTCACACGGATAACATATACGTTTTCAGAAAATACTGCCATTTCTGGCCTCCATTAAAAAAAATTTCAGTGTGTCAGTGAAGCAATTGACACCAGATTGCTGTTCAAAATAGTTACCTACAGGCCAGGTATTTAAAACTGTGTTTTCTCCGTCACACGGCTCACATATATGTTGTCAGAAAATACTGCCATTTCTGGCCTCCATTAAAAAAAATTTTCACTGTGTCAGCAAAGTTTTTGACACTGGTTTGCTGTTCAAAACAGTTACCTACAGGCCAGGTATTTAAAACTGTTTTCTCCGTCACACGGATTACATATATGTTTTCAGAAAATTCTGCCATTTCTGGCCTCCATTAAAAAAAATTTCAGTGTGTCAGCTAAGTTTTTGACACTGGTTTGCTGTTCAAAACAGTTACCTACTGGCCAGGTATTTAAAACTGTGTTTTCTCCGCCACACGGATTACATATACGTTTTCAGAAAATACTGCCATTTCTGGCCTGCATTAAAAAAAAATTTCAGTGTGTCAGTGAAGCAATTGACACCAGATTGCTGTTCAAAATAGTTACCTACAGGCCAGGTATTTAAAAATTGTATTTTCTCCGTCACATTGCTCACATATACGTTGCCAGAAAATACTGCCATTTCTGGCCTCCATTAAAAATTTCTTTCAGTGTGTCAGTGAAGCAATTCACAGCAGTTTGCTGGTCAAACTTCTTACCTACAGGCCAGGTATTTAAAACTCTGTTTTCTCCGTCACATGTGTAGCACCCTGAGGATTCGGCTGCTACAGGGGTATTACACCTCAAGCCAGAGGTGTGGTATTCCACTCCCGGGTAAGGATGGAGTGTGGAACTGAGCTCAGATAGCTGCATACACTACATACATCCCATTTCCGGGGGACAGACCGACGGTACTCCCACCAGTATATGTGCAGGTACGACAGCGTCTGTCCCTGGCTGGAGTGAGAGGGGGGTGGAACATCCCAGTAGTGTAGGGGCAGATAGGGGGAGTAGTCTGGGTAAAGATAGGAGCTCATTGGGTGCTGGTCACCTGAGCTCACACATAGAGGGAGTATATAAGGTGGGCACCATCTTAGATCAGGGTCAGTCTTCTGTAGAGAGTCGGTCAGTCTTCTGTAGAGGGTCAGTCAGTCCTGAGAGAGGTCCAGGAGCGCCTGCAGAGAGAAGAGAGAGAGGAGAAGAGAAGGACCCAGAGGGGGAGAAGAAGGAACCCCAAGAACCCAGTATACAGCCAGAAGGGTGAAGGGTTGGCACGCAAGGGAACCGGATCCCAAATTAGTGGAGGAGAGAAACAACCCTCAACTAAGAACCGGAGGCTGCGACATTACATGTGGAGCAGCCCCTCACCAAGTCCACTAAGAAGGCACACCGAGCATAGGGTCAGGGAAGCCAAAGAAGGTTCACCCAATAGGAGACCCAAGGGAGCCGGACATAAGTGGACCCCTGGTGGGAACGGCCAGTAGAGAGGACAGTCAGAAAGGGAGCTCAGGACCACGCTCCAGAATTGCTTGGGGGTTGGCCGAGTCCAGGACCTGGTGGACGCAGCACGGCTCGGGCGGTCACTTAAGGCCAGAGTGACCACAAGAACAGCAGTAAGTAAAAACCTGAACTGCACAGCCCGACTCTGAGTCTTTTTACCATCCACACTGCACCTCCACCACAACCACCATCCTCTACACCTGACCCCCTGAGGCTATACCCCTCCCGTTGGGGGTTATACTACCACAGCTGCACATCTACCATCAGCCTCAGCGGACCCTGCTGCAGCGGCGGCCTTTTGACCGCAAATCAACGGGTGGCGTAGTCGACACTAAGAACAACTAATAACATCTGTAAAGACTGCCACACACTGAGTTTGACACCCTGGGCACGGACCGGGTCGCCGCCACTCGGAGACTACAACCCCCATCAGATCCGGCTCCGGGTAATCCCCAAACAGCACTGGCCCAGGGGGCGCGTCAACTTTGGCGTAGTCGGCAGGATTTCGTGCCCGCAACCACCGGGTACTGCGTGCCTGAAGAAAAGTTCAAATTTACCTCAAGAAGAAGTCTCCCGCCGGTTCCAGAGGGTCCCCGCCATGGGACGCCATCACGGATCGTTTCCCGCCGGTTGCCCGCCATCTGCAACTTTTTCCCGCCATCCACGGATTTTCCCGCCACTGGGAGACGATTCCCGCCATTTCCAGAAGATTTCCCGCCTTGGAAGAGCAGACGCCATTATGGGCGTGCCAGAGGGTGGCAAGAGGTCACCTCCCATCGTGGGCCAGGCCAAGGAATGGCGTCAAAAGCGGAAACCGCCCCCACCAACGGAGACTGTGATGCTGGAGATGTCCATCAGCGTGAGAGAACTGCCCCTGGAGCTGACGGTCGCAGAGTTGCCCCGGGACCACCTTCAATGTGGGCGGAGACAGAGCAAAAGAATGAAGATGGGTGCAGCCTGGAGGAGTCTGGAGAGAGCGCACCCGGAGACAAGAAGTCTGGAGAGGAGTCCAGAGAGAACACACCCGGAGATGGAAGGAGAGACAGGCAGCACCGACCCAGTGGTCAGGAGCCTGCTGCAAGCAACAACCCCACTAGGCTTAGTGGAGATTCTGGCACAGCTCCCCCGAGACCGGGAGTGTGCGCAGACCGCGCTGGAGGGCCTCGCACGGAGGATGGCCCAGGTGCAGCGAGAGACGCTGACGGAGTGGAGCCGAGAGATGGCCCTGCAGGCAAGAACCCGCCAGCAAAGAACGCCGCCCGAGACGAGGAGACAGACCGCCTCTGAGGATGGTGCAGGAGGAGTGAAGGCCGGAGACGGCGCTGAGAACGGAGCTGAACAGATGGAGGCAGGTAAAGGGGACGTCACTACCCCGAGCCGAGAAACCGCGTGCCTGCCCCAGCTCCCCGTCGCAGAGCCCAAAATTCCCCCTGCCATGCCCGTCGCTGCATCGTCACCGCTCCAGACAAGGCCTCAAGCAGAAGCCGCGGCCGCGACCCCTGTGACGTCACGCGCCTCAACCCTGAGCGCGGCAAAGCAGGAAACACCACCGGCCTGGTCGCAAGGCCGAGTGCCCCCGGGCGCCGCAGTGCCAACAGCGCCCTCTACCTCCACTGAGCCACCGGCCTGGTCGCTGGGCCAAGTAACCCCGGGCGCCGCCGTCTTCACGGTGCCCTTTACGTTCAGGGTACCCCAGGCCTGGTCGCAAGGCCTGGCGAACCCGGGCGCCGCTTCCACCACCGCGCCCTCAACATCTAGAGTGCCGCACCTGGGTGAAGACCTGTTTGCCCAACACACGTGCCCGGATGGGCAGCCCTTTGTGTGGCCACCGGAGTACTACCAACTGGAACTCCAAAAAGCAAGACCCCTGGACGAGCCCCTGATCCCGGCTCCGGCGCCTGTCAAGATCACCCCGCTCTCGCTGGAGGAGGCGCAGTTCGAGTGGGACCCCACCGGAGGAGACCTCATGGGATTCACCCAAGAGACTCGGGCAGCCGCAGCTGAACGTGCGGAGTGCTGCCGGCAGCAGTTGGAGGTCTTCGACCGGGAGAGGAGAGAGAGGCGGGTCCGAGAGCAGCGGCTGCAAATCCAGAGCGCAGAGCAGAAGAGCCGGACCCGGAGGAACCCCCGTGCAGCCCACGGTCCCCGTGCCACCGGGACTGTAATTAAATTCCAACTGCAGCACGGTTGGGGTTTCATCAGGGATCATCACACCCCCGGCGACGTCTTTGTCACCTGCAGAGACGTAGAAAGCCATCTGCCGGAGGGACACAGAGGTCGTGACCTGTATGTAGGGGACGAGGTCACATTCACGCGGCACAAGTGTGCCAAAGGACCCTACGCCCTCCATGTACACCGGCTGACGGAGGAGGAGCTACGGTGTGAAGAGGAGCAAGAGGACCCGGACGGGTCTGAAAGAGGAGCAGGAGTACGCCGTCATTAAAGTACGGTAAAGAGACTGTACATAGTTACCCGTCAGGGTATAAGAACTGTTACTGCTGCTAGTTAAAATATAGTCCCCGTTGGGACCAGTAAATTGAACTGAAACCCGTGTGTCCCTATTCCCACTGACCGAGGACTGAGAGCGGTCATTCCTTTCCTAATACCTGGCCGAGGACTGAGAGCGGCCATATTTCCCCTTGTATATAGTTGCGCTTTTTAAGGCGCCCCCTACTGGTTTTATAGGAAAGCTGTGTTATTCTACAAGAGACTGTCACACTTTACCCGGTCACAAGTTGCACCGTGGCCGGAGGAACAAGAAAATTTACAAGAATGTTTATTATGAAAAAGTTTTATGCTGCAGAAATATATATATAATGTTTTATATGTTTATGTTGTTATGAAAAAAAAAAAATTGTATGTTTATGGATGTTTTGCTCTCTTACAGCCCGAGGACGTGCTGTGATTTACCAGGGGGGAATGTAGCACCCTGAGGATTCGGCTGCTACAGGGGTATTACACCTCAAGCCAGAGGTGTGGTATTCCACTCCCGGGTAAGGATGGAGTGTGGAACTGAGCTCAGATAGCTGCATACACTACATACATCCCATTTCCGGGGGACAGACCGACGGTACTCCCACCAGTATATGTGCAGGTACGACAGCGTCTGTCCCTGGCTGGAGTGGGAGGGGGGTGGAACATCCCAGTAGTGTAGGGGCAGATAGGGGGAGTAGTCTGGGTAAAGATAGGAGCTCATTGGGTGCTGGTCACCTGAGCTCACACATAGAGGGAGTATATAAGGTGGGCACCATCTTAGATCAGGGTCAGTCTTCTGTAGAGAGTCGGTCAGTCTTCTGTAGAGGGTCAGTCAGTCCTGAGAGAGGTCCAGGAGCGCCTGCAGAGAGAAGAGAGAGAGGAGAAGAGAAGGACCCAGAGGGGGAGAAGAAGGAACCCCAAGAACCCAGTATACAGCCAGAAGGGTGAAGGGTTGGCACGCAAGGGAACCGGATCCCAAATTAGTGGAGGAGAGAAACAACCCTCAACTAAGAACCGGAGGCTGCGACATTACATGTGGAGCAGCCCCTCACCAAGTCCACTAAGAAGGCACACCGAGCATAGGGTCAGGGAAGCCAAAGAAGGTTCACCCAATAGGAGACCCGAGGGAGCCGGACATAAGTGGACCCCTGGTGGGAACGGCCAGTAGAGAGGACAGTCAGAAAGGGAGCTCAGGACCACGCTCCAGAATTGCTTGGGGGTTGGCCGAGTCCAGGACCTGGTGGACGCAGCACGGCTTGGGCGGTCACTTAAGGCCAGAGTGACCACAAGAACAGCAGTAAGTAAAAACCCTGAACTGCACAGCCCGACTCTGAGTCTTTTTACCATCCACACTGCACCTCCACCACAACCACCATCCTCTACACCTGACCCCCTGAGGCTATACCCCTCCCGTTGGGGGTTATACTACCACAGCTGCACATCTACCATCAGCCTCAGCGGACCCTGCTGCAGCGGCGGCCTTTTGACCGCAAATCAACGGGTGGCGTAGTCGACACTAAGAACAACTAATAACATCTGTAAAGACTGCCACACACTGAGTTTGACACCCTGGGCACGGACCGGGTCGCCGCCACTCGGAGACTACAACCCCCATCAGATCCGGCTCCGGGTAATCCCCAAACAGCACTGGCCCAGGGGGCGCGTCACATGGATCACGTATAAATTCGCTCCAAACTCAGTCATTTGTAGTGAGCGTGGAAGATACTGTCCTCCATTTAAAATGGGCAAGGCACGTGGCAAGGGACGGGGAACTGGACGTGATTGTAATGGTGCATGCAGAGTCCGAGGACAAGGCCGTGGGCAAGCCGAAATTGTGCCACAGCAAACACCCACTTCTTCTCACCTGACCTCCCTGTCCCAATTTCTAGGGGACCGCAGCACACCACTATTGAACCCAGAGCAGTGTCAAAAGGTTGTTGGTTGGATAGCGGATAATGCTTCCTGTCACTTAGCCACCACCACCACCCTGTTTTCCACACGGTCAAGTCTCAGAATTGCCAGAAAGTGAGGAGGAGGACCAGGGTGCGGAAGTGGAAGACGAGGTGGTGGATGATATAATAACTGACCCAACCTGGCAGGAGGACATGCAGAGCGAGGACAGCAGCACACAGGGGGAGGGAGGCAGAGCACCCCAACAGGCAAGAAGCAGTGTGGTGGCCGCAGACAGAAGGCAGGCAACCGTTCCACGTAACACCAACACGAAGGAAGTTGCCAGTACAACTGTTAGGTCTTCCCGAGTCTGGTTGTTTTTTAAAGACTCTGCCGATAACCCCAAAAAGGCCATTTGCAACACCTGCCAGGCCAGCATCAGCAGGGGTGGCAAAACGACCAGCCTGACCACCACCAGCATGATCAGGCACATGGCAGCAAAGCACCCGACTTTGTGGGCCAAACCCCAGGGTCCAGGAACAGTGTCTACGGGTGGCACCATTGCTTCTTCCGCTGTTGTGCATTCAAGCCAATCCCCTGTTCATGGTCCATGCGAAGGTGCCTCCTGCCCAGCACCTGTCGTTGCACACTCTCAAGTAGCAGCATCAGGAAGCACGTCCATGTCCTTGTCCTAGCGCAGCGTTCAGTTGTCCATATCCCAGTCCTTGGAACGTAAGCGCAAATATGCAGCCAATGCACCACAGGCCACACTACTAAATTCTCACATTTCACGACTGCTTGCTTTCGAACTGTTGCCTTTTAGGCTCGTGGAGACTGAAGCGTTCCGCAACCTGATGGCGGTGGCCGTCCCTCGGTACTCGGTTCCCAGCCACCACTATTTCTCCTGGTGTGACGTCCCTGCATTACACAAGCACGTGTCCCAAAACATTAGCCGTGCTCTCAACAACGCAGTTACCGGTAAAGTCCACCTAACCACCGACACGTGGACAAGTGCTTGTGGGCAGGGACGGTACATCTCGCCGACAGCACACTGGGTTAACGTAGTGGAAGCCGGGACCCAGTCGGACCTTGGGACGGAACACGTTCTCCCGATGCCGAGGATTGAGGGCCCTAGGTCAATCAGTGTTGCTCCTGCACCTCAGCCTCCTCCTCCTCTTCAGGCTCCATCTCCGAAATGACCACATCAGTCACAAGCTGGAAGCACTGCAGCACTGCCTCGGCCAAGCGGCAACAGGCTGTGCTGAAGCTAATATGCTTAGGTGAAAAAACACACAATGCTGAAGAGTTGTGGACAGCTCTGAAAGAGCAGGCAGATCTGTGGCTCACACCGCTGAACCTACAGCCAGGCATTGTCGTGTGTGACAATGGCCGGAACCTGGTGGCGGCTCTGAGGCGAGGCGAGCTCACACACGTACCATGCCTGGCCCATGTGCTTAACCTCGTGGTTCAGCGGTTTCTCAAATCCTACCCAGAGCTTGTTGAAGTACGCCACCTGTGTGCCCATTTTAGAAAGTCAGCTACAGCTTCCGCCGCCCTTGCAGTGTTTCAGCAGCGTTTGCAGCTTCCGGCTCACAGACTGGTGTGTGATGTCCCCACGCGTTGGAACTCTACACTGCAGATGTTGGGAAGGATTTGTGAGCAGAAGAGGGCAGTTGTTGAGTACCAGCATCAACAAGGCCGTCGGTATTCAGTTCAGGCTCCACACATAAGACCTCAGGAGTGGACATAGATGTCAGACATATGTACCATCCTCCAAAACTTTGAGGACTCCACCAAGATGGTGAGCGGCGGTGACGCCATAATTAGCGTCACCATCCCGCTTCTCTGTCTTCTGAAGCGCTCTCTGCTCACAATCAAAGAGGATGCATTGCAGGCGGAGCATGATGAGATGGAGCAAGGAACCATACAGGGTGATTACACACAGACAAGCCTCATCTCATCCCAACGTGGATTGAGTGAGAATGAGGAAGAGGAGGAGGAGGAAGGACAGGAGCTAGTTTCATGCACTATAGACGGTACTACCTGCACAGCTGTCATACCGTCTGTTCAGCGTGAATGGCCAGAGGACAGAGAGGAGGAGGAGAGCATGATCAGTCATCCTATTGGTGAGGACACGGAAGTCTTGCCTGTTAGTAGTCTGGCACGCATGGCCGAGTTTGTGTTACGCAGCCTTTCCCAAGACCCTCGCATTCTCAAAATTTTGGGTGACAGTCATTACTGGTTGGTGACACTTCTAGACCCACGCTACAAGGAGAACTTTATATCTCTTATTCCTGAGGCGGACAGGTCTACAAAAATAGGGCTGTACCAGAAGGCCCTTGTTGCGGAACTATTAAAAAAATTCCCATCTGAAAATGCTGGCGGCAGAGGGCACACTTCGTTGGACAACCAAGGAGTACAGGCGAGAGAGACACAACTTCAATCCAGCAGAGGCAGGGAAACAGTGTCAAAGTTCTGGGACAGTTTTCTCAGACCCTCCCATCGGACAGGCCCTGAGGCGCGGGGTACTCTCACAAGGAGTGCAAAGTTTGGGAAGATGCTGAGGGAGTACCTTGCCGACCGTACCAACGTCCTCCGTGATTCCGCTGTGCTTTATAATTATTGGGTATCCAAGCTGGATACGTGGAATGAACTGGCTCTCTATGCCTTGGAGGTCCTGGCCTGCCCTGCCAACAGCGTTTTATCAGAGCAGGTTTTTAGTGTCGCTGGTGGAATTATAACTGATAAGCGCATCCGCCTGTCAACTGAAAATGCTGACAGGCTGACTCTTATAAAAATGAACAAGGGCTGGATTGGGCCAGATTTCTCAACACCACCGAAAGATAGCAGCGTAACATAAACTCCAATCCAGTGTCTTTTCTTGGGAGGTGTATTCCCATGCACCTTTTCACACCCTCACATGAGTATACGCTTCCTGATTTTGGCTATTTGCTCTTGTCCTCCTCCTTCTCCTCATCCTCCACCACCATATCACCAGGGTGACCGTGGTCCGTGATGCAACACCCACCTAATTTTTTTAAAGGGTGTTTATGATGCCCGTAAAAAAAAATTTATACAGTATGTTCATGTATACCCCCAAGGGGTAAATGTTTGTCAGCCCATACACTTAGTGCATGGGCATTACAAGTATAGGAGGCCCGCTCCTTTCTAATGGGAAAAAAATTTTATGAGGCCCTCCTCCATGTCACTTCCAAGGGGCATTGAAGTGCCTCCAAATTTTTGGCAGCCCTTGCATTCACTGCATAGGCCAACACTATGGGAGACCTCTCCTTTCTAATGGGAATTTGTCGTTACTGTGGCTCTGCTCTGTGTGTCTTTAAATTCTTAGTGGGGTTTTTCCTAAAATTGGTCAGCCGTTGTACTCACTGCATACCCTATAACTGTATAGCAGACCCTCTCCTTTCTAATGGGAACATGTCGTACCTTGTTACTGTGGCCCTGCTCTGTGTGTCTTTAACCCCTTAACAACATCTGACGTACTAATACGCGTCTGTGCCCTGGGACTTAAGAGCCAGACCCGTATTAGTAAGTCATGGCGATCGCGCGCGCACACAGGCTGTGCGGGCGCGATCGCCGCCGGGTGTCAGCTGATTGTCGCAGCTGGCACCCGATACTATGTGCAGGGAGCGGTCCTGCACCGCTCCCAGCACATTAACCCCCGCGATGCTGCGATCGAAGTCGATCGAAGTCGATCGCAGCATTGCGGGGGCAAGGGGAGGTGATCGCAGATACTCACCTCCTCTTCCGGCTTCCAGCGCTGTCTGCAAAGGCTTCCCGGGTGTTGCCATGACGACCCGATGTCGTCATGACAACATCCGGGTCACCAGACAGCAGGAAGATTGTTTGGACATGTGCAGTGCATCTCCAAACAATCTTCTTCCTGTCCAGCGCTGACAGCCTGCATGACACAGGGATGGTGCTGCATTCCTGTGCCATGCAGGCGATCAGAGAAAAAAAAGTGAAAGTCCCAGAGTGGGACAAAGTAATAAAGTATATAAACTTTCAGAAAGTGAAAAAAAAAAAAAAATTGCAAAAATATAAAAAAAAAAATATAAAAAATAATTCACCAAAAATAAAAATATAATGTACACATCAATAAATATTATTATAAAAAAAAACAATAAAAGTGCACATATTTGGTATCGCCGTGTCCGGAACAACCTGACCTATAAAACTGTCCCACTAGTTAACCCCTTCAGTGAACACGGTAAAAAAAAAAAAAAAAAAAAAAACGGAGCAAAAAACAATGCTTTATCACCATACCGCCAAACAAAAAATGGAATAACACGTGATCAAAAAGACAAATATAAATAAAAATAGTACCGTTGAAAACGTCATCTCGTCCCGCAAAAAACAAGCCAACATACAGCTCCATCAGCCGAAAAATAAAAAAGTTATAGCTCTCAGAATAAAGCTATGCTAAAAAATATTTTTTTCTATAAAATTGCTTTTATTATGTAAAAGTGCAAAACATAGAAAAACGATATAAATGTGGTACCACTGTAAACATACTGACCCGAAGAATAATGCTGCCTTATCAATTTTACCACACGCGTAACAGAATAAAAAAAAACAAAAAAAACAATTCCTGAATTGTTGGTTTTTGTTTATTCTGCCTCCCAAAAATCAGAATAGAAAGCGATCAAAAAATGTCACGTGCCTGAAAATGGCACCAATAACAACGTCAACTCGTCCCGCAAAAAACGAGCCGTCACATGACTATCTGCCAAAATCTGGAAAAATTATAGCTCTCAAAATATGGCGATGCAAAAACTAGATTTTACAAACAATGCGTCTTTTAGTGTGTGACAGCTGTAAGTCATAAAAACCCCATATGATTCTGGTATTGCTGTAATCACACCGACCCGAAGAATAACGTTGTCTAATCACTTATACCGCACGAGGAACGGCGTCAAAAATAAACTCTTGGGTTAGGATTGGGCTAGGGTTAGGGCTGGGTTTGGGGTTAGGGTTGTGCTAGGGTTAGGGTTGTGCTAGGGTTAGGGTTGTGCCTGGGTTAGGGTTGTGCTAGGGTTAGGGTTATTCTAGGGTTAGGGCTGGGGTTGGGGTTAGGGTTGGGGTTAGGGTTGTGATGGGGTTGGGATTTTTTTCAAAAGTAAGAAAAAAAGATGACGATATGGCGACTAGTGTTGAGCGCAAGTGCTCGCTACTTGAGTTTGCATCGGGTGCTCTGGCATGCATTGAGTATCGTGGGTATTTGAGTGACATGCTCGAGTCTTTGCCCCATATGCTTCACGGCCAAAAAAACTTTACGGGGATTGCCTGCCATGCACGAGCGATCCCCGCATGTTTTTTTTTGGGTGTCTAATAACCGTGAAACATGCGGAGCAGGGACTCGAGCTTGTCACTCGAGCACACGCTGTACATGGTGCATACCTGAGTACCCGATGCAAACTCAAGTAGCAAGCACTTGCGCTCAAGACTAATGACAACTTATTCAATATGATGACCTAATGTAAACAAATTCTGTGTCGTACCTCTGGGTTCAAAATGTTCACTATACACCTTAATAAAATCCTTGAGGGGTATAGTTTCCAAAATGGGGTCACTTGTGGGGGAGCTCCACTGTTTAGGCACATCACGGGCTCTCCAAACGCGACATGGTGTCCGCTAACAAATTGAATGGAAAACACTTTTTCATTTTTACGAATCAATTTGTGAAGCACCTGGGGGTTCCAAGTGCTCACTATGCATCTAGATAGGTGCCTTGGGGGGTCTAGTTTCCAAAATGGGGTCACTTGTGGGGGAGCTCCAATGTTTGGGCACACAGGGGCTCTCCAAACACAACATGGTGTCCGCTAATTATTCAAGCAAATTTTACAATCAAAAAGTCAAATGGCGCTCCTTCCCTTCCGAGCCCTGCCGTGCGCCCAAACAGTGTTTTTTCCCAACATATTGGGTATCTGCGTGCCCAGGGGAAATTGCACAACAAATTTTGGGGTCCATTTTTTCTTGTTACCCCTGTGAAAATAAAAAAAATTGGGTCTAAATTAACATTTTTGTGAAAAAAGTTAAATGTTCATTTTTTTCTTCCACATTCAAAAAATTCCTGTGAAGCACCTGAAGGGTTAATAAAGTTCTTGAATGTGGTTTTGAGGGGTGCAGTTTTTAGAATGGTGTCACTTTTGGGTATTTTCTGTCATAAAGACCTCTCAAAGTGACTTCAAATGTGATGTGGTCCCTAAAAAAATGGTTTTGTAAATTTTGTTGGAAAAATGAGAAATCGCTGGTCAACTTTTAACCCTCATAGCTCCTTAACAAAAAAAAATTTTGGTTCCAAAATTGTGCTGATGTAAAGTAGACATGTGGGCAATGTTATTTATTAACTCTTTTGTGTGACATATCGCTCTGATTTAAGGGCATAAAAATTCAAATTTTGAAAATTGCAAAATTTTCAAAATTTTCGACAAATTTCCATTTTTTTCACAAATAAACGCAAGTGATATCGAAGAAATTTTACCAAAATCATGAAGTACAATATGTCACGAAAAAACAGTCTCAGAATCAGGGGGATCCGTTGAAGCGTTCCAGAGTAATTACCTCATAAAGTGACAGTGGTCAGAATTGTAAAAATTGGCCTGGTCATTAACGTGCAAACCACCCTCGGGGCTTAAGGGGTTAAATTCTTAGTGGGGTTTTTCCTAAAATTGTCAGCAGTTGGAAATGAAAAAGAAAAGGGAAATCCACCGGCACATCCAACAGGAAATAATTAAAAATTGTTCTTTATTGAAGAAAAAACTAAAACATGCTAAAATGAAACCTCAGAAACCTGATACATTTCTGGTGTATACAACACCCTTATTCATAGGACGGACCCTTATTCACTTCACCGCGAGTCACTGATGCTGTGCTCTCCTGCACAGCTCAGTGTCTTTGCTGAATGCCAGGTGCGGAATGGTCACATCATACCACCGTTCAGCAAGGCATCTAGATGTATCAGAACTAGATTAATCACGGGACAAATGGATTATCCTCTCGTCGGTCAGGTGAAGAATATGGTGGTTTATTATTTTTCTTTTTCCATAATAAATGGGTAAAAGAGGGGGGAGTGTTTATTTCAAATAAAGGCGTCAGTGTCTTTATTTTTATTAAAGGACTTTAATCAGGCTGTGTATTATTTACAATTTGACTATGGGGTCAGTAATGGGGGCGTCTTATAGACAAGTCTCCATTACTAACCCCTTACTAACCCCTGGGCTTGATGTCAGCTGCCAATACAAATCTGACATCAAACCCAATACTATTAATCCACTTGCCAACGCACCAGGGCAAATGGGAAGAGGGGAGGCTAAGCGCCAGATTTGGTGCATTTTAAGGATGCACCATTTCTGGGGTAGGTGGGTGCTGAAGGCCCCTTCCTAGCCTACTAATATCAGCCCGCAGCTGTCTGCCTAGCCTTTGTTGGTTATTAATAATAAGGGGGGACCCCACTTCATTATTTTGGGGGGGTACCCCATTTTAATAACCAGTAAAGCTGGGAAAAAAAATCGTAGATGAGCATCGAATCCTAGAGTAACATTAACCAGACTGCAATCTGATTTTTTATGGGATTGCACTTGTCCATTTTTTTCGCAGATGAGTGTGAGCCCCAAGGCTTAATTTCCACAATAAGTATTTGGTTTGAGTTTCTAATATTGCAAATTTTGCATTTGCATTCTTTACCTGTGGATTTTCCACATGTAATGATATTCTATGGAAAACATCTGAACATAAAACTCAGAATACACACAAGAAAAAGTGACATGTTGCTGACTTAAAAAAACGCATTGCAGTCCCATTTACACAGTGTAAATTGTAAATTAAAAGCATAGTGGACATGAGATTTCTATGAACCCTATTCACTTTGCTGAAATTGTAAGAATCTGCATTTTATGCACAATAAAAATAAGCATTGTCAAAAACTTATTGTGGGAACTTAACTTATAAAGGACAGGGTTAATTATGTTGATACACAACCCAGATGAAGCTGATTAAGTGAAGCTCAAGTTGGGCAAGAGTACAATACAAAGTGCCTTGGGACTGGATTGCATGACACTGTTTTAACTACAATTTGTTTTATCCAATTTTATGAGTATAAGGGAGCAGACAGACTGCCGTATTTCTTGTGCGAGGATCGCATCGCAATCCTCAGACTGACCATCAGCTTTCCTGACCTGAGCATGACAGCTGCATAGAAATACATCACGCTGTCATGCTCAGGGCAAGAGAGGTGCCGGCCTGTCCTTGCACTGAAATGCGAGCCTCGCACGAGAAATGCGGCCGTCTGTCTGCGCGCTTATAGATGCATTTGGTTTATTGGCTCACACTCATCGGTCTGACCATCACCTCTCTTAACCTGAGCGTGACAGCTGCATAGAAATACATCACGCTGTCATGCTCAGGTCAAGAGAGGTGCCGGGCTGTCCTTGCACTGCGATGTGATCATTGCATGAGAAATGTGGCTGTCTGTCTGTGTGCTTATATATGCATTTGGTTTATTGGCTCGCAATCCTCGGACTGATCATCAGCTCTCCTGACCTGAGTGTGACAGCTGCATAGAAATACATCACGCTGTCATGCTCAGGCCAGGAGAGGTGCCGGCCTGTCCTTGCACTGCAATGCGAGCCTCGAGCGAGAAATGCAGCCGTCTGTCTGCGCGCTTATAGATGCATTTAGTTGAATGGCTTTTTAACAAGCAGTGCTTAACCATTGTGGTCTCCTTTGACTTTTTTAATCTCTGTACCATTTTGTGGAATATCTACATCGCTTTATGAATAAACATTATCTTTGCCAAAAGTCTGATTTTGCTGCCTACTGATTTCACCTTGATCTGCATTATCGATGTCTCCGAGCACACTTTCTAACATCATCAGCTAATTCCTTACAGCGTGGTGTTTGATGTTTTGAATGTGATATTTCAAGTACCGTATATTCCGGCGTATAAGACGACTTTTGAAGACTGAAAAATCTTCTGTCTAGTCTGGGGTCGTCTTATACGCCGGTAATGTTTTTGAACTTTCAGAAATTGACATGCGGGGATACTCTGGGGGTGTTAATAAGCTGCCGTGGCCGTATCCCTGCCATGTGGGAGTTAATATAAGGTGGAGGGAGTTAAAATACGGCGGCGGTAGGTCCAGACAGTCAGCGCTTCTGTGCTGAAACTGACACATCGCTGCGCTGTGTCTTCTCAGGCCTGGGACACAGTGCAGCGTATTCCCAGCAGCGGAGACAGACAGAACCTAGCGAACTTTTCTGACACATCGCAGTGTCTTCCCAGCTCCGGACACAGCACAGGGCTTCTGTGCCGACAGCTTTCACTTGTCACAGAAGCGCTGCGCTGTGTCCGGAGCTGGGAAGTTTTAAACAATCACACAGCCCCATACTGCTTCCCCGCAACCTCCCACCCCGATCCTCCGCTCCCCTCGCCACCTCCCATCCCGATCGTAAGTTAGGACCGGGTGGGGAGTGCAGCACAAAGGAGCGGGGAGCGAACGACCCGGGCGGGGAAGCTGGTAGTGAAAAGACTTCACCGCCGGCTTTCTTGTTCTGTGCTGCGCTTTCCCGCCGGTTATTTCAAATGAACAGCTGAGGTATCAGGTGATGCCGATCAGCTGTTCATTTGAAGTCGCCGTGGTGCCCTCAGAGGGTTCATGTGAGTTCATGCTTGACTGCATTGCATGAACTCACATGAACTTTCCCACGGTCTCACAGGTCAGCCTCACCTCCCAGACCCGTCATGATTGGTGTGTGCGGGTGTCTGTGCGTGTGTCTGCGAGTGTGTGTGGGGTGTCTGTGCGATGTCTGCGGGTGTGTGCGGTGTCTGTGAGATGTCTGCGAGTGTGTGCGGGTGTGCGCGGTGTCTGTGCGATGTGTCTGTGCGATGTCTGCGAGTGTGTGCGGTGTCTGTGCGATGTCTGGGGGTGTGTGCGGTGTCTGTGCGATGTGTGCGGTGTCTGTGCGATGTCTGCGGGTGTACGCGGTGTCTGTGCGATGTGTGCGGGTGTGTGCGTGCAGGCAGACATAGGCCGATGTGACACTACTACTCCCATCGGCCTATGTCTGTCCCCCGTCCACTCGTGCCAGCAGGATCAGCTCGATGGGAGCAGTAGTTCCCATCAGCCTGATCCTGCTATTTAAATTGCCCTACTGTGTCCCCAATAAATTTTAAATACATGTCATTGGTGGCCAGTGGTTACCTACAATAAATTAGTTCATACATTACCTGTCCCCGCCGATCGCCACCTAAAATAAAGTAAAAAATAAAAAACTACACCTATACTCACCTAGACACCTAATTCCCCGAAGCCATCGATCTCCTGTAATAAAATATAAAATAATAAACCACAACCTTAACCTTACCCCTCCGTAGTAGTCCACGAGTGTCCCACGAAGATCTCCAGTTCAGAGCAGCCACATAGAATGTGACCGCTCTGAACCGCTGCCGCCGCTAGAATGACGGGGCCGTAAAGCAGCCCCGTCATTGCATAAGCGGGTTCGCCGGAGTTCAGGCAGCGCTGCTCCGGTTAGCTGCTTTACGGCCCTGCTGTATCGTGAGAAATTCCCACGGTACAGCAGTGCCGTAAAGGAGGTCTCCGGAGCTGCGCTGACTGAATGCACTCCGGTGACCTCAGTCAGTGGCTCCCGCTGCCGGGAGCGGACGTGTTCCCGGCAGCGTGAGCTTACAGCAGCCATGCACAGCTGTCACCATCTCCAGATGTGACAGCTGTGCATGGGAGATCAGCGCAGGAACGTGGACAGGTAACTATTTTTTTTTTGTAAACTAAGAATTAAATAAAATTGTGTGTTTTATTTCAAATAAATTATTTTTTTCTTGGTGTAGTGTGTGTTTTTTCTTTTTAACACTTTGTAGGTTAGTAATGGGGGTGTCTTATAGACGCCCATCATTACTAACCTGGGCTTCATGGCAGCTGGCGCTGACATGAACCCCAGCCCTATTACCCCCTGCCACTGCACCAGGGCAGCGTGGAAGAGCGAGGCTAAGTGCCAGAATTGGCGCATCCTATGGATGCGCCATTTCTGGGGCGGCTGACGGCTGGTATTTCTAGCCTGGGAGGGGGCCAATATTCATGGCACCCTTCCTGGGCTATTAATATCAGCCCCCAGCTGTCTGCCTAGCCTTTGCTAGCTATTAAAATAGGGGGGACCCCACGTCATTTTTTGGGGGGTCCCCCATTTTAATAGCTAGTAAAGGCTAGGTATTCAGCTGGGGGCTGATATTAGTAGTCTGGGAAGCTCCGTGGATATTACCCCCTTCCCAGGCTTCAAACATCTGCCCCAGCTGTCTGCTTAACCTCCGCTAGAGACTAAAATTAAGGGGAACCCCACGCCAATTTTTTTTTAAATAAATCCTTTATTTTAAAACTAAATGACAAGTACAGTAATCAACACTGTCACTGTACTTCATATATATGTGACTGACATGTTTCTATCTATCTAATCTATGTATGATTCTCTATTCCTTCTATTCTAAATTGTCGGGTACAGATGCTGAATTGCCGGCCGGCTTTTTTAAAGAGACGGTGCATGAAAACACTATTATTTTTTTAAATAAATCCTTTACACTAAATGACAAGTACAGTAAGCAACAATGTCACTGTACTTCATATATATGTGACTGACATATTTCTATCTATCTAATCTATGTGTGAAGCTCTATTCTTTCTGTTGTAAATTGTCGGGTACCGGTGTATGCCGCTGATGAAAATGGATGATAGTAATGTTGTTGTTGTATGCCTTATGTTTATGAGTGACAGTTTTCCTGCTATATACCTGCATGTCATAAGAATTTAAATTAAAAAAGGACCATGTTAAATTCAAATCTGTTTTTTTTTAATTTTTACCGGTGTTTGGTATGCGTTGGAAAAGGGGTAGTCTTATACGGTGAATATATCCTAAACTCTATATTTTAACAGGAAAGTAGGGGGGTCGTCTTATACACCAGGTCGTCTTATACGCCAGAATATACGGTATCTTCCATAGCAATATACCACATCATGTACATAAGCAGAAATACAAGTTTTGCATCCTGTCTTTCTGGTTTTCACAGCCAGAATGTTAACCATTATGCTTCACAAGAGAAACTGTTGCATGGATAAAGGAATTCCTATTACTTTTTATGAGCCATCTATCATATTGTGGCAGTTCAATATTTCCTCTATTGGAAGGAATTCAGCTGATTTATGGATTGGATTCTACATAAACTATTGATTAGCAAGAAACACTATTCATCAGTGGCTCTAATATGATTGATATGAGGAGGACTGATATACAATGTATAAAGTACTTTTGCTATTTTATAGTAAAAGTACAGTAAACTGTAAAATGCTTTATTACAGAATCTATGATAGAATGGTTGTAAAAGATCTATGCCATGCTTTATGGAAAAAGCCAAGTTGTTTCAGAACAGGATTTACATTACTGGATGCTTTTGTTATGCCATGTTTCTGCCTTGAGGCTCCTAATCCCCTTTTAAAGCCACCAAGGAAAAACTGGCCAATAGGAATGAGTTTATGCCATTTTGTAAACTTATTAGAATTATATTACGGTGTGAAAAGTAAAATTAACACTTGTTCAGGGGGTCTCCACCACCCAGTACCCTCTACCCCTTCCCAGACACCACCAGCAACAATCTAAAAATGATTAAATGGTAAGTGAGATGATAATGTGGCTTTTACAATCATTTTTTTTTACTGAAAGTCTTATACACTGCTCAAAAAAATAAAGGGAACACTCAAATAACACATCCTAGATATGAATGAATGAAATATTCTCATTGAATACTTTGTTCTGTACAAAGTTGAATGTGCTGACAACAAAATCACACAAAAATCATCAATGGAAATCAAATTTATTAACCAATGGAGGCCTGGATTTGGAGTCGCCCCCAAAATTAAAGTGGAAAAACACACTACAGGCTGATCCAACTTTGATGTAATGTCCTTAAAACAAGTCAAAATGAGGCTCAGTATTGTGTGGCCTCCACGTGCCTGTATGACCCCCCTACAATGCCTGGGCATGCTCCTGATGAGTTTGCGGATGGTCTCCTGTGGGATCTCCTCCCAGACCTGGATTAAAGCATCCGCCAACTCCTGGACAGTCTGTGGTGCAACGTGACGTTGGTGGATAGAGCGATACATGATGTCCCAGATGTGCTCAATCGGATTCAGGTCTGGGGAACGGGCGGGCCAGTCCATAGCTTCAATGCCTTCATCTTGCAGAAACTGCTGACACACTCCAGCCACATGAGATCTGGCATTGTCCTGTATTAGGAGGAACCCAGGGCCAACCGCACCAGCATATGGTCTCACAAGGGGTTTGAGGATCTCATCTCGGTACCTAATGGCAGTCAGGCTACCAGGCACATGGAGGGCTGTGCGGCCCTCCAAAGAAATGCCACCCCACACTATTACTGACCTACTGCCAAACTGGTCATGCTGAAGGATGTTGCAGGCAGCAGATCGCTCTCCAGAGTCTCCAGACTCTGTCACGTCTATCACATGTGCTCATTGTGAACCTGCTTTCATCTGTGACGAGCACAGGGCGCCAGTGGTAGCTTTGCCAATCCTGGTGTTCTGTGGCAAATGCCAAACATCCTGCACGGTGTTGGGCAACCCCCATCTGTGGACGTCGGGCCCTCATACCACCCTCATGGAGTCGGTTTCTAACCGTTTGTGCGGACACATGCACATTTGTGGCCCGCTGGAGGTCATTTTGCATGGCTCTGGCAGTGCTCCTCCTGTTCCTCCTTGTACAAAGGGGGAGGTAGCGGTCCTGCTGCTGGGTTGTTGCCCTCCTACGGCCCACCCACGTCTTCTCGTGCACTGGCCTGTCTCCTGGTAGCGCCTACAGCCTCTGGACACTACGCTGACAGACACAGCAAACCTTCTTGCCACAGCTCGCATTGATGTGCCATCCTGGATGAGCTGCACTACCTAAGCAACGTCTGTGGGTTGTAGAGTCCGTTTCATACTACCACGAGGGGGAAAGCACAACCAACATTCAAAAGTGACCAAAACATCAGCCAGAAAGCATTGGTACTGAGATGTGGTCTGTGGTCCCCACCTGCAGAACCACTCCTTTATTGAGTGTGTCTTGATCATTGCCAATAATTTCCATCTATTGTCTATTCCATTTGCACAACAGCATGTGAAATTGATTGTCAATCAGTGCTGCTTCCTAAGTGGACAGTTTGATTTCACAGAAGTTTGATTTACTTGGAGTTATATTCTGTTGTTTAAGTGTTCCCTTTATTTTTTTGAGCAGTGTATTATACATATAATATTAAAATGGAACGTCCTCATTCATAGAAGGTAAGTTGCTAGTGGATAGGCATCAGGGCAACATCAGGTGGTGCTTTGCGGACATCTGAGGGAGAGCATCTGATTCTGCCGCTAGTAATTCCTATGTGGTCTGCACTGGCCTGATTCCCCTTTGCTCCCGGCCTGACAAGTGCAGTCCACAGCTAAATACTGCATTAGCTGGCCCTATACTCTCCCTTTAAATCTCTTCTGTGTCCTGACGTGTCTCTTCCAAAGGAGTCAGCAGGGGACATATAGTATAGTGTGCAGGAGTCTACGATAATGTGCTAATCACAGGAGCCAATCTTGTCTGTGCTACCTCTAGGCAAAGCCAATTATATGTGTCTATAACATTGGAAATCCACCACTGTGGCTATCTCTGATATGTTTATTTGAGTCACTAGAGCAGTTTATGTCTTTTGACAATTCATGCACACACTATACAAAGACTCTTATCATTTAGTACTCAAACACCGGGATTAACCTTGATATCCCTCTTCGATATAGTACTTCACCGGTGTGAATGCAGTACTTTACCTTTGTCCATTTAAGTTGAGCCTTTGGACAATGAGATGAGTCACCGAATGACCGGCTGATGAAATACTGTTACAGTCCAGTGAAAGCGCTTGGCCGTTCACTTGTCCCATATTAGAAAACAGTGCACTATTTATCTCCATTTTTAACCACATTTATATGGAGACATCATGTACTGTCCTTCTATCTGTGTTTTTTAAGTATTAAGTGTGATATTACATTTTAACTATATCTAGATTTGTGAAGACACGGGTCTTCCGTGGGCAGAACACTATTCAGACAACACAGGGTGAGGGTAAAACAGTGTGGCAATACTTTATTGAACCACAAAGCAGACAATAAACACATAGAACAGTCCCAGCAAATACCCAAGATGGTGCAACATTACACAGTCCTCACCGTTCCGCTGGCCCGCCGGGGATAGAACAGCTGCAATTTTGGGACTTACAGGGCCAACTACCTCAACCAGTGGCCCCCCGCTTCTGGCGGGCCCCCACAGAGAGAAGGTAGCGGCAAGTTTAGGAAGCTAGCAGTACATCGAGGTACAAGGCCAGGAGACTCGAGGGTCCCACCCTGGCCTCTCTGAGAGTTTCCATGGGGCCAGATGACTGGCTGGTCCCAATCTGGCTTCTCCGAATGTCTACATTGATTCCAGGCGACAGGAGGGTCCCATCTGGCAACCCCAAACAACATATCCATGGAGCCAGGTGACTTCATCGTCCCAACCTGGTCTCCCCAAATGTATCCATAGGCTGTCTGATGGTCAGTGGAGCAGATTCGTATCTTTCCAGTCAGGGCCTCGTACCCTTAGACCGTAATCATGTAGAATCCAAATCTGTGTCTCTTTGGGTAAAACCATGCTACCAAGCTGATGGTCTGACAGAGTCTCTAATCTTTGATTCTCCTTGTAAAGTCTCTTTCTAATTTCTGTTTCAAGTCTGACTGCTACAGAAGCATATCTCCTTTTTAAGTACACATCCACAGGTAAGAGGTTAGGGAGGGCATTACTCACAGGGCTCAGGTATCATTGTTTGAGCTAATCTATTTACATAGCTGGTATAGTAGGGGGCTCTTGTAAATAAACATCTAGCTAGCTTAGTATAATATGTCATTAGCATATTAACAACATCATTGTTTCCAAAAGAAGAGAAGTCAACTTTCAGTTTTATACACATAATAGTGTGCTCTTCTTGACCAACTACAGAAATACGCAAACATTTACAAGCCAACACAAAGATAATAGTGTATTTCTCTTGGCTTAACAAATCTAATTGTCTGGCTGATTAAGATTATAAACTGTATTGTCACAAGATTAAAAGTTATATTTTAATAATTATATACCCCTGCTGTTTTCCATATTCTATTGGATATTGATACTTAGTGACTAAGTCACCACTGCTGCTATACCTAATCCACATAGGGCTGATGCAGACTGTGTTATAATTGCAGTGATCAGAGTTGAAGTATTGCAGAATATAGTACAAGCAAATGGCTGCAGGTTCAAGTACCCTTGACGAACTAAAAAGTAAAGTGAAAACTAAAAAAACTTTTGAAAATTAAATGCCAGAATTGCAGGTTTTTTTCTGTCACTTCCCCATAGACTATAAAGAGCTATAAAAGCGTATGTATATCAAAAATGTTACTGATAAAAACTACAGCTTGGCAAGCAAAAAGTAATCTCTTACATAGCACCATTGATGAAAAAATAAAAACTATGGATCTCAGAAAATAGAAAATGACAAACTTTTTTTATAAAGTTCAAATTTTTTTTTAAGCCACTAAAATAATTAAAAAGAAACAACACAAGTTTGGTATCACTGTAATTAAACTGGCCACAAGAATCATATGGGTAGGCCTTTTTTTCTGAATAATTAACACTATTAAAACAAAACCCAAAAAACAATGATGGAGTTTTTTTTCACCATTTCACCTCAATTGGATTTTTCCCCCATTTTTCATTACATTGTACAATAAATTACATGGTACAATAAATGGTGTCATTTAAAATTACAACTTGTTCTACAATAAAAACAACCCTCATATAGCTACATAGATGGAAAAAAATAAAAAGTTATGACTTCAAAGATGAGGAGGAAAGAAATGAAAATGCAAAGATTGGCTCCTCTATTAAGGGATTAAAGACAATGTTTTTTTTTATTTATGTCAGTGCTGTGGAGTATAGTCTAGTATATTTTTAGTATTTCTTTAGCATAGCAGAGGTGATAAGTACATCACCTGCAAAATACTAAGCAAATTCCTGTAAACATGATCTGTTGGTGGCTCTTGAGAACTGGAGTTGAGAAGCACTGGTTTAGAATCTTTGGCTGTAGAGTTTTGGGTCAAGTTTGAGTTGGTAGAAATATACAGATCTCAACTACAGCTTCAAAATAAAAATATAAAATTGTATTAATATTGTGTAATAATGTATTGTCAAGTACTAGACAATCCTTTTGAATGCCCCCAGTGTGTTAAATAAAATTAGAAAAAAGCGTTGTTACATCCCGAACCATCGACACTCCACAGTTCCAAGTGCTGTGTCCCCCAGGAATCTTGTAACATTGTAATGACATTGACATTGTGTGAGTCACAAATGTGAACGCTGCAGCCCATCAACAGTCAGTTTGCTCAATCTTACAATTGCTCAATTGGAAATAAAGGAAGCATTATTTTGGTAACTTGTGAATTTGAAGTAAAATTGTAAACTTGATGCACTTGAAGAACCTGAGTTACCACTAAAGCATAATGGTGTGGTATTACTTAGCCAAGATCTCAGTGACCCAGGATTCTATGTTACTGAGGTTGACATCAATGTGCATGATACACGAACTCAGTAATGCATGCATATTGATATAATCGTGATAGATTAAATTATTCCTAGTTTATATTACCAGTGTGCACTTTATTTAAAGGGGATTTCATGTTATCTGGAAGCTCAGCCATAGCCACTGTAACGGGTCTGGGAGGCGGAACCTCTGAGCAACTTATACAAGGGGGCAGTCCTTGTAAGGAAGCGGGTGGCGACCAGGGAAGACAGGCAGGCAGTCACAGCAGGTGACCGGGACAGTCTCTGGGTAAACGGGCAGGAGGTCACAGCAAGTGACCGGGACAGTCTCTGGGTAAAAAGGGCAGGAGGTCACGGCAAGTGACCGGGGCAGTCTCTGGGTAAACGGGCAGGAGGTCACGGCAAGTGACCGGGGCAGTCTCTGGGTAAACGGGCAGGAGGTCACGGCAAGTGACCGGGGCAGTCTCTGGGTAAACGGGCAGGTACGACCTGTGATGGCAGAGCCTCCAGGTAGGCTAGCAGGCAGATGGCAGATGAGTGCTCCCAGGTGAGCAGGCGAGAGTCTCAGGATAAGCAGGTGGTCACAGCATGTGACGGCGGAGCCTCCAGGTAGGCTAACAGGCAGGTAGCAGATGAGCGCTCCCAGGTGAGCGGGCAAGAGTCTCTGGACTGGCAGGTGGTCACAGCACGTGACGGCGGAGCCTCTAGGTAGGCTAACAGGCAGGTAGCAGATGAGCGCTCCCAGGTGAGCGTGCAAGAGTCTCTGGACTGGCAGGTGGTCACAACACGTGACGGCGGAGCCTCTAGGTAGGCTAACAGGCAGGTAGCGGATGAGCGCTCCCAGGTGAGCTGACAAGAGTCTCTGGACTGGCAGGTGGTCACGGCAAGTGACGGCGGAGCCTCCAGGTAGGCTATCAGGCAGGTAGCAGGTGAGCGCTCCCAGGTGAGCGGGCAAGCTGGTCCATAGACAGACTGACAGGTGTCGGAAGGCAGACCGTCGGACCTCAGGCTAGCAAGCAGGAAAGCGGATGACAGGCAGGAATCAGGCAGCAAACTGGCAGGAGACTGGCAGGTAACTGGCAAGTAACTGGAAACGGGACCTGAGGGCTGAAGCAGAGTAGTGAACAGTGCAACAACATTGCTCGGGCACCTCCATTATGGAGGAGGTGCCTTATATATGGAGGGATCCTCCGGCCATTGGCCGGGGACTCCTTAGGGCGACGCGCGCGGCCCCTTTAAGAGAGGGGGAGCGCGCGCGCGCCCTAAGCACAGTGACCGGGGGAGAGCGGGCGCTGCAGGCAGAGCGGGAGGAAGCCGCCGGGCACGGAGCAGAGAGGTGAGGGGAACAGCGTCCCTGCCTAGCAGGAGACAGGGACGCCGACGCTACAGTACCCCCCCCTTTAGGCCCCCCCTTTTTTAGGCCAGACAGAAATTTAGCAAGGATGAGAGGGGCATGGATGTTCTCCCGGGGCTCCCATGTTCTCTCCTCAGGACCAAACCCCTTCCAATCCACTAGAAAAAAGGTCTTTCCTCTTACCCTTTTGGTGGCCAGAATGTTCTCTACCTCAAACTCGTCTTCAGCAGAAACCGGAGCAGGAGGCGTGCCTGTAGACTTGGAAAAGGAGTTAAGTACCACGGGTTTGAGAAGAGATACATGGAAGGAGTTAGGGATCCGTAAGTTGGCCGGGAGTTTCAATTTATAGGCCACCGGGTTGATCTGTTTGATAACCTCCAGTGGGCCGATGAACCGAGGCCCTAACTTATAGGAAGGAATCTTGAGCCGGACATATTTGGATGAGAGCCAGACTTTATCTCCGGGACGAAATTGTGGGGAATCCAGGCGTTTTTTGTCGGCGTGTCTCTTCATCCGCTCGGATGACTGAAGGAGTGCGGATCGGGTGCTCTCCCAAATGGAGGAAAATTTGCTAACGAGAGATTCCGCGGCCGGGTTGTCCACAGAGGTGGAGACAGGAAAAGGGATCCGAGGATGCTGACTGAAGACTACAAAAAACGGGGATTTAGAAGAAGATTCGCTCTCGTGATTGTTGTAAGAGAACTCGGTCCATGGTAGGAGATCCACCCAGTCTGAATGGTGGGCATTAACGAAGTGCCGGAGGTAACTGGTCAAATTCTGATTGATCCGCTCCACTTGACCATTGGACTGTGGGTGGTAAGCGGAGGAGAAGTCCAGGGTGACGTCGAGCAGTTTACATGTGGCTCTCCAGAAGCGTGAGGTGAACTGAACCCCACGATCCGACACGATGTGGAGAGGCAGACCATGGAGACGGAAGATGTGGCGGATAAAGTCCTTAGTTAGCTCGGGAGCAGACGGGAGGCCTGGCAGGGGAATAAAATGAGCCATTTTGGAAAAGCGGTCAGCGACCACCCAAATGACCGTACAACCGGCAGAGACGGGGAGATCTGTTATGAAGTCCATAGCTATATGTTGCCACGGGGCAGCAGGCACAGACAGAGGAAGAAGGCGGCCGGCAGGCAGGTGTCTCGGAACTTTGTTGCGGGCGCAGGACACACAGGCAGAAACAAAGTCAATTACATCCTTGTGCAGGGTAGGCCACCAGTAGTGCCGGGTAATAAGCTGGAGGGTCTTTTCTGACCGGCGTGCCCAGCTAGCTTAGACGAGTGACCCCAGTGTAGAATCTTCTCCCGATCGGACTCCGTTACGAATGTCTTACCGGGAGGGAGACGATTTAGGCCCACGGGGGCTACCTGCATTACTCTGGCGGGATCGATGATGTGTTTAGGCTCCTCCTCAAGATCAGACACCAGAAAGGATCGGGACAGGGCGTCAGCTTTGATGTTTTTGTCAGCCGGACGAAAATGAAGAATGAAATCAAAGCGGGCAAAAAACAAAGACCACCGGGCTTGGCGCGGGTTAAGTCTCTGGGCGCTCTGGAGATATGCCAAGTTCTTGTGGTCAGTGTAAATTATTACCGGGTGGAGAGCCCCCTCGAGCAGGTAACGCCACTCCTCCAGTGCCATCTTAATGGCCAACAATTCTCGGTCTCCTATAGAATAATTGCGCTCAGAAGAGGAGAAAAGTTTGGAGAAAAAGCCGCAGGTTACCTTTCTTCCGGAAGAAGATTTTTGGGTAAGTACTGCCCCAGCTCCGGAGGAGGATGCGTCAACTTCTAGGAAGAATTGTTTGTTGCCGTCCGGACGATGCAGCACCGAGGCGGAGAGGAAGGCCTGTTTTAAGGAAAGAAATGCCTCCTCTGCTTCGGGCGGCCATTCTCTGGGGTTCGTACCTTTACGGGTGAGAGCAGAGATAGGGGCGGTCCGGGAAGAGAAGTGCGGTATGAACAGGCGGTAATACTTGGCGAAGCCCAGGAACCGCTGAATAGCCTTCAACCCCTCTGGTCGGGGCCACTTCTGGATGGCAGACAGTTTCTCAGGATCCATTTGTAGACCAGTCTGAGAGATTATGTAGCCCAGAAATGGAAGAGAGGTCTGCTCAAAGATGCACTTCTCATATTTAGCGTAGAGGTGGTTCTGCCTGAGCCTGAGCAGGACCTGACGAACGTCCCTCCGGTGAGTAAAAGATCCGGAGAGAAGACCAAGATATCGTCCAGGTACACCACCACGCAGGAGTAGAGAAGATCACGGAAGATGTCATTGACCAACTCTTGAAAGACGGCAGGAGCGTTACAGAGACCGAAGGGCATCACAAGGCACTCATAGTGGCCGTCCCGGGTATTGAATGCCGTCTTCCACTCATCCCCCTGACGGATACGGACCAGGTTATATGCCCCACGGAGATCCAGTTTGGTGAAGATTCTAGCCCCCCTCAGACGGCCAAATAATTCAGGAATAAGCGAAAGGGGGTATTTATTCTTCACAGTAATCTGGTTTAGGCCTCTATAGTCTATACATGGACGGAGTGAGCCATCCTTCTTTTTGACAAAGAAGAAGCCTGCTCCCGCCGGGGAGGTAGATTTCCGGATAAATCCCCGGGCCAGGTTCTCCTCAATATATTCAGACATGGACCGGGTTTCAGCAGCGGACAAAGGGTAGATTCGCCCACGGGGAGGAGTAGAGCCGGGCATCAGGTCGATTGGGCAGTCGTATGGTCTATGAGGAGGTAAAGTCTCTGCCTCTTTTTTATCGAAGACATCCGCATAAGACCAATAGGGAACCGGAAGACCGGGCAGATTGTCTGGGGTAGGAGTAGGACGGGCAGGATGAACGGGAACTAGACAAGTCTTATGGCAGTCCTGTCCCCAGCGAAGGACCTCTCCGGTCTGCCAGTCAAGCACGGGTGCATGTCTCTGGAGCCAAGGCAGGCCAAGCAATAGTGCGTGAGAGAGTCCAGGCAGAACATGAAAGGAGATGCTCTCGAAATGCAGCATTTCCACCTGTAGAGTCAGAGATTCGGTGATGAGTTGGATGGGAAGTGGTAAGAGGCCCCCATCCACGGCGGCGACAGATATAGGTACGGCCAGAGGTTTGGTGGGAATGTGGTATTTTTCTACCAGGGATTGAGAGATGAGATTTCCAGCAGCTCCAGAGTCAAGTTGAGCCAGTTCAAAATAGCGGTTCTCTCCGCAGAGGATAGAAACAGACAGCATCAGGGATGGAGAGGGTTTACTTTTGTCTAGGGCGACCTCTCTGAGCGATCCTAGACACAGGCGTTTCCCGACCTCTCAGGGCAGGAACGGATCCGGTGCTCCTTACTGCCACAGTAGAAACAGCTCCCCTCGGCACGACGTAAGTCTTGATGGGTCTTGACCATCTTGGTCTGGTCGACCTGCATAGGCTCAGGTGAGTGTGCCTGGGGAGTAACAGGGGGAGTGACGGGTCTCTGGAAGGTAGGGACCAGACGTGGAATCCTCCTCTCACGGGTGACCTCCCTAGCGCGCTCCTGGAACCGGATGTCAATCCGGGTGGCAAGTGTAATCAAGTCGTCGAGAGTGGTAGGAATGTCCCGACCGGCGAGTTCATCTTTAATACGGCCGGACAGACCCTCCCAGAAGACGGACACCAGAGCGTCGTTATCCCAGGCCAGCTCCGAAGCAAGGGTACGGAACCGTATGGCATATTGGCCCACGGTGAGACTCCCTTGACGGAGGCGTAGCAGAGATGAGGCGGATGAGGTCTTCCGTCCGGGTTCGTCGAAGACCTTCCGGAAAGCCGTGAGAAAGGCTGGCAGGTCGGACACCAGAGGGTCTCCTCTCTCCCATAGAGGATTTAGCCAAGCCAGTGCCTCTCCCGTGAGATGGGACATGATGAAGGCTACTTTGGCCCGGTCGGAATTAAACTGGTGGGACTGGTGTTCAAAGTGCAGGGTGCACTGGTTAATGAAGCCCCGAGCTTGAGCGGAGTCGCCTCCGAAGCGAGGAGGTGCAGAAAGCTGGATTCCAGAGCAGGATACTATGGTATTGGTGGGCAGCGGAGCAGCCGGGCTGCGAGTCATGACACTAGCGGTGGTTGCTGGTGGGGCAGTCAAAGTGTCCAGGCGAGTATTGACATTCCGCAGGTGACCCAGGATGGACTCCTGTTGGGACCTCTGTCGGGACAGTTCATGACAAAGGTCCGAGAGCGAGGGAGCTTGGGTGCCACCGGGTTCCATGGCCCGAGCAAACTGTAACGGGTCTGGGAGGCGGAACCTCTGAGCAACTTATACAAGGGGGCAGTCCTTGTAAGGAAGCGGGTGGCGACCAGGGAAGACAGGCAGGTGGTCACAGCAGGTGACCGGGACAGTCTATGGGTAAACGGGCAGGAGGTCACAGCAAGTGACCGGGACAGTCTCTGGGTAAAACGGGCAGTAGGTCACGGCAAGTGACCGGGGCAGTCTCTGGGTAAACGGGCAGGAGGTCACGGCAAGTGACCGGAGCAGTCTATGGGTAAACGGGCAGGAGGTCACGGCAAGTGACGGGGCAGTCTCTGGGTAAACGGGCAGGTACGACCTGTGACGGCAGAGCCTCCAGGTAGGCTAGCAGGCAGATGGCAGATGAGTGCTCCCAGGTGAGCAGGCGAGAGTCTCAGGATAAGCAGGTGGTCACAGCATGTGACGGCGGAGCCTCCAGGTAGGCTAACAGGCAGGTAGCAGATGAGCGCTCCCAGGTGAGCGGGCAAGAGTCTCTGGACTGGCAGGTGGTCACAGCACGTGACGGCGGAGCCTCTAGGTAGGCTAACAGGCAGGTAGCAGATGAGCGCTCCCAGGTGAGCGGGCAAGAGTCTCTGGACTGGCAGGTGGTCACAGCACGTGACGGCGGAGCCTCTAGGTAGGCTAACAGGCAGGTAGCGGATGAGCGCTCCCAGGTGAGCGGGCAAGAGTCTCTGAACTGGCAGGTGGTCACGGCAAGTGACGGCGGAGCCTCCAGGTAGGCTATCAGGCAGGTAGCAGGTGAGCGCTCCCAGGTGAGCGGGCAAGCTGGTCCATAGACAGACTGACAGGTGTCGGAAGGCAGACCGTCGGACCTCAGGCTAGCAAGCAGGAAAGCGGATGACAGACAGGAATCAGGCAGTAAACTGGCAGGAGACTGGCAGGTAACTGGCAGGTAACTGGAAACGGGACCTGAGGGCTGAAGCAGAGTAGTGAACAGTGCAACAACATTGATCGGGCACCTCCATTATGGAGGAGGTGCCTTATATATGGAGGGATCCTCCGGCCATTGGCCGGGGACTCCTTAGGGCGACGCGCGCGGCCCCTTTAAGAGAGGGGGAGCGCGCGCGCCCTAAGCACAGTGACCGGGGGAGAGCGGGCGCTGCAGGCAGAGCGGGAGGAAGCCGCCGGGCACGGAGCAGAGAGGTGAGGGGAACAGCGTCCCTGCCTAGCAGGAGGCAGGGACGCCGACGCTACAGCCACCAATAGAGATAAATAACTAAAAAATGTCTACACACTTATTAAGTCCAAAGACAGAAACACAATACACAAATACCCTGCAATAAATAAATAAACTGCAATAGTGCATGAAAATAATAAAGGGTACTTAGTTAACATAATTTTGATTAAAATTATGCGAAAGCCATCCCACCTCGTCACGGCGACCCTTATGGGACAGTCCTAACACTAATATTTAAAACCTTACCGTTTGTCAAGTGACATGCATGTGGATAAGGGCTGAGAGACTGAAACCAACTAGTGGACACAGAAACCTGGGAAGCAAGATGAATAAACTTTCCAGCTCAAGGAAAGGGTGGCCACACCCTTATATGCACTTGTTCGCATGAGACTGAAAAATCCTGAAGAACTGAACTGTAATGTAAATTGGTGTGCATGCAGCATGTAAGAGCATGTTCACACATGGCCATTATTTATTTATTGCAGGGTATTTGTGCTTTGTGTTTCTGTCTTTGTTTTTTTTTCTGTTTAATGGTCATGTGTGAACATGCTCTTACATGCTGCATGCACACCAATTTACATTCCAGTTCAGTTCTTCAGGTTTTTACACTTATTAAATCCCAGATGTTCCAGTGTCACGTCCGTATTTCTCCTCACTGATCTTCTTACCTGTCTGCATCAATGATGTCCAGTATATCTCACCTGACCGCTTCAGTAAATCACTGGCCTTGTTCTGTATACTGCTGGACCAGTAATAGTTTGCTGGAATGTGGGGATTAATTATTCGAGAGCTCATTTTTTTTGTTATTTCATCACTATTGGTGGCTGTGGTCAAAGTTTTGAATATGTGAAAAACGTCTTTAAAGAGAACCCGTCAGCTCCCATGACGTCTAATCTACTACATAATTGCATTCCTCCATGATATAACAGTCCTGCGACATTTTTCTAAGATTTCTACACTATATCATATCACTGTTATACCTACTATAAATTTATGAAACAGTTGACAACTGGGTGTTACTAGCTGGGAGGGTGTCTGTATGCAGTCTGACACTATCCAAGCAGTGCTAATTATATAAGGAGACACCGCTTTCCAACATCCAGTGAATGGGAATCATGTATACACCGATGTGCATCTCTCTGCAGGAACACAGATCATAATTCGCCTTGACCTTTTATCAACACCTAAGTTACACCCACACCCCCCCACTTGATGACTTCACGTGGCCCGGGTTTGTTGGATGTTCTTAGCCTTCAGGATTTTATGAAATTCCCAATAAGAACAATATCTTAATTCCTGACGAAGTTCGAGATCACTGTCATATTTTTTATCAGGATTTTACTTTTGATTAGATAGTAAACATGTCATGGCTGGTGTCAGCGATCTGAGTGATTAGATTTGATTGATTTGGGGCTTATAGGAAGGTAACACAGTTGCAAAAAAATATGCATATTCTTCACCGATTAGTCCTGAAGTCGAAAATGTATGTCCCATCAATATCAGATCTGTACAAACCCCAATATTCATAACTTTCCACCGGAGCCCAACTGTCTATTGTAAATGTCTCATTTCCTGTTTCTCTTCCTCTTCAATCTATAAATCTCAGTCTTCCGCACAATAGGCATCCTGCTTGGCACTACAGGGGTCTTCTGCTTCAAAAGAAGTTTGAAGCTGGAGCTTCATGCATTTTAATTAGGAATCCTCACTACACCATATGTTAACTGTGCAATTCTACTTCAAAAGAGATTTAGAATGTCAGATCTTTTTCCTACTGGAAATTTTGTGTGAGAGAAGGGAAGAAAGGAAATGCCCCTTTCCTGGAGATGTCTATGGATCTTAATGTTTTCTATGACACCTCCCCCTTTTTGAGGTTGCATGGGAGGCTGATTTATATATTGCCCCACAAGCCCACCTTACGGCCCACCCTTCCTGAATCCCACAGTACCCTCTACTTCTGGGATTCAGAGATGCCTTCTCCGTGAGGTCACTCAGCACCGCTAGATAGGTCTGAGACTCCTGGCTAGAGGAAGCCAGAAATGACGCTAAGGCCCCAACCTCACATTAATCCTCCGGTACATGCTCTAGTCAGTAACTTGTCCTGTTATCCCGCTGGCTGAGGGTCCAGAAAGCTGTGCATTACCTGCAGGCCCAGCATCAGCACCCAGCGCACCCGGGCAAGTGCCGGGGCCTTGAGCAGACGGGGGGGCCCACTCGCCGTTGGACACCCCGGCACGCTATGGAACCCGTGAGCGGAGGAGTGCATAGCCAGCGCCCACACCTGCTCCCCGCTTGCTCAGGGCCCCGGCACAATACTTACCTCTCCCCGTGCCTCCGCAGCAGGTCCTGTATCTTTCGCGGCTGCTGCACTGTGACGTCTCAGGTCAGAGGAAGCGGTGACATCTTTCCACCGCACCCTCTGCTGAGCAGTCACAGCGCAGAGCGGGAAGAGGGCGACGTGGCTGAGCAGTCCGGAGCAGTGGCAGCAGGTGAGAAGAGGGGAGGTGAGTATTTGATTTTTTAAATTTTTTTTTATGTAAAGAGACATGGGACATTATATGGGGCACCTGCATGGGGCATTATATGGGGCACCTGCATGAGGCATTATATGGGGGCCCGAGAGGCATGGGGCATTATATGGGGGCCCAGGAGGCATGGGGCATTATATGGGGGCCCAGCCTGCATGGGGCATTATATGGGGGTGTAGCATGCATGGGGCATTATATGGGGGCCCAGGAGGCATGGGGCATTATATGGGGGCACAGGTGGCATGGGGCATGATATGGGGGCCCAGGAGGCATGAGGCATGATATGGGGGCCCAGTCTGCATGAGGCATTATATGGGTGCCCAGGAGGCATGGGGCATTATATGGGGGCCCAGGAGGCATGGGGCATGATATGGGGGCCCAGCCTGCATGGGACATTATATGGGGCCCAGGAGGCATGGGGCATTATATGGGGGCCCAGGAAGCATGGGGCATTATATAGAGCACAGCTGGCATGGGGAATTATATGGGGGTACAGCCTGCATGGAGCATTATATGGGGGTACAGCCTGCATGGAGCATTATATGGGGGCCAGTATTCTGTATGGAGCATTATATGGGGGCCAATATTCTGTATGGAGCGTTATATGGGGGCCAGTATTCTATATGGAGCGTTATCTGGGGGTCAGTATTCTGTATGGAGCGTTATATGGGGACCAGTATTCTGTATGGAGCATTATTTGGGGGCCAGTATTCTGCATGGAGCATTTTATGGTGGCCAGTATCCTGTATGGAGCATTATATGGGGTCAATTATTCTGTATGGAGCATTATATGGGGTCCATTATTCTGTATGGTGCATTATATGGGGCCCATAATACTGTATGGAAGACTTAGTGGTGCCCATAATACTGTATGGAGGACTTAGTTGTGCCCATAATACTGTATGGAGGACTATACTGTCCGGTCTGCACTGTGCACTGTGAGGATTCGCCGGTTTCTGAGCTATTGTAGAATTTACAATAGATATCACTCATGTAATGTAAGAAGTGAAATCTTTGGCACTGTACTATATCCATTTTTCTCTGCGGTATCCATGCATCATGAATCGTGGTATATGTTAAAGGGGCCCACTGAGACTTTTTCGCCCAGGGCTCACAAAAACCTGGAGCCGGCCCTGGTTACCTGCTTTCTGGACTCTCGGACTGTGGGTGACAGCGGCTATGCAGGCTGTCTTCCCTGGGGATAACAACATTTTCCCATTGTCTGACAGGCTGTGGGCCCAACTTTCCCACCACCCTGACCGACTGTGAATACTACATTTCTGCCTCTCTGACAGGGTGTGGGACACACCTTCCCTCCACCCTGACCGACTGGAGATCTTGCTTTCCGATCACCCTGATAGGTTATGGGACACTCCTTACCACCATCCTGACAGACACGGGGTACAATTTCCCTACCCCTCTGACGGGCTATGGGTACCTATTTCCCATCATACTGACAGACGGTGGGACACACTTTTCCCTCACCCAGTTGTTGGACATACCTTCCCACCCCCTGGACAGACTGGGGATAAGATTGTCCCTGCCCCCCTTCTTACCTCAGGAGCTGTGCTAATTATGGGGTAGCTACCACTGGCCATGTCACTGTCTGTTGTGACACTGGTCAGCTGCATGCGACCACCTTCCTTATGATCTCCGTGCTTCTCCACATCCTCCCCGGTTACCTTCGGAGCAGTGCTCATCATGAGGCAGCTACCATCGGCCATGTCACCTTCCGTCATGACATTGGTTGGCTGCACTCGACCACCTTCCTTATGATACCCGTGCTTCTCCTCATCCTCCCCTGTTACCTCAGAAGTTGCATTAATAATGGGGCAGCTACCACCGGCCATGTCAACGTCCGTCGTGACACTGGTCAGCAGCACGGGACCACCTGCTTCATGATCTCCGTGCCTGTCCCCATCGCCCTTAGCACTTATACTGGCTCCTTTTAGGAGATTCTCAGTAATATCACCATGCAGCATGACATGGCTGAGTTCTCCTTTACCACAAAACACATTTGCATTACGAATGACATTGATAGAATCGACAGTTGCATCACATGACATATCCAATCTGGGAGGGTTGCCAGTGATGTATTGGCAAACAATCGTCCAAGATCAGTTTCCAATAAAACGTTTATGGGGAGGTCCTCGGACACCCGCACTTCCCTTAACCCCCCCCCCTAATCCAGGAAAACCTGGGCCATCGCTAAGGTACGGCGAACGCACCCAAACCCAGTGACAGGGTCTTCCCAAGGATGAGTTGTTCTGGTAACACAAAGGGTGGATGAGGGTTCGTTCTGGGCTGGTGTCCTTGAACCCAACAGTAACGGTCTTGCCCACAGTAACCAATTGCAAATTCGGTCGCTGGTATAGCACTGGCAGGAGTCAGATGCAGGTGGGGTGCTGGAAGATAGGGCTGGACCACCTGAAGACCGGCTGGCAGGGGCACTGGGGGTGGTTGTCAGCTTACACCCTTTTCAGATGGCGACGGCCAACTTCCGTACCTCCGGTGTATGATTGGCCTGAAAAGCATCTGCGATCTGTGCTGCTTTAGCAGCCTCCTTTGGCTCCTGGTCCAGTTCGAACTGTGACATCTCCACAGGGCAAAGCTGAAGAAACTGGTCCTTCACTATAAGGTCCATTGGTTCCTCGAAGGTGGTGACTGACAGTCCTTGGATCCACTGCTCAAAGTTGGTTCTGAGCCCGTCCACCACAACACTATAGCTGTCATGTGGTCCACGCTGTAGGGCCTGGCACTTTTTTCGGTACACCTCAGGAGTCAGCTGGCATTTTTATCAGGGCCTGTTTGGTGGCCTCATAGCCTCCGTCTTGGTCTCGAGGGAGAGAGGCGAACACCTCCAGAGCTTTGCCTCGGAGCCCTGGGGTTAAATATCATGCCAACTGGTCCGCAGGCAGCTGGTACTGTCTGCAGGCTTTTTCATACTCCTGCAGAAATATGTCCAAGTCCCCATCCTTGTCCATGACAGGAAAATGCTTAGGACGGGGTTTAAAGCAGTTGGCATTGCTGGACTCACAGCTCGATGGGGAAGATCTCTGCATTTGGATTAGGGCTAACTCCAGCTGGTACTTATGCTCGGCTTGACGCTCACCTTTCTCAGCCTCTCGGTCGGCTCTCTCAGCCTCTTGGTATTGCGGAATCAGGTTCAGACACCCCTGACGATCGTCTGCACCAAATTGCTATAAGGCCATCTGAAGGTTGGGGTCCACACTAACCTGGTTGCGGTTATGGCGGGCATTCACAGGTGGGACCTCTGCAGCAGCACCGCCTGCGCTTTGGTTGGCCTCCCTTTCCTCTATGGATCTTAATGTTTTTTATGACACAGAGTCATATGGTTACGTTTATAACTGTGCAAGGTTTATTATTTTACAGTGTTTGCAGACTTGGCATATTACATATTGTATCTGAGGCAAAGCACTCAATGACAAATACAAACAATAGAGGGTGTTGCACATAGACGTTTGTTATTTCTACATTCACGTCCCTCCCTTTGTCAATCGCCTGCTGTGTACAGACATAAAGACACATGATTTCTCTCTTGGACTTATTTCCTTGTTTTGTAGAATTTGCCACAGCACTAGGGAGGGACTGACAATGTGAAAAGTCATAGAGGCCTGAAGTCAGGACACCTCAGATAATAGATAAAACAACTAATTTCAGGTAGTAAAATCCTTAATCATGTTACCATACAATAGGAAGGGTTGGTACATACAGTTGAAACCAGAAGTTTACCTACACTATATAAAAAGACACATATGCATGTTTTTCTCAATATCTGACATGAAATCAGAATAAATCTTTCCCGTTTTAGGTCAATTAGGATTACCATAATTTTTAATATTTGTCAAATGCCAGAATAATGAGAGAGAGAGAATGTTTTAAGGCATTTTTACTATTTATTGCAAAGTCAAAAGTTTATATTCACTAAGATTACTATGCCTTTAAACAATTCTGGACGGCCCATATGATGATGTCATGTGTATGGAAGCTTCTGATAGATTTTTTTGGCAACATCTGAGTTAATTAGAGACACACCTGTGGATGTATTTTAATGTACACCTGAAACACATTGCTTCTTTGTGTAGCATCATGGGAAAGTCTAAAGAAATCAGCCAAGATATCAGGGAAAATTGTGGACTTGCACAAGTCTGGCTCATCCTGGGGTACAATTTCAAGATACCTGAAGGTGCCTCGTTCATCTGTACAAATAATTATACGCAAGTACAAACAAGATGGGAATGTCCAGCCATCATACCCAGGAAGGAGACGCGTTCTGTGTCCCAGAGATGAACATGCTTTGGTCCGACATGTGCACATCAACCCAAGGACAAAAGCAAAAGACCTTGTGAAGATGTTGTCGGAAGCTGGTAAGATTGTGTCAATAACCACAGTGAAACGAGTACTGTATCAACATGGGCTGAAAGGCCACTCTGCCTGGAAGAAGCTATTACTGCAAAAGAAACATAAAAAAGCCAGACTAATGTTTTCAAATGCACACAGGAATAAAGACCTTAATTTTTGGAGACATGTCCTGTGGTCTGATGAAACTAAAATTGTACTTTTTGAGCATAATGACCATCATTACGTTTGGAGGAAAAAGGGAGAAGCTTGGAAGCTTAAGAACATCATCCCAACTGTGAAACACGGGGGTGGCAGCATCATGTTGTGGGGTTGTTTTGCTGCAGGGGGGACTGGTGTACTTCACAAAATAGATGGCATCATGAGAAAAGAAGATTATGTGGCAATACTGAAGCAACATCTCAATACATCAGTCAGGAAGTTAAAGCTTGGGCAGAAATGGGTCTTCCAAATGGACAATGACCCGAAGCATACTGCCAAAATGGTAACAAAGTGGCTTAAAGATAACAAAGTCAATGTTTTGGAGTGGCCATCACAAAGCCCTGATCTCAATCCTATTGAAAATATATGGGCAAAGCTGAAAAGGCAGGTGCTAGAAAGGCGACCTACGAACCTGGATCAGTTACACTAGTTTTGTCAAGAGGAATGGGCCCAAATTCCGACCAACTATTGTGAGAAGCTTGTGGAAGGATATCCCAAACGTTTGACCCAAGTCATTCAGTTTAAGGGCAATGGTACCAAATATTATTGAAATGTATGTAAACTTTTGACTTTGCAGTAAGTAATAAACATGCCTTAAAACATTCTCTCTCTCATTATTCTGGTATTTGGCAAATATTAAACATTATGGTAATCCTAATTGACCTAAAACAGGAAAGGTTTATTCTGATTTCATGTCAGATATTGAGAAAAACATGCATATGTGTCTTTTTATACAGTGTATGTAAACTTCTGGTTTCAACTGTATATAGAGCAGAATCCTGTTTTCACATTTGATGCCTAATTAACAATTAATCAGATTAACCCCTTCACATGCATAGAAAACAAAATATGATAATACTGACAAGTACAAGTGAGATATAATGTACAAAAATATACAATATGTGAATGGTGCACCTACAATAAAATAGACAAATATACAAAACAAGATACAAAAGATGCATCATATATACAACACTGCAATGATTGTACAAAACCCAAAACATAAGGAAATGCATTTGACGCGCCCCCCTAGGCCAGTGCTGTTAGGGATACCCGGAGCCGGATCAGATGGGGGTTGTAGTCTCCGAGTGGCTGTGACCCGGTCCGTGCCCAGGGTGTCAAACTCAGTGTGTGGCAGTCCTACAGATGTTATTAGAGTTCTTTGTGTCGACTACGCCACCCGTTGATTTGCGGTCAAAAGGCCGCCGCTGCAGCAGGGTCCGCTGAGGCTGTTGGTATGTGTGCAGCTTTGGTAGTATAACCCCCAACGGGAGGGGTATAGCCTCAGGGGGTCAGCCGTGGAGGATGGTGGTTGTGAAGGTGCAGCAAGGAGACTCAGAGGCATAAAATGCAGTTCCAGGGTTTTACTTACTGGTGTTGCTCGGGTCACTGTGTACAGCAGTGACCACCCAAGCCGTGCTGCGTCCACCAGGTCCTGGACTCAGTCAACTCCCGGGCAATTCTTGAGTATGGTCCTGAGCTCCTTTCTGACTCTCCCTTCTTCTGGCCGTTCCCACCAGGGATCCACTTTTGGCCGGCTCCCTCGGGTCTCTTGGTGGTCAAGCCTCCTCTGGGCTCCCTGACCCTATGCTTGGTATGCCTTTCTAGTGGATTTGGTGAGGGTCGTGGCAGATCCTGCCCACGACCTCCGGTTCCTGGCTAAGGTGTGCTGTAGCCTCTGCCAGCTTGGGATCCGGTACCCTTTTGCCGACCCTTCACCCTTTTGTCCTTATTTTGGGATCTTGGGGTCCCCTCTGCGCCTCTGGGTCTCTCTTCCTTCTCCTCTGCTCTGCTTCTCAGGCTCTCAGACAGACTGTCTGACTGGCTGACTGACAACTGACTGACCCTGATCTAAGATGGTGCCCACCTTATATACTCCCTCTATGTGTGAGCTCAGGTGACCAGCACCCAATGAGCTCCTAGCTTTACCCAGGCTGCTCCCCCTATCTGCCCCTACACTACTGGGATGTTCCACCCCCCTCCCACTCCAGCCAGAAACAGACACTGTCGTACCTGCACATTTCTCTAGTGGGAGTACCATCGGTCTGTTCCCCGGAAATGGGATGTGTGTAGTGCATGCAGCTAACTGAGCTCAGTTCCACACCCCATCCTTACCCGGGAGTGGAATACCACACCTCTGGCTTGAGGCGTAATACCCCTGTAGCAGCCGAGTCCTCAGGGTGCTACACATTATGTATACAATATACAGAATATATGCAGAATTCAAGGTATATGGTATATTATATTTTAAATTTTATGTTGTTATTGCTATTGCAGAAACATATACGCTTGCTTTCAACCAAGACAAATGCATTCACCAGGAAATGTCATTTTAACATTTTACAACCTTATCTGGCCATGTGGTGTGTGACACATCATCAAACTCATCCTGTTTCATTTATGATGGTGGGACTCTGAAAGTCACAAAGCCTATTTTTATAGGTCATCAGTCGGCCCTCGCTATTGTTAGAGAGCCATCAGCCAGCTATGCTTTGTTGTTCCCATTATTAACGAGTGGGTCTCCTATACTGTTATTGCGTATTCAGTGACGGCAAGGGCTGCCAAAAATTTGGACGCAACCCAATATCCCTTTGAAGAGACATAGAGGAGGGTCTCAGTAAAAAAAAAAATGTTCCCATTATAAAGGAGCGGGTCTCCAATAGTGGTAATGCCCATGCTATGACTGTAAGGGCTGCCAAAATTTGAGAAACACCCCACTAACAATTTAAAGACACATAGAGCTGGGCCAAAGTAATGACATGTTCCCATTGGAAAGGAGAGGGTCTGCTATACAGTTATAGGGTATGCAGTATGTCCAACGGCTCCCAAAATTTAGGAAAAACCCCACTAACAATTTAAAGACACATAGAGCTGTGCCACAGTAACGAGTATGACATGTCCCATTAGAAAGGAGAGGGTCTGCTATTCAGTTATAGGGTGCACAGTGAGTCCAACGGCTGCCAAAATTTAGGAAAAACCCCAATAACAGTTTAAAGACACATAGAGGTGGGCCTCAGTAACGACATATTCCCATTAGAAAGGAGCGGGTCTCCCATACTGTTTGCCTATGCAGTGACTGCAATGGCTGTCAAAAATTTGGAGGCACTCCAATGCCCCTTGCAAGAGACGTAGAGGTCAGAGGGCCTCCTGAAAACAATGTTCCCATTATTAGTAAGTGTGTCTCCCATACTATTTGCCTATGCAGTGAATGCAATGGCTGCCAAAAATTTGGAGGAACTCCAATGTCCCTTGCAAGTGACGGAGATATGTTGATATGGTACATATGGTGGTGATATGGTGGTGGAGGATGAGGATGCGGAGAAGGAGGAGGACAAAAGCAAATAGACAAAATCAGGAAGCGTATACCCATGTCTGGGTGTGAAGACCTCCCAAAAAAAGCCACTGTATTTGAGTTTATGTTACGCTGCTGTCATTCGGTGGTGTTGAGACGTCTGGTCCAGCCCTTGTTCAAGAGTCAGCCTGTCAGCATTTTCAGCTGACAGGCAGATGCGCCTATCAGTTCTAATTCCACCAGCGGAACTAAAAACCCGCTCTGACAAAACGCTACCGGCAACTCAGACCAGGACCTCCAAGGCGTAGAGAGCCAGTTCATGCTACGTGTCCAGCTTGGATACCCAATAATTATAAGGCACAGAGGAATCACGGAGGACGTTTGTACGGTCAGTAAGGTACTCCCTCACCATCTTCCGAAACTTTGCACTCCTTGTGAGAGTACCCCGCACATCAGAGCTTGTGCAATGGGACGGTCTGAGAAAACTGTCCCAGAACTTTGACAGTGTTCCCCTGCCTCTGATGGATTGAAGTTGTGTCTCTCTCGCCTGTACTCCTTGGTTGTCCAACGAACTGTGAACTCTGCTGTCAGCGTTTTCAGATGGGAATTTTTAAAATAATTCCGCAACAAGGGCCTTCTTGTACAGCCCCATTTTAGTAGGACTGTCCTGCGCAGGAATAAGAGACAGAAAGTTCTACTTGTAGTGGGGATCCAACCAATAATGACTGTCACCCAAAATTTGGACAACGCGAGGGTCACGAGAAAGGCAGCGTAACACAAACTCAGCCATGTGTGCCAGACTGCAAAGAGGCAAGATCACCAAGAGGATGACTGACCATGCTCTCCTTCTCCTCCTCCTCTTTGTCCTCTGGCCATCCACTCTGAACAGACGGTATGACAGCTGTGCAGGTAGTACCGTCTATAGTGCATGAAACTAGCTCCTGTCCTTCCTCCTCCTCCTCCTCTTCCTCATTGTCACCCAATCCACGTTGGGATGAGATGAGGCTGGGCTGTGTGGAATCACCCTGTATGGTTCCTTGCTCCATCTCATTGTGCTCTGCCTGTAATGCATCCTCTTTAATTGTGAGCCGAGAGCGTTTCAGAAGACAGAGAAGCGGGATGGTGATGCTAATTATGGCGTCATCGCCACTCACCATTTTGGTGGAGTCCTCAAAGTTTTGGATGATTGTACATATGTCTGACATTCATGTCCACTCCTGAGGTCTTATTTGTGGAGTCTGAACTGAATACCGACGGCCTTCTTGATGCTGGTAGTCAACAACTGCCCTCTTCTGCTCACAAATCCTTCACAACATCTACAATGTAGCGTTCCAATGCGTGGAGACATTGGAGATCAGTCAGGGCAGTGAAGGCTATAGCTGACTTTCTAAAATGGGCACACAGGTAGCGTACTTTGAAAAGCAGATCCGACAGATCCGAGTAGGTTTTGAGAAACCACTGAACCACGAGGTTAAGCATATGGGCCTGGCATGATACGTGTGTGAGCTCGCCTCAGAGCCACCACCAGGTTCCGACCATTGTCACACACCACCATGCCTGGCTATAGGGTCAGCGGTGTCAGTCACAGATCTGCCTGCTGTTTCAGAGCTGTCCACAACTCTTCAGCATTGTACACTTTGTCACCTAAACATATTAGCTTCAGTACAGCCTGTTGCCACTTGGCCAAGGCTGTGCTGCAGTGCTTCCAGCTTGCGACTGATGTGGTAATTTTGGAGATGGAGGCTGAAGAGGAGGAGGAGGAGGTGCAGGAGCTGTAGAATGTGGGGGCAACCTTGATTGACCCAGGGTCCGCAATCCTTGGTGTCGGGAGGACGTGTTCCGTCCCAAGGTCTGACTGGGTCCCGGCTTCCACTATATTAACCCAGTGTGCCGTCAGCGAGATGTACCGTCCCTGCCCACAAGCACTTGTCCATGTGTCCGTGGTTAGGTGGACTTTCCCAGTAACTGCATTGTTGAGGGCACGGCTAATGCTGTGGGACACGTGGTCGTGTAATGCGGGGACAGCACAGGAGAAATAGTGGCGGCTGGGGACCGAGTACCGAGGGACGGCTGCCACCATCAGGTTGCAGAAAGCTTCCGTCTCCACGAGGATAAAAGGCAACTTTTCAAGCTCGAACATTCGCAAAATGTGTGAGTTTAGTAGTGTAGCCTGTGGGGCATTGGCTGTGTATTTGCACTTGCGTTCCAAGGACTGGGGTAGGGACAACAGAATACTGCGCTGGGACAAGGACGTGGACGTGCTTGCTGATGGTGCTACTTGAGAGTGTGCAACGACAGGTGCAGGGTGAGAGGCATCTTGGAATGCGCCATGGACGGGATTGGGGTGCACGCACAACAGCGGAAGAAGCAGTGGTGTTACCCGCAGACACTGTTGCTGGACTCTGGGGTTCGGCCCACTTAGTAGGGTGCTTTGCTGCCATGTGCCTGATCATGCTGGTGGTGGTCAGGCTGCTAGTTTTGCTACCCCTGCTAATGCTGGACAGGCAGGTGGTGCAAATGGCCTTTTTGGGGTTATCTGCAGAGTCTTTAAAAAATAACCAGATTCGGGAAGACCTAACAGTTGTACTGGCAACTTCCGTCATGTTGGCGTTACGAGAAACTCTCGTCTCCGGCCACCACACTTCTTCCTGCCTGTTGTGATGCTACACCTCCCTCCCCCTGTGTGCTGCTGTCCTCGCTCTGTATGCCCCTCTGCCAGCTTGGGTCAGTTACTATATCATCCACCACCTCGTCTACCACTTCCGCACCCTGGTCCTCCTCCTGACTTTCTGGCAATTGTGTCTCATCATCATCCACCTCGTGCAACAGTAATTGCACTTTCCCACTGTCACCTTCATGTGACCGTGGCTGCTCCAATATTTGGGCATCGCTACACGCGTTCTCCTCTTGACTTGCTTGAAGCTGGCTGGGTGAGAGGCCCGAATCTACAAATGAAAAAAGTGAACAGCTCTTCTGAGTGTGCAAGTGTGGGATCAGTTGTCTCTGGGCACTCGGCATGGTGGAAGGAAGGAGGATCAGGGTGAGGAATATGCGGTCCAGACTCACGGATACTGACTTGACCGTGTGGAAGACAGGGTGGTGGTGGTGGTGGCAAAGTGACTGAAAGCATTATCTGCTCTCCAACCAACAACCTTTAGACACTGCTCTGGGTTCAATAGTGGTGCACTGCGGTCCCCTAGTAATTGGGACAGGAAAGTTGAGCGACAAGATGTGGGTGTTTGTTGTGGCACAATTTCAGCTTGCCCACGGCCATGTCCTCTGCATGCACCATCACGTCCACTTCCCTGTCCATTGCCATGCACCTTGCGCATTTTAAATGGGGGCAATATTTTCCACGTTCACGAGAAATGGCTGATTTTGGAACGCAGTTATATGTAATACGTCTACAGAGAACCACGATTTTAAATAGCAGGCCTGTAATTTACTAATATTATTCTACACAGAGACCTAGTGTGAATAGCTTGACCGACACACTGCAACAGAATGGAAATGGAAGAAATGGCTGATTTTGGAACACTCTTGTAGGTGATATGTCTGACAGAGAACCACGGTTTTAAATAGCAGGCCTGTAATTTACTAATACTATTCTTCACAAACACCTAGTGTGAATAGCTTGACCGACACACTGCAACAGAATGGAAAATATTTTCCATGTTCAGTTCAAATTTCTGGATTTTTATCGCTGAAATATGGAACAGATCTGGCTTTATTCTGCAGTGTAAATGGAGTAGAAAAATGGTGTACTCTGGATTGCTTTTTAAGCAAATAACCTGGATTAAGATAAAAAAAAAATTGCCCTGGCCCCTGATATCTGGGGCTATGTCTACAAATATCTGTAATTATTACTGCAGCAGACAGGACGTTCAATGGATCCTCTTGTGCTGACCTTAACCCCATAGAGAATCTATATGGTATTGTCAAGAGGAAGAGCAGAGGCGCCAGACCCAACAATGCAGATGAGCTGAAGGCTAACTTTTTGATGATATTCTAATTTAGTGAGATGCACCTGTGTGTATGTATATATATATATATATATATATATATATATATATATATATGTTGTGGAATGCCTATACTCTATACTAACTATAAAGAAGCAAATCTCTCCATGACTCAGCAGCACCTCTCCTTACTCTGCCTGTTTCTGGGGTAGACTGTGACGAGAATAGCAGCGCCTGGTCTTATATGGACCTGATGATGCTGTGCGGCCAGCCAATCACTGTAATGCCCACAACCAACATGGCTACAGCATTATAGTGCATGCCAGGCAATCCCTGCATGTTCATTGGCTCTCTAAAGAGCGCCAAACATGCAGGGAGGGGACCCGAGTTCTCGCCCGAGCAACCCGGAAATACTCGCCGAGCTTGTCGAGCACAGTGATGCTCAGGCGAGTAGCGAGCAGTGGCGAGTAGCGAGCAGTGGCGAGCACGTTCGCTCATCACTAGTCATTAGTCTTGAGGTCAAGTGATCGCTACTTGAGGTTGCATCGAGTTACTCGGGTATGCACCATGTATCGTGGGTGCTTGAGTGACATGCTCGAGTCCCCGCCCCGCATGTTTCACGGTTGTTAGACACCCAAAGAAAAACATGCGGGGATCGCTCGTGCATGGCAGGCAATCCCCGTGAGGTTTTTTTGGCAATGAAGCACATGAGGCGGAGACTCGAGCATGTCACTCGAGCACCCACGATACTCGATGCATACCCGAGAACCTGATGCAAACGCAAGTAGCAAGCACTTATGCTCAACACTAGTCACCATATCGTCATCAATTTTTTTTCTTTACTTTTAAAAAAATCCCAACACAACCCTAACCCAAGCACAACCCTAACCCATGCACAACCCTAACCCTAGCACAACCCTAACCCTAGCACAACCCTAACCCTGGAGCTGTTCCTCGTGCGGTATAAGTGATTAGACGACTTTATTCTTCGGGTCGGTGCGATTACAGTGATGCCAGATTCATATCGGGTTTTTATGTTTGGCAGTTGTCATACACTAAAAGACGCTTTTTTTGCAAAGATTATTTTTTGCAATCATTTTTCCATATTTCGGCCAACAGAGTCATGTAAGGGCTTGTTTTTTGCGGGACAAGTTGACCATTTTCGGGCATGTGACATTTTTTGATCGCTTTCTATTCCAAATTTTGAAAAGGCAGAATAAATAAAACCCAACAATTCAGGAATTGTTTTTTTGGGAGTTTTATATGCCATTCCGCATGTGTTAAAATTGATAAGGCAGCTTTATTCTTCGGGTCAGTAAGTTTACAGTGGTAGCACATTTATATAGTTTTTTATGTTTTGGTGCTTTTACACAATAAAAACTTTTTTTTTTATAGAAAAAATAATTTTTTTTTGTATCACTTTATTCTGAGAGCTATAACTTTTTTATTTTCCGGCTGATGGAGCTGTATGGTGGCTTGTTTTTTGTGGGACAAGATGCCATTTTCAGCAGTACCATTTTTATTTGCATATGTCTTTTTGATTGCGTTTTATTCCATTTTTTGTTTGGCGGTATGATGATAAAGCATAGTTTTTTGCTTTGGTTTTTTTTTACCGTGTTCACTAAAGGGGTTAACTAGTGGGACAGTTTATAGGTCAGGTCGTCCTGCCGCGATACCAAATATGTGTACTTTTATTTTTTTTGTTCGTTTTTTTCATAATAATATTTATTTATGGGTACAGTATATTTTTATTTTTTTTGGATTATTTTTTTCATTTTTAAAAAAAAATATTTTTACAATTTTTTTTTTTTCACTTTCTGACATGTTGTTTTACTTTTACACTTTATCCCACTATGAGACTTTTGATTTTTTGCAGACTGATCACTTGCATAACAGAGAGATTCTGTAGATTGTCAGGGCTGCACAAGCAGAAGTTGCTTTGATCGCGCACTGCGCATGATCAGAGTAACTTCCTGGTGATCCGGCACAGACATCAGGTCACCATGACAACTACCGAGACCCGGCACAGACAGCGTGGGACGCCGGAGAGGAGGTAAGTAGGTTGCGCTTACCTCCCCTTGTTACCGGAATGCTGCGATCGATTTCGGGGGTCAATGTGCCGGGAGCAGTGCAGCACCGCTCCTGGCACATAGCAGAGGGTGTCAGCTGTGAGAATCAGCTGACACCCGGCAGCGATCGCCCCGCACCGCTTGTGTGCGGGCGCGATCCAGTGATGCGTAATAGTATGTACCTGGTCCAACAGGCCCAGGTCAGTACGACGTACTATTACTGAGCACCTCAGAAAGGGGTTAAAGATGTCTGGACTCATATTTGCACATTACAGCATTGTGTTTATCATATTATGCTCCGGTATCAATCTGTTTTATCTAGTATATGTCACTTATACACTCAATGTGTCCGAAGGCAAGGATAGTGAAGCCAGCGCTGATTGGGGGCAGGGCTCATGTGACGTAACGTGCCTCGGGACCGTGAGTGCCAACATCGCTGAAACTCCGCCGACACGAGAGGTGAGTATAGGTGGTTTTATTTTAACGGTGACAAACATGAGGAATGAGGAGTTGTCCTAGTAGTGAACAACCATTTTAATAGTGTTCTGATGCTGTGCAGCCACCACACTGAGAGCCCTGCTGCCGGAAGGAAATTAACTTCATTCCTCCCGGCAGGCCCGATCTTTCAGTCATAGAGGTGTGGCTTCAGTCACCACTCTGTTTGTAGAGAGTGTTGGTTGTAACCGCACCCCCGAATGGACTGACAGCTGGCTCATCATTGGAGCCGGCTGTCAGTCAGTGCCAGGGGTGCGATTACTGCCGCCACTCTCTCTATACAGAACGGTGACTGAAATTATGCCGGCACTGCCTCTATGACTGGAAGTCGAAAGCTGCAGGGAGGAATAAAGTTCATTTGACAAATCTGTGTGAAAATCTGCAAATGCTACAAACAGATTGTACACAGAGTTTGCTGCAAATATTGCTGTATGCATTCCACAAAGTGAGGTCCAATGTGATAATTTGCAACCAACCCACAACAGAATTGATATTCTGCAGCTTTGAAAGGTTGTGGCATGCACTGGATAGTGGGCAGAGTTCGTTAGTTGCACTGTAAACTAAAACTAATTTCAGTGCAGTGCCACACATGAATTTACCCTTACAGACCTTGTCCTTCTCTTAAGGCTATGTGCCCACGATGCAGAAATGAAGCAGAAAATTTCTGCTTCATTTCTGCAAGTCCACTCCCGGAAAAACGCATGCGGAATTCCGCACGCGTTTATCGCATGTTTTTCGTGCATTTATCACGCGTTTTCCACATGCGGAATTGCCTTGCGTTTTTTAATGCATTGCACAAAGGCAATTCCGCTTGCGGAAACGCAAAATTAATTGACGTGCTGTGGTTTTTTGAACGCAGCATAAACGCTGCGGAAAAATCCGCAGCATGTGCATGGAACTTGCGGAATCCCCTTGGGGACCATGGTATGCGGATTACCTAGCGTTTTAGAAGCGTTTGCGTTGCGGAAATTCCGCATCAAAAACGATTGTAATCTGCAACGTGGGCACGCAGCCTAAGGCTTCCACATTAGACCAGTGTTGGACAAACCTTTCAATATTGTGTATGGGGGAGTTGGCCAAACAACTAATCAACAGGTGAAATATCGATGCGACATGTACGATTTTGGTCTGCCGATTGTTTTGTTCTCATCCTCTGGCAAATATGTCTTCTGGTGACTTTCTCATACAGAATGCAGGAACACTCAACCAAATGAGCACTCCTGTGTATGAGTTGGCCAACATGGCTATTAGCTGAAGCATTGATTGACCGACAGCCATCTCTCGGCAGCATGGTGGCTCAGTGATTAGCACTGTTGCTTTGCAGCACTGGGGTCCTGGGTTCAAATGACAGCATCTGTAAGGGTTTTATATGTTCTCCCTTTGTTTCTGTGGGTTTCCTCCCATGCTCCAAAAACATACTGATAGGGAATTTATCAAAATAAGTGAAGAAAGAAGAGCCTCGCTGTGCACAAATGTAGGCTGCCATTCCCATAATGAGCGTGCGTCAATCCATAACCGCTGACAAACGGTAAACATCCAAGAAAATGAGCAAAAATGGACTGACACATCCGTAACTAAAAATCTTCAAGCTTTATTGGATCACATTAAAAACAAAATTTGGCTTACAAATACTGAGGTAAAAAATTCACCATATACTGACCGTGTGAACGTGGCCTAAGTGTGGTACTTCACGGCTAAGGGCAGAATCGTGTCAGAGGGTTTTTATTCACTACCATGGTGTTTTTTGTTTTTAATGTGATCCAATAAAGCTTGAGGATTTTTACTTACGGAGGCGACAGTGCCTTTTTGCCTTTTTCTTGAAAGGGAATTTACAGTGTGAGCCCTATTGGTCACAGCTATGATATTATATGTAAAACGCTGGGAATATGATGGTGCTAAATAATTAAATATAATAAATAATAATAGCTGAGAACCGGATACAAATTGCCTGGACTCCACTGATACATTGCAACAAACTATCAGATTTGTGTAGAGCTGCTGCTTTTGGAATCTCTAACAAATACAAAAATAAAGAAATGAATAAAAATCCTTGTGATAGCTCAGGAAATGAATAGAAAAAAAATGGAAAAATAATACAGTTGTAATTGTGGGTTTGGCTTCCCCTCTGAGGTGAATGGGGAAATGCCACAAGTAATGAAGTAACAGTTCCTGCCTGTCAAATTGCAGAATGTGTCTTTTATTGATGGAGAAATAAAGTTCTGCACTAACTGCATGGAAGTTTCTAGAGACTTGAAGGGTGGCTAAGCTCTGGCAGAGAAGTGGTTAACGTTTCCCCCGTCTCTTCAGACGGTTCGGGGATTACCCCACATCTGTGACTACAGCAGAGAGCGAGCAGTGACGGAGCCCGTGAGGAGTGCAGCAGCGTGTTGTGTTAGCGGGCGTGTCACTGTATCCGGATAGCGATCTGCAGCACCGAGCAGGCTGCAGCCGGCAGCTGCTGCACCACATCCCCCAGCTGCTGCACCACATCCCCCTGCTACTGCATGCGGCAGCGAGGCACCGGCACATACAGGTACACTCCATCTACTACTTTAGGGGGCTCCTGGCTGCTATCACACCAGTCCTGTACTGCAATGCTGGAGCTGTGTGCGGGGAGGGGACCTCCATCAGTGCTTGGCATAGTGTGGCATCAGAGCACAGCTCTGCATGGGTGAGAGTGCACAGAGGGCACCTGGCTGCTGGCATAGTGCTAATGTGACTGGGTGGCCCATGTAATCAGGCTCTAATTGTAATACAGACACTACAGCAGGTGGGAGAGGCTGACAATGGCTTTATTTAGCTGTAAGGTGACACCAGCAGGACTATTTAGTTCAGGCCACTTTCTAAGATTTTCCAGCTAGCTACCAACAGATCATAGTATTAGATTAGCCGTTGTTCTTAAAGAAATGGAACATTGGCAGAAAAAAGAGGATAATGTGGTGTAATTGCTTATTTTATATGTGAAGTTATTTTATTAGTTGTTATGCTTTTCTTTTATAGCCCCATCATATTCCACAGCACTTTACATATATTATCATCACTGTCCCCATTGGGGCTCACAATATAAATTCCCTATCAGTATGTCTTTAGAATGTGGGAGGAAACAAGAATACACATTGAAAACTCCTTACAGATGTTATTTTAGTGGGATTTGAACCCAGGACCACAGCGCTGCAAAGCGATAGTACTAACCACTGAGCCACCGTGCTGGTATTTCTAAATTAATACTCATGTACATAACTGCATTTTATACTCTTCTCTATCGAATTTCAAAATATACTGTAGAACTCCTTGTCCATACTGCAACATAAGTGCAGACTGAAAAAAGTCACATGCCATATTATAGAGTTAGGCCAGGTTCACACTGGTGTATTTCACGGTCTACATATGGACCGCCATGCCCGGTCTGGAGGCAGGTGTCTGTGAGTCTCTAAGTACAAGTCTGGAGGCCCATGTTCAGTCCAGGCATTGTGGAACGTATACGCACCATGAAACACGCTCCTGTGACGTGTTTGTGTAGTAGTCAAACCAATGTACCTAAGGATAACCACGAAACAACACAAATAGTGTACGTTACGCGTTCTCAGCAGAGATGAGCGAACCCAAACTTTAAAGTTCGGGGTTTGTACCGTGTATGATGCTGAACTTTGAACACAGACTTCTCCTGGAAGTCTGTTTTAATGTTTGGAGTACCGGGGGAAGTTCGGGAGGAGAGAGAGTGAACTTTACAGCTTCGAAGTTCAGCTACCCATACATTTCAATGGGGTTCGGGCTTGTGTTCAAGTTCGGGTAAAGTTCTGGTACCCGAACCATACTTCAGACATAAAGTTCAGTCGGGTATCAGAACCCGATCTTTCTCATATCTGCTCATCTCTAGTTCTTAGGGCATATTCACAAGTCAGTATTGGTCAGTATTTTTGCATCAGCAGGGTCGGACTGGGGTGCCTAGGGCCCACCAGGGGAACTGACTCTAGGGGCCCACACTACAGCCCACCAGCTGTGAAGCACTGAGCGGCAGGACTTTGTTCGAACAGTCATTCCGTACTGCCAGAGTCCCTTTAATGGTAACTTGTCACCTTGAAAAACGTTATTTATCTGCAGATATAGGGGTAATCTGCAGGTAAATAGGGTTTAAAGCCTGGTTAGACGGCTTAATGGAAAAGCGTAGGCTACACGGAGAAAATTACGTTTTATTCTCCCTGCCGACACTCGCTTCCTGTTATTGGGTCGGTGCAAGGAGGGAGACATTACAGTCAACGCGAACTACAAAGTGAGGGTGCTGCAATAACGTCCGGCACCTGGATTGTGACACTTCCATGGAGCCCAACTTCACGCTGAGCTTCATTGAACGACTAACATGGCAGCAGCACCTGGCAACTAGTGCTGAGCGAGCGTGGTCGGATAAGGTGTGATCCCAGCATGCTCAGGTGTTATCCAGGTATCTTGTAGTGCTCTGCTAATATGCTCGAGTCCCCAGGGTAGCATGTTTTGCGGCGGTAGGCAGACGCAACACATTTAGGAATTGCCTGTTTGTTAGGTAATCACTGCATGTGTTGCTTCTGTCTACCGCCGCAAAACATGTTACCGCAGGGACTTGAGCATATTAGCAGAGCACTACAAGATACCTGGATAACACCCGAGCATGCTGGGGTCACACCTTATCCGACCACGCTCACTCAGCACTACTGGCAACCCACCAGCAACCTGCAACTGCGTCACAGGGGGCTGAAGGGAGCAGGTGACTGCATGCACCGGCCATTGTGCTATCTAAATGCCGCTGTCAGTGATTGACAAGGGCACTTAAATACTCAAAACAGCAGCAATCAAGGCGAGCTCTGATCACTGCTGTTACAGGCAGACGCCGGCTATCTAACACAGCCGACATCTGCCTGGTATGGAGCAGGCTCAGCTCCTGAAACAGCTCCATACAAGTACAACCCTATGGTTATGACAAGGTTAGCAAATTTCACTTGTCTGTTCCTAAATGTGGAAAGACAAATGGAATTCCCTAACACATGTGAGCAAGTCCTAATAGATTTAGTAAAGGTGCGCCAAGCATATGAATGTTATTACACACCACAATGGACTCTTACATACACGCATCTTACAAAAATACATATTATTCCAGATACGTAGACACATACAAACACGCAGACACGCACAAACACATCAGTACATGAATACATCATCTGAACCACCATCATTTGTAATGTCAGGTCAGCCCCATATATCTTTGTATCGCATAAACCTATTACTCCCAGTATGTAATTAACAATAGAGATACTGGGAGTTGTTATCAGTCATCATCAGACTGCGGACCATACAGGAACCACAGTACTGATGAGACACAGGCAGGATCACAAATGAACATTTACATCCAGGTATCTTACCCGAGACGTCTTCTCTGATTAGAGTCGTTCTCTCTCTTTTCGTCTCCCTCTTGTCCAGTCTCCATGATGACTTTTCTCATCCACAGCTCGTCTCTGCAGACTTCCATCTTCTCCGGTCTTCTGCAGCACATCCCGACACGATGCCCTTAAAGATAGCAGTGTCATTATAATGCTCCCGAATAAAAATATCTACACTGAGCCCCTGAATAAACCTAACTCTTACAATGCTCCCTGCACAAAACATGACATACACTCTACCCCTCTTATGGTACCTGCTCTCCACACTGTCCTCTCCTTACCATACTGGGCCCCCTCTTCACATTGTCCTCTCACACTGTGTCCCCCCTATAGTGCCCAGTCTCTATAACGTGCCCCTTCATCACACTCCCCCTCCTCAGCATACTGTTCCCTCCTTTCTGTGCCCTCACACTGTTTCCCCCATATTGCCGCATCTCCATACCTTCTCCCACACTACCTAGTCTCTGTGCTGTGTCACCTCACACTTTTCTCCCTCCATACTGTCTCCTCACACTATTTCCCCACTCTCCATACTGTTTCCTCATACATCCCCCTTCCCCATTCTGTTTCTGCACTCATTCCTACCCCTCCTCTAGTTCACCATACTGTTTCTTCACACATCTCCCCATTCTGTCTCCTAAAATTTCTCTCCCATCTCTCTCCAAATATAATAAATCTTCGGAAGAGCACACAGACATGCAGAAGCACGCTTACACACACGAAAACAAGCGCACACGGACACATACTAAGGGCTCTTTCACACGTCAGTACATGTGGTGACCGTTTCCACACGTACCAGAGACACTGACACACGTAGACCCATTCAAATGAATGCGTATGTGCACATGTCAGTGTGTTTCCACTTTCCACAGATCATGTGGTGTCCGTGGGCAAAACACGCTGACATGTCTGTTTTTTACCTGCTGTCCAGACCGCGAAATGTCCCGCACACTGATGACAGTTAGCACGCGGTGCTTGGGAAGAGCACTGAGAATTGCCCTCATCATAGATCCCTGAAGGTGCTGCAATCAGCACCAGCAGGGTCAATGATGACAGTAATAGTCTATACCCGCTGTGTCCAACTGTAAAAAGAATAAAATAAAAAAATCCTTATACTAACCTCTACTAAGTGTCACCCGCTGTAATCCGTGCAAGCTCTCACGCCGAGGAGAATGTCTCCTGCAGCGAGTGGGCTCCGGAGCTGCGCTCAACAAGCGGTGCCCTGTGATTCAATAAGCGCAGCTCTGGAGCAAGCTCGCTGCAGGAGTCATTCTCCTCGGCGTGAGCGCTCACACGGATTACAGCAGGTGACACTTAGGAGAGGTGAGTATAAGGATTTTTTTATTTTATTCTTATTTTTACAGTTGGACACGGACACGGTGGGAGTAGACTACTACTCTCATCATTGACCCCGCTGCTGCTGATCACAGCGCCTGCAGGGATCTATGATGAGGGCAGCGCTCAGCACCCGGCTCTTGGGAACAGCGCTAACTGTATACTGATTCCCAAGCGCCAGTATGAGTCACTTGGATGACACACAGGTGGACACGGATATTTCCAGTCCCGTAAATATCAGGACATGTGAAAGAGCCCTAATATACACACGCAGATACACATACTCACAGAAATGGGGACACGTACACACACAGGCAAGCACACACAGAAATGCACAGACACACTCAGACAATCACACACACAAAAATGCAGACACGCAGGGAAGCACACACATATGTGAAGACACCTAAACACACAGGCATATAGACACACACACGCATACACACAGGCATATACACACACACACAGGCATATACACACACACACTGTACACACACACACAAACACTGTACACACACAGGCATACACACACACACACTGTACACACACACACTGTACACACACAGGCATATATACACACACACAGGCATATACACACTGTACGCACACAGGCATATACACACACTGTACACACAGGCATATACACACACTGTACACACACAGGAATATACACACACTGTACACACACACAGTCATATACACACACTGTACACACACAGGCATATACACACACTGTACACACAGGCATATACACACACACTGTACACAGGCATATACACACACTGTACACACAGGCATATACACACACGCATATACACACACTGTACACACAGGAATATACACACATTGTACACACAGGCATATACACACACTGTACACACAGGCATATACACACACAGTACACACAGGCATATACACACAGGCATATACACACACTGTACACGCACAGGCATATACACACACTGTACACGCACAGGCATATACACACACTGTACACGCACAGGCATATACTGTACACAGGCATATACACACACTGTACACACAGGCATATACACACACTGTACACACAGGCATATATACACACTGTACACACAGGCATATACACACACTGTACACACACACAGGAATATACACACACTGTACACGCACAGGCATATACACACACTGTACACACAGGCATATACACACACTGTACACACAGGCATATACACACACTGTACACACACACAGGAATATACACACACTGTACACACAGGCATATACACACTGTACACACAGGCATATCCACACACTGTACACACAGGAATATACACACACTGTACACACAGGCATATACACACACTGTACACACACAGGAATATACACACACTGTACACACAGGCATATACACACTGTGCACACAGGCATATACACACACTGTACACACAGGCATATACACACACTGTACACACAGGAATATACACACAGGCATATACACACACTGTACACACACAGGCATATACACACACTGTACACACAGTCATATACACACACTGTACACACAGGCATATATACACAGGCATATACACACACTGTACACGCACAGGCATATACACACACACTGTACACGCACAGGCATATACACACACTGTACACACAGGCATATACACACACTGTACACACAGGCATATATACACACTGTACACACAGGAATATACACACACTGTATACACACACAGGAATATACACACACTGTACACACAGGCATGTACACACTGTACACACAGGCATATACACACACTGTACACACAGGAATATACACACACTGTAGACACACACAGGAATATACACACACTGTACACACAGGCATATACACACTGTACACACAGGCATATACACACACTGTACACACAGGAATATACACACACACAGGAATATACACACACTGTACACACAGGCATATACACACTGTACACACAGGCATATACACACACTGTACACACAGGAATATACACACACTGTACACACACACAGGCATATACACACACTGTACACAGGCATATACACACACTGTACACACAGGCATATACACACAGGCATATACACACACTGTACACGCACAGGCATATACACACACTGTACACGCACAGGCATATACACACACTGTACACACAGGAATATACACACACTGTACACACACACAGGAATATACACACACTGTACACACAGGCATATACACACTGTACACACAGGCATATACACACACTGTACACACAGGCATATACACACACTGTACACACAGGAATATACACACAGGCATATACACACACTGTACACACACACACAGGCATATACACACACTGTACACACACACATGCAGGCAGGCAGCATATACATAAAAATCCATACAAACACACAAATATTACAGTACCTTGGCTTGTCTCCAGCCCACAGACACGCTCCTCATGTGGGAGACTGCAGTGCAGGGCGCGCTGTGACGTCACTTTTAGCAGACGTGCGGCCCTGTCTGCTGAGTGTGACGCTGCAGTGCAGCCCCTGCTCTCCTGCTCCCAGGCCCCTCCCGCTACTGTCCTGGGCATCGCGTCGGTGAAAGAGCGTGCGCGCGCCCTTAAAGGGCCCACGACCACTTTTTTTTTTTAAATTCTCCTGTTCTCTCTGCAAGGGGCCCGGGGCCCACCGGGAAATTTCCCGGCGCCCCGCCAGGCCAGACCGAGCCTGTGCATCAGTGTTTGTATGCCAAAACGAGGAGAGAAACTATAAAACATAGAAAACATATAATTGAAAGATTGACACCTGTTCTGGGTTTTGGAGAAACTCCTGGTTTTGGCATACAAATACTGATAAACAACTAATCAAAAATACTCATATGTGAATAAAGCCTTAAACATGGAATAGTCTTGAAACATTATTTGCTTGGGGGAAAAGTCGGGAGACTCCCATGCAAATTATATGGTCATCTAATCCTGTTTAATGCTACTTTCCCACAATGAGTATTTGGAGAGTTTTTTATGCTGTATATTTTCAAAAAAATGCAAGTAATCTATTTTACTTAATGAGTGCTGAAAACCTGCAACACCAAAAAACTCACCCAAAGCTCATTGTGGGACCATAGACTAACTCTGCAGGTTCGTACTACTCCTTAACTTTTCTGCAGCCAGATGTTAGCTGAAAATCAATAGGGAAATATTAGCACTAATACTTCCTTATTTCTTATCCACTAAAATCATCCACAGATAATAGCAACAAGTAATAGTTGGCAGCAACAAAGAAAAGTTGCTAGGGAAACAATAATGAAATTTTAACTCAATACAGTTCCTTTTTTTTATTCACTTATTTTGTATTTTACAATCGCAGCGTGCTGTGGGATTGTCATTTATTAGGACACTGTGGTGATTTCTCCACAGACTTCCATTGTTTTTTTTCCCTTGTTTTAATGTTTAAAACACCCAGGATCAAATATCTTTTTAGAGAATTCAGAGTTCCACTGTTCAAGATGTTCAGCTCTTGACCTGAGTGGAAAGCATTTAGGTCAGGTTTCCATATGTCCACGCCATCTTTACCAGTTTTGTTGTGTCTCACCTGATGACATCTGATATCAAATTGGCATCCGTTGTTGCATTTTCTGATCAAGCCCTTTAAAGTGTTCAGATCGCTGGATAAATGTTAGCGATCCATTAGCAAAGTATGGGATGAGTTCTTGCATCGGCTTCCCTTAGGTGTTTCACTGCCAGGGCAGAGAGAAATAAGCTATACGGCCAGATATTTGGAAACAAAGACCCCGGATCATCAAGTCCGGTGATTTTCACGCCGGTCTTGACTAGGAGGCGTGATAGTTAAGTGTTTCTGAGTCATTAAGAGGTGCACCCCTTAACGAATTAGGAGCCTCTGACAAGTGCTGATCGCCTCGATGTGCCGCGCCATAAATCTTACTCCAATTGGCTATTGACCATTGGCGCAAGGAATACCCCAGCTCTACCCACTTTGTCAGAGCTGGGTGAAAATGGCACAAGAATGCCATGTCTCAAAATTTTACTGTACCCTTGCATTGTGCCAAAATTTTGAAACTTTTCAAAGCATTTAAACCAGAATTCTTTCATAAAAGCTTTGATGAATCGGAGCCAAAGTCTTACGAAGTCCAATTTTTCTGAATAACTTTTTCTGTCCTACATTATTAACTCAGATTCAGACAATGCCTGAGCTGACCATAGAACTCCTTACCCAAACTTACAGCCCTTATATGCATATATGATGCTGGAAGCTCAAGCAGGGCCAGCGTCACCACCAGGCACATCCAGGCAAGTGCCAGGCCCTGGACAAACGGGGAGCCCACTTGTTATCGGCAGTGGCGTAACAACCACAGTCACAGCAATTGCTGCTGCGACAACCCAAGCCCAGCAGGTCAGGGGCCCGCTGACGCCAGCAAATGCTTCAGCTGGATGGGTGTCTTTGGATGCACATTCAGCTGAAGTGTATCTCAGTGCACAGACCCATCGGGACCGTGCATGCCAATACACGCTGCTGGCCAATTAGAGACCAGCAGCTGACGTCGGCATGCATGTGACGAGGGGCACATGGCAGTGACGTTATGCGCTCCCGTCGCTTGCACGCACTCAGAAGTCTCAGAAGAGGACGTCGCTCTGCGGGGGAGCGGATGTGAGGTGATCATTATTATTATTTTTTTTTAATCAGTGAGTACACGGTGGCCATACTACCACATGGAGGACTATGGGCTGTGCATTATACTACATGGAGGACTATGGGCTGTGCATTATACTATATGTATGGTATTGTAGAATTTACTAGATATCACTCATGTAATGCAAGAAGTAAGTGAAATCTTTGGCATTGTACTATACCTATATTTCTCTGCTGTATCTGTGCATCATGAATCGTGCTATATGTTAGAGGGGTGCTCTGAGACTCTTTCACCCAGGGACCGCAAAAACCTGGAGCCGGCCCTAGGCTCAGATTTGCTTTCTGAACCAGGTTTTACACAGTCAACCTCAATGCGGAGGAAACAGAACACTTAGTCCAGCTATAAATGAGCATATGAAAAATCACCAGTGTTTCATCTAGAAAACTCGGATGATTTTAATCCATGTGCTATTCGTGGGCCATCCATGTGTCTGTTTTTTACTTCTGTGTGTGATCCGCTTTCTAACATCTACATTAAAAAATGTAGATGATCAAATACAGTTTCCTGGGTGTATAATAGATATGTATCTCTAAAAAACTGGGGCCACATGGATGTTTTGTTTGGCATCAATTCTTTTTTTTTTTTTTTACATACCCATAGATTTGAATAGTTCAGTCTCATCCAGTACTCGGAAAAGAATAGTGCATGCTGCAATTTTTTTTTCTGTCACATTGACAGTCGGACCGAGAGAAAAATTGTTCATTAGAACAGCTCTATTGCATATCATGGATCAGTGTGCTATCTCATCAAAATTGGACACTAAACGTCCGATATATACACTCATTTGCATTAGCCCTTAGGGAGTGTGTAAGATGGCCGCTGGTCAGGTCCTAGAGGAGAGATGCGTATCATCGAGGTTGGTAGCCTTGGTGATGTAAGCCCGGGAAAGCAGGCTCTAGCACGTATAGTGCTGAGAGAATTAACAAGGTGTATCAGGGCCGGATTTACGGGCAGTCAAAGAGATGGGTGGGACCGGCTGCCCACATATCCCCACCTTGGGGGCGTGGTACAAGAGATAAAAAGGAGACCAGTTGTCTCATTCAGTGCCTGTAAGTGGAGGTGTGTAGAACTCCAGTATTGTTTGTGTTTGCTAAAGGACTTAAGAGTTGGACACTAACCTGAGCAGGCGAACCCGCACTAATGTATGGACTATTTACTTTACGTTTTCACTCTGTGCTGGAAAAAGCTGTTTTTTTGTTTGGTTATTATGAGCGGTTTATGAAGTTTTAATAAACCAGCCTTGACATTTTACTGAAACCTTTTCCTGTGCCTACCTCAACCGCAACTGAGTAGAAATCCCAGTGTGTTTACACTGTATGGTGATCAGAAATAAGCGTTGCTAGGAACACTTGTGTCCCGATAATTGTGCAGTATAAAGAGGCTGCTGATCACCCAACGAACAAGCAAAATACTTGTTCGTCATGTGAAATAATTTTTAAGTTTGCTTAAAAATGATAGTTCTCAGCAACACATTGTCCTGTGTAAACAGGAGATGTGCTGCTGAGAATGATAGTCTACGAGCATGGAATGTTTGTTCTGTGCACATGAAAGTGAAAAGCTTCCTGTTATAAGATCAATAATCGTCATGTAGCCAACTGGTAGTAGTTTAACAGCTGTAGGTTTGCAAGTGTCTGTCTGTAGCTATCTCGTAGAAAACACAGAAGTGCTTGGCCGCAAGTGCGCTGCTGCATAGTGCATGGGAGAGCCGGCAGAGATGGCAGCTGGTCAAACGATCGGCGGGATCATCGTTTGGCTGACAATGATCTCAGGTGTATGGCCAGCTTTGCTGCTAGGTTTCTCCACAGATACAGCTGACGGCTTGAGGTCCCAGCAGGTGAGAGGATGGGAGTGAATTGTGTTTACGTAAGCAGAGCTCCCAACCGTCCCAGTTTCCACAGGACTGTCCCTCTTTGAGGGCTCAGTCCCACGTCCCGTCACGGCTCAGCTGTTCTCCTGGCTGTGGATGGTGGTGGGCATTGTTGCGGTGGTGGAGCAGTGGGCACAGGTAGTAGCCGACAGCTGCAGCTACCACATGGCCCGCTGCACCTACCACATGGCCCGCTGCTAAAGAGAATGCATATTCATTCCTCTCCACGCCCATGGCAGTGGAGAGCAGTGAATATTCATTCTCCTTAATAGCGCACACTGTGAATCGCAGTCGCCGGCTTCCTGCTGGTGCTCTGCGATCCTGTGTGCCCGCTTTTAGAGAGAATGAATATTCACTCTTCTCCACCCCCACAGACTCTCCAGAAGAGAGAGATTCTGTGGGGGTACTCTGCTTCCTTTGGCAGCCACGTAGCCCTTACTACAACCATTTTACAGCACCAAAGTTTGGGTCCCCATTGACTTCTCTGGGGTTCAGGTTCAAGTTCGAATAGAGTTTTGGTACCTGAACCAAACCTTGGACTAAAGTTCGCTCCAACCCAACAAACCCGAACATCCACGGGTCTGCTCATCCCTACTTATGGGCACATAAAGGCAATAACATGAATAGGGTTAAGGATACATGCTCAGAACATCTTTCTATTGGCCAGTGCTAAAAACAAGTATCGTCTATGGTGGGCGTATTGAGTTTATAAATTACATGATTGGCCCGTCGTATGTACAGTTGAAACCAGAAGTTTTCATACATTATATAAAAAAACACATATGCAGGTTTTCTCAATATCTGACATGAAATCAGAATAGACCTTTCCCTTTTTAGGTCAATTAGGATTACCATAATTTTGAATATTTGCCAAATGCCAGAATAATGAGATAGAATGTTTCAAGGCATTTTTATTACTTGCTGAAGCTTCTGATAGTTTTTTTGGCAACATCTGAGTTAATTAGAGACACACCTGTGGATGTATTTTAATGCACACCTGAAACACACTGCTTCTTTGTGTAGCATCATGGGAAAGTCTAAAGAAATCAGCCAAGATATCAGGAAAAGAATTGTAGACTTGCACAAGTCTGGCTCAACCTTGGGTACAATTTCAAGATACCTGAAGGTGCCTCATTCATCTGTACAAACAATTATATGCAAGTACAAACAAGATAGGGATGTCCAGCCATCATACCGCTCAGGAAGGAGATGGGTTTTTTGTGTCCCAGAGATGAACGTGCTTTGGTACAACATGTGCATATCAGCCCAAGGACAAAAGCAAAAGACCTTGTGAAGATGATGGCGGAAGCTGGTAAGATTGAGTCACAAACCACAGTGAAATGAGTACTGCATCAACATTGGCTGAAAGGCCACTCTGCCAGGAAGAAGCCATTACTGCAAAAGAAACATAAAAAAGCCAGCAAATGCACACAGGAACATAGACCTTAATTTTTGAAGACATGTCCTCTGGTCTGATGAAACTAAAATTGAACTTTTTAGGCATAATGACCATCGTTACTTTTGGAGGAAAAAGGGAGAAGCTTGGAAGCCTAAGAACACCATCCCAACTGTGAGACACGGGGGTGGCAGCATCATGTTGTGAGGTTGTTTTGCTGCAGGAGGGACTAGTGCACTTCACAAAATAGATGACATCACAAGAAAAGAAGATTATGTGGCAATACTGAAGCAACATCTCAAGACATCAGCCAGAAAGTTAAAGCTTGGGCGGAAATGGTTCTTCCAAATGGACAATGACCCGAATGCCAAAATGGTAGCAAAGTGGCTTAAAGATAACAAAGTCAATGTTTTGGAGTGGTCATCACAAAGCCCTGATCTCAATCCTATTGAAAATTTATGGGCAAAGTTGAAAAGGCAGGTGCGACCTACAAACCTGGATCAGTTACATCAGTTTTGTCAGGAGAAACGGGCCCAAATTCCGACCAACTATTGTGAGAAGCTTGTGGAAGGATATCCCAAAAGTTTGACCCAAGTCATTCAGTTTAAGGGCAATGGTACCAAATTCTAATGAAATGTATGCAAACTTTTGACTTTGCAGTAAGTAATAAAAATGCCTTAAAACATTCTCTCTCTCATCATTTTTGCATTTGGCAAATATTAAAAATTATGGTAATCCTAATTGACCTAAAACGGGAAAGGCTTATTCTGATTTCATGTCAGATATTGAGGAAAACATGCATAAGTGTATTTTTATATAGTGTATGTAAACTTCTGGTTTCAACTGTACATGCTGACATCCGCATTACTGTATTCTCTGCAGGGACTACAGCATTATGAAGCTGATTGCTCGGCCGACTTCTTAGTAGACAACTATTTTAAAGTAAGTAATAAGTTATGGTGAAGCCCAGCTTGCAGCAGATCATGTTTAAAGGGAATCAGTCACGTGAAAAAAAACGCTATTAACCTGCAGATATGGGGTTAATCTGCAGGTTAATAGCGTTCTGAACCTGCCGGTGCCCGCACTTACAGTAGAGTCCTGCTCTACAGCGTACAGGCTTCAATCACTGGGGCGGTGCTGGCTTGGGCTCGGTCACCGCTCTGTGTATAGAGAGCGGTGGCTGTAATCTGCACTGACTGAGAGCCGGCTCTAATGCTGAGCTGCTGTCAGTCAGTGCCAGCATTAGAGCCGGCTCTCAGTCAGTGCTGGGGCGTTGTTACAGCCGCCGCTCCATCTGCAAAATTAACCCCTTTATGACCTGGGGCGTACTGGTACGCCCCAGGTCATCACCCCCGGTTCAGCGCCTGCTCCGGCGCTGAGCCCGCACTGAACCGGGCATTTGTCAGATGATTTATACAGCTGACATGCGGCTGTTAACCAGTTAAATGCCTCTGTCAATCTCTGACAGCGGCATTTAACATCGCTGCGCCGGAAGCGCGGCATTAGCCATGCCCATTGGTGACCCCGTCACATGATCACGGGTCACCAATGGGTTGGCATGACAACAGACCCCTGTGGTTGTCATGTCCTGATTGCTACGAGTGCCGCCAAGAGGTCAGCGCTCATAGCATGTGAGCATTTCTGCTGTATACAGGAGATCTGCTCGTCGCCTATATGCAGCAGAGGCAATCGAACAAGTGCTGATTCTAATCTCCTATGTAGACTATTGAAGCAAGCAAAAAGTGTAAAAAAAAAAAAACTAAAATAAAAAAAATAAAGTTTAAATCACCCCCCTTTCGCCCCATTCAAAATAAAATAATAATAATAAAAAAAAAACCACATACACATATTTGGTATCGCCGCGTTCAGAATCGCCCGATCTATCAATATAAAAAAAGAATTTATTTGATCGGTAAACGGCGTACCGAAAAAAAAAATCTAAACGCCAGAATTACTTTTTTTGGTCGTCGCGGCATTGCAATAAAATGCAATAACGGATGATCAAAACATAGGATCTGTTCCAAATTAGTATCAATAAAAACGTCCGCCCGACGCGCAAAAAATAAGTCATCACCCGGTCCCAGATCCCAAAAAATGGAGGCGCTACGGAAAATGGCGCTTTTTTTTAAGCAAACTTTGGATTTTTTTTCCACCACTTAAATAAAAAAGAACCTATACATGTTTGCTGTCTATGAACCTGTAATGACCTGGAGAATAATAATGGCAGGTCAGTGTTAGCATTCAGTGAACATGGTAAAAAAAACAAAAAAAAAAACAACTGTGAAATTGCATTTTTTTTTGCAATTTCACCACACTTGGAATCTTTTTTACAGTTTTCCAGTACATGATATGGTAAAACCAGTGACGTTCAAAAGTACGACTTGTCCCGCAAAAATAAGCCCTCACATGGCCATATTGACTGAAAAATAAAAAAGTTATGGCTCTGGGAAAAAGGGGAGCAAAAAAATGAAAATGCAAAAAATGGAAAATCGCAAGGTTATTAAGGGGCTTATAGCATTTTTTCCCTTGCAGATTCCCTTTCACGTTTTAAAGTGTTTAAAAAGAATCAGTAAGGGTTAGTCCAAGCTTTGATTTCCATATCTATGAGAATTTGTCAAACTAAAAAAAAAACATCAACGACCCCATAGCAAAAGTCAGAATTGGCCTCCCTCCAAAAAACCCCCAAAACCTGAGTAATATGAGCCCATACTATAGTTAGATTATTTCAAAGTTTACCCTTCATTGTGGATCGTTAAAGGGTTCTCCAGTCTCGGAAGAATAATCTGCAGTCACTGCAGACTGACCAAATCCTGACAGTGTGAGATGTGCACACTGTTCCTATTCCCCTTTTTTACCCAGTATGGGTGGGTGGTCATGTTACCACATGTATACAATTTTTATCATGCTTTTACATGCCGACTAGGCTCATCTGGCTTTTTTCAGTTGCCTTTTATTAAGAGAAGATGGGAGAGACTCATCAGGACTGATCTGCAAGTATGTGGGAATTGTGACAGTGTGCGCACTACACAATGTTATGATTTGGAAGTCTGCTGTGACGTAGAGTGACTGCAGAATTTTCTTTTGAGACAGGACAACCATTTTAAGGCTATTCAAGCCACTCCCCTTTGTATACTCGCACACACCATTTGTAAGCCAAAACCAAGAGTGGGTGAAAAATGCAGAAAGGATGACATGTTTCTATTATACATTTCCTCTGATTGTTCCATGCCTGATGACGTGAAACATTGACTAAATACTGAATGTGTGAACGTGGACTTAGAATGGGGAATGAATGCTGTAAAAACAGTGAAAGAAACAGTGAAAGAATTGAGATGCTGCAGATCTGGAACTGCTCAAATATGCAAGGAAAAAATAAGCAACATTTGCATGAGATTTCAGAAGTCTCACTCACTTTGCTGGTACAGTAGAACACTACATTTTTTCTGTGACATAAATGCAGCAAAAGCATATACCCTAATGATATATTATTACACTACAAATTTCTTGCAGATTTAGAGCCTGCAACAAATTACAGCACAGTACAAGTGAGTAATGTTTTACAAAACCACATTTACACACAGTAGAATAGATCTGCATGGATTTTAGCATGCCTTCCAAATGATACTATCATGTACAATACAAAGGGTTAAATCCTTCATTCTTCAAAAAAAATTGCCTAAAATCTGCATTAAAATTAAATTTATAAAATAAATTAAATAATAAATATTATGCTATATAAATATTATACCTGCTGATTTGCTGCTGTTCAATTAAAGTTAATGGGCGGGAAACGCTACAGAAATGCTACATAGAACATGCTGCATTTTTAAACGCAATGACAATCCTGAGCGGAAAATTACGCATCATGTGCACAGCACATCAGGATTGTCATTGCATTAGCTGGCAGATGGATTATAATGTTTTTGATGCATTTCCGCGCGGAAAAAATGCCACGAAAACGCATCATAAACGCTACGTGTGCACTTAACCTTAGGTGAGAAAATCCTACTGATAGATTTACTATAACATCTCATTTATAAACACAAAACCCAAAAAACAATGGTGACATTGCTTTTTTTATTATTATTATTATTATTTTTATTAATATTATTCCATCACAAAAAGATTTTTCATTTTCCAGTGCATTAAACTATAAATGAAATGGTACCATTAAACAAACTTCATTGTAAAAAAACCAAACAAGGCTTATATGACTGCGTGCAAAAAAATGTATGGCTCTTGAAAAGCAGAGATGGCTAACGAAAAAATGAAAAATAGCTACCACCTTAAGGGCTCATGCATATGTCTGTGCAAATTGGTCCAAGCGTTACAGCCTTAATACATGAAGCTGTCATTCTCCGGTTGGGAGACCCACGGCCAGTCTGTGCATTGCATCAGTGTTTGGACCAGTTTGCACAGACGTATGAATGAGCCCTGACTGGTTCAGTCAAGTTTATACAACCGGTTGACTGCGAGGAGTGTAACATATCACCATACCTTTTCTTACCAGTGTCCTGGGGCTGCATTAACCAAACATTGACCGCGGCCTGAGTAGTCACCTTAATAAAGACACTGTAAAACCAATGTTGGGTTATGTGGGTTGGCCACAGCTTTTTTATTTAACCAAAAAACCACCGTACATACAGTACAGACCAAAAGTTTGGACACACCTTCTCATTTAAAGATTTTTCTGTATTTTCATGACTATGAAAATTGTACATTCACACTGAAGGCATCAAAACTATGAATTAACACATGTGGAATTATATACTTAACAAAAAAGAGTGAAACAACTGAAAATATGTCTTATATTCTAGGTTCTTCAAAGTAGCAACCTTTTGCTTTGATGACTGCTTTGCACACTCTTGGCATTCTCTTGATGAGCTTCAAGAGGTAGTCACCGGAAATGGTCTTCCAACAATCTTGAAGGAGTTCCCAGAGATGCTTAGCATTTGTTGGCCCTTTTGCCTTCACTCTGCGGTCCAGCTCACTCCAAACCATCTCAATTGGGTTCAGGTCTGGTGACTGTGGAGGCCAGGTCATCTGGCGTAGCACCCCATCACTCTCCTTCTTGGACAAATAGCCCTTACACAGCCTGGAGGTGTGTTCGGGGTCATTGTCCTGTTGAAAAATAAATGATGGTCCAACTAAACGCAAACCGGATGGAATAGCATGCCACTGCAAGATGCTGTGCTAGCCATGCTCATTCAGTATGCCTTCAATTTTGAATAAATCCCCAACAGTGTCACCAGCAAAGCACCCCCACACCATCACACCTCCTCCTCCATGCTTCACAGTGGGAACCAGGCATGTAGAGTCCATCCGTTCACCTTTTCTGTGTCGCACAAAGACACTGTGGTTGGAACCAAAGATCTCAAATTTGGACTCATCAGACCAAAGCACAGATTTCCACTGGTCTAATGTCCATTTCTTGTGTTCTTTAACCCAAACAAGTCTCTTCTTCTTGTTGCCTGTCCTTAGCAGTGGTTTCCTAGCAGCTATTTTACCATGAAGACCTGCTGCACAAAGTCTCCTCTTAACAGTTGTTGTAGAGATGTGTCTGCTGCTAGAACTCTGTGTGGCATTGACCTGGTCTCTAATCTGAGCTGCTGTTAACCTGCGATTTCTGAGGCTGGTAACTCGGATAAACTTCTCAGAAGCAGAGGGGACTCTTGGTCTTCCTTTCCTGGGGCGGTCCTCATGTGAGCTAGTTTTTTTGTAGCGCTTGATGGTTTTTGCAACTGCACTTGGGAACACTTTCAAAGTTTTCCCAATTTTTCGCACTGACTGACCTTCATTTCTTAAAGTAATGATGGCCACTCGTTTTTCTTTACTTAGCTGCTTTTTTCTTGCTATAATACAAATTCTAACAGTCTATTCAGTAGGACTATCAGCTGTGTATCCACCAGACTTCTGCACAACACAACTGATGGTCCCAACCCCATTTATAAGGCAAGAAATCCCACTTACTAAACCTGACAGGGCACACCTGTGAAGTGAAAACCATTTCTGGTGACTACCTCTTGAAGCTCATCAAGAGAATGCCAAGAGTGTGCAAAGCAGTCATCAAAGCAAAAGGTGGCTACTTTGAAGAACCTAGAATATAAGACATATTTTCAGTTGTTTCACACTTTTTTGTTAACTATATAATTCCACATGTGTTAATTCATAGTTTTGATGTCTTCAGTGTGAATGTACAATTTTCATAGTCATGAAAATACAGAAAAATATTTAAATGAGAAGGTGTGTCCAAACTTTTGGTCTGTACTGTACATTGCCAAAAAACCGTCCTCATCCATGCTCATTTTCTGCTTTTTTAACCAACAATAAAATACCAAAGGCCAACCACTGGTTTACAGCGGGCCTTGTGAATAAAACTTATCGAGCACCGACGAGAACCGCCACGCTGTGACAACTAACAAAAAAACACACTAATACACGAAAAATTTCTTCTTCCACTTGTTTTCCTACCATCCGAAACATCATGAAAAAGGGGAGGGTGGGCGGGTTTCTTCTTCTCAGGTAAGAGGCTGTGTGACTGTTCTTTTCTGCCTTTTCCTCTGTGTATGACCATTTGCATACCACGCCCCCAAATCTCTCCTGCAGCCCCAGACATTTCCCGCACTTTTAGTTAACCCTTAAGGGTCTCAACACCAACTCCCTCACAGTCATTGGCCCTTTTCTTATTTTTTTCATCGCCTTATATTCTTGAAGATGAGACATATGCTATAATGCTCCCATCAGGTTTTTTCGGCAGTCAGAAGTATGTTAGTGATTTAAAAAATTGAAAAATGAAAATGAATCTTAACCCCTTTCTGACATAGGCCGTACTAACACATATCTGTGCCCTGGGGCTTTTGGCCCAGATGCGTATTAGTATGCCCTGGGTGGATTCCCCTAACACAAGGTTTAATATTCAGGGACTCCTTTTATTGCAGAGTAGCACCTGGTACTCACATGGTCGGGGAAACAAGGGAGAAGATCAGACGTTGTGAATATATTGATATTTGATCTCTTGTTTCTGCTGATCAGGTGTCTATTGATAAAGTACGTTCTTTTGAAAAGGTACGACAAAACGGTTAAAGTGGCCAAGATATTCGGGAATTGGTTACAGGCTTTTCTTGTCTTGGCTCATGAGACCTGTCGGCTACAGCCGGAAAAAGGTCCTGAATTGATGGTTTACATGGATACCATATTTAGGGCGCATAATTACGCGGCACTGCCGATTTTATCACTGCCGATTTTATGCCACATGCAATGTAAGCATGAATGCACAATATGTGGGGAAGCACATGCCGCAGTGCGGTGTTTCCGGTGATAAAAACGGAATACCAGAGTGGGTTCTGCCAGTGTAAATGAGATCACCAGTGAAAAAGAAAGCTCTACTGTGTTGGCTAGATCAGTATCACAAGAGAAGAAAAGGTCCTACAGGAGGGGTTTTGTGAAGGTTTTTAGGATACCTTTTCAATTTTCAGCAGTGTCTCTATTCAGTCAATTGAAGATAAAAAGGATATAGTTAAGGAGAAACTGATGAAGGAGGTGGAGCTTGGCAGAATGCCTGGACCGTTTTCGGTTCTTCCAATTGAAAACCTGCGAGTGTCTCCTCTGGGTTTAGTACCAAAGATGGAGCCTGGTAAGTACCGCCTCATTCATCATTTGTCATTTCCACAAGGGTTATACGTCAACGATGGTATATCAAAAGAAGAAGCAAGAGTGAGATATACATCTTTTGATAGGGCATATTCTTGGTCAAACAAGCAGGTAAAGGCGCATTATTAGCAAAGTCAGACATTGAAGCAGCCTTTAGACTCTTGCCAATACATGTGGATTGTACACACTTACCATGTTGCCATTTGGATGGAGAGTTTTTTGTAGATATGTGCCCACCAATGGGATGTTCTATATCTTGTTTTTATTTTGAAATTTTTAGTTGTTTTTTAGAATGGTTGCTGAAATGGGAGGCATTCAAGGAATCTTGATGATTTTTGGTTCGTAGGCCCAGGTTTTTCCAAGATTTGTCATTACTTGTTACTTACTTTTCGTTAGTTGATGAAGGCATTGGGTGCCCCTTTGTCAGAGGAGAAAACAGAGGGCCCAGTGAGTTGTTTGACGTTTTTAGGTATAGAGATCGACACGGAGCAATTTGTTTTGCGGTTGTCATTGGAAAAAGTTGAGAAATTGCAGTTTTGCGTGGATCAGGTTAGCAGTTCAAAAAAAAAAAAAATAGTTACGCTACACCAATTACAGGTTTTGTTAGGTTTGTTGAATTTCGCGTGTAAAGTGATACCAATGGACTGAGTTTTTTCCAGAAGATTGTCTCTTGCAACCAGAGGCATTGGGCAAGTGCATCACTTTATTAGAGTGACTCGGAATATGAAGGATGATTTATTGATCTGAAAAGAATTTCTGCGCACATTTAACGGCAGAACGTTATTTCAAAAGGAGGAGATCTCTAGTGATGATATGGGCTTATTCACGGATGCAGCAGGAGGTGATGGATTTGCAGGGATTTTTGGTAATCAGTGGTGTAGGAAGCAATGACCTCAACATTGGCATGATTGGGGTCTGATCAAGTATATTGCACTATTAGAATTATTCCCAATAATGGTGGCTTTGGAAGTTTGGGGTAAGCAGTTTAGTAGTAAAAGGATTTGTTGCTGGACAGATAACATGGCGGTCGTACCGATCATTAAGTCACAAACGTCATCATCCCCACCGGTCTTAGCTTTGATAAGACACTTAGTGCTTAGGTGTCTGCAACAAAATATTTGGTTTAGAGACAAACATGTTCCGGGATCACAAAATGTTGTGGCTGATACTCTATCTCGTTCTCAAATGCAGTTTTTTCGGGAACTTCATCCATCAGCGGATCCGGTGGGTTGTCATGGCCCTCTTTTCTTGGGGTGCATAGTAGAGGATAACTTGGCGATTTAGTCAGTAATTCTGTATCTGCTTATACGTGGCGAGGACACGAAAGAGTGTGGATGGATTGGTTAGTATGTTCAAACAGCAAAGCCCCAGATGAGTCCATGGATTTGTTATCGGTAACTTCGGATTATTTAAGAGTTTTAAGACAGGTGGGTGCTTCGGCAAGCAAGGTGACAAAGTGTCTATTTGGCGTAGCTTTCTTTCTAAAATTGCATGATAGAAGGGATGTGACAAAAAATGTTCGCAGTGCGACAAATAGTAAAAGGATGGCGCAAGTAGACAGTGGTTTTGGACAATCGACGCACCATATCGTATAATTTATTGGTTAAATGGATGCGTATTATGGTTGCTATTTGTAGGGACATGGAGTAGGTATCGCTATTTAGAGCAGCTTTCTCATTGGCATTTTTCGGAGAATTAAGGATTGGAGAGTTAGTCCCACATTCAATGAAATCTACAAACTAGAGGTTGGTTTCGGATGTGGTAATTTCCGGGAGAATATTAAAAATATGCATCAGAGGATCTAAGACGGATGTGTTTGGACGGGGCACTTGGTTCTCTGTTAATGAGTTACAGACTGAGTTCTGCCCAGTAAAACTGATAAAGGCGTATATAGCGATCAGAGGGAAGGTAGTTTTTTCTTGTTACACAGGGATAATACACCTATGACTCGTTACCAATTTTCAGCAGTTTTTTTTAAAAAAAAAAGGCCATTAGTGAACTAGGATTAGATCCCTCGGAATTTGGGACACACTCTTTTCGTATAGGCGCAGCGACAACAGCAGAAGCGTGCGGTATGTCATCAAATGAAGTCAAAACACTGGGTAGATGGAAATCGGATTGTTTTAGAACAGTGGTCGGCAAACTTTTTTGCACCAGGGACCGGCTTTAAGCAAGACCAGTTTTCAATGGCCCGGTGGGGGTTATGGAGGGGTGGAGCTTAGTGCATACTTATCATATAATTATGACATTTATAATGAGAATGTGATTCAACTTACCATAGGTTCAGAATGAGTGGGAGCACCAGGCTTGTTTCCCTGGATCAGTGGGAGCACTGGGCTTGTTTTCCTGCAACAAGACGGTCACATCTAGGTCCCATCTGATGATGATGACTAGTGTTGAGCGATACCTTCCGATATCAGGAAATATCGTATCGGATTGGATCGGACCGATACTCAAAAAGTATCGGATATCGCCGATTCCGATACCGGAAACCAATGCAAGTCAATGGGACACTAATATCGGAATGAAAATAAACCCTTTCTTTCCTTGTAGGTTAATTCTACATGAAGTAAAACAACTAAGAATAATGTAGAATGTATTATGCGAAAAGCCGGCAATTCATCAGCGCATACACCGGTACCCGACAATTTACAACAGAAAGAATAGAGCTTCACACATAGATTAGATAGATAGAAACATGTCAGTCACATATATATGAAGTACAGTGACAGTGTTGCTTACTGTACTTGTCATTTAGTGTAAAGGATTTATTAAAAAAAATAATAGTGTTTTCATGCACCGTCTCTTTAAAAAAGCAGGCCGGCAATTCAGCAGCGGTACCCGACAATTTAGAATAGAAGGAATAGAGAATCACACATAGATTAGATAGATAGAAACATGTCAGTCACATATATATGAAGTATAGTGACAGTGTTGGTTACTGTACTTGTCATTTAGTGTAAAGGATTTATTTAAAAAAATAATAGTGTTTTCATGCACCGTCTCTTTAAGAAAGCCGGCCGGCAATTCAGCATCTGTACCCGACAATTTAGAATAGAAGGAATAGAGAATCATACATAGATTAGATAGATAGAAACATGTCAGTCACATACAGTACAGACCAAAAGTTTGGACACACCTTTTCATTTGAAGATTTTTCTGTATTTTCATGACTATGAAAATTGTACATTCACACTGAAGGCATCAAACCTTTGAATAAACACATGTAGAATTATATATTTAACAAAAGAGTGTGAAACAACTGAAAATATGTCTTATATTCTAGGTTCTTCAAAGTAGCCACCTTTTGCTTTGATGACTGCTTTGCACACTCTTGGCATTCTCTTGATGAGCTTCAAGAGGTAGTCACCGGAAATGATGTTCCAACAATCTTGAAGGAGTTCCCAGAGATGCTTGTTGGCCCTTTTGCCTTCACTCTGCGGTCCAGCTCACCCCATACCATCTCGATTGGGTTCAGGTCTGGTGACTGTGGAGTCCAGGTCATCTGGCGTAGCACCCCATCACTCTCCTACTTGGTCAAATAACCCTTACACAGCCTGGAGGTGTGTTTGTGGTCATTGTCCTGTTGAAAAATAAATGATGGTCCAACTAAACGCAAACCGGATGGAATAGCATGCCGCTGCAAGATGCTGTGGTAGCCATTCTGGTTCAGTATGCCTTGAATTTTGAATAAATCCCCAACAGTGTCACCAGCAAAGCACCCCCACACCATCACACCTCCTCCTCCAGGCTTCACGGTGGGAACCAGGCATGTAGAGTCCATCCGTTCAACTTTTCTGCATCGCACAAAGACACGGTGGATGGAACCAAAGATCTCAGACCAAAGCACAGATTTCCACTGGTTTAATGTCCATTCCTTGTGTTCTTTAGCCCAAACAAGTCTCTTCTGCTTGTTGGCTGTCGTTAGCAGTGGTTTCCTAGCAGCTATTTTACCATGAAGGCCTGCTGCACAAAGTCACCTCTTAACAGTTGTTGTAGAGATGTGTCTGCTGCTAGAACTCTGTGTGGCATTGACCTGGTCTCTATTCTGAGCTGCTGTTAACCTGCGATTTCTGAGGCTGGTGACTCTGATAAACTTATCCTCAGAAGCAGAGGTGACTCTTGGTGTTCCTTTCCTGGGGCGGTCCTCATGTGAGCCAGTTTCTTTGTAGCGCTTGATTGTTTTTGAAACTGCACTTGGGGACACTTTCAAAGTTTGCCAAAGTTTTCGGACTGACTGACCTTCATTTCTTAAAGTAATGACGGCCATTCGTTTTCTTTACTTAGCTGCTTTTTTCTTGTCATAATACAAATTCTAACAGTCTATTCAGTAGGACTATTAGCTGTGCATCCACCAGACTTCTGTACAACACAACTGATGGTCCCAACCCCATTTATAAGGAAAGAAATCCCACTTATTAAACCTGACAGGGCACAGCTGTGAAGTGAAAACCATTTCCGGTGACTACCTCTTGAAGCTCATTAAGAGAATGCCAAGAGTGTGCAAAGCAGTCATCAAAGCAAAAGGTGGCTACTTTGAAGAACCTAGAATATAAGACATATTTTCAGTTGCTTCACACTTTTTTGTTAGGTATATAATTCCACATGTGTTAATTCATAGTTTTGATGCCTTCAGTGTGAATGTACAATTTTCATAGTCATGAAAATACAGAAAAATCTTTAAATGAGAAGGTGAGTCCAAACTTTAGGTCTGTACTGTATATATGAAGTACAGTGACAGTGTTGATTACTGTACTTGTCATTTAGTGTTAAAATAAAGGATTTATTTAAAAAAAAATTGGCGTGAGGTTCCCCTTAATTTTAGTCTCTAGCGGAGGTTAAGCAGACAGCTGGGGCAGATGTTTGAAGCCTGGGAAGGGGGTAATACCCACGGAGCTTCCCAGGCTACTAATATCAGCCCCCAGCTGAATACATAGCCTTTACTAGCTATTAAAATGGGGGACCCCCCAAAAAAAATGACGTGGGGTCCCCCCTAATTTAATAGCTAGCAAAGGCTAGGCAGACAGCTGGGGGCTGATATTAATAGCCCAGGAAGGGAGCCATGAATATTGGCCCCCTCTCAGGTTAGAAACACCAGCCGTCAGCCGCCCCAGAAATGGCTCATCCATAGGATGCGCCAATTCTGGCACTTAGCCTCGCTCTTCCCACTGCCCTGTAGCGGTGGCAGTGGGGTAATAGGGTTGGGGTTGATGTCAGCTTATAATACCAGCTGACATCAAGCCCAGGTTAGTAATGGAGAGGCGTCTATAAGACACCCCCATTACTAACCCCATAGTCAAAGTTTAAAAAAAAACACAAACACCCAGAATAAAGTCCTTTAATTGAAATAAACACACAATTCTTTATTGTTCTAAATTAAACCATACTTACCATCACGCCCATTACAGCTGAAGCCAACGATCCTCTGCAATAAAAGAAAAATAATAAAGCAACCTCATCCTTACCTTTCCATGGTTCCCACGATGGCTCCAGCTCTGCTACATCGAGATGACAGGCTGAACCGCAGCAGAACGCTGCCATCCAGCCTGTCATCCCGCGGACACTGAGAAGCGCAGGCTTGCTTGCGCTCCTCAGTGTCTCTCTGTGACGGCATCCAGATGAGCCGACAATGAACTCGGCTCACCTCATGCACGTCACTGACAGCGTGGGAAAATTCTCACGCTGAAGCGCTGAGTGCAGGAGAATTCTCCCACGCTGTCAGTGACGTGCATGAGGTGAGGTCATGTCCAATGAACTCAGCTCACCTCATGCACGTCACTGACAGCGTGGGAGAATTCTCACGCTGAAGCGCTGAGTGCAGGAGAATTTTCCCACGCTGTCAGTGACGTGCATGAGGTGAGCCGAGTTCATTGGACAAGACCTCGGCTCATCTGGATGCCGTCACAGAGAGACACTGAGGAGCGCAAGCAAGCCTGCGCTTCTCAGTGTCTGCGGGATGACAGGCTGGATGGCAGCGTTCTGCTGCGGACCAGCCTGTCATCTCGATGTAGCAGAGCTGAAGCTGTCGTGGGATCCATGGGAAGGTAAGGATGAGGTTGGTTTATTATTTTTCTTTTATTGCAGGAGATCGTTGGCTTCAGCTGGAATGGGCGTGATGGTAAGTATAGTTTAATTTAGAACAATAAAGAATTGTGTCTTTATTTCAATTAAAGGACTTTATTCTGGGTGTTGTGTTTTTTTTAAATACTTTACTAGAAATTCATGGCGGTCATGTCTAATATTGGCGTGACCCCATGAATTTCGGGCTTAGGGCCAGCTGATAATGCCAAGCTGGCCTTAACCCCTTTATTACCCAGTGAGCCACCGCACCAAGGCCCTGGATGAGTTGGGTACAGCGCCAGAAGATGGCGCTTCTATGAACGCGCCATTTTCCGGGGCGGCTGCGGACTGCAATTTGCAGCGGGTGGGGCCCAGAAAGCTTGGGTCTCCCTGCACTGCAGATTCCAGCCCCCAGCTGCCTAGTTGTACCTGGCTGGACACAAAAATAGGGCGAAGCTCCACGTATTTTTTTTTTAAATTATTTCATGAAATTCATGACGTGGGGCTTCGCACTATATTTGTGTCCAGCCAGGTACTGCAGGCAGGAACGGGCTGCCCCCAACCACCAGCTGCCTATTTGTACCTGGCCGGACACAACAATATAGGGAAGCCCTTTTTTTCTTTATTATTTCATGAATTTCATGAAATAATTAAAAAAAAAAATACGTGGGGCTTCTCCCTATTTTTGTGTCCAGCCAGGTACAACTAGGCAGCTGGGGGATGGAATCTGCAGCGCAGGGAGACCCAAGCTTTCTGGGGCCCCCCCCGCTGCAAATTGCAGTCCGCAGCCACCCCGGAAAATGGCGCGTTCATAGAAGCTGGATGCTGTACCTGGCTGGCATACAAAAATATGGCAAAGCCCACGTCAAAATTTTTGGGAAAAATTAATTAAAAAATAAATAATAATTTAAGGACTGCATCTTTATTAACTCCTCAAATGTCATTTAGTGTTAAAATAAAGGATTTATTTAAAAAAAAAATTGGCGTGGAATCCCCCATAATTTTAGTCTCTAGCGGAGGTTAAGCAGACGGCTGGGGCAGATGTTTGAAGCCTGGGAAGGGGGTAATACCCACGGAGCTTCCCAGACTACTAATATCAGCCCCCAGCTGAATACCTAGCCTTTACTAGCTATTAAAATGGGGGACCCCCCAAAAAAAATGACATGGGGTCCCCCCTATTTTAATAGCTAGCAAAGGCTAGGCAGACAGCTGGGGGCTGATATTAATAGCCCAGGAAGGGTGCCATGAATATTGGCCCCCTCCCAGGCTAGAAACACCAGCCGTCAGCCGCCCCAGAAATGGCGCATCCATAGGATGCGCCAACTCTGGCACTTAGCCTCGCTCTTCCACGCTGCCCTGGTGCGGTGGCAGGGGGTAATAGGGCTGGGGTTCATGTCAGCGCCAGCTGCCATGAAGCCCAGGTTAGTAATGATGGGCGTCTATAAGACACCCCCATTACTAACCTACAAAGTGTTAAAAAGAAAAAACACACCCTACACCCAGAAAAAAATAATTTATTTGAAATAAAACACACCATTTTATTTAATTCTTAGTTTACTAAAAAAAAAAAATAGTTACCTGTCCACGTTCCTGCGCTGATCTCCCATGCACAGCTGTCACATCTGGAGATGGTGACAGCTGTGCATGGCTGCTTTAACTCACGCTGCCGGGAACACGTCCGCTCCCGGCAGCGGGAGCCACTGACTGAGGTCACCGGAGTGCATTCAGTCAGCGCAGCTCCGGAGACCTCCTTTACGGCAGTGCTGTACCGTGGGAATTTCTCACGATACAGCAGGGCCGTAAAGGAGCTAACCGGAGCAGCGCTGCCTGAACTCCGGCGAACCCGCTTATGCAATGACCGGGCTGCTTTACGGCCCCGTCATTCTAGCGGCGGCAGCGGCTCAGAGCGGTCACATTCTATGTGGCTGCTCTGAACTGGAGATCATCGTGGGACACTCGTGGACTACTACGGAGGGGTAAGGATAAGGTTGTGGTTTATTATTTTATATTTTATTACAGGAGATCGATGGCTTCGGGGAATTAGGTGTCTAGGTGAGTATAGGTGTAGTTTTTTATTTTTTACTTTATTTTAGGTGGCGATCGGCGGGGACAGGTAATGTATAAACTAATTTATTGTAGGTAACCACTGGCCACCAATGACATGTATTTAAAATTTATTGGGGACACAGTAGGGCAATTTAAATAGCAGGATCAGGCTGATGGGAACTACTGCTCCCATCGAGCTGATCCTGCTGGCACGAGTGGACGGGGGACAGACATAGGCCGATGGGAGTAGTAGTGTCACATCGGCCTATGTCTGCCTGCACGCACACACCCGCAGACACCGCACACACCCGCAGACATCGCACAGACACCGCACACACCCGCAGACATCGCACAGACACCGCGCACACCCGCACACACTCGCAGACATCGCACAGACACCGCGCACACACCAATCATGACGGGTCTGATGGTCTGCGAGGTGTGGCTGACCTGAGCGGCCGTGGGAAAGTTCATGTGAGTTCATGCAGTCAAGCATGAACTCACATGAACCCTCTGAGGGCACCGCGGCGACTTCAAATGAACAGCTGATCGGCATCACCTGATACCTCAGCTGTTCATTTGAAATAACCGGCGGGAAAGCGCAGCACAGAACGGGAAAGCCGGCGGTGAAGTCTTTTCACTGCCGGCTTCCCCGCCCGGGTCCTTCGCTCCCCGCTCCTTGGTGCTGTGCTCCCCGCCCGGTCCTAACTTACGATCAGGATGGGAGGTGGCTAGGGGAGCGGAGGATCGGGGTGGGAGGCTGCGGGGAAGCTGTATGGGGCTGTGTGATTGTTTAAAAGCCGGCGGCTTTTTACCGCGCGCCGGCTTTTAAACAATCAGGAGAATTCTCTCACGCTGGGATGGCATTCTGATGACAGGCTGGATCGCAGCTGAGCGCTGCCATCCAGCTTGTCATCCTTCAGAGACACTGCAGAGAGCAGGCATTATGGGAACTTCCGATTCCGGTATTCGATATTGTAAAAGTATCGGAATTAAGTATCGGAATTCCGATACCGCGAATATCGGCCGATACCCGATATTTCAGTATCGGAATGCTCAACACTAATGATGACCACTACTGCTGCTACTGGACACAGCCACTGCTGCTATGTATTTTCACTGTTATTTGCTTTTTTCACTTTAACCAGAAAATCTGCTGCTGGGCCGCACGACACCAGAACACAGCTACAGGAGTCATAAGGGTGGGACACCTGACGTCATATCTAGCTGCCCATTAGCATCCAGAGCCCCTCCCCCTCCAACTCGCAGCTAGCAGGAGGGGAAGGAGAGCTGGACACACATGACCTGCTTGTCCCTGCTCCTGCCTGAGCACATTCTGCGAGTAGGGCCGCATGGCTAATTATCTATTCACTGCCAGTCCCTCCTCCTCTTTTCTTATAGGCTACTGATCACATGCTGGCTTTCTCCCTGCTGATCCTCTACAACTGTCAGCGGCGCCGCGGACCGGCTGAAAAACCCCAACGGCCCGGTCCTGGTCCGCGGACCGGCGGTTGGGGACCTCTGTTTTAGAAGATACATTCGTACCGATTTAGCTATATAGATTTTAGGTTTATGGCAAATATCAAGTGTTTTTATAGTTGGCATAGCATTTTGACTATGTTTTAGTTGTTTTTGTCTCTTTCGGTTTCAGGTTTTTCGGGACGTAACAAACGTTTTTTGTAATAGGACATTCTTTCATTTTTTGGGCGGAAAAAAAGAGCAGGTATACGTCCATTGGGTCTTAATTTGGGATCTTCACAGGTTTCGGTTTTTTGGAAAGAGGTCAGAGGTCTTTGATGGACACAGGTGCTGCCTATAGTGGTGCAATGGAGCCGACAGTTTGGAGGCGAGTGCAACGATAGTATGGTCAGAAATTGTACCTAGAAGCAATTGGCGAGAGGCAAGGAGCGTAGCTGGTGTCGAGCGCTGTGCGGGCGAAATCGGCACCTTGTGTCAGCTGATTGTCACAGCTGACACCCGGTGCTATGTGCTAGGAGCGGTCCCGCACATTAACCCCCGAAATGCTGCGATTAATGTTGATTGCAGCATTCTGGGAGCAAGAGGAGGTAAGCGCCGATACTTACCTGCTCACCGGCGTCCCGCGCTGTCTTTGCGGGGTCACGGTGGTTGTCATGGTGACCCTATGTTGTCACCAAGCATCAGGAAGTTGCTTTGATCATGCGCAGTGCGCAATCAAAGTAACTTCTGCATGCAGGCTGAGAGCCTGTATAGCATAGAGATGCTGCTGGATCTCTGCTATACAGGCGATCAGACAGCAAAAAGTGAAAGTCCCATAGTGGGACAAAGTGTAAATGTTAAAAAAGTGAAAAAAATAATAAAAAAAATGAAAAAATAAAAATATACTGCATCCATAAATACATATTATTATTATTATTATGAAAAAAAAACAATAAAAGTACACATATTTGGTATTGCCGTGTCCGGAACAACCTGACCTATAAAACTGTCCCACTAGTTAACCCCTTTAGTGAACACGGTAAAAAGAAAAAAAGAAAAAAAACTATGCTTTCTCATCATACCGCCAAACAAAAAATGTAATAAAACGTGATCAAAAAGGCCAACGTAAATAAAAATGGTACCCCTGAAAACGTCATCTTGTCCCACAAAAAACAAGCTGCCATACAGCTCCATCAGCCGAAAAATAAAGTTAAAGCTCTCAGAATAAAGCGATACAAAAAAAATTATTTTTTCTATAAAATAGTTTTTATTGTGTAAAAGTGCCAAACATAAAAAAAACTATATAAATGTGGTACTGCTGTAAACGTACTGACCCGAAGAATAAAGCTGCCTTATCCTTTACCACACGCAGAACGGCATAAAAAACTCCAAAAAACAATTCCTGAATTGTTTTTTGTTTATTCTGCCTCCCAGAAATCGGAATAGAAAGCGATCAAAAAATGTCAAGTGCCCAAAAATGGTAACAATAAACATGTCAACTTGTCCCACAAAAAACAAGCTGCCACATGACTCTGTCATCTGAAATATGTGAAAATTAGAGCTCTCAAAATATGGTGATGCAAAAACTAGTCGTTGCAAAAAAAGCGTCTTTTAGTGTGTGACAGCTGTCAATCACAAAAACCCCATATGAATCTAGCATCACTGTAATCGCACCGACGCGAAGAATAAAGTAGTCTAATGACTTATACCGCATGAGGAAAGGCGTAAAAAATAATAAACTCTAGGGTTGGGTTAGGGTTAGGGTTGTGCTAGGGTTAGGGTTGTGCTAGGGTTAGGGTTGTGTTGGGGTTGGGATTTTTTCAAAAGTAAAGAAAAAGAAAAATGATGACGATCTGATGACTACTGTTGAGCGCAAGTGCTCACTACTTGAGTTTACAAACTTCAAGCTATGGAGGGCACCATCAAATCAATGTGGGATCAACATGCAGCACACCAAAAATTAAACATGAACTAGAAAAAAGGAAAAGAGGTATGCTTTTATACAGTGATCACCCAATATAAACAATACATCAATCCATATAAATAAGTTTTATTTTAAATATAAACAACGTCACAATACAGTTAATTAAAACATAAGTAAAAGTTGTTATTTATAGTGGAGTCACCCACTGTTAGAACATCCATCTACTGAAAACCATCCCCTAAACAACATAATCACAATAAGTCAGATAATAGAAAAATAGGACTCTCACAAAGGCTGTCCCTGGTGATCAATATTGCACATTGGTACATTAATTGTAGCCACTCACCACCAACAATGTTGTTCACAAAGATCCCAAAAACAAATCACGTGAGTGCAGGACTTAATAAGTCATAAATAACAGACCTCACATGTATAGGGCATTAGTCTGATAGAACACAGATAGCCAACCACAAAAATACAAGGCAAGTCACATGGGTCACATATGGCAAATTCCTATGGAAAGCAATATCTGAACCATAATATCCGCCCCATTCATGCTAGTAGTGCCCCTGTTGTACCTAATAGCAATAGGGTCAATATTTCCCAAATGCGGAGGAGCCTGAACAGGGATGGAGATCCCCCTAAACGCAACATTGCGTCCGCTAATTATTCAAGTAAATTTTACATTCAGAAAGTCAAATGGCGCTCCTTTCATTCCGAACCCTGCCCTGCGCCCAAACAGTGGTTTTCTCCCACATATGGGGTATCGGCGTGCTCAGAAGGAATTGCACAACAAATTTTGGGGTCCATTGTTTGCTGTTACCCTTGCGAAAATAAAAAAATTTGGGTCTAAAGTAACATTTTTGTAAAAAAAAGTTAATATTTATTATTATAGTGCCATTTATTCCATGCCGCTTTACATGTGAAAAAGGGGGTTTACATAGCAAAAACAATTACAGAAATCTTGAACAAAAATGCAACGGCAAACTAGTACAGAGACAGAGGACCCTTCCCGTGAGGGCTCAGTCTCATTTTTTTCTTCCACATTCCATTAATTCCTGTGAAGCACCTGAAGGGTTAATAAACTTCTTGAATGTTGATTTGAGCACCTTGAGGGGTCCAGTTTTTAGAATTGTGTCACTTTTGGGTATTTTCTATCATAAAGGCCTCTCAAAGTCACTTCAAATGTGATATGGTCCCTAAAAAATGGTTTTGTAAATTTTGTTGGAAAAATGAGAAATCGCTGGTCAACTTTTAACCCTTATAACTCCCTAACAAAAAAAATTTTGGTTCTAAAATTGTGCTGATGTAAAGTAGACATGTTGAAAATGCTATTAACTATTTTGTGTGACATATCTCTCTGATTTAAGGGGATGAAAATTTAAAGTTTGAAAATTATGACATTTTCGCCAAATTTCCGATTTTTTTCACAAATAAACGCAAGTCATATAGAAGAAATTTTACTACTATTGTGAAGTACAATATATCATGAAAAAAACAGTCTCAGAACCAGTGGGATCCATTGAAGCGTTCCAGAGTTATTACCTCATAAAGTGACAGTGGTCAGAATTGTAAAAATTGGCCTGGTCATTAACGTGCAAACCACCCTCGGGGGTAAAGGGGTTAACGGTTGTTCTGATATCATTGCCGAAATCAAGAATGTGTCATAAATATGTGAGCCATCAGCCGTATCTATATTGTATTAGACATACAGTATAATGTAACACTCCCATGGGTTTATTTTGGGCAGATTGTAAATGAGTTCAGCATTGGGTTTCTTTTACAATTAGTTATTAATTACTGCTGCTGTAAAAACTGGATTGTGTAACGATGACAAGTGAGAAAAAAAATTGTCCCACTTTTCTGAATGAAAGTCTGAACGATTTTTTAAACGCTCGTGTGAACATACCCTGAAAAAGGGATTCAGCATAGATGCTACAGCTGTGTTCCCTTGTTTAGAAGTATTTGAGACATGAATGCTGCAGCAAATTAGCAGCCTCAGCATTATTTCCTTCAATGCTCATCAATGAGAGCCATGATGCCAGTGAGACAACACCTGACCGTGTCAGTCAGCAGGACTTCACAGGAGTCACAGCTCCCATCAGTTAAATTTTGTTCTGCTGCACTCCACTGCCACTCCTGGCATTGTAATGTAGCCCCTGGGGCAGAAAAGCAGCAGAACAAGTAATCCTAGAAATGAGTCAATCATGTGATGCTTCCAACCAGTTACACAATGACATGTACAAGTATATACATTTACAATAATGTATTTACTGTTTTTAGTTCTAAGCATCTACAATTGTACATGGATTTTTAATAATGATATACAGGTGCTTCTCACTAAATTAGAATATCATCAAAAAGTTAATTTATTTCAGTTCTTCAATCCAAAAAGTGAAACTCATATATTATATAGAGTCATTACACACAAAGTGATCTATTTCACATTTTTATTTCTGTAAGGCTGGGTGCACACGATGCGATTTTAATGCGTTTCCGCGTTGGTCTTTCCACCTCGGAAACGCATTAAAATTGCTTGGTAAAAGGTCTGCCATGTATAGCAATAATAATCCGCATGTGCTGTGCACGTGATGCGGAAATTTCCGCTGCGGATTATCATTGCGGCACAAACCGCAGCATAATCAATTCTTCCGCGATTCCGCGGCGAATTTGCGCCCATTGACTTGCATTGAATCGCAACAAACCTGCATAATATCTATACATGCGGATTTGCTGCTTTTCAATGTAAATCAATAGGCGCAAAATTGCGCCAGAATTGCGCCACGGCTAGTACCCGGGTCGGGATAAGAGACTGGAGAGCAGCTTGGATGGGACGTGAAGCAGCCTGCTCCTCCCAGTCCGCGTGCCCGTGGCAGTTAAAAAAAAATAAAAAAGTAAAAAGAAAAGAAAAAAACTTTTATATTCACCTGTCCAGCAGCCCCCGGCGACGATGTTCTCCCGGCGGTGATGTTGTTGTCTCTCCTACGTCCAGCCATACGCAGTGTACTGGCAGGACCTGCGGTGACGTCACTGATCACCTGATGGTCACGTGACCTATCAGCTGACCGTGGGGACATTCACAAGAATGTTCCCACAGTCTCTAACTCACCGTGGCTCATCAGCTGATGAACCCCAATGACCTCCTGCAGCCTGTATACTGACAGGGGGTGATTTTACACCCCTGTCAGTATATAGTGCTGTATTCTACAGCTGTGACATCAGTGAATTCTGATGTCACAGCTGTAAAAGTGACACAGATCATCGTGGGGCCTTGGCGGTACGTGGATTGCGTCGCTGACGGCGGACAGGTGAGGAATATTGTTTTTTTTACGTTTTTTTTTCAGGAGATCGAGGGCTTCGCGGAGGCGTGTAATGAAAAAAATGAAATAGGTGAACACATATTTAAGATGATGTTGATGCAGCAGAAACCCCGCCCACCCATGGCTGAAAGCCCGCTTACTTGCAATTAGCCAATTAAATTGATGAGTGGGCGGAGTTTGTTTCAGGTCGGCGTAGTTAAGTCAACTGAACACCGCAATTTTGTGCCCAGTGAGAGCCATTCAGAGAATTTAGTGGCTCTCATTATTAACAGCAGGGAGTTTGCTCTTTTGTCTCTGTTCATTCGTGAACTACTACTAGTGTTGAGCGATACCTTCCGATATCGGGAAATATCGGAACGGATTGGATTGGACCGATACCCAAAATATATCGCATATCGCCGATTCCAATACCGGAAACCAATGCAAGTCAATGGGACACAAATATTGGAATAAAAATAAACCCTTTCTTTCCTTGTAGGTTAATTCTACATGAAGGAAAACAACTAAGAATAATGTAGAATGTATTACATGAAAAGCCGGCAATTCAGCAGCGGCATACACCGGTACCCGACAATTTAGAACAGAAAGAATAGAACATCACACATAGATTAGATAGATAGAAACATGTCAGTCACATATATAAGAAGTACAGTGACAGTGTTGCTTACTGTACTTGTCATTTAGTGTTAAAGGATTTATTAAAAAAAATATTAGTGTTTTCATGCATCGTCTCTTTAAAAAAGCAGGCCGGCAATTCAGCAGCGGTACCCGACAATTTAGAATAGAAAGAATAGAGAATCACACATAGATTAGATAGATAGAAACATGTCAGTCACATATATAAGAAGTACAGTGATAGTGTTGATTACTGTACTTCTCATTTAGTGTTAAAATAAAGGATTTATTTAAAAAAAAAATGGGCGTGGGGTTCCCCGTAATTTTAGTCTCTAGCAGAGGTTAAGCAGACTTCTGGGGCAGATGTTTGAAGCCTGGGAAGGGGGTAATACCCACGGAGCTTCCCAGGCTACTAATATCAGCCCCCAGCTGAATACCTAGCCTTCACTAGCTATTAAACTGGGGGACCCCCAAAAAAATGACGTGGGGTCCCCCCTATTTTAATAGCTAGCAAAGGCTAGGCAGACAGCTGGGGGCTGATATTAATAGCCCAGGAAGGGTGCCATGAATATTGGCCCCCTCCAGGCTAGAAACACCAGCCATCAGCCGCCCCAGAAATGGCGCATCCACAGGATGCGTCAATTCTGGCACTTAGCCTCGCTCTTCCCACTGCCCTGTAGCAGTGGCAGTGGGGTAATAGGGCTGGGGTTGATGTCAGCTTATAATGCCAGCTGACATCAAGCCCAGGTTAGTAATGGAGAGGCGTCTATAAGACACCCCCATTACTAACCCCATAGTGAAAGTAAAAAAAAAAAACACAAACACCCAGAATAAAGTCCTTTAATTGAAATAAAGACACAATTCTTTATTGTTCTAAATTAAACCATACCTACCATCACGCCCATTCCAGCTGAAGCCAACGATCTCCTGCAATAAAAGTAAAATAATAAAGCAACCTCATCCTTACCTTTCCATGGTTCCCACGATGGCTCCAGCTCTGCTACATTCACATGACAGGCTGGATCGCAGACGAAAGCTGCCATCCAGCTTGCCATGCCGCAGACACTTTATTCTGGGTGTCGTGTTTTTTTAAATACTTTGCTATAAATTCATGGCGGTCATGTCTAATATTGGCGTGACCCCATGAATTTCGGGCTTAGGGCCAGCTGATAATGCCAAGCTGGCCCTAACCCCTTTATTACCCAGTGAGCCACCGCATGAACGTGCCAATTTCTGGGGTGGCTGCGGACTGCAATTTGCAGGGGGGGGGGGGCAGAAAGCTTGGGCCTACCTGCGCTGCGGATTCCAGCCCCCAGCTGCCTAGTTGTACCTGGCTGGCCACAAAAATAGGGCGAAGCCCCACATATTTTTTTTTTAATTATTTCATGAAATTCATGAAATAATTTAAAAAAAAAGGACTTCCCTATATTGTTGTGTCCGGCCAGGTACAAATAGGCAGCTGGTGGTTGGGGGCAGCCCGTTCCTGGATGCTGTACCTGGCTGGCATACAAAATTATGGCGAAGCCCACGTCAAAATTTTGGGGAAAAATTAATTAACCATGGAAAGGTAAGGATGAGGTTGCTTTATTATTTTACTTTTATTGCAGGAGATCGTTGGCTTCAGCTGGAATGGGCGTGATGGTAGGTATGGTTTAATTTAGAACAATAAAGAATTGTGTCTTTATTTCAATTAAAGGGCTTTATTCTGGTTGTTTGTGTTTTTTTTAACTTTGACTATGGGGTTAGTAATGGGGGTGTCTTATAGACGCCTCTCCATTACTAACCTGGGCTTGATGTCAGCTGGCATTATAAGCTGACATCAACCCCAGCCCTATTACCCCACTGCCACCGCTACAGGGCAGTGGGAAGAGCGATGCTAAGTGCCAGAATTGGCGCATCCTATGGATGCGCCATTTCTGGGGCGGCTGACGGCTGGTGTTTCTAGCCTAGGAGGGGGCCAATATTCATGGCACCCTTCCTGGGCTATTAATATCAGCCCCCAGCTGTCTGCCTAGCCTTTGCTAGCTATTAAAATAGGGTTGACCCCACGTCATTTTTTTTGGGGTCCCCCATTTTAATAGCTAGTAAAGGCTAGGTATTCAGCTGGGGGCTGATATTAGTAGCCTAGGAAGCTCCGTGGGTATTACCCCCTTCCCAGGCTTCAAACATCTGCCCCAGCCATCTACTTAACCTCCGCTAGAGACTAAAATTACGGGGAACCCCACGCCAATTTTTTTTTTTTTAATAAATCCTTTATTTTAACACTAAATGACAAGTATAGTAATCAACACTGTCACTGTACTTATTATATATGTGACTGACATATTTCTATGTATCTAATCTATGTGTGATGCTCTTTTCTTTCTATTCTAAATTGTCGGGTACCGCTGCTGAATTGCCGGCCGGCTTTTTTAAAGAGACGGTGCATGAGCTGCCATCCAGCTTGTCATCCTTCAGAGACACTGCAGAGTGCAGGCATTATGGGAACTTCCGATTCCGATATTCGATGTTCTAAAAGCATCGGAACTCAGTATCGGAACTCCGATACTGCGAATATCGGTCGATACCCGATATTTCAGTATCGGAATGCTCAACACTAATCACTACTAATCACTGCTCACTTTTTTTTTGAGTTGCTGAAAAGACTTATGTAACCCTTAATGACTGGGGCACATTTTTTTTATTTTTTTAGGGACCTTTTCAATTTTGAAATGACTTTGGGAATCTTATATATTGTAAACCCACAAAAGTGATACCATTTTAAAAACAGCACCCCTCAACATATTCAAAACTGCTGTCATGTAGTTTATTAACCCTTCAAGTGCTTTTCAGGAATTAATGCGAAGTGACATGACAGTGATGAAAAAATTTATTTTTACCACCTTAATGTTTCTAACTTCTGAACAGATCGTTATAGCTGAAAGACTTTAAGGTCATTATTTGGCCATGAATTGCCATGGCAAACATCAGGACCACACAAACAAGATCTCAGGGTGTCGATGAGGTTAACCCCTTTCTGACGTTATTTGTAATAATAAGTCCCTGTGCCCTGGGCCTATTGGACTAGGTATGTATTATCACGACAAGGCGATTCTGATTCTGCCTGCACCGCTCCCGGCACTTTAACCCCCTAAATACTGCAATCGCAGCATTTAGCGAGTGAGCAGAGAGACAGAAGCCCCTCTGCTTTTGGATCAGAGACCCCGCGCAATCCCGGGTCACCAGGCACCAGCAAGTTAGTTTGATCATGCGCAGTGCATGATCAACCTAACTTATGTCTGCAGGGCTGACAGTTTAAAGGTATAGCAGTGAAAAATGTTAATATGAAAAAAAAACAATAAAAGTACACATATTTGTTATCGGCGCATTCGGAACGACCTAACCTACAAAACTGTCCGACTAGGTAACCCCTTTAGTGAACACCGTAAAAAAAATTAAAATAAAAAAGGAAGCAAAAAACGGTGCTTTGTCATCATACCGCCTAACAAGAAGTGGAATTAAACGAGATCAAAAAGACGAATCTAAATAAAAATGGTACCCTTGAAAACATTATCTTGTCCCGCAAAAAAACAAGCCGCCATACAGCTCCATCAGCCAAAAGGTAAAAAAGTTATAGCTCTCAGAATAAAGCCATGCAAAAAAATATATTTTTTCTATAAAATTGTTTTTTGTGTAAAAGCACCAAAACATAAAAAAAAAAAAAAGTGGTATCGCTGTAAACGTACTGACCCGAAGAATATTGGTACCTGAATTGTTGGTTTTTGTTTATTCTGCCTTCCAAAAATCGGAAAAGAAAGCGATCAAAAGATGTCACGTTCCTGAAAATGGTACCAATTAAAACGTCAACTTGTCCCGCAAAAAACAAGCCATCACATGACTGTCGGCCTAAATATAGAAATATTGTAGCTCTTAAAATATGGCGATTCAAAAACTAGTCTTTGCAAAAAGCAGCGTCTTTAAGTGTGTGACAGCTGCCAAACATAAAAACCCGATATAAATCTGGTATCGTTGTAATCGCACAGACCCGACGAATAAAGTCGCCTAATCACTTATACCGCATGAGGAACGGCTTAAAAAATAAATAAACCAATTCTTCACCTGCTTCTGATTTGTTCATTCTGCCTCCCAAAGATTGCAGTATGGCTCGGCTCACATTTATCCTGCGCTGAGTGCTTACACCGGGGTTTCCGTGTAAATCTCTGAAATACGTAATTCAGACGGAACACCCGGCAGAAGATTTCCTATAATGAGGCAGATGGAGACACTGTGGACACTGTCTAGACTGTGACCCCATGGTGTCCGCCTTTTTTGCTAGGTGTGCACACAAGTGCTGTCAGCCATAGTTTTGTGAACCTCTGAAAAAAAGGACACCGCTAAACAGAGGCCAGACGGAGTCCAGAGTAAGGCCGGTTTCACACGTCCTGATATTTCCGATACTGGAAAAACCAGTACCGGAGATGTCCGTGTGCACCTGTGTGGCATACGTGTGGGAACCGTATGCCACATCAGGAGCACATGTACCGGCACCTGGACTCAGTGGTACAGTTAGGGCTGTTCCCAAGCGCTGGGTCCTGAATGCTGCCCTCATCATTGTCCCCTGCCGTCGCTGCGATCAGCGCGAGCAAAGGACAATGTTCAGAGTAGTAGTCTGCTCCTGCTGTGTCCTGGTGTAAAAAATAAGAGTAAAATAAAAAAAATCCTTATACTAACCTGTCTGAAGATGTCCCCCGCTGTAATCCACCTGACTGCTCACGCCGAAGAGCCGGGGAGGATGACTCACTCCAGCGAGCGGGCCTCGGAGCTGTTCTGAGCTCAGTGAGTGACAGGATACCGCTTGCTGTGCGCAGCTCCGGAGCAAGCCATTCTCCCCAGGTTTTCTGTGTGAGCAGTCAAGTGGATTACTTCGAGGGACATCTTCGGACAGGTGAATATAAGGATTTTTTAATTTTTATTTTTTTTACACCAGGACACAGCGGAAGCGACTACTACTACTCTCAACATTGTCCTTTGCTCGCGCTGATTGCAGCACAAGCAGTGCTCAGTGATGAGGGCAGCGTTCAGCACCCGGCGCTTGGGAACAGCGCTAACTGTACACTGATTCCCAGGCACTGGTACGTGTCACACTGATGACACTCGAATGTCATCCGTGTGTCATCAGTGTGGGACGTTTTGCAGCCCGTGCAGCACAAACTAAAATGGACATGTCAATGTGTTTTGCCCACGGACCATGGAAACACACTACATGTGCACAGACCCATTAATTTGTATGGGTCTGCATGTGTATGTGCCTCCGGTATGTGTGGAAACTGTCACCACACGTACCGGACACACTGATGTGTGAAAGAGGCCTAACTCTGCTGTCTCATTATTCATCTGAATTACGTAGGAGCTGTGTATATGGAGTCTGCATACTATTCTAGGAAAATCTGCGCTCCAGGAGGCAGATAGCTCTCCAGGAGGCAGATAGCTCTCCATCTCTCCCGAGTCTCACCTTGTGGCTAAGCAGTACTGTACAGCCACATATGGGGTATTTCTACATTCAGCAAAAATTGTGTGACAAATTTTGGTGCCATTTTTACCCATTTCCCAATGTGAAAATGTAAAATCTGGAGCTAAAACAAAACTTTGGTGGTAAAAATATAATTATTCTTTCTTCACCGCCCAGAGGTGTAAAATTCTGTGAGGCACATGTGGTGTCAACATGCTCACAGCACCCCTAGATGGATTGATTGAGAGGTGTAGTTTGTAAAATGGGGTCTCTTATTGGGGGGGATTCTGCTGTTCTGGCACCTTAAGGGCTCTGTTCACCGTCAAACCAGCCCAGCAAAATATGAACTCCAATATGGCGCTTCTTCCCTTCTGAGCTTTGCACTGTGGCTTAAAAGTAGTTTTCAATCACATATGGGGTATCTGCATGCTCAGGAGCAATTGCACAACAACTTTTGGGGTCCAATTTCTCCTGTTATCCTTGTAAAAATGAAAATTGGGGCTAAAAGATAATTTTTGTGGAAAAGAGATTTTTTTTATTTTCATTGCTCTATGTTTTAACTCTTGTGAAACACTGGGGGGTTCAAAGTGCTCACCACACATCTAGATAACTTCCTTAACCCCTTCACACCCGAGTCTGTTTTCACCTTAATGACCAGGCCAAATTTTACAATTCTGACCACTGTCACTTTATGAAGTAATAACTCTGGAACGCTTCAACAGATCCCACTGGTTCTTGTTTTTTTCGTGACATATTGTACTTCATGATAGTGGTAAAATTTATTTGATATGACTGGCATTTATTTGTGAAAAAATCAGAAATTTGGCAATAATATTGAAAATTTTGCAATTTTCAAACTTTGAATTTTCATGCCCTTAAATCAGAGAGATATGTCACACACAATAGTTAATAAATAACATTTCCCACATGTCTACTTTGCATCAGCACAATTTTGGAACCAATTTATTTTTTTTGTTAGGAAATTATAAGGGTTAACAGTTGACCAGCGATTTCTTATTTACAACAAATTTAAAAAAACAACATTTTTTTAGGGACCACATCACATTTGCAGTGACTTAGAGGGGCCTTTATGACAGAAAATACCCAAAAGTGACACCATTCTAAAAACTGCACCCCTCAAGGTGCTCAAAACCACATTCAAGGGTATATTAACCCTTCATGTGCTTCACAGGAATTAATGGAACGTGGAAGGAAAAAATGAACATTTTACTTTTTCACAAAAATTTACCTTAGACCCAATTTTTTTTTATTTTCGCAAGGGTAACAGGAAAAAATTGACCCCAAAATTCATTGTGCAATTTCTCCTGAGCACGCAAATACCCCATATGTGGTGGAAAACCACTGTTTGGGTGCACGGCATGGCTCGGAAGGAAAGGAGCGCCATTTGACTTTTGGAATGCAAAATTGGCTGGAATCGATAGCGGATGCCATGTTGCGTTTGGAGAGCCCCTGAGGTGCCTTAACAGTGGAAACCCCCAACAAGGGACCCCATTTTGGAAACTACACCCCTTGAGGTATCTATCTGCTGGTGTCATGACCATCTTGATACCACAGGTGCCTTACAGAATTTTTAAATATTGGAATGTAAAAATTAAATACTTTTTTTTTTCATGAAAAGTTGATTTAGCCTCAAATTTTTCATTTTCACAAGGGTAAGAGGAGGAAATGGATGCCACAGTCGCTTGTGCAATTTCTCCTGAGCACGCCAATACCCCATATGTGGTTGGAAACTGCATTTTAGCCACAGTGCAAATCTCAGAAGGGAAGGAGTGCCATATTGGAGAGCCGATGTTGCTGGAATGGTTTGTGGGTGACATGTCACATTGTCATAGCCCCTGAGGTGCCAGAATAGCAGAACCCCCACACACACACACACACACCAAAAGTGACCGCATTTTACAACCTACTCCTCTGTATGAGTTCATCTAGTGGTGCAGTGAGCATACTGACACCACAGCTATTCCATAGAAATTTATACCATTGGGCAGTGAAGAAAAAATAATTACCACTCTTTTACCACTAAAATGTTTTAACCTCAGATTTTACCTGGGAAAATAGGTAGATAGGTAAATGGTCACTACACCATAGATGAATTCCCAGATGGGTGTCATTTCCAAAATGGGGCCACTTCATGGGGGATTCTGCTGTTCTGACACTTTTCAGAGCCGCTAAGTGCCAGAACAGCAGGATCCCCCCTGAAGAGACCCCATTTTGGAAATGACACCTTTCTGGGAATTCATCTATGGGTTTAGTGACCATTTTAACTCCATGGATGATTTCCAGAAACAAGCACGTAGTTTTAGATTCTGGAGAAACCCCCCCACCTCCACCCCTGGAAATTGTTAAGTGAGCTCTACTCGAATGTGTCATTCACTAAATAAACCAAATGCTTGAATGACAAAATGGGATACATTTTCACAGTTTAAAAACGTGGTTCTGTGTGGAAGATTTTAAAACAGTCAGACAGGCATAAAGCTGGCAATGATGGTCATTGTGGGCAATCGAAGTGGGTATCATGCCTCATTCCTCTCTTGGTACATACACAACATCTTTTCTGGGGGTTCTTGTTTCTGTTGCTGGAATGAGTGCACTAAAATGTCGCTCAGTGAGTCTTTTCACATCAGATTCTAATGGATGAGCGGGGCTAACATTTTCAAAAACACGATTTTCAAGTACCTTTTCTTGATAATGAAGAAAAGTATCTGAATTTCCTGTTTTTTTGTATACCACAAAAGAATTGTATGTGGCCACCTGAAACAAATAAATTACTAACTTTTTATACCAGGTATATGATTTTCTTGATACCTGGTATGGCTGTAGAACCTGGCCTGCAAGGTCCACACCCCCCATGTGTTAGTTGTAGTCAATGACTGACACAGGTTTTTGCTTTAGAGTAGTGCATCCTAGTTCTACAGTGGCCCTTGTGGCATCTGTGTGGATCGACCTGCGGATAAAAATATCCTTCTTATCCCTATACTTGAGGGCAAGCAACTATTCATTGCGTACAGCCCCTGACTGCCCCTTTTGGTTGACCAATGGTTATGGAAACCCGTGACGGTTTTTACGAATGGTCCCACAAGTTCCTAGGTTATATTCAACCAGACTTTTAAATAGGGATATACTGGTGTAGTAATTGTCCACATACAGTTTGTAGCCTTTTTGTAAAAATGGACTTATCAGCTCCCAAACAATTTTTCCAGATGTCCCCAGATAAGTAGGGCATCCTGATGGGTTTAGTTGCCTATCTTTCCCCTCATAAATGCAAACAGCTGATGTGTATCCAGTTGAACTTTCGCTAATTTTATAGAGCTTTATTTCGAACCTTGCCCTCTTAGATGGGATAAATTGCTTGAGGTGCAGTCTTCCTTTGAATTTTACAAGGGACTCATCTATAGAAATGTTTTGCGTTGGGGTGTAGAGCCTTAAGAATTTTTCTGTCAAGTCTTCAATGATGGGTCTGATTTTATATGATCTGTGGCATTTCTGGGCAGGCATTTCTGGGTCATTTCTGGGCAGGCATTGACTATTGTCGTTAAAATGCCCAAACCTCATGAGCATTTTATAACAGGTCCTAGGAAGAACAATAGAAAACATAGGAGTGACTTGAACAGGGCGGTTGGACCAGTAGGATCAAATGCATGTTTTTTTTAACAAGCCCCATGTCAAATGTAAGTCCAAAAAATGTTTTAATTTCCGGTACGTTAGTTGGTGTCCATAGATTTGCCCTAGGATAATAGGATCGGGGATTCTGGCTGATAAATTGGGACACGTATATATTTGTTTGCACGACAATATGTTCTAGCAAGCTGTCTGTTAAAAACAAATTAAAAAATTAATTGGTCCAAAATCTTCCACCTCCACATTTATACCAGGAATGGCGATGAAATCAGGGCAGAATGGAGCAATCAAATCCGAAGCCTCCCATCTGGTAAATGCTATATCAAGTGGCAAAGCCCCTTGTACATTGGCGTGTGCCAATTCACTAGCACTAGGGACAGCGCTTGTACTGTACTCCCTGATTTGGAGACGTTTCTCCAGTAGCGCTATTTGCCCCTATTGTTGTACTGGTCCTTGTGTTTAAGGATGGACCAGAATCATTGCTCATTTCTGAGCTATCACTGTCGCCGCTACTAAAGCCCTCGAAATCCACATCTCCATCTGACATTGCATTTTCGTCACGGTCAGAACATAACAGGACATACACTTCCTCTGCAGTATAAGTCTGACGCGTCATTTTATTTGTTTTTATATTTTTTGACGTGACTAATTACCGTAACTGACTATACTGACTGACGAAACAACTATCAAATTATTGGTAAAACAATTCTGATCAAGCTTAACCTTAGGCCAACCATAACCCTAAGCCTAGGCTAACCATAACCCTAAGCCTAGGCTAACCATAACCCTAAGCCTAGGCTAACCATAACCCTAAGCCTAGGCTAGCCATAACCCTAAGCCTAGGTTAGCCATAACCCTAAGCCTAGGCTAGTCATAACCCTAAGCCTAGGCTAGCCATAACCCTAAACCTAGGCTAGCCATAACCCTAAGCCTAGGCTTGCCATAACCCTAAGCCTAGGCTTGCCATAACCCTAGGCTGGCCATAACCCTAAGCCTAGGCTAGCCATAACCCTAAGCCTAGGCTAAGCCTAAGCCTAGGCTAACTCTAAGCCTAAGCCTAGGCTAACCCTAAGCCTAGGCTAACCCTAAGCCTAACTCTAACTTTCTTTATCTGTTTTTTTTTTCTTCACAGTAGCAAACTGCTGACTGACACCGCTCTTGTCAGCAGCACTTGTGACACTGTTTCTCCTCTGATCTCTCACTGACAAGAGATGTGAGGAGAAACAGTGTATTTATGGCTCAATGTTATAAATTTCTGTGAAGCACCTGGGGGTTCAAGTTGCTCACCACATGTGACGCCTCGAAGCGGGTTGAGTGGCTGATCTCGACTACGCCACCTGTGGCACCTGGTGAAGGCCACCAGTGCTGCTGCAGTCCGCTGAGGCCTGGTGTTATCGCAGCCTTCGTTGTTACTACTCCCCACAGGCGGAGCAGGGCCTCAGGGCAGAGAGACAGGATGGAGGGTGTAGTAGTCTAGGAGGTCCAGTGCTGCGTAGTGCGGTGTAGTGCAGAATAAGAGTCCGGAGGCCATAGGGGTTAACTTCCAGGGTTTTTACTCACGTTGAAGAGTACAGTTGCAAGGCTTTTCCCTGCTCCTCGCGGAGTTCTGCGGTCACCAGAGACGAGGGTCCGACAACCTCCGAGTAAGTCCAGCGTTCAATCAGGACCCCACACCAGAGTGTTCCTAGACTGCAGACCGGGTCCTTTCCTGTCTGTGTGTGTGTAGATAGGCCGGGTCTCCCTCTGAACTTCTCTCAGAAAAAGGGTACGGGTGGCAGCTCCGCTCTTTCCGTTACCCGGTGGGATCCTCAGGGCCTACCGGGCTTTCCCGACCAGGACGTGGAGTAGCAAGGTCGGGTGTCAGGGGCCAGTACCCCTCTTGCAGCCGGAATCCCTCTGAATAGATCAGCATAGCGAGGACAGGTGGCGTACACCGCTCCGTCTGCATCCTGCCTGGGATCCATTTGCAGTGAAGCTACACTCTTAAGCTCCGGGCCTTCTTGGTCATGGTCCCTGACCGGGCTGAGACATACATTATCTGCAGTCTGCCCCTCCACCCAAGGCCGGGGTACGAGGGGCCGTGTCCCCGTCCTCTGCAGGTCCACACAGGATCCACGCTGGATCCACGCTCAGGGAGGAGAGACCACGATGAGATAACGATCAAAAGACCATCAAAAAAGACCAAAAACCAAGATGGCAGTGTATTAAATATGAAATTTAAGTGTCACTAAAATGTGAGTCCTCCACCCTCACCCACTAAATGGTTCCCCTATCTCTTGGTTCCCCTCTCTCCCAACTCCAGTAGGGGCAGCAGCTTGTGCATAATAGCCCCCTCTGGTGGAAGAAGTGTGGTGTTGGATGTGGAGGTGGGGTCCTGACCATCGCACTGTTCTTACCTCAGAGGAGGAACACTGCACTCCATTAGAGAAGTGCAGCATCCCTGTGGCGGTCGAACCCTCAGGGGCGCCACACACACATCTAGATAAGTTCCCTGAGGGGTCTAGTTTCAAAAATGGTGTGCCTAAACAGTGGAAACCCCCCATAAGTGACATCAGAGAGAATAAAGTTAATTTTCCCCTGCAGCTTTCGGCTACATGAAAGTTCGGACAGGTTAGTCGCGCTATTAAAGATAAACACTGCTGACGTATTCCGGGTATGCGTATGCCGGAGGCCAATAGATGCCGTGTGCACATTCACTAACTATTTGCTTTGCACAGAGACTATGGAACTATCATGCAAGACAAATATTACGCAAGTAATATAATGTATTGACACCGGTTAACATTATGTTCATAAGTTCATAGTACTTATCTTTTTCTGAAAAGGGAAAAAGAAAAGTGAGTGTTTAACTCTTCAGTGCCAGGCACTATACACTTTGCATTACTAGTTAGAAATCACCCATATGGAGGGGAAGAGGTCTGTCTTTGTTATACAAAAATGTAAGTAAAGTTTAGTAAATTGGTTAGCAAAGACAAAAATCAAATAGTATTCATGGATAAAAGTAATAAAACATAAAAAACACATACTGTACATCCTTTTTAATTGTTACAACCTGAACAATAAATGTAAACTTTAATTTGGGATATTCAGAGATTTCTTAAACCATTTACAGAATTTTACTTTTTTTTACAAATCCCATCTAAAATAATTATTATAAATTATGGTAAATGAAAAGATTATGTGCCCAAAGATATCAAAAATATACATGTATAGAAATAAATACTCTGAAATGCAAATAGCAAGAACTCAAACAGCAACAGCGGTAAAAACAAGAAACTAAATAAAAACATTGAGTCTTGGAATGAACTGAGAAAAAAAGCAAAAAGAATGTTACTGGTGTTAAAGGGAATCTGTCACCAGGTTTTTGCTACTTAATTTGGTAGCAACAAAATGTGGAGAGGGAGACTCCCCAATTATTTTCAGCAATGTGTTACTTACTGGGCTGCTTGCAGTAATTTTGATAAAATCACATTTTATCAGCAGGAAGTTCTTCATGAACTCTGTTTAACCCGCGCCCACCACTGATTGGAAACTTTCCGTGTATACTATGCATAGGCAGAAAGCTGCCAATCAGTGGTGTGGGCGGGGATATACAAAGCTCAGCATTCAGAGAACTGGGAGATCTGCAGCTAATCAATCAGATTTTAATCAAAACTGCAGCAAGCAGCAAAGTAAGTGACACAAAGATAGAATCAGGGGCTCTGCCCCTGCACCATGCTACTCTCAGCTGGGGTAGCAAAAAATCTTGGTGACAGATTCCCAATTTTTAATTCTAATTCTGGAAGCTGAATACTACTTATAATGGTCTCAAATGTATTTCTGTGAGCAGTTAAAAGTCTGTTGCCAATCTACATTCTTTATTCTTAACATTTAAACTATCTATCTAATTTAGTTTTAGTTTTAGGTTTTTTTTTACTGATTCTGTATTTGTTTTGTCCTATTTTCTTTGTTATTACGAGGGTGATTTTCTTTGCCAGAGCTTCTGCTTCCCCAATTTTTCCTTACAACATGCACCTAAAAAAAAGCAAACATAAATCTTAGTCACAAAATGATTTTCGACCTTTTGTTTGTGAGCATTGTGGGCATGTTATAAGCTAAGGACACTGTGCAAACAGGAGGAGCTGAATCTTTTGTGGCGACTCAGTGTTAAATTGCTATGTTTTAGGACTATGTTAAATAAAATAAAAAACAGAATTAACTAAATGTAAAAAAATATATATGATACCTTTTAAAATATAAATTTTAAAAATATTTATTTGAAAAGTTGTCTTAATCAATGAACTTATGGTAATTGGATATCCTTTAAAAGTGAACCTGACATCAGAAAATCGCCTATGCAGGAGCATGACCCCATGCTCCTGCAGGCAATTACATGTCATTAACAAAGGTGTTTTTAGCTAAATTATGTTTTCTGCTTTTATCATAGTTATACATTAAAAACTTGCTTTCGTGGATATAAAACTATTACTCCGAGTTATCAGGGTGGTCCAACATCCTGGCTAAGTCACCGAGTCATTATTTGATAACATATGATTTTTAATCAAACAATTTAAAGTTCCATTAGAAATTCATGAAAATATAATCCACAACATGTGACGTTTCGGTCGTTCAGCCACGACCTTCATCAGACTCTAATGCTTAAAAAATAAAATAAATGTACAGAAACATTATATAGATAGCTTACCAGATTGCTATGGAAGTGGGACGCCAGGAATAGCAGCGCAATGTGGAAAAGGCATATATGCCACGTGGGAGTGCGCTGTGTAATGGATGGACATAGTGGTTTAAATAGTCTGTCAGAGGAGCTTAACCACTTCCATAGCAATCTGGTAAGCCTTATTGACGCACCCCTGGGCCTGTGTCGCGCAGCGTTGCGCACGCGGGAGCTTACCAGGAGCCGGATCTGTTGAGGGTTGTAGTCTCGTGGCGGTGACCCGGTCCGTGCCCAGGGAGTCAGACTAAGTGGCGCTGTATTAGCGGTAGATGTTGTACGACTACGCCACCCGTTGAATGCAGCGAAGGAGCTGCTGCTGCAGGGCAGACCGCTGAGGCCGGTGGTAGGATTGTGCAGCGTGATAGTATCACCCCCAACGGGAGGGGTATGGCCTCAGGGCAGCCGACGTGGATGATGGAGGTAGCAGGAACCACTCGGAGACGGTACGGTGTAGTTCAGGGTCTTTACTGGTGACAAAGATAGACCCTCCCGGAGTACTGGCTAGCGATTGGGGCCTGGTCAGTCCTTGAGCAGATGGGATCTCCCCTGGCCAGGCGGAGTTGTAGGCCTCCCAAACTAACTGTACTCTTCTGGCTACCTTGCTAGAGGCGGGTATAAGTAGCCCACGTCCCTGAGTGTACCGTGTGGTGCTCACCCGTATGGCCGGTGACTCGGGGCCTTCTAGTAGCTTCCGCTCCACGACGGCGGTGCTGGTCCCACGCGTGTGACCGTGCCTTCGGGTTTCTTGGCCAGAGGACCTGAAATCCCCTACCGGTCGGTTTCTGCTGCTGGATAGGAGTTAGTCCCCACAGCCTCGGACTCCGGGTCCAGTGATAGCTTCTCAGTCAGGGCGAGCTCTGCAGCTGCCAGCCCCTGACTCCTTGTAGCACTGCTCCCACAGAGCTCCCGTTGTTTCTTCCTATGCTGCTTCTCTTCTCTGTCTCTACTTCTTCTCTACTCTCTAACCCTGCCTCAGCCCTAGGTTTATATAGGGGAAGTTCTTCCCCTCCCAGGACTGGGCAGGAGGTGTGGCATGCACAGGATCCCTGACCAAGAGACCTCCCACCTGCTCTCAGACATAACATTGCTGTTACTGTGGAAACCAGACCCCTGGGGTGCCACATTCCCCCCTAGTGAAATTTAGTACTCCGGGACTAAACATCTTTTTAGAAAAACATAACAAGGTATAAACAATAATAATACAATAAGAAAAACACATAAAGATGGTTACGGCGTGTCCGCAACCGGGTGCAGTCTTTGAAGAAAACAAAGGTGTCCATTTCACCAAAACAGGGAGACGTAACCAGGTAGGGGTCTGTCCTGCCCCGAGTCCTTAACAGTCTTTTAGTCCATTCCTGGGTTACGCTCCAACCAATTGTACAAGGATTCCCGGTAAATCCACCAAGGACTCCTAAAAATAACTAGAAACACATAATTATACACAAGCAACAAGAAAAACAGGTAACCACAAATAAAACAATTTATACACTTCAAATCCTCCAACGTGCGGGTAACTGGCCTCTAGTGGCCCTAGTGGACCTACGGAGCTGACTGTCTAGCCCTGAACTACAGGGTGTAGGAGCTGTCAAGGGTAAACTGGGCAGCTGTCTACCGGCTCTTTGGCTCACTAGGGGTACGGCAGGCTCACTATAAGCAGAGGGTTGATCCTCCTGTTCTGCTTGTGTGGAGTCTTCTGCCTCCTGGACCGGCTGCTCTTCCAGCTCTACCTGTTGCTCCGTAGGCACTTGGGATGCTGGTTGGAGGAACGTGAGGACGGGTACCACAACTGCACCATTGACTTGAGTCCAGGACCGAGGGAAGTCTCCGAGCACAGTACTAACCATATCTTCCCTTTCCTCTACGGGTCGATGGTCTTCTTATTCCTCTTCAGGGTTCCGTAGCTGTTCAGGACACTTCTTCAGGTGATCCCGGGATACAATGGCTATGGTCTCCCCTCCGTCTTTACTGATGGTACAGACTTTCGGGTTCTCGTGGCTTGAGGGCAGTACGGTGTACGGGTCCTTCTCCCACTGGTCGTCCAACTTGTGGAGCCGTCTTTTCCTCTTCAAGACCTGCTCTCTGGGTACCAGGGGAACAGCGGGAGCATACTGGTTGTAAGTTTTCTCTTGTCTTTCCCTAGCCTGACAGAGACTTCGCTCCACGCTCTCCTGTACTTTCCGGTACTGCTGCTGCCTCTCTGTGTCCCAGTCTGCTTCTGGTGAAGTGTCCTCGGGTGTCAGGACTCCCATTTCCAGGTCAACAGGTAACTTACCAGGTCTCGCCCTCATTAGGTAAGCCGGGGTACAGTTGGTGGAACCTACCGGGATGTGGTTGTATAGGTCCACCAGATCGGGCAGCTTCTCAGGCCACAGATTGCGTTCTTCCAGGGGCAACGTTTTCAGGAGATCCATTACCACCTGGTTCATTTTCTCACAAAGTCCATTAGTTTGCGGATGATAGGGTGTCGTCCTTATCTTCCGGCAGCCATACAGATTGCAGAATTCCTGGAAGACCTCCGCTTCAAAGGCAGGTCCTTGGTCCGTCAGCACTTGGTCCGGGTACCCGTGTGGGCGGCAGAAGTGCTGCTGGAAGGCTCTAGCTGCTGTTTGAGCCGTTAAGTCCTTAACGGGGACGACAACCAAGAACCGGGAGTAATGATCCACAATGGTTAACGCGTAGACGTAGCCACTTCTGCTTGGGGTCAGTTTTACATGATCCAAGGCTACCAGTTCCAACGGCTGCCGGGTGACGATGGACTGCAGGGGAGTCTTCTGGCTGGCACGGTCCTTCCTTCTTAGGTTGCACGGGCCACAGTCTCTGCACCACCTCTCGATGGTTCCCCTCATGCCTACCCAGTGGAACCGCCCACGCAGCAGGAACTCCAGCTTCTTCCATCCGAAGTGTCCAGCCCCGTCGTGGTATGCTTCCATCACCATGGCTGCGTCTCTCCGTGGCACCACTACTTGCCAGATTAGTTCATGCGTCCGGGAGTTAACCATTCTGCGGCACAACTTCCCCTTGTAAAGGAACAGTCGACTCTTCTCAGCCCACAGTTGCTTGGCTTCCTCCGGAGCGTCTGGGTCAAGGCGAGCCTCTGGCCGAGTCAGCATCTCCTTCACCAGCCGGACGGCAGGGTCACTGTCTTGCGTTTCCTCCCAGTTGTAGTGAGGCAAGGGGTTAAACGTAGCGGCTTGCTTACTCCTTACCCGATGGGAATACTGGATAGTCCCATGACGGTAGAACTCGGGGAGTTCGACTTCTTCCAGTCCCTCTGGATCTTCTCCTACGTCCGGTAGGTTTGGCATCCTGGACAGGGCGTCCGCGTTGGTATTGGAGCGTCCTGCCCGGTATTTGATTGTGAACTCGTAGTTGGACAGACGGGCCATCCATCTCTGCTCTAGGGCACCGAGTCTTGCCGTGTCCAGGTGTGTCAACGGGTTGTTATCCGTGTACACGGTGAACCGGGAAGAAGCGAGGTAGTGCTTAAAGCGTTCGGTGACTGCCCACACCACTGCCAGGAACTCTAGCTTAAATGAGCTGTAATTCTCAGGGTTTCTTTCGGTGGGTCGCAGTTTTCGGCTAGCGTAAGCGATTACTCGTTCTTTCCCCTGCTGGATCTGGGACAGTACGGCTCCTAGCCCGATGTTACTTGCGTCGGTGTAGAGAATAAAGGGCTGGCTGTAATCAGGGTACGCCAGGATTTCATCCCCCGTGAGGGCCATCTTCAGCTGGCGGAAGGACTCTTCTTCTAACTTCTCCCATTTGAAGGGCGGCTTCTGGTTCTTGGCCTTCCGGGACTGGCCTATCAGGAGGTCCTGCATAGGAGCTGCCTTTTTGGTGAAACCGGGGATGAATCTGCGGTAATAGCCTACCAACCCGAGGAACTGCCGCACTTCCTTTACACTGGAGGGACTTGGCCATTCCTTAATTGCGGTGATCTTATCAGGGTCGGGAGCCACTCCGTCAGCGCTCACCACGTGTCCCAGGTACTGCACCTTTGGTTTCAAGAGGTGACACTTGGAGGGTTTTACCTTTAAGCCGTAGCTTGCCAGAGCTTCGAACACTTCCGCCAGGTGTTTCAGGTGGTCCTCATAAGTCTTGGAATATACGATGACATCGTCCAGGTACAACAGGATCGTCTCGAAGTTTCTGTGGCCCAGACAGCACTCCATTAATCGTTGGAAGGTTCCCGGTGCGTTGCAGAGTCCGAACGGCATACAGGTAAACTCGCTAAGTCCCATCGGGGTGGTGAATGCGGTCTTCTCCCGGTCCGCCTCTGCTACAGGAACCTGCCAGTACCCGCTAGTGAGATCCAAGGTAGAGAAGAAGTTAGCAGATCTTAAAGCAGCCAAAGACTCCTCTATCCTTGGTAAGGGGTACGCATCCTTGTGTGTGATACGGTTAATTTTCCGGTAATCTACACACATCCTCATGGTGTTGTCTTTCTTTTTGACTAAGACTAGTGGAGCTGCCCAGGGGCTACAGCTATCCCTGATCACCCCAGCCTCCTTCATGTCCCTAAGCATCCCCTTGGCGTGTTGGTAGTGTGCAGGGGGTACGGGTCGATACCTCTCTTTTATGGGAAGATGGTCTCCCGTGAGGATGTGGTGTTCTACCCCCTTGACTCGCCCGAAGTCTAACGGGTGTTTACTAAACACTCTCTCGTACTCTTGAACCACCCGATAGACTCCCTGTTTCTGGTGTGAGGGAGTGGAGTCAGTACCCAAATGTAGTTGCTGACACCAGTCCTCCATTGTTTCTTTAGAGCCGTTACCTTCCTCCGGGGAAGATGGAGGCAAGAGTTCTACGGACTGTATGGAATTTTGATTGATGGTATACAATTTGGCTAGCGTGGCATACCGGGGCAGGTACACTTCCCTCTTCCCGATATTTATTATGCGAACGGGCACCCTCCCATGGCGTACATTGACCACCCCCCGTGCTGTCAAAATGGTGGGCCTACTGTCTGAGTAAACTGGTTCTACCATTGCCTGGTAATCTCTACCTCTCAGACCAATAGCTGCCCGGCACCAAATCATCATTTCACTTTTTGGGGGCATGGCAATAGGGAAAGGGTCACACATTCTTACGCTACCAATCTCACCACCAGAGAGTTCTATCTGTTGCCGTCGCATCAGTGCCCGGATCTCTTTCTGGAGCACTCACTGCTGGCCGGAGCTGGCGTTCTTGGCAACCTGTTGTAAAAGGAAAATCACCTCTGCAAGACAATTTTCAATTACATTAGTTCCTAGAGTTATCTTTGGGTGACTCTCGTGTTTGTCAATGTCTACAATGATCAGTCCCTGTGCTGCCAGTTCGACTCTACCGATTTTAATGGTCACCTCTTTAAATCCAATCTGTGGCACGGGCTGACCATTGCTGGCGATGATACTCAAGTCGTCGTCAGGGTAGCGGGTGATATCCGAGTCATTCCAGTACTGCTTGAAGAGCACGTACGGGATAGTGGTGACCTGTGACCCGGTGTCCAATAGGGCACTCATAGGGATGCCATCCAGTACCACAGGCAAGACTGGACGTCCTCCCACATATCTGTCGCGCCAGTTCGATGGGCCTGATGATCTTTTTCCTGGGGTTTGGCCCTCTACCCCAGGTTGTGCCAGTTTAAAGGACAGTACCTTGCCATATGTCCGAGTTGATTGCAGCGGCGGCAGATGGGTTGTCCGTCCTCGTTGTATCGGTCGCTGGGTCTTCCTCTGGCCGGTGGGGTCCTCCTTGGTCGACGCCACGGGATGTCCTCCGGTCCGGATGCCAGCTGGTTCTTCCCTGGAGTGGAAACCTGTAAAGACTGCACAGTTCGGGTTAGCGCGGCAACGCTTTTAGCTAGCTCTTGGACCTGATGGTGCAGGTCTGGAGCCGGGTCATTGTTCAAAGCCTGCGCATCAGCTCCCACAGGCCCTGCCGACAAGGGTGCCGCCTCCTGGTGGTAAGTGGTAGTGGGGCGTCTGTGGGTCACAACGCCACCTGGTGCCGGTTCTCGGAGCACCCGGATGGCTCTGTCCTTGAACTGTGCAAATCCCAGATGAGGGTCCTGTAAGGCCATTGCCCGCAACTGGGTTCGGTGGGCATTGCAATATAAACCCTCTATAAATTGTTCAGTCAACAGCCTGTCCTCGTCTCCCACGCCGTCAGGGTCGGTCTGCTTAATGGCTCTCAGGGCCTCTTGTAGGTTCAGGGCATAGTCCCTTATACTCTCATGTGCCCGCTGTTTGCACCCGTAGAATCTAAGCTTGATCTCGGCTGAGGTGCGGGTATCAAAGGTGTCCCTCAGCCGGGTTAGTATCTCTGCGACAGTCCTCCTCCCAGGTGGCCAGGACTTTACCTCCCTTTGGGCTGCCCCGGTTAATTGGGCCACCAGGATGCTCACTTTTTGCTCCTCTGTGAGGGGATACACCTGGAAGAGGCTATCCAGCTTTTCTCTAAAGTCATGCAGGGTATGTGACTCCCCTGAGTACTGGGGTAGCCAGGCTGCCCCCGGGATATAGGGCATGGTGAAAGGCATGACCGCAACGGCGGTGGTGCTGGCGGGGGTTGAAGCGGTGAAGCTCTCCTCCGTATCCGACATCCTTCTCCCCCCTAGTGGACCGTGGCCTACCTTGCGATGATCCTCTTCCATAGGCCGCGGCTCCGCAGTGGATCGTCAGGGTTGAGGACCTTCCGTCGCGCTCCTGTGACGTCAGCGTCTGCTGGGCTCCTTCCAGGACCTTACGCGACGTCTGGACGTGAGGCGGGGCTTCAGTTCTCGCGCGCTTTTGGAGTCCACGCCCCTCTTCTTCCCGCGCGGCGTCTTCAAGATGGCGTCCAACGGCGGGAAAACTCCACGGAAGGTGGGAAGAAGGCTGAAAATGGTGCCGGATGGCGGGAATCTTCACCGATGGCGGGAAGAAGGCTGAAGATGGCGCCGGATGGCGGGAATCTTCACCACTGGTAAGTTTGAACAGTCTTTTTCAGGCACGCAGTACCCGGTGGTTGCGGGCACGAATTCCTGCCGACTACGCCAAAAGTTGACGCACCCCTGGGCCTGTGTCGCGCAGCGTTGCGCACGCGGGAGCTTACCCGGAGCCGGATCTGTTGAGGGTTGTAGTCTCGTGGCGGTGACCCGGTCCGTGCCCAGGGAGTCAGACTAAGTGGCGCTGTATTAGCGGTAGATGTTGTACGACTACGCCACCCGTTGAATGCAGCGAAGGAGCTGCCGCTGCAGGGCAGACCGCTGAGGCCGGTGGTAGGATTGTGCAGCGTGATAGTATCACCCCCAACGGGAGGGGTATTGTTATGTTCTGCTACCAGAGCTAAGGAAAGAGAGGAGATCTGTCCCTACGATAGAACTCAGCTTAATCCCTACGATGTAACAGGGAACCTGATCCTGCGATCAGACCTGCTAAAGTCCTAAGCTAGTCTGTACGGAGACCTATAGATGTGGGGAAGGAATCCCTACAAGTACTAAGGACTGGGAGGAATATGGGACACCTCCTAACAGAAATAGTAGCAGACAGACGAACAAACAAAATATATAGAACATAGAGGTCAGTAGACCAAGCAAACTAACAGAGCAAGACACAGAGCACAGGCTAGCTAGAAAGTAGATATACAATGAAGTCCAGCAAAGCCAGAAGGGCAGAGCAGGATTAAATAGGCCAACAAGGTCATGTGACCAGCAAAGGAAAAAAAAACTAAGAGCAAGGTTCTAACAGTGCCCCCCCTTCTAAGAGGATCCTCCGGATCCCCTAGGACCAGGCTTATCAGGAAATCTCCTGTGAAACGCTCTGATAAGTCTGGACGCGGAAACATCATCCGACCTCACCCAAGAGTTATCCTCGGGACCGAAACCTTTCCAGGCCACAAGATACTGCAAACTACCTCTATACCGTCTAGAGTTAAGGATGCGAGAAATTTCATATTCCCCGTCCTCCACCACCGGAGGAACAGAGGCAGAGGCGTCACAATCCGATACAACAGCTTTTTTCAACAGAGAGACATGAAATACCGGATTAATTCTCCAGGAGGTAGGAACCTCCAACCTAACAGCAGATTGGTTGACAACCTGAAGCACCTTAAAGGGCCCTACAAACTTGGGACCCAATTTCTTTGAAGGAATCCTCAACCGCAGATTCCTAGAGGACAACCAAACCATGTCACCAACAGCGAACAAAACCTCCTGTCGTTTCCTATCAAAGTAGTCTTTAGATTTTCTGTTGGCCTCCTGAAGATTACCACGCACATCCGTCCAAACTCTCTCCAAATCACCGGAAAAATTCTCCTCCTCAGGCACGGCAGATCCCAACTTGGAGAACGACCCAAACGACGGATGTCTCCCAGAACAACAAAAAAAAGGCGAACAACCAGCAGAAGAAGACGTATGATTGTTCAGAGCAAATTCAGCAAGTGGCAGAAACTCAGACCACCCCTCTTGATTGTCTGCCACAAAACAACGCAAGAACTGCTCAACATCCTGGTTTTTCCTTTCTGTCTGGCCATTAGATTCAGGATGATATCCGGACGAGAACGACAAATGAACTCCCAACCTATCACAAAAGGCACGCCAAAAACGAGCCACGAACTGAGGGCCCCTATCAGAAACAATGTCAGTAGGAACGCCATGAAGTCTGACAATTTCCTTGACAAAGGCCTTAGCGAGGATTTTTGCGCAGGGCAGTTTGACGAAAGGAACCAAGTGACACATCTTGCTAAAACGGTCCACGACCACCCAGATGACAGTAAAACCCTCAGAGGGGGGAAGGTCAGTTATAAAGTCCATAGCCAAATGTGTCCAAGGAGCACTGGGAACCTCCAAAGGACAAAGCAACCCCGCAGCAGGAGTATGTGAGGACTTAGATCTAGCACATATAGTACATTGACGCACCCACTTAATGACTTCCTTCTGCCATCCAGGCCACCAAAAACTGCGACCCACCAGTCTCTTGGTCTCAGAGATTCCGGGATGACCTGCCAACCGAGATTCGTGACACTCAACAAACAAATCTCTCCTAAAGGTCCCAGGCACAAACAACCTCCCATGAGGAGTGTTAGAAGGGGCATTCTCCTGTGCTTTAAGAATCTCATTTTCCAAAACGGAGTCCAAAGCAGCTATCACAACACCTTCTTGTAAAATGTTCTCCTCTTTCTCAGCACCGACTATGGGAGAAAAACTGCGAGACAAGGCATCCGCCTTAACATTCTTAGTACCAGGGATGTAAGTAACGGAGAAATTAAACCGCGAGAAAAACAGTGCCCACCTAGCCTGACGGGCATTCAGGCGCTTGGCAGCATCAAGATATATCAGATTTTTATGATCCGTAAGAACCTGAACGGGAAATTCCGCACCTTCCAAGAAGTGGCGCCAGTGTTCAAATGCGAGTTTAATAGCCAATAATTCCCGATTACCAATATCGTAATTCAGTTCAGTCTCCGAAAAATTTTTTGAAAAAAAGGCACAGGGATGTAATCCATCCCCGTTATCCTGAGACAATACTGCGCCAACCCCCACAGAGGAAGCATCAACCTCAACCAAAAACGGCCTAGTAACATCAGGCTGCATAAGGATGGGAGCAGAGGTGAACCTCTCCTTGAGATACACAAAAGCTTCAATGGCCTCAGAAGACCACTGAACCGCATCAGCACCTTTCCTGGTGAGATCAGTCAGAGGTTTGACAATACTAGAAAATTTTTTTATGAATTTTCTATAGTAATTGGCGAAACCCAAAAACCTCTGTATCGATTTCAAACCAATAGGCCTAGGCCATTCCTGCACAGCCTGAACCTTAACCGGATCCATCTCAAAACCTTTGCTGGAGATAATGTAGCCCAAAAAACTAATTCTCTGTACAGCGAACTCACATTTCTCCAGCTTAGCAAAAAGCGAATTGTCCATTAATAACTGTAATACCTCACGCACGCTCCGCCAATGAGACTCCAGATCCGGCGAATAAATCAAAATGTCATCCAAATACACAACCACATTTTTACCGATCAAAGGTCTAAGGATGTCATTAATCAGATTCTGAAAAAATGCAGGAGCATTAGTAAGACCAAAAGGCATAACCAGATTCTCAAAATGACCCACAGGAGTGTTAAAAGCAGTCTTCCATTCGTCACCCTCCTTCATGCGCAACAGATTGTATGCCCCCTTAAGGTCAATTTTAGAGAACCACTTGGCCCCCATTAACTGGTTAAACAGATCAGGAATCAATGGCAGTGGGTAAGGATTGCGTACAGTAATTTTGTTAATCTCACGAAAATCCAGACAAGGACGTAAACCGCCGTCCTTTTTTTTTACAAAAAAAAATCCAACCGCCACAGGAGACTTAGAGGGCCTAATGTGACCGGCGGCCAAACTTGTCTGTATGTATTCCTCCAAAGCCTTCCTCTCAGGAATAGTAAGGTTAAATAAACGACTTTTAGGAAGAGTCGCTCCAGGGACAAATTCAGTAGAACAATCATAGTCTCTATGGGGAGGCAAAACCTGCGATTCCTTCTCAGAAAAAACTCTCCAAAAATCCTGAATAGGAACAGGCAATTCTCCCCTATCCAAAGCTGCAATACGCCCATTACAACACTTGTCATAACATTTATGGCTCCAGGATTTAATTTCACTGGTAGACCAATCCAGTACAGGATTGTGAAATTTTAACCAGGGCAATCCCAATATTACTGGAGAAGGCAAGTTATTCAACACTACCAAATCCAATTTCTCATGGTGAACACCATTAATAGTGAGAGGAAATTCACAGACCTTGAGAGTAATATTCTTCAAAGGGGAACCATCCACAGAAACCACAGCAATGGGGGATGATAAAGGTTCAGGTTTTAAATTGAGTTTTTCCACGAATCCCCCATCAATAACATTCAGAGTAGACCCACAATCGACAAACACCCGAAATTCCATTAATTTTTCCTGAGCAATCGTGGAAGCAGCTAAAAATACACCCTTGGAATTTAAACAGGCAATACGGGCATGACTGACCATTTTTTTTTCTTTCTTTATACGAAGCTCACAGCCTTTAATCAAATGACCAGATTTTCCGCAATAGAAACACAAGCCTTCAAAAAATCGACGGTCTTTTTCTTGAGAGCGAGGTGCCACCGATCCAATCTCCATCGGTTCACCACTGTTAGTACACACATTCTTATAACCAGAAACTGACATAGCAGAGGATTTGCTCTCATTAACCCTTGCACGCAGTCTTCTATCCACCCGTATAGCTAATTGCATAGCCTGTTGCAAATCTTCAGGTGTAGGATAAGCAATTAGCAGGTCTTTAACCCTTTCACTGAGCCCAGCAAGAAATAGACTTTTCAGAGCAGAATCGTTCCACCCTGTTTGAGTAGACCAACGACGGAAATGAGTACAATATTTTTCCACATTACCTGATCCTTGTTTTAAACGTCTCAACTCAGTCTCAGCTGATGCGACACAGTCAGGATCATCATATAATAGTCCCAAAGCAGAAAAAAAACTATCTACTGATCTGAAGCATGTATCACTAGGTTGCAAAGAAAAGGCCCACTCCTGAGGCTCTTTGCGCAAAAGTGACATTATGAACCCCACGCGCTGGGATTCATCCCCAGAGGACTTAGGTCTCAAACGAAAATACAATAAGCAAGCATTTTTGAATGAAAAAATTCTCGGTGTTCACCAAAAAATAAATCCGGCAAACATACCTTAGGCTCCAAGAAATGTGCTCCAGGACAGTTACTCACGTGCTGACGGAGCTCGGCCACCTCCAGAGAAAGTCCCTGCAGGCGATGAGCCAAATCCTGAACCGACACCATGATGGAACAGAAAAATCTTTCCTTAGAGAATTTGCTGGCTGGACTTACTGTTATGTTCTGCTACCAGAGCTAAGGAAAGAGAGGAGATCTGTCCCTACGATAGAACTCAGCTTAATCCCTACAATGTAACAGGGAACCTGATCCTGCGATCAGACCTGCTAAAGTCCTAAGCTAGTCTGTACGGAGACCTATAGATGTGGGGAAGGAATCCCTACAAGTACTAAGGACTGGGAGGAATATGGGACACCTCCTAACAGAAATAGTAGCAGACAGACGAACAAACAAAATATATAGAACATAGAGGTCAGTAGACCAAGCAAACTAACAGAGCAAGACACAGAGCACAGGCTAGCTAGAAAGTAGATATACAATGAAGTCCAGCAAAGCCAGAAGGGCAGAGCAGGATTAAATAGGCCAACAAGGTCATGTGACCAGCAAAGGAAAAAAAAACTAAGAGCAAGGTTCTAACAGGTATGGCCTCAGGGCAGCCGACGTGGATGATGGGGGTAGCAGGAACCACTCGGAGACGGTACGGTGTAGTTCAGGGTCTTTACTGGTGACAAAGATAGACCCTCCCGGAGTACTGGCTAGCGATTGGGGCCTGGTCAGTCCTTGAGCAGATGGGATCTCCCCTGGCCAGGCGGAGTTGTAGGCCTCCCAAACTAACTGTACTCTTCTGGCTACCTTGCTAGAGGCGGGTATAAGTAGCCCACTTCCCTGAGTGTACCGTGTGGTGCTCACCCGTATGGCCGGTGACTCGGGGCCTTCTAGTAGCTTCCGCTCCACGACGGCGGTGCTGGTCCCACGCGTGTGACCGTGCCTTCGGGTTTCTTGGCCAGAGGACCTGAAATCCCCTGCCGGTCGGTTTCTGCTGCTGGATAGGAGTTAGTCCCCACAGCCTCGGACTCCGGGTCCAGTGATAGCTTCTCAGTCAGGGCGAGCTCTGCAGCTGCCAGCCCCTGACTCCTTGTAGCACTGCTCCCACAGAGCTCCCGTTGTTTCTTCCTATGCTGCTTCTCTTCTCTGTCTCTACTTCTTCTCTACTCTCTAACCCTGCCTCAGCCCTAGGTTTATATAGGGGAAGTTCTTCCCCTCCCAGGACTGGGCAGGAGGTGTGGCATGCACAGGATCCCTGACCAAGAGACCTCCCACCTGCTCTCAGACATAACATTGCTGTTACTGTGGAAACCAGACCCCTGGGGTGCCACATTATCCTTTGCTTATAACATGGTCTGTCTATGCCTTCTTTTCCCTAAATGACATCGCCCTATAGCCTACGTCTCCTCTGTTTTACTCCAACATATTTATAATTTTACACCTTTTCGTTTTTGGAACATGATTTCAGCTTGTAACATGTTTTTTCTCTTTTTTCAAAGCCCTTTTTTTCATCTAAAGCTATGTGCCCACGTAGCAGATTTGATGCAGAGCGTTTTTGCCTCTCTCTGGCAGAAAAAACGCATGAAGATTAACATGCGTTTTTTCTGCCAGGGAGAAGCGTTTTTTCAGCGTTTTTTACATGCGTTTTCGCATGCGTTTTTCAAGCACTTTTCCAAGCGATTTTGAGCATCACTTGGAAAAGTGCTTGACAAGTTGGTCACACAATATAAATCCATGCAAGCGGCATGGATTTATAATGTGTTAACAACTTAGATGCTTTAAATGCAGCATCTACAGTGCCTACAAGTAGTATTCAACCCCCTGCAGATTTAGCTGGTTTGATAAGATGCAAATAAGTTAGAGCCTTCAAACTGCAAACGAGAGTAGGTTTTATGAACAGAAGCATAAATCTTACAAACCAAAAAGTTATGTTGCTCAGTTGAATTTTATTAAATTTTAAACATAAAAGTGTGGGTCAATTATTATACAACCCCTATGTTTAATATTTTGTGGAATAACCCTTGTTTGCAATTACAGCTAATAATCATCTTTTATAAGACCTGATCAGGCCGGCACAGGTCTGTGGAGTTATCTTGGCCCACTCCTCCATGCAGATCTTCTCCAAGTTATCTAGGTTCTTTGGGTGTCTCATGTGGACTTTATTCTTGAGCTCCTTCCACAAGTTTTCAATTGGGTTAAGGTCAGGAGACTGACTAGGCTACTCCAACACCTTGACTTTTTCCCTCTTGAACCAGGCCTTGGTTTTCTTGGCTGTGTGCTTTGGGTCGTTGTCTTGTTGGAAGATGAAATTACGACCCATCTTAAGATCCTTGATGGAGGAGCGGAGGTTCTTGGCCAAAATCTCCAGGTAGGCCGTGCTTTCCATCTTCCCATGGATGCGGACCAGATGGCCAGGCCCCTTGGCTGAGAAACAGCCCCACAGCATGATGCTGCCACCACCACGCTTGACTGTAGGGATGGTATTCTTGGGGTCGTATGCAGTGCCATCCAGTCTCCAAACGTCACGTGTGTGGTTGGCACCAAAGATCTCGATCTTGGTCTCATCAGACCATAGAACCTTGAACCAGTCTGTCTCAGAGTCCTCCAAGTGATCATGAGCAAACTGTAGACGAGCCTTGACATGACGCTTTGAAAGTAAAGGTACCTTACGGGCTCGTCTGGAACGGAGACCATTGCGGTGGAGTACGTTACTTATGGTATTGACTCAAACCAATGTCCCCACTGCCATGAGATCTTCCCGGAGCTCCTTCCTTGTTGTCCTTGGGTTAGCCTTGACTCTTCGGACAAGCCTGGCCTCGGCACGGGAGGACACTTTCAAAGGCTGTCCAGGCCGTGGAAGGCTAACAGTAGTTCCATAAGCCTTCCACTTACGGATGATGCTCCCAACAGTGGAGACAGGTAGGCCCAACTCCTTGGAAAGGGTTTTGTACCCCTTGCCAGCCTTGTGACCCTCCACGATCTCGTCTCTGATGGCCTTGGAATGCTCCTTTGTCTTTCCCATGTTGACCATGTCTGAGTGCTGTTCTCAAGTTTGGGGAGGGTCTTAAATAGTCAGAAAAGGCTGGCAAAAGAGATCTTTAATCCACACATGTGAAGCTCATTATTCTTGGTGCCTGAACTACTTCTTAATACTTTAGGGGGACCAAACAGAATTCTTGTGGTTTGAGGGGTTGAATAATAAATGACACTCTGTATTAAATTTTAACGTTTTTTAAAAAAATAAATAAATAAATAAAAAATAAAAAATTTGCTGCAGTGCATTTCCCACTTCCAGACTGATCTACAGTACAAAGGTCACAATGCCAAGCTAATTCCGCATGTGTCAACCAGCTAAATCTGCAGGGGGTTGAATACTACTTGTAGGCACTGTATAGTAAAAAAAAAAAAAAAAGAATTAAAAAGTTAAAAATAAAAAAAACTTGTATACTCACCTCTCCGGTCGGCTCCCGGCGACGATCCTCTCTCCTCAGCGTCCCGCGGTGTACTGTCAGGACCTGCGGTGATGTCATTTAGTCAGCTGATGGTCACGCGACCATCACCTGACCGCCAACGTCAGTGGTCGCATGACCATCAGGTGACTAAATGACGTCACCGCAGGTCCTGCAAGTACACTGCGAGATGCCAAGGAGAGAAGACAGGGCCGGGAGCAGACTGGAGGAGGCCAGAGAGCAGACCGGGGGCCGCCGGAGAGGTGAATATGCAGGTTTTGTTTTTTTTTTACTTTTTTATTTATTTTTTTCACCGCGTGGTAGCCGGGATGAAGAGGAGTTGTAGTCTCCTCTTCATCCCGGGTACCACACGCACCGCGATTACACTGCAAATTCGCGGCCATTGAATTTAATTGAAACGCAGCAAATCCACATATTCCTGCGGGTTTGCTGCGTTTCAATGTTCCTCAATGGCTGCGAATTTGCAGCGTAATCGCGGTAGAAATGGTCATGCTGCATTTTGCAACACAATGCAAATTCGGCGCGCTAATTAGCGCATCATGTGTACAGCACATCTGAACTCACATTGCTTTGCGTGGCAGACTGTTTTACAAGCGTTTTCGCGACCGTAAAAACGCCGCAAAAACGCTACGTGGGCACATGGCCTAAAGGTCCAAGTCTGATTACTTGTTACCATATGTCGGTTATAATTTTTCTTTTTGTATTTTCATTTTGTTTTTTAATTTTTTTGACATAATTTTCTTTAGCTCCTTGTGGAGTATTTCTGAGTACACTCCATGTATATATACCTCTGCTTTTGATGAGGCTTGATCACCACGCTACACCGTCCGATATTATTGAATGTTATATTGCATTGTGATTTCGGCATAGGTTATCCTCCATATGCTCTAACGGCATGATTTATTGTCTGCTTTTCCTGTATGATGTATTGGATTTCTATCCTCCCCCCTTTTTTCAACTATATAATGTTTCTGTACATTTATTTTGTTTTTTATGTGACTCGCCCCCTGGGCCGTGGGGCACTCAGATCCGGGCAGTAGGGGAACGATGGGAGTAGTAGTGGCAACCCGGTTCCGTGGCTCAGGGTGGTCAGGCCAGTGGTAGTCCGTTATGTGCTGATGTTTATGTCCGACTACGCCACCCGTGGATTTGCGGTTATTAGGAACCGCCGCTGCATGCAGACCGCTGGGGCTGATGAGGTGTGCAGCTAGGGTAGTGTGACTCCCCACGGGAAGAGTGCGGCCCCAGGGCAGTATAGTGGATGGTGGGAGTGATGGTAGTGAGGGTCCCAGTGCTGATAGTGCTGGAGAAGCAAAGAGCACACAGACAACAGGTTGCAGTCCAGGGTCTTTACTAGAACAGGTAAATTGACCCATAAACAGTCCCGGCTAGGAGGGGGACCTGGATGTCTGAGAGCAACGGGGAAATTGGCCCTGGTCAGGGTGAGGGTGTAGGCCTACCGTGCTTTCTGCGCTCCTTCTGGCTATCTCCTCCTGATAGGGTAGCAGCCCACGTTTCCGAGCTTTCCGTGTATTCTCACCTGTATGGCCTGCGACGTGGGTTTCTTTCTGCTCCCAGCCTTGTACGGCTTTACTGGTCCCTTCGGTTGTGGCAGGGCCTCCAGGCTTCTTAGGCCAAGGAATATACAGTCCCTTGCGGACTGGTTCTCTGCTGGGGGATGTGGAATCCTTCCAGCCTCAGACACCAAAGTCTGGTAAGGTCAGTCTCTGATTTGCCAAGACAGGCTCTCTTCGCCTCTCGTCTCTGGCTGGTGGCTCTCCTACTGCCACACTTCCTCTTAGGTGCAATCAACTTTCTGTCCCTGCTCCACTCTGGGACACGTCTCAGTGCTGAGACAGGCCATCCAGTTCTCTCTAACCCTGCCCCCAGTACCAGCTTTTATAGGGGCAGCCTGCTCCCCCTACTGGCCTGAGACAGGAGGTACTGCATGCTAATGTTCCCCTGACTAGAGAACCTCCCCCTTGCTCTCAGACACAGCTTTAATTACACTTGTGGCATCCAGGCCAGGGTGACACATTCCCCCCTAGTGAAATTTAGTACTCCGGGACTAAACAATAAACAAAGACAATATGCATAACTATAAAACATCAATAGACAGACGACGCACAGATTGAGTTCTTAAGGTCACAGTGTGGTCTGTGACCGGGTGTCCATATCACCAATACAACGGGGAGCCTTAACCAGGTGGGGGTCTGTCCTACCCCAAGTCCTTCACAGTCTTAGTTCATTCCTGGGTTAGGCTCCGAACGCAGTCCATACAAGGTCCCGGTTATAAAAAGTCCATAACCTGTGAGTCCTTACGGTAGCTGCAAGAAACTGAAACACAGAATTACCAAACAAGCATGTAACTTGGCAAACAATTCAACATTTGGCAACAGGGTTATTTACAATTTTAGTACACTCTATATTCTCCAGCGAGCGGGTATCTGTCCCTTTGTGCTCCTGGTTGACCTTCTTAACCCACTGTCTGGTGGTGGACCAACCTGGCTTTCCCCACTAGCGTTAGGGGTACAGCTACCAGCTGGGTGTACAGGTAGGGCAGGCAGCTGTCTGCGGGTCCTTTGGCTTACCGCAGGCATGGCAGGCTTACTGTCAGCAGAGGGTTGACTCTCCTGGGCTGCTGGTACAGGCTCTTCTGCCTCTGAAACTGCTTGCTCCTCTTCACCTTCCGGCTCTGGTGTTGGTTGTTGCTGTGCCGGTTGCAGGAAATGCAGGACGGGTACCACTATGGCATCATTTATGTGAGTCCAGGACTGAGGGAACTCTCCGAGAACGGTGTTGATCATTTCTTCCTTGTCCTCTGCGGGTTCAAGGTCACTCTGATCCTCTTCTGCACTACGGAGTTGCTCGGGGCACCTTTTGAGGTGGTCTCTGGAGACGACACTAGTGGTTTCTCCTCCGTCCTTGGTGATTACGCACACCTTTGGGTTGTCGTAATCAGACTGCAGTACGGTGTAGGGTTCCCTTTCCCACTGGTCGTCCAACTTATGTAGCCTTCTTTTTCGCTTTAGGACTTGCTCACCAGGTTCTAGGGGACCAGCAGGGGCGTGTTGATTGAAGAGTTTTTCTTGCCTCTCTCTCACCTGGGCCAGGCTCTTCTCCACACTCTCCTGTACCTTCTTGTACTGCAGTTGCCTTTCCGTATCCCAGTCCGCATCCGGGGAGGTGTCCTCAGGTATTAGGACTCCCATCTCCAGGTCTAAGGGCAGCTTACCTGGTCTAGCTCGCATCAGGTAAGCCGGGGTGCAGTTTGTAGCATTCACCGGGATATTGTTATATAGGTCTATCAGGTCCGGCAGTTTTTCTGGCCACAGGCTGCGTTCCTCCAGGGGCAACGTCTTCAGGAGATCAATGACTATATTGTTCATCTTCTCACACATCCCGTTGGTTTGGGGGTGGTAAGGCGTTGTACGAATCTTCTTACAGCCATAGAGGTTGCAGAACTCCTGGAAGATTTCAGCCTCGAACGCTGGACCCTGGTCTGTCAGGACCTGTTCCGGATACCCGTGTGGACGGCAGAAGTATTGCTGGAAGACTCTGGCCGCTGTTTGGGCGGTCAAGTCCTTTACCGGGACCACCACTAGAAAACGGGAATAGTGGTCCACGATTGTCAGGGCATAGATGTATCCCGACCGGCTTGGAGCCAATTTGACGTGGTCCAGAGCTACCAGCTCAAGAGGCTGCGTGGTGACGATGGGCCTCAAGGGTGTCTTCTGGCTGGTGCGGTCCTTCCTCCTCAGGTGACAAGGGCCACAGTCTCTGCACCACTTTTCTACAGCTCCTCTCATGCCGACCCAAAAGAACCTTCCTCTTAGCAGGAACTCCAGTTTCTTCCAACCGAAGTGTCCCGCTCTGTCATGGTAAGCCCCCAGGACCATAGCTGCATACCGCCTTGGGACCACGACTTGCCAGGTCAGCTCGTGCGTCCGGTGGTTAACAATCCTTCTGCACAACTTGCCTTCGTAGAGGAACAGCTTGCTCTTCTCCTTCCATAGCTGCTTGGCTTCCTCTGTGGCATCTGGATCTAGGCGGGCGTCTTCCTTGGTCAGCAGTTCTTTCACCAGACGGATGGCAGGGTCACTATCTTGGGTCTCGACCCAGCTGTGGTGAGTTAGAGGAAAGATCATCACGGTTGTTAGATCCTCCTCTTTCACGCGGTGGGAGTATTGAGCGGCTCCATACCGGTGAAATGCGGGGAGTTCTACCTCCTCCAGCTCTTCTGGGTCTTCGTCACCTTCAGGTAAGTGAGGCATCCTTGATAGGGCGTCAGCGTTGGCATTGGTTTTGCCGGCCCGGTACTTGATCACGAAGTCATAGTTGGAGAGACGGGCCATCCACCGCTGTTCTAGGGCACCCAGTCTTGCATTGTCCAGGTGTGTCAATGGGTTGTTGTCCGTGTACACGGTGAACTTTGCGGAGGCCAGGTAATGCTTGAAGCGTTCCGCCCACACCACCGCCAAGAATTCTAGCTTGAAGGAGCTGTAATTCTCCGGGTTCCTCTCGGTGGGTCTCAGCTTCCGGCTGGCGTACGCGATCACCCTTTCTCTGCCCTGTTGGTTTTGGGACAGTACGGCTCCCAGTCCCACATTACTGGCGTCTGTGTGAAGGATAAAAGGCTGGCCATAATCAGGGTAGGCCAGGATCTCATCCCCCGTGAGGGCCATCTTCAACTGGCGGAAGGACTCCTCTTCCGGTTTATCCCACTTGAAGGGTGGCTTTTGACTCCTGGACTTAGACTGTCCGATCAGGAGGTCCTGCATAGGAGCTGCCATCTTGGTGAACCCGGGGATGAATCTTCGGTAGTAGCCTACCAACCCGAGAAACTGTCTCACATCTTTGATGTTCGAGGGCCTTGGCCAGCTCTTGGTTGCCGTGACCTTGTCAGGGTCGGGGGCCACTCCTTCCGCGCTTACCACGTGCCCTAGGTACTGGACCTTTGGTTTCAGCAGGTGACACTTCGATGGTTTCACCTTCAGGCCATAGCCTGCCAGGGCTTCGAACACCTCGGCCAGGTGCTTGAGATGGTCCTCGTAGGTCTTCGAATAGACGATCACGTCGTCCAGGTAAAGGAGGACCGTCTCGAAGTTTCGGTGCCCTAGACAGCATTCCATCAGCCGCTGGAAGGTCCCTGGTGCGTTGCAGAGCCCGAAAGGCATGCAGTTGAATTCGCTCAGTCCCATCGGGGTGGTGAAGGCGGTCTTTTCCTTGTCAGCCTCTGCCACAGGAACCTGCCAGTACCCGCTAGTAAGGTCCAAAGTAGAAAAGAAGTTAGCTGATTTTAGTGCGGCTAAAGACTCTTCTATTCTAGGCAGCGGATATGCGTCTTTGTGGGTGATACGGTTGATTTGTCTATAGTCGACGCACATTCTCATGGTGCCGTCTTTCTTTTTCACCAGAACCAAGGGGGCTGCCCAGGGGCTACAGCTGTCTTTAATGACCCCAGCTTCTTTCATCTCTCTTAGCATGCCCTTTGCATTCTGATAATGTGCAGGGGGTACAGGTCTGTGTCTTTCTTTTATCGGTGGGTGGCTCCCTGTGGGGATGTGGTGTTCTATCCCCTTTACTCGGCCGAAATCTAGCGGGTGCTTACTAAAGACTCTCTCGTACTCCTGTACCACCCGGTAGACTCCTTGTTTTTGGTGCAGGGGAGTGGAGTCAGCACCCACATGGAGTTTCTGGCACCAGTCCTCCTTTTGTTTCTGGGAGCCATTACCCTCCGCCTGTGGAGATGGAGGCAAGGGTTCCACGGCCCTGATAGCTTTGTGTTCGACAACAAACAGTTTGGCGAGTGTAGCGTACCTGGGTAAGTGTACTTCCCTCTCCCCAATGTTGAGGATGCGGACGGGCACCCTCCCATGACGGACATCAACCACCCCCCGGGCTGTCAAAATGGTGGGCCTGCTGTCTGAGTACACGGGTTCTACCATGGCTTGGTAGTCTCTACCTCTCAACTCGATTGCAGTCCAACACCAGATCATCATTTCACTTTTGGGAGGCATGGAAATGGGGAATGGGTCACTCAGTCTTACGCTACCGATCTCACCACCAGACAGTTCTACCTGCTGCCGTCTCATCAGGGCTTTTATCTCCTTGTTGAGGACTCTCTGTTGGCTGGAACTAGCATTCACCGCCACTAGTTGTAGAATTACAATTACCTCTGAAAGACAATTTTCAATTACATTATGTAACGGGTCTGGGAGGCGGAACCTCTGGGCTACTATACAAGGGAGCGGTCCTTGTAAGGGAGCGGGTGGCGACCAGGCAGGCAGTCACAGCAGGTGACCGGGACAGTCTCTGGGTGTACGGGCAGGAGGTCACGGCAAGTGATCAGGGCAGTCTCTGGAAGAACGGGCTGGAGGTCACGGCAAGTGACCGGGGCAGTCTCTGGAAGAACAGGCTGGAGGTCACGGCAAGTGACCGGGGCAGTCTCTGGGTAAAGGGTAGGTACGACCTGTGATGGCTGAACCTCCAGGTAGGCTAGCAAGGCAGATGGAGGATGTGTGCTCCCAGGTGAGCAAGCGAGAGTCTCTGGAATAGCAGGTGGTCACAGCACGTGACGGAGGAGCCTCCAGGTAGGCAAGCAGGCAGGTAGCGGAGAAGCGCTCCCAGGTGAGCGGGCAAGAGTCTCTGGAATAGCTGGTGGTCACAGCACGTGACAGCGGAGCCTCCGGGCAGGCAAGCAGGCAGGTAGCGGAGAAGCGCTCCCAGGTGAGCGGGCAAGCTGGTCCATAGACAGACTGACCGGAGTTGTAAGGCAGACCGTCGGACCTCAGGCAAGCAGGCAGGTAGCTGATGTGCGCTCCCAGGTGAGCGGGCAAGTTGGTCCTTAGACAGACTGACCGGAGTTGTAAGGCAGACCGTCGGACCTCAGGCAGGCAGGCAGGTAACAGGAAATCAGGCAGGATTAGGACAGCAAGCTGGCAGGAATCTGGCAGGTAACTGGCAACGGGACCTGAGGGCTGAAGCAGAGTAGAACGGTGCAACAACATTGCTCGGGCACCTCCATTTTGGAGGAGGTGCCTTATATATGGTAAAGTCCTCCGGCCATTGGCCGGGGACTCCTTAGGACGGCGCGCGCGGCCCCTATAAGAGGGAGGGGCACAGTAAGCACAGTGGCCGGGAAGGAGCGCGCGCTGCCAGCAGAGCGGGAGAGGGACGCCGGGCACGGAGCAGAGCGGTGAGGGGAACAGCGTCCCTGCCTAGCAGAGGGCAGGGACGCCGGCACTACAGTACCCCCCCCTTTAGGCCCCCCCTTTTTTAGGCCAGATAGAAATTTAGCTAGGATGAGAGGGGCATGGATGTTCTCCCGGGGCTCCCACGTTCTCTCCTCAGGACCAAACCCCTTCCAATCTACCAGAAAAAAGGTCTTTCCTCTTACCCTTTTGGTGGCAAGAATGTTCTCTACCTCAAACTCGTCCTCAGCAGAAACCGGAGCAGGAGGCGTACCTGTAGACTTGGAAAAAGAGTTAAGCACCACGGGTTTGAGGAGAGATACATGGAAGGAGTTAGGGATCCGTAAGTTGGCCGGGAGTTTCAATTTATAGGCCACCGGGTTGATCTGACTGATGACCTCCCGAGGACCGATGAACCGAGGCCCTAACTTGTAAGAAGGTATCTTGAGTCGAACATATTTATATGAGAGCCAGACTTTATCTCCTGGACGAAATTGTGGAGGATCCAGGCGTTTTTTGTCAGCGTGTCTTTTCATACGCTCGGATGACAGAAGGAGTGCGGACCGGGTACTCTCCCATATGGAGGAAAATTTGCTAACGAGAGATTCCGCAGCCGGGTTGTCCACAGAGGTGGAGACAGGAAAAGGAATCCGAGGATGCTGACCAAAGACTACAAAAAACGGGGATTTGGAGGAGGATTCGCTCTCGTGATTATTATAAGAGAACTCGGCCCATGGTAGGAGATCCACCCAGTCAGAATGGTGGGCATTAACGAAGTGCCGGAGGTAACTGGTCAGGTTCTGATTGATCCGCTCCACTTGACCATTGGACTGTGGGTGGTAAGCGGAAGAGAAGTCCAGGGTGACGTCTAGTAGTTTACAAGTGGCTCTCCAGAAACGTGAGGTGAACTGTACCTCACGATCCGACACGATGTGGAGGGGCAGGCCATGAAGACGGAAGATGTGGCGGATAAAGTCTTTAGCCAGCTCGGGTGCAGACGGAAGGCCTGGCAGGGGAATAAAGTGAGCCATCTTGGAAAAGCGGTCAGCGACCACCCAAATGACCGTACAACCGGCAGAGACGGGGGGATCAGTTATAAAGTCCATTGCTATATGCTGCCAGGGGGCAGCAGGTACAGGAAGCGGAAGGAGGCGTCCGGCTGGCAGATGTCTCGGGACTTTGTTGCGGGCGCAGGACACACAGGCAGAAACAAAGTCTATTATGTCCTTGTGCAGGGTAGGCCACCAATAGTGCCGGGCAATAAGCTGGAGGGTCTTTTTCTGACCGGCGTGGCCAGCTAGTTTAGACGAATGGCCCCAGTGTAGGATCTTCTCCCGATCAGGTACTGAAACAAACGTCTTACCGGGAGGGAGACGATTTAGACTCACGGGAGCCACCTGCATTACTCTGGCGGGATCGATGATATGTTTAGGTTCTTCCTCGAGATCGGACACCAGAAAGGATCGGGACAAGGCGTCTGCTTTGACGTTTTTGTCAGCCGGGCGAAAATGAAGAACAAAATCAAAGCGAGCAAAAAACAAGGACCACCGGGCTTGGCGCGGGTTAAGTCTCTGGGCATGCTGGAGGTAAGCCAAATTCTTGTGGTCAGTGTAAATTATTACCGGATGAAGAGCCCCCTCGAGTAGGTAACGCCACTCCTCCAACGCCAGCTTGATGGCCAATAACTCTCGGTCTCCTATGGAATAGTTGCGCTCAGAAGAGGAGAAGAGTTTGGAGAAGAAGCCACAAGTTACCATTCTCCCGGAAGATGATTTTTGAGTAAGTACCGCTCCGGCTCCAGAGGAGGAGGCGTCAACTTCCAGGAAGAACTGCTTGTTGCCGTCCGGGCGATGCAGCACCGGGGCGGAAGAGAAGGCCTGTTTTAGGGAAAGAAAGGCCTCCTCTGCTTCGGGCGGCCACTCTTTGGGATTAGTACCCTTACGGGTGAGCGCGGAAATTGGGGCAGTCCGGGAAGAGAAGTGCGGGATGAAGAGGCGGTAATAGTTGGCGAAGCCCAGGAACCGTTGAATAGCCTTCAACCCCTCTGGTCGGGGCCATTTCTCGATGGCAGACAGTTTCTCAGGATCCATTTGTAGGCCGGTCTGAGAGATAATGTAGCCCAGAAACGGAAGCGAGGTCTGCTCAAAGAGGCACTTCTCATATTTAGCGTAGAGATGGTTCTGCCTGAGCCTGAGCAGGACCTGACGAACATCCCTCCGGTGAGTCTGGAGATCCGGAGAGAAGACCAAGATGTCGTCCAGGTACACCACTACGCAGGAGTAGAGAAGGTCCCGGAAGATGTCATTGACCAACTCTTGAAAGACGGCAGGAGTGTTACAGAGGCCAAAGGGCATTACCAGATATTCATAGTGGCCGTCCCGGGTATTGAATGCCGTCTTCCATTCATCCCCCTGACGGATACGAACCAGGTTGTACGCCCCACGGAGGTCCAGTTTGGTGAAGATTCTAGCCCCCCTCAGACGATCAAATAACTCCGGAATGAGCGGAAGCGGGTACTTATTCTTCACCGTGATCTGGTTAAGGCCTCTATAGTCTATACAGGGACGGAGAGAGCCATCCTTCTTTTTGACGAAAAAGAAGCCTGCTCCCGCCGGGGAGGTAGATTTCCGGATGAATCCCCTGGCCAGATTCTCCTCAATATATTCGGACATCGACCGGGTCTCAGCAGCGGATAATGGATAAATACGCCCACGGGGAGGAGAAGTACCAGGTAACAGGTCGATAGGGCAGTCGTATGGTCTATGAGGGGGTAGTGTCTCTGCCTCCTTTTTATTAAAGACATCAGCATAAGACCAATAAGGAATCGGAAGTCCAGGTAGATTAGCTGGGGTAGGAGAAGGACAGACGGGATGAACGGGAACCAGACAGGTCTTATGGCAGCCCTGTCCCCAGCGAAGGACTTCTCCGGTCTGCCAGTCAAGAACGGGTGCATGTTTCTGGAGCCAAGGTAGGCCTAGCAAGAGGGCGTGAGAGAGTCCAGGCAGAACATGGAAGGAGATACTTTCAGAATGCAGCATTCCCACCTGCAGAGTAATGGATTCGGTGATGAGTTGGATGGGGCATGGTAAGAGCCCCCCATCCACGGCAGCAACAGACAAGGGTACAGCCAGAGGTTTGGTGGGGATGCGGTATTTCTCTACCAGGGACTGTGAAATAAGATTCCCGGCTGCTCCAGAGTCCATTTGGGCTAGTTCGAAATAACGGTTCTCCCCGTAGACGATTGAAACTGACAACAGCAGGGATGGAGAGGATTTATTCTTGTCTAGGTGGACCTCTCTGAGCGAACCTAGACACAGGCGTTTCCCGACCTCTCCGGGCAGGCACGGATCTGGTGCTCCTTACTGCCACAGTAGAAGCAGGTCCCCTCGGCACGGCGTAAGTCCTGACGGGTCTTGACCATCTTGGTCTGGTCGACCTGCATAGGCTCAGGAGGGTGTACCTGGTTAGAGACAGAAGGAGTGACGGGTTTCTGAAAAGTAGGAGCTAGACGTGGTAACCTCCTCTCACGGGTGACCTCTCTGGCACGCTCCTGGAACCGTAGGTCAATCCGGGTGGAAAGAGTTATTAAGTCATCGAGAGTGGTAGGAATGTCCCGACCGGCAAGTTCATCTTTAATACGGCCGGACAGACCCTCCCAGAAGACGGAAACCAGAGCGTCGTTATCCCAGGCCAGCTCCGAGGCAAGGGTACGGAACCGTATGGCATATTGGCCCACGGTGAGACTTTCCTGACGGAGGCGTAGCAACGATGATGCGGATGAGGTCTTCCGTACGGGTTCGTCGAAGACTTTCCGGAAAGCCGTGAGAAAAGCAGGCAAGTTGGACACCAGGGGGTCTCCTCTCTCCCATAGAGGATTTAGCCAGGCCAGGGCCTCCCCGGTGAGATGGGACATGATGAATGCAATTTTGGCTCGGTCGGAGGTAAACTGGTGGGACAATAGTTCAAAGTGCAGGGTGCACTGATTTATGAAGCCCCGAGCCTGGGCTGAGTCGCCTCCGAAGCGAGGAGGTGCAGAAAGCCGAGTTCCGGGGTAGGATATCATGGTGTTAGTGGACAGCGGAGCTGCCGGATTTCGAGACATGGCACTGGCGGAGGTTGTTGGTGGAGCAGTCAGAGTGTCCAGGCGAGTATTGACATTCCGCAGGTGACCCAGGATGGACTCCTGTTGGGACCTTTGACGGGACAGTTCATGACACAGGTCCGAGAGCGAGGGAGCTTGGGTGCCACCGGGTTCCATGGCCCGAGCAAACTGTACCGGGTCTGGGAGGCGGAACCTCTGGGCTACTATACAAGGGAGCGGTCCTTGTAAGGGAGCGGGTGGCGACCAGGCAGGCAGTCACAGCAGGTGACCGGGACAGTCTCTGGGTGTACGGGCAGGAGGTCACGGCAAGTGATCAGGGCAGTCTCTGGAAGAACGGGCTGGAGGTCACGGCAAGTGACCTGGGCAGTCTCTGGAAGAACAGGCTGGAGGTCACGGCAAGTGACCGGGGCAGTCTCTGGGTAAAGGGTAGGTACGACCTGTGATGGCTGAACCTCCAGGTAGGCTAGCAAGGCAGATGGAGGATGTGTGCTCCCAGGTGAGCAAGCGAGAGTCTCTGGAATAGCAGGTGGTCACAGCACGTGACGGAGGAGCCTCCAGGTAGGCAAGCAGGCAGGTAGCGGAGAAGCGCTCCCAGGTGAGCGGGCAAGAGTCTCTGGAATAGCTGGTGGTCACAGCACGTGACAGCGGAGCCTCCGGGCAGGCAAGCAGGCAGGTAGCGGAGAAGCGCTCCCAGGTGAGCGGGCAAGCTGGTCCATAGACAGACTGACCGGAGTTGTAAGGCAGACCGTCGGACCTCAGGCAAGCAGGCAGGTAGCTGATGTGCGCTCCCAGGTGAGCGGGCAAGTTGGTCCTTAGACAGACTGACCGGAGTTGTAAGGCAGACCGTCGGACCTCAGGCAGGCAGGCAGGTAACAGGAAATCAGGCAGGATTAGGACAGCAAGCTAGCAGGAATCTGGCAGGTAACTGGCAGGTAACTGGCAACGGGACCTGAGGGCTGAAGCAGAGTAGAACGGTGCAACAACATTGCTCGGGCACCTCCATTTTGGAGGAGGTGCCTTATATATGGTAAAGTCCTCCGGCCATTGGCCGGGGACTCCTTAGGACGGCGCGCGCGGCCCCTTTAAGAGGGAGGGAGGGCGCGCGCGCGCGCCCTAAGCACAGTGGCCGGGAAGGAGCGCGCGCTGCCAGCAGAGCGCGAGAGGGACGCCGGGCACGGAGCAGAGCGGTGAGGGGAACAGCGTCCCTGCCTAGCAGAGGGCAGGGACGCCGGCACTACACATTAGTACCCACAGTTATTTTAGGGTGACTTTCACGACGGTCAATGTCCACAATAATTACTCCCTGTGCCGGCAGTTCAACTTTACCAATTTTAATGGTCATCTCCTTGAACCCCATCTGCGGCATGGGTAAGCCATTACTGGCGATGATGCTCAAATTACTGTCTGGATACCGTGTGATATCAGCATCAGTCCAATACTGCTTAAAAAGTACATAAGGGATAGTGGTTACTTGTGACCCAGTATCCAGCAAGGCGCTCATGGGGATACCGTCCAGCACCACGGGTAAAACCGGTCGCCCCCCAACGTACTTATTACGCCAATTGTAAGGGCCTGGTGATCTTATGCCTGGGGGTTGGCCCTCTGCCCCAGGTTGGACCCGTTTAAATTACAGTACCTGGAAATGTGTCCAGGCTGGTTGCATCGACGACAAATGGGCTGTCCATCCTCTGCGTAGCGGTCTGTGGGCCTCCCTCGGAACGACGGGATCCTCCTCTGTCGACGCCACGGGACATCCTCTGGACTTGAAGCCAGCTCGATGGGTCTTGACGGGTCCACTTGCAACGCCTGGACGGTCCTGGTCAACGCCACGACGCTCCTGGTCAGCTCCTGGACTTGGTGGTGCAGGTCTTTCGACGGGGCTTGGTTCAGGGCCTGTGCATCAGCCCCCACGGGCTCCATAGAGGAGGGCGCCGCCTCCTGGTGGTAGGTGAGAGCAGGGCGCCGGGGGTTTATAGCGCCACTGGTTGCAGATTCACGGAGCACCCTTATGGCCCTGTCCTTAAATTGGGCAAAGGTCAGGTCAGGGTTCTGAAAGAACATGAGGCGCAGTTGGGCCCTGTGGGCGCTAGACAGCAGACCTTCTATGAATTGTTCTGTTAGCAGCTTATCCGTTTCCTGCACACTGCCAGGGTCAGTTTGTTGAATAGCCCTCAAGGCTTCCTGCAGATTTAGGGCATAGTCTCTGATGCTGTCCTGTGCCCGCTGCTTACATCCATAGAACCTCATTTTAATTTCAGCGGAGGTACGTGTGTCAAAGGTACCCCGCAGCCGGGCCAGAATACCCTTCACAGTCCTTTTCTCCTCAGTGGGCCATGATTTTACCTCTCTTTGGGCTGCGCCAGTTAACTGCCCCGTTAGTATGCTAATCCTCTGTTCCTCTGTCAGGGGGTAAACGTGGAACAAACTGTATAGCCTTTCCTTGAAGTCAGTTAGGGCATGGGGCTCCCCTGAGTATTTGGGCAGCCAGGCCGCTCCAGGGATGTAGGGCAGGGAAAAGGGCATCACCGCTGCTGCAGCTGCGTTGGTGGTAGTGGGCGCCTCTGTGTCCGACATCTTCTTCCCCCCTAGTTAAGCGTGGCCTACCTTCCGACGATCCTCTTCTGTAGGCCGCGGCTCCGCTGCTGCTGCTATGGACGAGGACCTGGCGTCGCGTCCTGATGACGTCAGCGTCGCTCTTTCTCCCTTCCAGGACCTTGCGCAGCGTCGGTGCGTGGGGCGGAGCTTCGGATCTCGCGCGGTTTTGACGTCCACGCCCCTCTTCTTCCCGCGCGGCGTCCTGAAGATGGCGTCCGATGGCGGGAAACAGCTGCGGATGGCAGGAAGACGGCAGAAGACGGCGGGAAACGGTCCAAGATGGCGTCTGATGGCGGGAATCGGCTCCGGATGGCGGGAAACGACTCCGGACGGCGGGAAGCTTCGCCACAGGTAAGTTACAAAAGTCTTTTTCAGGCACGCAGTGCCCGGTGGTTGCGGGCACGAAATCCTGCCGACTACGCCAAAGCTGACTCGCCCCCTGGGCCGTGGGGCACTCGTATCCGGGCAGTAGGGGAACGATGGGAGTAGTAGTGGCAGCCCGGTTCCGTGGCTCAGGGTGGTCAGGCCAGTGGTAGTCCGTTATGTGCTGATGTTTATGTCCGACTACGCCACCCGTGGATTTGCGGTTATTAGGAACCGCCGCTGCATGCAGACCTCTGGGGCTGATGAGGTGTGCAGCTAGGGTAGTGTGACTCCCCACGGGAAGAGTGCTGCCCCAGGGCAGTATAGTGGATGGTGGGAGTGATGGTAGTGAGGGTCCCAGTGCTGATAGTGCTGGAGAAGCAAGGAGCACACAGACAACAGGTTGCAGTCCAGGGTCTTTACTAGAACAGGTAAATTGACCCATAAACAGTCCCGGCTAGGAGGGGGACCTGGATGTCTGAGAGCAACGGGGAAATTGGCCCTGGTCAGGGTGAGGGTGTAGGCCTACCATGCTTTCTGCGCTCCTTCTGGCTATCTCCTCCTGATAGGGTAACAGCCCACGTTTCCGAGCTTTCCGTGTATTCTCGCCTGTATGGCCTGCAACGTGGGTTCCTTTCTGCTCCCAGCCTTGTACGGCTTTACTGGTCCCTTCGGTTGTGGCAGGGCCTCCAGGCTTCTTAGGCCAAGGAATATACAGTCCCTTGCAGACTGGTTCTCTGCTGGGGGATGTGGAATCCTTCCAGCCTCAGACACCAAAGTCTGGTAAGGTCAGTCTCTGATTTGCCAAGACAGGCTCTCTTCGCCTCTCGTCTCTGGCTGGTGGCTCTCCTACTGCCACACTTCCTCTTAGGTGCAATCAACTTTCTGTCCCTGCTCCACTCTGGGACACGTCTCAGTGCTGAGACAGGCCATCCAGTTCTCTCTAACCCTGCCCCCAGTACCAGCTTTTATAGGGGCAGCCTGCTCCCCCTACTGGCCTGAGACAGGAGGTACTGCATGCTAATGTTCCCCTGACTAGAGAACCTCCCCCTTGCTCTCAGACACAGCTTTAATTACACTTGTGGCATCCAGGCCAGGGTGACACATATGCATTAGAGTCTGATGAAGGTCGTGGCTGAACGACCGAAGCGTCACATGTTGTGGATTGCATTTCATGAATTTCTAATGGAACTTTAATTGTTTGATTAAAAATCCTATCTCATACCATTGAATGAGTGCCGGATTCTATATTCATAATATTTAGGAGTGGTTTACTTTCCGTGCACCTTAACTTATCCGGAGTGACGTATATCTGAACTTTACTTAATTATTTGATAACACTCCCATTCCTTTTGATTGATCGCTCCACAGCTTGTGGGGCGCTTGCTGGCTGATGTAGGGGTGTCAGCCCCGCTAAAAAGCATAGTCAGCAATTTATAAAGAGGGCTGATTGTCTGGGATATGTTGTGCACCAGTCACTCTTTCTAACACCTTGTGTATGCTGTGTGCATTGTTGTCACTATGGTGCATGAATACCTACTTTGCTCACGATGCGCTGACTCTTCTTGGGTTGCAGTGGTCTTCTAGTATAGGACAACACTTCAAATTCCAAATCCAGCCACTTACCGTATTTTTCGGACTATAAGACGCACCAGACCATAAGACGCACCTAGGTTTTAGAGGAGGAAAATAAAAAAATAAAAATTTAAGCAAAAAATGTGGTCATGATGCACTTTTAAGGGGGAGGGGGTCTTCTGCTGACACTGGCATAGGGGTAACATCCCCCAATTCTGACAATATCCCTCATCCTGGTATATATGCCGCCCCCCTTCCTTTTATATGTGGTCCCCATCCCCATCCTGGTATGCCTGGCATCCCTCCATCCTGGTATGCATGGCACCCCTCATCCTTATCCTGGTATACATGGCACCCCTCATACCTATCCTGATATGCATGGCACCCCTCATCCCAGTCCTAGTATGCATGGTACCCCTCATCCCTGTCCTGGTATGCATGACACCCCTAATCCCTATCCTGGTATGCATGGCATCCCTCATCCCTGTCCTGGTATGCATGACACCCCTAATCCCTGTTCTGGTATGCATGGCACCCCTAATCCCTGTCCTGGTATGCATGGCACCCCTAATACCTATCCTGGTATGCATGGCACCCCTAATCCCTGTCCTTGTATGCATGGCACCCCTAATCCCTATCCTGGTATGCATGGCACCCCTAATCCCTGTCCTGGTATGCATGGCACCCCTCATCCCTGTCCTGGTATGCATGGCACCCCTAATCCCTATCCTGGTATGCAAGGCACCCCTAATCCCTATTCTGGTATGCATGGCACCCCTAATCCCTGTCCTGGTATGCATGGCACCCCTCATCCCTGTCCTGGTATGCATGGCACCCCTCATCCCTGTCCTGGTATGCATGGCACCTCTAATCCCTATCCAGGTATGCATGGCACCCCTCATCCCTGTCCTGGTATGCTTGGCACCCCTAATCCCTGTCCTAGTATGCATGGTGCCCCTAATCCCCATCATGCTGCTCATTAAAAAAAATAAACACTCCTACTCACCTTTCTTCTCTCCTCCAGCGCTGCGTCCGGTCTGCCAGCACTGATCTCTCCATGTGAGCCGCGCATGACGTCACTGCCATGCGCGGCTCACAAGGAGAGATCAGCTGCCGGAAGTCACTGCTCCCCACGCCGGGACTGTGTGCGCGGGGAGCAGTGACTTCACTCTCCTTCATAGCCGGCACACAGCGGAGCCGCGCCACGGCTGCTGCTGACGGCTATCTCCTGTGCCCGCTCATTAAAGGGCATGAATATTCACCCCCTCCCCATGCCCATGGGCGTGGAGAGAGGTTGAATATTCATGCCCTTTAACAGCTGACACAGGAGATAGCCGGGAGCAGCAGGAGCCGCAGCTCGGCTATACTGTATACCGCTATTAAGGAGCATGAATATTCACTGCTCCCCATGCCCATTCATTTTCTTTAGCAGCGGGGACAGTGTAGGCTGCAGCAGGCGGCTGCTGCCTCCTGTGCCCCGCTCCTCCACCGATACCGCACCCCCCACACCACACATAAATATACACCCCCCTCAACATTCGAACTATAAGATGCACCCCCCATTTTCCTCCAAATTTTGGAGGAAAAAAGTGCGTCTTATAGTCCAAAAAAAACGGTACTTCATTTCCCGCTCCATTAAAAGGGGGCTTCTGGAAACATGTCTATAATACTAATAGAAACAGTCTAGTGCCCCATAATTTTGATTTTGATGATTGATAGTAATCCTAAAGGCTGCCATACATTTAATGTATATGGGGGCCTTCCGACTTTCTTCTATACACGATGTCAGAGATAAGGATCCTTTTGTTTTCAGGGAAGATAAGCCACTGCTAGAGATGTCTAGCTCGAGTTTACTCCGCTCTCCCCATACAGAACATATAAACGCAAGTGTATGGGAAAGTTGGAAGAGATGGTTATTGGCTGAACAAGCATATCAGCCAACAACCATCTAAGATCTATGCATGCCGTAAGGCCGGTCCTGGGGAAGTGGAGCTTTTAATACAGATGTTAGATTTTACTCTAACAAAAAGGATTAAGGCTGATAAAAATCTCATGTTTATAACTAGCTTTAGTGTTTAAAAGAACTGATTTGTTGTTCTCTCAGCTATGGTTCATCTCATTTTATATGATTTCACAATATTCATTAAAAAGTAACTAAACAGAGCCAAAAGCAATAAAGCGTATTTTATAACTGGAAGAACTGTCAAGTGTGGCACAAAAATCTAGGTTGAAGTTCTAGCAAATAATGGAGCAATGGAGTGGGTGGACTGCACATAATGTGGTTAGATCCGCCACCTCAATGTTAAATATCAGTGTTAAATATCTATGATAGAAGTTCCTGGAAGTGGTTTCAAATAGTACATAAAACTGCATGCTTTTAGTAAAATCAAAAGATGCGGTAATATTTTGGGTGTACTTGAAATATGCAAATCAAATATTTGACAATGTACTCCACCTGAAACCACCATTTCACTTTTCACATATAAATTATTCAGAATAATATATTGCTTTACCTAATATTGAGTTAAAGGGGTTTTCCCATCTCCAAGATCCTATCCCATTATGTAGTAGGTGTAATAATAATAATAATAATAATAATAATAATAATAGCAAATACCTCCAATTAGAAATGTAGTATAGTTTTTCTGATTTGCTATGTCTTTCCTCATGTGCATGCATTGCAGGACCTTAGATATCCATGTTTACGACCACTGATAGTTGACAGCTCGTTGCTAGTGGTCGTAACCATGGATAGCTAAGGTCCAGCAATGCATGCACATGAGGAAAGACATAGCAAATCAGAAAAACTATACTACATTTCTAATTGGAGGTATTTGCTAATATTATTATTATTATTACACCTACTACATATTGGGATAGGATCTTGGAGATGGGAATACCCCTTTAAATGCGTATTCCCATTACGGACATTTATGGCATTTGTCATCTCTATACTATAAATGTCTGATATATTTATCTCTCTCCAAAAAAGGGCCTGTACGCGCACTGTCAGGAATGGAGAGGTGATCACGCTTGCAGGACTCTCTCCAGTCATTTCTTTGAGAATTCTAAAATTTGCCAAGTGCCGTAAAAAAAAAAAACGGGAACCACAGCATTTCATCATCTCCAAAATTCATGTTGAGATCCTTCATGATTCTCTACTAGAGGACTGTATTACCGTACTGAAAATAGGTTTATTATCCAGTTCTATGGAATCTATATAAATCCTTCTTTAGTAATCTCCACCTTGTTTTGTATGCAGAGAGACAGAATTTGTCAGTAACTACTATATAATAAGACACAATTAAGCTCTGATGACATTATAATACTGTCACTGATGATAATGCGACGACTGCTGAGATGTCCTCTCTATATAACAGGAAGTAAAGCCCAATGGACATTGTGTAAAACAGCAAGATACTGGGTTTTAGGCTAGGTGCAAACATATAAAATTTTCCTTTCAGCACTTTATCAGTGTTTCCAACTGAATCCCTGAAAAACAGGATTTTGACAGAAAACCAGGCAGAGTTCAAAAGAATGGTGTCGACTGTTATAGGCCCACCTAGCAGTAAGGTGAATTCCCTAACTCATAGGTCTTGGTGAGCATGATCTGGGAGGTCTTTGTAGTGCTATGGCTTGCGTCCCTGCATGGTGTCCCCTTCCCCCTTCATGCAGGTGTACCGCCCCCAGGGGTATTGCACCTTAACCAGAGGTGTGATATTCCACTCCCAGGTAAGGATGGAGTATGGACCAGGGCTCAGTTAGCTGCATACACACACTCACCCCATTTCCGGGGGACAGCTCGACGGTGCTCCCATTTATATATATGCAGGCACAACTGACCATGTCCCTGGCTGGAGTGGGGAGGGGGGAGAGAACCCAGTGATGTAGGAGAAGAAGGGGACGGTTTCTGGAGCATAGGAAGGAACTCATTGGGTGCTGGTCACCTGAGCTCAACACAGAGAAGCAGATAAAAAGGTGGGGGCCATCTTAGGAGGGAGTTCAGTAAGAGCAGAAGGAGAGAGAGAGCTGACAGGGAGCTGCGGCTCAGCCTGAGCTCAGCTCCACGAGGCAGGCCTAGGGTGAAGGCCGGAGCCAGAAGGGAGAAGAGGAGAAGGAGAAGGAAGGAAGAAAGGTGGAGAGAAAGAGGAGTAGAAAGGCTCCAGAAACAAGAAGGCAGAAGGGACCCTAAAAACCCACGAGATATCGGGTGAAGGGTCAGGCAGAATAAGGGTACCGGATTCCCAAGTTTGTGGAGGTAAATTATCCCTCAGCCAAAGACCGGAGGTCGTGATCATCTATTGGTGCGACCCCCTGCTACACTCACTAGGAAGGCACCACATAGGGTCAGGGAAACCGGCGACAGGTTTCACCAAGAGAAGACCCGAGGCAGCTGGACAGAAGTGTGGTCACTGGTGGGGCACGAGAGGCCAGAGAAAGGATAAAAGGGGGTCCTGTGCCATACTCCTGAATTGCCTGGGGGTTGACCGAGCTCTTCACCTGGTGGACGCAGCACGGCTCGGGCAGTCATTGCCGGCAGAAGTGGCTCGGATAACAACTGTGAGTAAAAGACCCTGGACTGCATCACTGACTCTGTGTGATTTATGCTGCGCCTGCACCATCACCCCCAGCATCCTACTACACTGCCCTGGGGCTACACTCTTCCCGTGGGGAGTTATACTATCTCAGCTGCACACACCATCAGCCTCAGTGGACTGCCTTGCAGCGGCGGTTCATAATAGCCGCAATCCACGGGTGGCGTAGTCGGACATTAACCTAAAACTAAAAATAGACTGCCACAGCATCTGGTCTGACCACCCTGAGCCACGGGATCGGGTTGCCACTACTACCCCCAACATTGCCCTGAAGCCCGGTTCCGGGTGCCCCACGGCCCAGGGGGCGAGTCACAGGGACGTCAGCTTACTCACCACCGCGGCCATCCGGCATGGTCCCGGCGTACTTTCCACCTTCCTCCTCTGTACATGCCGCACCGTGCTCTGGCGTTGTGCCTAGTGTGCGCGTGTGCTCCTCTGCTCTTAAAGGGGCTGCGTGCTAATTTGGGAGGTGCCAGAGCAACCCCTATAGTTACTGTTAGGTGGTTTGGGGTATGCAACTGTATGTTGCCAGGTACCCTGTCCCTAGTCTGTTAAAGCTATTCTCGTATCCTGTATTCCTATACTGCCGGACGCTGCCCTGGAGTGGCACCTGGTGTCACGCACAGTGTAGGAAAGACAAAGTTCGACACAAAGGGATGAGGGGAAGGGAGTCCAGACACTAGGGAAAGAGGGAGGTGGAGACCTCCTAGGCTGATCTGTAATCACCATGTCCCCCTTCTGTCCCTTTACTGGTTCATCACCAATCGCCGCACAGGAACCTATCCCTGTAGGTGAGCGCTAGTCATTCCCCACTGACAACTAACGACAGCAAGGGGAGACAGACCCGGGGAAAGTAGCTTAGCTTGCGTCAACTTCCGAGAGATGGCACACACGTCATCTTAGCACCAGAGAGGAAGTAGGAACTGCACTTGCTCCAAGCCTTCACAAGGGGCCATGTGAATATCACCAGCACTTCCCTCTAGCAACAGGCAGTATTTATACACCCAACCTGGGTGTCAATTAGCCGGAGGGAGGTAGCTGCTGGCAGGGCTGTGGAGTCAGAGTCCATTTTAGTGGAGTCAGAGTCGGTATAAAATGAACCAACTCCTAAAATATATAATAATTTGGGTACAGTAGTTCAATGCAGTTTATGGGAAATATTTTTTCCTAAGAATTTGGGAAAGTTATGAAATGTCCTATTCCTGATCTAAGGGTCTAGACTTTTAGCTGAGATGAATCTATGCCACAGTTAATGTACATGATAAGTAGTGAAGCTCCTCCTCTACAGATAAGGGGGAAAAAACAAACACACAGGGAAGGAATGCCAGCACTCATCTCCGAACTGCTGGAGTGAAGAGGAAAGCAGGATTAAAAGCAAAAAAGAACAGGTTCTTGCTATTTTAACTGATAATGCTTAAACATGATAAGTACAATTAAACTGATGAATGAGAATAATGAAGGTGAACAGCAGCTAGTAGAACATTTCAGATTCTGTATGTTGGAGATGGAAGCTCACACTCCTGTTCCCATAACGGAGGAACAAACAGATATTACTACAGAAGAACAGCAAAATGATTCTTTACAATTAGATGATCTTGTTGAAGCTGCTTCACACCTCTCTCCTATTCATCATGTGCGCTGTGCTGTGCACACGCTGCAGCTGGCAATAAGAGATAGTCTGCATGATGGATATGCTGCAACTCTGATTAGCAAAGTGAGGAAATTGGCTATTGCTGCCAGAACCCCTAAAATTGATTCCATCTTGAAGAGACGTGCTGGAAATGGGCAATTGTGGAATTACAAAATCTTTCACTTGCTCTCAAAGAAGTAGAAGAGTTCAATCGTTCATCAAAATTGACTGTGCATGAGGCAATTCCTTTATACTCTGAAATTGTTAGAGATGTTGCCCATGTGGTTACTGCTTTGCCACCAACCCAAGTTAGTGTAGAGAGGTTGTTCTCTAGCCTTAAAATAATTAGGTCAGATTTGAGGTCATCTATGAAGGAGGATCTGATGGAGGCGATACTATTTCTCAGAACAAATTCATAGACTGCACAAATGTTATTCAGTATGTTTTTGTTGAAAACCCTTTTTTTTCTTTCACTTACTGCATAGTGTATAATAAATTGTAAATATGCAAAAGTTTTTTTGTTCTAAAGTTGTATTCCAATAAATATATTTTATGTTCTATCTAAATGGCTTGATTATTGTATCATAATGATGATTAAAAGCCTGATGTTACCATTTTACTACAGTAAATTTATCACTTAAACTTAAATATGAGCCATGTATGAGGGAGTCGGAGTTGGAGTCGGTGTCATGGAAATTGAGGAGTTGGAGGCTTGGCTTACCGACTCCACAGCCCTGGCCACTGGGTCCTAGAGTGAGACAGCTAAGAAGGTGTCTGTAATGCCAAACGAAGAGATCTTCTGCAACCAACTTCAGGGCAACTGTCTGTCACTTCTGACACACTCGTGACAGTCCCCCCCCCCCTCCCCTCTACGAGTGGCCTCCAGACACTCAGGACCAGATTTCTCAGGATAAGAGGTGTGAAATGAACAAACCAACGTGGGAGCGTTCACCTCTGAAGCTGAAACCCACATCCACTCGTCTGGACCATAACCCTTCCAGTGCACCAAGTATTGTAGAGAACGACATTGGAGATGAGAATCTACAATCCTCGAAATCTGAAACTCCAGATTACCATCAACCATTACTGGGGGCGGCGGTAGAGGTGAGGGCTCAAGAGGTTTCACATACTTCTTGAGTAAGGACCTGTGGAAAACATTGTGGACCTGAAGGGCCTGAGGAAGCTCAAGACGAAACGCTGCTGGGTTAATGACGGCGGTTATTTTATAGGGACTAATAAACCTAGGTCCCAGCTTCCAAGAAGGAACTTTCAACTTAATATTCCTGGTAGACAACCGCACCAAGTTATTCACATTCAGGTCCGGATCTGGCAAGCGTTTTCTGTCAGCCATGCTTTTAAACCTGTCTCCCATGATCTTCAAATTACTCATTATTCCCCGCCATGCTCAATAGAGCGACGAAGAAAAATGTTTCTCCTCAGGAACTCCCGAAGCTCCTCCCCCACTAAAGGTACCAAACTGTGGGTAGTAACTGTATGCACCAAAGAACGGTGACCTGCCATTGGTTTCTTGACGATGATTATTAATGGAATATTATGCCATCGGTAAGTAGGATGCCCAATCCTCCTGATTTTTGGAAACGAAACACCTGAGGTACGTCTCCAAATTCTGATTGACACGCTCGGTCTGACCATTTGACTGAGGGTGGAAGGCAGAGGAAAAGGACTGCTGCATCCCCAGTCGAGAACAGAATGCCTTCCAGAACTTGGAAACAAACTGGGTCCCCCGATCTGACATCACAACTGAGGGAACCCCGTGAAGCTTCACGATCTCATTTATGAACACCTGAGCAACTGTCTTGCCATTTGGAAGTGCAGGTAATGCGACGAAGTAAACCATTTTACTGAACCTATCTACTACCACCAAAACCACCGTTTTGCCTGCAGAAACCAGTAGATTAGTAATAAAATCCATTGACAAGTGTGTCCATGGCCTACTAGGGATAGGTAGCGTAAGAAGAGTACCAGACGGGCCGGTATGCGAAACCTTAGAACGTGCACAAATACTATAAGCAGATACGTGTTCAATCAAATCCCGATGCAACCCTGGCCACCAAAAACGACAAGAGAGGAGGTCCACGGTTGCCTTACCACCTGGATAACCAGCAAGCAGAGTTATGTTCCCTAATTACTTTGCGGCGCAGATTAGATGGTACAAATAACCTTCCTAAAGGGCAGGAGGCAGGGGCGTCCCCCTCAGCCTCCAAGGGATATGCGCAGTGCAACTCTGAAGCCAGGAAGCATACATCGGCTTCAGAGGTATACTGATGCGTAAGAAAGAAACGTGCGCTCATGCGCGAGATTTGCATAGAGCTGGCGATGATGCTGGTTCTTGCAAATCATTATATCACTTTTGATGAATTGTACCCTGCATCAATATAATAAATGCCCCCATATGAATTCTAGAAAGTGAACAGAGCTAAAGTCTGCTACATTTTATGAGGGAATTTCACTTTTGTTAAATCAGGGTAAATAGTGTAACGTCGGCATCCCTGCATGCCTCTCCCCTCCCCCATCAGGGACGCCAACTCACTCACCGCCGCGGCCCCCGTCCTACACCCCCTCCTTCTCCTGCTGCAGCCCACAGACTGCACATGGCGCACAGATCCCCGGGCACTGTGCTTGGGGCTAATGGATGGGATACACTTATTATTTAAGGCACCTCCACCTGAATGGAGGTGCCTGTGCCACGTGTATAGTTAGTCCTCACCACGCTTGCTAGTTGTCAGACTGACTGGCGGACACTGGGGACCTATCAGTCCAGTACCTGTCTGCCCATACTTGCCTATTTTTCATGTATTTCAGTTGTGTCTGCCTGTCCACATACCAGCCTGCACCCACCAGTGTCCATCTGTATACCAGCCTACACCTGCCGTGCTCATCCATATACCAGCCTGCACCTACAAGTGCCTATCAGTATTCCAGCCGTACCAGCCTGCACCTGTCAGTGCCTATCTGCAGACTTTCCATTCCCGCCAGCATCTCTGATTCCTGTGTTCCCGCTGTGCATCCGATATCTGCCCTGGAGTAGCACCTGGTGTCCATCAGGAGCCAAGCCTAACCCCACTATCAGGGGCTCTAGTGAAGAGTCGGGTGTTCCCCTAAGTCACGCCCCACAGGCTCTCCTCGGACGACAGCACAGTGGTTCCACTAATCACGTTACAAATACTGAGTACCTGCAGTGTTTGTAATATAAATACGATCAGAAATGCCTTGGGGAATGAAGTCGAGAGAGAACATAGTTTGTTTACATTGGCACATCTACGCTTACAGCCCTAGGGACAATAAGTGTACATGAAGAGCAATACATGTAGGTCATCTTTAGACAAAACAGTTCAGGTAGGTCACAATAATGCTGCAATACACATTAGATGAGCCCCTTGACACATATGAGAGTAACTGTACATTCACGCCCAAGTCCGCAAGTGAGGAAGGGACTCAGGAGCTGAGCTGTGTACACATGCAGTATATGCCGGCTAAGTTAAGTAGCCAGCAGCTGTCACTAACAGCAGTGGCTGGAGCCGAGCTCCAATCACTGCTGTTGACTATTTAGATGCTATCAATCTCTGACATTGGCATTTAAATTGATTGCTCGCTGGTACATTCATGGCACTATCTCTCATTTACCCCCCGCAATGCAATCGCATGGTCCAGATGGATTATCTGGCAGTTGGGGATCAGCTATCCCTACCATCTTGGTGTCAGTTCCAGGAGCCTTTTTTCAGCCCGACAACGCTAGGCTGCATATTGCTTGCTATTGGTCGGCATTTGCAAACAGCGCTGCCAGCAGCGGATCCTGATGATTTGTCCAAGTGCACAGAGAATGGCAGAACATTCGTCAGATGACCCCAAGATGTGTCAGTGTGGAGATTTCTGGACATGCTGCTCATACCCGATGATGAATAAATTGAGATGTTTTGAACATGTTCCAATTTTTCATAATTTGCCAATCATTAACATGTCTATTCATCCTGTTATTTTCATAATTCCCAGACTTTTCCTTCTTGGTGGTACAATTTCACTGCTGAAGAGTATATGCAACATTATGTGATGAGTTTTTCGTAAGTTTGTAAATAAAACGGTATAATCCATAAATGTTTAAAGGTTTTAACCTGTCACCAGGTTTGACTGATATGAGATACGGCCACCACCTTTCAGGCCTGATATGCAACATTCTAGAATTCTGTATGTAAGCCCCCGATCCGACCTGCAAGAGAAGAAAAAAGAGCTTTATTATACTCACCTGGGGGGGTGGTTTGGTCCGAGGGGTGTCGTTCTTCCTGGTCTGGTGCCCCCCTTCTTCTTTCGATGCCGTCCTCCTTCTTGCTTCATGTGGATGACACGTCTCTACGTCATCCACACAGTCTCCCCCAGCATCGTGTTCCTGCGCAGGCGTACTTCTGTGCCCCGACTAGGGCAGAGAAAAGTACTGCAGTGCGGACACGCCGGCAAAGGTCAAAGAGGGACGTAGGGACGTGTCATCCACACGAAGCAAGAAGGAGGATCGCATCAAAAGAAGGGAGGCTCCGGACCAAGACGAATGACACCCACCGGACCAACCCTCAGGTGAGTATAATGAAAGCTTGTTTTCTTATCTTTCTGGTCAGATCAGGGGTTTATATACAACTTTATAGAATGCTGTATATCAGGGCTGAAAGGTGCTGGCCGTATCTCATATCGGCCAAACCTCGTGACAGGTTCGCTTTAATGATACATTAAAAGTGACAGAGTAACCATCGTTTTATTTTCTTTGTTTTTCATAAATCACTAGTACATATGAAAGTAAGAAGCATAATTTATTTTATCAGTGAAATCTGCTTCTTTCTCCTCCTTCTCGCAATAATCTCAATTCACCGGTAACATCAGACTTTCACATACCATTCTATGGAGGAGGGAGTAGAATGGAGGAGCTCGAGTATAGACATTCTGCTGCAAATTCTGCTGAGATTACAGTTACATTATAAATAGGAATTTCTAAAATACATAGCTATCCACTATCTGTAGGACAGAGGAAACATATTGATTGGATGCTGTTCTACCGTTGGGACCCCCAGCTATCTGAGAAAGGGGGTTGGCAGTTGCATGTCTGGAATACAGGTGTGCTTGCTTGACCCTCCACTAATCTTATTTTCTAAACATCTGCCAGAGAAAGAAGAATACATTGTGTGAATATTTTCTTCAGACTCCTAGACAATGAGTAAAGCTGATGTTGAGCATATGCTCCTGTGGAGCCCACTTATCTGGATCGCTGGGAGTTAAAACACTCACGCCCCCAATAATCACTATAGGTGGTAATGTCCCGTTTTAGCTTAATTTTAAAGATATATTCACTTTACTTTAATGTATTGTATATAAAGCTCATTATACAGTAGTTATTGTGAAATAATGCTGGCTGTTACCTTGTCTTTCCACTAGGTGTCCTAGGGTTTCCATTTTTAAAATACTATTAGGTATAGCTGTGTAGTATGAAAGAAACGTTTACCTTGCAGTATTGAGTTTCTTTATTAAATCCATAACCGCCCCTTCGTTTATTGTTTCTATTATGAAAAAGTTGCTCAACACTTCTCTATGACGGACAGTTGCTTAAGTGTGCCACGCATTAATGAGTAGCAAATTGGGGTGCAGCTGGTGGTACAGGTTATATGAGTGTGGAGGTTCTGGTCATGCAGGTTATGTGGTGTGGTGCGCTGGTGCTGGTTTCTAGGGATGGGGTGGCAACAGATAGTGGCACAAGTTGTCTGAGACATCAGATATGAGGAGGGGGAGTTGGTGGTGGTGGTGCACATGGTGGTACAGGTCTTGGTTGCTGCAGTAGTGTTGCTTATATTCCACGTGATATGATAAACAAGAGAAAACAGAGTTTGTAGGTATAAAAAAGAAAATATTTATTAATCATGAGTTAAAAATTGTTTCATAAATGTCAAGACAGTTAAACAAAATGTCAGCGATAGTACATCCAAGACCACATATTATAATACATAGCAAGTGCAATTCAGGCTAGAGAAACCCGCTCAAGTAGAAAGTGTTACGGGGCCGGGTGGTGGAACCTCTGTGCTGCGGTGCAAGGAGGGACCAGAGGGGCGTAACTAAGTGCCTGCTCGGCCTGACCAAGGTCGTACTGCGGCTCAGTCGACTATGTGAACCAGGGAGGGACCAAGCAGGGGGACCAGGTGCCACTCTGGGACCGACCTTGTATGAGAGCAGGTGACTCCCACGGGTCAGGTGGCATGAACAGACCGGTACAGCGGATAAGCAGACTGATTCGGGAGATAGCCAGACGGGTGCTCCGGGTAGGCAGGCTGGCGGGCACAACGGGTAACTGGCAGGTGCTTCCAGGTAAGCAGGCTGGCGGACACGGCAGGTAACTGGCAGGTGCTTCCAGGTAAGCAGGCTGGCGGTCATGGCAGGTAACTGGCAGGTGCTTTCAGGTAAGCCGGCTGGCGGACACGGCAGGTAACTGGCAGGTGCTTCCAGGTAAGCAGGCAGGCAGAGCCTATAGACAGACTGGCGGACTGGACTGTAGACAGACTGTCGGGCTGGATTGTAGTCATACTGATGGGCTGGACTGAAGAACAGACTGGCGGACAGGACTGACTTACAGAGGGACCTGAGGGTTGAAGCAACAGTAAGAACACAGAGCAACAAGAGGGAGGCAGCGCACGCGCCGTAAGCACAGTGCCCGGGAAGCTGCGTGCAGCAGCAGGAGAGAGGCCGGAAGACGCCGGACCAGGACCGCGGCGGTAATGGGGACGGCGTCTCTGCCTGGCAGGGGGCAGAGACGCCGATGCTACAGAAAGGACAGTAACCAGTTTTTTGACATTTCGAAAACATGTTAAGAGCTGCTACTTATCAGTAAAGAGTAACTAGGAGAGGTTAAGCTTACCAGGGTGGAAGTGTTAGTACAGGCTGGCAGATAGGTGGATAGCAACAGACTCGACGCGCATTTCGTGTGTTTGAATATCGCTTTCTCAAGGGTCTGTATGGGGCTATATTCTTATATTCAAAGTGGTAGAAACCTGACTGATTTGTCCCTAGTTTTGATAGTGTCCTTATCACCACTGGTAGCATGAGATGGGACTTGCAGCCTTCTCAGGTTGCACAGGTACTCCAGCTCTTCCATACCTATGTGCCATTGCAAGAAGGTTTGCTATGTCTTCCAGCACAGTCTCAAGAGCATGGAGCAGGTCCCAGGACACTGGCCATTACACAAGGAGATCTGGATAGCGCTAACCCAGCAGCAGGACTGGTAACTGCTCCTTAGTGGGAGGAGGAACTAGAGGAGCACTTCCAGAGCCGTACAAAATGGCCTCCAGCAGACTACTGGTGTCCATGTTTCTGTCCAATCTTTCAGAAATAGACTCGATGTGGGTGACATGAGGGCCTGATATTCTATAGTGGGACTTGTGCTCTCAGCCCCACATCTTGCAGCTCATTTCGCATTCACCAAAGATCACCAGAAATGACAGCTCTGTCATTGGTGTCTTATTCTCTTCACGAATCAGAGCAGGTTCAAACTCAGCACATGTGACAGGCATGAAGGAGTCTGGAGACTCTGTGGTAAATGTTATACTGCCTGCAACATCATATCACATGACCGGTTTGGCAGTGGGTCAGTGATTTCTGGTCGCACAAGACTTCACATGATAACCAATGGTATCCTGACTACTGTTAGGTTTCGTGATGAAATCCTCAATGCCATTGTCAGACCTTATGCTAATTGTCTGGACTTGGGTTCCTCCTGGTGTAGGAAAATGCCCAGCCTCATGTTGCCAGTGTGTAGGAAGTTCCTTGAAAATCTGTTCTGGAGAACGAGTTGATTTGGATAAATACATATAAAGTAAAACAATCTTAGGTACACAATAGGCCAATAGCATACTCAAAATTCAGTGAGAAGGGCGCCAAGTGGTGCCAAAAATCACTGAGTAGCACCAACTCAGGTAAATCATTTATAAACTAGGAAAAAAATGAGTTAGGTGAGTGTAAAAACACATCTTTATTAATTAGTGATAAGATACAAAATTCACAAAATCAATTAAAAATAGCATGACAGTACATCGGACGGGTGTCAAAATTAGCATACCGCAACCCCCAAAAATCTTCTATAAAGGGCAAAGTGCCATGCAAATAGGTGAGGTCCTGCAATTCACAGATAGTGAGCCGATACCCATGGTCAGAGTAAAGGTGCACCATATGGGATCAAAATAGACTGTTGGCAAAACAGGCAAGAAAAGCAGGGTTGTATCCTTACCAAAATGGGTGACTGGTAGCGGTTGACAGTGGTGGTAGTGGCAGTCCCCGACGCACGTTTGCGAGCTATATGACCGCTTTCTCAAGGAGTATTGTAGATAAGGTGCTGGAGAAGACCTTTTTGAACCAAAGAAACCGGTCACGTGTAGTATCATGTGACCGCTAACATCATAACTGAGGGAGGGCGTACATTCTGGAGCCCTCTTTGGCGCATGTTCAATGACCCCTTGAGAAAGCGGTCATATAGCTCACTACCAGTCACCTTTTTTTGCAAGGATACAACCTTGCTTTTCTTGCCTGTTTTGCCAATGATCTATTTTGATCCCATATGGTGCACCTTTACTCTGACCATAGGCAATACCTGTGAATTGCAGGACCTCACCTATTTGCATTGCACTTTGTCCTTTATCTTAAAACATTTTTGGGGTTGCGGTATGCTAATTTAGACACCCGTCCTTTGTACTGTCATACTATTTTTAATTAATTTTGTGAATTTTGTATCTTATCACTAATTAATAAAGATGTGTTTTTATACCCACCTAACTCGATTGTCTCCTAGTTTATAAGTAAAACAATCTTATTTGGAATCCATTATTTTTATAGAGCCTATATGTTAGAGTAAGCTATAGAAGGATTGTGCAGATTTAGGCTACACTGTTTGAGAGGATTTTATCGACCTAAAATCTCAAGTTTTCAGACATACGGTAATTAATGTTCTGGTATATACCGATATATCTTTATATGTCCGTACATTTTAAAAGTAAAAAAGCTATATTTTAAGAAGTTACTAAAAAATATCAGCAAAATGAAGCCTGATAAAATAGGTTATATAGCAAAATAAAAAATAAACATACAAATTGTAATAATGACTGTGAATGTGGGCAAGCAAAAACAGAAAAAAAATATTTTTGCTATCCGAGATGGTATTTTCTGTCAGTGGAGGTTTATGTTACAAACTTTGAGAAACAGTTGCTCCTGTCCTTCTTAGGGTATTTTCATACATGGCATTTTTGGGGTGTTTTTCGGTAAAAGAAAAAAGACAGGAAAATTAAATTTTACTGAACAACTAACAAAAACAAGGGTAAAAATGTTACTAGTGAAAGTTATTTTATGGTATACTGGGTTAGGGTTAAGATTGAAAAAGATTGCGGTATATGGGGACAACTGTGACTCTGTTGCTCAATGGCCCACATAAACCTAGAGCCAGCCCTGACTCCGTTCCTATCCTGTCCTTATGTGGTGTCAAAATCCAACACGAGTTTATAAGACACAAATACTTGTGATATTCCTATAAAAATTCAGGCACTATATACAGATATGCAGTTATTACCGTTTTGGGCTTCAAGTCCAACCCACAGCCCCAGCAATGTTAAAGAGGTTGTCTCGTTTTAAGCTACAAGTTTGCAGTCACTCTATGTGACTGCAGACTTGTGAATCCTCACATCTCAAGCACTGCATATTGTGAGGATTCTCTGGTGTCCGTGCTTGCAGCGGGTCCACAAGTATGGTCACATTCCAACTAGACTGTATCCGGCCTCACTAAATATACTTGCATTGAGCAAGGCCGCACCAATCTAGTTGACACATGACTAATGTATGCAAATCACATACTTGCGGTCACAACCCCTCCTCTCTCAGCTCTAGCATTAGACAATTTTCACAGTGCGCAGTCCACGCACTGTGAGGATTCACAAGTCTGCAGTCACATAGAGTTTAAGTTAGTTAGTTTAAGACCGGTCAACCCGTTTAACTTCTGATCCTCATTATGGTCATTTTATTAGTCCTGAAATTCCGCTATTTCAGATAATATTCACTTTTAACAAATATAAATCTTTATTTAAATTTCATCCTTTTGCTTATAATACCTAATCACAGCAGTTCTCTGATTCTTATAACCATAATATTTTATAGCACACTTGTATTACTATACAATTACTACTAATGGTCATAATTGTTGGTGTTGCCCTTTTGTTACCAACTGATTTTATGTACTGAATACTTTTCACTACTACTTCGGCCTCATTTAGGCATCCATTCATTTGCGGATGAGAAAAAAATTATAGTTATTCATTAGTGAGTAGATTTAAATTTTCCATTTTTGGTCTGTTTTTCCCATAAATGTGACATCTGCTTTTCTCATGTGTACAAAAAAAAATGAATTTAAGGTTACCTTACCTGTTAAACAGTTAAAACCGGACAACACTCAAATGTACCATGGATGGTATCCAAGTGCCATCTATTTTTTCATTAACCCATTCACTTGACTAGGAGAGTTTGATCCACAAATGGGATCAAAAACAGACATGAATGTTTTGAGGTGAGAGAAAAAAACACAAAAAAACACGTGATCATGCCCATAAACTATAATGGGCATGCGTTTTAGCTGTGAAAGACATGGATAGAAGACATGTGTGAAAATTGGAAGACGGAATGAGGCCTTGAGTAGTAGAATAAAGTTATTCAATAAACAAATATGAGACATTGAAGGCATCCATGGATCGGAATCAAAAAATATTTTTATTACTTACAATATACAGTATATCCATTTGGGTTATTTTTCTTACCATTCAGTTTCTTTTATTTATCATAGCTATCTTATATATTACCTCTCCTTAGCACAAAACTAAGGGCAGATCAGATAAAGAAGAGCCTTCGTGCACCACCCTGACTGACAATAGCATGCTACTTAAGAAACTGGACCTGTTTTTGCCAGGAACCACAGCTTAGGTTTCTCATTTGTCTATATAGGAGAAATCACACCTGTAAACTTGGCAACTAAGTCAAAGTTCAACTTTAACTAGGCAGGAATGGCTGTTCTCTGCCAGGGACACGGTTGTTGAACTTCAGCACTTCTCAGATAGTCAGTCTCGTCACTGTAAGCCTCTGCAGGGTGCAGTATTACCTGTTGTATTCTGAAGCCGTCATTTTCTATAGCATGTAATAGAGAGTGAGCCATGGAAGTCAAGCACATGGTCCAATTATGGCTCCACACCACATAAACTTCTACAGGGTCTTGCTATACTTCAAATTGTGCAAAAGTATTCATATTAATGGACCATGTGTGATGCAAAAACCCTTGCTCCATTGAGAATTATATCATTGAGATATTCTCATCAAGAAGCATTATATCCAGAGAGAATACTGCCATGAGGACTCCTTGTTCCACCATGTAACCCCCTGAACACGGTTCTGCGATATCCATAAGGCTTTGGTCTGATGGCCTTCATTCAGTGGCAGACATACCATTTGTGCAACCTGTGCAGCAGCACAGAAGCCCAAGAGGTAAGGAAGCCCACTGCCACCACCAAAGCGGATGAAACTGTGCATTATGATGAGGTATTGGACAGCAAAGGGCCCATATACTGTCTGTCAGTGCCTTCCAGCCAATCCCACTAGTGGTAGATCTTGTTAGTAGGAACCTAATAGAAATAGGAGAAAGTTTCAGTCAAATATGATGTTTATAGAGTTTTTTGAAATATAGAAATATGATTCTAGACCTCAATCTAGTGAAATCTGCAATGTAGACACTTAGCTTAAATGCTTTGCGTTTTAGAATATGATGACCATCTATTGAGTAACATTACTAATTATTGGACATTTGCATTTTTAGATTTATGCAGTGAAAAATCCCTTGTGATCATCAAATAAAAAGGCCGCTGCATTCAGACAAGACTTTTGTTTCTTAGTAAGGTAAGTTTCCTTACCTAGCAATCATACTTGAATATTCTTATCAGGCCACTCTGTTCTCAATTAACTAATATTTTTAATCCCAAAAATTGTTGTATATAAGTAGTCACAATTTACTGTTGTTCTCATTGGAGATATCCTCATGGCCATATGGAGTAGAACAACAGACATTTGTAATGTACTTTGGCCTGACAGATGGTGGTATATTGCCGTATCTAGTAGACCTACGTGTATGATACCTGTGAGGTTATGAAGGCATGTACCAATGTTAATGAACTGGTGGGATGAGGTGCAGGATATTGATGGACTGTGCTTTTATCTCTTGCCCTTACTAGGTACTTTCTGATCTCTCATTTTTTCAGTTAAAGGTGCCCACACACATTAGAGTAAAATTGATGGAATCAGATAATTTTCAAATCAGTGAAATTTGTCAATCAACAGTTATTTCAGATGACAGATCACAAACTGTCATCCTCTGAAATGAGTATGTCTGTGTTTCATTAATTTGCCACATAGTAGGATTAAAGATCTTTTGTTGCACAAAAAAATTAAAAATCTTTATTTGAAATAATATTCTTGGAAAGATTGTTCGTTTATCACCCAGTGTCATTGAACATGTATCAACAGATTAAAAACGCTAAAACCAACATGAGCTAAAATGTGTTTATAGCCGGATTGGAGTAACATTCATTCACCGGACGATCCTGGATTCATTCAGTCGCCTTTCAACATCAAACTCATTTTATCTATTGTGTATCACCACCTTACAGGGAATTTCTTAAAAAAAACATAATTAAAGCAATTTAACAAATTTAAAGTACAAATGTTTTAGTTCAAATTTTTTTTATTATTTAACGAGAACCTGTGCCCGGCCGCTATACTGAATGTGCGGTACCCAGGAGAAAATGAAATGTATTTCTCCCAGGAGCCGCCAGCTTTCAGTCATGCAGGTGTACCAGCACAGCTTTAGTCACCACTCACTATACAGTGACCGGTGGCTGTAAGCATGCCCCGACACTTTGACTGACAGCCAGCTCTGCACTGATGCACTGCTGAGCGAGCTGTTAGTAAAATTGCTTACAGCTGCTGATCACTAGTGATGGAAATTACTCCCAGCACGCTTGTATGATTGAAAGCCAGCGGCTTCCGGGAGAAATAATGTTAATTTTCTCATGGGGGCCACACTTTCAGAACAGCGGCAGGACACCTGCAAAACGCTATTAACCTGCAGTTTAACCCAATATCTGCAGGGTATTAATGTTATCAGAAATAACAGATTCCCTTTCATATATTTTGCCAAAGGTGTCATATCTGAAAAATGATTTAAAATGTTTTTATATTTTTAACTTTAATACTAGGAGGAGCAACTGTTCACATTTGACATGAAAATCTATTTTAATGGTAGCTCTTATTACAATTGTTGTAGGATCTGCTTGCATGTTTCTGACATCACTACTACTAGTGCCACTCTGCCCGACCTTTTCTCACCACTCTAAGAAGTCACCATCGAAGCAACCGCAGGCAGTAGCAATGGCCAAGCACTTTACAGGAAAATCGTGTCCCAGTCCCAATGTGCTATCATGTGTGGGGGGGATCACACTCACTTGCAGGCCGCAAGCCTCCACTTTCTCAGGGCCTCTATCTTCAGGAGCTGCTGTGACGCGCCCCCGGGGCAATGGGGTACTTGGCAGCCGGGCCTATGGATGCTGGGGGGGGTATGTCACAGTGGCTGGCCCGGTCCGTGGCCCAGGGCGGTCAACCAAAAAGGGGATTGTAACTTGGATAGAAAATAAAAAAAAAGTAAATAGTTTGTAACGCCACCTGTGGTACCTGGTAAGGTTTACCAGCGCTGCTGCAGAGCACCGGGGGGTGATGGGATGGCAGCTGAGGTGTTTCTGCTCCCAACAAGTGGAGCGGGGCCTCAGGGCAGTGTGGAGTTTGGTGGGTGGTGATGCTGGGACTTGTAGTGCAGGCAGGATGGTGCAGCAGGAGTGATTGACAGAGACAGGGGATTCACTTCAATACCTTTACTGGTGCGAATGTCAGGTACGGTCCAGGGTACTCAGTAGGATGGGTGCACTTCAGGACTTCTCCCCAGTGTATAAGGCCTCCTGGTCCGTGTCTGCCTCTCTGTATGCTCCTGGCCAGCCTGCAACTGGGCCTAGCTTATGTGTCATGCTGTTCCTTCACCTGTCGCTCGGTAGTAGGACATTCTGCTGGCAACCACTATCCCTTGTCGCCGGGGCCTTCGTGGTTCCTGGTCCTGTAATGGGTCTAGCTTCAGGTCGGCCAGGGACTTGTAGTCCTCCTGGTATGCCGGTGATCCCTACTGGGTATAAAGGACCCTGTAGGCGCGGACCCGGTGTCCGGTTTGTATCTTCGGGGTGAGCCTTATGATGCTCCTCTACCCCTTTCAACTCCTCCCTCCTCTCCTCCTTGCCGGCGGCCATACTCGGTGCCCTCAGAACTCAGCAGCAGACGCGCTGCATCTTCACTGCTCTCAGCGTCAGCACTCTCTCAGACTCTCTCTCTGGCTGACTAACTAACTCTGACTAAACTGCCTGGCTCCACCCTCCATATATATATCCCTAACGGGCTCCCTCTGGTGGTGTGAGGTGGAAGGGTGGAGGTGTTTGTATGTAATGAGGGCCTCTTGTGGAGAAGTCCGTCCATGCACCCTGGGTTCTGTGGTACCTGTGAACAGCAGGGTGCCACAGCTGCACATAACACAGGGGACACACAGTTCATTTCAACAAGCAAAAGTTTACTGGACTCTTCAAGTTCATCAGATTGTAATACACAGTACTGGGCATAACACTTCTTATTCCTTGTTTCCTTAACACAGCATGCCATCAGCATCACTATCCACTCCTCCTGGACTATCCCCATGTTCACTGGCTCTCTCAGCCCCTGGGATTTCCCATCCATTCCCGCAGTCCACACAGGAATCCTTTACCTTTCCTTCTCGCTGTTCTATGTCCATCGTCCCCTGTACGCCAGAGGATAAGGCACTCTCCATAATACCCATAGCGAGCCCTGAGCTTCGGACGTTGCAGGAATGTCCGCAAGGGATTTTAGTAAGGTCTCCTGTTGCCATGAACAATAGATACTTGCTGACGCTAGCAGCCCACTGCACTTGAACTTGACTTTGGTTACTGTACTTCCCTATCTGACTAACTATCAGAAAGTGCCTGCTTTTCACTAGCACTATCCTCCTCCCACTGTGGGCTTGTCCCAAACAAACTGTATCTGATCCTATACCTTCAGCTAACTACAGTTACTATCCTATAAAACTCTGTGCTAAGCCTATTGTCCTTATCTTATGTTGTAGATCCTAATCTATATTTTACCCTATGCTGTACATTACCATATAACCTAGTAATGTAGGTTGAATTGTACTCCCAACAATAACTTACTGGGAGTAGGCCTCACAAATGTATTATTACCATTTTTATTATTGCTGCACTATTACAATTACAAATGAACCAGTTTATCATTTTTTAATTAGTTTTATATTTTGTATTACTCTTACGATTCTAATAATGGTATTACTAAAATCCCTATGCCTAAATCTGTTGATCCAGAAGAAGGCAAAAACCCCAGGACACATTCAGCCAATTTGCATCATGGGGAAAAATTCCTTTTTAACCCAGAGAAAAGGCGATCAGTCCAAGAACCCTGGATCAAACCTAATTATGATACTAGTTACCTATGTAATTACTATTACCGTACTAAATGTACTACTAAAGGTGTAAAGTTTTGTCTAATTTAACTGTAACCCACAATGTTACCTGTATCGAGGACATCATCCAGCCCTTTTTTTGAAAGCTGTTATAGTGTCTGCCATTACTACTTGTTGTGGTCGGGCATTCCAGAGTCTGACTGGTCTGACTATAAAGAAACCTTTCCTGTTTAGGTGCCAGGATCGCCTTTCTTCCACCCGTAATGAGTGCCCCCTGGTCCTTAGTATGGTCTTTGGAAGGAATAAGTCATGTGCTAGTCCTTTGTACTGACCACACATATATTTATACATGTAAATGAGATCCCCTCTGAGGCGTCGTTTTTCTAAGCTAAATAAGCTCAACTTTTCAAACCTCTCATCATATGAGAGCCCTTCCATCCCTAAATATCAGTCTATTCACAATGTACACTAAAACCGCAGTACATAGTTCACATTTCATATAACAAATTATGTGTATAAAACGCATGACATTATCTACATGACATAATTGGTTTCTTCAGGGGTAGGAAAGCGTTAGTACAGTCCACAATTCTTACAGCTCCATCTGCAGTTATTAGCACAACCTTTGTTATTCCACCATCTTGCTTGATCATGATTCATTCATTCCAGGGGCAAAAACCAACGGAACAGTGAAGATAAAGGGGCAGGGAATATATACAGCATATAAAATTAAAATATTGTCAATTTAGTATATTTTAGTATATATCATACTCCTAATAAGAAGGAAAGAGCAGGACAGAAAATAAGGTGGTAGTTTCTTGCAAGCAGCTAAAGCACATTCTCTTTGGACAAAGAAGAGAAAACCTAGTCATTGATGGAATTATCACCTGTGCAATACTAAGGAAATCCTGAAAACATGACCAGTTGGTGGGCCTTGAGGACTGGAGTTGGGGAACATTGGTCTATAGGTTTTTGACTACATTTTTTCTGTTTGACATAAATTAACTACTCAATAACCTTTTATGAGCCTTGGAGTACGATGACTTTGTTATATTCTAACAATAATAAAATAAGACTCGATACTCTTCTGCCTTTTTCCACAAATTAATTTCTGGAATGATATATAGCCTGTATAATTTTAGAAAAGTTTGCGGGGCCAACTCATCCTTACACAACAGATCTTGACAAACTATGGAATGTTAAATTCTATTTTAATCCACTCACATCTTTCTAAAGGTTGATATTTAGCTTGGAACAGAAAACGCCTAAGGTGTGGTATCAAAAAAAAAAAAAAGTCAAAGTTCAGTTTAATAAGTTTTATTGTAGTCTCAGGCAGTGTGCACAAATTCCGATTTTCAATTGTTTTTCCAATCCTTATTTCTTGCCAAGTAAATGGTGTTGCAAATAATTTTAAAATGTATAAACAAATGGGACAATCTGAATGACTGCTCCTGTTAAAATAAAAACTGTTATTATTTATTATTATAACGCCATTTATTTCATGGTGATTTACATTTGAAAGGGGTATACATAGCAAAAACTATTACAGTACTCATGAACAATACAATAATAATAATCTTTTTATTTATATAGCGCAAACATAATCTGCAGCGCTTTAGAATTCAGACAACATACAAACATTGAGGCTCACAATCTACATTCCCTATCAGTATGTCTTTGGAGTGTTGGAGGAAACCGGAGAACCCGGAGGAAACCCATGCAAACACGGGGAGAACATACAAACTCCTTGCAGATGTTGTCCTTGGTGTGATTTGAACCCAGGAACCCAGCGCTGCAAGACAGCAGTGCTCAGCGACTGGTACAGGAGGCGAGAGGACCCTGCCCGCGAGGGCTCACAATCTACAAGTAATGGGTGAGGATACAGTAGGTGAGGGTAGAGCTGGTCGTGCAGCGGTATGGTGGAATGAGGGTTACTGCAGGTTGTACGCTTCTCGGAAGAGGTGGGACTTCAGGTTCCTTTTGAAGGTTTCCACGGTAGGCGAGAGTCTGATATGTTGGGGGGAGAGTAGAGAGTTCCAGAGTAGGGGGGATGCACGGGAAAAATCTTGTATGCGATTGTGGGAAGAGGAGATAAGAGGAGAATAGAGAAGGAGGTCTCGGAGGTTGCGTGCAGGTAAGTACCGAGAGACTAGGTCACAGATGTATGGAGGAGACAGGTTGTGGATGGCTTTGTATGTCAAGGTTAGGGTTTTGAACTGGAGTCTCTGGGCAATGGGGAGCTAGTGAAGGGATTGACAGAGAGGAGAGGCAGGGGACAGGTGGCTTAGTCTGGCAGCAGAGTTTAGAATAGATTGCAGGGGTGCGAGAGTATTAGAGGGGAGGCCACAGAGCAGAAGGTTGCAGTAGTTGAGGTGGGAGATGATGAGGGCGTACACTAATGTTTTTGCAGATTCGTGGTTGAGGAATGTGCGGATCCGGGAGATATTTTTGAGTTGGAGTCTTCAGGAAGTGGAAAGGGCTTGGATATGTGATTTGAAGGAGAGATCAGAGTCCAGGGTTACCCCGAGGCAGCGAGCTTGCGGGACTGGGGAGAGTGGGCAGCCATTGACTATGATGGATAGGTCAGTTGGGGGAGTTGAGTGAGATGGGGGAAAGATGATGAATTCTGTTTTATCCATGTTAAGTTTTAGAAATCTAGCAGAGCAGGAAAATGAAATAGCGGACACACATTGGATTCTGGTTAGTTAGGAGAGGTGACATCAGATCTGTGTGTCATCAGCATAGAGATGATACTGAAAGCTGTGGGACTCTATGAGCTGTCCCAGGCGAAGGTGTAGATGGAGAAGACTGAACCTTGGGGGACACCGACAGATAGATAGGGGGCGAGATGATGAGGAGGTGGTGTGTGAGTGGGAGACGTTGAATGTCCGGTCTGTTAGGTATGAGGAGATCCAAGATAGGGCCAGGTCTGTGATGCCAACAGCTGAGAGTCTGTACTCAATTCCCGTGCTGGCGCCGTTCCAGCGGTGTCGGCACTCGCATTCCCAGGGCTGCCGTGCGGTTGTTAAGTCACGTGAGTCCTGTGCGCAATCAGCACTGGCGTCACTGTCCCCGCCTTCAGATGAATACATGATTAAGAGGAAGTGAGATCTGCAGCTGGCTTCTTGGTCCTCTTGGTTACTTATACGACACTGCATAGTCTGGTTCAGCTAGAATATGCTCCAACACAACTGGACCTCCCAGGCCCCACTATAATATCTGCAGCAGTAAATCCCAGTTAAGCTGCAGATGTAATTGTGAAGAAGATGCGGGGGAAGGGGGTTCATTTCACCCTTTACATTGTAAAGTTGAGATTTAAACCGGCATCTGCATGTGCATGTGTTTTCATAAAATGCTGGTACTGTATGGCTACATTCTCGTGTGAAATGACCGTATGCTGTCCTTTTTTTTTTCAACAGACAGCAATTGGGCCCATACGATTGAATGGATCTACTCACACATCCGTGAAAATCATGGATCCGTGTGTGAGATCTGTGACACTCAAAGCAGGTCCTATTCTGATCCATGTTTGTGGATCAAATTCAACCATATGGCTATGTGCCCACGAAGCAGAAATGCTCAGGATTTTTTCCTGAGCGTTTCTGCATCTCCCTGGCAGAAAAAAAACGCATGCGGATTGTACATGCGTTTTCCTGCCAGGGACATTAAGAAATGGAGCGTTATTCATTGACATTTCCGCATGCGGATTCACAAGCGCTTTCCAAGCGATTAGCATCACTTGGAAAGTGCTTGTGACAACTAGGTCACACTATATAAATCCATGCAAACTGCATGGATTTATTTAGTGTGACCCGAGAGAGTGGTTAAAAATAAAAAAAATATATATATACTTACCCTCCGATGGCCCGCGCTGGCTTATTTCGCTCGGTCCCGGCTGCCGGCAGCAGTGGATTGAAAGACCTGTCGACGTCAGCGTTGCGTGACCCGTCACATGACTCTGACGTCAGCGCAGGTCCTTCAATCCACTGCAAAGTGCCGGGAAGCAAGGAGGAGCGCAGCGCGGGCCGCCGGAAGATAAATATACATTTATTTTTTATTTTATTCTTTTTAACAGATTTTTTAATGGTACCTGGGTGTGGATGAGACTCTCCTCTCCTCTACACCCGGGTACCATCCGCACATTAGAACGCGCCAATTACGCAAGTACAGATGCAGTCTTGCGGAATTGGCGCGTTCTAATGCAAGTCAATGTCGGCGAAAACGCAGCATTTCCGCAAAATAATTGGTAGTGCTGCGTTTTTTTCCGCAATGATAATCCGCAGCGGAAATTTCGGCAGCATGTGCACAGCACATGCGGATTATCATTGGGGAACATTGCTGCCCTTCTACCATGCGTTTTTAATGCGTTTCCGCAGCTGCAAAAACGCTGCAGAAACGCATTAAAAACGCATCGTGGACACACAGCCTATAAGTTAATGGGGATCCATGAAATATGGATGCAAATCTGAAGCTTTAATCATGGTATTGATGATATTGGAAGTATCAGGGTGTGGAGCAACATGTCCTTCAGTGATCTCATCTAGTGATCAATTTAGGAGATAAAACAGAGAAACAGTACAATACAGGGTTCTGAGAAACGGTTCTCCAGAATTGTTTTATGAAATACAAATATGTACTAAAAACCATCATGTCAGAACAGACAAGTTTTGTTTCAGTATAAGTCCCCCTTTCTATATTGTGAAATATCTATGTTACAGCTTATAGTGACCAGTATTGCATAGGAAATAAGTAACTATTCATCAGAGGTTGTATTTATATGGAGAAAGTCTTACTCATAATAAGATGTAATTTATCTTATCTCTTCCTTCTCTACTAAAGTATCATATTCATAAAGTTGTCACTCAAGTGATTCATGTAATAAATTATTTTAGGTTTATTGCAGTCAGAGCTTTAAAGGGAACCTGACAGCTGACACATGGTGTCTGACCCAGGGTCAGCATGTACCTGGCACTGGCTGTATGACTTAAGGCAGGTATATTTGACTGTGAAACGCGGCAGCGTTTCAGAGAAAAAATTACTTTGAAAGGCTATCAGACACCAGGTTTTTGCTACCCCCTCTAAGAGCAGCATAATGTAGGGGCAGAGACCCTAATTCCAGTGATCTGTCACTTACTGAGCTGCTTGCTGTCATTTTGATAAAATCACTGTGCTGCAGATCTAGCAGTTTGACTTCTGAGCTCTGTATAACTCTGCCAACACCACTGATTGGCACCTTTCTGCCCATGTACAGTGTACACAGAAAGCTGCCAATCAGTAGTGGGGGCAGGGGTATACAGAACAAATGAATATGCTTGACTATCTGGCAGCAGGTTTACTAGTCCTCTAGTGAATCTCCTGTTGCTAAAACAGTGATTTTATCAAAACTACATTAAGTAGCCCAGTAAGTGACACTTCATTAGAATCCGGTTCCCAATCTCTACATCCTGCCACTCTCAGATTAGGCAAAAATTTGACACATTCCCTTTAAAAGCTGGCCAGGGACTGAGCCGCACTGGTGACTAGTCAGAAAGGCCAGTCCCTAGCGACTTTTCCTCGCCCGCTACCCTTGAATAATATGCTTCTCCCTACGCTTGTTTGTAGGAAGAGACCTGTCAGTCTTTGGCAGCGGGTGGGGAGAAGCCATCGGGGACACACCTTTCCAATAAGCCTATCATGTGGCTTGGTCCCTGGACAGCTTTTAAAGTATGTTTTTCTCTGAAATGCCGCAGCATTTTAGAGTCAAACATACATGGCTGATATTATACAGCCAGCGTCTGATACATGCTGCCCATGAATCTACAAGCATGCATCAGCTGTTAGGTTTCTTTTAAAGCTCCCACCAAATAGCATGTGCCTCCTATGCAGGTGGTGGGTCAGTTCCAGATTTCCAGGAAAAGTCGATCAGTGTGGAAGTGCACACATGCCTTGAAAAGAATGAGCTTATAAGTCCCCTGACCCCGGCTTGGCACTCTCCACCAGGAGGAACGTTCCCTTTTAGACCAATAGTCAGAGGCCTCTCACCTAGTCAAATCAGATCTTCTGCTTTGCACTGATGAGGGGAAAATAACATGTCTGTAAATGGAGTGTCTGATTTGGCTTTTTATCCTAAGTCATGAACAAGGCTCATTAAAGAGTTGATATTAACTTTTAGGATTGCTACATCCAATAGGTGGCGCTACAGTTAAAGTCCTCTCTTCTCTGAAGAGGCTATTTGCATATTTGAAGAGAATGAGACATGCTTCATTTAGGGTTTAACCTATTTATTTTTTTTTAGAATTTCACAATATTTTGTTAAGTGACATTTGGTAAAAGTATATACATGCTGCTGTTACTGAATTAGATGCATTTATATGGAATGTGCATGTTGCCCAGCATTTGCTATTGCTGTTACCTGTGTGTAGCCCATGCTTTCCATTAGGAGCCTACACATACACAATATACTCCATACCCTGACATAGTCAGAAAGATTTAAAGAACTATCAAAAAGAAACTGCACACTAGGATAAAATGGTCGCAGACAATTCACATGCTGTATTGCTGCTATCAAATTTCATGCAGTTCCAGCCTTGGATATAAGGAATATGTATTCATGTATATTTCTGAAAATATTTATAACTGTTCATATATACTGCATTTGTATACACATATATATATATGCATGTGTGGCACCCCAGGGGTCCGGTTGCCACAGTGGCATTGCCTCCCTCAAAAGAGGTAATGCCATGCCTGGAAGCAAGCAGGGGTCCCCTAGTCAGGTATACTAAACATGCAACACTTTCCTGGCTCCAGACCAGCAAGGGGAGCACCTACCCTTGGCAACTGGGATCTGGGGGGCGGGGTTAGTTAGACTTAGTGTGAGGAGTTGAAGAGAGGACATCGAGGAGAGAGTAGCTGGGGACTGGAGCTGCGCGGCAGCTCACCCCAGAAGAAGCACCAGCACAGAAGAACCGGACACCGGAGTCCGAGGCTGTGGGGCACTGAAGGCCCAGCCGCAGAAACCGGAGGGTAGGAGACTGCAGGTCTCTTGGCCCCATCAGACGCCCAGAGGCTCCGCAGCACCGCAGGGTCCAGCACCGCCACAAGTGAGCGACGCACCCGCAAGACCCGAGCTGCCTGCCATACGGGTAAGCACAGAAACGCCGCACTCAGGGACGAGGGTCACCGCACCACTACAAGCGGCAGGGCCAAACAGTTTAGTGGAAAGGGAAGGCCTCCAACTTCATCTGGCAAGGAGGATTCTTTACTTGCTTCCAGGCTGCCCGGACTTCCACTTCTAGCCAGTACCCTAGTCCCGGCTTGTCTAATCACCACCAGTAAAGGCCCTGGAACTGCACTTCCTTGTCTATGTGTTTCTTGCTGCGCCATCAACCCCTGCACTACAACGCCCAGCACAACTGGCAATATCCACACTGCCCTGGAGCTAGCTCTTTCCGTGGAGAGCCACACCATCCCTGCTGCAGTAACATCAGCTCCAGAGGACTGCTCTGCAGCGGCGGCTCCCTTTAGCCGCATTCCACAGGTGGCGTCACGAACTCTATAAAAACACTATAAATCCCCTATCCATAACCCCTTTTATTGACCGCCCTGGGTCACGGACCTGGTCACTGCCACTGTGACATTCCCCCAGCATCTACCGGCCCAGCACCGGGTACCCCACAGCCCAGGGGGCGCGTCACATGTTGTTATATAATATTCTAATACCTATAATTCATTTCCTCTTCATTTGGATTCCATCGTATTTGGATGGTGACTATGTTATCAATACACCGTACTTACTGTATTTTAGATTAATGCACAGAGCAGTAAGAAATGCTGTATTGAGAATGCACTTAATGTTAATCCTTCAGTATTAGCCCTGTCTGCCGAGTAAGAGAAGGAGAAAACAGAGATTATCTGGATTTGCTTGTTTGAGGACATGCACATTCTCCAGGCTTTAGGTTTTAACATATTAAGATTTTAAGGTATAAGGTGAAACACAATAAGGTGAAATGCAATTCTGTGTACTATGGAAATTATGTTATGTTGCCTTCTAACAAAGTGTTTTTGGTGATTTTTTTTTTTGATGCTGTGTATTTTCGCTATGCAAAAAAGGTAGCTTCTTGCAGTGCCAGCAAAGTGGATGGGATTCTGAGAGACAGCGAGTATGCTAAATACATACTCCCGGCCATATTCCGACTAGACGTGCACACGTCTAGTTGGAATGTGGCTGGAAGTATGCATATCACATGTTGCCACAGGAATTGGTATTAGAGAATCCCTTCAGCGTACACTGTACGTGATGTGAGGATTCACAAGTCTGCAGTCAGTGACTGCAGACTTTTGTTTCAAATCTGGTTAAGCCAGAGCCAGAGGAAAGTGTAGGGACAGGAGAAAAAAATGGCAAAATGGCATAAAGTAATCAGAAAAAGGAGAGGAAAAATTTCTAGACCTGATTTTCCAAGAAAAGACTAATGACAACTGAGTGTATAACTACAGCACAGAGAGTATTTGCATGTCCTCTGAGTATTATATTCAAGGGGACCAAATCTTTTCAAACAATTCAATATAAGAGAATGCTTGAAAGGTGCTTGTTAACCATGATATATGAGTGTTTCAATTTCACTTGATCAAGGCTAATTGAGGGAGACTTCCAGGCACCTGCAATAGTGATCCTAGCTGTAAGAAACATGAATGATATGAGTTTCTGAATATGCTTTGGGGGTATCGGGTATTGATCTATTTAACAAAGCCTTCCAAGGGGACTGGAACAAAGAAATCCAAGTAACTAACTGGATAAAGTGATAGTAACGGATCTAAAATGTTTTTAACTTATGAAAGGACAACTATAAATAAAATAATGTTCTCTCACTTCTATAGCCTCTAAAACAGGAGAAGGACCCCGGGAAAATTTGTAAAGTGGATGGGATTTATAGAAATCTCATGCAGACTGTGCTTTTTTCAAGCTGTGCAAAATTGACCTTCGTTGCATTTTTTAATTCCGCAGTTTTATGTCCATATTTTCTCCATAGAAGGGCATTAGATGTGGAAAATCCACAGCTAAAAAAGCACATATTCACTTTGACTACCACCACTGCATTGATGCGCTGCAAAGCAATCTGTTTATCAAAATGTCTAGGAGTTATTGTAGCAGCAGCTCACAGAAAGCTGAACAACCCTATGACTGAAAACCCGTGGCCCCTGGGTGAATATAAGTTAATTTTCTACTAGCAGCCATGCTTTTTGTAATGTAGCATTTTAAAGCTGTTTGCTTGCAGATTCACCCTACATCTGCATGTAAAAAACATTTTTGCATATAATAGATTCCCTTTAAGTAACGTGTGCCTGTTAATGAATTGGGTGCATCTTACTGCAGTGGTGCCTTCAATAAAGTGTACCAGTATCTAGCCCCGCAGGTCAGTGAAGGAGGCAGGTCAGTGAAGGATCAGTGAGCTGTCATAAGAGCATACAGATGAATATGTAAGCCGAGCACCAGATAGAGTGCCCCCCACAGGCCGCCCCAGAGCATGAGCATATCATCTCCAAACTGAAAGTAAAGATTACACAAGAACCACAGGACGGATGTAATCAACCATGGTATTATTATTTATTATTATAGCGCTATTTATTTCATGGCTCTTTACATATGAAAAAGGGGTATACATACATGAACTATTACAAAGATCTTTAACAAAACGTGACGGCGACTGATACAGGAGGGGCGAGGACTCTGCCCGCAAGGGCTCACAATCTACAAGTATTATTTTAATCAGTGTAATGTCGCCTACCTGAGAGTGTATGTAGTTTACTGAGCACAATCCTGCTGACAGGTGCTTTTTAAGACTGGCATACAAAACACCAGTCTTAATGAAATAGGCCCTAACATTCCAAAGACATACTGATAGGGAATTTAGATTGTGAGCCCCAATGGGGACAGTGCCAATAATGTCTGTAAAGCGCTGTGGAATTAATGGCGCTATATAAATGAGTAAAATAAATAAATAACAACTTACACTGCATATATACATTATTCACTACATACAGTGTTTAGCATAAATGTGTACACCCCCTTTAAACAGCAAGATGTTAATCACTATCTCACTGAACACATAACAGGAAAGTAAGGTTAATATTATAGCTTTCATTACAAAATCTTCACTTTTACTCATATTCGTTGATGTAAAAATGAACACACGCCACATCAAAAACTACTATATCTAGTATTTTGTATGACCTCCAGGATTTTTAAAGACAGCACCAAGTCTTCTAGGCATGGGATGAACAAGTTGGCGACATATTGCAACATATATATCTTTTTCCATTCTTCAAGAACAACCTATTTTAGAGCTTGGATGGAGAGTGATGCTTAACTTGTCTCTTCAGAATTCCCCATATGTGTTTGATTGGGTTCAGATCAGGAGACATACTTGGCCACTGAGTCACTTTCACCCTGTTCAGAAATGCAGCAGTGGCATTGGATGTGTGTTTGAGATCATTGTCGTGTTGTAAAAGTGCACATCTACCAAAGACGCCCCAGAACACACTGTGAGATGGCTATAATGTTATGAATGTAATGCACACTCACTCACGGGTAAGTGAAAAAAGGGAAAGACCTACTACAGGGGGACGTCACACCCACACCCAACTGGACCCTTTACAGACTAGAAAGACCTTAGCTGCACAACTCAAAAACACCACCTCAGACCTGGCTCCCTAAAAGGCCATCAAGAGGTTTCTTGTACCTCCTGAGGAGCCAGAGGGCAGGCCGCAACACACTGCCAACAAAAAGAGAGGAAAATGTGTAGGAAGATTTGAAAACCCAGGGTGAGAAAATTAAAAAGACATTCATATAAGGTAGAGAGGAAAAGCTAAGAAGAGCCAAAAATAAACAGAGCAAGAATAACTTCCCAGAAACCTAAAGAGGTGAAAGGAAGGAAAACAAACAGACTCCCTGCAGGAATTCAACTGGTGTTTGCCATGCAAGGTAAACCCCTTAGCTGAAGGTTTGGAACCCCTAAACCCAAGTCCACATAGAGGTATAGCCAGCAAGGAAGTGCAGTGAAGGGTAAACATATAAAACCTAACCCAGGATGTGATAGAGCAGACCAAAATGGGAAAATGGAAAACACTAAGAAGGGGGAAGAAAGATAATCGGTTGAATTCTTGTTAATTAAAATTTTGTAGAATTCTAGCTTTGCTCCTAAGACTTTCATTTGGAGGTACCTATTTTTGCAACATGGTATTGAATTAATTACTTTTTTGGATGTGCAAAAAAAAACAAATCTTGTTTTGAAGTTAATGGTCCACATTTGTGGGTGTATATTGTAGTATGGTATCCCATAGAAAATATTGATTCTAAAAGGAAACTAAAGGTTTTGTGACAATATTGTTTTGGGTGTACTCATTTATGCTTAGTACTGTAACCGAAAAGTTATTATATAATACTATACACACTTTTTTTTAAATTAATAGACACTATATGCACTAAATGACTAATATTAAAAAGCAGAAGTAAATAAAACATATTTCCTCTTTAGAGAGCACAAGATGACTCACAAACATACCACTCTTAAAATGTATTTTTTCAATAGTTACATTAAAATATATAATAGACACAATTCATGGAAAGATAGTAGTATGTTCACCCAATAGGGAATATATATACAAAATCTCTATATATACCAATAATGTAAACTACCATAGTACGGACTAAATCAAGGCTAAATCGTCAAATAACATGAGAAAACACAAGAACAAACGATACATAAGCCTCTAAGTTTTATGAAGGTATATCAAAGTTTATTTGGGAATAATGACAAGCACAAAAAGGGGTAAAGTGCAAGTACAACCGGTAAAACCTAAAACACACAGCTCCACATGGCAACACTGAAATTAATGAATGTACATATATAATTAGTCATTCATATCTAATGTGCAAGGTCTTGAAAGATGGTACCATGAGTAAGATTGCAACAGATTACATACTGTCTGTATTTTAGCTGTGGCACCAAATTACCCAAAAACTTAGAAAATATGGTTTACAATATAGTACCCTTCCTTATTTAATTAATGAATTATTCATTCAACTTAATACATCTGAAGTCATGTGTCAGACATGTAAGGTCCGTAAAGCGCCCTGTATATACATACCAGGGGGTCACAGGCAGTCAACAGAGGACTACCAGATGAATGCAAGGGCCTATATTGAGGAGTTGCACACGTGGAGCGGAGGCCCTGAAGCGCTTTTCGGTGACCCTTCGTCAGGGGGCATGAAGGAATGACAGATGCATCTGTATATGTAGGCGCCAAGAGACGCCGAGGACCGGAAATGACGCATGTGTTACTATAGGAATCGAGACGCTGGCCGGCGTCCACGTCATATGACATCCGGCGGCAGGGCTGACGAGTACTGACGTCGGGCGCCACTGGAGACACAGAAAGCCGGCAGGCGCCAAGGAACGCATAGCACGCATGCGTGCCTGGTCAGAGATGTCACTGAGCATTAAAAACACGATAGAGACGTGCAACCAAAGTAAATTTACCCTGCAACATTGGTACAATTATATATTGGATACAGAAACCACAAAGGTAAGTGAACAGAGGGAAGACAGAGGAAAAGCCAAACAGCACTGAATAGTTACAGCATAGATGTGTGACTCTACCCTTGAAACACCAACAGATCACAATATCAATAGAGATAGTCAAACTTGGACATGTCTATATATATGTATCTCTCCATCTATAAAAGGGACGGGTATATAAGGACTTAGAGCAGACATGATCAAGATAGATCCCCATTCACATGAGTAGAAAGAATAAATTAGGACGATATAATACAGTATATAACTCACCAAAGAAATGGTATATTGAGTTGGTATATTATACTCCACACAACATCTATACAAATCAAGACATGATCAGAATATATCTATATTCACATAAATAGAATGGTATATTAGAACAGTATATTATACTCCACACACATTTGTACAGATGTATATGATAATGGCACACATCATAAAATTTACATATTTAAATATTCACCAAGTACAAATATTAAATCCTTCATACAGATGTGATTGTAGATGTTCACAGAACTGTTGGGACGGTTCCTGATGAGGATGCAGGGAAGAAGATGTGACAAGGAAGAAAAGGAAGAAGAAAAGAGGGTCCTAAACAACATAGAGGGGAAAATATATTAAAAACGAATAAAAAATAGATTAAAATCAAGGTTCAACCGTAAGGACTGGCGACGACGGAAATATAAGAGTTGCACGTATACGATTATATATATGAGTAAAAATGGTGGATGATCAAAGGAAGGCTACATCCATTGGGATGTAAGGTATTTAGAGTCCAGATCCAACGGGACTCCAATTGGGCCAATTTTTGTCCAACATTACCTCCCCGTATATTGGGTAAGATGGAATCAATCCCCCTAATTTTGAAGAGCGAGGCATCACACTTGTGATGGATCTTGAAGTGACGTGGTATAGTTTTCAAAGTAGATGTGTCCGTGTGGTCGGCAGCAGCAATAATCCCCAAAATATGTTCGCGGATCCGTATCTTAAATTGACGGGTAGTCATACCTACATAGATAAGTCCACACGGACATGTAGCAAAATATATCACATTTTTAGTTGTACACGTAATGGATCTATTAATTTTGTAGGTCTTAGATCCATCTGATTTAAAAAATGTGTTACTACGTTCAACATTGGGGCATGCTACACACCGACCACACGGAACACATCCACATCTCCTTGCCTGCCCATCCAAAAAGGTAGTACCCACAGAGCCCTCATAGTGTGAACGCATTGTTCTACTGCCATATACTAGACTATGCCGAGAGGTAAATCTTGCCCTATTATATGCCCTCTTTATCATGCGGCGGCTATAGCCACGAGCATAAAATCTCTCTTTAAGTTCTTGGGCCTGCCTTTCAAAATCAGCATCAGTGGAGTAGATCCTCCGGATACGGAGGAACTGCCCCACTGGTACCGATTGAAGCATGTGTCTGGGGTGTGAGGACGTAGCATGTAATAGCATATTGGTGGAAGTAGGCTTGCGGAAAACATCAGTTTGTATACAATTGGTGTCATCTCTCCTCAAGGATACATCCAGAAACTCTACATGATGTACATTGGACTGATAAGTAAGATGGATGTTACGATCATTGATATTCAAATGGCACATAAATGCTTGTAAGGATGATTTGGGTCCCTGCCAGATCAAGAGGATGTCGTCGATGTAACGCGTCCACAGGAGGACACGGCACATAGACTCCTCTTGATCCGAAAGGCAGAGGTCCCTTTCCCACAGCCCCAGGAACAGATTGGCGTAGGCGGGAGCAAAGGCCGCGCCCATGGCTGTCCCCTGGAGCTGCAGAAAGAAAGACCCCTTGAACACAAAAAAATTATGACTAAGAGTGAATTTGAGTAGTTCTAGAATAAGGTCAATTAGAGGTCCCGGTAGGGTAGATGTCCCCAAAAAGAATTTTACAGCTGAAAGTACATCTGCATGTCAAATATTGGTGTAGAGCGACTCCACATCCGCAGTCACCAGGATGCGAGTCAATCCACCTATTTACATGCTCCAAGAAATTCCCCCCTCCTGAAATAATAGGGCGACCAGGAGAAGTAGCAGCATCTTTGTGGATTTTGGGCAGGAGGTATAGTGTAGGGATCATAGGTTCAGCTACCCAAAGGGCAGAGGCCAATTCATTTGTAATAATTTCATTGTCCACTGCCCTATTAATGATCGATTTGAGTTCAGCCACATAGGAGATAAGGGGGTTATACGTTAGTTTTTTATAGCAAATCTTATTGTTTAATTGTCGATATGCCTCTTTCTCATACATTGACCTAGACCAAATAACAATATTACCCCCTTTATCTGCTGGTTTATTAATATATCGGGCAATTTTTGTAAAGCATTTAACCTATCGCGTTCATCCTTAGATAGATTGTCACCCGACTTTAAGAGGAATGACTTTAAGGTAATTACATCGTCCTCTAGTATATGGCAGTAGAGCAATAAGAGGTGACAATGAGCAAGTTAGATTTATCACTAACTTTCACTCGCAATTCCCTCATATGAGACATATTAGCTCCATCATGGCACATTTTGAAGGCTGATCCTGTTATTTCGAGATACATCCCTGACAGGCCTTCTATTACCATCAGACGCTCTAAGAATCTTCGTAATTACTTGGTGCGTTCACACTATGAGGGCTCTGTGGGTACTACCTTTTTGGGTGGGCAGGCAAGGAGATGTGGATGTGTTCCGTGTGGTCGGTGTGTAGCATGCCCCAATGTTGAATGTAGTAACACATTTTTTAAATCAGATGGATCTAAGACCTACAAAATTAATAGATCCATTACATGTACAACTAAAAATGTGATATATTTTGCTACATGTCCGTGTGGACTTATCTATGTAGGTATGACTACCCGTCAATTTAAGATACGGATCCGCGAACATATTTTTGGGATTATTGCTGCTGCCGACCACACGGACACGTCTACTTTGAAAACTATACCACGTCATTTCAAGATCCATCACAAGTGTGATGCCTCGCTCTTCAAAATTAGGGGGATTGATTCCATCATACCCAATATACGGGGAGGTAAGGTTGGACAAAAATTGGCCCAATTGGAGTCCCGTTGGATCTGGACTCTAAATACCTTACATCCCAATGGATTAAACAAAAATATAAGCTATGTACCCTTCCTTTGATCATCCACCATTTTTACTCATATACATAATCGTATACGTGCAACTCTTATATTTCCGTCGTTGCCAGTCCTTACGGTTGAACCTTGATTTTAATCTATTTTTATTCGTTTTTAATATATTTTTCCCTCTATGTTGTTTAGGACCCTCTTTTCTTCTTTTTTTTCTTCCTGGTCACATCTTCTTCCCTGCATCCTCATCAGGAACCGTCCCAACAGTTCTGTGAACATCTACAATCACATCTGTATGAAGGATTTAATATTTGTACTAGGTGAATATTTAAATATGTAAATTTTATGATGTGTGCCATTATCATATACATCTGTACAAATGTGTGTGAAGTATAATATACTGTTCTAATATACCATTCTATTTATGTGAATATAGATATATTCTGATCATGTCTTGATTTGTATAGATGTTGTGTGGAGTATAATATACCAACTCAATATACCATTTCTTTGGTGAGTTATATACTGTATTATATCGTCCTAATTTATTCTTTCTACTCATGTGAATGGGGATCTATCTTGATCATGTCTGCTCTAAGTCCTTATATACCCGTCCCTTTTATAGATGGAGAGATACATATATATAGACATGTCCAAGTTTGACTATCTCTATTGATATTGTGATCTGTTGGTGTTTCAAGGGTAGAGTCACACATCTATGCTGTAACTATTCAGTGCTGTTTGGCTTTTCCTCTGTCTTCCCTCTTTTCACTTACCTTTGTGGTTTCTGTATCCAATATATAATTGTACCAATGTTGCAGGGTAAATTTACTTTGGTTGCACGTCTCTATCATGTATTTAATGCTCAGTGACATTTCTGACCAGGCACGCATGCGTGCTATGCGTTCCTTGGCGCCTGCCGGCTTTCTGTGTCTCCAGTAGCGCCCGATGTCAGTGCTCGTCAGCCCTGCCGCCGGATGTCATATGACGCGGATGCCGGCCGGCGTCTCGGTTTCTATGGTTACGCATGCGTCATTTCCGGTCCTCGGCATCTCTTGGCGCCTACATATACAGATGCATCTGTCATTCCCTCATGCCCCCTGACGAAGGGACACCGAAACGCGCGTCGGGGCCTCCGCTCCACGTGTGCAACTCCTCAATATAGGCCCTTGCATTCATCTGGTCGTCCTCTGTTGTCTGCCTGTGACCCCTGGTATGTATATACAGGGCGCTTTGCGGACCTTACATGTCTGACACATGACTTCAGATGTATTAAGTTGAATGAATAATTCATTAATTAAATAAGGAAGGGCACTATATTGTAAACCATATTTTCTAAGTTTTTGGGTAATTTGGTGCCACAGCTAAAATACAGACAGTATGTAATCTGTTGCAATCTTACTCATGGTACCATCTTTCAGGACCTTGCACATTAGATATGAATGATTAATTATATATGTACATTCATTAATTTCAGTGTTGCCATGTGGAGCTGCGTGTCTTAGGTTTTACCGGTTGTACTTGCACTTTACCCCTTTTTGTGCTTGTCATTATTCCCAAATAAACTTTGATATACCTTTCTAAAACTTAGAGGCTTATGTATCGTCGTTTGTTCTTGTGCTTTCTCATTAAAATATATAAGCAAACATTTAGCTTAGCAAATATTTTGCATTTAACAATCTATTTGTTGTATTCAGTATTTCTCTTGTTTACAGAGGTTCAGTCAGGGCCGGACTGGCTATATGACCATTCTGGAAAATTTCAGATGGGCTGGTCAAGCAGTGGGATGCCTTGGCCCGCAACAGTTTCAACTTTATTAACTGTAGCAAAACTGAGAGCCATCAGCTTCCGGCTCCATCACTTACTCAGGCACTACTCCATCACTATGCGGTATTATGTGGATTTGTAGTATTTAAGCTTATATAGCAGTAGTATTGGTACTTATTAGTCTTACAATAAATTTTGATTTGCTCCAATGTCAAGCAGGGTAATATTTGTAACAGAGACCCCTATCTGGGGAAGAGGGTGCTGGGGTGGATGGCTGCATGGCCATGTTTGCTTTATAAGCTAGGGCTTAGTTTTAGTTCCAGCCTGGCTCAGGATGCAATTATTATATTGAAGCTGCAGAATTTTATCTGTTGTTGTAGGATGTTATCAGATTCTCCTAGACCTTTGCTCGGTCATGATGAAATAAGGTATACTTTACTCATCACAATTCCATCAGCGTTGGCTATAGATGATATAGAGGTAACAGTTGAACCCTGACCCTGGTGGCTAAAGGCCTCTCCTCTCTATCTCATAAGAAGAATCCAGTGTCTTAAATGTCACTTGGTAGCTGGAGGACCCTGTTGCAGATTTTTCATTGGGGCCTATAAGTTTTAATTTGGACCTATACCTATACTAACAACTACTGCATAGTTGCTATTTCTTTTAATATTTATATTACCGAATATACATACCTCAGTATTTAAATTGCAACAACAAAAAGAAGGGTAGGTTGTGGAATTAGAGAAAATCACTGTTTTGACAGACATGTTAATGATATGCAAATGATGAAGAAATGGAACAAAATGTTCAAAATATCTCAACTTATTCAGTATTGACTAGTAGCACCACATGCAAAAATACAGGCACTTACATGCCCTTTTTTGTTCTCACTGAGGTTATTAGTTGTTTGAGGAATGTTCTACCATGCTGAATGCATTTGGGAATTTAAGATCAAGATCCACTGCTGGCAGCTCCCTTTTGAATATGCTGACCATTGACATGCCAGATATGCTTGATGGGAGACATATCTGGAGACGCTGCTGGCCTTGCTTGTATGTTTTGGCCATGCAGGTTTTAACGACCAAAAAATATACACTGTGCCCCGTGTATAAAAAATACACTGTACACCCTGAATATAAATAATATACACCATGCTACCTGAATATAAAAAATATACACTGTGCCCACTATCAAGCATAGTGTAAAGTGAAACTGGCTCAGTTGCCCTTAGCAACCAATCAGATTCCACTTTTCATTCCTCACAGACTATTTGGAAAATGAAAGGTGGAATCTGATTGGTAGCTAAGAGCAACTGAGCCAGTTTCACAGATCTAGTTTTCCCCCAAATCTGTTTTCTTTTCAGATAATTCAGATAACACATAATGGCAAATAATTTAAATACAGATCAAAGAAAATGGATTTTAATAGAGTATTGGAAATCTCAAAATGCTGAAACCGTTAGAGCAAATTGGGTTGAAACATTTGGTACTCAAGCCCCAAAGAGATAAACCATTTACCGCATTGTGACAAATTCACTGGCTCAATCCTTAATACTCCAAAAATTGGTTAACCCAAAACAGTCTGTACAGAAGATAATAAACAACTTGTTGCTGAAACATTTGTTCAGAGTCCAAAAAGTCCACCAGAAGAGCCTCTTTGGAATTAGGAATTTCACGAGCTTCTATCATGTGAATCCTGAAATCTATTGGGTGGAAAGCTTATCGTCCACGTCTAATTCATGGTTTATTGGAGGATGATCCAGACAGGCGACTGCAATTTAGTGTTTGATAAATCTCCCCCTTCATAACCTTATTACACTTTCTGTCCACCTACTTTTGTATAAAAAAAATACTCCCTGCCCATAGATTATAACAAATGCACTATGTCCCCTGAATACAAAGAAAACAAAATAAATATTATAATTGAAATAAAAATAAATCCCGTAACTCCTGTATGTAAATAAATAATATACACCATGCACACTAATTATGTAGAAAATATACATTATGCCCCTCTGAATATATAAAAAATATACAATGTGTCCCCTAAATATATGAATAAATTAAACCAAATATCCACTCACGTCACAATGGACACTCCTACGTGGCCACGTATTCTGCCTGCTCTCGTTGAATGATGGTGGTTGTGCAATGACATCATCTTAGAGAAGATGTGAGGGCAATAAGCAGGAAACTGAATATGGCTTCCTGCAACGCTGCTGCTTTTTTCACGTGTCTGCACTTGTGGAGGCAGTCAAATAAATCAGTGGCATTGCAGGAAGCCATGAGCGGCTTCTTGCGTTATGTGCTCCTGCCCCCAGAGTGTTGTGGCGCCCCTGGGGCACCTCGTTCAACATGGTGGTTACTTATTTCAAACAGTATATACAATTATTGTTAAAATATTATAATTTTCACTGTGCCTATTCTTTTTCATAATGTGAGATTTTCCTCCTACAACTATCAGCTGTGTCAACACTCTCATGAAATAAATTAACAGTTTCAGATAACCACTTAGGTGCTATATTAATTGTCACGTTTTTACATGATTTTGTTCTTTTTGTTACAACATAATTATTGACTTTGTACAAGAATTTAAATAGCATGTAGTCTTATATAAGGACTAAAAGGTAAAGATTTGCTAGTGTCTGTAAGCTAAAACATTAAAGAGGTTATCCTTTATCCCAGCGGTTGGATCCCCAGCAATACAGAGAACGAGGCTTTGCAGAGCCCCATCTGAAATGGAAAAGAGGGTGAGCATGTGCACCTCCACTTCATTCAATCTCCATTGGACCCTATTGGACTGCCAGACATAGACAAATGCTGTACTCTGCTTTTTATGGCACTGCCATAGACAATGGTTGGTGGGGTGATGTGTATACTACTCCTCTTCTTCAATCAGATGGGGGTTCAGCAAAGCTTCATTATTGGAGTTGCTCGCAGGTCTTATTGCCGGAACTATGAGCAATCCTGGGACGTATAGGGGATAACTTTAAACCTAAGGAAAATCTGATTAGAGTGAACTTACAGGTTATTCTCCAGTATGTGAATGTGACGCCCTGCGGCTGCTGGCTGTCACACAACTCCTGGGTGTTGCACAGACGGATTCTCCCCAGTGGCCTCAATACATGCAGACACCTCCACCCAAGTCCACTAGATGGAGCCCTGTCAGGTATATATATATACTGGAGGGTGGAGTTCAGGAAGTCTGTCAGTGGGAAGCAGTGAGTGTGACATAATGCTGCAGCACCAGACAAAGTCTGTGAGGCTGAAGGCCGGGCTAGGCCCAAGCTGCGGGCTAGTCTGGCCAGTGAGAGCCTAGAGTGGGCTAGAAGGAGAAGAGAAGAGCCATGAGGGACAGAGGAACCACAGAGGGTTCGTCCCCTGATGCAAGCCGGGCACCGGGCCCGAGCCTATTGGGACTTCCATGCCCAGTAGGGAATCCGGCATACTGAGGAGGATTTCATATCCCTCAGTCTACCCGTGAATACCGCACATTCAGAGGACTAGGTACCACGAAGGCCCCAGCATCCAGGGAGAGTGGTAACCAGTGGGAAAGCCCTCACCGCCAAGCAAGACGGGTGAGAGAAACATCAAGGAAGCTAGACCCTGTTCCAGGCAGGTCAGAAGGCCAGGGAGAGAGACAGGAGGATACAGAAAGGAGGCCTTACACCCGCTCACTGGGGAGCAAGTCCAGAAGTGCACACCACCTACAAGTACCCCGGACCGTACTGGACTACCATCATCAGTAAAGGTACTGAAGCGAACGCCTGTGTGCGTGTCTGTTCTTCCTCTGACCCGGCTGGGTCCCCTCTCTCCTGCATCCCTTCACACCATCCCTGCCTCGGGGGCCCGCTCCACCTGTGGGGAGCAGAAACACCTCAGCTGCCATCCCAACACCCCCGGAGGTCTGAAGCAGCGCTGGTAATCATTACCAGGTACCACAGGTGGCGTCACAAACTATTTACTTTATTTTTATCTCTATCCAAGTTCCAATCCCCTTTTTCAAGAGTGACCCCAGGGTACGGGCCCGGGAGCCGACCATCGCGACATCCCCAAAACCAGGCAAAGGCCCGGGTACCGAGTCGTCCCCATCCCCTGGACGCGTCATGAATTTACCCTTAAAAGAGTTGTAGACTATTAGAACAAAACATTCTTAAAGGGAATCTGTCAGCAGGTTTTTGCTATGTAATCTGAGGACAGCATAAGGTAGGAGTTAAAACACAGAATTCAGAGATTTGTAATTTATCAAGCTGTGTGCTGTTTACTTAAAGTGAAGGTTTTATCACTAGGACATTATCATAGCTGTGACTAGCTGGCACGTGAGCAGTCAGTCTGACCACACCCCCTCCTGTAATAAGCAGCTCACTGTCAATAGACTATGCACATACAGAAACTTGTGTGGGTGGGGGCTTGCTCAGCTCTACTTCATGCTGCATTTAAGAACTCTGATTGTATCACAACATCTGCACCCAGTAAACTAAGTGATACATCGTTGGGTTCAGGTTCTCTTTTCCTGCATCATGCTGCTCTCAGATAAGGTACCAAAACCTGGTGATATATTGCCTTTGAATGGCCAGATGTCCTAAGTAAAATAAAAGATTATACTCTCCTGCCTGCGCTTGCTTAACCTTGTTATGGCCTGTGAGCGCGGCAGCTAATCAGCGGCCGCTGATGGGCTGCAGTCTATTCTATTTTATAAGTGCGGCCATTCGATCGGATGGAATATTGATTAGCTGCAGCCGATCAGTGACCACTTACTGCTCATTTCAATATCTAATCAAGCCCCCTTCTGTGTCTATAAAATCGCTGTGACAAAACAGGAGAAAGGTTTCGCTATTGAAATCAGCAGTCAGCCAGCCCCCTTCACATTATTTCAATCATGTGCTGACATAGGAAACACTGTCCAGTGTCGGTCAGTCTACGAAAGAAAACATTGTGTATGAGCAAGTTGCATGAGTTACTAACTTATGCAGAGTTAACTACAATTTTTTTTAGCTGGAAACCCCTTTTTAAACGAATTTTATTTACAGCTACTGATATTATTTTTTACTTTTTTATCTGAACTTTAACCCCTTAACGACCTTGGGATTTTCCGTTTTTGTTTTTTGCTCCCCTTGTTCCCAGAGCCATAGCGTTTTTATTTTTTGGTCAATATGGCCATTACTAATTTTACCATATTGTGTACTGGAAAACAGGAAAAAAAATCCAAGTGTGTTGAAATTGCAAAAAAATACAATTCCACAGTTTTTTTCTTTTTTTTTCTTTCCACGTTCACTGGATGCTAAAACTGACCTGCCATTCTTATTCTTCAGGTCATTACGAGTTCGTAGATACCCAACATGTATAGGTTCTTTTTTATTTAAGTGGTGAAAAAAAAATCCAAACTTTGTTAAAAAAAAATGGCGCCATTTTCAGATACCCCCGTAGCATCTCCATTTTTTGGGATCTTGGGCTGGGTGAGGGCTTATTTTTTGTGCGCCGAGCTGACGTTTTTATTTATACCATTTTGGGGTAGATCCGATGTTTTGATCGCCAGTGTTGCGGCAACCAAAAAATGTAATTTTGGCGTTTAGAATTTTTTTCTCGTTACGCCGTTAACTGATCGGATTAATTCTTTTTTATATTGATAGATTGGGCGATTCTGAACGCGGCGATATCAAATATGTGTATGTGGGAGTTTTTTTTTATTATTTTATTTTGAATGGGGCGAAAGGGGGGTGATTTAAACTTTTATACTTTTTTTTAATGTTTTTAAAAACAGCACTGGACAGTGACAGTTTCCTATTACAATGTTAGATAAGGCCTGGAGTGCATAGAAAGAGGACATAAGGTGAATTGTGAGCAGTGCCGCATTCTGGGGTGTCCCTAAAGTGAGAGGAGACTGAAGGTAAGAGATAGTGAAATCTGGAGAAGTGACTAAGAGACAGTGATTTTCCGGAGATGGGTCCTGGGAGAGGACGTCTAGCCACAAAGCCCAGAACTTATAACTCTTGAAGGTAACGGGCCTGGACATGACTGAGTATGCCAGACGAGTAGAATGCCCTGGGCGGGAGTTCCAGAGCGTCAGCACTAGAGAAAATAAGTACAGGCCATACTGGCACATTAGCTCCCTTAACCCCTTTACAGCCTGGGGCGTAACAGTACACACCAGGCTGTCACCCCCTGTTCAGCGTGGGCTCCGGCGCTGAGCCCACACTGAACTGGGCACATGTCAGCTGATTTATCCAGCTGACATGTGCCCGCAACAGCCGCGGGTGGAATCGCGATCCACCCGAGGCTGTCAATATGTTAAATGCCGCTGTCAATCTCTGACAGCGGCCTTTAACCGCGCCGCGCCGGAAGTGCGTCACTTACCCTGCCCATCGGTGACCCCGTCAAGTGATCGTGGGTCACTGATGGGTGGGCATGACAACCCTGGGTCTGCAGCAGACCCCAGTGGTTGTCATGTACTGATCGCTATGAGCGCCACCTAGTGGTCGGCGCTCATAGCACAGGAGCATTTCTGCTACATAGAGGTGATCTGCTCATCACCTCTATGTAGCAGAGGTGATCGGACAGTTGCTGCTTCTAGTCTCCTATGGAGACTATAGAAGCAAGCAAAAAGTGTAAAAAAAATGTTTTTAAAAATATTAAAAAAATATATAAAAGTTTAAATCACCCCCCTTTCGCCCCATTCAAAATAAAATAATAATAAAAAAAAAAACACATACACATATTTGGTATCGCCGCGTTCAGAATCGCCCGATCTATCAATATAAAAAAAGAATTAATCCGATCAGTTAACGGCGTAACGAGAAAAAAATTCTAAACGCCAGAATTACATTTTTTGGTCGCCGCAACACTGGCGATCAAAACATCGGATCTACCCCAAAATTGTATCAATAAAAACTTCAGCTCGGTGCGCAAAAAATAAGCCCTCACCTGGCCCCAGATCCTGAAAAATGGAGACGCTATGGGTCTTGGAAAATGGCGCCATTTTTTTTTTAGCAAACTTTAGATTTTTTTTTCACCACTTAACTAAGAAAGAACCTATACATGTTTGGTATCTACGAACTCGTAATGACCTGGAGAATAAGAATGGCAGGTCAGTTTTAGCATTCAGTGAACGTGGTAAAAAAAAATAAAAGAAAAACATCTGTGGTATTGCACTTTTTTTGCAATTTCACCGCACTTGAAATTTTTTTCCCGTTTTCCCGTACACGATATGGTAAAACCAGTAATGTTGTTGAAAAGTACAACTCGTCCCGCAAAAAATAAGCCATCACACGGCCATATTGACCAAAAAATAAAAACATTATGGCTCTGGGAACAAGGGGAGCAAATAACGAAAATGCAAAAACGGAAAATCCCAGGGTCCTTAAGGGGTTAAAGGGAGAGAATACACGAAACTGCTGGTCAACTAAAGGACTCTTGCTAAACAGTACTGTAGTGTCGAGCTGGGTTGTGGTGAAGAGAGTAAAGAGGAAAGGTGAAAATAGAGGACAAGAGGGTAAAGAGGAAGGAATTTATGTGCGGAAAATACTCCCAAGTTGTGAAGGAAACGTTCATAAGACACTATACCCGCTATCTCTTGTATATATTCCCTACCAAGTTCTCGTTTACTAAAAAGTTTTTTTGACTGGTGGTCTCCCTCATTGAAATGTCCAACATCTGGTCCTGGCAAACCAGCATCATCGGTTACATGTTACCTGCACAGGCGTAGCACCCTCAAAGGACAAGTCCACACACTGAAGACCCCCACTTTCATGTAACGTGTCGGTGCGCCCTGTTACATAACAACAGAAGTTGTGATAATAGGCTGGCCCTACTCTGGTATCAGGGCCTTTGTAATGAGGGAGAGCAGAGAACCTGATTATTGGTATACGGAGACTGTTTAGATTTCTGCATTTTAAGGGGACCCGTCAGCTCTATTAACATCTACAATATAACTGAGTTCTCCATGAAATAACAATTCTGGAGCATCTTTCCTTTACCTCTGCATAGTGCCGTTCCTTTGTTATTCCTAAATGAAAGGTGTGAATAAATAGACAACTTGGTGTTACCAGTCCCCTTGTCAAACGTACTCTGAATTTGTATAGCAACATACCACCAACTGGTAAAACGTAGTTTTAAAATCATTCAATCTAATTGCCTTTAAGAGGACCTGTCAGCTCTCCTATCTGCTTTAGAAATTAATATTCCCCATGAAATTCTGGAGCTTCATTTATTACGACTTTTCATTGGGATGTTCCTTTGTAATTCTTTCTGAAAATGCATCAATTGACAACTGGGTGTTACCAGTCAAGGGAGTGTCTCTGCACAGTCTGACACTGTCCAGTCAGCGCAGACAGATTCAGAATGTCTAAGGATACACCCCTTTGACTAATGAATAGTAATACCCAGTTGTCAGTCGTTTATTATGATAGCTTAGCAGCTCACTGTGGAAAATAGGTAACACACTAAAAACTGCAACTGATGCTGCCGGTTGCTGAACAGAATTGAGATCCTGATCCCGCACTCCCTAGTGGCTCCTGAGTGAGCTGAGATAGCCCTAACCACAGACTAGATGATGGCAACTTAGACCTATGCTGTCCAAAAGGCCGTCGAGCTGTTCACGTTCCTCTTAAAGAACCGGAGGGCAGAGCAGAGTGCAAATTACCTACAGAAGGGAAAGTGTGCTGAAAGAGAGAGAGATCCCAGAGTGAGTAAAACAAACCATGAAATATCCTCAAAAAATTATTAAATACGTACTGTTAGAGAATATGCTACCTACTTCCTAAAAAGAAACAGAAGATAGGTGCAGGGTAAAGAACATAAACAGCAGAGAGGTAAACCTTAGCTGGTCTTTCACTGACTGGCTTAAACTACAGAAGTACGCCTGGACATCCAAATGAGACTATCACCAGCTGGAAATACTAGCAGGGGGCAAGTATAAAAAGCCGCACCCGTAAGGTGATAGGGCAGACAAATGAGTAAATGAAAACCTGTTACCCTAAAAAATACTGACACAAGGATAACAGAAACTAAACAAATGGAGAAAAGGTGCATCCGCTGTGGCTTGGTGAACAGAGAAGCCGACCACAATGTACAGGCTCAAGGGTTCGAACCCAGATGCTTGACATCGTTGTGTAGGCTTCACTTTAGTTAAAAATACCTTAAAGGTTGAAAAAGGTTTTGTACTAATGCCCCTTCTCTTTATCCTCTCCCATCCCTAGTTGAACTTAATGGACGTGTCTTTTTTTTAAGCTGTACTAATTGTGTAACAATTTAAAGGGGTTGTCTAATTTCATAAAAAAATGATCTAATGCTTTAAAATAGAAAAATAAGCAGTACTTGCCTACTAAAGCCCTTGCCAATCCAGCAGTACTCTCCTGCTGCTCACACCAGTCTCTATTGGTGGTGCTGCAGCAGTGACATCAGTTCCACAACAATTGCCTACCTCAGCTGATCAACAGTAGAACAGTATCATGCCATCTACTTCAGCACCACTGCTGAACTCAGTTATTGGCTGCGGCAGTCATGTGTTGTCCCCACTGCAGCTCTGTCAAACACTGGTGGAGAGCAGGGAAGGGGAAGCGCTATAGCTTTAATTGTTAAGTATGGATTTTTTGCTTTAAACAATTGTACTAAAAATGATTAATTTAATGATCCTGTTTGATTTAGCCATCTTAAAGCACCACTACAGCTGTTTTTTTATTTTTATTTCACCTCTGGTATGGTATCACTAATGTCTGTTCCCTGCCATTACTAAAAATACCAGCCACAGTCTTCTGCTCTTCCCAGCGCTGCTTCAGTCTTGCATCACCATCTTGTGACAGCAGTTCCCGATTGAGCAGAAGTCAGAGATACCGGTCACAAGCTCCCAGTGTAAGTCTGTAAGAGCTTTGTTCTGGCTCTCAGACTTACACTGAGAAGGGACCTTCAGTTCGACCAGCAAACATTGGAGCGATCCTGCAGGTCACAACTTGTAGAAGTCTACTGGAGTAGCGTAGGGAATAGCAGAAGATGGCAGCTGGTAGGTATGGTAGGTTAGGGGCAGGGAACATGCATTAGTGATACCACTCAAATGTGAAATTAAAAAAACGCCAGATTAATTTCAGCTTTGATTTAGCCTTTGAGAAGGGAGTTATTAAGATTATTAGGATTGCCAGGTACAAGATCACATTCCAAAATAGATACACTAGGACATGTGCACAGGCACTTGTCTTGATTCTGTAAAGATCTATGTGCATCTAAACTTTCTGGTGATAGACATCATGGAGGTAGGTGTGCAATATAAAAATTAGGATGAGACAAAAACAGTTGAGTCCAAAGGAGGTTGTAAGGGTATGTGCCCACGATCAGGCTATTGCAGCACTTTGGACGCAGCGTATTTTCGCTGCGTCCAATGCACTGCATCCAATCCGGCAGGTAAATCTGCATGTGTTCATTGAACACGTGGACTTACCACACACTATCCATTCCATGGGTGAAATTTCTGTTGCGGAGACTAGTGTCTCCGCAACAGAAATTGACATGCTGAAGCTCCTAAAGCCGCCCTGCTGGTGAGTTTACGCGGCAGCTAATAGAAGGACAGTGGGCATAGGATTTCTATAAATCCCATCCTCTTTGCTTCTACTGTGCAACACAGCAGTTTGGACGCAGCACAGGTTAGCTGCGTCCAAACCGCTGCTGGAACGGATCGTGGGCACATATATTTAGATGCTGAGGGGTGAATCCTCTTTTGTACACGGAGATGATGCTGAAGAATTGTCAGTAATAGTGGCCACGCTGCTAGGTTAAAAGAATCTCAGAGGCAAGGAGATTAGTTTTGGTAGCTTTATATGACAAAGTTTTTCGAGGTTGTATAGACCTCTTCATCAGGTCAATTACACATGTAACTGGCCTGACAAATAGGTCTTCTGGAAGTCATTTTGGTAGCTTTTATTGACAACGCATTTCGATCTCCTTTCCTATGAGACTCTTTCCATCCAGGAGTGCAGCCACTATTGCCAAAAATCTTCCAGCATCATCTCCACGTACAATTGATTTTTATACAGAGAAGGGACTTAACTTTGAAATATGCAGGAAAACTTTTCATTTTTATTTCTCAAGAGTTTTGCTAACAAGGGATTTTCTTATTACAAAGCTATATTTTCCAAAAATAAGATACTGGAGTTTGAAATACTTTATTACAGATGCCATTGTCTTATGCAAGGGAAATATAGCGTTGTTATGCGCAACGTTTGCTTGTGAAACCATTGGGTCATCTGTATTTGGACTTTCCCAACGTAGACAAAGAACACAAGTTCTGGGTATAAATATAAGTAAAAAGTTTTCACTTTGTATTAGCTTTCTTGGCTGTTCTCATGTATGTTGGAAACATACACCTCTCTGAATTGAATTTTCTATGAATAGCTTGCTAAGCATCTGCTGTATAGTCACTTCAGCTGCCTCACACCAAAATAGAAATCTGAGCTTTGTAAAAACATTTTGAACAAAAACAAATCCAACCACCTTCCAACATAGTGTAAATATGAAGTCAGGGGAAGACATGATAATTGTCTGGTTATATTACTGGTCTCTACAATTGTCATGTATAGCAGAATGTCATGTGGCCATGTATAGCAGAATGTCATTCAGATCCACTGCCTTTTTTATATTTCGGGGCCCTGCACAGTGGCAAATCAACAGCCTTGTATAGCAATGTAAATGAGATTTTCCAAAACGTATTTACTGTACATATTGTGTCTAGATAAATCTTCATCCACTTGACGACAATTCATTTTGCAGAGCTCTTTAGACTTCATCCTTGCAAATCATAACCTTTCCAAAAAAAAAACAAAAAACGGAGGAAGTTACATTTTAGAGGCACTAGTTTGTGCTCGCACATTGCATTAGTGTGCCACAGGTCGAATTGCCACGGTTTTGCAACAGGGTAATCAGCCACATGGATTTTCAGGTGAAACATGTTAAAAATGTGTTTCACTTGTAAAAATTAGATTAGGCTTGATAAAATTTATCACACCCAAGTCTTCCGTGTTCAAGCTCTGCCATTGAGGCACAATCAGGGTGCATCCATATGTTTCATCTGCCAAAATCAGAGGCTTCGGTTCCTATTAATCCAATGTGTAAAGTCGATGTTACCTGAACGAAAACTATGAGTTGTATTGAATTTTGAAACTATAAACGATCTGAGCACCGAGTCCATAAAGTGAAGATAATTCCATGGGCTGAAGTGAAGGTTTAGCTTCATCTTCTGACATGACAGAATATTTCATCAGTAGGGTTTTATTTTAAAAGTGTTTATTAAAGGGGTTGTCACATCATCTGTCTTGAGGAGCACCATGCTCCCCTGCCTCTCAACTTCCTGCTTCATGGTGTGGTGCATGCACTCCTGATTGACTGACTGTTAAATCCTGCTTAATTGCTGCCCAAACGGCTTGCTTTCCAATGCAGCAAGCAGAGGCAACTAGATCTAGATCAGCATTTACAAGCTGTGTACCAAAGAACCTGTGAGAGCTTGCCTAGAAGTGCTTTTAAGCTCCACTCCAGCAGCTTTTTTTTTATTTCAGCCCTGGTGAGGTCCCTGACCCTAGTCTTATAATAACTTACCGCCACCTTCAGCTCTTCCCAGTGCCACTCCGGTCCTGCGCCACAATATTGTGACTGCAATTTTTTACTGACTGTAATGTAAGTCTATGAGGTCCTTGTTCTGGTTCTCATAGACCTACATTAAGTTGTGACTTCCGGCTCGTCCAGCAAATACTGGAGCGATCTAGCAGGTCACATACTGTAGAAGACAAACTGGAGCGACGCCGATAACAGAAGAAGATGGCAGCTGGTAATTATGAGACTGGGACAGTGAACTTAGATTAGCCACTCCAGCATTTAAAAAACCATTTAAACCGTGTTAATTTTACATGCATTTTAATATGCTGAAAATGTGTTTAAATAGGCTCTGTCACTTGCAATGAATGTTGTGACCCTGTGTTCCTGGGATATGTCCTCCTCTTTCCTGTATATAAGTCAAGTCTTTCTGACTGAAGTGGACATGGTCCTCAGACTCCTGTAGAAAAGAATCGAAGACCACATCCACTTGACTAAAAAAGACCAGATTTACATACAGGGAACAGACAGCCATATCTCAGGAATGAAGAGGTGCAAGAACTAAAGAAAAATGTCAGATTCATGAGAACAGCAGCATTTAGGGCAGCATGGTGGCTCAGTGGTTAGCACTGCAGCCTTTCAGCACTGGGGTCCTGGGATCAAATCCCACCAAGGACAACATCTGCAAGGAGTTTGTATGTTCTCCCCATGTTTGCGTTGGTTTCCTCCAGGTTCTCTGGTTTCCTCCCACACTCCAAAGACATACTGATAGGGAATGTAGATTGTGAGCCCCAATGGGGACAGTGCCAATAATGTCTGTAAATTGTCTGAATTGTAAAGCGCTGCAGAATATGTTGGCACTATATAAATAAAAAGATTATTATTATTACACCGGGTAAAAAAAAATGACTTGCCAGTAATTGGATGTTTTTCTCCCTTATATGAGCCGACATTTCTGCCACCAATTTTGTGAATACCCTTGGGGCCATTGAGAGTCCAAAGGAGAGGGCTTGGAATTGGTAGTGGGTTAGATGTCCCTGAAAGTTGACAGCCACGCTGAGATATTTTTGATGCTTCTGAAACATCAGAACGTGATAATAGGCATCCTGGAGGTCTATGGTTGCCATATAGCATCCCGGGAACAGAAGTTTTACTGCCAAGCCAATTGTTTCCATTTTGAAATGTTTTGTTATTAAAAATTGATTTAAATGTTTTAGATTTATAATCGTCCTGAAGAATAGGTCTGGTTTCCTTCTTAAAAAGAGAGGACTGTAAAAACCTTTTCCTATGTCTCCCTCTGGGACTGGAGTGAGCACTCCCTTCCCTATTAGCAACAAGTCTTCCCATTCTAGGGCCTTTTGACCTATCTTTGAGCACTGGTCTTCTGTGACCATGAACCTTTCTGAGGGTAGGGTACCAAACTCTAGGTTTAACCCTTCGCAATACCCACCGACTTTTAAATGATTTTTTCCTGCCTGGGAAAAGATATCATTAAGTCTTCCACCTACCTGAGTTCTGACATCATTGTCTCACAGATCTCTTGGGGAGCTCTGATAATAAAAACTATCACCTACGAAGTTGTCTCCTCTGTTCCTGGACCCTTTCCATTTCGGGTCCCTTTGTCTCAGGGACATGACTTGCCTGTTCTTTCTTGATGATCGAAAAGGGTTTTTTGAACTTCGGAATGCTGGTTGTTAAGCACGTGGTTGTGGAACCATTGTACCACGGTCCGGTGAGAGCCTGGAGGGGCTTTACTAAGCGACCACCTGGTTCTTCACTAGAGCCCCTGATGGGGGGGCAGGGATAGCAGGACCGACCAGGAACTGGTTAACTGAAGGACGTGCGGCTTGTTAGACAAAGCAGATTCAGGATAGGGCTGCACAACTGGTAGAGAGGACAGGCTCTGGATCAGTAACACAGGATAGGTTCAGGAACACAGCGCGGACTCAGGTGCAGGATCACAGGTGCTGGTTCAGACTGGACAGATGAGATAGTGGTACAGGTGCGTACAATGTGGATCAGGCTCAGGACTTGGTAGAGGCAGGACACGCTCAGGAACAGGTTACAGCAGGACGGACAGGATAAAGTTCAGACAGGACGGACAGGATCAGGTGCAGACAGGATCAGATTCAGGGAACACAGGGACTTTACAACTAGGTAGCAGGAATACACACTGATAGCTAATATTGCTAAGGCACCTCCCAATAGGGGAGGGTGCCTTAAATATCAGACGTCTCCCAGTTATTGGCTGGGGATGTTTTCAGAAGCGTGTGCACTGCCCCTTTAAGAGGCAGGGAGCACACGTACCCCTAAGCACACTCGCAGGAGACCTGCATTCTGTGCGCAGGGCCTGGAAGGAAGCAGACACTGTGGGGAGCAGAGCAGCGTGGGAGGGAAGGTGAACATGCCAGTGTCCCTGCTGAAAGGAGGAAGGGGACTCGTGCACGAGAGCCGGCCCTGTTCTAACACTGTTAGTGGGAACCCTTGTATTTTTTTTTTTTTTTTAGTCTGAGGCCCTTTCCAAGATTTCGTCCAGGGTTGAACCGAAGAGGAACTTTCTTTCACATGGGATACCACAGAGCCTGGGTTTAGAATGAAAATCCCCCATCTAGTTCTTAAGCCAAAGAGGCCTTCTGGCTGAGTTCGAAAATGAGCATGCACAAGCCGTAAGCCTAACTGTGTCCTCAGACGGGTCTGCTAGGAAATTTCCTGCCTTCACAATAGTGGGAGGCTTTCAAGCAATTGGTCCCTCAGACACTTGTTCCTAATCTGGATTCTAGTTGATTAAGCCATACACTATAAGATCTTGCTGTGCAAGTGGCCGCTATGTTGGGCTTAAAGGCTGCTGCCCCTGATTCCCAGGCCTTCTTTAGAAAACTTTACACTTTCCTATCTAATGGGTCCTTCAACATACCAGCATCATCAAAGGGGAGTGCAGTATTACAGGGTACTTCAAAGACTGCAATGTCTATTTTAGAGACCTTATCCCAGATCTCTGAGACCTCAGGATATTTCATTTTAATTACTCCAGAGATAAAAGCTTTTTTATCTGTTTTTTTTTCCCCATTATTTCTTACTCAGAGAGGCTATGTTTTTGTGGACGGAAAATATTTAGGCTATGTGCCCACGTTGCAGAAATGAAGCAGAAAATTTCTGCTTCATTTCTGCAAGTCCTCTCCCGGGAAAATGCACGCGGAATTCCGCACGCGATTATTGCGCGTTTATCGCGCGTTTTCCACATGCGGAATGGCTTTGCGTTTTTTAATGCATTGCACAAGGCAATTCCGCTTGCGGAAACGCAAAATTAATGGACATGCTATGGTTTCTTGCTACCTTTAAGATATGCTGGGCCCCTTGAACCACTTTAATGATTTTTTAATTTCAACCTTGATCAGTGATTTCATACTTTTCCATAAGGAAAGGGGATTCCTCAGCAAGAGTTTTTTTTCAGTACAAGCTTGGCATAATCCTTTACTGTGGGCAGATGACAATTTACTTTTACATAGTGCACATTCCTTTTGTTTTATTTTGGCCTGTGCCTTCCTAGGCCTGTCCTGTAATACATACATGTAAAAATACAGGCATTAGGGGAATCTGTGTAGGGGAAACCGCTGGACTCACCCCACCTGACGCAGGAACTACCAAGGCGCTGATGCTGCTTCTTCCGTAGGCTCTCCTGGCTGGTTGCTTCATCCATTTTGGAATATTCCTCCAGCTAGGATGATTTTGCCATGAGGAGTTGAATTTATACCAGGCCATCAGGCCATGCTTTTCATCCGGATTGCCACCAGGGATATTCCTCCCCCGGGGAGACACTGCACAATTCCAGCCTGTGCTCCCTTCCTCTGGAGATACCGCATCGTTTTTCTGCCTCCTGGGGATACACTGCGCCATATCAGGTGATGTTCCCAGAAGTGACGTCCGCCGCTGCTCCACTGAGCCCTGCCATGCTCCCGCTTCTCACTGATCTTCTGCTGGGACCAACCACCCCAGGGAAGACTTCTCTTTTCCTCCTGGCAGATGCTGGGGAACTATAGGTCTCCCTCAAGGACAGGAAACTACTGAAGTGTACAGAGAGGCTCTGCTTTTAAAGCTGTTGATTTCTTGTCCTTGGGGCAGATCCTCTCTCTCCATGGTGTTATCGTGGGGAAGGGAAAAATACATACTTGGGGCAAGTAACTGGGAATTTAAAAGTAAGTAAAATTGACCCTTATTATTTTGTTTTTTTTTGTCCAAGAAAGAAGGCCATTACAGAGTTACTAGAGAAATGTTATCAACCGTAGCATTCTGGTTATAAGCGCAAGTGACTCTAAACACTCCGTGAAAAAGCAGCGATTCTACATAGAAAAACATCTGCAAAAAATGGAAAAGAAGCCGGCGAGGAGAGGTGTGAACGCGGCCAGGTGGAGAGGTGTGACCGGGGTCTCCAGGGGCAGCTGACGGGACGTTCTGCATCTCCACCATTACTGGGGCTCAGGAACTGTACTGGGGACCAGGAACCGTACTGGGGACTTGCTGGAGTAATAAGAATAGTATAGTAACTAATAATTATGCTAGAATACAAATAATACATAATAATCATAGAATAATAACAATACTAATGTAATAATAGTATAATATCAACTGCTATAATAATGGTATAATATAGAATAACAACAATAATATAGATAATATAATAATAATTATTATAATAATGTAATAATTGTATAATATAAACTAGCATTATATACAATAACATAAAACACGCCAGGAGTGGGAATGTCGGGGTTACTCGCACAGCCTTGTGCAGGGCTCCATGTGTGGTATGGGGAGTGCCAGCTCTTGGGCACAGCACGGACATGTATAGTGTCAGGTCCCGCGCAGTAGGCGGCCGGTCCGGGAGCCGGCGGGCTCAGCTATACGCGTCCATACATACTCATAGACTGCGCGTTGTCTTGGAGAGCAGGTAGCTGAGGGAGGGGCGGGGACACCGCCGGGTCCTCACACCGCAGGTTACAACACGAGCAGATAAGTTATCATTTCCCCCACATGCAGGCCCCGCCCCTCACTGACGTTTAACAGGTGGGCGGGGCTATAAGTTTTCCTGCGGTGTAATAGGCCGTTGAGCCGGCGGGGCGGGGCCAGCGGCTCTGAGCCTGTGGGGAGTTGGCCGGTTCCCCAGTTCTCAGTGCCGTCCGCGCTCAGCAGACTCCTGTTGCTCTTTGCTTGGATTGTTGAGAGACTTTCCTGGAGAGCCGGCTCAGCGCACAGGCAGCAGGATGTCTCCTCCGCTCCCACAGGGGCTGCAGGTGAGTGACCGGCCTGGAGCTGCGCACAGCTTCATACAGGGAAGAGCCTTACTGCACTCTTAAAGGGACCTGCTCACTATTTAGTCTACTTGCTGCTTGTGCTGTGAGCAACCATTTCAGACTGGGTGACTGGGGAGTTCTCAGTGTCTGACACGACTCTGCCCAACTTCTGCTCTCTAGAGACACTTATATGCACTTATCGATCTGGTGTCAGCACTTGGATATTTAGGGTTACTGTCCCTTTAACACTTCAGTCACAGCAGTATATACATTCCTGTGTGACATCCCCATGTCAGGCATTATCACTGTCCTCCTGTATACCCTCACTGTTCCTGTGTCAGGCACTTATTGGTGGGCGCCATTTGTAGCAGTCCTACACTGGTCAGCCAGTGGTCACGTCGCCACCACTTGTAGGTGTATTTCTGTATTGCGACTGTTCAGGCTCACGCATGATGTACTGTGGGTAAGGGGCAGAGCTTGGCATACTTGTAGACGTATTGCCCACAGATAATTGTGTCTGGCCGCCAATCGGGTTGTGGTGTTTGTCATCCAAAATCCTGTAAAGCATGAAGCTAGGCGCTGATTGGTTGCCCCAGGTAAGGTGAAGGTTGGGTGCTCATCGGATTACCCTATAATAGAGACGTTCTCAGGATTTTTGTCTGAAGCCCCAAAAAACAGGATAAGGAGAAAACCCTCTGACGGAGCCATTACCTGTAATAAGTCACTTTGTACTTTGTCTGGCCTACTTTCTGGTGGTGATGGTGATCATCCGTTTAGTAGCATTGACTACCAAGTTTTTTCTGTCTGCATAGATGGAGACGGATTACATTGTTTCTTCCTTAAATCACTTCTCTTGCTGCCAGGTTTTATATTAAACCAGTATCTGACGTTCTCTTATGTCTGCCTCCGCAATGGCAGCCAGATGGAGTACAGAGAGACGCCATCTGACTCATTATAGTGAATGGCTTTGTCAAAGGTTTCAGTCTGATTCCCATTTTTATGACTTCAGACGGAAGCCCCTGACAGAGCCTCGAATGTGAGGTGAAACATAATGAGAAATTACATTTTTCTGTTCCCGATAAATCTTCAACTTTGCAGTCTCCATGAATATGACACCATTTTCTGTTTCACTAAGATCGATACTGGGTAGATATCTGTGGGTAGTGTGTTCTGCAGTGTGGTTGTACTTGGCACAGCAGTCTGCTTTCATTCACGTCTTTAGGATACATTCAGGATATCCACAGCTATAGTCTTCTGTGGTGTAGGCCAATAATAAACGCCATATGAAAGGTGTCCTGACCTACTTGGAAAAACCAGTTCTGCTGAACATCTAAGAAGTCATGCTCGCTGCTGTCATTATGGCTGTCAAGAAAGGGATTACATACATTTCCCAACAAAGCACCTCTTCTCTGTTGTAAAATAAACCTGACCAATGGCACAACAAGTGTTTTTACAAGTGTTATAAAGAGCACTGTGATAAAGTGTGTGATGGAGGGGGCCTCTCCTGGGACCTCATCGGTGGCCAGTACAACTGTATTGGACTGTTTATACGTGATGTTGGAAGTCTCCCATTGTAGTAATCAGTGTGTGTCCTGTGAGCCAGACCTCAAAAATTAGGACATTCTCCCAGAAGCTCTGTGGCTTGTCAACATGTAGTTTGGCAAATTCCAGTATGGCTTTTTTATGATTTGTTTTCAACAATGGTGTTCTCCTTGGTCGTCTCCAATGAAGTCCACTTTGGATCAAACAACGACAGATGGCGCGATCTGACACTGATGTTCCTTGAGCTTGAAGTTCACCTTTAATCTCATTAGAAGTTATCCTGGGCTTGTTTGTTACCATTCTTATTATCCGTCTTTCATTTGTCATCAATTTTCCTCCTGTGGCCACGTCCAGGAAGGTTGGCTACTGTTCCATGGATCTTAAATTTCTGAATAATATGTGAACCTTTAGTCACAGGAACATCAAGCTGCTTGGAGATGGTTTTATAATCTTTATCTTTAACATGCTTGTCTATAATTTTCTTTCTAATCTCCTGAGTCAACTCTTTCCTTTGCTTCCTCTGGTCCATGTTGAGTGTGTTACACACCATGTCACCAAACAGCACAGTGAGTATCTGTAGCCCTATATACAGGCCCACTGACTGATTACAAGATTGTAGACACCTGTGATGTTAATTAGTGGACACAACTTGATTTAGGGTATGTGCACACAATGCAGAAATGAAGCAGAAAATTTCTGCAGCATTTCTGCATCTCCCTGGCAGAAAAAACGCATGCGGATTGTACATGCGTTTTTCCTGCGGAATACATGCGGATTCACATGCTTTTCGGCATGCGGATTGGCAAGCGCTTTCCAGGCGATTTTAGCATCACTTGGAAAGTGCCTGACAACTAGGTCACACTATATAAATCCATGCAAACAGCATGGATTTATATAGTGTGACCGTATAAGAATGTTTAAAAATAAAAAAAATAAAGCTATACTTACCCTCTGATGCCCCAGTGTGTGCTGCCGCGTTCGTTCCTGGCTGCCGGGATATCGCGAGACACTGCGCTGAAGGGCCTGCGGTCACATGACTGTGACGTCACCGAAGGTCCTTCAGTCTTGCACGCGAGCAGAGGGAAGGAGACCGGGGGCCGTCAGAAGGTGAATATATCTTTATTTTTTATTTTATTCTTGTTTTACAGCTTTTTAAATGGTACCTGGGTGTGGAGGAGAGTCTCATCTTCTCCACACTCGGGTACCATCCGCACATTAGAACGCGCCAATAACGCAAGTACAAATGCAGTCTTGCGGAATTGGCGCGTTCTAATGCAAGTCAATGGTGGCGAAAACGCAGCGTTTACGCAAAATTAATTGACATGCTGCGGATGTGGGCACAGCACATGCGGATTTCAATTGGGGAACATTGCTGCCCTTCTACCATGCGTTTTTAATGCGTTTCCGCAGCGTTTACGCAGCTGCAAAAACGCCGCGGAAACGCATTAAAAACGCATCGTGTGAACTCAGCCTAAACATGTCCTTTTGTCACATTATTTTCAGGGCTACCATCATTTCTGTCCAGGCCTATTTCATGAGTTTAATTTTTTTTTAAATTCTGTGGAAGCAGGGTTGAAAAGCAAGGTCTGACTTTCATTTGTTCATTTTCATAGATTTTTAATTTATTATTACTTTTGTCAGATTCAAGTTATTTCTGTGACCATTGTGGGTTTTCTTTCATTAAACGAGGGGTACCAACAATTTTGACCACGTGTGTATACATATGTTGTATAATACAGCCTTAATATACTTATTCGGGTATGTACATAACACTACATGAACTGGTCGCCAGCCAGTATGTGTATAGTCCAGACAGAAGCTATTCACTGCATGGATGGTATGAACATTAATTTGAAGAAAATTTTAATATGGGCCAAACTAGTAGTAAGTATGTTGAGGCGATAGGCCAGTCTAAAGAAATGTGTTTTTAGGGCACGCTTAAAACTGTGGGTATTGGGAATTAATCGAACTGTCCTGGGTAGTGCATTCCAAAGAATTGGCGCAGCACTTGAGAAATCTTGGAGATGGGAGTGGGCAGATTGGATTATGGAGGATTTTAGTTTTAAGTCATTAGCAGAACGGAAGGCACGGGTAGGGTGGTAGACTGAGATGAGGGAGGAGATGTAGGAGGGTGCTGAAGCATGGAGCACTTTATGGGTAAGAGTTATACGTTTATATTGAACTCTGTATTGAAGGGGCAACCAGTGCAATGACTGGCACAGGGAAGAGGCATCGGTGTAGCGGTTGGTGAGGAATATGATCCCTGCTGCTGCGTTCAGGACGGATTGGAGAAGGGAAAGTTTAGTAAGAGGGAGACCAATTAGTAAAGAGTTGCAATAGTCCAGAGGAGAATGAATAAGGGCTACCATAAGAGTTTTTGCCAAGTCAAATGTAAGAAAAGTTCTGATTCTTGAAATGTTATTGAGGTGGAGCGAGTGATTTGATTATTTTGTAATAATGCAGGGGTGATGTCCCCAGAAGAGGTCTATAATTGGGTGTCTTCAGCATAGGGATGGTACTGAAAACCGAATCTGCTGTTTGTCCAATAGGAGCTGTGTATAAGGAGAAAAGGGGGCTTAGGACTGAGCCTTGAGGACCCCCGACAGTAAGGGGAAGGAGAGAGGAAGAAATGCCAGCAAAAGATACAGTGAAGGAGCGGTCAGAGAGGTAGGAGGAGAACCAGGAGAGAACAGTATGCTTGAGGCCAATAGAGCGGAGCATAGTGATGAGGAGCTGGTGATCCACAGTGTCGAATGCTGCAGAGAGATCCAGGAGAATCAGCAAGGAGTAGTGACCATTAGATTTAGCTGTTAGTAGATCATTAGAGACTTTAGTGAGGCTGGTTCAGTAGAGTGTAAAGTGCGGAAACCAGATTGTAAAGGGTCAAGAAGAGAGTTATCTTAGAGATGGCTGATTAGACGGGAGTGGACCAGACGTTCCAGGAGTTTAGAGATAAAGGGAAGATTGGAGACAGATCTGTAGTTAGCATCACAGTTCTGGTCAAGGGATGGTTTTTTAAGTAATGGATGTATGCTGGCGTGTTTAAAGGAAGAGGGAAAGATACCAGATGAGAGGGAGAGGTTGAATATTTTAGTTAGGTGAGTGGTGACCGCTTGAGAAAGGGACTGAAGGAGATGTGAGGGAATATGGTCACTGGTGCAGGTGGTAGGGCGAGAAGATGCAAGGAGCCTGATCACTTCTTCCGTGACTAGTCCGAAGTCAGAAAGTGAGCAAGGCAAGATACCATGTGGGAGGGAGGAGCATGCATAACACTTGGGGATTGGGAGAAAATTTCCTGTCGGATATGGCCAATTTTTTCTTTGAAATAATTGGCCAGATAGTCAGTGCTTAGGTCAGTGGTCGGAGATCAATTTTGCTGCAGATTTCTGACTGAAAGAAAACCAACATGTGGGAACATAGCATAAAGAATTGTGTGAATAGAAGTCAAATAAACATCAAAATGTTTTCTGTGAGATCAGCCTTACTGAAGCGTTCTATGTGATTGTTTTTGGTGCTGGCAGTGCCTGTTACTGTACAGCGGACATATGCCAGTACTGAGCCTCATTTATACTGTATCTCTCAGTGTACACAGGGCATGCTGTGAATCCTCTAAGACAAGTCATGCCTGTTATATGTGCAGGCTGTTTATACAGTATTTCATCGCCCTATGTGTAATAATATAGAAAATATGGGGAGATCAGTTGGTTGTCAGAATATAATGTCATTTCTAATGTGTGTTGAACATTAGACTGGGGCCGCACACAAACGTTTGGCATGTGCCAGCTGACATTGCGGCTGCTTCACTACTTGGGCTCATCACGCATGGTATTTGTTTAACCCGAATGTCAGGAATAAAAGCATACAATTAAGCTGATGGAGAATTGAAAAGTGTCCTTTGGCTTTCGTCAGGGTAGTATGTGTCATTCAGGAGTGGACATATAATTTGTTCAGTGGCAAGGGGGCCCTCTTCAGTTCCAATAGAAGGTGGAATTGTGCATTATGAGGAGCTATTGGATGGCAAAGGGCCCATACAGTTAGGTCCATATATATTTGGACAGAGACAACATTTTTCTAATTTTGGTTCTAGACATTACCACAATGAATTTTAAACAAAACAATTCAGATGCAGTTGGAGTTCAGACTTTCAGCTTTCATTTGAGGGTATCCACATTAAAATTGGATGAAGGGTTTAAGAGTTTCAGCTCCTTAACATGTGCCACCCTGTTTTTAAAGGGACCAAAAGTAATTGGACAGATTAAATAATTGTAAATAAAATGCTCATTTCTAGTACTTGGTTGAAAACCCTTTGTTGGCAATGACTGCCTGAAGTCTTGAACTCATGGACATCACTAGACGCTGTGTTTCCTCCTTTTTGATGCTCTGCCAGGCCTTCACTGCGGTGGTTTTCAGTTGCTGTTTGTTTGTGGGCCTTTCTGTCTGAAGTTTAGTCTTTAGTGAAATGCATGCTCAATTGGGTTGAGATCAGGTGACTGACTTGGCCATTCATGAATATTCCACTTCTTTACTTTAATAAACTCCTGGGTTGCTTTGGCTTTATGTTTTGGGTCATTGTCCATCTGTAGTATGAAACGACGACCAATCAGTTTGGCTGCATTTGGCTGGATCTGAGCACACAGTATGGCTCTGAATACATCAGAATTCATTCGGCTGCTTCTGTCCTGTGTCACATCATCAATAAACACTAGTGACCTAGTGCCACTGGCAGCCATGCATGCCCAAGCCATCACACTGCCTCCGCCGTGTTTTACACATGATGTGGTATGCTTTGGATCATGAGCTGTACCACGCCTTCGCCATACTTTTCTCTTTCCATCATTCTGGTAGAGGTTGATCTTGGTTTCATCTGTCCAAAGAATGTTCTTCCAGAACTGTGCTGGCTTTTTTAGATGTTTTTTAGCAAAGTCCAGTCTAGCCTTTTTATTCTTGATGCTTATGAGTGGCTTGCACCGTGCAGTGAACCCTTTGTATTTACTTTCATGCAGTCTTCTCTTTATGGTAGATTTGGATATTGATATGCCTACCTCCTGGAGAGTGTTGTTCACTTGGTTGGCTGTTGTGAAGGGGTTTCTCTTCACCATGGAGATTATTCTGCGATCATCCACCACTGTTGTCTTCCGTGGGCGCCCAGGTCTTTTTGCATTGATGAGTTCACCAGTGCTTTCTTTCTTTCTCAGGATGTACCAAACTGTAGATTTTGCCACTCCTAATATTGTAGCAATTTCTCGGATGGGTTCTTTCTGTTTTTGCAGCTTAAGGATGGCTTGTTTCACCTGCATGGAGAGCTCCTTTGACCGCATGTTTACTTCACAGCAAAACCTTCCAAATGCAAGCACCACACCTCAAATCAACTCCAGGCCTTTTATCTGCTTAATTGAGAATGACATAACAAAGGGATTGCCCACACCTGTCCATGAAATAGCCTTGGAGTCGATTGTCCAATTACTTTTGGTCCCTTTAAAAACAGGACGGCACATGTTAACGAGCTGAAACTCCTAAACCCTTCATCCAAATTTAATGTGGATACCCTCAAATGAAAGCTGAAAGTCTGAACTTCACCTGCATCTGAATTGTTTTGTTTAAAATTCATTGTGGTAATGTCTAGAACCAAAATTAGAAAAATGTTGTCTCTGTCCAAATATATATGGACCTAACTGTATATTATTCTTGCACTGGGGCCCTGTTCTGTCTGTTTCCACCACTGGTGTCAACATATTTTTTTTTCTTTCTATTATGCAGTAAAGCACTGTCTCTTTCCTTTAATGTGGGGGAATACTTTTTTGTATATTTAGAGTTGATGGGTGACGTACCCCTACACGTCTGTTATGAGCCTATCAGTACTCCGTGTGCCCATGTTCTCAGTGTGGTATTTCTGTGAGGCACCATATTCTTCCATAGAGGCAATGCTTCCTCCACACCTTCATAATACAGCAAGTAATGCAACTGCCAACTTGCCACATTTTTTTCTTTGTGGATTCTTATAGGATTTGTGAGGCAAAGCCCACTTATTCCATCATGGATGTACACCAAGGGCACAGGTACATAGCAGAATCCTTCCAACAGTGATCCATAACTGTCAACATTATTCTATTTCATTAGTTTTCATATCTGCAATTGATCTCTGCATGTCTAAAGATCAATTGTGCTGTAGACGGCTTATCAGGTCATATGAGCACATGGCTGATTTATATCCTCTTGTGTGAGTATTTATGATTATTAGTTTTAGCTTTTTGCCTCTTTAAAACCGATCTCTGTGTGCAAGTCTGATCAGTGCTGACGTGGTCGACGGTGCTTTGGAAACAGATGTAAATATTCCTTTTAATATTCCAGACATGAATACCTTTAGACTATCAGTGGTTTTGTTGGGGCTTACTGGAAAATGGGATACTGGTATGTGCGTTGATGGGGATCATTGACTGTAATTATGCAGACGGAGTCACCGTCTACTCTGTCGGACACCGTTTTCAGCAATATTTCCAAGCGATCCAAATTATGGGCACATGGGTCTTGGAGCCGACATCAAATGGCAGATAAAGCTGAAAATGATGTCCGACAGGGCACACAGTTTCACCTTTTGCATTATTACAGTCAATGATCCCATTAGAGCATACACCCGAATCCCGTTTTCCAGGGTTTCCGATGTAAGTACCGACAAAGCCAGTGATGTGAAGATAAAACACAATGTGAACATAGCCTTAGACCGTGGCAATGGTTAGATTAGAATCAAGCTTGACATAACTGATTATTATATTAGTGTGGGGTCCAGATCTGAAGAATTTAAGGTATTTATCAGGGACGAATACTGTTTTGCTTAAAGAGTAATCATTGTTTTAATTTTTATTTAAAAAAAAAAAATCAATAGTACACATGAAAATTAATAAGAAACTTTGTAATATATCTTATCAGAAAAATATGCTTCTTTCGCTTTTAAGAATGATCATTTGTTTTCAAAATTCTCAATTTAGGGGTAAAATCTGTATTCCGTGAAGACAGGTTGTTACATTACTCAGATGACGGTTGCTACTGAAGAGATTCTATGTAGATGGAAGAGGAGAGAGAACCTTTGCCTCTAGATCCCGTATCCTCCCACCCCATTGAATCTCCCCAGTACCAGCTGCCATCTCCTGTCTCAGTAATGTTACACTCTATCTTCACTGAATACAGATTTTACCCGGGAATTGTTAATTTTGAAAATGATCAGTCCTGGCGGAGGAAGGAGCTGTCTTTCCTGATAAGATATATTACAAAGTTTCTCATTGTCCTGTGTATTATTTATGTATGAAATAAATATTAAAATGGTGATTACACTTTAAAGAAGCACTCCTATCAAAATTTTTATCCTCTTAATATATTGTAGTCGTCATATTATATAGTATCATTCTGTACTTACAATTGCTCATTTTACCCTTCTACTCAGTTATTTCTTCGGTTTTCCATTAGGTCTATGACATCACATGATTAAAAACAGACTAGATGAATCCTTCTAAGCTCCATGTAGAAACAGGAGGTAAATTTTTCCTGTATGAGTCATGAGTCACTGTAAAAGTCCTTGATGGTGAAGGAGCGATCAGCTGGGTCAGGAATGGAAGATGGGGGTGATAAATTCAGGGACAAGAGACTTCCTGTTTCTACATAGACCTAATGGAAAATAGGTGAATTTACTGGGTAGAAAGATAAAATGAGCAATTGTGCGTACGCAGTGCTATATAATATGATGATTGCAATATATTAAAAGGATAAAAACTGATGGGAGGAATGTTTCTTTGAGGTAGCTGTTCCTAGAGTCCACTAATGCAATTGTATTGTTTTTCTAGACGTGTCTAATGACTTTAAAAGTCTAAAAGATTATTGTTTCCTAATTCTACATAAATTGGATACCTTGAGATAATTAATTTCTGGACAATTCTAAGGTATTCTGAACAGATAATGGTCTGGCATAATGTGATCACTGAATAATTTTGTCACTGTCAAGTGTTAGTAGCAGTCTTGGTATAGACTGCATTTCTAGACCGCTCGTCCTGAGAATAGGATTGCAGAACTTGCTGTTGCAGTAAATATTTCATCTTCTTCTCATACTGCTGCCTTACAACACCTTGTAGATTACTCCATGTGAACAAATGTTACTCTGTTACTCTGCTGTCTGTAGTCCTGTTTCGCCCTTATTTATTTTGTGAAGAATACAGCTCTTAGACGACCGGGCAAATCCCTGGAGCGAGATGAATTGACAATTTTCTGCTCATTAGATGCTCCAGTTTCAAACAAATAAAGACATTTTATTCCAGCTGCTGCCAAAATAAAGCCACAATGCACATCGCTGTATGCTGCAGCTGGGCAAAAAAAACAATTAATAGTGTTTATCCAGTACTTAAGTTCTTATTAAGTGTCTGATTATTATCTATCTACTGAAGACATGGAGAACGAGGAGGACACTATTTTTAGCACATTGTAGAACGTTTCTTGCACACAGACATATTGATGCTTTTCATTTTCATACTGAAATAACATCTTTTAAATTACCATTATCATTTTCTATGAGGATCATGTTTTAATTGTGAAGATTACGTTGTAATTAGGGTTTACTATATTTTGTAGATATCCTAAGCGTCCCTGGAGAACAAAGCAATGTTTACATCAGAGCTGTGGAGTCTGTGTCCATTTTGGTGGAGTTGGTATAAAATGAACCGACTTCGACTCCTAAAATATATAATAAATTGGGTTCATTAGTACATTGCAAGATATGCTGTAAATGTTTTCATAAGAATTTGGGAAAGTTATGAAATGTCCTATAAATGTCTGTTCTGTTCCTGATCTAAGGATCTCTGCTTTTAGTTGAGATGAATCTGTGCTGCACTTTATGTACATGCTCAGTAGTGAGGCAGTGCTGCACTTTATGTACACGCTCAGTAGTGAGGCAGTGCTGCACTTTATGTACAGTACAGACCAAAAGTTTGGACACATCTTCTCCTTTAAAGACTTTTCTGTATTTTCATGACTATGAAAATTATACATTCACACTGAAGGCATCAAAACTATGAATTAACACATGTGGAATTATATACTTAACAAAAAAGTGTGAAACAACTGAAAATATGTCTTATATTCTAGGTTCTTCAAAGTAGCCACCTTTTGCTTTGATGACTGCTTTGCACACTCTTGGCATTCTCTTGATGAGCTTCAAGAGGTAGTCACCAGAAATGGTTTTCACTTCACAGGTGTGCCCTGTCAGGTTTAATAAGTGGGATTTCTTGCCTTATAAATGGGGTTGGGACCATCAGTTGTGTTGTGCAGAAGTGTGGTGGATACACAGCTGATAGTCCTACTGAATAGACTGTTTGAACTTGTATTATTGACTCGCCCCCTGGGCCGTGGGGCACTCGGATCCGGGCAATAGGGGAACGATGGGGGTAGTAGTGGCTACCCGGTTCCGTGGCTCAGGGTGGTCAGGCTAGTGGTAGTCTGCGACGCGCTGTTGGTGTGTCCAACTACGCCACCCGTGGATTGCGGTCAGTGCGGACCGCCGCTGCCAGGTAGACCGCTGGGGCTGATAATGTATGCAGCTGGGATAGTGTGACTCCCCACGGGAAGAGTGCGGCCCCAGGGCAGTATAATGGAAGATGGGGGTGATGGTGTAGGGCGTCCCAGTACCGTTACTGCTGGAGGAGCAAGGAGCACACAGACAACAGATTGCAGTCCAGGGTCTTTACTAGAACAGGTGAACTGACCCACAAACAGTCCCGGCTAGGAGGGGACCTGGATGTCTGAGAGCAATTGAGAAATTGGCCCTGGTCAGGGTGAGGGTGTAGGCCTACCGTGCTCTCTGCGCTCCTTCTGGCTATCTCCTCCTGGTAGGGTAACAGCCCACGGTCCCGAGCTCACCAGTCTTCTCGCCCGTATGGTTTGCAACGTGGGTTCCTTTCTACTCCCGGCCTGGTACGGCTCTGCTGGTCCCTTCTGGTGTGGCGGAACCTCCGGGCTTCTTAGGCCAAGGAACGTAAAGTCCCCTGCGGACTGGTTATCTGCTGTAGGACGTGGAATCCTCACAGCCTCAGACACCAAAGTCTGGTAGAGTAGTCTCTTTGTCTGCCAGGACAGGCGTACTTCACCTCTTGTCCCTGGCTTGTGGCTCTCCTACTGCCACACGTCCTCTTAGGGTGCAATACAACTGTCCCTCTCTGCTCTGGGACACCTCTCAGTCCTGAGACAGGTCGTCCAGTTCTCCCTAACCCTGCCCCCAGTTCCAGCTTTTATAGGGGCAGCCTGCTCCCCCTACTGGCCTGAGACGGGAGGTATTGCATGCTAATGTTCCCCTGACCAGAGAACCTCCCCCTTACTCTCAGACACAGCTTTATTATATTTGTGGCATCCAGGCCAGGGTGACACATTATGGCAAGAAAAAAGCAACTAAGTAAAGAAAAACGAGTGGCCATCATTACTTTAAGAAATGAAGGTCAGTCAGTGCGAAAAATTAGGAAAACTTTGAAAGTGTCCCCAAGTGCAGTTGCAAAAACCATCAAGCTCTACAAAGAAACTGGCTCACATGAGGACCGCCCCAGGAAAGGAAGACCAAGAGTCACCTCTGCTTCTGAGGATACGTTTATCCGAGTCACCAGCCTCAGAAATCGCAGGTTAACAGCAGCTCAGATTAGAGACCAGGTCAATGCCACACAGAATTCTAGCAGCAGACACATCTCTACAACAACTGTTAAGAGGAGACTTTGTACAGCAGGCCTTCATGGTAAAATAGCTTCTAGGAAACCACTGCTAAGGACAGGCAACAAGCAGAAGAGACTTGTTTGGGCTAAAGAACACAAGGAATGGACATTAGACCAGTGGAAATCTGTGCTTTGGTCTGATGAGTTCAAATTTGAGATCTTTGGTTCCAACCACCGTGTCTTTGTGCGACGCAGAAGAGGTGAACGGATGGACTCTACATGCCTGGCTCCCACTGTGAAGCATGGAGGAGGAGGTGTGATGGTGTAAGGGTTCTTTGCTGGTGACACTGTTGGGGATTTATTCAAAATTGAACCAGCATGGCTACCACAGCATCTTGCAGCGGCATGCTATTCCACCCGGTTTGCGTTTAGTTGGACCATCATTTATTTTTCAACAGGACAATGACCCCAAACACACCTCCAGGCTGTGTAAGGGCTATTTGACCAAGAAAGAGAGTGATGGGGTGCTGCGTCAGATGACCTGGCCTCCACAGTCCCCAGACCTGAACCCAATCGAGATGGTTTGGGGTGAGCTGGACCGCAGATTGAAGGCAAAAGGGCCAACAAGTGCTAAGCATCAATGGGAACTCCTTCAAGATTGATGGAAGACCATTTCCAATGACTACCTCTTGAAGCTCATCAAGAGAATGCCAAGAGTGTGCAAAGCAGTCATCAAAGCAAAAGGTGGCTACTTTGAAGAACCTAGAATATAAGACATATTTTCAGTTGTTTCACACTTTTTTGTTAAGTATATAATTCCACATGTGTTAATTCATAGTTTTGATGCCTTCATTGTTAATGTTCAATTTTCATAGTCATGAAAATACAGAAAAATCTTTAAATGAGAATGGGTGGGCAAACGTTTGGTCTGTACTGTACATGCTCAGAAGTGAGGCCGTGCAGTGAGTTCGTAGTCCGTGGTTTGGCTTGTGAACTCCACAGCCCTGGCTTACATGCAGCGCTTCTGTTTTTTTTTTTTTTGCTGTGTTTTTTTTTATTTTTTAGGCATAATAAAAGCTGCATTTTACAGTACCTGAATAAGCTATGAGAATTCAGAAATCTCATGCACACACTTTTTTTTTCGCCAAACTGAATTTAAGAACTGCAGTGTTTTTGAATCTTCAGCATTTTTGCAACATTTTTCACCCATAGAAAGTAATGAGAAAGTGGAAAAAAGGGCAGCAAATGTATTTGCATCATTTTTGATGAATAACACTAACTTTATTAAACATTTACTGCAGTCAAAGCACACATGTAATCCTCACACAGAAAAAAGCAGTGAAAACACAAAAAATGGGCATTTTGAACACCGCTTTTTATTTACTGCCAAGAGGGCAGGTTTTGGCTGCAGAAAAAAAACTCAGCAAAAATGCTTCTTGTGAAAATGGCTTTATAGCTGCTGTTCTAAGGCAAACTGAAGACTTAAAGGAGCACTCCCAGGAAGTTTCTGCTCCTTTTCTGAGTGATGTCGCTTGTCTCTTCAGACCAACCGGCTCACTCTATGATCTAAGCGTGTGCCGGAAGTATCTTTTACAGTGTAAGCCCATGGACCCTCATTTTGATGCTCCATAGCATTACATTGTAAAAGCCAATTCTGGCTCACACAAAGTGTAGTGTGATCCGGAGAGTCTGAAGACCGGTGATGCAGCTGAGAAGAAAAGCAGAACTGCAGAGGATACCGGAAAAGACGGTCGGAAATGCCGAAAAACGGGATTCCTAACGGAGCCATTCAATTCCGTGATGTTGATGGGGTCACTTTGTGGCGGACAACAATTTTGTGCATGTCTGAACAAGACAAAGGGTCTCAGGATCAAGGCCAGACAATGTCCAAAGTGACTCCTTTGGCTTCATTGAAGTGAATGGCTCTGTCAGAGTTCCGGTTTGCTGTCTGCTGTCGGATTTCTTGACCACGTATGAGTTTGCCAAATTTACAACAGTGGCTCTTGCTGTTAAACTACTTATTCCAAAATGTATTAAGTTTTTGCTACCTATTTTATTTACCTTGCACCACTTTCTGTTGGGTCGAGGAAGGGACACCCTTGCCATACTATTGCACCTGCTCTCTGAATAAAGCGTTGCATTGCAAATGTAGACAGATGTAAGCTCTCATTAGTCAGCTGAAGGATGAATGCACCTTTGTTCTTTTGTCTTTTGAGCAGTAGAGATCAGAAAAGGTGTTGTGTCATTTGACTACCATGAGGCAACTGTCCTGCTCTACTCCAATTTGGAATTTATTATTACACTTTGGGGTTAAACTGGGAAACAATCTGTGTGCCACAGAATAACCACTATGACCTGGGCATGGCACTGTAATCTAATGCTACAAAGTTATGTTGTGCCTTAAAGGGAATCTGTCAGCCCCCTAGGACACTTTTAACCTATTACTAAGGGCATACAGATGATAGAATTGTTATAATAGTCCTACCTGTATGCTTGCTAGCTGCGGTCTTGTTGAGAAATCGTCTTTTAATCCTCTATGTTAATGAGGTCTTCTAGGCTTCGGAGCATGCGGTGACTTCAGTAGCAGTCACTCGCCTGCGCAGAAGAACAATGAAGCCATTACCCATAGAAGGGTGGAAAAGATGCACAGAATCACGCTGTTGCAGGGCGCAGGCGCGGGGTTTCAGCGCCACAACTACACGTCACATGGCACTGTGATGCTGATGTGAGGGGTTTGGTACGTAAATGAAGACTGGAGGCTGGAGTTTTCTTCCAGGCACCGCACGCCCTGGAGCCTGGTAGACCCTATTAACATACAGGATTAAAAGACGTTTTCTCAACAAGACAGAAGCTATGAGGCATACAGGTGATAGAATTGTTAAAATAGTCTCATCACCTGTATGCCCATAGTAACAGGTTAAAAGCGTCCCAGGGGGTGACAGATTCCCTTTAATGGCAAGTTTTCTGTATATGGCAGGGTTTTGTTTTTCGATTAGGAAATGCCAGATATTCAGTATAATATTTAGCTACACAATTTCGCTGCCAGGAATAATATGTAATCAAATTACAGCATTTTCTTTAATCTAATTGGCCACTGCTCTGCTGATTTCTGTGTCCCTACCCTCGAGAAATCATAAGTGGGATGGGGTGTGATTTCAGGGAACATATAGATAGGGCACCATTGTTGTGGAAGGGTCATGCAGTACCTTGGGACTCTGGGCGCTAACCTTGGTCCCTAGAATTAGGGGTGCCTTAGTCTATCCCTGTCCACTGGATTACTCCTGAAGGTGGAGGCGCCGGGTTCACATGCCTTGCTATGCTCCTAAATCAACCCCTATCTGTACCCTCCCTCACCCAGGGAGGTGGGAAGCCGAAGTGTAAAGGATTACATTAATCACATAAACATGGGAAGACGGACAGGGATAAATGAAAATAACAATCACACAAAATACACTCCGCAAACAACAAAGTGGAATACAGAGGAGTTAAAGGAAGGATAAACCAAATAGGAGAGGATGGGGATGTGCAGACAAACAAAACTCCAAGCACCAGTCTCCTGACAAATCTCCCAAAATGCCAAGTCCAACCACAAACTACACCTCCAACTCCACACCAGGCAGTAAGAATTAACACTAGCAATTCCTAAGTGCCAGAGGCCTGCATATATAGCAGAGGGGAGTGGTCAACACTGAACAGCTGAGACAATCCAGGAAGGAAAGCTCCAGGAGCTTCAACTGAACAGATTAACCTTTGCACTGCTAGCAAGGAAATAACCTTCACTCTTTATTTAGAAGATGGAGAAGTACTTCTAACCGGTGCAGGGGTTCGTAAAACCAGACGCCGCGATCGTCTGGCCCTTCTTTTTCGTGGTATCCCCGTGACAGAAAGTTTATGGTGCATTTACTTTGCAGTTATCAGGAACCAGCCTTTTTAGGATTTCCCAATATTTGCTAGCCTGTTTGTGCAGTATAATCGCCTAGTGGGTAAAATGATCTTTTGGCTGGCTTAAAATAAAAAACTATCATTGTAAGCATCATATTGTACTATGTAAATGGGACATGTGATGCCGAGAAGAATTACTAATCATTCTGTGCGTATCTTAAGCACTGTTGGCCTATCCTGAACACAGGCTATTTAACGACTGCTGATTGGCAAACATGTACAGTTGTGCTGCTTTTATGCACATACACTGATTACAAGCAAACAGGACACAGGTGAGGATGTTACCTTTAGGCTATGTGCCCACGTTGCGGAAATGAAGCAGAAAATTTCTGCTTCATTTCCGCATGTCCTTTCCTGGAAAAACGCATACGGAATTCCGCAAGCGTTTTTCACGCGTTTTCGACATGCGGAATTGCCTTGCGTTTTTTCATGCATTAAATAAGTCAATTCCGCATGCGGAAACGCAAAATTAATGAACATGCTGCGGATTTTTGAACGCAGCATAAACGCTGTGGAAAAATCCGCAGCATGGGCATAGAACTTGCGGATTCTCATTGGGGACCATGGGGTGTGGCTTACCAAGCGTTTTACAAGCGTTTCCGCTGCGGAAATTCCGCATCAAAAATGCTTGTAATCCGCAACGTGGGCACGCAGCCTAAGTAGCCATTCAAACCCATTTGTGTCAAATTCTGTGCATGTTATCAGGCCAAAATCACCAGGGTATGTGAACTTTTGATCAGGGTCATTTGGATGTTTTTGGTTGTCATTAAGATTTAAAAAGGGAAAACACAGTAGTTTGACAATAAATGGCTTCACCCAACCAATAACCATGAGTGGAGAACAAGATTTTTGTTATCGTTCATATTCTCTGAAACAAGGCCAAGAAAGGAAAAATTCTGCCGGGGTATGTAAACTATTGAGCACAACTGTATCTTGCCAGGCTTTTGTGACCACAGATCAAGTGGTGTAGAATAGGCATTTAGCATATTTCTGTGGGTTTAAGGAAAAAATGTGTGTTGTTTTTTTTTATTTTATTGTATTTCTGGTGGGTTTTGGGCAGATGTTATATAACATAGTGAGAAGTCACCAGAAGAATAACTGCTGTTAGACACTTCATGACTTTTGAAGTTTGAAATGTTAAAAAGAAGTTACAAAAGACAAAACTTATGCACAAGACGTCATTTTGACATTTCTGTGCGTTTGTTCATTCTTTTTCGTGGTTTTATTTTTTTTTAGCACTTTTTCAGCAGAGTTCCAGGTGGAGTCCACTGGACAGGCTCTGGACAGGAGTAAATATAACTCATACATACCCTCCAGGCATGGCTCAGAAACCGGGGAATTCATAAGTCTGCAGTCACACAGAGTGACTTCTGACATCGATTTGGACCAGACAACCCCTTTTTAAGAGGGAGCAGAAAAAAAGAACAATCAGGACAATGAATTGGATGGAAACAAGTGAAGTAGTGGCGGTGCCAAATGATTAATATAGCCGCTAATAAGCAACAAAAGAGAAGAGATACCAGGTTTTATTAAACACATATATATATATATATATATATATATATATAGTGGCGCTTCGTGTATGTGTAATTTTCCAGTTAAAGGAACCTGGCACCAGGTTTTTGGAAACTAATATAAGAATAGCATAATGTAAGGGCGGAGACCCTGGTTCCTGCAATGTGGCACTTACTGGGCTGCTTAGTGTAGTTTTGATGAAATCACTTTTATCAGCAGATTATCACTAGAGGACTAGTAAACCTGCTGCCAGGTAGTCAAGCATATTCTCTGTATAACCCCGCCTCTACCACTGATTGTGCATGGAAAGTAAGCTACCAATCAGTGGTGGGGGCGGGGTTATGCAGAGCTCAGCATTTAGAGAACTGCTAGATCTGCAGCAGATGAATCATTGATTTTATCAATACTGCAACAAGCAGTCTCTGCCCCTACATTATGCTGCTCTCAGATGGGATAGCAAAGAAACCTGGTGACAAATTTTCTTTAGCTATTCACTCTGTACTCTGGGGTAAATAAAAAAAATCGCACCACAGTCTCTGCGCTGTCACAAATTTGTCTGCTGGTGCTTTTGAATCTGCTGTAACCTCTTCCACTCTCTGATGATGAAGACTTTCTTGAAATCATTCCATTATAAAGGGAGGATGCATACATTTCCAAAGATGTGTAGTTATAGTATGACTTGATAGGATCAAAAAGCAATAAGACTTTTGAAAGTATTTTCAAGGGTCTCAGTACCATGGAGCGTAAGAGCAAGGCAAGATTGTTGTATATCCTTTTTTTTTTTTTCTCTTTAATGTTCATGTGAACGAACACATTGATGTGCAGTCTGTATGCTGTCCGTTTTCCAAGCTTACTGAATATACATTTTTGTGAATTTAGCTTTAGACTTGTCTCCAATCACTGGTGCTACTAAAACTGTTCAAAACCACTGATTGGTGCCACTGATCTCAAGTTCGCAGTGGTGCCATCTTCAGCATCAATTGACATTACAGATTTCAAATCTGCGAATGAGAATCAATTAAATCTTATTCAAAATTCTGCTTCTGCAGTATATACTTAGTGTTACAGGTCTGGGTGGTGCAACCTCTGTGCTGGGATTCAAGGAGGGACCAGAGGGGCCTAACTAAGCGCCTACTCAGACCGACCCTGGCCACACAGCGGCTTGGTCGACTCCGTGAACCAAGGAGGGACCGGGCAGGGGAACCAGGTGCCACTCTGGGTCCGACCTTGTGCGAGAGCAGGCGACTCCCACGGATCAGGTGGCTGAGGCTGACAGGTACAGCGGCAGGTAGCTTGACGGGTGATCCGGGTAGGCAAGCAGGCGGGTACGGCTGGTAGCCAGACAGGTGATCCGGGTAGGCAAGTAGGCTGACACGGCAGGTAGACAGGCTAGTGGGCACGGCTGATAGACAAGCTGGCGGGCACGGTTGATAGGCCGGCGGGCACTGGAACCTGAGGGCTGAGGAGAGTGTTAGCACACAAACAACAACCTTGCACAGGCACCTCCATTTTGGAGGAGATGCTTTAAATAGGAGTGGTCCTCTTTAGAACAGCGCACGCGGCCCCTTTTAAGAGGGAGGGAGCGCTCGTGCTCCCTAAGCACAGTGCCCCGGAAGCTGTGTGCAACAGCAGCAGGGGAGCTGGAGGACTCCGGACCAGGACCGCGGCGGTGAGGGGAGCGGCATCTCTGCCCGGCAGGAGGCAGAGACGCCAGCGCTACTCTTTATATACTGTATCTGGTGATGCAGCAATCAGGGCTTTTGCCTGATCTGTCAATCTGTTTTATGCAAACCTGTACCAGAATATTCATGCAGCAGACTTGTAAAAAAAATAAAAATTTCAATGACAGTCCCATTCAGATGAATAGGACAATCAGAAGTCTAAGCACATGCTGCAGAATCAACCTTGAGGCTAAGTTCATAGCTTCCATATAAAAAAAAAAAAAAATAGTCCCGAGTTTCATCCAGAGAACTCAGACCATTTTTTTTTTTCTCTCTTGTCATCTTTATGCGGTCCGTTAATAATAATAATAATAATAATATAATATTATTATTATTTCTTTTTTTTAACCTAAGCCGCTATTAATCATTTCTAATACCCTTTTCAGTATGTTAAAGAACTGCAATGTATCTGTAAAATAAAATGGATACTATACTGTGACTCCTATATATCATCCGATCGTTATTTTTTTTTCAGCAGCAGAAGGGAAGGAAGGGAGACACATCCATTACTAGTGGGTAGGCGGAGCCCCACAGGATAGTTCACCTCAGATTAGAAAAAGTGACGACCGGCCCCTCCAGCTTAGGCTCCTCCTACTCCCATGTCCTTCAGTTTAAAATTTGAGGTCGCAGAGGATAGTCGCTGCCTTTGCAGCTCCTCAGAAGAATTTTTTATTTTACATTTCCAGAGACCTGGGACCCCTGACCCTCCCCTGGCGGATCTGCGTACCCCCTAAGGAGGTCCCCGCAGAAGCCTGCCGGCCTCGGGGGATACAGGGCGCTCCCTGCCGAAGGCGCACACCGCTTCTGTGGGGTCCCTGCGCGCTCCGCCGTGGCTGGGAGCAAAGGGCCACGGCGTCACACATCCCTGGGGGTCCCTGTGGCGCTCAGCTGGGTAAGTGCTCATGAAGTTCTGAGTGCTTCAGCGGCTGCTGCGGCAGCCGCTGTTACTGTACAAGTGGTGACTGCTGTTTTGTCCGTTACAGGGGATATCACCGCTGCATTCAGCGTTTGAAGATCTCTCTGCTAGCAGGGGAGCAGGAATGGGGGAGCGCGGGCTCCGTTGGTGTGCGGCGGTGGGGGGGGCGTGGCTTCGCGCTTCTCTGCTGCCTGTCATCTTATCCTCAGACAGGAAGCTCCCGGAAAGCGCGTGCTGGAGCTGTCCGGCCCCTTCTTCTTCTTCTTCCGGGTCCTTCGGCCGGCGTTCCTGCTCCCTGCTCCTCGCTCTCTACACCTCCCCAGAGAAGAGCAGTCATCGCAGCCAGCTAGTGAGTCACTTCTGCCTGTTAAGGCAGAAGGTTCCGTTTGCTCACTATTGCAGCGCAGAGCACCTTACTGCTGACCTGTTAAGGCAGACAGGGTGTGCTATATCCGGCGCTGCTATCTCCCTGCTGAGGAGGCTCTGGGACTCGCACACCTCTGTCCTTTTAAGGCAAAGGTGTATTGAGTGGTCAGCAGCATTAACCCCTTCTGAGGGGTCTGGCCTCATCAAGGCAGTTAACCTGTACTGGAGTGCATGCTTCTGGGATCAGAGGGCGCATCTCCCTAGTCTGTTAGGTTAACTTTTTCTCTGCAGGCAGCTGGGGTAGCTCTCTCCCTCTAAGGAGGAGCTTTAACCCTTCAGTGCTTGGTGATTTTTTTGTGAAGGAACAGGCTGTGGTAGCGGAATCACACATCCTCGGTTACTGTACCCATTGTAAAGGGTTATTACCGCCTTATCCGTGACGCTCGCAACTGTGTGGGGGCATGTCGGATCAGGGACCAGGGGGCACGGACCTCTCTCCCTGTCCACTTCAGGATCGGTCACGCATATCTGATACGCCGGGGTCTTCGACGGCGTCCGGTTCGACACTGGTCGGGGGCCTCAGTGATGTTAAAGTGGAAGCTCTCTCACGCTCCATTGACAGTCTGTCTGACCTCCTGGGTCATTGGGTATCAGCTAAGTCCCAACCGACGTCACGAGGCAAGAAGCGCCACAGGCCTGTGGTGGCGCCGTCTCCTCCGCGCAGTGCGTCGGAGGCTTCGGAATCACCGACAGACTCTGCTGGTGAGATTTCCGATTCTGATGAAGAGGATCGGCAGGGTCGCTCTGCTTCGCTTTCGGGCCGCGTGGACGCTTTTATTGGGGCTATGCGGGAAGTGTTACAGCTGTCTGAAGAGGTGACGAGGCGCCCTGGCAAGTCGGCCCGGCTGTATCAGGAGTCGCGTTGGGCTCGTTCGCTCCCGGTGCATGATGAACTTAACGAGGCGGTGAAGGAACGCCTGTGTCCGGATAAACGCTTCCAGTGGATGCGGTTTTTTGATGCCCTGTATCCCTGCTCCACGGAGACGATCGCTAATTGGGTCCCCTCGCCTGAAGTGGACGTGCCATTGTCTCAGCTGAGCAAATCCTCTTTGCTTCCTGTTAAAGGGAAGGCGAGTCTACAGGACCCGCTGGACAGAAGGACGGAGTTAGCGGCGAAGTCCATCTACGAGGCCGCGGGTCATGTATTCCGAGCGGCCTTGGGGGCCATGTGGGCTGGTGAGGCTTCTCATCGGTGGTTGGATCAGCTGCGGACGGTGTGGCAAGATGGGACTCCACTGTCTCAGGTGGAAAGGCTTTTCCAGCTGTTGGAAGAGGTGGCCCGATAAGGCAGGGACGCAGTGCTGGATACTACTTCGGTTCTGTCCAGGGCTCAATCCTCGGCCGTCACAGTCAGGAGAGCACTGTGGCTTAAACAGTGGACTGGAGACGCAGTATCCAAACAAGGTTTGCGGAGTCTGGCGTACAAGGGCGGTCAGCTTTTTGGTTCGGACCTCACGGAGCTGATTGCTAATGTTCATGTCCGGACCCGGAAATTCCGTATGGAGTCTCCTCGCTCTGTCGTGGCGGCCCTGTCGCAGTACGATTTCTTGGTGTCGATCGACATCCGTGACGCCTATTTGCATGTCCCTATCGGCAGGGCTCACCAGCGCTTCCTGCGTTTCGCCATAGGTACGATGGCGATGTCCCTTCGGAAGTGTATGCGCCTTCTGGGTCTGATGGTGGCAGCAATGGAAGCGGTACCGTTTGCACAATTTCATTCCCGGGGTCTCCAAAATCTTATTCTGACCCGTTGGGACCGATCGCCGGCTTCGCTAGATCGCTGTGTCGGTATCTCCCGCAGGGTGCGAGAGTCTCTTGGATCGTGGTTACGTCCGGAGGCTTTATCCCTGGGGAAATCCTTCCTCCCCCATGGTGGTCAGTCATTACCACCGATGCCAGCCTGACTGGCTGGGGGGGGGTTTGGAACGATCTCTGGGTTCAGGGGGTCTGGTCGTCAGAGGAGTCGTCTCTGCCGATCAACATCCTGGAGTTGATAGCGATATTTCTCTGCCTCCGACATTGGTCAGTCCCCTTGAGCGGCCTGCCGTTCTGGATTCAGACTGACAATGCGACAGCGGTCGCGTATATCAACCATCAGGGCGGGACGAGGAGTTCCAGGCTCATGATGGAGGACTCTCGGATCCTTGTATGGGCCGAGTCCAGGGTTCCAGCCATCTCCGCGATTCACATCCCAGGAGTGCTGAATATCACGGCGGACTTCCTCAGTCGCGAGCAGGTGGATCCCGGAGAATGGAGTCTTCATCCGGAAGTTTTTACACTGCTGTGCTCCCGTTGGGGGACTCCCCAGGTGGACTTGATGGCATCCAGGCTGAACGCCAGGATTCCGACGTTCATGTCCAGGTACAGGGACCCGGAGGTTGTGGCGGTAGATGCTCTAGTGGCCCCGTGGGACCAGTTCGAGCTGATCTACGTGTTTCCGCCGGTATCCTTACTTCCTCTTGTGATCCGGCGGATCAAACTCGAACGAATTCCGGCGATTTTGGTGGCACCGGATTGGCCGCGGAAGGCGTGGTATTCAACGCTGGTATCTCTTCTGGCGGCGCCTCCGTTTCCACTGCCTCTTCGCCCGGACCTGTTAACCCAGGGGCCCATTCACCATCCGGACCTGAAGTCGCTTTGTTTGACGGCGTGGCACTTGAGACCGAGATCTTGACCCGTCGTGGGTTTTCGGCCGAGGTCAATGCCACCTTGCGGGCGGCCAGAGGTCCAGCTACGACTAGGATTTATCACAGAACTTGAGAGGCCTTCTATTCATGGTGTTCTGGATCGTCAAGGAACCCGAGGGTTTTTTCCATTCCCAACTTCTTGGCTTTTCTGCAATGTGGTTTGGCTAAGGGTCTGGCGGTTGGTACCTTGCGGGGTCAAGTATCTGCACTATCCGTGCTTTTTCGGAAGGCTATTGCCTCACGCAGGGATGTGCGTTCGTTTTTTCGCGGGGTTGCACGTCAGTTTCCGCCTCGGAGGGCGTTTGTGGCTCCTTGGCGGCTCAATCTAGTCTTGGAGGCTCTTCAGCATGGGCCGTTTGAGCCTATGGATTCAGCTACGCTCTACTTGCTTTCTTGGAAGATGGCCTTCTTGGTGGCGGTCACCTCTTTGAAAAGGGTTTCTGAGTTGGCGGCACTGTCTTGCTCGCCCCCTTTTCTGGAGGTCCTCTCGGATCGCGTGGTGCTTCGTACCCGTGGCGATTTTCTGCCTAAAGTGGTGTCGCGTTTCCACGTCAATCAGGACTTCGTGTTGCCATCTCTCTGTCCGAATCTGAAGAATCCAAAGAAGCGGGCCTTGCACTCGTTGGATTTGGTGCGGGCATTGAAGTTCTATCTTGCTATCACGCAAGGGTTTCGGAAGTCGGACTCTCTTTTTGTGATTCCTGCTGGTCGTCGGCGTGGTCAGCGGGCTTCCCAGGATACTATAGCTCGGTGGATACGTTCGGCTATCCTGGAGGCGCACCGGCTCAAGGGCGAGCCTTGTCCGGTTAAGGTTTGAGCTCATTCCACGAGAGCTGTTGGTTCGTCGTGGGCTCTTTGTCAGGGGGCCTCGGCAGCGCAGCTCTGCTGGGCAGCTACCTGGCGCTCCGTTCACACTTTTACTAAATTTTATAAAGTGGACGTGAGTGCTTCCGCCGATGCGGCCTTGGGACGCAGGGTCCTGCAGGCGGCGGTGGTTTAGGTTATCTCTTTATCTAGTTTTGGCGCTTGTTGCGCGTTTGCCTAAGTTGTTGGGGTGTTGGCGATTCTGCCACTGTTTCCCACCCTTGAGTTCTGGACTGCTTTGGCACGTCCCACTAGTAATGGATCTGTGTCTCCCTTCCTTCCCTTCTGCTGCTGAAAGACGGATTTTGGTAAGACCTTACCTGTAAAATCCTTTTCAGCGAAGGAAGGAAGGGAGACACAGCACCCTCCCATGGCAGAAGTGTATTATTGCCTTTCCAGATGCGGCGCGACTCCTCTCTGATGGCGGTCGTCTGGGCCGGGGTCTGCGCGCTAGGGCTCTGTGTCAGCATTTGCCAGCTCATCGCAGTTGTCTGGTCCAGTGAGTAGTGCCTGGGACTGTGTGTTTTTTCTGTTCTATGCATAACCTGTTCTCTCGCATTTCTGAATTTTCGGAAGGGGTTGTGTTGTTCCGCTGGTGTTGTCTGCTCTTCCTTAGCTTGTGTACGGACTGAAGGACGTGAGTAGGAGGAGCCTTTATACTGGAGGGGCCGGTCGTCACTTTTTCTAATCTGAGGTGAACTATCCTGTGGGGCTCCGCCTACCCACTAGTAATGGATCTGTGTCTCCCTTCCTTCCTTCACTGAAAAGGATTTTACAGGTAAGGTCTTACCAAAATCCGTCTTTTTTGCACACCCATAGACTTGAATGAGTCTCATCCAATAAATGGAAAAAACTAGTGCACACCGATTTGATTTTTTTTTTTTTTTTTCTTCTCGCTTGACAGATTTGGTCAGTGAAAAAAAATGCTTATCTGCACTGCCCCATTGAATAACATTGGTTCGTTCGCTGTCCATTTTTACTCTTGTGTGAACCTATCCTCTCTGTAATGCAGCCCCCAATAGTAGGTTAATGTTTTCATTTTTGATCCAGAAGAATCAGGATGTAAAAGATTAAACGGTCACTAATTATATATAGAACAGAAATGAACATACAATAAAAGGAAAGGATGAACTTTACTCGTAACCAAACTGGACATTTCCGAAAATATACTTTTATATCTCCATGGCAACCAGTTCATTGCTGCTGAGTCCCATTTCTACAAATAGGCTTAGATCCGCTTATACAGCATACGGCATACACAGTGTTAAATACTGATCAATTTGTTGCATCTCCTAATGATGTTTTTTGTGGTGTGATTCAAGACCATCTATTTCTCTTTGGCTTAAAGGGGTATTTCCATCTCCTAAAGTGATGGGATATCTGTTGGATGTGCATCACATTATGAACTGTGGGGTTTGTTCGTTCGGTCTCCCATGATCCTAAGAAGGAGCTGTGGTCCTTTTACACTACACCGCTAGGCCTATCTGGCAAGGCTGTGTTTTCCTGCACAGTTGGTCTCACTCGGATAATGCGACAGAGGGGCCAGAAGAACGCGGCATCTGGTTTCACAAACTCCTGCACTGGTTAGGAGTACTTCACCATCTTATTAAACAGTGCAGTGTTTTTCCTTGCTAGCAATGTAAGGGTTAATCTGTTAAGTTGAAGCTCCTGGAACATTCCTACCTGGATTGTCTAAGCTGTTTAGTGTTGACCACTCCTCTCTGCTATATATGCATGCCTCTGGCACTTGGGAATTGCCAGTGATAATTCTTACTGCCTGTTTCTGGAGTTGTAGGTGTAGTTTGTGGTTGGAGTTGGCGTTTTGGAGATTTGTGCAGGAGATTTGTTACTTGGAGTTTTGTTTGTGTGCACATCCCTCATCCTCTCCTATTTGGTTTCTGCTTCCTTAACTCCCCTGTGTTCCACTCTGAGTGTATTCTTTGTGTTGGTGTTATTTTCATTTATACCTGTCAGTCTTCCCTTGTTTGTCTGATTAGTGTATACCTGTACACTTTGGCTTCCAACCTCCCTGGGTGGGGGAGGGGACAGATAGGGGTTGGTTTAGGAGCATAGCAAGGCACGTGAACCCAGCGTCTCCACTTTCAGGAGTAATCCGGGGGACAGGGATAAACTAGGGTGCTCCTAGTTCTAGGGACCTGGTTAGTGCCCATAGTCCCAAAGCACTGCGTGACAGTTGGATAGTGAAGAGCGAGGGATGCTAGTGCAAAGTCAGCGCTCAAGATCAATGGAGATTTTAAAGGATAGACCTTCCCTAATCACAAAGTGCTGGCATATGTTTGCGATATGCCATCACTTTATGTAGTGGAAATACCCATTTAATTTTTTCTTCACTCCTGCTAGTATTTGCCTATTGCAGACTGATATTTCTGTAGCTATGAAGCATTCCTATTAATAGTTATGAGTTAAGATCATGTTACTATGCAATTGTGTAGAAACCATAGCTTGACAACATATTCTGCGTGTTCTAGTCACTGTACTATCCACGTCAGTGATGTCTGCAGCCTAGAGACCATTCATCAAGAGTGGACTTTGATTGATACATGGCTTCCTATTACCAGGCACGCTTAGTGTCCCTGCGTTCCTGTCAATAAGTGCTATTCATAGTGGCAAATATTGATATATTTTTTTCATCTTTTTGTTTTGCCTTTTATAGCACACTGCCACTGGTATGGATCATATCACCTGATCTGTATAGTACGTAGAATCCTTGGCGGCCAGGTATGAAGATATTTATTGTCTCAGCAGTGGTTTACATATATAAATCAGGAATATTGTTTAAAACCACATTTCTGTTTCAAAATTCTACAGAAATCTTCACAAAAAAGAGTTTTATTTCTGAATAATCCATATGTTTTAAAGGCAATCTGTCAGCACCAAATGGCATACACTGCTAGGTAGGGTATGCAGTAATTAGCTTAAACATGCCCATAATGCTAGTCATCCTGGCAGCATAACTGTAAATTTATCAATTCTATTTGCGACTAATCCTAAAACGGCTAACTTGCAGTTGTAATTAGTAATTAAATACATTCTCCCTCCTGAGAATAGAAGGTGTGCTACACAGTGGGCATATCTGCCAGCCCCAACTTTTATGCACATTGTCTCTGAATAGGAAAGTGCTAGACTAGGACCAACGCACTGCATCATCACTAGAACCCCCACTTAGCAGTTATTCCTAGCATATACTATTGATATATTTCACCTGGGAATACCCTTTTATGTTTTGTGGCCTTTGGGAGTGATCTCTAACAATGTGGTCCTCCAATACAAAAATGTTATGCACTTGTGTGTAATCCAGAAGCCATAGGCGTGAAATGATCAGAGCAAATTTGGGGATTTGAAACCAGGAGGACAAGACTCATTATCTCAACAAAACCCATGGAAATATATTGACCTATCCTTGAGAATAGAATTTTCCAAAAATATAGAACTACTTAGTAAATTGATGATCAGCTGCTTTGTTGTTAATGGTCACTAAATTGAGTGTGAACAAAGTGAGGACCTCTGTAAACATGTCTACTCTTGGCCTTGGTTCCATTGGTTCATTTTTATGTAGACAACTGTCTGCAATTGCTATGAATCTCACAGACTTAACTTATTGAGTTCTTTGTGTCATCCAAAATATGTCAAATTTAAAATCCCCTATAGGAGTGGGTTAATACCTCTATATACATTAGACAGCTATCTTTTCCCGCTCCCAGACAAAGGAGAGCGCAGTTAACTCCTAAGAGTTCCCGTGTTCTCTATCAGAAAGCAGCTGCCGGAATTCTCTTCTCCTCTCCCTACTCAACAAAACAATCGGCTGTTGAAATTACAGCGGCTGGATCTTTTTTTTTTCCCCTGATCTCATCATTGTTCCCCATAGATTTTAGACTGCTGGCTGTTTCCTCCAATTTTAGCTGACTTTGGTGTAACATCTATGGGGGGGGGCATTAAAGGGGTTGACCGCTAGTCGACAACTCCTTCACAATGTCCCTAATGTGCCTAGTATAAATAATAATGAAAATTAAAAAAATAAATATACCTCTTGGAATGGCACCTCTTCTCTGCTTCGAGAGCTGTGTCTTCTGCCAATCTCATGACATTGTTAATGTCACATGAGCGCTGCAGCTAATCACTTCTTGCTGATGGACTGCAGACTTCACAGTTTCATCAGACAGAGCAGTTAACTTCCCCTTTCAGAGTTTACAACTAGACCGCAATTTTTATATTTTGGAAAGCTCGTTTTCTCATGGGCTGATCGATTTATTTCCACTAATGAGACCTGCCCCTCTCTTGTTAACAATCCCCCAAATTAGGTAGGCTCTGTTCTTTTCATGTTTATGGCCTTCTTTGTATAACTCAGGGATGCACAACATTTATTATTTTTTTTACTGAAGGACTACATTGTTAGTCTGTATTACTCCTGTCCACAGTACAACGTGAGGGTTTTTTCATACATATCAACAGTACATACCATGGATATCCGCTACGTGGGGGTTCCTATGAAGATGCAGTGCCATGAACTGTTATATTTTGCAATTGGTTCTGCTCTAACACTTTCCCCTGCAGAGATATTTGTAAGTGCTTGCTTCCTTATACCCAAGGGCATCAGTGTTGGGTATAACAGACATACCCAGCATGCAGCACTCCTGGTGTTCCTAGGAGGAGAATGTATTTCTATGTCTTGAGGTTACAGCTGCAGCTAAGCAGATTTTGGGCTAGTAGCAATTTGTTCATGTCACCATCTGTAAATTTTTGTTTTGTCAGCTATGCTACCAGTATGACCGGCATTATGGGTATGTTTACATGCTCACCCAGATGCAGGTGTTTCAAGCACAATCATTTGTCCTTGAGGGGAGTCTACTTCCATAGGATTTGACGGAATGAAGTCTTACCCAGCCCTGGCCCGGGTGCCTGCAAGAGCGGCTCTGTGCCTGCAGTGTTGGTGTGAAGGTCCTGGAGGTGCCACCGCAGGTCTAGTGGGGGCTCATGCTAGTGTGCAGATGATAGCAGCAGAGACATTCCATGTGTCTGCCAGCCGTCTCACCATCCCGGATCCGCACGGAGAATGCTGAGAGACTTGAGCCCTGATGACAAGCTCGCTGGTAACTTCTGTCCCGGAAGTGGTAACTTCACTTCTGGGGGGTCCAGAGAAGAAGTCCACATGGAGGGAGAAGATGTGTGGCTGATCCCTCATATAAATGGGGTTCTGGCTGCGTGAGTGAGTTTTGCTCCTACTCTCCTTTTCATTGTGGCTATGGAGGATCAGCAGCAGCAATAGCAGTGGCAGTCACACCAGTGATGGAAGAAACATCAGAAGCGACAGTAAGGCCAGCCAGCAATGCAGAGTGGATCAGGATAGATCTGCCGCCTCTAGGGGAGAACACTGGGGTGATTTGATCCGGTAACCTTAAGTGGCTGAGTGATCTTCATGACAGTTCACCATGGTAGACTCAGTGAGGTTGATGGCCATATCAGCGGGCCTTTCTAACGCAGCCCATAGGGCGCTATAGCTCAAGTGCTGGCTGGGTGATGTCAAGTCTGAAACCAAATTATGTTCCATTCTGTGTGAGTATTTGTTTGGTCCACTTCTGGATGACATCCTGGATAAAGCCAGAGATGGGAAGAAGGGATCTCCTAATCAGGGCTGTGGAGTCGGTATAAAATGGACCAACTCCGACTCCTAAAATATATAATGAATTGGGTACAGTAGTTCAATGCAGTTTGTGGGGAATATTTTTTCATAAGAATTTGGGAAAGTTGAGATGAATCTGTGCTACAGTAAATTTATCACTTAAACATGAGCCATGTATGAGGGAGTCGTGGAGTCGGAGGTTTGGCTAACTGACTCCACAGCCCTGCTTCTAATTTGTCCATCCCGGAGTATAAAAGGTCATTTTGGAGAAGGTACAGCCGAAAAAGACCTCTCAGGGATGAAGAGAAATGGGAAGACAAACGGAGTAAAAACAGAGGATTCATGTTTGAGGGTCCCTTCTGAGGGGAAAAAGTCATCCCATTTACGCCACTCCCCAAGTAGGGTAAAGGCTCTCCTTCTTTTTTTTTTTTTTTTTTTTTTTTTTTTTTTTTTCTCTTTCTCTGACTTGGCAAGAATTTTATCCAATGACTGATTTCTATATATAGTAGAGTCTGGCCTGAGGATGGAATTTCGGACTGTTCCTCCGTATACATTTGCAGTAACATCCCCCTGAAATCTTGGGAGGAACGGTTAGCCCTTGCAACGAAAGTCATGAATTTGGTTCAGAAACAAGTTCTCGTAGAAGTACCAGTGGAGGAGGAAAAAAGGGGATTCTATTCCCCTCTTAACCTTGATAAAGAAGCCAGTGGCTCCTTCAGAACCATCATCAATTTGAAGAATCTGAACTAATTCCTGATATCGACCTTTCAAAATGGAGTCCATAAAATCGGCTATAAAACTTTTGTTTCCAGATTGTTACGTGAGTGTGCTGGACCTGAAAGATGCATACTACCATTTCCGATCCATGCAAGAGACCAAAAGTTCCTAAGAGTGGCCCTGTCCATAAATGTAGAATCTGCTGAGTTTAGGGGTGCCAGTTAACATTAATTAACAAGAGCTAATCGATCTTTAAAGGGGATAAATTACAAATAGAATATTTACAATAACCTACATAAGGGAAATCTAACTAGGGGACAAGGGTGAAATGAAAGGGAAAAGATAATAGGAGAGGGTGGTAGAAGATGGTAAGTGGGAAGAATGCCCCTGTAACACCTACATATAATGGTACCATCCAATCAGGTCACACTCTTTGGAGTTCTCCTGAAATATGCACATGGCTGCTGATGTAGACACTTTCCTGAAGGTGGCGTTTTTAAGTCCAGAATGGATAAGAGGGTCAAGGGTCAAACATGATTGCAGAAGTCTTCATCTTCTTGCAGGCGGCGTCCTTGTACATAGCCAAAAGGTCATTGTGTCAAAAAGGCCTAAGGACAGGTACAAATTCCATTTAGGCTGGAGTCAATATGTCCATCAAGAATAATGGTTTTTAATCCAAACACCATAGGGTTATGTACCTTCCAAGAGGCCAGACAAGATGTCCATCTCGCATGTAGGTGCTCTTCACTCTCAACAGAACAAAAGGCATTACACCACAGAACACACTTGTCTTCCTGCCTCACAGGTTTTTCAACCCCATCCTTACAGCTCATGGTCTCTTTGGTGTTAACCAGAGTTTATGGATTCAGTTGTGAGTTCAGTCATTCATATTACACGTATTTTCAATATTGTCCATGTTGGGTTCCAACAATAAACAAGCAGGTCAGGCATTTTCAGTTCAGGGCTCTGCCCTTTGATCTGTTTATGTTCCCGAGGGTCTTCACAAAATTTATAGTGGAAATGACAGCACATCTTCGGGAACTGGATACTTTAATAATCCCATACCTGGATGATTTCCTGATTGTTGGCAGATCAGTAGAACATTGCAACTGACTCCTAGCAAGGGTCAGAGCCACCCTGGAGAAGGTAGGCTGGCTCATGAACCAAAATAGTCAAGGCTAATTCCCTAAAAAGTCCAGTCTTCTTTGTGTCTTCTCTTAAACTCAGTGAGCCTGCCTTGTTTACCTACCACCAGAGAAAAAGCACACATTTTCATTCTTTGTATCACAAGCAATAAGCAACCCTACCATGACATTCCATAAAGCAATGTCATTTTTGGGAACCCTGACATCATGTATTCCAGCTGAACAATGGGCTCAATTGCATACTAGACAATTGCAGCAGGAGATACTCGTAGGCAAAAGAGAGCTGAAAGGGTGTTTGGAAGAAAAATTACATCTTTATTCAGTGGTAACCAAGGCCCTCTTATGGTGGTTAAGCATAGAGAATCTGTCAGAAGGGGTTACATGGGTAAATCAGCAGAAGTCATAACTACAAATGCAAGCCCAAGTGGATGGGGAGCGCATCTGAGAGACTGTGTAGTCCAGGGTGTTTGGCCAAAATGCGAGAAGGGCAGTTCCTCCAACATGAAAGAACTTCTGGCGGTGGAGGAATTTCTCTCAATTTGAAGACAGTGATTTATGGTGGCACTGACTGCAACCCTGCAAAGTTAATGATATCAGGCCTTATCAGTTAATACTCCCTTTACGCAGATTTTGGAACATGGTTATTCTAAGACCAGATCTGGCCTTCCTTCCAAAAGTAGCTATGAAATTCCATAGGAGTCAGGAGATTATTCTTCCCTCCTTTTGCAGTAATCCCAGGAACCCCAAGGAGGAAATATTTCACACCGTGGATTTTAGGAGGTTTTTGATAAATTACATATCTACAACAAAACCATGGAGGAAGAGACAGTCATTGTTTGTTTCTTCCAGGGCCCAAAGAAAGGCCTAAAAGTTTTCAAGAGGTACCCTAGTGAGATTGATTAGGAAAGCCATTAAGTTAGCCTACTTCTCTAGGGGTAATTCTGTCCCAGAGAACATAAAGGCTCATTCTATTCGAACTAGTAAACAATGGTGCAGCGGTCTCAGGGAGCGCCAAAGGAATACTGGACAATTTAGTAGATGTCAACCGACTTTTATTCTTCCTCCAATACCACTGCCACAACGCGTTTCAACGGTCTAAGCCGTCTTCATCAGGTGGGGTAACGGGGAATGCTACAATGACAGCTTTATAAAGGGGTGGTATTTTACAAAATTTAGACCACGTGTTGTAATCAATTAACCCTTTCATTGAAAAACTCCATATAATACATTCTTAACCAATTAACCTCTTATTTCCCCTGGAAACAGCATTGTGCACTAAAAAATCCCTACATGGATTCTTAAAATCACAATTCTTAGTAAAAACTTCCTATTTGTAAAAAAATAAATAAGTTTTTTTTTTTTTTTTTTTTTTTAAATATATTTATTACCAACTATTAAAAATTATTAAAATCATCCTGGGGACCTTCTTGGGGTGTCTTGACAGTGTTATACTGCAGTTTTCAGCCCCCAATTCAAAAGTTGAATTTCTTAAAGAGACAGTGCACTTTCATATAAAATGGCCGAAAATAACCCTGTACAATTACCCACTACGATTATAAACCCCATAAATATTTAAAAACACCCTGGGAACCTTACCAGAGTGTCCTGACAATGCTATACTGCAGTTTCCAGCCCCCAATTCAAAAGTTGGATTTCTTAAAGAGACAGTACACTTTCATATAAAATGGCCGAAAATAACCTTGTACCCTTGCCCACTGCGATTATAAACCCCATAAATGTTTAAAAACACCCTGGGAACCTTACCAGAGTGTCCTGACAATGCTATACTACGATTGTCAACCCCCAATTCTAAAGTTAAGTTTCTTAAAGAGACAGTACACTTTCATATAAAATAGCCGAAAATAACCTTGTACAATTGCCCACTGCTATAATAAAACTCATAAAACCCAATGCTATCCATTATCATGATCGGAACCTATGCTTCCAGTAAACTAAGTAACTGACGACAACATGAAAAAAGAACTAAATACCAGCCCGAAAGGGCAAGCAAATCTCCTGCTATGCTACGTCATACCATACCTTTAATCCTGTGCAGGTAGCCCCGCAAGCCATCATTAAACGGCTGATGACAACCCGAGAAAGATATGAGAGGGACAACATTAAACCTTCTCAGATTTAATGGTTTGATGTGTTTTCAATCGTAAGGTTCAAACCCTCAGGGTACAAAGTGCCCATTTTGTATATCCAAAAACTTTCTTTCTTTATAAGTGTACTCAATCGTTCTGGTCCATTATCCACAATGTGGTCAATAATGGTTATTTTCATCTTACTCGGGTCTTTGTGGTGATGGTTTGCATAGTGTCTGGAGACACTATGTAATTGATATCCTGCCCTTATATTAGATCTATGTTTATTTAATCGGGCATGGGCGGTCTGAATTGTCCGGCCGATGTATTGCAAGCCACAAGGGCACTCCAGCAAGTACACTACATAGGTGGATTGGCATGTTAATCTCTGCTTGATCTGGAAAACCTCATTAGTGGTATTAGATTTAAAGGTTTTTGCATTATTGATTATAACGCCACAACACATACATTTAGGTGTATTGCATGTGAAGCAGCCTCCTGTGTTAGGATTAGTCGTCACATCCCTTATTTTTTTCTTTTTTCTATTCGTGTTGCTAGGAGCAAGCAAGGTTTTTAAACTTCTATTCTTCCTAAAGATAATATTTGGTTTCTCTGGGATACTTTTGGAGAGAATGGGGTCACCTTTTAAAATAAACCAATGTTTTTGTAATAACTCCCGTACTACCGACCTGGATTGGCAAAATGTAGTAATTAAACTCCACTTTGTCTTTTCCTCTGTCCTTACAGAAGCCCTATCCGGATTCTCCCTTCTGTCCAAGCACGAGTCCTGTGATAGAGTGCATGTTCTTTTATATGCATCTTTTAAAAGTTTTTTTGGATAGCCTTTTTCCAAAAATCTCTTTTTGAGAATCTTGGATTCCACCTTAAAGTCAGAATCCAGAGTACAGTTTTTCCTGACTCTCCAATACTGCCCATAAGGCACATTTTTGATCCATCCAGGAAGGTGTCCACTGTTGAATTTGAGGTAGCTATTCACATCTACTGGTTTAAAAAACGTGGATGTGAATATTCTCCCCAGGTGGTCGAACTGTACCCATAGATCTAAGAATTGGAGAGAAGTGGATGATGCTGTGGCCGTGAATTTTAACCCCCAATCATTGTGATTTAGTTTGTCCGCAAAGCTCAATGCCTCCTCCATTGATCCATGCCATATAATGAATAAATCATCTATAAAGCGCCTATAGAAGAGTACTCCACTCGTGGATGATCCCGGCTGCGCGATGAGGACGGATTCCACCGCACCCATAAAAAGGTTAGCATAGCTTGGTGCGAATCTCGTCCCCATCGCGCAGCCCTTGATCTGTTTATATAACCCATCCTCAAAGGAAAACACATTGTTCTCCAATATGAACGCTATTGCGCTCAGAATGAATTCTCTTTGATCTATAGGCATATTAGTGTCTCCAGTTAAAACCTCTTTGATGACCTTTATTCCCAATGTATGTGAAATATTATTGTAGAGCGCCACTACATCCAGAGAGAGAAAAACGCATCCCTCCATGGGTGGTAGAGCCCTTAATTCTTTAATTAATTGTGACGAGTCCTTTAGATATGATGTTAATCTCAGAACATATGTCTGCAAAAATAAATCTACATAATGCGATAGATTACTTGTAATGGATTGGATCCCTGATATTATTGGGCGTCCAGGAGGATTTTTTGGGTCTTTATGCAGTTTGGGCAGAAAATAGAAAAAAGGTATTCTATATTGTGCAATGTCTAAAAAGTTCTTTTCTTTTTTATTGAGTATTCCCTTTTCATAAGCTTTCTTAATTAGAAGATTATACTTTATAAAGATACTGATATTAGGATCATCCTAATATCAGTATCTTTATAAAGTATAATCTTCTAATTAAGAAATCTTCTAATTAATGCCTATAGATCAAAGAGAATTCATTCTGAGCGCAATAGCGTTCATATTGGAGAACAATGTGTTTTCCTTTGAGGATGGGTTATATAAACAGATCAAGGGCTGCGCGATGGGGACGAGATTCGCACCAAGCTATGCTAACCTTTTTATGGGTGCGGTGGAATCCGTCCTCATCGCGCAGCCGGGATCATCCACGAGTGGAGTACTTTTCTATAGGCGCTTTATAGATGATTTATTCATTATATGGCATGGATCAATGGAGGAGGCATTGAGCTTTGCGGACAAACTAAATCACAATGATTGGGGGTTAAAATTCACGGCCACAGCATCATCCACTTCTCTCCAATTCTTAGATCTATGGGTACAGTTCGACCACCTGGGGAGAATATTCACATCCACGTTTTTTAAACCAGTAGATGTGAATAGCTACCTCAAATTCAACAGTGGACACCTTCCTGGATGGATCAAAAATGTGCCTTATGGGCAGTATTGGAGAGTCAGGAAAAACTGTACTCTGGATTCTGACTTTAAGGTGGAATCCAAGATTCTCAAAAAGAGATTTTTGGAAAAAGGCTATCCAAAAAAACTTTTAAAAGATGCATATAAAAGAACATGCACTCTATCACAGGACTCGTGCTTGGACAGAAGGGAGAATCCGGATAGGGCTTCTGTAAGGACAGAGGAAAAGACAAAGTGGAGTTTAATTACTACATTTTGCCAATCCAGGTCGGTAGTACGGGAGTTATTACAAAAACATTGGTTTATTTTAAAAGGTGACCCCATTCTCTCCAAAAGTATCCCAGAGAAACCAAATATTATCTTTAGGAAGAATAGAAGTTTAAAAACCTTGCTTGCTCCTAGCAACACGAATAGAAAAAAGAAAAAAATAAGGGATGTGACGACTAATCCTAACACAGGAGGCTGCTTCACATGCAATACACCTAAATGTATGTGTTGTGGCGTTATAATCAATAATGCAAAAACCTTTAAATCTAATACCACTAATGAGGTTTTCCAGATCAAGCAGAGATTAACATGCCAATCCACCTATGTAGTGTACTTGCTGGAGTGCCCTTGTGGCTTGCAATACATCGGCCGGACAATTCAGACCGCCCATGCCCGATTAAATAAACATAGATCTAATATAAGGGCAGGATATCAATTACATAGTGTCTCCAGACACTATGCAAACCATCACCACAAAGACCCGAGTAAGATGAAAATAACCATTATTGACCACATTGTGGATAATGGACCAGAACGATTGAGTACACTTATAAAGAAAGAAAGTTTTTGGATATACAAAATGGGCACTTTGTACCCTGAGGGTTTGAACCTTACGATTGAAAACACATCAAACCATTAAATCTGAGAAGGTTTAATGTTGTCCCTCTCATATCTTTCTCGGGTTGTCATCAGCCGTTTAATGATGGCTTGCGGGGCTACCTGCACAGGATTAAAGGTATGGTATGACGTAGCATAGCAGGAGATTTGCTTGCCCTTTCGGGCTGGTATTTAGTTCTTTTTTCATGTTGTCGTCAGTTACTTAGTTTACTGGAAGCATAGGTTCCGATCATGATAATGGATAGCATTGGGTTTTATGAGTTTTATTATAGCAGTGGGCAATTGTACAAGGTTATTTTCGGCTATTTTATATGAAAGTGTACTGTCTCTTTAAGAAACTTAACTTTAGAATTGGGGGTTGACAATCGTAGTATAGCATTGTCAGGACACTCTGGTAAGGTTCCCAGGGTGTTTTTAAACATTTATGGGGTTTATAATCGCAGTGGGCAAGGGTACAAGGTTATTTTCGGCCATTTTATATGAAAGTGTACTGTCTCTTTAAGAAATCCAACTTTTGAATTGGGGGCTGGAAACTGCAGTATAGCATTGTCAGGACACTCTGGTAAGGTTCCCAGGGTGTTTTTAAATATTTATGGGGTTTATAATCGTAGTGGGTAATTGTACAGGGTTATTTTCGGCCATTTTATATGAAAGTGCACTGTCTCTTTAAGAAATTCAACTTTTGAATTGGGGGCTGAAAACTGCAGTATAACACTGTCAAGACACCCCAAGAAGGTCCCCAGGATGATTTTAATAATTTTTAATAGTTGGTAATAAATATATTTAAAAAAAAAAAAAAAAAAAAAACTTATTTATTTTTTTACAAATAGGAAGTTTTTACTAAGAATTGTGATTTTAAGAATCCATGTAGGGATTTTTTAGTGCACAATGCTGTTTCCAGGGGAAATAAGAGGTTAATTGGTTAAGAATGTATTATATGGAGTTTTTCAATGAAAGGGTTAATTGATTACAACACGTGGTCTAAATTTTGTAAAATACCACCCCTTTATAAAGCTGTCATTGTAGCATTCCCCGTTACCCCACCTGATGAAGACGGCTTAGACCGTTGAAACGCGTTGTGGCAGTGGTATTGGAGGAAGAATAAAAGTCGGTTGACATCTACTAAATTGTCCAGTATTCCTTTGGCGCTCCCTGAGACCGCTGCACCATTGTTTACTTGTGAGATATCTCCATGCGGAGCTAAAGCGGCAGGAGCGGCCTGGTCTATTTGGATGTTTGAGGACCTGCGGTATCCAACCACCGGGTTAAACTACTGAGGACCTGCGGTGACGTGGTATCTGGTCCAGCAGGATCGTGTGACCACTTGAGGAGCACGGAGTTGCGAGGCAAACACCGACAGGACGGTACTACAAATAGAGGTGACCCGGAGCCTCATTAATTACACGCTTAATCTTGGTTGTGTAGACGTACACAACCTTCACAGGTGAGTGTACTGGCACTTTTTAAATTCAGCAAATAGCCCTGTGAGTCTACACATGCGCCCTTTCTTTTCTTTTCACATTCTATTCGAACTGACGCACCTTCCTGGCCAGAAAAGGGAGAGGTGTCTGCAACATGGTCCTCTCCTTAAACTTACGATAAGCACTATAGGCTACATCTGACCTCTTCTGCTGATCTTTCCTTTGGGAGAAGGGTTCTACAGGCAGTGGTCTCTCCCTAAGGTGGATTTGGTTCTTTGTAAGTCTCTCGCGTGGTGCTGTCATAGGAGAAAGGAAAAGATGAAATTACCAGTAAGGGGATTTTAAAGAGCCCATGACAGCACCCTTATATTTTCCTCCTGTCACTAGTATGGGTATGCACTAATCGAATTCAAGATGTGTAGTTCAGATGGTGTTTTATAGGTTATGGTTTGGTGAAGGTATGTGTATATAACTGTATTGGAAGTCCTTTCATGCTCTGTAGCCAATTGATGCGGGGGAGAGGTTCTGTCCTTGATGGGTAGATCCCCTCTCTCATGCAGTACTGTTCTTGGCTCTAGAAAATCCCATTACCGGTAAGTAATTTAGTCTTTTTAATGTCTAAAACGTATACTCCTTATAGTGTGTAGGGGCAGTTCACATGACCGGGTTTTTTACGGACTGAGTGGTTTGCACCAAAGCATGGATCGAACTTTCAAATGCAAGGATTTGGGTCCATTGGAACAAATCGTACATCACTCAGTTGCCATACGAGTGCTCTTCAATTTTAATGTTTGGTAGGAGAAGCTTGGAAAATGTTTCTCTTGTGCAGAAAACAGCTGATGAAACTCTGATAGTAAAAACTGGCACACTGACCATTGAAACATTGATGAAATTGTGATCCAAACCACTGATGACAGTCACTTGTGTATGTGAAAAATTGATGACAACTGAAAGAGGCCCAGACCTTGGAGCAGAGGAGCGATGCCTATCCGGGAGTTATGTATGTTGTGGGTTTTTATTTTACTAGACACATCCGAGACCTTGAATAGGGGTTGTTCAGAAGTTGTAACTTCTTCTTTTTAAAGGGGTTGTTCAGGACTGTTTTATTTGTTTTGGGGCTAAAAACTAATAGGCAGGTAGTTGTTAACAAAGGCGCTGACTCTGAGAGAGCACTGACCACTCCTGCCAGTAATTTAGCTGCTCCACATCAACAGGGCTGCTTTTCTTCTTCTGGGCTGCTCTGTCGACAGGGCATGACTGCTGACATCATGCTGATTGATAGCCGGCTTCCCTTATAAAGGCAGCATGAAGGCGGCTGTCAATCAGCATGATGTCGGCAGTCGGTCACGCCCCATCAGCAGACTGGAAGAGAAGCCACTGCTCTGTCGACCTGACTTCAGCAGAAGCCACTAAATCGTCAGCAGACATCGGCAACTTGGCCAACGGTCTAGGTGTATGGAGGCCCGCTCTCTTTCCCTCCCCCATCTCATCCCTCCACAGATAATGTCGGGGGAAATGAGGATGGGGCATGTCCAATTTTGGACGCTTCCTTTTGTTTTTGGCAAAATTAAGCTGCCACCAGTGAAATTTGACAGTAGCTCTCTCGTAGATAACACAGGAGCGCTGGGCAGCGACAGCGGTCAGTTATGGATGGGTCACTAAACTTTTGTTTGTTTTATTGGCCAGTGACCACATATACTATGCTGATTGTTCTCTGAAATAGTTGGGGTCGCAGTTTATGCACTGTGAACAGTCAAACTTCTGATTTTGTAATTGGCATGTCGTAAAAGTTATCTCTGGAGCAATCCTCCTATAAAGTAATAAAAACCTGGCCCTTTTTATCTTGTTTTTATAGATTGTAGGTAACCTGTCACTTATAAGTAATGTAAACTAATGTACATTCAGATTCCTGGTACAGCAAGGGTATTGTCAATAGCATGTGTTTGCTTTTAGCCATAAATACAATAGAACTATTTAGTTCAATACGTGCATGATGAGAGGACTTGTGTAATCAGAAATAATCTAATATTTAAATACCAGGTTTTATGTTTACTTTTCTTTTAAATATCCCTAACATTATTTAAACCAAACAAAATAAAATTTCACACGGTCCACAAATAACACAGCACATGGACGTTAGCAGCAATAGACCGACATATTTGTGTGTATGGAAGCAGGCTCTCATCTGGGTGAAAGTCCTTGTACACGGAAGGTGAGGAGGGGGACATATGACACCACCTATTGTGTGTAACGGGTCTGGGAGGCGGAACCTCTGGGCTACTATACAAGGGGGCGGTCCTTGTAAGGGAGCGGGTGGCGACCAGGCAGGCAGTCACAGCAGGTGACCGGGACAGTCTCTAGAAGAACGGGCAGGAGGTCACGGCAAGTGACCGGGGCAGTCTCTGGATGAACGGGCAGATGGTCACGGCAAGTGACCGGGGCAGTCTCTGGGTGAACGGGCAGATGGTCACGGCAAGTGACCGGGGCAGTCTCTGGGTAAAGGGTTGGTACGACTTGTGGCGGCTGATGGTAGACGTGAGCTCCCAGGTGAGCAGGCAAGAGTCTCTGGATAAACGGGTGGTCACAGCATGTGACGGCGGAGCCTCCAGGAAGACCAACAGACAGGCGGCAGATGAGCGCTCCCAGGTGAGCGGGCAGAAGTCTCTGGACAGGCGGGTGGTCACAGCACGTGACGGCAGAGCCTCCAGGTAGGCTAGCAGACAGGCAGCAGATGAGCGCTCCCAGGTGAGCGGGCAGGAGTCACTGGACAGGCAGGTGGTCACAGCACGTGACGGCGGAGCAGGTAGCAGATGTGCGCTCCCAGGTGAGCGGGCAAGCTGGTCCATAGACAGACTGACAAGAGTTGGAAGGCAGACCGTCGGACCTCAGGCAAGCAGGCAGGTAGTTGATGTGCGCTCCCAGGTGAGCGGGCAAGCTGGTCCATAGACAGACTGACAGGAGTTGTAAGGCAGACCGTCGGACCTCAGGCTAGCAGGCAGGTAGCAGAATATCAGGCAGGAATAAGACAGCAAGCTGGCAGGTATCTGGCAGGTAACTGGCAACGGGACCTGAGGGCTGAAGCAGAGTAGTGAACAGTGCAACAACATTGCTCGGGCACCTCCATTTTGGAGGAGGTGCCTTATATATGGTGAAGTCCTCCGGCCATTGGCCGGGGACTCCTTAGGACGGCGCGCGCGGCCCCTTTAAGAGGGAGGGAGAGCGCGCGCGCCCTAAGCACAGTGGCCGGGAAGGAGCGCGCGCTGCCAGCAGAGCGGGAGGAGGACGCTGGGCACGGAGCAGAGAGGTGAGGGGAACAGCGTCCCTGCCTAGCAGAGGGCAGGGACGCCGGCGCTACATTGTGAATGGTGATGCAATTAAAAAATAAAATAATCCGGCAGTAAGTTCACATGCTACAAGCGGTGACTTCACTTTGTTGGTTATTAAAAAGAGGGGGTGACGCCACATTGTGTTTGGTTTTTTTGGGAGGATCCCCCCTTTTTAATAACCAGTAAAGGCTAAGTAGACAGCTGTGAACTGATATTAATAGCCTGGGAAGTTAGATATCTCACCGATATCTTTCTATCTAGTCTGATGGTTCACACTGTGAATTTTACTGTACTTTGCTGATGAAATGTTTGTTTTCATTCAGTCTGATCCGAGCTGAGAAAAAAATCACAGACGAACAGTGAATCGGTGAATAACATCAGAGTGCAATCTGATTTATTTATTTATTTATTTAGTTATTTTTTATCAGATAACACTCCCTTTTAAACGCGGACGAGTATGAGCCCTAATAGTCATAATTAGACTGTGGACCCTACAGGAACCACAGCACTGATGAGACGCAGGAAGGATCACAAATAAACAATTACATCCAGGTATCTTTTTATAGGTGACATCTTCTCTTATTGAAGTCGTTCCCATCCATTTTTGTCTTCATGTAGTGCTGACGCCATGATGATATTTCATGCCCAGAGCTATTCTCTGCAGACTTCTCTCTTCTGTCTTCAGCAGCACTTCCCGACATTGTGCCCTTTAAAAATTAGTATCATTATACTGCTCCATAAATATAAGTATTTCCCATGCTGTGCCCCTGAATAATAATTGCCCCTCACTGTGCTTCTGTACAAAATATGCCTCGCACACTGAACTTCTCCGTAATATTCCTCCAAACTGCCCCTCTGCAAAATATCCCCCTCAAACTGCCGCACTGAAAAATATTCCCCCACATGCACACTGCCCCTCTGAATAAAGTACCACCATTGCCTCTTGCACAACTGTGCCCCCTTTCACAATTGTCCCCCATTATGTTCTCTCACGGTAATATTAACCCACCCTCCCAGCCACAATGATACATTTAATCTTCAGCTCCTCACGCTGTTGTCCTGCGCTGTCTCTGCTCCTCTGTGGAGCCAGCAGCATCGTGCTGACCTCATTACACCGCTGCATGTTGGGACCGGGACTGATGCACGCTCCTCTACCCTGGTCCCAGCACCTCAGTGTTCAAATGTATTTGCGTCTTTTAAACGCAAATACATTTGAATATATGAAGGGAACGGCGTCCCCCGGACAGCTCTTCGGGCTGCATCAGACCTTTTGACGGGCTGCATGTTGTGAAGGCCAGCTCTAGGCCATATTCTAGACTCTGTGAAAGAGTCTGGTATTGGGCCTAGAGGCCAGTGATTTTTGTTTTCTGTATGGACAGTGGTATAGAAAATTTTGGAAAAAATATAAAAAAAAATACAAACAAAAAAACATTCTACAAAAGAACCTGATTTCCACATTTGGGTAATTTTTTAGACACATTCCCTTTAATTATAGGCTTGAGTACATTTACACTCTCAGCAGTTATACATTACTTAGTTTAGATGCCTTAAATCGTCAGCTTCCTGCCCTTTCCGGCTATCAGTGCTTCTTATCTCCAATATTCCGTTAAAGGGAGTGCGTCATGTGCGTAATGTCCGTTTTTTTTTTCCTCTGAGAAAGAGAAAACGTGTGTAATTTTCTTTAGGTGGAGCTATTTTGTGTAGGGGTAAATGATTTATGACTGCTGGAAATGGTGAGCTTAATGTTCAGTTAAGTATCAGTCAATATAAGCTGCCCATGCACTGGAGGTGGCTATCGGTCAAAAGTGTGTTTGAGATGACAGCTACCTCTACCGACTAACCCATTCACAGGCTTACTTATTCCAGCTGAGTCTGCATGTATTTTCAATAGGGTCTATGAGGAGCTTATGTCTGTCCAGGGAGAACAAAGGATCGGGCATTAAATTCAAGTGTCTGTTCCTTCTGAGCAGGGCTGTGGAGTCGGTATAAAATGGACCGACTCCAACTCCTAAAATAGAGTTGTGCTCAAAAGTTTACATACCCCCGCAGTATTTTTCCTTTTTTTCCTTTCTTGGCCTTGTTTCAGAGAATATGAATGATAACAAAAAAATCTTTTTCTCCACTCATGGTTACTGGTTTGGTGAAGCCATTTATTGTCAAACTACTGTGTTTTCTCTTTTTAAATCTTAATGACAACCAAAAACATCCAAATGACCCTGATCAAAAGTTCACATACCCTTGTGATTTTGGCCTGATAACATGCACAGAATTTGACACAAATGGGTTTGAATGGCTATTAAAAGTAACATCCTCACCTGTGACCTGTTTGCTTGTAATCAGTGTGTGTACATAAAAACTGAGTGAGTTTCTGGGATCCAGACACACTCTTGCATCTTTCATCCAGCCACTGACGTTTCTGGATTGTGAGAGTCATGGGGAAAGCAAAAGAATTGTCAACGGATCTACGGGAAAAGGTAGTTGAACTGTATAACACAGGAAAGGGATACAAAAACCATGAGTGGAGAAAAAGTTTGTTTGTTATCATTCATATTCTCTGAAACAAGGCCAAGAAAGGAAAAATTCTGCTGGGCAATGTAACTTTTGAGCATAACTGTATATAATAAATTGGGTATAATAGTTCAATGCGGATTGTGGGGAATATTTTTTTCATAAGAATTTGGGAAAATTATGAAATGTCCTATAAATGTCTGTCCTATTCCTGATCTAAGGGTCTAGACTTTTAGCTGAGATGAATCTGTGCTACAGTAAATTTATCACTTAAACATGAGCCATGTATGAGAGAGTCGGAGTCGTGAAGTCTGTGTCATGGAAATTGAGGAGTTGGAGTCGGAGGTTTGGCTTACCGACTCCACAGCCCTGCTTCTGAGGAGGTCCGTGTTCACAATAGATTGTCTGCAATTCCTAATTAAATCGAACATGGATTTACATAAAAATACATGATGGAAAAAGTCTGCTACATGTCGACTTGGCCTAATATAGTCCCAACTCATCATTGCTGTTTCTCTAGTTTTCTGGAGTACTTTGCTACTTTTTAGTGGTTTCAGTATCTGCACCTTATTCTCTATAAGTTTTGCATAACTTTTTAAATTCTCTTTCTTTAAATCGTTTTTTTTTTTCCCTTGACTACTTTGCTTACCCAGATGGTTTAAACAGGTTCATGAAATGCGTTCTTTGCCAAATAACACATTTGATGTGGTGCATCTCATACCATTCCCCCACCTGAAGTAAGGTTTCAAGAAGAGTTTTCAATTTGGTGCCCTTTTGCAACCTATTTAAAGGATTTGCACCAGTTTGAAGAAATTAATGCAATAAACATCAGAGAATAAAACAAAAAACAAACAAGTGACATGATAAATGACCAATAAATGATGAATTGGGCCCATGGTCTTTAGGAAGCACGGTGGCTCAGTGGTTAGAGCTGTTGCAGCGCTGGGTTCCTTGGTTCACATCCCACTAAAGACAACATCTGCAAGTAGTTTGTATCTTCTCCCTGTGTTTGCATGGGTTCTCCCACACTCCAAAGACATACTGACAGGGATTTTAGATTGTGAGCCCCAATGGGGACAGCCATGACAATATCTGTAAAGTGATGTGGAATTAATGGCGCTATATGAGGCTCCTTGCCCACGTTTGTTGGTCCTGTCGGGGCTTGCGTCCGAACGCCCCCCCTACAAAACGGGATTCGAGCGTATGGTGCCGACAGTTAATGTGCGCTCTGATATGGGTGTATACACCTACTAGGGGTGGACATTCAGACGCAGTCTACTATGTCTGAGTGTCTGCCTTCAGTAGATGTATACGCCCGACCAACGATTGTGGGCAAAAACGCCATGTGAAAGGCGCCTAAATGAGAAAAATAAATTAATAGGAAGGTAGTTGGTACCCCCTTCCTTCATGGTTTATATGACAACAGTGCCATACAGAAGTGTGGCTTTTCCTGGTATTTTATTGAATGGGGAAAATTTAAAAAAAATAAAAATATTATAATTAAGTAAATTATCAATTTTAAGATTTCATGACTTCTTCTAAAAGTGTGAGAATTAATTCTGTCATGAAAGTCAGAACACGTCTTCCTCCATGTGCATTGATTTCTTTATATCCAATCTTCACATTGGAGCAAGTTCAGTGTAGTGTTTTTCAGCAGAAAACTGGCATAGAATGATTTTAAAATTTTTATAACTTTTTTACTGTTTTTGACATTTTGAATAATTTCCACCCAAATGGGTGGAACTAGGGCAGGGAATAGCGACGCCTGACCATCAAATTCAGCAATAGTGCTGGTGTTTGTTGCTCCAGAAATGCTACTTCAACCCCTAACTGTAGTAACATTTCTGGCAAGGCACACGGAGGCGCACACCACTGTGAGAAGATGCACCGAATTCTTTAAGTGACGTGTACCTCATAATGAATTCTGTGTATGAAACACAAGCCCTAATGAATCTACCCCAATGTCTTCCTGCTTTGAGCTCATTCATTTTTCTTTTGAGTTTTGGTGAACAAGTTTTCAAATTTCCACATAATCATTGCAATATCTACTCCACTGAAAACTATTTGGTAGGAATAGTTTATTAAAGTGGTTGTTTTTAGTGAGGCCACATATATGTAGCCCTGACCGCGTTACTCAGTAGAATTGTGAATTGACATCAGACCAATGCTGGGGCTACACGATGACATGTGTCGTGGGACAGTAAGTTGGGCAAGTCTTCTGCAACCTTGCTGTTGCGTGAAAAATTGAATGCTGTGATTTTGTTGTGAAAATCCAGCTAAATCGCAGCCAAGTAGCATGCAAGTCACAGCCATGTGCGACTTGAATTAAAGTCTGCGGCAAATTACATGCAACTTCCGATCAGCGACAGATAATAAAACATTTGTGACTGTCACATTAGGTCGCAAGTTGCAGTGAGACACCGTAGGAAATCATTAGATGTGATGTAATAATGTAAAGCGTAAAGCTGCAATCTCCGTGTTGGATGACATTTGTAGTCCTAGGCTAATGCTAACTTCCAGTGTTGAAAGAGAAGTACAGTCCTTGTAAGATTGTGCTGGTGCTTGTCATAATAAGCAAAGTGATTGGAGCTGGTGATGTCACTTCCTAGTACATGACCACCCACATTTAAGCAGCTGGACAGAAAAGGGGCCACAGAGGAATAAAAGCTGGGTGAGCTGTTATATTCTACGTTTTTTTTTTTGTTTTTGTTTTTTGCTACATAGGCTTGTTAAAGTTTCAAAATAACAACTACAGTAATACTCGCCCTCCCCAGGTCCTGCACTATCTCTCTGCCAAAGGTCTTTGTTGACAGGTTGCAGCAGAGACTACCACTGCCTCCAGTCACTGGGCCCAGAGCTCATGCTATTTTCAAAGCTGGTGAGCTTGATGATTGGGTGCGTAGCCGTGTGCTCTGCAGCCTATCAACATTCACCTAAGCAGCTGTGGAGAGGCAGCACTGGACCTCGTGAGAGTGAGTATTGCTGTTATTTTTGACATTCAGCAAGAAAAATGAATTCCAAAAAACCTATGTAAAGCACCACTCCAGTGTTTTTTTTGTTTGTTTTGTTTTTCAATGCTGTAGTGATATCACTAATCCATGTTCCCTCCCCCTAGTAATATACTTACCAGACGCTGTCTTCACCTGTTCCTGGTGCTGCTGTGGCCGTAACTTCTGAGTCACAGCTAATGGTCACAAGCACTCAATGTAAGTCTATGAAAGCCTCGTTCTGGTCCTCATAGACTTACATTGAGAAGTGATCTCCGGCTCACCCAGCAAACGCACTGGAGCGATCTGGCAGTGAAACTGCAGAACACAACCAGAGCAGCGCCGATAACAGGAGAAGGCCATGCCTGGTAAGTATATTACTATGGGCAGGGAACTTAGATTAGTGGCACCACTCCAGCGATGTAATAAAAGGAAAAAAAACACTGGAGTGGTGCGTTAATGAGCTATAAAAGTCTTATAAAGGGCTCATAATTACTGTCCAGGCAGGAGACTAGACTGTCTCTTTAGGCTTTAAGTGGAACCTGTCACCTCCAAAAAATGGTATTTAACTGCAGATATAATAATATATATATGTATGATAGTCTTCAGGTAAGCTTGATTTTAATCATGTCTGGCATTGTACCTGAAACAGCGGCTTCGGAGGAAAAAATTAAGTTATATTCTCCCTGCAGCCGCTTGGCTCCAGTCATTGGGACAGTACAGGGGGTTGTAACAGTCTCCACCTACTTCACAGTAAATGGACTGTAATTGCTCCCGATGCATCTTGACTGATAGCCAGATCTACAGCGTATGTGTGTGCAGAGTTGTCTCAGTCAAGGTGCAGGTGGAGTGATAACGTACCCTCATTGTCTGGTCAGCAGTGATTGTAACCTATCCCAACCCCCAACCCCCTCCCGATGGCTGGAAGCGAGTGGCTGAAGGGAGAATATACGGTAACTTCGTTTTCTCCCTGTAGCTGCTTTTCCAGTAACACAGCAAAATGCAATTCAACTGCAGATTACCACAATATCTTCTGGTAAAGAGCATATTTTGAAGGAGACAGATTCCCTTTTAAAGTATTTAATCAATTGTTTATATATCTGTAGAGCAAATGCAGTGGCTGAGACCGCCACAGGTTCTGAAGTACTGACCATTGGTGATGATCAGGCCGCTCATGTACAGGCATGATTTCTAAAATAAGTAGGAGTTAAATGGGATTAACAATTTTGATAAAACCTCCCATTGTTGCATCTTATTTGGATTTACCAGAGGAGGTCTTTTTATCCAATACTTAATTTCTGAACAAGTCTGTGTGATGGAGTTTGTATGGTTTGACCAATCGGGTTCACTATTGCTAAATAGTGGATGGAAGGTAATAGGACAAACCAGTCATCAGCCATTATGTAGACGTTGTGCTATAGGATGTATTTCCATGAGGGCTGGGTAAGGCTGGAGGCACCTCTATCCACAAAACATTTTGACTTTCTGAAAAAAGTCATAATTTATAGAAAAAAACCTCTGCATAGAAAACTAGTATTATGATGCCTGATTCTGTTATTGTTCTCCAGTCCAATTACTCAGACGCAGAACATGTACAATTATCTGCTAGGACGTTTATATTTATTGCTATTACTTTGTTTTCCTCCTGTACATTTATTAGTTTACTTTATTCTCTTATTACCTGGTATTTATTATTCGTGCACTCTGTGCTAATGTGATAGCTAGTCCCCATTTACAGCTTGTACATCGAATGCATTTCTCTTCTAGTAATTTAGTTCTATATAGATTATTGGGACACCTACAGGGGCTTTATGACCTCCTATTCTAAATCCATAGGCATTAATATGGAGTTGGTTCTCTTACAGTCTTCTGGGAAGGTTTTCTACAGAATTTTGCATTGAGTGTCTGTGGGAATTTTTGCCCATTTATCCAGAACCTTATTTGTGAAGTAAGACACAGACTGGTGAGCAGTCCTGGCCAGCAAATTCTGGTTCATCCCACAGGTGTATAATAGGGTTCAGGTCAGGGCAAGTCATTAAGTTTTCCACACCCAACCATACCTTTTGAGGACCTTGCTCCATCTGCAAACTGTTCCCTCAAAGTTAGAAAAATACAATTATCCAAAATGTCTTACTATTCTGAAGCATTAAAGGGAATTTGTCAGTAGGTTTTTGCTATGCAATCTGAGGACAACATGAGATTAAGGTACCGTCACACTTAGCGACGCTACAGTGATCCCGACAACGATACTACCTGGCAGGGATCGTTGCTGCGTCGCTATGTGGTCCCTGGTGAGATGTCAAACAGTCAGATCTTCCCAACGATGCAGCAACGATACGGCGACCCGTAGCAACCTGTATAACAATGCAACGCAAATGCACGCCTATGTGTCTCAGTTCTGAGTCGCCAACGAGATCGTTGGTAAGGTGTCAAACACACCAATGCATGCTACCCAGCGGGGCCTCAACGATCAAAAAGTGGTCCAAGCCATTTCGATATGACCAGCGATCTCACAGCAGGGGCCTGGTCGCTGCTACGTGACAAAACTTGTGACTCAGGAGCGATCTCGCTTAGTGTGATGGGGGCTTTAGGGCTGAGAGACAGATTTCAGCGGTGTGTTACTTATTAGGCCTTGTGCTTTTGTTCAATGTTAAATACAATGAATGTTTATCACCAAGAGATTATCACTGCCTGGACTACAGCTCATGTGAGCCCTGGTCCGATTACGCCCCCTCCTCTGATAAGCGGCTCACTGTCAATAGACCTTGTAAACAAAAGCTGTGTGCTATATCTAAGAACTCTGATTTGTGTCACAACTGTTGCACCCAGTAATCTAAGCCGCACATTGTTGAAATCGAAGTCTCTCTCACTATGTCATGCTGCTTTCAGAGGAGGTAGCAAAAACTTGGTGACAGATTCCTTTTTAAAAATTGCCTTCACTGAAGCTAAGTGGTTTGTTCCGATGTCAGTGCCAGAGGAGGTTTGGAGCACTGCAGTCATTGAGCCAGCAACTTTTATGCACTTTGCTCCTCTGCTATATAATTTTACATGGTCTGTCTCTGTGTCTCAGTTCCTGTGGTTCCTAAATACTTCTACTTTTCAATAATACCACTCATAGTGCAATATCTAGGAAGGAAAAAATTTAATGAACTGACTTGTTACATACGTGACATCCTATTACTGTACCACACTCAAATTCAGTGAGTTCTTTAGAACTTGAGTCATTTTACGCACAGGGTCCACACCTAAAGCTGCAAAATATCTACACCATCTCAACATACCCTAAAGTGTCTGTAAGGCTGGGTGTCTGTTTTTTCACAGACAACACTCAGACTGAAATTACGGTGGAGTGAACCTATCCATAACCTGATAAAAAAACAGCATTACTGGTGGCCCATGGGCTTGGTTCTTACATTTATTTCTGAAATTTTGACAAAAGGTCTGTAGGATAGTGGTGAGTTTTACTATGCATGATGGCCAGGTCTATTGGAGCATGCCTGATTCAGCTTTTGGATGGCTAGGTGCTTGTGTGGCAATGACCTGGAGGAGGCAATTGCTCCATGATGCACTATGGGAACAAGGTATGCTGGCAGGGGGCAGTAGGATGCTCTTGAGTATTCTGCTGGGAAACCTTGGGTCTTGGCATTCATGTGGATATTAGTTTGACTAAACCTCCAAAAAACTTTGTTGCAGATTCTTCATAGCAACTTATTCCATAGTGGCCTCTTTCAGCAAGATAATGTCCTGCTGCACTGCGAAAATGATTCAGTAATGGTTTTAATAACTCGTCAAAGGCGTCTGTGTGTTGCCAAGGTCTTTACATAACCCTTATCTCAGATAATGCGTCTGAGGGATGTGCTGGACATATGAACAATGGAGTCACAGCTTGCAGAACTTTAAAGATCTGCTGGTAACATTTTGGTTCACAGGACCCTTCAAAGGTCTGGGACAATCATGTCTCCGTAAGTCAGAGCTGTCAATGAGCATGATGTCGGCAGTCTCTCTCTGTCAACAGGCAGTGGAAGAGAAACCGCTGAATTGCCGGCAGTAGCAGTCTGTGACCGCTCTATGCCACCATAGATCGGTGCCTGGCACAACAGGCAGGTAGTTGGCAACAACCTTCCTGTTACTTTTTAGGCCTGTAGTAAAAATTAAATAGTCCTGGATGACCTCTTCAAGAAGAGTCACAATTTACTTAGAGGACTTTTTGGCTTGTAAATTATACATTTCTGCACATGCCACCAGGAGAAGTGGAGATACAGGGTATCAGAATTACTGGCATCAGTTTTCTTATACAAGTAGGCAATTCATTTTTTTCAATACTGTAGGTGTCTACTTTCATTACACTATGACAGGTGTATCTAGTAAAAGTAGAAGTCTATAGAGCTGTTCAGAGCTTTGCCAGTGTGGCCATGTGAGACTTCATCTGTCTCGCATGATTGCGCTGACAACGCCTTCTAACAGCACTAACACTTACCTGTAGTAGGTCAGCGTGATTACATGAGACTTTATCTTACATGACCTTGTGCAATCACGACTCCCTCTTGGCCCTTCCTGTTATTTGAGTGCTGACAGAGGAGGCGAACAGCAGCATCAAAGTGCTGAGTGTTGCAGGTAAGTATTACTGATGGACAAAGCCTCCCTAATGCACCAATGAAGTCTCACGTGACCACACGGGCACAGCTCTGACCTTCTCTATGGGAATTTCATTTCGGTCCGAACTGTGGGCGTGTACTTTTTTATCTCTATGGCGCTGCCTTTCTATGATTGGACAACGTCATAGTGAGATGAAAGTGTATTCCCACACGAAATTAAAAACCCAGTTGAACAATAAGTGGAGAAAAGCGTTTTTACCTACATTACTGCTACTAAGTGCAGGAAGGAATAGTTTATAAGGTTAAAATTTGTGAAAGGTCCTCATAAAGATGGCATTTAAAAATTTGATTATCAGGGTCAATTGTCAGAGGTCATCTTCTGGAGAACTCCTTTGTTCCTATATTTTAACATTTTCCCTGTATTTTAGAAATTCCTTAAAGTTTATTCATTTCTCACATTGTAAAACTGGAGTAAAGTGTAATAAAACTGATGATGTATGTCTTAACCTTTTCTAATTGTCACTTACCAAGTGTTAAAGCTCCCTCCAGGTCAGCACAGACCGGAGATGCCTAGACACACAGGAGTTAATTTTGTTGAGCTCTTACGTCTGGCAGAGTCCCAGTGATGGGGCCCAGATGCCATAGAACTGAGCAGATGTGACTGGGTCCCAAACCTCCAATTTATTCCATAAGGAGTTGCGATTAATCAGCTCTCATGAGCACTGCCTTATTTCAGTCTAATAATGACTTGAGGAGTTTCACATTATTATGTGTATGAATGTTATCCTAGACATATGATAACCTCACTACAAACACAGTATTATAATGGGATGAAGGGACCTCAAAGACGTTCAAGCAATTTTCCAGTCCCCTAACCCTAAAATAGAGGCCATCTGTTTTATATAGTCAAGATAAAATGATAGGCAAAAATATCCCAATATTACAGTGTATGAACCATAAATACATTTGAGTGGACATACTTGGTTTTAAACCTCTGTAATACATTTTGCGTGTAATGTCTTACTAAATACTGGTTTCTGGCGAATTGCCAAAAGTGACAAACTTAATTAGAATATATAATGGCGTAATTAAACAGAGCTTAAGGCTCTGTTCACATCTACATCATGCCACAGCACCACAACACCATACTAGATCCAGTATATGACGGATACCTATGGCGCCATGTACCTATTTATAAGGGGTTATGCTGTGTTTTTGTTGAGGTATTTTTCGGTTACTGGGAAAATTACTGCAGAATAGAGCGCTATCTCGTATGTCACAGGCATTGCGGCTAATGTTCCTAACAACATCCAATGTAGTTCTGTACTTTATAATATAGACATGGCTTAACATTTTTGCCTATGAATAGAAATGTAAATCTATACTTACCTTTATGGCCCATATTACAGGCCGGATTGCAGAGAAATCTCTTTTTATTCAATCTATTTTTCTAGGCTTGGCGTCTGGGGGACGCCAAGAAATGCCCACCTATATGTTTAATTTAAATATTCCCCCCCCTCCCCTGCTCTCCCCTGCACGTTACAGGGAGCTGTGACATGCAGTCTAGAGCTGAGCATCCTGCTATCCGAGAGGAAGTGGGGACCAAACCTTATTGTTGCGCACGCCGGAGGTCACTGGAGAGGAAGTCGCAGTGACTCCCGGCGCCTGCTCACTGGAGCACACAAGTAAACTAGCACAGGGAGTAAAAAAAAGCGCCTTCAGCTATAGGCGCATTGCGCATGCGCGGGATGTTCAGCTCTAGACTGCACGTCACAGCGCCCTGTAACGTGCAGGGGAGGGGGGAATATTTAAATTAAGCATATAGACGGACATTTCTTGGCATCCCCCGGATGCCAAGCCTAGAAAAACAGATTGAATAAAAAGAGATTTCTCTGCAATTAGACCTATAATATGGGCCATACAGGTAAGTATAGATTTACATTTCTATAACCTGCATGCCCATATTAGAGGTCTGATATCTCCAAAGAAGTGACAGATTCCCTTTAAAGTGGCGTACTTTTAGGTTGATAATTCTATCCTTAAGAAAGGTCATCAATACTAGATCAGCTGGTTTGGGTACCTACAGCAGCCAAATGTGCTCAGCTGTGACTCGCACTACACACCACAGCTCCTTACATGGCCCTGTACTGCACATTCTTCCCTATTCGAATGAATGGGGTGCATCTGCAGTACCCCAAGAAATAAAAGGTCTACTTCTTTACTAAACGTGGTACCTTTGCTACTTTTGTCCATGGGACATGTCTGGAATTGCAGCTAATTGCTATTTACTTTGTACATTTTTTTTTAATTAAATGAAAACTTCTTCAAAAGGAATGTATAATCAGAAAATTATCAATTAGGGTTTTATGTTAAAAATATTTCGTATTTTATTTTCCATTCTCAATCAGAAGCCTTCCAATTTTCACACTTTCATACTGCCTATTCTTTTCAGCAGCCACATGGACATGAGCATTTATAGACTGAATCAGACCCCATTTACTTGTATAGAGGTATTTTGTGGGCATACTCTTATCTGGACAAAGGCCATTGTGAAAGGAAGTGGAGCCAATTGAGCTGTGACAGCAGGGGATCACAGAGGATTCATTTTGAGGTAAACCATTTCACTGCCTGTTTTTAAACAATATTTTACCTCATAAAATGAATCCTCTGCGATCCCCTGCTGTAATGTCTGTATACTCTTTTGCTTCCACCCCTGCCCAGGAGCTGTGGTATGATCTGTACATTGTCAGACACAGACAATTTTTAAAATGAACTTTCGTTTGTGGAAAATCCCTTTAACCTTGAGGAGGTTTTACATGACTCTTTATGATAGGATATCCATTTCAAATGACTGGGGTAGACCAACACCTGCTGCCCACTCAGCAGGTATTACCAGCTGTGGCTGGACGTAAACCGTGTACGGAGCAGACCACCTATACTCTGTACAAGGTTTAGTGACCTCTGTCAGGTTCTGTAGATCAGCCCAGTGTCAGACTGAAGAACATTGGGCCCACTAAAGGACTTAATTCTGAGGTCCCACCTTTCTCCCCCACTCAAGAGCCCCATAGCCGCTGCAAGGTTTGCACTATGAACTCTCCTGAAGGAGAATCCAGAGCCCACCGCAGGATTCTCCGGTTCTCTGGTGGGCCAGTCCAACCCTGCCTATAATACTTGACCAGGAGTAGAATTGCGCTGCCTGGAAGCTGCCACTAAACACTGTGATGGAGCAGTGGTGTTCTGCTCCTTGCACTGTTTACATCCAGCTGCTGCCAGACCTGATGAGGACTGGCTGCCAGCTGTGAGTATCAGAACACCACCACCAATCAAATTTTGATGACCTAACGTAAGGTTGGGTCCTCAATATTCTACTAGTGAAAATCCCATGTAGAGCTCTGTCGTGTCTGTTTTAGTAACTATGGGCATAACTGCGCAGTCTGACACTCTACAATCAATGCTGAGGCTGTGTACCCACAATGAGTCAAAACTAAATACCAGGAAGTATCAAAAACAAACCAGCTTTGTTTAAAACATGACATGAAACTTCAAAGAGAGGAAAGGCGGCACACTGTGTCCCATAAAAACATATTTTACTGCAGAATCATTAAAAATGGATGCAGGATAATGCAGGTGCAAGAAACAGATGACAGCCATTTCGCAAACAATGGTGCTTCAACAGGTCCAAACACAGCCCGTGTTTGGATTTGTTGAAGCACCATTGTGTGCAAAACGTCCTTCGTCTGTCTCTTGCACCTGCATTATCCTGCATCCATTTTTCAATGATTCAGCAATATAACAAGTTTTTATGGGACAGAGTGTGCCTCCTTTAATCTCTTTGAAGTTTCACAAAAATCTTGCTTTTAGTGAAGCACCTGAAGTTCCCTAATAATAGCAAGATGTGTGCCGTTATCCTGTCAATTTCAAGTCATGTAAGTTATGAATGGTGAAGTCCCCCCCCCCCCCACCCATTTTTTTGCACATTAAAACATGACATATGGCAAGAGACAAAAAACACCACATCCAAAACACGACAAAAACACATGTAAAATAATGCACTCAAAAGCACAGTGAAAAAAAACAAGTAACCTAATATACTTGATAGGTGCAGAAAACCTGCAACATCAAGAGCTCATTGTGGGAACATAGCTTAAAGAGTACATTTATATAATTAAGGGGTTGTCTGTTTTATTGTGTCTATAGGATAAAATTTCCCCATTCTGCCACTTTGACAGTTGGGACCATCACCAGAACCCCACTGATGAATTAGTTATCACCTTTCCTGATCATTAGATAACTTATTTTCACCGGAGAACCCCTTTAAGTCTTAGAATAAACCTTTATATCTCAGTTTTGTTCAGGAATCTATGATGAGCTTTTATTTTAATACTTTGACATTCCAAGTGCCTTTTTTGCTAAGATGGATGTTTATGTAGCACCATGTTTGTCATTTTATTGATAAATTGCTCAGCTGTGCCAAGTATCCTCAGGTTGTGCATTGTACAAAGGCTGCAGGTATCAATATTCTGTTACTATTTTTTTAAGCCTAAAGATAACATTGTTTAAAAGTTTGGTGTGAAATAATATTACAGCAGCTGATTAGAATAAACATTGTATGACCTTCTGACACCTTCGTACAAAAAGGCTGTGTTTCCAAATGACAATTTTGAAGCTGCTTTGCTAAGCGGCTGTATCGGCCGTCCTGTATGGGCAGGTAATTTATTCAAAGCCTTCAGCGATCAAGTGAAAAGTAGTATAGTGTATTGTATCAAATAGTAATGCAGAGATTTGTTTCATTTTATAATTTTTGAAAAGCTAATAACAATGAAAATTTGTTATACATGAAAAACAAATGAACAAAGAACAGTTATGACCATAGATGGATTATGGCCTGAGGCTCCTGGGGTGCCCATGGCCAGATTGCCCTCATTATAATGTGTGCGGCGCCAATACGGCACATACCAGCAGGCAGAGGCGGGGGGCCCCCCAGACCGCTCCCCCAGCAGCTGCGCAGGGCCGCTGCTTCTTCGGCCTGGCCAGCACTGCACCGGTTAACTTCCCTGTGTGCTGGCCCGGCCGCTTCACAGCTATGAGACACGGCGCTGTGCGCGGCCGTGTCTGCTATCATGATGTCACTCAGTGTGCGCCCTGCACTGCTGCACCGGAGAGGAGCTGGACGACAGGAGCCGAGCCGGGGGATGGTGAGTGTGCGTGCGCGCATGTGCGCGGGCAGATATCATTTTGTCATGTCTGTTTATATGTATTTTTGTGTTTTCAAAATGTGTTTATGCGTGTATGTATACGTTTGTGTGTGTGTGCGTGACTGCGTGCGGCCTCCCGCTGTGTATAGATGGCGCCGTGTGGCCTCCTGCTGTGTATAGATGGCGCCGTGCGGCCTCCTGCTGTGTACAAATTGCTGCGTGCGGCCCCCTGCTGTGTATAGATGGCGCCGTGCGGCCTCCCGCTGTGTAGAGATGGCGCCGTGCGGCCTCCCGCTGTGTAGAGATGGCGCCGTGCGGCCTCCCGCTGTGTAGAGATGGCGCCGTGCGGCCTCCCGCTGTGTAGAGATGGCGCCGTGCGGCCTCCCGCTGTGTAGAGATGGCGCCGTGCGGCCTCCCGCTGTGTAGAGATGGCGCCGTGCGGCCTCCCGCTGTGTAGAGATGGCGCCGTGCGGCCTCCCGCTGTGTAGAGATGGCGCCGTGCGGCCTCCCGCTGTGTAGAGATGGCGCCGTGCGGCCTCCCGCTGTGTATACAACCTCCGGTAAAAATTATGGAGTCACGGGGCTCAGAGGATGTTCATTCAGTTGTTTTAATGTTGTTGAAAAAAAAGCAGATCACAGACATGGCACAAAACTGAAGTCATTTCAAATGGCAACTTTTTGGCTTTAAGAAACACTAAAAGAAATCAAGATAAACACTGTGGTACTCAGTAAGGCTATGTGCCACGATGCAGAAATGAAGCCGAAAATTTCCGCTTTATTTCTGCATGTCCTTGCCCAGAAAAACGTGTGTGGAATTTGACACGCGTTTTTCGCGCGTTTTTGAAGCATTTTGCACATGCGGAATTGCCTTGCGTTTTTATAATGCATTGAGAAGGCAATTCCACATGGGTAAACGCACAAATAATGGACATGCTGCGGAATTTTCCGCACATCAAAAACGCTGCGGAAAATTCCGCAGCATGGGCTTCGAAGTTGCGGATTGACATTGGGGACCATGGGGGAAGGATTACCAAGCGTTTTACAAGCGTTTACGCTATGAAAATTCCGCAGCAAAAATGCTTGAAAAACGCATCGTGGGCACGCACCCTAAGGGTAATTTTTTTTAGACCAAGCAGAGGGAAAAAATGATGGAATCGCTCAATTCTGAGGAAAAAATTATGGAATCACCCTGTAAATTTTCATTTCCAAAACGAACACCTGCATCAAATTAGATCTGCTCATTAGTCTGCATCTAAAAAGGAGTGATGACACCTTGGAGAGCTGTTGCACCAAGTGGACTGACATGAATCATGGCTCCAACATGAGAGATGTCAATTGAAACAAAGGAGAGGATTATCAAACTCTTAAAAGAAGATAAATCATCACGCAATGTTGCAAAAGATGTTGATTGTTCACAGTCAACTGTGTCTAAAATATGGACCAAATACAAACAACATAGGAAGGTTGTTAAAGGCAAACATACTGGTAGACCAAGGAAGACATCAAAGCGTCAAGATCGGAAACTTAAAGCAATATGTCTCCAAAACCGGAAATGCACAACTAAACAAATGAGGAACGAATGAGAGGAAACTGGAGTCAATGTCTGTGACCGAACTGTAAGAAACCGCCTAAAGGAAATGGGATTTACATACAGAAAAGCTAAACAAAAGCCATCATTAACACCTAAACAGAAAAAAATAAGGTTACAATGGGCTAAATAAAAGCTATCGTGGACTGTGGATCACTGGATGAAAGTCATATTCAGTGATGAATTGCGAATCTGCATTGGGCAAGGTGATGATGCTGGAACTTTTGTTTGATGCCGTTCCAATGAGATTTATAAGATTGACTGCATGAAGAGAACATGCAAATTTCCACAGTCATTGATGATATGGGGCTGCATGTCAGGTAAAGGCACTTGGGAGATGGCTGTCATTACATCTTCAATAACTGCCCAAGTTTACATTGATATTTTGGACAGTTTTCTTATCCCATCAGTTGAAAGGATGTTTGGGGATGATGACCTCATTTTTCAAGATGATAATGCATCCTGCCATAGAGCAAAAACTGAAAACATTCCTTGAAAGAAGACACATAAGGTCAATGTCATGGCCTGCAAATAGTCTGGATCTCAATCCAATTGAAAATCTTCGGTGGAAGTTGAAGAAAATGGTCCATGACAAGGCTCCAACCTGCAAAGCTGAACTGGCAACAGAAGTCTGAGGAAGCTGGAGCCAGATTGATGAAGAGTACGGTTTGTCACTCATTAAGTCCATGCCTCAGAGACTGCAAGCTGTTATTAAAGCCAGAGGTGGTGCAACAAAATACTAGTGATGTATTGGAGTGTTCTTTTGTGTTTGTTTTTTCATGATTCAATCGTTTTTTCCTCAGAATTGAGTGATTCCAGATTTTTTTTCCCTTTGCTTGGTCTTAAAAAAATTACCCTTACTGAGTACCACATTTTTAATCTTGATTTCTTTTAGTGTTTCTTAAAGCCCTAAAGTTGCCATTTGAAATTACTTTAGTTTTGTGCCATGTCTGTGATCTGCTTTTTCTCAACAACATTAAACAACTGAATGAACATCCTCCGAGCCCGGTGATTCCATAATTTTTGCCAGGGGTTGTAGATGGCTACGTGCGGCCTCCCGCTTGGTATAGATGGCTACGTGCGGCCTCCCGCTTGGTATAGATGGCTACGTGCGGCCTCCCGCTTGGTATAGATGGCTACGTGCGGCCTCCCGCTGGGTATAGATGGCTATGTGCGGCCTCCCACTGGGTATAGGAGGATTGTGGCAGCTCATATGGTGTGTAGGGTCTCGTACTGTTTATAGGGGATGCCAGCATACCTAATTGTGCTCAATATTAAGTCATACAATTAATGTAAAAAAATTATTATAATTAATATATTAATATTGTGCCAAATTAATTTCACTTGAACTATCACATGATCTATCACAGGGGATCATGTGACATGTCATGTGATACATCAGGTGTGTGTTTTGGAGGTGGGGGGGTGCACTTTTTAAACTGCCCGGGGCCCTTGCTACTCTTAATCCACCCCTGGTTATGACGCTAGCTTGCAAGAAAGCTGCAGTGACCGTCGGCGACTAGAAAGACTGTGGTGTGCGCTGGCTCATGTGGGCATCTGTGGCTGTCACCAGGGCAGCATTGTGGCCTGATATGTGGGGCATCTATGGAGTTCATAAAGGGGCACTGTGACTGGCATCAGAGATTTATGGATTCATTGGGACATATGTGACAGAACTCCAGTTGGAATACAAAAAAAAAAGAGAAACTAAAGATGGTTAGGCAACAAACGCAATAGAGTTTAGCTAAAATACATTTTCAAGCTGTTCTGGGCTTCATAGAAAACATAGGAAAAGTAAATGACTACACAGAGAAGACCTCAACTATGAGTCATTGCATTTAGGTGTGGTTTTTGCTGGGTCTGACAGAGCTTGATCGGTTCTTCACTCTTATTTGCACTTGTAAGGCTATGTGCCCACGATGCAGAAATGCTCCGGATTTTTCCTGAGCGTTTCTGCATCTCCCTGGCAGAAAAAAAACGCATGTGGATTTTACATGCGTTTTTCTGCCAGGTAGAAGTGTAAGTGAAGCGTTTTTAACATGCGATTTGGCATGCGGGTTGTCAAGCGCTTTTCCAAGAGATTTTAGCATCACTTGGAAAAGTGCTCGACAACTTGGTCACACTATATATATAAATCCATGCAACCGGCATGGATTTATATAGTGTGACCAAGTTACGATGCTGCAAAAGCAGCATAAATAGTAAAAAAATAAAAAAAAAAAAAACATTATACTCCCCTTCAGATGGCCCCCCCATCTCTTTAGCGAAGTGTCCGGTATCTTTGGCGGCTCCCGGTGCTCTAAAAAGGACCTTCCATGACGTCATTTAGTCATGTGATGGTCACATGCGAATTATCATTGGGGAACATTGCAGACCTTCTACCAAGCGTTTATTAAGCGTTTCCGCGGCAGAATTGCTGCTGCGGAAACGCTTAAACGCATAGTGGGTACACAGCCTAAACATTGATGCTATACAGCTCAGTCTTTGTAATAGTAATGTATTCACATGTGTGGTGTATGGTTATAGTAATTGGTAATTCTATAATGACATTATCCAGCAAGAATATGTTGATATTCGGTTATTACAGTGGTGTAAAAAAAAAAAGTGTTTGCCTCCTTCCTGACTTCTTATTATTTTGCATGTTTGTCACACTTAAAGGGAACCTGTCATGTCCTAGCTGCTATGTATACTGCCCCCATTGCGTTGTTAGTGATGCAATGTGCATCACGAAAATGCTTTTTTCATTATGGGACTCTTGTGCAGTATGATACAGCCAGCAGTAAAGCTTTGCATCGCTGGGAGCCGCGCATGCGCTGTGGGCTCCCCGCGCGTGTGCAGTGAGGCTGTGTAGTTAGCAGCTTCACTGCGCATGCGCTACAACGAGCGTCCCATAACTACCGGGAGCACAATTCAAATACGCGGGCGGCGCCAGGCCCTGACTGATGTGGCGCCACCCATGACAGAATGTGAGGATCACACCCCTATGACTGAACGAGCAGGTATGATTATAAGTATATAAAATGTTATATACTTATTATATTTGCACCAAAGCGTATTAGTGATGCACATTGCATCAATAACAACGCAATGGGGGCAGTTTACTTAGTAGCTAGGACATGACAGGTTCCCTTTAAATGTTTCAGATCACAAAAAAATGTAAATATTACAGAAAGATAACACAAGTAAGCACAAAATGCAGTTTTTAAATGAACGTCTTTAATAAGGTAAAAAGAAATCCAAACCTACAGGGCACTATGTGAAAAAGTGATTAACCCCCCCCCCCCCCCTTTAAAACATAAATGAACGGTGGTTTATCACATCTTTGGGAGGCTGAGTTCAATTTCCCTAGCCACACACTGGTCTGATTACTGCCACATCTGTTTTCAATCAAGAAATCACTTAAATAGGACCTTCCTGACAAATTGAAGTATACCAAAAGATCCTCAAAAGCTACACATCATGCTGCGATCCAGAGAAATTCAGGAACAAATGAGAAACAAAGTAATTGAGATCTATCAGTCTAGAAAAGGTTATAAAGCTTTGGGACTCCTGCAAACCACAGTGAGAGCCATTATCTACAAGTGGCGAAAACATGGAAAAGTGGTGAATCTTCCCAAGGAGTGGCTGGCTGACCAAAATTACCCCAAGAGCGCAGCGACGACTCATCCAAGAGGTCACAAAAAAACCACAACAACATCCCAAGAACTATAGGTCTCCACTTACCTCAGTTAAGGTCAGTGTTCATGACTCCACCAAAAGAAAGAGCCTCGGCAAAAATGGCATGCACCAAGACGAAAACCACTGCTGAGCAAAAAGAACATAAAGGCTTCTCTCATTTTTGCCACAAAACATCTTGACGATCGGCAAGACTTTTGGGAGAATACTCTGTTCACTGAGACAAAAGTTAAACTTTTTGGAATGTGTATGTCACATTACATCTGGCATAAAAGTAACAGCATTTCAGAAAAACATCATGCCAACCATAAAATATGGTGGTGGTAGTGTGATGGTCTGGGGCTGTTTTGCTGCTTCAGGACCTGGAAGACTTGCTGTGGTAAATGGAACCTTGAATTCTGCTGTCTACCAAAAAATCCTGAAGGAGAATGTCTGGCCATCTGTTCGTGACCTCAAGCTGAAGCGCTCTTAGGTTATGCAGCAGGACAATGATCCAAAACACATCAGCAAGTCCACCTCTGAATGGCTTAAGAAAAACAAAATTAAGACTTTGGAGTGGCTTAGTCAAAGTCCCTACCTTAATCCGATTGAGATGCATGACCTTAAAAAGGTGGTGCATGCCCAGAAACCCTCCTAATGTGGCAGCAGAATTACCACAGTTTTGCCAAGATGAGTGGGCCAAAATTCCTCTTGCCAGTTATCGCAAACACTTGATTGCAGTTGTTGCTGCGATGGGTGGCCCAACCAGTTATTAGGTTTAGAGGGCAATCACGTTTTCACACAGGGCCCTCCCTGTCGGTTTGGATTTCTTTTTCCCTTAATAATAAAGACCTTTATCTAAAAGCTGCATTTGTGTTTTACTTGTGTTATCTTTGTCTAATATTTAAATTTGTTTTGTGATCTGAAACATTTAAGTGTGACAAACATGCACAACAATAAGAAATCAGGACGGGGGCAAACACTTTTTCACACCACTGTATATTGTTGCTACAATATGTAGCGGTAATCATTGGACATGGTGCGGACTTTTTCTGTCAATGTGGAGATTTTTTACTCCTTTACATAGTGGTATAATTTTGATGTTTGGGGGTATGCTGTAGTTTCTTTAGTCATCTCAGTCAATCGTGCAGTGTTTCCATTAATTGATATGTTGTCAGAGAAAGATACATTTAACTATATATTTGCAATTTTTTGGCTCCTACAAACTTTACAAGCTAACATTGTAATTCATGAACAGTGCGGGTTGCTTTAACACAGAAGTTCTCTTGTTCATACTTTGGATCCTGAGTTATTGGGATAGAGGAGCCCATAGCTGTTGACAAGAAGGCCCCCATACACAGTAGTCAAAGTTCGGCTGAGTTTCTGATTTTTGGCAGGATTTTCTGAGCATCTAAGGTGTATGGCATCCTCCCTACTTTTCTGTTGTGTAAGAGAAGGATCTCCGACCTGTTGAATTTCAATGGACTGTCCTTTTGTTCGTCGCAGCTGAGCGTTCCTGTATATGGGGCAGTCAGGAGAGATGGCTGTCGGCCAGTAGCTATCTCATGTGTAGGGCCACCTTTTGAAAATTTCAGTGAGAGGCTTCAAGTCTCAGATTTTAACTGGTCACTGTCATTTCAAAAACTTTGTATAAATCAGTAATACAAGCAAATAGAAGAATCTTTGGAATATATTTTATCAGAGAAATATTCTTATTTCTCTACTTATGAGACATATTTTTCTTCACCATCTAAACTCTTCAGGTAAACTGCTAAAATCCTTGCTCAAGAGAAAATGTACTTTTACTTCACTGAGGGATCAGATCACAGCTGCCTATGGAAATCTGTTAGGGGAAGGAGGGAAGAAAATTGGAGAATGGATAAAGTGAGACACGCACACACATTATGCTGCAGATTTCTAGTGTTTATCACCCCTGTGCTGTATTCACAGCTACACTGCTCAGTAGTGCTGTATAATTTGGTCCATGCTGATGCTTCTGTAAATGTGCTACATAGACACAGGAGTCCACAAATCCATTGTTACTTGTTATATGCAGTGGAAGACCTCAAAGTAGATAGATCCCTCTAAAAGAAAACTGAGAATTAGTTAGAGCCTGCAAGGGGGGAAACACTGATGAAACATGGATGTAAGCCATATAATGGCAAGAAAAAGTGTTTTTCTTCACATAAAAACATGATTTAATTACACATCACGTCGGGTGCCAGTGTATGGAGCAAGCGTCTCCTTGTATCCGAAATGACTAGAGCTCCAATAGCTGCTTTTTAACCATTTAAATGCTGGTGTGAATCATTAACAACCAGCATTTAAATATCATGACCACCAGTGTGCATGCACACCTGCTCCCATCAGCCCTTATCAGCATGGTAGGTAGGTACATGTTCAGAAAGCAAAATGTGACAGGAGGCCTTAGTATAGGTGTGGCGTATACAGTTGTCAAATTGGACTAGTAAACCAGATGTGCAAAAACAGACATGCATTTTACTGCGTCAGAAAAAAAGATTTTTTTCTCTTACAAAATTCAACCCCATCCTAAAAATGACAAAATGATAATTGCTGTTAGGTAAACAATCAAAAAGTCAACCCCTGCAACAGGGTATGGTGTGTACTGTTGTAAACAGATATGCAAAAAATAAACAATTGTTTGTGACACACATTTTGTAAGGTTAAATGTCTAGTCTAAATTTTAGAAAGTTTTTTTCTTTTGCAAGTTTAAAAAAAACAATTATTCTTTCCTTCACAGAAACAATTTCACAAAAAAATGCAAAAACACCTCAGTCGCTTGTGACAAGCTAGGACACCCTCTCACACTTAGGACAGAAATTTTTTTTCTGTGAAAACTATTGTGCTGTCTGGCTCCTGCTTCTTATTACATTGATGATTGAGCGAAAAAAAAATGTGTAATTGTAATTCAAATGAAGCAGGACAAATGTCAGCTACTCCATATTACTGATCAGTCCGGCTCTGCTGCTGGCACCTCTGCTATCTCTTCATCATCCTTCCCCATCATTTGAACCTCTGTAGTATTCACAGACTACTACTCTCATCTGCTTGCTGCGGTTATACAACCTCTTATGGTCTGGTGTATTTGTCTAAAGTTTTCGGTCTTTCTCTTCTCTTCCTCTCTATTGCTTAGCTATGAGTTTGGACTTGCTGTCACTTGCCTAAAATTACCCTAAAATAGCTGCTGCATTCAGTGCCTGGGCTATGACTAGTCCCTCCTGACTAGTCCCACCCTATAGTTTGTGATGTGATGTGATGGCTGCACGGCATTATGGGGAAGCCCGCGCAATCGCCTCTGGGGTCCTGTCAGCTTTCTGAGACTGATGCAATCTTCTTCAATGTGCGGATTGCATCTCAAATTGTTAGAATTCACCGACTTCTGCAAATTTTTGAAAATTTGTTTCCAGTTCTATTTGCTTCAAATTGATCTCTCTATCTGTATGGTAAATGACATAAAAAAAAAAATCAAAACTCCAGAATTCTGTTTTTTTCTGTTGCCTCACCTCCCTAAAAAATACAATAATAAGCTATCAAAACATCGTATGAACTCAAAATGGTCTCCTTACCAATACAAAACGACTGCTCACCATGCCAAAAACCAGTGATGGCATCTCCTTGCAATCCCTCCTCCCCCGACGGTTTTCCTGTGCATTTAACTGTAATTTTGTCATGCAAAACTACAACTTCTCCCACCTAAAACAAGGTCTCAAATGGTTATGTCAATGAAAAAAAAAAGTTATGGCTATTAGAATAAAGGAGGAGGGGTGGAGGTCCAAAACAGGAAATCACCCAGTCATTAAGTGGTAAAATATTTAAACCACACAAAAAGTTTATTTTTTTTCCCATCTAATAAAGCCATCAGATAAACCGTAATGTGGCCATCAAATTTCAAAGCAAAATATAAAGTTATCTTTCCTGCAGCAGCTGCTATGTCACTACAGTGTATTGCTGCTTGTTGCAAATGTGTCATATGAGATGGTAGTTACAGTTTTTCTGTAGTCGTTACATGCTATGTGTCATGCTGGCCCAGGGCAGAGCTCAATCATTTTTCTTTATCTCTTTCATAAGGATTTTGTTGTCTTTTGTGTGTTGAGTACAAAGGTTAAATGCTTGCCTTTTGTAACAGTTCTATTCCCTTATCGATCCAGTTCTCTACAAGATCTTATCAGAAGCTGAATGTCAGCTGGTTTTATTAATTGGCCGATCTGCTTCTTCCCTGTCCATTTCTCTTTCCCTCGCCTGGTACTATTATTGATTTTCATAGATGAATAGTCTCCTAGGTAAATGCATTCCTGGGGATCACCAACTTCTTCATAGTATAGATCATTATTTATACGAGCTGTTTTGACATTTTGTAACAAATCTCGTCCATTTTATCCTACACTGGTGGGTTTCCATGCATCATCATCTGTAGGGTTAATTCTTATGGATGTATTATGCAGTGCTGTGCAGATACTGTTATTGGCTTGTAGGGCCTTCAGTTTCATGAACACTGTGTGAACAATTATTAAGCAAGTGAGTGTTTTTCCATATCCTCATTTTTATGCAGATTTTCCAACTCCAAGCTGTATAAACGTGAATGCTTATTGGATAAAGCAGATGAGGTGATTTGTATAATGAGAGATGGTGTGGCAGCTTGTTTTCCTCAGACAAAATGGGCCAAAAAAAGATTTACCTATCTCTGAAAAGTCAAAAATTGTTCAGTGCTCCGAGACATGGCCAAGAATAGAAGGGCTGAAACCCAGCCACCATTAAACCCAACCACCACTGAACAAAACACAGACATTGAAATGTGAAGACTGCATTAAGAAAGTTCTGAAGAAAGCTTTCTCAAAGGTTTTATGGACTGATGAGATGAGAGTGACTCTTGACGGACCAGATGGATGGGTCCATGGCTGGATCATTAACGGGCTCAGACCTGCACTTCAACTCCGACACCAGCAAGGTGGAGGCGGGGTACTGCTACGGGCTGGCATTATTAGCCTCTTAGTGACCAAGCTAAATGTTGCAAATCAGACCAGTGTCACTTTGTGACAATAACTCAGGAATGTTTCAACATATCCCAGTGATTCTGAAACTGTATTTTCATGATGCATTGTTAATGGTAAATATAAATTGACATGTTTCGCATACATTTCTAAAAATATCCGATGTTTAACAAAAAATTCCCCAAATTTGCAATTTTCAACTTTGAATGTTTATACCGTTAATCCGAATGGTCACACCACACAAAACCGTTAATAAATACCATTTACCTCATATCTGCTTTACCTCAGCACCATTTGTAACCTGTTTCTTTATTTTGTTAGAATGTTAAGAGGATTTAAGAAAAAAAAAAATGGCCGCAATTGTTAATTTTTTTTCCAAGGAAATTTACAAAACATATTTTTTAGGACCTATTCAGTTTTGGAAGGACTTTGGAAGGCCTTTATATTGGAAAACCCCCAAAGTGATACCATTGTAAAAACAGCATCAGTCAGCAAATTCAAAACTGCTACCTGGTAGTTTATTTACCCTTTAAGTGCTTTTCAGGAATTGATGCAAAGTGGAATGACAGGAATTAACTTTTTTTTTTTTTTTTTTTTTACCAATAATATGTTGCTAACTTCTGAACACCTCACTATAGCTGGCAGAGTTATAGACAAACATCAAGCCCACACAATCATGATCTCTGGGTACGGATGGGGTAAAAGCCTCCACTCTTTATTAACCATCTAGATGCCGTAGTCTCTATGGACAGCAGCCTCTAATGGGTTAAACTGCCATGGTCGGTACCAACACCGATCGTTATTGATACAGCAGGGAGTCGGCTATAGTATGCAACAGACAGATGCTGCATTTTCATCCATCGGAGGATGCTATTCTTAAATCTCAGGTCAGTATAAAGACGTATTGGCGATCACGAAGTGGTTAAAGATAAGCTGGTTGGATTTTCGGATAGACCCAAAATCTGCTCCCAAACCTACTGCTAATTTTTTATAAGACCCCTTTCATTAAGCAGTGGTACAGGAAAAAGTCTGCATCTTTCAAGAAAATCATGATTTTTATGCAGGGCAATGCTCCATTGCATGCATCGAAGTCTCCACTGCTTGGCTAGTTAGTGAAGGTCTTAAAGATGAAAGAATAATGACACTGCCCCTTCCTCATCTGAACTAAACCCTACTGAGAACTTGGGGGTCCTCCTTAACTCAAGATTTACATTGAAGAAAAACAGTACCCCCTCAAGCGATTAAGAAACTGACAGACTCCATGGATGGAAGGCTTATAACTGTTACTGGAAAGAAGGCAGACTATATTGGTCACTGATATTTTTTCTGAAATGTCAGAAATATAGTTTTGTACATTAAGTTGTTTTGGTTGTTATTCTCACTTTAACAGATGAAAATAAACATTTGAGATGGAAACACTTTTGTTTTTTTATTTGGTTGCTTCATAATTCTGTGCACTAATAGTTGCCTAATAATTATGCACACATAGATATTCTCCTAAGAAAGACAAAACCCCACTTTTACTTTCTTAAAAGGACTGTCAGCACAGAATGACTGCTGAAACAGAGTACAAGCGCTCAGTTCTCTATGGTGGGGCCAAACATTTAAATACACCTTTGTTTCTTGTTTTCTACCTATCTCCATCCTTCTCTGGTTCTATGAAGCTGGAACTGTCAATCAAAGAGGGGGGAAGATGGAGATTGAGAGAATACAAGCAGGTGGGAAGGTGTATGTAAATGATTGGCCCTACCGTGAAGCACCGAGTAGCGGAACCTGTCAGCATCGGATGATGATATAAAACGAAGTCCCTTTTAAATATTCATGTTTATTAAACTTTTGCATTGACCAATAGCATTGTAGTGGTTCAATAATGACAGTCATGAAAAATATAAATTGCCTAATTGTGCACACAATGTAAAGCCACATTTTGAGTTTTCTTCTTTTGACAATAATGACAGTCATGAAAAATATAAATTGCCTAATAATTGTGCACACAATGTAAAGCCACATTTTGAGTTTTCTTCTTTTGAATTTATGCACATTTAGAGAACTAATGAACATTTGTTGGGCCTTGCAAATTTCTAGCCTATTTTGTACCTTTTATTTTCTGAAGGCGTTGCCTAAAGTTGGATGATTCTCTGTGGACTGTTCTCTGTTGGCGAAAACTCAGGAAAATATTATAACACTAGACATAAGTCATAATTGTACACTCAAGAGAAATTTACCCACAGATCTTTTTCAAACCCATTCAATCGAGCAAAAAAGCAGCCATTAAAATAATCAGCTATCTGTAAGCCGAATGGCCATAAACAACCGCCAAACAGAACTGCATTCCCACAGAGTGATCATAGAATCCTAGAATGTTAGAGTTGGAAGAGACCTCCAGGGTCAATGTGTCCAACCCCCTGCTCAATGCAGGATTCACTAATCCATCTCGGACAGATGTCTGTCCAGCCTCTGTATGAAGACTTCCATTGAAGGAGAACTCACCACCTCTCATGGCCGCCTGTTCCACTCACTGATCACCCTCACTGTCAAAAAGTGATCAGTCTGTGTGCATAGATTACTAATGTTATCGACAGCGCATCAGCTGTTTACACAAGTCAATGTGCTGCCGAGAACAACAATTTTAAACCCGGCATGAACGTTCCAATCACCTGGTGAACAAGTACTCTGCTCATTCATCAGGTGATTGCCAGCATGTTTATCCAAACCATTAATCGATAAACTAGTTTTCTGATGAATGCTTATTCCCGATATTTGGCTAAACGAGCTATAATAAGTAACCTGATTTGTGTTGTCTGAATTGTGTCTGAATATATATTTCTTCTGCTAGGTGGATATGGAATTACATACTCTTTAGATGATTGATTGTCCGTATAATACTTCGAGAAATGGAGCAATAGCCACTATTTATAAATGTCTGTCTGCTCTGAATTGTTGAAAGGGGGTCTGTGCAAGGGACCTAGTAAAGGGCTTGTTGATTTTCAGGAAATACAATATCAAAATAAGCAGTACACAATTGTTGTATCTCCTGCTGCTCTCGCCTGGTCATTGTTTATAGGGCTGCAGTGGTAATGTCCCATCTACAACCAGGTATCCAAAACCCCCCTGTATAATCAGTCATGTAGATTGTGCAAATATGACCCAGGATTACACCACCACCTGGTACAAGTCAGTATTAAAAAAAAATGCTACAGCACTTATGGCTGTAGAAGGATAATATCACAATGATCCCTATACTCTGTATCCATTTAGAAAGTATATAGTGAGCAAAAGGCGACTTCTTCACCATATTCTAACCACTAAATTTTTGGCTAAAATAAAGCCACTTGTTGGCCAAAATGCTTCTGTGTTCTGTAATGTTTTGACATGTAAACCTTATTTCACCAGTCTTGCTTGGTAAGGTTTAGAAAGACCTGCATGCCAAAATGTCCCCATTTTATTTCTGTGCTCTGAAATAGTATGTCAGAACAGAGCAGTCTTCTGTGTAGTGTTTCCTACTGTCATGGAAAGAAACTGGGTGGGTTATATACTTAGAGCATGGAGCAGTACTGGGCCCTCCCGCATTCATTGAGACCCGGCATTGGCCCAACCTTGCCGATGCTAACCGCAGCCTTGACCTCTGTGCTTATGAACCAAATGACCATATCATGGCCTTAGATTCTTTTGATAGTGTTATCAGTGGAGCGATAAGTGTCAACAATTACAACCTTGAGGAAGTTTATTATGGAATGGTGTGTGAATAAGAGGATCAATGGGCGCCTTGAATTCTCACATTCAATATATAGATTTTCTTTATAATGAACCTGCATTTTTTTTTTGTTTGTTTCTGTGATCTATGTTTCCTATTAAGATACATTTTAGGACTTATTCCAAGAAAAGGAGTAGCTTTTTCTTTGATACCTTGACACAAACAGGATCTAAGAGACCTAATCTAGTATCAGTAGAACCACAAACCTAGGCACCGGTGTAAAGTGACAAAAAATACCCGGAACACAAGTGAGGTAGACCAGTCAAAGTACTTAGTGCACATTTAATTAAGACTGCCGGTTTTATGATGGCGTTATCGAAAAATATGTTAGCGTAATATCCAACAAATATGCTAAGAGTCTCATACCTGTCTGTGAGCCAAATGAGCAACAGCTCTGGGCTCGAGTAGATCTGTGTTATTTGTGTAGCGCCCCGAGGGCTCGGCCGCTACAGGGGTATTGCACCTCTGCCAGAGGTGTGATATTCCACTCCCAGGTAAGGATGGAGTATGGACCAGGGCTCAGCTGCATACAGCACACACACCCCATTTCCGAGGGACAGCTCAACGGTGCTCCCACTAGACAGAAGTGCAGGCACGACCGACTATGTCCCTGCCTGGAGTGGGGAGGGGGGTGGAACACCCAGTGCTGTAGGGGCAGATAGGGGTTGGTTCCTGAGCTTAGGTAGGAGCCCATTGGTTGCTGGTCACGTGGGCTCATGGTCAGAAGGAGGTATAAAAGGTGGGCACCATCTTAGCTCTAGGAGAGAAGAGAAGTCAGTTCAGCCAGAGGAGAAGACAGGGAGTAGAGGCTCTGTAGGAGCTCTACTCCAGGAGGGCCTAGTGAGAGGCCGAGGAGGAGGAGAAGGGGAGCTGGGATTTTGGCTCATCTCAGCTCCAAGAGAACGGAACAGAAAGGAACAGAGAAAGAGAAGGAGAGACAGAGAAACAGAAGGGCTCAGGAACAAGAAGGTGGAAGGGACCCTAAGAACCCACGAGAATCCAGGGTGCAGGGTCAGGCAGATTAAGGGTACAGGATCCCAAGTAGGTGGAGGAGAAACAACCCTCAGCCAAAGACCGGTCGTCGTGATCATCTATTGGTGCGACACCTCATCAAACCTGCTAGGAAGGCACCATATAGGACAGCGGAGGACGGGGCCCACGTTTAACCGCACAAGTCTGCGGCAGCTGGACAAAAGTGGGTCACTGGTGAGGCAGGCCAGAGAAAGGATTAAAGGGGGTCCTGTGCCATGCTATTGACTGCTTGGGAGTTGACCGAGCCCCACACCTGGTGGACGCAGCACGGCTCGGGCGGTCACTACCTGTACAGAAGTGACCCGGAACAAATGAACTGTGAGTAAAGACCCTGGACTGTAACTTGTTGTCTGTGTGCTCCTTCGCGCCCCCAGCACTACCGGTACTGGGACTCTCACTACCATCACTCCCACCATCCACTACACTGCCCTGGGGCCGCACTCTTCCCGTGGGGAGTCACATCATCCCAGCTGCACACATCATCAGCCCCAGCGGACTGCCTTGCAGCTGCGGTTCCTAATAACCGCAATCCACGGGTGGCGTAGTCGGACATAATCTGAAGCACGTAGCAGACTACCATTGGTCTGACCACCCTGAGCTGCGGGACCGGGCCGCCACTACTACTCCCAGCATCTCCCTATCTCCCAGATCCGCGTGCCCCACGGTCCAGGGGGCGAGTCATTTGCACCAGTATCTACTAAAAAACAAACGTCAGCAACAAGAGAATCACCGAACGTAGGGTCCAATTATCAACATTCTAGGTATAGATGTATAAAAAACCTTTATTAAGATATTGGTTACAGAAACGCACCAAGCACAAGAGTGCCCATATTCAGTTAAATCACAAAAATCAGTAAAAATTAATGCATCAATTGCAAAATCAAGACAATAAATATATAAAAGACCGCCAACACATACAGAACGTTCTAGCCTAAATTGACACCATATGTAACTGAAAACAGGAGGGGAAAAGGAGAGGAAAAGAAAAGAACAGCAAGAGGATAGTGCAATTGTTACATGGATATAACATGTGATGTGTGGATAGGTGAAGGTGTAATGGGAAAAAGAGGGATGAAGTGGTGGGTATGGAGGGAGGGAACCGTGTTGCAGTGTGTGTGAAATAGGATGTGGGATGAAAAGGGGGGGGGGGGGAGGGGGAGGACCGGGTAAGGAATGGATGTGGAAAAAGGAGAAGAAAGGGAAGGGAAAGGGGACAAGAACGAAGTGGTTATGTGAGTGTGTAAATAGCCCACAAGGGGTATGTAAAGCCGTACAACTACCTTGATCCTAAACCTAAAATTACGTTTAGGAGGTCTCGGAATCTACGTGATTGTCTGGTAAGAAGCCACTACACGAATGAATTGACAACATTCTTATCTGATTCCAAACAACCTCATGGTTGCAAGCCGTGATCTTATCTGTCATTTTATTTCACCTTTTTCACATTCTTCACTAGCTCTAGAGATATACATCTCTATTACCACTTGTTTTTACACATTAGATTGCAATAATGGCACTGCGTGCAATTTGTGGTTTATTATCACGTCCTTAACAGGATTTACATGTACACCCATTTAGCTGCACTATTTACCTACACACTGCCGAGTGCATGGCTTTTATATCCATTTGATATACCCATGCATCATGGTCGGTCATCGACGCATGCGCCGTCTGTGCTCCGGATATCCCGGGCTCCGTGTCTCTCTGTGTCAGGTGACTCGGGTCCTTCTGACGTCTCCTGTCACATGACGCGGACGTCCGTGGTTTCCGGCCCCTCCTGACGGCGCATGCGCGACTAGCTGGCCCGATCATCTTGCATCGGTAAGTATATTAATTCTAACACCCACCCCTTCCGGCCTCATCCTGCGGTACTTCCGGCTTTACGTGTTTGGTTGTTCAGCCACGTACCTCTGTCCCCTGCATTCGATTGGCTAAGCACCCCTTTTTAACCCTTCGGTTCTATGGAACTCCACCCCCTGACGAAGGACCACATGTCCTAAATGCGCGTCGGGGTGTGCTCCGCATTCAGGCCCAGGACCGCTCACCAGGTACATCATACAGTTCTTCTAACCTTATTCTTGTCAAGAATCTTTAACAAACATGATGCCTTTCCTTCCCTCACATGAGGGGGTCCCTTAACAGATGTTTCTTACTTTCTTTCTCTTTATCCATTGACTGTCTGGTCTGTGCACCCTTTGGTATAACTTTACTAGTATTTATTATTATCATACATTACCACAATAGACAGTTTTGTGTGACCAGTGGGTTTCACACACCATTCAGCGCGCATCTGTCAATGGTACTCTGCCTTTTCATTTACATATGGTGTCAATTTAGGCTAGAACGTTCTGTATGTGTTGGCGGTCTTTTATATATTTATTGTCTTGATTTTGCAATTTATGCATTAATTTTTACTGATTTTTGTGATTTAACTGAATATGGGCACTCTTGTGCTTGGTGTGTTTCTGTAATCAATATCTTAATAAAGGTTTTTTATACATCTATACATATCATGTTGATAATTGGACCCTACGTTCGGTGATTCTCTTGGTTGCTGTGTGTTTTAACCGAATCGTCTGCCATTTATAATTTGTCCATATAGTACACAATCCTGATATGATGGGTATTTTATACTGACCAAACTGGTCTTTGATGAAAACCCCTAAATACATGTGGCTATATCCTTGGTGTCTTTTTGTTTAAAAAAACAAACGTGCCTTAGGCTGCGTGCCCACTATGCGTTTTTCAAGCGTTTTTGCCGCGGAATTTCTGCAGCGAAAACGCTGAAACTCTTGATAATACGTGCCCCATGGTCCCCAATGATAATCCGCATGTGCTGTGCACTTGCTGCGGAAATTTCCGCTGCGGATTATCATTGCGGAAAAATACGCAGCATGTCCATTAATTTTGTGGACACACAGCGTAATTGCCGCCATTGACTTGCATTGAAACGCATATTATCCGTGTCAGCACATTTGCAGATACGGATATTATGCGATTCTATGTGCGAATGGTACCCAGGTTTGGAAAAGAGGAGACTCTCCTCCAGACCCAGGTACCATAGTACCTGTAAAAAAAAAAAAAAAAAAAAGAATTTAAAATAAAAAATAAAGATTATACTTGCCTTCTGATGGCCCCCGCTGTTTTCTCCGCTCCGTCTGGTCTGTTGTATGGGTCGCGGTGGTGTGAAAGGACCTGCCATGACAACATTTAGTCATGTGGCAGGTCACGCGACCACTGACGTCGGCGGTCGCGTGACCTGTCACATGACTCAATGGCGTCATCACAGGTCCTTTCACACCACTGCGACCCATACAACAGACAAGACGGAGCGGAGAAATCACCGGGGGCCATCAAAAGATAAGTATAATCTTTATTTTTTACCTTTTTTTTTTTTTTTTTTAAACTATTACTTGGTCACACTATATATGCCGGTTGCATGGATTTATATAGTGTGACCAAGTTGTCAAGCACTTTTCCAAGTGATGCTAAAATTGCTTGGGAAAGCGGTTGATAACCCGCATGCAGAAATGCATGCAAAAACGCTTGACAAACTCTTCTACCTGGCGGGAAAAACACATGTAAAATCCGCATGCGTTTTTCCTGCCAGGGAGAAGCGGAAAAAATATGCAGCATGTTTGCATCGTGGGCACTTAGCCTTAAAGTTTGTGAGGGTTTTTTTTGTGAGAATTGTGTCACAAGTTACATACTAAATATTCCCATTTTGCAATCATCAAAAACTTTTTTTGTTTTTGTGCAAAGAAGCATGCAGGTTATCGGCCTTAAAATCCGTACCAAAATCCACAATTGTTCATCGTAGTGTTGAAATAACCAACCTTTTTCAGTGCAGTTAATAAAATTTGCAATGAAAATGTGTAGCATTTCCACAACACATGGGGCATTTGATCAGTAGCCCGTTTAAAACCATCAATGTTGTTTTTTTCTTATAAGTTGAGTTTGTTAAGCGAATGTGTGAATCCAGACTTTGGGACAATTTATAGCTTTATAAACATCTAGCATTGAAGTCTTTATACTGGTACATTTTATTTTGTAGGTATGATTATTGTCTTTTTGCCTTATTTGTTTAGCATCCAGCACAATCTGTTGAAGGGTTATAAATAAATCATACATTGGCAAGCTTTTTCACTTTCGTCCCCATTTTTATGCTGAATACGTATGATCTGCTTTGTATTTCTAAGAGCCTCTGTGGATGTATCTGAATTCGAGCTGTTCGGCAGCATCCACACATTACACTTGTATTAGGTTATTAAAGGTTTTCTCCTACAAATAAAGTAAATTTAATAAATGAAATGATGCATTATTCTAAATAAATTGATAAATACTTTAGTTTTTGATTTACGCTAGTCTTGTCTAGGAGGCATTTACTGAACACAAAACACATCTTAAACACACAGCAGGCCATGGAGTAGAGAAAAGGTCTCCTGCCTTCTGTGGCCGGTGAGACCGGAGGGAATGTTTGTATATTAAAGCTGAGATAACATCTCAGCTGAAGCACAGGCAGCTAGGTCAGAAGTTATGAGGAGTAAGGAGGACGGACTAAACGGGATGAAAGCTGCAAGAGAAATGTTTTCTAACATTGGGTATACTTTATGAGTTGCAGCACTGGAACTCCATTAGAAAATGACATCTCCCACAGCCTGCATCTCATCCCATCCCTCCTGCTCATTCCTCCTCTCTCCCATCACTCTCCTCATCAAGGATTGGAGTAAAATGGGTTAAATCTGCACTTCCGACGGAAAAGTGATGGAGTCAGGAATCCAAGAATGTGGTTTATTGGTCAACACGTTTTGAAGTGTCACACTTCTTCATCAGGGCAAACCACAGCGATCTCATGCTTTGACAAGCATGTACTTCTGTTAACTCATTTATTATAGATGACTCAAAGATGTACAATAAAAAAATTATATTGTGTTACTGTATTAGCCAGAAAAAGCAATGTAAATACTTTTATGCCCAAAAATGACAAAAATATTCTAGGAATGATATGAATAAAGAAAATTTCAGCTCACCCCTGAGATGTAATCCCAGTCTGTCATGGAGCACGGAGTCCTCGCTGCTGCACAGCGCCTGGGTCAATGAGGAAGTGAAGATGGATCCAGCTCAACACATCGGGCAATTAATTAAAATTCAACAATCTTTATTGGCAAATCCTTTTAAAAACTTGTAGAAAAGACAAAAAATGGACATCTCATGTATTATGGGGTGGTGTGTATAAAAAATGTCATACGCGTTTCGAGTGAGAAACTCTTGAACACTGGCTATGAAAAAGAATATTCTGATCTGGGCTTAAGTATACTAACAAATAATCATGGATACAAAAAACACATGAAAACAATCAAGAAAATACCAATCACAGAGAAGACTGGACTGAATATATGAAAAGAAAAAGGTGGAAACAAAACAAAAAAATGTACCCTGGAAAAACTGAATGAGAAATATGTAATACAATACATGTAGATTGTGAGCCCTCGCGGGCAGGGTCCTCGCTCCTCCTGTACCAGTCGCTGTCACATTGTGTTCAAGATTATTGTAACTGTTCTTGTATTATACCCCTTTTCACATGTAAAGCGCCATGGAATAAATGGCGCTATAATAATGATAATATGAACAACTATGTACTTATACATATGAGAAAGTCCTAGAGAGAACTTGTACAAGTAAGGGCAGAAAATATCCCAAAGGAAAAAGAGAGAAAAAAGGGGGGACACAAAACCTGCAGACAATAAATATGTGCATGAATAAATTTTCAATAAACATTAACTGCAGAAAACTAAATATCTGATTTGGTATTTTCTTGATTGTTTTCATGTGTTTTTTTTGTATCCATGATTATTTGTTAGTATACTTAAGTCCAGATCAGAATATTCTTTTTCATAGCCAGTGTTCAAGAGTTTCTCACTCGAAACGTGTATGGCATTTTTTATACACACCACCCCATAATATATGCTTTGTCGTCTGAGATGTCCATTTTTTGTCTTTTCTACAAGTTTTTAAAAGGATTTGCCAATAAAGACTGTTGAATTTTAATTAATTGCCCAGTGTGTTGAGCTGGATCCATCTTCACATCCTCATTCTAGGAGTGATACCTTTATTGGCTAACCAGAAGAATTTAGGTTTGCAAGCTTTCAGAGCACAGAGGCTCCTTCAGCCTGAAGAAGGAGCCTCTGTGCTCTGAAAACTTGCAAACCTAATTCTTCTGGTTAGCCAATAAAGGTATCACTAATAGAATGTTTGGGCATAAAAGTATTTACATTGATGACAAAGAAGTGTTAAAGCAGATTTCCATATGCATCCATTATGATCCTGAAATTCTTTACCTTTATTTCTGTGGCCAGCATACCTGGGATGAATTTATATAGGAAGTGCCGGTTACGGGCATAGAGTCATTTGAGGGCAAAAGGGATTTATGTACAAGAGGGGGGGACAATCCTTAAATGTAAACCTATAAATGCATTTTTTTTTTCAAAATTAAAAACTGGTAAAATTACATCCTAAATCATTGCTGATCTTTGTATCTTCTACAGGCCCCTGTGTTAACAGGCTGTTAGTGCACAACATGTCACTGAGAACTGAAAGAAAACTAGATTCTTCTACATTGGAGAAGATTGCTGCAGACATGAGTAATCTCATTGAAAGTCTTGACACCAGTGAACTCCATTTCGATGGGGAAGAAGTAGACTGTGATATTGTCACGGACCCCAAAACAAGTGGTAAGTTCTCACCGCAGCATAGAGATCTGCTCTCACAAAGCCAATTATAAATCAAGCAGAGAACCATTGCTCTATAAACAACGTATTACTAGATATCTATCATGTATTAAGATTCTGTTTTTCTAGTATGCGGACGACATTCAGATGGAAAAGGGAATGTTGTGCCACCTCCATATTAGAATTTAAAAAAATGTCCATGGTATGACTATATGAAATCTTACTTTTATTAAGATTTTTACATCTAATGAGATCAAATAGGTTTACTTGTTTTTACATTTTACTGTGAAAATCCAAGTGGGAATGATACCGTGTTCGTGCCAAGTTCAGTGTCACATTCCCGTTTGTAAAACCATTACTTGGTATGGGATAATGGTGTCACCTGCCAGTCCTGATGATATGACCCCAATGCCAAGATTGTGCTAATGAAGTGGTGCAAGGTGTGGGCCGCATTCAAGCTTTTAGGTTTGTTTTTGTTTGATGTTTTTTTTCATATTCAAGAAAACCAAACAGTTTGTTGGATCTCATTTACATCCGTTTTTAGTCTACATATCCATTTCACCATAAGTGTGGCGTCCATTTTTCTCATATGAAGCAAAAAAAGAAAAAAACAGAGAAGGCTTTTGCTACCCATTAAGCCTTTTGCTGCCTGTGATTTCACAACATTTTGCTCCTCTAGTAACCAGGACAATGTACGCACTTTTGACGTGTACAAATAAAACCAAAATTACTAAGTAATAAATTGATATTAATCCCAAATATCTATACATATTCGGAAAATATACACTTTCACCACTTTATACACGCTGGCACCTTAATGCAATTTGGCATAATAGAAAGAGTTTGAAAAAAATGAAAAAATTGTATATAAGTGGCTAATAAGTGTGACTGAAGCAGAAAATTAGATGCATCACATCTTTTAAAATTAAAGCTTAACACAGAGTACATGTGTATGTATCGCCATTTTGTAAGAGCTGTAACTTTTTTTTGTTCATTGACCTAAATGACGGTTTATCATTTGCTTGTTTTTATATTTTATTGCTATCATTTTGCCGTTCTTCAGACTTTTTGTTCACTTTTTTACTCCATCTTCTTTTTTTTTTTTTTTTACCTCTGAAGTGAGCAGAGCTTCTGAATTTTTTCTAATGGGACTTCACCAGCCAGAACTTGCCATAATGATAAATTATTGGTTTTTCTTTGATCCCTTCTGTCAGGACAGTCTTCCCAGCTCTGCCCAACCTAATTGTTTCCATTTGATCACATTTACTTATACTCTGCTCTTTTTCTTAGGTGTCAGTATTCCCTTTTCTGCTATTTATAACACGCAAGGTTTTAAGGAGCCTGACCTTCAAACGTACTTAGTAGGATTCCCCATTAAAGTCAGGGTCCTAGAAGTGGAGAGGTTTGCTTCATCGTCGTCTTCGAAGGTATGAACCATATATTGTTTTGTTTGTTTTGATTTTTTACACTAATTTGTCAAGGACCTGCACACTTGTTCCTGGAAATTTTGATCACGATATTCTGCATGTAGGTAGATATTAGTGATTGCATAATGCAAATGGCTAATCCCACTTTCTATTACTAACCTTGTTCTACAGTTCTTCTTCTTTTATTAAGTAGTTAATACATCAATTCATGTAGGTGAGCGCCAACTGTATTTTTACAATTTCACCTAACCTGGAGAAGACCCTATTTGCAATTTTGTTTTTTTTCTCCGCACCATATGTTAATATACTCGCCTACCTCCATCTTCTCTGGGATTCAGCGCCGTTCTGCTCTTCTCTGTGACGTCACCTCTCTTCAGTCTCTCCAGGTCACTTTATGCTCTATGCGTGAGCCGAAATCTTTTCCACAATGTAAACTTCTGGAGAATCATTCTGATGCTCCATAGACTTGGGTGTGAAAAAATGGATGCAAGGCGCTCCTAATCTGTGGGTGCATAAGCAGGCTACTACCTCACAACAAAATCTATAAAAAGGAAACTGTCACTCCAGATTGATTGCAAGTGCAGAAGTGGTTTTAATTCAAAGCAATCCACTGTAAAATATTACGTCTCTGTATTTAAAGGGAATCTGTCAGCAGGTTTTTGCTACCTCATCTGAGAGCAGCCTGATGTAGGTAAAGAGAAGCTGTATCCAACAATTTGTCACTTAGATTACTGGGTGCAGCCGTTCTTACACAGTCAGAGCTTTTAGATTTAGAATGAAGCAGAGCTGAGAAAGCTATCCATGCCGCTAACAAGCTCTCCATGTACAAAGTCCATAAACAGTATGGTGCTTAGTTGTTGGACTAGTCCAGCAATGTTAATCTCTTAGTGATAAATCCTTCACAGTTTTTAAACTACAGCTCGCACTGTGAGAAGTGACACATCCCTGAATTCTGTGTTTCAGCCTCTATCTTCTGCTCTCTTCAAATTACATAGAAAAAACCTTCTGACAGATTCCCTTTAACATCAGAGCTTCATCAGATACAGTTTACAGATAGAAGAAAACAGTATCAATAAATGCATGATGGTATTCGCACTGTGGGATAGCAGAAGACCTGCTCAGGAGTATTGGCACTAATCATCAACTTAAATTGTAAAAGTCACTTCTGGGTCACGCAGAGCACCTCGTAGAGTTTGCAGAGCGGTGACGTCACTCAGAAGAGAAGCAGAACGGCGCTGGACACAGGAGAGAGCAGCTGTATGTGAGTATATCAGCACCATCACTTTACAGTACATACACATGGACACAGGTTTAGTGAAAAAAAAACTTCATAGGAGGGATTCTTTAATAACATTTTTCAAAAAAGATTTTGAGAACTGGCTTCCTTCTTAGGCCAAGTTCCCACTATGCGAAGCCACAGCGGACTTCCCATTGCATATTCTCCAGAACAAAATCTGCTGTGTTTTACAGTGTCCTCATAGAGCATGAGATTTTAAGAGATCTTTTTCTCTAGCTGCACAAAGTATTAACAGCACAAAGTTACAAGAGATGCGAGTTTGAAGTCACAGCATGTCAATTTGTGTGAATTCCCCCTCCTTCTTCGCACTCATAGGCGCAGCAGCCCATTCCAGTGTGAATACTGCTGCGGCATCGCAAATGCAAGAGGTTCGCAGTGGGGATGCTTTTGTGGGAAGAAAGACTTAGTCTTGGACAATAATATTGGTAGCTAATATGGGTGAAGTACATTACTAAGCTCTAGATGCTTCTACACTCACTTAGCTTTTTGAAAGACCCAACCAATCTGCATGGGCATTTTATATGGAAATACCCGCATTACCAAAGTGCATACATTGATGAGAGAAGACCAGAAACCTTCTGTTATCAGTTTTATGTTCAGCTTTTTTCTGTCAGGGCAATTGGTTGAACTGACATACACCCCATGTGATTGTGGTCCTCACCCCTTTCTCTTTGGCGCCTTTATTTGAATATTTGATGTATTTAAATGTACAGTCATGGCCAAAAGTTTTGAGAATGGCACCAAAATTATATTTTCACATGATCTGCTGGCCTCTGGTTTTTATTAGTGTTTGTCTGTTTATATCACATACAGGAATATAATTGCAATCATATTATGAGTACCAATAGGTTATATTGACAGTTAGAATGAGTTAATGCAGCAAGTCAATATTTGCAGTGTTGCCCCTTCTTCTTCAAGACCTCTGTAATTCTCCCTGGCATGCTCTCAATCAACTTTTGGACCAAATCCTGACTGATAGCAGTCCATTCTTGCATAATCAATGCTTGCATTTTGCCAGAATTTGTTGGTTTTTTGTTTGTCCACCCGTCTCTTGATGATTGACCACAAGTTCTCAATGGGATTAAGATCTGGGGAGTTTCCAGGCCATGGACCCAAAATCTGTTTTGTTCCATGAGCCATTTAGTTATCACCTTTGCTTTATGGCAAGGTGCTCCATCATGCTGGAAAAGGCATTGTTGGGCGCCAAACTGCTCTTGGACGGTTGGGAGAAGTTGCTCTTGGAGGACATTCTGGTACCATTCTTTATTCATGGCTGTGTTTTTAGGCAAGACTGTGAGTGAGCCGATTCCCTTGGCTGAGAAGCAACCCCACACATGAATGGTTTCAGGATGCTTTACAGTTGGCATGAGACAAGACTGGTGGTAGCGCTCACCTCTTCTTCTCCGAATAAGCTGTTTTCCAGATGTCCCAAACAATCGAAAAGGGGATTCATCAGAGAAAATGACTTTGCCCCAGTCCTCAGCAGTCCACTCCCTGTACCTTTTGCAGAATATCAGTCGGTCCCTGATGTTTTTTCTGGAGAGAAGTGGCTTCTTTGCTGCCCTCCTTGAAACCAGCCCTTGCTCAAAGAGTCTCCGCCTCACAGTGCGTGCAGAAGCACTCACACCAGCCTGCTGCCATTCCTGAGCAAGCTCGGCACTGCTGGTAGTCCGATCCCGCAGCTGAAACAGTTTTAAGATACGGTCCTGGCGCTTGCTGGTCTTTCTTGGGCGCCCTGGAGCCTTTTTGACAACAATGGAAGCTCTCTCCTTGAAGTTCTTGATGATGCGATAGATTGTTGACTGAGGTGCAATCTTTGTAGCTGCGATACTCTTCCCTGTTAGGCCATTTTTGTGCAGTGCAATGATGGCTGCACGTGTTTCTTTAGAGATAACCATGGTTAACTGAAGAGAAACAATGATACCAAGAACCAGCCTCCTTTTAAAGTGTCCAGTGATGTCATTCTTACTTAATCATGACTGATTGATCGCCAGCCCTGTCCTCATCAACACCCACACCTGTGTTAATGGATCAATCACTAAAACGATGTTAGCTGCTCCTTTTAAGGCAGGACTGCAATGATGTTGAAATGTGTTTTGGGGGTTAAAGTTCATTTTCTGGGCAAATATTGACTTTGCAAGTACAGCAATTGCTGTTAAGCTGATCACTCTTTGACATTCAGGAGTATATGCAAATTGCCATTACAAAAAATGAAGCAGTAAACTTTGGAAAAATTACTATTTGTCTCATTCTCAATACTTTTTGCCATGACTGTACTTATTCCAATATTCCTTGTACATGTGGTATCCTGAGGAAGGAGTCTGATGACTTTGAAACGCGTTTACAATAAATCAATTTGAATTATCCTTTACTGTAATTTCAGCAGCGCAGAGGTCTATGGCTTTGTATTTTGAGTTCTAATGCACCAGTCAAGGCCATGATATGTGTAACTAGTGTAACCTGTGCCCATTGCATCTTGAGGGAGCACTGTGTGTTTTTCTTTAATTTGACTTCTAATAATTCTAGACATCCGTTCTGAACATTTACACAATCGAGCTCACTCATGGGGAGTTCACGTGGCAAGTTAAGAGGAAATTCAAGCACTTTCAAGACCTCCACAGAGAACTCCTCCGATACAAAGCGTTCATCAGGATCCCCATCCCTACCAGGAGGTAAGTGCTTTTACTGGCACAATCTATTGATTTTACTGTGACTGTTTCATGAAGTTTTTATTTTTCAGCCACACAGTGAGAAGACAAACAGTAAGAAGAGGAGATGTCAGGTCGATGCCAAATTTGCCCCGGAATGCAGAGATTGTTCGTGAAGAGCAGTCGTCTAGTAGAAGGGTGATTATTTCACTTTTTAACTGCATTTAGCTTCCATCATTAGGTGTGGTTTTAGCTTTGCCATATTATTGAGACGCCATGATAAATGCAGAATGGCCTCGGAAATACTGTATGCAAATTATTGCTTATTAACACTACACTTCCCTGGCTCCTATCACTGAGTTGTGGCACCCCAGGGGTCTGGTTTCCACAGTAATAGCAGTATTACGTCTGTGAGCAGGTGGGAGGTCTCCTGGGCAGGAATCCTAAGCATACCACACCTCCTGCTCAGTCCTGGGAGGGGAAGAACTTCCCCTATAAAAAACTGGGGCTGAGGCAGGGTTAGAGAGAGGAGTTCCAGACAGAGACGGAGTCTGGTCTGGACACGCAGAAACAGGGACAGATAGACATCAGGAGCTCTGTAGGAGCCAAGGAGAAGCGCCAGGGGCTGGAGCTGTGCAGAGCTCGCCCTGGGAGAAGGTACTAAAACCGGACACAGGAGTCCGAGGCTGTGGGGACTAAGATATACCCAGCAGCAGAATCCATCCGGCAGGGGATTCCAGGTCCTCTGGCCATAAAAGCCCGGAGGCTCAGTCACAACGAAGGGACCAGCACCGCCATCCCGGAGCGGAGGCTAACAGGAGGCCCCAGGTCACCAGCCATACGGGTGAGCACCACACGGTATACCCAGGGACGTGGGCTACTTGTAACCGCTGAAAGCAGGGTAGCCAGGAAGGGTACAGACTAACGGGAAGGCCTACAACTCCACCTGGCCAGGGGAACTCCGGCTTACTCGCAGACTAACCAGGCCCCAACTACTAGCCAGTACTCCCGGGGGAATTTGCCTTGTACCATCAGTAAAGGCCCTGAACTGTACCCTCGCGTCTCCGTGCTTCCTTGTCGCACCGTTAGTGCTGGGACATCCACACCATCACTCCCAACATCACCCACATCCGCTGCCCTGAGGCCATACCTCTCCCGTTGGGGGTTATATCAACATTGCTGCACACCTATACCACCGGCCTCAGCGGTCTGCCCTGCAGCGGCGGTTTCATAACCGCATTCAACGGGTGGCGTAGTCGGACACTAATACCATCATACCAATAACTGCCACTTAGTTTGACCACCCTGGGCGCGGACCGGGTCACCGCCACACGAAGACTACTACCCCCATCGGATCCGGCTCCGGGTATCCCCCGCGCGCACGCGCGCCGCACTACAGCACTGGCCCAGGGGGTGAGTCAGAGTCACTTCAGATATACACAGTATTTTGCTTTTTGCAGGCTAGTTTAGTAAGTGATGGATATCCGTGCTAAGCTTACAATAAAATAAGGATTTGGATTGCAGCCTTCCTTGCTAGCTATGGAGGCTGCAATCCAAATCCCTATTAACGAACTAGCAATTAGCCAAATAGCCTCACAAGTAGGTTTTTTTGCTTTTAACAATAAATATTTATAGTCCCCATCTCCTGTCATTTTATTGTAAGCTTAGCACAGATATCCATCACTTCTTAGTTACTTACCCTAGACATTTTGTGGTCTTTGTCTTTATACACTGCAGCTTATGTCTTGTATATTTAAGCGCCACTATTCCATTTCTTTGGTATTTTTGTTTATTATTTCGTACTAGTACTCATTACGTCTAATGGCTGCTATGTGTAGTAATGAGCTTTCTCATAAGTAATAACCCAACTATATATATATAATCACAAATGTACATGACTTGATTATGCTGTTTAGTAGGGGCCTATTCAAAAGCCATCCACCTTGTTCACTTTAAAAAAAGTGGAGTGTAAAAAATAGGGTATATATGCTTGGCAAATTCAATCAGTTGTCCCAAATTGTGGAAAGTTTGCTTTCGTAATCTGTACATCTATAGATCCAATTTATTAAAAAGAATTGAAAATTAAAAGGTGAGTGACCAATCTTTTTTTTTTTTATTTACTAGCTTGAAAGAGGACCTGCCAGGTACCTGAGTATATGTTTTACCAACTGGCATTTCTTGGTTGACAAACTTTTAATACCTCACCCCCCCCCCCCCCCTCCGACCCCCATACCACAAAAAAAAACAGATGAACATGACATTTGTCATTTTAATAGTTTCTTATGATTTAGTGCTTTATTTTTTTTGCAAATGTGTATTTTCTGTACATGTCCATATGCAGACAATTGCCTGCTGGTGCTTTTTAGATGGCAGTTAATAATGAAAATGGACAGCTGTATAGTCCTTTTGTACCACCCTCATTATTAAGATACAATATACTGAATGTATTGCTCTTCACTTAGGATATATCTCCTTCGATGTATCACTTAATCCCTGGAATTTTGTTTCTCTTTTGTAAATATCATCACTCTCATTGTTACAGATATTTTTTTCATATTTCGTCAGGGTTTTTTTCTTTCCTTTTTTGAGTTGTTTTTCTTTTTCATTTAATTCTTATATTCTCTGCTCTCACCTGCATTGATGATGCAGGTTCCTGACAAGAACATTGAAATTTGGGAATGTTAGCGTTCCTGCAACTATGGCCTAACATGATACATATCTATGCAGATATTCCTTATAATTACTAAATGATGGCGATCATCTGAGCTACCACAATTCACTTCTTTATATTAGCATATAAATACCGCAATGTATGTTACATGATGTTTCCTAATGTGAAGAGTTCCTCTTTTTTTTCAGAAACAATTAGAGGATTACTTATCAGCGCTATTAAAGATGCCGATGTACAGGAATTATCACGCAACAGTAAGTAAGATTTTCCTTTTTTGCTCCCCTTACATTCCCCTAGACTTGATGCAGCCTGTTGCAGCATTACTCATTGAGTTACCTATGGTGATGATTGTCAGTGCTAGGAATAATCATTTCATGGTCAGTCATGTTTGAACCTTTTAAAAATAATCTGTCACTTGCCATAAATATGCATCTTTACCTGATTTAAATGCCACTGTTCTTCCTGAATCTGGCGTTTATGGTTTGATTTTTTTTTTTATTTATTTATTTTTGTCCCTGAGGTATGGAGATTTGATGTGGCTCTTATCGCTTCTTTATGGGAGTTTTCTTGAGTATTGCCATATCTCAGGAAGAGAGGAAGAGAAGCAGCAACAAAAAACACAAACAATTTTTGCGTTGTTTGGAGGTTCACCTTAATTATAGTGTAGTGTATGGTTGGTTTTTTTTTTGTTTGTTTTGTTTTAGTTTTTTCAGTATGAATATTAAATTGGCTTTTTGTTTGTTGGTTTTTGTACTGTTTTTCTTTTACACTGAATGACCTGTTAAACTTTTTGTACATGTCCATTTGTCATATGCTTGTAACAGTATGAAAATAACTGGATCTGTTAAAACCAGAGCTCAACAAATTCCCACTTTGGTTTCCTGTTTTTTGCTCCATTTTTGTGTAATGAATCTGTTTTTACTCTGTACACTTAGTGTTCTGGGTATATGCAGTGCTTAAAAAACATCCGTAAACAACAAGGCATAACACATGACCATCTATTGTAATCCGTTTCTAATACACTTTAATATTAAGAAAAAAAACTGATGGCAATAGTTCAGGTCTTTTGTTTGTTTTTTGGTCCAGACAAAAACTTTGGGCAGACTTTTTTTTTTGTTTGTTTTTTGATCCATTTTAAAAACTGATTGCAGTTAGACAGAAGACATTTTAGGACAATTCCATCCCCACTCAAATTATGCATCCTCTACTATATTACTGTACCTGCATTATTTCATTTTGTCTTCCCAAAATGGATCTGAAAACGGAAATGACTACTGGATATGTGAACAGAGCCTTTAAATTAAATCCTAAGGTTGTATAGATTCCCAATACATTTACATTTTTTAAATTAAAGGGAATCTGTCAGTAGGATCAACCCTCCTAAGCCGTATATATAGGCATGCAGGTCATGGGGAGCTGAATACAATGATACCTTTATATCTGTGATCTGAGATCTTATTCCAGAGAAATCCAGGTTTTTATTATATGTAAATGAGCTGTTCAGGGCTATGGGCCAGGCATAGATCTACATGAGAATCTATATAGACAGCTTAAGAGGGCTGATCCTACTGACAGATTTCCTTTAAGGTGTGGGGGCTTTGGAGTATAGAAGCCATATTCTGAATAAAGGAATTTGTTTCCTTCACCCCCAGCCTTCAGTTTATTAATAAAACTTCCACAAGTATGTATGTAATTACATTGTAACATACTTTATTCCAGAGAGAATTTATTGATGTGAATCAGCTATCCTTTATCCATGACCTTGGACCAAAGGGCATGTAAGTTTTATATGGTTAGTTAACTCAGCTGCTCTCTATTCTTTCAACGGACGTTGTGTGGGGTTTTGAGGTTGTCATTTGCTGTTTACTGGGTGAGTGTGCGTGGGGTAATGCTCTGTTTTTTGTTTTTTTTTGTTGTTTTTTACTTTATTATTTTTTTGCTAGCGTAATTACTACTCATTTATAATATTGTACAGCTGCATCAACATTGTGTTCTCCCGTTGTGCTCTTTCTTTGAGCAATTGACGAAGACATCTTTCTGACTATTAAGTTTTCTTCACATATTTTTATGTTTGCTAAGTTTGGGCTCCCAATATTTGCAGTAAGTTCTGCAAACCAGTTGCCATTTTAGATTTTATTGAAATTTGAGAATAAAAATCATTACCAAAATGTAGTTTTGCATTTTGTGAACCTTTTCCTGTGCTCCACTCAAATTAGCCGGCTTACTTCTCAAATTCGGTATAAAAATAGCACTCAGCATGTATTACGCTAAGAAGATAATCCTCACAAGTCTGACAAACTGCTGGTAGATATGTCACGATTACTGTTATATAATAGTAAGAAATGCTATAGTAACCAGTTTGATGTAATTGTGCTAAAGATTTGTAAACTTGGTGCAACATTTTGTACTCAAGTGAGAAGTGTACATCAGCCAATAGGTTGAATTCTTAATCATCCGGCATTGAATAGGACAGGTGCTCGATACCTGCTTATTGTTATCGTGTTGCGCCCCTTCAGGAAACTGAACAGTGCTAGACAAATCTTCTGTGCAAGATTTGTCATGATTTATCATGCTGTTGGTGTGTCACGCAGAGAGATGGATGTAGAATCTGCTCCTGGTTGCCCTGCCATTGTTTTGGGGAAAGCCCACCCTGTACTATTTTTCTAACTTACAGTATGTGCAGTGATCATTACACGTCTGAGGAAGGCTGTTCTATCTAATGTCATAGATGTAAAGATAAAATGGGACCAATCTATAAAGCCACCTCTTAAGGGGACGTCTCACCCTCATATTGAGGATTGAAACATGGCTTTGTCATAACTTGGAAATGAAACAAAAGCTAACACTCTAAACAATCCATGTGACCCCCTGTCCAGTTAAGACCCCTGCTGTGAACAGATAATTAAAGTTGGTTATCCGATGGAGAGCAGACACAAAATCTATACCAAAGGCCTCGAGTTGACCTCTTTAGCGCCTGGGTTTTTTATGACAGGCATAAGTCCTATAGTTATGGGAGACATATTTTTGACGAAGTGGCGAACGTAACGCATTTACTTTCATCACTGTGTGGTCTGCACATTATCCCCAAATTAATATCGGCCAGATTGATAACGATATATATGCCATGTTTCCTATCTATCGAAATCTAAAATCATGATGGGAAATGTGACATTAATATCTCCCCCCTGGGATCTCCAGGTGGACAGATATTGTGAAGATAGGGATCTCAGAATTTTTTGGGACCTAGCCATATTCCATTAATCATATATGTTCACTGTAAAATGTCCAATAAGCTGCCTAGTATCGAAAGCAGCCTTGGCCTCATCCATCAGTAGTCAATGGCATAATTATCCTGACAATTGGTAGCATTTCTGGTTTCTGACACATTGGTGGCAGGGGTGGGATATTTGCTTGATCCCCTGGCTGTTCCCTGACACTCGAAACGTTACTTATTTCTGTACCTACTGTGGTGTTTTCAGTGGAAACAAGACACTCATAACAAATCTTATTTAGGCTGCGTGCACACGATGCGTTTTTCATGCGTTTATGCTGCGGAATTTCCGCAGCGGAAACGCATCAAAAATGCATGGTAATTCGCACCCCATGGTCCCCAATTGCATTCCGCAATGTCAATGCACATGCTGCGGATTTTTCCGCAGCGTTTCTGCAGCGCTCATAAATCCGCAGCTTGTTCATTAATTTTGCGGAAGCGCCGCCATGACTTGCATTGAGACGCATAGAATGCGCGTCTGTACATTTGTACAAGCGGATTCTATGCGTCTCTTTGTGCGGATGGTACCCAGTTCTGGAGGAGAGAAGACTCTCATCCAGACCTGGGTACCATTGTACCTGTAAAAAAAAAAAGAATAAAATAATAAATAAAGTTATATTTACCTTTCCGACGGCTCTCTGCATGCCGGCAGCGCTGAAGGACCTTCGGTAACGTCAGTCATGTGACCGCAGGCCCTTCACTGCTGTGTCTCGCGATATGCTGGCAGCCGGGAACCAGACAGGAAGGAGCGCTGCAGCACACGCCAAGGAATCGGGGGTAAGTATAGCTTTATTTTTTTAATTTTTACGGTCACACTATATAAATCCATGCTGTTTGCATGGATTTATATAGTGTGACCTAGTTGTCAAGCACTTTCCAAGTGATGCTATCGCCTGGAAAGCGCTTGTCAATCTGCATGCGGAAACGCATGTGAATCCGCATGTATTCTGCAGGAAAAACGCATGCACAATCTGCATGCGTTTTTTCTGCCAGGGAGATGCAGAAATGCTGCAGAAATTTTCTGCTTCATTTCTGCATCGTGGGCACATAGCTTAAAGCATTTCCATGTGCCTTTTTGTGTGCAGTTCCTTCCTCCTATCTGCTATAGTCTTAGGCTGGCCGTACACATTATATTGTTGTCGACCGAAAGATGTTTCAATTAATAGCCATCTCATCCGATAACTCCCATACACAGGAGCTACACCGAGTGCTCTTATGTAGTGATGAGCTCAAATGCTCATTACTCAAGTTTACCAAGGGTGCTCTGGTATGCACAGAGTATCGCGGGTGCTCGAGTGACATGTTCGAGTCCCCACTGGCGCATGTTTCGCGGCTGTTAGACAGCCAAAAAATATGCTGGAATTGCCTGACCTACATGGGCAATCCTCTCCTATTTTGTGGCTGTGTAACGGCCGTGGAGACTCTAATGTGTCACTCGAGCACCCGTGATACTCTGTGCATACCCAAGCACCCTTGGCAAACTCGAGTAATGAGCACTTGAGCTCATCACTACTTTTGTGTTCTTTCCGAGAAAGCCGCCAACAAAAGAGAAGGCTGAGAGGAGACTTAATAGCTGTCTACAAATATCTTAAGGGCTATCGCACTATAGAGGAATCAGCTTTAATTTAATTTGCACAAAGAAAGGCTAGAAGCAATGGGATGAAACTGAATGGGAAAAGATACAGATTAGATATTAGAAAAAACTTTTTGACAATGAGGCGGTGTGTCCACGATGCGAATGTAATGCATTTCTGCAGCGCCATTTCCGCCTCGAAAACGCATTAAAGACGCATGTTAAGTTGTCTGCCGTGTTTCCCAATGATCATCCGCATGTGCTGATCCGCAGCACAACCATTTCTTGTGCGAAATCGCCGCCATTGACTTGCATTGAACCGCATAACATCCGCATACATGGTTCAATGCCTGTATGGTACCTGGGTCTGGAGAAGAGGAGACTCTCATCCAACCCGGGTACCATTAGTAAAAAAAAGAATTAAAACGTAAAAAATAAAAAATGCTTACCTCTCCGGCAGCCCCCGGTCTCCTCTCCGGTGGCTTCCTTTGTGATCAGCGTCCCGAGGTGTTCTGAAAGGACCTGCGGTGACGTCATTTAGTCATGTGATGGTCACGCGACCGCTGATGGTGGTAACGTGACCTGTCAGCTGACTAAATGAAGTCAGCGCAGGTCCTTTCAGAACACCGCGGGACCCGAGGACAGAGGACGCCACCGGAGACATAAGTATAATGTTTTTTTGTTTTTTGTTTTTTTTACATTTTAAGGCTGTGTGCCCACGTAGCATTTTTCAAGCGTATATGCTGCGGAATTTCCGCAGCGTAAACGCTTGAAAAACGCATGTATATCCGCACCCCATGGTCCCCAATGGGATTCCGCAAGTTCTATGCACATGCTGCGGATTTTTCCGCAGCGTTTATGCCGCGTTCAAAAATCCGCAGCATGTCATTTAATTTTGCGTTTCCGCAAGCGGAATTGCCTTTGTCCAATGCATAAAAAACGCAAGGCAATTCCGCATGTGGAAAACGCGTGATAAACGCGCGAAAAATGCGTGATAAACGCGTGCGGAATTCCGCATGCGTTTTTCCGGGAGAGGACTTCCATTTATGCAGCAGAAATTTTCTGCTTCATAAATGCAACGTGGGCACATAGCCCAATTCTTTTTTGACTATTGATGCTGCATTTAAAGTGCTTGTCAAACACTTTTCCAAGTGAAGCTCCAAATTGATCTGAAAAGCGCTTGAAAAAAACGCATGCGGAAATGCATGCAAAAACGCTTGAAAAACGCTGATCCCTGGCAGAAAAAATGCATGTAAAATCCGCATGCTTTTTTTTCTTCCAAGGAGATGCAGAAATGCTTAGGAAATTTCTGCTTCATTTCTGCATCGTGGGCACATAGCCTGATAGTGATCACTGAGTGGAACAGGGTGCCACGAGAGGTGGTGATTTCTCCTTCAATAGAAGTCTTCAAACAAAGGCTGGACAGCAGTGGGTTAGACATTATGACTCCAGAGGTCCCTTCCAACTGTACCTTTCTGTTTGTTTTTATTTTGACTGACTCAGCCGGCGGCTTATTTCAGGGAGAACAATGCAATAGGCAGTCCAAAATCTGACATGTCTGACCATTAGTCGGCCGGCGCCCCAAACCCTTTAGACGGTCGACCGAACATTTCGATATCAACTTTAATCTAATGTTTATGGGGGCCTTTACAGGTGCTCAATGGTTGCTTCCAAAGAAACTGGCACCCTCTTACCCTATTTATGTAATAAGAATTTTGTCTTATTACTGCGAAACAGAATTATTTGTCTTTAACAACCATGACCTTTCAGTCTGCTTTGGCATCTGCTAGCAGATGCATCCCATTTATATAGATGATCCTAGAGAAAGCAAGGTCTGTGCGTCAGTTCCACTGTGTGAACACAATGGGCACATCTCCTCTTTTCTGTTTGTAAAACCCCGTGTACAGGTGAGCAATGGACTGGAACTTGGGAGTGCTAAAATAAAGCTTTGTTGAAATTCTGGACTTGTCCCTTTGGAGGGGTCACTTGGGAAATCTCCTTGGTCTCCATAGAAGCGGTATGTTAAGAATTTTGATAGTCCCACGACAGCTGCATTGTACTAAAATTATCAGTTGTGTCATTAGAAATCAAGCACTCTCAATTACATTAAGCTGTGGTCATTATAATACAATGATAGAAGTTGACACAATCTTTCTATGTTTTTATTCAGAGAGGGCATGATAATGAAGAGGTCTGGTGGTCACAGAATACCTGGTTTGAATTGCTGTGGACAAGGAAGTGTTTGCTATCGATGGTCAAAGAGGTACTAAAAACACCTGAATTTTCACAGATACATATTTAGATAGCATTTTGATCTGATTTCATATTCCAACAGAGTTTCAAAAGCATCTAATTTACCTGTAATAGATGGGATATGGGCACTACCATCTACTCCATTTGATAAGACAAACTTTTTAAACTACTTATACAAACCTATCATGTTGATAATCTTATATGTATAACTTATGCTCAATCTTCATTTCCAAAATAGCAAAATTCCTTCATGCCCAATCATAAATTTGGTATAGATGAGCAGCATCACATTTTTTGTCAGTCCATCACATCTCCTAGTAGCCATATGACAGCTCTTCTAATCTGAGTGCAAATGTTTTTAGAACGAAGTAGAAAAGGTCCGAATTTTTGTGTACTTTGCAAGTCATGTTAAATTTTCCCCTGTAGTCTAAAAGAATGTGATCATTTCTCTCATAAAATTTGCAGGTGGCTGGTTGTAAAAGATTCTTTCCTTTTGTACATGAAGTCTGACACTGGAGCCATTTCATTTGTTCTGTTGGTTGATAAGGAATTCAACATCAAGATTGGGAAGAAAGACACCGAGACCCAGTATGGCTTACGAATAGACAATCTCTCCAGGTGAGGTTAAACCATTCAGTTTCCACTCTCTTTTCAAGAATTGCATTTTTCTCATGGTTGGCATTCTCTGTACAGATAACGGACGTTAGAAGTTTTGCGATTAAAATCAAGTTTTACTTAAAGTAAATGTACCCTCATGCAACCTTGTAAATGTTTTGGATACTGGAGAATTTCTTGGTGTGCATATTGCATGGATCTGACTGTCTATTTAATGTGAGCTTCTGTAGTAAACTAATTTATGACTTCTAACTGATCCGGAGACGTACTGATGTACAGAGGTCCCTCAACCTACAAGATTATATATAGTTCCCGAAAGACTATTGTTTGCTGAGACCCATGGAAAACTAGTAATTGCATCCAAAGGCTCCATCAACACCCACCCAAATATTCTTGGTCTGAGACTGTAATGTGACATGAATACTTATGCATTATACACACATTAGTAGCACGTAATCGTGACCATATTTTCTTGTGTTCGGACAGCATTCACTTCTAATTGTGCCATAGGAAGTGAGGAACATGACATATCTGTGCATGTGCTATGGCTCCCCTTCCCACACTGTGCACAATGCTGTTCTTAATGCTATTGGTGGCATTTTCATGTTATCTACCATTACAGAGACTTCACTGGTCTGTATGTCTGGCCATCTATACTTTTGCCTCCTTCTAAAGTTGTGTTTTGATTTTCTTTTAATAGTTTTTTTTTACCCACCAGCACCGCATCTATGGCAGGTTGCACTCTTCCCTAGTGTATAGCAATTCAGAGGACTTTAGAAGAGGTGAAAAGGCAGATTAGTCTCATGTTTCACAGCAAGCAGGCTGAAAAAAACGAATACGGGAAAATCTCATCGGTGCAGGATGGAGGGTGGAGGTGAATGTCCCAGTATGCACACTTGAGAGTGTTCCTTAGTTTACAGAATGGAGGCAGCTTCTCGGTGTTCTGGTTGTCAAGATCTGTGGAGCATGTTTGTCCCTTTAGTCAAAATACATGCATGCGATTGATTAGACCTTTCAGCCAATCGCTTGTACCACAGATTTGGTCTGAAAGAACAATAAAAATTTTAATATAAGTTCACATTATGGTGGTCTAGCAGAGGCCATTGTAACTTGCCTGTATCATAACAGGAGGCCAACTCAAGTTGGAATATTTCAATTAACTGGCTGCTAAATCTAACTAAATCTAAGCTTTAGGAAGGTTGTCTGATTTTATTATATTTATTTATTTTACTCACTTATATAGCGCCCTTAATTCCACAGCACTTTACAGACATTATCAGCACTGTCCCCATTGGGGCTCACAATCTACATTCCCTATATGTACAGCAAACTTCTCTTTCCTCCTATAGGCTTTTCCTTTTTTCCTACCTCTTTGTAAGTCTAGGACTATTTGGAGACGTGTATCGCAACATATCAACCAGTGACAGTGACTGTGGTCGTATTGCAGCAGCAAGTTTTGCCACTACCTTTTTGCCCTGAAAGTTGGCAGAAATCTAACCCTAATGGTTTCTGCAGCAACACATTCTACAGATAATTTTAATATTAATGTGAACAGTCGCAAGTTGCTGTGCTGCCTTCTGGAGATATTACTAGTATATTATATGTCAGTTTGCTACATTTGTAGATTTTCCTGGAAACAAAATTAAAGTATGAAATACCAGAAAATAATTTATCAGGCATTTTTAGGGTTATGAAACCTTGAGGCTTTCTTTAATAATTATAAAGGAATTCTACAGAGTTTTCCTAAGAGTGAAGTTTGAGCACTGTTCTTATCCACATTACATTACCGAGATTGCATTGCCTCTTATCACTCACTAACTTAATTGCAGAATTATCAGCTCAAATAGAAAAAGTATTGCGCATTTGAATAAATAAATAATGAAAATGGTCTATGCTACGATCATCATTTGGCATGACTTCATGCAGGCAAACTTCAATATCTATAATATAACGCTACAAGTGTCCCTCTGTCTGATGCCTCTATAGACCGCTCAAGCGCAGCACGCCTGCGCAGTCTGGCTCCAGACAGAAGAACGCATGGAGCCGTTACAGGTAAGAGACGTGTATAGCGCCGGAGATCGCAGTATGCGTAGGCACTGAACGCATACTGCAATCTTCGGAGCCATGCTTACCTGACCGGGAGGAACGTTGCCGCGGCGTCTCTCTTCTTGCCGGAGACCGGGGGCGGAGTGAAGGCGTTGGAATCAGCGCATAGTGCTATCCGGCGCCATTTTACTGAAGACACATTTGCAGTGTCTTCAGCAAAATGGCACCAGACAGCGCGGCATGGGCACGCACGTACTCCGGCGCCGCACTCCTCCCCCGGCCTCCGGCAGAACAGGACACAGCAGCGCTGGGTGGTGAGGGGTACCATGTATACCATGAGGGGGGTGAGGGGTACCATGCATACTAGGATTGGGGGGTGAGGAGTGCCATGCATACCAGGATTCGGGGTTGAGGGGTGCCATGCATACTAGTATTGGGGGTTGAGGGGTGCCATCATAGGCGGATTATAATGAGGGCAATCCGGGCTACCGCCCGGGGCCCCGAGCCTGCTGGGGGCCCGCGGCTCCGGGCGGGGTGTCTAATGCCGGATTGCCCTCATTATATGGCGGGAGGGGGGCCCTGGACCGCTCCCCCAGCAGCGGCGCATGGCCGCTACTTCTTCATCGGCCGGGCCAGCACTGCAGCAGTTAACTTCCCTGTGCTGGCCCGGCCGCGTCACTGCTAGGAGACACGGCCCTGTGCGCGGCCGTGTCTCCTAGCTGTGACGTCATGCAGTGAGCGCCCGGCTTGCACTGCTGCAACGGAGAAGTCAGAGCAGGCAGGAGGAATGGAGCCGGGGGATGGTGAGTGTTTGTGTTTGTGTGTGTGTGTGTGTGTGTGTGTGTGTGTGTGTGTGTGTGTGCGTGTGTGCGTGCGTGTGCGCGCAGGCAGATATCATTGTGTGATGTCTGTTTATATGTATTTTTGTGTTTCAGATGTGTTTATGCGTGTATGTATATGTTTGTGTGTGTGCATGACTGCATGCGTGACTGCGTGCGGCCTCCTGCTGAGTATAGTTGGCGCCGTGCGGCCTCCTGCTGTCTCTGGGGGGGGGCGCCGTGCGGCCTCCCACTATGTATAGATGGCGCCGTGCGGCCTCCCGCTGTGTATAGATGGCGCCGTGCGGCCCCCTGCTGTGTATAGATGGCGCCGTGCGGCCCCCTGCTGTGTATAGATGGCGCCGTGCGGCCCCCTGCTGTGTATAGATGGCGCCGTGCGGCCCCCTGCTGTGTATAGATGGCGCCGTGCGGCCCCCTGCTGTGTATAGATGGCGCCGTGCGGCCCCCTGCTGTGTATAGATGGCGCCGTGCGGCCTCCTGCTGTCTCGGGGGGGGGGGGGGGGGGCGCCGTGCGGCCTCCTGCTGTCTCGGGGGGGGGGGGGGGGGGGAGCCGTGCGGCCCCCTGCTGTGTATAGATGGCGCCGTGCGGCCCCCTGCTGTGTATAGATGGCGCCGTGCGGCCCCCTGCTGTGTATAGATGGCGCCGTGCGGCCCCCTGCTGTGTATAGATGGCGCCGTGCGGCCCCCTGCTGTGTATAGATGGCGCCGTGCGGCCCCCTGCTGTGTATAGATGGCGCCGCGCGGCCCCCTGCTGTGTATAGATGGCGCCGCGCGGCCCCCTGCTGTGTATAGATGGCGCCGCGCGGCCCCCTGCTGTGTATAGATGGCGCCGCGCGGCCCCCTGCTGTGTATAGATGGCGCCGCGCGGCCCCCTGCTGTGTATAGATGGCGCCGCGCGGCCCCCTGCTGTGTATAGATGGCGCCGCGCGGCCCCCTGCTGTGTATAGATGGCGCCGCGCGGCCCCCTGCTGTGTATAGATGGCGCCGCGCGGCCCCCTGCTGTGTATAGATGGCGCCGCGCGGCCCCCTGCTGTGTATAGATGGCGCCGCGCGGCCCCCTGCTGTGTATAGATGGCGCCGCGCGGCCCCCTGCTGTGTATAGATGGCGCCGCGCGGCCCCCTGCTGTGTATAGATGGCGCCGCGCGGCCCCCTGCTGTGTATAGATGGCGCCGCGCGGCCCCCTGCTGTGTATAGATGGCGCCGCGCGGCCCCCTGCTGTGTATAGATGGCGCCGCGCGGCCCCCTGCTGTGTATAGATGGCGCCGCGCGGCCCCCTGCTGTGTATAGATGGCGCCGCGCGGCCCCCTGCTGTGTATAGATGGCGCCGCGCGGCCCCCTGCTGTGTATAGATGGCGCCGCGCGGCCCCCTGCTGTGTATAGATGGCGCCGCGCGGCCCCCTGCTGTGTATAGATGGCGCCGCGCGGCCCCCTGCTGTGTATAGATGGCGCCGCGCGGCCTCCTGCTGAGTATAGATGGCGCCGTGCGGCCTCCTGCTGTCTCGGGGGGGGGGGGGGTGCGCCGTGCGGCCTTCCGCTGTGTATAGATGGCATCGTGCGGCCTTCCGCTGTGTATAGATGGCTACGTGTGCTCAATATTGAGTCCTACAAATAATGTAAGGCTATGTGCCCACGATACAGAAATGTTCCGGATTTTTTTTGAGCGTTTCTGCATCTCCCTGGCAGAAAAAACGCATGCGGATTTTACATGCGGATTGTACATGCGTTTTCCTGCCAGGGACATGCGGATGTGAAGCGTTCTTCACTTGCATTTCCGCATGCGGGTTGACAAGCGCTTTCCAAGCGATTTTAGCATCACTTGGAAAGTGCTTGACAACTTGGTTACACTATATAAATCCATGCAACCAGCATGGATTTATATAGTGTGACCGTAAAAATGGTAAAAAATAAAAAATATATACTTACCTTCTGATGGCTTGCCGACGTCAGTGGTCGCGTGACCCGTCACATGACTAAATGACGTCACCGCAGGTCCTTTTCTGACCATCGCGAGCTGCCGGCAAGCCAGGACGCATCGGATAAAGACAAGGGGGGCCATCAGAAGGTAAGTATAATATTTATTTTTTATTTTATTCTTTTTTTACAGGTTCTATGGTACCCGGGTCCGGAGGAGAGTCTCCTGTCCTCCAGACCCGGGTACCATCCGCACATTGAAACGCATGGATTCCGCATCTACAGATGCAGGGATGCAGATTCCATGCGTTCTAATGCAAGTCAATGGTGAAAACGCCGCGCTTCCGCAAAATAATTGGTAATGCTGCGGATTTTTCCGCAATGATAATCCGCAGCGGAAATTTCCGCAGCATGTACACAGCACATGCGGATTATCATTGGGCAACATGGCAGACCTTCTACCAAGCGTTTTTTAAGCGTTTCTGCAGCGGAATTGCCACTGCGGAAACACTTAAAAAACGCATAGTGGGCACACAGCCTAAAAAAAAAATATTATAATTAATATTATGCCAAATTAATTTCACGTGAACTATCACATGATCTATTACAGGGGATCATGTGTCATGTCACGTGATAAATCAGGTGTGTGTGTGGGGGGGAGGCGCCTTCTAAACTGCCCGGGGCCCTTGCTACTCTTAATCCACCCCTGGGTGCCTTGCATACCAGGATTGGGGGATGAGGGGTGCCATGCATACCAGGATTGGGGGATGAGGGGTGCCATGCATACCAGGGTTGGGGGATGAGGGGTGCCATGCATACCAGGATTGGGGGATGAGGGGTGCCATGCATACCAGGATTGGGGGATGAGTGTAGCCATGCTTAACAGAATAGGGATGCGGGGTACCATGCATACCAGAATAGGAATATGTGGTGCCATGCATACCAGGATTGGGGATGAGGGAGCCATACATACCAGGATTGGGATGATGGGTGCCATGTATACCAGGATGAGTTGTACCGTACATACTAGAATAGGGATATGGGGTGCCATGCATACCAGGATGAGGGTAAGGGGTGCCATGCATACCAGGATTGAGGGATGAGGAGGCCATGCATACCAGAATAGGGATGCGTGGTACCATCCATACCAGGATGAGGGATTGGGTACCATACATATCAAGATGAGGGATTGGGTACCATACATACCAGGATTGGGGGACGGGGAGTGCTATGTATATCAAATTTGGGATGAGGGGGCCATACATACCAGGATGAGAGATGGGGTGCCATTCATGCCTGGATTGGGATGCGTGCTACCATGCATACCAGGATGAGGGGTACCATACATACCAGGATAGGGATGAGGAGTGCCATGCATACCAAGATTGGGGGATGAGGAGTTCCATGCATACCAGGATGAGGGATGGGTTGCCATGCATACCAGGATGAGGGTGAGGGGTGCCATGCATACCAGGATGAGGGTGAGGGGTGCCATGCATACCAGGATGAGGGTGAGGGGTGCCTTGCATACCAGGATGAGGGATTGGGTACCATACATACCAGGATGAGGGATTGGGTACCATACATACCAGGATGAGGGATTGGGTACCATACATACCAGGATTGGGGGACGGGGAGTGCTACAGTGGTGGCCAAAAGTATTGGCACCCCTGCAATTCTATCAGATAATACTCAGTTTCTTCCTGAAAATGATTGCAATCACAAATTCTTTGGTATTATCTTCATTTAATTTGTCTTCAATGAAAAAACACAAAAAGAATTGTCCTAAAGCCAAATTGGATGCAATTCCACACCAAACCTAAAAAAGGGGGTGGACAAACGTATTGGCACTGTTTGAAAAATCATGTGATGCTTCTCTAATTTATGTAATTAACAGCACCTGTAACTTACCTGTGGCACCTAACAGGTGTTGGCAATAACTAAATCATACTTGCAGCCAGTTAACATGGATTAACGTTGACTCAACCTGTGTCCTTGTGTGTACCACATTGAGCATGGAGAAAAGAAAGAAGACCAAAGAACTGTTTGAGGACTTGAGAAGCCAAATTGTGAGGAAGCATGAGCAATCTCAAGGCTACAAGTCCATCTCCAAAGACCTGAATGTTCCTGTGTCTTCCGTGCGCAGTGTCATCAAGAAGTTTTAAAGCCCATGGCACTGTGGCTAACCTCCCTAGATGTGGACGGAAAAGAAAAATTGACGAGAGATTTCAACGCAAGATTGTGCTTATGGTGGATAAAGAACCTCGGCTAACATCCAAACAATTTCAAGCTGCCCTGCAGTCCGAGGGTACAACAGTGTCAACCCGTACTATCAGTCGGCGTCTGAATGAAAAGGGACTGTATGGTAGGATACTAAGGAAGACCCCACTTCTTACCCCGAGACATAAAAAAGCCAGGCTGGAGTTTGCCAAAACTTACCTGAGAAAGCCTAAAACGTTTTGGAAGAATGTTCTCTGGTCAGATGAGACAAAAGTAGAGCTTTTTGGGAAAAAGCATCAACATAGAGTGTACAGGAAAAAAAAGAGGCATTCAAAGAAAAGAACACTGTCCCTACAGTCAAACATGGCGGAGGTTCCCTGATGTTTTGAGGTTGTTTGCATTGCTGCCTCTGGCACTGGACTGCTTGACCGTGTGCATGGCATTATGAAGTCTGAAGACTACCAACAAATTTTGCAGCATAATGTAGGGCCCAGTGTGAGAAAGCTGGGTCTCTCTCAGAGGTCATGGGTCTTACAGCAGGACAATGACCCAAAACGCACTTCCAAAAGCACTATAAAATGGTTTGAGAGAAAGCACTGGAGACTTCTAAGGTGGCCAGCAATGAGTCCTGACCTGAATCCCATAGAACACCCGTGGAGAGATCTCAAAATGGCAGTTTGGAGAAGGCACCCTTCAAATATCAGGGACCTGGAGCAGTTTGCCAAAGAAGAATGGTCTACAGTTCCAGCAGAGCATTGTAAGAAACTCATTGATGGTTACTGGAAGCGGTTGTTCGCAGTTATTTTGGCTAAAGGTTGTGCAACCAAGTATTAGGCTGAGGGTGCCAATACTTTTGCCTGGCCTATTTTTGGAGTTTTGTGTGAAATGATCAATGATTTGATTTTTGCTTCATTCTCTTTTGTGTTTTTTCCCTTGCAAGCAAATTAAATGAAGAGAATAATACCAAAGAATTTGTGATTGCAATCATTTTCAGGAAGAAACTGAGTATTATCTGACAGAATTGCAGGGGTGCCAATACTTTTGGCCACCACTGTATGTATGTCAAATTTGGGATGAAGGGGCCATGCATACCAGGATGAGAGATGGGGTGCCATGCATACCTGGATTGGAATGAGGGGTACCATGCATACCAGGATGAGGGATGGGGTGCCATGCATACCAGGATGAGGGATGGGGTGCCATGCATACCAGGATGAGGGATGGGGTGCCATGCATACCAGGATGAGGGATGGGGTGCCATGCATACCAGGATGAGGGATGGGGTGCCATGCATACCTGGATTGGAATGAGGGGTACCATGCATACCAGGATGAGGGATGGGGTGCCATGCATACCAGGATGAGGGATGGGGTGCCATGCATACCAGGATGAGGGATGGGGTGCCATGCATACCAGGATGAGGGATTGGCTACCATACATACCAAGATGAGGGATTGGGTACCATACATACCAGGATTGGGGGACAGGGAGTGCTATTTATATCAAATTTGGGATGGGGGCAGCACAAATACCAGCATGGGAGACCATATTCCAATAAAAATGCTCGCCACCCGGGCGTAGAACGGGCTCAATAGCTAGTTCTATATATTGTGATAAAACTCCACTACAACAATGCAGGAGACAGACCCTCAAAGCTAAGTTGTGGACCCACTTCCTTGCCATGTAGACCATCTTTCAGCATCAAGAAGCTATCCGCTCCCTCCCCTGCCTCCGTTTGGGAATTGGCAACTCTGTATTTGCTGCCAGTATGTTATATACTTCTGGTGACAGAATAATAGGCGAGGAATCTGAGGTCAAAATACAATTTCCTAAAGCCACAACTTCTTAAATAATGATTTTGGATACATTAGTATAATGATTCATTTAAAAGTCAGAATTGCTTAATCAACTATCGTACGCTGTGTTGACCTCTTTTATTATATGATATTGTAATGCATTCCACGAAAATTTTCTAAACTGGAAAAACTTGTATCTTGCTAGAAATACATGTGAGATTACAAAATGTACGTCTCCACATCATAGGCATTGTGCAGTTATATGCAAATATTCAGTGGAACAGTCCACATAGATAGGTACACCTCTAAATACCAGATTATTCGGATTATAAAACACACACTTTTTTCTCCTAAATTTGGGAGGAAAATAGGGGTGCATTTTATAATCTGAGCTGAGTTTACCAGAGCTCCCGAGATCTCAATCTGCGCATGTGTCACCTTAGGCAGCCATTTTTCCAAAGCCCACCGCAGGGATATCCTAGGGAAAATTTACTCTGCTCACCGACGCCGACCCCTTCGGAGATCCCAGGCACCGCAGCATTGTCCCACTCCTGTCACCGCCGGCCTCCTGAAGCAGCGACCCTGCCACCTGTGACCCCGCTCCACTGCAGCCGCCCCTCAGCTAAGCTACCTTTAAAAGGGAATATAAGACGCACCACCATTTAATTTAAAACCATTTTTTTGCACTCCAAAATTTGGGTTTCCTCTTATTGATCCGGTGCGTCTTATAATACACAAAATACGGTTTATACCTCCCGACCACTGACTTTCTGTCCTCATTACAACAGCATGGAGTAAATATATAATTGAAGGGCACTAAATAAATAAAATTATAATATGGATTATTATGTTCCTTTTGACCTTAACAATTGAGAGTATGTTTTGGGATTTTCTAGGTCTCTGATTTTGAAGTGTAACAGCTACAGACATGCACGATGGTGGGGTCAGGCCATTGAAGAATTTGTTCGGAAGCATGGGAAAAACTTTCTGACAGATCACAGATTTGGATCATATGCAGCTCTTCAAAGGAACACTCTTAGTAAATGGTATGTGCTATGCCTGGAATATCTCCTGTATACTGTTTAATTTGTCAGATTTAGTCTGTAGATTTCACCTGTAATCCTAGGAATGTTTAAGCAGTGTAAGGTTTATGATTGAAATATTTATCTATCCATTTGATCTGTGAATGCCCTGCCAATATTTTTTTTTCGTCTTTACCTTTCCGTCTTTCAGCAGCCAGAACTGTTTTTTTATTTCTTCACTGATGGGTAATATTTTTTTTAGCACTGCTTTTGGGTATATATAAATTACCATGTAACTTTATACATTGTTTCTTTTTTCAATGCAAATGTGAGGAATAAAATATATATATATGCTTATATATAGATACCCATTATGTGTATTTTTTTACTTTATTGAACTGTTTTATTTCCACTGTAACTGGTCATACATTGGAGCCTTAATTACAGGGGAAAATAGCCCTCTACAGTGACATGTGTTACTGGCAGAGCTGATATGTGTTTGCTTTGCCAGAAGACACCCATTGATCATATGATTAACAGGTCCTACAGTGCTGATTTTCCTGTACTCTACATTGTGCTTACTGGACACTATTTAGCCGACGAAAAAAAAAAACGAAAGAAACAGAAGTGATAATAAACTGCTTCTGTGTTCTCCCCAAGATTCCCAGCTTTGTCTGACAGCCAGCGACTGTTCCCTGCTAGATTGCAGAAGCTTTAATCTTGTATCATGCAAATGTCAAAGTGGGTTCAAAACTCTCAACCCAAAGCCACATTTGCTATATCTTTTTGGATAAGTTCACACATAAGTGGTTCAAATAATTTGAATGTGATATTCCTAATGTTAATGTTGATCTTTATGAACATTAGCTCTTCTCTCAGCACATTTTATAGAGGACCGTCAATGGCAATAGTTTTTTTTTTTTTTTTACCTAATGTAAATGCTGTCATTTTCCTGAATCTGACATTGATTTTATTTTGTTCTTGTACCTCTTCATTCCGGACAACTGGCCACCCCAGTATGTAAAGTAGTCCTTTTAGCCAAAAGTTGTAGATCTCAGCTTGGTGGGCATCTTATTGAGGACCCCGCACAGTTGACAAAAAATACTATATTTACATTTAGGGAAGATGGGGACATATCTCAGAATTGGAGAGGTGCAGGAACGAAAGAAAAAACAATGCCAGACTCTGGAGGACAGCAGCAATTGCAACAGGGAATGTAAATGACATCTTTATAGTGACAATGACATGGAATAAACAAATCAACAGCAAGTGAAATACGTAATAAGCAAACATGTCTCTAAAGGTGCTCTTGACATGACATTTTCACCAAAATGAAATATAGAGATATATATATATATGTATATGTGTGTGTGTGTGTGTGTATATGTCACACACACAAATGTGTGCGAATGTATGCTCATGGGTATATAATATATTAATATATTTGTGCTTCCCACAAAATTAGAATATCATCAAAAAGTTAATTTATTTTAGTTCTTTAATACAAAAAGTGAAACTCAAATATTATATGGAGTCATTGCTAACCAAGTGATCTATTTCAAGTGTTCACTTCTGTTAATGTTGATGATTATGGCTGACAG